>NW_028258433.1:10636353-13597706 GCF_053883595.1 Heterocephalus glaber | reverse complement strand
GGGGAAAGGGGTGGAAGTGAACCATTTAAGGAAGATGTGCTCCAATGGAATTAAGTATAGGAAATTTCTGGTTTCTGTGCAACACTGTGTTGAGGACAAGTCAACAAACGTGCTCCCTAAACTGCCAGGAGTGGGTTGTGATGACAGCAGGGCACTTGATGTAAAAAAAAACAGTGGCATCAACACAAACTCTGTAGAAAACAGATTATACCCCAGTTTACCACTCTTGTCTGTTGAGTGTGTATATCAAGTAGATGTTTTCAGAGGCAATAATTTTGGCCAGCTATATTTGCCTCTGCTCCATGGTTTCTAACTATCTTATAGTGATATGAGTAGACAGCTAGAAATTTAAATGTGATGCCTATCAAACAAAATTGAGTTCAGATTACCTGACAAACCACTGTCTCCTTATGGTTTTGAGACTCATGATTGTTTTAGAGCAGATTTCAACTCAGAAAGCTTCTTTTGAAAATGGATATGGAATTTCTAACTCATTTATGATTTCATCATTTGCTATGCTTTTAGGCAGAGAGATATATCTACTATTTCTTTTAGGTGAAAGAGCTTATGATCCTAAGCACTTCCATTATAGGGTCCATCGAATTAAGATTGATGATCACAATGTCCCCACTCTAAAGTAAGTTTTATGCTACCTTGTCTATCAGAAAAGGGCTAAATACACTGGGCTTGATTTTTTGGAAATATTTTAATTCAACTAAAAATCTTATATTTGGAATCAGGGAGATGTTATTGTTCTCCAAGGAAGTAGAGGAATGGATGGGTTAAGATAAGGAAAACATTGTTGCAGTTCACTGTAAGGGAGGCAAAGGTAATAATGTTTGTTTTTTTTCTAAGAAATTGAAAAGATAGAGCTGGGATATAACTCAGTGATACAGCACTTGCCTAACATGTGTGAAATACTGGATTCAATCCCCAGTACTGCAAAGCAAAAAGAAAGGAAGAAATTGACAAAATATATTGAAGTATAAGAACAAGATACGCAGTGCTATTAATCAGTATTAATTGTTGTTAACATTGGAAAATAGCTTGGAGACTGAAGCAAGGGAAGGAAGAAAAGAAATAAAGTGAGAGAAGGAGAAAGGGAGAGAATAAGGGAGAAAAGTAGGGGAAAAAGAGCTAAGGAAGTTGAATGTATTTTCCCTTATTTACTATTTGGGTTTCTTCATTTTTATTTGCCTGTTTATATCAAAATAAAATGGCATACAATTTCAGAATGTCAGAGCACTTTTTAATTTAAGGCTATTCTTTTTTTCTTTTTCAATTAACAAGTAATTTTCCATTTTTTTGAAAACAGAATATCTGTACATTTATTTAGAGACTTAATTTGTTAGAAATTCTGGTAGTTTTCAGTGTAAAAATTTTTCAGTTTTCACCTTTTCTATTTTTTTATTAGTTATACAGAATTAGAAGTTTTATTTTGGCAGATTTGTACATGCAGATAGCATACTTCAATCATTTTCATTTTGCATTACCTCTTTTGGCCCACCATCCTCCTTAGTTTTATACTGGGAGGGTTGATGAATATATTTATTACTTATATCCATCCTCCCTATTACACAGCCCTACCCACACACCTTTATTCCTTCCCTCTAGTCTAACAGTCTCCTTTCTACCTTCTCATCTTTTTAAAATTCCACATGTCAAGGAGAATATGGGATATTTGTCTTTTAGAATTTGGCTTATTTCACTCAACATGATAGATCTTTCCAGTTTTTTGCAAATGATAGAATTTTGTTCTTGCTGTGACAGACCAATACCCCATTTTGTTTACGTACCACGTTTTCTTTTTCCACTCATCTGTTGATGGGCATATAGTCCTGTTCAATATCTTGACTATTGTGAATCATGATGCAATAAACATGGGTATACACGTCTCCCTATAGTATGCTGGCTTCAGTTGCTCTGGTTAAATATCAAGAAATAGTATCACTGGACCAAATGGTAGCTCTATGTTTAGTTTTTAAAAGAACTCCACACTGATTTCTGTAGTGACTATAGTAATTTACTTTCAAGCAAGCAGTGTAGAAGGGATTTATCATTCTTCATCCTTACCCGTCAGTACGTATTGCTTTTTTAAAAAATAATTTTATTGGTGCTGTTTAGATATACAATATAATTACATTCATCATTGGAAATCTGCACCTTTACATAACCTTTCTTGGTTCTTGTTTTTACCCCATTCCCCTGCCCTCCCTTCAACCCCTCCATCTTCCCTATTTACAAATATTTTTTCAGTTTTTCATTTACTCATATTAATTCCATTCCCTTCTTTCCTTTCCCCTACCCCTCACACTTCCCTTCCCCTTTGCACCTTTTCCGATTTCATATTATTATACCTTTTAGTCCTTATTTACACATTCAGTTTCTCACTCTAGAGAAACTACTTGGTATTTACACGTGTGTATTTATTTTACTTAGGAACATGGCCTCAATTTGCACCCATTTAGCTATAAATGTCTCTAATTTCTCATTTTTTATGGCTGAGTAGTACTTCATTTTATTTATTTGTTTGATTTTGTTACCCTGGATCAAAGTTGGGCCCTTGGGCTTGCGAGGCAGGCAGCAGAACAACTGAGCTATATCCCCAGCCCCTAGTACTCCATTTTATATTTAAAAAACCCCACATTATTTTTTTTTAATCCAGTCTCTAGTTGATGGACAATCGCGCTGCTTCCAAGTTTTAGCTATTACAAATTGTGCTGCTATGAATATGGGTGCACATATAGGACTTTGGTATGATTCTTTTAATTCTTTGGGGAAGATCCCCAGCAGTGCAATAGCGGGGTCAAATGGGACTTCCAGTCCTAGTTCTTTGGGGTATCTCCATAACGATTTCGACAGTGGTTGTACCAGTCTACAGTCTCACCAGCAGTGGAGCACGGTTCCTCTTTCCCCACAGCCCCACCAGCATTTGTTATTGGTTGTTTTCATGGTAGCAGCCATTCTTTATAGAAGTGGAATCTCAGCATTTTCAGTGGCATCACGTGAATGACCAGGGATGTTGAAAAGTTTTTCATATGTTTATTTGCTATTTCTACTTCCTTATCTGAGAAAAGTCTGTTCATTTCAGATGCCCATTTTTGGATTGCGTCTTTAAATTTGGGAAGTCTGATTTTTAAAAGTTATAGATTCTAGATAGTAGACCTTTGAGAAACAGCAGGTGAAATTTTTTTTCACAGATTGTGGGTCTTTTCACACTGTGGTTTCTCTTGCAGTACAGAAGCTTTTTAATAAGACAAGATCTCAGTTATTGTTTATGCTAGTTCACGGGCAAATGAGGTTTTTGTTCATAATATCTTTTCCTACCCCAGTGTCTTCAAGAGTTCTACCTAACCTCTGTTCCAGCTGGGTCAGTGTTTCTCTTTTAATATTTAGATCTTTAATGCATTTTGATTTTAGTTTAGTGCATGGTGGCGGATATAGGTCTAGTTTTAATCTTTGGCAAGTTGAAACACAATTTTTCCAGCACCATTTATTAAAGAGGCTATCTTTCTTCCAGTGAGAGTGTTTGGCTCCTTTGTTGAAGATGAGGTGGCTGAGTGTGTCTTGAGTTGCTTCTGTATCTTCTAATCTGTTCCACTGGTCCTCAGGTCTGTTTCTTTGCCAGTACCATGCTGTTTTTAACCACAGTAACTTTGTAGGATACTTTCAAGTTGGAGGTTTGATACCCCCTGCCATGCCTCTGCTGCCTACAATTGCTTTTGCTATTTTAGGTCTTTTTGTTCCAAATGAACTTCTTTTTTGTTTATTTGGTACTGGGGCTCAAACTCAGGACCTTTTGCTTCCGAGGCAGGTGTGATGACACTGAGCTAAATCCCTGGCCCATCAAATGAATTTTTGGATTGTTTTCTCAAGGTCTAAGTATGCTGCTGGGATTTCAATTGGGATTACATTGAATCTATAGCAGATTTGGAAGAATGACCATTTTTCACTATGTTGATACTTCCTACCCAGGAGCAGGAGATGTCTTTCCATTTTCTGATGTCATCAATCTTTCTTTTCAGAGTGCCATAGTTTTCAGAGACGAGGTCTTTGATTTCTTTCGTTAGGTTGATTCCTAGGTGTTTCAGTCTTTTGGATGCTATTGTGAAAGGAATTATTTGCCTTATTTCTCTCTCAGTGAGTCTGTTGTTCATGTAGAGGAAAGCTATTGATTTTTGTCTGTTGACCTTGTATCCAGCTACTGTACTGAATTTAAGTCCAGAAGACTTTTGGTGGAGTTCTTGGAGTCTTCTATATAGAGCATCATGTCATCTGCAAATAATAACAATTTGACTTCATTTCCTATCTTCATTCCTTTTATTTCTTTCACTTTTCTAATTGCTGTGGCTGTTTCCAAAATTATGGTGAACAGGAGTGGTGATAGTGCACATCATTGTGTTGTTCCTGATTTTCGTGTGAAGGATATTGGTTTTTGACCATTTAGTATGATATCGGCTGTTGGTTTTTCATAGATGGTTTTATCTGATTGAGGAAGACGCCGTCTGTTCCAATTTTTTGTAGGGTTTTTATCACAAATGCGTGGTGGATTGTTTAAAATGCTATTTCTTTATCTCTTGAGATGATCATATGGTTTTCGTCCTTGGCTCTATTGATATAGTGTATTACATTGATTTTTGTATGTTGAACCATCCCTGCATCCGCGGGATGAATCCCGCTTATTCAGGGTGTATGATCTTCTTGATCTTCTGCATTTTATTTGCCATTATCTTATTAAGAATTTTTGTATCTATGTTCATTAGTGAGATTGACCTATAGTTCTCTTTTTCGGTTGGGTCTTTCTCTGCCTTGGGGATCAAGGTGGTGCTTCCAGGCATGAATTCGGGAGTACTGTTTCCCTTTCAATTTCATTGAAGAGTTTAAACAGTAGTGGCAGTAGTTCCTCTCTCAATATCTTGTGGAATTCGGCAGTGAATCCATCAGGACCTGGGCTTTTCTTAGTTGGTAAGATTTTAATTACATTTTCAATTTCATTGGTTGATACTGGGTTGTTTAGAATTTTTAGCTCTTCTTCCTTCAACTTCGGTAATTAATACGTATCTATGAATTTATCCATTTCCTCTGTGCTTTCCACCTTATTGATGTATAAGTTCTGTAAGTAGGTATTGATGATCCTCTGGATTTCTTCTGGGTCCATTTTAATTTCATCCTTTTCAGTGCTAGTTGCATGGATTTGGGCCTTTTCTTTCCTTTTTCTGATAAGCTTGGCTAAGGGTTTGTTGATTTTGATTATTCTTTTGAGGAATCAACTCTTTGCTTCACTGATTTCTTTGCATCTTTCTGTTAGTCTCCATTGCATGGATTTCTGTTCTGATCTTTATAATTTCCTCCTTTGTATGAGCTTTGGCTTTGTCCTGCTCTTTTTCTAGAAACTTGAGGTTCAACATCAGATTGTTTAACTGGCCTCGTTTCTGTTTTCCTCAGTATTCACTGCTATGAATTTCCCTCATAAGACTGCTTTCATTGTGTCCAATAGATTCCAATTGTGTTGTCATTTAATTGAAGGAACTGTCTGATTTCTTCTTTAATTTCCTCTGTGACCCGTTGGCTATTCACAAGTGTGCTATTCAGTTTCCATTTGTTTATGTAATTCTTGTGGTTGCTTTTGCAATGGATCTCCAATTTCATAGCACTATGGTCTGATAATATACAGGGAATAACTTCGATTGCTTTGCACTTAGTTAAACATGTCCTATGAGCAAGTATGTGGTCTATTTTGGAGAACGACCCTTGTACAGCTGAAAGGAATGTGTATTCTGATTTTGTGGGGTGGAAGACTGTAAATATCTGTTAAGTTCATTTGTTCAAGAGTTCGATTGAGTTCTACTATTTCATGACTTATTTATTGTCTAGTTGATCTATGTGTGACAGTGGGGTGTTGAGGTCCCCCAGTACAATAGTATTAGTGCATGTATGACTTTTCATGTCGGTATTTGTTTTATATAGTTGGGCGCACTAGTGTTTGGTGCATAGATATTTCTGATTGTCATCTCTTCCTCTTGGATTCTTCCCTTTACAAGGATGTAGTGTCCTTCTTCATCTCTCTTCATCAGTATTGGTTTGAAATCTACTTGATCTGCAAAGAGGATAACTATTCCTGCTTTTTTTCGGGTTCCTGTTGCATGGAGTATTTTTTTTCCACCCTTTAACTTTCAGTCTATGAGATTCCTTTTGAATTAAGTGTGTTTCTTGTATGCAGCATATTGTTGGATTTTGCTTCTTGACCCATTCTGCCAGTCTATTTCTTTTGATTGGTGAATTGAGACCATTAACATTGATGGTTACAACTGAAACGTACTGACTTATCATTGCCATGACTTTTTCTTTTTGTTGGGTTCTCCCCATTTACATTTAATTTCTTGTCATGCTAGATGGGTTCATTCTGCTTTGCTTCCTGGGGTTGTGATCCTCAATGTCTGTTCCTAGCAAATTGTGTAAATTCTTTGGAATGCTGGTTTGGCATTCACGAAGTTCCTAAGGTGTTCTTTGTCATGAAAGTATTTTATTTCTCCATCCGTTTTGAAAGATAGTTTTGCAGGGTACATTAATCTGGGTTGGAGGGTGTTTTCTTTTAGGGCTTGGAATATGTCACTCCAAGCTCTTCTTGCCTTGATGGTTTGTGTTGAGAAGTCTGCTGTGATTCTGATGGGCTTTCCTTTTTATGTGATTTGTTTCTTTTCTTTAACTGCTCGTAGAACTTTGTTCTTCTGTTGTTTCTGGAATCTAAACAATTATAAGCCTATATGTAGTTTTTTTTGATCAAGGCTATTTGGAGTCCTATATGCCTCACTTATCTGTATGTCAAGCTCTTTTCCCCTGCTTGGGGAGTTTTCTGCCATTATTTCTTTGAAGAAACTTTTTATGTCATCTCCACTCTCTCCTGCTTCTTCCTTGACTCCATTCAGTCTTATGTTATTCTTCTTTGCATCATCTAGCAGCTGCTGGATTGATTTCTCATGTTCCCTTGTAATTTTGAAGCAATTTTTCTTTTCCTGGTCAGATAAATCTTATCTTCTATATCTGAAATTCTGTCCTCACATTGGCTCATTCTGCTGTGTAGACTTTCAGTGTTTTTCATGTCCTGAAAATCTATTTGCATCTGTTTTATGGATTCCATTTGTTTCCTATGTTGGGATTCCATCATGTTCCTGAGCTCCTCTCTAGATTTATTAATCATGTCTTGCACTAGGGGCACAATTTCTCCTGTTATCTGAGAAATTATTTCTGATTTCATTTTTTCCCGATCCCCTTTTGTTGCCAGTTCAGTGGGTCCAGGTGGTTATCAGAGTGTTCCATCTCATTTCCCGTTGGGGTTGCTGTAGGTGATCTGGAAGTCTGGTTTTGAGACATTTATGTGTTTTCTCATTTCGACTGGGGGGGGCTGTTGGCGCCTTCCTGGATTACCTCCTCTGAGCTGGGATAGGTGAGGCAGGGGCCGGGAGCAGCGGTAGGGGTGGTGACCCAAAAGCCCTTTCCTGTGGGCTGGGACCAGCGGGAGGGATGGCCCGGAAGCCCCTTCCTCTGGTCCAGGAACAGTGGGATGGAGTCCCAGAAGCCCCTTCCTCTGGACCAGGAGCAGTGGGATGGTGGCTCAGAAGCCCCTACCTCTGGGCTGGCAACAGAGGGACTCAGTACTGTGGTCTGGTGTTCTGGTGTCCTCTGAGTCTTTGTAGTGTGGAACCAGGTGCCTGTACAGAGGAGCGGGGGTGGGGGGGTCCGGGGGATTGTTGCCGGGGCATAGGCTGATTTGGCGAGTCGTGACTCGGGACCTCTGTAGGGCGTGCGCAGACCTGCCTGTCTGCAAGTGGCCTGATTCGGCGTGTTCCGCGCTACTCTGTGTGGAGTTTTATATGTGTCTTTTAGTTGTATGTTGAGTTCTCTGCATGTACTTGGATTTTTCTATGATTTCTGTACATTGGTCTTTTTATTCTGTGCATGAAGCCCTCTAATTTTTCTCTATAATTAGTCTATGGTTAGTCTTGTCAGCATCATCTAGTAGTGGTTGGATCAATTTTCCTTGCTCTCCTATTGTTTTTAAAGTATCTCTGAGTATATTTCCTTATGCCTGCCCTCAGTGATTTTGTTCTCATGTTGGTCACTTCTATTGTTCATGTACAGACTAGGTCACTAGATGAATTTGCTAAATGAGGAATTGTATATAGTACTGTATTTACATTACAATATTTAGAACAAAGAAATGATCAAAGGAAACTCCAACTTGATGACTTTTCTTTCATTTGTTTAACTCTTCCATGCAGTACTGTAATGTATAACAGAACATAAAGCTATTGTGCAATACAATCAGCAAAAATTAGAGTACTGTGGACCGAGGATTTAGGATTTAGCTCAGTGGTTTTGCTGCCTGCTGTGCAGGCACAAGGACCCAAGTTTGATCCCTGGTACCAAAAAAAAAAAAAATTGAAAAAAAAATTAGAGTACTGTATAAACAATACCATACCCCCCCCCCCCAAAAAAGAGGAGAACGAAGAGGCAAGGGAGGAGAGGACTATAAAACAGATTATAGAACTATACCAAAAAAAAGCAGATCATAAATCCAAGCAGAGGGTTGTAAGTCTGAACAGTGCTAGCATGAACAGTCACTAAATTGGTAGATCATTCTGGGTGTGGTGCTGCAGGCCTGTAATCCCAGCTCTTGGAAGACTGAGGCAGGAAGATCGCCCTGAGTTTGAGCCAGCCTGACCTACATAATAAGTTCAAGTCCAGCTTGGACAATGTAGAGAGACCCTGTCTCAAAATAATAATTATAATTATAATTATAATAATAACAAACAGGTCATTAAATGAGAAGTACCTGTATTCAGAAAAATTATTTTTCTCCAAGATTTATGTTTCATATCTTTTCATGGACCTGTTTCTTTGGTAAATTTGTCATTCATGTTCTGAATTCTTTTGATTAGCTCCTTTGATTTTTTTTATTTGACTCATCTTTAACCACATTGGTCAGTTTGTCAGTTCCACAATCTGGCTATGTCATCTTTGAGTTTGCCCAGCTTCTTTGCTTCCTCACTGATCATTTTGCACAGCTCAGCTATTCAGTGTTTGATTTCCTCTCCATCAATGCCGCTTGGATCTGTTTTGAAACCGTTAGGAGTCTCTGTAGGCATATTGTTGCCTTGTTTCTTTATGTTCCTATTTTTTGTATGTGTGCTAAGAGTTGGGGTCCATCAAAGTGAAGAGTCTTTGTTGTTGGTATGAAGATGTCTTTTTAGTTAGGTTCTGTTTTCCAGTGATGTGATCTTGGCTTTATTTGTCGAGAGATATTATCCACCACTTCAACCTATTTAGTTTAATTGGATTAGACCTAGTCACTGTGGTGTAAGAGAACTTTTACTGGTTATAACAGCATCCACAGATCCAACTATACATCAAAATTTGACAATGTTGTCCTTTTGTCAATGCACCTTACAGACTCTACTATACTGCTAATACTTAGCAGACAGCTAAGTTAAAAAATATTTAAGACAGTTGGGCAGGGCTGGACTCTCAGCATAGAAAACAAGACACATTTACTGAGGGTTAACATTAAAAAGAGAAAAGCTACTACACCCACATACTTCCCCCAGGGAAGCTATATGACCAGATTCTCCATCTGATCTCCATTTAATCAATATTACCTGGGTGACTGTACTTATAATCTCATTGGTTGATCATGGTTTTGGCCCAGCTCATGCCCACCTTGTGATTTTCCACTGGATCTTAGTTTTGTTCCACTTTGTACCTGCCTTACCTCGTGGCTTTGCCCCATAAAACACCTTTGAGAAGAGAAGTGGACCGGCAACCCACTCTCAATGTCTCCTCTCCCATCCCTCTCAGGCAGAAGCTGTCTTTCCCTCAGTAAATTTTCCTTAACTCTTAACCTCTATTCTTCCTAGAACTCTTAATTTTAGAGAACACAAACTGGCATTTCAGATATCTAGTAGGCTGGGAGTTATCCTTGTTTCGATTATTTTTGCTTATTTGGTTTACATGGTGCCATATATTACTAGTAGCATTCAGTCTGGCTTGTGGAGGGATGGGGGAAAGAAAGAGAAAGAGGGAAAGAAATGGGATAAATCATTAAGAGGAGAGGGAGATAAGAGAAATGTCAGTGAAAAATAAGGTGTCAGACCTGTTGGAGGTATTTTTATGGCTGAAGTAAAAGGTTAGTTTTAAGGGGTTTGATAGAAGATTTGTGGAGGCAGAAGAAAGGATGCAGAGGGAAGGAAGTATTATATGAGACTGAGAGAAGCTGTGAGGTTGTTGGAACCTGTTAATTTGTAGTTTTATTTAGATCCACTAAGCACAGTTCTGTTAAGGGTTATCTCGTGTGGCCATGAATGCTACCATTCAAGTTAAAGCACTCTAGTCTGGCTCCATTGAATACCCCACCCTCCCCTGCACACCCCTAGGTTTCCAGGGATGCAATCCACATGTCCCTACCAGCAAGCTCAGTGATGCCCACAGTTTGTAGTATTTAGCCTCTCTCTGGCTAGGGCAGAGGTGGGGGCAGCTTTTCTTTTCCATGCTGAGCAGTGGGCAGGGGGTAGGTTGCTTCAGGGACAGTGTTCCTTGGTGTTTGAGGAGGTGATGGGGTGGGGAGGCATTGCCTGTTTGGGGGCTGCTGTCCCTTTCTATGGTTGCAATTTGCAGTTTCCCTAGGCCCCTACCTGCAGTTAGCTCCCAGCTTGGGTTTCTTCTTCCAGGTGGGAAGGAGAGTTTGTAGGGGGCCTGTCTCAGAAGTCTGACATCTATAGTAGTATTGTCTTCCTTCATGCTGTTAGAGCTGCTCCAAAGATGGCATGTTCATTGGCTAGAGGTTGTGGGGGAACTGTGGACCAGTGGTGACCCTAATTCCCTTTTTCCACAGCCTAGGTATTTGAATCAAGCTGGAGAATTAGTCTTCCAGCTTAATTTTCTATATCTGGATCTGTTTATCTTCCTTGTTTCAGAATACTTGCATTATCTGGTGTCTCTTGTATGAGGGTCTCTGATGTGCGTCTCTAATTAACCATGTTGGAGTCTTGATTGAATTTTTATAATTCTTTCCTTTTTAACCGCTATCATCAGCTTCAAAAATTTATTTAGTTATTTGTATACATATTTATTGCAGTACTGGGGATGGAATGCAGGACCTTGTGCATGCTAGGCAAACACTCTACCACTGAACCACTCTCCCCTCCCCACAAATCTTTTTATAATTACTCCAAAGATATCAAACCACATTCTTGGTTTAGCTGAAGTGTTTGTTTTTTTTATGTTGACCTAATAGCCTGCATTCTTTCTAAATTCTCTCATTAGTTTTAGGAGTTACGCTATAGATTTATCTGGAATTTTTCTAGTCTGAAAATAATGAAAGTTTGTTTCTTCTATTTTAATCCCACCTCTTTTGTTTTTCTTCTTTTGTAATACTACCTACACCCTGAAGTAGAAAGTTAATGGATGCAGTGAATAGTGGGCACTTTTGTTTAATTCTTACCTTTAAAGGGAATGCTATTGACATCATGGCATTAAAATGGTGTACCTGGTAGGTACATATTCTTTTTGTTAAGTTAATGAACTTTCCTACTTTTCCTTAATTTTTAAAGTCAAAAAGTTAAGGGCCCAGGATTATAAAAAAAAAGTCAGGAAGTTAAATAGTTTACATTTCTTTCTTTCTTTTTTTCGGTACCGGAGATAGAACTTGGGACTTTGCGCTTGCGAGGCAGGCGGCAAAACCACTGGGCTAAATTCCCGGCCCCATGCCATTTCTAATTATGACAATTATGTCAAATATTATGTAAATCTGTAAATGTTAAAGGAGAAAGAATTTTAATTTTGTGAAGACTAAGTTGAATGTTTCAGGACTACTTAATGAAGTTGAAAGGCAACAACCAAAATCATGGCTGAACCAAATGCAAGCAGGACCACTAAAAATACTGAGAGAAAAATTGTAGTAGAAAATTCTAGAAAGAGTCTACACCTAGCTTTCTGTAAAGAATCTGTAATGAGAGATTATAGATGATATACTGGCCTTCATACAGTGAGCCTGGCTTTTCCAAGACAGAACTCATATTTAAAAAGTTAAACTCTTTGTTCAATATTAGAATTTTAATGAATTAAAGTATACTTATGTCTGAGTTACAGTAAAGTATCTAAACCATGCACCGGTATATAGCATTTTTATGACTCCTTGCTTTACTGCTTTGCTGAATGAGAGGACAGGATTCTGCTCAAGGTATAACTGTTAAAGGAAATTTCCAAGTTTCTTTCAAATGAAAAAAAATCAGTTACAGAGACCCAGAGATGTCTTCCACAATTGAAATTTTAAAAGTTGTTGTATATAAGAGGCAAGAGTCTAATACTTGGTACCCTCTTGGAACAAGAAGCTTTTATTTATTTTGGTACTGGGGATCGAAGTCGGGTCCTTGTGCAGCAGGTGGTGAAACCACTGAGCTAAATTCCTGGCCCAAGAAGCTTTTATTTTTAATCATAGCAGGAAATGGTATAAACTTCTCTTTAGAAGTACCCAGATTAGAATAGTGTTATTCAATTGTTAGTTGCAAAATCAGTTTAATGTTTCATTAAAATTTTTTAAAGAACAAAATTTAGTGTCCCAGGTTAAAAGGTAAGTTGGGAATTACATGATTAAGATCAGTGTGTTCTGCCTAGGTCAAAAGCTACAAATTGTTACATTTTTTAAAAAAGCAACATATTTTTTTCAAAGTGCAATTTTTGTAGACAGAACAAAAGTATAAATTAGAATAAAAACAAAAGACTTTGAAAATGAAGTGACATGATGCATGAAGTCAGAGATTTGCTTTAAAATCCTGTAGCAGAAAGAAAAACAGAAGGAAGAAGGCAAGGAAGGGAAAAGAGAAATTAAAGAAGTATAGTAAAATGCTGATAATAATAGAATCTGCAGAACAGGCCCATGGGGGCTCATTATACTGTTCTCTTTGTATTCATTATGTTTGGAAACTTTTCATACAATTAAAACTATTAGGTAAAATGGATGGAATAAGAGGTATTGCTCGTGATAGATGGTGTTTTGGGTTCTGATCATGTTTTGTCTTTTATAGGTATTTTATTTGTGTCAGTTACAAAAGTAGAGTGTATAATTGGTTCTTAAGAAGTAGAGCTTTAGCTTTGGAGTCCTAGAGGAGAGCTGATTACATTTTCCTTTACTGCACTGCTTATCATTAGTGATTGAGGAAAAATATGCATGAGCACATGAACCACGCCCACAGTTAGGATAATGAATTCCAGAAGAAAACACTCTGGCTAATTCTGAATTAAAAATGCATTCAGGGTGAAAGAAAATCAATATAAAATGCACTCTGAATATTTCTGAGTGTATTTTTACACAGCTCTACAGTGAACAATGGTTTCTTGAACTAACTTCTTTTCTTTTCTAAGAAGAACTGGAACTACGGTTTGTGCCTGCCTTATTACCTGTAGATTGTTTTTAACTGCAAAGGTATGCCAGATGTTACTGTATGCTCTATCTTATTGACTGAATTTGCTGTTTCCTAAATAACACTGGTAGAATATTAAGACTATTCTTTGAGGGTAAATAAGGACCAAAATGGATGACAGACATTGGGAAACAGAAAGAAAATGTTCAAATGGAAAGGCGAACAAGGGAAAGAGGATGGCGAAGGGAAGGAAAAGGAGGGAATAAGGGATTTTTAAAAACCGCGAAAGAATAGAAGGAAAACAATAAAAACAAAGTTTTGTAAAGAGGGAGGGGAAGGATTGAAGGGGAGGGAGGAAAATAGGAAAAAAAGAATTGATATATTATGTACAGGTACACATTCCCTATGATGAATTTTATCATTGTGCATGTCAAAAGTGTACCACTAAAATTAATTTTTTAAAAAGATTATTCTTCGAGTCATAATCCTTAAGTGAAATTGGAGAGGTAGATTTTAGGAAGCCTGGTTTTGATACTTCCTGTTTAACTGGAATGCCAAAAATCTCATTAACTAACATAGATAACATTTTAAACCACTAGTTTTAAAAATAAAAATTAATGCCAAAAACTCTATGATATATAGATTACCAGCATTTTAAATAAAGGCAGGACCTAGAAGAGGCAGGATTAGGGTGAGATGAGTAATACAAATGCAAAGAACCTCAATAAGATGCTTCACTCACTTCCCCAAGAAAGTAATATAATTTCTTTCTTCACAAAAATATCAAATAGCCAGGTGTGGTGGTGGATGCCTATAAGCCCAGAACTTGGGAGATTGAGACAGGAGGATCGGCATGTGTTCAAGTCCAGCCTGGGCTACATAATGAGTTCAAGGCCAGCTTGGAATATATAGTGTTACCCTGTCTTTAAGGAAAAAAAAAAAGAATATCCAGATTAATTGGATAAGTTCTCCAAAGGGCCTGGACCATCCTTAGAATTGTTAAGTCAACTCATTTTCCAGCTCAGAATGTAGTCTCTCATGTGTATAGTTATTTCTGCATAGTCCATATACAGGGGACCTGTCACCTCTAGATATTTCTTTGGAAACAAGGTAAGCTGTTTCTATCTCTTCAAGCAGGGTTCTCAGTTGTCTTACTGCCACAATCTTGCTGAGCAGTTACTATTTACAGAATATAACCCCAACAATTCTTATCTTTTGGACTGTAGTTTAGAGAAAAGAAGCTGAGGGTTCTGCACCACACCCAGCTCTCTAATCCTACCACCTTGTGCTTTTCTGATTCCTAATTTGAGATACACGGGTTTTGAAAATGGATGTTCTATCTATCCTTATTCCGCATAGCCCACCCCCATAACACAGTGTCTGTGGTCCTTCGGCTAGGTCAGTAGGGTCAATGCAGGACATGAGGGAGGAGGAGAGAGGGGTGGGGCAGGGGAGAGAAAAAGAAAAAGGGAAAGGAGGTAAAAGAAAAAGTGACATTCTAGTGTAGTGGTTTTCAAAGCTTATATTATCATCAGTGAGTTATAAAATTGAATTACTGGATTGTGATTAGCATTTTTAAATAAAAAGGAAAAGAGCAAAATAGTATCAAAGGAGAAGTATTCTGTGTGTGTGTTAGTGACAGGTTTATTAATATGGATTGTTGCTTTAAAACTAAAACTTTTTTTTTGGTACTGAGGATCGAACTTGGGACCTTACGCTTGCAAGGCAGGTGCCAGAACCACTGAGCTAAATCCCCAGCTAAAACTAAAATGTTTAAAAGCCATTGATCCAGAGCTCTAGACTGATAGCAGGTACTTGAACCGCAGTACTGTGCTATTTCTAAATGGCTGCACTGTATCCATAACAGCTCGTGTGATTTCTTTTGAACTCAGTCTTCTAGTCTATAAAATGGAAGGTAGGAAGAGAGGTTGGACCAAATAATTTGTAAGGCTTTCCAGCTCTAAAATTCCATGCCTTTATGAATTTTGAACTAGGGAAATTTTTATGTGGCTTTATTTGTTATTTTGGGTAGCTTCTACCCAAATGTTGCTGGCTAAAAGAAATAATGTGCCCTATAAATTTTAACAATGCATAATGTAGGAGAGGGAAGAGTGCATTGGAACCACCGTGTATTATTCCCTTTTCCATAGGAGAGCACTTATTTTGGGGAGCGACCAACAGATAAAACCAGTAGCACTAAGTTTCAAGGAATAGAAACTCCCTCTCAGGTAAGTTTTCTTTATAAAAGAGGGAGTTTTTTTAGAGGAATGCGTAGGACTGGCACCTGTTATTTGGTTTTTTAAAAATTCTTTGGTGATCAGCAGCTGCACTAAGGCACCCTGCAGTAGGCCTTGATCCCTTACAGGGCTTAAGAATCATATCTTAAGACCTGTCTCTGCTTGAGTAGCATTGTGCTCTCCCAGAGCAGTTGACTTTCCATTTTATATTTGTATAAAATATATATTTCCATTTATATTTGTTATTGTTCAAGAGATGATTTTCAGCTGGATGTGGTAGAGGATACCTATAATCCCAGTACTTGGGTGGCTGAGGCAGGAGGGTCTCTGAGAATTCGAGGCCAGTGAGTTCAAGGACAGCCTGAGCTACATAGTGAGACCCTGTATCAAAAGACAAAAAAAAAAGTGATTTCCCTCCTGAGTAATAAGTCTAATACTTAAAGTTCCAAACTCCCCCAAAGTCACCAGCCTTTGATTTTCCTGTAAAGAGGAATTAAGTCTTTCACAAACCCTATAAAGGCAATAGCCAATTTAACCTTTGCAGAAGAATATCACAAAGACTAATTCTGCATGACTCCTCTCAAGAGGAGAAAGAGAGAGAGAGGCTATATTCTGAAAAACAATGAAAAGGGGAAATGTTTTTCAAAAATCCTATTATATAGCAGACACTGTTGTACTTTTACATATATCTCATTTAATACTTGTAACACCCATGTGAAATATATGCCATTACCCTATTTCTTCCTTTTAAAAACATTTTATTATGGGAATTTTCAAACATATACAAAAGTCAAGTGAATCATATAATAAATCTCTTTATAGTCACTATGCCACTTCAGCAATATCAGCCCATAACCAACCATGTTTCTTCCATTCCCTCTCCAGGCTCCTCAGCCCCCTGATCACCACCACTTTCCACTTTTTCTTTCCCTAAACTTATTATAAAGAGATCCCAGTCATCAGATCATCTCACAAGTATCTCAGAATGGCATCTAGCATAAAGACAAAAAAATAAAACCTTATGAAACAGCTGTCACCATACAATCTGAGCACTAAGTCAAAGAATGAAATCACAGACAAAAAGGAGGATGTTAGGAGAATGTTTATTGGAAGTAAGAAGAAAAATAGCTTTCTGGTGGTCCCAGAAAATGGGGTGAGAGGATACCTACCGTCGGCTAAAAGTAATATATGAACTTACCAAAGTCCAGCTCTAATCATGCCATTTCCATGGACAAAATCCATAGTGGCTCCTTGCAGTCAATGGCAACAAACTAAATGTTTAAACCTGGTCCTCTAATATAAGGCTTTCTCCCACAATGTTCATTTACACACTCCACATTCTAATGCATTTTAGACATTTTGCTGTTTCCCTGGCCGGTCAACACTTTTCATGCCAATTGAGTGCCCTTTCCTTCCCAGCCTGAAATAGTCTCTTGCTTTGTCAGTTCTTACAGACTTTTGTGCTTCTTTAGAGACTGTCATTTCACATTGTTTTCTAGTTGTTTCAAGTAGTAATTTTCATATTCCCTTTAAAGGGAAAGCTCATAACTTACCAACCTTTCTACCATTTGCATTCAAAAATGTCTTGGTATCCACCACCCTATATCTTCTTTGCTTGTAGTGAGTGTTTCTATTGACTTCTGATACAAGTGCTTGTTTTAAGCTTCACAAGAAGGAAGTGTGACAGCAAAAGCAGCTGGAGGGCCCTAGTGGGTTACATCCTTTGGTAGAAGATGGAGCATCTGGTAACAGAAGCCAGAAGGATGTTAAAAGGATGTTAAATATATCTACTTCAACAACTCTTCCCATGCATCTTTCCTTCCCCATTTCTTCTGCAAACATGCAATTTCCCAAACTTTAATTCAGAACTAGCATACTGTACGTTATAACCATTATCTCTTCTGATTCACTGGGGTCAGAAGCAACTCAAGGACTCGGCTGCAGGTTTAACAGTGGTGTTGGTAAGACCCCAGAACAGAGTGCCCTCTGCTGGGTGTTAATTCTTAGATACAGCCACATTCTGCCCCTACATTGTAGTTTTTTATACTGACCACATTGCGTCTATCCCTGAGTAAGACCTTGCAAGAGCCTTTTTTTGTAATGGTTCTTTCTGTCACTGGCCACTTATGCTCGTACACTCAGATTCATCTGCTTGCTGCTGACCAAATCAAAGAAAGCTATATATTTGATTAAAAAGGAGAAAGGATTCATTCAAAGCTACCTCTGAGGAGATGTAGGGGCCTATTTGCCTCAAATCACCATCTTGCCATTTATAGGGGTGCAAGTGATATAGGAAATGATATAGGATTTATAAATGATATAGGGGAAATATTATAACTCCCAACCTGCTAGATGTCTGACATGCTGAGTTCCTGTTCCCCAAAATAGAAGAATGAATTCTAAGGAACAACGGAAGAGTAGGAAATATTTATTGAGGGGTAAGATACAGCTCCTGAGAGGGAGAAGGGGACCCCACTTCTCAGGGGAAGTTTTCTAGAGCACAACCACATGGGTAAAATGTGGGTTACTGCTATGGTCCACCAATAAGATTATAAGTATAGTCACTTAGGTTTACATTGATCCAATGGGGAAGCAAGTCATGTAGCAAGTATACATGGAGGGAACAAAGAACTTTTTAGGAAGAGATAAGTCAGAGGGTCTTGGTCACCCACTGAGGTGACTGATGTCTAGCTAGACGTCATCAGACCAGGTGTTACCACTTATTTTAGGCCTGGTCATTTTGTCTTTATCTTGAGGCCTGGCCTCCAACAGATGCCCCTCCAGCCACAGTTGTAATGTGTTTTTACCTTTGTCCTGACTCTCTTGAGGGTCTAGCCTGTCTGATTGCCTATAATATTTTGCCTAACTTAGCTGTCTACAACACAAGGATCTTTTTTAGTAAAGAACAGAGAGGATGGGGAGCATGAGAGAGACAGTGCAGATCTTCACACTTGCTTCACTTCCAGCCATCTTCAGCTCATCCTCCTCTTTCTTGTGGAAATGGGGCCGGCATCTGCATATTCCATAACTTCTTTTGGGCTGAGGAAGAGGGTTTGGGCTATGGACTCAGCAGGAGAAAATTTGGGGAAGTTGCTTATCTCTAAAAGAAAAAAACCCCTAACTTTTAAAGTTTCATTTTCAATGCCAGTTACATTTCTAGTGGAAAGTATGACACTTAATCGTATTAGTGCTGTCCAATTGATTCAGTATCAGAACTCTACAACTCCTTGAAGAAAAGTCCAAGGAAATCCTTGTGAGCAACTTGTCAGGGGGGAATGATGAAACTAAGAGAATTCCAGGGCTTTCTTGCAAAAGCAGAATTGGAAAGTGGAAAGTGAAAAAAACTATATCCTTCAGGAACAGAGAAGAATGACATAAAATCTACTACAGACTATGGAAGGCTTTCTCTGCAGTCTTCACATATACGCTTCTCCCATGACTGGAATGCTATTCTATAGCAAATCACAAACCTTTCTCTGACTCAGTCGCAGTGAAGTTTATACCTCATATTAATAATATTGCAGCTGTGTTTGTTCTTGGCTCTAATCAGGTGCCCTCTCAATATAGGCAGCCCTTAAGCAAAAACTGGTTCTTTTCATGTCACTTACCCACAGCATGGGGCAGCATACATTAAAATGCTGAGCTATGCAGTGGCACCCCATAAATGTATCCTTAATTTCCTACTCCCTTCTAGGAGTTATTTGCAAAAAGAAAGAAAGAAAGGGTGGGGGAGAGAGGAAGGGACAGTGGGAAGGAAAGAGAAAAGGAGGGAATGAAGAATGCTGACTTTAGACTTTTCACCCCCACTTAAATCAAGGCTTCTGTTGTTTTACAGAATAGATATGTTGAATATTTTGATAAATTGACGACTTTATACAACTGGACTCTTCCTCCAAGAAAAATACTCATAATTTAAAAATTCATTATTCAATTCATGGTAAATGTGATATTTATAAATAAAGGATTGGGCTGGAGTCCCAGTGTTCCCACTAACCGGGAGAGTTTTGCTTATGGTTAAATATACAGATCTTAATTCCAATAACTGTCTTTTTCTATTCCCTGACAGGTGGACTCCTCCCCCTGGAATTGCCCATTGGCCAGGCAATGCATGGCCATATTGTCAACTCTGTTGTTCCTCTCCTTCTCTTTTTCATTTGGGGGCTCCATCTTTTTTTCTTCTTTCCTGTTCTCATTGCTCCCCTGGCCTCGGCCCAGGGTAGACTTTTCAGGTTACAGCCTTTGACAAAGGTGAGAAAGACCCATGAGCCCTCAAGAATACTTCTTTCCCACCCACCTCTAGCTCAGGGCTCATCTTGGCAGAGGTGTCCCCATATCATTTTCTCACCTACTCCTTTCAGAGCCCCTTTTTTTCTCATAACTCTGGTTTCTCCCTTTCCCCTCTCTCCTCTTGTAATCCTCTCACCTCCAGCACCTTCATCAAGATCCCTTAAATATATAATGAGCAAGTGTTTTATTTGTTGCCGCATAACTATTGAGTATGTATGCTAGTCTTCCCTTCCCTTAGGGAGTCCGTGGGTGATTACCAGAGAGAAGTAAGTATGTGGATATACATCAGATCACACTGTTAGAAGACAGGGGAAGGAGTAAGAAAAGCTTCCTAAGAGGCAGCACTTGGGTCCTCCCCCAACCTGAATCTCCATGAAAATGTAAAGGGTTGGGAGAAAGCAGGTCTTGGTGGGAGTCTCTTTACCAAGTATTTAGAAGTAGTAAAATCCTTACCAACTTCCAAAGAGCTGACAATTTGACTGCTTCCAAAATGTAAGGAAAGAGAAGAAGCTTTGACTGAAAATCACCCAGGAAAGCAGATAATTGGTCAGATTGTCTTTCACTGAGATTTGAGAAAAAGAAGCAGGGAGAGGAACCAACCTACAGCCCCATGTCTGTTTCTCCATCACCCACTGCGCTTCTGCTGCACAGAAGGGGAGGTGGGAAAACAGGGATGTCGTAGCTGGAAGGGATGGGGACTCATACACGATGGGGAGGTATTGAGCACTAGACATCATAGGCACCATGGTGCCAAAGTGTTAGTATCTGCCCAGATAGCCTAGGATGTCTGGCCTACTGAGGAGTCACACAAAATAAGATCTAGACATATTTTCTTTGATGATTCCAAATTTTTAAAAGCCTGTAAATTACTTGGAAATTTTAAAAAGACAATTCATTGAAAAGTAAAATGCTTTTTTCAAATTATTGATATAGGTTAATTTCTCCTAGGAATTTTATGGAAATTACAAAGGTTTCTGGCTTCTGAAAACAAATTTCAACCCATTGTTTCTGGGGGAATTTTGGCCTACATTTCTGAACAAGCATCATGAAGTCTTGAAACCCAGCCTGGTCTAGCAGGAGACTGCTTGGATATATAAGTGAGCAATTGTCTCTGAAAAGGCTCTGTAGACTGCAAATTATGGCTGCATCACGGGACCCATGTAAATTATGAGAGACAGAGTCTTGTGGTTGACCTGACTCAGGACCTCACCTGAGGCAGACCTCTCAATGGAGAGATGCTAGCCTTGTCTGAAGATGTTAGGAGTCTGGAAACAGCATTGCCTTGCTCCCCTTTCTTTCCACACTTGGTGAGGCCCAGAAAAAAGAACCAGACTGCAGTGTGAGAGTTAGTACATTCTGCTGTTGGAGCACTTTCTTCTGCCTCAATTTCTTTACCAATGGAATTAACAACATCAGTACAAATCTATGTGAATGCAAGCATTTAGTCTGTGTTAGCTTTTTGTTACTGTAACAAATACTTGAGCTACATCAATTTATAGAGAGTAAAGCCTTATTTTGGCTCACAGTTTTTGGAGGTTTCAACCATAGTTGGACCTGTTGCTTTGGGCCTATGAAAAGTGGGTGAGTTCATAGTGTATCAAACTATTCACCTTCTGACCAGGGCACAAGAGAAAGAGGCCTGGCCTCTTCAAGGGCGTGGCCCCCACTCCCCTAAAACTTTCCAGTAGGCCCCAACTCTTAAAGGTTTCCACCACCTCCCAACAGTGCTACACTTACATGATTTAAAATGTTTAAATGTGTGAGAATTTAAATCAATACTGTTTCCTTGACATGTGGTACTTAGATCTTTGATTTCATTTAGTCCTACATTTTACTGATTTCTGGTAGACATCAGTGGAAGGAAGGTCTGCTACTGGAATAGGAGAGAGGGAACTGAGGCAAGAAACAATGATTTCTAATGACACATTGAAAACAGAGTGCTAATGAAATAAAATTAAATGAAAACAGGATAGGAAATGATCAAGAATGTATAACTTTATTAGAATACTTGTTAAGGTGAAATATGCAGGGTTGAAAGGAAAGGGGAGGCTTTAGAAACCAGGTCTCTGGGGAAACGATAAAAGAACATGGGCTTATTTGGAGGAAAGAAAAAGGAGAATGAAACCAATTATCTGTAAATATACACTAAACACCGCAAGAATTTTGGATATAGCTATCCTATATTTTCACAGAGATTGCTTTAGAAACTAGATTGAAAGTAGGGCAAGAGGAATTTAGATTATCTATTATTTTAAAATATCATCATTAGAAGTCTGAAAAAAGAGACATATTAGGGTTGCAAGTCACCTTCCTTAATTTTTTTTCTGGAGAGGTGAAGAAGTGAGATTCTCAAAGCTGAACTACATGGGTTTTTTTGTTTTCTTTCTGTCTAGCCTAAAAATATTCTACTTTGGGATTCAGAATTGTCTTTGAAGTCCTCTCTTTCAAGGACAGATCCATAGAAGACCAAATGATTAAATACCATCAATTGGTTAACTGGGATCATTTTTCTCTTTTAAATTAACAATGTTAATTGGCAAGATGGTTTGATCTTTGTTTTAACCAGCATATTTTAAAAATTGTATTTGGGAGTTGGTAAAGGCAATGGGAGTGATCTAAAGGTGCAGATAGTAATGCACCAAGAGACTGTCTTTTCCTGTTCTTCCACAAACTATAGGGTAAGAGAAACCAAAATTTGGTATTAGTTTGAAATATCAATGCTAAATTAGCATGCAACCTCCCCAAACCACCATTCACCCCAAAGAGATGCCATGTTGGTTTCAGGTTGCCGTCCACCTTGGTGATGTTGAGTTTGGAAGCAAACTAGAGTTCTCTTTACCTCATTGTTCAAAATAGTTTTTAAAGGCCATTTTCCAGAATATACTTCAGTTCAGAGTGTTGCTGTGCCTTTCATTTTTCCACAAATGCTGAGCACATTTCCAGGAACCTATCAAGGTTTCAAAGTCATTTATCTGGACAGTTTTTGCCATATTACATTCTTGGTCATTTTATTTTTTACTATATCACACTGATTCTATAATTTTAGTGTCCCTGAAAATTACTTAGGAGCTTATAAAGATGCACATTCCGAAACTGCACTCCCTTAGTGTTATTTAGGAAGTCTGGAATGGGGCGCAGGCATCTGTCGGTTGAACAATGTCCTCAGTGACTCTAACTCGGATGTTCTGTGGGATGCACCTGAGAAGCCGTGCAGGAGTAAGGGTATGGGGAGAAACCTCTGTACCTACTGTAATGGGGCTTGGAGGGCCACGCTTACCTAAAATGTTGAGGAAGTGCTTAATACTGTAGACCCTTTCTAAAACAGTAAGAAAATTTCTTTCATTGATTTCCATCTCCTGTTTCAAGTTATCAACATTATTCTCCCCACACCCTTTTGTTTTGCTTTGGTCTCCCCTATCTGAGGGCATTCTTGCAGGCCTAATCTTTAGCTTTCTATTCTTATCTTCAAAAATAAGACTTTTGTCTATGCTTATCCACCCCCTGCCCTCTCCTGCCTTTTTTTTTTTTTTTGAGACAGGGTCTCGCTATGTAATTCAGGCTGGCCTTGAACTCCCGATGTAGCCCTACCTGGCCTTGAATTCACAATAATCCCCCTGCCTCAGCCTCCCGAGTGCTAGGATTACAGGCGTGCAGCACCACACCCGGCCCATTGCCCTTCTTTAAACTATCATTTGTTCTTACAATCACTGCATATCTTTTCCTATTCTTGCACAAACTGTTGGGTAAAAGAATCGTATGAACCAAAAATTCTGTGTTTGTTTTAAAGATACTTATGAGTACTATGTGGCAGATGCAGGAGCTACAACACGGGCAGTTTCTACCCCAACAATTCAAACACCTTAGTCATCCCTGATTTAGCAAATGAGCTTTTCTTCTGCTCTGCAAACTGCACCCACATTCGCTCACTCAGACCTTAAACTTTGGTATTTTTATTCTGTCCTTGCCGTGGCCCCCTAAAATTCAACTAATCACTAATTCCTGTTGATTATACATTTGAAATTTCTCTTTATTCTCCCTTCCTGTTCCCACTGCTACTATGCACCTAGTCTAGGACCTCATTTGTTCATACCAAGCCTTCTCCAATGGTCTCTCAACCTTATCTTCCTCCTTATATGATATGCTATGTATAATCTTGCAGTGTGCAGCATGAAATAAATATTGCTTTCATTGTGAAACGCTTCAGGTAGAGCAAACTACACACAGCATGTCCAGAGTCAAAGACAGTTAACTTCTTCAACTCAACATTTTTATTTTGTTTTACTCTTTTTTTTTGGTACTGGGGATCAAACTCCAGTCCTTGTGCTTGCAGAGCAGGCGGTGGAACCACTGAGCTAAATCCCTGGCCCCTTTTTGTTTTGTTTTTTTGAGATGCAGTCTCCCTATGTAGTTCAGGCTGGCGAACTCACTATGTAGCCGAGGATGGCCTGGAACTCTTGGTGGTCCTCCTGCCTCAACCTCCCAAGTACTGTGATTACAGGCATGTCCCACTACACCCAGGTTTGGCATGCTCAACATTCTTATCTGTAAAATAAAGATGACATCTCAAATGTTAACTAAATTAGATAATATATATAAAATTACACTGTGAACTGTAGATTACTAATGTTATACGTGATAACCATTGGGCCACCTTTACACAAAAAATTCTCACTTCAGCAACTGCAATTTTATTTCCTTGGCTTTTGACCTTTCAAGATACACTAGCCCTAGCATACCTGAACTTATTTCTACCAGACCTAAAGATTCCACTCAAGTAAAATAAGTCATCACCTCTGGCTCTTGGAACACAATTCTAATTTCTACTTCATGTTTTTGCTGGCCTTTCCTCCCATATCTGCGCTATTCATTTATCCAACTCCCATGTCCAAGTCTAATTCTACTTCCTCAATGACACTTTCTTACTCCGTACTTCCTGTTGCCATTCCTTAATTCCTCACTGTACAACAGCACATTCAGTCTTCACTATACAGCTTGGCACTTATTCTGTATCATTCTACTGTTGTTCCTGTGCAACTCCCTGGAGGAACTGATTGAATCTGCACCTTCTTTTGTGTTTTTCACAGGATCTAGCATAGACCTTTCTCATATGGATGCCATTAATATATGGTGGTAAATTGATAGCAAAGAAATATTTAGCTTAGCTTCCAAGTTGTTCCTCCCAGAAACTTAAAATATTTTTCTTCACTCCATCAGCCTGTAATGGGCAAGATCAACAGTCTCATCAATAACACATGATTTTTGGTAAAACAGAATCAGTTATTCATTACTTTTTGAATGTTGATGTTCGCTTCTTAGTACATTCTTCAAAGTCCTCCCTCAAAAAAAGGTCCCAAAAGAAGAAAATCAGATGATTACTGATGATTAAACATTAATGCTTACTTGGTTAAATTCCAATGGAAAATTTAATACTTATTTTCCAACAGGGCTCCACCATAACCCTCAAACATGTAGGTATTTAAAATTTTTAAACACCAGTATTGTGATTTCGTAGAAAAGATGATTAACATTTATTTGTATATGACACACTATGACGTTTGTATACGACTTATACAAATAAATGTTAATCATCTTTTATGCACCAAGAGTTCTTGATAGATTTAGGAAGCCTGGATAAATGAAAATTAACTTCACTACCATACTTGTCTCATTGGCAGCTAGTTTTATAGTTCTGAATTCCATGTGTTTCTTCTCAGGTATTTCACGACATTGAATCAGACAGAGTAATAATTAATATATTCAATTGTCCAGCTCTGTATGATGATGTGAAAGTGAAATTTTTATCTTTGGTGAGTAATCAGGAAACAATCTCTACCACTTTTCTTGTCTAGTCTTTTGAATGATTTTGGTTTGGAATTTCTTTTGTTACAATTCCCAACAAGGAAGATGATAGCAATCAACCAATGACCAGGACAGGGGAGGAAAGTAACAAATCAGATCCACAGCAAAATTTTTGAAAAGAAGAATATACATATTTTTTTGCTCATTCTTTTTTCTAAATTCTATGTGATTTATATGTATTAATTTTCAAATAAGACAAAATACAAAAAACAAGATGCTAAAAACAAGGATATGTTTAACTGTACAGAAGAAGTCACATTTTTAATATCTTTAAAAAATAAAGCTATCCATAATTTACAAAATACTTTAAAACAAGGGAGATTTTACTTCCCTTTGAATTGATATGTTACAAATGGTATTAATCTTATTTACTTTATGAAAAATGAGAATGCCTTCCATTGTCATTACTCTGAATATCATTACCATAGTGTATAATTTATTTTGGCCGTTTTTAAAATGTCATGCTTGAATATTTTTCTTATATAAAACATTTCTAACCCTCAATAGTTTCATTTTCCTATTAAATCATCAATCAGAACTGCCTATGGAGTTGGTCAACTTAAAATCTATTTCCTGTGCCTTCCTTAATCCCTTGCTGGCTCCCTGTTGGAAGAGAATCTATTAAATACTGAAATAGCTGAAGCAAGTGGTCCAGAAAGTTCCCATATCAGACAGTTGCCCCTTGAATATGGAGCCACTCTGAATTCTCAAGTAGTAGTCTCTAAGCAGAAATAGTGGTATAAAGAACCCTGGGCCAGGGAACCTTGACAATATCCAGTCTTTGTGATTGTCAAAAGTTATGACATGAAAGCATTTTCAAAACATATAGGTACTTCTGTCATCATCAGTGTTGATGGTTAATTATTCAATGTGGCTATCTTGTAGAAATGGATGATGCATGTTATAGTTTTCTCTAATTTAGTCTTGAGGTCTCTCTCTGGAAAGTGGATATAAGTTCTAGTATTACTTTGACAGGGCGCCGGGCAAGGTGGTTATGGTTGCTTAGCAATGTGTCTCTCACAGGATACTTCTTTATCCTGGTGGACAACCTCATGCTCTAGTGTCCAACTGGTGACCAGGTGTCCCTCTCTCAGGAAACTTGTTTATACTGGTAGATACCTTTGTGACTGTTATCTGACCTGTGTCTAGTTTATTTCTACCAAGATAGCCACTGCCTAAGAGAACCTGAGAGGAGAGTTAGGCTCAGAAGTGTTGGGCAGGTGAGGCACAAAGAAGGCTGCCCAACAAAACACGTGAAAGAACAGGAGCAGTGTTCTATTACTTAAAGATCCCATAGAGGAGAAGGAAGCACACTTCACAGGGCCAATGGGAAGGGGGAAACCATCCAGGACATATCTGTCCAACCAGCAGTGGGGAGCAGAAGGGACAGAGAGACGTAGGATCAAAGCCTTCATTGGGGTCGAGTGTTACCTTAGCAGCTTTCCCACAGGGAGGTCTAACTGGTGGGTTTAAAGAAAGTGGGCATGAGTTTCATGAGTCACACAGACTGAGGAGTAATCACTGTGCCACATTTGCACAGGTGCCCGGAGTATGGGGGGGCAAAGGGGCAAGACGAGTAAGTTGTACCTAGATGTTCCATAGGAAGGTGGTTACCAGGAGGTTGGTTGCATAAGGCAAATATCTGGGTTGATCACACTGAGGAACTGGAAGAGGGCATAGAACTAAAAACTGTGGCAGGGATGACTGAGCCTTGGTTCTGGTATGAGAACAATAGATGACAAGGCCATGTAAACTTTTAAGAATTCAATTCAGGGCCGGGGATTTAGCTCAGTGGTTCTGCTGCCTGCCTTGCAAGAGCAAGGTCCCAAGTTCCATTCCCGGTACCAGAAAAAAAAAAAAAAGAATTCACTCCAAAATGTTTGTGTATAAGTAGGCATAAGTCCTTAGGAGAGTCTGTGTAGTACTATCAAAAACAGATTAAAAGACCAGTATCTAAATTTATAAATATCTATCATGGAGAAAATACCTTTTGGGGAGTGGAATTGCTGTCATATGGGAATTCTACATTTAAAGTATTGAGGAGCTGCCAAACTGTTCTCTACCTTGGCTGCATCATTTTGTGTTTCCACCAGCATTGTATGAGGGACTCCAGTTCTCTGCATCCTCACTGATGCTTTGTTTTGCTTTTTTTTTTTATTTTATGGTGAGGCTAGTGGGTGTGAACTGGTATCTTTGTGACTAAGAATCTTCATGTGCTTGGTGGTCATCTGGATATAACATCTAGAGAAATGTCTATTTAAATCCTTTGATCATTTTTTATTTGGGTTGTCTTTCTGTTGTTCAGTTGTAAGAGTTTTTTATATATTCTGGATAAAAGATCTTAAGAGACATGATTTGCAAACATTCCCTCCTATTCCATAGTTTTTCAACCTGTTAATGCCCTTTAATGCACAACGTTTAAAAAATTTTAATGAAGTCCAATTTTACCTGTTTTTCCCACTATGCCTTGCATTTTATTTGAAAATACTGACTAAAGATAATGTATCTTTAACCCTTAAAAAATACATTTCCTTGAAATTTTTGATATAAACAGCAAGAGAAACAATATTCTCTTAAAGCCTCCTTTGTGTCTTAAATGTATTGTTATACAGTATGGAGTACTCATATTTGATAGATATAATGTGATGAATATATAAAGAAATAAAGGAAAGAATTTTAATCTCTTTGTAATCATTAGGTATCAATTTTATTATGAAAATAACCTTTTTTTTAAAACCATGTCTTTTTAGGAGCTTCCCACGTATTATGACAACTGCCCTTTTTTCTTTTGGTTTCACACATCCTTTATACAAAAAAACAGGTAGGGATATAATGTAATCAAATAGTAACAGCTTAATCTTCAATGTCTGGATGTAAAGTGTAACGACAAGTTTTTTTGCCTACTGTTATTAGTTTATAGAAACAAACTCTGAGTCACTGTACTCATGGCCTTACTCATCTTAATGAGATTATTTTAAAAGTACAGCTGTATCCGACTGATAGCCCAACCAGTTGTCAGATAGCCTGACCAGTCACTGTGAGATGCCCGGTCAGTGGGTGAGGGGACAGCAGGGGATGAAAGGAAAATATACAAAGAACGAGGAATAAAGAATAATGAATGGTAGTTTATTACTTGGGGGGCTGGGAATTGAGCTTTAGCTCTCTTCTGGCTAAGACCACCTGATCTTAGCTCTGCCCTGGTTAAGACCACGAGCTCTGGATTAGTCAGTATTTCTGATTATACAACACAGCAAGGGGGCGTGAAGGCAGGTGTAGGGAATAAGAGAACTAATGCACTTAATGAGCCAGACTTGGAAAAGGTGAGAAACTATGTAAACTTGTGAAGGCCAGATCACAGTCAACAAGGCACCTGTGCTATCTTGCGGGTCATTGCTAACAAGCCACTTGCAGTGTCTAGATAACGTTTGATCTTAGAGAATGGTTGCACAGAGTCATAATTCCTCAGCTGTAGTGTTTCCTTGCTATTAGAGATGTCATGACCTCATCAATCATTGAGACCTCAATCGTGACTGTTGTCATAGGGAAGTCTATCTCTGAACACCAGCTGAAAGGTCAATTAGCAATTCACACTTGGGCCTTGGAGTGATTCATAATATTAATCAATAGCCAAATTCATAAGCCAAATCAATAATATCTAAAGCCTGCTCAGTACAGTTTTAAGCTGGTCTCCTACACAGCTGTTCTTGAGACTTACTGTTGGGTTAGACTCAATGTCCATGCCACACAACTAAGTTAAAATGTGTTATGTTCAGATCTTGATTGTGAGAATGAACTCCTCTCATGAAGTTTAATATGCATTTGATCAGTACCTTGAATATAGTAGGTCTTCAGTAAGTGTTAATTAACTGACTGACCACCAAATTTTATGCTAAAATAATGTGATTGAGGGAGGCTGCAGCTAGTTTAAAAGCTGATTGGCACACTTATATCTACAGTAGAAGTTATAAAACATAATAAGTATTGATGCAGCCAACTAGAAAATCATTAATAGTCTTCATGTGTGTGTGTGTGTTGCTGGGTGTTTAACCTGAGCTTTATACATGCTAAGTCAGTTCTCTAACACTGAGCTGCACCTCCAGACACATACAGTCTCATATTTAAACATGATTTTCTAGAAACTGAATTGGGAAGAATTATTAATTGGATTTGAAGATTATTATTCCAAAGAACCTTCTACCATATCTGGAAACTCATTCTGGAATCTACAAATTTTCCATTTTAAATAGTTTTGTAATGGTGGGGAAAAAATGAGAATTTTTATATCACCATGCCACTCAATATAAAAGGAAAAATATTTTAAAAATCATTCAGATCAGATCAGACTTGAGGAAGTAGTTGTGATTGTATGTAACATGAACTGTCATTGTTGTTACATCCAATTCGAGACTTTTCTTCAAGTCTATGCCAGATCTAATAACACCTCAAGTCTAATAAGGCAAGAGTAAAGGAAAATCTGGTCTTCACATTTGTAATGCATACACATTTCATAGATTTTTGAAGGAGTGAACTGTGGATTTAATGGAAAAAAATTATCAATTTTTTTCTGCATGTATACAATGAATTTTGGCTTCCTCCAACAGAGACAACTAGGTGGAGCTTCATTTGCTATCTCTCAAAAGTGGTTCTGGTTGAAGGATAGCCATCTTCATATTGAGAAGCAACACATTAGATTATTTTTATTCTTACTTTTATATATTTCTACTGATGTTTGTAACATTTAATTTCACATATTGCTCAGTAAAGTCAGGAGATTGATGTTTAGTGAAAAATATCAACTTCATCATTTAAAAGAGAAACTGTATTTTACTACTAGGTTTTATTATACATCTAGTCTCCAGCTGATTTCTATCACTCATAAAAATTTAGATATATGAAATCTGAATATTGTTAATTCCATGAGAGGCAGTGTTAAAAGAATCTGTAACATATTGTCACTGATGTGCTTGTTACTGAAGATTAAGGTATTTTGTGTCTCTTCACAGAGGTAGAAGGAGCCAACAAACACACTAAAAGGGCGAGGTCCTAATTATGGTGAGCAAGTCTTTTTCTAAAGTTCCAACAAGACTGCCCTAATGCATGGCTTTTCTATTAGTTCTCAAATAAAATGTGAACTGGGCATGTTGGCACACACCTGTAATGCTAGCACTCTGGAAGGCTGGATAGGAGAATCACATGGTCAATCCCAGCCAGGACAATTTAAAGACCTTGTCTCAAAATTTAAAAAAAAAAAAAAAAAGGGTCCAGGATACAGCTCTGTGCAAAGGCCCTGGGTTCAATCCCCAGAACCACTATTAATTAATTAATGTAAAATGGAATAATTTTTTTTTCTATCCTTAGGCTTTATCTACCAAGAAATGAACTGGACAATCTTCATAAACCAAAAACATGGAAAATTTACTGTTCAGGATTTGCAGTAGAGGTATATTTTGATGAGAATGAACCAGTCATGCTTTAGCTGGTATTTGATTAAAGTGCACCTCCAATTTTCAGATAGAATCGTGTCTGTCCCAGTCCCTGCTGCATACTTTGTCTTCTAAATCTGTCTTAGCTGACATAGCTATATTTATACATATATATGTGCATTTGTTTCTGATAAATTTATTAAATATATACAGGTAAAAATCAATGGTGATTTCTTTTTAGTTGTTTTGTTTTTGAGACAGGACACCAGCATCTTTTTTGAAAGACTATACTGTATGTCACACAAAGTTTGTCTTATATTTTCATAAATTTGGAACACACAGAACACAGAAATATTAGGCATCATTTTAAGAGCTTAGAAATAACAGACCTTTCATCTCAAAATAACTGAGCTATTTTAACATTGTGATCCTTGGCACTTTCCTGTTACTCTAGCTACTCAAAATGCAGAGGTGGGAAGATCGAGAGTTTGAGGCCAGCCTGTGCAACTTAGTGAAACCCTGTCTCCAAAAGAAAATGGGATCTCATCAGTACCCATGTACTTTTGTATTTTGGATAAGTATGCTTGTTCCCTTCTTTTATGTTTATAGTTTCAGATTTACTACAAAACTAAATTCCATTTTCACCAACTGTTACCATATATCAGTTAGGCAGCAAACAGTTTTAAACCTAGAGAAGAAAAATATTTCACTTACCAGTCCCTCATCCTCAGCACACTTTTTTCAAGTACCACACAGGTAGCTTGCTTATGATACACACTTTGTAACTACATATACACAAAAGGAATTGAAAAGTTATGCACATGTACCAATTCCTCACAATGAATGTAATCATTATGTACTGCAAACATGTACTAATAAAAATTAAATTTAAAAAATTACACATACACAGGATCTTGGTAAACATAAGAGACAAAAAATCCTCATTGTCTTCTACTTTTGTATAACATCATTAGCTGCTGACCGGTGTGATGCAACAGAGATCATTAATATTTTATTTGGTACTGAGTGCTACTTTATCCTAAACACTTTCTTTGCCACTGTATCTTAAAGCCATGGCTGTCCTTGAAGAGTTCTATTTTGGCTTTACTAAAAGTACTCATCTGAATGATTTCTCTTTTGGTATGGCTCTCAACAATCTGGACCAAGTTGAATTCATGAGGGAATGAAAAGTAGCAACTAATAAAACCTGTGTCTCTGCTAAAACACAGTAGAGTATTGCATAAACTAACAGCTACACACGGTCATTAGGCAATATAATCTTACAGAGCCACCATGGTATGTGGCCCTTCATTGAAAGGAACATTATGTAGGGCATGGCTAGATAACTCATTCCTTATAGACCCTGAACTGAGTCACACACTAAAAAAGAAAAAATCATGACAATATAAAAGGGGTTTGGGGGCTCGGTAGACCACTCCAATCAAGCAACTTTGTTACCAGCACACTAACCTGTGGGGACCACACTGGTCAGCCCCTCTGTCTGGAAGTTGCCACGGTGTTGGGCTTTGAGTGGAGATAGGACAATAGAGCACGGCTGTGGATGCCAAGGTAGACATGGATGGGAATAAAGTCCTGAGCCATGGTGGGCATAGAAGACCAGCAACATGCACCAGCCAAGAGTCTGCAAAGCTGGTGGGCAGCCTGGCTCCTCTCTTCCCTTGCCTCTAAAATCCTAAAAAGGGTACCAATGGCCAATGCAGTGGCCCAGCTAAAAGCTTTTTCTTTCCTCCCCTTAGTCTGCCTCCTTTTGAAGAAAAAGACCATAAAGCATACTTTCAAGCTTGCTAACAGTATTCTCTGTAATTAGAATTACAAAAATATGTCTTGTGGCAGAACAGGTTGTATATATTATTTTTCATCCAGTGAGCAGATTATGTCTAGGAAAATAGGAAAGAAAAAAAAACTTCACTGACCCAGGGAAGTTTGTGTGTGTCTGTGTGTGTACTCAGTACTAGGAATTGAACTCAGGACCTTACACTTGTGAGGCAGGCACAGCACCACTGAGCTAAATCCCCAGCTCAGGAAGAGTTTTTTTAACAGTAGTAATGAGGGAAGGAGACTCCAATAAGAATCTTAATTTCAGAAGTAAAGATGTAATTGAGGTTTTTCTCTTCCAGCTCTTCAAGACTCATCAAAATTTCTGGCAGTTATGAGTTGCCACACTATTCCCCTTTTGCTCTTATAAACTTGCTCAGGCTTCTTGGGGTGTTGCTTTCTAAAAACACAAAGTAACTAATTCTTTGAACAAATTCAGAAATTTATACTATAATATATCAGAATGATACTGGTTTCCTTAAATAGAATTTACTTACTTGGAATAAACCACCCAAAATTTTATTTTTAACAACAGAATAAGAGGTAGAGTAAAAAAATTCTACAGGGTCATTACATAACTGCAGTATATATGAATTTTTTTTTTTACCAACTTGCCTATAGTGAAATTATTTTACATCCAGAACCTTTGTGAAAAATGCTTTGTAGTAAAACTACCACCTTGAAACAGAGTAACTCATTTTTTGATTATTGGTTCTTAGCATGGATACAAAAGACAAATAAAACTCACCATAGACTCACATTAGGTAAATAATTTAATGATAATATAAGACTCAAATTTCTTTAAACATAATTTCAAGTTATATTTTTCTCTGGAGTACAGATCTGAAATGTTACAAACTGTATCCAAATATTGAACCACAAATTAAACAGACAGAATGAAAAAAATTCGTCTTTTGATTCCTCACTTCACTTGCTTCAGACTATTGCTATTGAAGATATTTAGTTAAATCTTTAATGGACAATCTGTGAAAAGATCTGCCAACTGCACTGCCTGGGACCAGCCCCTGAGTGCCATGAAGGAGGACCATGGACTCCTAAGCAGCTCCCTTCTTGCTAGCAGCCAGTCCCATTTTCTCTATTTTACTTCAATCCAGGCTTGTTCAGTTGAAGCACCACTTAGTAGCTACTGACCATTTAAATATATAGAGAAAAATAAAGTATAAAAAATGGTTTTCTTGTAAAGAAAAAAATGGAGGTTCTGGAAGGCTGAGGCAGGAAAACTGCAAGCTTGAACCTAGCCTGGGCAACTTAGTGATTTAATGAGACCCTGTCTCAAAATTAGAAGATAGAGCCGGGGATGTAGCTCAGTGTGAAGGCCCTAGGTTTCATCTGCAGTATCATAAAAAAAGAGGTGGGGGTAAACAGAGGACCAGCTATAGCACGACAAGCAGCACTGCCCCAAATCCATAGCTCTCAGCCCTCCACATTTGGCAGCATGCACCTTGCTTCCACCCTCCAGATCCTGGCACAATGGCTAAGAGTTGCCAGAGGCATGGCAAATAGCAGGAAGCTTAAGGAAATAAGGTTTTACCCAGAGTTGCCATTCTGCCCACAGGAACAGACATACAAGGTAAGGATTCATTAACATCCTCAGCCTGCTTACTTCTGGCTTTTCAGACCTCTTAAGAATATTTATTGAGAGCACCCTGCTGGTCTTAGAGCAGCACAGAACGAGAAGGGCACTTTAGTGTGACAAGACTGATTCCTGACCGTAACTCCATAGCCAAAGAACAGTTGTCCATCCCAAATCCATGTGGATCAGATCTCCAGTGGGATTTGCTTTTCTTGGTTAGGAATACACACTGCCTAGTTTAATAAAATTGCTTTTCTTATGCTCCCCATCTAAAGTTATTATAGTGTGCTATAGTTATTAAGTGTGCTTTATAAAGGCACAGCCCATCTAAAGTTATTAAAATTCAGGACTGCCTGCCAGCCCAAAGTACAGAAGGCACCAAGATGCATGGCAGGGAGTTATGGATCCCAAGGTAAACTTCAGGACAGGTGAGGCTCACTTACTGTGAACTCTAAGCACTGTTTCTGCTCTGTTTGACAGAAGAGGGCTGCACCCATGACTATCATTAGATCATCGAACAGGGAGCAAAGGCTTCTCTTGGGTTTGGTACTCTCTCCCCTCTGGAAGAGCTTCCAATTGGTAGAAGTAAAGTAGGACAGGTGAGACAATGAATATTCCAAAGTGGATGGACTGCAAGTCTACCCAGGTCAGGACCAAGAGACAGAATTAGGTAAGAGCTGCTGTGAGCCACATGGATCTTCATCACAGCACAGCAGCACAGCGCATCCCCTCGGCCCACCCTCTATCTACAGCCAAGCTCAGGGGAAGCTCTTTGGGAGAAGGGGAGGAAGGAAGCTGGTAAGAGTTATACTGCTCCCCAAAGGCCTGATGGTCTGGGTCACAACTAGCAGTACACTCAGAACACAGAATACAAGCCCACCTAGAAAATGAATGGCACTATTTTAACAGTAAAGGATCATGGAAAAAATCCACAATGAAACTCTGAAACTTTTTCAAGAATACAGAAGCCACACCAGTATGCAAGCCTATTTTCTTAGAAATCTATGTGAATATTTTAGTTTTCAAGTACCACTTAAAAACCTTTAACCTCTTAGTACATAAGTACAGTAGACTTTAAGTACATCTACAATGGGTTAAGCAATCATTTATAACCATTTTCACATACACACACAGTCACCTCTGGGTTTTCTGGTAGTATTTGAGGTTAACCATGGAACCAAACTGTGTTTCCCTCAATACATAAACATCCAAACTGCATGTATACACACAGTTTTATGCATAAACAATGGTCTGACAGAACTACATGAAGCCTTTCAAGTTAGGTGCGTAGGACCACAAGCCATCTGGTGTATTTTATCAAGGGCTAGAGCAACAACTTTTCTCTTTCAATTATGGGCAGGAATTGTGTGATGTAAAATAGAGGTGCTTCCATCAAGTTTAAGGTTTAGGGTAGAAGGGAAGATAAAGAGAAAATTTCCAATAAATCAAAATAATTCCACGTTGTTCTTGTACTCCATGAAACCCTGAGATGATCAGTAGTCCTCAAATGCCTGTGCTTTGGAGGCAGGCCCACCAGGCACTTCAGAATGCTTCCATCTGGCTCATCATCAACTTCCTACTGTACTCGTAGGCCAAAAATAGTGAGCCATTGGCAGGGAAGGCGCGAATCATTGTAGGTTTCAGTCCAGAATATAAAGCTGTTATTCCTAGAAAACAAAAGGGCAAGCAAAGACTGATGACCCTTCCTTGGGGATACCCCATGCAGCTGCAGAGAACAGGAATATTTGTGCTTACATATCCAGACAATAGCACTAAGACTCAACAAGTGATGGAAGGACTAACTTCCACTTTCCTAAACAGACTTACACAAACATGTTCAGGTTTCCTGGAAAAGCTAATTGGTATATATACCTATTTCATGCCTGGTTAATGGAATATGGATGGGGTACAGCTAAGGCCTGACCCAGCCAGACAGAGGCAACCATAAAGCCCAAGGCAGCAGCAAGAGCACCTACACCAAAGTCAGAGGCCCCTTTTCTGTATTAGCACCACCTAGCATGGCTGTGAGTACTGAATTAGATAAGGGGGGCATGCATACTTGGCAAAACTATAAAGCATCATGTGAATTTAAAGGGAAGTCATTACTGATAATGTAGAAGATTTCTGTGCTCTATTTGGGACATAAATTAAAGTTGTTTCTGTGTTGTGCTCTTTCTTTTAAAAATCAAAACAGAAGTTCATCACTCAATTTTTAACATGTATACTAGATACAGAAGGGACAGGTTGCATAAAGTCAGATTTACACAAACAACTAGTCTTTATCCTCCTACATACCTCTAAAAATTATAGCCAATCACTATAAAAAGTTATTCAGTCAAAAGTTATTCAGTCCATTTCTGATTCCAGAAACAGCATTAAGACTTATATATTCTTTTAAAGTCCTAAAGTGGTCCTGTTAGAGATCATGCTCTGATAATGTCTGTATTCTCTAAACCAAGTGGTGTGAACTTCAAATCATTTAAACCCTTAGATTGAGTCCATATCTTAAAAATTCCCTCCAGGCTGTTAAGAACAAAGAATCCTGACAGGTATCTAGTACAAGGGTTACAAAATTGAACTTTAAAGATTTGTGAGAGCCTTGATAGCATGATAGCACACCCTTATAATCCCAGCACTAGGGAGGCTGAGACAGGAGGATCACTCTGAGTTTAAGGCCAGCCTGGGCTACACAGTAATATCTTGTCTCAAACAAATTCTTGAGAATGGAAATAAGCTAAGGCAAGGGTCTGGCAAACAAAGACACAAATGTGTATTAACATGCAGTGCTAGAAATAGGACATGAAGTAGGGAGAAGAGAGCAATTACACATCTGATCAAACCTCAGATAAGACGAGTATAAAGTGACCTGTCTGTACATACCTACTCTGTTTCTGCAATTAGCAGACTCACCTTCATTTCTCACAACACTTAGAAAGGTTCCGATAAATCCTGCCTGTTTTCCAGACATGGAAAGAACTTGAATTCTGGATTTTATACAATCCACTGGGTATACAGCAAGCCACAAGCAAATTCCACCAACTCCACCACTTAACATCAAAGGGACAGGGCCTAGAGAAGAAAAATAGCAAATGATGTTTTATCTCAAAAACAGCTGATGCTATATATTTCTAAAAATCAGTGGCCACAGGTAGATAAAAACCAAAATACTAATGCTACAGAATACAATGCTTTGAGAAAACTGTCAAAGCCCAGAATACATGGTTCCCTTTAGCAGCCAGTGTCTGGCCTGGGCCTCGCCAGAACAAGAAGCCCTAGACAGGGCTGTGTTTAGGCTGGTCACCCAGAGCCGCTGCCCTGGTCTGCACAAAACAGCAGGCTCCCACAGCATGGCAGGGCCTCACCTCGGCGAATGAGGAGGGGCCACGGAAACACAGTCCACATCTTTTTCAGCCTTCTCACCCTGAAGTAAATATGTTAATGCCCAAAAGCCCCAATTCTTTCTTTACCATGAAAAACTAAAATTGTCTTATTAAACACACCAGTTAAGTCTGGGAGCTTGATTAACTGCATAATAGATCCAACACACTGAAGTGAGATGCTTAAATCTGACGTGTGAGTCAACATTGTCAGTTGTGTCAAGCAGCTGAATAAGACAAGTTAGACCTATACTTTTCACTGCTCTCAAAACACTGTCAAGACTTATTACCATATTTTAAGCTTAGTGCAAGATTTATAGGTGGTTTCTCAAGGGGAAGGTAATTTCAGTATTTCTCAAAAGTGCATCTAGAACAATTAATAAATTTTATTCCAGAAAAGTAGTTTGGATACACTGCTTCAGCCCCTGTCCTGAGGGGACAAGGTTGGGGGAAGAGTGCTAGCAATCTCCTGCTGCCGTATTACTTTCTAGCATCTAGAAACTTCCCAGTTCTGAGCAGACCCCCACAGAGGGAGTACAGAAAAGATAATGCACAGAAATCACACCATCAGGAAGCAGATACTATCATACCCAAATGCTGTCCAGGCAAACATATTTACCTAGTTCATCTTTTGATCTCCCTGATGCAAAAAATGATCGGCTTAGTTCATAGCCCCCAAAGAACAAGAAATAGCCTGGTACTTCCCGAAGTAAAGTGCTTGAGAGTCCATGGTAGAAGCCCAAGGGGCCATCCTTCCTAAGGACACTTTTCACGACAGACCAAACTGTACTGGGAGGAGACACAGAGTGAGAGATAAGGTTAGTACAGGCAGGGAAGGAAGAGGACAAGGGCATTTATATTTAACTAACAGACTTGATCAAGCATGAACAATGGAGCAATCAATTTTGTAAACAGGAACCAGGAATTCTAACAAAAGGCATCCTTTAGTAGGAAAGAAAAATCTCAGAAGCAAAAGTACTTTATAGTAAGTTTGATCATGTAAGTTACTAAGAAAATTATATTAAATGAATGCACACATTTCTAGAAGTCACAGTATCCAAGATGTAAAAAGAGCTATGACCCATGTTTTCTTTTCCATAGTAAATAAGTAAAACCTGAAATTATAATAAGGAGTCATCCAAACTCAGCAAGAAGAAGACGGTTTTCCCAGTCCCTTATCTCCCTTGGATTCCTGTCTCTGATTTCTGGTGTGTTTTAGGAGAATCTGTTCAGATGCTTCTGTGCTGTTTCGTTTGATGGCAGCAACATGAGCAGAGGAGTTAGTATTACTTGAAGGCTACACAAATTCTGAGAGTTGAGCTAAGATCCTGCCATGCAAAAAGCACCCAAAACTGAGTCCCTAGAGAGCAGAGGTGCAGGGGAGCTCCTTTTAAGCAGATCAGAGCCCTGCTCCTAGAACAGCTGGAGCACAGCATACTTGTAGACTGCAGACTTTCTTTCACGATGGTGTGAGTGACAAGTTTTTATCCCCATGTTGAATAGGGAGAGAAATCACATACTCAGTACAACTCAGTGAATTCCCTCTCCTCACCTTGTTCTCAGACAGCAGGGGAATCAGCTTGGAGAGGATGAGGATTAAGTCCTATGGTAACAAAGACCATGAGTGGTGATCTTTCTGAGAGCTTCAGAAGGCTCCACCAGGCATTCGTTGGCTGTACCCTTGGATAGCACTGCTCCCATTCCATATACACATTGTACAGCCTGCCCGACTCGAGCTATCATATTCACTAACATGTAAACCTCAAATACCAAGCCAACCAGTATTTACGTTTTTGTAAAATGTCCATCTAAGTTCTGTGGATATATCTTTAAGTTACCTTAAACTACTTCTAAGGCATATGAGGGCAGCTTTCTGGGTGATGTTAATGTTTTATTCTTAATCCAGGAACTGGTTACAAAGGGTCTTCATTCTGTGACTATTTACAGAATTGTACACTTATGATTTGTGTGCATATTCATGACACTGGTGTATGTTACATACAAATAAAAAGTTTTCAAGGCTTTCACTTTTGGACTTCTATTTAAGTAATGAAGAACAGATACAACGAATGAATCTCAAGAGTGCAGAAAACAGGCACTATTACAAAGTCCACTCTGGCTAGGAGGAGACTCAGAAATGAAAATGGTCAACCTGTCCACTGGCTTCCCCAGCAGACCCACAGGCTTTAAGTTAACCATAGCAGCCTCTTCAATTTGAATTTTAGCCAGCCAGATGTCAAGATAAATAAGTTTTGTGATTAATAAGGTACTAAATTGCTTTTCAATTCAAATCAATTATATCATATATATATGATAATCATTTTAGGGCTGAGCTGGAGGGCGATTTGATCATTGAAGAACAGCTGTGTGTTGACAAGGGTTTTGAAGAATGTCTTCAGAACATGGCCTTTGCTAGGACATTTGAAAGACTGGGGAAGGCAGGGAGGAAGCAGACGAAGTCAATATTAGGATCTGGGGTCATGAGCCTGAACACTCATGTGAAACCTGGGAAAGAGGCATCAAACACTCATCACAAAACTCAAGTCAGTATTTAGGAAGGCTCAGCTCACAGATCCAGTTCAAAAGCTGCCTACGACATGCCTCCAAATATTGTCTGCACCCAAGGGGATAAAAGGGGTGTTAAGCTCTAGGCTGCACCATTTCTGGGTGTTAGATATTTGCCTCAGATAGCACATGGAGTGTTGAGTGTAACCCTCACTGTACTCAATGATCATTTCAGAAAATTATACTCTGACTGGTACAAGAAGCACAATATTTTCTTTTTTTTTCAGTACCAGGGATCAAACTCAGGACCTTGAGCTTGTGAGGCAGGCGTGGTGCCACTGAGCTAAATCCCCAGCCCTCCCAATATTTTAGAGTAGACAAATCCGTTTCTGTTCCTTAGTTTCAACACAATATAAAATTTAAAACATAATATACAAAGGCAACAGGGACCTAATATTTGTGCCTGAACAGCGCTTACTTCTGGCTTCTGTCTGTCTTTCCTGATGTCTCCATTTCAAACATGGTCTGCAGCCGGCACTTCACAAGCTCTGTGGGGCACAGCACCAGAGCCGCAAAAGCAGAGGCGACGGATCCTGCAGCTGCATTCTGCACATCACTGAAAGCACAAACAGAGAAGACTGCCGCACATCATCAGCTCATTTGTTCCTTCAGCAACACCAGAAGAGAGGGTAGGGAACATGTATGTGCTATTACATCTAAGGATCCTATGATCCTGTGAGGAGCCAGCAATATCCCAATTTACATCTGGAGAAGTGATGCTTAGGGAAGCTACATAATATGCCCAGAGTACACAGCTACTAAGTGACACTGTGAGGAATCAAACCCAGGCCTGACTGACTTCCCCATTGATGCTGTGTTTATCAGGCACAGTGCTGAATTTGAATGTTTGTGGTCCCCTCCACAAAATTCATATGTAGAAGACCTAACCCCCAATGTGATACTATTTGGAGGAAGTGTCCTTGAGAGGCAATTAGATATAGATGAGGATTTTGAGAGTGAGCTCCTCATCGTGGAATTAGTGCCCCTATAAGAAAGGACCAGACAACAAGTTTTCTCTCTCTGCACTGTGAAAACACAGTAAGCAAACACTATCTATGAATCACAAAGTGGGCCTTTAACAGACACCAAATCTGCAAGGACCTTGATCTTGGACTTTCCAGCCTCCAGAGCTGTGAAGTTTTATTTCAGCCTCACCACTCTACAGTATTTTGTTATAGTAGCCCAAGCTAAGACAGTTGACTTATAAAATAAAGCCAAAACAACTTGGAGAGGGGGAAAAAAAATCACCCTGTCCCACCACTCAGAGCATGCACTATTGACATTTCAGTATATTATACATTAAGCTTTGAGTAAAATTAGGTTATAAAGCTATCCCTCCCTGCCCCAAATCTAACCTGGAGCAGCCAGACATGTACATAACCACCAGAGATGAAAACTCAGCATAATTTTTTAAACAAAACTTCCTACATTGTGAAAAGATGTCTCAGTTTAGCTGATGACCTCCTGCCATGGTCTGAGTGTGTGCCCCAAAGGTTCATGTGCTGGAAGCTTGCTCCTCAGTGTGGCAGTGTTGAGGCAGTGGGACCTTTAAGAGGCAAGGCCTAATGGAAGGTAGTTAGGTCACTGGGGGCACTGCTGCTCTCAGTAGGAATTAATGTCATTCTGGCAGGACTCAAGCTAGTTCCTATAAAAGCAGGTTGCTATAAACAGGGAAAGCCTCACCTCTGAATCTCTCTGGCTTCCTATAACACCTATGACCTCTCCCTGTCACACATACTGTACTGCAACCATCATACCATCCACCATGCTCTGATATGGCCAAAAGGTTTCTCCAGAGCCAAGCAGATACCAGTGTCAGGTTCTTGACTCTCCAGAACTGTGAGCTAAATAAACCTCTTTTCTTTATATGTTACCTAGCCTCAGGTATTCTGTTATAGGAACAGAAAATGGAAATATCTCCTCAGCCTCAGCAACACAGAGGGCAAGAGGAGGGGACAATAGGCCTCAGAGCTGGTGAAGCCTGAACAAGTCTGCATACTCAGTGGATTTAGGTGAAATGGTTAAGCTGGACATCTAAACCAGGAAAAAGGATGAATGCACACACATATAAAAATTGAAGCAGTCACCTTCTCTCATATGGGCTTAGTACCACCAGCCCAGTCACCAGCAGGGCTGGGACACTAGAATTCAATAGGAGTTCAATGGGGGCAAAGTCTGAGCAACAATTCTCTGGATGCCAGGAAGGCTCCTCTAAGAGTTCATGGGGGACAAAGAAGAAGACCCTTTCTGGCCCAAGACAGTGTTTTGTAGGTGCTCTGCCAGGATTTGGGATGCCACAATCCTGCATGAGCAAAACCCACTGAACTGGTTCCCCAACTCACACATTAAGCCTTGGCCTCTTGCTGTCACTGGACAGCTAAGACCACCCTCAAATTCCCCAAAACCCTGAGGGGAAACACCTCAGCTGACTACCCTACATTGAGATCCCTAATAATTTCATTCCAGTGAGAAACAGCATAGGATCAAGGCCTCCTCCAATGTAGGCCCAGGTTCCTATTTCCTTGTGGCCTAGTCCTGGTGCAATGACCAGATACAAGGGAGCATCCAGGGGACTAAACCGGCCCTTCGACCCAGGTCTCAGAAGAGCTGGCTTAAAGTGGGGCTTTCACTCAGGACGAGGATGCTGGCTGCAGTGCATACTTCCTTTCCACCTCAGAGAAGAAGCCTAAGGCCATGAACAGAGAAGAGCCAGCCTGGTCTGTAGAAACTATCCTGTGCCATTCAGTTCACTCCTTTCTCCTCCTCATATCACTCCTTCTTGGCTCATTTGCTCAAAACCAAAGCTTAGAATGGTTCCTGCTGCCTTCCAGTCAGCCTGCAGATCTATATTTAGCCACCCGCAGGGACTCTCTGTCAACCTGCTGACAGGTAACTATCAATTAGGGTCACTACCTGAGTTTGCCAAGTTGCTAAAACAAAGGTGACAGTCAATAAACATGGAACTCTACTCAACCTCTGGTGCACTGATAGCTCAGACATCTGATGAATGCCAAGCACCTTATTAAAGTGCATGCACAAAGCCAAATCAGGTCTGCAGTGGACTTTGGCTTTCTAATAAACACTTCCATTTACCCATACACAAAATGAAGCCCGGTTCTATGTGTGGTGTAAGTGTATAGAACTGGTAAAAAGGGCAATTGGCATGAGATGGGTTTTCAAAGAACCAAAGGTTTGTCATCTTCTCAGCTGACTTTTCTCAGGCAAAAAAAAAAAAAAAAAAAAAAAAATTTATGTGACCATTCCCACTGTGTAAGCACCATCCAGCCAAAGGTCACATCAGAGCACCACACTACATCGTGTTGAAACCAGGAACAGACAAATATTTACAGTGGACTGAAGAAATTCACAACGGCTTCTCACAAGCAGTTCTTTCCTTTCACTGTGCTTCACAAACCCTCTCTCTAGATTAGACCCCTACAAACTATTCCAGAACCTCCAATGTGGTCTAAGAGAAAGCAGGACTGACCAGGGATGAGCCAGAAGGCATAGGCTAAGTCTGGCAATCGTTAGTTGTCAACATGTGCGCCTCAGTATCCCCACCTGTAAGTCACAGATGACACACTTGCCTCACTCCTCTTAGGGTCGCAGGGAGGGCCATATAGATGTGGCATGTGCCAGAGCTTGGCAGACTCCAGACAACATTCCCCCAAGAGCCAACAAGCAGATACTGTTCTTCAGGGTGAAAAAGAAGATCCTAAGCTCAGAAAAGACTGTAGTGCTGTGTTAGATCATGTTAAAGAAGCTGGTTGCTTCACTGAAGAACTTCAAAGCATCTTTAACATGGTCATGACAGGGCCATAATTTATGTCTCACTGCTGGACGGCTCTGAACCATGCTGGGCAGCATGGGACCATCATGCATGTACCACTGGTGGTTCAAGCTGGCAGGCACGTGTTAACAATGCTGTATATACCACATGACATAACTGCCTCCAGAGTAGTTCCCTGCACCTTCTCAGGGACACTGACATGGGCTTCTAGAAGTGGGGCACAGGAAACACTGTTGTAAGGTACTGCATGGTTCTCAGCAGAAAAGCACTATGCTTGGACTGCAGTCTTCATAGGCTAAAACGGTGGACAGAAGGGGGCAGGCAGGCCAGATCGCTTCTGTGTGAAGTTATAAGATACCACCTCTGTCCTGTGGCTGAAGGGGCTGGTCTGCTCAGAGGGGAGCACCAATTTCTTCCACCAGAACCTCACACAAGTGCTCTCTGCTTCCTGGCCTCCTTCCCATGCTGAACTTCCTTAAAGAGGCCAAGGGAGAACTCAAGCTCAGGACTCAAGTGGAATGTGTCTCCCTCCGCTGGGGAGAAAACTTTTGCTTCTGTCAGTCTCCATCTTGGGGTCCCACACTCTGGGTTTACACCCTGGTTCTGTCTCTACTTCATGTCTCCTTTCGCCCTCTGGTGCTGGAGGGTAGTAGTGTCAAGAGTTCAGCTGTCCTGTCTATCCTTATCCTGTCTCCTTGGGGATTTTATCCAGTCCTAAGCCTTAAAAACACAAGTTCCACCCACCATGATAGAACTGCTGGGGCTGGGGATTTAGCTCAATGGCACTGCCATCTGCCTCACAATCGCAAGGTCCTGAGGTCGATCCCTGGTACCAAAAAAACAAAACAAAACAAAAAAATCTATGAAAGAACTTCTATCTCTATAAGGGCATGTCTGTGTCCTGTAGGTGCCTCCAGAGGACATTTTGGTACACAAGGAGCCTACATTACTCATGTGGGACCTGTAGTCACATAGGGTTTCCAATTCCTACCAAATCAATCAAGAAGACTACCTTTTGCAACCCTCAAGCCAATGTAATAATTTTAAATTATTTAAGGCGGGATAGTCGTTATTTAAGGAGGGAATGCTGCTTAGTCTGCCAAGTTCTGGCACATATGTGGTGTCTGTGTGCCCCTCACTACGACCCTGAGAGGAGTGAAGCAGGTGTGTACTCTATGTCCTACAGAGTGGGGAAACCGAGGTGTGCATGTTGACATACCAGTGGTGTCTGAACAGTTTCACCTCTGTATAATATCCTGGAAAAGACCAAGCACGAGCCACTGTTTGGTGGAGACTCAGCCAAAATAAAAAGGGGTTCACCTCCATTTTCCCAGATGTTTCCAACACCTCCTAAAGTTCCACATTCCTCTTCAAACCTATTTATCTCAGGTCACCTCTTCCAACACTCTGCACCATGCTGATGAAGTGGAACCTAAAACTTGGGTCCCACATTGCATCTGTGGTTTTGGGTCCACATTGCATCGTTCAGCACTTCTCCCCATTTGACAAGCATCCTCCCAAAGATAGCAGACTGCCAGGGTGGGTCCTTCCCAGCACCAGGCTCCAAGGGACCTCTTGTTTGCATAATACATATCCTTTTTCCAAGGTTCATACCAAGACAGCTTATGACATCATCATCCAATAGAAGGTACTTATTTTAAAAAGGAAAATGTTCTTCCCATGAGCTATCATTAAAAGCATAGCCATACAATAATGTCAGTATTTTTGAAAAAGCACAAGGCACCAGGTCTGGACTCACCTCAGCTTTGCCTGCCTGTCCAGTCCAACCACTCTCCGAACCAGCTGCTGGCAGAAGCCATAGCACATGAAGAGCACCGAGTTCTCAGCGATGTTGGCAATCAGCGCTGGGCTAGTGCCCTTGTAGAAGCCACGGAACCCCACCTGCGAGTAGGTCTTCAGGCAGCAATCAGTGAGGCCCCGGTACAGGTCAGGGAACGTCTGCATCTTCACCTTCATTGTGTCGAAGGGCTGCCCGGTCAGTACACATGCTGTGCCCCCTGGAATGGACACAAGAGTCTACAGGTTCCTAATCTATCCATAGGAATGCAGAATGGTGGCTTGCCCCAGGAGGATTACAAAGGCAGACCTCCATTCCTTCTGACCCTGTTACCCCTGAAATCTTGTAGCTGAGTCTAGCAAAAATTACAGTGGGACCTGGCACCTGAGTCCCGCCCCAAAGGGCCACACACTCTTGGGAGGGGAGACATGTGCCCCAAAATCCAAGTCCCAGGCTGCAAAGGTGTGGCATGTTTAGGAGATAGCAATGGAGTTAGAGCTGGAGCACACTTTCCTGTGGACTCCTGGACAGGCCATGTGACCCATGAGCATCTATTCCTCATTCATGCTCAGCTCCCAGCGTGAGAGTGAAGTTAAAGAAAAATGGAGTGCCTGCTACACAAGTGGTTAATCCATAGCAGGGACTGTGGATGAGACAAAAGCCATACAGAGGAAATGGCAAACCTGGGAAGGGACAATCACTCCCTCTTTGCCTAATGCCCTGAATTATGGTAACTATCAGAAAAATCACAGAGTGCTAAATGCCAGAGAGAAAACAAGAGCCTGGCTAATCCCTGGAGAGCAAAACCTTTGATCCTATGAAAAACCCTTTCTAATTTTAACTCTACTAATTCATAATTTGTATTACAATAAGGAATAAATTGGAATTTATCTTAGTTTAGCATAAATGGACTGAAGTTTACTAGTGCTCAGCATAAAGTTTGTATGTTTTTTGTGTTTTGTTTTGTTTTGGTACTGGGGATCGAACTCAGGTCCTTGCGCTTTTGAGGCAGGTGGCGGCACCACTGAGCTAAATCCCCAGCCCAAGTCTATATGTTGTTATACTGTAAGAATATCACATAAACTGTATTAGAATTGCTCCAATAAGAATGAGCTACAATTATTATATAATAACTCCAGACCCGGGCCAGGAATTTAGCTCAGGGACGCCACACCTGCCTCACAAGCCCAAGGTCCTGAGCTCGATCCCTGGTACCAAAAAAAATCCAAACAAACGAAACAAACAAAACTCCAGACGATGCACTGAGGTGTTTTGAGAAGAGCCACTGGTTAATGTTTACTACTCTCCCTGAAACCTGAGAACCTTCCACATCTCAAACACACCTTACTTATGCTGAGAAACACTGCAACAAAATGATGCTACTGCTAAAGTTTTATCAAGGAAAAGCTTATGCAAAATATTTTAAAAATGCAATTTCATAACTGTGACATTATACGTGACAACACCTACATTGTAGAAAGTAAAGCATCTAAGAACTATTTAGTCTGTTCTTTTAAGCAATCAAAAAGATCTGCCTTCTGTGATCTCATCACTACCATTCAACTTCTTCTAGGGCTGCAATGATACACTTCTGCTTTGTCTTGCCAAATCATCCCTAGGTCCGAATTTGTGGAATATGAGTTTGCTTTAATTCAGAGTTACTCTCTACTAGGTACTGCTGAGCTAAGACAAAATGAGACCCAAAGTATATCAAAGTAAATTAATTATACCATAACATATGATTATCAGAATTTTTTTAAGGATAGATACCTCAGCATTAATTTTTCTTTATTATACAGATTGAATAATGAAACATAATTCTTGAAGCCAACTTATGTTCTTTCAAACTATGATATTCTCCAAAGTTCTGATATTTTACATAATGCAGAATATATAAATCTAGTAAAAAAAGTAATAATGAAAATAATATAAATTTTTGTGCAAATAGTTAATTAAATGTCTAAAAAGCCTAAAGTCTAATTGTGTAAGATAATTCAGTAATATCTAGTGTAAAATACAAACTGATGATCTGTGAATTAATTAAAGGAATGTAGCACTCTTAGGAAATACTTTTTAACTATAAGCCACCCTTTACATTTGATGGCCTGTTGATTTTACATATTGTTGAGCCTCTATCAAGGAATAAAAAAGACATGCTACAGTGCACACCTCCAGCCTGAGCAAGTATAATACTTTTTATATCCATTGATTATTTTCAAATATCCATGGATCCATTAGTTACAGTGTTTCTTAGGGAGGCATCTTTTTATAGCGTGTAGGCCACAAAATTATTGCATTAAGAAATCTTAATATCAAAAAGTGTTTTGAGCATGCTACTGTGGTATGTATCTATAATTCCAGCACTCTGGGAGGCTGAGTCAGAAGGATGAAAAATTTGAACCCAGCTGAGGCAACTTAGTGATTGAGTGAGACGCTGTCTCAAAAAAGGAGGGCTGGGCTGAGGATGTAATTCAGAGTGAAGGTCATGGATTCAATCACCAGTACCATCAACAAAACAAAACAACAGTGCTTTGAAATATAGTTTGTTATCATAATATTTTCTATTGAGGTATTTACTTAGTTATTTAATGCAGTGATAATACTGAATAACAGCAAATCACAAAATCTCCATCTCACATAGTCCTCTGTGGGTCACAGGGGCGGCCATGTAGAACTTAGCTAACACTTGTGCCTGAGGTGGGAGGAGCTAGGTGCTCTGGATACAGGACGCTCTCGCCTGTGATAGCTTGAGACACTTGAACCAGCCACTCTTTTATCTGGAGCATGAAAGCCCGGGCATGATCTTACATCAAGTGTGGAGTATAGAAGGCTAGCTAAATCACTGCAGAACTTTTCAGACTTCTACTTTTGTCACATTTATTAATGTCCTTGGCCAGATCATATCACAAAGCTGGGGCTTGCATCAGAAAGGAAGACATGGTATAGTACTTGGTGTTATCTGCTATTTAGATCCTTTGCTAGGAATGAAGGACAAGTTAGCCATTGCAGGGGTGCTCAATTTCTCTAATTCTGCTTCTTTTAATTACATTCCACAAATGTTGGGTCCAAGAGTATCCCTTACCTCACTTCCTACCCGAATCACCACATCTGAGAATATTTGTCAGGGAATCTAATCTGCAACATACTGCAAGTTCCACAGAAGTAGTCACAATGATTCAAGGATCATGTAAAGAATGGAAGTGCTAAGTGCCATCATTTCCAGCATAACCATCAAGTAGAGTGAATTTTCATCATTCTTTTTTTTTTTCATTAAGTTTATTGGTACATTTTAGGTATACAATACAGTTACATTCATCATTGGGATCTTGTACCTTTACATAATGTATCTTGGTTCTTATTTTTTCCCCATTCCCCTGCCCTCCCTTCACCCCCTCCACCCTTACCTATTTACAAAGACTTTGTTTCCATTTTTTTTTAGATAAACTAAAGCCTTTAATTCAGCACATTACTACTTGGATGGAGTGTTTCCATATTTTCATTCAATCAGCCTGAAAGGTATAGACACAGGTTCCCACAATAGGCATCTGCAAGGCATCTGTGACAATTCCACTTCCAACAGGGAAAAGGAGGAAGACAAGTGAATACTGACATGCAAATTCCTCCCCACATCTGTAATTTACCCTATACCACCTGGTCCCGCCCTGCCTCTTCCTGTGAGTGATGACTACTCAGAACGCCAACATCAGCTGCTGGGCCCAACACCTAGCAGATTCTCAGAGATTTATTAAGTGAATAAAGCCAAGGCTAATGACAAGGACCAAATATTTTCCTATTTACGTAGAAGCTGGACTTCTGATCATGTTTTTCTCTTTGAAAGACAAATGAAAAGAACTCTGCATGTCACAGCTGGCTGCTCCTCATTCGGCAGGAGAAGTGCCCAGACTGTGGCATTCAACATTTACCAAGGGTGACATTCAGATTGTCAGCTCCTGACACACGGGCAGCAAACCACAGGGCACTGAGGCGATCTACCTAGGCAGAGACTGTACTGATGGAGAAGGGGCTGCTTGGAGGGACGACAGACAGGCGAACCCCACAGCCCTCAACCAATCACAGTACCATTTAACATGGCAGGGAAGCATTTTGTTTTTAAGATATTCCAATCAAAAAAGGTTTTTGAGTTGTTTTTCACTTTGGCATTTGAGAGGATAAATAAATAACCACATTCCCCAACCACATTCATTATTCACTGCAACAGAGCTGTCAGAGCACTGGCTGGGTTACAGTATTAGAATTGTTAAACTACTAACTCTTAAAGTACTACCTAGGTTTCCTTTTAAGAAAATGTAACTTTTGTGATACACCTGGCCTCAGATCAATAATTACTCAATTATCTATCTTCTTTAAATTCCCCCATCCCAGTAGTCTAGGGCTCAAGACCCTTTCCTGGAATCTCTTGTACAGCAAGTGAAGACAGGGACAACGATGACTTCTTGGCACTTTAAAAGAGAAGAGGTGGACAGGAAACCTGTCTGACAGGAAGCTTTGTTTCAAAGAAAAAGGAGACGCAAAGAGCAACATGTTTGTGCTCCACCCCTGACCCCTCAGACCACAGCTGCTCTGATCTCACAGATGAATCACTTCAGTGAGTGGGCTTCGGCCGAGAAGCACCAGGGGTCCTCTACTCCTGGCAGAAAAATCCTGAACTCCAGCAGTTTACATGTCCAAAAAACCATGGCAGAGAAGACGCCAAACTACTCCTTCACCTCCAGGAAGGTGGCTGCCCCCATGGGGACGATTTATGTTTTCTTCTGAGGTTAGTCATTTAAGGAATGTCTAAAAGATAACAAAATTAGACAAGGAACCAGAAAATCAAGATCCTGGCTCTGCTTCACATTTCCTAGCTGTGTAACCTTGAACAAATCCCCCTCTTTGGGACTCTCTTCTGCACTGGAGCCAATGATCTCTAAAGGTCCATCTAGCTGCATCATTCAATGATTTTGGTGACATAGAGACCATTATAGGGGCAAGGAACAAACAAACTCATGGGCTCTTAACCTGTTATTCATCAAATGCATGATTTGGGTTTTCTTCTGAGGCAGTCGGACTTAAAATTAATTTCTGCTAACAACTGTGACTCTTCATCTAGGCCTAAAAATGCCCTAAATGCAACTAAAAGCAGACCAATACATGACCTTCATTTTGTGAAAATCTGGATCCGATTATTTTCAGCTCTACACATAGGCAAATTAGTCATTTAAGGAGTGTCTAAAAGATGGTACAACGAGGTTTATCAGCCCTAAATTTACCTCGCCTATCTCATTACCCTTCAGGATGGAGGAAACAAGAATAAGATTTACAGGGACTTTCAGCTACACCCAGCAATTTCCACTGTCTTAAACCTACCTCATCTTGGATCCCAGCAGAGCCTCACATGACTGAGACTGCCTTTCAAGCTGTGAGGATTCTTCCCATGGGAACCAAATTTGGCCCTCAAGTCATGAGGATTCAACCTGAGCTACAAAAGCAGGACTGAGATAACTGATTGGACCCTGGCCCAACTCAGCTAGTCCTTAAATACTGGCCTCCTGTTTTTGTGGATGGGCCAGTCTGAACCCCTATATCAGAGTGTGCTCCCTCCAGCTACTCAAGTTGGAGTCTTTTCCTATTTGTTCTTATTTTTCTTGTAGGGGACTGGCTTCATCTTTGCCAAAGCTGTATTTCCCTTTATTTTCTCCTGCAATTAAAAATTTCCCTATAAATCCATCCTTTAAATTTCTAGTATAATAAAAGTAAAGACATAAAAGCAAGTGGCACTGGGAACTTCGAAAGTAGGAATACTGCTTCCCATTTGCATTCCAGGTACCTCACAGTAGACTGGAGGTTCAAATGTCACTAATAGGCACCTCTTCTGCCCAGTCTCCACCCAGGCTCCCTGCCCCTGCACTACAGTTTGCCAGCCTTGGAAGTTGCAGAACAGGGCAACTCTACATTAGCAAGGGGGAGCCCTGTGCTGCTAAGCATGGAGAGAAATACCTACCAGGAGTCAGCAGGGACACAGTGCCCGTTTGTGTAAAGGACTGATGTGGTAATAGTGTAATTGTTAAATAAAACATGCCCACCACAAATGTGTTCTATACCAGGCTCCTCAATACTGCTGCAACCTACATTAAAACTACCAAAGTATAAGCATGGTATCCAAATACCTGAATGCTACTTAATTATATCAAAGATCCTAGATCTTTGATCAATGGACTGAAGGACATAAAATGGCAAAAGCTGAGGATCCCCCCTGTGGTTAAATACCCTCCTGAGACAAGCCCATGCCCAGGGCATTCCAACAGTGAGAGGCCAGAGGCCCGCAGAGCAGTGTGGGGGACTGATGCAAAGGCACAAGACTAAAGGGCAAGAGACTGCAGGCACGGAACCAGCCAGCCTTCAGGCCTGCCAGTCAGGCTGAATACTCCTGTGGTCTCTAACCTGGGAGAGGTGCCCTTGCTGGAGCTCCTTGTCAGTATCTACAATATGTTGTCTTTAGCTTTCCTCATTAGGCTACTTTGGCTAACCTTTGATTTGTAGATAAAGACTTTGTTCTCTAAACAAGGATTTTTTTTAAACAATTGGTCAAAGACAGCATGAGAGGTGGCAGCCCCTTTAACAGTACTTGATCCGTTGACCTGGGAGGTACCACTGGATTAGAGCACATTGGGCAACGTAGCCCTCTGGTCTCCCCAGACTGGGAAGCTGCAACCTTTATGGGAATCAGTGTGGAAGGCAAGGTAGAGTCAGAGGTTCACTTGGGAAATGAGCAATCCAAGTCCTAAGATAGCACAGGACTTCGGAAAACTAAATGACCACCATACCATATGAATCCCATCCCACAGGTAGCTTTAGGCTGAGCTTCCTAGTATGCCTGCCTTTTTCTTTTCTTCTTTACGGTCCGGGGATTGAACCTATGGCCTTTGCACTGAGCTACATCCCCAAACCCTTTTATTTTGAGAGAGGGCCTTGCTAAGTTGCCTGGATTGGGCTCAAACTTGTCTCAGTCTTCCAGAATGCTGAGATTACAGAAATGCACCATCATGCCTGGCTTATGCCTGTATCCCTTCTAACACAGTGGCTGGCATGTTGCCAGCACTGGCTCCCAATTGTCCTTGGGTTCACCTTAGCTGACCGTTCCTAGAAAATCCTACCCCCTCTCCTTTCCTTCTGGTTCTAAGACACTACTGAATATGTCTCCCTTCTAAAGCAGACCCTCCTTCCTTTCCCAGCATCAAGAATAGTAGCTAGCATTTCCTACAGAAATAGCACGGTGTTTTTTCTGTACTGAAAAGGACCTGAAGATAGCCAAGACTGGGATGGAGTCCAAAGTCACCTGCATACCCATGCTGTGTGACAGTGGACAAGTGACTTAATCTCTGAGCTGTTTTCCAGGAGTACTGGGGACATTCTCACCCTTCACCCAAAGACTCAAAGTTTTATAATACAACAGAAATTACCTTTTGCCATGCTCTAAACAATATTATACTTCCATTAAACAGATTTGATTCAAGATTAAAGCATGTTGCTTCTAGGGTGACAAATGGAATATTTTCACACCACTTTCCCTGAACCTTGCAGAGATGATACTTGAGGAACACAGAAGACTAGGTTTTCTCTGGATTTACCTGCAGCCCCCGCTGTGAGGTCAATGGCAGCTTGGATGGCAGGATTGGACTTCATGGTGCTGCTGGGCTCCGTAAAAGTTGACTCTCTGGAGCTTAGAATGGGTACTGCATATCCCTGCAGGAGCCAAGAGTTCACCATTAGTCAGGCCTCTGAAAGTTACTGAACCTGAACTTCTGGGTTCTGGGAAATGGGCTCTACCTTGCTCCTATGGAATGAGGCTCAAGGGGTTCCTAAGTAATTGGTGGCCCCGTAAAAACCTCATACATCCAAAACCTCCTCTGAATATCACACTACACCCCCTAGCAGCACTTCAACCAACCTTAACAACAAGCTTGAAATGAATACCAAATAAAGAAGCCAACCTCAGACATCCTTAGCCACAGCAGACTAGCTTTTCAAAGACCTAAAATGAAAGTTCACTCCACTAGGCTTTGTTCTGAGTTCAGATAGCAGCCTGTGCTGGGTGCACAAGAGGCAATAAGAGGTCTGGAAAGCAGCAGGCAGGAAGCAAAAGTCAGGAGCTCTACTAAGTCACATGCACCTAGGGGCAAATGTCTGCTCCAGCAGCAAGGGGTCCGTTGGGCCCCTAAAGCTGGGGGTCCTCATCTGTACAAGGTGAATAAAAACATGATACAAAGACAATTACAGATCTGAGTGTGGTGATACACACTTGTGATCCCAGCACTCAGGAGGCTGAGGCAGGAGCACTGCAAGTTCAAGGACAGCCTGAGCTACAGAGTGAGACCCTATCACTCACTCACACACTCACACACACACACACACCCCTCAGAGGCAATCACAGTGAGCATGTTATCACCTGTTCTCAGAACCAGGCCCACCACAGAGCACCAACTGCCTTCTTTTCACCATTATCCACTCCAGGTTTTTCAACAGTAAACATGCAAAAGATTCACTCAAAGTCTTGTAAAAATGCAGATACAGTGCTGATTAAGTAGGCTGCAGTTCGGGCTAGGGATTCTGTGGTTGTGACATGCTCCTAGGTGAGGCTGATAAGGCCCACCCACCAACTGCAAGTTCGCTTTAAAAGAATCAACCTGTGGCACTTGTTACATATTCAAATTACTAGGACTCTCTCCAGATCTTGATTCATTACCTTTGGGCTGGAGCCTGGAGAGTTCGGGGGGAAAAAAAAACTAGTCTACACCTCTCGACAAAAATCAACTATTGCTGAGATACAGACTTAAATATTAACTAGGGAGAAAAAAAGGTGGCTCCTTTAGCTAGAAGGTTAAAACGACCAATTCAGCAACCAGTTTCCCTAGAGTTTTCAAACTGTGATTTATTCGTGAATAACAAGGAAAAATGTCCCTTCCTTGTCCCACTGAGGAGGAGGCTGATGGGCTGTGTTAGATAAAGACCAAGGTCCATTTGAACATGAGCATTATTCTATATAGGTCAGCAGAAAATAATGGTGGCCACCAAAATGTTTAACTACTTGAAACATTTTGCCAATGACCATACTCCAAGAATCTTTTCTTCAGTTTTTAAAAATTTAAGAATCTTCCTTAAGAGCCAAGATACATCACGGACAGATACAAATTCCCTATGATGAATGTGATCATTATGTATACCTAAAATGTACCAATAAACTTAATTAAAAAAGAATCTTCCTTTACCAAAAAAAAAAAAAAAAAAGCTAAAACTAATACTAGCAACAACAAAAACAGTAGCTAATAAAACAACTAAGTCTGAAGTACAAGATCAAAATTTTATGTTACTGATTGGCCTGGAGAGTGTTATTACCCTTCAAAAGTTACTAGGGTCCTAATTGGTTGTCCTTTTCCAGAAGGGATAGTGAAGTCGGAGGAAGACAAGGTCTTCTCCAAGGTCACAAAATAGTAGCAGAGAGATTATTGAACTCAAAAGTCGTTTCGTTCAGATCTATGCCCACAAACCAATTCCAACTTGATCATTAAAAAAACCCCCATAAAACAAAATCCCCACTCAATTCTGCATTTTTGGAAAAAAAAAAAAGGAGACAGGGCACATCCAAAGTGGCCTCTCACCTAAAACTCAATCTGTTCATTTCCTTTGATGTGGACACTTTATTAACTTAGAAGGGAAGAAAAACACACACTATTTCCTCTGTGTGAGTGCAACCTCTACAAGAGACTGCAGGGTTTTATTTAAACCAAATTTAATCACATCAAACCCTACATCTTACTTGTAGAATTACAAATAGCTACTTGTAATGGGTACTAACAGATGAATCCATAAAATGTGCACAATTCAGATTATGCGTAGCTATGGCTTGCAGAAGACACAGGGCTTGGAAGAAGCGAGACTGATCAACATGAATTAAAACTGACTTCTGAGCTCGCTGTACCACTCGGAACGGACACGCGGAGTCCTTCCAGTATCCAGAGCCTCTCTCCCTAGCTACACCAGGGTCCGACTCGGTAGACAGAGACAACAGCGCCAACTACACTTCGCTCTCCTTCCTTGGGGAAACTAATTTCTCGAACGGACGAGGAGGAGGCTGCGTTTTCCACCTGGGCAGGCGAGCTGCCGCGGGAGGCTCCAGCCCGGCCGCCCGCCGCCCTCCGAGCGCCACGCCGCGCGCCCGCGGGGACAGCAGGGGCGCTGCGCCCATTCAAACGCGCTCCCCGGCCGGTGGCTCTCGGGGCAGAGGAGGACCCCGCTCCCCGGCAGCAGGCCTGCCAGGCCGGAGCAGCTCGCGGGCCACGCGCTCCAGCCGCCCGGGAAGGTCGTGACGAACCCGCCCGCGCTCACCGCCGCGCCCGCGTAGTCGCGTCCGCTCTCGGTTCCCGCCCGGCGGCCCAGCCAGATCCGCCGCTTTAAATCCACGTCGGCTGCGCCCCGCCCTTCTGCTAGGCCGCCCAGCGCCCGCCCTCGAGGCGGGAGCGCGCGGCTCCGGGCCGCGCCCGCACCGGGTTCGCAGGCCGCGCGCGCCGGAGAAGCGGAAGTCGGCGTGACGAGGAAGGATCGGGCCGTCCGGGACCGAGTCACCGAGGGCGCTGGTCCATAGCTCTCCCTGGGAGGCTGTAAATTTAAATTCTAATCGAATAGGAAAGTACTGGAATGGTAGCAATGAAATAAGCTTATTACCAGTTGTTTTGTTTTGTGTTTTTAAGTTTCCAGTTTATTCTCCCAAAGAAACGCATCCGTAATAGAACACCAGAAAGTACATATGAAAATTTAACTCCAACTCAGCTTCTCTGGTCTTTTAATCTAATGGATTATAAATTATATCTGTGGTTCTTTGGCATTTATTAAAAAGCTGAAAATATTCAAAGAAGCTGTTGTATCCCAGGAGTGCTGTAATTTTCATCAGTGCCCTAGCAGCTGCTCAGCTGGAAGGGTCCTGGTCTATGTCAGACAGCTACTGGGGTTAGCACGCAGCCCCCACCCTCCCCTGGCTTTGCTTCGCGTTCTTGTGTTTTCACTTTCTACATTGTTTTCTCCGTTAAGACATAGTTGGGGGGGGGGGTTGTTTGTTGTTCTTTACAACTTTCAGCCTTGTTTGGATTATTGACATTAATTGAAGTGATTTGAGTTACAGGTGAGTGACTTATTTGACATGGTGTGTGCTAGTGCTTACCACAGCTGCACTGGGGAACAGACCTTACTGGTCATAATCAAATATTATGAAGGTACCAGAGTGCCCAAAAAGTGAGTCACACATTAGCATCAGCACTTTAGAATATGGGCTTATGGAACACATTTTAACAACAGAAACAAACCAGGGGTGTTGGGTGACTTATCTAAAGTGACATGTTACCCAACAACTTGGAACCTATAGCCATGCCATCTGGCCCAGTGGCTTTTACAGATTAGGAAAAGGAGGACCAATGGAAACCTAATTACAGACAGACCCAAAGCTCCTGGTAGAAATTAGAAAGAGGTCTACCTTTGGAGCCAAAATGCTTGTGTCAAAGTCCACGTGTGCCCTTTAGTGAATCATTAACCTCTTCTAAACCCCAGCCTGGGATGACTCTATCCTGGGCATCTTCATGAAGCCCTTTTGTCCCTGAGGCTGCTGGAGCAATCCACCTTCCTACAACTGGTATCCCAGGTGGAGGTTTGCCCCCTTGCTGAGCCATCAGTCCCCAACTTAATGCTTTTTCTTGTCCTTCTTTAGCCCTTTCTTCTCGTCTTCCAAATGCTGAACACTCCTAAACCATGCCTTCTGGCTTTCTCATTTCCTCCACCTCTCCTTGACAAACTTCAGCCCTAATTCTGTAAACTGGGCAACAATTAGGATTTTGCTTAAAATTTTAACCCCCAATCTACAAAGTTAACTTTTCCATACAAACTCTTATTCATTTGTCCTCAGGCTGATTTCCTCTCTGAACACCATGCCTAGTACAGTGTTGGGTGCAAAGGAGGATCAGGAAGAAACCAAGTCATAGAGAAGTCAAGTCACTTGCCCGAAGCTATAAAGGCACTAAGGAAAGAGCTGTATTCAACAGAGCTCTGTCCAGCTCAAAAAGCTATGTTTTTACCCACCTTGCTGTGCAGTACTGTCCTAAGAAGCCTTCCTTTACAAAGCTTTCTCCTTCTAGGAATAGATCTCCTCCTAGAGGGCTGTAGAGCAGAGTGCTTGCCTAGCATGTGCAAGGGCTTGAGTTTGAGCTCTAGCACTGCAAGATCTCCCCCTATGATATTTTATAAAAATCACTTAAGTAATTCAGAATCCTTCCCAACACTGTCTTAAAAAAATTATCTTTAGGAACAGAGAAACAAATATATAGCTGATAAATGTTTAACATCCCCCAGGTGCTCAGAGAACTGATTGGAAAATCATCTGGTTGACCTTAAATTAAGAAAGTATCCGTGCAAACTTTGTTCCATAATTCCCTAAAACTCCTATGACCTCTTGAAAGTAGTTTTTAGTTTTGGGGTTTCAGAAACACAGGACCTCAGGCATACCAGGCAAATGCTCCCCCACTGAGCTATATCCCTAGTCCCCTAGAGTGGCATTTTAGAGACATGGATCACTGCCCTCCAAATACACTGGGCAACCCCACAGTATTTCAGAGGTAGGTTCAAAGCAGTAAATGAGGCAATGCTGTGGTCTCTGCCTCAGGTAGCTGTTCACTGCACTTGGGACTGCACAACCTAGGCACATCACTTGGGCTGGCTCTGAGATGGGTGGCAGGTATGACGTAGATAAGAGGACAGGCGGATTGGTTACATGGAAAAGCAAACCTTTGTGAAAGTAACAGAATTTCACAATGCAAGGGTTAATGACATTATAAGAACAATTTCACAAAATATGTTCATGAGAGTTGCAAATAAATGAAAAACACAAAGCATCTTTGGTTCAAATGCACTTTTAGTTAATGTGGGAAAAGAAACTGCTTAATTACAGGATTTCAACTCCTATTAAATACTCTTGGCTGCTGTTAGAAGTTTTGTTGAACACTCCCCTAAATCCTGTTTAGAATCAGGTAGAATTCGAAATTTGAATTGAAATAAATAAACATGGATTTATATTTCTGTCAAATTATGTAGAATAAAAGGGACAAATTTATATCCAATGAAATAGTTGTTAGAACAATATTTTAAAGGGGGAGTACTATCTTTTATTTGTCTTTTCCTTGGCAACTTTCTAATGGGTAGCAAAAAAAAAATGAAAGAAAGAAAGAAAGAAAAAGACATACATATTTTGTAAGCCTTAGATTTGTAAAGTATACATTTTTAAAAGACAAAATTTACAATAGCAAAAATTAGGGGAAATGCCCATAAATGATTACAATTTTATGGGTTAGGAGTAAGGGAAAATGCTATCCCACAACTTTAAAAAGTCATTTTCACATATAGTTTAGAAAAAATTTGGCTGCAAGTAACAGAATGCTCAAATAACACTACATTAATTTTGAATAGAAAAATCTACAGATAAGAGTGTGCTGGTTAATCTAGACCGGTAACTTGACTGGATTAATAGATTCCCGAAGAGGTGATTGGACTATGAGGACAGTAACCTCATCAATGGGTTTTGTGGATGAGATCATAGGTTGGAGGAAGTGGGTCATGAGGTGTAACTTTGGGGCCTATGTCTGGTCTCCTTGATCACTGTGGGACACAACCCAGGCAGTGCAGTAACATGGGGATCTGAATGCTATAAACCAAATGGGGGAACGAATTCCTAAGGCAGTGGCCATTCTGCTGCATGGTGCCCTGGAGTTCTCTTCTCAAAGCAGTGTTTCACTTTTGGGATTTTGAGTTGAGAAGGGTAGGACTAATGATTCCTCATATTCCCTCAAGACATTTTTCCTATTGTCCTCTTGTAAAGTACTTAACTTCTTTTTAGTGCTAATTTTTTCAGCAACAAGTTTTCTCTTTTGCTCCATCTTTGCAAGCCCTAACTCTACAGGAGATTCCTTTCTAGTGAAACTTAAAGCTTTTTACATTATTCAGCTGTGCCTTTTACTTTTAATTCTCAAGGTAGATCTGTCTAAAAGGCCCCAACAGTAGCCATGCCACTGCCTCAACATTAGATTGCCTTGAAATTTCTTTTGCCAGATTAATTAGTCCACCCCCTCTAATCTCAGTCTCCCTCAAAGCCTCAGCACATTAGCAAAATGCAGATAAATTTTCTTCTAGGGCATAACACACATGGCTTGGAGTCTGAATACCAATGGAGTCCTTCCCAAATGAAACCTTTTGAGCCTGATCTTTTCCACTTGAACTACTGTCAGCATTCTGGTTTTCTGACCTCTGAGCAGAACCTTCCATCAAGCTCAACTTATAGCCTTTTAGGGCTGCTTCTCCAGCCAGCATCTCCAAACCTCTCCAAACTTCTGCAAGGCAGTGCTAAAGGCTTTTGAATTGCATATTCAGGTAGCATCATGGCAATGACTCCACTTATCTGGTAACAAAACCTGTATCAGCTATGGTACAGTAGAGGAACAGAATACATATATATGTTTACAATGGCTACCTGCAGAGTCAGGTGTGGAAAAATGCAAAAGGGAAGTCTATGTGCTGAAGAGTCAAAGAATCCAGTCAAAGATTGAAGACCTGGAGCTCAATGCAGAGTGCTGTGTGAGGCCATAACTGGAAGCCGAAGGGTCTGGGTTGGAAGGCTCGAGATAGATGTCCAAAGGCAATAGTGAAGACTGTAGTTCCTCCAAAGAAACAGAGACAAGAATTCCTTCTCCTTTCCCTTTTTATGCCATCAGGCTACAAGCCTGTTTGTTGGTACCACTCACACCTAGCATTGGTCTTCCCTCTTCAGTAAACCCATCAGACACACCCAGAACAATGCTAAACCAATCAGCTGAGCATTTCTTATTCAAGTTGACACCACAGTTAACTGTCACACCAGACATGGTGGCACAGACCTGTAATCCCAACTACTCAAGAGAATGAGATAAGAGAATTAAAAGTTCAAAACCAGCGTGGGCAGGGCGGGGGATTTTAGTTCAGTGGTTTCACCGCCTGCTGTGCAAGAGCAAGGACCCGAGTTTGATCCAAGGTACCAAAAAAACAAAACAAAACAAAAAACAGCCTGGCAATTCAGGAAGACCTTGGCTCAAGATAAAAAATAAAAAGGACTGGAAGTTTAGCTCAGTGGTAGATCATCCTTGAGTTCAATCCCCAGTACAAAAAAGCACAGGTTAATAAAAGAATAAATAGCAGATTTATTAATGTGCACAAGCACAGGAGTCATACAAAATAAAAGCCTCAAAGGAGGCCTGATGGTTGATGGTTATTATCCTCTTTATAGGGCAGAGGGTGGAGGCTGCAGCTCTTTTGGAGGCAGAGTGGACGATTCTCAGGGGAGAGAGTACATATGAAAGGCACAAGTACCCTGGACTAGGATGTGCTGATTGATTCTCAGTCATCTCTAATGCAAGTGTAGTCTTCCCTGGTTGATGACATGTCAGTAAGAAGATCTGAAGGCAACTGTGTTCTCTTTAGAGAATCTGTCATAGGAGGATGAGGGACCTACAGAGAGAGTCTTCCTGCAGCAGCTGCACTCTCGATGCTCTTCAGTTGATGTTCAAAGTGGCAAAGTTTAAGGTATCCTTTTCTCGACCCCAAATCAATGTGAACAGGGATCCCAACCAATCTTGCCTGTGGAAATCCCTGCTATTCAACCAAATTCCATCTTAGGCAGAGTCTCCTTGTAATCCCTTTCCAGATCCCTGGTTGTTGTTGTTGTTGTTGTTGTTCTTGTTCTTCTTTCTTCTTCTTCTTCTTCTTTTTTTTTTGAAGCAAAAGTTGCTTTAATCAAGGGATGAAGTCCTCACTCAGTCAGAGGGACCTCATTCAACCTTTGGTGGTGGGAGTCTCAGCCTACCCCCCACATGCCCTGAGGCCCCTCAGGAAAGAGGGAGAAATGAACAGCAAATTATGGAAAATGCCTGGGGACAGGAATGGAAGAACCCAGGTTAAGGGGCAGGAGTGGGGCTCTGACAAGATGGGAACAAAGCTGAACAGGACAGGAAGATTTTAGCCCACATGGTTCTACCTAGGGTTGGCTGAGGTGGCTGTGCATTGGGCCAAGTGGAAGGCCACTTTGCCCATGTAGACTGTGTCATCTTGCTGCTCTTCCTTGGCCCTGAGGAAGGCTGATGAAAGGAAAGTGGCAAAGTCAGTGGGGACTGTGGCTCCAGGGCGTTGAGATACTGTCTCCTTGAGGACCTCATCCTTGAGCTTCTCAATGGTGTCACTCAGGGACTTGAACTGAGCCACTTGCTCCATAAGCTGGGCCGATGGGCTCTTGGAAGCAGGGCTGGCACGAGTGATATCTACTACATGAGTGTGAGTGCTCAGCTGATTCAATGTCTCCAGCAGCTGACTGGTCTTACAATATAGCACTCCAGCGGCTAGCTCACTAGCAGGGCCCTCATGGGGTGGGAGGGAAAGCTTTGCAACATGCAGAGGGGGCAGGGCTGCCAAGGATGCCTTCATCTGGGCTCCCTTCAGAATGCTGTTCTCATGCTGGAGCTGAGAGATGTGCAGCCTCATGGCAGAGATCTGCTGAAGCAGCAGGGGTGAGTCCTTCACCAGCCCTGGGCCTGGCAAGGACCCTGGAGCCTGCCCAGGAGTTCCCCTGACAGCAATGCCAGAGACCAGTGTAGCAATGCCTGAGGGAGGGGGACCCCCGGAGCCCCTCAATTGTGCGCTTCGACTGGTTGGTTGTTCAGTCGCTGTTTTAGCTCTGCCTTCTCTGCCTCCAGCTGGTCAATGTCAGCCTGGAGCGCATCCATTGTCTCCTCAAACTCCTTCTCCTTCTTCCGCAGCAGAGTCTGGGTCTTCTCCAGCCGAGTTTGGACTTTCTCAATGCTCTCATCTGCATCTTTGGCAGTGCTGTACAGCTTCTTCTCCAGGAGGCTGAGCCGCAGGTTCACCTCATTCAGCTCCTCTCCCTTAATCTTTTTTTTTTTTCTTTTTTCTGGTACTGGGGATCGAACTTGGGTCCTTGCACTTGCGCAGCAGGTGGCGAAACCACTGAGCTAAATCCCCAGCCCTCTCTCCCTTAATCTTGAGTGACTTCTTCAACTCCTTGATAACTGTCTTTCGATCTTCAATCTTCAAACCTAGGCCTTCAGCATCTGTGATCTCTGCACGAAGGGCTGCAGCCCGAAGCTCAACCGGAGGAGGCTTGCTGGGGGGCTGCTCAGCATCATACTCCCCTTCCTGCATAGCTGTGGCCAGCTTGTTCATGGTGCTGATGAGGATGGTGCATGACTGGTGCAGACACTCATAGGGGCTGCTGGACAGGCTCCCATAAATCTGTTCATTTGCTTTGAAAGCCAGCTCCTCCAGTGCAGCCACAGGTAGCCCCTCATTCTCTGCCAGGGGGCCAATGAGCTGAGCAGCAGCAGCTGTCTCTTTTTACAGCACAGCCACCACCCATGTCAAGTGTTTCCTGCAGTCTAGGAGTGTGTCTGATACCTGGGATCCAAAGGCCAGTGCAGCTGGGATTCCAGGAGCATCTGTCCCTGGCATTCGCCTTCGGATCTTCTTGCAGAACTGGCGGATGTCACTGCATGATGTTTCTAGGTCCCGAAGCAGAAGGGCAAGATCTGTAGCCTCCTGCCCACCCTGCAAGAAGTCACGCAGCCGCCCCACCTCCACGCTCATGCAGTCCAGGGCACTCTGGGTGAACTTAATGTGGTCAGCCAGCTGCATGGTACAGTCCTCAGGCTGTTAAGCAAGGTGGATGCTATATAGATGCTGGTAGTATTTGATGGCCTTGGTGACAGCCTCCATATTGACAGCTTCATCCAGCTGATCCTTGTGCAGCAGCTCAATGAGGAAATTTAAGGAGTGCTCATGGGCACTTATCTCAGGGTAGAGGCTGCCCAACTTCTTATACACATCCACATTGCACTGAGAAAGGGCATGCTTATAGTGGTGCAGTGTGCCCTGCAACAGGCTCAGCGAGTATACCAGTCCAGTAGCAAAGCTGAGTTGCTCCCCTGCAGCTCCTCGAAGTCCAGGCCGCTCCGAACAGTTCTCACTTAGTTCAAGTTTCTCTTGGGCCTGCTTCCAGATCAGCTCTGCCTTGCAAATGAGACGAGGCATAAGCAGCAACACCAGGACACAGTCATGGTCCCCACCTGGCCAAAGGAAGCTGTCAGGCATGAAGGCTGTCAGGAGGGACATGTGCTGGTTGGCCTGGGCCACCTCTATCCGTCTCAACTCCATCTCAATTGCCTTAGCATGTGCCTTAGTCTCAGCAAACTTGATTTTGAAGTCAAAAGTCTCTGGAGGTGGCTGCTGCTGTCTCTCCACAGATGCTTCCCGATGGTTTGTCAGTTCCCGATTCACATCCTGCAGGTGGGCGGTCAGCTGGCGGTACTTCTTGATGGTTTGCTGGTAGTCTGCAACTGTCTCTTGGGCTGCCTCCACACATTTCTGGGCCTCACGCACTCGGGCACCTGCCATGTCCAGCTGCTCCCACAGCTCCAGTTCTGTCTTGTAGGGAACGGGAAGGGGACGTTACCAGAACCTCTGCAGTGAGTCCTGGTCTCCTGTGAGCCATGGCAGCACACAGCGAATTACAGGAAAGGTAGAAAAATGAGACTGAGAAGAAGGTGAGCTTTGGGTCTGATCAGTGCTGCTCTGGGCGGCAAAGACAAAAGCCCCCAGCTTACCACACCTTTTATTCAGTACCTTGTAACAAATGACTTGCAGAGAATTCAGTACATCGGGAGAAACAAATGTAACAAATGACTTGTAGAGAGTTCAATAGTTCACATTGGGATAAACAAGGTGTAACAAAAGGCTTGCAGAGAGTTCAGTACATCTCGGGTAAACAAGATGTTAACAGTCCAAGAACAGTGAGGAACTGAGCAGATGTTTGTTCTCCCAGGATAATTTCAGCTCCCAGGATGTTTCTTGTCGTGTAGAATCACAGCATCACTGGATCACTGAAGTCTCAATTGTGACCAGAGGCCAAACTGGAGTTATTCTGTAGCTGGGCTGTAGGCAAGAGACTAGGCTAACCAAATGATTTTTCCCTAGAATTATGTAGCATTGCTCCCAACACTGTCTCACATGCATTCTCCTGCAGCTCATCATTCATCTCATTCATTGCTTCCAAGTCCCCTACAGTCTCCCTCACCTCCCGAACTTTCTCTTCCAGATTCAGATTCCGGTCAGTCAGCATCTCCACCATCTCCTCAGCACCCAGAGCAGCATCCACCTGCTCCTTGAGCTCATCAGTGGTGCTCTCTGCCTGGGTTAACTCCTCCTGAAGGCGCTCTCGCTGTTGCCTCACAACTTTCAGCTCTTGGTTCTTCTTTTCCATAAGTTTCTGGAGCTTCACATGTTCGTGCTTCTCTGAGGAAGAAAGATCCCACATCCTCACCAGGGCATCCTTGAGATGAGTGTTCTGCTCCTCAAGCTGCTTGAGCTGTTAACTGGATGCAGCCCCACCTGAGCCCTTCTCTTCGATCTCAGCCTTGAGGATCTCCAAGTCTGTAGTAAGCTCATCCACACGCTCCTTCAGGGCCTCCACCTCCTGCTGCAGAGACTCAGCCTGCTCTTCAGCCATCTCCTTGTCCAAAGTGGCCATCTCGATGGCAGCAGCAGTATCTGCCATCTCCTCCATGTAGCACTCCTTAGCCTCCATTGCCTCCTTGGCTTCCTTCCATGCCTCCTTGAGGTGCTGCTGCAGGTCTGTCTGCTGCTCCTGCATTTTGCTCTTCCATTCCTGCACCTGCTCCAGCTGGATCTTGTGTTTCTCCAGCTCTTTCAGCTTTGCCTTGTCTGTTGCCCATTTTAGTCGCAGGGTCTCCAGTTTCTCCTCCAAGTCTCGAACCTGAGCCCTCAGTCCCTCCTCCTCCTTGGAAGGGGAAGAAAGTGGGGGTGCTGCTCCAGGAGAGGTGAGGACTGGCGTGGGGATGATGGGTGCTGCCAATGGAGTCTGAGCTGGGGTACTAGGCTCACTGCTGCTCAGCTCCCCTGCTGATGCTGAGCCAGAGGGACCCAAGGAGCTACTGGCCCCAGACACCCCAGTACTGGCTGGGCGAGTGGGCAGTTTGCTAGTCTTTGCAGCTGTATCAGCTCCCTCTCTTTTGAGGACCTTTGAAGCAGAAGAATCAGGTGTCTCTGGAGAAGTAGTATCTGCTCCATCTTCAAATACCTGGATCTGGGATTGGCGCACAAAGATGCCATGCGTTTCATCACAAGTGAAATACTTTCTGCCTTGGACAATTCCATCATTCTTGCCCTTTGCTTCATCCAGGATAACACCTACCCATTTGCCAGTGGCAAAGAGTGTGGATCCAACATAGGCCACAGTGCCTCGGTGGCCTTTTCCAATCACCTCCACACGGGAGCCTACACACAGAGGCCGGGCACTTGCCTCCACACTCATCCTGCTGCTACTAGGTGTCCGTCCGGTCAAGGGCTCCGCGCCCACCTCAGGTCCCACCGGCGACCGATGCCCAAGCCCCTGCCAGCCCCTTCCCTGGTTCTTCTTAACAAATAAGGGTACTCCTACCTATTAGTAACTTGCCTTTAGCATCTGTCCAGGACTAGACACTGCGGCCACCCCAAGAGCTGGAGATACAGATGTGAAAGAGACAATAACTAGCCTCAAAAAAAATCTCAGTCCATGTAGAGAAGGAAGGAATAAGTAATTATAATCCTGGGAGACATTCAGCAAGAGGGATGCGGTTAGGGTGGTGTTTGTGTTGTCAACTTGCCATTACTGTGACAAATACCTGAGATAATCAGCTTAAAGGAGGAAAGACTTATTTTAGGTCATAGTTTTAGAGGTTACAATACATGCATGGTCAGTTGGCTCCTTTGCTGTGGCCCTGTGGTGAGACAGAACTTCACAGCAGGCAATACATGGAGAACAAAGCTGTTCACCTAATGGCAGTCAGGAAGCAAAAGAGAGGAACATGCCCTTCAAGGACATGTTCCCAATGACCTAATTTCTTTCTATTAGGCCCCACCTCTTAAAAGTTCTACCATCTCTTAAGTAGTGCCACAGGCTGGGGACCAAGTCTTCAATAGGTGAGTCTTTGGGAGATATTTAAGATTCAAATCATAATGTGTGTCATCCCAAAAGGATGGAAACCAGTTTCAGGATGGGTTTTGCAAGGCAAGTGGCCCTTTGTTAGGAGGGTGAACTTCAAAGGCAGATCACTCAGGCTCTTAGTTACCAAGCACCAAAACATGATGTGGCACAAAAGCAGTTGGTTAAAGGTGACTCTTAGGATCAATGGATGAGGAGATGGGGCTCCATGAAGAGCTTCCTCGAACAAATGCCCTGCAGAACTGTCCCTCATGGAAGCCTCTGTCACAGACCCACAGAGCTGCAAGATTGTAAATTGTGCCACTGCCCTCTTTTGTGCCAAGACCTCTGCCTAGCAGCTGCTATTTCTCCGAAGCTGGGCCCTTTCATTACCAACTTCACCTGATAAATTACTTCCACAAGATGTCACTGCCTCATATTTCTCATTTCCTAATTGATCCAATGTAGACACCAGTAATGAATGTGGCTAGGTCAGAGCCTGTGCCCTGCTCTTCTGGCTTTTGTCTTGGAGAAGCACAGTCATTCACGTTAGGAAATTCCTTGAGCGTAGACAATGCTAAGCAGCTAGAAAACATGACACAAGCCCACTCTGGGCAGGCAGAGCATTCCAGTGAGAGGGAGAGACACAGGGGCATAAAAGCACAGATGCATTCGTAGACCAATAAGTAGGGGTGCTCATTGGAGGACTGAGGAGGGAGCATGGGAGATTGGGTTGGGGGAGTGACTTGCAGAATTCTCATAACCCTGGGGCTCCAACAACAAGGGCCAGTATTTCCTTGTATCTTATATCATGTTCCTTTCTGAGAGATGCAGGAACTGTGACCTGCTCCTGGCCAGGCATGGTCCTGCTTCTAGTGGGTTTTAGTCACTATCATTGCAATAAATCTATTGAATTGTACCATCATAGACTCTACTAGCTTGAGAGATGTGTGCGTACACTCTTTCTTCTCTCTGTCTGTCTCTCATGTGCACATTTGTGTCTTTCTCTACATCTGGGCATCTGTTGCCACAGCTCAGTCTGTCTTCATGGTATACTTTTCTAATGTCTCTTTTGCTTTCCTACAGGAAGTATTCAATTACAAACTCTTAGGGCCACATTCACATTCTTTGACAATGGTTTTAAATAGACATAAGATCAAAACCACTTTTGAAAATGGCAATAAAATGCTGTTTGTAAAATGGGATGAACTACAATCCAGCTCACAGTAAAATAAATGAAAAACAATGCCAAAATTGTAACCCTTTTATAGTATCAAATCAATCTTCCAAAATTAGCAGTACAAGCATTTTATAAATTTTTTAATGTACACAGCCAGGCACAGTAGACATGCCTGTAATCCCAGCACTGTAAAAAGCTGAAGAAAGAAGAGCACAAGTTGGAGCCCAGCCAGAGCTACATAGCAAGTTTGATGTCAGCCTGGACTACAAAGCCAGACTCTGTCAAAAAACAAAACAACTACAACACACACACACACACACACACACATGCACACCCCAAATCACTAAAGGCCACAGTAGAAGATGAAAGTCCACTCATAATTGGTTCTATGTCTTAGAAATACCTATTAGAAATATCATGTAGATCCACTCTCTCCTTCAGGCTTTCCTTTTTATACCTCATCTTTACATCGGACGGGGTTCAGCAAGTTCCTCAGTCTAGCCTGAGTGCTGCTTTCAGCTTGGGACTTTACATCTACACCACAGTTCTCTGACCAACAGGTGCTAGACTGATCATACCAACCAGAGCAGGGCGGGTGACACAAGTAATGGCAAAACAGTTGCCTCGGCAGCAACCACACTAGGCTGTCTCAACTCCAAGATATTCAACTCTTTCTCCTTCTCTCAGGGATTTTTGTCACTGTAGTCAGCAGAGATTTGAAGATTATCTCAGTCCCTTTGTGGAGAATCCCCTTCTATAAACCAGACAAGACAATTAAAGCAGGAGGGCTTGGTATTATATCCCCAGGAAGGTTATATATATTATATCAACTACTTAACATGTAGTTTTAAAATTATGCTTGTGATTTAATACCAAAAAGGGGAACAGGCTGCTAAGTAGGATTCCCCTGTCCCACACTGGTGATAGGGGCCAAAAGTTAGGGGAAGAGGTGCTAAATAGCATGCTTTCTAAAAAGAGCTACCACAATGGGCTAATAATGTATCTTTCTAGGGTTAAAAAAGGTGACGGAACCTGCCACCTGGCTCATCCATCAGCTTGGCGCTCCTTGTCCAGGCTCCTGCAACCTCCAGCCTATCTTAGGACAGGAATTCAGGTGGGTGATGGGGGTATTTGTCATTAATCAGAGGCAAAGTCTGTGGGCAGGGAGAGTTAAGGGCTGCATCCTGAGACCTATTCTTTCCCTTTACCAAATCAAAGGGACCACCAAAAGATTGATGGGGATACATTCAACTCTCTCTGTAGTAGGATGCTTGTTGAACCATCAAGCCTGCAGCCAGATGGGGTGCAGTGACTGCCCAATCAGAGCTGAATACCAGTGGGGTCTTGGGAGGACTTGGTGGGGGTCATGGCACAGCTGGAGTATGGGGGTCTTTAAGGATGAGTGCTTATTTCTCAGAGATTTCTCAAGGGGGGAGAGGTATAATCAGGAAGTGTGAGGGGGACACTGGCCCAATGGACACCAGCAAGGTTCTGAGTAGCTCCCAGGGGTTCATATGAAGGAGGATGTTAGCTGGAGGAAGGGGAGGTACCCCAAACTTCCTGGGACCCAAAAGAGGGTTAGGGTCGGCTAATGATTGCCCTTCTGTCTGCTGTGGGGTGAACATGGCTGAACATGCTGACAAACTCCTGAAAACCCCCACAACTGACCCTGAGGAGCCCTCTCCTTGGCCAAGAATGCCAGTATCACACGGACCCAGAGCAATGCAGTTCAAAAGGCAAACCTTTCCTGGTCCCTCTTGCCCTGTCCTAGAAGAGCTAAACTCTCAAGAGAAAAAGGAAAAGGTCAGAGATTGGAGTTGAGATTGTTTCAGACTGAATTATAGTAACTAAAGGACTGAAAAGTTCTAACCTTGGTCTTACCACCCTATTTTAAAGTGAAGTTCAGCCCCTCCTAACTCTGCTGAACCTTTTGATTTTCTGCAGCACTTTACATGCCATATCATTTATTATTTATTGCTTCTCTTGTTTATTGTCTCTCTGTCCCCCTCTAACAACTGCTCCATCTCAGAATGTAAACTCCACAGGAGCAAAGACCTTTGTCTTTAAGTCATGTTTTCCTAGCATCCAGAACTATACTATTTATTTTGGTAATCCTTCACCACATGTGGCTACTTAACTTTAACTTAATTACAATGAAATAACATTTTAAACTCGGTTTCTCAGCTGTAATAGCCCCATTCAAGGGCTCAGTAGCTACATATGGCTAGCAGCTGCCATACTGAGCAGGACCGATATAGAACAACTTCATCATTGGCAAAAATTCTGTTGAACATCACTGATCTAGAACAATAGCTGGCACATTGTGGCACTCGGTAAGTATTTGTAGAGTGAAGTCCTGAGGTTTGTTTGTTGGCAGTGCTAAGAATGGAACCTAGAGCCTTTAGCATGCTAAGCAACTGCTCTACCACTGAGCTACACCCGCAGCCCCTGAATTGTTAAAGACAAGATAGCTGGGGATTTAGCTCAGTGGTTTAGCTGCTGCCTGCCTCACAGGAACAAGGACCCGAGTTTGATCCCTGGTACCACAAAAAGAAAAACAAAACCCAAAAGCAAATAAAGACAAAATAGTGTAGTGCAGAGGCCCCTAATATTTTTAGCACCAGGGACCGGTTTGTGGAAGACAATTTTTCCCGGACCAGGAGTGGAGGGGATAATTTCAGGATGATTCAAAGGAGCTAAAAACCTAGATCTCCTGCATGTGCAGTTCACAGTAGGTTTGGAGCGCTTGTGAGAGTCTAATACTGCTGCCGCTCATCTGACAGGAGGCAGAGCTCAGACGGTAATTAGAGCCACAGTGAGAGGCTGTCAATAGAGAAGAAGCTTCACTCCCTTGCCCACTGCTCACCTCCTGCGGTGTAGCCCATTCCTACCAGTGGTCAGTGGCCCTGGAGGATGGGGGTGCATGGTCTAGTGGATAAGAAAACATTAATAACTCTATTAGCTACCTTTCCATTGCTGAGACAAAATACCTAACAAACAACTTAAAGGAGGAAAGGTTTATTTTGGATCACTGTTTCAGAAGTTTCAGTCCTTGGTCAGCTGGCTCCAAAGCAGAAACACCAAGGGAGAAAGCCCTGCTGGAGAAAAGCTGTCCACTTCATGGGAAAGAGATTAAATACAGCATGGCTGAAAGCAACCATTGGGAAAAAATAAAAACCACTCTTATATCCTCCACAGAGCTAAAAGCCCTTAATAAAAGCCCTTCTCCTTAGAGAAGGAAGACACAGGAATAAGCGTTTTTAGGTGTAAGACATTAGAGTCAGCTTGAGATAACATGTATTTCCATATTTGTATGCAGTTTCACTGTCACATCTGTGACCCGTTATCACATCAAAACAAAAATATGTCCAATATTCTTATGTAAATTAGTTTTTGCAAGTTTACAGTTTCAAATTTCATGGTTCACCCAAATTACTTCATTCAACCAATCAGTTTTCCAAGTTTTATTTATTGTATGCCCACACCATGGAAACTGCTGTGCCAAGGAATATGTGCATCCACTTCTGCTGGGGAGGTGAGCTGTCCACCAGTAATGAGTTGACAAAGGGCAGTGTAATATGGCCTCTGTATTACCTAGAATACAAATCTGTCATTATAAATTCATTCAAACTTATATGATCATTTCATACATCCACAATATACTATTATGTCCTTATGTTAAAAACATTTCTCCAGTAAAGATAAGCTGGATTTAGACATTTTGTATTTATTTTTTTAATCTTAAAACATCTTTTTATTTTTTCTTAATTGTATGATGCTAACATGTTCCACAGAATCACTTCTCCCTGAATTTCAGTTTCCTGATATTTTGCAGTTCGAGCTTGAGACTGGATAGGGAAGGAGGAACACTGTCTTGAGAGCTACACAGATTGGTTCTAATCTTAATTCTTCCACTGATTGCCTGGCTGGCCACAGCCAAGCTCTTTTCCCTATAAACTTGTTTCCCCAGTTGTAAAATTGGTGGGAGTGGGAGACAAAATGGATGCATTGTTCTCAAATTTCCTGTTGTAGAGCTCAGAGGAGCCCTGCCTCATTTAGATAAGGAAAACACTCTGTATTCCAATGGCCAGATCTTTCTGCTATGAGTCTAACAAGGTAGTCTTTGGATACATTCCAGAGTCTGTTTTATGTCTCATAATCAGATTTTAAGGAGGACGGTTTTTCACATTCTCTGGGGGCCAGAACCCCATAATTAGTATAATAAAAGGAAAAGAGAAATTTTGAGAGAGATAATTCAGTAGATAAAAGGTATGGCCAGTAGTGTTTTTCATTCATTCTATAAATGTTATTAAGAGTATATTACATGGCAAGCATTGTGCCAAGAACAAGAAATAAAATGGGAGTTAAGCCCCCCAAAATGAACTGAATTAGTGTAGTGTATGGAGTAAGGGTTGTCAGGAGACCATATTCAGGCCACAGGCACATCACAGGTCTTGAAAGAAGGATAGCAGAGTTCATACGGCAACTTAGGATATAAAGAATCTCAATGGCAGCCGTGATCCTCCATTAGTACTTGGGAAATTCCCAGCCACAGTCAAAAAGATCAATCAATCCATTGGATATATATTTGATCACTTCATAAACTTTTCAAAGAATGCAGTTATAAAGGGCTGACCCACCTCATGCACCTCATGGATGCAGATTTTCTGAGGCTTTACTCTCGTTTCTCTGTCACTGTTGGTCTGTCAGAGGCAAAAGGGTTTCAAGATGTTTGTTGGGGTTTGCCAGCACCCACAGATGCAGATTAGTATGATGATGAGAAAAGAGCAGAGGGCACAGGCCATTTCAACACAAACCAGCTATTCTCTGGATATCTCCTTTGTATCTGAAAGATGAGATCAACCAGATGGCTCTGCTCCCTAGTGCCATGACCCAAGGACACTGAGCCAAGGACATTGACTTGTAGCTTCTTTGGCATCTAAATCCCATGGGGGTTGGGCTGGAGATTTAGCTCAGTGGTTCTGCCGCCTGCCTTGAAAGCCCAAAGACCTGAGTTCAATTCCCGGTACCAAAAAAAAAAAAAAAAAAATCCCATGGGGCCAATAAAAAAGCCATCTGTAATCTCAGCACTCTAGGTGGCTGAGGCAGGATGATCACAAGTTCCAGCACAGCCTGAGTAATTTAGCAATTTAGCCGGGGATTTAGCTCAGTGGTTCTGCTACCTGCCTCGAAAGCACAAGGTCCCGAGTTCAATTCCCAGTACCCGCCCCCCCAAAATTTAGCAATTTAGTAAGACCCTCCTGGTCCAGCCAGTTTGGACACTCAGAGGCACCAATGCTTGTTGCCTTTCCACACACTCCATCTCTTGCTAGCTCTGTGGTCTCTACCTCAGTCCATCCTCTCACCATCTACATTGTCACAGCTCTGGTTCAGGATCTTGTCTTGTCTCTAGACCATGGCAATGGCTTCCCCAAACTCTAATAGCCACCCACAGGGTTGGGTGAGGAGGAGTCCAGAGGGTCTGTCCCCACACTGGAGACCGAAGGATTCAGTCAAAGTTCTGGAGCTCACTGTAGGGTCCTGTGGGGGTCTGCATCAGAAGGCCAATAGGTCTGTGCTGGAAGGCAAAGACTGGAGCTCCTCCAAAGGAACAGAAGAAAAAGACATTTTGTATTTAAATGTATGTATGGCAGCCACGAGTAGATATTTATACACATTTCTTTTAAAAAGTGCATCCATTAAACTGAATGCTCTGGACAAAGATGACAGAACCGCTACATACACCAACACAAGGATACACATGTTCCTCCAGAGGCCTAGAATGAAGGGTTGAGGCCCAATGGCTGAGACGCTGGCATCCAGGCCCTAGAAACAGGTGCTGGATCAGTAGGAAACATGCTCTGCTTCTGCACCCGCTATTCATTCTTATGCACTATTTGATTGAATTATAATACTGCTCTTTGCCTCAAACAGAAAAATATGGCCAATGCTCAAATGAAGAGCCGTCATCCATGGTGTGTACTAGACCCCTGTGTTCCAAGCTAAGCACTGAGAATGTGGATATGAAAAGAAACACAACCACCACCGCCACCCACAGCTCACTGAGAACCCAGAGACCTACACCACTCTGGGTCCTGCTGAGCCAGCAGTGGGTTTACTTAGAGGTGGTAGAGGGAGCCGTGGAGTCAGGTAGGCATTTTTTTTAATGAGGTACGTCCCTAGTCCTTTTATTATTTTTCCCAATTTTTTTATTAGGATATGCTTGCAATACATCATAGTTACATTCATTTGGGGGAATTGGTACATGGATATAGAATATCTTGATCACTTTCCATCCCTTTACCCACTTCCCTATCTTCCCCCTCTCCCTAATTCCCTTCCCCATCTCCAATAATAAGCCTTTTTGTTTCCTTTCAGCACTTCATTTAATTCTTCTATTTGTTCTAGGATTCTCATGTAAGAGAAAGCATGTGATATTTAGCTTTTTGTGTCTGAGTTATTAACATTATGGTCTCAAGTTCCATCCATTTCCTTTAAATGACATGATTTCAATCTTCTTTATGGCTGAGTAGTATTCCATTGTGTATGTGACTGTGTGGAGAGATCACACAGATTGGAGGTTGAAGGCATGGACTCTTTTGTGATGATGAGTAGTTTCTGGAAACCTCAAACTCCTTATCTTAAAATGGGCCAAGGGATAGGTTATAGTTCAGTGGTAGAGTACTTGCCCAGAATGCAGGCCCCTGGATTTATCCTGGCAGTGAGAACAGGTAGAATGGTGTCATTTGCCTCGTGGAATTCTTCGAAAATAATTCATGCTTATTACAGTGTCTAAAAAAATGTAAGTGGACAATAAATGCTGTTTTTATTGATCACACAAGTAATTAATATTAGATTTCTTATGTGCCTCATTTTTTATAGTTCAGTGATAACTGACTCAATTAACTTTGCCACAGCAAAAGGAGTTTAAAATATTATATGTGTACCCTACTAAAAAATGTAAGCATCTGGGTTGAGAATGTGTCTCAGTGGTAGAGTACTGTACTTGTCTAGCATGAATGAAGCCATGTACTTAATCCCCAACACTGCAAAAAACTATATATGTGTGTGTGTGTGTGTGTGTGTGTAATATAAGCATTTAATTGTTAAATATTGACCATAAATGATGTGGCAGGGACTCTTCTAGGCTGTAGGGATAAAGTAGTGAAGCAAGCTAAGAAAGGTCCCTGAACTCATACAGCTTACATTCCAAAGGGGAGGCTGACAATAAATAAGTAGACAATTTAAGGAAATCTAGAAGCCCCAGTGTCTTAGTTACTTTTGTCTTTTCACTTAGACAAAATACCTAATAACTGGAAGTGAAAGGGGAAAAGATTTACTTAGCTCACAGTTTGTAGAGATTTCAGTCTGGAACTGGCTGACTCCAAGGCAGGGTGGCATGGAAGAGGAGAAACAGCTCATGGCAGGAAGAAGGTAGCAAAGCAATAAGGCACGACCACAGCTCTTTCTATCCCTTATATCTTATCTAGATTACTTAGGGTGGGTAGCACTCACACCCCTAATCCTAGTGCCCTTATCCTAGAATTGCACCATGAGTCAATTCCAGTATCACACACTCTAGATTCAGCCACCTCTGAAAAAGCCTCACCTATGACTGCATGAAGCTTTGGGGGATGTCTAGACACAAGCCATAATACCCACCCTCCTCTATTGCAAGTCCACAAGACAAGATCTATCATCAGGCATTTAGTAAGTGTGTTGAGTGAGTGGGAGGAGACAATTTCAGACAGTAATGAGTGCTGGGAAGACAGGGACACAGGGCAACATAACAGAGTGGCAAGGCTGGCTTCTCCAGACCTGAAGCACTGCCAAGAAAGGGACTGCAGAACTAAATTAGAGTAATGCAAAGGAGTGACAATCTTTGGGAAAAATACTCCAGGTGAAAGACTATTACACACCAAATCTAAGGGTTCCAGTATAGGAATATGTTGTACCTGTGCAAAAACAGAAAAAGAGCCTGAGCTGTTGGGCCAGAGTGAGAGAGGGGAGGAGGCCATGTCATGGGGCTGGGTCTGAGCGTTTCCTAAACGAACCCACCCTGCTGCAGCAGGCTCACTGATTCCCACCACAGAAAAATAATGTTCAAGATGCGTCAGAAAGAGGCATAAGTAGGGTGGATTAGGCAAAGGTAGAGATTATAAGACACACTCAAGATTGAGTGTGAGTGCTCAAAGAAATGAAACTCCTTAGAGTTTGGGGCTGGGTACATTTATACTTTTCTTAAGAGGATGAAAATCCTGGGAAGAAAGTGCCCATCCCTTTGCCCCTTCCACAGACATGGGCATTTGTTTTGTTTTGTTTTTATAGGTGATTTAAATATTCTCTGGATTCACTTAGCCTTTTCCTTTCTTAATTGGGCCAATTTATGGCCTTCTAGTGATGGGTCTGTTAGGGAAGGAATAGATATCTAGCCAAGGACTGTTGACATGAGGTTGTCCTTATCTCAGGGTCTGGCTCCTCTTCCTTACTTTTTTAATTGAGCCAATCTATGGCCTTTTAGTGATGGGTCTGGTAGGGAAGAGGTGTAAATTTAGCCAAAGAACATTGGCATGAGGGTGTCATGGGTGATTTCAGCTAAGTCCTGGAGATTGCAGTCTTCTTACATAGCACAATTTTTAGTTATGATTTCCTTGTCTCCTTTCTACCTATATTTTATTTCTTCAATCCTATCTCAGTCAGAGTAGCAGCAAAGCTTTGTCATTTCAGGAATTTAGACCGAGGAAAGAAATCTTATCATTATTCTAAGTGCAATGGGAGCTAGTTCAGAATTGTAAACAGGTGAAAAAGATTATATGAATTCAGTTGTTAGAGGTCACTTTGATTTCTACAGTAGATTTCTACTGCTTCCCTAACAGATCCATAACTAGAAGGCTATAAATTGGCCCAATTAAGACAGGGTGGAAAAAAATTGTAGTAAGAATGGGTGGGAGGGCACCAGTTAGGCAGCTACTGAAATAGTCCAGGCTGGAGACAATGGAAACCTAGACTGAAGCTCTAAAATGAGCAGGCAAAGGATGATTGGAACCTAGCAATGAGTGCCAGGCATTTGTGGGTCACTGGCACAAGTATGTAAGTACAGACAGACACATACACACAAATGATACACCTAGTATGTAACACGAGGTTATTTTTGCCTCCAGACAGCACTTGAATTTTTTTTAGCACTTGAATATTATAAATGTCTCTAAGGTTCCACATGAATTAACACACAAGGCTGAGAAGCAGTTCCTGAGGACATAATTTGAGAGGACCAAAAAAGCAAAATGAAAATAAGCTCAGCTGAAACGATAGCCTTTGATTACTGAGATTTAAAAGCACCTCTTTCAAAAGTTAAATTTTCTTGAGAAAGCTAATATAATAAGCCTGCAAAGTGGGCTTTCATGCATGTGTGTCAGTTTAATTACACAGCTGTCTTCTTGGTGGGTAGATGGGAAAAAGGCTGTTTGACAGGTAGGAAAAAGAAGGAAACGTCTAAATTAGAAAGGAGCTTGAGACTAGTGCCCCAAGCCTGGATGGGACCTAAAGCAAGGGGGCTCTGAGAAGTCAAAAGGCAACATGGAAATGGGTCAGACTCAGGAACAGAAGAGGATAAATACAAAAAGGCAAGAACCTCGAGATATTTTGGCCTGAGGACGATTCTGCCTGGTAACATCTATTGTCGCCAAAAACCATTTGCAACATGTTGTTTCAACATAGTTCTATGTCATATGTTATGCAATTCACTTCAGCATGACAGGATCCTGGTCTTTGATGAATTTAAAACCCAAAGAAATTTTACATATAAATATACTGAGAAGAAGCCATCTTACATATATGGGAGAGAGGCAAGTATCTAGACAGCCAACTTTGAAAAGCAAAAACCGACTATCTCCCTGTCCCATCTCCAGAATATGCTGGGGGCTCCCCCCACCCCCCATTTTGGGCTTTGGGCACTAAAGTCCTCCTGAAAAGGCTAATGTGATCTTGGAGTCTCTTTCACCTGGTGACAACTTCTTTGCATCCCCATAGGAGCCTACATGTGTCCCCAGGCACCTGCACTGCATATCTTGTTGGTTACCCATTACTTATCTGTGATCCCTACCCCATCATCAACCCTGAGGCAGGGAAGTCATACTCCAACCAAAACTTCATTTTCACATAGTGTTATACATTACACTAATATCATCTCTTTTTATTTTATATAAATAAGCATAGGTAGTCATCTGTTTTAATTGTGTTTAATCCTGTAGTTTGACCTGGTTATAAAGCCAGATTAGCTGGGAATATATATACAGGGAGAAAGACAGAAAGTCCCCATCATAGAAGGTGCAGAGATAAAACAGCTCTTACTCCACGTAGGATAAAAAGAAATACCTGTGGTGTGTTGCTGTCCACACCATCCCTTACACCGAAACTCATGACAAGTTGCATCTCATGTAAGCCCATCCAGCACCAGTCTCTCCTTATTTCTGTGCCTTCATAAAAATGTTCACCATAATTTAGTACTTGCACTGGTGAGACCAAGTAAATTGAAGAATTTCAATTTTTGGATATGGATAAGTAGGTTCATTCTGCTGTGGGACAACCCTGATGGCATGGAGAAAATTACACAAGATAAAGCTGCAAACTGCTAAATATGTAGCAATGACAGCTAGTGGCGCGTGTGTGTGTGAGTGTGTGTGTTACTGGGGATTGAGCTTTCACACCAAGCTATATCCCCAGCCCATTTAAAAATCCTTTATTCTGAGAGAGAGTCTCATTTTATTTTGAGGCTGGGCTCCAACTTGTGTGATCCTCTTGCCTCAGCCTCCCAGACTGCTGGGGTTACAGGCCTGTCCCACGAGACCCTGCTTAGTGTTGTTGTTATTATTATGACCACATTGCAGGTATCTATGGTACCTCTTAATTTTTTTGAAAACAAAATTTGATGTACTTTTTTATGTAGAGGTATTGAAAGAAAATTTAGTTTGATTTTAGGAAAAATACTTTGCACATAAAGTGTATTGATCATATGAAATGGAAGTATGAAACTATAAAGCCTAGATATGCAACAACAGTCTAACAAAGCCTGAAAATAAAATGTGAATCACATAGCTAAAAATTTATTGGAGCTGGGCATGGTAATATACTTCTGTAATACCAGCTACTGGGGAGGCTGAGGCAGAAAGAGTCCAAGTTCAAGGTCAGCCTGAGCACTTTAATGAGACCCTGTCTCAAAATTTGAAAAAATGTAAAGGACTGAGGATGCAGCTCAGTGGTAGAATGCCCTTGGGTTCAAGTCCTCTGTACTGATATTATATATATGAATACTGGTGCATAATAACAAAGCGACATTTATTGGAAATGAAATCACATATAAAAGCAATCCCAGTGACTAAAAAAGCAATTCATAATGCAAGTAAAATTTGATTTCCTACAGGAAGTGAAATAAAAGAAGCAGCAAGATATGATACATTTTGATAAATGTACAAGGAAGAAGCCACAGTACCTGTAAAATTCTCCTGTGACATTTGTGTCCCACTACTCTGCCACTAGGGAGAAGTAGCCTTGTTCTTTCCCTGTTGTGGTCCAGTGGCAAGAACACAAAGATTGGCAAAATATTTGTAATTTTCCTGAATCTTTCCAGGAGTACTATTCATTTAGATCTTTCCAAGATGTATTATTTATTAGACTTAAATTGTTTCTTGGAATTTGCATGGTGGAGGGTTGGTTAATGATAGGGATGCTGTACTTTCCAAGAAATGTATCATTAGGCAATTCTGTCATTGTGTGACCATCATGGAGAGCACTTACACAAACTCCTAGGCTATGTGCTACAGCCTATTGGTCTTGCACTACAAATCTGTACAACATGTTACTGTACAAGTTACTGACTGTAATGAATACTGCAAGCAATTGTAACACAGAGGCGTTTGTTTATCCAAACAGAAAAAGGACAGCAAAAATGAGGTACAGGAGATAAACAGACGGGCATCTGTGGAAGGCACTTATCATGAGTGGAGCTTGCAGGACTGGAAGTGGCTCTGGGTGGGTCAGTGAGTGAGGGGGGTGAATGTGACAGCCGAGGATGTTATTGTGCACTGTAGACTTCATAAACACTGTGCATTTAGGCTGTACTATATTCATTTTTTTTCTTCTTTAGTAATAAATTAACCTTAGCTTGCAGTAACCTCTATATATTATGGACCTTTTATGTTTTAAAAATTACATATTTTTTTTTTGTTTGCTTGTTTGTTTGAAACAGGGTCTCACTATGTAGTTCAAGCTGGCCTTGAACTCACTATGTTCCCCAAGCTGGCCTGGAACTCAAGGTGATCCTCCTGATTCAGCCTCTGGAGTGCTGGGATTATAGGTGTGTGCTACCATGCCTGACTTAAAAAATTATAATTTCATAATAACACAGTTTAAAACACAAATACGTTATACAGCTGCACAAAAATGTTTTCTTTATGTCCCTATTCCATATGTTTTTGTATTTTAAAATTTATTTCTTTTACTTCTTAAAACTTTTTGTTAAAACCAAGGACACAAATACATACATGAGCCAAGGCCTACAGGGGTCAGGATCATTAATATCACTGTCTTCTACCTCCACATCTTGTCCCACTGGAACGTCCTCAGGGTCAATGACACATATGGAACTGTCACCTTTCATGATTACAACTGCTTCTGGAAACCTGAGGGTCCTGCCTAGGCTCCTGAGGAAGTGTCTCTCTTTTCAGATATATGTCCACAGTAAATTTCTCAGTTTGTTTCTTTTTTTCATTGTAAATGAAAAATATTGCACACAAACACTTCTCTCTATGAGCAAAAGCCTTTAAGTGTGAGTCCACATTGTAAACTTCTTTTTTTTCTTTCTAGTAACAGGGATCGAACTCGGGTCCTTGCGCTTGCGCAGCACACGGCAAAACCACTGAGCTAAATCCCCGGCCCCACATTGTAAATTTCTTAAGGGGTCATTGAAATCTGTAAAAGCTTCTACTAAGCGCTTAACTGAATTTTCCTGAGGTTCTTTTTCTTCTCATTCCTTTCTCTCTTGCCTCTTGTTCAGGTATGTGTTTACTAGGGTATATGTATCAGTTAGGGTTCACTAGAGAAACAGATTTAATATTAAAATATATAGATATGATTTACAAGGTAGGCTTATAATGGTTGCCTGCAGAGTCAGGTGCAGAAGAAGATAAAAGCACCATCTACATAGCAGAGATCTGAAGGATCCAGTCAAAAGTCATAGGTCTGGAGCTCACTGCAGAGTCTGGTGCACATCTATATCAGGAAGCAAAGGGTCTGAGTTGGAAGACTGGAGATGTGCAAAAGCAGTGGCGAGGACTGGAGCTTTTTTGAAGAAGCAGAAGCAAGACTTTCTTCTTTCTTTTTCATTCCATCCAAGCTACAAGTGTATTGGTTGGTCCTACCGAGTGGGTCTTCTGTCTTCAGTAAATCAGTCATTTAGACATACCCAGAACTGTGCTAAACCAATCTGCCAGGCATTTCTTATTCAAGCTGACACCACAATTAACTATCACAATATAGGGATTTTTCATCTCCATTATTATCTTTTTTCCCCTTCCAGTATGGGGACTGAACCGAGGGTTTTTGCACTGAGTTACATATCCCCAGTCCTTTTAATTCTCTTTTTCAATTTTGAGACAGAGTCTCACTAAACTATCCAGGCAGGGCTCAGACTTGCCATCCTCCTGCCTCAGCCTCCCAGAGTGCTAAGATCACAGGTGTGCATCACCATGTCCAGCTCATATCCATTTTAATCTTATGAGACGATTGTCATATATTTAATCTATATAGGCCAGCTGGGTGTGGTGGTGGATGCCCATAATCCCAGCACTTGGGAAGCTGAGGCAGGAGGATCACTGCAAGTTCAAGGCCAGCTTGGGCTACATAGTGAGACTGTGTCTCAAAAACAAAATAAAACAACAAAAACAAATCTATCATAGGCCAAAATATTATTATGAAGCATGTAATATAACTACATATATTACACAGAGAAATAAATCTGGTATACATTACATATTGTGAGAAGGAAGTAAATTAAGATAAAGTGAAGCTCTCCTGTTTTTTAATATCTTAGCTGCTATTTTGTAACTTTATATAACTTAGCCCTTTTCCAGTTTTTCCATATTATTATAAATACTACTCATAACATAGTTTTTGAGCTTTGTGAATCACTAGTCATTCAATTGCGTCTCTAACTCATAGCTATCAACTTTTGAATAACCATTTATTTGCAGAGTGGTTTGTAATCAGGTAGTATTTCCATACTTTGCGGGGATATTGTACAGCATACTAGACTTTAAATATTGACCAGCACAGATTTCAGGTATTTCATCTCGGCAGCTGGGCCAACTCTTCTCCAGTGGTCCTTCTGCACCTGGCCAGAAACTCCAGGGTAGGTCTCATTCACGGCACTGGTCCTTCCTGTCTGCCTCCGCAGCAAACCTAGAATTGCTGTCTGTGTCTCAGAGTAGGATCTCTCCTGAACTCCCATGCTGGCTTAATACAACAACACATTATAATTAGGAATACAGTGCAACTCTTGCCCACATCCACTGCTAATAATACCTGTTACACTGTAATCCAGTGAATGCAAGAGCCACACTATTTAGACTTATCTTTCTGCCTTTGAACCGTAGATTCAAGATACCTACACACAATGAATTAGCAACAAACAATATTTTCCTTATTTCTTAAAATTCTTCCATTTCATTTTCTTCAACATCTACATATAGAAACACACTAACTTTCTTTTTAAAACACAATATATTCTCTCTAGACTATTTATTTGATAAGAGTTGACTGATGAAAGTTTACTGTTAAGTCCAGAAGTAGTAATTGCTGAAAAAATTGATTTTGGTGTTCTCCAGGAGTGGCTACATTGGAAATCAGAAAACATCTGTATAAAGAATAGTGTTCACTGGACATGATGGCACATGCCTGTAATCCCGGCTACCTGGGAGTTTGAGGCAGGAAGACTGCAAGTTTGAGGCCAACCTGGGCAACTTTGTGACACCTTTTCTCCAAAAAAAAAAAAGTAAAAAGGGCCGAGACTGTAGCTCAGTGCTAGAGCACTTGTCTAGTGTGCACTAAGCCTTGGGTTCAATCCCGAGCACAACAAACGATGGGGTTTTCTAATCTAGATAATTTGACATCCTCACATAAAAATTTTTTTCTGTGCCTTCCTTGATTTTTAATACACTTTCAAATGATATTTCCATTCCACCTTTCAGTGTTTACTGTAAGAGTAGCAAACACATATGTAACACTGTGCTAGGCACTGTTATAAGTGCCACAATATTACATATTCTATAACCCATTTCATCATCACAGCAAGTTTGGAGGTAGATGCCAGCATTATTCCTTTGTTCACATATTAGGCAGCCGAGGCACAGAGAGGGTAAGAGAGCCTACTGCGTGTCTCTGCCCACCCTGTAACCACTATGTTCTTCTGTGTCTGCTGTAACATGCGAGCAGGAGAATTTCTGGCTTGTGCTGGGAGTGGGGGAGTTTTCAGTAACCTAATAGTAGAAGCTTTTTATTTTAAATAGTTCTATCAACACCTACAATCCTAATTTGAAAGACATTCTAATTAAAATCCCCCTAGTAGGTAGGTGCCTGTGCTTTCTCAATTTGTCTTATCACACTAATATTAGCACAACTGCTGACACCAGCACTTGCATGTTATCAGCTGAACTTCAACATGTTGTCATCTCGGGCTGGAACAATGCCAAAGCAGTACAAACATGCTATGAAGGTGTTAGAACCAGGGCAGGGGCCCCACTTAGGAGCCACTTACTGGGGATGTGACTCACTTAACTTCTCTGAGCCTGTTTTCCCAATTTATATCACCCTACCTACCTTGATTGTTATCATAATCATCAAATTAAATAATATATGTGGAATTAATATGAGAAAATGAAAACAAAGTCTTTATAAATAGGGAGGGGCAGAGGGGTTGAAGGGAGGGCAGGAGAATGGGGAAAAAATAAGAACCAAGATAGAGTATGTAAAGGTGCAAATTCTCAATGATGAATGTCATTATATTGTAAACCTAAAATGTACTGATATAATTAATAATATAAAAAATAATATATGTGGAAATTCTTTACAGAATTTTACATCCATAGAAATACAAAGTTCTTAAGACACCATAAAGATGGTTAGAAATTGAAGAGAAAGAAGGAAGAAGAGAGGAGAGAGAAAAGGAGGAAGAAGCTGCTGTCATCAGGGTAGACTGATGAAGTGACTGGACTTAATTAAAAGTTTCCTAGGATGTGGCAGCAAATTTCCAAAAATGATCTCCCAGTGAGCCTCTCCCACTGGTGTTATTCCTTCATTTTGACCTTGGGCTGGCCTTGTGATTCATTCTACACCAAAAGAATGCAGTGGAAATGATTCTGTGTGATTTTTAAATGCTGTGTAGCTTTAGCCTGGGCCCTGTGGAATGCTCACTTTAAGACAAGCCAGCTGTTATACGAGTTCCACATATGTTGAGATGCCATGCTGTAAGGAAGCCCAAGCTCTCCAGGCAGAGAGGCCATGGGGCAGGTGGAGCTGTTGAGCCAGCTCATTTTTTTTCCAGCTATTCCACACAAGAGATCTCAAGTAGGAAGGCCCAGCTAAGCACAGCCAACCTTAGAATATAAAAGGTAACAACTTGTTTTAAGCTGCTAAATTTTAGAGTGATTTGTTGTGCAGCAAGTGATAACTGGAATATAGGATGATTTTGATTTTTCATTTTCATGGAAGGCTTGTTGAGTTAATGAATGTAGAGTTTCATAAAACATCTAGGATAAAGTCACAGATTCATATCAGAATTGATTTCAGATGATTTGCAGCCTCCTGTCAAAAGCATATTGTTTCAAGAAAGGTATGTCAAGGGGGTACTAGGAAGAAATGACTGGTGAATGAATACCAGAATAGAAAGTGGGAAAAAGCCAGGCATGGTAGTACATTCTGTAATTGCAGTACTCTGGGAGGCTGAGGCAGGAGGATCACCAAGTTGGAGCCAAGCCTGGGCAATTTAGCAACTTAGGGAGACCGTGTCTCAAAATACAAAAAAAAAAAGGGCTGGAAACATCTATTCCCAGTATAGGGGTGGTGGTGGGGGATTTCCAATTTCAGTCTTTATTTTTGTTACTCATAAAGGATTCCTATGGACCCCATGCACAAGGGAATTGAATACACACACACTCACATATGAAATTATACACAGGGATTTATGGGACAGTTTACAGGATCAGAGGTGGGGTAGTCCACAGTGGCTATCTGCGTGCTAGAGAGCCAGATCATCCAGTAGCTGCTCAGGCTAAGAAACTGGAACGGATCAAGAATGCAGCGCCAGTCCAAATCTGAAGGCTTAGAAGCTCCCTGGAGAGTTGCTGGTGTGAGTCTGAAATGAGAAGCTGAAGAAACTGGAATCTGATGTCCAGTCCACAGGTGATGGCAATATCAAAAGACATGGAAAGAATGGAGCTTTCCACATGTAGACTGACCTCCTTTCCCTTTCATTCCATCTGGGCTGTAGGCCTATTGGATGGTATGATCCCCAATGGGTGGATCTTCTCCCCTCAGTTTGTTGTTCTATATACCAATCATCTCTGGAAATCCTCAGATACACCTAGATGTGTGCTCTACCAATCTTCCAGGTGTTTCTTAATCTACACAAACTGCTGATCAGGATGAACAGTCACAAAGGGACCAGCTAAATTACTCAGGCTGGCCTCAAAATTGTGGTCCTCCAACCAGCCTAGTAGCTGGAATTAGAAGTGTGCACATTACTGTCAGCTTCTTTGTGGTTTAATCTATGGGCAATCTGAACTATCTCATTAGCTATCTTTTTTGTTATAGTCAGATTTATTGAGATATAATTTATATATAATAAGATTCATATCTTTTTAGGTATTCAGAACTATGAGCTCTTATAAAGTGGGAAAAATCTTATAGTCACCACCAGAATCAGGAGACAATATTTCAGTATGCCCCAAAAGTTTCCTCACTGTCAATCTCCTCCTTTCATCCCCATCCCCTCTAATACCAATCTCATTTCTGTTCCCATAGCTCCATTATATGTAAGAATCATACAGGGTGTGGTTTCCTCAGGTTCATCTCCTGTTACTTAGCATAATACCTTTGAGAGCATCCAGGTTGTTCCAAATTAGTACTTTTAATACCATCCCCTCCCTTCCTCTCTTCCTCCTTCCCTTCCCTTCCCTTCCTTTCCTTCCTTGCCCTGCTCTGCCCTGCCCTGCCCTCCTTCTCTCTTTTCCACCCTAGGCCTTCTACATGCTAGGCAAGCACACTACCACTGAGCTACACTTCCAGCCTTCAATTTTTCTTTATATTTATCCTAAGGCTATACAGAGTTGTGAATAGCTAAACAAGCCAATAAGCCAAGACTGTAGTTGTAAAAGCTTTATCCAAGGACCACCTGCCTCAAACTCAGCCTGGGTGCTTGTTAGATTCTCAGATTCAGGTCTAATAAGTTAACGTGTCTAAACTTCTTGGTAGTATGTGTTAACACATACCTCTCTCCCCGACATTTATGCATGACTAAAGTCAAAGACCTTCAAGGATTCCAGGATGAACAACAATAGCAGAGTTAGAACTGGGTGTGGTAGCACACTTCTATAATCCCAGCTAGGGAAGCTGAGGCAGGAGAATCATGATTTCCAGGCCAGCCTAGACTACATAGTAAGACCCTGCCGCAAACAAACAAGGAATATTAGAGTTAGATGGTCCTGAGTCTGAATGAAGCTATACCATTTAGATGTATTAAAGATGTATTTAGATGTATTAAATTGGGCAAATTATTTCCTTTCTCTGCATAAATTTTTATACTTGGAAATAGTGTATTCACCTGAGCATCTATCATATGCTAGGTGTAGTTCTAGAAACTAGGATTATAGCAGCACATAAGACAAAGGCCAGGCCTTCATAGAGCACATATTTGTTAGGGCAAGACAGATAGTAAGCAATTACTGTTTGAGGCAATTCAGAAAGTAATAAACTCTGTAGAAAATTAAGCAAGGTTTCAGTATAGAAGGAACCTATGTTAAGGCACAGTCTAGGCTATTTGTTACAAAGTGACTCCAAGTACAATTAAACAATGTATTTTGCACACCTTTTGTAAACTGTCTGGAGTGGGGTGCAAACACAGATGGCTCTGTCATACATAGATGACCTCTGGGATCTTTCATTGGTCTCTAAGTGCTTCAGCTCCTAGCAACTTGTCTGTTTTCCAATAGGAAGAAGGAAGACAAAAGTTTGTGTGGAATGTGTGCCCATTTTTGAAGGGCATATTGCTTCTGTTCACACTTTATTGATTAGAACCTTGGTCAGTGGCACACCTGTCTCTGAGAGAGGCTGGGAAATGTAGTCTGTACCACTGTGGCCATGTGTTCAACTAAAACTCCAGAGGAAGAAGAACATGGATATGGGGGGATAGCAGCAGTCTCTCCCAGAGTGTGACTGAATGGGGCAGGATACCTTTTTAACCAGGCTAATGAAAGAAGCCCTTTTAGAACATGTTAACTGATTCTAGAATCACACTTTTTTTTTTTTTTTCAAAAAGTTTGTTTTAGAGTTGGTGGTGGTGGTGCATAACTGTAATCCCAGAAACTAGGGAGGCCAAGCCAGAAAGATGACAAGTTTGAGTCCAGCCTGGGTGATTTAGTGAGACCCTGTCTCAAAGTAAAAAGGGGAGGGATATAGCTCAGTAGTAGAGCATCAAGAGTTCAATCTCCAGTACCACAATAAATACAGTTTTGGTTTTTTCAAAATAAAAGGAAGTGAACATCCCTATGTGCTCTGCGCATAGCATTCATTCACAATGTATTATTATGGTTAGTGGCTCTTAGATCTGCTCTGCACTTTCAGCATCAAAGAAATTCACTTCCCAACCTTGGTGCTTTTGGGGGAGCACAAGGAAAAATGTTGATTGCAACGTTAGGTTGCCAGTATGCAATTCTGGGCTGGTGGTTCAGTTAGCCGGGTTACTTGCCAGGTTTGCTCTCACGCAGGCTCCGGCTGGGGAAGCCCCGTATCTTCTGGGCCACCGTTCACTGCCTCCACGAAGGGAGGGGAAAAGCCACGTCTTTCTCTTGCATCTTTTTTATCTTTAAGGCCATTTTTGAGGTATGTCTCATGTTCTGACGCTCTATCAAGATTAGAGATTGCCGGGCTGGGGATTTACCTCAGTGGCGCCACCGCCTGCCTCGCAAGAGCAAGGTCCCTAGTTCGATCCCTGGTACAAAAAAAAAAAAAAAAAGAGAGAGAGAGAGACTGCCTCTCTCTATTGTAATTATCCTGCTCTGATAATCGTGCTGATTTTTCAGGCAGCATGCCCAATGGTAAAATTTTAAAACCTCTTTGGTGGCCACTAATCGTCTTGAGAATATTATGAACGTTGTGGATCCTCCCGTCCCCCAAACAATAAGATCAGTTCACTGCCCCCTTTTACAGGTCCCATCGGCAGGTGTTGTTTTGTTTTGTTGTTTTAAAATCACTAATGTCTCCCTCCGCTCGCGCTTGCCCCGTCCGGTTCCGCCTCACCCAGCGCCTCCTAGCAGAACTCAGACGCCGACTCCACCAGTTCTGGAACTAGCGGGCTTGGCCGGATGCCGATGAGCTCGGAACACAGTTACCGACCTCTTGTTGCCCACCGGAATGGAAGGGGAGGAACGCGCCTGTCCCGGAAACGGAAAATAAAAAAGGGGACGTGTTTGTCAGAGGGACGCGTGGAAGGGGTCGCGCTTAGTTTTTCAGCGATGTTCCCGAGAGTCTCGGCGCTTCTACCTCTTCGGCCCCTGTCCCGAGTCCCTTTGCCCCGTGGAAGCCCAGAGGCGTCCGAGGCTGCAATTTTGCCACTTGCTGCTCCTCGCGGAACGGTCAGGTACACATTTTAGAGCTGTTGGCCTCGCAGGTGTTCGTGCAACTCCATCCCCTCCTCCTGTCATTGAGTTACCGTTCTCCGTTTCTCTTGGGTCGATGTTATAACCTGAAAAATCTTAGAAGCCTTTGCTTTAAATCTAAGGAGAGAAATCTTAGAAAGATAAAGTGGCATGCCCAAGGTCAGACAGAGTGCATGGGAAACAGCCACAAGGACAAGTCTGGTCTGTCTTGAGCTGCTTCTGCGGCGTGCCACATCTCATCCCGCACTTTTCGCTCTTATTCCAACTCCAGAAATGAAGTGGGGTTTTTGCCTCCCAAGACTTTGTCCTTCATTTATTCCTTAATGCATTACTAAAAGTGCTTCTGCTGTGGCGGCACTGCTGTTAACGGTCCTGCTGTTGCGGAGCTTGAAGAGCGTGTAGTCGAGTCGGTAATTCAGGGGAAGTGAGGTAGCAGCTGAGATGGCGTAGGTCGCACAGAGTGCTCCATTCACTCAACAAGTAACTTCTGAGAGAGCAAATAGGGGGACCTAGTCCTTGTAGGAGAGGTTCGGGGTATTCTTTCTGCAAGAGACGTCTGGTAAAATCTCTTTGAGGACCACCGTTTGGAGTTAGTCATGAAAGAAACGTTGTTGCGTACTTGTTTGGATATTTTTCCTCTAAGAACTCTATGATTATGAAAACCTTAAAAGCGTTACGTATAGTCCATGCAGAACTGTGTGGGACCAGTTCAGTTTAATACAGTGCTGGAGCAAGTTGGTAGCAACAGCAATGGGAAAGATCAGCTGAATGGAGGCAGAAACTGCACGGGTAGAATAATGTGACAGGCCGGGTTTGGTAGGGTATGCCTGTAATCCCAGCACACGGGAGGCTGAGGCAGAGAGATCCCTGCGCGTTTGAGGCCAGCCTGAACTACATAGCGAGACCCTGTCAATAATAATAATAATAACAGTAATGTGATATGATGATAGTAGTGTGGTTAGAGATGTACAGATTTCAACTGATTGCCTTGGAGGATTAGAGTATCATGAATGTTAGACAAAGAATGGGAAAAAGGTTTGAGAAAGATTTTTAAGTATATCATAGTTTTTAGATACAAACGAATTTTTTGGTAGGAGGCCCATTTGATACAGAGAGTGAAAAATGGAAAGTCAGTCTGAGGGGAGAGGTCTTGAATGTGGTTGTGGGTGTATTACATTTAAGGTGGTAATCACATGCTCTCAGTGAAAACAAACTCAGGTGGAAGATTAGGGCAAGTTTTATTTTAATGTTATGGATTCACGCGACTTTCCTATCATACAGGGTTTTTAAAAATTTATGAATTACTAAAGCAATCTTGGAAGCATTAGTTATATATGAGATTTATTTTCCTGATTGCCACCTGTTAAAATACCTTTACTAACAACTTTCAGATGTAAACTAAGAATTAGAATTTCTAGTATTTTGAGTGATACTATATTGAGGGTCCTGTATCCTGATTGAGGATACTAGTTGTGCAATTTGTTTTTTATTCTAGTTTTCAAGTGTCTTGTAGAACATCTGACATTTTCATAAGCATATTTTAGCATTTTGGGAAATTATTGTTTCTCTTTTATGTAACTGTTCTTAGCTAGACACTGTGGTTTGCTAGCTTTGAGGACTTGATATGTTTTTTAAGCCAGAGTCTGATGCAGGGATCAGACTGCATCAGAATCAACTGAGGTCTTAAAATGCAAATCTGTGAACCTCATTCCAAACTTACAACTAAAGATGTCAGGAATCTATATTTTAAAAACACTTAGATAATTCTTGTACCCTCTAGCAGTGCAGAACTATTAAACTGCTCTGAGCAGCATTTTCTTTCTTTATAAAATAGAAAATTAAAGCCTGCTCTGTAAAAATTAAATAACATAGCTTTGTCCAGCAATGTCAACATCTCAACATGGGAACTTGTTAGAAATGCAAATGTTCTAGTCTCTGCTTACAAGCTACTGCATGAGAATACTTTGGTGAGATAGAAGAATGTCCACCAGGTTACTTCCTGTGCATGTTAAAGTGAGATTCGTTGCTCTAGTGTATTAACTTCATAGAGGTACAGGACCATGAAATTCTTTTTACTAATGTAAAAAGTGCTGAGTATAGTGCCCAGCACAGGGTAGATATTTAGTGAATTGCTTTTTATACATTATTCTGCTTACTGAAAGTAACACATTCATTAATTTTTGAAGTTTTTCAATAGCAAATACTGTGAGGTTTCTAATCCCACAGAATAAAATTAGATATCTGGATTATGTAAAAGTAGGAAATATTTTGTGTGGGTCTGAAGTAAATGTGATCATTTATGTTCTTCTTAAATATATCTAATGAAGAAAGCAGAATGACAAATGTAGCCATTGAAAATTCTCTTTTCTGTTCTACTTTTGTGTAGCTTACTGTTAATTAACATTTATAGGAGGCCATAGATTTGTGTTAGGTGCCTGCACTGAACCCAACAGATCAAACTGATACAGAATTAATCCCATTAACTGAGCTTTGGTTGTTTGCAGGAGGCCTGAAGCCAGTGAACTAAGTAAACTATAAACAACTAAACTGTAGCCACTTGACCGACTGACTAAACTAAAGCCAATTAAATTGTTCTCTATGCTTCACTTCCATTTTTCTGTTAATGTTGTCTGATCACCTTTTTCATTGAAGTTCTCAGAACCTCTTGTTTTAGGAGCTGCTCAACTCACAAATTGGTTTGATTTTGTTCTGCTTTGCTAAAACTCTACTAAATTTAATTAATCTAAGGAATTTCCTTTTTAACCTTACAAATAGTGATTGGTTATATGGCATGTAACTCAAAAGAGAAAATTGATCAAATTAAAACAACACTCAGGAATTTTTGTAAGTAACCTTTCATCATTCATAGAAATTTCATTATTTTAATATTGTTCAGTTATGATATTTTAAAGAGATAGTATAACATGTTAAGTATAAGTCAGATTTGGGTTTGAGAATAGTAAATTATCATTTATTCATCATTTGTTTCCCAACCTTTCTATTATGTTGCACAAAAAGAAAATATACCTCCCAAAGGGCCAACTGATAAGAATCTCAGCACACCTAAACCCAACAGTACTCTAAGCTACCTGACCTTGGCTAAATTATTTTTTATATTTCCTTATCTGCAAAATGGTAGTAATACCTACCTTATGGAGTTGAGGTGGATGTGAAAAAATATACCTAAATTATGTTCACAGGCTAGGCACATAATATATGCTAATACATGGTAAATTGCTGCTGTTCTGGCTGTTAATAAAAGCAAAGACAAGTAGGGTTGAATTTTTAAAAATTTTAATGCAGAAGCAATTTTTTAGTTATTATGTTACTATTTTACATTCTATATTTTATCCTTTTTTTCTTCCAGAACAAAAAATATCCAAAGATATTTTGGTACCAGCAACATGATCAATAGGAAGAACGATGAGAAGTCTGGTCCAGCTGACAAGATTTCTAAAACACCTTCAAAGAACCAAGACATCGTAAAAGAGGATGGGAAAAAAGACATATTAGGCATTATTAAAGGCATGAAAGTTGAATTAAGCACAGTATGTGCACAAACAACAAAGCCACCCAGCAGAAAACCACTTAGAAATGTTGGGGCAGTTGGCAAGCCCCTAAGAGCTCCAGAAGATGCTTCAGAGAAGCGGTAAATTTAATTGTGATTCAAGTGTTCTTTGAAACTAATTCTTGAGACCCCAGTAAGCTTTGTCTTGTAGTAAAAAATATTTTTAATTAGAGTACTTGAGAGATAGTGAATTAAAGAAGAAAAAATATTAGCTTATAAATACAGGGACTCTAATAATTACTTGAGGAATGCTGTTATTGTTTTATATTTGAATAATAAGAATATTTCTTACAATCCAAAGAGAGGAATAGTTATCTGAGGATTCAACACAGTCTCTTATATAAGTGTTATTAACTGCTTTTTAGTTTCCTTTTTAAGCTGTTAATTAACAGATGTATCAGATACATCTTGTTTTAAAGGTCACATCATATCTACAGAGTATTTGCTTGAAATTTTCCATTTAAAACTTCCTCCTAGGATAGAGTTTTAACATGTTGATTCAAACTGCCTTACCTGACTTCTTCTGACCAGAAATCATCAGTGTTTGCAGCTTTTTATGTGGTTTTCCGAGAATATTACTACTTGTGCTTATCAGGAGTACTGTATTTAATTGATTCTTAGTGATATCTTAACATTGTGTTACAGTTTAAATGGCAGTCTTATTTTAATGATTCATGAGATAAGGATTCTTTTTTTTTTTTTTGTACCAGGGAACAAACTCAGGACCTTGCACTTGCAATGCAGGAGGTGGAACCACTGAGCTAAAGCCCAAGCCCAAGAATTCATTTTATAGTGATTATGTCATTAAATGATGTGGTTTATGGCCTTAGGATACCTGTCACTCACTTCACTTAGCAGAACAAACAGATTCCTGTGTCCCAGAATGACTTAATATTTTTATGGAACTTCTCAGTTTCTAATTCTGTCTGAAGTACTGCTGGGCTGGTGGTGCACACCTATAATCTCTGCACTAGGAAGGCTGAAGCAGGAGGATCTTGACTCCAAGTTCAGTCTGGGCTACATAGCTGTCTTAAAATAAACAACACAAAACCAAAAAAAACACCTCTGGAAAGTCTAATTAAGTGTTAGGCAGTAAACTAGGTCAAAGAGCGAGTGCCCATAATAAGTGTCTTCTTCCTTTAGAAACAAAATAGTTACGTACAAGTACATAGGAATAAATGATACACATATATAAATACTCACCAAGAGACTTTTTAGTCTTAGGCAGGAGGATCACAAGTTCAAGCTAAGCCTGGGCAATTTAATGACTTAGCAATATCCTTTATAAACTAAAAAATAAAGGCCTGGGATATAGCTCAGTGCAAAAGCCCTGCGTTCAATAACCAGAACTGGAAAACAAAAGGCTACTTTTTTTTAACTTCCAGATCTGTTTATTATAATTGTGCAATCTAACTATTATAGAGATGGCTAAACTGAGTTGAATGCTGTGGAAAGATTCAGTAAAGGTAATTTTTAATTGTTTTCCAATTAAGTATGAATGAGGCAGACAAAAAATAATTGTGCACTCAGTTTTGTAAGCCTTTAAGTTTTTGTTCTACGTTTCTACTTTAAAGAAATTGAAATTAGAAATACTAGTAGATACACTGGATGTAGAATTTATAAAAGAGGATGAGCACTTGTGTAGCATGCTGGAGGTCCTGGATTTGATCCTCAGTACCACAAATAATAAGAGAAAGTTTCAAAACATATTTTTTTATCAGTGGTTCTGCATTCGCTGATGAGGCATTAGCCCTTTATCAAAAGAGTGGTGAATGAGGTGCATTTGTTTTGAGTTTTATAAAAAGCTCCTTTAAAAGAACCCTCTCCCCTTAAAAGGAATGCCAGGTGCACAGAATTGGGTGAGTCATAATACTGCTTCATGATGCAGTCATCATTGCTCCATACATGACTTACCTTTATTGTTTTCTTTGTACTGTATATTGAAGCATACGAATACAGTTACCATGACTGCATTACAGATTACTCTTAATCAACAGCATAAAACAACCTCTTTTTTTTTGCCAGATGTGGTGGTACACACTGGTAATCTCAACACTTGGGAGGCTGAGGCCAGAGAATCACCAGGACTTTGAGGCCAGCCTGGGCTACATAGTGAATTCGAGGCCAGCCTGAATTACAGAGTAAGACCCCATCTCAAAAAACCCTCAAAACACATTTTTTTAATGTGCACAGATTCTGTGGGTTACCACTAAATGGAGTACAGCAGAGAGGATTAGTTGGTCCTTGTAAGACTGACAAGTCTCAGGGCTGGAATCGGGGTTTGCTGATTCCTAGGCCTGGCAATTGATGCTGACTTTCATCTGGACCGTAACTGAAGCTATTGGCAGTAACACCTCTGTGTAGGCTCTCTATTGGCCTTGGGTCAGCAGAAAGTGAACCAGAGGATTGTGGGGGGTTTTTATGACCTAGCCTTGGGATCAGACTGAATGAACATTGCCACCCTCATTTTGGTCCACATTCATTTTATTTGCAGGGTTTTTTTTTTTAACTCATAGGAACTGCTTAAAAAAATCTGATCTAAGCTGTCATAGAGAGGGACATAGCTATGTAATTTTAAAGCTGTGAACCATCCATGGACATTAGGTAGGGCTGATTCTAAGCTGGGATCTAGAATCATCTGAGGTCAATGACAGAAGCCTCCCCCATTTTAGTTAATTAGAACATTTCAAATTATAAATTGAGGCCCTCAAGGCTCTCACTATCAAGGAAACAGTTATTATAAAATGCAAAGCATGGTGGTGCATGTCTATAATCCCAGCACTCAGTAGGCTAAGGCAGAAAGATCTCTTGAGTTCAAGACTACCAGCCAGGACTACATAGTGAGTTCAAGGCCAGCTTGAGCTATGTAGCAAGACCCTGTCTCAAAAAGCAAACAAAAAGCATGGTCCTAGAAATGAATACTCATCAACATTTTTTGCATTGCATACTCTGTTCAAATACATAAATTAAAATTTGAAAATGAAGTTAACAATTATCAATGAAAGAAATACACTAACTTGGGATGAGGCTTAAGCTTTATTCACGGATCAGTTTTGAAAGAAGCACATTTTCTTTCTTCATTTTTCTACTTCTGTTACTGTCAGAAGTATTGTCACTTCCGAATCTTGGTAAAGTCCTTAAAATCTTTCCAACAATTTCAGAAATTTGGGATCTTTAATTTACATGCTAGTTAGCAAATGATGTGGAAAACCAGGTAATAAGATATTAATTTGGATGCCACACATTAAGATGGAAGTTCTCAGTCAAAAAAAATACAGTAAATTATTTTTTCTATTAATTCAGGAGTACCCTCATTCATGATAGGCAAGTGCTCTACCACGGAGCTATGGCAAGAGTAGTAGCTTTTGAACTTTTTCTTATGGGAAATTTAAGACATGCAAAGTACACAAAATTATATGAACCCTTAAGTACTTGTCGCCCAGATTCAATAGTGATCAACCTTTTACCATTCTAGTGTTATCAATACTTTTTCTGTCTCCTGATTGATCATGATGATTTATGGCTTTTCTTTTCCAGGGAAAATTTACATATATTGAAATATACAAATCTTAAGTGTAGAATTTTGACAAATGGATACATGCAAGTAACAAAAACATTTACCAAGATATGGAATGTTTCCCATTTTCATCTTCCAATCAGTGCCTTCTGTCCTGAGGCAACTACTGTTCTGACTTTTTTTGCAGTACCGGGGATTGAACTCAGGACCTTGTGCTTGCAAGGCAGGCACGTTGCCACTCAGCTAAATCCCCAGCTATTCTGACTTTTTCTCAACTCAGATTAGTTTTGCCTGTTTTGAACTTGGTATAAGTGGAATCATACAGTATTTACTCTTGTGTCCAGTTTTTCATTTGCCCTTCTGTCTGTGTGGCACATCTACCATGTTGGTACGAGCCACATACTATTCCATTGTGTGGGTATCACAACTTAGCCTTTTGTCTGATGTGGTCGACCTTTGGGTTGGGTCCAGTTTGGACTATTAGGAGTAAAGCTTCTATGACAGATTTGGCCACTTTTAAATTTGTTTGCAGTATATATGTTTTCTAAATAATGGCATCTGTTTTAAAAATATTAATTGTAATTTTTGAGGTTTGATTTATTATTGTACTTCAGCCAGTACTAATTAACTCAATTGAGCTTTAGTGTTTCAAAATTTATATAAAACCAGCATCTGATATTTGAAGATTCTTGCTTTTGTTGGAAATTGAAAAATATTTTTTGAGAGAGAGGGTGTGTGTACTGAGAATTAAACCTAGGGCCTCATGCATTCTAAGCAAGTGCTCCACCACTGAGCTGCATCCTTAGCTCTGAATGATAATTTTTTGAATGACAAGTTCTCTTCTCCAAGTCACTTAATTTTTCACCAAGCTGGTGGCATAATAAGCAATCTCTGTCCTTTCTCATTTCCTTTTTCAGAAATGAGCCCTTAAGCCCTGCATTGGTGGCAGCTGCATCTGCTGTTGCAGCTTCTCTCCCTTTTGACAAGCAGATGACCAAGTCGGAGCTGCTTACACGGCTGCAGCAGCATGAGCAATACTCAGTGTCACAGAAACAGGGAGAGAAAGCTAAAATCAGGTCAGTGGAACAGGTGATATCAGAACTACAGTACTTCAGTGCATGCTTACATATCTCAAACAGGCCATTTTCGTGTGTCTAGTGAATACACAAAACATCTATGTTATGTATAAAATACTATACTTCATAAATAGAATTCTAGTAATTGGATTTTTAAAAAAGCAAATATGTACTAATAAAAATAAAATTTAAGGGCTGGGGATTTAGCTCAGTGGTTCCGCCACCTGCTTCACAAGCGCAAGGACCTGAGTTCGGTCCCGGGCACCAAAAAAAACCAAAAATGCTTATATTAAGAAAGTCTTAAGAGAGATTGTAATTTTTTTAAAATAACAGTTGTGGGCCGGGCATTTAGCTCAGTGGTTCTGGCACCTGCCTCGCAAGTGCAAGGTCCCGAGCTTGATCCCTGGTTCCAAAATAAATAAATAAATTAATTAATTAACAGCTGAATGGTTAAATTTTTCTTCTAGGAAGTCAAAATTTGTACTCCTCAAAAAGGGTAAATTCACTGTTGTTTACATAAGTAAATAAATAATAAAATAGTTTCCTGAGAATTAATTTTCTTGGTTAAATCATATGCTGCTTTCTGCACAGTGTAATAATTTCAGACATGTTTCCTTCCCCTTCTTACGTTTGAGCCAAACTCTTTCTACGTATCCCTTTATCTTGTTCCTTTTTGCCAAGTTATACTACTGTTTGCCCAAAGCTCGTAAGTGGTGATATTGCTTCATTTTGGAAAGTAATTTAAATAAATCAGCTATTCTTAAGATGTGTAACAGAATTATATCAGGAAGCTAAAAGGAAAATACAGGTATCTAGACTCTGAGTCAACTCGTTCTGCTTGTATTTGAACAAATACAGCACATAAACACAGGTAAGTTTTTTTAACTTAGTTATTGATGTGATAGACATAGATAGTCACAGTATTTTCCTATCAACTTCTGAATATTAGTACTTTTAATTTAATTAATTTATTTAGATACCAGGGATCGAACTCAGGACCTTGCGCTTGAGAGGCAGACATGGTGCCACCGATCTAAATCCCTGGCCCACTGTATAGTTTTTAGGCTGTCCTTGAATTCATTAGATAGCCCAGCTGGCCTCAAACCTGCAGCAATCCTCCTGCTTCAGCCTCCCAAATTACTGGACATCTTTTAAAAGATAGAAATAAACATAAGTCTTGACCAAGTGTGGTGGTACACACCTGTAATTCCAGTACTTGGGAGGCCGAGGCAAGAGGATAGAAAGTTGGAGACCAGCGTAGACTGCATATCCCCCATCATCTCAAACTCTGTCTCAACACCCGCCCTCAAAACAGTATAAATCCTAAGGGTTTGTGGTATGTGAAAGTTAATATAGGGCATACTTTTTATTTAAACATAGCTTTATGCTGTATGAGTGCATAAAAGTGAAATAATTAAATGCTATGTCTCCTGTTTAAGAAAAGTTTATTGTTGTGTGGCTCAGATTTCTAATTTATTTGACCTTTTTATTATTTCAGTTTCAGTAACATTATATCAGATATGAAAGTTGCCAGATCTGCTAAAGCTAGAACATCAAGACCAGAGCATCAGATTCAGTTTGATGAAGGATTTGACAGTTCTCTTGGACGGGAGATAATAGCTGATCTTAAAAAAAGGTATTCAGGCTTTGCTGTCTATTGGGTTTTGTTTGTGTGGTTTGTTTTTATAATAACTGTAGATTACTTCTTTCCTTGTATATTTATTGCTAATAGGTATTGAGTGTTATGGATGGTTTTACATGTGTCTTCTTACTCTGTAGATATTTCCTAGAGAGAAAGATGTTGTAGGTTTAGCAGTCCTGTATTTTTCTACACCATAAATAAAACATAAACACCATAAATAAAAGACCCTGCCTCACATCTATCCCTACCAAACAGGGCCTCTGATTTAGAATGAGTGGAGCTGATTCAATTCTGAACGAACATTTTACAAGAAGCATTATTTTTCATTCTGGACATGTTTCTAACACTGAATATTTCTATACACTTTACATCTCTGTATCTGGTCTTCCATCATACCTTAGATGAACCCAACATCAAAAAAGGAAAAAAGAGGCCAGGGATTTAGCTCAGTGGTTCTGCTGCCTGCCTCGCTAGTGCAAGGACCCAAGTTCAATCCCTGGTACCAAAAAAAAAAAAAAATCCATATACAATTGAAAGTTATTCTGTATTTACATAAAATTTCTGTTCTTTCTCTTCTTTAAACCCAGAAAGTGACAGTTGGGGAGAAGAAACTAGCTGTCTGGCATGCTCTGGCAAAAACTAACTTGGCTTTAATAGGATGACTTGTCTTTAATAACAGGATGTGCTCACAGTTGGAATGTTTTTGATGTGTTGTGTATTCCATGAATGTTGTTTTAAGTAGAATCTCAGGAACTTGATTTACCTCCTTCCTGGTATTAAATTACTGATTTTATAGGAAGATTGGAAAAGGTAGTCAGCATTTAACATAGTAAGTTCAAGAGGTTAACAATGACTTTGGATGACTATTGAATTATTAATTTGAGGTGATTTAGTATCTGTAATATATTAAAGTGTAGTTGGAGTTTTACTAGGAATACTTAACTGAATCAGTCTTCTTTCTGATTGCATGCAATTGCTTCTGAATAGTATATTATAACTAGATGGTTAGCTGCTGTTAAAAATTAGAAAACAACAAGGGAAAAGCTTAAAAAAATAAGAAAGGGGTTTCTGTGCGTACAGTATATTAAAAAGCCAAATAAAGGAGAAAACAGGGAAGCAGTGGGGAGAGAGCAAGTTGTTCACCCTGCTATGATGTGGGCAGGATTTGAGGTAGCCTGAGAAAACCCAGGCCTGTACTGATTCTTACCTTTAGAGGTGAGTCTGGGAGCTCTGGCTTTGGAGTCACACTGACCTGCTTCAGAGTCTTGGCACTGCTGACTAATTCTGTGACTGGGGCAAGTTTTATAGCCACCATCAATCTGTCTAACCATCTATAAAATGCTGAAAGTATTTCTTGAGAAATAGAAATGTGTCAGCTGTCTAATGTATAGTCTGTGCTAAGCAAATATTCATCCCCTTTTTAATGTGTTCCTCTTAAATTTTCATACTTTACCAAGGCATTCCTTCTTTACTATGAGTTACTTTTATATCTTATCCTGTTTAACTCTCATGCAGTTGAGGGGATCTTGGGTAGGGAAGGAACACGAGCCACTGATGATAGTTCTGAAGCATAAAGGCTTTTGTTTTACAAGTACCCTACATGGGAACCTAGCAGAGGAAAACTTAACAGAGCATGAGATAATTTCATCAAATTTGAATATACTGTTTGTACTTTTTCCAGTTAATTTCATTGAGAAAAGTAGTATGATCCAGAAAAGAAAAAATAGTTTAAAGCTAATTTAAAAATTAGTTTGAAAATTAATTCTCCAGTTTTAAAAATAGTTTTTAATCTGCTGGTATATGTGTTCAAGTAAGTATATAAATTGATGCATAGAGCAGTTGAATAAGATAAGTCATTTTTTAACTCTGACATTAATTTCAACAATTTATAAAGTTATGTGAAGAAAGTTAATCATTATTTTTAAACTGCAGAATGGTTGCTTTATAAAAGGATATTTTATATCAGTGGAGTTTTTTATAACTTTGTAATTAAAAGCATAGTGTTTTCTGCTATTAAAGACTAATGTTGACTTTAACCGCTTCTGTTTTAATCATTCTTTAGCTTTTTACAACATTGCTCCTAAAATTTTATGAGATCAAATTAAAATTATAACAAATCAAGCTAATTGCTTCAGTTAGATATTTTGAAAATTAAGCTGCTTTAACTGGCTTGTTGTATTGTGAAGGAGAGATTTTAAGTGCTGTTATCAGTCCTAAAAACAGCAATTTACTAAACATTTGGTGTGGGTACATGGAATTACTTTTAATTTCTATATGGAATATTTCATGTAAAAAGGGTTTTTTGTTTTTTTTTAATCATAAACAGTTTTTGTGGACAGTATATAAATATCTTACTAAAATGTGTTTTTTTCATTTTTAGTCTTAAGAAAGATTTATTCAAAGGGAAGAGACTTAATATTTTTGATATGGAGCAATTTACTGAAGAAGCACCTCAAACAGGTTTGTTAAGAAAAATTGCTATATCTCAAGTGGAGAAACATTCTGTCTTTCAAAGATTTTCTCAGTGTTTTGATTGCATGATAGTTGGGTATATTGATATTCTGTCTTGTCATTGGCTTGGATCCTGCTTATGAATGTAGTTGTTGATATAGCTAGCCTTGGTGAGGTTCCTCCCCTTAAAATGTCACATTTCTGGCCTGGGATTTAGCTCAGTGGTTCCGACGCCTGCCTTAAAAGCACAAGCTCCCGAGTTTGATCCCCGGTACCAAAAGAAAAAAAAAGGTCACATTTCTTGGGACTTTAAGGGGTCGGTATTCTTATCGGAATAATCCAGAGGGATAGACCACTACTAATTTGGGTTAGATCATAAATGATCACCAATCGCGTTCAGGAAAATACTGTGTTCTTCCACAAAAAGCTATAGTTCCTGCTTTTAGGCAACTATATCCAGAGTAGGAGGCAGCATTTGTACAAGTAACTTATTGGAGTTATATAGTGAATATTCAGGAGATGGGAAGAACACTCCAAACATATTTAGCAAAATTTTAGTGGTTTTTTTTTTACACATGGTTACTCTTTGTTTTTTGTTTTGTTTTGTGAGACAGGGTCTCACTATGTATTTCAGGCTGTCCTTGAACTTGGGGCAACCCTTCTGTCTCAGCCTCCCAAGTACTTGGATTACAGGTGTGTGTCACTACCCCTGGGCACAGTCATAGAATAATCTTTATTCTTGTTCTTTATCCTTTCCCTTGCTTTAAGCAAGATGTCACATCCTTCAGAGTCTCCATTTTAAGTCTCATCAAGAGACATGAGTACCGTATCCTCTTTCTGAACACTAAATTTGCTTTCCTAATAAATGAAGAAGCCAACACAAGTGGTTTCCAGCTTACAAACAATGCACATTTGTAAAGAATGGAGATTACCTTTTGAATCTTGGTAGAAATAATGTTGCTCATAAAATCAGTTCTCCTGGAGCCAGCCTGCCAGGCTCCGTTAGTCTTATAATCACCAACTAATATAAGCATCTGATTTTCCCACTATTCAATGAATTCCTTGATATTAGGCAGTAGGTCTCATTTATGTTTGTGTACCCTATAGCACCTACCCAAGAGACTTACAAATAATAGGAATTAGTTACCTTAGATCTTAAATCTTTTTTGAACAAACTGAGCCATAAAATATATATCCATAAAGAAAAGGTGTTAATTCAATTCAGTTTTGTTTATTGGAACTGAAGGCCAAGCTGAAAGAACAACAGCCTTCTTGAATTGTGAAAGCTGCATTCTGTTGTGTACAATGAAAAGGAAATGCACAACGCATGGGCCTAGAGAGGAAACCCATCTCTCTGCTCCCAGGTGAATCTGTTAAGCTTGCCTCAAAGAGGAATTTGTCAGGACAGCTGCTGTTTCCCACCTAATAAGCAGCCAGGGGGATTCTGGAATGAACTATCTTATTTTTAAATTGTAAGTCTTTTCCCTAAAGCTGAAACAAACTAGCATACTGACACTGAAGTTTCAGTATTTTATAAAACCAGTGTAAGAAGCTGGGCATAGCTGGGCAGAAGGATCACAAGTCTGAGTCATACCTGGGCAACTGAGTGAGACCATGTCTAAAAAAGAAAGAAATAAAGGACTTCCAGGAAGATGGTGGAGTGGGGAGTGGCAGAAAAAGAGCTTCTCCAAGATTGATGTCCTTATACTGGAATATAACAGCAAGAGGAGGAGGGAAGTGGGTCCCCAGCACCCAGGAAGGATCTGAGGCAAGAATCGAAGTCTACAGGGAGAGTGAAAAGAGAGACTTTAACGAAGAGTAGGAGTACTAAGCAGCGCTCTCTCCCAGAGTCTGGACTCTCAAAGATGGAATGGTGGGCCAAAACTGCAGACACACAGTAACTACGGATGACCCCAGAGCCCTCCATGGAGAAACACACCAGTGGAACAGAGCAGTGGACAACCCAGACTGCAGCAGCTAGTGAGTTAATCAAGTTCAGACCTCACCCAGGAGAGGGTGACTGGCTTGTAGCCATCTTGGAGAGGGCCCTACTAAGCTTGAAACTCAGAACAGTTGCAGGCAGACTCCATCTAGTGGCTTCCAGTGCCTCAGTACGGAGAACTCAGGGAGCAGAGTTCAAGCCAGCAGGAGACACATAGACTGTTGTAGGCTTGAAGAATCTGGTTCCAGCCTGATATCCAGAATCCAGCCTGAACTTCAGAGGAACTAAAGGGGCAGGCTGGCTGGGATTATTATCCACTACCCGACAGTGATCCTGCATCTAGCTTGCTGGGATCAATCACTTTGACTCTGGACTCTGTTGTCCACATTGCCTAACAGTGACAGCAGAGACACACCTTGAATTGGACGTTTTTTGGGTTATCTTTTTTCTTTCTGTTTTTCCTTCTTTCTAGTTCTTGTTTTGTGTTTTTTTGACTGTTTGAATACAGTTTCTAGTTTTTTGTTCTGTTCTGTTCTTGATTTTATTATTTCCTTTTCTCTTTCCTGTCTTCTTTACCAGTTTCCTAAAGTTTGTCCTCAAGCCTTGCTTCTGATCTCTTCCTCTTCTTTTCTGTTTTTTACCCCCTAACCTTTTAAGTCTTCTCCCCTAAGGGTAAAAAAAGCCATATTAAGGGCTGCAATATGTCATTTCCTAGGCTGTGTTTGATGCTATTATTTTTGATTGTACGACATTAGCCAAGGTGACATAATTGTGCTAATCAGTTGTTCCTCCTGGTATACCAAGACTGAGATTGCCTAAGTGTTGTAAAAACTTACAGACCGGTGCCAAAAAACTGGCAGCTGGGCCAAATGGGTAGGAGCTTCTCATCCCCAGTATAAAGATGAGGTAGGATCCTACAACAGACTCAAAACGCAAAAGCTAGCTACACCTGGAAGATGCATCTGAAAAGTAGTCATTTCCTAAGGATTCTGAATATGGGCAATAAAGCTACTTGCCATAAGCAGTTTACAAGCATCAACTCAGGAATCAATCTTAAAAAAATAGAAAATGAGAAAACACTTAAACAAGATGCAACACCCACAGACTTTCAGCTCACCAAAGGCAAATCCCGGAGGCAATGAAGTGAAATAATCTAAAAGCCATCCACCTAGACTCTCTGAAGTTGTAACAAAGCAGATGAATGAGGCTCTAAAAAAAAAATCAGAGCAGAAATAATTTCCCAGATAACTATACAGAAGCTGACCAGAATGAAAAATATAGGTAAGAAAGTAGAGGAGCTCAGGAATGTGATGGAAGCCATGAAAACAGCATTGGAAAGAAATGGAATCCATGAAATAGATTCAAACAGATATCCAGATTAAAAACTCCATTGAGATCGTGGTGCATGCCTGTATTCCCAGCATTTGGGAGGCTGAGGCAGGAGGAAGTTCAAGGCCAGCCTGGGCTACATAGTGAGTTCAAAGTCAGCCTGAATTACATACCAAGACCTTGTCCAAAGGAGGAAAAAGAGAAAGAAAGAGAGAAAGGCTAGGCTATTGTTGTACAAATTATGATCAGAGACTTTTGTGGTCTCAGAACACGAGCAGTGTTAACTAATTACAACTTTTTTTCTGGTACAATGAACTTGAAATTATTTGAGTTCTATTTCATCAAAATTTATAGTAGTATATCAGACTCCTCAAGTGGCGGCACTTCAAATTGGGCTATGGAGGGCAGGTTGCCAGAGTGCGGGATTTAAGAAACTGAATTAAAAAGTAATGAATAGAAAATGTGGAGAGCAGCTCAGCCGGTCCCAGCACCTGGAAGGAAGCTCCTCCACTGCTATCCCAGGCTCCTAGGGCCAAGAAGGTGAGCCGGTCCCAGAACCCGGAAGGAACCTCCCCGTCTTCATCCCAGGCTCCTAGGGCTGTGAAGCTCAGCCAGTCCCAGCACCCAGAAGGAAGCTCCCCTGCCGCCATCCCTAACTCCTAGGACAGAGAAGCTGAGCTGGTCCCAGCACCCGAGAAGGAAGCTTCCTTGCTGCCACCCCAAGCTCCTAGGGCACAGAAGGTGAGCTGTGTGGGCGCCAGAAGCACCCCCCCCACCCCGTGGAAATGAGAAGACACATAAACAAGCCTCAAAAACAGACTTCCAGATCATCTACAGCAACCCCAAAGGGAAACGAGATGGAACAATCTGATACTCAACCACCTGGACGCTCTGAACTGGCAACAAAAGAGGATCTGGGAAAAATGAAATCAGAAATAATTACTCAGATAACAGCAAAGGTTTTGCTCATGATGCAAGACATGATTAATAAATCTAGAGAGGACACAGATAAAATAGAGGATCTGAGGAATATGATGGAATCCCAACATAGGAAACAAATGGAATCCATAAAACAGATACAAACAGATTTCCAAGAGATTAAAAACTCCATTGAAAGTCTGCACAGCAGAATGAACCAATGTGAGGATAGAATTTCACTTATAGAAGATAAGATTGCAGTTAGTGAGGAGGAAAAGAAAAATTGCTTTAAAATTGTAAGGGAACACGAGAAATCAATCCAGCAGCTGCTAGATGATGCAAAGAAGAATAACAAGACTGATTGGAGTCAATGAAGAAATAGGAGAGAGTGCAGATGACATAAAAAAACTCTTCACAGAAGTGATGGCAGAAAACTTCCCAAGGAGGGGAAAAGAACTTGACATACAGATAAGTGAGGCATATAGGACTCCAGCTAGCCTTAATAAAAAAAAATCTACAGATAGGCATATAATAGTTAGGATTCCAGAAATCCAACAGAAGAACAAAATTCTACAAGCAGTGAGAGAAAAGAAACAAATCACATACAAAGGAAAGCCCATCAGAATCACAGCAGACTTCTCAATGCAAACCCTCAAGGCAAGAAGAGCTTGGAGTGATGTATTTCAAGCCCTAAAGGAAAACAGCCTCTAACCCAGATTGATGTACCCTGCAAAACTATCTTTCAAAATTGATCGAGAAATAAGATACTTTCATGATAAAGAGCACCTCAGGAACTTCATGAACATCAAACCAGCACTTCAAAAAATGTTAGACAATACCCTAGGAAAAGACAATGAGGATCACAACCCCGGGAAACCCAGCAGAATGAATCCATTGGGTGTGACAAATTAAACACAAAGGGGGAAAATCCAACAAAAAGAAAAAGTCATGACAAGGCTTTTAAAACTTTGACTTCATCTCCCTAATGAGTATATAATTCAATCTTATTATTGTACTGATTAGTATTTTTCTGATTCTAGAATTGCACACCATTCCTTGTGCTATACTGGATATTTATCATCTTCTTATGTCTACATTTTAATTGAGTTGTCTATTAATGAGCTGTAAGAATTCTTTATATATTCTAGTCATAGATTATATGCGTTGTAAATATGGTCTGTTTAAGGACTACTTTTCATTTTAATGATGTCATTTAAAGTTCTAAATTTTGATGGAATCTCATTTATCAATATTTTTCTTTTATACATCATGTTTTTTGTATCCTAGGTAGTTCTTGCCTACCCTGAATTCATAAATATTTTCCCTTATAATTTCTTCTTAAAGTTTTATACTTTTAGGCTTTCTTATTTAGGTTCATAGATCCCTTCAAGTTATTTTCATGTATGGAAATAAAGGGTTGAGGTTAATTTTTTATATTCGGATACCAGGTGTTCTAGTGCCGTTTGCTGAAAACACTATCTCTTCCTTGGCTCTTGAATTGAGTTTATATTCTATAAAATGCTAATGTTAAATAATCTTTCAAAACTCAGTGGACCATATATGTGTGGTTCTATTTCTAGATTCTCTGTTTTATTCAAATGATCTATATGTCTTTCCTTACACCAACACTGCCTTGATTACTGTAGCTTTAGAAGAAGTCTTAAAATTGGGTGCTAAACGTCTTCCAACACTGTTTTTGTTTTTCTTTTTTGGCTTTTCTGGGTCCTTTGTACTCCTACATAACGTTTAAATTTCAATATTCAGTTCTTCATTTCTAGCAAGTATACACAGACCTGAATTTTTATATATACCTTGTGTTTTCTAATCCTGCTAAATTCAAGTAAAAGTTCTAGGGGCTCCTAGAGATTTCTTAGTATTTTCTCTGTAGATGATCATTTCATCTACATATAAAGATTTTGCTTCTACCGTGCCAATCCTATCCTAGTTGTGTCATTTTATTGCCAAGACTATTTTGGTTTAGACCTATGTTTCAAGGTCTAATGAACAGATGAAGAGTAGGCATATATGCCCTTGTTCCCCACTTTAGGGAGAAAGCATTGTATCTTCTCCATTCATAGAAGGAATTTTTGTTGGAAGTATGGAGCACATGCCTTTGATCTGTTGAGAAGGTTCTGTTCTACTTCTAGTCTCCTGATAGCTTTTACCGTGAACAGCTGTAGAATTTAGTCCAATACTCTTTCTCCAACTAGTGACAGGATCATATGGCTTTCTCCTTTCCTCTGTTAAAATGATGGCTTTTGGGGGTAGATCTTCCAATGCTGAACCACCACTGCCATCCCTATAACAAAACCACTTTCTACATCCTGCCAGATCTGACTTCTAAGAGTTCGTTTTGTTAAACAAATTTCTATGTTCATACTTTTTTCTTCTATTATCTTTATCCAGTTTTAGGATTAGCACAATGTTGAGTTCCTAAAATGGAGGGAGAAGTGTTCCTTCTTTTTTCTCCTTTAAATGTTTGATATAATTTATCAGTTAAAATGTTTATGAGCCTGCTGTTGTCATATAGGTAGGTTTTCAAGCTAGGAATATACTTTCTTTAATAGGTGCTATTCAAATTTTATATTTCCTCCAGAGTTAGTTTCATTAATTTGTCTTCTAAGTTACTTAGAAGTTGTCAAATTTATTTCAAAAAAGATTTTTGTAATATGCTTTCTATATCCTTTTAAATTCTGTAAAATCTGTGGTAATGTCTCCTAGATCTTAATATTGTAATTTTAAAAATATATAACTGATAACAGGAAGGAAAGGTCTAAAAGAGCAGGGGAATTGGGAGTGGTAGGGGAAGGGAAGGGAAAAAAGGGAAAGGAAAAAATATGAGAAGAGGAAAAAAATGGAAACAAGGTCTTTGCAAATAGGGAAGGGTGGAGGGGGTGAAAGGAGGGCAAGGGAAGGGGAAAAAAAATAAGAACCATTTTATACCTAAAATGTACCAACAAAGTTAATGGGGCGGGGGGGAACCCTGTTCTCAGAAGTAATGGCAGAAAACTTCCCAAACAAGGATGAAGAATTTGACATGCAGATAAGTGAGTCATATAGGACCCCAATTAGCCATGATCAAAAAAATCTTCATGGCATATAATAGTCAAGATTCCAGAAATTCAACACAAGGACAGAGAGAGTATTAAAAGCTGTTAGAGAAAAGAAACAAATCACTTTTAAAGGAAACCCCAAGCAGACTTCTCAATACAAACTTGCAAGTCAAGGAGAGCTTGGAGAGAAGTATTTTAAGCCCTATAGGAAAACAAGTTCCAGCCCAGATTGATGTGCTCTGCAAAACTATCCTTCAAAATTGATGGAGAAATAAGATACTTCCATGACAAAGAGCACCTGAAGAAATTCATGACCACCAAACCAGCACTCCAAAGTGTTCTGAAAGGATACTGTAGAAAGAGACAATAAGGATTACAACTCCATGAACCCAAAAAGAATGAATCCACCAGGCAAGGCAAGAAAATAAACAGAAAAGAAAAGCCAACAGCAGGAAAATAACATGACAGATAAGACAATACATATCAGTTATAACCATCAATATTAATGATCTCAGTTCACCAATCAAAAGAAACAGACTGTTAGAATGGATCAAGAAGCAAGGCCCAACAATATGCTGCACACAAGAAGCATTTAATTGAAAACAAATTCATAGACTGAAAGTCAAGGGATGGAAAACATTATTCCATGTGACAGGAACCCAGAAAAAAGCAGTAGCTATTCTATTTACAGACAAAGTGGATTTCAAGCCAAGTCTGATTAAAAAAAGACAGAGAAAGTCACTACATCCTGGTAAAGGGAACAATCCAAGAGGAAGATAAAACAATCTTAAATATATGTATGCACCAAATAGTGCACCCAACTATACAAAACAAATATTAATGGACATAAAAAATCAAATAAACACTAATACAGTTGTAATGGGGGACCTCAATACCCTATTGTCACATACAGACAGATCAACTAGACAAAATCAACAATGAAATATTAGAATTGAACCAAACTTGAATGAATGGACTTAGTAGATGTGTACAGGCTGCTCCACCCCACAACATGGCAGAATACACATTCTTTTCAGCTGCACGTGGGAGTTTCTCCAAAATAGACCATATACTAGCTCATAGAACATGCTTAATTAAATGGAAAGGAATTGAAATTATCCCATGCGTATTATCAGAGCATAGTGCAATGGAATTGGAAATCAGTGGCAAAACAAACCAGAAGAACTTCATAAACACATGAAAATTAACACCCTCCTGAAAAACTGATGAGTCACAGATGAAATTAAAGAAGTCAGTTTGTGCAACTAAATGATAATACAACATACTGGGACTTATGGGACACAATGAAAGCAGCCCTACCAAGGAAATTTGTACTGGTGAATTCTGATAGATGATGCAAAGAAGAATAACATAAGATTGATTGGAGTCAATGAAAAAGCAGGAGATAGCACAAATGACATAAAAAAATCAGGAAAATAGAATGGGCTCAAACAACCACATGTTGAACCTCAAGCTTCTAGAAAAAGAAGAGCAAGTCAAGTCATTCATGCAATTAGGAGTGAAAAGGGAGAAATCACAACAGACTCTGCAGAGATCCAGATCATCAGTGCCTACTTTGAGAACCTGTATTCTAATAAGATAGAAAATGCAGGGCTGGGGATTTAGCTCAGTGGCCCCACCTCTGCCTCAAAAGCACACCTGAGTTTGATCCCTGGTACTAAAAAAAAAAAAGAAAGAAAGAAAATACAGAAGAAATTGACAGATTCACACATATGAATTATCAAAACTGAATCAAGAAGATATCAAAATTCTAAATAAACCAATATCAGCCAATGAAACTGAATATGTAATTAAACTACCAAGAAAGAAAAGCCCTGGCTCTGATGGATTCCCTGCTGAATTCTACAAGAAATTCAGAGAAGACCTAATGCCACTACTTCTCAAACTCTAATGAAATTGAAAGGGAAGCAGTACTCCCAAATTTATTCCTGGAAGCAGGCATTACCCTGATTCCAAAACCAGAGAAGAATCTAATCAAAAAGGAGAATTATAGGCCATTCTCCCTACTGAACATAGATGCAAAAATCCTCAATAAGATACTGGGCAAACAATGCAGCAAAACATCAACATTATATTCCATGACCAAGTTGGATTCATCCCAGAATGATGCAGAGATGGTTCAATGTAAATCAATAAATGTAATACACTATATTAACAAAGCCAAGGACAAAACCTATATGATCCTCTTAATAGATGCAGAAAAAGCATTTGACGAGGTCCAACATCCATTCATGATAAAAACACTACAGAAAATTGATATAAATGGACTTTATCTCAATGTGATAAAAGCCATCTATGACAAACCAACAGTCAACATCATATTACATGGAAAAAAACTGAAAGCTTTCACTCTAATATCAGGAACAAGAGAAGGATGTCTACTGTCACCACTCTTGTTCAATATAGTTCTGGAATCATTAGCCAGAGCGATTAGATGAGAAACAAAAGGAATAAGGCAGGAAAGGAAGAAGTTAAATAATCATTATTTGCAGATAACATGATACTCTACATAGAAGACCACAAAAACTCCACCGAAAGACTTAGATTTAATAACCAAATTCAGTGGTGTAGCTGGATACAAAGTCCACCCTGAAAAGTCAGTAGCCTTGCTGTACATGAATGATAGAATCCCAGAGGGAGAAATTAGAGAAACAATTCCTTTCACAATAGCAACAACAAAAAAATGAAATACCAAGGAATCGATCTAATGAAGGAAGTAAAAGACTTCTACATTGAAAACTACAGTACTCAGAAAAAGGAGATTGAAGAGGATATCAGAAAATGGAAAGAGATCCCTTGTTCTTGGGTAGGAAGAACCAATATAGTGAAAATGGCCATACTTCCAGAACTATTGTACAGATTCAGTGCAATCCCAATCAAAATCCCAACAGCATATCTCACAGAATTTAAAAAAAAAAAATCCTAAAATTCATTTGGAACCAGAAGAGACCTAGAATAGCAAAGGTAATTCTGGGCAACAAAGGTAAGGCAGGGGATATCACAATCCCTGACCTAAAATTACACTACAAAGCTACTGTGATAAAAAAAAAAAACAAAAACAGCATGGTACTGGCAAAAGAACAGACATGAGGATCAGTGGAACAGCCTAGAGGATACAGAAACAACTCCAGACACACTCAGCCACCTTATCTTTGACAAAGGAGCCAAACACCTTCAATGGAAGAAAGATAGCCTCTTTAATAAATGGTGCTGGAAAAACTGGCTTTCCACATGCCAGGGATTGAAACTAGACCCATATCTTTCACCAAGCACTAACCTAAAATTGAAATGGATCAAAGATCTAAATATTAAAACAAACACTAAATCTGCTTGAAGAGAGAATAGGCAGAATGCTTCAGGACATAGGAGTGGGCAAAGACTTAATGAAGGAAACCAAGACCACATGGAAAATACTACCAAGAATAAACAACTGGGACCTCATCTTATTAAAAAGCTTTTACACAGCAAGTGAAACCACCAACAGAGTGAAGAGACAACACACAGAGTGGGAAAGATTTTTTACCAGCTATTCAGATAAAGAACTATTATCTAGAATATATAAAGAACTCAAGTTAGATCCCTGAATTTAAAGACCCATTGCAAGAATGGGCATCTGAAATAAAAAGACACTTCTCAGATAAAGATTTAGAAATGGCAAATAAAAATATGAAAAAATGTTCAACATCACTGGTAATTGGAGAGATGAAAATTAAAACAACACTGAGATTCCATCTCCAGAAAGAATGGCTGCTATCAAGGAATCAGCCAATAACAAATGCTGGAGGAGCTGGGGGGAAAGAGGAACCCTTCTCTGTTGGTGGGAGTGCAGACTGGTGCAACCACTGTGGAAATCATAGTGGAGATTTCTCAAGAAACTAAAACTAGAGGTTTCATTTGACCCAGCTATATCTCTTCTTGGTATCTTCCTGAAAGAATTAAAAGCATCATACCGCAGCGATATATGCACACCCATGTTTATAGCAGCACAGTTTGTAGTAGCTAAATCTTGGAAACAGTCCAAATGCCCATCAGCAGATGAGTGGATGAAGAAGATGTAGTTTTGTTATAAAGTGGAGTACTACTCTACTATAAAGAAGGATGAGCTTCAGACATTTATAGCTAAATGGGTGAGCTTTGAGACCATATTCTTAAGTGAAGTAAATCAGACACACATATTTATTTATTTATTTATCCCATTAAGTTTATTGGTACATTTTTGGTATAAAATACAGTTACATTCATCATTGGGATCTTGTAGCATTACATGAGTATCTTGGTTCTTATTTTTTTTCCCCTTCCCATGCCCTCCCTTCAGCCCCTCTACCCTTCCCTATTTGCAAAGACTTTGATTCCATTTTTTTCCTTTTCTCATATTTTTTCTTTTCCCTTTTTTCCTTTCCCCTACTCCTCCCACTTCCCCTGCTCCTTTAGACCTTTTCTTCCTGTTACACAGTATCATTTATACATTTTTAAAATTACAATATCAAGATCTAGGAGACATTACCACAGATTTTACAGAATTTAAAAGGATATAGAAAGCATATTTCAATAATCTGTTTTGAAATAAATTTGACACCTTCTAAGAAGTACCTTGGAAGACAAATTAATGAAACTAACTCTGGAGGAAATACAAAATTTGAATAGCACCTATTAAAGAAAGTATATTCCTAGCTTGAAAAGCTACCTATATGACAACAGCAGGCTCATATACATTTTAACTGATAAATTATATCAAGCAATTAAAGCAGAAAAAAGAAGGAACACTTCTCCCTCCATTTTAGGAACTCAACATTGTGCTAATCCTAAAACTGGATAAAGAAAATAGAAGAAAAAAGTATGAACACAGATAAAAATTTGTTTAACAAAACAAACTAATAGAAGTCAGATCTGGCAGTATGTAGAAAGTGGTTTTGTTATAGGGATGGCAGTGTTGGTTCAGCATTGGAAGATCCACCCCTAAAAGTCATCATTTTAACAGAGGAAAGGAAAAAGCCATATGATCCTGTCACTAGTTGGAGGAAAAGTATTGGACTAAATTCTACAGATGTTCATGGTAAAAGCTATCAGGAGACTAGAAGTAGAACAGAACCTTCTCAACAGATTAAAGACATGTACTCCATACTTCCAGCAAGAACGCCTTATATGAATGGAGAAGATACAATGCTTTCTCCTTAAGGTGGGGAACAAGGGCAGATATGCTTACTCTTTATCTGTCTGTTAAACTTTGAAACCTAGGCCTCACCAAAATAGTCTGGCAATAAAATGACACAATTAGGATAGGATTGGCAAGGTAGAAGCAAAATCTTTATATGTAGATGAAATGATCATCTACAGAGAAAATACTAAGAAATCTCTAGGAGCCCCTAGAACTTGTACTTGAATTTAGCAGGATTAGAAAACACAAGGTATATATAAAAATTCAAGTCTGTGCATACTTGCTATAAATGAAGAATTGGATATTGAAATTTAAAAGTTATGTAGGAGTACAAAGGACCTAGAAAAGTTAAAAAAAAAAAAAACAGTGTTGGAAGATGTTTAGTACCTAATTTTAAGACTTCTTCTAAAGCTACAGTAACCAAGGCAGTGTTGGTGTAAGGAAAGACATATAGATCATTGGAATAAAACAGAATCTAGAAATAGAACCACACATATATGGTCCACTGAGTTTTGAAAGATTATTTAACATTAGCATTTTATAGAATATAAACTCAATTCAAGAGCCAAGGAAGAGATAGTGTTTTCAGCAAACGGCACTAGAACACCTGGTATCCGAATATAAAAAATTAACCTCAACCCTTTATTTCCATACATGAAAATAACTTGAAGGGATCTATGAACCTAAATATGAAAGCCTAAAAGTATAAAACTTTAAGAAGAAATTATAAGGGAAAATATTTATGAATTCAGGGTAGGCAAGGACTACCTAGTATACAAAAGACATGATGTATAAAAGAAAAAAATTGATCAATGAGATTCCATCAAAATTTAGAACTTTAAATGACATCATTAAAATGAAAAGTAGTCCTTAAACAGACCATATTTACAATGCATATAACCTATGACCAGAATATATAAAGAATTCTTAGAGCTCGTTAATAGACAACCCAATTAAAAAGTAGACATGAGGTGATAAATAGCCAGTACAGCACAAGGAAAGGTGTGCAACTCTAGAATCAGAAAAGTATTAATCAGAACAATAACAAGATTGAATTACACACTCATTTGGGAGATGAAGTTAAAAGTTTTAAAAGCCTTGTCTTAATTTTTTTTGTTGTTGGATTCTCCCCCTTTGTGTTTAATTTGTCACGCCCAATGGATTCATTCTGCTGGGCTTCCCGGGGTTGTGATCCTCATTGTCTTTTCCTAGGGTATTGTCTAACATTTTTTGAAGTGCTGGTTTGATGTTCATGAAGTTCCTGAGGTGCTCTTTATCATGAAAGTATCTTATTTCTCGATCAATTTTGAAAGATAGTTTTGCAGGGTACATCAATCTGGGTTAGAGGCTGTTTTCCTTTAGGGCTTGAAATACATCACTCCAAGCTCTTCTTGCCTTGAGGGTTTGCATTGAGAAGTCTGCTGTGATTCTGATGGGCTTTCCTTTGTATGTGATTTGTTTCTTTTCTCTCACTGCTTGTAGAATTTTGTTCTTCTGTTGGATTTCTGGAATCCTAACTATTATATGCCTATGTGTAGATTTTTTTTCATCAAGGCTATTTGGAGTCCTATATATCTCCCTTATCTGTATGTCAAGTTCTTTTCCCCTCCTTGGGAAGTTTTCTGCCATCACTTCTGTGAAGAGTTTTTTTATGTCATCTGCACTCTCTCTTTCTTCATTGACTCCAATCAGTCTTATGCTATTCTTCTTTGCATTGTCTAGCACCTGCTGAATTTATTTCTCATGTTCCTTTACAATTTTAAAGCAATTTTTCTTTTCCTGGTCACTAACTGCAATCTTTTCTTCTATAAGTGAAATTCTATCCTCACATTGGTTTATTCTGCTGTGCAAACTTTCGATGGAGTTTTTAATCTCCTGGAAATCTGTTTGTATCTGTTTTATGGATTCCATTTGTTTCCTCTGTTCTGATTCCATCATGTTCCTCAGATCCTCTATTTTTTTAATCTGTGTCCTCTCTAGATTTATTAATCATGTCTTGCACCATGAGCACAATCTTTGCTGTTATCTGAGTAATTATTTCTGATTTCATTTTTCCCAGATCCTCTTTTGTTGCCAGTTCAGAGCGTCCAGGTGGTTGAGTATCAGATTGTTCCATCTCGTTTCCCTTTGGGGTTGCTGTAGATGATCTGGAAGTCTGTTTTTGAGGCTTGTTTATGTGTCTTCTCATTTCCACGGTGGTGGTGGGGGAGCTTCTGGTGCCCGTGTGGCTCACCTTCTCTGCCCTAGGAGCTTCAGATGGCAGTGGGGGAACTTCCTTCCGGGTGCTGGGACCAGCTCAGCTTCTCTGTCCTAGGAGCTTGGGATGGGGGACACACATATTTAAATAACATGTTGTTTCTCTGATGTGAGAAACTGAATGTGGAATTAAGGACTGAGATGTATAATGGATGTTGGGAAATGAAGAGAAAGTGTTCAAATGAGAAGAGAGGAGGGAGGGGGAAAGTAAGGAAGGGACAAGAGAGAAGTAAAAATAGAAGGAAAAAATGGGAGGCAAGACTTTTGTACATAGGTGAGGGAGCTTGAGGGGGAAATGGGATAAAATAAAATAAAATTTATTTTTAAAAAAGAGATAAAAAGGATTCGGGATGTATCTCAGTATGAAGATCCTGGGTTCAATCCCAGTCACTCCCCCCCCAAAAAAGAAGTATCTGGTTTGGTGGCGTATTTGGTAGGCTGAGACAGGAGGATTATAAATTCTAAGCCAGTCTGAACTACATAGGACTACTAGTGAGGCTTTGTTTCCAAAACAAAGCAAAAAACAGTGTAAGACAATTATACTCTGAATACCCTGAAGAAAATCCACAAATTTATATAATAATGATATAAAATTTATATAACAATGATGGTACTATTTTAATAAGCTATATTTGAATAGTCTAAAGAATGTCTTTTGTTCCTAATTAAATATAATTTAATTATATTAAATTACATTGAGCAATTGTGTAGTGCTATTTTCATCCTACCTGAATTATAGTTAAACTGCCATTCAGTGACTAACTGAATAAATGAATTCTTTTGTCCCATGATTCCCTACTAAATTCTTACCAGTGCTGCAAAGGATAAAATTAAAGACCCTAATGATTACTTTAGAGTAATCTAAAATCCTACTATTTGTTTTATTTTGTTTTATGAGACAGGGTCTTACTATGTAGTTAAGACTTGCGGGCTGGCCTTGAACTCAACTGTAGCCCAGGCTAACCTCAAAGCCTCAAACTCATGGTGATCTTCCTGCTTCAGCTTACAAGTGCTGAGATTATAGGTTTTTGTCACTGTCCCTAGATCTGGAATCCTACTTTTAAGAGATTTGGTGTTAAGTGGAACTAGATTCATACTCAGATTCTGCCACATTAACCTTTCTGTGGTCTTCCCTTTCCCACCTAATGAAATGAGGGCTAGTATATAAAATCTCAAAGACTAAATAGATAATCTTAAAAAAAGTGTCAGACACAGTGCCTGGAACAAGTAGATGTTTAATAAATGGTTGCAGCTATTATCAAGTGTGATAATATGATGATGGAAAAGGTGTAAGTCAGTGTCCACTGAATGAATGAAAAACAGCCAAGCTGATTGTTTTCTTACTGTTGTGATAAAACTAAATATGGTTAGTTAATTATTTAACAGTCAGTGTGGTTAGACATGTTCATGCACATAAAGGCTCATAAAAACAGAATCAGAAAACAAAAAAGGCTTACCTAGATAGAACAAATGAACTGTTTGTTGGGATGTTTAGTAATCTTGGCAAACAAAAGTAAAGAGGCAGAAGAATATTCATTTGTGATTCATATCTTTGACTCAGACATTCTTTTCTTGGGAATTTATTCTATGGGAATAATTACAGATATGCACATAAGTATAATTAGCATAATTACAAGGAAGGACATTCATCACTTCAGTGCCTGTCTTCAACCCATTGATTTGCTTTCTGTTACTATTGATTAGGTTGCATCTCTTAGAATTTTATATGAATGAAATTACAAATCACACAACATGTACTCTTTTGTGTCTGGCTTCTTTCATTCAGCATAATGATTTGAGGTTTAGCCATGCTGTTGCAGGTATCAGTAATCATAATTGAATAATATATAATTGTGTGAATGTCATTTTTTATCCATTTATCTGTTAACAGACATTTGGGTTATTTCTCAAATTACAACCCAGATTTGGCTGTTACAGATTAAGCTTGTATGAACTTTCAGTGTTTTCTCTTGGATAGATGCCAAGGGGTGAGATGGCTATGTTGAATGGTGTGTTCTTCTTCAGAAACTCTCAAAGTTTTTCCAGAGTGGTTGTACCCTTTTATATTCCCATGAGCATGAGTGGTGGGAATATGGCTCATTTTAGAGAGATGACTTAAATTATAAAAGTAACTAAATGATTAAAGCATATAACATGATGGTGATATTAAGCCAACATGATATTACCTTACAGGAAAGTTCTGAAGAATAAATGAATTCATGTGTTACCAAAAAAAAATTTTTTTAGCACAGAGTAAATGCTCAGTATCCCTTATTTTTGTCATTATCCTGTTAAGTTAACTTATTTGGTCTTTACTAATAGTAATAAGTAAGTGACTACTTTTTTTCCTACAGTACTGGGGATTGAATCTAAGGCTCACACATGCTAGGTGAAACCCTTTTTATTGTTATTTTGAGACAAGACCTCTCTAAGTTGCCCAGGCTTACCTCAATCTTGTGATCTACCTACGGTCAGCCTCCTGAGTAGCTGACATTTCAGGCATGTGCCACTGTTTATTGATCTGACAGATTTAAACAGCCTGGCCAGGTGTAGCAGTGCATGCCTATGATCCCAGCACTCTGGGAGGCTGACACAGGAGGAACACAAGCTCAGGACTAGCCTAGGCAACTTAGTGACTTAGAGAAACCCTATTTCAAAATTAAAAAGGGGGCTGGGATGTACCTCAGTTTGAAAGCCCAGGGTTCAATCCAAATCCGCAGTACTATAAAAAGTAAAAACAAACAGATTGGGCTTTAGAGATCAAAGTCACATATAAAAAAGCTCATATTTATAAAAATATCCTTAAATACAAATTTCTTTTTTCCCTTTCCAATAGAGAGGGCAGTAATTCCTTGGCATTGTAGTAATACAAAAATTAAAGTTTGCTGCTGGAACATATCAGGTCATGATGATTTATGTATTTATATTTGAAATCAGATTTCTCTAACTTGTATTTGTGTACAGAATTCTTTGTGGGCTTATATATTTTGAAATTTTTATTCAAGATTCAGATGTGGATTATGCTTAACAGTAAAAGTTGAAATGAGACCATTTACTTTGTTTAAAGTGCTGCACTGTACAAGTTTGGGTATGTGCATTAATAATTTACTGTATAAGCCGGTCATTAGTGGCACACACCTGTAATCCCAGCACTTGCGAGGGTGAGACAGAAGATCACCATGAGTTCAAGGCCAGCCTGGGCTACATAGTGAGTTCAAGGCCAGACTGAACTACATAGTGAGATCCTATCTCAACCCCCCAAAAAATTACCATATATAATATCTTGAGTTTGATTATACTTCCCAAGTTTTTACACTGAAGATAAACTAGCTTTAATTAAATTCGAAATTTTCTATTTATTTTTTTAAGGAATAAGCTGTTGGGCTATATCTGCATAAATGTGCCTTTTTCTGGATGCACAATGAAAGTTTATACTCTCTGCTTTGTATTTGATTGCAGAAGTTAAAGCACAGTTTACAAGTAAAATATTAAAGCTTGCCATTATTTTAGTTTAGTCTTTATATATGATTTTTATTGCACTCTTGGCTCTTTAAGGAGTGACCTTTCATTTTCTGTTGTTTGACTATCATTATGCTTATTTAAAATGTTTTTTGATAGAGACTTCACCTTCTCTCTGGGATGTGGAATTTGCAAAGCAGTTAGCCACAGTAAATGAACAGCCCTTTCAGAATGGGTTTGAAGAAATGATCCAGTGGACAAAAGAAGGGAAACTGTGGGAGTACCCAATTAACAATGAAGCAGGTAAGTGTTCATTTCAGAGGCTTACAACATTCATTGATTAGAGATTATTCCTGGAAGATGATCAGTTTTAGAGTCTAGATATTGGCCAGGCATGGGCCAGTATTGCCCATGCCTATAATCCCAGCACTCAAGAGGCTGAGGCAGGAGGATCTCATGAGTTTGAGGCCAGCCTGGGCTACATAATGAGTTCAAGCCAACCTGATTTACGTAGTAACACCTTGTGTCAAAAAATAAAAATAAATAAAAAGAGTAGATATTTATATGAATCTCAAAACCCTGTAAAGTACCAGGTGTAGTGGCACACAACTGTAATTGCAGCACTCTGGAGGCTAAGGCAGAAGCATTGCTGTGAATTTGAGGCCAGCCTGGACTACATAGTGAGTTCAGGGCCTGGGATTTAGTTCAGTGGTGCTGCACCTGCCTCACAAGTGCAGGGTCCTGAGTTTGATCCTCGGTACCAAAGAACAAAACAACAAAAACATAGTGAGTTCAAAGGCAGCCTGAACTACATAGTGAGACCCTATATCAAAAACAAACAAACAAAAACCCACTATAAATATCTTCATGCTGTCCTAGAAGAAATCTGATAGTTTTTTAAGAGTGTTAGAAATATACTTAATTCCAGATAGTTGATAAGGAAAATAAATAAAGTATATGGCAAAAATGCATCGTGAATTTCTGTGACATAAAAGATTGAGAACTACAAAAGCTGGCAGTGTTCTAGTTGCTAAGCAGAACATTCTTTGGTATATCTTCTTTTTTATACCACAAATCGAACTCGGGACCTTGTGATTGCCAGGCAGGTGATGTGCTGCTGACATCCCTGGCTAGTATATCTTCTAGTACATTAAATACTGGCTGTGAGATTATAATTCAGCTTTGGAGAACGTTACAACTTTTACACAACTTTCTCCCCCCCCCCTGCCCCCGTCTTTCTTTTATTTCATTCTATGCTGGGGATTGAACCCAAGGCCTTCCATCTGCCAGGCAAGCTGTACCTCAGCCCCCATCACTGGCTTCAGGCATTATACTGGTGTCTTTTATTCATCAAACCACTGTATTAATCAGGTGCAAGATATTTTAAATGCTGCTCAGAGCAACAGTGTTTGGGAAGCTTTGGAAACTTATAGCTGCACAATGTAGATGCTTTTGAGTTGGTAATGGAATATTATCTATTTTCCTGGATATTTTCTGAACTTCTTTTTTTTGTTTTGTTTTTGTTTTTGTTTTTGTTTTGGTACCAGGGATCAAACTGGGACCCTGTGCTTGCAAGGCAGGCAAAGGAACCACTGAGCTAAATCTCCGGCCTCTGAACTTCTTAACCAAAAGGAAAACAGTATCACGATGCTATTTATTCTTTCATGGCACCTCTGTTCTCATAAGTTAAACATTCTCATTAAATTTTCTAGGAGCATTTTCAATTAGAATAGATTTATTTACCTTTATGGTAAGAATAGTGACAGTCTAAGTCTTGGGAAATATAGTCCATATTTTAACCTTCATGGGGTTATGGTATCATTGTGATTTTTAAAATTTTTGATAACCTTTTTTGGGGTAAACTTTTATTTATTTGGGTTAATAAATGGAATGAAAGCTTTAAATATCAAAAATATTTAGTAGTATATTTTCATAAAGTATTAACTTTCTGTAGGAAAACTATAGAAACTTATAAACCCTTTAGCAAATTCTTACTTTTAATATTCATATGGTATATGCAGTAACATAGCCTGCTGTATTTCACTTTTTTTTTTTTTTTGGTGGTACTAGAGATTGAGCCCTAGACCTTTACACTAAGCTACCCTACTCCTGTTTTATTTATTTTTGTTTTTGTTTTTTTGAGACAGAGTCTTACTCTGTAGTTCAGACTGGCCTTGTACTCACTAAGTAGCCTAGGCTGGCCTTGAACTCACAGTGATCTTCATGCCTCAGCCTCCTGTGCTGGGATTATAGACTTGCACCACCACACCTGGCTTCCAAAGACTTCTTAGTTGTGCATACCTTAGTGCCAATCTCAGGTGTCATTTATTGGCCATTTGGCTTTGAGGACATTATTTAACCTTCTGAGCCTCAGTTTCTCATCTGCAAAATTGAAGGTATGTCATCAGGAGAATGTGAGAAATTAGATAAAGTTTCTGAATTGCTCTACATAGTTCCTAGCATATATAGTAGATACATGTTAGTTCCTTTCATCTTTTTTTAGGACTATAGAATTTTAAAGGAGTAAAAGACTAAGAAAATGCAATGTGTAGTATCAAGAAAATATTTCATTTACTGTTGGAACATCTTTGGATTTCATTGTTTGATGAAACCTGTGTGTTTTAAAGTACGCAGGAGTTAAAAACCCAGTATGGAGGAGTAACAGGTGACTATTCAGGAGAGATGTGGAAAATGGTGCTTAGTAGTTGAAGTTCCTGAGTCATAAATTTAATCTCTTCAGCCCTCAATTCCTTCATCTCTGAAATGATGAGAATAATATTAGGACTTACGTTACAGGATTCTTCTGAGAAACAAGTGAGGTTATACATGTAAAGTAGCATCCTCATCTGTTTTTGCAGTACCCCAACTTAAGAACCAGTTCTGAGAGAATGTGTATAAGTCAGATTCATTTGTATCCAACAAAGTGAGCCTTATACAGTACACCTGTGAAAGTTCTCGAATGTTCATGGGAACTTACTGTTTTGTGAAATAATTTGCTACTATAACTTCTATACTGAACATTTAAAACTTTTTATAGTATAACATTTGTAAATCTTAAAATATTAGCAAAAGTGGGCTGGGGATTTAGCTCAGTGGTTTCACTGCCTGCTGTGATCCCTGGTACCAAAGAAAAAAGAAATATTAGCAAAAGTATCAGGTATTATCTAGAAACCATCAATGGGATGGTAGAAAGCCATGAGTTGGCGGTACATTGTATCAACAGTGAAGCATTTAAATCCATCAAAATTGTCAGTGTCCAAACTCCAAATGAATTTTTCTTTAATTGACATGATTTTTTTTTTTTTGGTACCGGAGATCGAACTCTGGACCTTGTGCGTGTGAGGCAGGCGGCGGAACCACTGAGCTAAATCCCTGGCCCAATTTGATGTGATTTTTGAGAAAACTTTCTTGAAAGGAGAGAGACATATTTTTTAGTCAGGTTGGAGAGATAAATGTGACAAGTGTCCATATACACTGTACATGTTATTGATGGGTCAGGGTTGGAAAGGGATGGGTTAGGTATCTGGTTTCCAGCTCTGAGAGACAATTGTTATCTGAAGAGAAAACAAGAAAGAAGCTATGGAAACTCACTTTTATCGTTTCTTCTCAACACACATTTAGAAAATTCTGAGTACGTTGAGAGATTGACATTATAAATATGTAACCTGGCGCCTCAACAGTTTGATACCTTTCTTTTGTATTTCTCATATTTAAATTTTATGATTAATGAACTGCCATGCTTTCCCTACTAATAATTGGCTTTATGAAGTTTTACTTTGATGCTATTGGGGAAAGATTTTTGTTTTTTAGTGGCTCACTGTGTCCCTTTGGGATCACAGTATTGAAAATGACATGTTCTGTGATTACAGTTTACTTCCTAGTGTTGTATTTTTCCATTATATAACAAACTGAGGTTCAGATTACTTATTTGAGACCTTTCCTTTTATAAGTATACATTTAGTGCTACATCCCTCCCAGCACTGCTTTAGCCGTGTCCCACAAATTTTGATTTTTTTTGTACTTTCACTTTCATTCAGTTCTATGTACTTTTATTTTTTTTGCAAGTTCTATATATTTTTAAATTTTCCTTTGAAATTTCTTCTTTGAGCTATGGATTACTTATAAGTGTGCTTAATTTTCAACTGTTTGAAGATTTTCTTGTTGTCTTTTTTATTTTTTTTTAAGACAGAGTTTCACTACGTAGTTCAGGCTAGCCTCAAATTCACAGCAATCCTCCTGCCTCTGCCACCCGAGTGCTGGGATTACAGGAGTGAGACACCAGACCTGGCCTGTTGTCTTTCTTTTACCATTCTATTCAGAGAGCTTACTGTGTATTATTTCAGGGTTTTTTTAGTTTTTAAATTTTTTGTTTTTGTTTTTGAGACAGGATCTTGATATGGATTCCAGGCTGGCCTTGAACTCACTATATAACCTAGGGTGGCCTGGAACTTGTGGCAATCCTCCTGCCTCAGCCTCCTCAGTGCGGGGATTACAGGCATGTGCCATGATGCCCGGCTTTGTTTCAGTTTTTAAAAATGTGTTTGTCTTGTTTGCTCAAGGCCCTGGATTTGATCCCCAGCAGTGCAATGAATGAATGGATGTATTGAGGTTTGTTTCATGATTCAGGATATAACCTCGCTAGGTAAATGTTCCTTGGGTGTAAAAGGAATTTGTATTCTGGAGTTTTGTAGTGTTTGATAGATGTTAATTTGATCTTGTTGCTGGGTATGGTAGCACACACCTGTAATCCTAGCACTTGGAAGGCTGAGGCAGGAGGCTCACTGTGAGTTTGAGGCCAGCCTGAACTACGTAATGAGACCCTGTCTCAAAAAAAAAACAAAACTGATCCTGTTGGTTGGTGTTCAGTTTGTGTTTTTGGTAGTTTGTTATCCTAGTAGTTCTATTGATTGCTTACAGTATGATGTTGAAATCTCCAACTATAATTTTGAATTTTTCTTTTTTTTTGGCACTGGGGATCGAACTCGGGACCTTCCGCTTTTGAGGCAGGTGGTGGAACCTCTGAGCTAAATCCCCAGCCCTTGAATTTTTCTATTTCTATTAGTTTTTCATTCATTCATTCATTCATTCATTCATTTATTTTGGGGGCGAGATTGAGACAAAGTTTCACTATGTACTTCAGGCTGGCTTCAAACTCTTGGTGATCCTCTTGCCTTAGCCTCCCCAGTGCTGGAATTACAGGCATGCACCACCACCCCTGCCTCTTGTCTTTCACTTATTTAGAAATGGGTCATACGTAATTAGGATTGCTGTGTTTTCTTAGTTGATTGATCCTTTATGTTCCTTTTTCTTCCTGTAACTTGTCTTTGCTTTGAAATACTACTTTATCTGCTATTTGTATTGTCACTAATGCTTTTTTAAAAAAAATTAGTGTTACCAAGATAAATACTTTTATTTTTTACTTTTAACCCACTTACTTATGTTTAAGTAAAGTTTTTGTTGGACAGCATATACTTGTATTATACAGTAGTACCTTGGTTCACGAACTCAATTCTTTCCACAATTCTGGTCACAAACCAAATTGGACAAGAACTAAATCAAATTCAATGGTTAGGTTCAGTGTTGATTTTATGGAGAAACTTGGTTCTCATCCAATTCAGTTTGCAAGCAGAATCGTGAAAAAAATTAAGTTCATGAAACAAGGTACCACTGTATTTTAAACCCACTGTGCCAATCCCTGTCTTTTGGTGTAGTTGGGCCATTTATATTTACAGTAATTATTGATTTATTAGGACTTAAGTCTCTCCCATTTTATTTGTTTTTTGTTCATTTTTTCCATTTCTCATTTCTTTGTCTTGTCTTTGCTTCCCACCCCCCCAACCCCCACTAGGGATTGAACTCAGGACCTTGTGGTTGCCAGGCAAGAACAATGCCACTGAGCTACATCCCTGGCCCTTCTTTGCTTTTTTTGAAGGCTACTTGAATTTTTCTTTTTCATGATTCCATCTTTTTTAATTTACATATTTTAAAATACAGTTTGTATAGTTTTCTTAGTGGTTGCCCACGCTGAACATTTACTCTAGGCATTGTCCATTTAATCTTTATTGAAACTACAGGAAGGTAGTCTTTTAATCCTTATATTATACCTGAGGAAATTGAGCTCAAAGAGGTTGAGAAATTTGTCCATGAGCCGGGGATTTAGCTCAGTAGTTCTACCGCTTGCCTTGAAAGCGGAAAGTCCCGAGATCAATCCCCGGTACTAAAAAAAAAAAAAAAAGAAAGAAATTTGTCCAAAGTCACTTGTTAAATTGGTGGGCAAACCCAGGTCTGACTCCAAAATCCATACCTTTAACAATATTGCCTCATTAATGTTAATTTTATGATGTAGGCTTTATAATCAAAATTATAATTTTTTGTCTTATTTTCTAGGTTTTGATGATGATGGTTCAGAATTTCATGAACATATATTTCTGGATAAATACCTGGAGGATTTTCCAAAACAAGGACCAATTCGCCACTTCATGGAGTTGGTGACTTGTGGCCTTTCCAAAAACCCATATCTGAGTGTTAAACAGAAGGTTGAACACATAGAGTGGTTCAGAAATTATTTTAAAGATAAAAGGGACATTTTAAAAGAAAATAACATACAGTTCAACTAAGACCTTAGAGATTTTTATTTCAAGCTTTTGGAGATGGAGATTATAATGAAATAAAATAATTCTACTAGTTTTTATGTTAATTATTACATCTGATTTGTCTGATATATGTCATAAAGAATCCACTTGTCAAAAATAGGCTTTTGAAAGGAAAGTTTATTCCAGTGAACAGAGACTGAAATCAGGAGATTCTGGGCTATCTGGGAAAAGCCGAGTTTCTCACATCTGTGTGTGGATGGGCTGACATTGGGAGAGAGAGATAGTGGCAGCTAGCTGGGAGAGATTTCATCCATGAGTGGATGGGCTAACACCAGGAGAGAGAGAGAGATATTAGCAACTAACTGGGAAAGGAATTAGGCTTATATAGGTATTGGAGGGGCTAAGGAATCTGGGGTGAAATATTTATGACTTGGATGCTCAAGGATGGTCTGCTCAGGTGTGTACAGTTACTGGACTTCTCTGCACCAAGGGCATTGTATACTACATTTTGAGTCCATTTGCACTATTTACTGGGAAGCTGCTGTTGTTTGCTAAAAGCAGCCTGTTTGCTTTGTCCCATTTGTTTGTGAAGAACTCACTTAAGTCATGCCTGATAATATAAATGTTAGTTTTTAAAATATGATGGTACCTAAAAAATACCCTTCTATGGAGAAAAGTCCATTCATAGGTTTTAAAAGAATCTCTGAGAATTAGTGGTAGGTTTAAGACAACTACACTTAACTTTTTTCTTTTCACTCAGTGCCTATACTTCTTTGAAATACAGTGTAATTATTAGCTGTATATCTGATAACACCAAAGTACTTGTGCTAGTCCTTTTTTTTTTTTGCTACTACAGCAAAATACCAGGCTTACTTTACAAAGAGAATAGATTTATTTAGCTCACAGTTTTGGAGACTGAAAGTCCAAACAGCAAGATTGGAGCTCTGGCAAGGAAATCACAAATGTCAGGAACATGTGTGGGAGGAAGAGATCACACCCTGAAAAGGCGTCTGGAGAAGTGGGCTCCCACAGTCCCTGCTGAGGGCCCTGATGACCTCAGGAGCCCTACTAGGCCCAGCTTCTTGAAGCACATACTTCCTGCAGGGAGGACCAAGCCTTCAGTATAGGAACCTTTGGGCAAAATGCTCAAACATATCCAAATCTCTGCAGTGCTGTTTGTAATAGCATTGATTTGACTTGTAGACATGTCTATATGCATAAATACATGGTTTTTGTGTATTTGCATATATATTTATATTTTATATATTTCACACTGACTTACCCTCATCTAAATCTGTATCACTGTAAAGAAGTAACCTTGGCCAAGCATGGTGGTGCACACCTATAATCCCTGAATTTGGAAGGCTGAGGCAGGAGTACCACGAGTTCAGGGCCAGCCTGGGCTCCATCGTGAATTCAAGGCCAGCCTGAACTGCATAGTGAAACCCTGGCTGAAAAAAAAGTAACCTTGTAGAAGTAAGTGGCTTATTATCTAGTCCCTTCTAATACTTTTAAGTCTTTGTCAAAATTAAAACTTTATTTTCCTTTATGGTGTTTAGCAGTGACTGTACAACTTGAAAAAATAAAGATTCTTAAAAAACCTCTCAAGCCTCACTTCATGACACAGACCTGCAAAAACCAAAAAACCAAGAAAACAGGGCAGGGGATGCAGCATAGTGGGAAGACCCTGGGTTTGACCTCCAGTATGAATAACTAATTAAATATTAAAACTCAAAACAAATTTTAGTTTGCATTGGCCCCAGGCTAGTGGTGTTCCTGATCTATAGTAACAAATTGACAGGAATCATACAAAAGAATCTACCGTAACCAGGGGCCACAGATTACAAAACCTGCTGGGAAACGAGGTACATGAAGGGGCACAAGACCACAGAATTAGACTTGTAAAGCCTTTGAATATTGGACTTAACAGATTCAGAATATAAAATATGTGTACAATAGAATATTGAGAATATTTTAAAGTAATTAAGCAGAGATTAACAGCATATTAGACTCTAGAAAACTGTTCGAAAGAAACTGCCCGTATTGAAAAAAAAAAGCTAAAAAGGGATATTTGTATAATCATGACCAGGAGACAAAAGGGGAAACTACTTTGAAGCTGTTTTGGACAATTAAATGATTGAGTTTCTTTTAAAGTTAATGAAAGATAATAACTCAGTTAAGCAACTAATGCTAACAATAATACATTCTTTTCAAGTACATATGGAGCACTTTAAAATTGGACGTTGGTGTAATATATGTGTTATTGATATATTTGGAATATCTTTCAAAAATGAGGGCTGAATACAGTTGTCAGATACACCAAAACAATTGGCTACCCAGAGACCCTCACTATAAGACCCCCAAAGATGTAAATGACGGGTATAATTACCATCTCACAGGGTTTGTAGGTGTTAAGAGGGGCATGCCAATAACTGGCATAGTCTATGTGCTTCCAAAATGATGGCAGAGCTGTGTGTGGTGGCACATGCCTCTAATCCCAGCTACCTGGGAGGCTGAAGCAGGAGGATCACAAATTTGAAGGCTGGGGATTTAGCTCAGTGGCACTGTGCCTGCCGTGAAAGTGCAAGGACCTGAGTTTGATTCCCGGTACCAAAACAAACAAAAAACAAATTTGAGGCCACCATGTGCAGCTTAGTGAGGCTCTATCTCGAAATGAAAATGGCTGGGTATGCAGCTCGGTGATTTTGTGCTTGCCCATCTTGCACAAGGGTCCTGGGTTCAGTCTCCTGTACTGAAAATTAAATCAGTTCTGTTTCCATATACTCCTTCCCAGATCTCCCCAGTGCCAGGATGAACACATTGAGTCCTGTTTTCACTCCAGCATTTAATTGGGAATGATAGCATGCTACTTTTACATTTTCAGATCTAGTTACCAATACCCAACATAGGTGAAATAGAGTATTTCATTTTAATGAAATATTTCCCTCACCCTCCAGTACCTATAAACAGTCATTTTTAGCACTATTTTGAAAATCAGTTTTGTTGACTTCTGCTTTAGAAGAAAATGGAAATGGTCTGAGACATTGAAAGAGAAGAGTTTGTCATCTAATCTCTATTCAATCTCATATGTGTAAGGTCAGACTGAGGCATGATTGAGACCACCAAGGCAGGCAAAATCTAAGCAACATGCGATGAATTTATTGCCATCTGGGTGCAGATGGGCCAAGGGCGAGAAGGTCGTTGGCACTGAGAGGAGGGTGGTTATATGTGGCATTTGAGGTAGGGGAGGGGCACTGCTCAAGAGGGTGGAAAAGTTTAGAGTTCCATTGGCGATGGGCCTGGGGCTGGCTGATAAACAGGGCGGTGGTGAGAGCAGCAGGGCGGCTGCTGGCTTCTTGTTGTCTCTGCTCCTGTTGATGTGAGTAGGGGGTCTGCTTGGGCGGGGGTCCAACTTGGGGGACCTGTCAATATTTAGGTGGTTCAAACTCACTGCTAGGAAGAGAGGCCCAGGTATGTCCAAATGAGTAGATGTCCTTAACAAGTGTTTTCTCTGTTGTCTTTTTGTTATTTTTTAGCTCTTTGAGACAAAGTCTTGCTATGTAGTACAACATGACCTCAAACTCAGCAGTCCTCCCATCTCAGCCTGCCAAAGTGCTGGGACAGGCATGTGCTACCATGCCCAGCTCTGTGGTCTGTCTTAATATTCCTGTGGATATTCCAAAGAAGCAGAAGAAGAGTAGATCTCCCCATATTAAAAAAATGATAATGACTGATATCCATGTGGTACTTTGATATCATATAAAGTGATTTCACATACATCATCCATTTGTTCAGCATTTCCTGACCTGGCTATTGCTAGACCTCTACTAGCTACCAAATTATTAATACACTGGTGAGGTGCTTCCTGACCTCAAGGCCATGTGACATCCTGAAGACAGCTTCTCTTCCTACTTTGTGAAGTTGCTTCTTGCTTCTTATTGTCTTAATACTCCAAATGCTTTACCATGTCTCGTATCCTGGTCTTAAGTGGTGGGGGCAGGGGGCAGAGGTACCATTGCTAAATAGTATGAAGGGTGCCAAGGTGGAGAAAGATGGGCTGAGGGGATAAAAGACAAGCATCTCATCAGACACGTTAGATCACACACACACACACACACACACACACACACACACACCATAGTAGGTCTATCAGGCCAGCACAGTCTTGAGAATGACTGGGGAGATCTACCTAATTCTGGGTGCAGAATTTGAGCCATTTGCCTGTAGGTAGGACATACTACATGCTGTCTGCATCAAAGTCAGCTTTGGGCCAGAGATTTAGCTCAGTGGTGCTGCCACCTGCCTCTCAAGTGCAAGGTCCTGAGTTTGATCCCTGGTATCAAAAAACCAAAAGCAAACAAAAAGCTTTGTTCATAATACAAGTAACTTTTTAGTCTCCATGTGACAAAGTTATTTTAATCTCACTTGGTAATGGTTCAGAATTGGGTAAGGGAAGAAGTGCACAGTTATTTTTCCCTTCTATACTGTTTAAGTATCTAATTCTTATGCTACTGTTTTATTTGCTTTCTTTTATCACTTACAAAAATAAGTCAAACTGACATAGTCATATCTTGGGACAGTGGTGGTGAAGCTATGACATGCATGACACACAGAGCCCTCACTATTGGCCAAATTGCCCTGGCAGCCAAGCATTGGATAGTCAGGTTTAATTGCAGTCTTAGCAGTTTGTGATAGATAAGTGGGTTTTGGGTTGCAGTTTGATCACTTGGTCTCTTAAAGGTTCATTATCACTATCTTAGGAAAATATTATTTTTGCTTTTAGAAAAGAAAACAGGAAAAAGGTAAATTAGTTAAATGAAATACTATCACTGAATAGAGTCAGAAGTCCCAGTCTTTTTGGCTGCCACAAATAAATTAGTGAGTGGGCCAGGGATTTAGCTCAGTGGTTCCAGTGCCTGCCTCACAAGCGCAAGTTCCCGAGTTTGATCCCTGGTACCAAAAAGAAAAACAAAACAAAATAAATAAATGAGTAAGTGGCCAAAAAATAAAGATAAAAACTTGTTCATGATTCTCCCTGGGTTTTAATACATTCATATGAAGAAACAATGCAAATGAAAATAAAGATAAATTGCTGCAAAATATAAACTATGATGAAATCACAATTATAATAGGTGAAAACAACACAAATGACCCATAATAGATGAATGAATAAACAAAATGGAGTACAAGTATTTGTGTACAATGGAACATCCTTTAGCCTTAAAAAGAAATGATATTCTGATTCATGCTATAGCATGGGTAAACAACATAGCAGACACTATGTAAAGTGACATAAGCCACACGGAATGACAAGTATTGTATGATTTTGCTTAAAGGAAGTACCTAGAACAGTGAAATTCATAGAAAGTAGAATGATTCTTACCGGGGTTGCCGAAAGGAGTAGGGGAAGTGAATCAGAGTCAGTGTTTTAACTAGTACAGGATTTCATTACAGGAAGCTGAAAACTTCCTAGAGGTAGATGGTGGTGATGGTTGCACAACAATGCCTGTATAGTACTTCACACTACCAAATCATACATTTAAAAATTATTTAGATGGAGCCAGGCGTGGTAGTGCACACCTGTAACCCCAGAACTCGGGAGGCTGAGGCAGGAGGATCACTGAGTTTGAGGCCAGCCTGGACTACATAGTTAGATCCTGTCTCAAATAAAGGTGGGCTGGGTATTTAGCACCACACCTAGGTCCTGAGTTTGATCCCAGTACCAAAAAAAATTATATTTTACCACAAAACAAACTTTTAAAAGGCTGGAGATGTAGCTCAGTAGTAGAGCACATGCCTAGCCTGTGTGAGACCCTGGGCTCAATACCTGTATCCCCTTCCCCCCAAATTGTAAAAATGCTAAAGCACATGTATAATAAAAATATTCCAACTATTGAAAAGACGGATGTCCTGTACCCATGCCAGAGAATCACATGGCATCCTGACAAAGAGCACGTATTTAGCAAAGGTGATTGTCAGTTCCAGGCCTTCAAGGTTACGTGTCAGTCTGCCACCACTGCCGGGGTTCTTCTGAACAGTCTGGCCCTGTACTATGTACTTCACTTACATTATCTCACTGAATTTGTAAAACACCCTGAAAAGTTAAGTGTTGTTCTCATTTATGGAAGTTAATAACTTTCCCAAGGTTGCTAAGTAAATAAGTGGTGCAGCAAGGGTTGAAGCCTGAATCAGCAAAACTAAATACTGTACTTGTTCCAGTACATTTCAAAAATAGCTTTTAGGAGGATTGGGGATGTAGCTCAGTGGTAGAGCACTTGCCCAACCTGTTTGAGGCCCCAGGTTTTGATTCCCAGAATGAACTTAAAAAAAAGCTTTTAGGAACAATTATATGGATAACCTATAGTAAGATATAGGTTCAATGTTATGGTTATACCTAGATGTCCCCCAAAGCCTCTTGTGCTCATAGGTGGGACTTTTGGGAGGTGGCTGGATCATGAGCATGTGACACTCATCACTAGATTAGTCCACTGATGGGTTTATATATAGCTGGATGTGATGTTGAGAGGTGAAGCCTGGGGGAAGAGGTGGGTCACTGTGGGTGTGGCCTGGATGGCGATATATCCATATGTATATATCCATCTGTTCCTCCCCTGATAATGGATTAATCTACTGATTGGTTAGCATTGTTTTGGTGTGGGTAATGGGAAGCTCCACCCTAGGTGTGGGTGGCACCAACCATTAGGCTTGTAGCCTGAATGGAATAAAAGGGAAAGATGGAAGCCAGGCTGTTGCTGCTTGCTGCTCATTGCCTTCTGCTTGCCATGCCATGGATTATTTCTCCTCTGCCATGCCCTCCTATGAACTGAAATCTCTACAAACAATGAGCTAAAATAAACCTTTCCTCAACTTGTGGGTGCTGAGTATTTTCTCCCAATAATGAGAAAGGAACTGAATATATATTCCCTAACTCTAGTTAGTTATTTGGATTTATGAAGCAGTATTTCCCTATATCATCCAGGCTGGCTTTGAACTTGCTGTGTAGCCAGGATTGGCCTCTATTCCCTGTCTCAGTTTCCCAAGTACTGGAATTACATGTGTGCACCACCATACATAGTTTAATTCTGTCATTTATTAAGCATGGAAAATTTAGACCCAGGGAGAATAACTTGCAAGAAATTTCATAGTCAATTTATGTTAGAGTTGAGAACTCTCCATATCTCAGATCAGATTTCCATTATTTTATATTTCTCTTTATGTAAATCAGTAGCTTAAGCAGTTAAGAATTATTATCTGAATGAACAACAATGAATTCAGTACACTCTAAGATGAAAGGAGAGAAGTGGAATGCATTCTGTGAAACTACATGGTCTTAGATAAAAAGCAATACAGTGATAGGGGAAAGTTTGAATAGTATTGAAGTCTAAGGTGCAGATACCAACAGCAGGATGTGGTTTTTAACCTGTACTATGAAAATAGCTCTTCAGATGAAACTTATTCTTGTTTTTAATGCATTTTCTTTTTATTTCAATTTTTAAATTTTCAAATACTTTTGACAGGTTTATTGAGGTATCATTGACATAAAAATTATATATGAAGTGTATAACTTAATGTTTTGATATACATATACCTCGAGAAAAGATCACCACAATCCAGCTAATTGCCGTATCTACAAAGTTATTATTTCCCTGTATATGTATATATTTTATTTTTGAAATAATTTTAGACTTACAGAAAAGTTGCAAAAATAGCACAGTTCACATATACTCTCCATCCAGCATCCCATAATGTTCACAACTTACATAACTATCTGTAGTTCAGTGATCAGAATGAGGGAAGTAATTTTGATATGATACTATTAATTAAACTGCAGACCTCTGAATTTCACCACACCACGTCCTATATATATATATATATATATAAATATATATAAAAGGGTGATTTAAACAATTTATTTAACTGAAGTGCCATACACCACTGACTTCCATTTATTTTGATACATCTTTTCCCCATGGTGATTTAGAAGATCTTCATGTCAATATAAAAATTTCATAAAGGGGCCAGGGATTTAGCTCAGTGGTTTCACCGCCTGCTGCGCAAGCGCAAGGACCCGAGTTCAATCCCCGGTACCAAAAAAAAAAAAAATTCATAATTATTTGCCCATTCGGGTATACACCTTCACAATCCCTCACATCTTTCAGCAAGAAAAACACTGAAGAGTAAAGACTTAACACAATTAAGTACAATTAGAATCCACTACGAATATTTGTTTCTCTGAGGTAAAGGCACCACACACCTGTTCAATTAAGAAAACCATCCTTACAACACAGGATGATTTTTTATTTTTAAGTAGAGCCTAGAAGACTTAGCCGCTAATTAGGTGCTCAGTGGCAGAGCAAATCTCCAGCTTATAAATCCATAGGGAACAGGACCCAACAACTCAGGCTCCTTCCCATTGGTTCTCACAAAGTGTGCTTCTCTAGGCAGGGCAGGCTGGTGCTTCAGTTGAACACAGGTACCTTTCCCTTTGGCTTTCTTCTTTTTCTGATCATTTTCCTGGAGAAGTGTCAGGAAGCTATCTCGACTCTTTGAGTGTTTAATATGCTCAATATGCACATTAATCCTCTTGGCAAGTATCTTGCCCTTAACTTGCTCATTTACAACATTGCCAACAGCATGCTGGGTAACATTAGACTTCCAGTTTTGCCATGGTAACATTCGTGGGCATTCCTTTTTGAACAGTACCCACTCCCTTGATGTCTATAATATCACCCTTTTTGTAGATTCACATGGATGTGGCCAAAGGAACAACCCCATGTTTTCTAAAAGGCCTAGAGGACATTTACTGGGTTCCTTTCCTCTTTCTCTTTGTTATTTTGGAAAATTACTAGAAGATAGCAGTTCTGGCTGAAAGGGTCATATCCTTTTTATATATAATGCATGATCCCACACTGCATTTATTTTTTATTTTTTATTTTATTAGTGCATGTTTGCAGTTCATGAAGTTCACAATCATCTTGAAGAGTGGTTACATGTATGTACCACAGCTTGTTTCTTTTTTTTTTTTAATACTCTTTCTCTTAACCTCCCCTTTTCTCCCTCCTCCTCCAATTCCCCATCCCATTTTTCATTCTTACTGATATTATTAATTTTACCTCATATTATGGCATATAATGTTTACATTAATTGACATTATTAGATTTATGTACATGGCATATCTCTATTCTATTTATTTCCCCTTCCCCTCCTCCTCACCCCTTGTGGTTTTTCCCTCAGACCACTTTCCTATTGCAAGAGATCCATCTCCTTGTCCCCTTCTATCCATCCTTTATTATTCTCTTTATTTGTACTTTGCCTCACTCAAATGAGAGATAACATTTGTTATTTAAGCTTGTGTGTCTAGTTTATTTCACTCAGCATTATACTTTCCAGGTTGTATACATTTTTCTACAAATGTCTCAAATCTGTCACTCCTTATAGCAGAGTAGTATTCTATTATAAACATCACATTTTCTTTATCTGATAATCTGTTGATAGGTATACAGGCTCTTTCCATTATTTAGCCATTACAAGTGGTGCTGCTATAAACATTGGTATGCATGTGTCGCTGTAGTATGATGTCTTAAGCTCTTTGGGTAAGATACCTAGCAGGTGAATTGCTGGGTCATATGGAATTTCTAATTTTAGTTCTTTGACAAATCTCCATACTGATTTCCATAGTGGTTGTACTAGTTTACATTCCTACCAACAATGAAGGAGGGTTCCTTTTGCACCACAGCCTTGCCTGCATTTGTTATTGTTTGATTTCTTAATGATTGTCATTCTTTCTGGAGTAAGATGAAATCTTAGCATTGTTTTAATTTGCATTTCTCTAATAGCCAGAGATGTGTATTTTTTCATATATTTGTTGACCATTTGTATTTCTTCCTCTGTAAAGTGTCTGTTTATTTCTCTCACCTATTTCTTGACTGAATCTTTAATTTTAGGTGGTTTAATTTTTGTGAGTTCTTTATATATTCTAGATATTCATCCTCTGAGTAGTGGAAAAAACTTTTTTCCATTCTGTAAATTGTCTCTTCCCTGTACTGATTGACTTTTTTGCTGTACAGAAGCTTTTTAGTCTGATATAATCCCATTTGTTGATTCTCGCTGTTATTTCCTGTGCAATTGAGACTCTGTTTAGAAAATCCTTTCCTATACCTATGTCTTCAAGTGTGTCACTTATTTTATATTTCAGTAGGTTTAATGTTTCTTTTAATATTTAGATCTTTGATCCATTTTGATTTAGTACATGGTGAGAGATAAGGGTCCAATTTCACTCTTATGCACACAGATAACCAGTTTTCCCAACACCACTTGTTGAATAGTCTCTTTCCTCCAACATATGCTTTTGGCCCCTTTGTCAAAGATCAAGTAGCTGAATGTGTCTCAGGAAGGTTTTGTATCCTCAATTCTGTTCCATTGATTCATGTATCTGTTTTTGTTCCAGTGCCATGCTATTTTTTTTTTTATCACTATTGCTTTGTAGTATATCTTGAAGTCAGATATTTCTATGTCTCCTGCTTTGCTCTTCTTGCTCAAAATTGCTTTTGCTATTCTGGATCTCTTCTGATTCCATATGAATTTTATGATTTTTTTTCTAGATTGGTAAAATATGCTGTTGGTACTTTGATTAGGACTGCATTGAATCTGTATAACAGTTTTGAGAGCATGACAGTATTTTTGTTGTTGTTGTTTTGAGACAAGGTGTCCCTCTGTAATTCAGGCTGGCCTTGAACTACGTAACCCATGCTGGCCTCAAACTCACAGTAAACCTTCTGTCTCTGCCTCCTGTTGCTGGAATTACAGGCTTGTACCACCATACCTGGCCAGGCCATTTGACAATATTGATTCTGCCTATCCAGGAGCAGGGGTCATCTTTCTATTTTTTGATGTCCTCTTTAGTCTCCTTTAAAAAAGAGTACATAGTTTTCTTTGTAGAGGTCTTTCACTTCCTTGATTAGGTTAATTCCTAGGTATTTTATTTTTCTTGAAGCTACTGTGAATGGTATTATTTCATAAATTCCTTCTCATCTCATTCATTGTTGGTGTACACAAATGTTAATGATTTCTATGTGTTGATCTTGTAACCCGCTACATTGCTGAAGTTCATTATTAAGTCTAGGAGTTTTCTGGTGAAGTTCTTTGGGTCTTCTATGTAGGGTATCATATCATTTAAAAATAATAATTTGAGTTCTTCTTTTCCTCTTTGTATCTCTTTTATTTCTTTCTCTTGCCTAATTGCTCTGGCTAATGTTTCAAGTACTATTTTGAATAGAAGAGGTGATAGTGGATATTCTTGTTTTGTTCCTGATTTTAGGGGGAATGCTTTTAGTTTTTCCCCATTTAGTATGATGCTGGCTATTTGTCATATACAGCTTTTATCATATTCAGGTATGGTCCTTCTACACATGTTTTTTTCAGGGCTTTTATCATAAAGGGGTGTTGGATTTTGTCCAAAGCCTTTTCTGCATCTATTGATATGATCATGTGCTTTTTGACCTTGCTTCTGTTTATGTGATGTATTAAATTTATTGACTTACATATGTTGAAAAATCCTTGCATCTCTGGAATGAAATCTATTTGTTCATGATGTATGACATTTTTGATAACATGCTGCATTCTGTTTGCTAATGTCATATTGAAGATTTTTGCATCTATGTTCATTAGGAGACTGACCTATGGTTTTCTTTTTTAGTTGGGTCTTTATCCAGTTTGGGGGTCAGGTGATACTGGCTTCTATAAATGAGTTTGGCAGCAATCCATCATTTTCAATTTCTTTGAAGAGTTTGAGGATTATTGGTGTTATAATAACCTTAAAGGTTTTGTAGAATTCAGCAGTGAATCAGGTCATGGGCTTTTCAGTTCATAGATTCTTTATTACTGTGTCAGTTTCATTGTTTGTTATTGGGTTGTTAAGCATATTTATATCTTGGGTTAGTTTTGGTAGTTTGTGTGTGTCTAGAAATCTGTTCATTTCTTCAAATTTTGCTAATTTGTTGGAATATAATATTTTGAGGTAATTATTATCTTCTGGATTTCCATAGTGTCTGTTGAGATTTTACCTTTTTGTTTCTAATTGCATCGATGCAAGTCTTTTCCAACTCTTTCTTGGTAAGTCTGGCTATGGGCTTATCTATTTTATTTATTCTTTCAAAGAACCAGTTCTTAGATTCATTGTTTTTGTTTTTATATTTGTTTTACTTAGCTTCAATTTCATTGATTTCATCTTTTTAATTTCCCTCCTTAATTTTGGTTTGGGGCTGGTTTGTTGTTGTTTCTCAAGTATCTTAAGATTTCTCATAACTTGAGCTTGCTGTTTTCCTAATGTGAACGTTGATTGTGATGAATTTTCCTTGTAGCACTGCTTTCATAGTGTCCCAGAGGTTTCAACAAATTGTACCATCATTGTCATTAACTTCATGAAAATTTAAAATTTTTTCTTTGATTTCTTCTGTTTTCATTGAAGAGTGGTCTGATGGATCACATGGAGCTATTTCTATTCTTTTATATTTACTTAAGCAAGCTCTGTGGGCTAGTATGTAATCTATTTTAGAAAAAAATAGCATGTGCTGCTGAAAAGAATGTACACTTTGTTATAGAGGGGTCAAATATTCTGTATATATCCATTATGTTCATATGGTTAAGGGCAAGATTTAGCTCTGAAATGTCTTTACTTTTTTTTTTTAATTGATCATCTCTATAAAAGTGAGGTGTTAAAATTCTCTACTATGATTGTGTTAGTGTTTATTTGATTTTTTAATTTCAGCAGTTTTTGTTTTATAAAGATATATGCTCCAGTATTTGGTGCATATATGTTTATCACTATTACTTCTTCATGTTGGTTTGTTCCCTTAACTGGTATGTAGTGACCTTCTTTTTCTCTTCTAATAAGTTTTAGCTTGAAGTTTGCCATGTCTGATATTAGAGTTGCTACTCCTGCTTGTTTTTTGGGTGCCTGGTGCATGAAATCTTGTTTTCCATCCTTTAATGTTTAGTCTATGAATATCTTTTTAGATTAGATGAGTTTCTTGAATGCAATAGACTGTTCGGTTCTGTTTTTTAATCCAGTCTGCCAGTCTGTCTTTTTTTTCTTTTTTTTGTACTGGGGATCCAACTCAGGACCTTGTGCTTGAGAGGCAGGCTCAGTGCCACTGAGATAAACCCCTAGCCCCTAGTCTGTGTCTTTTAATTGGAGAATTGAGGCTCTTAACATTGAGAGCTATTACTGAGATGTACTGATTTTTTACTATCATTGCATACTTATCTGTTGGTATATCTTTTGGTTTTTTCACTGATGTTTTTCATTGCTGATTATCCATTGACCTCACTTGTTTCCTTGGTGTTTTTAGCTGTGTCTGATTTGTTGTTTTTGTCAAGAATATTCTTAAGTATTTTCTCAAAAGCTGGTTTAGCACTCATTTATCTTCTGAGCTTGTCTTTTTCATGGAAACATCTTATTTCTCCATCTATTCTGAAGGATAATTTTGCTGGGTAAATTAATCTGGGTTGGTAGTTTTTTGCTCTTCAGACTTGAAATATTTCACTCTAAGGTATTCTGGCCTTTAGGGTTTGTGTTGAGAAGTCTGCTGTGATTCTAATTAGTTTACCTTTATATGTGATTTTTTGTTGCTATTTTTCTCTGACTGATTTTAAAATTTGTTTGGGGTTTTTTTGCTAGATATCTGGTAATTTAATAAGGATAGGCCTTGGTGTGCTTCTTTATTCATCATAATTGTTTGGTGATCTATAAGCGTTCCTTACTTGCTTTTTTCCCCCCATTAAGTTTATTGGTACATTTTAGGTATAAAATACAGTTACATTCATCATTGGGATCATGTACCATTACATGAGTATCTTGGTTCTTATTTTTTTCCACTTCCCCTGCCTTCCCTTAACCTCCTTCACCCTTCCCTATTTGCAAAGACTTTGTTTCCATTTTTTTCCTTTTCTCATATTTTTTCTTTTCCCTTCTTTCCTTTCCCCTACCCCTCCCACTTCCCCTGCTCCTTTAGACCTTTTCTTCCTATTACACAAAATCAGTCATATATTTTTAAAATTACAATTTGGAGATCTAGCACACATTACCACAGATTTTACAGAATTTAAAAGGATATAGAGAGCATATTACAAAAATATTTTCTGAAATAAATTTGACAACTTCTAAGAAGTACCTTGGAAGACAAATTAATGAAACTAACTCTGGAGGAAATATAAAATTTGAATAGCACCTATTAAAGAAAGTATATTCCTATCTTGAAAACTTACCTATATGAAAACCACAGGCTCATATATGTTTTAACTGATACATTTTATCAAACATTTAAAGCAGAAAAAGGAAGGAACACTTCTCCCCTCATTTTAGGAACTCAACATTGTGCCAATCCTAAAATTGGATAAAGAAAATAGAAGAAAAAAGTATGAACATAGACAGAAATTTGTTTAACAAAACAAACTATTACAAGTCAGATCTGGCAGTATGTAGAAAGTGGTTTTATTATAGGGATGGCAGTGTTGGTTCAGCACTGAAAGATCCACCCCCAAAAGTCATCATTTTAACAGAGGAAAGGAAAAAGCCATGTGATCCTGTCACTAGTTGGAGAAAAAGTATTGGACTGAATTCTACAGCTGTTCATGGTAAAAGCTATCAGACTAGAAGTAGAACAGAACCTTCTTAACAGATTAAAGACATGTACTCTATACTTCCAGCAAAAACGCCTTATATGAATGGAGAAGATACAATGCTTTCTCCTTAAGGTGGGGAACAAGGACAGATACGCCTACTCTTCATCTGTCCATTAAACTTTGAAATATAGGCCTAAACCAAAATAGTCTGCAAAAAAATGACACAATTAGGATAGGATTGGCAAGGTAGAAGCAAAATCTTTATATGTAGATGAAATGATCATCTACAGAGACAATACTAAGAAATCTCTAGGAGCCCCTAGAACTTGTATTTGAATTTAGCAGGATTAGAAAACACAAGGAATATATAAAAATTCAGGTCTGTGTATACTTGCTATAAATGAAGAATTGGATATTGAAATTTAAAAGTTATGAAGGGGTACAAAGGACCTAGAAAAGTAAAAAGAAAAAAAAATTTTGGAAGACATTTATTACCTAATTTTAAGACTTCCTCTAAAGCTACAGTAGTCAAGGCAGTGTTGGTGTAAGGAAAGACATATAAATCATTAGAATAAAACACAGATTCTAGGAATAGAACCACACATATATGGTCCACTGAGTTTTGAAAGATTATTTAACATTAACATTTTATAGAATATAAACTCAATTCAAGAGCAGAGGAAAAGATTGTGTTTTCGGGAAATGGCACTAGAACACCTGGTATCTGTATATAAAAAATTAACCGCAACCCCACTGCAGACAGGCAGGTCTGCGCACACCCTACCAAGGTCACAGGTCGCGTGGAACATGCCAAATCAGCCCGCTGCACACAGGCAGGTCTGTGGACGCCCTACAGAGGTCACAGGTTGCACAGAACACACTCAATCAGCCTGGAGCCCGGCAACAATCCACTGGAACCCCCCCCCCCCCCGCTCCTCTGTACAGCCACCTGGTTCCACACTACAAAGACGCAGAGGACACCGGACCACCAGACCACGGGACTGAGTCCCACTGCTCCCAGCCCAGAGGTAGGGGCATCTGAGCCACCATCCCACTGCTCCTGGGCCAGAGGAAGGGGCTTCCCGGCCACCATCCCTCCCGCTGCTCCCAGCCCACAGGAAAGGGCTTTTGGGCCACCATCCCTACCGCTGCTCCCGGCCCCTGTCCCACCTCTCCCAGCTCAGAGGAGGTAATCCGTGCAGGTGCCAACAGCGCCCCCCCCAGTCGAAATGAGAAAACACATAAATAAGTCTCAGAACCAGACATCCAGATCACCTACGGCAACCTCAAATGGAAATGAGATGGAACACTCTGATACTCAACCACCTGGACCGACTGAACTGGCAACAAAAGGGGATCGGGAAAAAATGAAATCAGAAATAGTTTCTCAGATAACAGGAGAAATTGTGCTCCTGGTGTGAGACATGATTAATAAATCTAGAGAGGAGCTGCGGAACATGATGGAATCCCAACATAGGAAACAAATGGAATCCATAAAACAGATACAAATAGATTTTCAGGACATGAAAAACTCCATTGAAAGTCTACATAGCAGAATGAGCAAATGTGAGGACAGAATTTCAGATATAGAAGATAAGATTGCAATTAATGACCAGGAAAAGAAAAATTGCTTCAAAATTACAAGGGAACATGAGAAATCAATCCAGCAGCTGCTAGATGATGCAAAGAAGAATAACATAAGACTGAATGGAGTCAAGGAAGAAACAGGAGAGAGTGCAGTTGACATAAAAAAAAATCTCTTCACAGAAATAATGGTAGAAAACTTCCCAAGCAGGGGAAAAGAGCTTGACATACAGATAAGTGAGACATATAGGACTCCAAATAGGCTTGATCAAAAAAAAAATCTACACATAGGCTTATAATTGTTAACATTCCAGAAACTCAACAGAAGAACAAAGTTCTACAAGCAGTTAGAGAAAAGAAATAAATCACATACAAAGGAAAGCCCATCAGAATCACAGCAGACTTCTCAACACAAACCATCAAGGCAAGAAGAGCTTGGAGTGACATATTCCAAGCCCTAAAAGAAAACACCCTCCAACCCAGATTGATGTACCCTGCAAAACTATCTTTCAAAATTGATGGAGCAATAAGATACTTTCATGACAAAGAGTACCTTAGGAACTTCATGAATACCAAACCAGCACTCCAAAGAATTTTACACAATATCCTAGCAACAGACATTGAGGATCACAACCCCAGGAAGCAAAGCAGAATGAACCCATCTGGCATGACAAGAAATTAAATGTAAATGGGGAGAACCCAACAAAAAGAAAAAGTCATGGCAATGACAAGTCAATATGTTTCAGTTGTAACCATCAATGTTAATGGTCTCAATTCACCAATCAAAAGAAATAGACTGGCAGAATGGGTTAAGAAGCAAAATCCAACAATATGCTGCATACAAGAAACACACTTAATTCAAAAGGAAACTCATAGACTGAAAGTAAAAGGGTGGAAAACAATACTCTATGCAACAGGAACCCGAAAAAAAGCAGGAATAGTTATCCTCTTTGCAGATCAAGTAGATTTCAAACCAACACTGATGAAGAGAGATGAAGAAGGACACTACATCCTTGTAAAGGGAAGAATCCAAGAGAAAGAGATGACAATCATAAATATCTATGCACCAAACACTAGTGCACCCAACTACATAAAACAAATACTAACAGACATGAAAAGTCATATATGCACTAATACAATTGTAGTGGGGGACCTCAACATCCCACTGTCACAAATAGATAGATCAACTAGACAAAAAATAAGTCATGAAATACTAGAACTCAATCGAACTCTTGAACAAATGAACTTAACAGATGTTTACAGAGTCTTCCACCCCACAAAATCAGAATACACATTCTTCTCAGCTGCACATGGGTCATTCTCCAAAATAGAACACATACTCACACAAAGAACATGTTTAAGTAAGTGCAAAGGAATGGAAGTCATCCCCTGTATATTATCAGACCGTAGTGTGATGAAATTGGAGATCCATAGCAAAAGAAACTCAAAAAATTTCATAAACATGTGGAAATTGAACAACACACTTCTGAATAACCAATGGGTCACAGAGGAAATTAAAGAAGAAATCAGACAGTTCCTTCAATTAAATGACAATGACAATACCACATATCAGAATCTATGGGACACAATGAAAGCAGTCTTAGGAGGGAAATTCATAGCAGTGAATACGCATATTAGGAAAACAGAATGAGCCCAATTAAACAACCTGATGCTGAACCTCAAGCTTCTAGAAAAAGAAGAACAGGACAACCCCAGAGCTCATACAAGGGAGGAAATTATAAAGATCAGAGGAGAAATCAATGCAATGGAGACTAAGAGAATGATACAAAAAAATCAATGAAGCCAAGAGTTGGTTCTTCAAAAGAATCAACAAAATTGACAAACCCTTAGCCAACCTTATCAGAAAAAGGAAAGAAAAGGCCCCAATGCATGCAATTAGGAATGAAAAGGGTGAAATTACAACAGACCCAGCAGAAATCCAGATGATCATCAATACCTACTTCCAGAACCTATACGCCAATAAGATGGACAACACAGAAGAAATGGACAGATTCCTAGATAAATATGAATTACCAAAGTTGAATGAAGAAGACCTAAAAATTCTAAAGAACCCAATATCAATCAATGAAATTGAAAACATAAATTAAAAACTTAGCAACTAAGAAAAGCCCAGGCCCTGATGACTTCACTGCTGAATTCTACAAGACATTTACAGAACTTTTGCCACTACTGTTTAAACTCTTTAAAATTGAAAGGGAAGTAATATTCCCAAATTCATTCCTGGAAGCAAGCATCAGCTTAATCCCAAAAGCAGAGAAAGACTCAATTGAAAAAGAGAACTATAGACCAATATCACTAATGAACATAGATGCAAAAATCTTTAATAAGATACTGGCAAATAGAATGCAGAAGATCATCCAGAAGATCTTTGTGGTGGATTGACTAATGGTCAACTTGTAACTCCCAGCTGAACTGAATCAGCATGGCCTGGGCATGGAGGATCCACCTAAAGTTTGTTACCAATAGCCATAAAAAGAAAACCGGAGGGGAAGATCTTGGCCTGCTGATTTTCTAGAAGAAGCTTGCTGCAGATGGTTTTCCTGATGCAAACTAAGCTGTTCTCATGGGAGGAGGAGCTTGGGGCCTCACCGTCACTGGGAATGGCTGTTGTTTTCATCAGGGGAGCTTTGACCTTCACTGTGAGCATCACTTCCTGGCTTCAATGTGGTTCCCTCAGATTGGTGGCACAAATCCTTCATCTCACCAGTGTAGATTTTCCACCACTGGCCTTTGGGCCTTCCAGGTACAGATCCTCAATAAGAACAAGCATGAGACATTGCCGTGGGCTCTAGACCATGGGCTGGACTCAAAGAGGATATTGCCTTGGACTCTCAGCCTTTAGCTGGACTTATGTGGGAAACTTCTGCGACCTAGGACCTCAGATAAATCCTGTGGGATTCTCGTGTGCAGTTAATCTCTTGTACACCTTAGCATTTGACTTTTTGGATGATTAACATAAAATAATCTTATAAATCATGTGTCCTATATTTAATGTATTCCCTTGCCAAATCCTGCTGACTACAACAATCATGCACCCTACCAGGTGGGATTCATCCCAGGGATGCAGGAATTGTTCAACATATGCAAATCAATAAAGGCAATAAAGGCAATAATAGAGATAAGGACAAAAACCATATGATCATCTGAATAGATGCAGAAAAAGAATTCAACAAAATCCAACATGCATCGTGATAAAAACCCTACAAAAAATTAGAATAGATGGTCTGTACCTCAATCTGATAAAAGCCATCTATGAAAAACCAACAGCCAATATCATACTAAAATCATCAAAACCTGAAATCCTTCACACTAAAATGAGGAACAAGATAAGGATGTCCACTATCACTACTCCTGTTCAATATAGTTTTGGAAACATTAGCCATGGCAATTAGACAAGAGAAAGAAATAAAAGGAATAAAGATAGGAAATGAAGAAGTTTAATTGTCATTATTTGCAGATGACATGATACTCTATATAGAAGACCCCAAAAATCCCACCAAATATCTTCTAGACTTAATAACCTAATTCAGTAGAGTAGCTGGATACAAGGTCAGCACACAAAAAGCAATAACTTTCCTGTGCACAAACAACAGACTCACTGAAAAAGGAACCGGAGAAACGACTCCCTTCACAATAGCATCCAAAAAACTGAAATACCTAGGAATCAACCTAACAAAAGAAATCAAAGACCTCTACTCTGAAAACTATAGCACTCTGAAAAAAGATCAAAGAGGATATCAGAAAATGGAAAGACATCCCTTGCTCCTGGGTAGGAAGGATCAACATAGTGAAAATGAACATACTTCCAAAACTGCTATATAGATTCAATGGAATCCCAATTGAAATTCCAGCAGCATACTTCACAGAGCTTGAGAAAACAATCCAAAAATTCATTTGGAACAAGAAGAGATCTAGAAATAGCAAAACCAATACTAGGCAACAAAGACAAGGTAGGGGGTATCAAAATCCCCAACTTGAAACTGTGCTACAAAGCTACTGTGATTAAAAACAGCATGGTACTGGCAAAGAAACAGACCTGAGGACCAGTGGAAAAGATTAGAAGATGCAGAAACAATTCCCGACACACTCAGCCACTTCATCTTTGACAAAGGAGCCAAACACCCTCAGTGGAGGAAAGACAGCCTCTTTAATAAATGGTGCTGGACTGCAAAAGAAACCACCAACAGAGCTAACAGACAACCTGCAATATGGGAAAAAATTTTTAGCAGCTGTACCTCAGACAAAGGACTACTATCTAGACTATATAAAGAATTGAAAAAAATCAGACTCCCCAAATTCAAAGACCCAATTCAAAAATGGGCATCTGAAATGAAAAGACATTTCTCAGACAAGGAAGTAAAAGCAGCAAAGAAATATATGAAAAAATGTTTTAAATCATTCATCATTCGAGAGATGTGGATGAAAACAACACTGAGATTCCACCTCACCCCAGAAAGAATGGCTGCTATCAAGAAATCAACAGGGCCTGGGATTTAGCTCAGTGGTTCCGCTGCCTGCCTCACAATCAAAAGGACCCGAGTTTGATCCCCGGTACCAAAAAAAAAAAAAAAAAGAAATCAACAAATAACAAATGCTGGCGGGATTGTGGGGAGAAAGGAACCCTTCTCCATTGCTGGTGGGAGTGCAGACTGGTGCAACCACTGTGGAAATCAGTATGGAGATACCTCAAAGAACTAGGACTGGAAGTCCCATTTGACCCAGGTATTCTCCCGCTGGGTATCTTCCCCCAAAGAATTAAAAGAATCATACCACAGTGATATATGTGCACCCATGTTCATAGCAGCACAGTTTGTAATAGCTAAAGCTTGGAAGCAGCCCAAGTGCCCATCAATTGGAAACTGGATAAAGAAAATGTGGTTTTTTAATAAAATGGAGTACTACTCAGCCATAAAGAATGAAAAACTAGAGTCAATTATAGCTAAATGGATGCATATCAAGACCATACTCTTAAGTGAAATAAATAGGACATGTGTAAATACCGAATAGTTTCACTAGTATGAGAAACTGATAGTGTAAACAAGAGTTAAAATAATTAAAATGAATAATTGATAATTTGAAATAGGAAAAAAGATCCAAAGTCGAAGGAGTGAAGGGAGGGGAAGGGGAAAGGAAAAGAGGGAAAGGAAAAATTATGAGAAAAGAAAAATGGAAATGAAATCTATGTAAATAGGGAAGGGTGGAGGGGGTGAAGGGCACACAGGTAATGGGGAAAAATATAAGAACCAAGATATATCATGTTCAGGTACAAACACCCAATGATAAATGTAAACGAATTGTATACCTAAAATGTACCAATAAAATGTACCAATAAAATTAATTTAAATAAATAAATAAAATAAATGGTGTTGGAAAAATTGGGTTTCTACTTGCCAAAGATTAAAACTAGACCTATATCTCTCACCATGCACTAAACTAAAATTGAAATAGATTAAAGATCTAAATATTAAAACAGAAACGCTAAACCATCTGGAACAGAAGTTGGGTAGAACTCTTGATGACATTAGCATAGGAAAAGATTTCATGAACAAAACCTCAGTTGCACATGAACTAGCACAAAGAATCAATAAGTGGGATCTCTTCTTATTAAAAAGCTTCTTCACAGCAAGAGAAATCACCAACAGTGTGAAGAGACAATCCACAATATGGGAAAAAATTTTTACCAGCTCTTCCTCAGACAAAGGTCTACTATCTGGAATCTATAAAGAACTTAAAAAAATCAGACCTCCCAATTTTTTTTTTTTTGGTGCTGGGGATTGAACTCAGGTCCTTGTGCTTGCACAGCAGGCGGTGAAACCACTGAGCTAAATCTCCAGCCCCAGATCCCCTAAATTTAAAGACCCAGTCTAAAAATGGGCATCTAAAATGAACAGACATTTCTCAGATAAAGATGTAAAAATAGCAAATAAACATGAAAAAATGTTCAACCTCACTGGTCATTCAAGAGATGCAAATAAAAACAAGGCTGAGATTTCACCTCACTCCAGAAAGAATGGCTCCTATCATGAAATTAACCAATAACAAATGCTGATAGGGCTGTGGGGAAAGAGGAACACTGCTCCACTGCTGGTGGGAGTGTAGACTGGTGCAACCACTGTGGAAATCAGTATGGAGATACCTCAAAGAGGGGACTGAAAGTCCCATTTGACCCAGGTATTTCCCTGCTGGGTATCCTACCCAAAGAATTAAAAGAATCATACCACAGGGATACATATGCACCCATGTTCATAGCGGCACAGTTTGTAATAGCTAAAACTTGGAAACAGCCTAAATGCCCATCAACTGGAGACTGGTAAAGAAAATATGGTTTTTTTTTTTTTTTTATAAAATGGAGTACTACTCAGCCATAATGAATGAGAAATTAGAGGCATTCACAGCTAAATGGATGCACATTGAGGCCATACTCTCGAGTGAAATAAATAGGACACACATGTGTAAACACCAAATAGTTTCTCTGGTGTGAGAAACTGAAAGTGTAAATAAGGACTAAAAGGTATAATAGATAATGTGACATAGGAAGAAAAGAGGCTAAGGGGAAGTGGGAGGGGTAGGGGAAAGGAAAGAAGGGAATGGGATTAATATGAGAAAATGAAAAAATGAAAACAAAGTCTTTGTATATAGGGAGGGGTGGAGGGGTTGGTTGAAGGGAGGGCAGGGGAAGGGGAAAAAATAAGAACCAAGAGAGATTATGTAAAGGTACAACTCTCCAATGATGAATGTTATCATATTGTATACCTAAAATGTACCAATAAAATTAATTTTAAAAAAAGAAAAATGAAAAAATAACACAGTCAAATAATGAATAAAAGAGGGAAGTTTCCTATTGTTTTGGATGCATAGTTCTTTCCCTCAAAAAGGGTTAAGGAGCAGAGCTCAAGCCAGAACATGTCTGTTCACACCAGAAGTCTAAGGTGGCAGTCTGCCCCCGAATCGTTCTTGGTGTAGAGCTCTGCTTACGTTGAGAACAAGGCACCAATGTGAGCATCCAGTTCTGTGTAACTCAGGCTGAACCTGGCCTCTGACCACAGGAGTTCGGTCTGTGTTCACCATTCCATGCCTCTCTGCAGAACTAACTAGGTCGGCTCTCCAACTGCCTGCAGTCTCCCATGACTGTCTTTCCCTCATCTTCTCTGGGAATGTGGCATTGTGAAGCAGCCAAGGTACTGCTCTGGGGCTCATGTTCAAACACTCAGCCCTTTCCTACAGAGGTGTCCCTGCCAGCTCTTGCTGTGCAACTGTGGCTGTGGGCACTCATATCAAGGTCACTCACCAACTGCAGACTTGGAAGGCTGCCCTGGAAGCACTGTCCCATGTTTTCCTTGCTGATTCTAACTGCAGAAGATTCTTTTGGCCCTGATGCAGGTCTCAGGTTCTCCATGAGCAAAACTGCTGCTAATTTCATTTTGCCTTCCAGTTGGTGGGTAGCCAGCAACTGTTGGTGGCACTGCACAGTCTTTCTTCCTTGGTGTGATCTATTTTTCTGTATCACTTAATCCTGTTTTCTTTTCCTCTGTCAGTTCCCTCATGGTTTCCAGGTAACCTCCACTCACTTCAGTTCCTCCTCAAATTGTTGTTTTCTAGACTCTAGACATTTTCTCCTGGAGAAGCTGAGTAGCCGACACTCACTGCTCTGCCATTTTGGTGATGCTCTGCACACTACATTTAGTTTCTGTGTTTTCTTGTCTCTTCCAATCTGTAAGAGTTCTGCTGTCTTTCCTGAGGTTTTTGATGAATACTGATCAGATGTTTTGTAGAATGCCTTACAGTTTGGGTTGGTCCAGAGTTTTTCTAATCATTAGCCTGAGGTTACAGAGTTGGTGGAAGAGGGTAAGTTGAAATGCTCTCCTTATTGTTTCAGATCAGGGGACATACCTGGCATTTATCTTGATCACTTAGTTATGGCAGTATCTGCTGTGTTTCTTCATAACGTACTATTTTCTCCTTAACATCCTAGAGAGATACTTTGTGATTATGCTAACCTCTTGATCCTGTTTCTCACCAAACTTTTTGACCACCAATTTTCACATCCATTAGTGGATCTTGCCAGCAACAATCACTACTGTGGTATTCTAATGAGGATTTGATATTTTCCTCATTCCCTCTACATTTATAATTGGTATTCTTCTGCAAGAAGAGTTGGACCTTATCCCTCATATTTATGTATTCAATTATTTATGTATATTAATACAATCTTAGGGTATTTATTTTGTCTTGTGGGATATAATCTAATATTTATTTTATTGTTCAAGCTGTCCCAGCTTTAGCCACAAGGAACATTTTCAGGCTGTTTCCTGTTGACAGGTCCTCATATTTTTAGAGCACTGCCCAATTGTCTGGTACCACAAGATGCTCCAGGTTCATATTGTTCTTGCCCCAACCCTGAAATCAACCACTTCCTCCCTGGAAGGAGCCTTAGTTTCTTTCATTGGAAAATAACATTTAGAAACTAAGATGTGGGCACTAAGTGGAAGCTTATTCTTTAAGGTTTTGTATAAAAATTTTTGCAAAAATAGGATCATGAGGTGTCTTCTGTAACAATTCTGAAACAGAACAGCTGCCATATGTGGGTTAGCTTTAGAGATGGTTTAAAATGTTCCTTTGGCTCCATAATGTGCCTTAGGCATGAATGCAGTTGTCTGTTCCCTCCATTATTTGCCTTGGGCATGAATGCAGTTTGATAAATGGAGAAAGCACTTTACCTTCATAAAAAGTTTCTTCATTCTTTAGCAGGAATATTAATTTTCTTCTCTTTTTAGCCTCACATTTCTCTAGCCATAACATTAACCTATTACTTCTTATGTTTTAAATAATAGAATGACAAAATAGTCGATCTCACTGATAATCAAAGATAAGCAAACTTAACAATGAGATTGCAGCTATCTTATGAAAATGTTAATAAATCTTTAAAAGATTGATATCTATTTGTTTTTGAGAAAACAGATCCTATACTGCACCTTTTTAAGAGCAATTACTAGTATTAATTGAAATGTAAAATGTATATTCATTTTATCTTAGCAATTTCACTTGTCAAACTTCATCTATCTGAAATATAAATACAAAAATAAAAAGGGTGTGTGTGTGTGTGTGTGTGTGTGTGTGTTACTGCATTACTGGTAATGATGAAAAACTGAATGCCAGGGATGTAGCTCAGTGGTACTGTGCCTGCCTGGTAAGTGCAATGTCCTAAGTTTCATTCCTGATACCAAAAGACAAAAAAAAAGAGAAAAAGAAAAACTGAAAACCATTTGAGTGTCCATCAAGGAAAGGCTGGTTAAATACTTTGAACTACTCCATCATGCAACTACAGGTGAATGGTGTAAGGCTTCCTAGAAGAACTGATGGCTAAGCTGTGAACTAAAGAATGAATAGGAATGAACTATGTATGTTAGTATATGTGAGGGGTGAGAAAAGCTGCATGATATGTCGGGGGGTGCTGGACCAGAAAAAGTGTGTTCAAGACATGGAGAGTAGAGAGAATGATAAGACAAGTACCTTAAGAAAAGGCTAGAGAAGAAGGAGGGATGGATCAGGCAGACCCTTGAATGGCATTCTGGGCTTTATAAGGAAGACGTAAAAAGCATAAGGTCCTTCATGGTTCAGCTTTCACAGTGGACCACAGATTCAAATCCCAGTTCACTTTCACCTCAAGTCACTCACTTGTTTTAGGCATAACTACTTCCAAAGGACTTTGCCCCTCCTCCGGATTCCTAGATACACTGAACTTTGATTGAACCCACCATATTGAATTGCCAGAATTTATGCAACAGTCTCCCCAACTTAACTATGAGTTTCTTGCAGCTTATTTATCCTGGACTCTCCAGGACTAGCACAGACCAGTGTCCACTACATAGTTATTGAATGAATGAATTCAACAGACCTCTCCAGAGCTGGGTTCTTAACCTGGGGTCTGGGGTACCATGACAGGGAAAAAGTCTGTGCATAAGTTTGTGATGGAAACTGGAAACATGGACAAGAAAAAAAGTTACTTATTTCCACTCACCTCTAACTGCAAATTAGCACTTCCTATATTATGAATGTACACAACAAAACAAAGTAGTATTTAGCAGTACTTATGACTTTATCACCTTAGAAGTCACAGTCATTTTCACAACACATTAGAGTTGTTGCAGATATCTCAAAATATAGTTTACACTCATTGCTACTTCAAAATTACAGTAATCACTGTAACTGCTACCTAGATCTTGTTATTTAATGTGTCAGTAAAAGAACAACTTTTGTAGTTGTATCACATGTTAAAAATATTTTGATAACTGTATTTCAACATAATTGGCTTCCTTTGTAATTCTATGTATTTTATTTTATATATTTAAGAACATTATTCTGAAAGAGAGTCCAGTGATTGCTCCCACCTAGCAAAGGAATCCAGGGCACCAGGGATAAAGAGAACACTGCCCAAGGGCAGAGCAGGTACAGCTCTTCTTCCACACCATCCATGATGAACAATTGTAATGTAATGGACATGTCATACTCAACTCCCTTTATGTCCAAACCAGGTGCCACCTTTTCATCTCTCCACCTTCATAGTTGTTTTTTGTTTTGTTTTGTTTTTTGTGGAACCGGGGATCAAACTCAGGTCCTTGCCCTTTCGAGGCAGGCGGCGGAACCACTGAGCTAAATCCCTGGCCCTCATCTCTCCACCTTCTATCTCACGTCTTTCCTTCTCTTTCCACGCTCAGTTGGGGAACCTACTTGGGCACATACTTTCAATTTCAATTTCCATATGAATGTCTATGAAATATGAATACTCAGCCTGACCACCTTGTGAGCCCCGATTGTGTATTAATAATCATCTATATTTCTTCTCCCATCCCAGTACTGTGGGCTGATCCAGGGCCACGCACTGAGCTACATCCCCTGCCTTGTTTCTTTTTAAGTTTGAGATGGGGTCTTGCTAAGTTCTCCAGGCTGGTCTCAAACTTGAAATCCTCTTGCCTCAGTCTCCCAAGTAGTAGCTGGGATTACAGGTATGTGCCATTTCGCCAGACTCATCTATATTTTTTGTTGTGTGTTCAACGTTATCTCCAGTTTCACACCTTTTTTCACAGGTTACTCTTTTTCCTGATGGCTCTCTTCTCTTATTCTCCCAAGAGCAAAACATAGCTATCAGCTCTGAGTTCTCATTCTCTTACCCTTCTGGTAGTCAGAGAACAAAACTCATTAATTCTCCTTGATCTTTGAGTTTCACAGTGTTAGATGGTCTGGAGGCTGATTTGCTTTTAACTACTCTGATATGAATATTGAGGTGGCTGGGCATGGTGGCGCATACCAGCACTCTGGAGGCTGAGGCAAGAGAATCACCATGAGTTCGAGATAGTCTGGGATACATAGAGAACTCAAGGCCAGCCTGAACCTAATAGCAAGTCCCTGTCTCAAAAAACAAAAATAAACAAAAAATGAATGCTGTGGTGTATGTGTTGTCATAGTTGCTTTCCTGGTGTCAGGGCCAGTGGGCTGAAGGGAAGCCTGGTCAGGCAAGGTTCCCAAAGAAAAGAATATGTGTGGAGCAGACATCACATAAAAGCAGGAACCAAACTATTTTCCAGCACCACAATTATAGTAGTTTTTTGTCAGCTTACTAAGACATAGACAAAACAGTCCGGATGACCTTGCAGGCTGTGTGGCACATGCATGGTTGTCTATGGTGATTCATTATTATATAACAAAGCCCCATCATGAGCCTGGACTAAATGATGAGATTGTATCCTCAGGTGCCCTCAGACGCCCTCAGATGCCCAGGCTTTGACACATCTCACAGTGGCCTCCTACATCACACCTTTTCAAACTTCAGGTGGCTGCTGCTTCTTGTAAATGGCACACAAGGCTGCCCCTTGTGCTCAGAGCCCACAAAAGCAATACAAGGAACAACACATAATCATCAACCCCATTGCTATTGGAGCACCACTGAGAGCTACCCAGTGCCAGGTGGATCCTAGGGATTCTTATCATTGGGTTAGGGGGTCTTGTTGCAAGGCCTGGATGGCAGACACTTCCATCTCCATCTCTTGTAAGGACTCTTGTACTTGTTCCTGGTGATCAGGAATAAAAACACAGCATTCTACATGTAGGAGGGAACAAGAGCCTCTCTGTGCTGCAGTCAACAAATCCAGAGCCATACGGTTATGTAACACCACTTTTCTCATCTAGGACGTTTCATCCATGAGCAACATCAGAGACTGGCGCATGATATTTTAGGGCCTGTGCCATCTGTTGAGCCAGAGCTTCAACTTGGAGGGCTAGGTCTGTAGTCCCTGCCCCTGATACCAGTACTGCCATAGAATAAAACCACCAGGCCACTTGTTTGACCTGGTGCTATCTGTAATATACAGTCTCCCAATTGTTGGGTGTGTCTATCAGAGTGGGCCTGGTAGTGCTCTTAATATAGGGAAAGCCCCAGGAGCAGCACCCTGTCCAGTTTACAGGGAAATACGGCCAACTCATAGTGCAATAGACACATAAGGCATCCACCAGGGCCAGTCAACGGGCACTGTACCTATGGGCTTATGGCCATCCCACCAGGCATTTGTGTCATTCACCCATAATGTGTTGTTACACAGGTGCAGGGTATCCATCCTGCTGTGTGATTTCCCACTGATTCATTGATCTATTCAATTCATAGTGGGGCAACATCAAACAATATTATTTGATTCAAGGGAAGGGGCTGCAGCTCAGCAGCACTGAGCCTGCCTGGCAAGTGCAAGGTCCTGAGTTTGGTCTCTGGCACTGGAAAAAACATTACTTGATTCACCGTCATCCACCCCCAACTCTTATGCATCATAGATCCCAGTCCTTGTGGAGTGGTTGTGCTCTTCCAGATCAGTGCCTCAACAGCCTGGTGTCACTGATCCCACATGGGTCCATCTGGTTCTGCTGTCACTAGTCCATCCAATTGCGCAGAGATGCTGGCATAATTCTCCACAGAAGGCCTTTGGCCACACCCATCAGGAGTTCAGCGCAAACCCATCAGTGCGATTGCTGGTGCACATGAGCAAACATGTGTGCCCAGGAGACGATGCTGTTAGCTTGACTCACCCTGGTCAGAAAGACAGGATGGAAAGAGAAAGCATCATAGGGAGGCTGCTCACCCTTCAGGGAAGATACAGGCCACATGTTCATCCGGCATTAGGATGGTGGCTGGGATCATTTTACCTCCCGGTTTAGAATACCTGTGTCCCTGTTGCCACTGGAGGCAAGGGGGTTGGTCCCAGGTCTATCACCCCCAGGGGAATAGGCCAAGCAGCCACAATGGCACTTCCCTTTAGAACAGTGGCCCTGGCATCAGGTGGGGAGCACACCAAGGGCTTCAGGAGCTATGTTGAAATCCAGGGCTGCACCTCTGTGGCATAGCACAGTCCCTCCCCCCAGGGCTCCAAGAGGAACACAAACTCACCAGCAGGGGGTCTGTGGGCCACTCTCCAATCCATTAGTACTGGGTCCCCACCCACATAGGCTCTAGTGTATAGGGGATCAAAGCCCCTTTTATCACCTTAGGACTTTGCCTTGCCTGTCAAATGTGCAGACAAGTCAGCTGTACTTTCAGAAGGTGACCCAGTGAGCTGTCTCCTGTATGCTGGTGCTGGTCATTGAGCAATTGAACAGCCTGTGGTAAGGCCTGAATCCACTTGATAAACTTGGGAGCCAAATTGGCCAGCTTAGTTTTTAAGAACGCATTATATCTCTCAATCATACCAGCAGCTTTTGGCCAGTAGAGCACATAAAAGTGCCAGATAGTGTCATTGTCCCTGGGCCACTGTTGTACCTAACCCTTATAAAATGGCTTCCCCAGTTAGATGATATTCCTAGTGGCATTCCATACACTGCAGTCAAGCATTATAATGGTATGGGTCATTATAATGGTATGTGTCATTATAATGCAGTCAAGCCTTAATGGTATGGGTCTGTTCAGCAGAGAGCACAGAGTAGACAAAGCCTATACCCAAGGCAGTATCCACAGCAGTTAGAGCATATTTATGTCCCTCTGAGAGAGGCAAGGGCCTGATATAGTCTACCTACCATTGCTGCAGGGGATGGGGTGCCCACAGTATTGCATCCAATTGTGTGGGCACCCTCCTCCTCCAAGGGCACAGCTGAGTGCATTGAGGGCACACCTGCTGCTCTTGACTCTGAGGGAGTCATCTCCAAACGCCATCACTGTGCTACAGCTTGCATGGTACAGGGCCCTATGAGCCCTAGTTTCTTATGGAGCCAAAGCACCACTGCTGAGGGTGGCCCTTGAAGGGCTGCTACCCTTGTCAAGTAGTCGGCTAAATCATTCCCTGGCAAGAGGAGAGGCCTATATCCTGACACATGGTACACCACATGTGTTATGGTCTGGCCACGCTTCCATAAGTCTCCCCATAACCCAGCACCCATAGGAGTCAATATCCTATCTGCCAGTCTTGTACTGCCCAGGTTGGTAACCAGAGCATCAGCCCTCAGAATACGGCCCAACTGTCTGTGTAATCATGCAGAGATTCATCCTCATGCATGACAAGTAACCACATTGCCCACAACTGTGCCCATTGGCTTGACTTGCCTATCCCAACCTCAAACCAGAGTGTCTCTGGACTGGGGTAGACAGTGACTGCTGACCATTGCAGGGTTGTGCCATGACTAGGGCCATCAGTATACCAGGTCTCAGCCAGAGGTCTCTCCTTCCCTTCCACACAGGGACTAGTGGTCATGACCGGTAACTCATCATCCTGTGTGGTTTCTTGGGCTGTGTATGTCATGGGTCCCAGCACTGCTACCAGTTCGGCTGCTAGCAGGCTGGCTGAAAAAGAGGGTTTCTGCTATAGATATGTTCCTCACTGTGCTAGAGTGGGGGCCTGGGCCACTCCACTCTTGGGTCAAGACACCCATGTACGTACCCAGCCCTCTAGTGGGTATTTAGTTTGCACTTCCACAGTCTGCTGCTCTGTGATTCTCTCACAGGTGTGCAGAGCAGCATAGAGAACTGCCAACTGCTTCTCAGTCAGGGAATACCTGCTTTCAGCTCCTTTCTACAACTGTGACCAAATGCCAATAGGGTGCTTTCACTTCCCCTGCTTTTGCCACAAACCCCAGCCAAACCCAACCCACTCATTAGGGTGAAAGGCAGGATAGGGTCAATAACTTGAAAGGCCTATACTTGAGGGCTGGGGATTTAGCTCAGTGGTGCCAACGCCTGCCTCGAAAGCACAAGGTCCTGAGTTCAATCCCCGTTACCCAAAAAAAAGGAGGGGGGGCTATACTTGAGCGACTGCCCTCTTTGAGTCCTGGAATGCAGTTTCTGCTGCATCAGTCCAGTCCCATGTTGCACCCCTTTGAGTCATCTGATATAGAGTGCTCCAAGGTGTCTAGGCATGGAATGAACATCTGCCAGAAACCTAGCAAGCCCAGGTACACTTATAACTGGCATACAGTTGTTGGTCTACGGTATGCCTGGATATTATCAATTATTGCATCAGGGATTACGTTTTTCTTACCCAACCAGATAACACCCAAGAATTTGACAGAGAAGTCAGGGCTATGGACCTTGTCTTTGTGGATGGCCCACCCTTTGGCCAGCAAAGCTTCTTTTAGACAGAGTGCAGCAGCTTCTAAATCTGTATAGCAATCAGAGGTTAACATGACCTTATCAACATAATGGAACAAAGACACAGAATGTGGCTTGGTCTATGTGGCCAAATCCTGAGCCACCAGGCCATGGCACAAAATAGGGCTGTGTTGAGGGCCAGCGATGTAGTTCAGTGTTGCTGTGCCTGCCTGGCAAGTATAAGGTCCTGAGTTTGATCCCTAGTACCAAAAGAAAAAAAAAGTAAACACAGTGAAAAAGATAAAAGTTTTAGGGCCAGGATGTAGCTCAGTGGTGCCACACCTGCCTGGCAAGCACAAGGTCCTGAGTTCAATTTTTTTATCAAAAAATAAACAAACAACAACAAAATAGGGGTATGCAAATACTCTTGAGGCAACACTTGAAAACACTTGAAAAGTCCATTGTCTGCCCTGACAGGTGAAGGCAAACTGGTTTTCTCAGGCAGGATAGCAATGGAAAAGAATGCATTGGCCAGGTCTACTATGAAGTGGTATTGACCCAATGTCAGGGTGAGCTGGTCCATCAAGTCAGCAATATTGGGTACTGCTGCGTACAATGGAGGAGTCACTTTGTTCAGTTCCTAGTAGTCCATGGTCATTCTCCAAGTCCCATCGGGCTTCCACACAGGCCAAACAGCAGAATTGAAAGGACTTCATTCAGGGCATATCACCCCTGCTTCTTCTAACCTCAAAACAGTCTGTCCTATTTCCTTATGGCCTCCCAGCAGCTGGTACTGCTTCACACATACAACCCATGTTGCCTGTGGAAGAGTCAATGATGTGTGATGGTGATATCCTCAAACAATAATTTTTATCACACAAATCCACAAACAGAATTCCCCCTGTGTGGTGTCTAACCTGACACCAGTCAGTATGTTCACCCCCAGTATGCATTCAGCAACTGGGGGAGCATAAACATCACAGGGACTCGAGGCCAAACACCCAATCCCCAAAGTCACCTTGGCCTTCCAGACCATAATGTAGTGACCTCCAGGCCCTTCTATGTATGCAGTGGGTCCTGTGAAACAGTCTGGGTTGCCATGGATCAGTGTTGACTCGGCTCTGGTATCCACCAATGAAGTACACATTGCACCTTTTTCAGGGACCAATAAATAGTTAATTCCACATTTTGCCTCCAGTCTCCCAGGGTCCCTATCAACTGGGTACCTTGGCCTGTCTCCTAGTCTGGGTAAAAGGCTGCCCGCATCAGCTCATTCTGCTGCACAGGGGCTCCCTTTACCTTTGGGCCCATGAGCCAGCACTGCTGGTCAGGGTACAACTGCTTCCACAAAGACAGCAACACATCTAAGGACTGCCCATCCAGCTTCTCTGTGTCTAAGCCAGCTGCTTAATTCTTTTTAAATTCCTTTCCCCTCCTCCCCTACTCCCTTCCTCTATCTCTTGGTCCCCTTCCAGTTTGCAAAAGATCTCTCTGTTTCCTATTATTTATCTTTAATTTGCTCTTTATTTATATTTTGGGTTCCTCACATAAAAGAAATGATGTAATATATAAGCTTGTGTGTTTGACTTGTTTCACTTAACATTATGGTTTTTAGGTGCATCCATTTTCCTACAAATAATTTGTTTGTCCTTGTTTATGGCAGAGTACTACTCCATTGTGTATAAATAACACATTTTCTTTTTTTTTTAATTTTATTGGTACATTTTAGGTGTACAATATAATGACATTCATCACTAGAAATTTGGACTTTTACATAATCTCTCCTGGTTCTTAATTTTCCCTCTTCCCTTGCCCTCCCTTCAACCCCTCCATCTCTCTCTATTTACCAAGACTTTGTTTCCATTTTTCTCACTTTCTCTTATTAATTCCATTCCCTTCTTTCCTTTCCCTTACCCCTCCCACTTCCCCTTCCCCTTTGTGCCTTTTCTTCCTATTTCACATTATCTATTATACCTTTTAGTCCTTATTTACACTTTCAATTTCTCACACTAGAGAAACTATTCTGTATTTACACATGTGTGTCCTATTTATTTCACTTAAGAGTATCACCTCAATGTGCATCCATTTAGCTATAAATGTCTCTAGTTTCTCATTTTTTATGGCTGAGTGATACTCCATTTTATTAAAAAAAGCACATTTTCTTTATCCAGTCTCCAGTTGATGGCCAATTGGGCTGCTTCCAAGTTTTAGCTATTACAAATTGTGCTGCTATGAACATGGGTACACATACATCACTGTGGTATGATTCTTTTAATTCTTTGGGGAAGATCCCCAGCAGGAGAATAGCGGGGTCAAATGGGACTTCCAGTCATAGTTCTTTGAGGTATCTCCATACTGATTTCCACAGTGGTTGCACCAGTCGACACTCCCACCAGCAGTGGAGCAGGGTTCCTCTTTCCCCACAGCCCTGCCAGCATTTGCTATTGGTTGATTTCATGATAGCAGCCATTCTTTCTGGGGTGAGGTGGAATCTCAGTGTTGTTTTCATTTGCATCTCTCGAATGACCAGTGATGTTGAACATTTTTTCAAATGTTTATTTGCCATTTCTACTTCTTTGTATGAGAAATGTCTGTTCATTTCAGTTGCCCATTTTTGGATTGGGTCTTTAAATTTGGGAGGTGTGGGGTTTTTTTTTTAAAGTTCTTTATAGATTCTAGATAATAGACCTTTGTCTGAGGGATATAGGACTGCATAACTCTGTAATCATAAAACTCCCCTAGCCCCAACTGTGATTGAATGTGAGTAAATAGATAAAGACGCTTCTTAGTTCCAGGACACTAGATAAGATCCGTATCAGCCATAATTATCCAACTCTTTGTTCCGACACCACTATCTATAGAACAATCTACAAAGCGTCTGGTGACTATGAGTACATGTCAGGCTAATTAACATACAAATGTATGACCACTAATCTTTGTTCCTTCTTCTGTAAATTTCACCTGTTAACTTCCCTGCAAGCCCTTATAAAAAGAGCCTGGACTCTGGACTGAGGCCTCTCTAAGCTACTTTGCTTTGGGAGTGCCGTCTGGCCAGACTAAGGTCTGTTTCACTTTCCAACTTGTCCGGTGTGTTGGTGTGTTCCTTCCCGGGTGTTCTTCCCTGCAGTCCGCTCCTTGGAGGGTTTGGTAAGGCCCTTGGTCTTACATTCTGGAGGCACCGCTGGGATCCCCGGGTGTGCTCCACTACAGTCAGCTCCTTGGAGCATCTGGTAAGGCCCTTGGCCTTACATTCTGGAGGCACCGCTGGGATCCCTGGGTGTGCTTCAGTATAGTCAGCTCCTCGGAGCGTTTGGTAAGGACAGCAGTCTTACAATGGACAGTTGCTGAAAATTTTTTTTTCCCATACTGAGGTTTGTCTCTTCACACTGGTGGTTTCTCTTGCTGTGCAGAAGCTTTTTAATAAGAGATATCTCTTCTTGTTAAAAAGCTTCTGCACAGCAAGAGAAACCACCAGCAGTGTGAAGAGACAACCCACAATGTGGGAAAAAATCTTCACCTGCTGTTCCTCAGACAAAGGTCTACTATCTCGAATCTGTAAAGAACTTAAAAAGATCAGACCTCCCAAATTTAAAGACCCAATCTGAAAATGGGCAACTGAAATGAACAGACATTTCTCAGACCAAAAAGTAGAAATAGCAAATAAATACATGGAAAAATGTTCAACATCACTGGTCATTCGAGAGATGCAAATGAAAACAACACTGAGATTCCACCTCACCCCAGAAAGAATGGCTGCTATCATGAAATCAACCAATAACAAATGCTGGCGGGGCTGTGGGGAAAGAGGAACCCTGCTCCACTGCTGGTGGGAGTGTAGACTGGTGCAAGCACTGTGGAAATCAGTATGGAGATACCTCAAAGAACTAGGACTGGAAGTCCCATTTGACCCCGCTATTCCACTGCTGGGCATCTTCCCCGAAGAATTAAAAGAATCATGTGTGCCCATGTTCATAGCAGCACAGTTTGTGATAGCTAAAACTTGGAAACAGCCCAAATGCCCATCAACTGGAGAATGGATAAAGAAAATGTGGTTTTTTAATAAAGTGGAGTACTACTCAGCCATAAAAAATGAGAAATTAGAGACATTTATAGCTAAGTGGATGCATATTGAGGCAGTACTCTTAAGTGAAATAAATAGGACACACATGTATAAATACTGAATAGTTTCTCTGGTGTGAGAAACTGAAAGTGTAAATAAGGACTAAAATGTACAATAGGTAATGTGTAATAGGAAGAAAAGGGGCAAAGGGGAAGGAAGTGGGAGGGCTAGGGGAAAGGATAGAAGGGAATGGGATTAATATGAGAAAATGGAAAAATAGGAACAAAATCTTTGTAAATAGGGAGGACTGGAGGGGTTGAAGGGAGGGCTGGGCAAGGGTGAAAAATAAGAACCAAGGGAGATTACGTAAAGGTACAAATTTCCAATGATGAATGTCATTATATTGTATACCTAAAATGTACCAATGATTAGAATGAATAATTGATAATGCAAAATAGGAAGAAAAGGTCCAAAGGGGTAGGGATAGTGGGAGGGGCAGGGGAAAGGAAAGAAGGGAAAGGAAAAATGATGAGAGATGGAAAAAATGGAAATAAAGTCTTTGTAAATAGGGAAGGGTGGAGGGGGTGAAGGGAGGGCTAGGAATGGGGGGGGGAGAAGAGATCCCATTTGTTGATTGTTTGTGGTAGTTCATGGACAACTGAGGTTTTGTTCATAAAATCTTTTCCTGCACCAATGTCTTTGAGAGTTTTACCTAACCTCTGTTCCAGCTGATTCAGTGTTTCTGTTTTGATATTTAGTTCTTTAATCCATTTTGATTTTAATTTAGTGCATCGTGGGAGATATAGGTCTAGTGTTAGCCTTTGGCAAGTTGAAACCCAAGTTTTCCAGCACCACTTATTAAAGGGGCTATCTTTCCTCCAGTGAGGGTGTTTGGCTCCTTTATTGAAGATAAGATGGCTGAGTGTGTCTGGAGTTGTTTTTGCATCATCTTCTAATCATTTCCACTGGTCCTCAGGTCTGTTTCTTTGCCAGTACCATGCTGTTTTTATCACAGTAGCTTTGTAGTATAGTTTCAAGTTGGAGGTTTGATACCCCCTGCCATGTCTCTGTTACCTAGAATTGCTTTTGCTCTTCTGGGTCTCTTCTTGTTCCAAATGAATTTTTGGATTGTTTTCTCAAGGTCCAATACCACAGTTTTTTATCCATTCATCTGTTGATGGACATATAGGACTTCCAAGATTCAGCTATTGTGAATTGTGCTGCTATAAACATGGGTGTGCATGTATCACTGTAATATGATATCTTTAACTTTTCTGGGAAGATTCCTAGAATTAGAATAATTGGGTTGAAAGGAATTTCTAATTTTAGTTTTTTGATGAAACTCCAAATTTATTTCCATAATGGTTGGACTAATTTACATTCCTACCAAAAATGTAGAAGAGTTTCTTTGCTCCCACAGCCTTGCCAATATTATTTGATTTCTTGATGATAGCCATCCCTACTACAGTAGGATGGAAACTCAATGTTGTTTTAATTTACATTTCTTTAATGGCCAGTGGTGTTGAACATTTTTCATGTATTTATTGGCCATTTGTGCTTCTGAGAAGTGTCAGATCTTTTCAGTTGCCATTTTTTTATTTGGTCCTTTCTTTGCGGGGGGGTAAATTTTTTTTTTTTTTTTGTACCAGGGATCGAACTTGGGCCCTTCTGCTTCCAAGGCAGGAGAATTTAAATTTTTTAGTTATTTAAATATACTAGATATTTGTCCTCTGTCTGAAGAGTAGGTGGCAAAAATGTTTTCCAATCCTGTAGCTTTTCTCTGCTCTCTGTTAGTTGTTTCCTTTGCCATGCAGAGGCTTTTTTATTTGATATAATCCCATTTGTTGGGATGTTTCTTTCTTTTTTTCTTTCTTTCTTTCTTTCTTTCTTTGGTACTCGGGATCAAACTCAGGACCTTGTGCTTGCAAGGCAGGCCTGGTGCCACTGAGCTAAATCCCCAGCCCTGGGATATTATTTCCTGTGCAAATGGGATTCTGTTCAAAAAGTCTTTTAATTTCAATTTTAATTTTAACTTTTAATTTCTGGCCCCAATTTGTTCAACAAGTTTATAAAATAAAGCATCAACGGCTTGCTGATTTCTCTGTCCTCTTCTCCAGACTATCAAAGATGGTGGTTCATCAACACCAAAACTCATCTTCTTTTGTCTCTCTTAGCCCAGTTAGGGTGAGACCTGTGATTCTTGGGTAGGGGATATCAATGCCCCTCCTCAGCCCAAAGCAGTTATAACAAGATGAGCCCTCAGGCCTTCTTTACCGCTTAAGAATATGGGATCAAAGTTGGGGGGCAGGGGTGAGGTAAGGTAGAAGAAGTAAAGATAGGTAGGAAGGAGAGAAGAAAAATCATAATTTTAAAAATGAAAATTGCAGCTTCAAGATGCAAGCCTACTTTAAATTGTTTTTCTTTTCTCCCAGAACAAAATAAGCCTGGGCCATTCCATTTTATCTGCAAATGGGTTCCAGCCATTCCCTTTTTACTTTGAAAATGGGCTTTTACCTCTCAATACACCACTGCTTTTCACCTATAAAATAGGCCTTGTGTGAATGGGCCTTTATCTTTCTGTGTGAGCCATCCTTTTCCCAAGACTGAACTTCCTATAGATTTACAAATTCCACAGATTTCCAGTTAAAAACACATAAATATTCCCCGCTCCAAACTGTGGCACACCTCTCTCTCTCTCTCGAAGACCCACTCTATCTCCTTGAGTGTATACTTTTGAATTTCTGCCTAATATAACCCATCTCATGCCTCTTTAAAAAAACCAACAAAACAATAGCAACAACTATGCCATTGTGGCAATAACAATGAAATTAGCAATAATAATAGAATCAAAGACAAACTGAATACTGACAATGTAGACAGCTAAAACAGGCAGTCAGACAGGGCTGGGCCCTCAAAGTCAGAAGACAACTACAGCTGGAGGCCTGTGCATTCATTGAAGGCCAGGCTTCCAGACAGAGAATTGACAACACCTACATATTTCCCCTAGGGATGAACAACAGTGATTGATATTCTAAATAGGCATCCGTCACCTTGGGTGGGGAACCAAAACCTTCCTAGCCCATTCTTTCCTAGAAAAGTCCTTGTTCATTACATGCACATTTCCTACATGACTTGCCTCCCATTTGATCCCCATTTAATCAATATTACCTAAGTGACTATACTTATAATCTTATTGACCTTAGTTTGGACCTCTTTATACTCATCTTGTGATCTTATATTGGATCAATATTACATAAGTGACTATACATGTAATCATACTGTCTGACCATAGTTTTGTCCCACCTTACACCCACTTCACCTCATGGTTTTGCTCTATAAAACTCCCTTGAGAAGTGGGGCTCATGGGCAACCCACTTTTTGGGCTTCCTTCTGTCTCTCTTAGACAGAAGCTTTCTCTCAACAAATTCTTCCTACTCTTAACCTCTGGTGTTCCTAGAATTCATTCTTTACTTCTAGAGAACATAAACTTGGTGTGTCAGACATCTAGCAGTTGGGAGTTATGATATTTCCCTTATATTATTTGGAGGTTCATACATAATATGTTCTATATCTCTCGACGGGAGGTCGGCACACCCCGGCTCTGTGCTGCCCTGGCCTCTGGGACTCCAGGTTTCTCTGCCCCTGGCCCAGCCCTGGGTCCTACCTCCGTGCTGCACCCTCCTTGAGAACTGGGCTTGGTCCCAGCAGCTGCCGCTTGCTATGGGCTGCAGGGCTGTGACTGAGGGGGAGGAGGTAACCCACACTATTGGGTCTATCACATTGGGCGGTAGTGGGAGATTATGGCTATGCGGGTCTGGCTGGGGGAGGACTAGGATGAAAGCAGACTCAGCTATGGGTAACTGGAAAGAAATGGCTGCCTTAAATTTGGAGAGCGGATCCTGTCCCAGAATGGGGACAGGGCAGCGAGGTAAAAGGAGAAATGACTGGGAGAAAGGGAGGCCCTGTATGTGGCAAGACAAAGGCTCAGTGGCTAGCGGGGAGGAAACAAGTCCGTCAACTCCCGCAATCGAGACTCCTAAGGGACTCGTAGGTCCGGGGCACTCAGACAAGGCAGAATAAGTGGCCTCAGTCAATAAGAAATGAGATTGGCTTACCTGCCACTGCCACATGGATAGTTACCCTAGGCTCCTTTGATGTGATAGGTGAAGGGGCCAACATCCCAGGGCACCGTCACTCTTCCATGGCTAGGCCCAACAGGTCAGGCAGAGATGGATTGGATTCCCTCCACTCTGGATTCCCTCAGATGGACTGGCCTCCCACACTGAGGGGAAGGAGGACAGTCTACCTTCCAGTGTCCCTTCTGTTTGCACAGAGGGCAGGGTCCTGATGGTGGTGTTGGGGACTGGCAGTCCCTAGCCCAGTGGCCGGCTTTATCACAGTTAAAGCACAGACTAGAAGGGGCCCTTGCTGGTCCCCATTGACTGGTTCGGGAGCCTTGTAGGGCAGTAGCCAGTAGCTAGTACTTAGCCAGATCATGCTGGGCTTTTTTTGCCTTTGCCTGATCCTCTCGACCATTGAAAAATTTAAAAGCCATAATTAAAGTTCCCTCGGCCCATGCAGGATCAACTTTGGTGAATTTTTGGAGGCCCTCAGTTAAGTGGGCTAGAAATTGGGCCGGATTGTTATCCTCCCTCTGAGAAATTTCCCTGAGCTTATCATAGTTGACTGCCTTAAGGGCAGCCCTTTGGAGGCCTGCCTGATAATTCCAACTGGGGTCCTCCTGGGGGATGGCAGTAGTGCCCACAGGCTTGATATTATCTGCCCAGTGGGCCTCGTCTGCATGTGCCTGGGCTGCCAGCCAAACCCTCTCTTTTTTCCAGGAGAAGAGTGGAAGAGAGAATAACACAGAGATCATGTCAAGCAAGATCATAGGACTGGGTCAGATACCTAAACTCTTTGAGATATGTGTTGGGGGTATGGGGGCTGGTGGCAGGGTCAAAAGGAGGTTCATCCAGGTAGGGAGGAGGTTTGGAATGGGCTAAGAGAATTTGAGAGGTGGGGCAGGAGGAACACAAAGAGGGGCAAGAGCAGAGGGCGAAGAAGGCTTGAACATAAGGAATTTCAGACCATTTGCCATTGCGCTGACAGAAATTGTCCAGATTGTGGAGCATATTGAAATTGAAAGTGCCATTCTCGGGCCATTGACCCGTTGTCTAAACGGTATTGAGGCCAGGTAGTATTACAGTAAAAAATTAGCTGCTTTGGCCTAACCGAGTCCCCAAGGCCGAGGGTTTTAATGTGTTTTAAAACAGCCCAGAGGGGTGTCCTGAGGTGGGCGAGACTGAGCGGTGCCCATTTAGGTGTCTGCAAATTAAAAAGGGTGAGGACGAAGATTCCCAAGAAAGGGGGCAGGGAAGGAGCATCCTCGTTCCTTAATCCATTTCTACTACTGAGGGCTAGCCCAGCCCAGGAGTGAACCGTTTGCAAGTCAGATGTCTCCGAGGTGGCGAGGGTTCAGCATTCCCGGAAGGCCGGAGGGTGCTCCTGACCTAGGGCTTGGATTTTCCTTGGAGCTCCCGGAGTCCAACAGACAGGAGACTCGACAGGGAGACCCTTGATTTACCCGGTGAGAGAATCAGGCCGGTGTTGGATGCGGCATCAGCAATGGCAAAGGACTGAAAGCCCCGGAGGTATGTGCCCTGGTTCGGCAACTGCAGGTCCGGGAAGGGGTGATCAGGAGTGCAGTTCTGGACCCTGGTGGGGTGAGCCCGCAGGTCCCGATAGTTCCGCCTCCCGGGTTTCGGCACCAGAATGAAAGGGTCGCCGAAGAAGAGGGGTACACATGGATGTTCAAGCAAGCTTTATTGGGGCGGCACTCTGCAGCCTGCCGGGCTGACTCACAGAATGGAGACCAGCAACTGTATGGGCTGAGCTGGAGGCTTATATAGGGATCTTGCAGGTGGGAGAGCACTAGGCCATTGGTGGGGGTGAGTGATTGGGGCTGGGGTATGTAACAGTAGGTTTCGGTCAGGAGGGATGGAGTCACTGCTTTCGGGAAGCCCCTATCTTACTGGAACATCTGACCACGAAACCAGTGGAGCAGAAAGACCTTAACTAGGCAGAGAGTCACTAACAAAGGGAGGTCATGCCTTAGTTATGCGGAAGTTCCCTGTTCCCTGTGGCTGGAGTGGGGCAGGAGGAAAGGAGAGGAGGGGGCTTGCTCTGTGGGGGCTCTGAAATACCTAACATTAAGGAGTAAAAGAAAATTAATAGAATTAGATAAAAATCACAGAAAAGAACAATAAAAAGAAGAAAAAAGAAAAAAACAGAGCAAAATAAAGAGCATAAAAGAAAGAAAAAGAAGAAACAAAGAGGGCCAGGGATTTAGCTCATTGGTTGCGCATGTGCAAGGACCCAAGTTTGATCCCTGGTACCAAAAAAAAAAAAAAAAAAAAAAAAAAAAAAAGAAACAAAGAAACAAAGAACCCACCCCCCACCCTCAGTGAAGAAAAAGAAAAATGAGTCCAAAAAATTCCTCCATGTTTTTGAATGAATAGTTTCTTTTCAGAGTTTTTAGTATTAGAATCCACCAGATACGGGGAATGGATAGGGAGTCACTACAAGACCTATTTTATTTCCACACACTTTTTTGTGTGTGAATACTTAGGGCCAGGGATTTAGCTCAGTGTTTCTGCTCCCTGCCTTGCAAGTGCAAGGACCCCAGTTTGATCCCTGGTACCAATAAATAAATAAATAAATAAATAAATAAATAAATAATACTGAATCCTACTCCATCTTTCCTTCTGGGTGTGGTCAGTCAGTGGTGTACACCCTAGGGCTGTATTCACTCCAGCCACTCTCAATTTCTATGCCCCTCTGTGAACCCCAAGTCACAGCTTTCTCTGCCTAGCTTTATAGCCTGTGGATTTGTGAGGTGCCCCCACCCTACTCCAGTGGTCCCTCTGCCTGTACACTTCAGGCTGTGGCAACTGTCCAACTCAAAGTGTATCCCTGTTCACATTGGCAGATGGGGAAAGGAAATAGACTGCTGAGTTCTGTACTGGATATAGGCAGTAGGGTAGGGGCAGAGGCTCTAGTAGTCCACCGTACTTAACACCAGCACTGCGGACCCAGGCCCCTCCAAAACCACATATGACTAACCTTTTTTTCTTCTTTTTATTGTTCTTTCTTGTGATTTTTATCTAATTGTATTAATTTTCTTTTACTCCTTAATAGTGTAATATTTTCTCACCATGGAGAGTGGGATTCCCATGTCTTTCTCAGCCTGAGCTTAAACTTTTCAGAAAGGGTCTAAATCTAGCTTGCATCCTCTCTGCAACTATCTCTTTGGTTGTCTCTCAGTCACTGTGGTGGTGACCCCAGAAACCCTCAAGTGTGCTTGTTCTGTACCTCAATCTTAAATAATTAACTCCTTCCCAAAATGTCTCCTGATTAAATATTCTCATATGACAGGTGTTGTACTTGATTTCTTCAACTCTAACCAGCCATGGAAGGAGGTACTTTCAAGTAAAACTGAACATTTTTTTGCAGTGTACAATAACTGGGGACTTATGGGGGCGGGGGGGGGGTAGCACTGCCAGTCTGGTCCATTGTTTCTCCCTAGAGCTGCCAACACTCTGAGCTTACCTTTTTTTAGTGGAGACAGGTTTCCCCCGCCATCAGGAGTTGGGGTAAGCTTTCCAGGCTTCTTTGTTCTTTCTCTCCATTGTGCTCAGTTTCTCCCACTTTATTGTAGCTTCTAGTTATCCTATCAGCTCTCTCACTTCCCAGAAATCTACTTTTTTTTTTTCTTTACTAAGTCATTGCTTTTCAGATATCTTAATTCCAGGTCCTTGAGATGCTGTATTTTGCTGTCAGTATTTACTTTACCAGTTTTAATCTCCTCAAATAGTCTATTCCAAATTCATCTTTTTAGTAAATAAGCACATTATAAGTGCCTTATAGAGCATCCCAGAATTAGAGCTGGGCATGGTGGTACATGTCTGTAATCCCAGCACTTGGGAGGCTGAGACAGAAGGATCTTGAGTTCAAGGCCATCCTGGGCAATTTAGAGAGATTCCCTCTCAAAAAGTAGATATAGAAAGCCAGGCAATTAGCTCAGTGGCACCGCTCTGCCTCACAAGTGCAAGGTCCTGAGTTTGATCCCTGGTACCAAAAAAAAAAAAAAAAGTAGATATAGATAAATAGGTAAATAGACCCAGAAAAGAGAGAGAACTCCTTTTCTGGGATGTACCTTAGGAATCTAACAGATACATGTAAGGTGAGAAGCTGGTTTAGTTCATCTTTATTTTAACTTAGTGTATAAATGTGGTCCTTTCATTAATGGCATTAATGTGTTTTATTCACTGGATTTCACCTGTGATTGTGTGGCAGGGTTCCTAATTCTCATTCCACTAGCAACAAAGCCATTGTTTCTCAAAATGTGTCAAATATAATTTGGCATCTAACAATGTCAAAGGGTGGGAAAGGAGATATTGTCTCTGTAGCTTCAAATGAGTAAGATTTGAAAACTGTGTGCAACACAAGTTTGGAAGGCTTCCAGGATCATAGAGGTCCTGCCAGAGGGGTGGACTTTGTTTAAAGGGAGCAAAATGTCCTAAAGAGAGTCCTTATACTTTCTAGTTAACCTATCAGCTCTCTCTCAATTCCCAGAGATCTACTCCCCTCCATCTCTTTTTTCTTCACTAAGTCATTTCCAGATATTTTGATTTCAAGTCCATGTTTCTGGTCTGTTCTATTCTTTTCTCATATTACTCTCACTATATCTATCCATCCATCCCACTATACACACTACAGAGAGAAAGAGGTGTGTGTGTGCATGTGCATGTGTGTGTATGCATGTATAGATACAATAAGCATTTTTCATTACTCTGAACTTCACAGCCAGGAAGTTAAATCCACCTGGAGACCAGATTGGAGAAAGTCTAACTGCGTTCATCACTGCTTCTTTCTTGGCCCATCTGTGTTTGCTGTGGGATTGATTGATTGATTCATTCATTCATTCATTCATTGAGACAAGGTCTTGCTACATATTCTAGGCTGGCATTGAACTTTATGTAGCTTCTAGTTATCCAAGCTTGTCTTGAACTCACAGCAATACTCCTGCCTTTGCATCCTGAGTGTTGGATTATAGATGTGTACCACCATGTCCAGCCTGCTGTGGCTTTCCATTTCTATATCACACCCTCTTAACTCACACGTCTACCATCAGCTAGGAATAATATCATTGTTTCTTTGTGTAAATTCTTGAAAAGGCTAGCACTCTGGGAGGATAAGGCAGAGGACTGCAAGTTTTTGAGTCCCATCTAGCCAATTTAGCAAGACCATGTCTCAAAATCAGAAAATAAAATAAAATGAAAACAGCCAGGATATAACTTGGTCCAAAGGCCTTGAGTTCAATCCCTAGTAGAACCAAAATAAATACATAAATTTTATATATGGATAAAAAAGAAAGGGATAAAATCTGTTGCTCTCTCTGGTCTTTATCATAATCCACTTCATGGGCACTTACTCATCCTGGGGATTGGTTCCCTAGGGTCAAGTTCCCTCTCCCCATCTCCTTAGTGATTGTGGGGCACAGGGCTAAAGATTGGCATGCTAAGCTGACCCTCTGAAAGATGTGGGTGGGACAGTTTAAATTAGAAGTTACTAGACATATTCAGTTGATAGCCTTAACTTCCATATATTCCACTCGAGAGACTTTGGGCGTCACTCCACATCCCTGAGCTTCAGTTCCCCTCTCTGTGAATGGCTCTGCTAACACTGGTGGCACTGGTGGCACAAGTTTACTGTGAGGAATAAAGGAGAGAGAAAGAGTGAGCAGAACAGAGAGCCTGGTACATAGCAGCTGCCCAGTGAAGAACAACAATTACAACAAACGTTCAGACTCAGTGGTAAATGCTTTACTGTACTTTATCATCTTCATTCTCCAAACAGATTTACTGTGTTCATTAAAACCGAATTTCCCATTAGTCAGAAGCTTATTAAGAGTGAAGCATCATTTTATCTTTAAGTGCCTTATTCTTTCTAAATTTAATAGACATTTATAGAGGACCCTCTGGATGCAAAGCTTAAGGAAGACTACTCCAAGGGCTGGGGATTTAGCTCAGTGGCACCGTGCCTGCCTCGAAAGTGCAAGGTCCTGAGTTCAATCCTGATAACAAAAAAGGAAAGGAAGACTACCCCAGACATGTTGGAGCTCAAAAGGCAGAGAAAGAACCTGATAGATTAGAGTCCAAAGAAGTGACTGAGTCTTACAAAAATCAGTTAAACTAATAACTTGAAAATAGCTCAAAAACATTTTTATCAAACAGTGATCAAAAACATGCCTTTCTGCTCATCCACCTGCTGTGGTTTGAATATGTTCCCCCAAGTTCCTGTGTTAGAAACTTAACCCCAAATCCATGTGGTAATGGTATTTGGACTGAGGCTTTTGAGAGCTAACTAGGATTAAGTGATGTCACAACAGAGGGTTCCAGGATGGCACTAGTGGCCTTGTGAGACGAGGGACACCAGAGCTAGCATATTTGGGCTGGTCTGCTGTGTGATGCTCTCTCCAGTGTCATGAGACACCAAAAGAGCCCTTACCAGAGGGTGAGCAGAGGCCACATGATGCTCTTGGACTTCCCAGCCTCCAGAACCATGAACCAAATAAACCTCTAATCCTTATAAGTTACAAGGACTTGGGTGTTTTGTTACAGGCACAGAAAACAGACTGAGACCTCAATTTTCCCACTGTTTCTGGAATGGAAGCTAGATGCTCATTATGTCACAAGCAAAGGCTCACTCAAACTTCCTTAAGGTAAAGGGACAGCTTCCCAGGGACTAGGCCTGGGTCACAGGCTGTTCAAGGGGCCATCTCTGTCTGGTGCTCCAATGCAGCTGCCCTGGCTTCCTCTCCCACCAACTGACCAGCTTTGTCTAATCTACTTCTACTTAAACTTGGCCAGGGCTGTCGGGCCATCTCTGGGGCCTGCTTTTGGATCAGATCACCTGGTCCCTCCTGTCTAGTCATGGTGGACTCTGGCCCTCCCAGCCCCAGGCAGCTCCCTAGACTAGGGGCTGTGGGGAGGCAGTTTCATCTAGAAGGGGAAATAGGGTGTGGAAGTCCTTGTGTCTGCCTGACAGACATGGCAAATACATTTTAAAGACAGAAATTAAGCCATAGTATCCTATCATACTTTCTTCTTGAGTTGTCTGGATTCCTCTACCCATCACTATGGTCATGGTTTCCAAACAGCAACACTTGGGATGCAATGCTTCTTGGCCCTACCTAGAACATAATGGTAGCCAAGAGTCTGCTTTTTTTTTTTTTAAGCACAGCTCTCAGAGTTCCCAAAATGTGTCATTTTCATTGGTGCACATGCTGGTTGGCAGAGTTGACCCACAGTAAATGTTTGATGGAAACAGAACAAAACAATAAGTTTTCTTAAACTATCACAGCATACAAAAACCTCCCCCTACTTTTTCGTCCTGAAAAATCTTTCTCATTTCTGGTCTAATTTCTTAATTTCTCCACTGGGGAGAGATGGGGGGCTGACAGATCAGCTGCACCTTTGCTTTCCTATTCTTGTCCCAGCACAGGTGGAGACAGGACCAAACTGCAGCTCCCTCCCCCAGCCCTCACACGTAGTGGCTGTGTCTGTGAGATCCTCTGACAGCCTGCAAGCACAGTGCCTGCAACATGCAGACTTGCAGGAGGAGCGAGTGCTAGGGGAACATAATTTACTACACTATCTATACTGTAGTTCTACACAAAGACAATGGCCAGTGCCTCGGTCTCCTTTATGTCTTCCCCAAGTGCAATGGGGATTAACTTGCTTACGTGTGCATAACCAACAGAGCCCAAGGTGAATCATACAATTTGTCCACAGTGATTTTTTTTTTTTTTTTAGGGCGTTGGATATACTGGGGATTGAGCCCAGGGCTTTCACACTGAGCTATATCTCCAGCATTTCATTTCCAGATAGGTTCTCACTAAGTTGTTTAGGCTGGGATCTAACTAGTGATTTTCCTGCCTCGGCCTCTAGAATGCTGAGAATACAGGTTTGTGCAGCAACTGCAGCCACTGAATTTGCCTAGGTAACTGCTTTTTGTTCTTTTTAAAATTGTTTTTGTTTTGTTTTGTTTTGTGAAACAAGGTGTCCTTATTCCAGGCAAGTGCTCTACCCCAGCCTTAGTTGTACCCCAGCCTTGACAGTCTATTTTCACCCTTTCACATATGTATTTTATTCTTAAGCAAGCTATTTTAGCAAAGCTATAGAATGCAATAAGAATGACTTCCTAAGGAAAGAAGAGAAAGGAAAAATTATGAGAAAAGGGAAAAATGGAAACAAAGTATTTGTAAATAGGGAAGGGAGGACAGGGAATGGGGAAAAAAATAAGAACCAAGATACATCATGTACAGGTACAAGCACCCAATGATAATTGTAAACTATTGTATACCTAAAATGTACCAATAAAAGAATTTAAGCAAAAAAAAAAAAAAAAAAAAAGAATGACTTCTTTTGGGAATTGAATTCAGGGCTTTTTTTCCTTTTCTTTTCTTTTCTTTTTTTTTTTTCTTTTTGAGACAGGGTCTCTCTTTATAGTTCAGGCTGGCCTTGAACTCACTATGTAGCCCAGGCTGACCCTGAACTCACGGCAATCCTCCTAACTCAGCCTCCCAAGTGCTGGGATTACAAGTGTACACTATGTTGCCTGGCCCAGGGCTGTTGACATAGTAAGTAAGTGCTCTACCACTGAGCTACCTCTCCAGCCCAGTGATTTGCACTTTAGTAGACTTGGTTATAAGAAATATTCTTAAACCAGGCATTAGTGGCACACATTGTAACAGCAGCATTTTCAGGCTAAAGCAGGAACATTGAGAGTTCAAGGCCATCCAGGGCTACAGATCAAGACCCTGTCTCACATAAATAAATTAATTAATTGATTAAAAATAAAAGGTATTTTTCCTGTGTCTTTCTTTCCAGAGAACATGAGCTAAGACTCAAATTTACTTTATGCTTCTGATCTTCTGATCTTACAGAGATGGGCAGAGAGTTTCAACTACTCTTGTTCCTGTGAGATTACAATGGGTAGGTTTGGTTTTAGAAGAACTCTCAGTTGAGGCAGCTTTTTTTTTTTAAATCCTGCAGCATGACTAATAATGGCACTTATTAAAATGGAAGTCAAAATACCTAGAATAAAGCCCATCGTGGTGGCACACGCCTATAATCCAAGGACCAGGGGGCTGAGCCAGGAAGATGGCTGGGAGTTGGAAGCCAGTATGGGGTACATAGTGAAACCCTGTCTCAAAAAAAAAAAGCTAGAATAAAGACTTTGGCAGAATACATGGAGACATGCATAATTTTGCACACTTTAAGTATATGCCTTGATCGTTTATTCACTTCTCACTTAGATTCTAAAAGCAAGAAGTGGAAATAAATGACAGAAATAAAAGGTAAATGTGCTTCAAAAGCCATTCCTACAGTGAATTTTAGGCAATTTGAATTTCCTGGGAAGTCTTCTTGGCTTTGAGGACATAATACATTGAGAGCATTTTTCGCTGTCAGAGCTAATCTTTCAAATCTGGCACAAGATTACAAGCAAAACTGTTTCACGTGGCACTTTTGTTTCTACATGACTTTTAACTCTAGTTTCCCTCTGGCTTTGCAAAAACAGACCCGTGAATCATTGACTTCGAAGGTGAGAGTGAGTGGCCTGTGTCCCCTCTTTGGCACCGGGATGTGCTTGGAGGTTTGCTTGTGGCTCCTTCCCTGGTTCTGGCTGAGGAGGGGTGGGGCAGAGAGCTCTTGGCCACACAGGGTCTTTTTTGCTGGTTGGCTATGCATCCTGTCAAACACAGTGGAAAAATTTGTTTCCATGTGCAAACAAGTGTTTCAAAATTATCTTACTGTCTAAAGCAGGGGTTATTTATTAGGGACAAAGCCATTCTCCATATCAAGTCATAATCATTCTAGTTCCAGCTCTTGTACCTTCTCCCCTACTGGCCCATCTGCTTTGGTTCCTGTTCTTGTCAGTTGCCCTTCTATCCACCCATCCCATGTACCTTGATGTGTTTGTTTATGACCCTTGTGGAATTTAGGACTTTATCTTAATAGCCATTCATTGATAGACTTCAATAATTGTTATAATGGTTCTGGAAAATGAAAGGTAGGATTTTTAGAGTTTGATTCATTCCCAATTTCTTTCCTTTATCTCAAGTGAAATGAAGATTCTATTTTTAGACTAAACAAAGATGCTATCATGGCTTGTGTCTAGATGTCCCCTCAAAGCCTCATGTGGTCATAGGTGGGGCTTTTTCAGAGGTGGCTGGATCTAGAATGTGAGACTGGGATCAAGGGCAATAGGATTAAGGGTGTGAATGCCACCCGCTCTGAGTAACCTGGAAAGATATAAGGGATAGATAGAGCTGTGGTCATCTCTTGTTGCTTTGCTACCTTCTGCCTGCCATAAGCTGTTTCTCCTCTGTGATGCCTGTCTGCCATGCCACCCTGCCTTGAATCACCCAGCTGATCATGGACTGAAACCTCTACAAACTGTGAGCTAAATAAACTTTTCTTCTTTTAACTTTGGATGTTGGGTATTTTGTCACAGCAACAAAAAAAGTAACTAACACAGATGCTCAGACAGGGTGTAAAGCATTAGGTAAATGGTCTCTTAAAAAGAGCCTTTAAACTGGGTGTGGTGCACATCTGTAATCCCAGAACTTGGGAAGCTGAGGCAAGAGGATTGCCATGAGTTTGAGGCCATCTGGGGCTACATAGTGAGTTCAAAGCAGCCTGAACTACATAGTAGGACTCTGTCTCAAAAAATGAAACAAAAAGCAGTGCCTGGTGGTGCACATCTGTAATCCCAGCACTTGAGAGGCTCAGGCAGGAGGACTCCCCCAAGTTCAAGGCCAGCCTGGGCTACATAGCAAGTTCAAGGCCAACCTGAATTATAGAGCATGCCTTGTCTCAAAGAAACAAAAAACAAACAAACAAAAAAGTACCTTTAAAAAGCCAGACACAATAGTGCACACCTGTAATCCCAACTATTTAGAAGCCTGAGGCCTGAGGTAGGAACATCACAAGTTTGAAGCCAGTTTAGGCAACTTAAATTAAAAAAAAAAAAAAAGAGGGCTGGGGAAGTATGAAACTCAGTGGTGGAGCATTTGTCTAGCATGCATTAGGGCCTGCGTTCAATCCCAGTAACACAAGGAAAGAAAAAGTTCCTCAAATTTAACTGAAAGTTTTATTTTTCCAGCAAAGCTAAATATTGTGTAAGATATAAGATGTAGACAGATTGTAATGTTAAAATATGCCTTCATAATGGCCAATAATGAAAATGGTAGTTTGTTACTCTTAAGATATTCTAAAAATTAAGAAGTTGTAAAGATATAGAAAAGATTCTTTTTAAAGCTTTTCTGTGCTCGCTTTGGCAGCACATATACTAAAGCTTTTCTTGCAAATTTTACTATCTTTTCTCCAAAAGTAAAGTTCCCAAATGGCTACCAATGCCATTCACCAGTAGGGGGCGCTACAACATTGTTCTTAAGTCATATATTTATCAAAAATACTTTTATTCACATGGAAAAGGACTTTTGAGCAATTTTTCTTTTGTCCTTTTGCAAAAGAAAATGATTTTGGGTTTTTTTGGTACTGGGGATTGAACTCAGGACCCTGCACTTGCGAGGCAGGCAGCAGAACTACTGAGCTAAATCCACAGCCTGCAAAAGAAAATGTTGAGGACACTGTCAAGGAAAATAAGCAGTCCCATTAGAAGATGAAAACTAACAAACAAGTTACTATGACCTAAGCAAAGTAGAGAATTATTTTCTTTTTCAAAACCAGTGTGAGAACAATGTTTTAATTCTTTTTTGTTTTTTTTGTACCAGAATCAAACTCAAGACCTTGCACTTTCGAGGCAGGGGTTGGAACCACTGAGCTAAATCCCTGACCCTTAGAACATTGTTTAATACTGATGAATGTCTCATGGACACAAAACTGTATGCTAGCTTTCTCACACCCCATAACTTTTGTAGGCAATTAGGTATATGAAACTTCCAAGCTGAAACTAATAGCAAAACTCAATTGCAGATGGTCTGCTGTACATTATGGTGGCAAAACATGCAACTTTAAAAATCTCGAATGCAGTAGCTTCCAGATAGATTGCAGTTCTGGACATGAACTACTTAGCATCCACCTATGTGGTGGTGAGAATATACTGTGAGGTACAGCCAGGTGCATTCTTTTTTTTTTTTTCGTACCGGGATTGAACCCCAGCTCTTGTAGTTGCAGGGCAGGTGGTGGAACCACAGAGCTAAATCCCTGGCTAGGTGCATTCTCCGTATCTGCCTGCATTTACCTGGACAGCCTGGGATACTAGATGCCTTCTCATTCACCAGCAGAGACAACCAACACTCTCAGTCAGTGTGCATGTGGTCCTAGAAAAAAAGCAAATGCTGTTTCTTGGATTGTTTATTTCCATGAGAAGGAGAAAGAAAAGCAAACCCATGCATTTCCTGTTGGCCACACTGGAACAGCTATTATCATTTGTTTTACAAATTTTAGTCCTATGGAAAGAAAACCATCAGCACAGAGGAAAAGATTCCTTGGGCCCCGCATATGTTCAGGTCGATATCAGATACAGGCCCCAGCCAGCCAGTCTCCAGGGGCCAGGCTCTGCACTGTTCCTGCCCAGATGTTCACAGCTCTACCTACAAGGTGAGTCCTCAGACAAGACAGTGCAGACCCAGACCTCCTTGGCAAAGGTTGTGGTTCTGGGATTGAACTCAGGGCCTCCTGCATTCTAGGCAGCTACAGTAACTTGCACTGACAGGAATGCGACTGCGTGTGGGAGTGCAAGTTCCTAAAGCAGATTCTCCAAGGACTGTTTGTTTCTCTTCCTGGAGGAAGAGCTATGCTGCTATCAAGACTGGGAGAGAAATTCAGTAAATGTCATCCTTGGTCTGAACCGGTGGATGCCAACAGTAAGAGTTGCTTAGTTGAAGTCCCAGAGATGGGGTAACAACTCACATTATCAGCTGTGACTCAGAGGGCTGGAGTGTAGCTCAGTGGTAGAACACTTGCCTAGCATGCTGGAGGTCCTGAGTTCCTCGAGGCCACTGGAAACAAACAACAACAAAAACACAGAAATAAGCCAACAGAGATTCCAAGAAGCCCAACCGAGTGCCCTGAAGGAAGCACAGAGGTATAGGGAGGGCCGGAGTTTAAGATCTAGTTGAACAGGATCCAGTCCAGCCAGCTGACCCACCTGAGGCAGCTCTGAGGAAGGCCAGTCTGGCCTTAGGGCCTCTTATAGCAAACCTGGGGACAAAGAGTTTGAACTGCACTTTGGGACTGGGTGTGGGAAGGAGAGGGCTGCACAGGATGGATCCAATGGGTCTGTGCTTGCCTTAACTCCAGGCATGGGCTTTTCCTTTCCAAGAGGCCCCCTTGGCAAAGGTTTTCCGCCCAAAGACTTTCCTCTTGCTTGTCCTCAGTGCAAGACAAAATGCACCTGCTTGGATAGGTAGGGTTGAATCCTCACGCATTGCAAATTCCAGACGGACTGGATGGGGATATAAATCCCTGGGTGGATCTAAGAGTGGATTCTCTCTCAGCCAGAGTCCTTCTGAATATCATAAGAAGGAACTTCAGCCTTGAGATAAAAGGATCTGTAAACAGGCCTGCAAGGCCTAGGGCTAATCCCACCCAAAAGCCCCTTTATGCCCTTATTTCCGGTCACCTGCACAGCAGGTCCGTATTATGATGCCAATTGCTGGGATAAGGAAACTTCCTGGAGCAGTCAGAGTAGGACTTGAATCTGAATTTAGGTCTTTAACTCCCGGCCTATTATCTCTCACACCACTTTGCACTGCTGAGTATTTGGTCGGCAAGGGAGGGGTAATAAATATTATTTATTAAAGAAGCAGCATGAATTACTGGTTAAAAGCAAATAGTCTGGGTTTGGATCCCAGCTTTCTGACTTGTTAGCTATGTGACCTTGTAAAAGTAACTCAACCTGTCTGTGTCTCAGTTTCTCCATTGGTAAAATAATACCTGCCCCATAGTTCTGTGAAGATTAAATTAATTTCTATAGTAAAGTGGTTAGAACAATCTCTAGCATATAGTTAGGACTGAATACATGTTTTGGTCTATGATGATGACCATGATATTTGTTAATAATGCATTAGGAGAAAGGGATCAGTTGAGACTTTGTCAAACCATTGCTTTATTTGTTTCACTGCTTTATGGATTAGGGTCCTTTAGTTCCTCAACTGAATGTCAAAAAGTCTAGCTTAACCTTTGGGGAGAGAACTGATCATTTTGTCAGTGTCTAAGTTTCCTAGGGCTGCCGTAATAAACTACTTCATGGGTTAAACACCAGAAACTTATTTTCTTACAGTTTTGGAGTCCAGAAGTCCAAGACCAAGGTGTCAGTGGTTTTGAATTCTCCAGAGGCCCTCACCTGGGCTTGGAGAAGCTGTCTTCTCCCTGTGTCCTCTCCAGGTTGTTTCTCTGTGCTGGCGAATCGCTGGGAACTCTATCCTCATTTCCTCTTAAAGACAGGGTGAGACTGGGTTAGGGCACTCTCTAAAGGTCTCATTGTAACTTAGTCACCTCTTTAAAGGCCCTGTTTCTAAACACAGTCACTGTGAGGCAATGGACATTAGGACTTCAACAAATGAATTTAAGGGGGAGGGGGTTTGTGTTGTTGGTGGGGACCAACTCAACCTGCAGTCAGGTTTCTGGAGGAAGAAAAGTTAAGAGCTGCAGATGTAGCTCAGTGGTAAGAGTGCTTGCCTAGCACACAGCACTCTCCAAATCATATCCCCAGCATGGGTGAGGGGTATTCAGATGTGCTAACTTCACTCACACAGTAGTAACCCCCTCCCCAGACACTCCGTGCTCAAACCCAGGGCCTTGCATGTGCTACATGAGCTCACTGACACTGAGCTGCACACCCTCCCTTGTCTGGTACCATTTTTTTCTTTGGTTTTGAGTTACCCAGGATTGAGCCCAGTTCCTGTCCACTGAGTTATAGTCCCTGCCCTTTTTGATGTTTTATTTTGAGGCATGGTTCTGGATTGCCCAGAATCGGCTCAAAGTTGAGATCCTCCTGCTTCAGCCTCCCAGAGTCCCGCCATTACAGGCAAGCTGTACCACACTTGGCTTGTAGGTACCATTTAGAGGAAGAGGTAGTCAGGCATGATAGTGCTTGCCTGTAATCCCAGCACTTGCACTAGAGGCTGAGGCAGGAGGGCAGTTCAAGGGCAGCCTGGGCAATTTAGTGTGAACTTGCCTCAAAAAGGAAAAAGGAAAAAGAAAAAAAGAAGCTGTTGGAAGCTTGGGAGTGACTGTGGATTAGTTATTAGTGGAGCACCATCCCACAGTCATGAGTATCACGGGGCCTGTGGTATACTTAGAATTATTTTTGTTCCTGTCCTGGGGATGGAAGCAGGGCTTTGTGGTGCATACTAGGTAAGCACTTTACCACTGAGCCACCCCTGCCCCTGCAATGCTCCCCACTTAAGATTTTTGAAGCCAGGCATGGTGCACAAGGCAGGATGATCACTGGGAGTTCAAGGCCATAGTGAGATGGTGAGTTCAAGGCCAGCCTGAACTACATAGTGATACCCTATCTCAAAAAACAAAAAAAGTAACAAACAAACAAACAAACATAACCTTAGATCCCTCATCTCTCCTACTCTTCCTCATTGGTCTGAGAGGAGGGAAGTGGCTTGGTAGAGTAGAGGGAGCTGAGCACTGCCTGAGGGAATGCGGGTGTCCCCGCTAACCTGGTCCCACTCAACAAAGGCCTTCATCTTGCTGGGGAACAGGAGCACCCAGAGTGCCTTATCTACTATGCTCCACTGCAAGTTCTCCATCACACAAAAAATTTTTCTTCACTATGATCTATTTAAGTAATTTTTCCATTATGACCAGTTAAAGAACATATTAGCTAAGAAGGTCACTGCTAACTAAACAACAATAAAAGTGAAATAAACCTTTCATACCTTTCAATGTTCTTCGGTAACATTTGTAATACTTATCTTGATTGTGTGATTTAACAACTTGTTTTTAAATTTCTGATTCCCAATTTAAGATATTTCTTTGACTCTCAATTTTTATTAGTGACAAATTTATTGTACATTTTAATTATGCTGCAAAAATAAGGTGGCATTTATGCTATCTTTTAATAGAATCTTGGTATATATACACACACAAACACAGGTTGACATGTGCTTTTACAGTGTAACTGCCAAGAATAACTAATCTAGGAATAACTGAAGAATCTGATAATACAGGTGGTGTGCCTTGTTAGAAATAATTTGTCTACATGAAGAGACACGAATCCCTTCTAATTTTAAAAATGAAATTAAAATGAAAAGACTGCCTTCTTCCTAAGGGAATATTTAACTACTCAAAAAAATAATTGATCCCCCAAAAAAGATCCAGGATTTAGAAACCACTATATTGCAATTCCCTCCAAATACTATACTTTTTGTTATTACTGTTCCATATGTTTTCCTTTTTCCCCCCCTGAGATCTGATTTTGCATGTTTTTTCATTTTGTTCTGCTTTCTCTTCACATGATAGTCACTTTTCTCCAATGTTTATGCTTCTTAGAGGCAACATCTAATTTTCAAAATAGGTTGGGGGTAATGAGTTTAAAAAAACTGTACCCAAAGCCAGTGTGGTGCATACTCTGTAATCCCAGCACTTCAGAATGCGGAGGCAGGGGAAGCACAGACACTCTGAGGCCAGCCTGGACTACTCGGCAAGACTCTTGTCTCAAAAAAAAGAAAGAAAGAAAAAAAATTTTTTTTAATGTAAAAGAACCACAAAAAACTAATGAATACATTGCATCAATTCTCTTCTGGAATTATTTTAGAGAAATTCAATCCATTGTTAAAGTTGTTGTTCTGTTTTCTATGATAATATTATTTGTTATGGAAGCTGCCAGCGCCATTAGCCGAACTCCTGCAATGAGTCAGCTAACTTCATTTTTAACTGCTTGTCTTGTTGCTGTGACACAATACCCGACACCCAAAGTTAAAGGAGGAAAGGTTTAATTATTAATTAGTTCACAGTTTGTAGAGGTTTCAGTCCATACGTGGCTGGCTCCCAGGCAGGGTGGCAGAGGGGCAACAGTTCATAGCCACAGAAGACAGCAAAAGCAAGCAAGGAGATTTAACCGCATCTTTCTGCCCCTTTTATCTTATCCAGACTACTTAGGGTGGGTAGAACTCAGACCATTAATTCTAGTGCCCTTGAACCTAGCATTGCACCACTATAGACCCACAGATTCACATACTCTAGATGCAGCCACCTCTGAAAAAGCCCCACCTATGACTGCATGAGGCTTTGTGGGGATAGACACAAGCCATAATACTGCTTTTTAATTGCCTGCTGAGACCATCAAGAATAATATAAGAGGGCTGGGGATTTAGCTCAGGGGCACTGAGCCTATCTCAAAAGCACAAGTTTCTGAGTTTGATTCCCGGTATCCCCCCCCAAGAATAATATAAAAGAATTTTAAAAGCTTTTATAGCAAAGCTTTCCCATAGAACACTATATCAAAAGTAGAGCAAAGATTCAGAATTCTTAATTTCCATGTATTTTTTTCTTTTGAAACTTGGTAGTTTAGCCAGGTGTGGTGGTGCTGTAATCACAGCACTCTGGGAGGCTGAGAGAGGATCCCAAGTTCAAGTCTTTCCTGAGCAGTTTAGTGATCCTGTTTCAATCCACCCCCCAATCCAAAAAGCTAGGTAGCTTACTAGGTGTGATGGTGCACACCTATAATCTCAGCATTTGGAAGCTAAGGCAGGAGAATCTCAAGTTCAAAGTCAGTCTGAACTACATAGCAAAACCCTGCCTTTAAAGAACCAAAACTCAATTTGGTGACTGGCCTGGTGGTTCTCCATGACCGTAGTCCCAGCTACTTGGGAGGCTGAGGGAGGGGAATCACTTAAAACCATGAATTTCAGATCAGCCTGGGCAACATAGACCTTATCTTTTCAAAAGCAACCCTCATAGCCGGACTATGAGCTCAGCAGTAGCACAAGGCCTGGGGTTCTATCTCCAGCATGGCAAAAAGGAAACAAATGACAATTTTAGAAGCTCGTAGCTGTAGAGCATGGATAGGTAGTAAAAATTTCTGATGTTATAGACCTTTCCTAACCTTTTACTATGACAGTCCTCAGATATATTACATAGTACCTTTGGATTCATAGAGAACAACCAACAGGCATAACACGTGAACATGAAGGCGCTGTAGTACAATTTAGAACAAATATCAGTGATTTAGAAATCATATATTTACCTAAGTTAAAGCAATTTGGATAGTAACAAAAACCTACCCACAAGGTTGTACCAATATCAAAGAACAAATACTTCATCCCTGTTTCAAAGCACTTTAAGACATTATTATAACCATAGAATGTTTCTTTGAGGTATGTAGGTGGCAAGTCATGCCAAGATAAAAATTCAAAATGCATAGTAAATGGAACATTACGTAGAGAATAAAGAGCTTCTCATCATGCTTTGTTGATTTTCTGCTTTTCTTGGAAGATTCATTTGTGATTTTGCTTTCTTGTATTTTGCTTATAGCACTCACACCATGCCACATTTGATAATGGGCCATGGTGACCTGTAAGGAGCTCTGTGTTCCCACAGATCTCTCCTCCCATCAGCCTTGGCTAGAGACGCCTGAAGGACACAATCCTCCCACGTGTGCCTGCATCCCATTCCTTCTCCACCCCACTTCCCCAGACCTTTGTCAGGTTCCGATACAGCTGTCCACGGTGAAAAATGAAATAATTAAATCAAGTGTCAAATACATAGATATTAAAGAAGAGAGCTCATGTATCTGGATGGTGCACTGATTTTGCTTTAGTGGTATCTATCATACAGGAGGTGGCATTCACCTTCAACAACTGCTAATGTCTTGCAGCAATGTGATACACTGAGCAATGTCCAATGGCTCATTGAAACTAGGCCATTTCTTGGAGGAGTGACTTACTTTCCTTTTGTGATTCACTGGCAAATCAAAGGAAGGTCACTCAGATAAGCTCTTCTGATGAACTCTGCCCTGTAGGGTATAGCTGGTAGAGGCCAGCAGTTTTTCCCTGTGATGGGAGGCCAAGGGAAAGTTCACAGCTTGAACTTGTAGCTGAAAGATCTTTTATTCCTAGTTTTTATGAAAACCGGAGACGTGGATATCTAATTCTGCCTCATTGCCACAGTAAATTTTCTAAAAGTGCTTTAATTTTATCTCTGATATTTTATGCTTACTGGGCAGTAGAGGGGGACACTCTCCAATTCACAGAGAGGCCAATTTCAAAACAGAGGAACAGAGTTTTGTTTATTTTGCTCTTACTTTTGTTTATTGTCTCAAGAAAGTATATCTTATGGCTGCCCAGCCTGGTAGGCAGACCGACAGATCTGGAGGAAGCATTATTGAGACAGGCCACCGTCTCAACTGTAAAATATTAATTTCTTGTAACGCCATGCTTCTGAAACTCAAGCAAAAGATGGCTTTTAAATAGAATCCCACTGCTAATGACCTTCTTTTGGTGCAGGCAGAGCTTGATATGGATGTTGAACTTCTTTTGATGTGCTTCCTTTTTCAGGATAAAGAAAGTTTTAGAAAGAGTTCCAGAGAAGCCAACAATTCCGGAAGGGCTGGTTGTGCTTATTGTATATGATCCGAGGCTGACAGTTTAAACAAGCAAGTGCTAATGACTCAAAATCCCCTACACATCATTTGTATTATACACATGCAAACATCAGCATTATTATTGTTATTTATGTTGTCTCTAGGAGTCTTTCATTAACATTGAGGGAACTGGTTTTAGGCTGATTGCCAAAAATATTCCCAAAACGAAACAAATTTTCCAAATGTCAATTTTCTGGGAAAAAAAAATTGGAACTTCAAATTAGCCTTTGGCTCATTAACCTCTAGTTGATTTCTAGTCCTCTACCACATTTCAACATTTTATGGAGGCAGAAAATATAGTATTAACCAGGAGATGACCTCTGAATTTGGAGAAATAGTTGATTTAAGTCTGATTATAAGTAGATACGCTTCTAAGATAAGCCATTAGATAAATTTTGTAGTTTTTTAATCTTTTAATTTATTTCTTCCCTCCCTTTATCCCTCCTCCTTCTCCTCCTCCTCCTTTTTTGCAGGTACTGGAGGTGGAACTCAGAACCCTTATCAGTGTATTCTGATTCTGTTCTTTCATTCTTTCTTTTTTTTTTTTTTTTTGGTACGGGGTCTTGAACTCGGGTCTTTCTGCTTACAAGGCAGGTGGCGGAACCGCTGAGCTAAATCCCAGGCTTGTATTCTGATTCTGTGTAAAAGTGATTCATAATTTAGAACTCAAATATTTTGTAACAATATATGTATATTTATGTTTATCTTTTGTTTGTTTTGGTGCTGGGGATGGAACCCAGGGTCTTGCCTATTGAGCTACAGCCATATCATGTGATATGTCATCTTATTTCAGATTATATATAAATCTGAAAAACAGGAGAGAGAGATTTTACTAAGCTTAGTCTTGGATTGTGGAGTGTTTTTCAGATTGGAATTTTCTATAGCTCAAGAATGCAACATAACTGTCAAATGTTCTGTTTTCAGTTTGTTGTTGAAATACAAAATTATTTAAAATATATGGAATCATATGAGACCAATCAATTTTTCCTCCAGCACTACATCAGTGATCAGCCAATTAGAAATTCCATTTTTAAATGTTAAACTTTAGAATATAGAATGTTCCAGGGGAAGTCCCAAAGGCTGTATTTATCACAAAATAGAAACCTGATATCCTGGAGTACTCACCATTCATCTATGTTTACTTTCTGGCTCTGGAGACTTTGCATATGGGTGGGCCTTCTGAGTCAGCCAAATCTGAAATTTGATAAACTCTTACCTCCTGTTTTTACACCCTAACTGACACAGTGACTCTACATGTCATATTAAAAACTGGCACTGTAACTACACAGTCATTACCTCTTGTTATTGATTTTTATCAATAAATGACAAGCAACATGGTTAGTTACTATGAAATGCTAGCAATTTCTTCTTCCTTCATTCTTTTATTACTATCCTCAACTCTCTTAGTCAGTCTTTTGTTTACAATCACTTTTGACTTCCTTTCCCTGTTAAAATGTGGGAATAGGGTGATTAGGGGAAAAAAAAGAACTGATTATTATAAAACAGCAATTAATTTCTTACTGCTTCACTTGAGCATTCATGCACATTAGTTTTCCAAGGAAATCAGTAATATGCCTTGTTAAACTTCTTTTCTGCCAAAAATGCACTACCATCTGTGTTCTACATGGCAGCGTTTTCTTATTTAATACATATGTCCCCCTTTTGGGGAAGCATGTTAAGAGCTTTAATATGACAAGAAACAGAAATAAAACAGTGAAAACACATTGTGTTTCAAACAGGAATGCAAGGTTCAGATCTGTGACATTCAGAGAATTTGGATTTCATGTGCCATCTATTACTTTTATGGCAATGCTATCAGTCCTCAATGTTAAAAAATATTTAATTCTAATGTTTATGCAGTTTGGAGACTGGAAGAGTTATGGATAGTTTCTGAGATAGTTAAGTACCTGGTGTTTAAAAAAGGTTGATGAATTTCAGCAGGGCGTGGTGGTGCAGGCCTGTAATCCCCTGCCACGGAAGCTGGGGCAGGAGGATGCACAGATTGAGGCCAGCCTGGACTACAATAGCAAGATCCGGACTCAAAAAGAAAAAAGAAAAAAAGGTTTGAGTTTAATCAGTCTGAAAAACTTCAGTTACAAAAGATAGTCATGAAAAGCCATGGAATGGAATGCAGTTTTGGCCTTAAACACTAGATCTGAATTCTGGTCCCAGTATTACTAGTTGTACAGCTTTTGGGCAAATTACTTAAATTCCTGGTGTTTCTATTTCCTTACCTGTGCAATGAGGGGATTGTGGTAGACTAATAACAATCACAACATTTTTAGCTGACAGTAGTACAGTACTTTCCAAACTTTTCATTTATTTCTTTATTAATTATTATTATTTACTGTTTTTGTGCTGGGGATTGAACCCAGACCCTTCATGCTGTGCTACCCCCCAACCATTTATTTATTTATTTACTTTTCCCCCCGTACTGGGGATCAAACTCAGGACCTTGCACTTGTGAGGCAGGTGCAATGCCACTGAGTTAAATCCCCAGCCCCCTTTTTTAAATTTTAAAATTTTGAGACAGGGTCTTGCTAAGTTGCTAAATTGCCCAGGCCCAGCTTGAATTTGCAATCCTCCTACCTCAGCCTCTCAGAGTTCTGGTATTACAGGTGTGTCCCAGTTTGCCTGACATTTTATTTTATTTTAAAACCAGGTCTCATACATACCAGGCAAGTGATCTACTACTGAGCTACATCCCTACCCAACAACTGCATTTTATTTATTTATTGTATTTGAAATGACTGTGTAAGATATAGAGTCTGTGAGTTTTGCTCAGTGGTAGAGCATGTGTCAACCATACACATGGTCCTTTGTACTAGTCTCCAGAACCAAATATGTAACTAGAACCAAATATGACCACTTAGATTATATACAAATATGTTTTAGCATTGCAGAGAGCCACAAGTAGTATCTAACGTATAAAGTAAAAAAACCGTTTAGCAGAGTTGACAAACATTGGCTCTTCACAAGAAAATTGAAAATGAATCTCTGATTCATAACTTGCCCAGTACTTCTCTTCAGCTACAGGTTAATAGGCATTGTTTTTTTATCTGTGATAGACAAATAATCAGAAGTAGCTTTCATCTTTTGTCCATTTGGAGTGAGATCATCCCAAGCCCAAAGCCTAGTGCGCAGAGCATATACTCTTAGTGCCTATGGATGGTTCACTTACTTAACTTTTCTAACTTGTCTCATTATTGTTCTTTGAAATAGTGACTATGATAATATCTTAACTTTTCTTGCTTGAACATTCCTTATATGTATTAAATCCTTTTTTTATTAAATTCTTTTTGTATAATTTCTCTAAACAATAAATATTCTTTCAAATGTACACTATGCATTGTTATTTATGAAGGTGATGAGCTCTTAACTTCATTATCAAATATCATATCAGGGAAAATTAAAAAAACTATTAGGGGCCCGGGGATTTAGCTCAGTGGTGCCATCTGCCTCGAAAGCGAAAGGTCCTGAGTTTGATCCCTGGTGCAAAAAACAAGCAAACAAAAAAACAAATCATTATGGATCTCAGGGCTGGGGATTTAGCTCAGTGGTTTCAATGCCTGCTGCGCAAGTGCAAGGACCTGAGTTCGATCCCCGAACCAAAAAAAAAAAATTATGGATCTCAAGGAATTTACCATCAAAATAATAGACTGTCAGATGCACAGCACGGGGCATATATGTAGCAGGTACCCTATCAACATTTGAATGGTAATATTTTTAAAGAAATGAACAATTATGTCTGATATTACTATAGCTACCAATTATTATGCTAGTTTCCAGGGGACTGGTTTAAAGGTCATTAATTATAATTTTCTATGGGCAAACTAAAGGGTCTGAGGTTGAAAGGAGTACCTCTTAATAATTCAGACAGAATATCGAAAATGGTCAATTGTTATGAAAGGCAATAAAAAGCTCCACAACCAAAAAATAAGCATCCAAGATTTTTATGTACCCATTATGTTGAACTTGAATTACCTACTCTGAGTAGTAAGAATTTAAACCAGAACTATGTATGCTAGTGGGGAGGAGGTAATCGCAGTGTCTACTTGGAAACTGATTGAAGGGAATCACTCTTAGTCTTGCTGTTAAGAAGGATGCAATGGTTATCCTGAAAACCAGGCACAGAAAAGAGTATCATATTGGTTTATGAGATGGACTTTGTGAGACTATGTTTCCTTTTTTATTTTACTTGACCTTACCTGGCATGAAATGTTTTTCTTCTCTTTCTAGTTTGGCCACATGCAGAAGCTAACAAATTGTAATCATGAGAAAAAAGGATTTAAAGCAAATAGCAACTGCAAAAAACACAGAAGGGAAAAATAACTTTTTCCTCTTAAACAAAACCAGTGCACCATGCTAAATACTTGAGCACCATGTAGGGAGAGAGAAAATGTTTACATTTTGGACTAAAAAACCAAACCATTTCTTTTGTAATCTTTTTTCCTTATCTTCCAATCATCTTTTTGTGTCTGCTTTCTTAATCTTGAGATCAACCCTTTATTCAATTTTGCTTTCTTTTTTTTTTTTTTTTTTTTTTGGTACTGGGGATCGAACTCGGGTCCTTCCGCTTGCAAGGCAGGCGGCGAAACCACTGAGCTAGATCCCTGGCCCCCTTTATTCAATTTTGTAGACTTTGTCTAAAATTACTAAGATCTGCGGGTTGACTGGAAGGAAACAAAGTACAAAGTTAACAGTGCTTATTGTTGTATTGGGAATACAGGATCTGTGTATTGACAAGGCTACTGATGGCAAAGCCCAAATTGGTGCCCCATTCTTTTTGTGTCATTGTGGGCAAATCAGTTTGTCTCCTCTGCCTCTATTTTTCTAGCTATACATTTAGGAGGGTCAAAGATTGCACTTGACTTGAACATTCTATGGGGCTACCTGAAAAGAAAGTTTAGCTTGGTGCAAGCTTTAGGAAGGGCAATTAGGCTGTTTTCAAAATAACAAAAACACATACCTGCTGACACAGTGACACCAATTCTGGAGATTCCTCCTATATATGTGTATGGATGTGAAGTGACTACTATTAGGTTATTCCTTACAGAATAGTTTATGATGGCTGAAGATAAGAAATGAGAATGTTCCCCAACAACCTATGGCTCAGTAAATTGTTTTAGATAGTACTTTTAGTTTTTTGAAGTATGTGTGATAGGTTCACTGTGCTTGCTTTACATAAAATATAGTTTGGTATACATTTTATTAGAAATCTTAAATACTCTTCAATGTCTTCAATCAAGGCTCTTGTATGGCCTACATGGAAAACTGCAGGTTTTAGGATTAGTGGACAGGTGAAGGACAATACAGAGGACAAATGGTTAGTTTGGCAAGAGCATCCCTCATGATGAATGCTCTATGAGTGCTTTTCAGCCAGCTTTTTAGCATTTCCCACAGCTTCTTCAATGGATCCCACCATGTATTCCCAAGCCTGTCCTGGGAAAGTCAAGTTTTTAAAAAAAGACCAAATAAAACAAACTATGACATTTATTATTATTATTTCTGTGTGTGTGGAGGGTGAGGGTGAGGATTGAATTCAGAGCCTCCAGCAGGCTAAGCAAGTGCTGTATCACTTGGTTACACTACCAGCCAAAACTATGGCAATTAAAGAAACAACTGGGCGTGGTGGTGCACACTTGTAATCCCAGCTACTCAGAGGCTGAGGCAGGAGAATTGCATGTTCAAGGCCAGCCTCGGAAATATAGCCAGATACTGTCTTAAAATAAAAATTTAACAAAAGGGCTAGGGATGTAGCTCAGTGGTAAAGTGCTTCCATAGTAGGCCCAAAGCCCTGGTATTGAAAAATAAAGTAAAATTGATAGGGTAACCTCAAGGACTTCAAGGATTTGAGGGAAAGTCTGTAGGAAAATTTTCTTAATCACATATTCTTTTCTGACTGAGGCCCTGAAAAACTGGAATAGAAGTGAAGGCAAAGCCAAATTTGCAGCTGTCTTCTTGGTCATCACCTGTTTTGTAAGCTGCAGCTGCCCAAATGGAAGCTGCTTCTGTGAGCATAATTGGAAAGGCCAGGGGTGCGAGTAGGTGGATAGCAAGTATTTTGTGGCCTTCCTTTCCTTTGAGTTCATCATCTGAGTTGCTCAGATCACCTCAGTCCTTTAGTAGAGGCCCCCACTGTCCAAAATTGATTGTAATTGTGAAAACACCACTAAAGGAAGAGGGTGGCAACCAACCCCTATCCTCAGTCTATCCAGCCCACAATTCTCCTTCATTATCAGTAGGAAGCTGATTCCATAAATCGCTTATGAAAAAATAGGAACCTGGACTACTGAGATGACAGAGGATGAAAAGGAAGGAATAAATCTCTAAATTGATCTAACTTTTCTAAGAGGCATATACATAAATTAAAAGGGTTTTTTTTGTGACAAGGTCTCGCTATGTTGAACTATATAGCTCAGGCTGGCCTCAAACTCCTGGTGGTCCCCCTGCCTCAGTCTCCTGCTAGGATTACAGGTGTGCAGCACCACACTTTCCCTAATTTTTTTTTTTGTTGCCACTTTTTCAATTGAAGAATTACATGTACGAAAGAAAGAAAAATTTTTACTTTTTCTTTAAGAATTGGGAGCTGATTTTTTGGACAAGATATTTAACACTCTATTATCTATCTTCCATCCTGAGTGATCCCATCATTTTAAAAGGAAATGCTTTCCATAGTCTTCCTAAAAAAGCAAAAGCAAAACAAAATAAAAACTTAAAAACTCTATCTTCTGCTCTGTGAGACACAAGGGCCAACTGTCTTCCTACCTTTGGCCCTCCTAAATCCCGTACAGTACGTCCCGGACCAGGAACCTAGCTGGGAAAGGTCGGGTGGGGGTTGGGGTAGACGGATGGACGCAGCAAGTAGCCTAAAGTAATCGGACAGAGTTGCCCCCCTAGACTGCTCTTATCTTCGCTTACATCTTTACACCCTAGGACCATTCTAAAGAAACAACAAGCAACCAGTTTGAAGCTTATTTAGGGGTAAGTAATAAAGTGGCAAGGTTCTCGCTCAATACTCTTCTGATCCTTTTGCCACCGTCCCTGCTCCACACTAGGGAAGAGGTTCCTGTCCAGGGCATGGGTCTAGGGTGACTTTCAGTCTCCATGTGCAACAGGAGACTCTTCTTCCCGTGCCAAGCCCCTTTCCCTCATTCTTAGTTTTTAGGCCACAACGCAGCGAGTCCGGCTAGTGGCTGCTAGACTGGACAACTGGCCCCCAGCTAATCCAATCTCCCAGGCCGGGCTCTGGGGCGCCGGCAGGTGGGCTGTGCGCTGGGGGGCGGTGGGAAGCGCACTCGGCGCTGTCTGGACCGCGCGGGGCCAGAGGACTTGACAGATCGCCACGAAAGTAAACATTCCACAAAACAACAACCCTAAGAAATTATGGGTGGAGCCCATGGAGAGGGCGGCTCAGTGGAATTCGGCGAGGCTGCCTGCATCGCCCACCCCGCGCTCCCGGAGCGCGGCGTCTGACCCCGCCCCACGCTGTCCCGGTTTGGGCTCTGAGAAAAGGTCGGGGCGACACGGGCGTCTCGTTCCACTCGGGCTTCCCGAGTACTCAGCTTCGCTCCTCCGTAGTAAACAAAAGTGTCGCCGCCTCCTCCACGCTGGTTTGCCTCCTAGCAATCAAAACACTAAGAGGGCGAGAGACTCACAGTAACACTCGAGAATTACCAGAAAATAATAACAGGGATTAAAAAAAAAAGAGAGAGCGAATGAGTGTGAGAAACAGAAAAACATCCTACTATCCCCCCCCAACCCACTGCCGCCTCCCGAAGGAAGGCCAGTCCCCGCCCACGCCCGTACCCACTGGCTGACTGGGTGGCGGTACCGCGTGCTCATTGGTCGCGAAGGCTGTCAGTCAGAGGCGGGCCGGCGCGCGCGCCGCCGCGGGCGGGGGGCAGTGGCAGATCCCGTAAGTCGAGCGGCCGCGTAGTTGCTGCCGCCGCCGCAGCTGCCGCCACATTCAACAGGCAGCAGCGCTGCGGTCGCGCCGCCGGAGAGAGCGAGCGGCCCGGGGCACCCGTGCGTCCGTCTGTCCTTCCGTCGGCGGCCCTGTCAGGGGGAGCGCGACGCCACCCCGCCGTCCAGTCCGCGCAGCAAGCCCTGAGGAGCCTGGATGCGGATGGACCCGCGAAGTTAAGTTCTGGGCTAGCTTTTCGTTGCCCCGCACCCGGCTCCGGGTTTCCGTCTGCTCTCGGCGCTAACCTCGGCCTGTAGACCTTGGTCGGCTCTCGGCGCCCCTTCGCCCCCCGCGCTGCGCTCTCCCCACCTGCGTTCTCCGCGGCTGGGGGAGGGGCAGGGGTCACCATGGCCGAGGCGCCCCAGGTGGTGGAGATCGACCCGGACTTCGAGCCGCTGCCCCGGCCGCGCTCGTGCACCTGGCCGCTGCCCAGGCCGGAGTTCAACCAGTCCAGCTCGGCCACCTCCAGTCCAGCGCCGTCGGGCGGCACAACTGGGAACCCCGACGCTGCTGCGGGCCTGGCCCCGGCCCCGGCAGCCGCTGTCAGCGCCGACTTCATGAGCAGCCTGAGCCTGCTGGAGGAGAGCGAGGATTTCCCGCGGGCGCCCGGCTCCGTGGCGGCGGTGGTGGCGGCGGCTGCCGGCGGGGGGCTGTGCGGGGACTTCCAGGGCCCCGAGGCGGGCTGCCTGCATCCGGCGCCGCCGCTGCCGCCCCCCGGGCCGCTGCCGCAGCACCCGCCAGTGCCCCCCGCCGCCGCCGCCGCCGCCGGGGCGCTTGCGGGGCAGCCGCGCAAGAGCAGCTCGTCCCGCCGAAACGCCTGGGGCAACCTGTCCTACGCCGACCTCATCACTAAGGCCATCGAGAGCTCCGCCGAGAAGCGGCTCACGTTGTCGCAGATCTACGAGTGGATGGTCAAGAGCGTGCCGTACTTCAAGGATAAGGGTGACAGCAACAGTTCTGCTGGCTGGAAGGTGAGCGGCCCCTGGGCCAGGGCGTTAGGCTAGACCGAGGGGCGCGGTGGGCTGTGCAGGGGCGCTCGGCGCCGGAGCGCGGAGTGCTGGGCGTAGGACGGCGCGGGCGGCCAGGCTCGGAGTGAGCGGCAGGTGCGGCGAGGGGCTGCCCGCGACCGGCCGGGGCGCCTGAGCAGCTGCGGAGGCAAGCGCAGTTGAGTTGCAGCGGGACGAGGAAGGGCTGGTCTGGAAACTAAGGAGTGGAGAAAGTACGCCGAGAAGTGGGCTGCAGGCGGGTTGAAAAGTTTTGCCTGCAGAGGGAGAATGGGGCTCACTTGGAGAAACTGTCCCTGTCCCTGCGGACCTCCGAGGGGAGGGGAGGGGAGGGCCGCACCCTTGCAGCCGCGCACCGCGCGGAGGAGCCGTTTCCTTAGCGCCTCGGCAGTGCGGAGGAGCGCGAGACGAGGGCACCGGAGACCCTGCTCCTGGGTCCCGGGCTGCAGATGGAGGGGACACGCAGGGTGCGGCCGACGGCGCAGGATGTAGAGGCCGGTGGTGGGTGGGGGGCACTTTGCTTTGTTTTGGTTTAGCCAGATTGGCCTTGAGTGCCGGGGGCCGGGCGCAGCGAGCCCGAGGTAGCGTCGCCGACACGTGCGAAGGGGCGGTCACTGTCTGCGGTGCGCTGGCGCCCGGACGCGCTGGGCGAGCTAAAGTTCAAGTGTGACCCTTGGCGGGGGCGGGTGCTGCGGCGACGAGGGTGGGGCCACGGGCGCAGGAAGCCAGTGCCTTTAAAGGGCCAGCGCGTCCGGGCCGCGGGGGGGCCAGCACTTCTCCACGCCGGGAAGCGTCCCCAAACTCGGTAGTGCCCGGAGTACGAGGCTTTTCTTTAGAAACCAGAGGCTGTTCGGGTGTTGTTGCCTTGCTCTTTCAGTGTTACTGAGCGCGGCCGCACTGGTGCAAGGCAATTCTGTGATTAGAGCTTTGGGGAAGTCGAGTGTAGGTGCGCGTCTTGGAAACTGCGGAGACCGAGACCTCCTTCGGGAAGAGTCGTAGATTTGCAAATGAGGCGCCTCAGACATTTTTTGCCCTTCTTAACGGGACTGGGATGGACACCAGGTGGGGACAGGCACAACCCTACGGGTGGTAAAGAAGGCCTTGGGGGCTCTTAGGAATACTGGAGGTAGGGAGGCTTTCCTGTAGGTCTCCTCGCTGTGCGGCTTCCGAAGATGGAGTTTCTCACTCACAGGTGGAGGGATTGATGTAAGACTTCTGCAGTTGCGTATCTTCTCGCTCTTCCGTTGTATGACCTAAACAGTCATCCTTGTGGTTAGTGTTTGCCAAAAGGTCAGGTTGGTTACATCATGCTTTGGAGTTCCTGGAAAAAGGAGCCAAGAGTTACCTTTTATTCTAAAACACACTTTAGAAAAAATAAAGTATCACTTATAACCTCATTGCTTAGGCATCACATGCAGTTTTACTTAGTGTTTAGAAAGATAAAGGGCCTCTTTGAGCTCAACTATTACATAGAGTAAGTCACAAAATCGGGCTTGTCTACCAAATACAATTTTACTTAATATTTAAATTTAGTAGTTAACTGGTTTTTCAGTCCTGCTTAAGCTCTTATAAACCATCTGTCATTAAAAAAAAATCTCTCGGCATTCAAAGTACAGTGTATACTTAACCATTTCTTTTGTATCCTTGGAAGTGGATACAACCGACTTTAACTTAGGTTGTATCTATTTTGGGATATTTTCAGTTTTGCCTTACAGATAGCGTTGTCCGGATATTCTTAACTGGGAATGTAACTTAAATTTCTTAAGATTTACTAATTTTTTGGTTTTTTGAGACAGTCACTATGAAGTGCAGACTGGCTTTTAATTTGCCAATCTTCCTACCTCAGTCGCCAGAGTGCTGGGATTACAGGCATTGGCCAAGATTTATTAAAAAAAAAAAAAGATTCTAAGGTCATACTAGTCAGGTGATCATTAGTTTCTTGTTCTAATATTTGAAATGCATATATTATTTTATTTATTTATTTATTTTTTGTACCAGGGATCAAACTCGGGTCCTTTTGCTTGCAAGGCATGCAGCGGAACCACAGAGCTAAATCCCCTGGCCCTGTAATTTTATTTTTAAACTTTGCTTACCGGAGCCAGGAGACCTATGAAATGTGAAGTAAGGATTATGGGTATTAAAATGGAGTCCCGGGGACAGCTCCCTGTGAACCTGGGGTGAAGCTTTGAGAGGTACAAGGCTGCCTCTCTCAGATGAGGAGCTGTTTCAGGTGTTCTGAGAGTCAGTTGGTGCAAGTTAGATTACAGCAAGTGCATTTTCAATTTGAGTAAGAGGGTATTTTAAGAAGAAACAACTTGGAACTGTTCTCATAACTAGTCTTCCGATTAGAATTTTCATAAAAATGAGTTGTGTGTTAAAACCAAGTTTCACTCTCAGATCTGATCTAAAAATTCATAAAGGGAGAATTTTTACTATGACTTTTAACTTAAAAATCCAATTCTAAAATGCAAATGAACCCAAACTTAAGAGTTTTAGGACTGAGGAGAGACCTCTTTGAAACAGACTATTTCCTGTGATTTGCTATTGGGAATTAGACTGAATAGTTAAACATGTTTTTTTTGTATTTACTTCCTGGGCCTGTCTGAAGATTTGAAAATTGTTTGCAAAGACCAGAGTAGTTGGAAAGCTGTTAGTGTACTCATTTAATGTTTCTTACATAGTTAAGCACTGGCTGTGTATGAGGGATATGCCTTTTGTGTTTGTGGGGAAGGTACGTTAAATCTATCTTAAGCTTGTTTTATTTACTTATTTGCAAAACATTTTTTTGTTTTGTTTTTTTGAGACAGTCCCAGTGTGTAGTTCAGGCTGTCCTTCAACTCATTATGTAGCCCAGGCTGGCCTTGAACTCAAGAGTGCTTGGGACTACAGATGAGTGCCACCATGCCCAACTAATTGTTTTTAATATTGTATAGAACTGTCAGAGTTCCACACAAAGTGGAACCAAGACTTTTGGAAAACCCATGATCTTTTAAACCAGTACAGTATTTATAAACAGTGAAACTACTTCCATGACCTGTTTTCTCACATAGAAAGCTTTCTAAAGCTTGAAAAGTAGTAGTGTCAGCTCTGATTTATTTTTTCAGTGGCAGTTTTGAATTGAGTCTTGTTTTTTGTTTTGACATTATTTGGGACACAATTTTAAACTAAAAGAATACATGGACTATAAAATGTAAGACTTGTTAAAGAGATTTTTATTAACGAATTTATTATGAAATACTTCAGATAATCTTTAATTTGGAATAAAGTTTCTTTAATTTGGTCTGTGAAATGAACAGTGCATTTACTTATATTTAAAAAATTCATCACTATTCTGTAATTTGGGTTTTTAATCTTCCAGTGAGTAATTTAGCCTCAGAAATCCGTTATGAAGGTGGCTGCTGTTTGCACACAATCATATTTGACTTGAAGAATCCTGGTGAGAATGATTGAGAGGACGTAAGATTCGTTTACTAAATCTGGTTTGTTCTGGAAGTTACCTTAAATAGAGCAGTTTTGATAGTTGAATAAAAAACTCTATATATTTGTGAAAGGGACAGTGAAGAAAGAGAATTTAAGATGGCTAAGAGAATTATGCAGATAGGATTATCTTGTTCATTAAAGGCTAAAGTTAATCTGAGTTTGCTGTGAATGTTTTGTGGCTCTAACATTTTCTTCAGAAATTTGAAAATGGACACCGAGTTTGAATACTTTATTTAGGATGCATGAGAATTTATATTTACCTTTTACCTATGATTTTGCAGCAGATCTTTGGTTGGGGAGATAGACGGTGGAAAGGATGGTTTTTTTAATCTCCAGCCCAATGGTTTTTGTTTTTGGGTGATACTCGGCTTTTATTTTTTAAGTTGCAAACATTTGAGTACTGAGAAGAAAATACAGTGAGTGGTACCTCAGTTTATGAATTTAATTTCTTACATAATTTTGGAAAAGATGGCCACATTTGTGTTTTTGTGGGAAAGATGGCCGCGGTTGTGTTTGTCACCCGATACAAGAGTTTGCAAACAAAAACAAAATTTTGCCAAATGCTTTGGTTTGCAAATCATTGTTCACAAACAAAAGTGTTTGTGAACTGAGGTACCAGTGTATTTTAATTTTCATGTAAACTTAAAAAAATTTGGAGTTGAGAGTCCAAAATTTCTGAAAGGGTAGCAGTGTACATAAATATCAGTGAATTTCATGCTGCGGATTGGGAATCTTCTCCGTGGCCATATGAAATGAGGATGAGGGGAAGGGATACCTAGAATCTTTAATAGGCCAGTTCCTGTTCTTGTGCTCTGTCCTTTTTATATAATCTCCCCAACTGCAGTTTTGTAGTTAGACTTACTAAGAGAGCAGCTGTGTATTTGCCTGGAATTTCTTTGAGAGATCCTGAACTGCTTGCATTTTTCTGGAACACTGTGACCTTGGAAGCTACCCAGTACCCTGGCATGGGAATTTACCCAGCCATTTTTTTTGGTCTCTGTGTGCTGTAGCTTTGGGACTTCCTGAAAACCTCTTGGAAAGGCAGTATAAACCTTATAGTGATTGGAGAGAGCAGTTTTCAGTTGCATGAAAAACTGGGTGGGTTTGTCCTTTTCTTGCAACTCAAGACATAGCTTGGTCTTCATAGCAACAACTTGTAGAGGCTTGCCCAATCCTCCAGTGCCACCCCCATCAGATAACCACCTTTTCTCCATGAGTACAAAATTCTGAAGTCTGTGGCATTATTCCTCACTTGTGAAATAGAGGACCAGTTTGCTTGTGTTTTATCAATTTCAGAGCTAAACGCTTAATAGTGTGTCATGGGTTCTTACCACTCAGAAGACATTTGGGCCACCTTTATTTTTTATTTTAACCATCTTAGTATATAGGTTTGATAAAAGCTTAAAAAAGCAGAAGAGAAAAACAGACTCATCTTGATATTAAGATTAATGTACTTGGAAAGCTAAATTGCATTCCCTGTTCTGAATATCATTTAGTGAATTTTTATCTTAGTATGTTACTTAAATAAGGGCATAAATTCAATATGTGTTCTTTACTTTGGGTCATATACAGGAAAAAGAATCAAGTGAGAGCTCTGTGTGTGATTAGCCTCTGTAGCCCTGTTTTGGTTTTTGTTTTGATAATTTCTAAAGCTGTCCTCTGTGGTCATTAATCGCTAGGGCTAGGGTGGGGTTGGGGTGTGTATGGCTAAGCCTTCCCTTTTCTCAACTTTCCTTTGAGAAATCTTTTTTCATATTGGGCCTTGCTACATTGTACTGTCCTGGTCTTTCCCGCCATCTTTTTTTTCCCCCCAGTCCTGGGATTGAATTTAGGACCTTGCACTTGCCAGGCAGGCTCCGTGTCATTGAGCTACATCCCCGGCCCATTTTTCCTCAGTCTTGCTTCTTCTTTGCTTCACTTATTTTTCCTTTTCTTCTCCCCAATTGTAATAAGTATACCACAGGATTAATTGTAGACTTTTCTGGTCTTATTTTAGCTCCTTTATTACCCTGTGTTTCCAGTTTCCTGAAGGCTGTGAATTTCCTGCTTTGACCTTAAATTCAAGGTGTCTAAATCCAAACATATTTCACCTTATTCTCAGATAAGGTTCCATCGTGAGGTCTCCAAGTGGGTTAGTGGTCTAGTGTTAGTCTTTATTGTAGCTTTCAAACCTGCATTTTCTTTTCAGCATTCTCTTACATTATTTAGTGTCCCCAAATCTGTTAACTTTTCATTGAGTTGGCCTCCTGAGACTTAAATCTTCCTAGCCCCTGAACATTGCTTTAGGCTAAATCATATACTTTGTGCCTAACCTGACTGTCCCCATAACTTGGGTCATCTTGTGCTCCTACTGGAAAGCCTGTACATGTTGCTTGGTCTGCAAGGTCATGTCAGTTCACTGACTTCCAGTTTTGGCTTCTGCCCAGAGGAATTTTTGGCCTCTCTGAGAGATTGCCCGGTAATCTCTTAATTCATGCTGCTGTGTATTATAAGTTAACTTTAATGTCTGCATGTTTTGTTTTCTCAGGTATATTGTAAATACAGTATATTTGGTTAGGGAAAAAATTCTTCCTTGAATCATGAGTGTTTCATATTTCAGCTTCCCATGTAGCTAAGATTATTTTAGTGTGCATTATGTAAAAATAGTTAATTCTAAAGAACAGTGATTATTTTCATTAGGTGGTCAGACTATTTTTCCTTTTTATTTGTTGAATAATTACTGTGTAGAAAATGTTGTTCTAGGTGTTTCTGAATGATAGAAAAATCATTCAAATATAGATGAAGTAGGGAGAGTAGATGTGACATACAAGTAACTGTGGTACTTAGTAGGAATGGCTAAATGCCTTAGAGATAAATGAAGTTCTCTATTGGCCATTGAGCTGGTCCTTGAAAATGGGAGAATATTGCCCTAAGATTTCACTGTGAAATTTTTCAGACATTCATCAGCACACCCAAATCTAGGTTGTACTCCAACTATTTCATTGTGCTTTATTATATATAAGTGCATATTCATCTTCCCTTTCACAAATTCATCTTATTTTTAAAATTTGCTTTGGGGATTTGGTCTGGCATTCATGAAGGCATGGGGGGAAACATCAGTTTCTCTGAATGATGTGTGAAGTAAAGTCTGAAAGGTATAGGTTTGAGAATCTATTATTAGACTAAATTGTATATGTATTAAAACAACGTATTGGGGCCAGGGATTTAGCTCAGTGGTTCCGGCGCCTGCCTCGAAAGTGCAAGGTCCCAAGTTCGATCCCTGGTACCAAAAAAAAAAAAGAAGTGTTATAGATAGTGTTTTTCTGTCAAACTCTTATCTTTGCATTCACAATATAAGAAATATGAAAATAAGACTGCGTTTGAAATTTTAAAAATGCACCTCCCCTCCCCATGGTGTTGGGGATCAAACCCAGGGCCTTGAGCATGCTAGGCAAGTGATCTACCCCTGAGCTATACCTCTGGCCCAAAACCTAACTTCTTAGGAACACACCCCTGTAAATACAGAGACCTATGGAATGCAGTTGAAAGCCAGTGTATTGCATTTGATTTTAAAATTGATTATGTAGAATTTGCTAATACATGGAACAAATTATATAATTGACATTGTGAATTGTTGACATTTACAAAACATTTAGCCTTTTGCTTGATCTGTTCTTCAAAATTAACTTTCATGCTCAGTCACCCAGAAGCAGAGTGGTTCAAAGAAAGATTATGATTAAACTTTATTTTTTTGAGATAGAGTCCCACTTCGTATTTAAGATTGACCTTGAACTCTGTATGTAGCTCACTCAGCTTCAAACTCTTCCTGCGATAATACTGCCTCATCCTTGTGAGTGCCAAGATTATAGGTGTGCACCACCAAGCCCTGAGATAAAACAGTTTTTATCTTTGAGAAAACCAGAAGTTCTGAACTGATGTTAGAAAGATCAAAATACAGTTAAGGCAATTGTGAGGAAGTTATGTTGGATTAAAAAGATGTTTCAAAATTTAAATGTCAGTTCTAATATTACATTAGGTAAATGCTAGATATCCTTGCTAGCCTTCTAATTGTTTTTTTCTTTTTCGGTACCAGGGATCAAACTCAGGACCTTGCACTTTCGAGGCAGACACTGAGCTAAATCCTTGGCCCTTGTCATGTATTTTTAATTCAAGTTCAAGAATAAAGAGTAGAATGAACTATATCAGATCCAGAGGCTGTTAAATATGAATAGGCCAAACTCCAGATTGATGTCAGACAGACAAAACTGAATGAATCAGAATACTTGGAATGAGTCTGACTACTTTATCATAAACCAAAAGGTTTATGCAATAAAAATTGAATTGTGGCATATCAAGAGGCATAAATCAGATTTATTAAAATTTAGCCATTTAAAAAATAACAAATATTGAAAGTATTTTACTAGCATGTTTGTACCTGGAAGTGGCAGACATTATTTTATTTGAAAGATACTGCAGGAGGATAGAAGACAGTCAAAACAAAAATATACTGAAAGTAGGTGTCCTTTGGGCCGGGGATTTATTTAGCTCAGTGGTTCTGGCACCTGCCTTGCAAGCTCAAGGTCCGGAGTTCGATCCCCGGTACCAAAAGAAAACCCCCAAAAAACCACTGAAAAGCCCACTACTGTGAGGTTTTATTAAACGTATATGTTCCCTCTAATATGAAGAAAATACTTTTAAGAGCATGTCAGATAGTATCATATTTTTATGATTGTTAATGATACCAGGCTAAACGAGTCACAATCAATTAGAAAATAATAGGGAATTGGTCAGTCTAACTTTTTAAACCATTTTTAGCATTTGTAGATCCAGTAAAGTTCAAAATTACAGCCTACCTTTGGTCTTTTCATTCTGTAAGTTCAGAAATACTATGTAAATCCTTCACCTGTGTATCATCTTGGTTCTAACTTGGAAGGGAAAAAGTACAGGGTCTTCTTCAGAGAGAAGTAGAAGTCAGTTTGTGGATGTGTGGGGGAATAGAACATTTCTTCCAAGGTAGCCTGTCACTTGTGACCATCGCCAGGTGAGTTCTTTAATTCTTAGAGAGGGTGAAGACTAGTCTGCCTTCACAGAGAAGTGTGCCACCTCTACTGTATTTTATCTCACTGGTCTAAATGCACCATGTCTGCTCTGGGGAAGTATGTGCTATGCCTCCAGCAAGCCATACTTGTCTTATACATCTGTGGCCAGTCACATATGGAAATCCTGAGGCTGCCACTTTTCTTATTTGGTTCCAGTATCACTGTATAGATCTCTGAGAAAAAGAAAAATTTTTTGTTCCAGTATATATTCCCCCTAGATAATGTTTGCCTTAATTACAGTGTCATTCTTTGTGTGGTTTCAGTTACAGAACTGGTCCTAGTGACATACCCCAAGACCTTAACTGCCAAGAAGGTACTGGCTGACTTCATCTGATTCAGATGAAGTAGTGCTGAGAAAAAGGTGGGAAGAGAGGCGCAGCCTGTTTCTGTTTGTGCACTTTTGTTTGATTAAAGACATTTCTCGGGCAAACAGGTTTTCCCTCAGTTGCTATTTGTCACAAATCTGGAAAATTGGTTATGGTTTCATTAGTCTCTACTTTCGTTGTAATAGAAATTTGATAGTCATCTAATCTGTGAAAAAAGTGTTTTTGTATTTTTAACTGTGTTGCCTCATCTTGAAGTTATTAGAGTACTGTCTTGGCCCTGCTATGAGGATCCTCCATTATTGGTTTGCTTAGATAAAAATTTGAAAACAGGGGCCTGGGATTTAGCTCAGTGGTTCCACCGCCTGCCTCGAAAGCACAAGGTCCTGAGTTCAATCCCTGGCACTAAAAAAAAAAAAAAAAAAAAAAATTGTAAATAGTTGAATGAACCTGGTATCAGCGGATCTGAGTGGTTGCCTTTTGTAATTGCAGTAAAAAAGCCAAAGAGTGGGATTAATCCTATAAGTTATATTTGGGGCTCAGGTAAGAGAGGAGCCTAAGGAAGGCAAGGGGAAGGGGGAAATTGGTTTGGATTAGGTGAGAGGATAAAGAAGATCTTTTCAGTGGCTTGCTATTCGGAAGAGTTAGCTGAGCCCTGGAGGCACTGAGCCTTGCCTCCTCAGTGTCTGCCCCACACCAACAATTTTCTTTTCTTAATGTAGAAAATAAGTGCTCTCTTCCTCTAGTATCATGCCTGAGAAGATTGCCAAGCAATTTCTGAGGAAAGTCCCTTCTTGTCTGAGAGTTCCTCACACATGTGGAGAATCTTACCTTTCCTGGGTAGCAAGGATAGGAGTGAAAAGACACACTGTTTTCTTCATCTGAAAAGAAATGTATTTAGACTTTAAGTCTAATTTGGAGAAATTATAATTGAATCACCAGCTTACCAGGTTTATATTGTGTTGTTCTTCAAAGCTTGAAAACAAAACCACATATGTACAATATTTGGTAATGGTCTGTACAAATAAGTGGTCGAGTACTTGAGACAATTTGGTTGCTTGTAAGGAAAGTCAGGAAATAAATGGTTTGCATATGATTTAACTAGAGACCTTCTTTTGGCAAGATTCTTGAAGTAGTAATGGCCGTAATATGGAATTCATTGTATTGTGTTGATAAGAAAATATTTTTTAGTTAATTTCCTCTAACTTGTAACTGTAGGGTTGCATAAGTAATATCACGACAGGTGCATTTATTCACCATAATATTGTATCAGAGATGATGTAGCATCAACTCTAGTTGTGAGGTTTAATTTGCTGTATCAGTTTGTCACACTAGTGAGTTTCAGTGTTAGGCTTTAGCCCTGGATTACTGTTCTTTGAATAAAGGAGCAAATCAGCTCTCTTTAAAGCAAGAATTACAGTTACCTCATCTGTCTGTATCAGGGACCTCCTCAAGGGCTGGCAGGAAGGAAGGGGGGGAGGAGAAGGGAACTGAGAGAACTTGTAAATATCAGCTGAGATTGTTTATGTACCTGGTTCCAAGCTGGTTGCAGCTCTCTAAACTTGAATGGAAACATTCTCTCCAAATGAGTAGGTTGGCAGGCCTACGTGCAACAAATGTGAGAACTTCCTGTGGACCACTGTACAGAGTTTTCCATAATCTGTGTGACCGACTGGGTCTCTCTCCTTTATTTAGAATTTAATTTTCTCTGTTGGCTCATTGTGTTATTTGCAAACATTGAATGTGAAAGGTTCCTGTATTCACTCTTCTGTTACCTGTGTGCTTGTGCTTGAATTTGCAAAATTGGTGAAATACAATTCATTCAGAATTCTATGGGTCCTGGATTTATATTTATTATACGTACTTGTATTACCATGGAGGCTTTCAGATTCCGTATAACACCAAACACTCAGGATTTGACGTCTTTACATTTTAGAGAGGGTCTAAAATGGTCTTTTGCCCCCCCCCACCCCTGAAATGTTTGATAAAGTTAAGAATGAATGCTAAGGAAATTTTGCATTAAAAGAATTCTTGTAATTGAGTGTATTTTTGTGATCGGCACCGTTAGTTTATAATTGATGCTTTTCTACCTGTGGCACCACTGCCGTGTAGCTCTTCTCATGTACTATTTTATTCCTGCAATGCTGCTTTAAAGAGCTTTATATTTCTTCTTTTTTTTTTAATTGTCCGAGACGGGGTCTCACTATGTAGTCCATCCTGGCCTTGAACTCGCTGTATAGCCCAGGGTGGCCTGGAACTCATGGTAATCCTTTTGCCTTAGCCTCATGAGTGCTGGGATTTCAAGTGTGTGTCACCATGCCTGCAAGAGCTTTATATTTCTTAAACTGTCATTTTGACACCTTTGACCTGAGTTATACCAAGAACATGCTAAAGTTAAAAAGAAAGCAGAAAGATTATTTAGATAAAAATTTAAAAGCATGATTATCACAAGCTTCAAGAGTTACCCTGTCTGCTTTTGAGGAGTTGAGTGGAATTAGCTCTGTCCTTATGTTGGAGAAGTGGTCCCCCATGCTCTGTCATCACCAGATCAATTTGCCCTTCCACTAATGCTTAGCCTGAAATTCTCCCCTGGCTGCCTTACTCAGAAGCACATACTCATTCATAATCTGTTCAGCATAGTTGAGTTTTTAAACCCCTTAAAAAGTCGTTTGAATGTTACAGTTTGTGCTGTTGCCTTTTTAGTGTGTAATATTTTAAGGTTGAGGGTGTAGGAAATACAGAATAAAATGGAGACAAAATATTGATTCAGATGTAGCCTGTATTTATGCTGAATATTTTCCCCCCAGACTTTCAGAAGGTACATGTCTGATTTCACTATTCATTTATTTGCATGCCTTATAAATTATATATATATTACTTTGTTTTTTTAAGACAAGGTCTTGCTATGTAATTCAGACTGGCCTTGAACTCACTGTGGAGCCCAGGCTGGCCTGGAACTCTAGGCAGTCCTCTTGCCTCAGCTTCTTGAGTGCATGTGCCACCACGCCTGGCCCATAAATCATATTTCTAAGAAAAAAGGTTAAAAGTAGTTATTGTGTTATGTGAACCTACTGAACAATGTAAATGATTTTGGGTACATCAAATGTTGGTAATATTCAAGGAGGACCCTATTTAGTATCTTTAGTGATGAAAGTGTAGAGACATTTTAAAGAAGCTCTTAATGGCTGTGGATTAACCATGATTTCTTCCTGAGTTTATATAAAAGAGGCAAGAAGGGGAAACATTTGCAAATGGAAACATTTCCAACCATAGATGTCATGAGCAGAAATCTATTCTGTAGGGACTACTTGGGGACCTTCAATTAAGCCTCTTTTACACTTTGACCCCATTTGTATTTCAAATGCTGTAACTTATTTTAAGGTATACTAGAATGAAGAAGAAAGTAAGTCAGAGGGAAAAATGAAAATTGAAGCACTTTGGTCTCTTAAGGTTAATAGTCTTAGTCACATGTCCTGTTAAGTCTGTTTCTGTGTGTCTGGCTGAGATTATTTCAGGGTCTCACTTAAAAAAGTGACTGACGTTTATTAGACAAACTTTAGTCTGTGAGGGGCCTTTTGCAGAAAAGCTAACCTCTGCTGGGGGAGGTGCCCCTGCTCCCTCAGGTTGCTGTTTTGTTACTGTGGCCTAAAACAAGTTAGCAGTCACCTTCCTTCAAACTTGCACAGGGCACATCCTGTCCATGGCCTGTTGGATCATAGCAAATCTCGTTTATTGTGCAATCAAATGTTACTAGGATAGCATACCTCTCTCTGGTTAGAAAACTTCATTTAATGCCCTCTTCTGTCTTTCATCATGTGAAAGCTTTTGGGTTTATAGTTACTCACTCTGACTATAAATATATTAGTAGCATTTTGTTTTGGCCAATTATGGGCATGACCTTTGATGTCCTGCTAGACTATGCCTGGGAATGTGACATCCTTCTATTTGGATGGAATTCCCTTGTTTTGTTTTCTGTGATAGTGTGGGGGAAATACATATTTTAGCTTTATCAGCCAGAGGTGGAGCAAGAATGGAAAAAAAGTAAAATTAGAATGCATAAAGGGTATTGATTGCTTTATTTCTGCTGGGTGTGGTTGAATTAGCATAGTTTTATAGAAGTCTGAGACTATGAAATTATTTAGTCCAAAATGCTAAGAAAATGCTATAAGCATGTTTGGTTTTTCTTGGATCTGGATCTTTTTTCTTTAAACTAGACATTTTAGGGTCTTTGAACTGTTCTGTGCTTGCACAGAAGTATTGTCATATCTTGTTGATTCCTCTACTATTCCTATATATACCAATAGCTGAGAGGACCTGCAAAAAGAAACCCATCTCTTTCCTTTTTTGGGGGTACCGGAGATCGAACACAGGACCTTGTGCTTTCGAGGCAGGCACTGAACCACTGAGCTAAATCCCTGGCCCCCTATCTCTTTCTTTCTCCTTGAGAAAGGGTAGTGTTTTGCTGCTACTGAGAATTTACATTGTGATTGTTTCCTCACTGTAATCAGAACTACAATCAACAGTTATTCTTTTGAATTATCGTAGAGTCCAGATATGTAAAAGTGGGAAGAAATTATGGAAGCCGGAGTTTTTACAGTATTTTCCTTTTTAAAAGTTAAAAAAGTCAACTTTTGTTGTAAGTGCTTTAAACAGAAAACTCCAGTTTCCTCACATCACACTTTTTGTTCATTAATTTTTTCATTTCCCATCTAAGGCTGATGTCCAGGGTAAAGTAGTTGAAAGTGTTGGTCTCAGAGAGTGTGCTTTGTTTTCAGCTGTGTTCTAAATGTGTAATACTACATGTGTAATCTTCCAGGATTTTGGCTGTACAAATCTGAATGGGTTATATTAAAAAGGATTCTTTTTGATCAGCCTCTTCCCTTCTCTACATTTTAATCTCCCTTTTGCTTTCCTTCTCATTATCAGCCTCCTCTTTTAAAATTTTGATTTGAATAAATTGTGCTGACCTATTAATGTAAATTAAGTAAAAAGTTTCTTTAAAGGTCATTGCTAATTGCTGATGTGAGTTTTATGTTCACTACAACAACCCTACTGCTGCCTTTGGAAATGGTCATTAAATTATTAATAAAACTGATCCCATTCAGAGGTATTTGGTTTGGTTTTTTTTCACCAGAGGTATTTGGAAGTAGAGGATTTATTGTCTGCTAATGACTGACAAGCTATCTGTAGAGTTCTCTTGAAGTTGTGGCATTCCCATTAGTTCCCTACTTCTTGGGTTTTAGCTCTTGAGTTTTTTGGACTGTGTAATAGAAGGTAAGAGTTGTAGAGTTCTAGTTTGTACATACTTAGAAACTCACTTGTTTGGTTGTCACTTTGTTTGGTTGGTCATTTGGAGATTTAAAGAGTTGCCATCTCCACACTGTTAATAAGCTTCTTTCTATATTGAGCCTATGATTTCTCCTCTAAAATTTCCCCTCTCCTCATCCCAGACTTGTTTCTTGTTCTGGATTTGGGAACTACGTTGAATTAACTTGATATATTATCCCTTTAGACAAATGAAACTGATTCCCTAACTCGTTTTCTCCAGTCAGCCCTAACATACTAATAAACTGCTCAGAGGATCCATTTATTTTGCAGTACTGAGGATTGAACCCAGGGAGTACTGAGCTACATCTCCACTCTTTTTAGTTATATTTTGAAACAGGGTCTTGATAAATTTGCCTGGCTGGTTTTGAAGCATGTGATCCTGCCTCTGCCTCTTAAGTAGCTGGGATTATAGGTTGTATCATCATTCTGAAGTGAGATGTAGGGTCCCAAACAGATTTCTGCATGGGGAATGACTATAGTGGGGTTAATAGTATCCTTGTCCAGCAACACCAGGCTTCTGGTAGGGTGGCCTGAGAAACCTTGTGCCGGCTCTTAGTTGCTGTGTTGAACTTGAACATGGAAGACAGGGTATAAGAGTGCAAGATTATGGAGGTCTGTGTATCTTCTAGCCAGTGTTTGAAGAGTAGTGGTTATATGTTTCATATACTGTGTATGAATGCTCAGTATGAGCCCTAATGCAAGGCCCAAGAATAACTTAGGAGAGTGAACTAAATTGAAGCCATGATGTGTAGCTTACCTTTTTAAGCTAAAAAATAAAAAATCTATAAATGTTGACATGTCTTTGATTTCTTTTTTTGAGAGGGTCTTGTTATGTAGTCCAGTCTGACATTGGACTCCCTGTGTAGCCCAGGCTGGCCTTGAATTTACCATCCTTTGTCTCAGCTTCCCAAATCTTGGGATTACAGGTGGGTGGCACCACACCAGAATGACTGCAGTATTACTAACTTCAGTTTTTCTGGGAAGTAGCATCTTTGAATTGGGTATGGGAAAGGAAGGAAATTATTTGCTACTGACAATTTGGCTGTATAGATAAAAATATCTACTGAATCTGCATCTGCATGGTCCATCCATTTTTTTGTTTGTTTGTTTTCTTTTTTGTTTTTTTGAAATGGGTCTTGATATGTAGTTCAGGCTGGCCTTATCCTCCTGAGTGCTGGGTTTACAGGTGTGCACCACTCCACCCTGCTATCTTGTCTCTTCCCGTGACATGTAGTTTATATATATTGAGTTTTGGAAAAGGGGAACCAGAAACTTACAGAGAGTGCAGGGTAAGTAATCCAGAGTCTTTTCAGTGTTGTTTTAGGCATGCATTGTCCTCAGCTGTTCTCCTTGGGGTCTTTGTTCTTTTCCATGGTAAATCTTGAACTATCTCTAACCATAGAGATTAGCAGATTCTACAGCCTTCCTGTTTCATCTATGTTGAATGCTAAAATTACCAACTTTAAGAGGGATAGTGTTGCTTGCCTTAACATTCTGAAGTTCTTAATTTAAATTTCTGGCCTAGAGAGTATGAGATTATGGACTGAAGAAGTCTCTTATGTTAGTAAAATGAGTTAAAATCCTCAGGGTGGTTTAATTTTTGTGCTTGAATGAGGACAGTGCTACCTCTATGTTTTAGGTGAATAATTCCATAGACATTTTGTATGTTGAGATGACGGGTTTGACCCAGTCAAGCCAGGCTCTGTGTAATTAGGATCTCTACTGCCCGGGCCTGTCAGCTCCTGTGAACCACTCTGGAGTGCCAATGCCAGCACTATCTGTGTTACCTGGTACCCTGGGACTCCTGGGCAGGTCTTCTTATGTCATGAAGTTTTCTCCAGCTCTACTTGGGATTGGCTCTCATTCTCTCTGGTTTATCAGCAGCTCTTTTCATTCCCTTGGTCCTTTTCCCCCCACTAAATTTTTTCTCTCTGAGGCAGCAGATTCCCACTCAATGTTAGTCCACATGGAAGCTGTGCTTACTGGGCCCCCTTGGGGTACAGTCAGATGGGGTCAGGTGGGTGAGGAAGTCTAGTTGTAGTCACAGATTGTTCAGGATGTGTTTTAGTCTCCTGTCTCCTTTTCCCACCTGTAATTGTGAGCAGTATCAGTTAGCCTGGCAGTGGTCAAGTGTTCATGAAGCATACTTGGAAGTCCTTGTACTAAAGGTGCTGGTTAGAAATATTTTCTAGTATGCTCTGGCAGGGTCCTTAGATCACCAGGGTGTTCCAAAACCTGTGTTAGGATCACCTCAGAACTATCAGAATTCCCTCTAGTATTTGCTTTTCGTAATGCCCCCATGAACTTAACCCATACCTGTAATTTTGCTACACATATTAGGAGTTTTAGGTTCTGCTTCTAGGTTGCTAAACAGATAATTCATATTTAGACAAGTCAAATCACTGCTGTATTAGCATCATCATCTTAAAGTGGGGTTAATGATACTGTTGGGAAGTACCTGTAGGACAAGTTGAGGTTCTCTGAGCAAGGAGCTATATAATTAAGACACATTACATAGTTTAGTGTTAGCCACAAAATGAGCTTAAAAATGAGAGGACTTAAAAATGGGCTTAAAAATGAGAGGACCTGAGAATCTGGGGCTTTCATTTTTTTATATATAGGCTTCATGGTTATACTGAGTGTTTAAAAAAACAGACCCAGAGACAGGTGTGGTGGCATAGTTGTGTAATCCCAGCACTTGGGAGGCTGAGACAGGAGGGTGTCAGATTTGAGGCCACCTAGGGCTACATATTGAAGTGCTGTTTCAATTTGAAAATAAAAAACTGATCAGAATCAAAGAAATAATCCAAACACATAGATCTAGATCAATCTTTTCTTGTATTTCTGTAGCAAGCACTCTAGGAGATTAGTGTTGTTTCTGTGCTTTGGAAGAACTCCTGATGGGCTGGGGGAATATTTGACAGCAAGAAAAAGCACAGTCTAAGATTGTATATAGGCTGGTGTGGTGGAATGTAAGAGGAATGGTCCCAGCTACTTGGAGAGGCTAAGGTAGGAAGATGGCTCAAGCTCAGGAACTTGAAACCAGTCTGGGCAACCATAGTGAGACTGCCATCTGGAACCCCAAAACCAAAAACTATATAAACTGATGACAATCTTCTGAGTTATCTTGGCTTTATGTAATTATACCTGGAGAGAATTGTACCCAAATGTTAGTATTTGGCTACATTTAGATTGTAGAAGCATGGGTAAGTTACCCTTCCTGTATAGCAAGTGCTTTTAATAGAAATGTTCTTTGTAGGGGGGATGGGGAGGGACTTTGCACTGAACTATATGCCTCATATCATCCCGTTAGCCTTTTCAGACAAGGTCTTGCTAAATTTCCCAGGCTGGGCATAAACTTGTGATCCTCTTGCCTCAGCCTCCCAAAGTGCTGGGATTACAGATGTGTCCCACTGCCACACCCAGTGCATTAAGATTTTTGAAACGAGAAATGCAATTTGTGGATTTCTGGCTTTTTCTTGAGAGAATTTAAGCAAGAGTTGAAATTGGCGATAATAAATTGTACTATTAAAGGGAGGAGAAGTGTATTTAGACTCTGGGGTCAACTTTATGTGCTAGGCCAGGAGACAGGATTGAGGGGATGTGTTGGGATTTTGAAGGTCTAAATTTGCTGTGATATATGTAGAGACAGGCATGAGAGATACCTTTTCACATGTCATTGCACAGGTGATGACAGCATGGTCGAGGGAAGTGCACAGCACATTGTAAACTCATTTTGAGAACTAGATTTTGATTGCAGTTGCTACACATGTTGGCAATTCTTAGGAATACACAAAAAGAAAATCTATAGAATTTTACCTGTTTTTCAAACTAGTGATGTTTTTGTTATAAACATGGCAGCTATTTATATGGGATGAAACCCAGGGGTGCCAGTGAACTACATCTCCAGCCCTTTTAATTTTTTGAGACAGGGTTTCACAAAATTGCCTAGGCTGGCCTCAAACCTGAGTACCAGAGATTACAGGCAGTACATGTGCCACTGTGCCTGACCTTTGTGTGTGTGTGTGTGTGTGTAGTGTCATGTCCATCTCAGGGTTTTGTGAATACTAAGGAAGGCTCTACTACTGAGCCTTATCCTCAGCCCCCAAAATAGCTAATAATTATTGTATGCTTAATAGGCCAGGCATAGCTGTAAACGTTAAACATATAAGGTAGATATTATTGTTTCCAATTTTTAGAGGAGGTAAATCAGATACAAAGTTAAGTCATTTGTTCAGCACAGAGCAGCAAGTTATGGAATGGAGATGACAATGAATGTTTTAGGATTCTGACTCTTAACTGCTTTGTTGTTACATCAAAGAGAGTAATTGTCTTTGGAATCTTGGTGGGAAAAACTAAGACTTAATGTACAATTGGAAATTCTAAGGTAAGATAAAATGAATGGATAATCAGTTAATGAGCAGAATCGAAACATTGCATGTACTGATAGTCCTTACAGTTTTACTTTGTTTCCCATTGCTTAACCAGATTTTAATCTTTTTGGTGCTGGGATCAAATCAGAGGCCCCTGTGCAAGAGAAGAGTACCAAGTAGGTGCCATACCACTGACCTACACCCCCCAGCCCTGAACTAGACTTTGAATTTGAAAAAGTATTTTGATATAATGATGCCTTAGGTTAATGAATCTTTTTTTTTTTTCTTAAGAGGAGAAAAGTTCAGGTGCATTTGTGATGATGATAGATGAGCAGTTGGGAGGAGTTGACTGGGTGATCCAGTCATGGTCCATAGCACAGTGAAGAGGTGCTCATGGCTTCTTCAGGAGATGAATGGGTGGGCTCTAGTCGGCTCCAGTGTCAGTTCTGTCACTCCCTCCACAGAGTGCTTAGAGAAGGAGGAAGAGTATTTTGCTGTCGCAGGGTCTTAGATCTACTTTTGTTGATTCAAAGTGGGGGAGTGACAAATAGAAATAACAAATAGTAAAGCAGGTGTGATGGCTCACATAATCCCGGCATGCTGGGAAGCTGAGGCAGGAGGATTGCAAGTTGGATTCCAGCCTGGGCAGTTTAGTGACTTAGTAAGATCTTTCTCAAATGAAAACAAGAGCTGGGCATGTATCTCAATATGAAGGCCCTGGATTTAATCCCCAGTCCTACAAACAAACAACAAAACACTGACCCATTTGGACAGAAAGGACTTCGATTTTAGGGTAAGCTTGGGCTTTTAATAAAGCAATGAAACCTTTTAAGGAACAAGGTCAAAATGAAATTTTTAAACTGTTGTCCACATGTAGCGTTTTACTAAATGCTACATAGTCATTCCTATTTGATACTATTGCCATTGTACAGATAGAGAACCAAGACCAAAGGAGACTAAATAACCTGCTTCCAACTATGCTCTTGGTTTTGGTTAGCTGTGAGATTCAAAATGTGGAGAGCCAAAGCTTCCCTTTTCGCTAGATCATCAGTTGGTTTGTTTGACTCCTGGGCATCCTTGTATTGAAAAAGTCTTTGGTTTTTTGTTTTGGAAGACGCATGGACAGAGTGATGTGATTCAGAGGCAATGATAGCCTGGCTTCAGAGTTATAAATGGCCTGGCTTAGGGGCCCACTTTCAAATAATGCCTATCCTCCCTTTCTTTTCCATATAGCCTTTAAAAATGAAGTCAGGTCATAATGATTCCTTCTTTTGAATCCTTTTACATACATTACTGACCCAATGAAATGGGTCTCATTAGCTTTTTTTTTCCCATTAAGTTTATTGGTACATTTTAGGTATAAAATACAGTTACATTCATCATTGGGATCTTGTACCATTACATGAGTATCTTGGTTCTTATTTTTTTACCCCCCTGCCCTCCCTTCACCTCCTCCACCCTTCCATATTTGCAAAGACTTTGTTTCCATTTTTTTTTTTTGGTACCGGGGATCGAACTTGGGTCCTTGTGCTTGCGCAGCAGGCGGCGAAACCACTGAGCTAAATCCCTAGCCCCTTGTTTCCATTTTTTTCCTTTTCTCATATTTTTTCTTTTCCCTTCCCCTCCCACTTCCCCTGCTCCTTTAGACCTTTTCTTCCTATTACTCAATATCAGTCATACATTTTTAAAATTACAGTACCAACATCTAGGAGACATTACCACAGATTTTACAGAATTTAAAAGGATATAGAAAGCATATTACTACAGTCTTTTTTGAAATAAATTTGATAACTTCTAAGAAGTACCTTGGAAGGCAAATTAATGAAACTAACTCTGGAAATGTAAAATTTGAATAGCACCTATTAAAGAAAGTTCCCAGCTTGAAAACCTACTTATATGACAGCAACAGGCTCATATACATTTTAGCTGATAAATTATATCAAACATTTAAAGCAGAAAAAAGGAACACTGCTCCCCTCATTTTAGGAAATCAACATTGTGCTAATCCTAAAACTGGATAAAGATAATAGAAGAAAAAAGTATGAACATAGATAGAAATTTGTTTAACAAAAACTATTAGAAGTCAGATCTGGCAGTATGTAGAAAATGGTTTTATTACAGGGATGGCAGTGTTGGTTCAGTATTGGAAGATCCACCCCCAAAAGTCATCATTTTAACAGAGAAAAGGAAAAAGCCATATGATCCTGTCACTAGTTGGAGAAAAAGTATTGGACTAAATTCTACAGCTGTTCATGGTAAAAGCTATTAGGAGACTAGAAGTAGAACAGAACCTTCTCAACAGATTAAAGACATGTACTCCATACTTCCAGCAAGAACGCCTTATATGAATGGAGAAGATACAATGCTTTCTCCTTAAGGTGGGGAACAAGGACAGATATGCCTACTCTTCATCTGTCCATTAAACTTTGAAACATAGGCCTAAACCAAAATAGTCTGGCAATAAAAATAAACAAATAGGGCCGGGGATTTAGCTCAGTGGTTCTGGCACCTGCCTCGCAAGCTCAAGGTCCCAAGTTAGATCCCCGGTACCAAAATAAATAAATAAATAAATAAATAAAAATAAATAGCATAGGATTGGCAAGGTAGAAGTAAAATCTTTATATGTAGATGAAATGATCATCTACAGAGAAAATAGTAAGAAATCTCTAGGAGCCCCTAGAACTTGTATTTGAATTTAGCAGGATTAGAAAACACAAGATATATATAAAAATTCAGGTCTGTGTGTACTTGCTATAAATGAAGAATTGGATATTGAAATTTGAAAGTTATGTAGGAGTACAAAGGACCTAGAAAAGTAAAAAGAAAAAAAAACAGTGTTGGAAGATGTTTATTACCTAATTTTAAGACTTCCTACAGTAATCAAGGCAGTGTTGGTGTAAGGAAAGACATGTAGATCATTGGAATAAAACAGAATCTAGAAATAGGACCACATATATATGGTCCACTGAGTTTTGAAAGATTATTTAACATTAACATTTTATAGAATATAAATTCAATTCAAGAACAGAGGAAAAGATGGTGTTTTCAGAAAATGGCACTAGAACACCTGGTATTTGTATATAAAAAATTAACCTCAACCCTTTATTTCCATACATAAAAATAACTTGAAAGGATCTATGAACCTAAATATGAAAGCCTAAAAGTATAAAACTTTAAGAAGAAATTATAAGGGAAATATTTTTTTTTCTTGATACAAAATAAGATAGATGTATAAATTATCCTGGCAAGCATAACAATGTTACAAAGTGCCAAAGGGGGAGAGGTCAGTGTGGGCTCCACCAGTGCCAGTGCCAGTGCTGTCATGGACAACGGATAGGTTCCTGGCAGTTCATTCTGGAGTCAGTGAACTCTCCAGGTGGGAGGATGAGAGCAGCTCCCACCACTCGGCCTTCATGACACAGAAGTTGAAGGTACCATAGGCATTGGGCGTATCCTGCACTTCCACAGCAATGCCCAGCTGCCTCATGGCCTGCAGCACCGGGGAATGCAGCCTCTCGGTCCTGTTTCCAGTGCCCACCGCAACGATCTGTATCCTGGGCTCCAGCTTCCAGAAGAGGGAGAAGCTCTCTTTGGTGATATCCCGGTGGGATCCTACGTTCCACTGCAGCACGGAGTTCGGGAGCAGGGCACACGGCCCCAGCACTCGGCTTCCACTGACCGTGAAGCCGCAGATGCTGTAGCTTTCCATATACATGGCTCGCGGGAGCTCGCGCTGCAGCAGAGAGATGTGTGTCCGCTGTTCACAGCTCGTCCTCTGCGGGCAAGAGTCGGTGCCAGCGCCCTGGGGTCCGGAGCAGCCCGGTGCGCAGGCCGCGCGGTGCGAGTTGCGCCCCAGGCAGACTGCGAAAGGCGAAGGCGGCAGCCATGGCTGCTGGAGCACCGGGAAAATGTTAAAGAATTTAGGGTAGGTAAGAATTTCCTAGGATACAAAAAACATGATGTGTAGAAGAAAGAAACTGATAAATGAGATTCCATCAAAATTTAGAACTTTAAATGACATCGTTAAGAAAATGAAAAGTAGTCCTTAAACAGACCGTGTTTATAATGCATATAATCTATGACCAGAATATATAAAGAACTCTTACAGCTCATTAATAGACAACCCAATTAAAAAGTAGACACAAGAAGATAATAAATAGCCAGTACATCACCAGGAAAGGTGTGCAACCCTAGAATCAGAAAAATACTAATCAGTATAATAACAAGATTGAATTATACACTCATTAGGGAGATGAAGTTAAAAGTTTTAAAAGAACAAATGTCAGCTTAGGTGTCAGCTTAGGTATTCACATACTGCTAATGTGAATGTAAAATGACAAAACTATTTTGGAAAAGAATATAGAAATTTCTTGTATTACTGTTAAGAACCAACAGCCCTGTTCTTAAGTTTTTTACTTAAGAGGAATGAAAACACATGTTCACAATATATTTGTACATACAAGTTGAGTATCCCTTAGCTGAAATTCTTGGGACCAGAGTGTTTCAGATTTTCGTTTGAAATCCACTTGATCTGCAAAGAGGATGGCTACTCCTTTTTGGGGGGGTTCCTGTCACATGGAGTATTGTTTTCCACCCTTTAACTTTCAGACTATGAGTTTCTTTTTGAATTAAATGTGTTTCTTGTATGCAACATATTGTTGGATCTTGCTTCTTGACCAGTCTATTCTTCTGCCAGTCTATTTCTTTGGATTGAATTGAGACCATTAACATTCATGGTTATTACTGAAACATATTGACTTATCATTGTCATGACTTTTTCTTTTTGTTGGCTTCTCCCTCTTTGTGTTTAATTTCTTGACACGCCTGGCAGATTCATTCTGCTGGGCTCCCTGGGGTTGTGATCCTCATTGTCTTTTCCTAGGATATTGTCCAAAATTTTTTGGAGTGGTGGTTTGGTATTTGTGAAGTTCCTAAGGTGTTCTTTGTCATGAAAGTATCTTATTTCTCCATCAATTTTGAAAGATAATTTTGCAGGGTACGTCAATCTGGGCTGGAGGCTGTTTTCTTTTAGGGCTTGGAATATGTCACTCCAAGTTCTTCTTGCCTTGAAGGTTTGTGTTGAGAAGTCTGCTGTGACTCTGATAGGCTTTCCTTTGTATGTGATTTGTTTATTTTCTCTAACTGCTTGTAGAACTTTGTTCTTCTGTTGAGTTTCTGGAATCTGAACAGTTATATGCCTATGTGTAGATTTTTTTTGATCAAGGCTATTTGGAGTCCTATATGCCTCACTTATCTGTATGTCAGGTTCTTTTCCCCTGCTTGGGAAGTTTTTGGCCATCACTTCTGTGAATAGTTTTTTTATGTCATCTGCACTCTCTCCTGTTTCTTCTTTGACTCCAGTCAGTCTTATGTTATTCTTCTTTGCGTCATCTAGCAGCTGCCGGGTTGATTTCTTGTAACTTACAATTTTAAAGCAATTTTTCTTTTCCTAGTCACTAATTGCAGTCTTCTCTTCTATCTGATATTTGGTCCTCACATTGGCTCATTCTGCTCTGTAGACTTTCAGTGGAGTTTTTAATCTCCTGGAAATCTATTTGCATCTGTTTTGTGGATTCCATTTGTTTCCTGTGTTGGGATTCCATCATGTTCCTCAGCTCCTCTCTAGATTTATTAATCATGTCTTGCACTATGACCACAATCTGTGCTATTATCGGAGAAATTATTTCTGATTTCATTTTTTCTAGATCCTCTTTTGTTGCCAGTTCAGTGAGTCCAAGCAGTTGAGTATCAGAGTGTTCCATCTCGTTTCCCTTTGTGGAGGTTGCTGTAGGTGATCTGGAAGTCTGGTTTTGAGACTTGTTTATGTGTCTTCTCGTTTTTGATGGGGGGTGGGGGTGGGGGCGGCGGCTGCTGCTGCTGCTGCTGCTGGTGCCTGCACAGCTGACCTCCCGTGTGTTGGTATGGGTGGTACGGCGGCCCTGAAGCCCCTTCTTGTGTGTTGGGAGCGGCTCACCTCCTGTGTGCTGGTGGGGGGTGGTTAGGTGGCCCGGACATTAGCTTTTTCTTGAGCAAATGGTTCCTACTTTGCAGGATATGTGCTGTTTAGCATAAGATTACCTAAAGAGTTTATGAATACTTGTTTAATTAAAGTAGTGGAATTTCTGTTTACTTAAGTAATTACGTGTTCTGTGCACAAGTCCTGTACTGTTTAGATTTGAACCTTCAGTATTGTCACCCAATCTATTCAACTTTGTTGTTGAGCTTAAGTTTGGACAAATTAACATCTGAAGTGTAGGTTTCCTCATTTGTAAGGTGAGAAGAGTAATTCTTGGAATTGTTGAGGGTTAGGTGATCAGGATTGCCATGTAAAACAAAGATTATTGTCTCATCTCTCATCTGTCATTTTATTTGTAGAGATTTTTCAGATAGAAGTGAGAAAGGAAAAAAGTCCTTATATATTCTTCCTGTATAAAAGATTGAGCCAGTGGTTCCCAAATTGATTCCCCCAATTTGGCAATCCAGGAAACATTTTTTGTTGTCATAATTTTGGGGAAGGTGTTTGGTATGCTACAGTGCTCTCAGGATTAGAGATCAGAGATGGTGCTAAACATCCTACAATGCATGGGACTAATCCGCCACAAAAAAGAATTATCTGGACCCAAATATCAAGGGTGTTGAGATTGAGCAACCTTGCTCTAGGCAAAATTACTATTTTTCTGCAGGAAAATCCCTTTTAAAGAACAACAGCATAGCTTAAAAACTTTTTATTTGTTGTTTGCAGAGTGACTTCAAGTAGTTGGAACAAGCAAATGAGAGAATTACAAATTTAGTTACTATTATCTTTACTGCATCTAAAACTTACAGGAATGAATTGGGCCCTAGGCTTTTGGTATATGATTGTCTGGGAGAGCCATGCAAGTTAGATTGGTAGGAGGTCAGACAGGAGCTTTTATTTTTACAAGATGGCAGAGGTGCCCTGATTCCTTTCTTGAACATTCTGCATATCCTTGCTTTCATTTTTTAACAACCCAGCTACTGTATTGTTTGGGAGTTATCTAGGTATAGTGAGAGATTCTTTCTCTCCCTTATCCCCCAATCCCCAGCTCAGACAAAGCAGAAAAATCTTTCTGGAAATAAGTTTAAATACATTTATTAGTCAGTACTGCTTTTGGGTTTTGTAGACAAAATAATTCATCCTCTTGTTATGCTAGTTCCTCTACCATTTCCCACATGTTCACACCCCCACTTCTCTATAGCCCCACTCCTCCTTTTACAGTGTAAACATTTTGAGGCCCTGTCCTGTGTGCACTGTCCCTGGGGAATGGCTGGGTGTGGAGCCGAATGGCCGGATTGTACTGTGAACAGAAGGTGGCCAGCTCTGCAGTCCTTCTCCACTGTATATGGTGTTTGCAGGTGAGCCACAAATGACAGTCTTACACTAGTATGCATTCTCTTTGATAGGTTTTGCGTCAGTAATACATCTCTGACAGGAAGATTTCTTACGTAGTATAAAGTGTTACATTCACATCAGTTTTCAAAGAGCAGTTGCCTAAGTTCTTCGGTTGTTTTCTCTCATTTCCATTTTTATTACCACCTTAGGTGAGTCTTTTTTTTTTTGTATTAAATTATTTTATTGGTACATTGTAGGTATATAACACAATTACATTTCTCATTGGGAATTGTACCTTTACATAATGCATCTTGGTTCTTATTTATTCCCCATTCCTAGCCCTCCCTTCACGCCCTCCACCCTTCCCTATTTACAAAGACTTTATTTCCATTTTTTCCATTTCTCATCATTTTTCCTTTCCCTTCTTTCCTTTCCCCTGCCCCTCCCACTACCCCTACCCCTTTGGACCTTTTCTTCCTATTTTACATTATTGATTATTCCTTCTAATCATTGGTACATTTTAGGTATACAATATAATGACATTCATCATTGGAAATTTGCACCTTTACATAGTCTCTCTTGGTTCTTATTTTTCACCCTTGCCCAGCCCTCCCTTCAACCCCTCCAGTCCTCCCTATTTACAAAGATTTTGTTCCTATTTTTCCATTTTCTCATATTAATCCCATTCCCTTCTATCCTTTCCCCTAGCCCTCCCACTTCCTTCCCCTTTGCCCCTTTTCTTCCTATTTCACATGACCTATTATACATTTAGTCCTTATTTACACTTTCAGTTTCTCACACCAGAGAAACTATTCAGTATTTATACATGTGTGTCCTATTTATTTCACTTAAGTGTATCGCCTCAGTGTGCATCCACTTAGCTATAAATGTCTCTAATTTCTCATTTTTTATGGCTGAGTAGTATTCCATTTTATAAAACACATTTTCTTTATCCATTCTCCAGTTGATGGGCATTTGGGCTGTTTCCAAGTTTTAGCTATTACAAACTGTGCTGCTATGAACATGGGCACACATATATCACTGTGGTATGATTCTTTTAATTCTTTGGGGAAGATCTCCAGCAGTGGAATAGTGGGGTCAAATGGGACTTCCAGTCCTAGTTCTTTGAGGTATCTCCATACTGATTTCCACAGTGCTTGCACCAGTCTACACTCCCACCAGCAGTGGAGCAGGGTTCCTCTTTCCTCACAGCCCCACCAGCATTTGTTATTGGTTGATTTCATGATAGCAGCCATTCTTTCTGGAGTGAAGTGGAATCTCAGTGTTGTTTTCATTTGCATCTCTCGAATGACCAGTGATGTTGAACATTTTTTCATGTATTTATTTGCTATTTCTACTTCTTTGTGTGAGAAATGTCTGTTCATTTCAGATGCCCATTTTTGGATTGGGTCTTTAAATTTGGGAGGTCTGATCTTTTTAAGTTCTTTATAGATTCAAGATAGTAGACCTTTGAGGAAGAGCAGGTGAAGATTTTTTCCCATGTTGTGGGTTGTCTCTTCACACTGCTGGTGGTTTCTCTTGCTGTGCAGAAGCCTTTTAATAAGAAGAGATCCCATTTGTTGATTGTTTGTGCTAGTTCATGGGCAGCTGAGGTTTTGTTCATAAAATCTTTTCCTACACCGATGTCTTCAATTGTTCTACCTAACCTCTGTTCCAACTGGTTCAGAGTTTCTATTTTAATATTTAGATCTTTAATCCATTTTGATTTTAGTTTAGTGCATGGTGAGAGATACAGGTCCAGTTTCAATCTTTGTCAAGTTGAAGCCAAATTTTTCCAGCACCAGTTATTAAAGAGGCTATCTTTCCTCCAGTGAGGTTGTTTGGCTCTTTTGTCAAAGATAAGATGGCTGAGGTGTGTCTGGCATTGTTTCTGCATCTTCTAATCTGTTCCACTGGTCCTCAGGTCTGTTTCTTTGCCAGTACCATGCTGTTTTTATCACAGTAGCTTTGTAGTAGAGTTACAGGTTGGGGATTGTGATACCCCCTGCCATGTGTGTGTTACCGAGAATTGCTTTTGCTATTCTGGGTCTCTTCTTGTTCCAAATGAATTTTTGGATTGTTTTCTCAAGGTCTATGAAGTATGCTGCTGGGATCTCAATTGGAATTGCATTAAATCTATATAGCAGTTTTGGAAGTATGACCATTTTCACTGTATTAATCCTTCCCACCCAGGAGCAGGGGATGTCTGTCCATTTTCTGATATCATCTTTAATCTCTCTTTTCTGAGTGCCATAGTTTTCAGAGAAGATGTCTTTGATTTCTTTCGTTAGGATGATTCCTAGGTATTTCAGTTTTTTGGATGCTATTGTGAAAGGAATTATTTACCCTATTTCTCTCTCACTGAGTCTGTCATTTGTGTAGAGGAAAGCTATTGATTTTTGTGTGTTGACCTTGTAACCAGCTACTTGACTGAATTTGGTTATTAAGTCTAGAAGACTTTTGATGGAGTTCTTGGTGTCTTCTATATAGAGTATCATGTCATCTGCAAATAATGACGATTTGACTTCTTCATTTCCTATCTTTATTCCTTTTATTTCTTCCTCTTGTCTAATTTCTGTGGCTAATGTTTCCAGAACTATATTGAACAAGAGTGGTGATAGTGGACATCCTTGTCTTGTTCCCTATTTTAGTGTGAAGGATTTCAGTTTTTGACCATTTAGTATGATATTGGCTGTTGGTTTATCATAGATGGCTTCTATCAGTTTGAGGTAGAGACCATCTATTCCAATTTTTTGTAGGGTTTTTATCATAAATGCATGTTGGATTTTGTCATATGCTTTTTCTGCGTCTATGGAGATAATCATATGGTTTTTGTCCTTGGCTCTATTGATATAATGTATTACATTGATTGATTTGCGTATGTTGAACCATCCCTGTGTCCCTGGGATGAATCCCACTTGATCAGGGTGTATGATCTTCTTGATGATCTTCTGCATTCTATTTGCCATTATCTTATTAAGGATTTTTGCATCTATGTTCATTAGTGAGATTGGCCTATAGTTCTCTTTTTCAGTTCGGTCTTTCTCTGCTTTGGGGATGAAGGTGATGCTTGCTTCCAGGAATGAATTTGGGAGTATTGCTTCCCTTTCAATTTCATTGAAGAGTTTAAACAGTAGTGGCAGCAGTTCCTCTCTAAATGTCTTGTAGAATTCAGCAGTGAAGCCATCAGGGCCCAGGCTTTTCTTAGTTGATAAGTTTTTAATTACTTTTTCAATTTCATTGGTTGATACTGGGTTGTTCAGAATTTTTAGGTCTTCTTCGTTCAACTTTGGTAATTCGTATGTATCTAGGAATCTGTCCATTTCTTCTGTGTTGTCCATCTTATTGGCATATAGGTTCTGGAAGTAGGTATTGATGATCATCTGGATTTCTGCTGGGTCTGTTGTAGTTTCACCCTTTTCATTCCTAATTGCATGGATTTGGGCCTTTTCTTTCCTTTTTCTGACAAGGTTGGCCAAAGGTTTGTCAATTTTGTTGATTCTTTTGAAGAACCAACTCTTGGCTTCATTGAATTTTTTGTATCATTCTCTTAGTCTCCATTGCATTGATTTCTCCTCTGATCTTTATAATTTCCTCACTTGTATGAGCTCTAGGGTTGTCCTGCTCTTCTTTTTCTAGAAGCTTGAGGTTCAGCATCAGATTGTTTAATTGGGCTCATTCTGTTTTCCTAATATGCGTATTCACTGCTATGAATTTCCCTCGTAAGAGTGGGTTCGTTGTGTCCCATAGATTCCGATAGGTTGTATTGTCATTGTCATTTAATTGAAGGAACTGTCTGATTTCTTCTTTAATTTCCTCTGTGACCCATTGGTTATTCAGAAATGTGTTGTTCGATTTCCACGTGTTTATGAAATTTTTTGAGTTTCTTTTGCTGTGGATCTCCAATTTCATCACACTATGGTCTGATAATATACAGGGGATAACTTTGTTTCCTTTGCACTTACTTAAACATGTTTTATGTGTGAGTATGTGGTCTGTTTTGGAGAATGACCCATGTGCAGCTGAGAAGAATGTGTATTCTGATTTTGTGGGGTGGAAGACTCTGTAAACATCTGTTCATTTGTTCAAGAGTTTGATTGAGTTCTAGTATTTCATGACTTATTTTTTGTCTAGTTGATCTATCTGTGACAGTGGGGTGTTGAGGTCCCCCACTTCAATTGTATTAGTGTAATATGACTTTTCATGTCCATTAGTATTTGTTTTATATAGTTGGGCACACTAGTGTTTGGTGCATAGATATTTATGATTGTCATCTCTTCCTCTTGGATTCTTCCCTTTACAAGGATGTAGTGTCCTTCTTCATCTCTCTTCATCAGTGTTGGTTTGAAATCTACTTGATCTGCCAAGAGGATAGCTACTCCTTTTTTTTGGGTTCTTGTCGCATGGAGTATTGTTTTCCACCCTTTAACTTTCAGTCTATGGGTTTCCTTTTGAATTAAGTGTGTTTCTTGTATGCAGCATATTGTTGGATCTTGCTTCTTGACTCATTCTGCCAGTCTGTTTCATTTGATTGTTGAATTGAGACCATTAACGTTGATGGTTATAACTGAAACGTATTGACTAGTCATTGCCATGACTTTTTCTTTTTGTTGGGTTCTCCCCATTTACATTTAATTTCTTGTCGTGCCAGATGGGTTCATTCTGCTTTGCTTCCTGGGGTTGTGATCCTCAATGTCTGTTGCTAGGATATTGTGTAAAATTCTTTGGAGTGCTGGTTTGGTATTCACGAAGTTCCTAAGGTGCTCTTTGTCATGACAGTATCTTATTTCTCCATCAATTTTGAAAGATAGTTTTGCAGGGTACATCAATCTGGTTTCGAGGCTGTTTTCTTTTAGGGCTTGGAATATGTCACTCCAAGGTCTTCTTGCCTTGATGGTTTGTGTTGAGAAGTCTGCTGTGATTTTGATGGGCTTTCCTTTGTATGTGATTTGTTTCTTTTCTCTGACTGTTTGTAGAACTTTGTTCTTCTGTTGAGTTTCTGGAATCTTAACAATTATAAGCCTATGTGTAGATTTTTTTTGATCAAGGCTATTTGAAGTCCTATATGCCTCACTTGTCTGTATGTCAAGCTCTTTTCCCCTGATTGGGAAGTTTTTTGCCATTATTTTTGTGAAGAGATTTTTTTATGTCATCTCCACTCTCTCCTCTTTCTTCATTGAGCCCAATCAGTCTTATGTTATTCTTCTTTGCATCATCTAGCAGCTGCTGGATTGATTTCTCATGTTCCCTTATAATTTTAAAGCAATTTTTCTTTTCCTGGTCATTAATTGCAATCTTATCTTATGTATATGAAATTCTATCCTCACATTGGCTCATTCTGCTGTGTAGACTTTCAGTGGAGTTTTTCATGTCCTGGAAATCTATTTGCATCTGTTTTATGGATTCCATTTGTTTCTTATGTTGGGATTCCATCATGTTCCTGAGATCCTCTCTAGATTTATTAATCATGTCTTGCACTAGGGGCACAATTTCTCCTGTTATCTGAGAAATTATTTCTGATTTCATTTTTTCCCGATCCCCTTTTGTTGCCAGTTCAGTGGGTCCAGGTGGTGGAGTATCAGAGTGTTCCATCTCATTTCCCTTTGGGGTTGCTGTAGGTGATCTGAAAGTCTGGTTTTGAGACTTATTTACTTGTTTTCTCATTTCGACTGGGGGGGGGGCTGTTAGCAGCTGCATGGATTACCTCCTCTGAGCTGGGAGAGGTGGGACAGGGACTGGGAGCAGCGGTAGGGATGGTGACCCAAAAGCCCTTTCCTGTGGGCTGGGAGCAGTGGGAGGGTTGGTGGCCGGGAAGCCCCTTCCTCTGGACCAGGAGCAGTGGGATGGCGGTTCAGAAGCCCCATCTCTGGGCCGGGAGTGGTGGGAGAGATGGTGGCCCGGAAGCCCCTTAGGTGAGTCTTTGAGCAGCTTATGTGGGTGGAGCTCTTGACCCATGAAGGTTCTCCATGCCCTCCCATGCCTCCTCCTCCACACCAGTCTTATACCTACCCACTTCAGGGCATTGCAACTTCTCTTATTTCTATTTGAAGACTTCTGTGAAAATTTCTTGAGCTTCCAGCATCCACAGCTTTGTGTGAACGTAGAGTTTGCTTCACTTTCATCACTGTCGTAAGAGGCATGTATTTGCAAGCAAGGCCATTGCTGTGTTCTGGAAATCTGACATCCCCAGGGGCGTATTCAGCAAAATGCTCAGCAGAGCCTGTCTTCACATCTTTACTCAGTGAGTTGCTGCTCCTCTTGTACCTCCTGGGGCACCTTTTTCTCCTCCCAGGCTGCTTCCTATAGGAAGCCTGTCTTCATCTCCTCCCCAGGTGAATGGGATCTCTTTACCCTTTGATTCTCCATAATAGGCATACTCTACTAAGGACCTTCCTGTGGGTTAGTCCTTTACTCTCTCTCAGTGAACTGCAGGCTCTGAAGGGCAACATTCCATTCACTACTCCTTCCTTGGTCTTAGAAGCCACGTATGTGTAGTGCGTTATGCTTGGTGGGTGAATGGAACAAACAGTTAAAATATAACAAGTCATAATTTTAATAGGGGGAAGTAAAAATAATGTATTCTTTTGTATTATGTCTTATCTCATTTTACATTAATACTCTTCCATAAATTGTATCATGATGATGATGCCACAGGTTCTTGTCTGGTTAGATATGTTCTTCTAGTGCAACCTTTTAAATTAGTAGCTCCTTAATTACCTGGGTCACTGCTGTCATTGTACTAGACTAACCCTAAACTCACCCTTACTGTTAAATATAGAAAAAGGAAATAACTTTTCAGAGTATTCCAGTTTTTCTCTGCCACTGAACTATAGTGGCAGGAAAACAAATTTCAAGAAAAGTTGACAGGCATACCATTGTTAATTAAATAGTGGACTGTTGGTAAAAATGTGTACTTGCAACTTGGAAATGATGCTGAGTATGGTGCTTCCAAAATTTTAGTCTTGTCTGTAATCTCCAGTTTATAGATAAGCATAAATGTTTTTTGAACCATACACTTGGCAGTTCCTCCTACTGTAAGGTTACTAGTTGCTGAAGAAGTTCATAGACAAAGAATGGTTAAGAGCTCTGGGTTTTGTGAGTCACATCACTTGGATGGAATTCTCCCTTCAATAATTAGCACCTTTGTCACTTGGGCAGTTGACTTTACTGCATTGTATTTTTCTCATCTGAAAATGTAAATGATAACTTATAGGTTGTGAGAAATGAGTATAATTTGAAATGTGTCCTTGAGCTGTGTTTGGTGCGTGGGAAGTGTTTGGTAAATGGTAGCTATTATCGTTACCTTAGCATGAACAATATATATATACTACATATATTATATATTGTATATATATTACATATTATATATATTATATATATATGTATATGGCAGGCACAAAATAGTAAGCTGATGTCTAAATTTAGAGTTGGTTAAAATTTGATAGGAAGGCTAAAGCCAGGCTGAGGTTCCTAGGGAGACTTGTAGGCTTTTGCACTAGGATCAGTGGTCATTGCTTACTGCTACCTGCATTGACCTGGGGATTGTATTGATTTTTTGAATCTGTCTCTTCTTGTGAAGAAGTTCTCAATCTTTATGTCTGGTTTCCTCCTTGATAAATTAGGGTAATAATGGAGGGTTGTTGTGAGAATCCTGTGAGTTAATATGTGTAAAGTGCTTAAAAAACAGTGCCTGGCACATAAGTGATGGTATCGGAAGTGTCATTGTTTATAATTACTGTTCTGTATTCACCATATATTCTGGGCCAATCATGGCACTAAGCTTGTTGAAGACATTACAGTATTTCATTTTCATAGTAACTTTTCAAGAACAGGACCTCATTTTACAGAATAAGACCTTGCCCAAGACTGTATAGCTTTTTATGCCAGAGATTTAGCTGATCCTGCTGCTTTTTCTGTGGGTATACCCTATGGTGGGTCTATGATGTGCATGCTTTGGGTACCCAGGGAGGGGACAGCTGCGACAGTACAGTATGTCTTCATGACTTGGCACCACTGTCAGGCCCCTGACAGTGGGCAGGGTGGGCCCTCAGCGGAGGGCAGAGGATTTAGTGAAGCCAGCATCACTATTAGAGTGTGTGCCTGATGGCCAGAGGCCCTTCCTGTAGAAGGGACCAGCGCTCCTTAGTTGTAGAGGGCAGTGATTAGTGGAATTGCTCTGACATGATATCTTCTAAATTTTTTCCCCAGTACTGAGGATTGAACTCAGGGCTTCACACTAAGGTACATTTCTAGCCCTTATTATTATTATTATTATTTTAAATTTGAAGACAGGGTCTTACTGACTTGCTTGCCCAGGTAGAACTTGAATTTGTCATCCTCTTGTCTCAGCCTCCCACAGTGCTGGGATTACATGTGTGCACCTCCATGCCTGGCTTCTTCTAAGTTTTCATCTGTAAAAATGCTCTGCCAGAATTGTTCTGAAAATATTTTCAGTATGGGTTTAACAGAGTATTTGTTCAAGGATTATAAACTGATTGCAGAAATGTCAGTAGTGTTTCACAAGAGGTTGTGAAACTGAGTAAAGACAAAACTGACCCAGATTAAAAAAAAAAAGTCCTCAACTGTGTCTATGATGTCTTCTTCTCCCCACAGTTGGCAGTATTAAACTGTGAAGTGAGTCTTTAAAAGTTGTCCTCTGTGTTAAAGGGATCTTTATTAGAAACATTTAATTTCCCCTTAAATATTAAAAGAAACTGGTAATGAATGGATGTATGGTTTTGTAAAGCTGCAGATATTTAGTAGCCTGCAAGAAAATTTGCTGTCAGTTCACTCTTTTCTGTCTTCCTAGGAACTGAGGAAGCAAAATGATAGGAAATAATGTTTTTCTAAACTTTTTTTAGTGAGTGTGGATGGAGGCCTCTTGGCTTCTTTATTGGGAGGCTCTTTTGTAAGCTCCTCCTGTGTCTGATAATTTCATCTCAGGCAGGTAGAACAATGCCAGATGCCCCACAGGGAAGATGTTTTATATGTGTAATTGGCTATGAATCATAAATGATGTGAGTTAGGTGTAGAGGTTTAGGTTTTAGTGAACGTTGCTAAGTTGAATTTGTAGAGATTTTTGTTTTATTTGGGACTAAAGCCACCTTTCTTAATATACTTACAGTGATTTACAAATTGTGTGTTTTCTCCTGCAGCTTCCTAGGTTTGTATTCAGTTTGTTGAATATAGTACTGTTTATTTGTTAATATCTAAGTGAGGTTTGTTTTACCTGTATAGCAAGGTGATTATTATGTGTGCTTGTTATGTGAGTCTTGTAACAGGAACTGGTTAAATTGCTGAGTTCTCTCTTGCAGATGACTCCAACACAAAGCCATGCTTTATGGTGTCACTGTGAAAGCTCTTTGTCATGGGCAGCTTTATTAGAAAAGTGAAACTTCCTTTAATTTTGCTGTAAAATAACATGAAATCTCAAGTTTTGATATTCTGTCATAAACCTAAGTGTGGGCTAATAATTTGATATTCAAGAACTAACTTTTTTGTGAATGTTTGTTTGGTGTAGTACTTCATAACTTTTTATGACTCTGAGTGTGTGACAAAGTATGTACAATGTGCGTTACTACTGATGTATCCCTGTGCTAAGGGACATTTGACTTTCTAGTATTGATTATAAAGAGACTTTGAGTTCTTTTGCCATTTGAAAGTAGGTATCTTTTAGTAGATTGGGTAAAGATATACTCATTTTTTTCATAGGTTTTATTGAAATTTTCACATACAGTTCATCCATTCAGTTAGTTTTTAATATTCACAGTTTTTGAATATATTCATCACTTCTGAAAGAAACTCATGCCCATTACTAGCCACTCCATCCATCCACCCCCCAAGCCCTAGGCAACTACTCCTCACCTTTCTGTGTCAGTTAATTTACCTCTTCTGGACATCTCACATAAATAGTGTCATATAATATATAGTAGTCTTTGCTGGCTGGTTTCTTTTTAACATTTTCAAGGTTCATCCTTAGCTTAACATTTTCAAGGTTCATTCATGTTGAAGCATTCCTTTTTATTGATAAATAATAGTCCATTTTATGGAAGCAACTACATTTTATTCATTCATTTATTAGTTCATGGACATGTAAGTTGTCCACAGAGTTTATTGGTGTTATTATGAATAATGTTGCTGTGATCTTTCCTGTGCAGCTTTTCTTTGCACATATGTTTTTATTTATTTTTTTTATACCTGGGATCAAACTCAGGACATTGTGCTTTCGAGGCAGGTTCGGTGCTGCTGAGCTAAATTCCCAGCCCATGTTTTCATTTTTCTTGGCTTGGTTTTCTACCTAATTTCTGGGTCACATGCGCTACTGTATGTGTAACTTTTTTCTTTTTGGTGGTACTGGAGCTTGAACCCAGGGCCTCACTCATGCTAGGAGAGTGCTTTAGCACTGAGCTACATTTCTCACTCTTCAAAATTTTTATTTTTAGATAGTTGTTGCTAAGTTTCCCAGAATGGCTTTGAACTTAAGCTCCTTCTTCCTCAGCCTCCCAAGTAGTTGCAGTTACAGGTGTTTAACCTTTTGAGGAACTACTGCACTGTTTTCCAAAACAGCTGTGTCATTTTACTCCTTTTATGTAACATTTAAGGATCTCTGCGCCACTTGTTAAAGAACCACTCTGGTGGGTATGAAGTGTAGTATCTTGCCATGGTTTTGTTTCCCATTTTCTTGTGACTAATGAAGTTGAGCATCTTTAGTGCTTATTGGAAATTTTTTCTTTGGAGAAATATCTGTTCAGATCATTTGCCCATTTGTAAATTGTATTATTACTGAGTTTTAAGAGTGTATTTTTACATTTCTATGTATAAGCCCTTCTTATCACACACATGATTTACAAATGATTTTTCCAGTTTTGTGGGTTGTGTGCCCCCCAGGCCTTACAGGAGGGTTGAGCCCACGGTCTCACACAATGGCGGGTAAGTGCTCTGTCACCAAGTTACATCCCCAGCCCTTTTTATTTTATTTTGAAACAGAATCTTGTTGAGTTGCCCATCCTGGCATGGAACTTATGGTCCTCCTCCTTCAGCCCGCAGGTAGCTTGGGATCACAGGTGTGCACCACCACACCTGGCTCTATGAGTGGCTTTTTATTATTTTGATGATGCTACACTGCCCTTTTAAAAAAACTGTGTTAAAATACACATAAAATAAACCATCTTAACTAATTTAGTTGTACTTGTTCAGTAGTGTTAAGTATTTAACATTATGGTACAACCATTATCACCAGCCAGAACTCTTCATTTTGTAAAATTGAAGCTCTGATTCCATTAAACATTAAATTCCCATTTTCTCCTCTACTCCTTGACAACTACCATTCTACTTTCTGCTCCTACGAATTTGACTGATGTAGGTACTTTATAATGGATACTTTCTAGTGGAATGGTACAATATTTGTCCTTTATGATTGGTTTCTTTTACTTAGCATAATGTCTCTCAGGTGTGGCACGTATCATTTTATTGTTTGTATATATCTCATTTATTTGTTGGTGAACACGGGTTGCTTCATCTTTTGGCTGTTATGAATAATGCTACTGTGACCGTGGGTATGCAAATAAATATTGGTAGTGTTCTTTGAAGCACAAAACTTTTAATTTTTATGACATCCAGTTTTTTTTGTTGTTGCTGTTGCTTGTGCTTTTTGTGTAAGAAACTGTTGCCTAATCCAAGGTCACAAAGATTTATGTTTGTTTTCTTTTAATAGTTCAGTATGAGGTCTTAGGTTTGGATATTTGATCCTTTTGAGTTAATTTTGGTATTTACTATGAGGGCACATCCATGTTTTATTGAATGGTGGCTCTAAACTTAAACTGGAGAAAAGTTGAAGTATAAAACCTTGTAGTGGGGTTTTCTTCTCCAAGACACTGCTCACTGCTTCAGGACCCCAATCCAGTCTGTGTTGGTTCTACTCCAGTGAGAACTCTGGGGCATGCTTTGGCAATAATTAGTTTATACGTGTTTCATTTTTATTTGCAACAATGGCTAATTCCTTTTCATGTAGCCTCTCCTACAACATAATTTATGTTAGGCAGAAAATTCCCCTGGCACCTTTCTGGGGTGCTTAGGTGATGCCTGTATGGAGGCCTTTTGCCTTCCTGTCTTGTCCTGAATCCTTTTGCAACATAGTGCCCAGAGGGAATCTTGGTGTTGTGTCTCAAAATGTCTTCCCTTCCATTTAAGAAATTAAAAAGGTATCAACAAAGAGAATGACAGAGTTCTGTTGTCAAAGCATGTGGCCTTCACAGTACTTAAAGGGAAAAATAGATCATTTTAGGTTCTTTTCTATGGTTTGCAGACCATCATCACAGGACAAGCCTTTCCTGGCTTTTCTAATGTTGACAAATAACTTGCTCTATAGTAGAAACAAAAGGAAAAAAATAAAAGAGCTCTAGACTTTTTCAGAAGATTCCCCTTGGCATGCCTGTAAAAACTACACCCAGATTTCTGTGTAATCAGAGATTCTCAGAGTTTCAGTTCCCCTTGCTCTTTAATTAGTAGTGGTTGAATTCCTAGAACAAAATGCCCAGCATTGTGGCAGGACTGGGGTTCCTGGCTGGGTTACTGACATTTTAAACCTTTTCTGATTTTTTTTGGGAGGTAGAAGGACAAAAGGTACTATCAGTTTTTTAAAAGTAGTGGGCATTATTTAATAATAGTAAATGCGATGTAATTAAAGGTTACTATGCTGTTTATTGATGGGTTTGAGTGCTGAGTGCAAGGAAAACATAAACCTGGCTACTGATTCTGTCCAGAATCTTCCTGACTGCTGGTTCTCATCTGTATTCTAGGTCCTCTGATTTGAGAATGTTATTGAATTGTCCTAAACCCTCTCATCTGGAGCTTCTTACAGAGCCCAGTGCCCTATAAGGAATCCTTAGATCTATGGTCTCCTCCCAGGTTTTAGCCAAGACCCACAACCACTGGTGAGCATATGCCTCATCTATCTATACAGTTTGTGTGGTCTGAGGCAGCTCATCATTTCAACTACTTCTTAGTGTTTGTTGGCTAGGCCTCTGGTTTAAAATGTTCACAACAGGGCTGTGATTTGTATGACTTGCTGCTGGGCAGCTCTGAACCACAGAGATTAAAGCCAGTGAGGACATGTTAACTGTAGTTCAACACTTTACGGAATTCAAATATTGAACTCTTGATGAGCAGGACTTTGACTGTCACATAAAAGATGGATGCACAGGCGGGATCTGTTTTTGTGGCGAGGCACCTTGGGAACAACTTTGTGAAGAAGATTGAGCGTGCAGGACTTTAGACAGGTGGAGGTAATGACACTTAACGTGTTTTGTATTATTTCAGTGTACAAAGTACAGGGTTGGCACCTCTAATGTTAAAATCAGAAATATGAAACTTTAAGCATTAACGTGGCACTCAGAAAGCAAGCTTCAGATTTTGAAGCATTGCAGATAGGGCATACTTAACTTGTACATTCTGTGTCCCTTGCTGATCCACAACCACCCCGAAGTTCTCTTTTTTACCTTGTCAGTATTTGGTCTTGTCCCCATTTCATAGATGAGGAGACAGGGCTTCTAACTGAGCATGTGACCTGGCACAACTAAGGTTGAGTTTAGATCATAAGAGAACAAATTCTACCAGCACTGTTCTAGGAAGTGGAAATAGCTTGAAGAGGACAAGCACAGGAACACAGCGAACGTGGGAGAGAAGGAAAAAAATGTATGAGAGGGCCAGCGCTGTGACATAGGTTGTTGAGAAGTTGTCAGAGCACCCAGGAGGATTTGCAGCACCCTGCAAGGTTTGTGTGTGTGTGTTTGTGTGTGTGTGTGTGTGTGTGCGTGAAATAGCTTTATTAAGGAATAACTGGCATATATAATCTGTATATAATTAAAGTATATGATTTGGAAAGTTTTGATGTATGCATATATTGCTGAAATATCACCACAATCCAGAAAACAAACATACCATCACCCTGAAAAATTTACTTGTGCTACCCCCTCAAAGGGGTTTTAAAAAACAAACTTTTTATTTTGAAATTATTTCAAAAGATAAGGTTAAAGAATAATAAAGAGAAGTTCTATAATACCTTTTATCCAGATTCATCAGTTTTTAACCTTTTGTTACATTTACTTCTCCCTCCCCCAACTGGGCTTGAACCCAGGGCATTGCACATGGTAGACAAGTGCTCTACCACTGAGCTATTAAACACTTCATCACTTTGTGTGTGTATGTTTAATTTTGAAACAGGGTCTCATTAAGTTACACAGGCTGGGGTTAAACTTGAGATCCTTCTGCCTCCAGCCTTCTACGTAGTTGGGATCACAGGTGTGTACCACCATACTGGCTTGCTTTCAGTCTTCAGGCATATATACCCATTTTTTCCCCACCCCCTTGAACACTTTGTGTATTTCCAAAAAACAAGAGTAATCTCTTACCGATCCATCATATGGCCACCACAAGAGGAAATTTATTGGTGGTGCAGTATTTTTACTCCATTTTTTCCATGTTTCAATTGTGTCAGATTTCCAGTAATATCCTTAATAGCAACTTTTTCTCCTAGCATAGAATCCATTGCATATGCTTCAGCATGGCCTTTCTTTAGTTGCCTTTAATCTGAACAGTTCCTCAGCCTCTGTTCATTTTTCATGCTGTTGACAACAAAGCGTTCAAGCCAGTGGTCTTATAGTGTCCAAGACTTTTGAGCAGTTGTGCGACCATGATCCATCTGGCTTGGGAAAGGTGAACACAGGCATGAATGAGATGGATTTGGATGCTGGGCAGAATTATTGGCAATGGCCTTCCAGTCAGATTTTGAGAGGCCCAGGTGGGTGAAAGCTGCAGAGGAGGAGGAAGTGTTGCCAGAACTGCTTGGATTTAGACAGAACTGCAGAAGAAAGCAAAGTCTTGGCAAGGTTCTTCTGCTCATGATCCACAGAATGAAAGAAGAGGGGGGAGGTGTAAAGAAAAGATGGGGAAAGTGCAGTTTTGGGTCATGTTGTGTACCCCTCTTAAGGGGAACATGGCATACTCCATTTAGAAAGGAAGTTGTGAAATTTTTGTTTTGGATACTATAGCCAGTTAGAAGTTCACTGTGTGTAGAGCAGTTGCTGTGGAGTTGCCCTTGGTCACGTGTTGATATCCTTAAATGGAGGAAAGCTTGTGGGATTGAGGCTGATTTTGTGGGGCAGAGTCTGCTGGACCTAGTTTAGGAAAATTCATGGATGGGGTTGGTGCAAGTGAAACTGGGTGTCTTTCAGAGAGTACGTGGAGATCTTGAGAATAGGCTTTGAAGGGGAGATCTTGGTGGAGTTTATCACCTTTGTTATGTAGTTTAGTTATTTTATGCATGTTTAATAACAGTTCACCAAATATGAAAAGTTACCTTTAGATCTATCTTATTTGCAGGATAGTGGAGTTAAGAAATTGTCCACATCTTGAGTAACATGGAATTCCATTTATCACCTCTGCAAAGGTGCACTTACACTTTCTTTGCTAAGCAGAAGCAGAAAATGTTTCAGCATGTGGGGCAGGAGCTTTCTCACTGATGTAAGAGAGCTGGAAATTAATAGGTTCATCACTTACATTAATCACCATAACTGCTTGAGACCAGTGTTCCTAGTTGGTTCCTTTGTAAGGAAACTTACCTATCTTGTCCTTCAGGGTTTAAAAAAAATTTTTTTTAAATGGTGTTAGCTGGGTGTAGTGGCACACACTTGTAAACTCAGCACTCTGGGAGACTGAGGCAGGAGGATTGCAAGTTGGAGCCCAACTTTGGCCATTTAGCGAGACTTCGTTTCAAAAATAAAAAAACTGGGGATGTAGCTCAGTGTAAAGTCCCTGGGTTCAAATCCCAGCATCCATCCCTGCCATCCTAACAGGGACAGAATAACAGAAAAACAAATTCTGTCCAGCTGACACCCTGCAAATAGGCTGTATTTTTAACTAATTCTACTTTTTAAAACATTGTAAAAAAAAATTGAGGGGTGAATGATACTGGGATTTTAACTCAGAGCCTTTGCACTGGGTTGTATCCCTACGTCTTTATTTACTAGTTTGAAACAGTCTTGCTAAGTTGCCCAGACTGAACTTGAACTTTCGGTCCTTCTGTCTCAGCTTCCTAGAGTGTTGGAATTTCAGGCACGCACCACCATGCCCAGCTATTACTTTGTCTTAACTGAGTATGTCATATAGTAGGCATTTTTCCTAAAATTGTCTTAGGTTTTAAAATAAAGAGTAAGGATAAAAAAGGATATTTTTCCTTGGTCTCAGGTCCCTGGTTCAGTACATCATTTAAGTTCTCATCTCAGTTTCAGTATCTGTAAAATAAAGTTACCACTGTCGTGGATTGCTTTTGACAAGGTATATGCCTAAGGCATGTGTTCAAATGGTAGTAGATAAGTCACATTTTCCATTAATTTACACTTAAAATATATTAAAGTGTAGCAGTTGCCTTATGTAGAATTATCACAGATCATATAGTCATTTTCTCCGTTGTGGAAGTTATACCACCATCTTTTTAATCGAATCTAAGCTAATGGAGATTTGATTATTATAAACAGCTGTTTCATATCTAAGTCTCCTGTTTCTTTTTCCCCCTCTTTTTTTCTAATATCGGGGCTTAAACCCAGGGCATAAACACTGAACTGCATCCCCAGCCCTTTATTGTACTTTTTGGAGACAGGATCTTTCTAAACTGCCTAGTCTAGATTCTGGCTTGCAGTCCTCCTGTTTTAGCCTCCCAGATTGTTGGGATCACAGGCGTGTACCGGTAATTCCATGTCCACCTTACATCTGAATTTTCTGCTGGGTTACCTACAGATTTTCTGCTCTCACTGTTCTGAAAGTTATGGTGAGACATTGTGAACACTTATCTAACAGTATTTAGAATTTGCAGGAAAAGTAGCCCATTAGCATTGGAAACTGCCAGCAGTATAAATTGTTGATACTATATTTATGTTATTTTCTTTAGGTGGAGAAAGTGATTCTTTGAATTAGAGTTTTTGAAGGACACATATTTAAGTACTTAATCATTAGTACATTTGTGCGTGTCATTTTGGTTCCAAATTATGGCAAGTAATAGTATGCTGAATTCAGGGTAGTCATGGCAGTGCTTTTACTTCTTTTTTTGAAGAGATACTTTGAATCCAGATTAACATATTTGTGTTTTTTTTTCAATTCAGTATGATAATTCTGTTGCATTAAAGCTTGAAGCAATTTTATCTTTACAAATAATCCATTTAAATCTATTACAATAAAAGCACTTTCATGATTTCTACTGACTTAAATTATTCAGTGAGAACTTTATGTATTATTAGACTTTCGGTTATTTTCTACTAGCATTTGTAACCATGTTTTATAAATGCTTGGCCAAGAACTGTAGCACATGAACCTTAATACTGAAATTGATAGTGTTAAGATTTCTACCTAGTAGGTTGCCGGAAATATTGTTATGTATATCTTAAAAAAAAAAAAACTAGCTGAAGAATTCTCAGTGAGATGATTTCCATTACTGAAGCACTACATTGTAAGTTCAAATGGTATGTTCCATTACATGTTTATTAAAAAAAAAGATACTAGGTTTAGGGAATGAGTATTTCATACACTTTAAATTTTTCAAGAAATAATTTTTTTAAGCAAAATATTTATTGGTCCATTTAGAGATACATAGTGATGACATTCATCACAGGGAATTTGTACCAGTATATGATATATCTTGCTTCTTTCTTTCCCCAACCCCCTGACTATGCACAAAAGCTTTGTTTCCATTTTTCCTTTGATTTTCTTTTTTCCTTGTCCTTTCTTTTCTTTCCCTCTCCCCCCTCCTTTGTTCCCCTTCCCATTTAAACATTTTCTTTCCATTTTCCAGCGTCTGTTGTACACTTTAGTTCTTACTTCCACTTTTGGTTTCTCACACCAGAGAAACAATGCAGTATTTAAACATGTGTGTTTGATCTATTTCACTTAAGAGTATGGTCTCAAGGTGCATCTATTTAGCTATAAATGTCTGAAGCTCTTCCTTCTTTATAGCAGAGTAGCACTCCATTGTATTAAAAAACCACATTGTCTTTATCCATTCCTTGGTTGATGGGCATTTGGGCTGTTTCCAAGAGTTAGCTATTACGTATTATGCCACTATAAATATGGATGTGTATATATCACTGTGGTATGCTTTTAATTCTTTTGGGAAGATACCAAGAAGGGGAATAGCTGGGTCAAATGGAACCTCCTGTTTTAGTTCTTTGGGAATCTCCATACTGATTTCACAGTGATTGCACCAGATTACACTCCCACCAAAGGAAAAGAGTTCCCTTTTCCCCACACGATCAAACTCAGGACCTTGTGCTTGCGTGGCAGGCAGCAGAACCACTGAGCTAAATCCCTGGCCCTGATTCATTTCTTGATAGCAGCCATTCTTTCTGGAGTGAAATGGAATCTCAGTGTTGTTTTAATTTGCATCTCTCGAATGACTAGTGATATTGAACATTTTTAAATGTATTTATTTGCTGTTTCTACTTCATCTCAGAAATATCTATTCATTTCAGATTCACATTTTTGGATTGGGTTTTTAAATTTGAGGAGTCTGATTTTTTGAGTTGTTTATATTGTAAATATTAGTACTTTGCTTGATGAACAGCCAGCAAAAATTTTTTCCCAAAATGTAGGTTGTCTGTTCACTCTGTTGGTGATTCATTCAGGTGGTTTCTCTTGCTATGGAAAAGCTTTTTAATAAGATAAGATCGTAGTTGTTGATTCTTTGTGATAGTTCCTATGTAACTGAGGTTTTGTTCATAAAGTCTTTGCCTACACCAGTGTCTTTGAGAGTTCTACCTATTCTATCTTCCAGCAAATTAAGTGTTTCTGTTTTAATATTTAGATCTTTGATCCATTTTGATTTGAATTTAATACATGATGAAAGATATGTGTCTAGTTTTAATCTTTGGCATGTGGAAAGTCAGTTTTTTCCAGCACCATTTATAAAGAGGCTTTTCTTCCAGTGAAAGTTTTTGGCTCCTTTGTCAAAGATAAAGTGCCTGAGTATGTCTGAAGTTGTTTCTGCATCATCCAATTTGTTCCATTGATCCTCAGGTCTTTTTTTTTTTTTTTTTTTTTTTTTAAGTAACCGCTTTGTAGTGTAATTTCAAGTCAGGAATTGTAATACACCCCTACCCTGCCTTTGTTACCCAGAATTGACTTTGCAATTCTAGGTCTCTTTTGGTTCCAAATGAATTTTAGGATTGTTTTCTCTAATTCTGTGAGATATGCTGTTGGAATTTTGATCGAGATTGCATTAAATTGGTGTAACAATTTTGGAAGTATGGCCATTTTCACTATATTGGTTCTTCCTATCCAAGAACAAGGGATGTCTTTCTATTTTCTGATATCCTCTTCAATCTCCTTTTTCAGAGTACTGTAGTTTTCAATGTAGAGGTCTTTCATTAGATTGATTCCTGGGTATTTAATTTTTTTGGATGCTATTATGAAAGGTGTTGTTTCTATAATTTCTCTTTCAGTGAGTTTGTTATTTGTGTATAGGAATGCTATTGATTTTTAAGTGTTGACTTTGTACCCAGTTATGCTATTGAATTTGGTTATTAAATCTAGAAGTCTTTTGGTGGAACTTTTAGGGTCTTCTGTGTAGAGTATCATGTCATCTGCAAGTAATGATAATTCAACTTCTTCCTTTCCTATCCTTATTCCTTTTATTTCTTTCTTTTTTCTAATTGCTCTGGCAAATGTTTCCAGAACTATATTGAATAAGAGTGGTGACAGTGGACATCTTTGTCTAGTTTTTTATTTTAGAGTGAAAACTTCCAATTTTTGTCTGTGTAATATAATGTTGGCTGTTGGTTTGTCATAGATGGCTTTTATCAGATTGAGATAAGGACCATCTATTCCAATTTTCTGTAGGGCTTTTTTCAGGAATGGGTGTCAGATCTTTTGAAACGCTTTTTCTGCATCTATTGAAAGGACCATATAGTTTTCGTCCTTGGCTCTGTTGATATAATGTATAATGTTTATTGATTTGCATATGTTGAACATCTCTGCACCCCCAGGATGAATCCTACTTGATCATGGTGTATAAACTTCTTAATGATTTGCTGCATTCTGTTTGCCAGTATCTTATTGAGGATTTTTGCGTCTATGTTCATTAGGGAGATTGGCCTGTAGTTCTCTTTTTTGGTTGGGTCCTTCTCTGGCTTTGGTATTAAGATAATGCTTGCTTTCAGGAATGAATTTGGTAAAAGGTGAAAGATTTTTTTTTTTTTTTTTTTTTTTTAGTTCTTTTATTTTGGTACATTTTAGGTATACAATTCATTTACGTTTATCATTGGGTGTTTATACCTGTACATGATATATCTTGGCTCTTATTTTTTTCCCCATTACCTGTGCGCCCTTCACCCCCTCCACCCTTCCCTATTTACATAGATTTCATTTCCTTTTTTTTTTTCTTTTCTCATAGTTTTTCCTTTCCCTCTTTTCCTTTCCCTTTCCCCTCCCTTCACTCCTTTGTCTTTGGACCTTTTTTCCTATTTCACATTATCAGTTATTCATTTTAATCATTTTAACCCTTGTTTACACTATCAGTCTCACACTAGAGAAACTATTCGATATTTACACGTGTGTCCTGTTTATTTCACTTAAGAGTATGGCCTTGATATGCATCCATTTAGCTATAAATGACTCTAGTTTTTCGTTCTTTATGGCTGAATAGTACTTCATTTTATAAAAAAACCACATTTTCTTTATCCAGTTTCCAGTTAGTTGATGGGCACTTGGGCTGCTTCCAGGCTTTAGCTATTACAAACTGTGCCGCTATAAACATGGGTGCACATATATCACTGTGGTATGATTCTTTTAATTCTTTTGGGAAGATACCCAGCAGAGCAATAGCTGGGTCCAGTGGGACCTCCAGCCCTAGTTCTTTGAGGTATCTCCGTACTGACATCCACAGTGGTTGTACCAGTCTGCACTCCCACCAACAATGGAGAAGGGTTCCTTTCTCCCCACAACCCCACTAGCATTTGTTATTTATTGATTTCTTGATAGCAGTCATTCTTTCTGGGGTGAGGCGGAATCTCAGTATTGTTTTCATCTGCATCTGTCAAGTGATGAGTGATGTTGAACATTTTTTTCATATATTTGTTTGCTGCTTTTACTTCTTTGAGAAATGCCTGTTCATTTCAGATGCCCATTTTTGAATTGGGTCTTTGAATTTGGGGGGGTCTGATTTTTTTCAATTCTTTATATATTCTAGATAGTAGTCCTTTGTCTGAGGTATAGCTGCTAAAAATTTTTTCCCATATTGTGGGTTGTCTGTTAGCTCTGTTGGTGGTTTCTTTTGCAGTGCAGAAGCTTTTTAATAAGATGAGATCCCAGTTGTTGATTCTTTCTGCTAGTTCCCATGCTGAGGTGAAAGATTTTTATGATCTGAAGAGAAACTAGAGTATACAAGAATGAATTTGGGAGTATTGCTTCCCTTTCAATTTCATTAAAGAGTTTGAGAAACAGGAACATTCGGTCTTCTCTAAATTTTAAGAAATAATTTGAGTGGCATTAAGAAACTTAAAAATATTAAACTGCTATGTAGTATTGTTCCTGACAAGTTGCCTGGCTAGCTGCCATTTAATTTATGATGAGATGGGGATTCTGGCCCTGGGATTCCCTTCCGTCCTCTTTTGTTCAGAATGCCATTCATATAATATGAATCAGAGCTACAGTGTAAAAAATGATAGTACGTATGTAATACTTTTTGATATTTGTATATTTTTCTTCTTTAGCACTGTTTTTAGATGTTATAAAGCAGTGGTGGCAAACCTGTGGTACCTGTGCTACAGCAGGCTGTTTGGATAATTGAAAACTCTAAAAGGTTTGCCATCACTGTTATAAAACAAGGCATTTTTGCAGGTTCTAGTAGTGTTTTATTTTGTTTTGTTTCATTTCAAGACATGGTTTCACTAGTATGTAACCCAAGACCTCAAACTTACAGTCCTGCTTCAGCCTCCGCCTTCTGAGTGCTGGGATTTCTCGGCAAGCACCACTATGCCCCTGCACGCACTGGTAGTTTTCTGTGAAGCACCTGGTGTGTCCATCCCTGAGTGGTCATAGGAACTTCCTGAGTGATGTATTTTTTGCAGCAGTATTAACAGCTTTGATCATGCTGTGATGATGGCTTGATTTCTCTTGGTAGTACTATCAGACTACAGTTGGCAGAACTGGACAGTATTCTCCTTTAGATTCCCTAAAGTGCACTAATAGAGGGCTCACCTGGTCTGTTTTTAGCAGAAGACTTTAATTTCCTGTGATCTGTTTTTGTTGGTGCTGGGGACCGAACCCAGGGCCTTCCACATAGTCAAGCACTCTACCACTGAGCTACATCCCCAGCCCACTAATTTTCCACTAATCTGGAAACTGTGCTTTGGTCAATGCAGTCTAAGACCACAACCTCTTTCAGTATTTCTATCACTCTGGTAGTTTATATTAGGGAAGATTACAGCCAGCAGACAAGTCTCTGCTTTCAAACACATTTGGCTAGGTTTCCCACACTTGGGAGAAAAAAAAAAAATCCATTGAACTTTCAGTTTTATGTTAAGTTTTAAATCCAGGACTCTAACTCGTGTGATTTCATTCTATTACTGATTTTGCTTATCTCCTTTTGTTTTTTGTTATTGGCAAGTTTTCTGGTTTGTCTTCTGGGTTTTCATGTGGTACAGACATACACGAAAGGGTTTCTTTTCTTTTTTTTTTGGTAGCAAAACATTTATTGGTACATTTTAGATATACATAATGATAACACTCATCATAGGGAATTTGCATCTATATGTGATATATCCTGCCCCTTCTCTTTTTCCCACCCTCAACCCCTTCCCTGTCCTACATACAAAAGCTTTGTTTCCAGTTTTTCCTTCTATTTTCACTTTTCCCGTGTACCTTCTAAAGGGTTTATTTTTGTACAGTAGTAGCTAATGGTTCCCAATGTCACTTTGGAAAAAAAGCTTTTGTTCATAGAGCAGCCTACTGATGATAGTTTTTACTGCCCCTCCCCTTTGAATCCAAAGCTTCTTATGTGCTAAATAAGCACTCTATCTCTGAGCTATACCTCAGCCCAGATATAGTCATAGTTTTGATAGTTGGAGAAATGTATTTCAATATAACGGTGGTTTTGTTTCTCAGAAGTTTTTAACTTCCATGTTCCTCTTCCCCTTTAATGGTATTTTATTGTTTATTTGTATTGGAGGACTCAGAAAAGGTGAATAAATGCTAATTAGGTGGGTTTTTTTTTTTTTTGGACACTAGGGATCAAACCCAGGGCTTTGGTGATCCTGAGCATGTGCTGTACCACTGGGCTACATTCCCAGGCTCAGGTGATTTAAAGGTATTCTTTCAGCTGATAATCTGGCTGGAAAAGTATGTTACCATAGCTGACTTAAAGTCGTACATAGATTGGCATGGACTTAAATCTTTGCATCACTCCTTTGAAACAGATGAATATATTAGATAACCTCTTGTCTGGAGAAGTTGTTTCTTACTAATGAGCAGAGCACCTATCCTCCTTCATACTTTATTAGAGCTCCATTGATTCTTGGGAGACGAGCAAAATAGGAATAAACTGGAAAACAACTTTTAAAAGGATTAAAATTAACCAGTAGTAATAATTTATAGCTGAGGCAATAGTGACATTGTGGGAGCTGGCAGAAGGTTTGATACTTCATTTGGTCTTTGACAGGAAAGAAAGAAACTCTGAGTGAGTTAGTCCTTCTCAGAATTGATGTCTCCTGAGAGTCTTCCTGAGACTGAGCTAGTTCACTTGAAAATGGTGGTGGTGGTAGATTTGTATAAGTCTAGCTCTTTCTACCCTTGCAAATTTTGAGATTTTAATTTTAGGATGAAAGGTAAGTCTTTAATGGAATATAGCCTGTTATTACATAAGAGAATGTCAAGTTCATTAATTATACAAATCTTATGTAATACTATATACAAAGTTACACAATGCTGAAGAATGACATTAGTCCATCAGCTATCTTTTGAGTGGCCCCAAACATACGTGATGACAATCTCACCAAGTGCCTAGGGCTTTAAGGAGTGGGAAGAGTCTGGGTTTGTACGGTTTTTTTGCTGCTGGAATGCCATGGAAAGAGAAATTGAGGTTAAATTGTAGATAAGATAATGAGAGTGCAACATTTTATTGAGTACTTATTTTGTGCCAGCACATAGGAGCAGATCTAATTTTAGTTCTCATTCCTACTTCATAAAGTAGATACTGCTGTTATCCCCCCCTCCCGCCCATATGTCAAATCATAATTTAGGTTTTTTTTGTCGGGGAGGGGGCGTTATGAGACAGGGTCTCACTGCGTGGCCTAGGCTGGCCTTGAACTCACACTGATCTTCCTGCCTCAGCCTTTTGAGTGCTGGGGTTATAGGTAAGCACCATCATACCTGGCCCAAAGCTTAGATATTTTAGGTAAATGAAAGGTGTGGATTTTTAGATAATAAAAGGTACAACTTGAAATCAAATTCAAGTCTGTTCACAAGCCTCTTAGTTTTCAGTATTGCACTATCCGTAGATTCATAACTCTTGTTTATTAAAATTGCAAATACATTACTGTTCTCTCTACCTTCATCATTCATCCAAAATGCTATCAGCCACCGAAATACTATCCTGAAACATGGGACACTGCTCTTAGGAGTTGGGAAGAAGAAAGATGAGTGGATTTCTTAGTCCAAATTGATGATCTACGTGTATATTTAGTGTTCTTCAGTCTTGAGGTGTTCTTAGAAGTGATATCTTGAACAGCAGGTATTGTTATCTTAGGGAAGCATGTCGCTTGATGCATTTTGCTAGTGAAAGAATGAGCCTGGGCTGGGGATTTAGCTCAGTGGTTCCGCTGCCTGCCTTGCAAGCAGAAGGACCCAAGTTCAATCCCCGGTACCAAAAAAAAAAAAAGAATGAGCCTAAAGTATGTTTGAAATCTAGACTTCTCCACTTGTTCCGGGTAATTTTTGACTTAAACTCTAGAGCCTTTTCTTCTTTCTGGAGACTCTACTGTGTAATACATCTCATTTGTTGTGCTTGTGTATGGAATTTAAGACTTACACTTTGTGGTGCCACATGATTTGTGGTAATCCCATATACTCGGGAGCTGAGGCAGGAAGATTGAAAGTTTGAGGTCAATCTGGGCAATTTAGCAAAACCTTGTCTCAATAATAAAGGCTAGGAATGTAGCTCAGTGGTAGAGCACCCCTGGGTTCATACCCCAGTAACTTTCCCCCAGACTAACAAGCAAAACTATATTTTAATTCTTAGGAAATTTTGAAGCTTAAAAAGCCATATTTGTTTTTGCTTAATATTTAGTTATTGTTCAACATTGTTACTTGAATTTTTTTTTTTTTTGACTTTTTAAGACTGGGTCCCACTGTGTATTTCAGGCTGGCCTTGAGCTTTTATGATAAGCCCAGGCTGACCCTGAACTCATGACGATCTTGCCTCAGCCTTCTGAGTGCTGAGTGCTAGGATTACAAGTGTGCATCACCATGCTTGGCTTGTTGCTTGAATCTTTTCCTGCATTTTCAGATGATGACCCCACCCTAAGAACTCATTTGATGTTTTTCTAGCAGAGGTGAGGAGAGGAAGAAGGCATTCTGGCCTCTTGAGGCCTGTGCACTGTGCCTGTGTCTCTTTGTGAGACTGAATTCCCTTTCTGGTCCTTGAAAACTAGGGACATGTTACCTGATCTTTTTTGTCCCAAGAATCTGTGTTTTGAAACATTCTTAGAAACCTTTTGGCTTTGCTGTTCATTAGAGTAGGATTGTTCTCTAACTCGCATTTCTCTTCCTATGATCCCATTTGAAATCCTTGCAGAAATGAATTCTTTTGTGTAATACCTAAAGCATCTGTTCAGTTATTTATAATGTGGCTTGGATTCAGCAGAGAGAGTGTGGGTGATTCTGTATGTCGTATGTTGGGGTTGAGGACTCAGAAGGGGATTTCAGTTGAACTCCCAGGAAACCCTGATTGTTCTAGTATTTCCTGCGAGAATCAACTGGTATCAACTAATTTACATTGGCATTGGAAGTTAGGTGCAGTATATATAGCCTTGTTACCTGATTCCTTGTTCCTGTCTCCATCTGTTACATTCTTTTTGTCCCTGGTGGTAGACCACTTCATAGTGCTGGTTTATCCTTCTCATAGCTTGGGTCTACTTCAGGTCTTAGTTTTATTGTGCTTTCTTCCTGCCATAACTCTTTGCACTTAGCTTCCCTCATCAGCTCTGTCATAACAACAGAAACACAGCTTCCAACTCCATACTAGTCTTATTCTTCTCCTGCTGAATGAGTATCTTAACTCTTTCCTGCAATAAATGAAAATCTCTTGGCCTGGTCCTCTCACAACACCATTTCTAGTACTGTACTCCTTCCTTTTTAGTTCATTGGTAGACTTATTAATCTTCCCCATGTATATTTCGTCCTCTCTTGCCTCTTCATCTTAAATCCTTTTTTCTATCCTTTTATTAGGCCTGCATTGTCTCTTTGGTATATGTTTGTGATGCATAATAATTGCATTCACTTTGGGGGTTTCATTCTCAAGACTCGTTTCCTCCACAGAATTTTCTAGGGGTACGTACTTTGGTTCTTTTCATTAGTTTTTCCACCTCTTCTTCGTAGTTCCTATAAATGTTAATCCCTCTGCAGCATGCTTTGGTTTTATTTTTTTGGTATGTGAGAGTGTGAAGTATTCTTGTGTCAACTACAGATGACATATTTTTCATTTGAGTAAATATTCCAGATTACTAAAGCATTTCCCAGTGTTTCAAAAGGAAGACATTTTTCCTTTTTTTCCTGTACCCTACATCCAATTTATTAGCAAATTCCGTCATCAAAGTAGTTATGAATAGCTTAACAACAGAGATAAGTTCTGAGAAATGTGTTTCTAGGCATTTTTATCCTTGTGGGAACATCATAATGTACTTAACTCAAACTAGGACTGCTATGAAGTCACTGGGCCATATCATCTTGTGGGACCACCTTTGTGTATGTGCCCCCCCCCCCCCCCCGGATCAAACTCAGGACCTTGTGCTTTCAAGGCAGGCATAATGCCACTGAGCTAAATCCCTGGCCCAATGTATATGGCCTGTTGTTGACAAAGCAGTATTATGTGGTGGGTGACTTTCTGCTTCTCACCCCTTACACTGTTGCCCCGGCTGTATACACTGTAATTTCCCAGCTGGTTGATGGCCATATCTCCAGAATGGCTTCCCTACTTTGCTGCAGCCTGCTCTCATTAGGTCAACAGGGATCCTCTGTTCCTGGCTCCCTGGCTCCCACAGCATAAAGGCTCAGGGTCCCTCTGTTGGCCTGCAAGGTTCTTCAAGCTCTACCCCAGCTTCTTCTATGGTCTTATTTCCCTCCCCTGCAGATTGTCTAGTCACATTGGCTCTTTTTCAGGCCAAGCATCCTCTTGCCTCTGGGCTTTGGTACCATCCTTTACCTCTCTTTGGAAAACCGCAGAGCTGACTTTCCTTTGCTTCACTTCTCACTCAGGTGTCACCTTTTCAGTGCATGTTTCCTGACTACTCTATTGGTAATTATAGGTTCCCACTTACCCAGCATGTGCCATCCACCCATTCATCCTCCTTTTTTCATTTGTTGCCATTTTCCTCCTGTGGAGTATATTTGTGTTTACACTGGGGATTAAACCCAGGGCCTTCACACTGAGCTACATCCCCAGCCCTTTTTCAGAATTTTATTTTAAGACCAGGTCTTGCTAAGTTTTCCAGGCTGGGCTGGATCCTATGATATTTGTGCCTTAGCTCCCAGATTGGTGGTATTACAGGCATGTACCACCACACCTGGCTGTGTCTGTCTCCTCTGCTGCAGAACATAGGCAGCATAAGGAGAACCACCTTCTGTCTGTCTTACTCATTTCTTGAACTCAGGACATAGTAGCTGCTTGGTAGCTGTTCATTGTTGCATGAATGCACTTTTCGCCCACCTCTGTGTTCACCTGTGGTTCTTTACCCGACTCTGTGACTGGGAATGGTCACTGGCAGCACCAGCTTTTTCTACCTACACATCGTGCATGCTAGTGTTGGGGACATCTCCTCATACTGTGCATAGATCAGTTTTCCAGTTACTTAACTATGATTTTCAAGCTAGGAAGGGAGTTATGTTTCCCAGGATAAGCTGAACAATGAAGCCTGTTAAATAACTGGCCTGATTGTCTACATATTCCAATCCAGCAGGTCTGGGTAAAGGTCTGAAAGGGTCTCTAACTGCTCTGCAGTTTTGTGTACTTGTACCCTGCTTTCATTGTTTTCTTTGAGCCCTCCTGTGGTTCATGTTTGTTCAGAGCCTAAATCTTTTCTGAGGGGCCAAGGTGGTGGCCACCCAGCCAGCCACCAGAGAAGAGAGGTATTGCGGTACTGTACTTTCTTCTCTGCAGGACCCAGAGCCTAGATCCTCTGCCTGCAGTAGTAACAAGAAGCTTCTAACATCATTCTTTTTTTTGGTTTTGGTACCGGGGATCGAACTCAGGTCCTTATCTTTGCGAGGCAAGCAGCGGAACCACCGAGCTAAATCCCTGGCCTCTGGCATCTTTCTTAGTAGTAAAACCTTCTACATGAAAACATGTCACTTATTTCCTATTGTTTCTATTTACAAATGGAGATAGACACTGACTATAATTTCAGAGGTTTTACAGCTCTAATGACCTTGAGTTTTTTAGGCCATTCTCTGGGTAGCTTTTTTTTTTTGGTTGTTGAGACAGGGTCTCACTGTCTAGCCCAGGCTGGCCTTGAACTCAGACTCCCAGCGATCCTCCTGCCTCAGTCTCCTGAGTGCTGGGATTACAGGCATGTGCCACCACACCCAGCTGGGGGTAGCATTTTCAGGTGATCTAAATGTGGTACCATCATGTTGATGTATCATGGGCTTTTTGGTTTGTTTTTGAGCTACAACCGCAGGCCCCCCCCCTTTGGTACTGGGGATCGAACCCAGGACTTTGTGCTTTTGAGGCAGGCAAAGGTGCCACTAAGCCAAGTCCCCAGCCCCCCAGCCCTTTTTTTATTTTGAGACAGGGTCTTATTAAGTCACTAAGTTGCCCTTGGCTGGGCTTGAATTTTGCAACCTTCTGGGCTTGGCCTCCTAAAGTGTAGGATTACAGGTGTGTACCACCATGCCTGAGCCTGACTTTACAGCACTGTGTTTGGAACGAGGTGGGTTCCTATTCCCAGCCATGCTCTTCCTGCAGTAGAGTAAGCTCATGATTGACACATGTTCTAGTAGTTAAGTATATTTAATCTTAGGAATCCACCTCCTGGAGGAGATGGGGTTAGTGAGGACCATACAGATGGTCTCGCCTTGCTGGGTGGACTTGCACAGGACCACTGGTGCCAGGTTAATTCCTTGGGACTTTTCTAACATTTGTCTCCATATTGAATTTTGTTCTTCTTTCTGAAACAGAGTGGCCACTGAAGTCAGAAACTAGAACTGCTGAAAAATACCTTTGGAAACTACTGTGTTGCAAGGTAGAGACAAGGTAACTGCCAGTAGTGCAAAGGTAGAGAGAAGCTAATTGCCAGTGGTTCAAATGGTAGATTAGACCCCAGTTCTTTTTTCTCCCTTTTTTTCTCTTCAGAGAGGGGCCTGATTTACTTCCTCTTCTGCCTGATAGTTTTTCATGAGCTCTTAGAAAAATGAGCCATTTAATGGTACCAGCCCATGAGAGTCCGACTTCAAATTCAACAAAAGCTGCTCTGGTGTTCTGACAGGAGACTGTGCAACTGGAGAGGTATGGCTGTCAGATAGCCAGTGAGAAGCTGTGGTGTGGGGTGACCCCGATTTGTTCATGTTGGTTCAAATGACCTGAATGTGTTTCCTCTTGGGGACCTGTTTTAAGCACTCCAGATGCTAACTTCCCATAATCATCTGTTAAATTCAATGAAGTGAGAATAAAGAAATTCAAATTCATAGTGCCTGTGACTTGGCTGCACTGCCCACACAAGTATCAAGCTCCTGAATGAGAGGGACTGCCATGTACAGCAGCTCTGAATTTGCAGATGGAAGCCAAGTTGCTCTTGCTGTGGGAACTGCAGCTTTGAAGTCCAGACTTTGATGTGATTAAACTCTCAGACTTAAAGTCCCTCTGTGTGTGGTAACTTTCAAACACCAAAATGAAAATAAAAATTGATTTAAATAGGGGCTGAGTTGTAGAGGCGAATCATAAAGGGAGGACGCCTCTTGCAAACTACATGTAACTATGTCACATCCTATGCTTCTAAGGAAGAGGGAGATTACAGACCAGTGATCTTTTCATTTTTATCTCTGCTTTCAGCCACTGAAGATCCTGACCTCCAGCAAACATGGCCACCCCAAAAAAGGAACACTTGGCCTTTGCTGTGTATATTGCCTTATATATTGCCTGATGGAGAAATAGGTCTGCATGTATTAAGTGTTCTTTTCTATCCAGATCTTGAGGTTCAAATTCTTGGGATCATTTCACAACTTTGTTAAAATTGAGACTAATAAAAGTTTAGTTCTTTGCTTCTGCATTGCTGATGAAAATGATTTGAGGACAGAGAGAGTCAAGTTTGTGGGTCACTTCCTCTTTCAAAAATTGCCATTAAAATTCTAGATGAGTTGATAGGATAGTAGTGGAATTGATTTCAAACAAGAAATATTGTGTTTGGCATGTTTTAATTTTATGACCACAAAAACGTATTGCTGGCCTTCTTTCTCAAAGAAACCTCTTTAGGTTTACTTGGATGTATATGTGTGTGTGTGTGTGTGTGTGTGTGTGTGTACACAGTAGTGCATATACAGGCTCTTATTTTCTTTATTTTGTTGAAGACCTGAGGTATTCTGATTTCATGGAGATACTGTAGGTGCATATTCCTTGAATATTTGTGTCACACTGTATGCTAATGTGCTGTCTTACATGGATATTTCATAGACCCTGTAGGAAAGGTGAGGAAGCCCAGGTTTTTGTCAAGGAGGTTCATGGTTTCCATGATATGATAGCTAATAAATGGAAGTAGCTGAGTGGAACGCCCTTAAGTTGCTATCTTTTGTACCAGGCCTAAGTGAGCCTACTGACCGTGATTGCTACAGCCTACAAAAAGGTTAAACCTGGCCCCCTACTCTTAGAGTTTTTATTTTATTATACTTGATGGGATGAAGGAGATAGTAGTACTAATGAGAGAGTATGGAGTTTCTACTTTAAAAAACTCATTCATACTTGAAAACACTCTTATTCTTGCCACAAACTAAAACATGTGCGGTGTGCATTTGTATATGTTCTTTCCCTATTGTGTCATTTATGCTGGAGTAAACCAGAATCAAGTGAGGAGGGAATGGTCATATAGTGGGTGAGAGTCCTCTAGCAGTTTCTCCCCTCAGCACTATTTCAAGGAGTTGGGATGGGATCATCGCTGAATTCTTTAGTGTAATAAATGAACAGAAACTTTATAGACTTGTCTTCAAATGCATTACACGGTGAATTATATATATAATTCTAACTTTATTGGTCATTTCCTAAAAGCATACACTATAGATGCCTGATATGTCTTAAATTTGTTTAAGTATACTGCTGCTACAGTAAGTGTATTGTACAATAAGTGTATTGTTGTAGCTCTGTACACAGTTTTGGGTAACAACTTTGCATTCTGAATTGGTGTCGGAAATGATTTCTAGAACTTTGGAGGTGGCAATGTGTTTAAATAAAAGGATAGAAAAAATTCATTGTTCTGAACACATTGCTCACTCATTTTAGTTCTGTTGGCAGTTATGAATTTTACAATCTACATGCAGTAAAAATGCCACTGAACGAGCATTTCTTTTTGATGAAGATATAATTTCTGACCTAACATTTAGTTGAGAGTTTGCAGTAACTTTTGGTTGGGGAACTTATGTATATATTTGTATATGTAAATGCATTTCATTTGATAAAACATAGTGACCTTCACAAGTAGTGATAAAAGGTTTCGGCTGTCTTGTAGTGGCATTACCGTGTGGTTGACCATTTAAATAAGCAGCACTTTATCTTGTTGAAGTGAATGCATTTGATTGTCTTGGCAAGCCAGGGAGTTTGTTGGCTACAGACATGAGTGTTTATATTATTTTTCCTTCTAGATGTTTGTGAGCTATTGTTTTTCCAAAGTATATTGAAAGCATGCTTTTTCTTTTTAGAGTGGATTATAATATAGAACTTTGTTAATAAAATTTTAAAAAATGGTAAGGCAGAATGACTTAGTCATTTTTGTATTTTCCTGTAAAAACAGCCTCAGTTAAGTGAGCCACAATGAGCCATGATGTATTTCCTCCATCAGGATGGAAAATAAGCCATTTATTATTTCAGGTCTGACTCACAGTGAACCTGCTGACACTGGGATGTTTTAAAATCATAATCATAAGGAACAGGTTAGGGCAGAAACTTGGACGCTGGGCCTAGAATTACCTGCTTATTACAATGTTTTACAACGTGGATGCTTTAGGTTTTCTGGCACAGTGTCCTAAACCTCACACACTAAACATCCCCTTGTTGTAAAATTATTGCTTGCTGGTTTTAGTTGGTGCCAAATAGACAGATGCCTCATCATAATTACCATTTTTAAATTTCACGGTTACAGACATATATGTGTGTGTGTATCTCCATATATATTTTGTGTGTGTGTGTGTGTGTGTCTGTTTAGCATACAAATAGGTTATTTCCTCTCCCTTCCCTTAGTGCACTTGTCTTTGTTCCTACGAAGGGAACTCCGGATGTCCCTTACTTAATAACAATAGTCATCTATAAAGTGAAGGAACTGGTGGTATATGGATACAGCATTGTCTTAGTTTCTTTCTCGTTAGTGGGACAAATAGCCAATACCCGCAGGTTTAAGGAGGAAAGGTTTATTTTAACTCACTGTAGAGATTTCAGTTCATAGTCTGCTGGCTTCAAGGCAGGGGAGCATGGCAGGCAGGGAGTGGTGAGACTTCCTTCTTCTTTCCCTTTTTATTCCATTGAGGCTATAAGCATATTGGTTGGTGCCACCCACACCCAGAGTGGGTCTTCTCTCTTCAGTAAATCTATCACCACACCCAAAACTATGCTAAACCAATCACCAGACTAATCCAGTATCACACACCCATGATCCAAAAGCCCCACTTACGAGCATATGAAGAGATGGGGGGGACATCTAGATATAAGCTATAAAAAACATGTCATCAGTGTTGTAAAATATAAGACACACGGGATTGCAGAGAAAGCCACTTCTTTATCAATACACTAAACCAAATTAGTGGTGGGACACTGCAATTATGAGGTGATGAGTAAAGACTTTTTTTTTTAATTTAAATTTTGAGACAGTGTCTTGCTAAGTTGCCCAGGCTGGGCTTGAACTTGTAGTTTTCCTGTCTCAGTCTTCCAGAATGCTGGGATTATAGACGTGCCACTACACCTGTTGAGTAAACATTATTTTTATTTAAAAAATTTAAAATTTTGTGATCCTGGGGATCAAACCCAAGACCTGACACATGCTAGGAAAGTGCACAGAGCAACACCCCAGCCAAATTTTGAATATTTGAGTGGAACTGTAATGTGAAGATAATCAGAATTTTGTTGGTGCTAGAGTCTCAAGTATTGCCAGTACTTAATGAAGGGTTGCCTGTATTTGTAATTAAGAGGAATACTACATTTCAGTGAGCAGTTCTTAAAAATAAAAATGTTATTTCCTGTCAGAGTATTTATCCCCTGAGTTCTGTCCACGAGGCTCATAGTTTAAAAATGCGTGATCTTGGGGTGTTTTTTTTTTTTACACTCTTGAAGTAGACATTAGTTTGAATATATGCAAATCCAGTCATTCTTGAAGACCATCTTCTACTTACCTTGATTCAAAACCAGGGAGGGATGTTTTGTTTTCTGGTCAAATTCTAATTATCTGTAGCCCAAAATGAAAAAATGAGCCCTCATTTTCCTAAGAAAATCACCAGCTCCTTTGACAATCAAAAGACAGATGCTTTCAAACCTGTGTTTTCTTTGGTGTTGTGTAAATGGACTTAAATTTATAAGTACTGGTGCATCATTTTATGTATGGTTCAAGCATGTTATACAGTGTATCATCACACATGCACGCGTGTGTGTGTAAGCATGTGAATACAGAAGTATATCCATCTCATTTCAGATGAGATTGGGCACGTTCAGGGTGGTACGGCCGTAAACTCCATCTCATTTCAAACAACAGAAGAAGAAATGTAAAGAAAAGAAACAAATTAATCTCTCATTACAAGCAGAAGTAGAAATGAGAAGTAGATTCCCATTTTGGTATTCTCTCCCTCCTCCCCGGGACTTTATTGCATAATATGTGTATTATCCAATTTTGTTTCAAGTCTGCCGAGCTTAAAATTCCAAGTGATTCTGATAATTAAATAATTTTGAATAATTTGAAAACATTGAGCTGTGTGCTGGCATAAGAAAATGATAAAACTGAAGACATTTACAATGGCCATTGTTGTTTAATGTTGGTCTGACCTGGTGGCCCTTTAAACATACCAAAAGTCAGTGTATATTAGTGTTTATTCCAGTTTAGGGTTTTAAAACTGCCTCTGAGAAACCTTTACTGCCTGCACTAAAAGATATTTGTACACCCAGCCTGTCTGTAGGATCCATCATATGAGCTGAAAATTATCTTTAATAAATTAACAGTGATCGTGACAAATGTTACTGCTTTACAGGGAGAAGGCGGCATTTCGTGAAGTAATACTGAAAAGAGAACTTTCTCCCACCTTCTTACATAATATCTGCCTTAAGAATCAGTAAAATTTTTGACTATGACACTTTAATTTGAAGGCATGTTCTTTTCTGAAGAGAGTTAGAATAAAAGATTAGTGAAAATGGAAATAAAAAAGAATAAGTAACTGCAGCTTTAACAGCTATCTGATACTGGGAGAGGATAGGACAGTGACAGATAAGCAGAAGAATGCATTTTTTGCTTGAAGGAGAAGACATTCTATCAGTCAGCTTTTGCTGCATAACAGCCAACCACAGTCTCAGTGGCATACAACTATAAGCATTTCTTTCTTGCTTACATGTATGAGATTCCCTGGGGCAGCACACTTGGTTTGTCTAACTTTCAGGTCTTGACTGGCAAGCCAATGACTCTCTGGTGTCACTTGTGCAAGAGGATGAGCTTTGCTGCAGAAGTATGTTTCAAGCCTCTGCCAGTGTCAGATATGCTAGCATCCCATTGGCCAAAGTAACCCTGAAATAAAAAATGGAAGTATACTCCACCCACCAAGAGGCAGTGGAAATACAGGTACCAGAGGATAGACTGATAAGTCTATCCTACCACAAGTGCTAAAAATATTAACTCCAGGAATATTTTGTTACCAGATTATTTGGTGCTACCCTATTGCCTTTGACTTTTGTCATTTATCCTGCACCAAGTTCAATTTTTCATGTGAATGTTGACTGAATTAGTACACCATGGGAGATAAGTTGCTTTATGCCATGGTAGATACGTTGCTGTCAGTTAGGTAAGGGCTATGATATTGAAATGGCACAGTATAATCTTGGGGCCCAAGTATGGTGTTAAGGGAGAAGCAGAGTGAGACAAGGCTGCTGAGGAGGCAGGATTAGATCCAAGAGACTTGCACAAGCTTTACCTGTGGAAATAGGAAGTCACTTTAAGCAGGTCAGGAATGTGATCAGTTATGCTTCTTTAGAAAGGGGGAACTAAAAGGCAGTGAGGAAGTTGAATGGTGGGATGCAAGATCTTCAGGCCACAGTTTGGCTTGAGGAGGATGGGTAGAGGTTGGCAGGAGGATGAACTGGGCTGACACTGGGAAGATAGCATGGAGATCACTCCATGGCTTTCCTCAGTCGCTTTTGACATCCTGCATCTCAGAGCCCTCATCCCTCCATAAAAGAGTGCATGAAGTGCTGTCCCTTAGTCACTCTTCATAAGAAGACAGAAACTGGTGTACTACTTCTGAAATGTAGTTAGCGTCTGGTGACAGGATGGGTGTGGTACGGTCTTGGTGTTGAAGACCAGTAAAACCTCAGTTTGGAAATTGTCAACGTGGTATGCTTGAAACCGCCCTGGTCATTTAAGTAGTGAATGTTATTTCTATCTTTAGTTTTTACATTTGGTTTATCTTGCTTGATAATAATCAGGAAACAGTTGTTTTTACAGTATTTTGGTTAAATAGAACATGCCTTTCAGTAAATTCCACTGTGCTACTGTGTCAGAATATCTTTTCTGTTGTGCCACATTTGTTGATATTTTTATTACTGCTTGGTCCATATATATATCTTCTAGAGTTTTAGGTCTGTACTTTAAACACTTCTCAGCTAATATTAAAACAGCAACATTAATGGTATAATTTGTGGTATTCTTCCACATAGTTGGTAGTTTTTGCCAGCTCTTCATCTCTATTGATCACTGATGATACTGTTCTTCCCTCTGTTCAGTTGATGACCCCACCTCTAGCTTCAGGATTTAACCAGTGAAGGGGGAGGAATTAATGGTGCTAGAAAGGAATCACGGGAAGTGAGTTGTGGGAGGGAGCACCAGGAGGAATAAGGTCAGCATTTGAGATGAACTCTTAAGTACAGGTACAGTTTCAGCAGGCTGAGGCTGTATTTGGGATGAATTAAAAGAAGATAAAGTGGAGGCCAAGACCCTGTCATTTACATTTGAGAGTATAGAGTTATTGAGTATGGAATTTTCTTAGATGTGTTGATGAGAATAATATTGTTAAAAAGTTTTAAGGACCAACTGTGAAGCACTGGGCCAGTTAAAATTACAATAAAGTATCTGTAGCCGTACTAGAATTATCCTCCAAATAATACATATCTTGGAAACATCCACTTGTTCTTGGATTAGGAAACTAAATGATATGATCAAGCCATGATTTTAAACCATTTTATCTTTCTTTCTTTCTTTTTTTTTTTTGGGTACCAGGGATCGAACTCGGGACCTTGCGCTTGCGAGGCAGGCGGCAGAACCACTGAGCTGAATCCCCGGCCATAAAAGCATTTTATCTTTCTGAGTTATTTACTCCTATAAACATTTACTAGTAACAATATATTGGTAATGACTTTTTCCTGTGCTGGTTGTGCTTTTATGGGGATTGGATGACAGTTGATGATTTATGCATATGTGTATATAATACATAATATAATGCATATTTTATGTAAGTATACATATTATAATCATTTTGGATTTTTTAGGAGGTGCGCAGGGGATTGAAATCAAGAGCTCATGCATGTTAGGCAAGTGTTCTGCCACTTAGTGAATCAAGAAATAAGTACTAATTTTTAAACTCTGGAAACAAAGACCTCACCTTTCTAAGGCATTTAACAAGTGTGTGATTATGAATTTTAGAAAGACAAAATTAACATACCTGTTTTGCTTTCTATAATGTTAATTAAACATACTATTCTGTTAGGAAAATATATCTCAACCTGGTGCCATGTGGTTTGTTTTTATGCATAAAACTTTTTAGGGGAAGAGAGTAATATTTACAAATATGAGAACAAACAGCTTTCTGGTCTGGTCTGTATGACATTTCCAAAGAAGAAACTTCTAGGGAGAGAAAGGCTTGTAGTGATTAAGTAGCATCGTGTTTCAGTTACCTGTCTATATTATGTGGATCTGTCTGCCTTTCTGTCCATGCTGGTGACTTGATGTCCTTGCCTCCTATCTGTATGATCCTGGGCTGAAGGCAGCAGAATCAGTTCGAATGTAAGTGTAAAGAGCACATGGGAAGATAAACATGCTAAGAGAATCACATATAGACCATACCATACCATATATACAAAAAAACTTATATCAATTTAATTATGAGACAATTGAGAATTGCACATGGTCAGGTGCACATTAATTAACATGTACATAAACATATACTTAATCACCATATTTACCCTACATATGGACTTGTAGCAACAAGTAACATTTAGCACCTACACATTTAAGGAGTTATTACTTTTTGTGTGGCAGGGTTATTTTGTTTTGTTTTTAGGTAGAATTTGCAACAGTTTAGTTTGTGTCACATCCAACATAAATCACACATTTAAAAAACTACCCTGCAGTCTTCTCTGTGTTTGCTGTATTTGTCACCTGTTCTCAGGTTATGTTTCTGTGCAGACACCAGCATTTACCATGATAGCTCTCCTACCTGATGTCACTTCCTCAGCAGCACAGGAACGCCATGCCTGATTCCCTGGAGGAAATGCCCCTCCTGATGAATGGCACACTGGTAGCCTGAGCTAACCCTCCAGTATGGTATTTGACTTCTAGTTTTCTTGGAATTCAGTTGTTTTTCAGACATGTTTGTGCAGTGTTACTTGTTTCCCTAATTAATAAACATTAATTAAATGTTAAATGAGCCAATTAAATATGAATGTGAGAATTATCTTTATGAAAACTAGGTTGAACCCTTTGAAAAACTTAAATTACTGATAAGTTAATTGTGGTCAGACTATATAAAAGATTAGGGCTTACGAGGAATTCTGTAGTTGGGATTGCTATGCAAAGGTTCAGTTGGGTAGACTTCCCCTTTCACTTTAAAGAAACCAAAATTGTAAATCCTTTGTGATCATACCTGGGTTTATAAGAAAGACTGAAAACCTAGCCAGAGGATCTTGGTTCAAAGGAAGGATTTCACCTTACTGAAGCACACTTATGTGTGCATGCATGTGTGTGTACAGAATTGGCTGAAAAAAATGTATACACCACACTTCAGGAAAAGAAAAACTTGCATGAGGTGCATGTTTTCCTGATTTAACACTTGCAGGCTTTTATCTCTGGGAGACCCTAAAGGACATCATATAGAAGACCCACTACACTGCCAGCCCTTAGAGAAGAAATTGAGTGCATGGCAATCTCAAGAGACACATTGACCAAGGTTACCAAGCAATAATTTGCCATACTAATAAATGTCTGGAAGCTAATGGCCACCACTGTGAGCACCTCATAACAACTGTAGAGGCCAAAGGTAATTTGTATTAATCTCATGATGTCTGTAAATTTAATATTAAAATATTGGTACAAATTTTTCTTTTTCTGAAGTGTGTATACATATTTTGGTAGAGTGTGTGTGTGTGTGTGTGTGTGTGTGGGTGTGTGTGTTTTGAGACAGGGTCTCGCTATGTATGTAGTTCAGGCTGGCTTTAAAGTCACTGTGTAGTCCACACTGGCCTTGAACTGATGCCTCAGCCTCCCAAATGGTGGGATTACAGGCATGTGCCATTATGCCTGGTTTACATGTAGTATATTTTTAAAGCAAATGTTATGGTGTATGTAGTGTACATACTTAAAATTTTGTACTTGCAACCCCTCCCTCCCTTCCTTACCAGCTCAGGCAGTCTTACAGAACCCGTGGCATGTGTGCCGTAGTGGGCTGTTTCTATCATTGAAAGCTCTAAAAGGTTCACCATCATTGAGCTAGGGTTTTGGTCTGGTTTGGGTTGGATTGGGATTGGGTAAAATACATTTGGAACCTAATGATCAGTGGCATTAAGAATGTTGACTGCTGGGGCCAGGGATTTAGCTCAGTGGTTTTGCCACCTGCCTTGAAAGCGCAAGGTCCTGAGTTTGATCCCTGGTACCAAAAAAAAAAAAAAAAAAGAATGTTGACTGCTAAAAGATGAATCTGACCTACTTTTTATGGATACATCCTGTTTTTTTCTCATCTTATAAAGAAATAATAGATTTATCTTAAGCATATGTTGAAAGATGTCTAAAATGCAAATAAAAGGAATAGGTATAATAAAAAATTGAGAGATCTTAAGGACTATTGCTAGTGCCCTAAGTTAAATCTGAGGAAATGGTTCTAGATTGAGATCTGCCTTAAAGTGGCATAGTTATGGCATGACTGAGTGGATGAGTTTTGATAATGTGTGGTTTCACATCCATCCCTCAAGAAAGCTGCCTGTCTTTTGGGACCTTGAGCTTCATTTTGTGATACTGTAGTGTAACTTGCAGAGGACTTTTTATTATGTAGATAAGCTTAGTTTTGCGTTTTGGTTTGTTTTGTATTTGGGGCCATCTTTTGTATGGCTTAGCTAAGTAGGATATGCTGCTGATGGCCTACACCTAAATCTCTGGCACAGATCCTGGAAGAGCCGTAAAAGATCCCTCAGGTAGTGGCAAAGGTGGTATGTTAGGGGCTTTGTAAATCGTGTCTGCTAGTAGAATGCATTGCATTGGAATGAAATTAAAATGACAGATTTATTTATTTATTGGTATTGGGGATTGAACTCAGGACCTTACATTTGCAAGGCAGGTGTGGGCACCACTGAGCCAAAGCCCCGGCCCCAAAATGACAGATTTTTTAAAAAAGAATGTAATGTTAAGTGGTCTTGTGTCAAAAAACCATGAGCATTATAAAAACTATTTTAGCAGTTGAAGGTCTCTTCCCATTTGGGTTTGAAATCTTTTATATTGCTTATGTGAATTTTATTGTCTTTTACTTGTAAAGTACATTGATATGCACCTTCACATATATTCCACCTTTAATCCCCAAGGGATCTGTATTAATGAGTTTTATGCATTGAACTTAATTTTTTCTAGTTCTCAATGGTGAGATTGAGAAGAAACAGAAAAGCAAGGCTTTTCAGTTTTCCTTTGAAAGCTTTTATTTATCTCAGGTACCTATTCCTTTTGAAAATTTCTGTGTGTAAAAGGTGTAGCTTTTTTACAGATGACTAATCTAGATTCCAGAGACCACATTCGGGTTCTCTGTCCTTTAGTTATTCATGTCTCAGTTCCTTTGCTCAGATTTACCTTCTGAAAGTGAGGGAGGGGAAGCATATCCCACTTAGAGTTAACTGTTGAAAGAGTTTTTTTTTTTAATTAGTTTGTCCCTACTGCGATGGAACTGAAAAATTAAGTGAATAGCCTAAGGCATATGTGAATTTTTCTGTGTGTGATTTCGGTCTATGCCTTTTGACTCTCTGAAAGATAAAGATATATATATAAAACTAACAATATGCGTACATCTCTAGAGTTCCAGTTTACCGTATTTTAAAATCTTTGATGTTTGAAAATGTAGATACATTATTTATTGTTATTTTTGTAAACTCATCTAAACTCAGGATCTTCAATATGATTCTCCCCACTCCTACCCCCTCTTTGCTGGAATGAAACTCAGGATCTGCTTGTGCTAGGCAGGTGCTCTCCCATTGAGCTATACTTTCAACTCTGATGCTATTTCCATTTCAAAAAGTATTTATGAAATCAAGAGGTTAGTGATGAATTGATCTTATACAGTGTTAGTTATTATCTGTATTTTCCAAAAGAACAGTAAAACATAGACCGGGGATTTAGCTCACTAGGTCGAGTTTGATCCGCGGTACCAAAAAAAAAAAAAAAAGAAAAAGAGAACAGTAAAACAAACGAGTAATACCTTTTGCCAGTCTGACAAAAAAGCCCTTTAAACCACTAAGATTTTTTTTTTTTTTTTGTACCGGGTATCGAACCTCGGGTCCTTGCACTTTACCACCAAGAATTTTAAAAATCGATTATATTGAAGTATCACTGTTTAGTGTGTTGAGCAGTTTAAAAAGACTAATTTGTTTAGGGATTTGAAAAAATTTGGTTCTAGATTTGTAGAATTTGTAATTGTAAAAGTTATCATTAAAGAATATTTGGAAAGTGAAGAGCCTTATTTTAAAAATTAAAACTACTGTTGATGTTTTAGAATGCTTCCATTTTCTTTAGATCTTTTAAAATCATGGCTTGTTGTGTATAAAATTTGCAAACTTGTTTTTGATGAACAGAATATGTTCAACTAGTGAATAATGTAAAATATGATTACTGACAGCATAACTTGAAGTGACTTGAGCAGTTAAAAATTACCTTAAAACCAAAAGCTAAATTCCCTTTTTTATATTACCTAGTCATCATTTACGGAAAAGAAACATGCCTCATCTTAGGTATTCTCTTTTGATACCTTCCAAAGACTGAGCTTTAATGAGCACATTTATTACTTTCTGTCATCTGGTGAAGTTACTCTAGTCTGTTGAAAGGGGAAGATGAATGCAAAAAAGGGAGAACAGAGATATTGCACAATAATCTATGGCAGTGAGATAATTTTATACATAGACTGAATGCACTCTGTAGGCTCATATTCCCAAACAACCATTACCTTGCCAACATTTATCTCAGGTTTTCTGATTTTGTCTGTTTAGCTTTTATAGGGAGTGCTTTCTTAACCAAAGGAGCATTGTTGATTAGTTATAAATCTTGTAAGATTTATGATGACTAAAAATTTAAATAAAAATCTATTAAGTCTAATTTGGACAGAAGGATGAGTGCCTATTTTAGTGGATTGCCTTTAGATCCACGTTGGTGACATGCAGATTGAGTTAGTCTCTTGTGTCAGAGGCATGTTAGGAGTAATGAGACAGTTTGAAAGCCCCATTAACTCTGAGAGCACTAAGCTACTGTTTAATCTACCTAAATGGTTATTTACTAAATTTAGCATATCCAGACAGTAATTTACAAAGTAATACCTGAAAGAAACTGGAAAGAGTTAATGACACTTCTCAAGTATCTTGTGTTTTCTGGGAGAATTTGAACTGGCGTCTTTAAATTGAATACAGTACCCCATAGGCAGGAATTGTTGCTAAATTTATGCTATGATGGTTTTATTGTTTGGAGGAGGGTTAATCCTTATTCCTGTCCTGTTGCATGCTATTTTATTTTATTTTACTTATTTTATGTGAATGTTCACCATGATTTAGTCTTGTGTGGTTTCTTGGTGGCCCCCTCTCCTCACTTTGTCACCTTGACACACAGAGATGGTTTTGGAGGCCCATTTACATTTAGCTGCCTTATTCTTCACTTCCCACATCCATGTTTCTGCATCTTTTCCTGAGCTTTGGTCAGATCTTTTGACTCAGTGGGGATCAAATATCTAGCTTCCTTTTGCTTTAAGCTTGTCCTCTCACCTAAATCTGGTTCTCCCTCCTTAGTACTTAGCAACACCATTCTTTGTTTAAGAATGGCTTTCAGTGCCCAGTGCCCTGGGAAAAACCCGGTCAGCTCCTTTGCCTCCATAGTAGAGCATCACAGTGCAGCTCTGTGGGGTTCTGCCTCAGCTCCCTTCCCCACGTTGACCCTCACTATTTCCTTGTCCATACCTGGATTACTCCCCTGGTCTTTATGTCCCCTGTGGCCTGAAGTTTCCTTTTTGTTCTAGGCATGCTGGTCCATCTTCTTGAGGCTGATTTCTTCAAGCATCTTTAGACACTAGTGCTACCTGGAGGATAAAACCTAAATCCTCTCCTGTCATTCAAGGCTATTTCTTTTCTTTTTTTTGGTACCGGGGATCGAACTCAGGACCTTGAGCTTGCAAGGCAGGCAGTAGAACCACTGAGCTGAATCCCTGGCCCTTTAAGGCTACTTCTTAAAGGACCCCTTTTCCAGCTTCCTTTCATAGTCCTACCATTCCTTCCATACCCTTTCTTCTAGGTATTTTCTCATTCTGTTCTCTTATCCAGGCTGTCCCTTTTCTCTACATTGATTCTGCTAGAATCATTGAATAAAAGAAACCAGCTTCACCAGGCACATTGTGCACAATTTCCTTTGTATGCATTTCAACAAAGAAGCAAGGCTAGTCTATGTGCTAGAATTCAATACAAAGGTGATTGGAAATTAGAGTGAATGGCCAAAAAGTTTAAATTTATTATAGTAAAAGATAAGTTTCCATTGATCCTCCTCAAAATATTGCCCCTTAAGCACACTTATCCCATTGTACTTGCTTGCCACTTTGTGAAACAATTCTGGAAGTCCTCTTTTGTGTGTCTTTACAAGGTATGATCAAAAATATGGTGAATGCTGCTGTGGGGTGTCATTTAATAGAAAGGGAGTCTTGTAAAAACATCATGAGTTATCCTTATCCCTCTTATTTACCAGACCTGGTACTTTTCAACTTTCAGCTGTTCTCCAAAGTCAAAATAATGTGAAAGGTAAATGTTTTGAATTGATTCAGAACATTGAGACAAGCAGGACAGTGTAACTAAAGAGACTTACAAAAGAGAAGTTACAGAACTGCTTCAGAAAGTGGCAAGAATGATGGGATAAGTGTTTGAACTGAGGGGAAGTATTTTAAAGGGGATTAATGGTAATGTGTCTTTTACTGTAGTAAGTTTGTTTTATAAATTTAAACACATACCATATTTTTCCATCACACCTCATATAGTGATTACCTGTGGGGAAGGGACCACTGACTGAAGAGGAGAAGAAAAGAATGGTTTGCTGAGAAGGATCTTGGCTATGTGTAATTTAAAACTCAATAAAAACTGAAGTAATGCCTACCTTCTAAGGCTGTGGTGAGGCTTAAATATTGTAATGTGTGCAAAATGCTGAGCCCAGTGACTGGTATGTGAGGGAGAACATCTCATCTTCTTTGGATAGACATAATTGCCTTAGTCTAAAATTGGGTAGCGCATATATATAGCTATATATCTCTATACAACTAAATATTACTGCATCCCCAAAACTTAACTTTGCATATAATTTGGCCTTGGAAGCTTGCTGTGTGTGTATTGTGTTCTTTACTTGACTTTTAGTGCTCAGTTGGTATCCTTGCTCTAATGTGAATACTTGGTTTTATTTTTGTTTATAGTGTAAATGTTTATCAATAGGAGCAGTGGCAGTATGGCATGTACTAGATTAAACAATTCCCCTCAACATTGCACATACCTAAAAAAAGAATTTTGGATTTATTTTTAAAGGATTTAATAAAACAAGATTTATTTTTCCAATTTTTCTAGTTAACAGGGAAGCACCCATAAAGGGGACTTACAGGTCGCCATACTACAAATTAGTATAAGGAAAACTGTCTTAGCAAAGCTATGAAAATGGACTTAAATAATTTTAAATAAAACATCTTTCAAGATTGCACTTAAGCCAGGCATGGTAGTACATACCTGTAACCCCAGAAATTGAGAGGCTGAGGCAGGAGGTTCTCCATGAGTTTGAGGCCAACCTGGGCTACATACTGAGTTCAAGACCAGCCTGAACGACATAGTGAGACCCTGTTTAAAAAAAAGGGAGGTAGGGATTTAGCTCAGGGGTGCTGCACCTGCCTCGCAAGCGCAAGGTCCTGAGTTCGATCCCCGGTACTGCAAAAAAAAAAAAAAAAAATGGATTGTGCTTAGCAAACATCTGGGGTGAAGCCTGAGGTTCAGCATTTGTAACCAGCTGCCAAAGCTGCCCACCCAAAGCCACACTTGGAGCAGTATTGAGTTTGAGGTGTGTTCACATTTAGAGATGTGAAGGGCAAAACAAGAACTTAGCTCATAAAAACCACCTTACAAATTTGGATAGGTAATGACCTGTGAACCACAGTTATATAAATATTCCTGAAAGAATCCATTTAAGAAAATATTCACTGTTAAAGTTTTAGTGTTGTGTGATCTTTCCTTTCTTTGTCAGCAGACAAGACTGATTGGTTTTATCAGCTTGTTTATGTTCTTATAAATTATGTATCTCAGTAGAAAGGAAAGGGTCATGAATTCAACCAGAATTTTTAGGGAAAGAAATTTAGAAATACCTCAGAATCACTTGAATGTTCTTCTTTAAAAAACAAAACTAAACTAAAAAAATTGCACAAGGATTCCATGCATGAAGCTTAACAAAACTGCCATCATCGAGCCCTGTGTCACTTGCAGAACCAATTTTACAACTTTATGTCTTCCCATCCACTGCAGGTAGATTTCCATTCTGCCTCTCTGAATTGGGGTCTCTTTTATTCCTTTGTTCCATTTTGCCTGTATTCTCAACTTGGTGAGAAGATGACTCTATACCTGTTAGTCTTAAATCTCTGTCACCCTATTATTCAAATCATAGAAAATTCCAAGTTACAAATAGAAAATGAGGTCTTGACTCTTGAAATTGGGAAAGGGATGCACTAAGGGACTTGTTCTGTAGCACTACCACTTGCCATCCTGGCAGTTTAGTAGGAAGAACGTGGCTTTGCCTGCTGGCTCCTGGGTGCATTCCTTTTTGTCAGGGGACTGATGTACCAGAGGCACACATTATTCAATTACTTAATGAATATTTTGTAGCACACCGCCACTCCCATAAAAAGGCCCTTTCAGTGGGAGAAGGTTGTGTGAGCTGCTAGAGAGAGGAGCTTTCACACTGGTGAACAAGGCCTCTCAGATGCCCCAAGGCTGGCTGTTCTTTCTGTCCTGATCAGCAGAAGATACTTTGACAAGCTCAAAAGAAGATTCTCTGTAGGGGAGGACCTTCACCAAGGAAAAATGTAGGATTTGGCTTCAACCTTAGCTCAGCATTGCCATTTATATTCTGATTCAGGAGGCTTTGTGTGTATAGTACTATGTTTAAGGGGCTCCAGATGATGGGCTTATGAATGGTGCATCTCAGACTGATAAAAATGGGTTCTAGGAATCTTGCTATCAGAAATGTGTAACTGAATTACATAAAGGTGTTTTCATTTTCCCACTGCCCTTTGTGGGGGTGGGGGTGGGTTGCTTAGAGAAAGAACAGGTCCCAGGCTGTGTAATCAGGGACTCAACCCATAAAAATCTGAGTCTTTGTCTATGGTGATAATAATAGCAGTCCTGAATATGTCACGAGGTTACTGTGGTGATTGAAATAGTATAGAGAAAGACTGGTTATTAAGGCATTTATCATATGTATTTGTAAACAGTGGTGTTACAGATTTTTTGCTTTCAGTAAATAGCTTTCCCCATGTGATCACCTTTTCCCCCCTTGCATGTGATTAAATTGTCAGCAAAAGGGCAAGTCTGTTGCTTACACCATCCTTATGGGTGTGGTTTGCTACTGGCTCACATTACTTTCGATGTGTGGAGGTGGTAGGGGATAGGCCCTCTGTGGTTGGTTTTTGGGCTACCATGCTGTCTTTCAGCAAACAGAGGATGAGAAGAGCTGATGAGAAAGGAGAGGGTTAGTGATGAATTATTGCCATGTATATTTGGTACAGTATGAATTGTGATTGCTTGTCTTAGTCATGAAGGTAGCCTGATGGTGACAGTGACACTCTGATTATTGTGAACACTCACTGGACCAGAAACTGAGCTGCTGGCTACTACAGGAATATGTTCTCAATGGACCCACATTAGGTAGGTGTTAGTTGTCCTCATTTTATAGATGAGGAAACAGACTTAAAAAGCTTAAGTAATTTGCCCAAGGTTGTAAAACTAGTAACTGGCAGGGATTTGAGCCAAGATCTTGAACTCCAAAGCTACACCTTTTCCTAAAGTCAGTTTAAAAAAATTTGTTCCTCAGAAATGGAATAGCCACAAAGGCTGTAGGATAGTCTTCAGAAAGCTCACATTTTCACTGGCGCACATCAGAGTGCAGAAAGACTGTCAGGTGGATGAGGTTCCTCCTGGACATAGACCCTAGATTTTGTGTGGACTGTAAGAGCAAAGGCTCTGGGTTCCTGACAAATAGCACATCCCACTGGAGAGCACATGAGCCTTAATTTCCTTTTCATGTAAAGAGATTATCTTTCATGCAAATGAATACTTTGAAACATTTAGCTATATAATAGGGAGACTTAAATCATGCTCTGTAACTCTTAGCAGTCTTTGCTATCCCTTTGTTGCATGACGGCACTTATACTGAATGCTTTCATACTTTGACACCCCCACCCCCACCCCCGCAGAGAGAAATTGTTGATATTTCTACAGGGCAGGCCACTAAAGAGAAGGAAAAAACCTCACGTGCTTCCATTGCCAGCAGTCCAAGTTGTGAGATGAATAGTATCTTTTTTTTTTTTTTGTACTGGGCATCGATCTCAGGACCTTGTGCTTGGGAGGCAGGCACAGTTCCACTGAGCTAAATCCCTGGCCCTAGATGGATAGTATCTTGAAGTGTGGCTTTTACACCTCCTGTATTTATGGCTTTGCTACTTGAAGTGCACTATGGACCACTGACTTCATTGTTGCTAGGGAGCCTGTTAGAAGCTCAGAGCTCACTCTGCACATACTGAGTCAGAATCTGCATTTTGATAAATCCCCTGTGATTCCCATGCAAAAATATGAGAAACATTTGTTTATATGGTATTCAACCCCATTCCAAGGTATTGGTTAAGTGTATTGAATGGAACCTTTTTTCTTCTTTGTAAAGCCTGTTTCAAGGATAAAATCTTACATTTGTAGAGATAGGCCCTAGAGCATAGAAGTCTCAAGTATAGCTCTTTAGCATTAAGGGTTGTTTTGCCATTTTTTAGCAAAGTCTGACTTACTTATTCAACTCTTTATCATTCCATCTCAATTTTCCTTGTTTATGATGAGTTTGTGCTCTGTTTGTAATGTGAAGCTTAGTAGGATGTTCCTTTCTGTCTGTTTGTATTGTGTGTGGGAGCATATTTTGGATTATTAAAGTATGAGAAATCAAAATGCAACAAATATTCTATCTCCTGTAGCATACCATTGAATACAGAAGCCTATTACCCAGTCTGGATTATCCAGACAGATCTTCCTCCTACACACCTTCTCTCCTGTGCCACCGTGTGCTCTTTCTGGGAGGATAGTGTAAGATCAACACACTGTGTGGTGGCACGTTGAACCTTTTCACTTGTCATGTACACATTCTGCTTTCTCAGCAATTGGATTTAAGTAACCTGGACCTCATTCCTGTCACTTCCTGGCCTTGTAACTATGGACAAACAACTTGTCTCCTGGACCTCAGTTTCCTCATCTGCGAAATGAAGTTGAATTTTCCACCATTCTGTCCTCTCCAGCTAGCTCTTCAGAGACCCCTGGCCACTTCTGCATATGCTTCTGACATAGCCCCTTCTCTCTTCCTCCACCCTAACTGTGCTGCCTTCTGCCTGCTCCTTTTTCCCCCATGAGCTCCCCAAGCAGCATAGATGTGACCAGTGTGGGACTTTTTTATTCATTACCTATTAGTTTTTCAAGGAGAGAGGTTCTGTGTTCAAGGAATCAAGATGAAATTGTGAATTTATATGATTGTGTACTTGATAATTGTACACTTGATCTTGTTCAAACAAAAGATACATCTTTATGAGAATTACTTCTTTTATGCACTTTTAGGGATAGATTTTCCTAAATACTTTTCAAATTCAGAGAAGTTAGGAAATCTTAAATTGTTTTGTATTAACAAATTGTGGGTGTTGTCCTCAAATGAGCTCTTGTCTAAGGAGACCTCATTAGTCAGTGTTGTATGATGGTGACAGGGTACCTTAAAACACCTAACTAAATGTAAATGATCTCAAAACCAATAGTTGAGTTTCACCTGAAAGCCAGCAGTACATCTATGTAAGAAGAGAAGGATAGCAGAGAAGGAACTAAAGTCCTAAAGTTTTGTTATATTCGGGTAGTTTTTACTGGAACCCTTCATAAGTGTTCATCATAAAATTAATTTGAAAAAAAGCAAGCAACAAACACTGAATTTTCTCTTTTCTTTACCTGTAGTGTAAATATAGCCAGCTCACAGGTTGAGATATCTAGTAGTTTGTACTACTTAGATATTACCAGGGTTTGAATTTGAACTTGAACTTTGTATATTTCTTTCCTGTGCTAGGCATTGAACCTAGCGCTTCATGGATACTAGACAAGCACTGTACCACTGAGCCACATCCTTAGCCCTGATCGTGAAGTATTTTTAAAGCATACTAACTTTTCCATGCTGTGGTTTTACATTATCTAAGTAGAAAACAGTAACATCTTGGAATGGTTGCAAATTGATGCTTGATATCCTTATTGCTGGATTATATAGGTAACCCAAGGCTCAGTACCTCTTCCCTTGAGTCATAGATTTTAAAATGGTCTCATTCAAAATGCTCCCCTCTCTTCTTGAGGCATAGTTGAATTCCAACAGTGTTACATTTTCTAAGCATAATCACTTTTTAAGGCTTATTGGGTGGTTAATATCATGAGTCATGTGCCCTTTTTTTGTTTGATAATGAGAGGGTCAGAAATTACCCCTAAATACTCCTTTAATGTTTTGTGACAAGGCCCACCATTGGGGCCCACCATTACTGTGAAGCAGTAATTTAAGGGATTAGCAAGTAAGAGTTGGGAATCATTGAAACTGAAAAAATGAGGGACTATCTTAGATTCTTATCTTCTTCAATTACGAAAAGTTTCTGTGCTAAGACAAATGTTCTAGTTTCTCAGAATCTTATGTTTAAGGTGGGGGGTCTCCCAACACTACAGCTCTAGTTGTATTCCTCCAAGAGGAAGGAGAGAATATATTCAAAAAATGTTGTGGAGGAATATAGTAACCAGAGAACCCTTCTTGTTTAATCTTTATTCTGGCTTTTGCTATTGCTTAGAAAGATAATGCTCTTGAGCTAGGTGGGCAATAAAAAGAAAGAATGTTCTTTGTTCTAGACTTTTGAAATAAATATTGGTCAATTGTTAAAAATTAAAGAAACCCCTTCAAAAATATTTTATACATAAAACATATAATGCAGCTTTCTCTATGTCCTGAGTTTGGTTAAGTAGTTGTTGTTTTAAAGTTCAGGCCCTCAAATTAGTTTGTCTGGAATTTAGTAATCTTTGTGGTTATTGGAAGCAAAGATGAAATTGGCAGGAGAATTACATGAGATGAAGACTGCACTTTGGGGTGTAGTTTGGAAGAGTGATATATAGATAAGACGTAGCTAGTGGTGGTTGATAAGCATAGAAGTGTCACTGTTCGGGAGAATTCAGCAAGCATAGTGATTTTTTTCATTTAATTTACTTGGAGCGCTGAAATTTACTGAGCTGTGGAAATTTCAGATACTGTGCCACAGTTTAGTTATGTGCTGTACCTGGGAATATGTGACTGGCAGCTCATAGGAAGGGGTGAGGATTGGGAGTTAGAGATTGAGTAATACTTTACCAAACTTTTACCACTACTTTGTGTTTATTGAAAATTTAAGTTTTTTTTGACAGAAGACTTTGTTTTATAATACAGTAATTGAGAAGGTGAAATAACACCTAAAAATGTCTATAATGATTTTTACTTAAGGTAAAAATATGTAATGGAACCTCTTACCAAAAATAGAATTTCATAAATCACTGAATGAAAAAAAACCCCATTATCAGTTGTTTTCACTTTGAGATGCACTCAGGGCATGGTATTTAGTATTTTATTTTAATTTATTTTATTTTATTTTCTCAGAAAAGTAATGTTTCTTTTGGAGCTTTTTAATAGATCAAAAGTTGACCATCGAGGATGGAAAGTATCTTGAGTATCAAATTTGGATTTCCACAATAGCAGCCATATTAAGAATATGCAGAAACTTTTCTCACTGTATCCTTTCTGTTCAGCCAACCAGTATGTACCAAATGTCTAACACATGCCAGACTCCAATCTGGGGTCTGGAAAACTGTCTGTGTGGAGTTCACAATCCGAGAAACAGGGACAGTTGATAATTAAATAGTATAAAGTAGGTCATGGTAATAAGTGCTTCAGGAAAAATGTTAAACAGTGAAAAGAGGCTAAATTCTGTGGTGTCTTCTTTGGTGTAACATTTAAGCAAAAATCTCAAAGGTGGGGTCTTCTTTTGAATTTGCATCATGTACTTCACATTTCCTCATCTAAAATGACTATCAAGGAAAACATGACATAATCCTTTTTGACTACTACATTGTGCCATTCTTTTCATATATAGTGGGGCCATAATGAAAATTTTCAGCAAAAGGATGGGAACTGTGGCTGAATACAGAGTTGGAAGGCATTGTGTTGAGGAAAATGCTAGTATCAGTTTCATAAAGTTTCATGCTGATGGTTTTCACCAGGTGAGATAGAATCTCTTACCAAATAACAAAACACCCCGTAATGTAGTGGCTTAAGCAGCACAGAGGCACTGTTCCCTAATTTCTTTAGATCTAGAGTCCTGGCCCAGCCTGGCTTGGTACCTGGAAAGAAAGAGATGACTCAGTGCCTGAATTCAGAGATAACCGTAGAGGCTTTCTGCCCCATAATATCTCTCAGGAACTGTGTAAAACATGACCCTTTAGTCTGACCTCAAGATTGTGGAGACAGGAGGTACATTTCTTCCTACCCCTTGAAGGAAAAGAGGAACTGATTTCTTGACTTTTCCAGCCAGTTGTTCAATAAAATATAACACCCATTGCAGGGAAATGAGAGTTATCCCCAATAAAAAAGTAATGAAGCAGGTGCCTTTTCAGTCTTAGCTCATAGCCCTGCAGATTGTTGCTTCCATCACCCTGGACTCTACCTACCATCCTTCCTTATCAGCTCTTTTGGGTGCTCTGCCTGGTTGGCCATTGGGGAGGGTGGAACTAGGATTTCTGTTCCAGGCCTCTGGGTGCCTTCCAATGATGTCCGAGTCACCCTCTCTACTACTAGATGTCTCAGACCTTCAAATTGCTCAACTCTTTTTTTTTCCTTCATCTGGTTTACAGCTCACCCCTTTTGACTGACACTCATTGCTGATGATTATTTCTTTTGTGAGGCTTCTCCCTCTGAGCTGTTGTCTTCTTGGATCTGGTTAGGTTGTGATATGTTCAGAAGGTTAGACCTATCTAGGAAACTGTACACATCACTATCCTCTTTCAGTGGCAAGCTACCAACTTGCCTTCTCCAAAGTGTGTATCCCCTCATATTTCTCAGTATTCTCCCATCTTGCTTTGTACTTTTGCACAGGAAGGGCCACTTTCTCAGTTGATTTCCCTCTCTACCTGATTCTGCTAGCCCAGGCCCCATCCCTTCAGATGTCTTCCAGAACCTGAGTATTATGGTTTTTCAATACCTGGTACCTTTAAAGCCAGAAAGGGGGAGAGGGGAAGGATAAAAGGAAGAAGAGAATAGACATTAAATAGAGGATTTTGACAACTATTTTATAAAGTAAAATTTTGATTGAAAAATGGATTTGGTCAGTTTAGTATTTTTAAGTCTTTTACTGTGCCAGGCAAAATGTTTAGTTAAATTAAGTAGCTTCATACCCCAATATTAAATTTTAAAAAAATCAAAGAATCTGCACTGTAAAGAGGCAGTGGCACTTTTGTATGTCTCCTCAACCATGGAACTTCTGTGAGAGCAAATCTGAGCCCATAGAACAAGCTTGGGCCTTTGAGGCTACTGAGACAACCTATGCTGCAGAGAAGGAAAAGTGGACGGGATCTGTTGAAATTTTGGGTTGGTTCTGCTTTGGGTTCATCTTTGGCATTTCAGGTGGATCTGATTGTGAGTTTCTTTTCCATAGTTTGGGGTTATCATTAGGTGGAACAGCTAGTATCTGTCCTGCAGAGTGTTTTGTTTTGTTTTTACTGCTATATGGGCATTTAACCGAGAGCCTTCACACTGAGCTACATCCCCAGCAGAGCCCCCCACCTATTTTGAGACAGGGTCTCGCTGAGTTGTTAAATTGTCCAGGCTGGATTTCCAGAGTGTCGGGATTAAAGGCATTTGCCACTATGCCTGGCTGTCCTGCAGAGTATTCTTAGTCCTTCAATTTCTTCAGATATGATTGGATTACTAAAAGAGCCCCTGATTCTTATCTCAGAGACATATGAAGAAGTTGAGAAGTTTTTGGAAACCATCAGTTAAATAGACACTGGGTAGCAGAGAGACCCTGTGGCAGGTCACTGAGCTGATGAATGACACCAGGTAGAGCAGCAGGTCTTGGCTGCTGACACAGCACAATCTCCATCTGATGTCTCTTTCCATCTGCAACATATTTAAAATCAAAGGAAAGCCGATCTCTGTTTCTCTGTTCACATTGATAGATAATAACCTCTCTGAAACTTCACTAACTTTGGAAAAGGGTTATTTTGGAAAGAAAGCTCTTTTGGGGACAGTGGCTGTCTGGAGACTTCATGTAAGAAGGAAGCAAAGAATTGGGATGTCTCTGTTGGTGACATTTAGACCATAGAATACGTTTCCTTTTGTTTGCACCATTTGGCTTGGCGGTTATTAGATGTTACTACTAGTCTAAACCAATTCCTTACTATATGAAAGTGGGTTTTTTGTTTATTGGAGCAGGGGTCTTTTGGTCCCTGTACTGGAATAGTTACTCTTGGATAGAAACGATAACATTTTAATGTTAGATTTAGAACTTGCTTTCAGGGTTGTAAAATAATCCTCTTGTTACTGGAAGAAGTTGGTAGTGGCCATAGGTAGTAGAGGGGATTAGAGGAGAAGCTGCCACACTGCACATTTGGAGACTTTGATAACTCATTTTTCATTGCACTTTGTGGCAAAAAGAATAAGGCTTTGATAACTCTACAGGTGACTGCATTTCCTCATATTGTTGTTTCCAAGCATCCCTTAAAATTCTGCTGCTTCTGGTCCTGCTCAGTCTTGCCTGAGTGACCAGCCCCAGGAGTCTGACAGCCCTTCCTGTCCTGATTCATGCCAGTCTAGAATAGCTGAGCTCTGCACACGGAACAGGGGACTCCTGAAAACTGTCCTAATGTTGACATGCAGAAGCACACTTCCTCTTTCTCAAACCCCAGAAGGAGGTACTGTGGTGGCTTTGGAATTTGTTCTGATGAATTCTGTTAATCTCTTCTGATTTATTTAGGAGACAACAGCATTCATTATTTGACTTATGTTACTGGTTAATTAACCAAACTAGAACATGTTTCCTTTTTTACAGATTGAAGGCTGAGAGAGTAACAAAAACCAAATATTTTAAAACACAGATCTTTGAGTTTTACTTTGAAATAGATTTAATTTCCAGCAACTTCTGGTTTTAGAGACACTTAAATACTGTGTCTATTATTAGCAAGTTTTAAATTCTAATTAAGTCAAAATAGAAATATAAATTATTTCTATAATACAGACTACAAGAGATTTTTTTTTTTTAATTCCATGTCAGTATTGGTAAGGAAGGCTTAACTTGGGGAAAAAATGCAAATTTTATGCCAGTCTTTTCATATTGGCGACAGTTGGATTGAGTTATATTAAACTGTTCATGAGAATAGATAAACATTTGAGATTTTTAAATGTACGTCTTCCAGGCCAGGGATATAGCTCAGTGGCACTGCCTCGCAAGTGCAACGTCCTGAGTTCGATCCCTGGAACTGTAAATATACATCTTGCAGCCCTTATTTTTATTTTTAATTGACACATAAAATTGTGCATATATTTTGGGGTATCATGGGATTTCTATACTTGTATACATTATGTAATGTTCAGATCAGGATAACCATATCTGTCTTCTTAAACATTTACTGTTTTTGTGTGGTAAAAACATTCAATTTTTCTAGCTTTTTTGGAATGCACAGTATATTATCTATAGTCAACCCACAGTGCAACAGAACACCACAATTTATTTCTCCTTTTTAACTGTAACTTAGTATCCGTTGACCAATCCTACCTGGCTCTTCCAATAAGCAATAGTCTCTAAACTTCTGTAAGATAAACTTTTTTAGATTCTACATAGGAGTGAGATCATACAGTATTTGTCTTTCTGTGTCAGGCTTATTCCATATAGTAGCATGTTTTCCAGTCCATCCATGTTGTCAGAAATGACAGGATCTCATCCTTTTTTATGGTCAAATAATACTCCACTGTGTATATTTGCACCACAGTTTTTTTTATCCATCCGTCAGTTGACATATGCTTTGGTGTCCCCACCCCTCCCCTCCCCCGCCTGGGTAGTTCAAACTGGCCTTGAACTTGATATGTAACCCAGGCTAGGCTTGAATTTCTGTCAGTCTTCCTGTATCAGCCTCTTGAGTTCTGGGATTACAGACATGTGTTATCACATCAGGTTGTTTGCATTTCTTGGCTATTGTGAATAGTGCCTCTTGCCGTAATTTCTTGATAATCTATCATATGGACATTGGGCTGCAGTAGAACTTCCAAAGCACTTGTGTTGTTGACACTATCTATATTGATTTTGTAAGGGATGTGTCCTTTGCTCTACCAAGAAAGGCTCCATATTTACTCATTCTGAGTTCTTTACAGAAGATTTGGCTGAGAATTGTTGTGATTAAGCTGGGGCCATCTATCAGTATGGGTTGAGATCATATAGTTAAAGGGCAAGTTACACTGCTTCTCAGTCCCTTCAGGTGGAGTCATTTTAGGGCAGTGATGATGAACCTTTTAGAGCTTTCAAAGATACAAACAGCACATGTGCCATAGGTTCACCACCATCTTAGGGTGACTTTGTTTGGAAGTATATTCTCCCTTAAATTTTATACATGCTGTGTATCAAAGATGAAAATAAATTACAGAGCTTAAAAGTATTTTTTTCCTGAATTTTGTATTGATTTTTGTTAGTGATGATTATGGAAGGTTTAATCACCCTCATTTTCACTTGTTTCTTTTTTTTTTCTCTGCTCCATGGAAAAGGCAAAGATAGGCATGGAATTTTAACTTGAGACATCATGTGGCTTTGGGGCTTGTCAATGAAAGTAGAGAGCTCCATTTTGCAGATACATCTAACCTTTCTGAGTATATGGTTCTGGGAATGAGTTTCTCTGAGGAGCCCCCTGATGATTTGGAGAGGAAGGATGAGACACAAACACTCCTGTAACCTTCTACCTCCCAGTTTCTGTATGTTAAATGGACATTTATTTAAATATAGGATCCTATTTGCCCAAACTCCTAACCTTATATTAATTGAGCTCAATCCTTGATATTCCTATTATAACACAGATGTCAGGATATAGAACATAATGGAGCGCTCTATACTCTGTGTACCATAATTTGAAAAGCACCTCTCTATGCTAAAAAAGTTAATACATTGTTTCTCTTTCATATGAAGACTCTGGTTTACCCTAGGGAGTCAAATCACACAGAGGAAGAGACCCTTTTGTATCACCAAACACCTGCCATTTTGAAAGATAGGAAAAGAATACTATAATGTGAGAGACAGCACTTTAATTTGATGACTTTCATAATTAGTAAAGACTTCTGTTTCCTTTCCTTTTGTACACCATTTGGTAGAATTACAAAGGAATGAAGGGAGGGCAGCACATCTTAGTTGGCAGGTAGTGAGAGCAGACATTGAAGCACCACAAGATATGTAAGTTGCTCCTATATTGAAAGGCATTATCTCTTCAGGTGCTTGAAGCAGACTTGGGTTTTGTCTAGGGACAGAAGGATTGCTATGGACCATGCTAGTGGTTGTGGCCAACACTAGCTTCTTTCTCCATTCTAGAGCCTTTCTTTTAGCAAAAATAACATTTTTCAACCAAGGGTACCCAGCCTTAGGAGATGAATTAAATTTGGATAAATCTTTTATCCAAATTTAGTTTATTTGAACTTTCAGTCATCCTTGTGTTCTTTTCTCCTATAGATAATTGATCCTTCAGTACCTGTCGATGCCTGTTTCTCCTTGTGGTCTTCTCTGCTCCTTTTTTCTTCTTTGTTCTGAGCACATCCCAGGCAACGGAGGTCAGGCAGGTACATGTGCCTTTGAGATGAAGGTGGTAGGGAAAAATACCGAATAATGAGCCCTCTGACTTTCGATTCAGCAATTTAACATTGATGCAGTAGGTGGAGTTATTCTTGGAGCCCCGGTTTGAAGATTGCTGTGCAGAAACCCATCTGTGCTGCTGGTTGCCAACATTTCTGGTACAAATATTGTCATTTGCTCTTGAGGCAATCTGCTATTTCAGCCTTAGATGTAGTTTTTAACGTGCTGGGAAACATAACAGAAGAAAAATATCTTAAGTGGTGATATAATATTCTTCTATAAAAACACTTCAGCAATGTTGACAGTGGAGGATTGATTGTTCAATGGTTCTCCTTTCCATGGCTGTAAACATAATCTAAATTTATTTTTTCCTACTTGCCTGAGCCCTGGTTCCCTTTTGCTCACTCTGTACCAGTCATTTTTGCATCCATTGAAAGAGAGATAGGCTTTGTGTCCAGAAAGGGTTAAATAGTAGTTCTTTAAAGGCTTAGTGTGCTATATGCATTTTGTTTATTTAAAAAAGAAAATCCTGGGTAGCTTGCTCAGAAATTATTTGGTGTGTTAGTTAGCTTTTCATTGCATTAACAAAATATTGGAGGCATGCTACTTTACAAAGAAAGTAGGTTTATTTAGCTCACAGTTTTGGAGGCTCGAACTCTACATAGCATATTGTAAGATCTGGCATAGGCCTCCCTTGGTTGCAGTGCATCATGGTGGAAGCAGATGTGTATCTGTATGGTCCCATCTTCCTCTCCTTATAAAGTCACTGGGAGTCATTTCCCAAAGACCCACCTCTAAACACCATAGTTGGATTAAGTTTCCACTATTAATGTAAGACTTTGGGGGACAAACCATATTGGAACCATAGCTCTTGGTTACAAAAATTGTCAAACATGATGCTACACAACCATTTCTCATCCAGTGTCCTTCCCTGTCCCATCAGGAGAGTCATGTCTTTTATGAAAGCTGCCCAGCAGCTTGATGGAAGGTATCCGTGTAATCTGTGTAGAATGTATGCTCCCTTGGAGGCACTAGATCTCTTCAGAAAATCCAGGGATGGATTTGTGCCACTATTTGGGGATGGGTTGTCATTAAGTCCTTCTCAGAGAAAGCATACCCTGTAGGAAATAGCATGTTTCTTTTGGATTCTGTAGCCTTTTCATTTTTCTTTTTAGATTGATACATAGTGAGAACTTTTAACAGCATGACTCAGTGTACATGTGTACACAAAAAAACCCAAGTTTTACAAATAGTACTGTACTTAACCCATTTATGTGATATATGCTTGTTCTTGTTTATTAATGTAAAAAAAAACGCTGGTTTCAACTCTCTAAATTGATACCACTACAATACTTTTGTGAAATGTGATATAGAGTTCTAGCATGAGGGCTTTACCACATTATTTCAAGACCTTCAGGTCCTGACAATAGCCCTGAAATTAGGTGTATCCATATATGGAAGATGGGCCCACAGGGTAGAAATGAGGAGGTAGTTTGAAGTTTGCTTGGAAACACACTGAAGGATTTAGACTGAACAGGTAGTGACATAGACACTCTCTGGATTAGTCTCAAAACACAGATCTAGTTAAAATTATATACTAATCAAAACAAATTCTCAAGACTTGTTTCTGATGGCCTGGCCAGGATGGATCCTGACACTTAGATTTTGTATCCAGCTATTGAGAGCAGGCAGCTGTTGGGTTGGGTCACTTTTCTAGATGAAGTTTCATTCTTCTTTCTTTTCATATTAACCTGAGTTAGGCTCTCCTGACCTACACTTAGCTGCCTGTAGAAGCTTTGATCCCATGAAAGTATATTCTACTTTGCATTTCCTCAGAGCAAATATGAGTTCCACTTCTCCATGAAGTCAGTAAAAGAATTTTAGGTGATGTCAATGTTTGATAAAACAAAATATTACCCTTTCTTGCTCTGCAAAACTAGAACAATTGAAGCCAGTGTGATTGAGCTGGGATAGAGCTATCCTCTGAAATAGTGCTCTCTCACCAATGTCCTGACTTGCCTATTGGCATATGAAGCAGTAATCTTTTCAGAACTCTATTGTGAACTTGGCTCTGTGTGAGCTCAAAGGAAATAACTATCTATTAAAGGGGAAAGCAGGGGAGAAAAATTCCAGGAAATTGAAAGGTGAGTTTGACATTCCTCATTTACCAATGCCATTTCTGTTTTTATTTCTGAAAAACAATAATGTCTTAAAAATTGGTTCCATAAGGAATTAGTTTTTATCTCTAAAATAAGCTTAAAATTATGTTTTTTAAAGACATAATTTCTTAAACATCTAATGAATTGCCTTTGTTTGGTGTTCATAACATAGAGTACCACTAACCTAGTGTTTTTTGCCTTCCACATGAGTTGGTTTTAGGAATATGCTGGAATTTCACCCTTTTTCCATTGAATCAGAATCTATATGGATTAACATGGTTAATTTCTTTTTCCTTTTCTTTTTCTTTTTTGTTTTCATTTTCATGTTGCTGGAGATTGAACCCAGGGCTTCACATGTGAGGCAAGTGCTCTATCCCTGAGTTACATCCCTAGCCCAACCAGATGACTTTTCTTTTCTTAGACTATTAGAACTGATAAGAATATTGAACATGAAGCAATTTCAGCTGTTCACAATCCTGGGGTGTTATGACTATTTTAAGACAGATTCCTGTCTTCCACTTCATCTCTACTGAATACCAATATCTGAAGCATTCTAGAAGATTCCAACCATCAACCTGAAGTGATAACCGCACATCACTCCAGGAAAGTACATTAATATGCTTGGTTATTGGGCTAGTTAATAGCAGAACAAGAAATTTTCTTCTCACTGAGGATGTTGCTCAGCTGGTACAATACTTGGGTAGCATGCTGTGGGTTCAGTCCCTAGCCCTGAAAAAACAAAACAAAACAAAATAAAATTTTATCTGTTCTTTCTGATTCATTCAAATATCTCAGATATTAGGTAGGTGAGCACGGGCAGTTTCATGACGCATAACCAAGGTCCCTGCCCCAGAGGACCTCAGCCTTTCTCAAAGGATGAGTTTTGGACATAGTATTAAAATCATTTGGGGAAATTTGTCAGCCCATATACAATGCCACACCAGCTATCAGGCGTGTGCCTGTATGTTAGCATCAAAAAGTATAGGGAGCCAGCTCCTCTTTGACCTTCTCTTACAACTTAATAAAGTATTTTAAACTTCCAGAAAGGCTCAGAGGCTAGTATAATTTGTACCCTACCTTCCAGTTTTGACAAATACCACTCATCTTGCTATAAATGGCCTTCTTACCTCCCCAGAGGCAGCCCCCTAATTCCAGAATTGGTGCCCTGGAGTGTATTGGTGCCCTTTCCTGCCAGAATCCTCCCCCTTGTCTGGGCTGATAGAGGCTGGTCTGCGGACCTTGTGTAGGGTTATCTTTCCTTTTTGTTAACTTTACCTAAATGTTATCATTTACTATCGATATCATTTTGCAGCTTTGTTTTCTTTTAAAAATCAGCATTATATTTTTGAGATTTACCCATGGTTGTTACATGAGCTAACATACATAGCCCATACTTTACAGTAAAACTAGGAAATTGAAGCCATACACCTTAAAAAATACAAGAAATGGAAAAATACAAGAAAAAGTTGGTGGGAAAGAGTTTCTGTTGAATTGTTATTTTTTTGGTACCAGAGATCGAACTTGGGTCTTTGTGCTTGCGAGGCAAGTGGCGGAACCACTGAGCTAAATCCCTGGCCCTCTGTCGAATTTTTAATAGGAGTATTGACATTTATGAGAGAGAGTTGATTTAAATTCTGCATTACTTTGAATAGCCCAGTATTTACTTATTGATAATTAATTGCATGTTGCAAGAAAAGTTAATTGTTTCCATTTACTATGGGAGTAGTTGATGCGTTTTAATCTAAACAGGTGAAAGTTGAGATATGTGGCATAAAACAGGAAGCAGATGGGGGCTAATTAAAGTTCTGTTGATAAAAGGATGGCTGATCAAGGAGCAGCTGGTTTCCTGACTTAAACACAAATTTTTACTATTGTATGAGGGCAGCTCTCTGCAAGTTCTCTGAGTTTCAAAGGTAAAGGCATGTGTTTCAGAAGCAAGTGTGAAGACTATTGGGGCTTTATTTATGTTCACTTTTTGTTTTCAAACAGTGTCTTTTCAGAGTTTATCCAGGAAAAAGAAAGGAATCACAAAACCTGGCCAAGATTTCTAGCCAAGACTTGTGGACACCTGGTACGCTCCTAAAAAGCTGAAAGCCCTTTCTGTATTCTTCACGAAAGCACCCAGACATTTGGTTTAATTTTGTATTTTTTCTTATTTTCCCTATCCCTTGTTCTTGTGGTGCAAAAAATGTTGGTGCCCTGGCCCTAACCCGAGAAGGAGTGTCTACTTAGCCTAAATGCAAGATAGAAATGTGCACAAGTAGTGCTGAGAGGTGCTCTGGAAACTTTCTTGGGGCCTCACCTTGTTCTGATGTGTCTTGAGTTTCTGGCTTTGAGAAGTCAAGGACTTCTGCACTTTGCTCAGTTGTGCCTGCATGACTTTTGCCATCAAATGACAGCATCTTTTGTTTCTACTGCTAATTACGGTTGCATAAATACTAAGAACAAGGGCCTTGCCTTGCATGTGTCTTGCCTGAAGAGCATAACAGTGGGTTCTCCTGTCATTTGTGCAGGGAGGTAACACGAGGTCAGATCAAGTTTGCCTCACTCAGTCAGGGCCTAGACCCTGGTTTGAGATTTGTGTCAGTAGTGTCTAATATTTGTAATTGCTTTGTAGGACTAATCCTTATAAAAATCTTATGAGTTGGCAGCTTTTATCCCCATTTTGCAGAGGGAGATTGAGGCTTGGTGAAGTAAAAGTGACTCATCCAGGACCATATGTTTGCCAAGTGTTAGGACTGGGTCTAGTGTTCTAAGTTTATCTGACAAAGTCACGTTCCTCAGCACTATACTAATTTTGTGTAAAAATACTTTATTTTTGCCTCTTGCTGCTTAAGGGAGGACCTCTTATTTTTTAGAGAAATAAAAATCTTAGGATTTAGTTTGTAAACTGCAGCTTCTTATTTGGTTATGAAAGTATGCATCTGTGTATTTATTTCACTTGGATATATTCCACTTGGTGTGGACTTGATATTTTTTAAAAAGTGTGCATGAAAGAGTAAAATGCATAGTTTTTGTTTGTTGCCCCTGTGTAGCTTTATTCTTCCTGTAAAAGGTATGCACACACTTTCTCCCACAGCAGTGGTAAAAAAAGACAAGAAGCAAAGGTAAACTAGAAAGTGAAAATTTCCATTACATTCACCACTTAGAGGAAGTCATTATATTCATCAAGATGGTCTTGTAAAATAAATAATTGACTGTATAGAACTCATGATTGGTAATAAAGGACACCACTGATTTTAGTTACAGACAGTGGGGAGCAGAGGTTTCAGGGATGTCATGATTGACATCCATGGTCAAATATTTTGTAGAAATTTTCCAATCCTAAAGTCTGCCTTTTCCCAGTTGGGTTTTACCATCCTTCCAGTACCTAGTACATTAATGGGGGAAAGCCTGGGTGCAGATGGCTACAGACTCCTCACCCTTCAGGTTCAATTTCTGTAGCCCTTGAAGCTATTTATGAGTTTACATTATGGTTCTAATTGTGAGGAGTAGTATTTTTGCCCTGGGAGAAGTCTCAGTATTCTTCTTTTTCATTTTCATGTCTTCTTAGCAAGCCAACCTAAAACACTCTTCTGTCCTCTTCTTGTTGTTTTTTGTGTCTGGCTTTTCTTTTTGTCTTCTCTCAGGTGCATTTTAAGAAGATGGAAGAGGTTTGCTCTATTCCCTTATAAATCTGTATTTTATATTTTTGAAAAGACTGATGTTGAGTAGTGTCTGATATTTAGGAAAGAGAGGTTGACAGAGGTTGCTTCATACTGAACAGTCTGACTTGGCTTGGATTGTACTTAGGTTAATAGAGGGTTTTGTTTTCTTTATTTTGTGTAAAACAAAGATAGTATATGAAAGATTCTAAAAAGACCTGCAGTTAGGAATACTCTTTAAGTCTGTGCGCAAATATGTTGTCTCGGGCCGGGGATTTAGCTCAGTGGTTCCAGCGCCTGCCTTGCAAGCCCAAGGTCTCAAGTTCACTTCCCGGTACCAAAAAAGGGAAAAAAACACAAAAATCAAATATGTTGTCTCAGTGAATTATTTTCACTCTGAAAAGGAACTGCACATGTTGAAGAATTCTTTGCCAGGCCACAGTATGTTGCTTTGTCCTGGAATTATCTGGAGGAGATAGAGACCTGTGGTTAGAAGAAAGTGTGTTCTTTAGGGAAACTGGACCAGAGAGTTCAGAGGATGATATTAGATGAGCAGCGGTTGGAGATGGTTTGGCAATTAAGTCTAGCCTGGAGATGAGGTTGGTTGGGTGGCTGGCTGCAGGGAATCCTTGTCTTGTCACTCAGCATTATGCCTCTGGTATTTCATACCAAGGTGGATTTTAACAGAACACACGTAAAGTTCTCAGTCTATAGGATCAGCATTATAGGACCATTCGTCAAATGTGTTCCATAAAGATCTGTAAATTGTAGTGTAAGTGACAGGTGCAGTGTTTGGCACTTTCCATTGAATATAAGATAGCTGAACCCAAAACTGGAGGATCTTGTTGCATATCTTGGTGTGACGTTTGACAAGGCACATACATTCCTTGGTGAGGCCTTCTGCATCAACACCCCTTCCACTGCCTTTCTTTAATATTTAATATTCACCTTGGAATTGATGCCCTTGCTAAGTTGTCAGTCAATGGGTAGTAGGGTGGGAAGAAAATGATAAAGGTGTCAGTGACAGATTTTGCACATCTCTCATGAATCAACTGCTTCCTCTAAGCACAAGTTGAGTTGTGACACAACTCTTATTTTGAAGGGAGTTTATTCCAGGCAGGCAGAAGTGATAGATTACTTGGCATTGCAATCTTAAACTAATGTAGCACGTCTAACATCTTAGAACTGATTATGGCTGTCACACTCAAGCCACTCCTCACATTCCTCTTTTACCAGGACTTAGCTGCTTTTCATCCAAGTGTTAGACTCTGACCTAGGTTTTGAAAAATATTTGAACTGTTCATATTTCTTGGTGGATATTTCTAGGCATGGTTGAAAATTGCACAGCACTAACTTGTTCTGCAAAAGGAAGCATTTAGAGGCCAGAGCATCTGATGGTGGAAGAAGAAGGGTGTGTGGTGTCTGCTGAGGAAAGTTTATACCACAATTACCTTACAAATGCTAATAGCTAGTACTCATTGGACATTTAGCATACACTGAAAATTTAATGTTCTTTCTTACAAGTGAGGAAACCAAGGTTCAAAGATTGCAAGATGCTCATCAAAGGCTACTCAGGCATACAAAGTGTTGACCAGATTTAAACTAGACCTGTCTGGTTCTAGAACCGCATAGTATGCCTGTCAATTTTAGATTTCATTTTTGTCCCCACATCAAGAATTTCTTTCCCCTTTTATCTAGCAATCAAATCCTGTCCCAGTTCCCGTTAGGGTCTTTTCTGTCTTGTTTTGAGCATGTTCCACCTGACATTTTTTGTGTTGTCAGCCTTTCATACATATAAGATTGTAGGGAGAAAGTACCTTATTCCTTTATTGTTTCCACAGTACTAGTATTCATCGGGGACTCATTTAATACCTGTTGAATGAAATTGTATTTACCAGCATGAATTTGGCTACATCTAAAAATCTTAATGTATGTTATTGAAATATGAATGGAAATTAATTCCTGAAATTGTCAATTGATTGAAATAGTTTACAGTAGATTCATTTTAGGTTTTGCTCAGGTTCTTAATTAACTTTAGATAGATTTCTCTGATACAGATGAAGGTAAAAGTTTATCTTTGGTTTGTATTCTCAATGAAAATGACCTATGTGGTGTCCTCTTGGTTTGTGTGTGTTGTTTTTTTTTTGGTACCGGGGATTGAACTCCAGACCTTGTGCTTGTGAGGCAGGTGCCGGAACCACTGAGCTAAATCCCCGGCAAAATATATATATATATTTTTGGTACCGGGATCGAACTCGGGTCCTTGTGCTTGCAGGGCAGGCGACGGAACCACTGAGCTAAATCCCCCGCTCCCTCTTGGTTTGTTATAATCCCTCTCCCTCCGGCCTCACAAACAGTGCTCTCTTTGGCTCTGGCTTTGGTAAGACAAACCAGACATGTTCTGTTCTATCCCTGATTCTTGTTCCTTGGACGGTCATTGGTATGCATAATTAAACAAGCATTCCATCCTAGAAAACTCTTATAAAAAAGATACATTTTGGAAATGGGCATGGTGGTACACATTTGTAACCCTAGCCTCCTGGACAATTTAGTAAGATCTTGTTCTAAAACAAAAAATGAAAAGAAATAGAGTGGGACAGGGGAGCTGGGTTGAGGATATAGTTGAGTGCAGAAACCCTGGGTTTAATCTCCACTACCATGGTGGAGGGAGGGATACTTGTTTTTCTTGCTATGCTCCTTATAGCTATTTGGAAAATTAAAATGCTTATCCAGTGTATTGGTATCTGTCTTCACTGTTGGGTAGACTTCAAAGTAATTAAAACATAAGGGCCGGGGATTTAGCTTAGTGGTTTCACCGCCTGCTATGCAAGCGCAAGGACCCGAGTTTGATCCCCAGTACCAAAAAAAAAAACCAAAAAAAAACCCACAACCAAAAAACCCCATAAAACTTTCCTTTTGAGGACTGGGTGGAGTCCCACTGAAGATTGTTTTCAATTTTGTCCCATCACTAACAATTCTGCACTGTCCATTACCATCTTAACTGGTTTGTCAGGATATGACCAAATTACCTATCTCAGTAATAAAAATAACAAGATGAAATACCAAATATACATGTTGGTTTAGAGAAAAATCATCTTTGTGGGGAGTTGGAATCTGAAGTGATCTTTCAGACTGGTCTCTCTGCTGGTGTCTTAGTTACATATCTACAAGCCAACACTTTCTTCCAGGAAATCTCAGCATTTTGTTCTAGAATATTATGAATTTCTTGAAGAATTCTCTCATATACTTGAAATTTTTAGCATTCTTTACATTTACAATAGGCTTTGTATTTTCTAAACATGTACTCATTTACTCTTCACAACACACTTTTGGATTAGGTAGTACCAGGCCATCATACAACTCAGATTCATGTGCACAGTTTATGATTCAACCTGGGTCCAAACATGTAAGCCCTTTCTTATGAACCGTATTGGCAAATGTATAATTTTTTTTTTTTGGTACTGGGGATTGAACTCAGGTCCTTGTGCTGGCAAATGGATAATTTTAAGAGAAATGAAGAAAAGGAACTCACATGTGTATATGAGTGACACACACATATGTAGTCGTGGAGAACTATTACCATAATTTAGAATATCCTTGAATGTAGTAATTTAGGAAAGATTTTTTTTTTAAAGTATTGTACAATGTACAAGATTTTAGCCACAATAGAAAGCTATTCCATTTCCTTTTAGAGGAAATTCAAAGTGAAAACACCAAAAACTTAAGCTCCAAAAAATAGTTTTAAGGTGAACCATTGCTAATTACCAGCTTGTGTGAAGCTTTCTAATTTTCTCAGGTTTGAGCCATCCTAAGAAATTATTTGACCATTCATTCATTCTTCCTTTACTAGTTTCCCTCTAGCCTTTTAAGGTTGATCTAACTGTACAGAATTCTCTTTATTTTTTTTAACCCTAGACAACAAATGTATGTAACCAGTACATTTTAAAGAGATCAACACCTTCCTAAAAATGATATTTCTAACTTGTAGAAGCAGTTCTGAGGTTTTTATCTTTAGACATTTATATTTAATTTTTGTTTTTTGGTACCAGGGATCAAACTCAGGACCTTGCAGTTGTGATGCAGGCGGCGGAACCACTGAGCTAAATCCCCAGCCCTTTAGACATTTATAAATGTGGTCTTGTACTCTTAATTCATGATTGTAATATTGTTCATGTTTTAAAAAAAAGATAGGTATTCAAACTGCAATGTTAAAGTAAAAAGTTTCAGGAAAACTGGCCAAATGGTAAGGCTTGCCAGTTGTTTACATGGATGCCCTCATGTGGTTTACCTGAAATTCTTTTTGTCCTACCTGAAATTCTCCCTTCTTTCTCCTTAGAACCCTAAGAATTCATAGTGGGATGTGGCACATCATCTAAATCTGGCCCAGGGCGTGCTCAACAATGGAGCCTTCCTGGGTTGGCTCAGTCCAGACATAGTCTCGGGGAAGCACTTTTCCTGGGCTGGCCTGGCTAGACCTGAGACGACACTGAGCCCACAAGTCCATATTGTAACTACCCTCGGGTGAGAGGCTGCTTTTCTGTTACAGTTTAGTTTTCAAAAAGAGGTAGAAAAGCTGCTTGAAGCTTGGGTGCTTATAATGGGGCAGAAGCTTGATCTTGCAAAGAAGCAAAGTGTAGGCCTCATATTGGGTCTGTGCTGGTAGGGAGGCATGGCTTTTAGATGGATGTATTGTGGAGGGTCTTGGGGATTCCTGGGATTTGTAGGCCTTCAGTAACTCAGTGAAAGCAGTATTACTGAAACAATTATTTTCAGATCTTTTGGAGACCCTAAATAGGCCTTGGAGTCTGCTGGTGCTGAGGGTGAAGTGGCCCTGCCTTAACTTCTGTTTTCAGCATTGTTTTATAGGGTGGTGTGGAGAGTAGGGATATTATGCAGCAGCCTTCCAAGTCTCAGAGTAGAATTGCCATCTACTTACTGATATAGGTCCCCAGTGGCTATGGGAACAGCCCTGTTGTGGCTTCAGTCTCACATGGTGAGGGGAATTTTACTTTAGCATAATCCTGGGCCCAAATAGTTTTGCTAGTGTTGGGACAGCCAAGATATAGGTATTTAGGGACAGTCTTTTAAGAGTTTCTTTTAGGGATAATCTTTTAAGAATTTTTTGGTCATGAGTCATTGTTGCATTAGGCTCCCAAGCCAGAAAAATGGGCAAGTTGATGTCAAGAGTCTGTATAAACCATACAAGAAAACCCTGTATTGCAAGTAATGTATAATTCAAAGTGTTATACTTTAGTGCAACTTGCTGCTCTTTTTGTAATGAATATTATCCTGTCTGGGTTCCAAAACGAAAAATAGAGAACTCTAGATTACTTTATCTCACTCTATTTACTAAGAGTTAGCAGCTCTTATAACTGCTATCCAGTGGATTAATTCTGCCCTAGATTTTCCAGATAATAGACATACTTAGGATAAAGAACAATTTTATTGTTTTTAGTTTTGTTTTTTGGTACCAGGGATTGAACTCGGGACCTTGCACTTTCGAGGCAGGCAGCAGAACCACTGAGCTAAATCCCTAGCCTGCATAATGAATAATTTTCGACAATACATTGTATGAGTATAATATTGTTCTAGAGATTTTAATCTGCTCAAGTTTGTGTTCTTACCTCTGGATTTATATCCCGTATGTTTTTCACTGGCTTTATAAACTATTTAGGGCATACACTTTGAATATACATTTAACATGAGCAGGATTAATGCGTTCATCACAATAACTGACAGAATACTTTAAAATTCACTTTAGTTTTTTCAGTAATTTTAGAAAATTTAAAAATTGATCCAGGCACTGATGTGCTATGCCTTCTTTTTTATGTCTAATTTAAATTCTTCATCAGAAGAGAATGGATTTAATGTGCTGGGTTTTTTTTGCTTGGGGTTTTTATTTTGTTTTGCCTTCTTGTGCAGCCAAATAGGTAAGATAGTTAATTGCGTTGAAGTGCTGTGTGTTTATAGAACCGTTGCAGATTAAAAAGACATATGGACTATAAAATAGACAAAGATTTTCATTAGCAAACAGCAGACTAACTTTAGGAATAAATTAGTTTGCTCTTAATATTATTCTGTGGTGGGGCCTTGTGTGTCTGAGACAGCCATTTGGCAAGAACAGCAAAAAGTGTTTCTAGTGTGAGCAATTAATTGATATTTTGGAAAGGATGGGCCCCTTTAGGTCACCTTTAGGACAGGTTGGGAAGTTGTGGCTGTGTGCTGTGGACTTGGTAGTACTTGTTCATGATGCCTCCCTGGGGAGGAAGTAGTGAGTGAATGGGTTAAAAATGCCTGCATGCTGCACTGAAACTGAATTAATCCCAGAAGTAAGCTCCACTTTGGAATCTTTGGTAGCCAACAGATTTTAAAACACACACATTCACTCACACTCTTTAAGAATTTTTAGCAAAATGAAATTTAGTCTCTAGCTATCCACCATTGGGACTTTTTAAAGCCAAAGTTGATGGCACTCCTTGGAAGGTTGCCCCTATTGGCTTGTGTGGCAGTGTTAGGCCCAAGCCTGTGAAACAGCAAGTGTTTTGTTTTTCAGGCTCTGCTTAAGCAGAGGTTCACATTAACAATTTAAATGGAGGTTACAGCAGAACAGTAAGGTCACTTAATGCCTGGTGATCTGGAACAGAGGGGGAAGAGGTTCCCATCTGAGGGGACTGCTTGTTTCAGTCTCACCTGGATGGTTTTGGGGTTTGTCTTTTAGAGTACTTCATTTCTGAGAGTGTTTTCCAGACTATGTTGGAAAAAAGTATGTCCAAGACGTTGTTCAAGCAGAGGGAAATATACCAGTTCATTAATGAGAGGTCATATGAAACATAGTCACCGAAAAGCCAGCAGAAGATGCTAAATAAACCCTCAATTCTTAAAACCTACAATCTTCTCAAGGTAGAGAAATCACAATTTTTCTCAGAGTGAAAGATTACAGTTCAGTTTTGAGGACGTGGAAAAAAGTTTGAATAACCCTATTAAACAGGAAGTTTGTGGTGAATGACTTAATCAAGTTGGAACCATTCATGATGGTTTAAAATTCCTGTTTATATATTCATTTACTTTCTATAACAGAATAGCCAGTGGTTATTGCCTTAACATTGTGTCAGGTGATGTGCTGAGCACTTCCATTTATGCTACACCATTTGATCCCTTGTAGTCCTGTGTGATACTCAGAACTCTGCTAAGTGTCAGAGCTGAAGCGCACAATGAGATGAATGACTTTCTTAGAGCTGGCCTAGTGAAGGCTGACTCAGAGCTAGTTATTGACTAAGCTACTGCCCCACTGTCTGACTCCAGGATGCATGAGGCTTCTTATGACACCCATGAGTTCTTACCTTTTTTTATAACTGTTTTAGATAAGAGCATAATCTCCCACATCATTTGCTCAATGGAGGCTGTTTTAATGTCGTATTTTCCTTCCTTTGGAATGATATGAATCAGATAAGGGGTTTAGACATGAATGTGCCTGTACAGTGGTTTGAGAATCTACAGGAAAAGTTGGATAGGTTGGGGGAGGGACACTGCATATTTCTGCTACAGTACTTTTAGTAAATGATTGTCCTTAAGCTTTCCATCTGCATTTTAATGTCTCTGAACTCTTTATTTTCCGCAACATAAAATAAGAGTGTTAGACTAGATGACCGTCAAAGTGCCTTCCAGTGACATGAGGGTGTGAGTCTCTGTCCATATTTCTGGGATCACTGGAGAAGAAATAAGACCTCAGTGCAAACAAGGTGGTCTTAGGATGCTTAGGTGAGAAGGAGAATGGGCTCAGCTCTATGGACAGACTCAAGTGTAAGTGTAGATAACTATCTGTACCAGATCTTCTGTCACAACACCTTTTAAGTCAGATTATGTTGTGTGTTGATAACACATATCTGTTGACATCACTTATAAAAAACAATCATTGACTAAAGGTCACATGCTTTCTTTCTGTTTGCAAGCACACTGAATTATTTTTAAAAGTTGTTTTACTAGCAACTCCAATGGGGACTCTATGTAGAATAGAAATTTTCCTCCTTTCTTATTAGTTTGTTTTCACTTGTAGAAGTATAGGAAGAGATGGTGTGAAGGTAGGAAGCAAGAGGAGGGAATAAAGGCCATGCTGGGAATCTGTGTATAACAGTCACACACACTGAGAAAGTTGACAGAAATTAAATAAAATGCTTTGGAAAAAATGTAGTTTGTCTAGCATTTTGAAAGAATTTCTAGAATGAGTCTGTTTAGTCATATGTCACTCTTAGTGTGAAGTTCTTTTTGTTGGATCTGATGGCTGTTGCCCACACCCTCATGCAGGATGGGTAGCAGTTTAGGTGTCTGAAGACCTTTCATTTTCCTCGTGAGTCCTCATCCAGGCCTCTATCCAGGACTTCCTTGGGATAATGTGCATATCTGAAACCCACACTTCAGCTACTATGGTTTCTCTCCATAAAGAGGAACCCACTGAAATAAAAGCAGATTATCTTGTGTAATTAAGGCAAAAAATGAATTTTATAAACTAATTAACAGAATTATTTTGGCTCCATCAAGGTGCACACATAATAAGTTCAGTCCTAAGAGTTTTCCAGCAGCAGTGTTACAAATGGAGTCACATAATCTTCCTTCGAGCTCCTAACTGGAAAAATAATTTTATGTTCCTCTATTTCCCTGTTCTAAAATGGGGCCAATAAAACCTGCTTTCTAGAGTTGTGCCAAGGACAAAGTGAGATGTATTGACTGTAGTAAACTATAACATAAAACATACTGTATATGTATAAGATACAAAGATCAGAGGTTCATGAGCAGGTGCATTCAACTGAAGTTGCTGATTGTGTTTCATTTTTGGTTAAACACACTGTGCAGACTACTCTCACAACTGCCAAGCAAATAGAATGTGCAGACTACTCTGACAACAGCCAAGCAAATAGAAAAGTAGAACGAATGCCACAGCAGCAGGAAGACCCTCACTGACCTGTGGTGGTTTCTACACAGGTTGAGGAATAGACTAGATGCCCCTGAGCTGTCACTCAGGTCAAAAGGTAGTATTTGGAGGAACAAAGGGGCAGGGAAACATAAGGTGAAGGTGAAGAACAGTAGCCGGGAAGGAGACCAGGCTCAGCTTTCTGTGGTAGGGTTGGAGCTGTAAGCAGAGGCCAGGATCAGCCCATTTCTTTAATTCAGGGCTTTTTTTCCCCCCTTAAATTCTTTTATTGGTATATTTTAGGTATACAACACAATTACATTGCTCATTGGGAACTTGTGCCTTTACATGATGCATCTTGGTTCTTATTTTTTCCCCATTCCTAGCCCTCCCTTCACCCCCTCCACTTGTCCCTATTTACAAAGACTTTATTTCCATTTTTTCCATTTCTCATCATTTTTCCTTTCCCTTCTTTCCATTCCCCTGCCCCTCCCACTACCCCTACCCCTTTGGACCTTTTCTTCCTATTTTGCCTTATTGATTATTCCTTCTAATCATTGGTACATTTTAGGTATACAATATAATGACATTCATCATTGGAAATTTGCACCTTTACATATTCTCTCTTGGTTCTTATTTTTCACCCTTGCCCAGCCCTCCCTTCAACCCCTCCAGTCCTCCCTATTTACAAAGATTTTGTTCCTATTTTTCCATTTTCTCATATTAATCCCATTCCCTTCTTTCCTTTCCCCTACCCCTCCCACTTCCTTCCTCTTTGCCCCTTTTCTTCCTATTTCACATTACCTATTATACATTTTAGTCCTTATTTACACTTTCCATTTCTCACACCAGAGAAACTATTCGGTATTTATACATGTGTGTCCTATTTATTTCACTTAAGTGTATCACCTCAATGTGCATCCACTTAGCTATAAATGTCTCTAATTTCTCATTTTTTATGGCTGAGTAGTACTCCACTTTATTAAAAAATCCACATTTTCTTTATCCATTCTCCAGTTGATGGGCATTTGGGCTGTTTCCAAGTTTTAGCTATCACAAACTGTGCTGCTATGAACATGGGCACACATATCACACATATCACTGTGGTATGATTCTTTTAATTCTTTGGGGAAGATCCCCAGCAGTGGAATAGTGGGGTCAAATGGGACTTCCAGTCCTAGTTCTTTGAGGTATCTCCATACTGATTTCCACAGTGCTTGCACCAGTCTACACTCCCACCAGCAGTGGAGCAGGGTTCCTCTTTCCTCACAGCCCCACCAGCATTTATTATTGGTTGATTTCATGATAGCAGCCGTTCTTTCTGCAGTGAGGTAGAATCTGAGCATTGTTTTTATTTACATCTCTTGAATGACCAGTGACGTTGAACATTTTTTCATGTATTTATTTGCTATTTCTACTTCTTTGTCTGAGAAATGTCTGTTCATTTCAGATGCCCATTTTCGGATTGGGTCTTTAAATTTGGGAGGTCTGATCTTTTTAAGTTCTTTATAGATTCGAGATAGTAGACCTTTGTCTGAGGAAGAGCAGGTGAAGATTTTTTCCCACATTGTGGGTGGTCTCTTCACACTGCTGGTGGTTTCTCTTGCTGTGCAGAAGCTTTTTAATGAGAAGAGACCCCACTTGTTGATAGTGCTAGTTCATGGGCAACTGAGGTTTTGTTCATAAAATCTTTTCCTACACCGATGTCTTCAAGTGTTCTACCTAACCTCTGTTCCAACTGGTTCAGAGTTTCTATTTTAATATTTAGATCTTTAATCCATTTTGATTTTAGTTTAGTGCATGGTGAGAGATATAGTTCTAGTTTTAATCTTTGGCAAGTTGAAGCCCAATTTTTCCAGCACCATTTATTAAAGAGGCTATCTTTCCTTCAGTGAGGGTGTTTGGCTCCTTTATCGAAGAGGAGATGACTGAGTGTGTCTGGCATTGTTTCTGCATCTTCTAATTGGTTCCACTAGTCCTCTGGTCTGTTTCTTTGCCAGTACCATGCTGTTTGAATCACAGTAGCTTTGTAGTATAGGTGCAGGTTGGGGATTGTGCTACCCCCTGCTATGTGTCTGTTACCTAGAATTGCTTTTGGTATTCTGGTTCTCTTCTTGTTCCAAATGAATTTTTGAATTGTTTTCTCAAGGTCCATGAAGTATGCTGCTGGGATCTCAATTGGAATTGCATTAAATCTATATTGCAGTTTTGGAAGAATGGACATTTTCACTATATTAATCCTTCTTATCCAGGAGCAGGGGATGCCTGTCCATTTTCTGATATCATCTTCAAATCTCTCTTTTCAGAGTGTTATAGTTTTCAGAGAAGAGGTCTTTGATTTCTTTGGTTAGGATGATTCCTAGGCATTTCAGTTTTTTGGATGCTATTTTGAAAGGAATTATTTGCCCTATTTCTCTCTCTGAGTCTGTCGTTCGTGTAGAGGAAAGCTATTGATTTTTGTGTGTTGACCTTGTATCCAGCTACTTTACTGAATTTGATTATTAAGTCTAGAAGACTTTTGGTGGAGTTCTTGGGGTCTTTTATATATGTAGAAGTATCACGTCATCTGCAAATAATGACAATTTGACTTCTTCATTTCCTGTCTTTATTCCTCTTATTTCTTTCTCTTGTCTAATTGCCATGGCTAATGTTTCCAGAACTATATTGAACAAGAGTGGTGATAGTGGACATCCTTGTCTTGTTCCTGATTTTAGTGTGAAGGATTTCAGTGTTTGACCATTTAGTATGATATTGGCTGTTGGTTTTTCATAGATGCCTTTCATCAGTTTGAGGTAGAAACCATCTATTCCAATTTTTTGTAGGGTTTTTATCATAAATGCATGTTGGATTTTGTCAAATGTTTTTTCTGCATCTATGGAGATAATCAATCATATGGTTTTTGTCCTTGGCTCTATTGATATAGTGTATTACATTGATTGATTTGCTTATGTTGAACCATCCCTGCATCCCTGGGATGAATCCCACTTGATCAGGGTGTATGATCTTTTTGATGATCTTCTGCATTCTGTTTGCCAGTATCTTATTAAGGATTTTTGCATCTGTGTCCATTAGTGAGATTGGCCTATAGTTCTCCTTTTCGGTTGGGTCTTTGTCTGCTTTGGGGATCAAGGTGATGCTTGCTTCCAGAAATGAATTTGGTAGTATTGCTTCTCTTTCAATTTCATTGAAGAGTTTAAACAGTAGTGGCAGTAATTCCTCTCCAAATGTCTTGTAGAATTTAGCCATGAAGCCATCAGGGCCTGGGCTTTTCTTAGTTGATAAGTTTTTAATTACATTTTCAATTTCATTGGTTGATATTGGGTTGTTCAGAATTTTTAGGTCTTCTTCATTCAACTTTGGTAATTCATATGTATCTAGGAATCTGTCCATTTCTTCTGTGTTTTCCATCTTATTGGCGTATAGGTTCTGGAAGTAGGTATTGATGATCCTCTGTATTTCTGCTGGGTCTGTTGTAATTTCACCCTTTTCATTCCTAATTGCATGGATTTGGACCTTTTCTTTCCTTTTTCTGACAAGGTTGGCTAAGGGTTTGTCAATTTTGTTGATTCTATCGAGGAACCAACTCTTGGCTTCATAGATTTTTTTGTATCATTCTCTTAGTCTCCATTGCATTGATTTCTCCTCTGATCTTTATAATTTCCTCCCTTGTATGAGCTTTGGGGTTGTCCTGCTTTTCTTTTTCTAGAAGCTTGAGGTTCAGCATCAGGGTGTTTAATTGGGCATGCTCTGTTTTCCTAATATGTATATTCACTGCTATGAATTTCCCTCGTAAGACTGCTTTCATTGTGTCCCATAGATTCCGATATGTTGTATTGTCATTGTCATTTAATTGAAGGAACTGAATTCAGGGCTTTTGAGCATGAGGGTGGGAGTGATTATAGTTTTCTGGACTTGACTCAGGGCCTTTTCTGCTCCCATGATCTTTGTTGAGGCCTCAAGTACCTAGAAGACTACTAGAATAGACTAGCAGCCCCTGCATACATTTTGGGAAGAAAAAAACCACACACTTCTTTATCTTTATTTGCCCTTTAAAAAATTTATTTTGAGACAGAGTGTTGCTAGGTTGCCTGGGCTGTCTCAAACTTGTGGTCATCCTGCTTCAGCCTCTCAGCTGGGATTATAGGTGTGCAGTCACATACCCTTTTTGATACAACATATGTTCATTTACAATTTAAATATGTTGTGTACATTTTATAACACATTCTTTTGGTTTTTAGAGACAGGGTCTCAACTATGTAGTTTAGGCTGCCCTTGAACTCACTATGTGGCCCAGGCTGGCCTTTAACTCACAGCAATCCTCCTGCCTCAGTCTCCTGAGTGATGGGATTATAAGCATGTGCCACCATGCCTGGCTACATAACACTTTCTTTGGGTTTTTTTGTACCAGGAATCGAACTCAGGGCCTTGCACTTTCTAGGCAGGCACTGTGCCGCTGAGCTATACCCCCAGCCCCATAACACACTCTTGACTATGAATTTTCAAAGAATGAGAAAGAAGTTTTAAAGTAAATAAAAATTTTAAATGTTTTTGTCCTGCACTTCAGTGGCTGATTGTTGCTTTCTTAGACCATTGGGGGCTCGGATCATCCTGGGGAGGGCACATGTAAAATGGCTCTGTCTTGTATGGTTGAGAGAATCCCTGGGGGTACCCCTCAGCACTCACTTCTTCTAGCCATGTGGTGGAACAGCACAGTGGAGCTCAATCAGAATGACCCCTGTGGAGACTCTCTGGCCTTTATCAGCAGCCCTGCTCTGATACCTGCTGTTGATTCTTCATACATCCTGTCTGGATCAAGAGTCTGAGAGCCCCCAAGTGTGCAGTGCCCACCCTCTAGGCTCAGTAACAGCCCCATTAGAATGACTTGAGGATTTTAGAGCCACTGGCCAGCAAGTGCGCTGACTAACTGACTATAGTGTTTGAATTCAGTTCTGAAACAGTGCTTGGTGTGTGGAGAAAATATAACTTGTCCTCCAAAGCAGTCACTTTTTTTTTCTAGAAAATAACATTTAAAAGCCTCCTGTTGGTGGGAACAGTGAGATTATAAAGAGATTAGAGTAAGTTTGTAAACCAGAGATGATATTCTATGGATGCTGTTAACCTCTTTGCACGAAAACAGTAATGTTACTATTGATTGAGCTAAGCATTTCACATGTACTACCCCATTTCATTTTCTCAAAGCCCTGTCAGTGTTGGAGCTGTGAATCCATTTCAGCAGATGCTTGAGTGCTTACTAGATGATGGTGTTGTGAGGATGCAGAGTACCAGAATACAGCCATAGTCTCTGTACTCATTAGAACACTTCACAGTATAGGGGGAGCCAGACATGCCCAGGAACCACACATAGCACTCATGACAAAGTGTGGTGGGTAAGCAAAGTGTCCCATGTTACTGTACTGCAGGGATGCGATGGGGCTATTGAGAAATGCTTCCAGAGGAAGGAACTGTTGGGCTGAGACAGATGCTGTGGACAGCTTTGGAGGGAGCATTGGACAGTCCAATGTTTGGCTATTGATGTGGACTCGTTCTCTTCCCAGATAGATCATAAAAGTTCTGGAGGGCAAGGTTTGTTTCTTAATTTCTTTGTGTGTTCTTATCTGTTCCTAGTGCAAAGTAAGTTCCAGTAAGTAAGCTGACAAGTATTAATACATGAATGAGTGGATTAGAGGTGTGTAGTTAAGACATAACACCTCCCCTAGATTGTTTCCAAGAAGTCAATCAAAAAATATTTGTGGAAAATATCTTATATGCAGAACATAGTAGGAGCTATGACATTAGAAATTAAGAACAAAAGAAGCATTAGATATTAAGAACAAAAGAAGCTTGGAATCGGATCTATAGAGGGCATAGAATAGAACACTCAAGAGTTATAAGTGGTAGGGCCGGCGATTTAGCTCAGTGGTTTCACCGCCTGCTGCACAAGCGCAGGGACCCGAGTTTGATCCCCGGTACCAAAAAAACCCCAGAGTTATAAGTGGTAGAGCAGGTTGAACAAGCAAGTATACCATGTGTGGGGTACCCATCCACCCCACTCCTTATCCCTGTGGGAGATTGGGTCTGGCTTCTTAAGAATGTGCTGCACTCCTTCAGGTGGCCAGTCTGCAGATAGATGGCAGAGGCTTGTGAGTGGGCCTTGAAAGGCATCTGAATGCCAGTGGAGCACCAGCTCTGGCTGCAGAGAAATATAGCTAGTGGAGAGGAGATTGGCTGATGTGACTTACCTTCTAATGCATCATGCAGAAATAGGATTTGGGTGAGTGATTGAATGTGTGTGTGCACAGTCCTTATCCCCTACCTCTTTGCTCATGCAGTAGTTGTTGGGAGTTCCAGAGCAGAATATCTCAGAGCCCCAGCAGTCATGGGCAGCTCTGATGCAGTGTCCTGTGTTGGTAGCACTTGTTCAATTTCTGCTGCATCCAACAGACAAGACACAAATGTCAGTACTAGTGGTGCATATTTTCACAAGAGTCACCTCTTAATCACACCCCTTCAGAAATCATAGCTTCTCTAATGTTCTGCTGGCTGTGTGAAAAACAGGAATTTATGTAACAAGCCCTGCACAGCAAACCTTTTCCTGTTTGGAAATTTTTTTTTTAATTGTTGGCAAAGACAGTAGACAGCTCTGTTACTCATTGACCTGAAATGTCCTCTTAGAAAAATATGTAGTATGTTTTGATAAGTAAGGGATTGTTGTAGTCAGAAAGAAAAATGTCTAAGTATTAGTGTATGTCCCACTTGAGTTAGTGAATCTTCAGTTTTCCTAAAGATTTCATCATTATGTCTTCTGCAGTCTTGTTAAAAATGCCCCCAGTTTCACTTGCCTGTATGTCTGACAGAACTATCTTGGTGTTACAGAGCAGCACCCCTCCACCCAATCAGTGCAGACAACCAGGAAGCTGCTTTCTGAGAAGATCATTCTCCCCCCTTATTAATTAAATGTGACAGGAGCAGGAGTCAAGCTTCCTCTCCTCCAGAGGTTTCACTGGAGCTTATCTGTGTGTCTATTGTGTCCAAAGAACAAAGCTGTCATGATCGGATAGTGTGCAAACGCCCAGACTTCCAGCATGTAGACAAGTCCCAGGGTGCAGTACTTGGCTGCACTCCAGCGGTACCCCACACAGGCTTCTGGTTTTAGGGGAAATGGAGAATTTGGGTTGCTTGTGTTGGTGCACACAGAACATGAGGCCATGGCTCTGTAAGCATGCATATAAGCAAGTATGTGTGCATGCACGTGTTAGTGCCTTCCTATGGGATTTTGGGAATCTTTGGAATGAAATAGGATATGAGAGAAATTCATTCCGTAGCCTCTTTGGAGGATCATGTATGGACCATATCCTTCTCCCAGCCTGTCTTGAGTTGGGTATAGATCATAAGAGGGAAGTCCTAGAAACAGGAGACCTTTGCTGCCATGTGCCTGCATACCTGCTCAGCGTCCTGCTGGAAATTCCTGTTTGGCCCTGTCTGACCTGCACTCGCTGTCTGCCCTGGCAGAAGGGCTTGTTACAGTTGTTGTGTTGTAATCCTTGGGCAGAATGTAGTACAAAGGATCAGAAGGCATTTTGAAATGTTCATTTCTCAGCTCTGTTGGGCTTCCTTCTGACTTTTCCATCTCCTTTTATTTTAGAAAGTGAGAGCTCCATGCCCCTTTTCTATTTTCTACCTCCTTTCAGTAAGAAAAGATGTGAACTCAGTGTTGTGGAGAGATCTGCCCCTGACCTGCTGTGCAGATTGTGCCCTGGCACAGAGGTTGGCACCTGAGCATCTTTGTCCCATGAGAACAGCATGAGGATGTGGGCAATGTGGCTGCCTCCTTAAGTGACCACAAATTCAACCAGAATTATTTTGTGGTCCAGGAAAGGGGCTGCAGAGAAGCAGAGTGCTTGATCAGCTGAACCTTACACTGAATTGTCAGAGGAGGCCAAGAAAGCCTGGGAGCTGTGCACACAGCTCCTTTCCCAGGGGTCCACGGTCCCCAGAATCTTGCTTCCAGACATGATGAGGCTGCTGAATGACTAGGTAGTGACTTTGCCCCATGCTGTGCTGGGGCAAAAGCTAGTAAGACAGAATCCTCCTTTTTAGGAGCTCAGATTGTTTCCCACTTCTTTCCCAGAGGTATTCCACAGACTCAACCAAATGTCAGATGCCTGGCTGTGGTGTATTGAATAGGAGAATCACATGTGAGCCGCTTCTCTGCAGCTGAACCCTAAGAGTCTGTGGCCTCCTCTCCCATATATTTGCAGTTGTAGATTTTTGTGTATATTACTATGCTGCTATGCACGCCCCACTGAATAGGAGTATAGAAGCATATCTTAGAATTATGTTCTCTACCCCTACTTCCCCTCTGTAGTAGTCCTTTTGGACGGAGTGTAACCCTTGATGCAATGTCATAGAGTTGGTATACTTCTGGTTATTTGGGTAAAAGGGTACTCTACTTGAATTTAAATTGGGTTTTTTTTAACTGATTAACTTTTTCAGATAAAAAATGACTTCATATTCCAATATTTGCCTATCCATTAGCAATTAATCCATTATACCTTTGAAAGTATAAATGAATCTGGATCTTACTAGTTTTCAGGTTTTTAATTCTCTGTTAGGAATATATCTGGCTTGATCTTTTTTTCCATAATCATGTGGGTCCAGTGATATAAAACCTCTCACTTTGTGTAAACGGCATATGTTTCCTCTGAAGAGAATTGGGAGTTTTAGGAGTAGTGGAGTGGAAAAAGTTTTTGATGGCACTTGGATATAGATTCCTATTTGTATAGTAGCATTGTGGCTGAGCAAAACTTAGTTGGTTTATAAACCAGATTCTGTAATCTGCCTATAAAACTTAAAGACAGGTAATATTTTTAAATTATGGTACTGTTTTTCATTCATCAATTTGAGACCTTTTTCCTAGTGGGCCTGGAGCTCTTATGAGTGTTTCGATTGAAATCTGTGCCAGAAACTCTTAAAAATTTTACTTGTCTTCCATGTGATATATGTTGAACAGTAAGCTTTCTAAGTGGGAAAGTATTGTACTTCTAACATGATGTTTTTTGCCTTACAGAATTCAATTCGCCATAATCTGTCCCTACACAGCAAATTCATTCGTGTGCAGAATGAAGGAACTGGAAAAAGTTCTTGGTGGATGCTCAACCCAGAAGGAGGCAAGAGTGGAAAATCCCCCAGGAGAAGAGCTGCGTCTATGGACAACAACAGTAAATTTGCTAAAAGTCGAGGCCGAGCTGCTAAGAAAAAAGCATCCCTCCAGTCTGGCCAGGAAGGTGCTGGGGACAGCCCTGGATCACAGTTTTCTAAATGGCCTGCAAGTCCTGGCTCTCACAGCAATGATGACTTTGATAACTGGAGTACATTTCGCCCTCGAACTAGCTCAAATGCTAGTACTATCAGTGGAAGACTTTCCCCCATTATGACAGAACAAGATGATCTGGGAGATGGGGACGTGCATTCTCTAGTATACCCACCGTCTGCTGCAAAGATGGCTTCTACTCTGCCCAGTCTGTCTGAAATAAGCAATCCTGAAAACATGGAAAACCTTTTGGATAATCTCAATCTTCTCTCATCCCCAACACCATTAACTGTTTCAACTCAGTCTTCACCTGGCAGCATGATGCAGCAGACAACATGTTACTCCTTTGCACCACCAAATACGAGTCTGAATTCCCCCAGCCCAAACTACCAAAAATACACATATGGCCAATCCAGCATGAGCCCATTGCCCCAGATGCCTATGCAAACACTTCAGGACAACAAATCTAGTTATGGAGGATTGAATCAGTATAATTGTGCCCCAGGACTCTTAAAGGAGTTACTTACTTCCGACTCTCCTCCCCATAATGACATTATGTCACCAGTTGATCCTGGGGTGGCTCAACCCAATAGTCGGGTCCTGGGCCAGAATGTGATAATGGGCCCTAACTCAGTCATGCCAACGTATGGCAACCAGGCATCTCATAACAAAATGATGAATCCCACCTCTCATACTCATCCTGGACATGCCCAGCAAACATCTGCAGTTAATGGGCGCGCCCTGCCCCATCCAGTGAACACCATGCCTCATACCTCAGGTATGAGCCGCCTGACCCCAGTGAAGACGCCGTTACAAGTGCCTCTTTCCCATCCTATGCAGATGAGTTCCCTGGGCTATTCTTCCGTGAGCAGCTGCAATGGCTATGGTAGGATGGGCATTCTTCACCAGGAGAAGCTCCCAAGTGACTTGGATGGCATGTTTATTGAGCGTTTGGACTGTGACATGGAGTCCATCATTCGTAACGACCTCATGGATGGAGATACCTTGGATTTTAACTTTGACAATGTGTTGCCCAACCAAAGCTTCTCACACAGTGTCAAGACAACGACACACAGCTGGGTGTCAGGCTAAGAGTTAGTGAGCAGGTAAGTTCACCCCAATATCAAGAGGCCTTTTGAAAAATAGAATTTAAAAGAGAGGAGTAACTTGCCTTGTGTGTTCCATGGTTAGCATTTTATTGATGTCAACTGGCTGCCCCTTACAGAGAGATGTCTTTTATTATTCATTCTTTGCCCTTTTTTGCAGCTTGAAATTTTCCCTTTGAATTTAACTATACAGAAGCTTTCTCTAACTGCTTTAAATATTTTCTTTTGACAGTTAGTGGGTGCATCTTTTTAGTAGCCCTTCAATAATGAATGTACTTGATACAAATCAAATACTGAAGGGTTTTTTTTAATAGAATTTTTGCTATGGAATAATTTTGAGAAAGGCCGAGCTTTCCCCCTAAGTATGTCTGTCACCCTCATTTGTTAAACTGAATTGATTTTAATTTGACTATGTTTTCATTGTGTATGTATGTTTTTTCCTAGGCTACAGAGTACTTCAGATTGTCTGACAGCAGGAACCGAGAGAAGCAGTCCAAAGATGTCCTTCACCCATCCTTTTGGTTTTCTTGATTTTTAAAAAAAAAATCCTTCCTTTTTCTTTTTCCTTTCGTCAGACTTGGCAGCAGAGATACTTTTCCTGTACAGGATGTTTGCCCAATGTTTGCAGGTTATGTGCTGCTGTAGATAAGGACTGTGCCATTGGAAATTTCTTTACAACGAAGTGCCAAACTCACTACACCATATACTGCAGAAAAGACTTTGGATCCTGGTGTGCTTTCAAGTTTTGTATATAAGCAGTAGATACAGAATTGTATTTGTGTGTTTTTGTTTTTTGAAATATCCATTTGTTTCAAGGAAAGTTTATACTCTTTTTGTAATACTGTGATCATGTCTTGCTAAGTTAAAACTTTTGTTTGTACTAACTGTGTTCTGCTAAAGTGATGAATCACAAAAACTGAGATCTACACCTCCACAGAGTGACTTTGGACCTGTTCACATGCCACAGGATTCACATGAAAACCAAGTAGCCTGTTATCAATCTGCTGAGTTGAGGGACTTGTCAAACTTTTGGGGAAAAAAATAGATTAAGCGCCAGCCTTGTATATGTCTTTTCTATTTTTTTTTATTTTGTTATTTGCAGATTTGTAAAAACACTTAAAATGGATCTAATTTCCAGATAAATGATTTTTGATGTTATTGTTCAGACTTGAGATCATTTTTGGAATAGATATTGGACTGTAATGTTTTCTTAAAACTGAGTACTTTGTTATATTGTCTGCTTGTAAATTTGTCGAATCACAGGTATTTGGGGGACAGCATTCATAATTTTCATTTTGTATTTCTAACTGGATTAGTACTAATTTTATATGTGCTTACCTGGTTTGTACACTTTGGGTTGTTTGTTACTTGGTGGTGTTTCTGACTAATCTTCAATCATTGTAACTAGTACTTGCATACTCAACGTTTCTGGCCCTGTTTGGGCAGGGAAGTGATGTATAGTTATGGACACATTGCGTTTTGTATTTAGAAGAACTAAATATGTTTTTATGTATCTATTTTAAAGAAATCTCACCTTCTATTACCTTGTGAACTGTATGCACTGCATAGCGTCTCCTCTGGTAGATCACTGTATGTTGCATTGTTACAGTTATTCCTGGGAGGCCTCATAATGTTTGTAGATCAGAAAGGGAGACCTACATCTTAAACAATTCTCATCTGTCAAACTGGCAGTCTTGGTCAGTTTAACTATTTGCAAAAGTTTCCCTAAAAATCTCTAAAACTTTGTTTCAGTTCAGGTTGGGGTTGCTTTTGCAGCTCTGCCTTGAGGAATCATGTCACTCCTCACTCTCTTATCACTTTTTCTTCTTTCAAAGTTTAAAGGAGGAATTTTAGAAATGGAACTAAAGTGATTTTTAGAATGGTTTGTGTTCCTCAGTGTAGATTGCCATCAGGTGGACTAGAACTTGTTTAAAAATAGGGGCAGTTAATTTGTTGGTACCAGGGATCGAACCTGGGACCTTGCGTTTTTGAGGCCAGCGCCAGAACCACTGAGCTAAATCCTCGGCCAGGGGCAATTAATTTGAAAACCAACCAACCAGCTTTTAAGTTAAAGATTTGAAGTGACTTTAAAAGCCTTAGCTTAGGTTAAGAATTTGAGTATTTCTTCCCAGCCTTTAGCAACCTACATTATACTGCAATTATTATATTTTAATACTTTACAGTTACTTGTAACTGACAGATCAGGTTAACTGGCTTTGCCTCCCATCCACTCCATTAGTATTTCAAAGTCATGTGGAATGCCCAGGGTCATCTGAAAAGGAGGAACAAGTACACAGCAGGATTCTCTTGTCTTCTTGAGAAGGCTCTGGTTTCTCTGTACACAGTTCACATCACACTTGCTTCTTGTATGTTAATTGCATCTCTCTTGGGGTGGTTTTTTTTCTGCATGTGTAAAAATAACACAAGTGTTCCCGCAAGGCCCAACTGCATGGTAAACTTTCTACCATGACTTTCAGTATTTCAAACACTTGTGGAGCAGTCACCCCCTCTGACCATCTTCTTTGGGCATTCTAAAACATGGCTTAGTTTAGAAACCTGTTTTTCTGTAAGAAGTATCTCCTGCATAATAGAAATTATTGGTATCAAAGAACTCATATGCTCATTTCTGCCCCCATGTCTGTTTTTTCACTTTTCTCCCATATTTACCATTGCTTCATCATTAATCACAGAGGCAACAACAGCTGAAATCACCATTAAAATCTTAACTCCTTCTAAAGTGACTTTGAAAGATCTTCCTTCCTTTTCAGCCTGTGTGAATTTTTTCCCCACCCCCGTTTTACTTTGTGTTAAAATCCTAACATGAACCCTGAGTGGCTCTCTGGGAGGGTACAGTGAAGTCTAGGGGAAGGCATCTATTTTGAAAACGAACATAATGTGGCCTCTGGGAGTTCTTTTTCTGTAAGAATACTGACTTTCTGGAGTAATTAGTATATTATTGTACATGATTGCTTTGTGAAATGTGCAAATAATATCACCTATGCAGCCTTGTTTGATTTATTTCCTCCAGTTTGTACCGTTATTAAAAGCATATTGTATTATAGAGCTATTCAGATATTTTAAATATAAAGATGTATTGTTTCCGTAATATAGATGTATGGAACATATTTAGGTAATAGACACATTACATGCAAAGTTCTGCTTTGACAAACTGACAGATTCTAGGTTAATTAGCAAATGGAACATCCCAAGAAGAGGATAAAGACACTTAAAATGGAAACAGTTATCCAAAGGTGTACAATTTGGGCTTGCTCAACTGGTGGGTTTGTAGTTCCAGTCCTGGGCCTAGAATTAGCTCAGTGGTGCCGCCGCCTGCCTTGCAAGCACAAGGTCCTGAGTTTGATCCCCATTACCAAAAACAAAGCAAAATAATATATTACCAGTACTCCCCTTACCTCCCCAAAATTAAAAATTCTTTCTTTGAGCTCTTAAGAATGTGTAACTTATAACTGATTTTAAAAGAGAAATTTGTGGTTTCAGTTTGGGAATAATCATTCAGTAAAATGTGCAGTGTGTTTTATGCAGACAAAGCAGCTTGGCATTATAATAGTCCCTCCTTGAGGTGGGGGCCAGCCTGGCACTGTGGCCAGGGATGGCCATGTAAGTCCCGTCAGGATAGTCATGCTCTCCCGCATTTCACCACTCGAGTTTAGTAACAGTGCAGATTCCATGTTCCTGTTCCGATACTCTCTGAGAAGTGCCTGATGATGCTGATGTACTTACAGATACAAGAACAATCTTTGCTATAATTGTATAAAGCCATAAATGTATATAAATTATCTTTAAATGGTTTGGTGTCTTTCTTTCCTAATTGTTCAGAGTAAGCTCTTTACTAGGAATTTTTGTTTGTTTAAATATCAAGTACTTGTTAAATCTTGTCAACCACAGTATCATGGTTTATTCAAAACTTTCCTTTGGAAGAAAAGAGGGGTTAACAGTTCTTCTAGGATCAAACCATGGCCCTCAGAGATGAAGAGCAAGTACAATCTGTATAACAAACCGTCTTGGAGTACTTTATCTTTAGAATGTCTGAAACCTCATCTGGTCCAGTAATTCTGCATTATATAGAACAGACAGCGAGAGGTGACAACCAGCTGAAAGCAAGTTTAGAAGGGTCCTGGATGTGGATGGTATGATACCTTCCCAAGGCCAGACATGCCCCTGTCATGACTGCACACTTTACTGAAGGAGAATCAGTCCTTTCAGTGACTGCATTTCACAAGTTTCCCTGTCTGTTCTTTTCAGAAAACACCTGGAGAATGAGCTAGGATTCCATTTGTGTGGCTAAAATGTAGTTTAAAACAAAGCCAAAGCCCAGTCCTGCTTCCGTCTGACTGTACCAGGCAAGCAAGTGAATGAATTATAGTAACAAGAAAAAAGGCTATAGTGAGTATCTGTTTAGACAACAGGTTGGTCAGCTTGCGGGGTTGTTTTTCCCCCTCTTCCTGCAGTGGGACCTCTTTAAAAATGCAATAATCAGAATCTCAGTGTGTAGAACAGACAAACATTTACTCCTGGACTGATCTGAGCCTTATGCTCAGATCACTTTGAAAATTGCTCATCTAGTTCACTTGCAGAAAAGTACCTTGATTGTACAGCTGAATTAGACTGCTAGCTCTTTTCATGATCCTCTGCATTTATACAAAATCATGTATATAGTGACATTTGAGACCAGTCCCCAAGTTTTACGTTACTCAGTAAGTGGCAGCACATGTCTGCTAAGTCCCATGGGAAGAGCTTAGGGTTCAGTTTCTTAGGGGGAGAGACTTCCTTGGACTGTCTAGACTCCCTGCTGTGCCGAGAGATGACAGAATCAGGATATGTACCTAGGATTGTTTCTTGGCCTGTGAACCAGCCACACTGGAGGACTTTGCCTTAGCTCTTGTTTTTCCAACTTTGAGATAACCTATAACAATGATAGTGCTAGTTAACCTTACATGGTTTGTGTGGTTAGGCCAGGTAGTTGGAGAGCTGAACCAAGAATGTACTAAGTGGCAGCCTCTTAAGTATTGTCACGTGCATGTTGAACCTGTCATTCAATTGTGCTTCTTATGGGGCCAGGGGCCTGTAGCTGGGCTGAAGCCTCTAAAATGAAACTCTTCATGGTAGAATTTTTTATATATTTTTATTATTTTGGTATAAAAATTGCTGTGGTGGCAACGTACATACATAGACTCCAGGGTGTTTTTAAGTTTAACTGGAAAATGAAATTTCTGGTTCAATAGAAAGGAGATAGGTGTATGCAGGGGTGAAGGAAGAAGGGAGATAGGTGAGTCTCAGAGGTAGTGGACAGAACATCAGGAAACCAGACATGAAATGGAGCCCACCAAGGCAGGAGCTGAAGGCTTGAAGAAGTTAACTTTAAGTTTATTAAGCCAGCTGGCAGAGGAAGCTTTTTGTTCAGATGCTTGGCTTTGGCAATATGGTTGTGACAGGAAGGAGCTCCATAGTGAGAAGGCATTTACCCGTTATAGGAAGAAGGGCGAAATAGATGGGGGCCAACTTCCCTAGACTTGGCCCAACTGTTCTTAGCTTGATTAATGGCAAGGCACTCCAGCTGTTCCCAAATACTCTCCATGAACTCAGGCTAAAAGAAATTTCTGGCCATCATTAGTACCTTTGTATGTTCACATGTCCCCAAAACGAGGTTTTTGGATTTTTTTCGCACTGGAAGCACTGGTGGAAAATAGAGACTTAATTCTTCTTGAAGAAAAAAGAATTCTTGGCAGTGGCTATTATTCTTCATGTATTCCATGAACTCCAGTCCCTGGATTAACAACTTTCAGAATTCTCACAAAACATAATAGTTGTGGATGGTATATGTTGGGTTTTGTAGTTGCTAGAGTATTTACAAACATCCTTGGGGTTGTGACTTTACTGCATAAGTGAGATGACTTTAGATGAGACAGCTGCTTCCAGTAAGGCACCTGGTGGGCCATTTAAAACCAGGTTTTTCTGCCTGGTGACAGTTTTCCCAAAGAACATAGAGGAGGTCCATTTGCATGTCATTGCTTAGTTGCAGAGTAAGCCAGAGATGCCCATTATTTAAAGTCTGTGCTGGGGCTGAGAACACTCAAGAGTGTTTGTGGAGTGGGAAGCTTCTCTGTGTTAGGGCAGTGATTTCCTCACAGATAAGTTGAGGATACCATCTGCCACCTGCCTCACAGGTTTGATGTGAGGATTAAGAGGGTGAGGTAATGTCTGTGAGCTGCCTCCTGTGTCGGGAAGAATGACTGCTCATGTGAGTTGGTGCTGCTTAGGTGATAAGGAAGCCTTGAGGATTTGTTTCCTTAGTGGAGCTCCTGGACAGCCTCTTGCTGCAGGGTTATGTGGGAGAGCTGCCTGGTTCATTTCCAGTGGCTTTCTGCATTCACATGTGTTGTCCTATCATCTTTTCAGCAAGGCAGTGTGTGGACAGTTTACCAGACCTATGCTCCAGGAGATTTAATAGGCTTCTCTCTTCTTGGAAACTTCAGAAGTACTCCAGGAAGTTTTTCACAGTGCTTCTGCACTAAGAATACTTGGGAGTTTAGCTTACCCCACTCCAGGGTACTGTAGAGGTCTCCAACTCCATGTTCTCTTTCTGGGCTGTCCATTTCTAAGGAAGGAGAAGAGAGGGAAAGATTGATGTCGAGGGAGCACTGTGGGGTGCTGGAGCCCAGGTGGCCCACTTCCCAAGAATGGGTAACTAAACTTGTGGGAATTTTTGTGAGCTGATTTTAAATACTCCATTACTAACAAGTTAGACAAACTATTAATTATATCTACAAATAATAGTAAATAGAACTTCTAATGACTTACATTTTACTCTGGTAAACTTGGGGTTATTACATCAGCTGTGTCTATGGTGAGGACACATGCAATAGTGTGCTACTGCTGTGTGGAAGCTGAACAGTTTTAGCTTCACAAATACAATTTGAATGAAGGTGGAAAGTAGTTTAACAGCTAAATTGTCATTTAAGTTTATTGAGAAAAGGGTTGGTGGTTTGGAGTGTAAGACCATTTGTCAAATCATGGCCAAATTGCCACCGTACATTGGCTGAGAAAAAAGAAATCAGCAAAATTCAACAAAAGCATTCTGTGAGGATCAGTTGGCCCAACAGAACTTAGAACAGTGATAGTGAACCTTTTAGAGCTTTCAGTGATAACAGTCTGTTGTGGCATGTGTGCCATAGGTTTACCACCACGGACTTATTTTTTATTATTTCTGAACTATTTACTGCACATTCTTTGCATCAGAAAATGTCTAAAAACTGAAGTACAGTGTACACGGCATACCCGATTTCCTCACAGGCCAGGTTGTTAAGCATTTATCAGCACCCCACTGACTGGGTGTGTGAGGGCTTTCATTAGAGGACTAGTGATTTTGGTGACACAGAAGAGGGAGAATGGGAATAAGGGAATGAAAGAAGAGGGAGAGGGGAAAAGATTATAGGGTGTGGTGTGGCAACAGTGACAGAAGCCATGCAGCGCAGGGCCTCAAAGTGGAAGGGGTTGGGGATGATAAGGCCTCCAAATTAGAAACACATACAAGTTAGAGCCCCCAACCAAAGGCACAGTGGGATTTGGGTTGGAGGGAAGTCTCCCAACCAGGTGCCAGGGATGGGGAGAAAGGATTAGGTAGATGTCAGTGACTGGAAAGGGTATACAGCTGTAAGCATTACACAGGGTTTTTAACATGAGGGTGGAATGAGAAGGCTCTGGAGTTGGAAAAAACATGTAAAAGGATGCCAGCAGTGCTTTTGAGTCACTGTTTATAAGTGGGAACAGTTACACCTGCTTACTAGAGTTATGTGGGAATTAAGTGACCTGAGTTACCCAGTCTGTCCAGAACATGGCAGTGAGCCAAGTACCACACACTCTAGATCCAGCCACCTCTACAAAGCACCCCCCTATGACAGCATGAGGCCTTGGGGGGGGGCATCTAGACACAAACCATTACATAAGAGTAATCTGTGATTACTCTGTGATCAGAGATTGTGATCTGTGATGTGTCACCCAGGGTTGATTTGATTGATTTCAGGGTTGATTTGGCCAATTTGTCTGGCTTAGGTGAGTGTCCTCTTCCTCACTTCTCGACCTTTCCTTATAAAGGAGAACCATTCCCTGATTAAGGGTATATGAATAGCTGCACTTCCCTTCTAGAATCTCTAAACAACCTCTCAAATTGTTCAGGTTTGAGTGGCTAATACTGTATTCAGCCTATCAACAAATGACTGGTATCATATTAACTGCTCCCTAGAACCCTCACCTCACTGAATGTGTCAAGAGCCCTCAGTGGATGAGAGAACTTGGGGTCCCCGTGGAGGAAGCTGTTGTGAACTACAGGGTTATTCTAAAGAATATTATCCTGGGTTTCCACATGCAGCTTAGTCTATAGCATATACTGTGGTCTGAATGTGCCCTTCCAGAATTCATATATTGAAATCCTATTCCCTAGTGTGATGGTATTCAGAGGTGGGGCCTTCGGGAGGTGATTAGACTTTAAGAGTGAAGCTCTAACAAATAGGTTTAGTGTCCTTATGAGACCCTGAAGAGATAGTTGGATCCTATGTATATAGGAGGACACAGCAAGAAGGTGCCCTCTCTGACTGGGACAATTCTTTTTTTTTTTTTTTTTTTGGCTTAAATTCTTCTATTGGTACATTTCAGGTATACAACACATTTACATTTATCATTGGGTGCTTGTACCTGTACATAATGTATCTTGGTTCTTATTTTTCCCATTCCCTGTGTGCCCTTCACCCCTCCACCCTTCCCTATTTACATAGACTTCGTTTCCAGGTTTTTTTCTTTTCTCATAATTTTTCCTTTCCATTCTTTCATTTCCCCATCTTCTCCCACCACCCCTACCCCTTTGGACCTTTTCCTATTTCTAAGTATCAATTATTAGTTATTAATCCTTTTAATCCTTTTTTACACTCTCAGTTTCTCACACTAGAGAAACTATTTGATATTTACACGTGTGTCTTATTTATTTCACTTAAGAGTATGGCCTCAATATCATCCATTTAGCTATAAATGACTCTAGTTTTTTGTTCTTTATGGCTGAGTAGTACTCCATTTTATAAAAAAATCCACATCTTTTTTTATCCAGTTTCCAGTTGATGGGCACTTGAGCTGTTTCCAAGCTTTTGCTATTACAAACTGGGCAGCTATAAACATGGGTGCACATATATCTCTGTGGTATGATTCTTTTAATTCTTTTGGGAAAATACCCAGCAGGGGAATGAATAGCTGGGTCAAATGGGACCTCCAGCTCTAGTTCTTTGAGGTATCTCCACACTGATTTCCATAGTGGTTGCACGAGCCTGCACTCCCACCAACAATAGAGAAGGGTTCCTTTCTCCCCACACCCCCAGCAGGATTTGTTATTGGTTGATTTCTTGATAGCAGCCATTCTTTCTGAGGTGAGGTGGAATCTCAGTGTTGTTTTCATCTGCATCTCTTGAATGACCACTGATGTTGAACATTTTTTCATATGTTTATTTGCTGCTTTTACTTCTTTGTCTGAGAAATGTCTATTCATTTCAGATGCCCATTTTTGAATTGGGTCTTTGAATTGGGGGGGGTCTGATTTTTTTCAATTCTTTATATATTCTAGATAGTAACCCTTTATCTGAGTTATAGCTGCTAAAAATTTCTTCCCACATTGTAGGTGGTCTGTTAGCTCTGTTGCTGGTTTCTCTTGCAATGCAGAAGCTTTTTAATAAGATGAAATCCCAGGTGTTGATTCTTTCTGCTAGTTTCCATGCTATTGAGGTTTTGTTCATAAAGTCTTTTCCTCTTCCAATATCTTCAAGAGTTCTACCTAACTTATCTTCCAGTAAGTTTAGTGTTTCTGTCTTAATATTTAGATCTTTAATTCACTTTGATCTTAGTTTAGTGCATGGTGATAGATATGGGTCTAGTTTTAATCTTTGGCAGGTTGAAATCCAGTTTTTCCAACACCATTTATTAAATAGGCTATCTTTGCTCCAATGAGGGTGGTTGGATCCTTTGTCAAAGATGAGGTGGCTGAGTATGCCTGAAGTTGTTTCTTTGTCTTCTAATCTATTCCACTGATCCTCGGGTCTGTTTCTTTGCCAGTACCATGCTGTTCTATCACAGTAGCTTTGTAGTATAGCTTCAAGTTGGGGATTGTGATACCCCCAGCCATGTTTCTGTTGCCCAGAATTGCTTTTGGTATTCTAGGTCTCTTCTGGTTCCAAATGAATTTTTGAATTGTTTTCTCTAGTTCTGTGAAGTATATTGTTGGAATTTCAATTGGCATTGCATTAAATCTATATACTAGTTTTGGAAGTATGGCCATTTTCATTATATTGGTTCTTCCTACCCAGGAACAAGGGATGTCTTTCCATTTTCTTATATTCTCCTCGATCTCCTTTTTCAGAGTGCTGTAGTTTTCAGTGTAGAGGTCTTTTTGCTTCCTTTGTTAGATTGATTCCTAGATATTCCATTTTTTTGGATGCTATTGTAAAAGGAATTGTTTCCCTAATTTCTCTCTCAGTGAGTTTGTTATTTGTGTATAAGAAGGCTATTGTTTTTTGAGTCTTGACCTTGTATCCAGCTACTGTACTGAATCTGTCAATTAAGTCTAGAAGTCTTTTGACGGAGTTTTTTCGGTCTTCTAGGTAAAGTATCATATCTTCGGCAAATAATGACAGTTTAACTTTTTTCTTTACAATCTTTATTCCTTTTATTTCTTTCTCTTTTCTAATTGCTGTGGCTGATATTTCTAGAACTATATTGAACAGGAGTGGTGTTAATGGGCATCCTTGTCTTATTCCTGATTTTAGCATGAAAGTTTTCAGTTTTTGACCATTTAGTATGATGTTGGCTGTTGGTTTTTCATAGAAAGCCTTAATCAGGTTGAGATAAAGACCTTCTATTCCAATTTTCTGTAGCGCTTTTATCATGAATGGGTGTTGGATTTTGTTGAACGCTTTTTCTGCATCTATTGAGATGATCATATGGTTTTTGTCCTTGGCTCTGTTAATATAGTGTATTACATTTACTGATTTATGTATGTTGAACCATCCTTGCATCCCTGGGATAAATTTGACTTGGTCAGGGTGTATGATCTTCTTGATGACCCTCTCTATTCTGTTTACCAGAATCTTGCTGAGGATTTTTGCATCTATGTTCATTAGGGAGATTGACCTGTAGTTCTCTTTTTGGGTTGGGTCTTTCCCTGGTTTTGGAATCAAAGTAACACTTGCTTCCAGGAATGAATTTGGAAGTATTGGTTCCCTTTCAATTTCCTTGATGAGTTTAAAGAGTAGTGGAGATAGTTCTTCTTTAAATATCTTGTAGAATTCAGCAGTGAAGCCATAAGGACCTGGGCTCTTCTTTGTTGCTAAATATTTTATTACATTTTCAATTTCACTCATTGTAATTGGGGTGTTTAGAATTTCTATATCTTCTTCATTTAACTTTGGCAATTCATAGTATCTAGGAATCTGTCCATTTCTTCTGTGTTTTCCATTTTATTAGAGTACAGGTTCTTAAAGTAGGTATTGATGATCGTCTGGATTTCTGCTGGGTCGGTTGTGACTTCCCCTTTTTTGTTCTTAATTGCATGGATTTGAGCCCTTTCCTTTTTTTGATAAGGTTGGCAAATGGTTTATCGATTTTATTCTTTTTAAAAATAACTCTTTGATTCATTGATTTTTTTGTATTGCTCTCTTAGTCTCCATTGCATTGATTTCTGCTCTGATCTTTGTAATTTCATCTCTTGTATGAGCTTTGGGTTTGTTATACTCTTCTTTTTCTAGGAGCTTGAGGTTCTGCATTAGGTTATTTGAGTTCTCTTTGTTTTCCTAATATGGGCATTCACTGCTATGAATTTCCCATGTAGAACTGCTTTCATTGTGTCCCATAGATCTGTATGTTGTACTGACATCATTTACTTATAGAAACTGTCTAATTTCTTCTTTAATTTCCTCTGTCACCCATTGGTTGTTCAGGAGGGTGTTATTTGATTTCCATGTGTTTGTGGCTGTTTTGCAGTTTCTTATGTTATTGATCTCCAATTTTATTACACTATGGTCTGATAATATACAAGGGGTAACTTCAGTTCTTTTACATTTATTTAGACATGTCCTATGAGCTAGCATGTGGTCTGTTTTGGAAAATGACCCATGTGCAGCCAAAAAGAATGTGTATTCTGATTTTGTGGCTTAAACATCTATTAAGTCCATGTGTTCAATAGCTTGCTTCAGTTCTAGAATTTCATTGTTAATTTTCTGTCTAGATGATCTGTCTATTTGTGATAGTAGGGTATTGAGGTCCCCCACTACAATTGCATTAGTGCTTATTTGGTTTTTCATGTCCATTAATATTTGTTTTGTATAGTTGGGGGCATTCATATTTGGTGCATATATATTTATGGTTGTCGTCTCTTCCTCTTGGATTGTTCCCTTCACAAGGATGTAGTGACCATCTTTGTCTCTCTTAATTAGTTTTGGTTTGAAATCTACTTTGTCTTCAAATAAAATTGCTACCCCTGCTTTTTTCTGGATTCCTGTGGCGTGGAGAATTCTTTTCCATTCTTTTACTTTCAGTCTATGAATTTCTTTTTGAGTTAGGTGTGTGTCTTGTATACAGCATATTGTTGGATTTTGCCTCTTAATCCATTCTGTTAGTCTGTTTCTTTTGCTTGGTGAATTGAGGCCATTAATACTGATGGTTGTAATTGATAGATATTGACTCATCCTTGTCATGATGTTTTATTGTTGTTGGCTCTTTTATTTCTTTTTCTTTTTCCCTCTTTCCCTTTAGTGTCTTACCTTGCCTGGTGGCTTCCCTCTGTTGGGCCTCATGGAGTTGTGACCTTCATTGTATTTTTCTAGGATATTGCTTAGAATTGTTTGGAGTGCTGGTTTGGTGTTCATGAAATTTCTCAGGTGTTCTTTGTCATGGAAGTATCTAATTTCCCCATTGATTTTGAAAGATAATTTTGCAGGATACAACAGTCTAGGTTGGAAGTTGTTTGCTTTTAGGGCTTGAAATACTTCACTCCAGGCTCTCTGATTTGAGGGTTTGTGTTGAGAAATCTGCTGTGATTCTGATGAGCTTTCCTTTGTAGGTGATTTGTTTCTTTTCTCTAACTGCCTGTAGGATTTTGTTCTTCTGTTGGGTTTCTGGGATCTTGACTATTATATGTCTAGGTGTAGATTTTTTTTGATCGTGGCTAGTTGGAGCTCAATATGCCTCACTTATCTATGTGTCCAATTGTCCACCTCTGTCTGGGAAGTTTTCTACTATTACATCTGTGAATAGTTTTTTTATGTCAATTGTACTTTCTCCTGTTTTTTTATGGACTCCTATCAGTCATGTTTTTCTTCCTTGCATCATCCAGCAGCTACTGGATTGATTTCTCGCGGTCCCTTACTATTTGTAAGAAATCTCTGTTTTCATGGTCATCAACCGCAATCCTGTCTTCTATATTTGGTATTCTATCTTCAGATTCCCTTAATCTGCTCTGCATACTTTCAATGGAGTTTTTAATCTCCTGGATATCTGTTTGAATGTCTTTCATGGATTCCTTTTCTTTCTTATGCTGTACGATCATGGTTTCCATTTCTTTCTTATGCTGGGAATTCATGGTTCCCAGTATGTTTCTGAGCTCATCTTTTCTTTTTATCTGTTTCTGTTCTAGAGCTTCTAATCATGTCTCTCACTCTGCTTACCACCTCTGTAGTTATCTGGGAGATTATTTCTGCTTTGAATTTTTCTAGAGCCTCATTCATCTGTTTTGTTACTTCCTGTGCTGTCAGTTCAGGGTGTCCAGGTGGTTATCAGACTTTTCCACATTGTTTCCCTCAGAATTTGCCTTTTGTGGGGTGGGAGTCTGAGTTTGTGCCTTGCTTAAATGCCTTCTCATTTTTGTTTTTGGTATTGTCCTTGGTTTCATTCCTGGGTTAATACTTCGAAGTTGCTTATTGTAAGTATCTTTGTTGCTTGTAGTTAGAACCCTTATGGAATGATTGCTTCTCAGAGGTGTCTTCCAGATATAGCTGGTCTTTAGCTTTTGAGTCTCTAATGGCTGTGAGGCTATCTCATTTTCATCATACCGGGAAGGACAACTGATTAGATCAATCACAACACCTTAGCCCAAGTGATACAGTCAGCAACACCATAGCATCAGGTACATCTTAGAAAATGACAATTTGTGGTATTTATTAATCTATCATCTTTAACTGTGTGAATTAAATCAAAATCATGGACCAACCCAACATATGTTTATAGTGAATAAACTCTTCAATACAGCAACTGTTACCCTTTGGGATGGGGAGGATAGGGGAAGGTTAGCAGTGGACACAGGTGAGAGAAAGAAAAAGAGAGGAAAAGAAAAATAAAGAAATCTGAATTAGGGCCAGAACAGGAACACAAAGAGAGATGAAGAAAAATGTGGGATGAGAGAGTGAGAGATAGAGAGAAAGAAAAGAGAAAAGAAAGAAAAAAGAAAAAGAAAAATTTGAAAGTAGAAAAATATTAAAAATAAGAGCAAAAAAAATTACTAGTAATATTTTTGAAAATAACAAATAAAAGATAAAAATGAAGGGCCTCCTTCAGGGTGTGTCTCTGCTTTCACAATAGACAACGTGGACAACAGTGTGCAGATATAAGTCAATGAGTCTCAGCAAGCCAGTCGCAGACCTGTGAAATTCAGGCAGATTTCTGGCTGCAAGTCCCAAGTTGAGCTCCCTTTCCTCCTGCAGGGTTGAACTCCGCAAGGCTCTACTGCAGGTTCCAGCTGCCTTTCCCCTGAAGATAGTCCAGGTTCAGATGGGAGGTGATGATCCCTCCAACTTATCAAGTACGGTGGTCTGGTGTGCCTTTATTTTAGAGATTCTCTTCACCTTTCCAGTGGGCTTCAGTTTTCATCAAGGAGCCTGAGAGAGGCCCTCTTTTTGTTGTTCACTTCTGTAGCTCAGGACAATGGCCTTTATGCTCCCCTGTGCCTCTGCAGTGTGGAACCAGGTAGCAGCACAGCCAGGAGGCCAGAGGCAGGATGGGGGGTGGGTTTGCAGGTGCCCATGAGCCTATCCTGCTTGCCAGTGGGCATGGCAAGCCAGACTGAGTGGAGCTCCTGACGGCCAGGGACTTCTCAGCCCACGTGCCTAGGCTGCTTCCAGAGGTGCTCTTTTGAGCTCTATTGGAAGGCTCTCTGAAGTGCAGCTCTGCCTCATGTATCTGAGGAGAGCTGCAGGCTCACCCACCCCACCTACCCCATCTCTGCCCCAAAAATGTTTGAGAGCAGTGAGGCTGGCTATGGACCTGCAAGAGTATGTTGTAATTGGGTGGTTCTCTGCAAAATGAGCTGATGTTTTCTTTCCAGGGAAGTTATAAGACTTGTGGAGGAAAGACTATAATTAAGAAAAGTAGTTAGATCATTAGGATAGGCTTTTTATTCAAAAAGTTTTGTGCTTTCCATAGCACTTTGATTTGTAATACTTTCTGTCACGCATTTCTGCCCAGGCTGATTCCTCAGCTTCCTTTTGAATTAGAGTAGAACAAACCCATTTTCTCAGGACCACAAACTAGGGGAGAAATGTGTGCACAAGAGGAGAGGGGAGTTACAGAACATCTGTTGAAGATAGGAGCCACTCACGGTGTTTCTCTATGCATGAACTACAATCTGTGGGTGAGAGAAATACAGTACTTGAGAAGATTTGTAAAAATGCCTATTCTGGGGCCACTTCCCCAGAGCTATGAAATCAGAATCTTGGCTGGGGAGTGACATAGGGGAGAAATCTATACTTTATCCTGGGTGGTTTTATGAACACTGATGTTTCAGAACCACCCTGGTCTGTAAAAATGCTGCCCGTCCATTCATTTACTCACCAGTTAGACTGATTTGCCCAGTTCTGCCCGCTGTGTACCAGGCCCTTTATAGGGAACTAGGGACAGAGCTAGGGACCTCCTGCCCATGTAGTGAACAGGACAGACTCATGATCTTTTCTCCCAAGGCTTGAGATTTTCCCCTTCTCTTTGGATTTGTAATGATGTTTAGCAGGAAGATGTAATGAAGTAGTCTTTTAAAATAGTGTGTGTGGAGCAAAGAAATACAGGTACTGGGTTGGTACCTGGCCCAGCATGTCCAAATTTCCATCCTTCATCATTGGCTCTTACCTGCCCCACCTGCTGGGGTTGCTTTCCCATCCAGGCCTGACTTGCCCTGGCCTGGCTGAGCCTCTCCTCCATGTGTCCCTGGTGTGACATTTTGCCAGCACAAAGGTCAATCTTTCAGTCACACTGTGGAGTGGCAGTGAAGTAGTCTGAGCCAACAGGAGATGTGGAAACATGGCTCATTTGATCCAAGGTGGGCACATGGCTGAGTTAAATGCATCCAGGTCTAAGGACAATAACAACCTACTGTGAGAAGGGTCTGTCTAAAAAAAATAGCTGCAGGAGAGCATCAGCTTCTCCTGTGAGCATTGAGGGGAAGTAGCTGAGATTCGCTGTCTCCTTGGAGCTCTGAGGTCCAGGCTGGGGCACCAGCAGGTTCCTGGGCAAGCTGCTGCAGCCCCAGGCTAGAGGCCTGTATTTCTCACAGGGTGAGGAAGGAGCAGCAGCCACCAAGGTAAAAGCCCTGAGTCACCCTGGGAGCAGGGCCAGACAATCCGTTGTGATAACACATTGATACTTCATTTGGGCAGAACCCCCAGGCTGAGTGCTGTTCCACACTTGAGAACATTCTAGATCATTGGAAGTTATTTCCTCTGTGGAAGCCTGGATTTGTTTTATTTTGTTTGTAAAGTGGCCCAAAAGTAGGACATAAGTAATCTCTGTTGCAAAGAGAGCCACATCCAGTAATACAGCCTGACCTCTTCCCACGACTCAGGGTCATCATTAGAAACATCGATGATAGAGCAGATCTGGTGTCAAGCTATGTCCCGAAGGCTGTGGTAAGCTCCCTTGTTGGATTCTGTTCTGCCTCCCTCTCTCTTTTCTTCCCTCTCTTTCCTCCTCCTCCTCCCCTCCCCCTCCCCCTCCTCCTCCTCCTCTTTCTCTCTGTTTCTCTTTCCTTTCTTTCCTCCTTCCCCTTCTCATTCATTATCATGGAAAATTTCAAATGTAACAAAAATAAAAATAACACGTAATGTATACTTATTCCCAGGCTGAATGGTGATCAACTTGTCTTACAGATACTCACTTTGTTTTGTTTTTTTGAGACAGAGTCTTGCTATGTAGTTCAGGCTGGAGTTGAACTCACTATTTAGCCCAGGATGGCTTCAAACTTGGTTCGATCCTTCTGCCTCAGCCTCCTGAGTGCTGGGATTATCGGTGTGCACCACTGTGCCCGGCTTAGATACTCTTTCAACACTGAACTATTTTGAAGAAAGAACCAGATAATGTGTGTAATTTCACTGGTAAATACATATATGCATACAGTACAGTGGACTCCCAAGTTATGACCAGCCCGACATACAAACAACTTGGATCATGACCAGGTTGTTACTTGGTCATATGAACAAAGTCTTGAGTTATGACCCAAATGCCAGCTGCTTATGCTTCCAGATGGTCTCAGATACAGATTTAACTCTTAAAGAGTTCTGGAAGGAACATTACAGCATCCTTTCCTGTGTGGGGTTAATTGGGAAATCCAGGGCCAATGTCTCTCTAAGGACACTGAGATCTGCCTGTATACAGAAGACACTGAAGACTGTGTAGAGGAGCTTGAGCCTTCAGTTGACCAATTTAAGTTACAACCAGCCCTTGAGAAAAAATTGAGTTCATAAATCAAGAGTCTACTGTATTATGTAATATACCATAGATAAAAATTCTTTTAAATTTTAAAATATTTTTAAACATGTAGTTCATACAGTCGGTTCCTGAAAACTCAAATACAACAGTGAGTCACTTGGACAACTGTAAATTAAGTTACATAGTATTTTTCTCAAAGGAGTGCCTTCTCAGTTTTCTGCACTGAGAAGCAACTACTTCTCTGATCTGATTTTGTTTCTACTGGTTATTATTGTAGAATTTCATATAAATAGAATCCTATATTGTACATTTTGGCTCCTAGCTTATTTCACTCAGTATTATTTTTGAAATTTATCCATGTTGTTTTTTTTATCTGTAGACTGGTCCTTTTAATTTTTCATTGTATAGATATACATAGTATTCCACTGTATAGATAATAAGCTGTTTATCCAAATTCTGTGGATGGACATCTGGGCTGTTTCCATTTTTTTTTTACTATTATGAATAAAGCTGTTATAAACATTCTTCCACAAGTTTGTGTACATACATTTTAATTTTTCTTGAGTAAATACCTAAAACAGAGTTTCAGGATCAAAAGTATGTTTCACTTTTTAAGAAAATAATAAATTGTTTTCCAAAACTATTATATCATTTTACCTCCCACCAACCATGTATGAGAGTTCTGGTGCTCCACAGATCCTCCAAAATTTGTTACTATTTAATCTTTTTAATTTTAGTCATTCTAGGGTGTGTACTACTATCTCATTATGATTTTAATTTTCATTTCCCTAACCAATAATGATGGTGCACATTTTTTTATGTGCTTATTGATCGTTTGTGTTTCACTTTTTGTGAATTATTTGCCCATTTTTAGATTGGGTTGTTGTTTTTTAAAATTTTTTTTACTGAGTTGTAGGAATTCTTTCCATATTCTGAATATAAGATACAGATTTTAAGATACAGCTGTATATAGATATTATCAATATATTCTGTGTATTCAGATGTAAGTTTGCACATATTCTCTTCCAATCTGCTACTTCCAGTCTTTCTTGACAGTGCCTTTTAAGGAACAGTAAATTTTGATGTAATCCAGTTTATGTTTTTCTTTTATGGTTTGTGCTTTCTGTGTCTTCACCAAGAAATCTTTACCTGCCCTGTATTCTCGTTTTCCTCTTTTCACTTTGTTGTTTATAAATGAGATCAAGAACTTAAAAAAAAGCAACAACAAAAATAACCACAATACCATTATCACACACAAAGAATATAAATTTTTAATACTTAAAATATTCAGCCACTGCAATGTTCAAATTTTCTTTATTTTCTGTAGTTTTCTTATGGTTTATTCGAATCAGAATCCTAAAACCATTACATTTTGCAGTGTGTTGCTGTTTTGATAGCAGATTCTCAGATGACTGAGAATTTTTCTTTATAGCGTCTTACTTTTTTGCACTTTGTTGAAGAAACGGGTTGTTCCTACAATGTAGATTTTGCAGAGTATATCTGCATGTAGATTTCTCTGCCTCTGAACAATGTAAAAACTGGTGGTGAGATGGAGAGGCTTGGTCATATTTAGGTCAGTTTTACTTCAGAATACTCCACAGCATTCTGTGAGTAACAGGGTGGGAAGAACATGATGTCCAGTTGTCCATCTTTTATTTGGCATTAGCAGCCACTGATAGCCATTGTTATTGTCATGAGGGCTATAAAATAGTGATATTTTAATTCTATCACTTCTTCTAAATGCATTCGCTAAAATCTAGAGAGACAGTTCCCTAAAAAAATCTATTTGCACACCCTGTGGACTCTATCTTGAACAGTTCCAGTAATCTTGATGTTTTTAGAGTTCCCAGTCTGCTTTGTGGGTTTTTTGGTATTTTATTTTTTTGAGACACGATTTCACTGTATGGTTCAGGATGGTCTTGAGCCATTCTGGCTTAGCCTCCCAAGTGCTGGGAGTACAGGTATGCAGCACCATGCCCCGTAAACTGCTTTTTGTCACTAGTTAGTAAATTTTCCCTACAGGGTTAGGCTTCAGAATACAGGCTGCACACTTTCTTAGCAAGCACCAACCCAAGCATTCATCCTTTCAGGTGAAAATTTTTGCTCATAGGTCCTGTGGCTATCACTGTAAGATAATAGGCCTATAGAATGACCTCTGATATATTCTATGGGTTTCTTTCAGGCCACTGTTTCAAGTATGTGTACCTGGAAGGATTCCCTCCTTTAACTTTTTGAGTTTGAAAAGATTTCTACTATTAAATGCCTTTCTCTGTGTGAAATACAGTGGTACCTCAGATCATGAACTCAATTCTCTCCACGATTCTGGTTGCAAACCAAACTGGATGAGAACTGAATCAAATTTCCATATGAGCCTAACCATTGAATTTGATTCTGTTCTTGTCCACTTTGGTTTGAGACCAGAAATGTGGAAAGAATCAAGTTCATGAACTGAGGCACCACTGATAGGAATGCAGGATAAACACTTACGTAATGGGATGTTGACTATTCACATTAAAGTTGAAAGAGGAGGCCCATAGTTACAACATAAGAAATCCCACCTCTGGCTGCTTACTGAGTCAAGCCAGAAACTTAAACAGATCATCTGGTTCTCACAAAGGCTCCATTTCCTTCTTAATAGAATGGGAAAAAATAAGAGCCGGTCACGACTTCATGCCAAAGAGGTGTTTCCTGCTGTAGACCAACTGGAGACAGCTTGGGTAGATGGTGGCCCATAACTGCTTCCAAACACCCATGGGAGAACAACACCCCAGAGAATACACCCTCCCTGGAGAGATTCCCCATTTTACCTCCTGCAAGGCTCAGTGTCTTTTTTAAGAGGAAATAATCTAAGAGACTAGATGTCTGAAGGAAATTATTAAACAGAATACTGAAAGCTGGCTGCTACTGGGAAAAGAAAGTGTTTAGTGTTTGCTGTATAGCAGCCCCCTCTGCAGGGACACTCACTGGTTCACAAGCAGAGAGGTTTGCTTTTCTTTCCTGATCAGGGGAGGGGACTTATTTCTTGTATGTGGAGCCCTTTGTGCCTTCTTCTGTTTCTTAATTTTTTATTTTTATTTTTTGCATTACAACAAAGCCATTTATTTGTGATCAGTGTTTGAGACTCTGTACATCCTTCACAAATTTAATTGTACATAATCTGATACTCTCTTAAAACTTAAACTTTGGACCGCTAGACTTTTATTTCCCTAGAACATAAGGGCCGGTATAAATTATTTTCCAGAAATGAGGTACCGTTTCACAGAACTGGTTTCCTTTTTTTTTTTTTTTTGGTTCTTAACTCTTGATTCCCTTTCACAAAAATATCTTCCAGTATACCTCATCAAAGATTGTTGTTAGCTTCCTTGAAGATAAATATTTTTAGCAAATGTTGACCAGTCTCAGTTGTTTTAGCTAGAGATTTTGTTTTATACAAAGTGAGTATACATTGCAGTTTTCTGAGGACAGTCCCAACTTAGTGCTTGCTACCTCATTGTAGTTATGAATATCACCCTCTTTTCTCCTTTAAGATTCTCCTGGCTTGAATGACATATCCCTGGGCATCCTAATTATACCCAACAGTTACCCATCATTTTCTTTGTTCTCATGAGCAGAGATCCAGTGAAGAATGAGGATGAGGGTTGGCAGGGGGTCAGATGTCTCCTGGCCTCTCCTCCACAGAGAATCACTTTTGTGGGGTGTCCTGGCTGCCCCTTTCTGTTATGGACAAAGATACTAGAAATGCTACCATGTTTTTCCTATGTGTGGCTGAGCAGTGAGAGTTCACCAACTGTACTAATCAAGGACACAAAGTCTAATCCTGTCCCCCTGGCTCAAGAGCAACTAAAAGTACATTGAACAAAGGGAGCATCTTAAAGGACTTTGTGGAGGTTGAGGTCTCAGTAGAGGAGTGGCCAGGAGAGCACTGTGTGCAGAGAGGCAGATGAAGGACACCCCTGCCTCCCACAGAGGCATTTGTTTTGTGGACATGGGGGTCATTTGAGAAGCAGGTCTGGCCTGGGGTTCTCTGGCCTCAGCTGCTGTCTACACTGTGTCTTTTGGGTATGAGAGGATTCTTGTTTACACAAAGGAAAGCACCTCCTTAGAGGAAAAATACTCTTTGGCCAGACTCACTTTCTGGGAACTGGCTCCTTGGCCTACCAGGGAGTTGAGGGGGACCTTGACTACCTGGAGCACCCCCAGGAATGTGCTGGCCTCACTTCCTGCCTGTGCCGGCAGAAACACTGTCTCTGGAGCTTCTCCAGGGTTTGAAAGGTAGATTTAGAAGCATGCTCCTCAAAGAAATGTGCTGGATTTCTATGTCATGGCTAGTCAGCCACCCAGCTGGGACCTGTTTGCTGTCCCTTTCCCTTCACTCTGGAGTTGTGTCAGGACAATGGGGAACTTCCTTTTCATCCTAGCAAGTGGCTGTGGCTTTGTGGCAAAAAAGACTGTGACCCAAGGGAAGAGGCAAATGTGACCCACATGAGTGCAAGTAATCACATGGCTTGCAGGGGTGACAAGCTCAACAGGAACTTTATGGCTGGGTCTGATGGAAACCATAACACATAGTTCTTGGGACCAGATCAGTACTGACAGGGAGGACACTTGACTGCTTGTGTTTGAACAACATGACAACAGCTATAAAGCTTAGCAGCTGGGACATATTTCTGCTGTTGTAGGACTTTTGGACTTACATTAGGCCTACGGTCTTGAGACTAGAACTCCAGTTTTAAGGAATTTAAGCAATGAGACAACACTTTTAGACAACATCTGAAAAGGAGCTCTTCAGCTCTCTGTGTACTCAGTTTTGGAGACTTGACTCACAGTAGCCCTTCTTTTTATTACTTTTCTGAAGAAATGGACTTTGATTGTATTGTCATATTTCTTCTTCCAAGAGTTTTCTCCTAGATGCCCAGTAAACATCTCCTTCATCTTTTGGGCGCCTAATATCTTGCCAGATCTTTTGTGGAAAGACAGTAGCTAAGGGAGGGAGCCTTGGCCACCCTGTGATCAGTCTAAAGATAGAGATTGGTAGAGACCTTAAAAATCATGCCTTGCCCTACATGAATGGAATGCCATAGCTGGGCTATAGGCAGGAGAACTAGGCTAACCAAATGATTTTTCCCTAAAATTATGTAGCATTGCTCCTGACATGAAGTCCCTGGGCATCCTGTGTCCCAGGTGGAGTATGAGTGGTTAGGAGAGCTGGAATATGGACTCAGTGTCAAAGCCTGGCTCCTTCACTAAATAGTTATGTAACTTGGGCAACTGCCTTTGGCGAGCTGTACCTTCTTTCCTTATTGACAAAGTGGGATAAGAGTACCTTGTTTTCCCGATGGCTGTTGAGATGGAAAATCCTGATGATGGAGCTGGGCACAGAGTCCACTGCCAGAGGAATTCGCTTCCTGCATTCCTGCTTGCTGGGGGTTCTGTTCATCTCCATGAAAGAGCTCTGGACGTCTTCATTTTTGAGAAGGGATGTGAAAGGGAAGCTGCCTGGCCAAAGGTGCGGATGGTCAGTGGTGGTCTGGACAAAGACTCAAGTTCTGTCTGGTTGCCCCTTGTGCTTCTTCCATAATGCCAAGTGCACTCTGAGGAGTGACAGGATCAACAGGTGGGCCCAGAGACACTACACAGTCCTTCAAAGCTCTTTTAAATATCTTTACCATTTCAGAATCATCATTGGAAAATTCCATTTGCCAGACATGGGCTCTGCCAAGTGCCCAAGCAGCCCAAGTGCCTTAATTTTTGCTTTAGTTTTCCCGGAGAAACAGGCTACAGAGCCTTGGTGTTAGGTTCATGCATAGAGCCAAGTTTCGGTTGTATCTTAGGTGCCAGCCATGGAGGTAAAAGTTTTACTTGTATTTTTTTATTTCATCCTTCCATCTACCCTGTGAGGAAGGTATTTCTATCTCTATTTCCCTAAGAGGAGTCTGGGATTTAAAAGGGTAATAATCTCGTGCAGCTTTTTGAGTAAAGCTCATCCATCTAACTCCAAAGGCAATGCATGCTCTTTGTTACTCTGTGCCACTGTGCTATGTGGCCTTGCTCATGTACATCCAGAGAAAACATTGAGTCTTTCCTTTCCCTCTTTCTTTCTTTCTTTCTTTCTTTCTTTCTTTCTTTCTTTCTTTCTTTCTTTCTTTCTCTCTTTCTTTCTTTTTGGCTTTTTGAGACAAGGCCTTGGTTATGTAGTTTGGACTGTTCTTGAATTTACTATGTAGCTCAGGCTGGCCTTGAACTCCTGACGATCCTACTGCCTCAGCCTCCCTCCCAAGTGCTGAGATTACAGGCATGCTGAGTGTTTTCTTTAGTCCTGTGTCCGGAACAAGTGGCCAGTGCTCATGCCAAAGTATGGAAAAATGTCACCTGAAAGGTATGACTCAACCTTCTGCAGCTCCTGGGCGGTATAGGTTATTTAGTATGCTAACACTGTTATGGGTTGAATGATACTTTCCAAACTCAGTTCTAAAACTGATAATTCTGGAACAAATCATCCATGATTTGAGAAAAAAGAAGGGTTAAAATGAGACAAACTATATAAACCAATAGGCCACCATCACACAAAGCTCCAGTGAAAGCTTCAGTGATATTTTACCCCATCTTGTAGGGAGTGCTCACTTCCCCTCAGAATTTCCGTGCCTTCATATCTCTTGTGGGTGTGTAAGCTGTGACATTCAGGCAACATTTAAAGCACTGTACTTTAAAAAGAGGTCATTTAATCTAACTTTACCAGCCAGACTGCAGTAAATGGTTGGACACCAAGGCACAGTCTGTGTGCAGCACTAGATGTGCCCAGACCATGACCAAAGCAGGTCCATTTTATTGCTTAGCAATTCCATTGGCATTTGTGCAGCCAAGTCCATGTGTTGGTGGTGGGTCCCCATTTTCATTACAGCTTCCCAAGGATGGAAGGCATCAGTTCCAGACTTTATATAATTTTGAATATGCAGGACTTGAGTTATAGTATTATTTTCTGTATGGCATCTCTTCTCACAAGTCATTTGCTTTAATAACAAAGATAAAAACAAAATAAGGCAGAATGAAGGACTTTCTCTTCTGTACTGTTTCTCTTTTCGTTTTTTCAAATCATCTTTTTATGGCTCATGCTTTTTATTATAGCAAATTTCTATCATGCACAGATGTAGAATAATGTGGCGCCTATGTGCTTGTTGCTCAGCCTTACACCAAAAGCCACACTAAAGTATTTTGAAGCACATGCTTGGAATTATCTGTATTTGTAAATCCCTCAGTATTTGTTTTTTAAAGATAAATAGTATTTTTAAATAACCCTCAGTATGATAATAACATCTTAAAAATCAATAGTATTTCTTATTATCACTTAGTGTTAAACTTTCCTCAAAAGCTTGACACTTTCTTCTAGTTTTATTGAGGTATAATTTACAAACTATAAACTTCACCCATTGTAAACATAGTTTTATTTTTAGTAAATTTATATGGTTATGCAAACATTGTCACAATCTGGTTTGTGAACACTTATATATCAGAATTTTATTGGGGGCCATAATCTGTGATTGGTTGATATCTTTTTTTTTTGGTTGATATCTTTTAATCTGTAGTTTTGCCCTCGATCTCTTCTTTTTTTCCTTGCTTTTTCTTTTTTTAAGTGAAGAAATGGGTCTTCATCTTTGGAATTTCTAAAAGTCTAGATTTTATCAATTGTAACTTTATAGTGTCATTTACATCCCTCTCCTCTTGTATTGCCTATAAATTGGGTTTAGAGGCTCAATCTGATTTGGGTTAATTTATGTATATATTTTTTCCAGTGGGGATGGAACCCAAGGCCTCATATATACTAGCCAAGTGTTCTACAACTGAAGTACACCCTCAAACCAGATTCAGGTTCATTTTTTTTTTCTTTTTCTGCTTCCTCTCCTCCTCCTCCTTCTTTTCTTTCCCCATGGGTACATCATAGGTGGTATATTGTACTTCCATAGGATGCCCAGTGTGTGATTATTTCTCTCTTCTTGATGTTAGTAACCTCCTATCATTATTGTCTAAACCTATTATTCATTAGAATTGGAAAATAGTGATTTTTAAATTTCATCTTCCCTTCTTCCTTTACTACCTGAAATATTTCTCTAAAGATAAATTTCTTTTAAACCATTCTGTTATTCTAGGGTTTAATTTGAATATCCAAGACAAGTATTGACACTACTAGTTTTTGGTAATAATTTCCTCCCTTCCTTTGTTCCTGCCTTTGTTCCTTCATTCATTTGTTCCTTCCTTCCTTCCCCTTCCTTCTCCTCTTCCCTTCTGTCTTCCCTCTCCTCCTTGACAGAAATTTCCAGGCTTATGTGATGTGTTTTGTGCCACCTATCTGGAATCAGTCACTTCAAGGAGCGCTGGTTCTCTCAGTGGAAGACTGTGAGACACCACTCTTTGGGTGCTGGGCATTCATTAGTACTGGATGGGTAATTGCTCACTAGAACTTTTAGTGGGCAAAGATTAAAAAAAATGTTTAAAATAAAATACATCATCAATACATATGTAGTTCCAATTCAAATTCTGGACCATAGATTTGAATTTAGCCTAATTGATTTTTACATTTGTATCTCCTTCCTCCACTCTGAGCATTATTTTCAATCACATCAATGTAATCACCTCTTTTCTTTATCAGTATACACACTAGTTTTAGAATAACTGTATCACCATGACTACAAACAATATGTATATGAAAACAAGTTGAATTCTTAAAAGTTTTGTTTTTTTTCTTTTCATAGATCTAGGAATATCCAATCACATTACTGAATTTAAAAAAATTTTGGTACCAGGGATCAAACTCAGAACCTTGCACTTGTGAGGCAGGTGGCAGCACCACTGAGCTAAATCCCTGGCCCCACATTACTGAATTTTAAAGTCACTTGGAAATAATCTCTTAGGATGGTTATTTGGCTAAAGGTTATAAATTTGGGTTTGTTTTCTTTATTCCACTTTTCATTCAGGTGCAATTTATATGCAATAAATGTACTCAGTTTAAGTGTTCAGCTAAATAATTTTTGAAAGATATACAGAGTTATACAACCATAACCAGGATCCAGTTTTGAATGTTTCCATCTCCTCAAAGCACCCATTACCAGCTGCCATAGCACTGCCCCCAGTATCAAGGAGCAGAGCTGCCCCAGCACAGAGGTGAACTTTCTGAGCCACAATACCACCATCCCCAGCACCAAGGAACAGAGCTGCCCCCAGCACAGAGTTGATGAACTTTCTGGGTTGCCATACCACCCCCCCCAGTGCTGAGGAGGCGAGCTGTGTGGGCACCAGAAGTACACATCCCACTGTGCCCTCTTCCCCTATAGAAATGAGAAGACACTGAAACAAGTCTCAAAACCCAACTCACAGATCACCTAAAGGAACCCCAAAGGGAAATGAGATGGAAAAATCTGATACTAAATCACCTGGACTTGCTGAACTGGCAACAAAAGAGGATCTAGAAAAAGTGAAATCAGAAATAATTTCTCAGATAATAGCAGAGATTGTACCCATAGTGCAAGACATGATTAATAAATCTAGAGAGGACACAGATGAAAAAATAGAGGAGCTGAGGAACATGATGCAATCCCAACATAGGAAACAAATGGAATCCATAAAACAGATGCAAACAGATTTCCAGGAGATTGAAAACTCCACTGAAACTTTACGCAGCAGAATGAGCCAATATGAGGACAGAACTTCAGATATAGAAGATAAGATAGCAATTAGTGACCAGGAAAAGAAAAATTTCTTTAAATTAGTAAGGGACCATGAGAAATCAATCCAGCAGCTGCTAGACAATCCAAAGAAAAATAACATAAGACTGATCGGTGTCAATGAAGAAACAGGAGAGAGTGCAGATGACATAAAAAAAATTGTTCACAAAAGTGATGGCAGAAAATTTCCCAAGGAGGGCAAAAGAACTTGACATACAGATAAGTGAGGTATAGGACTCCAACTAGCCTTGATCAAAAAAAAATCTACACATAGGCATATAATTGTTAACATTCCAGAAACCCAAGAGAAGAACAAACTTCTACAATCAGTTAGAGAAAAGCAACAAATCACATACAAAGGAAATATCATCAGAATCACAGCAGACTTCTCAATGTAAACCCTCAAGGCAAGAAGAGCTTGGAGTGACATATTCCAAGCCCTAAAGGAAAACAGCCTCCAACCCAGATTGATGTACCCTGCAAAACTATCTTTCAAAAAGGTGAAATAAGATACTTTCATGACAAAGAGCACCTTAGGAACTTCATGAATACTAAACCACCACTCAAAAATATTTTAGACAATATCCTAGGAAAAGACAATGAGGATCACAAACCCAGAAAGCCCAGCAGAATGAATCCATTGGGCAAGACAAGAAATTAAATGGAAAGGGGGAAAATCCAACAAAAAGAAAAAGTCATGACAATGATAACTCAATACGTATCAGTTATGACCATCAATGTCAATGGTCTCAATTCACCACTAAAAAGAAATGGACAGGCAGGATGGGTCAAGAAGCAAGATCCAACAACATGCTACATACAAGAAACACATTTAATTCAAAAGGAAACTCATAGACTAAAAGTTAAATGGTGGAAAACAATACTCTATGTGATGGGAACCCGAAAAAAAAAACAGGAGTAGCTATCCTCTTTGCAGATCAAGTGGATTTCAAACCAACACTGATGAAGAGAGACAAAGAAGGACACTACATCCTTGTAAAGGGAGCAGTCCAAGAGGAAGAGATGACAATCATAAACATACATGCACCAAACACTAGTGTGCCCAACTATATAAAACAAATTCTAACGGACATGAAAAAACAAATAAACACTAAGACAATAATAGTGGGGGACCTTAAAACCCCACTGTCACAAATAGATCAATTAGACAAAAAAATAATCAACAGAACACTAGACCTTAATCAAACTCTTGAACAAATGAACTTAACAGATGTTTACAGACTGTTCCACCCCACAAAATTAGAATATACATTCCTTTCAGCTGCACATAGGTCATTCTCCAAAATAGACCACATACTCACTCATAGAACATGTCTCAGCAAGTGCAAAGGAATTGAAGTTATCCCCTGTATATTATGAAACCATAGTGCAATGAAATTGGAGATCAATAGCAAAAGACTCCACAAGAATTTAATAAACACATAGAAATTGAACAACACATTTGTGAATAACCAATGGATCACAGAGGAAATTAAAGAAGAAATCAGACAGTTCCTGCAATTAAATAATGACAATACAACATATCAGAATCTATAGGACATAATGGAAAGAGTCTTATGAGGGAAATTCATAGTAGTGAATACTCATATCAGGAAAACAGAATGAGGCCAATTAAACAACCTGATGCTGAACCTCAAGCTTCTAGAAAAAGAAGAGCAGGACAAACCCAAAGCTAATATAAAGGAGGAAATTATAAAGATCAGAGCAGAAATCAATCCAATGGAGACTAAGAGAATGATACAAATAATCAAGGAAACCAAGAGTTAGTTCTTCAAAAGCATGAACAAAATGAACAAACCCTTAGCCAACCTTATCAGAAAAAGGAAAGAAAAGGCTCAAATCCATGCTGTTAGAAATGAAAAGGATGCACATATATCACTGTGGTATGATTCTTTTAATTCTTTGGGGAAGATCCCCAGCAGTGGAATAGTGGGGTCAAATGGGACTTCCAGTCCTAGTTCTTTGAGGTATCTCCATACTGATTTCCACAGTGCTTGCACCAGTCTACACTCCCACCAGCAGTGGAGCAGGGTTCCTCTTTCCCCACAGCCCTGCCAGCATTTGTTATTGGTTGATTTCATGATAGCAGCCATTCTTTCTGGAGTGAAGTGGAATCTCAGAGTTGTTTTCATTTGCATCCCTCGAATGACCAGTGATGTTGAACATTTTTTCATGTGTTTATTTGCTATTTCTACTTCTTTGTCTGAGAAATGTCTGTTCATTTCAGATGCCCATTTTCGGATTGGGTCTTTAAATTTGGGAGGTCTGATCTTTTTAAGTTCTTTATAGATTCGAGATAGTAGACCTTTGTCTGAGGAAGAGCAGGTGAAGATTTTTTTCCCACATTGTGGGTTGTCTCTTCACACTGCTGGTGGTTTCTCTTGCTGTGCAGAAGCTTTTTAATGAGAAGAGACCCCACTTGTTGATTGTGCTAGTTCACGGGCAACTGAGGTTTTGTTCATAAAATCTTTTCCTACACCGATGTCTTCAAGTGTTCTACCTAACCTCTGTTCCAACTGGTTCAGAGTTTCTATTTTAATATTTAGATCTTTAATCCATTTTGATTTTAGTTTAGTGCATGGTGAGAGATATAGTTCTAGTTTTAATCTTTGGCAAGTTGAAGCCCAATTTTTCCAGCACCATTTATTAAAGAGGCTATCTTTCCTTCAGTGAGGGTGTTTGGCTCCTTTATCGAAGATGAAATGGCTGCACAGTTTGTGATAGCTAAAACTTGGAAACAGCCCAAATTCCCATCAACTGGAGACTGGATAAAGAAAATGTGGTTTTTTAATAAAATGGAGTACTACTCAGCCATAAAAAATGAGAAATTAGAGACATTTATAGCTAAGTGGATGCACATTGAGGCAATACTCTCAAGTGAAATAAATAGGACACACATGTGTAAATACCAAATAGTTTCTCTGGTGTGAGAAACTGAAAGTGTAAATGGGGACTAAATGTCTAATAGGTAATGTGAAATAGGAAGAAAAGGGGCAACGGGGAAGGAAGTGGGAGGGCTAGGGGAAAGGATAGAAGGGAATGGGATTAATATGAGAAAATGGAAAAATAGGAACAAAATCTTTGTAAATAGGGAGGAATGGAGGGGTTGAAGGGAGGGCTGGGCAAGGGTGAAAAATAAGAACCAAGAGAGACTATGTAAAGGTGCAAATTTCCAATGATGAATGTCATTATATTGTATACCTAAAATGTACCAATGATTAGAAGGAATAATCAATAAGGCAAAATAGGAAGAAAAGGTCCAAAGGGGTAGGGATAGTGGGAAGGGCAGAGGAATGGAAAGAAGGGAAAGGAAAAATGATGAGAAATGGAAAAAAGTCTTTGTAAATAGGGAAGGGTGGAGGCAGTGAAGGGAGGGCTAGGAATGGGGAAAAAATAAGAACCAAGATGCATTATGTAAAAGTACAATTCCCAATGAGAAATATAATTGTGTTGTATACCTACAATATACCAATAAAAGAATTTAATTAAAAAAAAAAAGAAATGAAAAGGATGAAATTACAATGGACCCAGCAGAAATCCAGAGGATCATCAATACCTACTTCGAGAACCTATACACCAATAAGATGGAAAACACAGAAGAAATGCACAGATTCCTAGATAAGAATGAATTACCAAAGTTGAACGAAGAAGACCTAAAAATTCTAAAAACCCAATATCAATCAACAAAATTGAAAATGAAATAAAAAACTTATCAACTAAGAAAAGCCCAGGTCCTGATGGCTTCACTGCTGAATTCTACAAGACATTTAAAAGAGGAACTACTGCCACTACTGTTTAAATTCTTCAATGAAATTGAAAGGGAAGCAATACTCCCAAATTCATTCCTGGAAGCAAGCATCACCTTGATCCCCAAAGCAGAGAAAGACCCAAATGAAAAAGAGAACTATAGGCAAATTTCACTAATGAACATAGATGCAAAAGTCCTTACTAAGATACTGGCAAATATAACTCAGAAGATCATCAAGAAGATCATAAACCCTGACCAAGTGGGATTCATCACAGGGATGCAGGGATGGTTTAACATACGCAAATCAATCAATGTAATACACTATATCAATAGAGCCAAGGACAAAAACCATATGATCATCTCAATAGATGCAGAAAAAGCATTTTACAAAATGCAACATGCATTTATGATAAAACCCTACAAAAAATTGGAATAGACAGTCTCTACCTCAATCTGGTAAAAGCCATCTATAAAAAACCAACAGCCAATATCGTACTAAATGGTTAAAAACTGAAATCCTTCACACTAAAATCAGGAACAAGACAAGGATGTCTACTCCTGTTCAACATAGTTTTGGAAACATTAGCCACAGCAATTAGACAAGAGAAAGAAATAAAAGGAATGAAAATAGGAAATGAAGAAGTTAAATTGTCATTATTTGCAGATAACACGATACTCTATATAGAAGACCCCTAGAACTACATCAAAAGCCTTCTAGACTTAATAACCAAATTCAGTAAAGTTGCTGGATACAAGGTCAACACACAAAAATTAATAGCTTTCCTCTACATGAACAACAGACTCACTGAGAGAGAAATACGGCAAACAATTCCTTTCACAATAGCATCAAAGAAACTGAAATACCTAGGAATCCACCTAGGAAAAGAAGTCAAAGACCTCTTCTCTGAAAACTATAGCACTCTGAATAGTGAGATTGAAGATGATATCAGAAAATGGAGAGACATCTCTTGCTCCTGAAGAATCAACATAGTGAAAATGGCCATACTTTAAAAATGGCTATATAGTTTCAATGTAATCCCAATTGAAATTCCAGCCGGATACTTCATGGACCATGAGAAAACAATCCAAAAACCCATTTGGAATAAGAAAAGACCTAGAATAGCAAAAGTAACTCTAGACAAAAACAATTGTAGGCCACAGAGACATGGCAGGGGGTATCACAACCCACAACTTCAAACTATACTACAAAGCTACTGTGATAAAACAGCATGGTACTGGCAAAGAAACAGACCTGAGGACCAGTGGAACAGATTAGAAGATGCAGAAACAACTCCAGACACACTCAGGCACCTCATCTTCAACAAAGGAGTCAAACACCCTCACTGAAGGAAAGATAGCCTCTTAAATAAATGGTGCTGGAAAAATTGACTTTCAACTTGCCAAAGATTAAAACTAGACCTATATCTCTCACCATTCACTAAACTAAAATCAAAATGGAGTAAACATATAAATATTAAAACAGAAACACTGAACTGGCTGGAACACAGGTTAGGTAGAACTCTCGAAGACATTGGTGTAGGAAAGGATTTTATGAACAAAACTTAAATTGCCCATGAACTAGCACAGGCAATCAACAAGTGGGATCTCTTCTTACTAAAAAGCTTCTGCACAGCAAGAGAAACAACCAACAGTGTGAAGAGACAACCCACAACGTGGGAAAATATTTTCACCTGCAGTTCCTCAGACAAAGGTCTACTATCTCGAATCTATAAAGAACTTAAAAAGATCAGACCTCCCAAATTTAAAGACCCAATTCAAAAATGGGCATCTGAAATGAGCATACATTTCTCAGACAAAAAAGTAGAAATAGCAAATAAACATATGAAAAACTTTTCAACATCTCTTGTCATTCGAGTGATGCAACTGAAAACAATGCTGAGATTCCACCTGACTCCATAAAGAATGGCTGCTATCATGAAATCAACCAATAACAAATGCTGGTGGGGCTGTGGGGAAAGAGGAACCTGCTCCACTGCTAGACTGGTACAACCACTGTGGAAATCAGTATGGAGATACCTCAAAGAACTAGGACTGGAAGTCCTATTTGACCCAGGTATTATTCCCCTGCTGGGTATCTTTCCCAAAGTATTAAAAGAATCATACTACAGTGATATATGTGCACCCATGTTCATAGCAGCCCATTTTTTAATAGCTAAAACTTGGAAGCAGCCCATTTGCCATCAGCTGGAGACTGGATAAAGAAAATCTAGTTTTTTTGTTTTTTTTTTTTTCTAAAATAGAGTACTGCTCAGCCATAAAAAATGAGAAATTAGAGACATTTATAGCTAAATGGATGCATATTGAAGCGATACTCTTAAGTGAAATAAATAGGACACACGTGTAAATACTGAATAGTTTCTCTAGTGTGAGAAACTGAAAGTGTAAATAAGGACTAAAAGGTATAATAGATAATATGAAATAGCAAGAAATGGGGCATAGGGGAAGGGGAAGTGGGAGGGGTAGGGGAAAGGAAAGAAGGGAATGGAATTAATATGAGAAAATGAAAAAATGGAAACCAAGTCTTTGTAAATAGGGAGGGATGGAGGGGTTGAAGGGAGGGCAGGGGAAAGGGGGAAAAATAAGAACCAAGAGAGATTATGTAAAGGTGCAAATTTCCAATGATGGGGGTCATATTGTATACCTAAAATGTACCAATAAAATTAAAATTAAAAAAAAGCACCCAGTGCCATTTACTGAAAACATGTCCTCTCCATTGAATTGCTGGAGTATTTCTTCGAAAATCAATTAACCATAAGCAGAAGAATTTCTTGAGTTTTAATTCTCCATTCATTTATGTGGTTATTTTTTACATCAGTTACCAGATTACTTTGTTTGCTATAGTTTATAGTAAGCTTTGAAATCAGGAGACAGAAGTCATCAACTTTATTCTTTTTCCAAATTATTTTGGTTATTCTAGGTCCTTTGCATTTCTATATAAATTTTAGAATCAGCCTTGTGATTTCTGCTAAAATGTCTTCTGGGACTTCTTTAAATTATATCTCAGATGAATCTGAGTATTATTGCTGTCTTAACAATATTGAATCTTCTAATACACGAGCATGCACTGTCTATTTAGATCTTTTAAAATTTTTCTCAGCAATACTTTATAGTTTTTAATGTACAAGTCTTGAATTTTTTGCTAACTTTATTCTCATTTTGTTTGTTTTCTTGCTAATATGCATATAATAATTTTCTCCATTTTATTTTCATATTTTTTGTTGATAGTACATAAACACATATTTGTGTATTTGTTCTTGCATATCATCTATGATCTTGAACTTGTATACTAGGTCTGGGAAGGGTGTGTGTGTGTGTGTGTGTGTGTGTGTGTGCCTTAGGATTTTCTACATACAAGACTATGTAGATTCTGACAAAAAAGGGACAATTTTCCTTCTTTTTCATACCGTGTGGCTTTAAATTCTTTCTTTGCACTTTTCCTTGTCTCTTCCTTCCTCCTTCTCCATCTCTTTGCCTTATCGGTCTAGTAAGAATCTCTATAGCAAAGTTGAATATGTGACAAGAGTAGATATTCTGGTCAGGAGAAAAGCTTTCAATCTTTTAATATTAAATATGATGTTAGCTGGAAGAATGTTTTTGAGGGATGGAAGTTCACTTTTGTTCTTAGTTTGCTGAGAGGTTTCTTTGTTGTTTCTATCACAAGTACATATTGTCAATTCCTTTTTCTGTGACTGTAGAGATTTTCATGTGGTTTCTGACCCTTATATCAATTGATTTTAATATACTCAGACAATAAATCCTACTTGATCATGATGAATGGTCCTTTTTATATGTTTTGTGATTCAATTTGTTAATATTTCATTCAGGATTTTGTTTTATTTTATGAAAGATATTGGCCCATAGTGTTCTTTTCTTAGTGATGTCTTCATCTGGCTTTGATATTAGGACTAAACTGGCCTAATAGAATAAGTTGGGAAATAGCCTTCCTTCCTCTATTTACAGGAAGAGTTAGCAAAAGAGTGCTATCTTTTAAAAAAAATACTGGATAGAATTCACTAGTGAAGCTGTCTGGGCCTGGGATTTTTATTGTGGGAAGATTATTTTTAAATAGACAATTTTTTAGAATAGCTTTGGATTTACAGAAAAATTGAGAAGATATTATAGATAGTTCCTACATGCCCTGTACCTAGTTTTCTGTTATTAATATCATATATTTATACGGCATATTTGTTACAATTAATGAACCAATATCGACACTTTATGATTAAAATGCCTAATTCAGATTTCCTAGTTTTTACCTGATATCTTTTCCTATCCAGGATCCTACATTACGTTTGGTCATCTTGTCCCCTTAACTTCCTCTTTGCTGTCACAATTTCTCAAACTTGCCTTGTTGTGGTGACTTTGACAGTATTGAAGAGTACTGGTCAGATATATTGTACAATATTCACTACTGGGATTTGTCTGATGTTTTTCATATGATTAGACTATGATTATGGGTTTGAGGGAGGAGACCACATACATGAAGTGCCTTTTTCTTTTCTTTTTTCTTTTTTTTTGGTACTGGGGATTGAACTTGGGTCCTTGCACTTGCAAGTAAGGCAGCGGAACCACTGAGCTAAATCCCCAGCCCATAAAGTGCCTTTTTCATAACATCCTATTAAGTTGGGATACACACTATCAAGATGACTTATCACTCTTTATATTGACCTTGATCATCTGTTTGTAGGTTTTACCATTGTAAAGATAGGATTTCCTCCATTTTGTATACTTTATTCCATGTAAAGACATCACTGTGTGCTACTCACACATAAGAAGTGGAGAGAAGTGCTCCATATTCCAGAGGGTGGCATTCTCCATAATTATTAGATTATTTTGCATGCATTATTTATTTCTTCTCTTTATTTATGAATTTCATCACTTATTTATGTTAATGTATACCCATAGGTATTTATTTTATTCTTTGAGTTATAACCCAGTACTATTTTATGTATTTTGTTGCTCAAATTGTTTCAGCTTTGGTCATGGGGAACTCTTTTTATTGGCTCCTGTGTCCTTTGACATACGCTGGTCACTTTTTTCAAAAGCACTTCTTTACTTTCTGGCAATACAAAATGCTCCAGATTCATTTCCTACTTCAATCCCAGAATCAGCCATTTTTCTAAGGAGCTCTGCTTCCATTTTCTGGAGAGTTGTATTAGACACCTCTGGGCACTAAGTGTGCTGGTGGCCACTGGTATGTCATTACTTTTCTCAAATGAACAGCAAGAAAATAAGTGCATGTACTAACCAGTGCATATAAACTGACTTACAAATAATTTTGTATGTAACCATATATGTCCATATTAAGCTAAATGCGGGTTCATGCAGATGTCTCCAATGCTACTCCATCATCACACATATCGTTCTAATTTCCTCCTTGTCTGTCTACAGTCTGACTACGTCAGTCATCCATTTGCTTCAGATCCAATATACAGTACATGTTTACCAGTAGCAGAATCATTAATCTGAGCCATGTGGGAAACAACATTATCAGGTAGAATGTTATGTTTATGTTCAGTTTTTTTGCTATTAGTCTTAAAGATTTCAATCATTTCTAAAATTACTTAGGTCAGCAACTTTTTCCTGCACCTCCTTCAGTGAAGTCATTTACTGCATTTATGATTCAGTTAGATTGTTTTGTCACATTCTGTACTCCATCCTGGGATCCTCCTACCTCCTAAATAATATTTTTAAGATTTCCATACATTAAGTGCCACTTTTTGTACTAAGCAATGGGTTTTGATAAATACATAGTCATGTATTCTCAATTACAGTATCATCCAAAATAGCTTTACCCTCCACTGAAAAAAAAGATCCTGCAAAATGTATAATTGATAATGTGAAATAGGAAGAAAAGGTTTAAAGGGGTAGGGGAAGTGGGAGGGTAGGGGAAAGGAAAGAAGGGAAAGGAAAAAATATGAGAAAAGGAAAAAATGGAAACAAAGTCTTTGTAAATAGGGAGGGGTGGAGGGGTTGAAGGGAGGGCAGGGGAATGGGGAAAAAACAAGAACCAAGATACATCATGTACAGGTATAAGTTCCCAATGATGAAACTCTATTGCATACCTAAAATGTACCAATAAACTTAATGAAAAAGTTACAAAAAAATCCTGTGTGAATCATCTGTAAATCCCTATTCACCTACTCTGACCTCTTAGAAACCACTTATTTTTTTAAATCATTGTTACAAATTTGTCTTTTTTTCAGACTGGCTTCTTTCACTTAGATAAATGCATTTTAAGTGTGTCTGTCTTTTTATAGGTTGGCAATATATTCCTTTTTAAATGCTAAATAATATTATATTATATGACATATAAATGTTTATTTATACATTCACTTATTAAAGAACATCCTGGTTGCTTCCAGTGCTTGGTGATTATGAATGAAGCTGCTATAAACATTCACTTGTGTATTTTTGTGTGGATATATATTTTCATAGCAGTTCAGTAAGTATTTAAATGTGGAATTGCTGGATTTCTTAAGACTGTACTTAGTTTTATAAGAAACTACCAAACTATCCTTGAAAGTGGCTGCTCCTTTTTGTGTTTCCAGCAACAATGAAGGAGGGTTCCTGTTGCTCCATATCTTCACCAGCAATCAGTTCACTTACAAAAACTTGCCGTGTAATACATGTGCAGTGGTATCTTGTTTTAATCTGTAGTTTCTTAGTGATAAAGGATGTTTAGCATCTTTTCATTTGCTTATTTGCCATCTATGTGTCTGCTTTTGTTAGATGTCTCTAGGCTTTTTGGTACCTTTAAAAAATTTGATTGTTTTCTTGTTATTCAATTTTCAGAGTTCTTTGTGTGTTTGCATGCAAGTCTTTGATCAGATGTGTTTTCCTCTGTGTCTGTGGCTTGTCTTTATATTTTCTTAAATGTTTTTCACAGAACTCATTTTTTTTTTTGCTTTAATAAAGTCTAATTTATCCCTTATTTTCTTTTTTCATGGATTGTGTTTTTGGTGTTGAATTTAAAAACTCATTGCCAAATCCAAGATCACCTAGATTATTTCCTAGATTTTCTTTTAGAAGTTTTCTAGTTTTGCATTTCACATGTAGGTCTTTAATTTATTTTAATTAATTTTTATTTTATTTTTATAAATCTGTATCTATGTTTATATTTTTGCATATGGATGCCCATTTTTTCCAGCATTATTTATTGAAATGACTGTCCCTTTTTAAAATTGCCTTTGCTCCTTTGTCAAAGATTATATTTGTGTTGCTCTTTTTCTGGGATCTTTTATTCTATTCCATTGATCTACATGTTTCTTCTTTTGCCAGTACCATGTTGTTTTCATTACTGTAGCTTGAAATTAGTTCAGAATCTGTAGTGTGAGTCTTCCAAATCTGTTCTTCCTGGTTATTCCATATAAACTTTAGAATCATTTTGTCATTATCTACAAAATAGCTTCCTGGGAGGTTTTGATTGAAATTGTGTTGGGGGCTGGTGATTTAGCTCAGCTGTGCCATGCATGCCTGGCAAACACAAGGTCCTGAGTTTGATCTCCGGTACTGGAAAAAAAATTTCATTGAACCAAAAATCAAGTTAGGAAGAACTGACATCTTAAAAATACTGAATTTTCTCATTCATGTACACAGAAAAATCAATTCATTTTGATCTCTATTGATTTCTTTCATGGGAGTTTTGTAGTTTTCCACAGATACATGAGGCAAATATTGTTAGACATTTCTTTGGTATTATTATAAATTGTATTGTTTTAAAATTTCAAGTTTCAAATGTTAATTGCTAGTATAGAAAAAATTGACTTTTCTATAATAAGCTTGCAAACTTGCTGTATTTTCTTATGCTAAGAGATTTTGGCAATTATTTGGTATATTCTACACAGACAATCATATCTGTGAACAGTCATTTTTATTTAATCTGTACATCTTTTATTTCCTTTTCTTCTCTTATTGTACTAGTTAATACTTCAAGTACAATGCTGCTGATGAGTGGCGAAAGAGGACCTTTTTCCTGAGGCACATTGGAGAAAGTGTTTACATTTTCATCATTAAATGTAATAGCTGCAGGATTTTTGTAGGTCTTTTCTTGAGGAAGTTTCCCTATGCCAGTTTGCCAAGAGTTTTTTTTTTAAATCTTGAGTAAGTGTTAGATTTTGCAAATGCTTTTTCTCTACCAATTAATAAAATCATATGATTTTTCTTTAGCCTATTGATGTAGTAGATTACATTGTTTGATTTTTGTATATTGAACCAACCTTGCATATCTGGTCCACAGCCTCACTTAGTTGAATGGTCATTGGTTATGGTTTATAATTTTGTATACATGTTATAATCAATTTTCTAACATTATATTGATGATTTTGTGTATATGCTCATAAGAGATACTGGTCTGTAACTCTTTTATTCTTGTAATATCTATATCTCATTTTGGTGTTAAGGTAATGCTGATTTCATAGAATGAGTTAGGAAGTGTTCCCTTTGCTTCTATTTTCAGTAAGAGATTATAAAGAATTGATATCATGCCTTCCTTAAATGTTTGGTAAAATTCACTAGTGAAATCATCTAGGCCTAGGACTTTATTTTTGGGAAAGTTATTAATTTTTTATTCAATTAAAAAATAGATATAGAGGGCTGGGGATTTAGCTCAGTGGTGCTGTGCCTGCCTTGCAAATGCAAGGTCCTGAGTTCAATCCCTGGTACAAAAAAAAAAAAAAAGATGTAGACCTATCCAGTTGACTTGTTTTTCCTTTGTAAGTTATAGTAGTTCATGTCTTTTAAGGAATTGGTCCATTTCATGTAAGTTATAAAATTTGTTGGCATAGATTTTTTTCATTTTTTCCTTTTAATATCCATGGGGCCAGTATAGACAATTCTTATCCTTTTAAAATGGACTTCTAAATTTTATCATAAGAAATTATAAAGAATAGAGCTTCCTACATATTGTAAAATCTATTGTTTTTGTTGAAAAATAAAATGATTACATCAGTTTTAAAAATGTATCTAATGGAATCCAAATACCATATTAATTTGATATCTTCCAGTATCTATTTTAAGCTACATAAACATCTTGTCTTTAACTGTTGGAAATAGTGTATGTATATATTATGTATAACATGTTTTGAATCATGTAAACCATTGTGGAATGGCTCACTTGAGCTAATTAAAATATGCATTACCTCATATACTTTATCATTTTTAGTGATGAGAACAGTTATCATTCCGTTTTCTGTGGGCTTGTATTTCCACTTTTCTCTTCTCCAAAAATTTTATCTTAATGATAGCTTTTTTATGCTGAAGCAAAATATATCATGTACAGATGCAAATTCTCTATGATGAGTGTTGTCATTATGTATATCTAAAATGTACCAATAAATATTTTGTTTTTAAAAAAATAAAAAATAAACAGAAAAAATTTTTAACTCTTATAAAAAGCAAAATTTTATTTGAAATACAAGTTTTTGTGAAATAGACTAGGTCTCCCTTTTAATGTCAAAATTCAAATACATAAGGTTGAATATGACATTGTTTGAATGATACAAGGCTCAACATTAATTCTGTTACTGTTTTGATTTTCATAGATATAAATGCTAAGAAATATTGCTAAAATACCTAAATAGATAGGAGAATGATTCTCTTACAGTAATGTTACTTAATTCTGTGAATTCTTTCAGAGTTAAATGCCAGAAATAACTTCATGATTTTTTTGTCAAATATTATTTTTAGATATCTATAGTGAATAATTCTTAGAGACTCTATTTTGTTGAAAGCAATGAATTAGAAAGTACTTGAAGTGAAAGAAGATATTTTATTAGTCATGAGGGTTATACCACCTTCTCAAAAGCAATTCAACATTTCAAATTAACCTTTACCTGAAACCTGTATGTTTCATTTGAACAATGCATTATTCTAAGATTTGGGATGAGGGAGAGGTAAATGTTTGTTTTGTAAGATAAGAAAGGATCTATTATGAAAGAGGATGTGAAAAGTGGAAACTTGTAAGATACCTTACCCTGTCATACACAAGCTTGGGAAATAGTGCCGACTTTGAGGCTCTGAAAATTATTTCCTTTATAACTAAGTTCCAAGATACTCCTTGGAAAGGTTTTGTGTACCTGGGAGTTGGTACCCTATTTTGAAGGTCCTTCTGTGGAAAAGGCAGGAAAATATCTGTGTTAGTCAGCTTCATGTTACTATAATGAAATACTGGAGATAATTAATTTATAAAGAGAAAAGGGTTGTTTTGGCTCACTTTTGGAGATTCCAGTCCAAGATCAGGCAAGACTACTCATTGCTTTGGGCCTCTGGTGGGCATGATGGATGGTGATGACAAACAGCCCAGTGACCTATGACCTCCCATAAGGCCCTGCCTCCTATAGACCCCACCACCTCCCGGGACCCCTACCCCGGGGACCAACCCTTCAACAGATGGACCGTTGAAGGATGCTTATACAGACCATAGCAGCATCCCTAATAAGGTGACATTTGATGAGATCTGAAGGAAATAAAGCTGAAGCCAGATAGCTATCTGAAGGAAGAGCACTCCAGGCTCCAAGAAAGCACAGGGCAAAGTCCCTGAGGCAGGGGTGGAGTTGGAATATTCTGGAAAAGCAAGGATCCTAGTGTTGTTTGTGGCAAAGTGAATAAAGGAGAGGATGATCTGAGAGGCAATCAACAGCATGTTAGTTCTTAGAATTCAAAGTGGGAATTTTGCATTGTTTGTGAGATGAGAAGAGTGGCCTTCCAATAGATGGGTTTTGAGTGGTATTGGTGGTGGCAGGGGTCACATAGCCTGACTTTTATTTTGAAAGGCCTGCTCTGGCTGCTGTGTTATTTATTACCTTGAAACGTTGTTGTCATTAGCATTTTGGGACAGTTTTGCTGGCATTCTTTCTGGGTTCACAGCTGTGGATGGCAGTATTAGCTGTGTGAGATTATGAAAATAATCTGACCCTTGAGTGATATGGGCTGCCGATGTGGCCTGGGTGTGGCTCCCTCAGCTTTACATGCCTCAGAACTATTGTATTTGAAAAGAAACCACTTCCTTTCTGAGGTGTATTTGAGCCATTTTTTTTTTAAAATGAGCTTTAATAGTATTCTTGGCATTCCTCCTTTATAGCCACAGCATTAACAGAAAACTTAAAATTCAAATTTAACTCTGACAAACCTGAGCAATTTGTAGATCTATAAATAGAGGCATGGGGGGAGTTCATTAGTGTATTGTGCATCTTTATTTCAGTTAAGAAAATCGTCATTCCAGATAAAATAATTCTCTCCTTAAAACACCTCCACACATTTCTAACACTCACTCAGTAAATTATCATTGCAGTTCTTTTTTGTTTTTGTTTTTTCCCATTAAGTTTATTGGTACATTTTAGGTATAAAATACAGTTACATTCATCATTGGGATCATGTACCATTACATGAGTATCTTGGCTCTTATTTTTTTTCCCCTTCCCTTGCCCTCCCTTAACCCTCTCCACCCTTCCCTATTTGCAAAGACTTTGATTCCATTTTTTTCCTTTTCTCATATTTTTTCTTTTCCCTTTTTTCCTTTCCCCTAACCCTCCCACTTCCCCTGCTCCTTTAGACCTTTTCTTCCTGTTACACAATATCAATTATACATTTTTTAAATTACAATATCAAGATCTAGGAGACATTACCACAGATTTTACAGAATTTAAAAGGATATAGAAAGCATATTTCAAAAATCTGTTTTGAAATAAATTTGACAACTTCTAAGAAGTACCTTGGAAGACAAATTAATGAAACTAACTCTGGAGGAAATATAAAATTTGAATAGCACCTATTAAACAAAATATATTCCTAGCTTGAAAACCTACCTATATGACAACAGCAGGCTCATATACATTTTAACTGATAAATTATATCAAACAAAGCAGAAAAAAGAAGGAACACTTCTCCCCTCATTTTAGGAACTCAACATTGTGCTAATCCTAAAACTGGATAAAGAAATTAGAAGAAAAAAGTATGAACACAGATAGAAATTTGTTTAACAAAACAAACTAATAGAAGTCAGATTTGGCAGTATGTAGAAAGTGGTTTTGTTATAGGGATGGCAGTGTTGGTTCAGCATTGGAAGATCCACCCCCAAAAGTCATCATTTTAACAGAGGAAAGGAAAAAGCCATATGATCGTGTCAGTAGTTGCAGAAAGAGTATTGGACTAAATTCTACAGCTGTTCATGGTAAAAGCTATCAGACTAGAAGTAGAACAGAACCTTCTCAACAGATTAAAGACATGTACTCCATACTTCCAGCGAGAATGCCTTATATGAATGGAGAAGATACAATGCTTTCTCCTTAAGGTGGGGAACAAGGGCAGATATATTTACTCTTTATCTGTCCATTAAACTTTGAAACCTAGGCCCCACCAAAATAGTCTGGCGATAAAATGACACAATTAGGATAGGATTGGCAAAGTAGAAGCAAAATCTTTATATGTAGATGAAATGATCATCTACAGAGAAAATACTAAGAAATCTCTAGGAGCCCCTAGAACTTGTATTTGAATTTAGCAGGATTAGAAAACACAAGGAATATATAAAAATTCAGGTCTATGTATACTTGCTATAAATGAAGAATCAGATATTGAAATTTAAAAGTTATGTAGGAGTACAAAGGACCTAGAAAAGTTAAAAAAAAAAAAACAGTGTTGGAAGATGTTTAGTACCTAATTTTAAGACTTCTTCTAAAGCTACAGTAATCAAGGCAGTGTTGGTGTAAGGAAAGACATATAGATCATTTGAATAAAACAGAGAATCTAGAAATAGAACCACACATATATGGTCCACTGAGTTTTGAAAGATTATTTAACATTAGCATTTTATAGAATATAAACTCAATTCAAGAGCAGAGGAAGAGATAGTGTATTCAGCAAACAGCGCTAGAACACCTGGTATCCATATATATAAAATTAACCTCAACCCTTTATTTCCATACATGAAAATAACTTGAAGGGACCTGTGAATCTAAATATGAAAGACTCAAGCTATAAAACTTTAAGAAGAAATTATAAGGGAAAATGTTTATGAATCCAGGGTAGGCAAGAACTACCTAGGATACAAAAGACATGATGTATAAAAGAAAAAAGTTGATCAATGAGATTCCATCAAAATTTAGAACTTTAAATGATATCATTAAAATGTAGTCCTTAAATAGACCATATTTACAATGCATATAGCCTATGACCAGAATATATAAAGAATTCTTAGAGCTCATTAATAGATAACTCAATTAAAAAGTAGACGTAAGAAGATGATAAATAGCCAGTATAGCACAAGGAAAGGTGTGCAACTCTAGAATCAGAAAAATACTAATCAGTACAATAATAAGATTGAATTATACACTCATTAGGCAGATGAAGTTAAAAGTTTTAAAAGCCTTGTCATGACTTTTTCTTTTTGTTGGATTCTCCCCCTTTGTGTTTAATTTGTCACACCCGATGGATTCATTCTGCTAGGCTTCCTGGGGTTGTGATCCTCATTGTCTTTTCCTAGGGTATTGTCTAACATTTTTTGGAGTGCTGGTTTGGTATTCATGAAGTTCCTGAGGTGCTCTTTATCATGAAAGTATCTTAAGATAGTTTTGCAGGGTACATCAATCTGAGTTGGAGGCTGTTTTCCTTTAGGGCTTGAAATACATCACTCCAAGCTCTTCTTGCCTTGAGGGTTTGCATTGAGAAGTCTGCTGTGATTCTGATGGGCTTTCCTTTGTATGTGATTTGTTTCTTTTCTCTCACTGCTTGTAGAATTTTGTTCTTCTGTTGGAGTTCTGGAATCCTAACTATTATGTGCCTATGTGTAAATTTTTTTTGATCAAGGCTAGCTGGAGTCCTATATGCCTCACTTATCTGTATGTCAAGTTCTTTTCCCCTCCTTGGAAAGTTTTCTGCCATCACTTCTGTGAACAGATTTTTTATGTCATCTGCACTCTCTCCTCTTTCTTCATTGACTCCAATCAGTCTTATATTATTCTTCTTTGCATTGTCTAGCAGCTGCTGGATTGATTTCTCACGTTCCTTTACAATTTTAAAGCAATTTTTCTTTTCCTAGTCACTAATTGCAATCTTTTCTTCCACATCTGAAATTCTATCCTCACACTGGTTCATTCTGCTGCACAGACTTTTGATGGAGTTTTTAATCTCCTGGAAATCTGTTTGCATTTGTTTTATGGATTCCATTTGTTTCCTATGTTGGGATTGCATCATGTTCCTCAGATCCTCTATTTTTTTAATCTGTGTCCTCTCTAGATTTATTAATCATGTCTTGCACCATGAGCACAATCTTTGCTGTTATCTGAGTAATTATTTCTGATTTCTTTTTTCCCAGATCCTCTTTTGTTGCCAGTTCAGAGAGTCCAGGTAGTTGAGTATCAGATTGTTCCATCTCATTTCCCTTTGGGGTTGCTGTAGGTGATCCAGAAGTCTGTTTTTGAGACTTGTTTATGTGTCTTCTCATTTCCACGGGTGTGGGGGTGCTTCTGGTACCCGAGCGGCTCACCTTCTCTGCCCTAGGAGCTTGGGATGGCGGCAGGGCAGCTTCCTTCTGGGTGCTAGGACCAGCCCACCTTCTCTGCCCTAGGAGCTTGGGATGGTGGTGGGGCAGCTTCCTTCCGGGTGCTGGGACTGTCTCACCTTCTCTGCCCTAGGAGCTTGGTTATTTGGTTTTTTTATTTTTATTTTTATTTTTTTTAGTACTGGGGATCGAACTCAGGTCCTTGCACTTGTGCAGCAGGCAGCAAAACCACTGAACTAAATCCCAGCCCTTGCTCTAGGAGCTTGGGATGGTGGCAGGGGAGCTTCCTTCTGGATGCTGGGACTGGCTCACCTTCTCTGCCCTATGAGCTTTTTTGTTTGTTTATTTTTATTTTTATTTTTGGTACTGGGGATCAAACTCAGGTCCTTGCACTTGTGCAGCAGGTGGCAAAACCACTGAACTAAATCCCAGCCCTTGCCCTAGAAGCTTGGATGGTGGCTGGGGAGCTTCCTTCCGGGTGCTGGACTGGCTCAGCTTCTCTGCCCTAGGAGTGTGGGATGGTGGTGGGGGGTATTTGAGCCAATTGTTGGTGTTTGAGAGTCAGAATCATCATCCCAGATGATGACCTGCAGAGACAGATTATAGCATCATGTCACTTCCCAGGAGATAGACTCTGGAAGTCAGATCTGTATACAGAAGTTTAATTTTGAATATCATCTGTAAGGGGCAAGGGAAGCTAGACCATGCAGAAGGACATGCTGGACTCACAAAGTTAAACAGAGCCCTTGGCCATCAAAAAAGAATATGGCCTTTAGAGCTTTCTTAAGTGAGGCATCAAGTTTGAGTCTTAATTCCTTCTACATCACTAGTCAGTGGTGTGAGCAAGCCTGGGAAGGGGGTGTGAACTTGGGCCAATAATTGTTCCTGAGGAGAAACTTAGCTGTGAGCCATCAGCTGTCAAAACTCAGGTGACCTGGGGTGTGAGTCTTGAAGGGGTATCTGGTGGTGTCTTGCAGTATCTAATAGAGATGATTAACTGGAAGAGCCCTTTAAAAAGCATTGTCAGGACCTCAAAACACATGCCACCACTTTGAAGCTAAAGAAACTGAGGTCCAGAGATAGAGCAACTAGAATTTACCTGTTACTCATCTTCTTGTGTTAACTACAAAACACAAAAATGACTTCAACACTTACACCTTCTTTCTAAAGGAGGGAGTGTATGGAACCTATTCTTAATTTTAAAACTTATTTGTACATTTCAACTGAGAGTTTACCATTATTGTTTGTGCTGCAGATATAGTTTTATTTTTTAGAAACAATTCTTACTGCAGAACAACTGCATGGATCATAAGGCGACCCCCAAGTTCATTTCTTCCCCATTCCACATAAGTTCTGGTTCCCTTATTGGCCCATGCATTGTCCATTACAATGGAAATCCACTCTTTGCCTACAGCAATGACAGGAATCAATTCATAATACTGAAATAATTTCAATCAAAATGAAGTATATTGCTCTCATAATGTAGTTTGCTTTGCTTGGGTGGTTCTGTCTTCCTGAATTCTTTGTAAAAGAAATGCCTTTGACCACCTAGAAATAATGTTCCATTATTAATAAGATAATTTTTCCAGAAAAAAAATTGCATAGGACTGATACACCCAGATTTTGTTATGTGTGGGCCAGATTCAAACCAACAATATGACAATTTGCCAAGATATAGTTAGATAGGAGAACTAAGTTCCCAGATTCTATTGAACAGTGGGGTGATGACAGATGACCATAGTGTACAGTACATTTCAAAGAAGCTAGAAAAAATTATTTTGAATGATTTCACCACAAGAAATTAATAAGTATTTGAGGAAATAGATAAGCTTATCCTGATTTGAATGTTATATGATTTGTTGAAACATCACATGATACCCTATAAACATAAATGATTATATGTATTAATTAAATTAAAAACAGGAAGATATAAGTAAAAAGACATTTTACAGGCAATTAGGGAAAATACATTAAGGAATAATATTAAGAATTATTATTTTTCTTAGGAGTGATAATGGATTTGTAATCACGTTAAATTTGTCATTGTATATTAAGATAAATATTGAAATATTTATAAGTGAAATGATATGTGATGTGAGATTACTTAAAATATTCCAGAAAATAGGATGAATAGATACAACAAGAATGGCAAAATGCTGATGGAAGTTGAAGTCTGGTAGGTTTCAAGAGGATTAATTTTTACCACTTTCTTAACTTTTGTTTGTATTTGAAAATTTCTGTAATAAAAAGTTTTTTTAAACTCACATTTTTTTCATGTCTAGTTTGAAATTTTTACTCTATTGGATAGCAGCTAAAAGAATGAGTTGCCTAGCTCAATATTGGACTTCTGGCAGTACAACTGTCCTGGTTTGGGGAAAAGGCACACCCCAGCCCACAGAAATTCTCAGCTGGCCCCATTTGATTGTAATTGTCCTTTGGGTCTCACTGCTGACATTGCAGGCATGGCTGAGGAAAGCTGAGCTGACTCAGTAGCAGACCTGGGTTCAAACTCTGGGTTCACACCTTTTGTCAGCCTTTGGGATCCTTCACATCACCCATGCTTTCTCAATCTCATTTGCAAAATGGGACTTGTTTGAGGGTTAGAAATAATGCATAAGAAGTATCTAATGTGTAGTTGATGACGAATACAGTGGTGATCATTATCAATAAAAAACTTTCCTGGAAAGTCATCTTGTTTTGTGTCCTTATTGTGGGAAATATGAGTCCTTATCTCTAGATTGACTTCACAGGGTTCCATGTCACTCTGACTTTCCACCCTCCAATCCTTTTATGTAAGTTTATTTACTAGTCTGTCTTCAGGACTTGGGTTAAGAATTTGAAATAAATGTTTATTTTAAACATGATAATTTGAGAAGACGCATAAAATGCTTCTAAGAAAGTCTTTTGTTGTTGGGCTGGACTCTTCTATTAGTTGCTCCTTTGGGATTTGCTGCCTTAAGGTCACATGACCGATCAGTTAGAAATCATCCAAGGATCCTGATTCCTTGGCCAGGGCTCCATTCCTAAAATGGGGAAATCTGTTTCTTGGCACAAAGTGCAGGCCACTACTACTACTACTACTACTACCATACATTCAGACTTTTCAATAGTATTTAAAATTTTTTTTATTAGTACAACGTTTGCCATTCATAATTATTACATTCAATGTAGAGAATTGGTACATGTACATAAAACATCTCAATTCTTTTTTTCCCCTTTTACCCACCCCCCCTTTTATTTTACCTGCATCAAGTTAATTTATTTGTCTTGTAAGTCCTTATAAAGTTAATTATTATACATACAGATTAGCAATAAGACTAATAGTTCAAAAACATATAAAGCACATAAGACAATGATATTAAATCAAGGTACACTTTTGGATACATTGTCCGTGCTGGGTTAAAATAGATTTTTTTCTCTGTTTTTTTTAATTATCTGTCTTTTATTTTGGACTTTATATATTTTTTCATGTAAGAGAAACCATGCAATATTTAAGCTTGTGTGTCTGGTTTATTTCACTCAAGAGCATCCATTTTCCTACAAATGACTCTTTTATCCTTCTTTACTGGAGAGTAGTACTTCATTGTGTATAAATTCCACATTTTCTTCATCCATTCATCTGTTGATGGCCATATAGGCTGTTTCTAAGATTTTGTTATTATGAATTATGCTGCTATAAACATGGGTATGCATATATAATTGTGAAATATCTTCAATTCTTTTGGGAAGATACCTAGAAGGGGAATAGCTGGGTCAAATGGAATTTCTTTATTTAGTTTTTTGAGGAAACTCCATATTGGTTTTATCAGTTTACACTCCCACCAATAATGAAGAAGTGTTCCCTTTTCCCCATGGCCTTACCAACATTTGTGGTTGATTGATTTTTTGATAATAGTCATTCTTACTGGAATGAGACAGAATCTCAGTGCTGTTTTAATCTGCCTTTCTCGAATGACCAGTGATGTTGAACATTTTTTCATGTATTTATTGGCTGCTTGCATTTCTTCATCTGAGAAGTATTCATCCCCCCCTCCCTGTACCAGGAATCAAACTCAGGACCTTGTGCTTGCCAGGCAGGTATGGCACAACTGAGCTACATCCCCAGCTCGAGAAGTACTCATTTCTGATGCCTGTTTTGTGATTGGGTCTTAAATTTGGAGGGTCTAATTACTTTGAGTCCTTTATATATTCTAGATAATAGTCCTTTGAGGAGTGGCTGGCAAAATTTTTTTTCCCCCTTCTGTAGGTTATCTCTTCCCTCTATTTGTGGTTTCTTTTGCTGTGCAGAAGCTTTTTACTTTGATGTGATCCTATTGTTGATTCTTGGTATTATTCTTTCACAACCAGGGTTTTGGTAAGAAAGTCTTTGCCTACATCTTTGTCTTTAAGATTTTATCAATTTCATCTTCTAGCAGAATAAGTGTTTCTGTTCTAAAGTTTAGATCTGTAATCCATTTTGATTTTAGTTTAGTGCAGTGAGAGATATAGGTCTAGGTTTAATCTTTTTTTTTTTTTTTTTTTTTTTTTTTTGGTACCGGGGATTGAGCTTGGGACCTTGTGCTTGTGAGGCAGGTGGCGGAACCACTGAGCTAAATCCCTGGCCCTAGGTTTAATCTTTAGTGTGGATAGCCTGTTTTCCCAGGACCATTTTTGTTGTTGTTGTTGTTATTGTTTTTATTGGTACATTTTAGGTATGCTTCATGATCACATTCATCAGAGGGAATTTGTACCTATACATGATAACTCTTGATTCTAATTTTTTCCCCATTCCCTGCCCTCCCTTAAACCCCTCCCCCCCTCCCTATATACATAAGCTTTGTTTCTGTGTTTTTTCCTTCTTACCTTCAATTTTTTTTCTTTCCTTTCTTTCCTTTCCCCTGCTCCCCTCCATAATTCCACTTCCCATTTGAACATTTTCTTCCTATTTCACAATATCTATTATACATTTTGGTTCTCATTTACACCTTCAGTTTCTCACAACAGAGAAAAAATTTGGTATTTACACATGTGTGTCCTATTTATTTTATTTATAAGTACGGCCTCAAGGTGCATTCATTTAGCTATAAATGTCTCAAGTTTATCTTTCTTTATGGCTGAGTTGTACTCCATTTAATTTTTTTAAAAACCCACATCTTCTTTATCCACTCACCAGTTGATGGGCTTCTGAGCTGTTTACAAGATTCAGCTATTACAAACTGTGCTGCTATAAACATGGGTGCACATATATCCCTGAGGTATGATGCTTTAAATTCTTTTAGGACCATACCCAGCATGGGAATAGTTGGGTCAAATGAGACCTCTACACCTAGTTTTTTGAGGAATCTCCACACTGATTTCCACAGTGGTTGCACCAGTATAAACTCCCACCAACAGTGGAGAAGGGTTCCTTTCTCCCCAGAGCCCCACCAGCATTTGTTATTAGTTGATTTCTTGATAGCAGCCATTCTTTCTGGGGTGAGGTAGAATCTCAGCGTTATTTTCACCTGCATCTCTCGAATGAGCAGTGATGTTGAACATTTTTTCATATGTTTATTTGCTGCTTCTACTTTTTCATCTGAGAAATGTCTGTTCATTTCAGATGCCCATTTTTGAATTGGGTCTTTAAATTTGGGAGGTCTGATTTTAAAAGTTCTTTATATATTCTCAATAGTAGTCATTTGTCTAAGGAACAGCTGGTAAAAATTTTCCCCACATTGTAGGTTGTCTCTTTGCTCTGTTGGTGGTTTCTCTTGGTGTGCAGAAGCTTTTTAATGAGATTATATCCCAGTTGTTGATTCTTTGTACTAGTTCATGTATGACTGAGATTATGCTCATAAAGTCTTTTCCTACACCAATGTCTTCAAGAGTTCTAACTAACCTGTCTTCCAGCCGGTTTAGTGTTTCTGTTTTAATATTTAGATCTTTGATCCACTTCAATTTTAGTTTAGTTCATGGTGAGATATATAGTTCTAGTTTTTTTTTTAAATTCTTTTATTGGTACATTGTAGGTAAACAACACAATTACATTTCTCATTGGGAATTGTACCTTTACATGATGCATCTTGGTCCTTATTTTTTCCCCATTCCTAGCCCTCCTTTCACCCCCTCCACCCTTCCCTATTTACAAAGATTTTGTTCCTATTTTTATCATTTTTCCTTTCCCTTCATTCCTTTCCCCTGCCCCTCCCACTACCCCTACCCCTTTGGACTTTTTCTTCCTATTTTACATTATCGATTATTCATTCTCATCATTGGTACATTTTAGGTATACAATATAATGACATTCATCATTGGAAATTTGCACCTTTACATAGTCTCTCTTGGTTCTTATTTTTCACCCTTGCCCAGCCCTCCCTTCAACCCCTCCATTCCTCCCTATTTACAAAGATTTTGTTCCTATTTTTCCATTTTCTCATATTAATCCCATTCCCTTCTATCCTTTCCCCTAGCCCTCCCACTTCCTTCCCCTTTGCCCCTTTTCTTCCTATTTCACATTATATAGGTCTAGTTTTAATCTTTGGCAAGTTGAAACCCAATTTTTCCAGCACCATTTATTAAAGAGGCTCTTTCCTCCAGTGAGGGTGTTTGACTCGTTTGTCAAAGATGAAGTGGCTTAGAATGTCTGGAGTTGTTTCTATGTCTTCTAATCTGTTCCATTGATCCTCAGGTCTGTTTCTTTGCCAGTGCAATGCTGTTTTTATCACAGTGCCTTCGTAGTATGAAGTTGGGGATTGTGATACCCCCTGGCATGTGTTTGTTGCCTCGAATTGCTTTTGCTATTCTAGGTCTCTTCTGGTTCCAAATGAATTTTTTAATTTTTTTCTCTAGTTCTGTTTAATACACTGTTGGGATTTCAATCAGGATTGCATTGAATCTATATAACAGTTTTGGAAGTATAGCCATTTTCACTATGCTGCTTCTTCCTACCAAGGAGCAAGGGATGTCTTTTCATTTTCTGATATCCTCTTCAAACTCTTTTTTTCAGAGCGCTATAGTCTTCAGAGAAGAGGTTTTTGATTTCTTTTGTTAGGTTGATTCCTAGGTATTCCATTTGTTTTGGATGCTATTGTGAAGGGAGTTGTTTCTCCAGTTACTCTTTTTTTTTTTTTTTCCTCTTTTTTTTTTCTCCAGTTACTCTTTCAGTGAGTTGTTCATGTACAGGAAAGCTATTGATTTTTGTGTGTTGACCTTGTATCTAGCTACTCTACTGAATCTTGCTGTTAAGTTTAGAAGTCTTTTGGCAGAGTTTTTGGGGTCCTCTATATGGAGTATCATGTCATCCGCAAATAATTCTTCCTTTAACTTCTTCCTTTTATTTCTTTCTCTTGTCTAATTGCTGTGGCTAATGTTTCCAGGAGTGTTGATAATGGACATCCTTGTCTTGTTCCTGATTATAGCATGAAGGTTTTCAGTTTTTGACTGTTTAGTATGATGTTGGCTATTGGTTTTTCATAGATAGCTTTTATCAGATTGAGATAAAAACCATCTATTCCAATTTTCTGTAGGGTTATTATCACAAATGGGTGCTGGATTTTGTGAAACACCTTTTCTGCATCTATTGAGATGATCATATGGTTTTTGTCCTTGAGTCTGTTAAAATAGTGTATTACATTTATTGATTTATGTATGTCAAACCACCCTTGCATCCCTGGGATGAATTCCACTTGGTTAGGGTTTATAATCTACTTGATGCTCTTCTGATTCTGTTTGCTAGTATCTTTTTGAGAATTTTTGCATCTATGTTCATTAGATAGATTAGCCTATAGTTCTCTTTCTTGTTGGGTCTTTCTTTGCTTTTGGAATCAAGGTAATGCTTGCTTCCAGGATGAATTTCTAAGAATTGCTTCCCTTTCAATTTCATTAAAGAGTTTGAGAAGTAGTGGCATTAGCTCTTCCCTAAATGTCTTGTAGAATTCAGCAGTGAAGCCATCAGGACCTGGGCTTTTCTTTGTTGGTAAGTTTTTAATTACATTTTCTTTCTTTCTTTTCTTTTCTTTTTTGGTACCGGGGATTGAACTCAGGTCCTTCTGCTTGCGCAGTAGGTGGCGAAACCACTGAGCTAAATCCCTGGCCCCAAAAAGCTCAGAGAAATGATGGAAGAAATTGAAACTGCAATTAACACTTTTTTTTTGTTCTTTTTTGGTACCGGGGATCGAACTCTGGTCCTTGTGCTTGCACAGCAGGCAGTGAAACCACTGAGCTAAATCCCCAGCCCTCTTTAATTACATTTTCAATTTCACTGATTGATATTGGCGTGTTTAGAATTCTTATATCTTCTTTGTTTAACTTTGGTAATTCATATGTATCTAGGAATCTGTCCATTTCTTCTGGGTTTTCCATTTTATTGGAGTACAGGTTCTAATGTAGGTATTAATTATCATCTGGATTACTGCTGGATATGTTGAGATTTCACCCTTTTCATTCCTAATTGCATGGATTTGAGCCTTTTCTTTCCTCTTTTTTTTTTTGGATAAGATTGGCTAAGGATTTCTAGATTTTATTTATTCTTTCAAAGAACCAACTCTTCAATTTGTTGATTTTTTTTGTATTGTTCTCTTAATCTCCATTGCATTGATTTCTGCTCTAATCTTTATAATTACCTCCTTTTATGAGTTTTGGGTTTATCTTGTGCTTCTTTTTCTAGAAGCTTGTGGTTCATTAGATTGTGTATTATTATTGTTTGTTGTTATTATTAGCATTAGTTTGTTTATTTGAGCTCATTCTGTTTTCCTAATATGGGCATTCACTGCTATGAATTTCCCTCATAGAATTGCTTTCATTGCATAAGTCCCTCTGTTGTATTGGCATTATCATTAAATTGTAGAAAACGTCTAATTTCTTCAATTTCCTCTGTGACCCATCGGTTGTTCTGAGTGGTGTTATTCAATTTCCATGTGTTTGTGAAGTTCTTGTGGTTTCTTTTGCTATTGATCTCCAATTTCACTGCACTATGGTCTGACAATATGCAGGGGATAACTTCATTTCCTTTGCATTTACTTAAACATGTTCTATGAGCTAGCATGTGGTCTATTTTGGAGAATGACCCACGTGCAGCTGAGAAGAATGTGCATTCTGATTCTGTGGGGTGGAACACTCCGTACACATCTATGAAGTCCATTTGTCCAAAAGTTTGGTTAGTTCTAGTATTTCATTGTTGATTTTTTATCTAGTTGATCTGTCTATTTGTGACAGTGGGTTATTCACGTCCCCCACTACTATTGTATTGGTGCTTATTTGGGTTTTCATGTCCATGAATATTTGTTTTATATAGTTGGGTGTACTAGTATTTGGTGCATATATATTTATAGTTGTCATCCCTTTCTCTTGGATTGTTCCCTTTACAAGGATGTAGTGACCTTCTTTGTCTCTCTTAATCAGTTTTTGTTTGAAATCTACTTTGTTTGCAAAAAGGATAGCTACACCTGCTTTTTTCTGGGTTCCTGTCACATGGAGAATTGTTTTTCATCCTTTTACTTTCAGACTATGAATTTCTTTTTGAATTAAGTGTGTTTCTCATATATAGCTTATTGTTGGATCTTGCTTCTTGATCTCTTCCTCCAATCTGTTTCTTTTGATTGATGAATTGAGGCCATTAACATTGATGGTTATGACTGACATGTATTGACTTATCTTTGTTATAATATTTTCCTGTTGTTGGCTCTTTTATTTTTTCCCCTTTTCCATTTAATTTCTTGCCTTGCCTTTTGGCTTTGGTCTGTTGTGGCTCATGGAGTTGTGACCCTCACTGTCTTTATCTAGGATATTGTTTAGAATTTTTTTGAGTGCTGGTTTGGTATTCATGAAGTTTCTCAGGTGTTCCTTGTCACGGAAGTGTCTTATTTCCCTTTCAGTTTTGAAAGATAGATTTGCAGGATACATCAATCTTGGTTCAAGGTTGTTTTCTTTTAGGGGTTGAAATACTTTGTTCCAGGCTCTCCTTGCCTTGAGGTTTTTGTGTTGAGAAGTCTGCTGTGATTCTGATGGGCTTCCCTTTGTATGTGATTTGTTTCTTTTCTGTAACTCCTTTTAATATTTTGTTCTTCTGTTGGATTTCTGGAATCTTGACTATTATATGCCTAGGTGTAGATTTTTTTTGATCATGGCTAGTTGGAGTCCTATATGCCTCAGTTATCTGTATGCCAAATTCTTTTCCTCTGCTTGGATGTATTCTGCCATTACTTCTGTGAACAGTTGTTTTTTTATGTCCTTTGCAATTTCTCCTGCTTTTTCATTGACTCCAATCAGTCTTATGCTATTCTTCTTAGTGTCATCTAGCAGCTGCTGGATTGATTTCTGTTGGTCCTTTACTATTTTATGAAATCTCTCTTTTCATGGTCATTAACCACAATCCTGTCTTATATCTGATATTCTGTCTTCACATTGGCTCATTCTGCTGTGACTACTTGCAATGGAGTTTTTAATCTCCTGGATATTTGTGTGAATCTGTTTCATGGATTCCATTTCTTTCCTATGTTGGGCATTTATTGTTTCCATTTCATTCCTTTGTTGGACATTCATGGCTTCCATCATGGTTCTGAGATCCTCAATTTTTTTTTTATCTGTTTCTGTTGTGAGTCTCTAATCATGTTTTTCATTTTGCTCACCCTCTATGTGGTTACCTGGGAAATTATTTCTGTTTCAATTTTTTCTAGAGCCTCATTCATCTGTTTTGTTACTTTCTGTGTTATCAGTTCAGGATGTCTAGCGGGTTGTCAGATTTTTCCACCTTTTTACCCCCAGAATTTGTGTTTTGTAAGCTAGAAGTCTGGGTTTGTGCTTTGTGTAAGTGTCTTCTCATTTCTATTTTTGTTGTTGATGTTTTTGGTTTAAGTCCTGGGTTGATACTTTTATATTACTTATTGTATCTTTATTACTAGTATTTAGAACCCTTAAGTAATGATTACTTGTCAGAGGTGTCTTCCAGGTATAGCTGGTCTTTAGGTTTTGAGTCTGTAATGACTCTTAGGCACTCTCTGTTTTGGTATATTAGGAAGGTCAACTGATTACAACAATCATGACACCTTGGCCCAAGTAATACAATTGGCATGAACAATAGCATCAAACACAGCTTAGAAAATGACAAATTATGGTAACTATTAATCTGTCACCTTTAACCAGTGAACAAGATCAAAATAAAGGACCAAGGGCTGGGGATTTAGTTCAGTGGTGCCACACCTACCTTGCAAGCGCAAGGTCCTGAGTTTGATCCCTGGTACTGGAAAAAAACAAAAATCAAGGACCAACCTGACATATGTTTGCAGCAAATAAGCCCTTCAATATAGCAAATTTACCCTTTGGGATGAGGACTTAGAAGGAGTTGGGGAGGGGGGATAGAGACATAGAAGGAGAGGGACAGGTTAGAAGTGAAGCCAGAAGGCACAGGAAGATCATACAAACTTTGGGAAACTGGTGAAGACAGGAGAAAAAGACAGAAGGAAGGAACAAAAACAAGAACAGAACAAACTAACAGCAACAGGAAAGCTAAAAACTGTATTCACTCTTCTGTAAAAATAAGGCAATGGAAAGAAGAAAAGAGGAAAAAATATCTGAAATAGGACAGGAACAGGAACATTGATGGAAAAGGGAGAAAGAAAAAAAAGAAAGAGGGTCCCCTTCAGGGTATGTCTCTGCTGTCACTGTAAACAATGTGGGCAGCAGGGTGCAGATCCAAGTCAATGAGTCTCAGTGAGCCAGCCATAGTCCACTGAGATTCAGGCTAGTTTCTGGCTGCAAGGCTCAAGTTGAGCTCCCTGACCTCCTGCAGGTTTGAACACTTCAGTGTTCTACTGCAGGTTTGAGGCAGCCTTCTCTCAAAGCAAGTCCAGGTTCCAGTAGGAGGTGTTGATCCCACTACACCAACTGGTGCACCTTTATTACAGAGACTTTCTTCACACTCCCAGTGGGCTTCAATTTTCATCAAGGAGCCTCAGGGAGGCCCTCTCTCTGCTGCTCACTGCTGCTCTGTCTTCTGGAACTCATAACAATGGCCTTTATGGCACTGGGAGCCTTTGCCCTGGAGGTGGTGGTGGTGGTGGTCCTGGGCCTCCCTTCAGCAGTTCCCCCAGCACCATTTGTTAAAGTGGCTATCTTTCCTCCAGTGAAAGGATTTGACCCATTTGTCAAATATAACATAGCTGAGTTGTTTCTGCATCTTCTAGGTTTTTTTTCCATTGATCCACATGTCTTCTTTTTTTTTCTGATATCATGCTGTTTTTATCACTATAGATTTGTAGTATAACTTTAAGTCTGGGATCATGATGCTCTGTCTTGCCCTTCTTGCCCAGAATTTGCTATTCTAGATTTCTTCTGGTTCCATATGAATTTTAGGCTTGCTTTCTCCAGTTCTGTAAGGAATACTACTGGTATTTTTATTGCAATTCCATTAAATCTATTACAGTTTTGGAAGTATGGCCATTTCCACTATATTGGTTCTGCCTACCCAGGAACAGGAGGTATCTTTCTATATTCTGATATCCTCTTTAATCTCCTATTCCAGATTGTAGTTTTTGTTGCAGAGTTCTGTCCTCTCTTGGTTAAGTTAATTCCTAAATATTTCATTTTTAGGATACTATTGTGAATGGTCTATTTCCCTGATTTCCCTCCTAGTGAGTTTGTTGTTGGGTGTACAGGAATGCTATTGACATTTGAGTGTTGAATTTGTACCCTGCTATGCTACTGAATTTTGTTATTATTTCTAGAAGTCTTTTAGTGGACTTTAACTTCTTTCTTTCCTATTTCTATCCCTTTATTCTTTCTCTTCTCTAAATGCTCTAGTTGATTATTTGAGAACAGTATTGAACAGAAATGGTGATAGTGGACATCTTTGTCTCATTCCTTATTTTAGAGGGAAAACTTTCATCTTCTCTCCATTTAGTATGATGTTGGCCATTGGTTTCTCATAGATGACTTTTATCAGAATGAGATAAAGACTTTCAATTGATATTTTCCTCAAGGTTTTTGTCATGAATGTGTGATAGGTTTTGTCAAATGCTTTTTCTGCGTCTATTGAGATGATCATGTGGTATTTGTCCTGGCTTTTGTTTATGTGGTATTTTACATTTATTGATTTGTGTATGTTGAACCATTCCTGCATCCCTGGAATGAAACCTACTTGGTCAGGACATATGATCTTTTTGATGATTTGTTGCATTCTTTTTTTTTGTATATCCTTTTATTGGTACATTTTAGGTGTACAATATAATGATACTCATCATTGGAAATATGCACCTTTACATACTCTCTTGGTTCTTGATTTTTTCCCTAGCCCTGCCCTCCCTTCAACCCCTCTATCCCTCCCTATTTACAAAGACTTTGTTTCCATTTTTTCATTTTCTCATATTAATTCAATTCCCTTCTTTCCTTTCCCCTACCCCTCCCACTTCCCCTTCCCCTTTGCCCATTTTCTTCCTATTTCACATTATCTACCATACCTTTTAGTTCTTATTTACACTTTCAGTTTCTCACACTACAGAAACTATTCAGTATTTACACATATGTGTCCTATTTATTTCACTTAAGAGTATTGCCTAAATGTGCATCCATTTAACAATAAATTTCTCCTTTTTGATGGCTGAGTAGTACTTCATTTTATTTTGAAAAAACCCCACATTTTCTTTATCCAGTCTCCAGTTGATGGGCATTTGGGCTGTTTCCAAGTTTTAGCTATTACAAACTATACTGCTGTGAACATGGGCACACATATATCACTGTGGTATGATTCTTTTAATTCTTTGGGGAAGATACCCAGCAGGGGAATAACTGGGTCAAATGGGACTTCCAGTCCTAGTTCTTTGAGGTATCTCCATACTGATTTCCACAGTGCTTGCACCAATCTACAGTCCCACCAGCAGTGGAGCAGGGTTCCTTTTTCCCCACAACCCGTCAGCATTTGTTATTGGTTGATTTCATGATAGCAGCCATTCTGTCTGGAGTGAGGTGGAATCTCAGTGTTGTTTTCATTTGCATCTCTCGAAAAACCAGTGATGTTGAACATTTTTTCATGTGTTTATTTGCTATTTCTACACCTTTGTGTGAGAAATGTCTGTTCATTTCAGGTGCCCATTTTTGGACTGGGTCTTTAAATTTGGGAGGTCTGATCTTTCTAAGTTCTTTGTAGAGGCTAGTAGGCCTTCGTCTGAGGAACAGCAGGTGAAGATTTTTTTTCCCACACTATGGGTTGTCTCTTCACACTGTTGGTGGTTTCTCTTGCTGTGCAGAAGCTTTTTAGTAAGAAGAGATCCCACTTGTTGATTGTTTGTGCTAGTTCACGGGCAACTGAGGTTTTGTTCATAAAATCTTTTCCTACACCAATGTCTGCAAGGGTTCTACCTAACCTCTGTTCCAGCCAGTTCAACGTTCCTGTCTTAATATTTAGATCTTTAATCCATTTCAAGTTTAGTTGAATGCATGGTGAGAGATATAGGTCTACTTTAGTTTTTGGCAAGTTGAAGCCCAATTTTTCCACCACCATTTATTAAAGAGACTATCTTTCTTCCAGTGAGGAAAGTTTAGATCCTTTGTGAAAGATGAGGTGGCTGAGTGTGCCTGGAGTTGTTTCTGGATCTTCTAATCAGTTCTTCTGGTCCTCAGGTCTGTTTCTTTGCCAGTGCCATGCTGTTTTTATCACAGTAGCTTTATAGTATAGTTTCAAGTTGATGGGTTGTAATACCCCCTGTCATGTCTTTGTAACCTAGAATTGCTTTTGCTATTCTGGGTCTCTTCTTGTTCCAAATGAATTTTTGGATTGTTTTCTCATGGTCCATGAAGTATGCTGCTGGGATTTCAATTGGGATTGCATTGACTCTATATAGCAGTTTTGGAAGTATGACCATTTACACTATGTAGATCCTTCCTACCCAGGAGCAAGGGATGTCTTTCCATTTTCTGATATCCTCTTCAACCTTTTGTCAAAGTGCTATAGTTTTCAGAGAAGAGGTCTTTGATTTCTTTCATTAGGTTGATTCATATGTATTTCAGTTTTTTGGATGCTATTGTGAAAGGAATTGTTTGCCCTGTTTCTCTCTCAGTGAGTTTGTTGTTTATGTAGAGGAAAGCTATTGATTGTTGTGTGTTGACCTTCTATCCAGCTACTTTACTGAATTTGGTTATTAAGTCTAGAAGACTTTTGGTGGAGTTCTTGGGGTATTTTATATAGAGTATCATGTCATCTGCAAATAATGACAATTTGACTTCTTCATTTCCTATTTTCATTCCCTTTATTTCTTTCTCTTTTCTAATTGCTGTGGCTAATATTTCCAAAACTATATTAAACAGGAGTGTTGATAGTGGACATCATTGTGTTGTTCCTGATTTTAGTGTGAAGGATTTCAGTTTTTGACCATTTAGTATGATATTGGCTGTTGGTTTTTCATAGATGACTTTTATCAGATTGAGATAGAGACCGTCTCTTCCAATTTTTTGTAGGCTTTTTATCATAAATGCATGTTGCATTGTGTCAAATGTTTTCTGCATCTATTGAGATGTTCATATGGTTTTTGTCCTTGACTCTAATGATACAGTGTATTTCATTGATTGATTCGCGTATGTTGAACCATCCCTGCATCCCTGTGATGAATCCCACTTGGTCAGGGTGTATGATCTTCTTGATGATCTTCTGCATTCTATTTGCCAGTATCTTATTAAGGATTTTTGCATCTATGTTCATTAGTGAGATTGGCCTTTAGTTCTCTTTTTGGGTTGGATCTTTCTCTGCTTTGGGGATCAAGGTGATGTTTGCTTCCAGGAATGAATTCGGGAGTATTGTTTCCCTTTCAATTTCATTGAAGAGTTTAAACAGTAGTGGCAGTAGTTACTCTCTAAATATCTTATAGAATTCAGCGGTGAAGCCGTCAGGACCTGGACTTTTCTTGGTTGTTGAGTTTTTAATTACATTTTCAATTTCATTATTGATATTGGGTTTTTAGAATTTTTAGGTCTTCTTCTTTCAACTTTGGTAATTCATACATGTCTAAGAATCTGTCCATTTCTTCTGTGTTTTCCATCTTATTGGCATATAGTTTCTGGAAGTAGGTATTGATGATTTCTGGATTTCTGCGCACCTGTTGTAATTTCACCCTTTTCATTCCTAATTACATGGATTTGGGCCTTTTCTTTCCTTTTTCTGATAAGGTTCACTAAGGGTTTGTCAATTTTGTTTATTCTTTTGAAGAGCCAACTCTTGGCTTCATTGATTTTTTGTATTGTTTTCTTAGTCTCCATTGCATTGATTTCTGCCCTGATCTTTATAATTTCCTCCCTTGTATGAACTTTGGGTTTGTCCTGCTCTTCTCATTCTAGAAGCTTGAGGTTCAGCATCAGGTTGTTTAATTGGGCATGCTCTGTTTTCCTAATATGCGTATTCACTGCTATGAATTTCCCTCATAAGACTGCTTTCATTGTGTCCCATAGATTCCGATATGTTGTATTGTCATTGTCATGTATTTGAAGGAACTGTCTGATTTGTTCTTTAAATTCCTCTGTGACTCATTGGTTATTCATAATTGTGTTGCTCAATTTCCATGTGTTTATGAAGTTTTTGCAGTTTCTTTGATCTCCAATTTCATTGCACTATGGTCTGATAATATACAGAGGATAACTTCAATTCCTTTGCGCTTACCTAAATGTGTTGTATGAGCGAGTATGTGGTCTATTTTGGAGAATGATCCATGTGCAGCTGAAAAGAATGTGTATTATGATTTTGTGGGGTGAAACACTCTGTAAACATCTGTTAAGCTCATATGTTCAAGAGTTTGATTGAGTTCTAGTATTTCATTGCTTGTTTTTTGTCTAGTTGATCTATCTATTTGTGACAATGGGGTATTCAGGTTCCTCACTACTGTTGTATTAGTGCTTGTATGGTTTTTCATGTCCATTAGTATTTGTTTTGTATAGTTGGGTGCACTAGTGTTTGGTGCATAGATATTTGTGGTTATCATCTCATCCTCTTGGATTGTTCCCTTTACAGGGATATAGTGTCCTTTTTTGTCTCTCTTCATCACTGTGGGTTTGAAATCCACTTGGTTTGCAAAGAGGATAGCTACTTCTGCTTTTTTTCAGGTTCCCGTAGCATAGAGTGTTGTTTTCCACCCTTTGACTTTCAGTCTATGAGTTTCCTTTTGAATTAAGTGTGTTTCTTGTATGCAACATATTGTTGGATCTTGCTCCTTGACCCATTCTGCCAGTCTATTTCTTTTGATTGGTGAATTGAGACCATTAACATTGATGGTTATAACTCATACATATTGACTTATCATTGTCATGACTTTTTCTTTTTGTTGGCTTCTCCCCATTTACATTTAATTTCTTGTCCTGCCCAGTGGATTCATTTTTCTGGGCTTCCTGACTTTATGATCCTCATTGTCTTTTCCTAGGATTTTGTCTAAAATTTTTTTGAGTGGTGGTTCGATATTCATGAAGTTCCTAAGGTACTCTTTGTCATGAAAGTATCTTATTTCTCCATCCATTTTGAAAGATAATTTTGTAGGGTACATCAATCTGGTTTGGAGCTTGTTTTCCTTTAGGGCTTGAAATACATCACTCCAAGCTCTTCTTGCCTTGAGGGTTTACATTGAGAAGTCTGCTGTGATTCTGATGGGCTTTCCTTTGTATGTGATTTGTTTCTTTTCTCTAACTGCTTGTAGAATTTTGTTCTTCTGTTGTGTTTCTGGAATCTTAACAATTATATGCCTATGTGTAGATTTTTTTTGATCAAGTCCTATATGCCTCACTTATCTGTATGTCAAGTTCTTTTCCCCTCCTTGGGAAGTTTTCTGCCATCACTTCTGTGAACAGATTTTTTTATGTCATCTGCACTGTCTCCTGTTTCTTCATTGACTCCAATCAGTCTTATGTTATTCTTCTTTGCATTGTCTAGCAGCTGCTGAATTGACTTCTCATATTCCTTTACAATTTTGAAGCAGTTTTTCTTTTCCTGGTCACTAATTGCAATCTTATCTTCTACATCTGAAGTTTTGTCCTCACATTGGCTCATTCTGCTGCATAGACTTTCAATGGAGTTTTTAATCTCCTGGATATCTGTTTACATCTGTTTTATGGATTCAATTTGTTTCCTATGTTGAGATTGCATCATGTTCCTTAGTGCCTCTATTTTTTTTTAATCTGTGTCCTCTCTAGATTTAATAATCATGTCTTGGACTATGGGCACAATCTCTGCTGTTATGTGAGAAATTATTTCTGATTTCATTTTTTCCAGATCATGTTTTGTTGCTAGTTCAGGGAGTCTAGGTGGTTGAGTATCAGAGTGCTCCATCTAATTTCTCTTTGGGGTTGCTGTTGGTGACCTGGAAGTTTGGTTCTGAGGCTTGTTTATGTGTCTTCTGATATCGATGCGGGGGCGGTTGTTGCTGGTGCTTGCATGGCTCACCTCCTCTGTGCTGGGACCTGTGGGACACCTATCCGGAAGCCTTGTCTGAACTGGGAGCTGTGGCATGCTAACCCAGAAGTCTCCTCTGCACTGGGAGTTGTGGCATGCCCACTGGAAGCTTCCTCTCTCCTGGGAGCTGTCGATTTGCTGCATTCTGCTTGCCAGTATCTTATTGAGGATTTTTACATTTATGTTCATTAATGAGTTTGGCCTGTAGTTCTCTTTTTTGGTTAGGTCTTTTTCTAGTGTTGGAATCAGGGTAATGCTTGCTTCCAGGAATGACTTTGAGAGTACCACTTCCCTTTTGATTTCATTAAAGAGTTTGAGGAGTATGGCATTAGATCTTCTCTAAAGTTCTTGTAGAATTTGTAAGTGAATCCAGTGGGACCTAGGCTTTTCTTAGTTGGTAGTATTTTATTTTTTATTACTTCTTCAATTTCACTGACTTATTCTCTGGCTTATTTAGGATTTTTATATCTTCTTGGTTCAGCTTTGGTAATTCACTTGTATCTAGGAATTTATGGATTTCTTCTGAATTTTTGGTTTTATTAGAGTACAGTTTCTTAAAGTAGCTGCTGATAATCAGGTTTTTGGTGGAATCTGTTGTAATTTCATCTTTTTTCATTTCTAATTGCATAGATATGGATCTTTTCTTTCCTTATTTTGGTAAGATTGGCTAATGATTTATCTATTTTGTTTAATCTTTCAAAGAATCAACTCTTTGATTCATTGATTCTTTTTTTTTTAGTCTCAATTTCATTAATTTTTGCTCTGATCTGTATTATTTCCTTCCTTATACTTGCTGTGGGTTTGGGTTGTTTTTGTTTTTCTTTCTTTCTTCCTTTTTTTTTTGTTGATATAAGGTCTCACTATGTAGTTCAGGTTGGCCTTGAACTCATTATGTAGCCCAGGTCGACCTTGAACTGACAGCAATCCTTCTCCCTCAGCCTCCCAAGTACTGGGATTACAGGCATGTGCCACCACACTTGGCCTTATTCTTGTTTTTCAAAGACCTTGAGGTGCATTCTTAGGTTATTTATGTGAGCTTGCTTTGTTTTTCTGATGTGTGAATTCACAGCTATAAACTTCCCTTTTAGGACCTCTTTTATTGTGTCTCATAGGTTCCAATATATCACACCAGCAGTATCATTTGATTGTAGAATCTGTCTAATTTCTTCTTTAATTTCATCTGTGACCCATTGACTTTTCAAGAAGGTATTATTTAATTTCTATGTGTTCTCATAGTTTCTGTGGTTCTTTTGTCATTGATTTCTAATTTTATTGCACTATGATCTGGTAATATACATGGGGTAATTTTTATTATTTTCCATTTTCTTAAGCATGCTTTATAGGCCATATGGCCTAGTATATAGTCTGTTTCAGAGAAAATCCCATGTGCTGCTGAGAAGAATGTGCATTCTGTTTTTTTCTGGGTGGAACAATCTTCTTGTGGCTTGTGGCCTGATGTGTGTCCCAAAGCCTCATGCAGTTATAGGTGGGGCTTTTTCAGAAATGGCTGAATTTAGAGTGTGTGATTGATTCATGGTGCAATGCTAGGCTCAAGGGCGTTAGGATTAAGGGTGTGAGTGCTACCCACCCTAAGAAGTCTGGATAAGATAAAAGGGGGAAAAAGATGCTGTTAAGGTTCCTTGCTTGCTTGCTCTCACCTGTCTGCTGCCACAAACTGTTGCCCCTCTGCCATGTGCCACCCTACCTTGGAGCCAGCTGATTATAGACTGAAACCTCCACAGACTTTTAGCTAAACAAACCTTTCCTCCTTTAACTTTTGATGTCAAATATTTTGTCTCAGCAAAGAGAAAAGTAACAAACACAACTCTGTAGATATCTATTAAATCCATTTGTTTGAAGGTTTGGTTTAACTCTGATATTTCTTTGTTGATCTTTTGTCTAGTTGATCTGTTGATTTGTGACAAAGAGGTACTGAGGTTTCCCATTCAAAGTTGCACTGGTATTTATCTGATTTTTCATGCCCATTAGTGTTTGTTTTATGAAATAGGGTGCACCAATATTTGGTGCGTATATTTTTATAATTATTATCTCTTCCTATTGAATTGTTCCCTTAACCAATATACCTTCACTACCTTCTTTGTTTGGCTTGAAATTCACTTTGTCTGAAATTAGGAGAGCAGCTCCTGCTTTTTTTCTGGGTTCCTGTTCCATGAATATTGTTTCCCATCCTTTGGTTTTTAATCTTTGAGTTTCTTTTTGAATTAAATGTGTTTTTTTGTGTACTGCATATTGTTGGGTTTTGTTTCTTGATCCATTCTGCCAATCTGTGCCTTTTGATTGGGGACTTGAGACCATTCACATTGAGAGTTATTACTGAGTTATTGACTTATCCCTGTCATTGCTTTATTTTCTTGTTGCTGATTTCCTCATCCCCTGCCCTTTGCTTAGCTACTCATCCTGCCAGGTGTATTCATTCTTTTTAACCTAATGGCATTGTTGGCTTTATTGTCTCTTTCTAGGATATCCTTGAAAATATTTTTGTAAGACTGATTTGATGTCTATGAATTTCTTTAGGTGTTCCTTGTCATGGAAATGCCTTATTTCTCTGTCAATTTAAAAGGAAAGTTTTTCAGGATACATAAGTTGAGGTTGGAAGTTGTTATCTTTTAGGTTACTCCAAGCCCTCTTGGCCTTTAAGTTTTGTTTAGAGAAGTCTAATGTAATTCTAATGGTTTACCTTTATATATAATTCATTGCCTTTCTCTAACAACTTTTTTGTCCCTGTGATGGACTTTTGGTACTTTAAGTATAATGTGGCTCAGAGAGGTTCTCTTTTGGCATGGCTATTTGGGCTTGAAATGCCTCATTTAGCTGTATGTTTATTTCTTTACTTATATTTGGGAATATTCTGCCATTATTATGTGAACATATTTTTTTATGCCATTTGGTGTTGTCTTTTGATTTTTCACTTATTCCAATTATTCTAAGATTAACCTTCTTTGTGCCATCTAAGCAGTTGCTGGATCCATTTTTCATGGTCTCCTGTTACTTTTAAGGTGTCTTTGAGTAGTTGGTTTTGAAGGGACCATTGTATTCTAGTTCTGAAAATATGTTCTTACATGGTTGGTTCTGCTACTCATACTTTCAATATGAGTTTTAATCTCCTGGATTTCTGATTTAAACCTTTTCATGGATTCTAATTCTTTGGTAAACTTGTCATTTGTGTTTTGTATCATTTAGTTTAGCTCATCTAGCTTTTTATGAGTGTCTTCTGAAAGCTTGTTCGTCTTTTTTTGTTTTTACTTCCATTTTCTGTTTAGTTATATCTTCTCTAATCCTTTTGAGTACCTCTTTGACCTCTTTTCTAACCTCCTCTGCTATCCTTTCAAGTAATTTGGGTGTGCTATTCTGCCCCTCATTGCCCCCTGGATTGGTTTCAGGACAGTTGGGAATTTTTGGAGCCATTTTGTTGCCTTTTCTTCTTGTGTTTCCAGTGTTTTGTTTGTTTTGGTTTGTGTTTTGTGTGGATGGATATAGTCTAAAGACTTCGTTGCTAATTTAGAGATCTCGAGTTGGTTTTTAGTGATGTTATTTGGCCATGGCTAACTATAATTCTTTGCCACAGATCAAAGATCCAACAACCTTGGTTAATTTGGGAGAGGGGGATGCAGTGTACTTAGCCCAGCAACCAAATTCTCTAGGAATATGCTCTAGTATTGTTAATGTCACAAAGGCAATCTGAGTTTTGGCTTCAGAGAAATAGTGACAATTATGAGACCCTGTCAATATCAAGTGAATCAATCACAGTAGTATTCTCCAAGACAAATTAGATATTAAGATATCATGAGAAACAATTATGTACTACCCTTAATCTTAGAAAAGAAATCAGCAATTGGGATGTAAACATTAAGGCAACCAGGTATTGACTTACAGCTAAAATGTACTACATATGATAGCTATATCTCTGCTAATGGTAAAAAAAAATTCAACAATAATTTTACAGAGGTAATTATAAAAGATTAACAAAGTTTATGGTTAATGATTATACTAGTATAGGGCTTGGGAATGGGGGAATACAACAGGAAAACTTTGAAACCTTAAAATCTATGATATAAGAAGGAAAAGAGACAAGTGCTACAAAGATCTTACTGGGGAATAGAAGAATATTTATAGAATCATGTAGAGGTAAGAAAAAAACTGTCAAGGGATAGAAGAGAAAAAGAAGGAGAAAAAAGCAAGAAATTATATGAATAAAAATAAGACAGAAATAATTAAGGGGAGAAAAATTAAAAGGGAGAAGAGAAAAAAATAGAGAAAAAGAGTAAGAAAAAGAGATAAGAAGCAAGGCAGAAACAAAAAGGAAGATTTCCCAAGCTCCACAAAACTGATGAAGAAGAAAGGAGGGAAAGAAAGAAGAAAAAGAACACAAAAAACCAGAAAAAACCAATGTCACACTCACAAAACAAAAAACAAAAACAACTCAACCAAATGAAGAAATGAATGAAAACAAAAAGTAAAAAAAGAAAAAAAAAGAAAAAGAAAGAAATTTCTCTGTGATTTTGAACATATGGTTTTCTTCTGGGGTCTACAATTTTGGGATGGTGTCCAATTCAATATCTGTCCCTGCTTTCATTGGTAGATAAAGAAAGCAGTCAGAGCCCACATCCACGAAGGCTGCAATCACTAGCAGTCAGTAGGATTAGGGTGGGTGTGCCAATTCTGGGACTTTCAAATCCACCTCAATTCAGGCTGAGCCTGGCTTCTAGCTGTGGGTTTGGGGCCTGGGTCATTTAGCTTATACCCATCTGGGGTCTCTTCCAGCCTGACCAGTGATCCCTGATCATGTATGTCTCCCATGGCTCTTCCTATGGGAGTATAAGTCTCAATATATTTTTATTAAAACTTTTTTGTTCGTAAAAGTAACACAGTATTGGCTGGGGATGTATTTCAGTGGTAGAGGACTTGCGTAGCATGCATGAACTCTTGGGTTTTATCCCTAGCACTTCAAAACAAATAAACAAAAACAAAAACCATCTGAAAACCCAACCATTTTTTTCAGATGATATTTCGTTATTAGTCTCTAAGGATTTTTTTCATATATACATAATTTCATTGATTTATTCTAGTAACAACTCCATGAGCTAGAGAGGTAGAAAAGGATATCACTTGGAGACAAAGGCCAAGGTGAAGGACTTCATTCCAAGCATAAGGCCTCACTTCCACTCAGAGTAATATCATTAATTAGGCCCAGGCTTTTCTGTGGGCAGACTGTAATCTACCTATGGATCTCAAAGTCACACCTGGTTAATTTCCCAGCTGACAATTGCCACCTGCTCCCCTCCCTGTGGGAAATTCCCGAGGGGAGCTTGTCCAACACTGACTCAGCCAGCCCACAGCTCACCAGCCTTCCAACACCACTGCTTCACCCACCTTGATCGTACTTGAAGGAAATCAAAAGTCACACCTTCTTGGGAAAGAACTAGGGCCTCTCGCTGGAGCTCATACTGTGTGCCACCCACGCAGCTCACATTCATTCAGACTCACAGATCAGGCTGAATTTCAAGAGCAGTGATGTGGCTCAGGCTGGGAGAGTCTGGGGGAAGAAGCTCATTTCTTGGTGGTCTGTAGGTGTGATAGACTTTGAGTCTCTGAGTCCTTCTTTGCAACAGAAAACACAATACTCGCTCCTCTTGGTGGAGTTCACATTCTTTCAATAGGGTTCTGAGGTCAAAGGTTTCACCAGGTAGTCTTTCCTTGACTACACTGCTTGTTTTTATTGTTTGAGCTGGGTATTACTAGTAAGAGCTAACATTTATTGAGTATATAACATGTGCCACAGGCACCACATTGCACAAAATAGTCTGTCTATTAATAGTCTGTGTCCCAGGGAACACAGCCATGAATAAAGCTTTCTTGAAGTTTACAATCCATTGGGATGACAGCCACTAGACAAGCACTGAGTTGATGGAATGATTATGAGACAAAGTGTTATAAGAGGTGGAAGCCAGGTTGCTTTAAGAGCTTGTTAATGACATTACTCAATCTTCAAGTAGCTCTGGGAAGGAGGTACAGTGGTACCTTGGTTCATGCACTTAATTGGTTCCATGATTCTGGGCAAGATGGTCACATTTGTGTTCATCTAGGGAAGATGGCTGCGATCATGTTTGTCACTTGATACAAAGTTCGATAATGGAAGCAAAGTTGTTCCAAATGCTTCTGTTTGCAAACCAAATTGTTCATGAACAGGAGCATTCCTAAGCTGAGGTATTACTGTACTGCTATCTCTCACTTTTCAGACAACACATCTTGAGCCCAAGGGAGAAAGTAGTAAAAGAGAATGCTGTAGTTTGACCAAAGATCTACCTAATGCTAAGGACATGGGAGCACTCCTCGTCTGCATTTTAGGCTAATATTCAGAAATGAGACCATTCACCATTGTTACAAGTGCATATCTACATCAGTTTAAATGGAAACACATTGTTGTTGTGGTAGAAGATCAAGGAAGGAAGGACCACAGGGAACTCATGTGCATTTGGCCACTGGTCTGAAGTCTTCCAGGCTTTTTCGGGAATCATCCAGGCAGTTCCATCAGCAGCCTCTGCTACCTCTGCTGGAAGATAAATTTGGGGCCTGTCTGGAGGTATGCGGGGCAGTTCTTGGAGCTTCTGATGTTTCCATTATTATTTTTAATAATAGTTTTATTGAGATACACTTCACACACCTTGTAATTCACTAATTTAAAGTGCACAATTCAATGGTGGTTAGGATATTTACAATTGTGGATCAATCACTAAACTCCCCAATTCTTGAACATTTGTATCACTCCAAAAGGAAACCACACCCATCAACAGTCAATCCTCATTTTCCCCTAATGCAATGGGATTTTAGTATAGAAAGACAGGATACCGAGGCAGTTTTTCTCAGGAAGTGGTGGATTCATATCCAAAAGGTGAGTGCTGAACATGGTGTAGTTGCACCCTTTTATACAGTTTTTGTGTCTTTGTCTCCCTTATATGGGCATACACTATCATTTTATAGTCTGGTTGGGTATACATTAACATTCTGCAGTGTGGTTGGGTATAATTTATGTTACAGAGTTGCCTCAGAACTACACATGCCTACACAGAAGCTGATATGTTACATTGTAAAAAGTCCCCCCACCCCACATGACATGTCAGGAGGGGCCCTACCACACTAACTGTTCTCTCCCATATCCCCACCTCTAGGAAACCACTGGTCTACATGCTTTCACTAATAAATTTGCCTATTCTACCTTTTCATACAGATGGGATCATATAATATGTGGCCTTTTGTGATTGGTTTCTTTCAAGGTTTTCAAGTTTCATTCATGTAGTGTTTATCAATTTCTTTTTATTGTTGGACACAATTCCATGTTATGGATATAGCACATTTATCTGTTTATCAGTCAATGGACATTTTAGTTGTTTTCACTCTTTGATTATTATGAATAATGCTGGTATGAACATTTGTGTACAAACTTTTGTATGTACGTTTTTCTCTTGAGTGTATACCTAAGGTTTGAATTATCAAATCATATACTATGTCATATCATTTACCATATGGTTAATCTTTTGAGGAATAGTCACACTGTTTTCTAAAAAAATATTTGCACTCTTTTACACTCTCACTAGCAGTACATATTATGGCTCAACTTTGTTCACATCCCTACCAACACTTGGTTATTTCTGTCTTTTTTATTATATCCCTTCTAGTGGATATAAAGTGATATTTGGTTTTGATTTCCATTTCTCTGATGGGTAATGATGTTAAGAATCCTTTTCTGGACTGGGGATTTAGCTCAGTGGTTTCGCCGCCTGCTGTGCAAGCGCAAGGACCCGAGTTCGATCCCCAGTACCAAAAAAAAAAAAAGAATCTTTTTCTGTGCTTATTGACCACTTGTATATTTTCAGAAAAATGTATATTCTGATTCTTTATCCATTTATTAAGTATTTGTCTTTTTGTTATTGAGTTTTAAAAGTTCAAGTATTTTGCATACAAGTCCCTTATCAGATGTATGATTTACAAGTAATTTTTCCCATTCTGTGGGTTTTTTCACTTTCTTAATTGGTGCTCTTTGAAGTATAAAAGTTGTTCATTTTGATGATGTCCAATTTATCTGTTTTTTTGTGCATATCGTTTGTGGTTTTGATGTCTAAGCTAAGAAACCATTGCCTAATCAAGTCCATAAAGACATGCTTATCTTTTTTCTATGAGCTTAAAAGGTTAGCTCTTATATTTAGTTCTTTGACTCATTTTGAGGTAAACTTTGCATATGGTGTGAGCAAGGGGCCCAACTTCATTCTTTTGAATGTGGATATCAGTTTTCCCAGCACCATTTGTTGAAAAGACTATTCTTTCCTTCTTGAAATGTCTTTCGCATCCATTGTTATTTTTTTCTAATTTGTTTTTATTGTGGTAAAATGCATATAAAATTGACTGTCTTCACCATTCATTGTTATTTTTAAGGCATTAATAAAACAACAGAAGCTAAATAAATTGCAGAGAAATTTCTTGATGATTATTGGATAGTAATGATTCATAATAGCTGCTCTGTGCATGTCACAAACATTACTTTGTTTAATTCTCACAGTAATGGTTATTCCCATTTTAGAGATGAGGAATTGAAAGGCCAGGAAGGTTGGCCAAAGGTCAACTGTTAATAATCAGTGGTCTTGGACTTTGAATCCAAACTCTAGTACTGGTATTAGCAGTTACTGGCTTATTCAACAATAGCTAACTCTATGTCAGCTACTATTGTAAGCCCATTTCTAACTCATTTCACTGGTATGATAAGTCTGTGAGGCTGTGTGCTACTCTTATGACCCCCATATGGATGAATAAACTGAGATATAGAGAGTTAAAAAAGATAGCCCAGTAAATGGTAAAGCCAGGATTGGAGCCCAGCATCCTTGATTTTTAACAGCCACACTATATTCTTCAAAGCTTTGTTGCTGCAGTTTTTAGTTTGCAACCACACCTTCTCTTTTTGGATATTTTTATAGCCTATTCATTTGTGATTTCCACAAACAAGTTACTTTAAGTTTGCCTGGACTTCTTGACTCTGGGATTGCTTGTTGTAATAGTGTTGAAGAAATTTCCAGGAGGGTTTTGTTTGTTTGTTTCTCTTAATGAGATGAGCAGCTTTCATAATGCTGAGCTTCTGCTTTTCTAAAGAAGGGGTTACTTGTAATAAGCAGGCATTGATAGCTTATGGGAACCTAACAACCCCACTGTGGATTTCATTTAAGGCAAGATGAATGATTTTCACCCTTTAGGCCTGTGTTCATAGCCTACCCAAGCATAATAAATGCTGCAGTTCAAAAAAATGACTGGTTCTATGCTCCTAGTTTTTACTGTTTCTTTTGAATTATGAAATGTCAGAGCTCATTAATCCCACTTGTTCTTTTTGCGGATGAAAAACACCAAGTGCCTCAAAGGGTTTGAGATTTGCCTCGGACTTCTGGTCCCAGTCCAGGCCATTTCCTGGTCCCTCCTGCCTCTTGGCATTGCCAGCATGTTTGTTTTTGTTTTCTTGAGGGTTATCTGTCCCAAAGTGTCTGCTACTCATGTTTTAATGGTGAAATGCAGGATGATATAATGCGTTTTAGCTGTTTCATTGTGAATTTACTCCAGATATTTTTTGTTTAATCACAAAAATATTTCCTAAGTTGCCAGGCAACATGGTGATGGAGTTTCAGGCTTTATTGCCAGCCAATGAAATAGAAAGGCCTCTCTTTTTTGCTTCCAGAATGAGCTTCACTCTCTTGTTCTGTTTCTCTCTTTCTAGATTTGTGTTCATTTTGTGTTTAGGTCAAAGAATCAAAAGGTATAGAGAAAAAAAGTGGGAAAAGCTAACCTAAGAAGAGTGAACCAGAATAAGTGGATAGTGTAAACCTCAATATGTGTATAATGCTGTGTTGGGTGGGAAATCATCTTGGTGATTACATTAAAAGTTAACATAGGCCGAAGATTTAGCCCAGTGGTGCCGTCACCTGCCTCACAAGCACAAGATCCTGAGTTCGATCCCTGGTGCCAAAAACAAACAAATAAACAAACAAAAAACTCAACATAGATCTGGCTAACTGGGATACAGAGCACATTTAATTAAGAAAATTAAAAGGTTACTACCACAGAGTAATTTACTTAGGTAAAACATGCACACATCTAAGGAAAGGCTATTGTGAACTTTGGGATCAAAGAAAAAGACAGAGTGGAAATAAACTCCAAGGTCAAAATATAGTAGAGTAGGCTGTGCTCTTCCCACACTGCTTTTCAGCATGGCTCTGACCCACAGGATAATTCTGTTGACTTTAGGAGTCCTCCATGGAAATAGGAGGATGGCAAATCCTGGGGGCCACTGAAGAAAACTTTATATTGTGTTTATTCATTTGGCCGAGGTAGAATGCTCCTTGTCTCCCATGAGGGACTTTCCAAGCATTCCGGTTCCATCGTTGCCATTAGTGAGTGCCACATGTGGCTTCCTCTCCCGTCACCTGTGCCCCCATGACCTCTCTTAGGATATCACTCCTTTTCACCAGGCCACTCATTTACTCCTGCTGGTGTCATGGCCCATGGTGTACACATTTCCTAAAAGGGGGCCAAGATCCAGGACCCCGCACCACACTAGCCTTTGAGTCACTGCTTGTGTGAAGACCTTTTATCACACTCATCTTGATGATACTCTACTCTGCCTCCTGTCCCCCAACTCCCTTCTTCTCTTCTTTAGATCCTACCTCCTCTTTTTGAATACAAAAAAGCCCAGATGTTTGGCCCTGTTAACAACTGCACTTCCCTTCCATCTTACTCCTACATCCTGCAACAGCATCCACAGTGAGTTTCCTTAATAAACAACACTCTTCCGGAATTTCTCAGATCTAACTTCCTCTGCTTCACCTTTGCCAGAGTCACACTTGCCAAGATTTCCAGTGACTCCTAACCAGCAACAAAAAAGCATGACCATTCCTCATACTTGTTGTTTCATGTGTTCATTCATTAACACAGCACAGTTTCTGTTAGTCTTTCATCACAACTCATTACTTTTCTTATTCAGTAAAGCTGACTGCACATGTATCAGGCTGTACACATGAGATGAATATATAGCCCTTGCCTTCAATACTCTTAGATTCTACTAGAGGAGAAACCAGTGAACAGACACAAATCTAGCTCTTGACCTGGGAAATGCTTCTTAGGACTCTCTTTAACTTGGTCATTTCAGTCATTAGTTTATTGTTTAATACTTTCCTTTGCCTAAGTCCACATTTTGCATTTTAATTCAAGCTATTCTTACAGAGTACAATTAAAATATACAGTGAACATTTAAATTTTTAAAATTTACTACAGTAAAAGACACATTGCCATTAATTTCCCTCAGAATACTCCCTCTCAATTTGAACACACTGTCCCATTGTTGCTACTTTCTGAAGAGAGGACCTCACTTGTGAGTGCCTTTACAAGGTGTTAGAAAATAAAATATGGTGAATACTGCTGCCAAATGCATTCCAGTGGCAAAGGAGCCTTGTGAAAACATTATGGTATGTCCTTATCCACTTTATTCAGCAGATTTGGCACTATGCAACCTCTGGCTCTTCCCCAAAGTCAAAATGACCACGAAAGGTAAACATTTTGAATCAATGCAAACTAAAGAGCAACTAAAGACACTCACAAAGGAGGACTTCCAAAACCTGTCTGTTGTGTAATTCTTTCTTTATTAAGCCCCTTAATACAACAAACATTTTAAAATCTATATGCAGATCATGGCTGCAAAACACATGAAAAATGAAAGAGCCTGATAATACAGCAAAGAAGCCAGGGTGGTGGCACACGCCTATAATCTCAGCACTTGGGAGGCTGGGGTAGGAGAATTTTGGAGAGTTTGAGTCCAGCCTGGACTACATAGGGAGACCCTGTCTCAAAACCCAAACAAACAAACAAAAAATATAGCAAAGGAGAGTTTAAAGGTAGACAAGAATGAAGTCTTTAAGAAAAATATGGCAAAACACAATTTGTAACAAGTTAGAATACGTCTTTGTGGAAGTGTATTACCTGCAGATACTTACAAGCATCAGTAGTCAGCATGCAGGAATGCTCAGGCAGCTTGTATACATCAGAAAAAGGAGCTGGCTTTTCATGCCTGCTGTCTTTTTTGATTGACTGGTGCCAGAGTTAAGTTACATACAGATAAAGCCTCAACTTGAGCCTCTTCACTTTCATAACACTGTAAAGTCTCCACTAGAGTGTTCATGTGGTCATAGAGTTTTGGGAAAATTTGTACAAATAGATAATGATAGTTCATTAAGACACTGTCTCTTTCTAGTCTGATTTTTCTCTCCACTAAACTCTTTCCTTGAATTGATGATTTCAGGCATCTTGGGCATTGGGCTAAGGAAAGTGGAGTTAGGCAAACAGTTTGGGTTAGAGGCATTCACAGTCACTTCTGTGTATAAATATTTCTAGCCATTCTAGAGTGTAGGAGTGGTTTCCAGGAATATTTCCAATATCCTTATGCTGATTCTACCAGTGTCACGACTGAACTGATGTGAAGAGTCACTAGGGCCTGGCACCGGAAACATCTGGGTAATAGAAGACATTAAGGTTTGAAATGGAAGGAGCCAGAGCTGCTTTGTGATCAATTTTTCCCACCATCAGATATGTAACATTTTAAACTGAGGGTTTAATTCTCATCAATGCCTTGTGAAAATAGTTCTCCCTGTTCAGCATATACTTTTTGACAACCTTTATAATTATAAATGCACCATATAAAGAAATTATTTTACCTGGGCACGATGGTTGAGTGTAATTATAGTACTTGAAAGGCTGAAGCAGGAGGGTCATTTGCATCCAGGAGCTTGAAACCAGCCTGGGCAACATCGCAAGACCCCATATCAAACAAACAAACACAAATAACAAAAAAAGGAAAAGAAAGAAAACAAAGTTAATTTTCACAAATTTCCATAAGAAATCCATAGAAATATTACTGATATTAACAAGTAAATTGTAACAAAAATTCAAATAATAATAAAAAACAGTAATATATTAAGAAGATAAAGGGGCCGGGGATTTAGCTCAGTGGTTCCGCCGCCTACTGCGCAAGCGCAAGGACAGGAGTTCGATCCCCGGTACAAAAAAAAAAAAAAAAAAGAAGATAAAGTAGAAAAAAATGATTCTTGGATTTCTGACAATCTAATTAATGGAAAAGCACAATTCCAGCAAGAAGAGGTCCTTCTCTGGGGACCCTGATCTAACATACCCAACCAGGATTCTTTTCTTTGCTGTGCTCAAAGAGTAAAGAACCCACAGGGAGTGAGGGGACACTTGTCTTTCAGTAGAGTTCACGGCTGGAACATCCTTAACGAGAAATCTCTGCCCCACACTGAGACAGGCATCTGGAAAGCACATTCAGGAAAGAAATCAAACTGGAAAGGGAGTGGCAAACCAGATATTATGGCTAGCATATTAAATAAGTCCAGGCAATAGAAAGTGAAGTACAACATTGTGACATGTGAAAAATAGCCACCCACTTAGGCTACCCTATAGGAATAAGGTAGAGCCAACCACCTCACAATAATAGGGCTAAAGGGGAAGTTGGCTGGTGAGCCTTTAGAGAGACAAATGTCATGATGGACAGACACTGGTTGACAAGGCCCTGATGAGAGGCCTGGGCTGTGCTTCCCAGTGCCAGTAGGGATGTGCCCTTGTATCCCTGCTACATGGTGACCTTTGTATCCTGCCTCCCTGCCTGTCTGAGGCTGCAGCCAGACTATGAAATGAAAGGAAAATATCCTTCTAAGGGTATTTCAGGTTCAAAATTCATTTGGCTTGTGGGAGGAAAAGGATATTATCTGATGACAGATAGTGGTAGCCAGTGCCTGACTATTACTCACAGGATCAACATACGCTGGGAATTCCAGGGAGGTGCATTCCAGAAAATCTGCATCCTGGTCCTTGACTTCTGGCTTAGGGAAACAATGGGGCATCAGGAGTAAAGGGTGTGTGTGTGTGTGTGTATGTGTGTGTATGTGTGTGTGTAGCTGAATACTCATCTCTAGTTATGATGTGACTGGAGCTAAAAGGCCATCCCAGTATTCCTCAAAAGCTTGAGAATTCCTTAGAAAACTAAGCCCCTGAGTATGATGTCTTTATTCAGTTCACTTCACAAATATCTATGTTGAGTTTTCTCTGTCAGCCATTTGAAATAAGAATTGTAATATAAAGATACAAAAGATAGGGCTCCTCCTCTTACAGTTTTGCAAATTTATTAGGGGGCTTACTGAATTATGTGAGAAAGAATGATCTATAGGAACTGGCAGCTACTTGTTTTTCTCTGGAAGTTGGCATTGGCAGAGTTGCATTGAATGAATTTTGGACTGGAAGCAAAGATGGATGTTTGGAATAAGTTAATTTTGGGTTCTAAGACCTCTGTCTTATAACAAATCTGTTTCCATTTTAATCTGCTTTTCAGCACATCAAGGTCCCTGCCTTGTTGCCTCCTGGGTCTCTGGATAAGCAGTGTTGAGAGCATTCAGAAAAGGTCCTGACTCTCTGTTACTAATCTTTTAACTATCAACTAAGTACAAAGCCCTCCAGTGGCTCCTTCCAAATTGGTCCATTACTGCACGGATGGTGAGGAGACTGATACAGTGAAGGCCCTTCATCTGGGGGCCAAAGCACCAGCTGTTGGGAACTTTGCCAAAGCCAGAGTGTACTTTGGTTAACCCGAAAATTAACACAGTGGTTCTGCTGTTAAAGTGTACGCTCCTCCCTCAAGGAAGCCAAGTGGGCCAAAACAGTGAAATGTTTTCAGAGCTGTAATGTGAGTAAATTCTGAAACAAACAGCAATGAAGTCAGTGCTTTATCTTTTTCCAAAGCTGGAAACATAAATGCTATTCTGTGCTTTAAAGTTTAACAGCTTGTAGCAATAATGTAGAACATTCTTACCTTATGAGGTACAGGCTGTTCTGTATGGTGGTCAACAAGACCAGCTGACAGGACTCCATGTTTGGGGAAGAAGGGAGAATGTCTGAGAACAAAGGACCAGAGAAGTGGATGAGAGTTCCATAAAAAGTTATAGCGGATGGTGCCAAGGACTCTCATTTAGCTATGGTGTGGCCCATAAACTTTGGAATTAAGTAATGGAAGTGAGACCCTGTAATTTTCAACTTGTCATTCAACGGTACTGTGTGGGTCAGTTCCTAAGAAACAACCAATTTAAGCACAAGGGCAGCCAGCTAACAATTCCCAGGCACAATGACACTTCTTTGTTTGAATCTGCTTTTTAAACCTGTTAATTTGAATTATTTGTATGGTTAAAGGTTAATGCTTAGTCAGATGTGGTACATGCCTGTAATCTCAGCACTCTGGGAGCCTGAGGCAGGAGGATTACAGGTTTGATCCTAGACAGGGAAACTTAGTGATTTAAGGAAAATCTGTTTCAAAGTAGAAAAAAAAAATTAAAAATGGCAAGGGATGTAGCCCTGGGTTCAGTCTCAAGTACCACAAAACAAAAATAGCAACAACGAAAAAAGCAAAAGCATTAATGCTTATGTGACACAATCTGCTTCAGAAAAGTCATGATGATGATAAGTGTTTCTTGAATATGTTCAAACTCACTCTTATACTTGACAGGCTCTCAGATCTCTCAACATTCTTCCTAAAGAGAGCCTTGGATATCCATACCCGGGACAGGACTTTGAATGGACCAAGTGTTGGATGTTTGTGATCACTGATGCTTGAACACACGATGTTGTAGCAGCTAGTGTTTTGAGAGCTCAGTATGAACCAGACTGTCTGTTCTGTACTCCGCATTCATGAGCTCCTCTCACCATCACAACTATGATTGAATCAGGCTTTTCAGCTTCATTTTATAGACAGGATGATAGACACAATGAGAGGATAAGCAACTAGTCTATGTCCACATGGTACATAACTGGTCAAGCTGGGAAAGGTACCCAAGTGTTTTAGGCTTTAAGGCCAAGCTCTTAATAGCTCTTCTATACTGATTTTATGATAGTAATGAACCTCGATAACCTTTCATTCCTTCCCCGATACCAAAACCCCCCCCCCAAAACAAAAAAAAACCCCTTTCATTCCTTTTGTTACTAGGTGTATGTAACAAACCTTTCTTTCCCAAAGATACTATTGTTTAGAGAAGGCATATCAGAGTTTTGTTTTTACAAAAAGGGCAGAATTAGAAATCTCATCTTCTTTTGATGGAATATTTGCTGGTAGGTCCCGGAGAGTATCTTAAAGATGGTGTTCACTTTGTCATTCATAGACACTCTCCCTCACCCTCTTCACTACTGAAAAAAATGGAACCCAGTCCAGTAGGCTCAGCAGGGCTGGCATGGGGGTCTCTAGTTCTGGCCTGAGCATTCTTATTCACATGTCATGAGATTAAATCCAAGATACTTGATGAGCCATGATTCAGAAGACATGCAGAGATTAGACAATTTCCCTCCCTCCTGGCAAGGACATAGTGGTATTTTATCTAGGTGAAAGTGATTTTGCTTTTTTGTTGGAAGAAGTAAGCCTATAGGTTGCATAGCTCTTTCCGCCCTAAAACTTAGCAAGGAAAGGATTATCTAGGTTAGGCAACCAAATGCTTTTTCAAATTAGTTTTTGACATGCTCCTCCATAAATATGTAAAACGACAAATGAAAATATCCATGTGCTTAGGGAAGAATATGTTTTTTCAGGGCTTCCTTTCAGCTGATGATTATTGCTCATCAGTGTGAGCACTCATGCTGTCCTAGGGGTTGACATTTGAGGCAGGGATGGGAAAAGGCTCAGGTACCTGGGAATCTATCTGGACTAATGAGGACAGAGAATGGCCTTTGTAGGGAAGCCCTAAAGTGAGATGAACCCCACACACAAGGGGCATGGGGTGGGTTCCCTAAGGTATGAGGGACTGGCCACTACTAGAATATTGTTTTTGAACCGAACCCTTCTACCAGTTATGAGCATGGTGATTTTAGTCTTCTACTTTCTAAAGCAAGTGTACATGTGTTGTTGTCACCTTTTTCTTTGTACTGGAAACCTGTGAAGCAGATGGTACAGAGATTGTCTTATTTTAGTTGAAACAGTGCAGTTTCAGAGAGTTCAGTTGATTCATCAAGAGTTAGTTTGCTGTATGGATCTGGAGTTGAGAACCCTTGACTGTGAGCTTGCTCCATGGTACATGGTCTACAACCTTGATGTCACAGTGCTGCCTTGATGGCAAACAGTTTTCTAAAACATTCTGACTCAGAGAGCTATAGAGGAGAAGCAAAGGCTTGGAATTGAATGTTTGAAAATGCATTTGGGCATAGAGTCTTACAAATGTGCATTTTTTTGTTAGTGAGCCTAGTTATTTGACTCTGTGTATATGTGTGACCATTTATTTTGTTAAAATTCTGTGTAGAGATTTTTTAAAAATTACTTAGAAGCCTATTATTTTTCTTGTTTTCTACACAATGAAATTAGATTTCTGTTTTCTAATTTTTATATATGTTCATTATATAAGATTCAAATAATACATAGAAATATAAAGAAGAAAGTAAAAAGATTGTGAGATGATCACTATGAGTGTTTGAAGATGACCTCCTATCATGCATGTACTCTTTTGAGAATATGCTTGGCATTTTTTGGTTAAAGAAACCTAAGCTAACAGTCTTCTATAATGGGAAATAATCATGCTAGCTTTTCTTTTACAATGTAGAATTTTTTTCTAACATTAGTTTTACTTACTGTGGGACACATCTTTGCTGTGTGCCCACTTTGCAAATAAAGAAAATGTGCACATTTGGGGCAAGCCAGGATTCTGATGAGTAAGGAAGTGGAGAGTTGTGGGAGATGAAGAAAGCATCTGGTGTAGATGCCAAGGAGGAAGGTAGGTTTGTTCAGGTCAACCAGCTTATCCTGAGTTCTCTCAGCTATGGTCAGATACAGAAAGGAAAATATGCGGTCCTTCCATGGGGTGTTCCCGACCAGTGAGGCTGGAAAACTTCCAAGTAACATGAGGTGTGGTAGATGCAGGTTTAAGGGATTTGGGAATGGGCTGAAGGCAGAGAAGGGTAGCTCAGATCATGGCAATGAGGAAGCCTTTGTGGAGAAGAAAACATCTTAATTGGGCTGTGGTAGGGTTAACTTGGCATAATAAACATGAGCCATTGCAGGCAGAAGGAAGAGTGTACAGAAGGGCATGGAGGTAGGAATATTGTGGTGTGTGTGTGTGGGTGTGTGTGGGTGTGAGTGTGTGTGTGTAGGGGCAAGAAAGGAAGATGAAGAGGTGAGCAGGGGCCAGATCACAAGGGTCCTGAATGTGAGGGTAAAGAGCATAATTCCTGGGTGCATCAGGCAAGGCAGGGACATAGCAGATTGGACTCCAGAAAGGTCAAGAGGGCAGCAAGAGGTGAGCCAAGTGGATCTGAGGACAGATGGGGCAGATGGAAGGCCGTGGCCATGGTCCAGGTGAGGAGCACCAGGAACCCTGTCATGAACAGAGGCTGGGGCTGGGGAGCAGGGTGAGGGCATGAGCTGGAGCCAGGGACTCACCCCCGGGCACACCTATTCAGAGCCCCTGCTCAGTAGAGTCAGGGAGACTATTGCCCAGAGTCTTTCTCAAGTAACAGAGAGAAAGTTTGTTATCTTTATTTGGAAACAGAAAGGAATGAAAAATAATAAAATGGAATTCTGGGATCTTTAAAAGAAGAATGTAAGAAAAATATACAAAATTGACCTTCTTTAGTGGCACTATTTGGAGGTCCTCTCTGAGGTGCATTTGTCCATGGAACAGTTGTTCCCTCAGCAGCCAGAAGTGAGGGCAATGACAGCAGTCAGGTGAGTCCCTCTCTGGGATTTTCCTGGGCCAAGGTCATGTCTGTTTCCTGGGGCAGTGCATATCCAGGGGGTCATCACTGTGGGGTATAAAGGCTCAATCTCTTTCACTAAATTTTGGATACTTAATTGGTACCATGAGTGAGCTGAGGTCAAGGTTCTGACTGCACTGAGGTCCAACCTCTCCCTGCCTCATCCTATTTCCTCTACTTCCAGGTCTGAGCCCGCATAGCACTCTGTGGAAAGTTTCCTGGACCCAAATTTCCATCTGATATCTCTTTCCTGAGAAACCTCTCTACTGCATTAAAGAAGAAAACTCAAGTGAGTGCTCTGGGAGAGCCAGTTGTACGAGAGTCTTCATTTCTACAAAGGTGGGTGATAAGCATTTGTCTTATCAATGACTGTCTGGAACTTATCTGGAACTTTTCAGCTGGGAAAGGCTGGTCAAGTCCCCAGAGAATAGATTTTGATGTTAGACAGATCTGAGTTTGAATCTGTGCTTCTTTTTTTTTTTTTTTAATATAAAATCTGGGTTTTTGAGAAAGTCACATCACCTCTCTGTCCCTCATCTGTTAAAAAGGAATAATTGTCCTACTTACCTTGGAGTCACACTTACCACATGGCTGTTGGGGACAAACGAAATAGCTGTCATTGCTTTAGTTCCTAGTCTTGGTGCACAGCAAAATCCTCTGTAAGTGTTGAAGGAATGGTCAGTTCCAGTGCTGATGGCAGGAGTCATTCAGGGTGGTATTGCCAGTAATTAAGATTTCAGAAGGGGCTGGGGATTTAGCTCAGTGGTTTCACCACCTGCCTAGCAAGCTCAAGGACCCGGGTTCAATCCCCAGTACCAAAAAAAAAAAAAAGATTTCAGAATTTAAGGAAAGAAGTGTAAAGAATAATAAATATGTGTTAGGTGTAAAGGAAGAGTTAGTGCTGCCAAGACCTTGCTGAGTAGACAGATGGACTGAAACTACACACACCCAGTTCTTGAAAGCTACCTAGCCTAGCAAGTCAATTCAAATAAGAATATTTTAAAGCATCTGCTAAGAGTGAGATGCTGACAGGGGAGAACCAACACCATGACCATTTTCTGGAGAACCCAAATCACAACTCTATTAGCAGTTTGGGTAAGGAATCTATTTTATGAATTAAAGAATTTTATTAAATATATTTACTGTACATAATAATAAAATACAGAATACATAGATCAAAATATTTACTGAATGAACTATATTACATATGGTAGAATTTACACTTTACTAAGAAGGAAGTATTTATATACTTATTTTACTATTTTATTAGTACATGTTTGCTATAGATAATGGATACATTCACTAAGGGAAGTTTATATGTATACATACCGTATTGTAGGCCTTTTAAGAACAAGGTATTTAAAAACAAAGATGATATTACACCAGAGTTAGCTAGATTAAAAAGCAAAAATTAAGAAAGAGTGAAGCATTCAATAGAGAATCTAAAGTCTAAAGGGGCTCAGTGAGAAAGAGGATGGTTACAAGACAAGGGACGGAGAGTTCCGAATGCGTTTGACTCCTTTCCCTTAGCAGAAGGCAAACTGAAGAGAGGACCCCAATGACTTTCTATATTTGACTTTGAGAGTCCCATGGGGTGGTTTTTTGGGCCCATTTCTACAGTCCTGTGTATATTGGCTCCAGTTGTGCATGTTCTGAGCACACACCAGCTGGTAGGAAAGGGTAAGACCCTGTAGTGTGATCCTTCCTTGGGATCAAAATTGCGGATATGCAGAACCCCAAGTGGACAGATTGAAAGCTGTACCTGAGAGGAAGTGATACATTTTGGATCATTTGGATACAGATAATGGTCCACATCCTAGGTGAAACTCTACCCTAGATTCTTTTTTACATGTAAAAAGAAGAAGAGGAGAGGGAGAGAGAATGTGAGTAAATGAGGGTTGAGTGAAAATCTTAGGGACTGAGTGCTCATGCTTTTGCATTGTCATTTTATTTTGACTGCTCAGAGGCTTTTTTGATTCTAAATAAGCAACATTTTTAAAACATTGCATTGTGATTAGGTAAAATTAAACTGAGAAGTGGAAATTGCATGTTATTTATTTCAGACCAGCCAGGATAATATTTCGAGAGGTAGTTGGTGAATGTTAAGAATTCAGACTTTGCTTGCAGTCAGGCTGTTGAGTTCAAAGCCTGGCTCTACCACATATGAGCTGTGTGATTTTGGGTGGGGTACATAACTTCTTTGTGCCTTAGCTTCTTTACTTATAGACCAGGAATGATGATAGTAATACCTATTTTATAGGCTTTTAGGAAAATTAAATGAATTGATATATGTAAAGCACTTAGATTAGTATCTGGAATATAGGAAGTGCTACATATATTTATACAGATTAAACAATAGTAGCAGCATGAATAAGAAATGTTAGCAATCACAGCTGTCCATCCTCATGTAACTCCCATGACCAGCAGGTCTGGTAGGTTTTCAGCCACAAGTGAGATCACATAAGGAAGTTTCCCCTAAAATGTCTGGATTATTATCTCCTGGCAATATGGTAGACCCTGACCTTTTCCTCTAGCTATGTTTCTGGGAGTCATAAATTTGGAGTGTGGGGAGAAAGGATAGGAGATGCAAATGTTATTACATGACTGTCCTATGCCCGAATCTACCCTTCCTCTGTTTCAACAACTGCTCCAGCTGTTTCTTTTGCCCCTTGTTGGCTGGATGCCAATTCCAGATTCCCGGGAAAGAAAATCTGACTGGCCCAGCTTGGTCCAGTCTGGCCCAGTTTGGACAGCTCCTGTTGGGGGCAGCCAAGTGACCATGAACTGAGACCTCTGAAACCATGAGTCAACATAGATTTTTCCTCTGTTAAGTTGTTTTTTGTTCGGGCATTTTGTCCCAGTGGCACAAAGCTATCTAACACAGGAAGTGTGAGGTCTGGAGCTGGAGTTAGCTGCTTACTAGTGAGGTGAGCCTAGGGAAGCCGTTTAACCTGCTTAATCCTCTTTTTCTGGATCTGTAAATGGGGCAGTTGGTAACACCTGTGTTTTTTCCCCCATTGGACAAGGACCAACAACATATTTTGTAGACTCCAATACAAAATGAAAATGCAGGGCTAGGGATTTAGCTCAGTGGCACTGCACCTGACTCCCAAGTGCAAGGTCCTGAGTTCGATCTCCAGTACTCCCTCTGCCCCAAAAAAGAAAAGAAAAGAAAATGCAGGCTCTTTGTTCTGAAATAAAGAATATCGGGAAAGTGATAGCAGAGCATTAGCCACAAGTGGGGTCCCTTTAGGTTTGTGGTGTCCCATATCACTGCACAGGTCTCATGCTTAGAAAGTGTGTCCTACACAAGATTATAATAATGATTGAATGTAAAGTCTTATACGAAGGCATCATACATCCTTCACTAATGTATTTTCTTGTTTAATCTTGAAAGATGCTTTACTGACTGACACAGCTATGCAGAGGTGGTCTTTAGCCTGTGGGCCTTGTGTGAGGCTGGCTATGCCTGTGATCATATCCATCGGTTGGGCCAGTGCTGTGTTGCTGAGATTGCTAGTGGTTTTCAGTATGGCCTCTGCATACCAGGATGGAAGTGAGGTGTTTCTCTCCCTACTTGTCTATTCTGACATTGACCACATTTCATGGAGGGAAGGTGTCATGAGCACCTCTAGCAGGGAGTTCCAGGGCATACTGGATCTTGGCCTGACTGCTACCTTCTCTCCAGTAGACCTAGGAAGGGGCTACCAAGCTTGCACCACTTGGCTCTAAGGGGGGGGAATTCATTGTCCTCTGGAGGAAGGAGAGTAGCCTTTTGATTTTCACTGTGAAAGGAGTTGTTCATAATCTATGTTTGCTTTTCACTTGGGCCTATCCAAAACTCATCAAGTATAGTCACCCCTTGGTATCTATGGGGAACAGGCTCTACGATCCCTGAAGATACCAAAATCTGCAAATGCTGAAGTCCCAATATAAAATGGAATAGTATTTTCATATAGTCTATGTACATTCTCTTGTATGCTTTAAATTATCTCTAGATTACTTCTACCCTAATACAATGTAAGTGCTATGTAGAGAGTTTTTCTATTATATTATTTAGCAAATAATGATAAAGAATAGAAGTCTGTACACATTCAGTAGAGATGTAATATTTTTGCTGAGTATTCTCTGTCCATGGATGGTGGGAGCCACTGATATGGAACCCATGGGTAGGGAGAGCTGGCTGTCATTGTACCTGGTCCACTGCTGGACTCAGAATTGTCCTTGCTATGGTCTTCTGTCTTTGCCAGTCTGTCTCTAACAAATTTCTTTGCTTCTGGATCTTATCTTCTTCCTCACATCTCTTTCTTAAGCCCCTGACTTTGGGGGTTTATGCAAGGATGTCCTGAGGGCTCATCTTGTGACTCTTCTTTCTTGCCTCCCTGAATTCATATTATGCTCAAGTCTGGAAAAGTGTCCCTCGGGACTACAGAGCCTGTCATGTAACCCCACCTGAATCAGCCCTTTCTGGCAAAGTTTATCCTTGACTGCCTTCTGAGAAGTCCATGTTAACTACTAATGGTTTATCAGCTCATAAAATGGCATGGAGGTGGGGAAAGAGGAAGAAGGGGGAGAAGGAGAAAAGGAAACCATCTATCTAAAGGAAGTTCAAGATAACTGCATTCCTCACCTCTGAAATAATGGGAAAAAACATGCATCTAATATTTCAGGGCATTTTCCTTCTTAGAAATGGCTTGCATTCCAGATTCAAAGGCAGCCACTTGGAAATCAGAACTTACTTTCCTAAGAAACACTATCATGCCTGGTGAGTCTCAGCCCAGCCCACAGAAGCCCTTTTACCATATGGACCTGAAGTGTTACACTAATAAACCAGGTTAACAACCCCCAGCCCCCATCTATAATAGAGTTTCCATGATACACTAATGAAGTCTGTGTTACTTTTGGGGTGCCAATGACAGCTGGCAAAGGGGATATCATGCTCCAGGGTCCAGCAGTTTGAATAATTAAAGATGTTCTACCTTTCGGAAAGGCCCTCCCCAGATACAAATCTCCTGAGAAAGAAGGTGCCTTAAGGAGGGCAAACACATCCTAATTAACAAAATTTGCTCAGTGGAGGTGAAGGTTGGATTTCAAACCAGACTTCCCTGCTGCCCATAGCTCAAAAGAAGAGCTTTAGGACATTATTATATGTTTTTTCCCCTGCAGAAAACCCATTTTGTATGCATTCACTGCAGCCTCAGACCTCAAGGACTTGAGTGTTTTTATAATGATGATGAATTGAAGCAGAATCTTTGAAGAAAAAAGTTCATTTTGATTTTTCAAGACAAGTTAGCAGCAGCCCCAGAGACTTCCCAATCCTTTTTTGCCCTGTGCTGCCTGCTCCGAGCTTCACATTCATGTGTTGTTTGCTGTAGCTGAAAAATGCCTTGGTCTCTGGAAAGCTAAGTGGATGCAAATGGATTTGAAATTGTCAGCTTGCAGCAGTCTCCAGTGGACGGAAGCCCTGAGACAACTTTGATGGCCCCGACAGAGCCACCATGTGCCTCCTCAGGAAAGCCAGCTGCCTGGCTTGCTTTTGCCATCATGGCTATCCGGGAACCAGTTCTCTGTTTATGAGGCTGCAGGAGATGAAAGCAGAAACCATGTTAATTATTGCAAAGTGCTTTTTACTTTCAAAAGTGCTGCACTAGCGTTAATTAGTTATTCCTATTTTCAATGCTCTGGTGAGGTAGGTCAGAATTATTACCCCTTTTTCTACCTTGGAGGAAATGAAGACACAGAATTTAATGACTCCCCAGGGGACCTGGGGGAAGTTATCTCCTAGATATTTTCAACTTGGTTTGTCTGGCTTTGCCATGTTTTGCTCTCTCAACCAATATCCTAGGAGCTTCATAGGGAGGGAACACTTCTGTCTTCCATCATCAAAAGAAATATGGTTTGCTGGAGGCTCCTGTGTTTGGAAACAAGGGGAAAATATACTTTCTATACCAACGCAAGGAAGATTACCTTTCTTGGTCCTTTACTGCTCTCAAAGGGGCAAGGTTTGGGATGAAGACTGCTCATGGTCAGATGCGCCATGAGGGTGACTGAGAAGGGGAGGGAGAGAAGGCATGGAGTGGTGTCTGTTTCTGAGCTTTCCTATCCCCAGTACATACTTTCTAGCTTCTTATCTGCATGGATCAGAAAGCAGAGATGCCGAAGTAGCTGCCTTCAGTTCTTGTGATTAAAGAGATTGAATGTTGGAAAAAGATCTTCTATATGGCAGAGTGGCAGGGAGGGGAGACATGGGCTTTGAAGTCAGATAGCTCCTCGTTCACATTCTGCTATTTCCCTCTTTGTCTATGATTCTTATCTGTGAAATGGAAGTGGTATGTAACTGAATGGACTTGAAGTGTCTGACATAGACCTCATAATTGTTTTCACCAAATCATTGTTTAATCCTTTTTACCCTTCCTTTCCCACATTCGGGTTGAGTTGGAATTTGGTCTTTTCTTCAGAGCACCCACTTCCCAACTGAAATCTTCCCTGGATTTGAGCAGATATCCTTCTCCCTGACAAACTTACTGGAGAACCTTGGATTTTCAGATAACCTTGAGATACTGGTAGCCTGGCCCCTTGTTTCTGCACATAACTTCAGAACTTCTGAGCTAGCATGACCAGGGAAGACTAATATCTTTAGTGAGAACAGTCACGGGGCCAAGAGCAGAAGGTGGAGGAGGAAGGTGCAGTTTCATGGAGGAAGGAAGCTCAATCTTCCCACCCTCAGCAATGACCCCTAAAGGGCCTCAAACTGTGCCTCTCAGAGTTGATTGAAGTGGGGAGAGAGTAGACTGATTTCACTTTGGAAATCCCTGGAAGTCATGATGGACTCAGCTTCTCTCACCTCAATGCTTGCAGCTCTTCCCCAAACCACCTATGTGTGTGGGTAATGTGTTGCCCTTTCTGAAAAAAAAAAAAAAATTCTCAGGCTGGGGATTTAGCTCAGTGGTTCCACCACCTGCCTCAAAAGCCCAAGGACCTGAGTTTGATCCCTGGTACAAAAAAAAAAAAAAAAAATTCTCACACAAGCTGGACTGCCCTCCAGGAAGGGAGGTGAAACAAACCTCAAGTGCTTTTGTGCCTTCTTGGTGTACTGAGAAACCCCTTTCCTTTGACCCATCTGTCCCAAGAGCCCTTGTATGGCAATTTGACTTCCTGTTGGTACAACCGTGGCTACATGAGTGCCAGAACTTTCTAGAAAGAAAACTTTCTAGGGCCGGGGATTTAGCTCAGTGGTTCTGCTGCCTGCCTTGCAAATGCAAGGTCCCCAGTTCAATCCCTGGTACAAAAAAAGAAAACTTTCTAGTCTTTTACCTACAGGGGGTTCTATTCTGAACTTCAGAGTTCCCAGCCCACCTGTCCGTTTACTCATTGGGTGACTTTGGGTAAGTTCTTTAATGGCTTGGTGTTTTATTTCTTCGTGGCATTATTATTAACTTTAATGTGCCTGCCTGGGTTATCGTGCAGCATGAAGAGATTAGGTTCATTGCCCAGGACCAAGAGGCCATACTTGCACTGCAATTTCCCTACTTTCTTGAAAACTTTTTTATGGGTCAGTGATCAGAATTCCCCAGACAATTTTAACAAAGGAATAGGTTCCTTGATAGGTACTCAATAAATTCTAAATTTCTTAGCAAATAAATTCCACATTCAAGGTCTAACCCAAGGTCTGGCCCCGACTCATCATAATTGCCCTGGCCCAGGCACATGCATTGCCATATAATATGTGCCTCCTGGATGTGGACCCAGGAAAGCATTTATCCCTGTTCCTCCTCCATGGCCCTGGATTATTCTCATTGCTTCTCTATGCCTTGAACTTTTATGCTTTCATGTCTCATCTGTGTTGTTCTCTTGTTTCTCCTCTTGACAAGACCTATTTCCTGTGTCACCTCTGCTATGAAGCCTTTTCTGACTCCTCCTCTTTCCCTTTTAATTAAATCACACCGTTTCTTCAGTATGTTGTTTACCCCACTATCAAGTGGTACATGTGCTTGTGTGCTTTCATACAGCTAGATTCATTCCTGCCACCTGTCTTGTGTCCTTCCAACCCACCTTCCAAATGGTGCTAGAGCAATAATTCTAGAAGCACAAATTGAGACCTTACCTCTCTTTTAACCAGCTACTAAAACTGCCAGGTATTATGCGCAGTACATTTATTATCTTACAAAAAATTATCTGTGAGGCAGGTATCAGTATGCCCATTTTATAGAGGAGAAAATGAGGTTTAGAAGATTTAGTATTTCTCCCTGGATTGCACCAATCAGGGATTCAATTTCAGGTCTAGCTCACCTCCCAAATCAGTGCCCCTGACCTTTAGACAATACAATCTATACTGTGTTCCACCGATTAAGCCCTGGAATGAGGTAGAGCCATAATCCTCAGCACATACTGAAGCCTTGGCCTGGTTTCCAGCACTGCCCCATGTACACCATGGTCATCCTGATGGATCAGTGTTATTCACCAAGCACTTCACTCTGGGCCTGGGCCTTGGCATCTGCTGCTGCCTCAGCCTGAAATGTCCAATTGCTCAACCACTACTAAAGTTTTCAGTCAGCTTAAGTATTAGCTGTTCTGGGAAGTTGCCTTCCCTTCCCCCCTCCAATCACTTGGGAATAATTAAGGGCTCCTTTCCTGTGCCACTCAGGCCTTCTCCAGCCCTGCCCGTGGTAAGCTGTGGGTTTCTGTGCAGTCCCACTTCCTAGACATTCTGTCCTTGGAGGAGACAGACTTTGCTGTACTCATCCTTTCGTCCCTGAGTCTCGATTTGGGCCTGCTCAAAAGTGGGTATGCTGTAAATGGTGCAGGAGGGATAAAGAGTTGGAGAAATCATGAGTACTTTTCTGCCCTAGTGGCCACAAATCCATATTTCATAGTGCAGGTCCATCAAATCCCCATGGTACCAGGTCACTGGGGAGAGGTTTAATTACCTCTAGGAAAAATGTGTGGTTCTACTGCAGTTTTCATGGAGGTCACCTCATTGGTCCTGAGAGCAGTTCTAGCCTGTATTTCAACTCTAGGGAATTGGATGCTTGTCCATTCCCTAGAGCTCATCTTGCCCCATACTATTAATCTGTGTAGCACAGAGGTTAAGTGAATTGCTCAGGGGCTGGAAGGAACAGATCTTAGGATGGGACGGCTAGTGGTTTCAGGTCCAGAGCCCATTTCTCAGCCCTTGGGAGGATCTGCTCTGAGGACAGGCTGCCTTTGAAATCGCTGGATGGTCTGGTAAAGTCAACAGCAGAGCCACAGCCCTACTTCTGAGGCCTCAGGGCTGCTCAGGGCACCTGAACTGCTGCTGGGACAGGAAGTAATACGTTCAGAGCTTTAGCCCTAAAACCTCAGAAACCGTTTGATGATGTAGTAAATGTCAAGTATATTGTTGAGAGGAGAAAAAAAAACCCCAAGTATGAGCCTTTGTTACCAAGATTACAGGAGATACTTAGTAATATCACAGGAAGTCACACTGTCAAAATAATAGAGAAGGTAGTGTCTACTGGGGGCCACACCCTATAATAGCTGTACTTGATACAAAAGAGCTTTTGCTGCACCTTCTGGTCTGAGTACTCTGAGGTGGAGCCCAAGGAGGAGGAGGGGTGGGCTGGAGTCTGTTCTGTGGGTGTCCTTGCTGTGAAGTGCAAAGCACAGAATTTAACTGAAAAACTGTTTTGTCTGGGGAGGAACTGCCCAGGCTGTAGGCAATTATCACGAAGTTTAGGTTTAAAATAGAAAAGCATAATTGATGTAAAGGAATTCTAAAATTTGCTTTTTCCTTAAATGATTTGTCTGCTTGGAATTAATCTCCAGATAACTGCAGCACTTTGGAACAGGAGGAAGCTCTAAGAGGTCATCTCTTCGAGCAGCTGCAGGCCTCTTAACAGCCTGCAGTCAGACCTAGCCCAAGTCCTCAGGTGGGAAGGGTCGGGCAAGTTGGCCTCTTGACAGCCTGCCCCCTCTCCTGCCACTTCCTGCGGCCACACCCTCTCCCTGTCCTCCCATCTCCTTTCACACGAGCCACCTCCCCCAGTGCAGCCTTTGGTTCTGCAGGGCAAGGATCTGGCCTAGCACCTGCACAGAACAAGCCCTGGATGCATGCTGGCTGAGAGAATACATGAAAGTTGGGCAGGAAGTGGGCCAGATCTTTCCATGAACCAGCATGAGAAGCCTGCAGAGCTGGTGCACAGCCTGGCAGTTTAAAACACCAAAGGGCTCAGGCTTCAGAGGGTGTGGGTAGCCAGGAGCATTTGGAAGCTGGGCAAGGCAGCAAAGAGTCTCATTTCTCAACCCTCCATGTAAGTTTTTCTCTCCCCTGTTTCTAGCTCTAGCGCCCCTCTCATCTGTCTCCCCGGCCACCCACTTGACTGTTCCCCTAGGACAGTCAGCAGCCACCTCGAGCTGGACATAACCAAAGCAGGCTTCTTCCATCTTTTTCTATTCATCTGAAATCTAGGTGCTTATTCCCAACCCCAGTTAATCCATCAACAAGTCCTGTGGGTGAACATTAAAAAATACACCCTGTATTGGCCCATGTCGCCTCTCTATCTCTGCCAGGTTGCCACTGTCTTTCCCTGGCGTTCAAGCCACACTGACTTTCTTGCAATTCTATACCCCACCCATGCTTGCTCCCACTTTAGAGTCCTTGTCCCATTGTGCTGTTTTTAGAACACTCCTCCCCGCATCTTGGCATGGCTGACTCCTTTGCATCGCATCGACCTGGTCCCAGCTCAAACATTCTCCTTCACAAAGGCCTTCCCTCACCTGCAATCCAGAAGACTCCTTCCTGTCCCTATTGCTTATTACATTACCTTTTTAATGTTGTTTTAGGGCACTTACCATCATCTCACATTCTACTCTTTATGAGTTTGTTTGCTGCCTGCCTCCCCAAACTGCTGGATGGACGGCAGGATCTTGGGGTTGCCACTTGTTAGGGGCCCAGTCAGAGAGAAACCACTTGCATCTCTACCAGTATCCCTTTTTCCTATCTCTCGGTTGTTTACCTGTAAATGACAAACAGCTATTGAAAAAGCCCACAGAGGAGTGCAAGGACCCTCAAAATCTGAAAAGAAAAGAGTTTTATTCTTCTCCTTGCCATTGTGACCGAAAGAGGGCCAGCATTTTTTGCTTTGAGCTCCTCTCCGGGGCACTCACTACCTCACTGTGACTAGCACACTCCAGACCTCATTGGCTAATGAGAAGACTCAGGGCTCTGCCAAGCTCAGAGGACAGAGGCATGAGAAGATTCTTGCCATTCTCTCGCTGAACTGTGCAGTGGAGTGTCCCATGGGGACAGAAATTCAGCAACACAGAACACTTAAGAACACTGGTGGCTTGGCCTCAGGGCTGGTCCCCTCCTCTTGCCTGGACACACAGCAGGAGCGGCAGGACCTTTGTGCCTGGGGATGGGGGTTTCTTATCTGGCCCCACATGTCTCTGTGTGGTGGTTCTCAAGCAGCCACAGAAATCCTCCTCTTGAGGCACACAGCAAGTGCTCAACCCCTGAGGGATGGGGAACCTTTAGTGGCAACCACAGCTTGCACAGTCAGGCAGATTTGTGCCAGGAGAGAGAGGCAGAGGTGTTGGATGGTGGTCATTTCCCATCCTGGCTGTGCTGTGCTGGTCCCTGTCACACAAGCAGCCCAGCCCAGGGTTCCCCTAGGGGGCTGGAGCTGGCCCTGGCCCGCCTGCTTGCTTTCTATTACTTTACAGTTTCTTCCTTGTAAACAGTTTTACAAATCAGGTGTTGAAAACCCTATTTGTCGAGGGAGGAATCTAAATGAAGCCAGAGGTATTAAATGGCCCACATCTACTAAGAGGGAGTCTAGGAGTCCTAGGATCCATCTTGCTCCCAAACTCATATTCTCATGGCCCCATAACCTGTACCCTTGATGACCAACTGTCCTGACTATCTGGAATCAAGGGGTTTCCAACGACATGGGATTTTCAAATGCCAAAACCAGGAGAATCCTGGAGAGCCTGGCATGGTGGGTCACTTTACCTGTACATGTTAGGAGGTTATCATAATCAGGCCAGTTAGGTTCAAGTGTGGTTTGGGTTTCCGATAAAAAGAAAGTAGATTCTCTTTTTGGGGTGGAGCCGGTCTTAACACCAAGCTTGTTTGGTTGGGATATTACATTGTGATGATGGGTACATTTTCAGCTGCACTGCACCTTTGCTTGCTATTGTTTTCCAGCCATACCTTTTTTTGTCCTTATGGGATAATTTAGCAAGTCTTGGTCAACTTTGAAATGATTCTGCAGGACATGTAAGCTGTGAGGTGCAAAGTCGAAGCAGAACAACCTAGGGAGGGACACCTACAGACTTCATGGGGCCTTCTCTGAGTGGAGCTGCTGAGACTGATGCAGGCTGAGCATCTGACCCCCCAGGCTGTGGGGTCTCAGAGGATGAAGGACACAGTCTAGAGCTCCCTCGTGCCCACTCTTCACAGCATTTTATCCATGACTGCTGAGCTGCTTTGCCAGCAGTGCCCGGACCTGCTTCCTGTTAGCCCTTCTCTCCCAGTTTCTGTCTCTTTGTTTCTCTGTGGACTCTCACCTTCACTTAACAGCCTCTGCTATCTTAGCTTCTCCTGGGGCCAGTGGTCACTCATCTTTCTGCTGGCTAGTGGGAATTCACTTCATTTAATCAGTTAAAGAGATTTTTTAGCTAAAAAGTAAACAGGTGAAGATATTTCTAGTTAATTAATGAGAAAGAAGTTGAAAGTTTAAAGGTATCTCCTTGATGTTTGATTTACTGACTGGGTAACCTGGAATTGGTGTCGCCGTGGGAGGAACAGACCCCACTGCCCTGGGGGTGAGGCTCGGGCACCTACACTGTCTGTGTGTCCTCCCTCCCATCCTGATCCTAATGCGCCTCAGAGTCTGAGGATGGATCCAGTTAGTACCAGAGCCACCAAAAAGGCAGAGGCTCTTAGAATCTCCCCAGTTTATTAGCAATTGCTGTGCCTTTTAGTTTTAAAAGTAGCTAATTTATTATTTAAATAGCTAGAGATTTTTACAGCACTGAGTTGTTATCAGCTCAAATTTGACTTTTCTGTTACCAAATTGAACAATGTCCTTCCAAACCCACTGTCGCTCCTGTGTTCACTGTGTTGGCCACACCCCGCCCCCCCATCCCCATATCTAGTCTGGAAACCCAAGTCCCCACAGTCTGGCCTCCCAACACCGTCGAAGTTATTCTGAGGTTAGATGGAACAAAAACCCTCTCACCACCCCCCAGCAGTGTCCTGACTCCTCTTCATTGCCACGGCCTTTCATGGGGCCAGATGCCCTCTAGGGCTTCCTACTCCTTCCACCCTATGATCTGGCCCTGGCATAGGTTCTCTGAACTCCATAGGTTTTTGTCTGCTTTACTCTCTGGCTGGCTTCCCTAGCCTTGGCAATCCTATCCCTCTTTTAAGAGCAACCCCAGAAGTTAACTCCTCTTTGAAGCTCTCTTGGGTTCTAAAATAAATGAAGTGGCCACCCTCTGTGCCTGTCAGCACCTGTTGGTCTTGCACTGTGCTCGGTTGTGAACTTCCAGAGGCAAGGGCTGTGCTGTCTCCCGCCAAGTCTGTATGTTGCTTGTGCCTTACCATGTACACCCTTGGCCTGCGTTGATGGCTGTTGGCCAAATGGATGAATGGCTTCAGTAACTTCTCTGCAACTCAATAGAGTCCTTGATCTCCCCTTAAAGGTATTGAGGGTTTCCCCAGAAACTGTCACTTCAAAGGCATAAAGAAAAAAATTAGAATTAAATCGGGTCACATTGTTTACTTCTTAAGAAGATGCTGTGGTGTTCCTTCCTACACAGGTGTGAAGCTTCCAGCCTGACTGTGACAGTTCCCTGTCAAACAGGCGGGCAGTTCCAGGCAGAGCCCCCGCAGGTGGGCAAGGGTGCCCAGGGAGCGGTGGGAAATGGGGCTGACCTCCAGCCCACTCTCACCCGCCGAGGGGCTCTTGTCCCGACGGGTGGCTCAGAAAGGCACGCCTTCCCTAACTTGTCTGTCTGAGAGGTGTTTCTACTTCCTCCACTCAGAGCATGTGCCTTTTTCTAACTCACAGAAAGCTTTTGGTCTGTCACTCTGCCTTCTAGAAGTGACCAAGTTTTTGTTTTTTGGGTTTTTGTGTTTTTTTTGCAGTGCTGGGGATTGAACCCAGACTCACATGCTGGGCAATCAGTCTAACACTGAGCTGCACCCCCAGCCTCCAGTCTTTCTTTTCTGTCCTAACATTTCAGCAAGGAGTTGCCCTGGGCTGAGTCCTATCCTTAATCCCTGGCCTTTGCATTTGCACAAGGACCCTTTGTGGAAGGTAGGTCCTTGCCTCCTTTAAATGACCTTGAATAACACTGTCCTCTGCAGTCTCTCTGGCTGCCACAGGAAGAGGCAGGCCTGCTGTGAGTCTGGGGCCTTGGAGCCATTTTAGCCCAAGGGAGGAAAAATAAACAAATGGGTGAGGTGGCTGCCCTTGAATTCTTGCTCTTGTGTTACCGTTAATGGAGGTCAGTTGATTAAGCATTTAGGACTTGGATTTGCAATTTGCCCACTAATAAAACAACAGGGCTCTAGTAAGTGACTCCCATGAGCCCACATCTCTTGTGCCTATTTTACAGAGTAGAAAACTGAGTTACAACAAAGAAGTCATGCATTTAATTCACAACTGAACCAAGCCAGGGGTGCCTTAAGGATGATCATTTGTGCTGAATCATGGGCCTGAATGCTGCTCAGGGCAGAGGAGAAAAGTCTCTTGTGGTTGACAGATTTTTCCTGCTCCCTTTTCATACTTGCTTACCTCTGACTGATCTCAATCCTTGACTGGCCAATGCTGCATGTCGTACCAACACGGAAAACGGTTGTCCTTTTCTCAGCCATTTAGCAGTCCGGAGGTGTGTGTCCTGACATATGGGCTGTAGTCAGGGAGGGGCCCTGCAAACACTCATTTACAAGGCCTTCGAGGCCTGCTCCCTTGTGGGCGTCACATGGGGCCAATGAAAAGAGCAGGGTTGCCTGCAGCCGCCCGGGAGGCCCCTCCAGGGGCTTTCTTCCCTTCAGCACTATTCCCTGGGCTTGCCAAGTCCCACGAGTCAGCAAACTGGAGAAGTGTTTTCAAAGCAAGGCCTTCGCCCTCCTTGGCAAGCTCCTCAAAGCCTGCCTCACTCTGGCTTTGCCAGGGAGAGTCTGTAAAAGGCTTTTTGTTCTGCTCCTCAATAGGGACATCCCTGGGAGCTGCTCAGAGAGGCACAGTGGGAGCTGGAGGACACTTGAAGCTGGGCCACTTGGGTGGGCAATGAGAGGGAACAGGGCCAGGTGGCTTCGGAGTAGCAGAACTCAGGGAACAGGGACAAGCATGGAAGGTGCTTGAAAACGTGGAAACTGCCCATGGGAATAAGGATTGAGAAAGGAGGCAGAGTATTTGAACTTTTTTTTTTTAATTTCTATTTTTTATTTGCATTACTGTGTTTGGTGTGCAAATAACATTTCAAGTCTGTGATGATGGGTTCTTAGGAATAGAAAGAAAAATGGCCTTGGAATTTAGTGACTTGAAGGCACAGTTTCCTCTAAAAATTCATTTCTGGACTTTACTGGACAGCCTTCTTCAGAAAGGTGAAGTTGTTGTGTACTTCAAAATGTAGGCCACCTGAAGTTTGTGTGAGCATATTTAGTGCCAGAGTTCATCTTAGAAATCATGGGTAATGATCCAGAAAGCGTTGTCAGCCACAAAAGCCATTTTGGATGATAGAAACATACAATGCTAGCACCTCAACACAAGGCCACAGGACATCCCTACAACCCTGGTCTTTGGCAAGTTGGTTTTTTTGGGGGAGGAAAGGGGACTGGGATTGAAAGTAGGGCCTTTCCACTGAGCCACATCCTCCTCCCTCCCTTTTTGAGACAGGGTCCTACTAACTCACTAAATTGCCCAGGCTGGACTTAAAGTTACATTACAGTCCTCCTGCCACAGCCTCCCAGAATGATGGGATTATAGGCATGTGCCACTATGCCTAGCCTGGCAAATGTTTTTAATTAAAACATTTTAATATAGGAGAGCACTTTAACTCAATTATATTTACCTCTTAAGATCCTTTGACGGAGCCTACTTATATATAAAAATTGATCATAAAATACAGTTGAACTAACTGAAGGTTTGTATGCTTTCCAGAAAGCATGAGTTTCATTTGGACCTAGTGAAAGGTGAGTTAACAAATTATTCACCAATTAAGGCAAAAATATTGAAATGAATGAATATTTTCTCTCTTGAAAAAATACTGTCCATCATCCCCAATCAAAAAATCAAATTAAGGGGCTGGGGACTTAGCTGCCACCTGCCTCGAAAGAACAAGATCCTGAGTTCGCTCCCCAGTACAAAAAAAAAAAAAAAAATCAAATTAAACAAAGCAATAACACAATATATCTGTGTTGCAGTATTTTGACTTGTTTGTACAAAATTTGTGTTGATTTCATGACCTAACCATTTTTCCTGGCTGTGTAAATGGATATGAACATTATCTTTAAAACATGCCATTTGCAAGGAACATCTGAATTGATTTGCTTTGGTGATGCATTTCCAAGGCAGGCTGTGGAATTGGTTCACAAGCAAGGGGCCCTGGAAAGACAATATCCCTTCCTTCCTGAGGCAGATATTTCAGGATTGGGGAAGCAGGGCTTCCTGTGTTCTCACAAGGGGCTGAGAAAAAGAAAGCCAGTGTAGTTTCAGACGGAATTCAGCCTGGAAGGAGCGGGACATTGTTTTTGAGTACAGGCCCCATCCTATGATGTGAGGCCCACCTGGCCAGGGACCTGTGCACAGAAGGTGATGTGGGCTGGGTTGTGGCTGGAAGAGTCCTTTCTCTCCAAGTCTGATGTTAAGGAGCCGGTGTGCAGAAGGACTCCCTGGAAAATCCAGTGCCTCCCTTCCTCTGCACACCTCCCGCACCAGCCCCCACCGCGCAACAACCTTTGATGGGGGCACAGCTGTGTATTACTTCTGTCTTCTTCTACACCAAAGGGATATCAGAAATCTTGGTGCCGCCTAGGAGTGTTTATTTAGTTTGCATTATGTTTCCCCTTTGTTTTTATGTTCAACCAAAGGGGAAACAGAAAAGTAAGTAACTGGCTTCAGTGTATTTCTCGTTCTTTCATCCAATTTCCCTTTTTGTATTTTCCTTGCCCCTTTCCTCATCATTGTTCTTCATCTGAGGGAACTCACTGCAAGAAATAAAAGTAATTTGACCATTTAATTCATCAAAAGATGTCGCTGTCCAATACCTGTGGCCTCTTCCAAAGATTTATTTTTTTTTATTTTTGCTTTTTAGAGACAAGGTCTTGCTATGTAGTTCAGGCTGGCCTTGAACTCACTGTGTAGTCAGACTGGCCTCAGCCTCCCAAGTGCTGGGATTACAGGCATGTGTCATCATGCCCAGCTTAGTTTTATTTCATTTAAAAGAAATATATGAAAGAAAAAAAACCTAACCAAATTTAAAAAGAATAACCGTAATGGTAATAATAGAACCATAAAGAAGAAAAATCCAATAACATAATAACAAAAGATGTATGTTGGTAGAGAGGGCAGGAATAGGTGCAAAGAAAATGGGAAGAATCATAAGATGATTGATTTTCTCATCTTTCTTTGCTTGGAGAGAATAGATACTATTTGATTTCTGAAATTAATTTGAGAAATAGAAAGTTAAACACCTTATTTAATATTGAAAAAGTAATGAGTAGAATTAAAATGAGGTTATACAGTAAAAGAAAACAAAGCAAACATAAGTGAAGCATTAACAGTAAAAAAGAAATTTAGGATGATAGAACTGTAGTAATAAATGTAAATGTAAATGACATAACTCATGTACTAAAAGAAAGAAACTCAGAATCAGTTTAAAAAATAACCATGCAGTGTCTCAAAAAATATACCTAAAACAAAGTGACTCAGAATCAGAGATAGTGCTTAAACTCTCAGAAATATCTCTCTAATGATGGAATTCCAGGCACTGTGGCATTTGGGAGGGGTAGATATTTTTGGACTAAGCTTTCCCAGTCCCTAAAATCAAACCATGTGGTTTCCAGCTTATGAGGCCAGCCCTGTGTGTCTCAGTGTTTGTTCTAGATTGCTGAGCTTCCAAAGGGTGGGCACTGTGCATGCTTTAATTTCAGGGATCGCAGAGAAGCCCTATGTGAAGACACGTGTTCTGTTGGCAAAGGGATGGAGAAAGGAGTAGTTAGGAGCCTGTGGGCTCCCAGTCCATTAAATTGCGAGTCACTGGTGCAGAAGCCTCTAAGGAAGTTATGGTAACTATTTTGGGCTTTGAGTGTGTTATTTGATATTGCCAAGCATTTGTGTTTAATGGGTTAGGGCTTGATTTATCAGGATTTTCCCATGTGCCATGCCTCCTGAGAGGCAGAGTGAGACAGCTCTGGGTTAGAAAGCCAGCTCTTCCACTTATAGCTGTGTGGCTTTGGGAAAGTCACACCAACTCTCTGACCTCCACTCATTTCATTAACACACTCATTCACTCATTTGTTGAAATCAATTATTTGATTCAAGCTTATTATGTGGTAGTCTCTATTCTGGATGCTGAGGGCACAAAATCTGCTTTGTATTCTAGATAGATATGGTGGTGCACACACTTGTAATCTCAGCTACTCAGGAGGCTGAAACAGGATTGCAAATTGGGAACAGACTAGTCTGGGAAACCATGTGACCCTATCTCAAAAACAAAACAAAACAAAAAACCCCACAAAAACAGGTTTGCTGGGTGTGGTGGCACATGCCCATAACCCTAGCACTTGGGAGGCTGAGGCAGAATTGCCATAAGTTCGAGGCCAGCCTGGGCTACATAGTGAGTTCAAAGCTAGCCTGAACTATATAGCAAGACCCTGTCTCAAACAACAACAACAACAAAAAGAGGTTTGCACTGGGAGTATAACTCAGTGGTAGAGCATTTGACTAGCATGTGGGGGCCTTGAGTTTGATCCTTAACACTACAAAAAAAAGAAAAGAAAAGAAAAGAAAAAGTAAAAGAAAAAAAAAAGGAGCTTGTATTTGAATGGACTTGGAGAGAAGGAAAATAATAACAATCAATAAATAAATTCATAACATATCAAGAGGGATAAGTGGTGAAAAGATTCCAAGTAGGATGACAGACTAGAGAGTGATGGCAGTTTGCGAGTGTGTATATGTGTGCACTTGTGTGCCCTTGTTGCTATTTTTAATAGGGTGGTCAAGAAAAGTCTCCCTGAATGAACTTCAGGAGCCTTGCAGGGACCCAGAGGAAGACTCTTTCCTGCAGAGGCAAAGATTCAGAAGTGGCAGAGAAGACGCTGGAGTGCAATGAGCAGGGAGAACAGTGGCCTCTGAGGACAGAGCTCACTGTGAGCAACCTGGAGAATTCTAGGCCATGCTAAGGGTGGCCTGAATATTTAGATTCTATCTAGTGCCAGCTGAGAAACTGTTGGAATGTCTGAGAAGATCAGTGATGCTTTCTGCCTTATGTTTAAGAAAGATTGCTCTGGATTCTCAGTTGAGATTAGACTGGATTGGCAGAAGAGGCAGCAGGGAGAATTGTTAGCAGAGATGGTGGAGTCTTGGATCAGAATCTAGCAGTGGGGAGGGTGAGAAGTTGTTGGCTCTGGATCTAGTTTAAAGACAGATTTGACCAGATTTCTGATGGGTAGGATATGGTGCCAGAAAGAAAAGTCAAGGATGACACCACATTTTTTGGTCTAAGCAGCTGCAAGAATGGAGGTGCCATATGTTGAAATGGGGATGAAGCAGATGCAGGGGCCCACAATTCCTTTGTGACCATATACATGCCTGTTACTGTATAAATGGAGATCTTAAGTTGAAAATTGGAAATAAAAGGTTGGAATTCAGGAGGTAAAGTCAAGGAGATGTAATTTTTTTGCATTTATTTATTGGGTTTTTATAAGACAAGTTCTTTTTTTCCTTTGTTTTTAACATGGTCATTCTAATTTTTAAACTTTTCTTAATAGTAAGGCATTTATTGGTACATTTTAGACATATATAATGATAACACTCCTCATAGGGAATTTGCACCTGTACATGATACGTCCTGCCTTTATTTTCTCCTTCCCCCTCCTCAAGCCCCCTCCCCTTCCCTCCCTAGGTACAAAACAGCCCAAATACCCATCAACTGATGAATGGATAAAGAAGATGTGGTTTTTTATACAATGGGGTACTACTCTTCTCTGAAAACAGACACACAGACATAGGCCTCTCCCCAAACCCTGACCTTGAGCCTCAAAGCCCCCTATCTCTTTCAGTCCAGCCCCTCCTATCACCCTCATTCATTCTGCTTGAGCCATTCTGGCTCTGAGGTTCCTGAGAATGGTGCTTTCTTGGCTCCAGAACTGGGCTCTTTCTGTCCCTCTGTATGGAAAGTCTTGCCTTCCCATCCTAAAGTGACCAATGATTTCTGTCTTTTCAGCACAAATGGAAGAACTGAGTATAGAACACACTGATCTCTGTGAGTCTTGGGGTGGCTTCAAGCTTCCTGACCTCTCCTCTCTTCTTCCACCACTTAGGTCATATGGTAGCCATCAGAGGGAGCACATAGACACATCCAATTCACTCCTGAATCCTCATAATTTTATTTGCCTCCTTATTCTCAGGCCAAGGCTTTTACTTGGTTCAATTTAAACTGGGAAAATCAGTCTATGTCACAGAAACTTCAAATGTGATGTTTTGTGAAGACAGTTTTCTCTTTGGGGAATCTATCTTTGGAGGCTTTGTGCTGTTGGTGCTGCAGAAAACTGAATTGGAAGGAAATTTGCAAAACTAAATATGGTCTTGTGACCAACTCTCCTTTCATTCAAAGTGAGAAAAGTCTATGCCAGAGGTGGTGAACCTATAGCACACCTGGTGCAGTGGGCTGTTTGTATCATTGAAAGCTCTAAAAAATTGACTATCACTGGCTATGACATTGAACCTGACCCTGATGTCATTTCATTTGGTAAGCTGCATCATAATCCTTACTTATCTATGAAGTCAAAGTGGCTTCTGGTTCAGAATGGACTAACATTCTTCTTGTCTGGTTTTCGGAGATGTGGAGTAGCTCCTGAAAGCTGCAAGAGACTCTTGACAACATCTAGCCTGGTTCTTAACATTTCTTTTATAAGTAGAGATAAAAATGGGCTTTTTGCTTTACAGATGAGAGGCCTGATGGGGTGGATTGAGCTGCCCAAGGTCCTATGGCTGACCATCTCCTCCCTTCCCAGCCAAGGCTTTCTGCTCCATGGATCAACTCTGGTTTCAGTCATCTGTCTTCCCTGGGCTTTGGGCAAACAGCATGTCTCTCTACTATTAGAGCAGGAAGAAATGGGGACCAGTCCATCCAGAACTCCCACTGACCTACTTCAGGACTGACATCTCCAGATTGGGCAGCTGGAGGCACTATCTGGGGTGGGAAGAGGAAAGGGAGAGTGAAAGAGCAAGGAGGAGGACCAGAGTTGGGAGAGGGGGAAGGATTCTATGGGGGGGCTATGCAGGCTGGCAGTGGGGGGATGCAGTGGTCCTGGGGAGACATGGGAAGAGAAGGGCTCTGGAATGTGAATTTAAAATCCATAGTCACAATCTGCCTTTGAAAGGCAAACATTTTGGCAGGAGGCTGGCAGCTGAAGATATCAGATAGTAACTGCCTGCTTCTTAGCATTTTAGACTAACTTCCTCCACTCTCTTATCTTCTTAATTTCACCACAAACAATGGGCTATTGACTAAGCTTTCGGAGCTGTGGGTGTTCTCAGAGGGAGGCCAACCAGTACACCCCCATCTCTGGCTTTCCCTCCAGCTCCCAAGTTGCACTTAATCTATCAGAAATATGAAACCTGGATTCTTGCTTGTTCTTATTTCTCTGCTTTAGGGTTCAGGCAACTGGGGAAGAGAACCTTAGGCCCAAGAAGTGTGTGTGTGCATGTACATGTGTGCTTATATGATGACTGCATGCATGCACCAGTGTCTGAATCCATGAAGTGTGTTATATACGTGTGTGCATGTGTGAGAGAGTGCAGGAGTTGTAAGTATGTGTGCTGGTAGCAAGCAGGGCTGTGGTAGAGCAGGACAACAAAGTGCAAATGCACCTGGACAGTCACTTCCAATGGGCTTTCTTAGGAAAGGGCTGCAGTGAGATGTGGGGCTGGAAGACTAGAAGATTTATCAACCCTTTCCTTGGAGGGGCAAATAAAAAGCCTCAGGATCCCTTTCTTCCCATGTGGCCAAATAAGCCAAGAAAGTAGTCCCCAAAGCTCCATTCTCTCATGCACATAGACACTTGGGAAAGACCCTGACCTCATCATTCTGGGGTGACTCACCTCAGAGTCTACACAGGAGTTAATATGATACTAACAGAAATCAGCCAGCACTTTATAGGAATCTATTGAGAAATGGTGTCTAGGACTACTTCAGAGACTTTGAGCCCTGCTGAACTATTCAGCTTTTGCAACAAATAGAGAACATCTCAACATGTTTTTAAGTTTTGGGAGTGATAATAGAGTGCACATATTGGATGGGAAACTCTTGTCAAGTTACCCTGAGTCTGGCACAGTGCCTGCCACATGTGAATGCTGACATCTTCTCATCCCTTTCTCCATCTTCTCTGAGAGGCAACGAAGCAGAAGTCACTGTTGTGATATGCAGATGATCCAGAGGGATGTAGGGAAGTATTTTAACTTCTATTTATTTCTTATCTCACCCATTTCCCTGTGAGTAGTGTGTATTTTATGGTGTGCGTAACATTAGCCCATGCATATGTAATCTACTATCTTTCTATATTTTACAAATAAAATATTGAGGGTGAGTACACATATCTTTTTAAACTGCTATACAGTGAAGAGCTAGAGAACTGTCTTCTCTTGTCCAGATAGAGCAGCTACCTGGGTATGCTAGAGAAGGACCTGAGACACTATAGAGCTACATTGGTCAGGGTTCTCCAGGAGAACAGAACCAACAGGAGATGCGTATCTATATCTATCCATCTATGTCTACACCCATATCATCATCTATCTATCTATCTATCTATCTATCTATCTATCTATCTATCTATCCATCCATCCATCCATCCATCCATCCATCCATCCATCCATCTATCTACCTACCTACCTACCTATCTATCTATGATGACGAGGTTTATTATGGGAATTGACTCATGTAATTACAGGGGCTGTTATGGTTCAAATATGAAATGTCACCAAAAGACTCATGTATTGGGGCTTGATTCCCAATGCAGCAATGTTCAGAGATTAATCCATTGATGAGTTCAGAGCTCAGTGGGCCGTGAGAAGTTGGGGCCCAGTTACAGGAAGAAGGTCACTAGAGATGTGCCTTTGAAGGATCTATCCTGTCCCTAGTCCCTTTGTCTCTCTTTGGCTCCCTTGTTCTCACTCAGCTTCCAGCTCGCCATGAGGACAGCAGCCTTTTTGCCATATTTCTTTCTTAGAGCCAGCCAACCATGGACTGAAATCTCTGAAACCATGAGACAAAATGAACCTTTTCTTTTTTAAGTTATGTATGTCAGGTACTTTGTCTCAGCAATAGGAAATTGAGTAATACAGAGGTTGAGATATACCATTCCCTCTTCTGCATCTGAAGTCCTGAAATCAGGGGTGGACGGACTGTAGTTTGAGACCCTTATTATACACAGATGAGTTATGAAGAAATATTATAGGCAGTCAGATAGGGCTAGGTCCTCAAGAGGGTTAGGACAAAGGTGAAACACACCACAGCTGTGATCAGAGACACATTGGCTGAAAACCAGGCCTCAAGATAAAGACAAGAAGACCAGACCTTCATAATTCCTCAAAGAACAAACAGTGGGCCTAATGAAGTCTACATAGACATCAACCACCCCGGTGTGGGTGACCAGAGACCTCTGGACCCACCACTTCCTAGGAGAATCTTTGTTCTTTTTTTTTTAAATTAATTTTGTTGGTACATTTTAGGTATACAATATAGTGACATTCATGATTGGAGAGTTGTACCTTTACATAATATATCTTGATTCTTATTTTTCCCCCTTCCCCTGCCCTCCCTTCAACCCCTCCATCCCTCTCTATTTACAAAGACTTTGTTTCCAGTTTTTTCATTTTCTCATATTAATTCCATTCCTTTCTTTTCCTCCCCCCACTTTGCCTTCCCATTAGCACCTTTTTTTCATATTTCACATTATCTATTATACATTTTACTACATCTTTATTTAGACTTTCAGTTGTTCACACCAGAGAAACTATTTGGTATTTACATATGTGTGTCCTATTTATTTCACTTAAAAGTATGGCCTCAATGTGGATCCATTTAGCTATAAATGCCTCTAATTTCTCATTCTTTATGGCTGAGTAGTACTCCATTTAATTTAACTAATCACATTTTCTTTATCCAGTCTCCAGTTGATGGGCAAGTGGGCTGCTCCCATGTTTCAGCTATTACGATCTGTGCCACTATGAACATGGGTGCACATATATCACTGTGGTATGATTCTTTTAATTCTTTTGGGAAGATACCCAGCAGGGAAATAGCTGGGTCAAATGGGACTTCCAGTCACAGTTCTTTGAGGTACCTCCATACTGATTTCCACAGGGGTTGCACCAGTCTATACTCCCACCAACTGTGGAACAGGGTTCCTTTTTCCCCACAGCCCCCACAGCATTTGTTATTGGTTGATTTCATGATAGCAGCCATTTTTCCTGGGGTGAGGTGGAGTCTCAGCCTTCTTTTCATTTGCATCTCTTGAATGACCAGTGATGTTGAGCACTTCTTCATATGTTTACTTGCTATTTCTACTTCTTTGTCTGTGAAATAGCTGTTCATTTCAGATGCCCAATTTGGATTTAATCTTTAAATTTGGGAGGTCTTATTTTTAAAGTTCTTTATATATTCTAGATAGTAGATCTTTGTCTCAGGAACAGCTGGTAAACATTTTTTTCCCCACACTGAGGGTTGTCTCTTCATGCTGTTGGAGCTTTCTCTTGCTGTGCAGAAGGTTTTTAATAAGAAGAGATCCCACTTGTTGATTATTTGTGCTAGGTCATATGCAACTGAGGTTTTGTTCAGGAAATCTTTTTCTACACCAATGTCTTCAAGAGTTCTACCTAACCTCTGTTCCAACTGGTTTAGTGTTTTTGTTTTCATATTTAGATCTTTAACCATTTCAATTTTAGTTTAGTGCCTGGTGAGAGATATAGTATGTCTAGTTTTAATCTTTGGCAAGTTGAAACCCAATTATTCCAGCACCATTTATTAAAGAGGCTATCTTTCCTCCAGTGAGGGTGTTTGGCTCCTTTGTTGAAGATGAGTAGCTGAGTGTGTCTGCAGTTGTTCTGCATCTTCTAATCTGTTCCACAAGTCCTCAGGTTTGTTTCTTTGTCAGTACCATGCTATTTAATCACAGTAGCTTTGTAGTATAATTTCAAGTTGGGGATTGTGATACCCCGTGCCATGTGATTGTTGCCTAGAATTGCTTTTGCTATTCTAGGTCTCTTCTTGTTCCAAATGAATTTTTGGATTGTTTTCTCAATGTCCATGAAGTATGCTGCTGGAATTTCAATTGGTATTGCATTGAATCTATATAGCAGTTTTGGAAGTATGGCCATTTTCACTATGTTCCTTCTTCCTACCCAGGAGCAAGGGATGTCTTTCCATTTTCTGATATCATCTTTGATCTCTTTTTTCAGAGTGCTATAGTTTTCAGAGCAGAGGTCTTTGATTTCTTTTGTTAGATTGATTCCTAGGTATTTCAATTTTTTGGATGCTATTTTGAAAGGAATTGTTTGCCCCATTTCTCTCCCAGTGAGTCTGTCGTTCGTGTGGAAGAAGACTATTAATTTTTGTGTGTTGACCTTGTATCCAGCTACTCTACTGAATTTGGTTATTAAGTCTAGAAGGCTTCTGGTGGGGTTCTTGGGATATTCTGTACAGAGTATCATGTTTACAAATAATGACAGTTAGACTTCTTCACATTCTATCTTTATTCCTTTTATTTCTTTCTCTTGTCTAATTGCTGTGGCTAATGTTTCCAAAACTATATTGAACAGGAGTGGTGATAGTGGACATCCTTGTCTTGTTCCTGATTTTAGTGTGAAGGATTTCAGTTTTTGACCATTTAGTATGATATTGGCTGTTGGTTTTTTATAGATGGATTTTTATCAGATTGAGGTAGAAACCGTCTATTCCAATTTTTTGTAGAGTTTTTATCATGAATGCATGTTGGATTTTGTCACTTTTTCTGCACCTATTGAGATGATCATATGGCTTTTGTCCTTGGCTGTATTAATATAATGCACTACATTTATTGATTTGCATATGTTGAACCATCCCTGCATCCCTGGGATGAATCCCCCTTGGTCAGGGTGTATGATCTTCTTGATGATCTTCTGCATTCTATTTGCCAGTATTTTATTAAGGATTTTTGCATCTATGTTCATTAGTGAGATTGGCCTATAGTTCTCTTTTTCAGTTGGGCCTTTCTCTGCTTTGGGGGTCAAGGTAATGGTTGCTTCCAGGAATGAATTTGGGAGTATTGCTTCCTTTCAATTGCTTATTTATTTATTTATTTATTTATTTTCTGCAGTGATGTTTATGTGCTAACACTGTATCAGGGACACAAATCTCATGGCAATAAGACTGAGAAGTGAAAAAAATCTAGGCACATTTTTCCATTTTTAGTTTAATAATCAAATGCATAATTTTTGATCTGGTTGTACAGTTGGCCTGGGTACTTCATAGTTGACTTCTTTTAGGCCTTTTGCAGTACTAATTTGAAAACCATCCATCCATTCTGGAATTTCTAGAGGGTCTAGAAAACTGAGTGAAAAATGATCATATAACACTATTATTTCACTTTTTGCTTAAATTTCTTTCTCTGTTCTCTAAGACAGGTCACATGTTTTCAAACCACACACATTCATTTAATTATACAACTTGTATAATCAATTCTTATCAGAACAAAAAGCAATATAAAAATACCTCTATGGAAAAAACCTTTTACTATATGCTACTTGCCTGTTTGTCTTCATATTTTATTGATACATCTTAATAAATCATTAAAATGTAATTTAATATTAATAGGACATATAGTTTGTTTCTTTTTTTAAATTAATTAAATTCTTTTATTGGTACATTTTAGCTATACAACACATTTACATTTCTCATTGGGAACTTGTACCGTTACATGATACATCCTTCTTCTTGTTTTTTCCCTATTCCTAGGCCCCCCTTTACCCCCTCCACCCTTCCCTATTTACAAAGACTTTATTTCCATTTTTTCCATTTCTCAGCATTTTTCCTTTCCCTTCTTTCTTTTCCTCTGCTTCTCCCACTACATCTACCCCTTTGGACCTTTTCTTCCTATTTTATATTATCGATTATTCATTCTAATCATTGGTACATTTTAGGTATGGAATATAATGACACTCATCATTGGAAATTTGCACCTTTACATAATCTCTCTTGGTTCTTAATTTTTACCCTTGCCCAGCCCTCCCTTCAACCCCTCCATCCCTCTCTATTTACAAAGATTCTTTCAATTTTTCCATTTCTCATATTAATTCCATTCCCTTCTTTCGTTTCCCATGCCCCTCCCACTTCCTTTTCCCCTTTGCCCTTTTTATTCCTATTTCACATTATCTGTTATAAGTTTTAGTCCTTATTTACACTTTCAGTTTCTCACACCAGAGAAACTATTTGGTATTTATATATATGTGTCCTATTTATTTCACTTAAGAGTATCACCTCAATGTGCATCCATTTATCTATAAATGTCTCTAATTTCTCATTTTTTATGGTTGAGTAGTACTCCATTATACTAAAAAACCACATTTTCTTTATCCAGTCTCCAGTTGATGGCCATTTGGCTTGTTTCCAAGTGTTAGCTATTACAAACTGTGCTGCTATGAACATGGGTGCACATATATCACTGTGGTAGGATTCTTTTAATTCTTTGGGGAAGATATCCAGCAGGGAAAGAGTGGGGTCAAATGGGACTTCCAGTCCTAGTTCTTTGAGGTATCTCCATAGTGATTTCCACAGTGCTTGCACCAGTCTACACTCCCACCAGCAGTGGAGCAGGGTTCCTCTTTCCCCACAGCCCCACCAGCATTTGTTATTGGTTGATTTCATGATAGCAGCCATTCTTTCTGGAGTGAAGTGGAATCTCAGTGTTGTTTTCATTTGCATCTCTCGAATGACCAGTGATGTTGAACATTTTTTCATGTATTTATTTGCTATTTCTACTTCTTTGTGTGAGAAATGTCTGTTCATTTCAGATGCCCATTTTTGGATTGGGTCTTTAAATTTGGGAGGTCTGATCTTTTTAAGTTCTTTATAGATTCAAGATAGTAGACCTTTGAGGAAGAGCAGGTGAAGATTTTTTCCCATGTTGTGGGTTGTCTCTTCACACTGCTGGTGGTTTCTCTTGCTGTGCAGAAGCCTTTTAATAAGAAGAGATCCCATTTGTTGATTGTTTGTGCTAGTTCATGGGCACCTGAGGTTTTGTTCATAAAATCTTTTCCTACACTGATGTCTTCAAGTGTTCTACCTAACCTCTGTCCAACTGGTTCAGAGTTTCTATTTTAATATTTAGATCTTTAATCTATTTTGATTTTAGTTTAGTGCATGGTGAGAGATACAGGTCTAGTTTTAATCTTTGGCAAGTTGAAGCCCAATTTTTCCAGCACCATTTATTAAAGAGGCTATCTTTCCTCCAGTGAGGGTGTTTGGCTCCTTTATCGAAGATGAGATGGCTGAGTGTGTCTGGCATTGTTTCTGCATCTTCTAATCTGTTCCACTGGTCCTAAGGTCTGTTTCTTTGCCAGTACCATGCTGTTTTTATCACAGTAGCTTTTTAGTAGAGTTGCAGGTTGGGGACTGTGATACCCCCTGCCATGTCTCTGTTGCCTAGAATTGCTTTTGGTATTCTGGTCTCTTCTTTTTTTTTTCTTAAATTCTTTTATTGGTACATTTTAACTATATAACACATTTACATTTCTCATTGGGAACTTGTACCTTTACATGATGCATCTTGGTTCTTATTTTTTCCCCATTCCTAGCCCTCCCTTCACCCCCTCCACCCTTCCCTATTTACAAAGACTTTATTTCCATTTTTTCTATTTCTCATCATTTTTCCTTTCTCTTCTTTCCTTTCCCTTGCCCCTCCCACTACCCCTACCCCTTTGGACCTTTTCTTCCAACTTTGCATTATTGATTATTCATTCTAATCATTGGTACATTTTAGGTATACAATATAATGACATTCATCATTGGAAATTTGCACTTTTACATAATCTCTCTTGGATCTTATTTTTCACCCTTGCCCAGCCCTCCCTTCAACCCCTCCATTCCTCCCTATTTACAAAGATTTTGTTCCTGTTTTTCCATTTTCTCATACTAATTCCATTCCCTTCTCTCCTTTCCCTATCCCTCCCACTTCCCTTTCCCCTTTGCCCCTTTTCTTCCTATTTCACATTACCTATTATAAGTTTTAGTCCTTGTTTATACTTTCAGTTTCTCACACAAGAGAAACTGTTCAGTATTTATATATGTGTGTCTTGTTTATTTCACTTAAGAGTATTGCCTCAATGTGCATCCATTTAGCTATAAATGTCTCTAATTTCTCATTTTTTATGGCTGAGTTGTACTCCATTTTATAAAAAACCCACATTTTCTTCATCTAGTCTCCAGTTGATGGGCATTTGGGCTGTTTCCAAGTTTCAGCTATTACAAATTTTGCTGCTATGAACATGGGTGCATATATATTGCTGTGGTATGATTCTTTTAATTCTTTGGGGAAGATTCCCAGCAGTGGAATAGTGGGGTCAAATGGTACTTCTGGTCCTAGTTTTTGAGGTATCTCCATACTGATTTCCACAGTGGTTGTACCATTCTACACTCCCACCATCTGGGTCTCTTCTTCCAAATGAATTTTTGGATTGTTTTCTCAAGGTCCATGAAGTATGCTGCTGGGATATCAATTGGAATTGCATTGAATCTATATAGCAGTTTTGGAAGTATGGCCATTTTCACTATGTTGTTTCTTCCTACCCAGGAGCAGGGGATGTCTGTCCATTTTCTGATATCATCTTCAATCTCTCTTTTCAGAGTGCTACAGTTCTCGGAGAAGAGGTCTTTGATTTCTTTGGTTAGGCTGACTCCTAGGTATTTCAGTTTTTTGGATGCCATTGTGAAAGGAATTATTTGCCCTATTTTTCTCTCAGTGAGTCTGTCATTTGTGTAGAGGAAAGCTATTGATTTTTGTGTGTTGACCTTGTAACCAGCTGCTTGACTGAATTTGGTTATTAAGTCTAGAAGACTTTTGGTGGAGTTGTTGGGGTCTTCTATATACAGTACCATGTCATCTGCAAATAATGACAATTTGACTTCTTCATTTCCTATCTTTATTTCTTTTATTTCTTTCTCTTGTCTAATTGCCGTGGCTAATGTTTCCAGAACTATATTGAACAAGAGTGGTGATAGTGGACATCCTTGTCTTGTTCCCTATTTTAGTGTGAAGGATTTCAGTTTTTGACCATATAGTATGATACTGGCTGTTGGTTTTTCATAGATAGCTTTTATCAGTCTGAGGTAGACATCATCTATTCCGATTTTTTGTAGGGTTTTTATCATAAATGCATGTTGGATTTTGTCTAATGCTTTTTCTGCATCTATGGAGATAATCATATATTTTTTGTCCTTGACTCTATTGATATAGTGTATTATATTGATTGATTTTCGTATATTGAACCATCTCTGCATCCCTGGGATGAATCCCACTTGATCAGGGTGTATGATCTCCTTGACGATCTTCTGCATTCTATTTGCCAGTATCTTATTAAGGATTTTTGCATCTATGTTCATTAGTGAGATTGGCCTATAGTTCTCCTTTTCGGTTGGGTCTTTCTCTGCTTTGGGGATCAAAGTGATGGTTGCTTCCAGGAATGAATTTGGGAGTATTGCTTCCCTTTCAATTTCATTGAAGAATTTAAACTGTAGTGGCAGTAGTTCCTCTCTAAATGTCTTATAGAATTCAGCAGTGAAGCCTTGAGGGCCCGGGCTTTTCTTAGTTGATAAGTTTTTAATTACATTTTCAATTTCATTGGTTGATATTGGGTTGTTTAGAATTTTTAGGTCTTCTTTCAACTTTGGTAATTCATATGTATCTAGGTATCTGTCCACTTCTCCTGTGTTGTCCATCTTATTGGTGTATAGGTTCTGGAAGTAGGTATTGATGATCCTCTCAAATTCTATTGGGTCTGTTGTAATTTCACCCTTTTCATTCCTAATTGCATGGATTTGGGGCTTTTCTTTCCCTTTTCTGATAAGGTTGGCTAAGGATTTGTCAATTTTGTTGATTCCTTCCTAGAACCAACTCTTGACTTCATTGATTTTTTTGCATTGTTCTCTTAGTCTCCATTGCATTGATTTCTCCTCTGATCTTTATAATTTCCTCCCTTGTATGAGCTTTGGGGTTGTCCTGCTTTTCTTTTTCTAGAAGCTTGAGGTTCAGCACCAGTTTGTTTAATTGGGCTCACTCTGTTTTCCTAATATGTGTATTCACTGCTATGAATTTCCCTCGTAAGAGTGGGTTCATTGTGGCCCATAGATTCCAATATGTTGTATTGTCATTGTCATTTATTTGAAGGAACTGTCTGATTTCTTCTTTAATTTCCTCTGTGACCCATTGGTTATTTGGAAGTGTGTTGTTCAATTTCCACATGTTTATGAAATGAAATTTTTCCTGTTTCTTTTGCTATGGATCTCCAATTTCATCCCACTATGGTCTGATAATATGCAGGGGATAACTTCAATTCCTTTGCACTTACTTAAACATGTTCTGTGTGTGAGTATGTGGTCTGTTTTGGAGAATGAGCCATGTGCTGCTGAGAAGAGTGTGTATTCTGATTTTGTGGGGTGGAATACTCTGTAAATATCTGTTAAGTTCATTTGTTCAAGAGTTTGATTGAGGTTTAATATTTCATTACTTATTTCTTGTCTATTTGATCTATTTGTGACAGTGGGGTATTGAGCTCCCCCACTACAATTGTATTAGTGCATATATGACTTTTTTTTTTTTGGTTCCAGGGATAAAACTCAGGTCCTTGCGCTTATGAGGCCGGCGCCGGAACCACTGAGCCAAATCCTCGGCCCCATATATAACTTTTCATGTCCATTAGTATGCATTTTATATAGTTGGGCACACTAGTGTTTGGGGCATAGATATTTTTGATTGTCATCTCTTCATGTTGGAGTGTTCCCTTTACAAGGATGTAGTGTCCTTCTTTGTCTCTTCGTCAGTGTTGGTTTGAAATCTACTTGATCTGCAAAGAGCATAGCTACTCCTGGTTTTTCTTGGGTTCCTGTCACATGGAGTATTGTTTTCTACCCTTTAACTTTCAGCCTATGAGTTTCGTTTTGAATTAAGTTTGTTTCATATATGCAGCATATTGTTGGATTTTGCTTCTTGACCCATTCTGCCAGTCTATTTCTTTTGATTGGTGAATTGAGACCATTAACATTGATGCTTATAACTGATACATATTGACTTATCATTGTCATGACGTTTTCTTTTTGTTGGATTCTCCCTCTTTGCATTTAATTTCTTGTCATGCCTTATGGATTCCTTCTATTGGACATTCTAGCATTGTGATGCTCACTTTCTTTTCCTAGGATATCTTCTAAAATTTTTGGAGTGCTGGTTTTGTATTCATGAAGTTCCTAAGGTGCTCTTTGTCATTAAATTATCTTATTTCTCTATCAATTTTGCAAGATAGTTTTGCAGGGTACATCAATCTGGGTTGGAGGCTGCTTTCCTTTAGGTCTTGGAATACATCACTCCAAGCTCTTCTTACCTTGAGGGTTTGTGTTGAGAAGTCTCCTGTGATTGTGATGGGCTTTCCTTTGTATGTGATTTGTTTCTTTCCTCTAATTGCTTATAGAATTTTGTTCTTCTGTTAGGTTTCTGGAACCTTAATTATTATATGTCTAGGTGTAAATTTTTTTTGATCAAGGCTCTTTGGAGTCCTATATGCCTCCCTTATCTTTATGTCAAGTTCTTTCCCCCTGCTTGTGAATTTTTCTGCCATTGTTTCTGTGAACAGTTTTTTAATGTCATTTGCACTCTGTCCTGTTTCTTCATTGACTCTGATCAGTAGATCAGCCTTATGTTATTCTTCTTTGTATCATCTCATAGCTGCTGGATTGATTTCTTGTGGTCCTTTACTATTTTTAAGAAATTTTTCTTTTTCATATCACTAATTGATATCCTGTCTTCTATATCTGAAATTCTGTCCTTACATTGGCTCATTCTGCTGTGTAAACTTTCAGTGGAGTTTTTAATCTCCTGGAAGTTTGTTTGTATCTGTTTTATGGATTCCATTTGTTTCCTATGTTCGGATTCATCATGTTCCTCATCTCTATTTTTTTTATAAATCTGTGTCTGCTCTAGATTTATTAATCGTGTCTTGCACTATGGACACAATCTCTGTTGTTATCTGAGAAATTATTTCTGATTTCATTTTTTCCAGATCCTCTTTTGTTGCCAGTTCAGGTAGTCCAGGTGGTTTGAGTATTAGATTGTTCCATCTTGTTGCTCTTTGGGGTTGCCTTAGGTGATCTGGAAGTTCATTTTTGAGTCTTGTTTACATATCTTCTCATTTCAACAGATGCAGCCTGCTGCGCCTTTGTTGAGGTGACTTTTTGCTCACCCAGTAGTCTTCAATTCTTAGCAAGCCACTGAGAGTCCTTTTCTGTGCTGCTCACACCTGTGCCACTTCCTGGATTCAGAATCATGGCCTTGTGGATCCCTGTGCTGCCCTGTTGTCCAAGCTGGGTTCTGGCTGGGTCCTGTGCATACTTGGGATCATATCTTGTCATGCCTCTGGCTGGGGCCAGCCCCTCTAGGTAGCTTTGGCTGGGGGCTGTGCACCCGAGTTGCTGGTGTCTGACCAGTCTTCTGGTTGGGGTCTGCATGCAGTGGTGTCTGGGTTGGCCTCTACCTGTTGCTTGTGTGCCTGTGCAGCTGTTTTCCAGGTGGTTCTTTGGCTGGGCCTTTGGTTCTGCCTAGGACTTGCCTGCAAGTGCATCATTCTTGTCCCTGCTGGTTTCTCACTGGGATCTGAGTGCACTTACTGATGGTATCAGAACAGGCCTCTGGTTGTTGCTTGTGGGCCTGTGCAGCTCTTTGCTAGGCAGGCCTTTGGCTAGGCCTGTGGGTCTAAGCTGATTGGGTTGGGTCAGGACCCAGGCTAGGATCTGCCCACAACTGTGCCACTCTGGTCCCTGCTGGCTTCTCACTGGGATCTCACTTTGTTCTTTGTTTCTATGCTTATTACATGACTTGTTTCCCAATTGGACTACTATTACCTAAGTGACTATACTTGTAACCTTATTCGATGATCATAGCTGTGACCCACATTGTACCCATATGGGTTTCACCCTATAGAATTTCTCTGTAAATTGGGATCTCTGGCTGCCCACTCAGCACTCCTCCTTCCCTTCGGGAGCTTTCCTATCAGTAAATAACTTCCTACTCTTAAATTCTTTTGTTCCGAAAATTCATTCTTTGATTTTTAGAGAACAAGAACTCAGTGTATTGTACAGCTAACAGGTTGGGAGATACAATATTTCATATTTCATTTCCTGTATTATTTCCTGTAATACCCTGAGTCCAAGTCCCAAGAACCAGGAACTATGATGTTTGGCCTTCAATGGATTGGATGATTCCTGCCTACATTGGTAAGGGCAAGTCTTCTTTACTCAGTCTGTGAATTCAAACAATAATCCTTTCCAAAATCACTGTCAGAGACACACTCAGAAATGATGTTACACCTACCACCATTTGGACATCCCTTAGTCCAGTCAAGTGGACACATAACATTAGTCATCACAATAGACCTTTTGATCATCACTCTTCACAAACTGACTTTTCTAAATATGATAAGAAACTTAGACCAGGGTTTAAACAGGACAGAAAAGAAAAACTAAGTTTACAGAAATTAAATAGTGTTTGTCCTATCTCCAGCAAGTTCAAGAGTAAAAATTGAGAAAAATCCATAAGAAACTCAGCCTTCTCAGAATATTTTCTCCTATGGCTTTCACTTTCAACAGGTTTCCTGTACTCACACCAGTGTCCTGGGCACCGTGGGAGAGATGCAGAGGGAGAGGGAAGTGAGGTCATGGTTGCTCACAATAATTGCTCCATACCAAATTGCTATGGAACTGTAAGGTACAAATGGGCTGCACAGATGCTGTGGAGAGTAAGTAAACAATTATCAGACAGCCCACCTCATTATCCTGCAGACTTGTTTTAAATGCTCTTTGAAGCTTAAAACTTCATCAGATTAAGGGTCCCCCCCACAGTGGTGATGCCATTTATTGAGAATTTATGATATGCTATACTTAGTGTTAAAGCTCAAACACAGTCACCTTTATTCTTCATAATATAATAATATGATGTTTTTTTGATATTTAAGAAAACAGAAACACTGATTAAACCACTTTCTGGAGGCCACAGAGCTAATAATGACTGGACTCCAATCTGTTTTGTCTTTTTCCAAAAGACCACCTGGCATTTCTTGCTGGTCATGGAAGCTAGGGTTGGTTTCCTTATGAAGAAGCTGGTTTAGGGTACCATATTCCGTAAGGAAAAAGTGCTCAGTGGAAAGTGAGCAGACTTAGTGTGGGTGTCTTGGGAAGGTAAATCTGGAACTTGTAGGCAGAGCACAATGAGAGCTAGACCTTTCTAGCCATTGGGTGGCCTGATGGTGGAAAGGCTTAGTCAATATTAATTGTTTTATTTTATCTTATGATATTAATATTTAGGAGTCGGCTGTCCTCATCTCTACCTGTCTGTAGTATACATTTTCTGCTTGTCTTCTGAGTGCCTGTTTATCCATTTCTTTTCTCAACCAGATGATGTTGGTGTTTTACTCATTTCTGTATCTCCAGAAATTCTAGCCTATGTTCCATAAGCATCTGTTGAGGAAATGAATGGTAGTCAGAGAAGTCAGTTCCTACCTCTCAATTGAGGCATGTTTCAAGGGGAAAATGGCCCTTGAGGTAGAGTTTGCCTCTGTTGGAAGGCAGACAGAGCCAAGCACCTAGGCACTTGAAAGGCTCATTGTCCTTGCCAGTCTCATGATCCTGGGCATCTTTGGAAGGTGAGGATGTGGTTTACGGGAAGAGCTTCTGTGCTCTCATAAAGATGCCTCTTTGAAGGACTATTGATTTCTTGGTTCATTTTCAGTCTAATTTCTATGAAGTTTTAGGAACAGGGGATTTATTCCTCCCCTTTTTGAAGGTTGAAGTCTTTGCATCTGCTGAAATAAACCAGCAATAGACAGACCAACATAGTTGTTTAGCATGCACACATATGTGGAAGCCATACAAAATATGAAACTCAAAGAAGGTTGACTCTCACATACCTTTCACAGGAGAGAAGGAAGTGTGGGGTTCCAGGTATTCTTAAAAAGAAATAAATATTTTTTGAGGGGAGGGGGTGAATGGGTCCAAAGACAATAGTTTGTAAATAATGCTGGAAATTGAATGGGACTAAAGAACAGACGTGACTGTGACAAATGTCTTTATGTGGTGATATTTCTCAGTCTTTCTTTCTGTGATATAAATTTAACTTTCCCTGGCTAATAAGATTTTAGGGAAGGGATAGAAGGCAACTGTGTTCTTCTGGGGAAGCTTCCAGTAAGAGAACTTCAGAGAGAAAGTTCCATCGTGCACTTGTGGGAGAAACAGGAGAAGGTCAGAAAGTCCTAGGTTTTGAGGCTGCTTCTAAGGTCTTTTCAATTTCTTTACTTCAGTGTGTTCAGCATGCAAAGTACCCTACTGTGAGGTATTGTATTCTGAGCCCCGCTGCAGGGCATCCCCAGGAAAGGCTCCTGTAGGAAGGCAGTCGTGAGTCCTGAGTTAACCTTGCTTCTCCAGCTCCTTCCCATTTCCAGTCAGACAAGGCTGGTAGTCATCATCTCAAATTACTATTGAAACATGATGTGTCATTCCCAAAGATCAAAAGTTTAATGGTCTATGCTTCCTCACTCCTCTTCTCTGGACATTTGCCATTCTCCTGCATGGTATGAAATGACAGAGGTGTTTGTATTGCTGGGTCTTCAATTAGAAAGAAAAAAAGCAAATGAGATACCTGTGTCACTCATCTCTAGATATCAGCGATGGAAACTATAGTTTTTTGGCTCTGTTTAGAAGCTGGAGTTTTCATATTGGCCTACCCCACAAAGCCCGTTGTCTACTCTTTTCTCAGAAGCAGGCATTGATGTGGGGAGTCCCACATTAGAGTATACTGGGACAGGGTACTATTTCCTCCCAAGACAAGAACCAAGAATTGCGGCTCTCTTACCTGTAAGGGCTAAAACACTGCACAAGACAGAGCCACAAGCACTGGGCATCTGTTGTGAAAAACTGTGATCTATGTGAGATTGATATAGGGGGAAGAGATATAACTCCCAAACCTGCTAGATATGCAAAACACAAGTTCGTGTTCTCTAAAATCGAAGAATGAATTCTAAGGCCAATGGAGGTTAAGAATAGGAAAAATTTTATTGGGAGAAAGAAAGCTTCTGCCTAAGAGAGACAGAAGGGGGACCAGAAAGTGGGTTGCCCACCCACCCCACTTTTCAAAGATGTTTTATACATAAAAGCCATGTGGTGGTGGTGGGGTACAAAGTGGGACAAAACTATAAGACCCAATGGAAATTTACAAGGTGGGCATGAGGTAGGACACAACCATGACCAACCAATAAGATTACAAGTACAGTCACCTGGGTAATATTGATTAAATGGGGATCCAATGGGGAAACAAGTCACAAACAAGGAATTTTTCTATTTAGAATATCAATCACTGCTATCTATCCCCAGGGGAAATAGTGCCTCCTGTTTTTGTAATGCTAACCAGTGAATGTGCCTCAATTGTTCTCCCTGTTGGCTCCTTGCAGTTTTGGCTCCTAGAGGGCGGGTGCCTTAAGGGAGGCCCTGTCTAACTGCCTACAAGATATCTAATTAACTTACTTATCTACAATAAGATGAGAAGGAAATGTGGGAACCCTGTAGTCGCCCTGGATTGCTGCCTCTAGAGAGTTCTCAGGCCACAGTGAAGGTACAGGGCAACCAGGCAGAGCTCAGTGGCCACCCTGAAGTGAGGAAATGAAACTGAACATTAAGAAAAAAAAGTTCACAGGGCTAGAGCTCCCATGACAGTGTGCTGGTGCAGACAGGGCTACAAATAAAGAGTACAATAGAGAGAATGTTGGTGATCTGCAAAGGCCCATCTCTTAGATTTAGTAGAGCACTAATCAGCACCAAAGTGTGAGGAATCTACATGAGGCCAGGGAAAGAAACGTAGGAAAAGATTAGAAGGAACAGTGCCCAGCACTCACGCAGGGTTAGAAAGTGCCTGGTTTGTTTGTTTTTTTTTGGTACCGAGGATTGTTGGGTCCTTGTGCTTGTGAGGCAGCCAGGCAGGCGACAGAACCACTGAGCTAAATCCCCGGCCGAAAGTGCCTGTTTTGATAAGCCAGATTGAAAAATCTCATTGTATATGATATGTTTGAGTAGAGCACTCAGAAGGCTCTTGCCTTGACCCTCATCCAAATTAACAGCTTTGTCTCTTTGAAAGACATTGTTTAGAGAATGAGAAGGCAGGTCACAGACTCGAAGAAAATATTTGCAAAACATATATTTTAAAAAAAATTTGTATCCAGAATATATAAAGAACCCTTCAACCCAATATTAAGAAAACAAACAACCTAATTGAAACAGCCCAAAGATTTTAACAGACCCTTCACTAAACAAGATGCTCCAAATCATTAATCATGCAGGTAATGCAAATAAACCCACAATTTAGTGCAACTGTACTTTAATTGGGCTGGATAGAATTATAAAAGTGATATTGACAAAGATGTGGTCATGTTGGAACTCTTATGTCTTGCTGGTGTGAATGTGGAATGGCATAGCCACTATGGGAAGCAATTTGGCAGCTTCTTAAACGATTAAGTATGCAGCTGCCATGAGATTCAGCTAGATTGTCTCATTTACCCAAGAGACATGAGAGCATGTGTCCATCTGTGTTATCTAGGGCTGCTGTAACAAAGGACCACAAACTGGGGGCTTAAAAGAACAGAGATATATTGTCTAACAGTTCTGGAGTCTGGAAGTCTGAGACCAAGGGTTAGTAGCCCATATTCCCTCTGAAATCTGTAGGAAGACTCCTTCCTTGTCTCCTCTTCCTAGCTTCAGGTGGGTTGTTGGCAATCGTTGGCATTCTTTGTTTACAGCTGCATAGTTCCAATATATGCTTTCATTGTCCTGTGGCATTCTTCCTATTTTCAAACTGTCACCTTCTATAAGGACATTTCTAAAAGGATACTGGATTAGGAGCCCTCGATAGTCTGGATGACCTCAATTTAACTAATCCTCCCAAATAAGGTCACATTCTGAGTACTAAGATTTAGGACTTTAATATATCCTGTATTGAGGGACAAAATTCAACCCTATAACACCATCCAAAGACCTGAACATGAATATTTGTAGTAGCTTTATTTGTAATAGCTGAAACCTGAAAACAATCGAACAGGTAATGAATATATGACTTATGATGTCTATTAGAATATTACTCAGTAATAAAAAATGAACTATTGATGTATGAAGAAATCATGCATGAAACTTAAGATAATTATGCTGAGTGAAAGAAGCCAATCAAAAAAGAGTGTTTCACTTACACTACATAAAATTCTAGAAAATGCAAATTAATCTGTAGTGATTGAGATCTGAGCAGTGTTTACCTGGGGACAATGGGGAAAGGTAAGAAGGAGGTATAATTTATGGTCTTGATGATTTCATAGATGTATGCTGTGTTAGTTTCCAGTGGCTGCTATGACAAATTACCATAGACGTAGTGGTTTAACACAACAGAAATATACTGTTATAGTTCTGGAGGTCAGAAGTACCAAATGGTTCTTTTGGACAAAATCAAGGTATCAGTGGAGATGAGTCCTTCTGGAGGCTTTAGGGGAAAATGTGTTTTCTTGCTTTTCTCAGCTTCTAGATGCCACCCTTGTTCCTGCTTCTCAATTTCTGCTTCTCACTTCACCTTCTGCTCAGTTTGACTTTCTTACCTTTTTCTTAGCAGGACCTTGAGCCCTCCCTCCTACTGAGCCCTCCCTCCTTTTTTCTTTTCTTTTCCTTTCATTTTCTTTTCGCCTTCTTGTGGAGACGTAGGGGGTGTCTTTTTTCTTTATTTTTTGAGGTGGGGCTTTTGTTTTGTTGCCTAGGCTTCCCTCAAACTCTTTGGCTCAAGTAATCCTCCTCCCTCAGTTTTCCAAGTAGCTCAACTGCAAGTGCATGTCACTGTACTGGGCTGCACTGGACCTATTTTAGTAATCCAGGAAAATCTCCCCATCCTAAGATTGTAAACTTAATCACATCTACAAAGTCCCATTTAAATTAACATTCATTGATTCTTTGGGTTAGGATGTGTATATCTTTGGTGTGAACATTATTCATATTTGTCAAAACCCCTTAATTGTACACTTTGATATGTATGGTTTATTGTACACCAGTTATACCTTAATGACTGTTAAAAAATAACAACTAAGCCCAATGGATTACTTTGACTAAAATAAAAATGCATCAGGGCTCTGCCTGCAACCTTCTGTCAGAGTGATGGGGTCTTGGAGTCCTCTCAGTTATGGCTGATGAGAGAGGATGGTTCTAGAAAGCAAGGCCTCCTCCTGGAGGCTGGGCCATGGCTTGTGGTGAATGACTTCTCAAGCTGGCTTGGTTAGCATCCCCTGGGCACTGTACAGGGATGCAGATGTGGGAAAGGCTCTGCTGTATCTTCAGCCTGAGGAATCAAGGAAGAAAGACCTGAACAGCTACTTGAAAGGTATAGATCAGAGAAGGGAAGCTGATATGACCTGTGCCTGGCAAACTGCTCCATTAAGATTTTGCTTCAACTTACTTTTGTGTGGCTGCTGTTATATAACTGGATGATTCATTTTATTTTATTTGCTTTAGTAAGAGCACTTAGCATGAAATCTACTCTCAACAAATTTCTAAGTGTATGGTCTTGTATTGTTGACTCCAGGTACCACTTTGTACAACAGATCTAGAACTTATTCTACACTTGCCTAACTGAAACTTTCTGTTCATGGTTGAACAACCCCTCAAATGCCTGGTTTACTTTTCTGGGTTCACTTCCTGTTTCCCTTGGGCCACCGCCTACATATAATGCCGATTCAAAGTGGCTAAAGGAATCTCTTCTGATTTATAATTAGGAAAAAGAGAGCAAAAACTCAATATTTCAGGGTTATGTCTCCAGAGCTTTTGATCCTCCCACTATCCTTGCATGGTGAGTTAGGAGCTGATGATGTGATGAAGAGCCCATGTGCTGACAAGTTGTGAGAGGTTGTGTTCTTCTCAGATGCCCCTGAGGGGGTTGCTGCCCCCCTGGAACATGAGATACCTCTGCCTGTTGCTGTTCTACACAGCCTCCTTTGTTCCTGCGCAATGGACACCAGTTCTCCCAGCATGCTCAAGGGGGCGTGTAGCAGAGATTTGAACATTTTCTTCTTCTTTTCCTTCATCCCTTTTCACTTGCCATTTTATCCTTTTCAGTTGTCATAGAATGTTGTTGCTGTGAACTACACTTGCTGCGTAGGTGCCTAGTGGCAGAAATGGCAATAAAGCAGGGACTTTGAAGTCGGTGCAGCTCAGGGAGCTGTGATATCCAAGCCAGTCTGCCAGCAGCTGAGTGGACTCCTGCATGCCAGTGAGTCTGTACTGGGTGATGACAGACTCAGTCAATCAGTGGAGTCCCCTGTCCACGGAAGGAATAAATTACCTTCTGTCACCTTGTACAGAATAGCTTTCAGGAGATGAGGGGCTCTTTTGGTTCTTGTACCAGCATTTGTTCAGCATACGTGTGCATTTTCTTTGCCTTTATGGAGATTTGCATGCCTCTGAGGCTGAGGAGGGTGGCCAGGACAAGCATTTCTGGCTGGGAGAAGAGCCACATTCCACACCCTCTCCTGCAAGGGTCATCCTGGCTGCAACTGTAGCTCTGCTTTTGGCTACCTTGAGACTGGGAATCATTTTCTTGCTGTATGGCAGGCACACACACACACTGAAGCTGAGAAGTACAATGATAATCTTTGAAGTGAAAGGCTCCACAGCTGCTCTTTCCAACCCCATTTTTCTGGGGTGGGCTTCTTGCAAGCAGCTGGCAGGTTAGTCTCCACAAGGAGACCAGATGTGCATGCCCATGTCCCACCAGCCTCCTTTCCCTCTGCACACTCCACGGGGACGGTGAGACTCTATATTGAGTTGTGCATGAGGTATATGCACTATATATGTATGTGTGAATGGAAGGATGAAATTTTGGCTTAGAAACATTTTTTTATTGGCAAAGAAAGGACTTCTAAAGGAGAGGGTAGAGTTTGCCAAACTGAACCTCCAGAAGAAAATATAACAGAAAGTGTGAAAGAAATCCATGTTCAAACATTGGCAAGTGTGAAACATTCAAGAATTTTTGTGTGAACATCATATTGTCAGAACAAAATTAAATTAAGCTGGTCTCTAGCAAGTGTTTGGAATGAACATAGAATTGGGGCAAGTTGCTAGAGGAGGCTGCTTGGACATTTTTACAAGAAGCCAGATAGGCAAAATTCAGGCAAAAACAGGAAGCCTATGGGCTGTACTTTTCTTCAGTAAATTAATATGCAAGAACTTAACCATTTTTGTGTCCTAATAGACCTTAAAAGATGCCACAGGAAGAAGTGACACTTTCTTCTCCAAAGCTTAATCATAGGCAGAGTAGAAATCAAGCTCATCCAAAAATATATATATTTTTTCCAGTACTGGAGATGGAACTCAGGACCTTGCACTTGCAAGGCAGGTACGGTGCCACTGAGCTAAATCCTCAGCCCCTAAAATATTTATTAAGCATTCTGAGAATATTTGGTGAGCAAACTACTGTTCCAAGCCTATAGTCTACAGACTTGAAGTCAACTAATGAGAGCAAAAGACGAGGCAAAACACATGCTTTATTGAGAATAGAAGCAAAGTGCCAGGGAATATGGGGCTCAGAGTGGTTATTCTGATAGAGTTGCAAAATATTCTTCTCATATAAAACAAGCAGACATTTGAATGAGATTGAAATTATAGTTTTGAGTGAGGTGGGAAGGGAAGGGTGGAATCCCAGTCTGAGTTGATGTCCAAGGACATAGGAATGCTGGGAGGATTCACACAATGAAGCAGAGATTATCTTCAGTGGGTGAGCAGGGGAAGAGTGTCCTCTTTTTATGTGCCAGAGGTGTTTGAACACTCTCAGGGGCTGCTGTGCAGACATGGTGCACCTGTGAGAAATTCCCTTCCTGCCCCCTGGCCACAGAGCCCATCCTCTGCTCTCTTCTGCACCTTGGCATTCACATTGGGCTATGGTAAAGAGACACATCCTGGAGTGGGGCAGGGTGATTTGTATTCCCTTTGGCACTTGTCAGCCTATGGTTGTCACATTATAGTATGGCAGTGCTTGGGGCAAGTAGAAACCAGTCCACTAGCCCTCTGTCTTCTTCCCAGGCATGGGAGTTGCCATCACAGTGGCCCTTCAGTCATCTGAGAAGCAAGACTAGGCTCAAGTTCTCCTTTGGTGGTCAACATAACACCGTTTTCTCAAATTTTTGTTAGCAGCATCCTCTGGCTCCCGGCTCACATTACCTTGCCATTTCTAGTGCCCTTTCTCCTTGGGAGCCTCAGGCTGCAGCTCTATAGCAGTCTGTTCACTTTTTCATGTAGCAGGCTGTTGCTGGCTGTGAGGTTACAGACCAGCTGAGGATGGCTTGCTCAGAGCAGTCTCTGCTCCCTGCTGGCACCAGCTGGTCTCATTACTGATGGCACACCTGAGCACCTGCCAGAGCCTTCAGATGCTGGCCAGGTGCTCCAGAGTGCGCACAGGACTCTCGTTGCCAGTGCGGGTAATTGTTGTTTGTTCAAAGTTACAAGCTCAGGAAATGTTGCCTGATGATGCTGAAGTTCTTCTGGGCATTTGCTTGCGTAGTTCACTGTGGAGTATCTTACTTGGCACCTTAAATTCTCCGAAGGAGTTTTTAAAGAATGTGGACGCTGGGATTTTTTTTGAAAATACTTTGAGCCTACAGATCCCTTTTGAGAAGAATTGATATTTTTCTTTTAACACTTACACACCAATTTAGATTTTCTTTTTATGTCCTTCTGTAAAGTATTATACTTTTTCTACTTGTCCTACACAGTACAATTTGAAGTTATATTAAGTATCATGTGTATTGTTATTGTGAATTGTATAATTTTTTCATAGTTATTCAATTGTGTGTATATATTTAGTAATATAAAAATATAAATACTATTGAATCTTAATTTATGTTTTTGCTCATTTACATGGTGCCTATTTTATTTTGTTTTTACACAAGCAATTATACATTGGGAGAAAATTTTATCTCTTTCTGTCCACTTTCTATTTATCTGTTTTGTGTAGTATCACATCAGCTAGAATACACACAGATACATATGAATGCATATGATATTAAATACAGTCATGAATTTTTTTTTGTTCCTTACTTATTTGTCAATTGGTATTTATAGGGACACTTGTGACATTTTTCCATGAATGAAAATATTCACTGTTGATCTAATAAATATTTGGATTGTTATGGTAATATATTTTAGTGGTTTACTAAGCCCTTTTTTTTTTTTACAGAAAATCTATTTGATATTTATTAAACTTAGTTTCTCCAGCTAACTAAGCACTTTTTAAAAACATTCAGGATTGGTAATTAAATGTTTGATATGTATTGAAATAATTATGTTAATTTTTTCCTATGTCCTTGAAGTGATTTGTTATATAGGCTTATGATATTTAATAGTCTGTATGTTTAAAAAAGCTGTAATTTTACCATCTATTTATTTATTTGTTGAGTTGCCACATTAGAGCTATTAGTTTAGTTAGAATTTTACTGTCTTATTATAAGTGGGATCAGTCTACAATTTCCTACTTTGTGTTCTTCTTGTAAGTTATAGTATCAAGGTTATGGTTGAGTTATAAAATGAACAGAAAATCTTATCTAATTTTTCTGTAAGAATTTATGTGGCACGAATAGTTTGTTTTTCAAAAAAGTATAAGAATTTTGCTATAAAACTACCTGGATCAGAGCTTTTTGAGGAGGTAGTTCATCAATAGTATTGTTCATTTCTTTCACAATTATCCACTTTTAAAATGTTCTGCTTTTTCTTGAAGCAATATATATTATCACCTAAATCATCCCCTACAGAATTATAAGCAAAGTTGACCTCGATTCCTTGCCATTTCTAATTTTGCATGTGTGCTGGATTTTTCTTTTTTCAATTAGCTTTTGGAGAAATCTGTGTACCTTATTGTTTTAGATTTCATGTGTTTGGGGTTTAAAAAATTTAAACTGTCAGGGGTAGAGGGAGTGGCTCAGTTGTAGAGTAGTTGCTTAGATGCATGAGATCCTGGGTTCCATCCTCAGCACTGCAAAGGAAACAAAATTTTTAGTTACATTGAGTTACAACAAAACATGTAGAATTGAATTAATACCAACCAATTGTTCCTGGAAATTAATATCACTTAATTTCTCTGATAACAGGGAAATTTTGGCTTATAATTAGAATTAAACATAAGCAGAACGTAAGAGGTCTCCTCAGAAGGGCAGAGGAATCAGCAGTAGACAGTTGAAGACAGAACAGGGATAAGAGCCCAGGGCAGGTGCCTAGTGGTCCATACAGGCCACATGTGTTTTGCCTCTTCTTTGTTCATTCCTCACTTCTCACTCTGCTTAAAATATGACAGCTATTCTTTCCCCTCACCCTTCGTTCTTTTATAGGGTATACTTTGTCCTCAGATTGGGTCCTTGATAACCATAGCCAAACTTTGGTGCAAAACAGGAAGCTTCCCAAAATTTGCTAAAACTTTAAAAAAAATTCCCTCTGTAGGGAGCATTATTCTACAAAAAAATGGACTTTCCTGAATAATGAGAGAATAAGGCGACTTGCACCATGAACTTCACTGAGAGGCAATTTCTTTATAGTATTTAAATAATGATGGGAGATGCCAACACAATAGCTCCCCTCTTTTCATTAATCAATTTTAACATACTTAAGTGGAAACTGATCAGTCTGAATGATTAAGAAATCAGACACAGGGCTGGGGATTTAGCTCAGTGGTTCTGCAGCCTGCCTCGAAAGTGCAAGGTCCCGAGTTCGATCTCCAGTCCCCCCTCCCCCCCAAAAAGAAATCAGACACAAGAAAAAGACTCAAATGTTACTCATCTTTTAAAACAGAACATCCTTATTAAATAAGTCTAGTAATTTGAACAAAATGTATCTTTATGTCCTTTGTGAGATTTAAGGTCTTTCAAGTTCTTAAGTTTCCAAGCAGGCTGCCTATTTCTTAATGAAAACCATTAAACCACTGGCAAATTTTGTTTGTTTTGTTTTTGGTACTAGGGGTTGAACCCAGGGCATCATGCACGCTAGGCAAGTAATGTACCCTGACTACATCCCCAGCCTCCATTGGTAGATTTCTGAGGAAAGAACTGTTTACCTTTTTATGAGAAAAAGAAGAGAATCAAACATTAGAAATGTTTTCTCTATTCTACCTGCTATTTTCCTCATGTCAGACATGACATTCTATAATGTCATCATGAAAAAGCTGAGTATCTGGTGTTCCTGTTTTCAATCACAAGTGACCAGAGAGAGTTGAGTGTATTTCATTTCTGTCTTTGTGACAAAGACTTTGTGGTTGTCATCAACTTTCTTTCTTATTGGATCTTGGAAATGGTCTTATTTGAGGCAGTACTGGAAGGGATAAGCCACACAACAGGTCCACTTTCTACATCACATGGTGCAAGTTGTCTGACCAGGGCAACATACTGTTATAGGGCTGTTTAGAGGTGACTGTGGGGTAAAGAAAATGTCTTTCTTTGCCAAAATGATGGGATGTTTCAAATATCTCCCAGGCATTTTCTGCTCATTTTATTTGCTTGGTTAAGAACTGTGTTCCAAGAGAAACAAATGTGAAGAAGATCCATGAAGTGAAATTCTATCCTGTGTTTCTTTTCCTACTTCAATAGAAAAAGGACAGCTTTTGCTGAATGAGAATAAAATATTCTACATTTGGATGACCCTCAAAGATTTCACATGTGTGTATATATTTATCTTCACCTACCATGGTGAAGAGAGTTCTCTCTTTAAGTCAGTGGTTCTCAAAGTTGAACATGCAGCAGGATCAATGGAAGACCTTGTAAAAATACACTGCTGGGCGTCCCCTGGAGAGTTTCTGGCTTAGTAGGGTTTGTGTGTGTTGTGTGTGTGTGTGTGTGTGTTTGTGTGTTTGTTTGTGTATGCATGAATGTGTGTTTCTAACAAGGTCCCAGGTGATGCTGATGCTCATAGGGTAGGAGATCATACTTCGAGAAACTGTTCTAGTACATTTGTGAATTAAGTGAAAATTCTTCTGAAAGTTCTTAAGTAAGTTTTCTCAAAACTTGGCTTCTAAGGTAAGTGAAAATTGGATCTGAACTATATAGTTGGAAAAGGAAGCCTAGAATAATGGAGGCCAGTAGAGACATTATCAGGAAGTTCTAAATTAAACAAGATGATTGACCTCACAGAACACACATCTGAATGAGTCTAATGAATACAGGGTTTCAGGCACCTCAGTTGTGAGGTAAAGTGTGCCCTGAACAAAGCCTAGTGAGATATACTGATGTGTCTTGCTTTCCAAATGTGTACTTTTTGGGGGGAGCATATTGTCCTGGCTCTGGGGACTTATGTAAGGGGGCAACACTGCCTTACTCAGTCTGAACCTCCTGTGGCATTAGCTTTGTAGCATGCCTGACAGGGACCTGGAAGTTATTTTTCAATCATCCCAAACACACATGCCTCCGAAGTGTCCATTTTCTTAGATTTGCCTTCTGTGCCACTTCCTATAAGACTGGAGAAAATGCATCTACCACTTAGATCATTGCAGAAAGCTCGTTGCTTTTGCTATGGCTAAGGCTGGCTGCGGATATGCAGAGCACTTTCCTAGCCTGAGCCCCAGAAGGTTTATCAGCCTGAGCTACACAAAGCTGACACTAAAGCTGGTTCATTATGGAACCCAAGACAGGGCCAGGATTTTTCCTGGTCAGTCATCGGTTGGAGGGATTGCTTCACAGGGGGCAGTGCTCATCTTCCTCCTTCAAACTGTGTCCTGAACAACAGAACTTCAAGTCTCAGGGTCTTCATGAGGAAAAAAAGATTCCTGTGGCTGAGGAACCAAAGAGAGATTGGTTTGCTGAAACCATCCTCTGGGTGCCTCAGTCAGCTCTTGGACTACCAAGCACTGCAGGCAAAATCCTGGAACCAGGTCAGGTTGTCAGCCTTTGAGAGAGTATCCTTTGAATTCTTAAATAATATTCTGACTTAAAGAATATCTAGACAGTGGGAGATGAGACTACAGAAATTGAGGGACCTGTGGTCCAGACTACTTTTTGAAAGTGTGGTATTTGGTGTTTGGAAAGTGATTGCATGAATGTGCACTCATACATGACTCCAGTTTTCTGTATGAGGGCTGTGGCTGATATTTCGAGTGAGGACAACTAAACTATCAAGGTTTTTCTTTGAGAAAGTCAGCAGAAGATTTTTGGGCTGAAAAAATTGTGCATTTGAGACAGTAAGGTTATTGTTGTAAGGTAATCTCCCTTACATTGTCTTTTTAGAATATTTTTGTTTGAGAATAAAGGAAGATAAAAGTAGGTAAGAATTTACCCTATATTCAGAATTTGTGCTCACATTTACCCAGAACCCATTTTTTTTTTTTTTTGCACATCCAATGTTATGTAGCAGATTAAAGCTGAGAGTTATAGAACTGGATTATTTCTCTTAGCATTCTGAACAGAATTACTTAAAAAATTTATAAAAGGACACCTAAAGTAGTTATAGAGATGTACCTTGTACTCTGTTCAGCTATGTTTGATCAAGACATTTTGGTGTTTCTTCCATTTCATTACTTAGTGATCTTTTATCCTTGATTTAATGATTTTGTTGTCTAAGTTTCTGTTATTTTAATTCCTCTCATGCACTCATGAAGGAATAATAAATCTAAAGCAATAGAGATGATGTTTCAAGTATTTAGTTCTGTCTGTATTCTGCCTTCAATGATGGTGAGATAGCTTATTCCAGCTATATGAGTATTAAGATGATTTCATGTCCAATATTCTCGCTTGTGGTGAACAATGCAGTATGAACTTAAAAGAAATTGATCTTCAAATAAAATCTTTCAACTTGTGTTTTGGTACTTTTCTATGGGATTAATTTTATTTCTGTATTACAACTGTTTTCAAAAGAGCTAGCAGGAAAAAATTAGTTCAGAGTAATTCATCAATCTCGCGAGTGTGTAATGGCAATGTAGAAAGAGTGCTACATTTCCATAGTATGGAGAGAACTAGGATATCATTACCATACTTCCCAGTCATTCATGAATGAGGTTGAGAGAGGTCACTGTCCTGTTTGCAAATGTGAAACTGGTATAGGTGTGAAGAGACCTGCCCATGGCCATTCAGAAATGAAAAGTCCAACCAAAGACAGGCCCGGATTTTTACCTCAGTTATCTCCCTGTCATCTTGTGGAAGATTATATGATAACCAAGACACTCAAAAGAGACACTTGATTGTTTCCTGGGTGTTCCAGGTTGGGTCTATACTTATATGCCATTTGCTTTATGTATTTTCTAAAATTAGTTATTGAAATCATTCCCACATGATCTGCATGGATGCCAGTTGCCAGTTGGACCAGAGAGGTGGTATTATGTCAGAAGGGACAATCTCTGCTTTGCAACTATTTCAATCAGGCCACTAGTTTGCAATCATGCTTCTCTACCCAGTGATGACTCTTTATCACTGTGTCTTAGTTACTTTTCTTGTTGCTGAGACAAAATACCCGACACCCAAAGTTAAAGGAGGAAAGGTTTATTGGCTCACAGTTTTTAGAGGTTTTAGTTCATATTTGGCTGGCTCCAAGGCAGGGTCGCATGGCAGAGAGGCATTGCAGAGGAGAAAGAGTTCATGGCAGGCAGAAGACAGCAAGCAGCAAGCATTAAGCATCAATCAACAAGCAGCAACCCTCTTTCTGTCCTTCATATCTTATCCAGGCTAACTGTCCTTAGGGCAGGTAACATATTCAGGGTGGGGCACCCTTAAACCTACCCAAGAACTATGCCAAACTAGTCAATGGACTAATTCAGTAATCTTACACCCTTGATACTAGTATCACACATTCCAGATCCAGCCACCACCGAAAAGCCTCACCTATGACTGCATGAGGTTTTTGGGGGACATCTAGACATAAACTGTAACACACCATAACAGGGAAAGATAACAGTTCAGAGAGACAATTGTGTCATCCTCCAGAACTATTTTACATTTTTACATTACTCTTTTTATAAGAAAATCTTTTTGTTTGTTTATTTGTACTGGGGATTGAACAGAAGGCCTTTGAACTGAGCTACATCACCAGCCCTTTCTATTTTTTTTTTTTGGTAGGGGGATCGAACTTGGGACCTTGAGCTTGGGAGGCAGGCACTGGAACCACTGAGCTAAATTCCTGGCCCAAGCCCTTTCTATTTTTATTTTATGTTTTCTGAGACAGGATCTTGCCAAGTTTCTAAATTCCCCAAATTGAGCTCAAACTTGGGATCTTCCTGCCTTAGCCTCCCAGAGTGCTGGGATTACTGGTGTAGGCCACCACACTCTGCCATAAAATCTATAAAAATACTTTATGATGTCATTTTCAGGGTTAAAAAAGAGCATTCATATCTCAGTGGTGAACTAAAAGTGAGTGTCTGCTGAGGCCTCTCCCACATCAGGGTTGGAACCTCTAGGCTCCCAGATAGAGGCCCTCTGCCACTGTTTTGTTCTTTGGCTGAGTCCATTTTCTGTTGTCAGAAATATTCCACCTAGTGGGCCATTTCACCCCAAAATTAGTATATTGTAACCTGAGAAGTCTGGGGCCATGAGCTACATATACACAGGAAATTTGTGATTAGGTAGGTAGAGGTCATGAACTTGTGGCCTGAGGGCCACAATGGCAGTGTTTTACAGGAAATGTCAGCAGGAAGGTAATGTACTTATTCACGGTGCAAGTACTGTACACCTTTTTCCCAAGTCTAGACCCTACTTTACTCCTTTGTAGTATCTGCCTGGTTCCTGTAGGCTTTTTGGGATTTTTGTCAGATTCATCACGTCCAGCCTTCTTTAGAAGCTACATTTCTCATCTTAAATTCATCTTGTTTTTGCCATCCTTGAGTCATAGCTATATCTGAATGTTTCTGATCTTTGCAGGAAAGGTCTATTTCATTTCCGGGTACAGCAATGGAATCCAGACCACATTATATTCTCAACAACTCCACGACTTTGGGTTGCACTGCTGTTCTTCAGACTGTGACTCAGCAGTATCTCAGAACATGACCCTTTTATGACACAGTTCACCTTAATCTCTTCTTGGGTTCCTTTACCACCCTTCCCCCTTCAGGCCTGGGTCCTTTGTCTTTTATCTTCTGTCCAAATTTATCCTAGATAATATGTAGCCCATTGACATTAATATTGGCAAAGCTTTCTTGCTGCCAAAAGCTTTAAGATGTTCTTATTATTACTATGAAAGATGCCCATTACATAATACAACTGAAAAGTTCACATTTAATTTATATTTATTATCTACCATAGAAAAGGTACTGTATAAGGTGCTATTCTATACATTCCTGCTTATGGCAGTGGTGTGAGGTAGGCATCATCATTGCCCAATGAAAGAAACTGTTTAGAAGACTTGTGCAACAAATTGACATCAGTGGTGGCCAGGATCTGAAGAGTCCCCTGATCCTAATACCAAAGAACCTTCCCAGCACAGTTATCTTCTCTGCTCCACTTGAGGTAGCCCTGTAAGGGTATTTGTACTCAGGCACTCCTCTGGAGTGAAGGACTGGCAGCAGTGCCATTTAGCCTAAACTGGAAACTGCACGAGACACTGACCTTTAGCAGCTGTTCTGAGGCTCACCAAGTACAATCAGAACTGTTCATTCTATTCTCATACCAGCTTGTCCCTGATCACATCTTATTGTCTGAAGGTAAGAGGAGAGAGACACAGGTTGGGGCCGGATAAGGGACATGGGGAGCTGAAGCCTCTGAGGCTTTCCTGAGATCCTCTCAGAGGTCCATGAATTCGGGCTTTGGTAGAGGTAATGTAAAAGCAGTTGGAGACTCAGGGAGATCTAGGTACATTTTAGCTCTTTTGTCTTCCTTGTTGGGAGCCTTGTTCTGCATACAGAAAGGTGAAGGAAGAGGGTAGGTATAAAGTGGTGGTAATGCTGAAGGCAATTTTAGGTGCTGTAGGATATAAACTTTCCTAGAAATATATGGAATGGGATAATTTTGGACATTTCCTATGCTTATGAATGGGCAGGACTTCAAATTCTTTTGAATTTCTTCAGATTGTTCTGTGTTATTTTGGAGATAGGGTCTCTATATAGTTCAGGCTAGGCTTGAGATCACTATGTAGCCCAGGCTTGCCTTGAACTTGTAGTAAACCTCTTTCCTCAGTTTTCTGAGTGCTGGGATTATAAGCATGTGCCATTGTGCTTGGCTGAATTCCTTCAGTCTTAGTTCTAGGCATTTGTATAGTCTTAATAAATGTTTACTGAATAAACTGAATGAACAAAAATAAATAATATTTCCTATTCATAATTTTGTAATTCCTTTCTATTTGTGTTCTGCTTTAGACTGCTTTCTGTCACTGTGACAAAATAACTGAGAAAATCAACTAGTAGGAGGAAAGGTTTACTTTGGTTCATGGTTTCAGTCCATGGTCACTTGTCTGTGTTGTTTCTGGGCTTGTGATGAGGCAGAACAAAGCTGCTTTCCTTATCATGACCAGGAAGCAGAGGGAGAGAGAGAGAAATGGAGAAGGAGGGGGAGGTGGAGGGGCTGGGAAGGGAGGAAGAAGGGGGGAGGGGAGGCCAGAAACAAGATATATCCTTCAAGGTATTCTCCCAGTGACCTACTTCTTCCAACTACGCTCCACCTCCTAAAGTTGTCACCACATACCAATAGCCAATTAAACTATGGATTCATCAATTAATCCACTGATGAGTTTAAAGCTCTCATGATCTAATCACCTTCCAAAGGCCCCACCCGTGAACAGTGCTGCACTGGGGACCAAGCCTTCAGCACATGAGCTTCTAAGGATCATTTCAGATCCAAATTATAGCATGCTCCTGTCTTAGAAATGTGTATTTGTTCAGCTTCTACTATTATTCATAGCTATGACTGAGATAGACAAGAAGCTTGCTCTAATGAAGCTTTTTTTGCAGAAGGGTAGGGAAAGATATTAACCTACAAACATCTGGATAAGAGTGTGAGACATACCATCAAGAAAATAAACCAGGTGATGGGATGAGTGCTGGAGGAGGGGATGCTGTCTGCAGCGTGGGTGGGTGAGGACAATGTGAAAAGGCAGCATGTGAGCTTAGGTATGCTTGAGCAGGAGCCAGCCACGAACAGGCTGGAAGGAGCCTCCACTGCGAAGGCCCCAGTGAAGCGGGGATGATCCAGTAACCTGTGTGAACTGAATGTTGTGATATTACCTGTATTAGTTTGCTGGGAGCTGCAGTAATGAAGTGGGTTAAACAACAGAAATTTGTTGTCTTCTAGTTCTGGAGGCTGGAAGTCCAAGAGGAAGATGTCCATGTATCGGCTCCTTCTAAGGGCTGTGAGGAAGAATCTGTTCCCTGTTGCTCCCCTCACTTCTGGTGGTTGGCAGGTGATTTCTGGCATTCCTTGGCATATAGCACTCTGTCTTCATCATCACGGAGTTTCTGAGCTGTGTGTCTCCAAATCTCCCCTTTTTAAGGACACTGGTTATATTTAACTAGCACCTACCTTTATGAAATCATTTTAACTTGATCACTTTTGCAAAGATCTTATCTTCAAAGGTCACAATCTGAGGTACTGGGGGTTAAGGCTAACTTACCTTTTTTTGGAGGGGGGAACAAGACCGGTCATATAACATCATGAATAACATATCTTTTTTCCATGTGCTCCCAAAAGCTTATTTGGGTTTCTCCTCTCTTTCATTAGGTAGAAAACTCTAAGGCATGCCAGCTACCCAGTGTTCCTTTTAGGTCTTTCTAGCTCTTCCTGATAGAGGAGCTGGGAAAAGCTGCAACAAACTCTCTCTTTTCACCCCTTCAACAGGAGAATACATTAACTGTGGGCAAAGTATTCTTCACTCAAGTCTCCAGTGGGTTTTAGGAAGAGGACAGTGAATTCCAAAAATTCAGAGGGGGCTGGGCAAGTGGCTTTGCCTTTCTTAAAAAAATAAATATATGCTTTATTTCCTCTTTGGAACACTCTGATCAAAACAAACTGATTAAGCTGTGCATGGTCACAATAACAGGTGGTGTGGGAGGTCCCCCGTGGCTTGTTGGCCTCCTTGGGGCCTCAGAAGAGAACAGTGTTGAGCCCGGGCCCCATGAGGAGCTGCTGTACACAGGGGAGCCAGTGGAGCATGTCCACAGCTGGCCATGGCCAGCACTTGACTTACGAGTGACTAATGGGGAAATGCAGACAATACTGAGAACAATGTGGAGGAGAGAGCTGTTGATGACAGGAAGTGAGATTTGTCAGGGCTTTTCCCCCAGCTGCTCCCAAGGCCACGCTTTTTGAAGCATGCTTTTCTCTGCCAAGTCCAAATTGAATCAAAGATGGGCTAATCAGCAATAATGAAGACCATGTAAGGGCTTTAAAATAACCTCCTTTCTGCCAAAAGTACACGATTGGGCACAGGTGAAATGGGTTTGGGTCCCAGTGTCCTGCCACCCTCCTGTACCTATGTGACCTTGGACAAGCTGTCAAACCATGGAGAGCCAGGAGCCACAGTTTTCATCTGTGAAATAGCACTAGGATTCTTTTTCCTTCAGAGGTTCTGAAAATCAAATCCAATGGTGTATAGGAATGTGATGATAAAGTCAATGGGATCTATAACCTGTCTATTACCAATGTTATTTACATGTTTTCATGCTTGTATATTTCATCAAAGGTAATAAAATAAAAGGTATGCATTGACTCAGATGAGATAGAGGACAGGAAAAGGAAGCTGCAGACAGATGAGGGGTCCTTAGGGATGGTTTTGTCCTAAGTGGGCCTGGACTTACTTCCTCTGAGCAGCACTGAGCTTTGGGCAGCACAAAAAACACAGCACAAGGGGAGTGGCTGCAGAGTACAGGCTGTGTGCAACCTGAGATGGTTGGATTTCTGACTTTTCAATTTTACAACGGTGTGAAAGTGATATACTTTCAGTAGAAACTGTGCTGCAGAATTTGAATTTTGATTTTTTTCTAGCACTGACAGTATACAGTGAGATCTTCTCTAAGGATGCTGGACAGTGGCAGGGAACCACAGCCCCCATTCAGAAGAGAACAAGAAGGGCGAGGGCCGGGGCATTTAGCTCAGTGGTTTCACTTCCTGCTGTGCAATTGCAAGGACCTGAGTTTGATCCCTGGTACCAAAAAAAAAAGAGGGGTGACAAATGACCCTTGACCCTCAGCAGTGTCCTATGCTGCTGGGCTGGGATATGTTGAGTGGGTTAGGTGAATCTGATGTATTTATAATGAGCTCACTGGGATATGGTCCCATTATGAATTTTAAATTGAGCTGTACCTGTATGCAGAATGCAAGAGATATGTTTTGAGAGTCATTTATTTAGCTCCCTTGGAGATGTGCATCATGTTACCCACTAATTTTATTATTGAACATGCTCAGAGAGAGCAGATTGGCTTCAGGATGGACTGAATGCAGTGAGACTGCTCCCTTTTTCTGCTACTGTGTTGGCTTGCTTACCTGTCTGTAGCTGGCTTTATCCTGGCTGAGGAGTAAGGTGGCTGCAGCAGTTGCTGGCATCCAGGTGACAAGCAGCTGCTCCCAAGGAAGCAGAGGAGGCTCACTTGCTCATGGAGGCAACAAAGCCTCTTTTTCAGGGCAGCCACCAAACCTCTCCACATCTCTCACTGCTGTTTGTAAGTTAGGAAACTGTGCATTCCAATGGCAGAGAGACAGGATCACTTTTAGGAGCTAGTGGGTGGGGCATGTGAGCTGAATTAGATCTACATTCTGATACATGGGAGGTGATCTCTGGTGAGGACGGTCCTGGCAGCAAAGTTGACCTGGGATGTTTGTGGGCTTTAAATTCTTGATTTAATCCTATTTTGTCCTTAGCAGAAGCATAAGATGGGTAAATTAAAGGTGGTATAGACAAATCTTACACTGTCTGAGCTACAGATCTGAACATAATGTCCTCTTAGAACTCTTTGAAACAACTACATATGGCTTTAGTCTGGGTGGATTCGGGTTTGTGAATGGAGGACAATATAAGGGAGCACTGATGATGTGTGTGCAGAAGAGGACACATACAGAAGTACTTTAGGTTGTGCCAGAATGGGGTGGTTAATGAGTGCAGATTAACGGGCTGTGCCTCCCAGATTAGCCGAACACCAGGATGTTAAGTAGAGTGGCCCAATTAAGGTCCTGCATTTGGCTTAATGCTCTGATATTGCTGCCTTGAAATTCTTTTTTTTGGTGGTGGTGGGGGGGCAATGCTGGGGACTGAACCCAGGGCTTCCCACATTAGCAAAGTGCAAGTGTTCTATCACTGAGTTACATCCCTAGCCTCTTGAAATTCTTAATACTTTTGAATATTACACTGGGCCTCATGAGTTATGTCACTGGTCCCCTTCTGCTGAAGGAAGAAACACAGGTTTATCAACATCCATTTACAGATGAGAGACTTGGGCTAAGCATGCTAAGTGGTTTCAATACAGTCACCCCTCCAGCTCCAGGTCTCCCAACTTTGCCTTTGGTCTGATTAAGCATTCCACGTGCACCTTTGTGAGTTCCTGCCTAGCTCATAAGTCCGTAACTGTCCCACACCTTCTCCAGTGGGGCCCTCCACTCTGTTTATACCACATGAGGTTGCCCTGGCAAGATGCTGACCAGCTGGGCCAGCATGGACTCAAGGGTGCCACTGGATCATCCTCCCTGGAGAGGTTTGAAAAGAAAAGCAAGTGTGATGCCCAGGGACACTGTGATGGGACATTCTGTTGAGAGGTTTAATACCTCATGGTCTCTGCCACTAGAACTTCTGTGGATAGAACTCAAAATCTCTATATTTTTATACTGAATAGACTCAAAACAGTAAGTCCTGAAGTTTTGTTGAGTTTAGTAGCCTAGTAGGTTTAAATAGGAGGAACTATCCTTATGTTTAACAGCAAGTAAAATAGAGGATGCTCCTTTTTAAATGGGACCTTATCAATCCCACTCAATTTTCCATATAAAATAATTGAAGTAATGTTAAAATCTATGGTCTTTGTAAACCACTTCACCTCAGTCAGAATACATGTGATATTTTTAAAGTCTAACTTATGTACTGATTAAACCTTTACATATTGGCTTTTGAGGAAGACATGCCATTTTGGTAAAGCGATACTATACAGATTATTGAATAATTACATAAGTTTGGGCAGCTGCATTTCCTTACACATGTGTTCCCCTTCCCTTGGGACCCAGGACAATACTTCCAATGAAACAGTTCTAAGATGTTTTATTCAAATAACACTGTCTCTGAAGAATTTCTCCTGTTTAATGGGAGCTAGGGGATATAATTAACTTGAATACTTGATTTGGACTAAGACATTAGAGATTTTAGAAATTGAGGGATATGAGATATCAAACTACCTCCTAGGATTTGGAACCTGAACAAAGAAAAGCTTTAAAATAAAACAAGATAAAGATTATTAAATTTATAGTCCAAATTTAGACATGTGGAATGAATGTTTATTTTTTTCTTATCTTGAGGCTAGGCTATACCAGGTTGGGATTTTTCCTTTCATATGAAAGAAAAAAATACAAGTGTCTAAGAATGAAAGTTGCTTGTGACCTTTCTTTACTCCAGGCTCAAGAGTGACTTTTGGGGACCACTGCTGAAGTGAGTACAGTTATTCATGTTGAAGACACAAACAAAACTACAGGGGGAAAAGAGAAAAGAAATCCTTTTTCTTGTTACAATCAATCTTTAGAGAATCATTGTGCTTTTCGAGTTATCACTGGCTAAAAAGTTGAAGTTTATAAACAAAAAACTTTTTTTTTCAGATGATATCTTCACATGATGAAATAATGTTACAAAACACATAGTTCCGAGCCTGAGAATTTCCAAGACTGTGTGAAGTTTTAATGATTGGGTTCTTTTAAATCTGTTTTTCTCATGATGGTTCCAGGCCTTGATTAATGCAAGACTGTTTAGGCATCCTGTCTTAAGAGTGCTGAAAACATACCTTTCAGGTGGTTCTAAAATCATCTTTTACCCTGAGCACTACCCTACACCAGTGACTCAGTTTGAAGCTTCTCCTTTGCAAGTGATACCTTTCATAGGCTGTTTCTCATCTGCTTGGGGGTGAATCTATGGCAGTGTAAGAGAATCCCTGGGTGGAATGGTCTTCATCAATTAAGGAGGTGTAGGGTCTTTCATAAACAGCCCCTGCTCTCCTCCACCTTGTGAGAGCCTCATTGGAAGTCACTGTATCAGACAATAGGCGGCTGCAGAGGGACAAGATGCCTGCCTTGACCCACAGCGTTGGCATCATTGCTGAGTCTAATGTTTCAACCAGGAAGAGGATCATCCCTTTTCTGGCATCTGTTTTTTGTCTTCATGAACCTGAACCTAAATTATAGACTATGCACCCACTTGGGCCAGACTTCATGGCTCTCAGTATAAGTGACAGATATGATGATCTATGTCCCAGTGGGTTAATTCTGTAATGGGTGCTATGAATTTGGCTTATCCTCTTGGGAAGTCAGGAAAGTGGCCATTCAGTTCAAATATGAAATGTGTCTTAATATCAAGATCTATCTATCTATCTATCTATCTATCTATCTATCTATCTATCTATAAAGATCTATAAAGTATTCCAAGATGTATGGGCCATCCCAAGATCTAGAGCACATTATAAGATTTTTAAAGTGCAGAGTTCTAGAAATGTGAGAAATGAATTGGTTGAGAATATGATATATATCATCATTGATATATATATATATATTTATTTGTTTATTTATTTTTTAAAAACTGGGATTGAACCCAAGGCCTTTGCCCTGAGCTACAGCCCCAGACTATTTTTTGTTTTTTATTTTGAGACAGGGTCTTGCTGAGTTGATAAGTTATCCAGGCTGGGCTTCTATTTGCAATCCTCCTGCCTCAGATCTCTAGAGTACTGGAATTACAGATGCATTCCACTGTGTCCAGCTGACTTTTTATCAGCTAATTTGTAAAAGCATGTTTGGATGCATTAAACTAAACATAAAGTAAATGCCAGAATAGCTTGAGTATGGGTCTAGAGACAGACCCTCACCAGAGTATTTATTGGGAATCCAGAAACCGGTTGTGGTCTGGTGGGAAACAAGCATGTACCCGTGTTCACAAACATATGTTAGGTGAAATGGTAGAGGAGGTGTCCCTCTTTCACTTCTCTGTCCTCTACTTATCTTTAGTCATTTGTGTCTAATCACAGTTAGCCTCTGTGGACTGGAGTTGATATACTACATGATCCTGACATCTGCCTGTGGTGATTCAGAGTTCAGTTTTAGAGAAGTTTTAGAGAGTCTTCCTGCCCTGACTAATCTTCATCATTTTCTATCGTTCTCATCATTTCTGTTCTTATCTATTGCTACGTTGATTGGTGCAGAATCAGGAGTAAAAAGATCCAATTGGGTGTACACGCACTCTGTAAGATGCCCCTGTGGTGCCTGTGCATGCCTGTTAGGGAGGTAATAAGAGGGGGTCCCTAACCTTTCTTGTTTCATGCTGCAGGGAAAGACGCACACTGGGCTGGAGATGACAAGATGGTATAATATTTGTTGTTGCTCACAAACTCTTTACTTTGTTCCCATCTTTACCCTGCTTTCTTTTCTTTCTTTTCTTCTTTCTCTCTCATGGTTGACTAGTTCCCTGCTACAGCATCTGGGGTTAGAAAGTTCCCCTTTTACAATAAAATGACTCTTGATTGGGGCTTTGCCATTTGAATATTTCACTCTTGCCATAGTGTGGGCTACATCAATAAATTGCAAGTCCAGGGAGGAAAAGGAGCCAAGTGGAGGTGCCTATGGAACAGCATCCGGTGCACACTCTTAGTTAACACGTCAGTCCTTATCAGAGTCTGTGTAGAGATGGTTGGGGTCATCTTGCAATGCTGCCAGCAGCAACTCCCCAGGGCTGATCCTGTCACTGTCATGAAATGGCTGTGCTGAGTGATGGGACACCTGGCACATCTCACTGACATGTCTTTCCCAGCTTAGGACAGCTGGCCTGACCAGTTGCTCAAGGGTGATGACAATTCAGAGAACACTCTTGTTCACAAATTCTTTAAATCAGCTGAAGTAAATTCCAGACTTATTGCCAGAAGTGAGAGTGCATTAGACATATTGGTGTAGCAAGCAATGGTATTTCTCGTCCAGCCTGGTAAAAGCCTTACCACATGGCAGGGAAGCAATAATCACTGCACTAGAGATGCCTCTAGGTCCTTCATTAAATACAGTCTCCTTTGAGATTGAGTTAGGGCTTTACAAAAATGTTGATTTGCATATTTTCTTTATTAATTTTTTGTGTAAGCAAAGGGAATTTTTTTAAACATATGCTAATCATGTTGGATAATTTTTTTCTCTATAATAAGACTTCAAGCATAGGCAAAATTTATAAGACTCTGTCCATGTTTGCACATATATAACAGGGTAAAATCTTTCCAAAAGACCATGTTGATGTTAATCTTTATCATGAGCCCCAATTACCTATTATTCAGTATGAATCTGGAAATACAGTGTAAAATTAACAATGGAATAGCCAGTTATTTCAAAAGGTATCTGTATGAGTATAGTTGTGATCCTACTTTTTTCCTGGTGTAAATCCCTTAGTAAGGAAAAGACACCTTGCTAAACTTGAAGGAGCATGTAGTTTGTGTTAAAGCCATTATCTGTAATGAAGGAAAAATGGTGGTATATCTTTAACTGGTGAGACCCATGGTCAGCAAATGATACTTGTCTAGGCCCGGGCCCAGGAAACTCAAAAGGGAAGCCTCAATTCCCTTACAGCACTTACCAACCCTTGCTAAGCCTTGGCAGGGTTCCACCTCTCTACGGCCCTGTCTGACCTCCAGAGCTTGGAGCGCTGGCATCCTCTGAGGGCTAGATGGGGTGAATGGCCAATGCTAATGTAGCCTGAGATTTGAGTTAGCTTGGTTACCAAAGGTTAATCTCTTTCGCATGAACCTCCGGAAGCATGTACTGCAGGTGCTTTCAGCAGAAGGCCTCTTTTCTGTAATACCTTTTGGCTCAGTTTTTGGTATCTTTCACGGCCTCTTTAGTCATTTCAGAACTTTCTTTTTTGGGGACAGTTCTCTACCTTCCCATTTCCCTTTCACATGGATCTTGTCATTCCTCAGCCTTGGACAGATAGCATTCATGGAATTCTCTAATTTGAGATATTAACATATTCCAGTTTTCTTGAATATTTGGAAATGTTTACATAAGAGACAAGAGTACTTTTTGGACTTTCTACTGAGCAAAGAGAAATGTGATAGTGATAGCCTCTCAGAAGTAACTCATGATTTTTCAAATTCCTCAGGAGAAGGCCGCTGTGATTGTTTTTGTCAATGGAATCTGTCTTTCTCTAACTCACCCAAGATGATCAGAATGCAGAAAATCAACTCGGACACTTTCCCCAACAAAAAGTCAGCACATTGTCTTCTGCCACTTCCTTTTTCTTTCGATAGCCTTCTCCTTCCTGGGAGGGCTAGGTCTGCCCTGTGTCTGATGCCCTTTTGGCCTACCAGGCTATTTTAGGAGCTGACATTGTCAGGGGGTTTAAGAGGGGAAATGTAGCAGGGATGGCCAATTGCTTCCTCTTCAATTCTCCATAGGAAATTGGAAAACTCCAATGAAAAGACACTGTTAGAGCAAATAATTTTAAAAGAGTTGCTTGCCTTTTTTATTTAACAATTTTAACTGACACATAAAATGATACATATTTATTAGGTGTAGTGTGATATTTCAATACATGTATGCATTGTAATGATCAAATCAGGGTAATTAGTAATTCTCGTTGCTTCAGACTTATATCATCTTTTTGTGTTGAAAACATTCAAAATTGATTCTTCTAACTGTTTTGAAGTATACAGTAAATTGCTGTGACTATAGTCACCCTCCTCTGCCACATAGAATGCTAGAATTTATTTTTCCTACCTAATTGTATTCTGGTAGTTGTTATCCATTTTCTCTCTATCTCCTCTCTCCTCTGCCTTGTCTCTGGTGATCTCTATTCTATTCTTTACTTCAGTGAGATCAGCTTTTTAAGCTTCCACGTCTAAGTAAAGACATGTAGTCTTTCTGTGTCTGGGTTATTTCATTTACGGTAATGTTCTCTAGATGACTTGTATTGTCATAGTGACAAGACTCCACTCTTTTTGTGGTTGAATAGTATTCCATTGTGTATTTAACTACATTTTCTTTATTCATTTAACTGCAGATGTACACTTAGGTTAATTCCATACCCTGGCTATTGTGAATAGTACTGCAATAAACATGGGAGTGCAGACTTCTCTTTGAAATACAAATTTCAACTCCTTTAAATATAAACCCACTAGTGGAATTGTTGGGTCATATGGTAATTCAATTTCTAGTTTTATGAAGGACCTCTATACTGTTTTCCATAATGGTTGTACTAATTTATATTCTCACCAACAGGGTATAGCAGTTCCCCTTTCTTTCTCCACATTCTGACTAGTATTTGTTATTTTTCATCTTTTTTTTCACTACTGGGGATTGAACCCAGGGCTTCTGTATTGAGTTACATTAACTGCCCTTAATTTTTCATTTTTTAAAAAAATGTTGAGACAGGATCTCGCTAAGTCACCAAGTTTCTAGTGTTACAGGCATGTGCCAGTGTGGCTGGCTTTTTTTTCATCTTTTTGATAATAGTGATTCTAGCTGGGATGAGGTGAGATGATATCTCATTGTTGTTTTGATTTGCATTTCCCTGATGATTAGTGAGCACTTTAAGAAATACTTGTTAGCCATTTATCCATCTTCTTTTGAGAAAAAAATTTTTTTGGTACTGGGGATCAAACTCAGGACCTTGCACTTGCAAGGCAGGTGCAGTGCCACTGAGCTAAATCCCCAGCCCCCTTTTGAGGAAATTTTGAGGAATGTCTATTCAGACTATTTGCCCCATTTAAAACTGGATTATTATTATTGTTATTATTATTATTCTCTTGAGTTAAGTTCCTTATATATTCTGAATATTAATCCTTTGTCAGATGAACAGTTTACAAATGTTTTATCCCATTCTGCAGGTTGTTTTTACACTCTGTTGATTGTTTACTTTTGTGTGCAAAAGTTTTTTGGGGGATGAGGGTACTAGGGATTGAACATGGAGCTTTTGAACTGAGCTATATCCCCAACTCTTTTTTTGTTTTTTGAGACAGGGTATTATTAAGTCACTAAATTGCCAAGGCCAGGCTTGCTCTCATGATCCTGCATCAGCTATCCAGAGTGCTGGGATTACAAGCATGTGCCACGAGTCCTTGCTCTGTTCAAAAGAAGCTTTTTATTTTTAATAATAATTTCCCACTGGATTTTATTTGTTTTTTTGAGGGTCTCACTATGTAGTTTAGGCTGGCCTTGAACTCACTGTGTAGCCCAGGCTGGCCTTGAACTCATGATGATCTTCTTGACTCAGCCTCCCAAGTGGGATTACAAGTGTGCACCACCATGCTTCACTAGAAGAACTTTGAAATTTTGCTATGATCCCATTTGTCTATTTTTGCTTTTGTTGCTTGTGGTTTTGGAGTCTCATTTAATTTTTTTTCCCATACAAATGTCTGAATTGCTTCTCCTGTGTTTTATTTTAGTACTTTCATAATTGTGGGTCTTATATTTAGGTCTTTGATCCACTCAGCATTTGATTATTATGTATGATGAGAGAAAGAAGTCTAGTTTCATTCTTTGGCATATAGATGTTCAGTTTTCCTGGCACCATTTATTGAAGATTCTGTCTTTTCTTCAATGTTTTGTCTTGGTGACTTTGTTGAAAATCATTTGTAAGAACATGGGTTTAATTTCTGGGTTCTCCAATCTTTCCATTGGTCTATTTTAATGACAGTACTGTGCTGTTTTGGTTATTGTAAATTTGTAGTATATTTTAAAATCAAGTATTATCACGCCTCCAGCTCAGAGAAAGTGACATTAAAGTGTCCCTCAGAGGGGACATGTAGCCTGAGTCCTTTCTAGAATGTGCTAGAAAGATGTGCAGACATACTGGAGTAGAAATCAGTAGTATAAGTCTTCGGGCCAGTGACCCTGGATCTGAATCCCACATTCATGAGTTGTCACCCAGGGAAAATCTCTGAATTTCCTTAAACTTCAATATTCAGTGTATTTCAAATGTGAATATTGATTCTTTCCCTACAGAGTGGTTGTGAAGATTCATCTAGGGATGGCATATAAAGTAGCTAGCTCAGCACAAACTCTTGAGAAATGTTCAATAAATGATGGGCAATGATAACAGTGTTGTTTCCATGACAACAGAATCAAGTTAAAATAAACATCAAGGGAAAAAACATGAAGGAGGAAAGGAGGGGCAGAGTGCATGCAGGTGTGTGTGTGGGTTTCAGTTACATGTCCTCAATGGTGATGATGTAATGACATCCTTCCAAAGCACTGTGAGAAGTGTCCAAAATGCTCCACTGTGTCAATTTCAGGGTCGGTTATGGGGAGGTGAATAAAATAAGTAGGGTGAGTCTACACAGGGAACTGGTTGGTTCTGGGGCTTGGAGCCCACTGCTGATCACGTAGGTTCTCATTTGGCACCATTGTGTGTGCCTTGTGGCCCAGTTTCAGTACAGTTGAATTTGTACAATTGCTACATCTGAGGGATTTTGCCACTGCTCCAGTTACTGATCAGCTGGCATCTGGCCTCTTATCTTATTCCTTAAACCCTAGGCATGGCTCTGATACTTAGCAAGGTGCCTTGGTGAGCTGGAAAGAGCTCTGGGTCTTACAGAGTGGCTTTTCTTCGAAGACATAGAGAAAAGGGAGCCTAGAAAAGAAACATGACTCTAGACGTGTGGACCACTTGGGAATCTGAGATCCCGGGTTGAAACTTGCCACGAACAGGAGAAGGTTTAGGAGCAGGGAAGGGCCTATAGAAGTGGAGGGTGTTGGGGGAAGACAAGCAGACTGAACTCCACATGAGGAAGTCCCAGATACCATGTTACAGGCCTCATGAGCTGTGGTGGGCCAGCACTCAGCACCTGCGGTTTAAAAGCCTTCCTCTAGCTGAATGGTGAGCTGGTTACAGAATCTTAAATTTGTTTCCTTCTTTGTGAGTTTAGGCTAAAAATAATACTTTGCTCCTTGAGTTACTGAGAAGACCTGGCCCACATAAATGGCTTAGCATTGTGTTCAGGACAGAGTGTCTCACACATGTACACTGTTACAGTTTATACTGGAAGAGGCCTACAAATCTGTCTTCACACTTTCTGTTAGCCTGACCACAGGACCATTTCTTCTGTCAGTTTCTTTCATTTGCCCCACTCTTTTCTATTCAAGAATCTTAGAAACACTTATCAAAGTCATTTTTTTTTGGTACTGGGGATCGAACTCGGGTCCTTGTGCTTGCACAGCAGGCGGCGAAACCACTGAACTAAATCCCCGGCCCTCAAAGTCATTTATTAACTACTTAATTGCAAGTGCATTTGCTCTCTGATTGGTGCAGTATAATTATTCAGCTTTCCTTTTGAAAGTGAGAGTGGGTTTTGGAGCCTATTTGGGAACATATTTGTGCTTGTGATGCTAAATGGGAGTAGAATGCTTTCTGTGGGTATAAATCAGAATAGTGGGTACCAGGTAGCTGCTGCCCATTAGCTAAAGAGAACTTTGGGGCATATGTAATTCTGGCCCCACTCAATGCTTAATAAAAGATGAGAGAAAAATTAAAATATGGATGTAAGAAGTCAGATTTAAAAAATGCAACTCTATGCCAGGTTAATCACTTCTTTTTTTTTTTTTTTGCCAATACCATACTGTTTTTATCACTGTAGCTTTGAAGTATAACTTGAAGTCCAGGGTTGTGATGCCTCCAGCTTTGCTCTTATTGCCCAGGATTGTTTTCGCTATTCTGGGACTTTTCTGGTTCCACATGAAATTTAGGATTGTTTTCTCTAGTTCTTTGAAGAATGCTACTGATATTTTGATTGGGATTGCATTAAATCTGTATGTTAGTTTTGGAAGATGGCCATTTCAACAATATTGGTTCTGCCTATCTGGGAATAGAGGTTATCTTTCCATTCTCTGATATCTTCTTTGATCTCCTTTTTCAGAGTACTATAGTTCTCATTGTGGAAATCTTTCACTTCCTTGGTTTGGTTAATTTCTAAATATCTAATTTTTCTCAATGCTATTATAATTATTGTTTCCATAATTTGTTTCTTGTTAAGTTTATTATTGGTGTACAGGAATGCTATTGATTTTTGAGTGTTGGTTTTTATATTCTGCTACATTACTAAATTTGGTTATTCTAGGAGTCTTTTGATGGAATTTTTGAGTCTTCTATGTAGAGGATTATGTCAACTGAAAATAATGATAATTAGACTTCTTTCTTTCCTATATATTACCCTTTTTATTTCTTTCTCTTGCCTGAGTGCTTTTGCCAATGTTTTGAGAACTATATTGGACAGAAGTGGTGATAGTGGACATCCTTGTCTTTTTTGTTTGTTTGTTTTTAGTTCTTTTATTGGTACATTTTAGGTATACAATTCATTTACATTTATCATTGGGTGTTTGTACCTGTACATGAAGTATCTTGGTTCTTATTTTTTTTCCCATTACCTGTGTGCCCTTCACCCCCTCCACCCTTCCCTATTTCATAGATTTCATTTCCATTTTTTTTTTCTTTTCTCATAGTTTTTCCTTTCCCTCTTTTCCTTTCCCTTTCCCCTCCCTTCACTCCTTCAACTTTGGACCTTTTTTCCTATTTCAAATTATCAATTATTCATTTTAATCATTTTAACTCTTGTTTACACTATCAGTTTCTCACACTAGAGAAACTATTCAGTATTTACACATGTGTGTCCTATTTATTTCACTTAAGAGTATGGCCTCGATATGCATCCATTTAGCTATAAATGACTCTAGTTTTTTGTTCTTTACGGCTGAGTAGTACTCCATTTTATAAAAAAACCACATTTTCTTTATCCAGTTTCCAGTTGATGGGCACTTGGGCTGCTTCCAGGCTTTAGCTATTACAAACTGTGCCGCTATGAACATGGGTGCACATATATCACTGTGGTATGATTCTTTTAATTCTTTTGGGAAGATACCCAGCAGGGGAATAGCTGGGTCAAATGGGACCTCTAGTCCTAGTTCTTTGAGGTATCTCCATACTGATTTCCACAGTGGTTGCACCGTCTGCACTCCCACCAACAATGGAGAAGGGTTCCTTTCTCCCCACAACCCTGCCAGCATTTGTTGTTTGTTGATTTCTTGATAACAGCCATTCTTTGTGGGATGAGGTGGAATCTCAGTGTTGTTTTTCATCTACATCTCTCGAATAATGACTGATGTTGAACATTTTTTCATATATTTGTTTGTTGCTTTCACTTCTTTGTCTGAGAAATGTCTGTTCATTTCAGATGCCCATTTTTGAATTGGGTCTTTGAATTTGGGGGGTCTGATTTTTTTCAATTCTTTATATATTTTAGATAGTAGTCCTTTGTCTGAGGTACAGCTGCTAAAATTTTTTTCCCATATTGTAGGTTGTCTGTTAGCTCTGTTGGTGGTTTCTTTTGCAGTGCAGAAGCTTTTTAATAAGATTGGATCCCAGTTGTTGATTCTTTCTGCTAGTTCCTGTGCTGCTGAGGTTTTGTTCATGAAGTCTTTTCCTATGCCAATGTCTTCAAGAGTTCTACCTAACTTATCTTCCAGCAAGTTTAGTGTTTCTGTCTTAATATTTATATCTTTAATCCACTTCAATCTGAGTTTAGTGCATGGTGATAGGTATGGGTCTAGTTTTAATCTCTCACAGGTTGAAATCCAGTTTTTCCAACACCATTTATTAAAGAGGCTATTTTTCCTCCAGTGAGGGTGGTTGGCTCCTTTGTCAAAGATGAGGTGGCTGAGCATGTCTGGAGTTGTTTCTGCATCTTCTAATCTATTCCACTGATCCTCAGATCTGTTCCTTTGCCAGTACCATGCTGATTTCATCATAGTAGCTTTGTAGTATAGTTTCAAGTTGGGGATTGTGATACCCCCAGCTATGTCTCTGTTGCTTAGAATTGCTTTAGCTAGTCTAGGTCTCTTATGGTTCCAAATGAATTTTTGGATTGTTTTCTCTAGTTCTGTGAAGTATATTGTTGGAATTTCAACTGGCATTGCATTGCATCTGTGTAGTAGCTTTGGAAGTATGGCCATTTTCACTATATTGGTTCTTCTTACCTAGGAGCAAGGGAGGACATCCTTGTCTTATTCTGAAAGCTTTCAGTTTTTCCCCTATTTAATATGATATTGGCCATTGGTTTGTCGTAAATGGTTTTTATCAGATTGAGATAAATTCCTTCTATACCTATTTTCTTCAGGGATTTTTTTTTTTTTTTTTTTTGGTACCAGTGACTGAACTCAGGAACTTGCGCTTGTGAGGCAGATGGTGGAACCACTGAGCTAAATCCCCAGCCGTCTTCAGGGATTTTATCATGAATGATGTTGAATATTGTCAAAGGCTTTTTCTGTATTAAGATGATCATATGATTTTTGTCCTTGGTTCTATTTATGTGATATACTACATTTAGTGATTTGCAATATGTTGAACCACCCCTGCATCCTTGGGATGAATCCCACTTGGCCATGATCTTTTTGGTGACTTGTTGCATTGTATGCCAGTATCTTGTAGAGGATATTTTTTAATTAAAAAAATTTTTATTAGCGAATATTTGCAGTACATAATGATTACATTCATCACATGGAGTAGTATATATACATAACACATCTTAATTCTTTTTACTTTCCCTGGCATCCCTTCCTTCTCTCTACCTCCCTAGTCACTCTATCTTTTGATTTCATTCCCATCTGCAAAAGATCTATCTCTGTGTTTCCTATTATCTATATTTTATTCTGCTCTTTTTTGTGCATGTTTGTACTACATAAGGATTACATTCATCATGGGTACTTGGTACATGTACATGACATATCTTCATTCTTTTTTAATACATGTCCCCTCTTCTCCCTCCCTGGAGGGAAACTCCATCTCTTGGACTTGTGATAATTTTTGCAGCTATGTTAATTAAAGAGATTGGCCAGCAGTTCTTTTTTTTTTTTTGGTTGAGTCCTTTTTTGGTTTTGGAATGAGAATAATGGTAGATGGTCCTTCCCTTTCAGTTTCACTAAAGAGTTTGAGGAGTATTTGGCATTACATCCTCCCTAAATTTTTTTCTTATAGAATTCAGTGATTCACCCCCCCCCCCGTTACCTTTGCTACCTTGTGTGCACCATGTTGTTTCTCCCCTGTGAGGCTTGTTTGTCATCCCTGCCTTGGAGTCAACTGATTATGGACCGAAACATCTATAAACTTTGTGCCAAATCTTTGGAATGGTGATGGAGAAGTCACTGTCTCTGAACAGAAGCCGGAAGAAGTTACTGAAGAGCTAGCAAGCTCCTATGAAAGGAAGCTCATCGAGGCGTGCTGCGGCTCCCAGCGTAGAGGAAGCTTCCAGGTAGGCGTGCTACGGCTCCAAGCCCAAAGGAGGTGAACATACACCCCCCCGACCCCCCCCCCCGCACGTCAAAATTAGAAGACAGGTAAAAAAGCCACAGAATCAGACTTCCAGAACACCTACAGCAACCCCTGGAACACTTTGATACGCAACGACCTGGACTCCCTGAACTAGCAATGAAAAGAAGATCTGGAAAAAAATGAAATCAGAAATAATACCTCACATAACAGCAAAGATTGTGCCCATAGAGCAAGACATGATTAATAAATCTAGAGAGGACACAGTTAAAAAATAGAGGATGGGGCCAGGGATTTAGCTCAGTGGTTTCGCTGCCTGCTGCACAAGCGCAAGGACCCAAGTTCAATCCCTGGTACAAAAAACAAAACAAAACAAAAATAGAGGAGCTGAGGAACATGATGGAATGCCAACATAGGAAACAAATTGAATCCATAAAACAGATGCAAACAGATTTCCAGGAGATTAAAAATTCCATTGAAAGTCTATGCAGCAGAATGAGCCATTGTGAAGACAGAATTTCAGATATAGAAGATAAGATTGCAATTAATTACCAGGAAAAGAAAAAATTCTTTAAAATTTTAAGGGACCACGAGAAATCAATCCAGCAGCTGCTAGATGATGCAAAGAAAAATAACATAAGAGTGATTGGACTCAATGAAGAAACAGGAGACAGTGCAGATGACATAAAAAAACTGTTTACAGAAGTGATGGCGGGAAACTTCCCAAGGAAGGGAAAAGAATTTGACATACAGATAAGCGAGGCATATAGGACTCCAACTAGCCTTGATAAAAAAAAAAAAAAAAATCTACACATAGGCATATAATTGTTAAGATTCCAGAAACCCAACAGAAGAGCAAAATTCTACAAGTAGTTAGAGAAAAGAAACAAATCACAAACAAAGGAAAGCCCATCAGAATCACAGCAGACTTCTCAGTACAAACCCTTAAGGCAAGAAGAGCTTGGAGTGATGTGTTTTAAGCCCTAAAGGAAAACAACCTAAAACCCAGATTGATATACCCTGCAAAACTATCTTTCAAAATTGATGGAGAAATAAGATACTTTCATGACAAAGAGCACCTTAGGAACTTCATGAATACCAAACCAGCACTCCAAAAAATTTTAGACAAAATCCTAGGAAAAGGTAACGAGGATCACAACCCCAGGAAGCCCAGCAGAATGAGTTTGCTGGGCACGACAAGAAATTAAAAGCAAAGGGGGAGGATCAAACAAAAAGAAAAAGTCATGACAATGATAACTCAACATGTATCAGTTATAACCATCAATGTTAATGGTCTCAACACACCAGTCAAAAGAAATAGACTGGCAGAATGAGTCAAGAAGCAAGATCCAACAATATGTTGCAAACAAGAAACACACCTAATTCAAAAAGAAACTCATAGACTGAAAGTTAAAGGGTAGAAAACAATGCTACATGTGACAGGAACCCCCCAAAAAGCAGAAGTAGCTATCCTCTCTGCAGACCAAGTGGATTTCAAAGCCACACTGATTAAGAGAGACAAAGAAGGACACTACATCCTTGCAAAGGGAACAGTCTAAGAGGAAGAGATGACAATCATAAATATCTATGCACCAAACACTAGTGCACTCAACTGTATAAAACAAATATTAATGGACATGAAAAACCATATAAGAACTAATATAATAGTAGTGGGGGACCTCAATACCCCATTGTCACAAATAGATAGATCAACTAGACAAAAAACAAGCAATGAAATACTAGAACTCAATCAATCTATTGAAGATATGAACCTAACAGATGTTTAGAGAGTGTTCCACCCCACAAAATCAGAATACACATCTTTTCAGCTGCACATGGGTCATTCTCAAAATTAGGCCACATACTCGCTCATAGAACACATTTAGGTAAGTGCAAAGGAATTGAAGTTATCCCCTGCGTATTATCAGATCATAGTGCAATAAAATTGGAGATCAACAGCAAAAAAAACTGCAAAAATTTCATAAACACATGGAAATTGAACAACACACTTCTGAATGACCAATGGGTCACAGAGGAAATTAAACAAGAAATCAGATAATTCCTTCAAATAAACAACAATGACAATACAACATATCGGAATCTATGGGACACAATGAAAGCAGTCTTACAAGGGAAATTCATAGCAGTGAATAATCATATTAGGAAAACAGAGCATGCCCAATTAAACAACCTGATGCTGAACCTCAAGCTTCTATAAAAAGAAGAGCAGGACAACCCCAAAGCTCATACAAGGGAGGAAATTATAAAGATCAGGGCAGAAATCAATGCAATGGAGACTAAGAAAACAATACAAAAAATCAATGAAGCCAAGAGTTGGTTCTTCAAAAGAATCAACAAAATTGACAAACCCTTAGCCAACCTTATCAGAAAAAGGAAAGAAAAGGCCCAAATCCATGCAATTAGGAATGAAAAGGGTGAAATTACAACAGGCCCACAGAAATCCAGAGAATCTTTAATACCTACTTCCAGAACCTATATGCCAATAAGATGGAAAACACAGAAGAAATGGACAGATTCCTAGACACATATGAATTACAAAAGTTGAATGAAGACCTAAAAATTCTAATAACCCAATATTAATCAATGAAATTGAAAACATAATTAAAAACTTATCAACTAAGAAAAGCCCGGGTCCTTATGGCTTCACTGCTGAATTCTACAATACATTTAAAAGAGGAACTACTGCCACCACTGTTTAAACTCATCAATGGAATTGAAAGGGAAGAAATACTCCCAAATTCATTCCTGGAAGCAAGCATCACCTTGATCCCCAAAGCAGACAAAGACCCAACTGAAAAAGAGAACTAAAGGCCAATCACACTAATGAACATAGATGCAAAAATCCTTAATAAGACAGTGCCAAATAGAATACAGAAGATCATCAAGAAGATCATACACCCTGACCACGTGGGATTCATCCCAGGGATGCAGGGATGGTTCAACATATGCAAATCAATCAATGTAATATACTATATCAACAGAGCCAGGGACAAAAACCATATGATCATCTCAATAGATACAGAAAAAGCATTTGACAAAATCCAACATGCATTTATGATAAAAAAAAACCACAAAAAATTGGAATAGACAGTCTCTACTTAAATCTGATAAAAGTCATCTATGAAAAACCAACAACCAATATCATACTAAATGGTCAAAAACTGAAATCCTTCACACTGAAATCAGGAACAACACAATGATGTCCACTATCAACACTCCTGTTTAATATAGTTTTGGAAACATTGACCACAGCAATTAGACAAGAGAAAGAAATAAAAGGAATGAAAATAGGAAATGAAGAAGTCAAATTGTCATTATTTGCAGATGACATGATACTCTATATAAAATAACCCAAAAACTCCACCAAAAGTCTTCTAGACTTAATAATCAAATTCAGTAAAGTAGCTGGATAGAAGGTCAACACATAACAATCAATAGTTTTCCTCTACATGAACAACAGACTCACTGTGAGAGAAATAGGGCTAACAATTCCTTTCACAATAGCATGCAACGAACTGAAATACCTAGAAATCAACCTAACAAAAGAAATCAAAGACCTCTTCTCTGAAAATTATAGCACTTTGAAAAAATATATTGAAGGGGATATCAGAAAATGGAAGGATATCCTTTGGTCCTGGGTAGGAAGGATTGACATAATGAAAATGGCTATACTTCCAAAATTGCTGTATAGATTCAATACAATCCCAATTGAAATCCCAGCATCATACTTCACAGACCTTGAGAAAACAATCCAAAAATTCATTTGGAACAAGAAGAGACCCAGCAGAGCCAAAGCAATTCTAGGTAACAGAGACATGGCAGGGGGTATTACAACCCCCAACTTGAAACTATAGTACAAAGGTACTGTGATAAAAACAGCATGGTACTGATGAAGAAACAGACCTGAAGACTAGTGGAACAGATTAGAAGATGTAGAAAGAACTCCAGACACACTCAGCCACCTCACCTTTGACAAAGGAGCCAAACACCCTTGCTGGAGGAAAGATAGTCTTTTTAATAAATGGTGCTGGAGAAATTGGGTTTCAACTTGCCAAAGACTAAAACTAGACCTATATCTTTCACCATGCACTAATCTAAAATCGAAATGGATTAAAGATCTAAATATAAAAACAGAAACACTGAACTGGCTGGAACAGAGTTTAGGTAGAACTCTTCAAGACATTGAGGTAGAAAAAGACTTTATGAACAAAACCTCAGTTGCCTGTGAACTAGCACAAACAATCAACAAGTGGGACCTCTTCTTACTAAAAAGCTTCTGCACAGTAAGAGAAACTACCAGCAGTGTGAAGAGACAATCCACAGTGTGAGAAAAAATTTTCACCAGTGGTCCCTCAGACAAAGGTCTATTATTTCAAATCTAAAAAGAACTTAAAAAAATCAGACCTCCCAAATTTAAAGACCCAGTCTAAAAATGGGCATCTGAAATGAACAGACATTTCTCAGACAAAGAAGTAGGTATGGCAAATAAACGTATGAAAAAATGTTAAACATCAGTGGTCATTTGAGAGATACAAATGAAAACAATGCTGAGATTCCACCTCACTCCAGAAAGAATGGCTGCTATCATGAAATCAACCAATAACAAAGGCTAGCTGGGCTGTTGGGAAAGAGGAATACTGTTCCACGGCTGGTGGAAGTGTAGACTGGTGCAACCACTGTGGAAATCAGTATGGAGATACCTCAAAGAACTAGGACTGGAAGTCCCATTTGACTGAGCTATTCCCCTGCTGGGTATCCTCCCCAAAGAATTAAAAGACTCATACCACAGTGATATATGTGCACCCATGTTCATAGCAGCACAGTTTGTAATAGCTAAAACTTGGAAACAGCCCAGATGCCCATCAACTGGAGACTGGATCAAGAAAATGTGTTGCTTTTTTTTTTTTTTTTTTAATAAATGGAGTACTACTCAGCCATCAACGAGAAATTAGAGGCATTTATTGCTAAATGGATGCACATTGAGGCATTCTCTTAAGTGAAATAAACAGGACACACATATGTAAATACCAAATATTTTCTCTAGTGTGAGAAACTGAAAGTGTAATAAGGGCCTAAAGGTATAATAGATAATGTGAAATAGGAAGAAAAGGGGCAAAGGGGAGGGAAAAGTGGGAGGGGTAGGAGAAAGGAAAGAGAGGAATGGAATTAATATGAGAAAATGAAAAAATGGAAACAATGTCTTTGTAAATACAGAGGGATGGAGGGGATGAAGGGAGGGCAGGGGAAGGTGGAAAAAATGACCAAGAGAGATTATGTAAAGGTGCAAATTTCCAATGATGAATGTCATTATTTTGCATACCTAAATTGTACCAAGAAAATTAATTCAAAAAATATTTATATCTTTGGATCCATTTCAATTTTAGTTTAGTGCATGGTGAAAGATATGGTCTACTTTAATCTTCAGCATGTGGAAAGCCAGTTTTCTCAGCACCATTTCTTTTTTGTTGTTGTTAAATTCTTTTATTGATACATTTTAGGTATAAAACACAATTACATTTCTCATTGGGAATTGTACCTTTACATAATGCATCTTGGTTCTTATTTTTTCCCCATTCCTAGCCCTCCCTTCACCGCCTCCACCTTTCCCTATTTACAAAGACTTTATTTCCAATTTTTCCATTTCTCATCTTTTTTCCTTTCCCTTCTTTCCTTTCCCCTGCCCCTCCCACTACCCCTACCCCTTTGGACCTTTTCTTCCTATTTTGCCTTATTGATTATTCTTTCTAATCATTGGTACATTTTAGGTATACAATATAATGACATTCATCATTGGAAATTTGCACCTTTACATAGTCTCTCTTGGTTCTTATTTTTCACCCTTGCCCAGCCTTCCCTTCAAACCCTCCATTCCTCCCTATTTACAAAGATTTCATTTGCATTTATCCATTTTCTCATATTAATCCCATTCCCTTCTATCCTTTCCCTTAGCCCTCCCACTTCCTTCCCCTTTGCCCCTTTTCTTCCTATTTCACATTATCTATTATACACTTTGTCCATATTTACACTTCCCATTTCTCACACCAGAGAAACTATTCGGTATTTATACATGTGTGTCTTATTTATTTCACTTAAGTGTATCACCTCAATGTGCATCCACTTAGTTATAAATGTCTCTTATTTCTCATTTTTGATGGCTGAGTAGTACTCCATTTTATTTAAAAAACCACATTTTCTTTATCCAGTCTCCAGTTGATGGGCATTTGGGCTGTTTTCAAGTTTTAGCTATTTTAAACTGTGCTGCTATGAACATGGGTGCACATATATCACTGTGGTATGATTCTTTTAATTCTTTGGGGAAGATCCCCAGCAGTGGAACAGTGGGGTCAAATGAGACTTCCAGTCCTAGTTCTTTGAGGTATCTCCATACTGATTTCCACAGTGGTTGCACCAGTCGACACTCCCACCAGCAGTGGAGCAGGGTTCCTTTTTCCCCACAACCCGTCAGCATTTGTTATTGGTTGATTTCATGATAGCAGCCATTCTTTCTGGAGTGAGGTGGAATCTCAGTGTTGTTTTCATTTGCATCTCTTGAATGACCAGTGATGTTGAACATTTTTTCATGTATTTATTTGCTATTTCTACTTCTTGGTCTGAGAAATGTCTGTTCATTTCAGATGCCCATTTTCGGATTGGGTCTTTAAATTTGGGAGGTCTGATCTTTTTAAGTTCTTTATACATTCGAGATAGTAGACCTTTGTCTGAGGAAGAGCAGGTGAAGATTTTTTCCCACATTGTGGGTTGTCTCTTTACATTGCTGGTGGTTTCTCTTGCTGTGCAGAGGCCTTTTAATAAGAAGAGATCCCACTTGTTTATTGTTTGTGCTAGTTCACGGGCAACTGAGGTTTTGTTCATAAAATCTTTTCCTACACCGATGTCTTCAAGTGTTCTACCTAACCTCTGTTCCAACTGGTTCAGAGTTTCTATTTTAATATTTAGATCTTTAATCCATTTTGATTTTAGTTTAGTGCATGGTGAGAGATACAGGTCTAGTTTTAATCTTTGGCAAGTTGAAGCCCAATTTTTCCAGCACCATTTATTGAAGAGGCTGTCTTTCCTCCAGTGAGGGTGTTTGGCTCCTTTATTGAAGATGAGATGGCTGAGTGTGTCTGGCGTTGTTTCTGTATCTTCTAATCTGTTCCACTGGTCCTCAAGTCTGTTTCTTTGCCAGGACCATGCTGTTTTTATCACAGTAGCTTTGTAGTAGAGTTGCAGGTTGGGGATTGTGATACCCCCTGCCATGTCTCTGTTACCTAGAATTGCTTTTGCTATTCTGGGTCTCTTCTTGTTCCAAATGAATTTTTGGATTGCTTTCTCAAGGTCCATGAAGTATGCTACTGGGATCTCAATTGGAATTGCATTGTATCTATATAGCAGTTTGGGAAGTATGGCTATTTCCACTATATTTATCCTTCCTACCCAGGAGCAGGGGATGTCTATCCATTTTCTGATATCACCTTCAATCTCTCTTTTCAGGGTGCTATAATTTTCAGAGAAGAGGTCTTTGATTTCTTTCGTTAGGTTAATTTCTAGGTATTTCAGTTTTTTGGATGCTATTGTGAAAGGAGTTATTTGCCCTATTTCTCTCTCAGTGAGTCTTTCATTGGTGTAGAGGAAAGCTATTGATTTTTTTGTGTTGACCTTGTAACCAGCTACTTGACTGAATTTGGTTATTAAGTCTAGAAAACTTTTGGTGGAGTTCTTGGGGTTTTCTATATAGAGTATCATGTCATCTGCAAATAATGACAATTTGAGTTCTTCATTTCTTATCTGTATTCTTTTAATTTCTTTCTTTTGTCTAATTGCCATGGCTAGTGTCTCCAAAACTATATTGAACAAGAGTGGTGATAGTGGACATCCTTGTCTTTTTCCTGATTTTCGTGTGAAAGATTTCAGTTTTTGACCATTTAGCATGATATTGGTTGTTGGTTTTTCACAGATGGCTTTTATGAGATTGAGGTAGACACCATCTATTTCAATTTTTTGTAGGGTTTTTATCATAAATACATGTTGGATTTTGTCAAATGCTTTTTCTGCATCTATGGAGATAATCATATGGTTTTTGTCTTTGGCTCTATTGATATAGTGTATTAGATTGATTGATTTGTGTATAGTGAACCATCCCTGCATCCCTGGGATGAATCCCACTTGATCAGGGTGTATGATCTTCTTGATAATCTTCTGCATTCTATTTGCAAGTATCTTATTAAGGATTTTTGCATCTATGTTCATTAGTGAGATTGGCCTATAGTTCTCCTTTTCTGCTGGTTCTTTCTTTGCTTTGGGGATCAAGGTGATGCTTGCTTCCAGGAATGAATTTGGGAGTATTGCTTCCCTTTCAAGTTCATTGAAGAGTTTAAACAGTGGTGGCAGTAGTTCCTCTCTAAATGTCTTGTAGAATTCAGCAGTGAAGCCATCAGGGCACGGGCCTTTCTTAGTTGATAGGTTTTTAATTATGTTTTCAATTTCATTGGTTGATATTGGGTTGTTTAGAATTTTTAGATCTTCTTCATTCAAATTTGGTAATTCGTATATGTCTAGGAATCTGTCCATTTCTTCTGTGTTTTCCATCTTATTGGCGTATAGGTTCTGGAAGTAGGTATTGATGATCCTCTGGATTTCTGCTGGGTCTGTTGTCATTTCACCCTTTTCATTCCTAATTGCATGGATTGGGGCCTTTTCTTTCCTTTTTCTAATAAGGTTGGCTAAGGGTTTGTCAATTTTTTTGATTGTTTTGAAGGACCAACTCTTGCCTTCATTGATTTTTTTGTATTATTCTCTTAGACTCCATTGGATTGATTTCTCCTCTGATCTTTATAATTTCCTTCCTTGTATGAGCTTTGGGGTTGTCCTGCTCTTCTTTTTCTAGAAGCTTGAGGTTCAGCATCAGGTTGTTTAATTGGGCTTGTTCTGTTTTCCTAATATGATTATTCACTGCTATGAATTTCCCTCATAAGACTGCTTTCATTGTGTCCTATAGATTCCGATATGTTGTATTGTCATTGTCATTTAATTGAAGGAACTGTCTGATTTCTTCTTTAATTTCCTCTGTGACCCATTGGTTATTCGGAAGTGTGTTGTTCAATTTCCACGTGTTTATGAAATTTTTTGTTTCTTTTGCTATGGATCTCCAATTTCATCGCACTATGGTCTGATAATATATAGGGGATAACTTCAATTCCTTTGCACTTACTTAAACATGTTCTATGTGTGAGTATGTGGGCTATTTTGGAGAATGACCCATGTGCAGGTGAGAAGAATGTGTATTCTGATTTTGTCGGGTGGAAGACTCTGTAAACATCTGTTAAGCTCATTTGTTCAAGAGTTCGATTGAGTTCTAGTATTTCATGACTTATTTTTTGTCTAGTTGATCTATCTATTTGTGACAGTGGGATGTTGAGGTCCCCCACTACAATTGTATTAGTGCATATATGACTTTTCATGTCTGTTAGTATTTGTTTTATATAACTGGGTGCACTAGTGTTTGGTACATAGATATTTATGATTGTCATCTCTTCCTCTTGGATTCTTCCCTTTACAAGGATGTAGTGTCCTTCTTTGTCTCTCTTCATCAGTGTTGTTTTGAAATCTACTTGATCTGCCAAGAGGATAGGTACTCGTGCTTTTTTTCAGGTTCCTGTCGCATGCAGTATTGCTTTCCACCCTTTAACTTTCAGTCTATGAGTTTCCTTTTGAATTAAGTGTGTTTCTTGTATGCAGCATATTGTTGGATTTTGCTTCTTGACCCATTCTGCCAGTCTATTTCTTTGGATTGGTGAATTGAAACCATTAACATTGATGCTTATAACTGAAACATATTGACTTGTCATTGCCATGACTTTTTCTTTTTGTTGGGTTCTCCCCCTTTCCATTTAATTTCTTGTCATGCCAGATGGGTTCATTCTGCTTTGCTTCCTGGGGTTGTGATCCTCAATGTCTGTTCCTAGGATATTGTGTAAAATTCTTTGGAGTGCTGGTTTGGTATTCACAAAGTTCCTGTGGTGCTCTTTGTCATGAAAGTATCTTATTTCTCCATCCATTTTGAAAGATAGTTTTGCAGGGTACATCAATCTGGGTTGGAGGCTGTTTTCTTTTAGGGCTTGGAATATGTCACTCCAAGCTCTTCTTGCCTTGATGGCTTGTGTTGAGAAGTCTGCTGTGATTCTGATGGGCTTTCCTTTGTCTGTGATTTGTTTCTTTTCTCTGACTGCTTGGAGAACTTTGTTCTTCTGTTGAGTTTCTGGAGTCTTAGCAATCATAGGCCTATGTGTAGATTTTTTTTTGATCAAGGCTATTTGGAGTCCTATATGCCTCACTTATCTGTATGTCGAGGTCTTTTCCTCTGCTTGGGAAGTTTTCTGCCATTATTTCTTTGAAGAGATTTTTTATGTCATCTGCACTCTCTCCTGTTTCTTCATTGACTCTAATCAGTCTTATGTTATTCTTTTTTGCATCATCTAGCAGCTGCTGGATTGATTTCTCATGTTCCATTATAATTTTGAAGTAATTTTTCTTTTCCTGGTCACTAATTGCAATCTTATCTTCTATATCTGAAATTCTGTCCTCACATTGGCTCATTCTGCTGTGTAGACTTTCAATGGAGTTTTTCATGTCCTGGAAATCTCTTTGCTCTGTTTTATGGATTCCATTTGTTTCCTATGTTGGGATTCCATCATGTTCTTGAGCTCCTCTCTAGATTTATTAATCATGTCTTGCACTAGGAGCACAATTTCTCCTGTTATCTGAGAAATTATTTCTGATTTCATTTTTTCCAGATCCCCTTTTGTTGCCAGTTCAGTGGGTCCAGGTGGTTGAGTATCAAAGTGTTCCATCTCATTTCCCTTTGGGGTTGCTGTAGGTGGTCTGGAAGTCTGGTTTTGAGACTTATTTATGTGTTTTCTCATTTTGACTGGGGCGGGGGGTGCTGTTAGCACCTGCACGGATTACCTCCTGTGAGCTGGGTGAGGTGGGCCAGGGACCAGGAGCAGGGGTAGTTATGGTGACCCAAAAGCCCTTTCCTGTGGGCTGGGAGCAGCGGGAGGGATGGTGGCCGGGAAGCCCCTTCCTCTGGACCAGGAGCAGTGGGATGGTGGCTCAGAAGCCCCTCCCTCTGGGCCGGGAGCAGTGGGAGGGATGGTGGCCCAGAAGCCCCTTCCTCTGGGCCAGGGGCAGCGGGACAGAAGGTGGCCCGAAAGCCCTTTCCTCTGGGCTGGGAGCAGCGGGAAGGATGGTGACCGGGAAGCCCCTTCTTCTGGACTAGGAGCAGTGGCACGATGGCTCAGAAGCCCCTACCTCCGGGCCGGGAGCAGCGGGACTCAGTACGTTGTTCTTGTGGTCTGGTGTCCTCTGCGTCTTTGTAGTGTGGAATCAGGTGGCTGCCTGTCTGCAGCGGGCTGAGTCGGCGTGTGTTCTGCACGACTGGGACCTCGGTAGGGTGTGGGCAGACCTGCCTGTCTGCAGCGAGGTGATTCGTCGTCTGCCGAGCGACTCAGGACCTTGGCAAGGCGTGCATAGACCTGCCTGTCTCTAAAACAGTTCTTTACTGTGGGTCCTCCCAGAGATTTGAATGTGCCTGTTTACTTTTCAAACCTCTAAGTAGAAAATAAAGTATGTACTGTTTCACAAACCTAATAGGCCACTGAATTATTCTTTCACCAAACAACTTGGGATTCATGTTCCCTGGAACACTGTTTGGGAAATCCAAAAATCTACTCATCGCATTGCAGTCAATTTACCTACTAAAGGAAATGAGTCTGACACTGGGCAATATTGATATGCTTTTAATTTTTGCAAAAAGCTCAAGGCCTTTCCTTGACATATAAGAACAGGGCTTAATCATTCATTTATGCAATACATACTGGTACTTTCTGCCATGTGCGAGAGAATGGGCATCTTTGTTTGTTCAGAAAGACTATAGCCTTCTTTAAGGGGGCACATTGTAGTCTTAATACTGCATACATTTTCCTGCATACAGTGGTGCGTAATATTTGTGGAGTTAAAATGAGCATTTGGATTATGCCAGGTTTCATGCAGATCTCTGGTCCTTTTGATTTTCTGCAGGAGGCTAAGAAGAAAGCTAAAATAGGGGTGTGGCAAAGAAGGGCTGTTAACCTAGTAAAACAGATATTTCTTGCCACATCTAACAAACCAGAAAAATAAAGTCAATGTTTTCTTGCCTCAAACACCTCACTTTTATCTACCCAAAGTTCATTTGAGAATATAGACATTTAGTTAACTCTAAGGATGCTCAGAGCTTTAGTTGCCAAATACTGCTGAACATTTTCAATAGAGCTAGTGAGCAGACCACTGTTCTCAGGCCTTGTGGGCTGCAGTTTGGACTTTCTTGGTCACTGCTCAGGTTATGCAAGGGCATGCATAGTGCTCAGGGTCACTATTGTCATTAGACTTTCACCTGTCTGTAGCTGCTGAAAACGATCTGCAGGTCATCAGGAGCCAAAAGTTATGGCCAGGCGTAGGTGGAATCTCAGGTATTTATGCTCCTAGGATGGTCATAGCTCATTTACTTGCAGCAGTTGTGTACTTTGCTGCAGGTAACATTAAAGAACTAGAGCTTACCTAGTCCATGGGATACTTGGCTTTGTGCATTCAGGGATATCCATATCTCTTATTAAAACAACAGACTGAGTGGGAAGGTACCTTCAAGGGCCAGGTCCAGCTTCTTATAGATGACATAATCCTGACTCTGTCACACTATCAACCATCCTTACTGGTTTCTGACTCTTAGAGGTGGGCTATATTGCCATATGTCAAACCATATTTGCTACTAGAAAGATTGTGAATTAATTTATATTTCTCTTGGTTTTACATAGTGATCTCAGAGCCATTTCATATGTGGTTTATGTACATAATTATTATATATATTTATCTCCTTTAAGGCAATAATTCATTTCACAAGCTTTTCTTGAGTTGTCAAGTACAAAATTTTTTTTTTTTTTCTGTACTGGGGATTGAACTGAGGGTGTTTGCACTAAGCTACATTCCTACTTTCTTTTATTATTTTTATTTTGAGACAAGGTCTCACTAAGTTGCCAAGCTGTGCAAGCTGGACTCAAACTTGTGATCGCCTCCATCCCAGAGTGTTAGGATTACAGGTGTGTACCACCATAACCAACTCAAGTATTGAATTACTTAACTTCTTCTGTAACAAAAATTGATTGATTTTTCACCAAACCATTTTTTCTTTTTATTTTCTGGCATACAGATAGAGTGCATTCTTCTAAAGAGGCCACACAGTTGAGTTCTAGACAAAGCGATGTGGGCAGAAATGATGTATGACATTTCCTGGCTTGACTTACACATGATGCTTCTTATTCTAGTCTTCTGTTCTCTCTCTCTCTCTCTCTCTCTCTCTCTCTCTCTCTCTCTCTCATGCTGAGGATCAAACCCAGGGTTTTGTGTGTACTTAATACGTGTTCTACCACTGAGCTGTACCGCAGTGCCCCTTCCATCTTCTTGAAGAACACGAGCATCACCTCTCTGGAAGCGTTAGGTTGAAAGGACAGAGCCCCAGGGTGGGAAGAGGATCTTACTAGGATATCCAGTTTACACTTTATATAAACTTTATGTATACTTTTTTTGGTGAAAAATACACTTCTATCTATTAAAAGTATTCTATAGTTTTAGGCTTTTGGTTGTTGTTATAGTAGCTAACAGTACTTTAACTATTATAGTCCCTGAGAACTCTTAATAAAGATGTCAACTGGAGCTTTGCAGTGAAGAGATCATGTAGTTTCGAGTGTGGCAAAACTGGACTGGAGTCATGGCTCTGTGTTTATTGCTGGATGACATCTGAGAAGTTACTTAATGTTGGGAGCAATGCTACATAATTCTAGGGAAAAATCATTTGAGTAGGCCTAGTTCTCCTGCCTACAGGCCAGCAATAACACTCCAAGACAAACTTCCATTTTGGCCTCAGGTCACAAGGGAGATCTCAATGATCCCATGATGCTGTAATGCTCCAGGACAAGACCACACCTGTGGGAGACGCCCTCCGAGGAACCAAATCTTCATCTGTGTAGTCCCTGGGAGGAACTAAATCTTCATCTGCATAGTTCCTCATTGTTCTTAGATTTCCGCTGCCCCCACCCAGTCTTTTGTTACACCTTGTTCATCCCGATATGATACTGAAATCTACATTATTCACTTGTTACATTTGTTTCTTTGGATGTACTAAATAAAAGGTGCTGCAAGCTGGGCTTCTTGTCTTTGCCGCCCAGAGCAGCACTGATCAGACCCAAAGCTCAGCTTCTTCTCAGTCTCATTTGTCTACCTTTCCTGTAATTCTCCGTGTGCTGCCATGGCTCGCAGGAGACTAGGATTTACTGCAGAGGTTCTGGTAACGTCCCCTTCCCCTGTTCCCTACAACTTAACTGCTCTGAGTGTCAGCGGAGACAGTGTCAAGGCAGGTGACCAGTAAGGCTTGAGCTACTTGTCTATACATATTTTGGGCTCATGTGAGAATACTTCATTCTTTTTTTTTTTTTTTCTTGTCCATTGCTTTTATTGGTACATTTTAGGTATACAATATAATGACATTCGTCATTGGAAATTTGTGCCTTTACATAATATCTCTTGGTTCTTATTTTTTCCCTTTCCCCTGCCCTCCCTTCATCCCCTCCACCCCTCCCTATTTACAAATACTTTGTTTCCATTTTTTCATTTTCTCATATTAATTCCATTCCCTTCTTTCCTTTCCCCTAGCCCTGCCACTTCCCCTTCCCCTATGCCCCTATTCTCCCTATTTCACATTATCTCTTATACCTTTCAGTCCTTATTTACACTTTTAGTTTCTCACACTAGAGAAACTATTCACTATTTACACGTGTGTCCTATTTATTTCACTTGAGTATCACCTCAATGTGCATCCATTTAGCAATAAATGTCTCTAATTTCTCATTTTTGATGGCTGAGTGGTACTCCATTTTATTAAAAAACCCACTTTTTTAAAATCCAGTTTCCAGTTGATGGGCATTTGGGTTGTTTCCAAGTTTTAGCTATTGCAAATTGTGCTACTATGAACATGGGCGCACATATATCACTGTGGTATGATTCTTTTAATTCTTTGGGGAAGATCCCCAGCAGTGGAATAGCGGGGTCAAATGGGACTTCCAGTCCTAGTTCTTTGAGGTATCTCCATACTGATTTCCACAGTGGTTGCACCAGTCTACACTCCCACCAGCAGTGGAGCAGGGTTCCTCTTTCTCCACAGCCCCGCCAGCATTTGTTATTGGTTGATTTCATGATAGCAGCCATTCTTTCTGGAGTGAAGTGGAATCTCAGTGTTGTTTTCATTTGCATCTCTTGAATGACCAGTGATGTTGAACATTTTTTCATGTATTTATTTGCTATTTCTACTTCTTTGTGTGAGAAATTTCTTTTCATTTCAGATGCCCATTTTTAGACTGGGTCTTTAAATTTGGGAGGTCTGATTTTTTTAAGTTCTTTATAGATTCTTGATAGTAGATCTTTGTCTGAGGAACAGCAGGTGAAAAATTTTTCCCACATTGTGAGTTGTCTCTTCACACTGCTGGTGGCTTCTCTTTCTGTGCAGAAGCTTTTTAATAAGAAGAGACTTATTAAGAGACTTGTTGATTGTTCGTGCTAGTTCATGGGCAACTGAGAATACTTCATTCTTAATGGGCTCATTCTCCAGGTAGGCTGGTATGAATGCATATGAAGGGATCAGGAAGTTGTATACCCCACTTACCCCATCATCAGTAACTACCCAAAGGTTCTAGTTTGCTCAGGAGCACAGAGAAGATGCAAGCAATACTCATTCCAATTTGACATCAGAGTAGTTGAATCCTGCCTCACATCAGTAGACCTTATGGTCACATGTGTCAGAAGTCATATTTACATTTACCATTGAATGAAAACATCACTGAATAATGTCCTGGAAAAAAAGGTGAAATATATTTTAGAAATGAAAGGAGGGCATCAGCAGCTACAGTTGGCCTGTGAGCAGATCTGTTTGCAGCTGGAGAGCTATAATCTGCATATTACTGACCTAGACCAAAGGAAATGAAGTTTCTAGCTGCAGACAGAGCCTCACCCTCCCTGGGGAATGCACACTTAAGAGCCACTTTTAGCTTCTTCCTTTACTAACACTCAGGGGTGAGAGGTTTAGGCTGGACAAGCAGGTGTGAAATACTTTCTCTTATCTTCTTTGGGCATTTTTTTGGGTGGGGGAAATTACTCAGGCTGTGATATAATCAGGGAGCTCAATTAATTGGCCCAGCTGCAGTTGGAAGAACAGAATAGTAAGGAATCCACTTTGTTGAGGAGTCAGCCAGTTCTCAGCCCCAGTGCTTTCAAATTTTAGATTCTATTATGAGTAGATGTTAACTTATAGAGACTGGTTAAATTGCTCAATGGCATGAACTATATTTATGGAAACATATTTGAATTATTTCCTGCTCATAGGGCCTGTTTTGTAAGCTAGATGCATAGGGAACTACCTCCATGGTCTTAGGACTGGATTATCCAGACAGCTACTTCAAATATTAACTTTGTTTTGCCTGCACAGGCAAAATCAGAATGTGGAACCTGGGTTGAAGAGGTAGATCAGTGTACAGCACTTGCCTCCCGCATGCTGAGGCCCTGAGTTTTTCTCCACTATCATGAAAATAAAACAGAAGCAAAAAACAACAAAAAAGACAGAACTTTCATTACTTTGATTTCCACATGTCCTTTACTTTGCAAAAACAGAGCTGAAATAGTTCATCCAGTCTGTTTGTATCAACTTTTAACAGTAAGTAGAAAAAGATGGAAATTGAACTTCATATTTTAATGATGTTACAGAAAAATGAATGCACTTCTATTTAAAAAGACATCCATCTATGAGGATGTCACTGTTTTTGTATTGTCTGATATAATTCATCTGGAATTTTCTAAAACTCAAGTTATCTAAGTCAAGGATAAAACTTGCATAGCATGGTAGAATGCTGCTGGATTAAGATTCTATCTTATTTCTTTTGTATGTAAATGAATTGTTTACCCAAGAAAGAAGTTGTGGCCAATGTCACTTTTCCCCTCAAGCTGTCTTGGATTCCCAGGTGCAGGGACAGAATAGATCTTTGACAAGAATAGGACTAAGAGATGTAGGTGATATGAAGTTTCTGACTAATAAGATACCTTATCAGCACCAAAATCTTAAGTAAGGAGTGAACATGGTTGCTGCCAGAGAGTACAGTGATGTTGTTTGTCATAAAAAGGCATGTGAACCTGTGAAGCACTCCAAGGTCAATCTTGAGTGGAGGAAAGCAGTCAGAGGTGACCAGGAACCTCATGCACACTCACTTCTGTCCTAGGGTTCCTGGTCCTCCCAAAGAGCAAGATAAAATGATAGGCAATCTTTTTCTTACCCAGGTTCTGTGTGTTTGTGTGCGCATTCACATGTGTACACATGTGTATGTATGTAACAATGTTATAGCTAATCTCAGATATTCATATGAGTGGCAAATCCCAGTTCAATGGTGCGGTGCTTGACCTCTTCAGCCAATCCCAGCTATTATTGTTACAACACAGACACACACAGACACACAGACACACACACACACACACACACAAACACAGAGAAGCACCAGCAGTTTACCAAGGAGGAAGTGAAGCCAGCTATATAACCTACTTTTTGACACACCCACATCCTGTGAGCAGGCCCTAACTGATGGGTGTTTTTTCTGAGGAGCATGTGCTGTGACACAGACCAATATACACCAGGACTACTGAAGGTGGACCTCAGGAGTCCTTTAGTAAGCAGCATGCTTTCATCTCAGAGTGTCTGCAGGATTCCACAGAGGCTGGTCTGAGCTTCCTGCGCAGGTACTTCTGGGCCGGATGCTCAGAAAGCCCTGGCACCAGCAGCTGGTCTTGGCTTGAAGACAGGCTTGGAATGCACTTCCTCACTTGCCTTGTCCCATTTTGTGTGCTGAGACTAAAGAATAGGGAGCTGTTCTTGCCATCTGCTTTCCTTCATGACAGGGCTTGTGGGCAAGGGCCTTCCAAGCTTGTGTAACTGAGCAGAAATCCCTCTGGAGCACCTGAACTCAAACCATTGCCATTCGGGGAAGGCAGAGCCCTGCCACATATTCCTTATCCGAAGTCAACTTGACATTTTCCACAGTGAACAGTGTGTTCTGTAGTCTCATGACATGCTTAATTTGTGCTGTATTTTGAATATTCTTGAAAATGTCCATCTAATGAGGAGAAAATAATGTGTGTCTCCATAGAATCTTGTCTCCATGTGCAGATCTTTCACTGGCAGAAGTCACATTAATGCTAATGAAATCTGAATGCTAAAGCCATGTTCTGCAGCAGGGGGATGGTCTCCCCTGTGCTGAAACACATTTTCTTCTCATTAGCCCCACAATCTTTATTAATATTAACAGTAATACAGAGAATTAGGGAGGCTAGCTTCTGGCAGAACCCAGAATTAATGGGGAGGGGGGGAAGACAAATGGCTGGAGAGTTAAGATTTACTTTGATAGTGAATGAACCACATCCTTCTGGGAACCTCATAAAAATTATTTTGTTCTAAATGAGGAAAACTGAGATTCTGTCATTCTGTGCCTGTTAGTGCTAATGAAGAACTGCTCACAGCCGAAACCCTAGTTCTAGAGAAAGACTCTATCTTGTGTGTGTGTGTCTGTGTGTGTGTGTGTGTGTGTAATGTGTATTCATGGTTATGTTCATGCATCTGTAGTCAACAGCCAGCTTAATCAGTTTCTTTGTCATGGGAAGGTTTGCTATGGGGATCCATTGTTTAATGCATATCTATACTTGCGTCATAGATTTAATGTCCTGATGATTGTCTCACTCACCCTATGAAATATTTTAAAGGGAAATGCAGTGAAGGAAGTGGGGACAGAGCCAGAGAAACTTTCTTTCACAGCAGAAGAGAAATTTTCATGCTGTGGGAAAGTCAATCAAAAGTGGCAAATGATGCATCTCCCACTGACTCCTTTTCCTTTGGAAGTTTCTCTACTTTTTGCTGCTTATTCAAACATTGAATGTCACTACTTCAAATCTTCCTACTGTTCCCAGGGCTGTTTGTGACTCTGGGAGGGGTTAAGACATCTGTATGTTGTTCCCAGGCAGCAAACTGCAAAGATGATGTGGTAGTTGCGAGACCAGCAAGAGGACACAGTTCCTTGAGGCTGGGGTTCTATTCTTCTGAGCAAGGCCTGTGCTATGGAGATTCTGGCTAGGGCAGGAGTGAATCAAATGTGGTCCATCTGTTGGAGGCAGCTGCTTATACTTGGGGGATAGGATGTCTAGAGAGCATCTCCGGTTGAACAATCATGCCTTATTATGGAGCTGTTATCAGCAATGATGGCTCAGACCTCGCTTTCCCTTTGGAAAGGTGCCCTGGGGGTTTCCATATGGTGTGGTACAAAGGGTCCTACTTCTAGATGGAAGATGCAGGATGGGTCTGGTGTGCTGACAGCATAGTTGCAGCATTAGTAGTGTGACACAGGTGATAAAAAGCCTAGAGTGCTCTTAGGCTCTGTGAGTGGAGGATATCTTTCTAGAGTGGAGGGGGTTGGAGCCACAGGAGGGTCATGCCTGAGAACTGATTTCAGTTTTGGGTGCCACACATGGAGAACAACATAGATAAGTCAAAACATGTTCAGAAGACAGTGTCTGCAGAAGGGAGAGGATGTGAAACTGTGTCACATTTGGAAATCTCAGAGGAACTGAGGCTGCTACCCTGAAGTAGTGATTTGGAGGAAGGTGTGACCATCTGCAAGAGCTGTCACAGGGGAGAAGAATTCTGTTCTTTTTGTGAGGCCTAAGGCTCAGGGATCTAGGATCTCTGGCAGAAATCATGGAAAAACTTTTTTTGTTGTTGTTGCCTATGAGGAAAATATTTGTAACAGTCATAAATGCCTAAAGATATTCCAGGATATTGTTATTGTGGATAATCATACCACATTCTGCGGTTCTGACATGGCTGTTTTGAGGTTGTGGAAGTTTTGATCCAGTGTACAGAGGTGGCTATTGTGATTCCGTGGTCATTTTAACATGCCTGTTAAGGTGGAATCAAACCTTTTGGGTGACAGCAGAACACAGCAAGTGGTTTTATATCTATGATGGAACTTTCTTCTCTTTTTAAACAATGATGTCTTTGGCCCATTTCCCCATTACCTCTTGTGGTCTCCTTTCCCTTTCCCAGGCTCACCCCTTGGGCTCTCCCACCATTCACTTGTCCGTTTTGATTGGCAAAATGATGGGGATATGATCCCACTGAAGATGAGTGACAGATCTCTGGGGAGAAGCTGGGGTTAGAGCTGAAAATACTAAAAGGCTTCATAGCTTTATTTGTATTTCGGAGTAGTTGGCATTTTGTGCTGTTGCCGAAAAGCCCAATTATAATTTTATACTTTGTGTGTCAAGATGTCCACATGTCAAAATGGCCTTATCTAAATGCTTTTGGAACTAGCTGGACACACATTAGTCAAGTATATTACACAAGGAACTCAAGCATCGTAGGGGTGGTTGAATATGGTTATTTTTAAGATATTTTGTAATTCTAAAATTCTGAGCTCTAACTCAATAGTTCTCAGATGTAGGTTCTTGGACCATGTTAGTCTGTGACACCATCCCAGTTAAAAATGCAGAAAATAAAAACAATGGATTTAGTTTTCTCTAAGGGTAAATTCAATTTAAGGATTTCCTTAATTTCGAGATAAGGATCTTTATTTTCTTTTTTGTTGTGTTTAAAAATCTTCTTTTTGTAATAGTGGTGATAGTTGGTATTTAAAAATGTCAGTAGACAAAATAAATATGCCTGTCTCACTATTACTTTTTTTTTGACACCTACATGTAAAATCCCGAAGTCTGGGAACCCTGATTGAAGTCACTTAATCTTTGGAACCCGATTTATTTTCTTGCAAAATCGGCATAGGTACACAGGGTCCTCTGTCTCATGGCATGCTTATGAAATTCGCATAGGCTAATGTAGGTCCCTCGCCTTTGTAGCTGAAAATGCCATATGTGTTGTGTGATACAAATGCCCTGGACTAATGTTATTAAAATGAGTTGTGTGGAAGATGGAAGGATGGTAGAGCAGAGGTAAAACTCTGCTTTTGCCTTGTGTTTGCATTTCCTGTCAGTTTCCAGTGGGCCAATGAAGGGCAGCCAGGGAGCCTTGCTGTGTTTGCTCAGAATCTGAAGGACCCCCAAGGCCTGGGAAGCCACCACGTGGGCCTTGCTGTGGAGTCTGGTGAGTGGGTTGGGGGCTGGGCTGGTGGATGGGGAAGAAGCCTGAGAAGTGAGAGAGGAGGGGTCTTGCAATACAGATTCAAATTCCATCCTTGTCTGTTGGGACTGAATTTTCCAGCCAGCTGTGAGACCACACCCAAAATCAATGAAGTTGTGTTTCATTGTTGATGCCAAAGCTTTGCAGGTGGTTCTCACCTATGGGCAAGGTTGTGAATTATACTCTAAGCTCTGAGGGGGATGTTTTGAAAAGATTAGAGTTCTACTTCATTTGTACTGACTTCTATCAAGAGTTACCAATCTCCCCCTTCACCTTTCAAAGAATCATTACAGCTACCAAGGGTCTTGGCCTGCGCCCACCTAAAGCACCTGCTAGCTATACTCACTTCTATGTTTTGCTGTAATATCTCAACAAGGGAAGTCATACAGTGTTGAGGCAAAGAGTTCAACTTTCAAAGAAATTCTTACCTTGTGCAAAGGACAACAGACAAGGATGGCAGCAGCAGCAGCAGCAGCGTTTCTCATGGTAGAAAGGTAGGAACAACTTGAGGCCCAATATTAGGGTCAGGCACATCAGCGTGGCACGAGGCAGAAGCCCATCTAACAGCTACAGAGAACATATCAAGTCTGTATCATTGTACCCATTCAAATGTAATGTTGCATGAAAAAAGCAAGCTAGAGAATACATACAGAACGCTGCCATTGACGTGAAGAGAGTACAGCACTCTGCGGTTTTTGGATTATCTGTATACATGATTTAAAAGCTGAAAGACCAAAGGATATGCATGAGATTTATCATAATGGCTGCCTTTTGGGAGGGAGAAGAGCAGACCTGGAGAGAGGTAGAGGACACTTCAATAGTGTTTCCACACCTTTTGTAAAAATCAGCGGGAGCATATATGACAATGATCCACTCAGTATCAAATCCTGGCTCTGCCACTTGCTGTGTGTGTGACTCCTTTTGGGGCCTTCACTTCCTCCTTTGTGAAGCAAGGATAGTGTTCTGAACAGTGCCCAACACATAATTGCAGTGTATGGATTGACTCTCATTACTAACAGCCTCCAATTGAGACAATTTGGAGCAGCTGCTTCTATTCAGCCCTTGAAACCCACTCAGATATTATCCCCATTGGGACACCTTTCCTAACTGTCTCAGTTTAGGTGCTCCTGTAATATCTCATTCCACTCTGAGCTGTAGCCTACACATTACCATAGTCTGATGATGGTGGTGAGGAGTGTTTATTGAGCCTTTATTACATGCCAGATACTCTTCTAAGCATCTTACATACATTATCTCACTTAATTCTCACAACTTCTCTAGAATTTAGTATCCTCATTGTTCCCATTTTATTTGAGAATTCCCTGTTGGTGTCCCCCCTGCTCCTAAAGGTGGAAAGTTTCTTAAGGCCAGGGACTGTGATTGATTAAGCACTTTACCCTCAGTTGCTAAGAACAGTTCCTGAGATGAAGAAGTCACTCAAGGAGTAACTGAGTGAAGAATGAATGAGTTCCCAAAGTAGACAAAACATCATCTGTCCCTTGGTCGCCACATGGCTGCAATGTGAGGTGCCGGGAAGGGTGTGGTACGGGCTCCTCGCCTGTATGTCTTTCTCAGCACCACATCTCTGAGGGACAACACAGGGAAGTGTGCCAGTGTCTCCACTTAGGTATGAAGTTTTCTTTTTCATGATGATGTTATAGTTGAAAATACGTTGTTTCCCAAAGCTTCTGGCCTAGTTGACTCTGGCTGTTCTGTAGCTCTCAGCTTCTTGCTATTTCTCTGGGATGGCTTTCCTCAGCCTCCGGGTGGGTGGAGACAGCCCTAGCAATACCTTGACCCAGTCCTGTGTGTCTCCGAGCTCCAGGAGGGCAAGCCTGGGTCTGTGCTCTCCTCTGTCCCCAGAGCCTAACTTGGGGCCTGGTCCTTCGTGGTGCTCAGCCCTTATTTGAGGAATGAATAGGAGGTGGGAGAGGAGAATGGGAGGAGTGGGCTATTGAAATTCAATTCAACATCTAAATCCACAGCTGGTGTGGAAGACTGTGGCTATTGTTTTCAGGTCTGCAAAATGAGGACTTTCTCTGCCTCAGAGCTGAATTTCTCAGAAGCCTTTTGATCAGTGGGCACAGTCTGCTAGGGCAGGTCACTCCTTCTAGGGTGGAGGTGGGGTTGCAACTTGCCCTGCGTGTGTGAGTCAGGCCCACCTAGGCATTTCAATACCCATACTACCCAGGCCTCTCAGAGCTTCTGGGGAGGAGCCCTGAGAGCTTGTGCATGCTACAGCAGGTTCAGGGGTGAGAATCACTGCATCTTCTTTCAGGTCACTCCTTAGCTAATTTCTAATGTTCCTAATTTGTATTTAGGGAGCTTGGACGTATCTGTCTTTCAGGTGGAGAGAATGGGTCAGTTCTTTTTTCCAGTACTGGGAGTTGAACCCAGGGCCTTTGCCCTTAGCTATATCCACAGCCCTTTTAATTTATTTTTTATTTTTAAATTTTGAGTCAGGTCGCACTAGTCACTGAGTGACCCAGGCTAGGCTCAAACTTGTGATCTTCTTGCCTAAGCCTCCCTGAGGCTAAGGTCAGTTTTGGTTTTTTTTGGTACTGGGGATCGAACTTGGGTCCTTGCGCTTGCACAGCAGGCGGTGAAATCACTGAGCTAAATCCCCGGCCCTGAGGTCAGTTTTTGAAGGACATAGAAAATGGATTTTTTTCCTGGCCAGGAAAGATGGATTTTCTTTCACCTTTATTCTCACTTATCTTGCTCTTGTTGTGTCTGTTGAATCACTCTTATCCAAACCTTAAGGGATGGATGGAGTGATGGACAGCGGAGGTGAATCAGGACTCGGTTGTGTCCTGAGGCTACTGGACATATCATGGCCTTGCAGGCCTGGAAATGCTTGGCACATCTGTTTAGGGCTTATTAAAAATGATACAGCTATTAATTTACTGGATTAGTAGCCACTTATCTCTCCACTCCCCTTTTTAAGTTCAAAAAAGCTTTTTGTCAAAACAATACGAGAGATCACAGATATGAACTTTCCAGTCATTCTTAGCACGGGAGCTACTCTGTGACTCCCAAGAAGAATTGTTATGAACCTTTCCTCCCCATGTTTCGGAAGAATCAGCTTTGGCACTCTTGAGAAGGCAATTCAGTGTGTGGAGGTCCTTCCGTCCCCCTCCTCTCACTCCTCCTTCTAACATCTTGTGGGCAAGTCCTGGGGACCAATTTCCTGCCTACGCATTCCTTCATTCTACCATTGTAAGAATGCTGGGTGGAGCAGTTGCAGCGACCAATGAGAACCTGTGAGGTCTCAGAGGTTGGGACTTGGGCATTGAAATATGGCTTTCTGACATATATGCTGGGACCTTTTCTGCCACCTTCTTCTTCACTGGGGGCTTCAGTGGTAGCAGCCCCTGAAATAGGCATAGAGCTAGGCTGAGTAGCTGATTCTACTCTGGGGGATGGGTAGGTATTCCTTCTGGCCTTGGATTGCCTTTTTGTGTGTGTGGTTTTGAGGATTGAGCCAAGGAGCCTTTCACTGAGCTACATCTCCAGCCCCCACACTCCCACCCCCTGTTTTTAAAATTTTGAGACAGGATCTTAGAAGGTTTTCCAGGCTGGGCTTGAACTTGGGATCCTCCTGCCTCAGCCTCCCATAATGCTCTGATTGCTCTCGGTAAACATTTCTGTCCCACCTGGGAGACAGGAGCTTCAACCCTAAGCAATAATGAAACTTCACTTGAGATGACAGGAATAAGAATATGAGCTGAGATGTTTGTTAGGGGCTGTAAGGGGAGAAAAAGCCACTGTCACACTCTTGTCCTGTCAACCTCATTTTTATTCTGTGTGATGGTACAAACTTGCCATTTACTAACTGCCTCATGATTTACTGAGGGCCTTGCATGTGCCAGGCCCTGGGAGTGCTGGGGACACAGGCAGAGTTGAGAGCTTGGAGAGGACATGACAGAGGTCCTGTAATGGCCGGGTATGGGGGGCTGGCCTGTGGGAGTGTTGCTTTTTGGGCTGCAGGCTTGGGAAGGCCTCCCAATGCAGTGAGCATATTGAAAACAGCTCATCCAGGACCCCAAGGTAGAGGCAGGCTTGGAGCAGGAGCAGCAGTGAGCAGGTTGGTGTGACGGGGCAGGGGCAGGCTGAGTGGTCAGGTTTGGTGTTGGTCTGAAGGTGGAGTCAGCTGCATTTGCTGATATTGAGCGTCATGGAGAAGGCTGGTTGTTAGAATGAGGAACTGCCTTGTCTGGGATGTGGACTTTGGGGAAGGCTCAGTGGCTGTGGGTATGCCACCAGGTTCAAACTGGAGAAGCTCCTGGCAGGAGACAGGGCACCAGAAACAGATACCTGCTTTGGAGCTGCTGTGGTGGCTTGCTGGCTGCTTTCCATTCTGACACCCGAGTTCCCTTCTGTAGGAGGTTTAGTTGTTCTTTGTTGCCCCAGACCAGCAATAAGTCTCATTACCTTTAGATTGAAGTCCAAGGCAGCCTGTGGCACCAAAGGGCTCAGCCAACCTTCCCAGCTCATCCCCAGGCTTTTCCGTGTTTCTCTTGTTCTAGACGTACCAAACTGCTCTTCCCCACGCCACCACCCCTAATGTGAATCCAAATCTCATATTCCCTGCTTGGTCCATGCTCTTCCACTCTTCTCTACCTCCCAAGAACCTTGACCTACAGTTCTGCCTTCTCCAAGTTTGCATCCCAAATTCTTCACTGTAGAATGGTTTCTCTGATAAAATTTGGCTTGTACATTTAGTGTAATCTAATCTTTCTCTGTATTACAGTTAGATATCTTTATATGTCATACATATTTATATTTTATTTTTGCACATATAGTATGTTTTTTATTCATCATAGAGCCTTACCATATTGCTTTTATTAATCTGTTTCCATTACTACCACGAATGGGTGCCTCTCAAGGGCAAAGGAGTGATTTACACTAGATCCAAGTCTAAGTCAAATTTTCAGTTCCTCGGTAGATGATATGAATTATACTGATGAGGCAAATTAGAAACAAGCTAAGAAAGAAGCTTAATTTACAGCTATTTTTACTAATATAAGAGGGTAACATAAAGTACCTTAAAAAGCCCCAGAAATAGGGTAGCTCTCTATTTCATATGAAGCTTACACTGTCCAAATAATCTACTGGTCCAACAGATGCTCCAGTTCCCTTGCAGTTAGAGTGGTCACATAAGTAGCTCTGGCCAGTGAAATGTGAGTGGGAAATCAGATGTGTCACTTCTGGCCTAGGCTCCTAGGAGCCTGTACTCTCTTTTTTGCCATCCCGTACTGCATCAATCTTGTAGCCCCATGGTGATAAGCAGATCACAGAATAAACAACCTCAATCCAGAGTCCCCAAAGGGAAGAGGGCCCTACCATCTCCTATCAGACTTTGTAAGACTGTGAAATAAATTGTTTGTTATGCCACTGAGATTTTGGTTTACTGTACTTGTTATGTCAGCAGAGCCTATTTCTATCTTGACTACTGCAGCTTCTCAAATAAAGCTAGGGTGGATGTGATCAGTCACCTGAGAAAACAAAGTAAGAAATGGTCTGTCTGTGGAATTTTGGGGGAATCAGAAGCCAGACCTAGGAGATTCAGAGAGTGAACTCATGGAGGCAGAGGTAGAATATGATTGCAAACAAACAGAGAATACCCAGTCAGTTGTGTGACTCATTGTGTTTCTGAAGAGGGCTACACAAAGGGCAGTGAAGATCCAGAAGCTGGTCATTCCTGGAGAGAAGCTATCCTGGCTGGCTGGAGCAGTAGCAATGGAGGCTTCTGGAGAATGTAACTATGCTCTGTGAGGGACACTCCGGGATATTTTCACCAGATGCCATTACAAATTCAGGTTACAGAACTTCCTGTTCTTGCTGTGAGTTAATGCTCACCTTACAGCATTCTGATGACAGGTAACTTGACAGTAGTTCCTTCAAAAGGAGAGAGAAGACCATTGTAGGCTATTGCATGGATTAGCTGATTTAATTGATAGGTCATTTTCATTGTGAATAAATTCTCTAGTAGTCTAGTTATTTGTCTCAGCTTCTGCAAGGCAGTAAGTTCACCCATGATGGATGGATCCATTGTCAGTGGAAGCTGTCAAAATCAAAAATGTGAATGTGTACCTTGAGACCCAATTTGGAGACCATCCTTCTTGAGATCTTTGGGCAGGCGGTTGAGAAGCCATCACATGGCAGATCCACCCCAGGCACTATTACCCTGTTACTATTGTGGCTGTGCATTGTACAGTGAGTGTCCTTAACATACAAACTTTGGGTGTTTCTAGGAACCACATGGCTTGGGAATCCTTGTATATATGATCTAATTAGAGTGGAAAGCCCCAAAACACTCCATCAGAGAATCTTCCCTTTGAAAGTATGATTAATTGAAAAGCTTAGATACCCAACTATAAATAACATCTATTTTTTGTTCATTTAGGTTAATATAGGGAAAGGAGTCATGCTAATATATTACAATTCTGTCATTTTCCACAGAAATCTTGAAGAAAATTCTAGGTCAGCAGTAATATATTTACCTGCTGCTGTGTGTTTGAAAGCCACCAACCACTGCATATTCATAAATAGTTCTCTGTCTCTATGGCTCACATGAGAATCATGGTTTGGATATTTTCAGTTCTCTTTGTTATTTCTAGTTCCAGATTTGAATATAAATAGATTAGGTTCTCATATCCCTAACACCAAGCCCAAAATGAAAACAGAACAAAAGTCTTGGTTAATCTTTTTTATTGTAAAAACAATAAATATACATATAAATAGTAATTTCTAAAAGTGTAGAGATATAAAAAATAGTAACTTCCTAGCTCCGACCCTCTGAAATAATCATTCTGAATAGTTTGATATGTTTCTAGATCTTCTCCCTGTACATATACAACCATATGTTTTATTATTTACAAAAATGAGATAATTTTATGCATGCTATCTTGCCATTTGTATTTTTTCTCTTAGCAACATCTCTGGGGATCTTTTTTAAAAATTAATTTTATTGGTACATTTAAGGTATACAATATAATGGCATTCATCATTGGAGATTTGCACCTGTACATAATCTCTCTTGGTTCTTATTTTTTCCCCTTTCCCCTACCCTCCCTTCAACCCCTCCACCCATCTCTTTCTAAAAAGACTTTGTTTCCATTTTTTATTTTTCTCACATTAATCCATTCCCTTCTTTCTTTACCCCTACCCTCCCACTTCCCCTTCCCATCTTTTTTATTTCAATACAATTTTGCATTTTTTAAGAGGCTACAGAATATATCATTTATGTGGGCATTACAATGTATATATTTTATGTAGTAGTAGTATATATGTATATTTTCTTGGGTGCTATATGATTTTATTATAGTTAAGAAAATATTACATGCAAAGAATTCAAAATTTAATAGCTTTTACCACAACCTTTATGCAAGTTTACACATTTACTATTGCCATGCTAGAATTTTGGTTGGATTTGCATTTTGATAGTGTCAGTTAATAGAAACTCCAAGGCTAGCATTCCCTGTGCAAGGTGAAGGAATCATTTTGACTTACTGAAATAGAAAATTACCCCGTAGAGCTTCATATTAATTGTGGTTTCAGAAGCAAGAGATGGTGACACCTTGGATGTTTATCATAATGGATAAAAGCAAAAGCACAGCCCATTCTACCATATTCTTTGGAGTTCCTACCTCTCTTTTGCAGCACACACATACACACATGTGCACATGCACATACACACACACACACACCAAGTCAACTTCACATGTATGAGGAGGTGTGTCAGACAGGCTGAAGTGATTAGTGCTTTTTTAAAAAAAAAAATTAATTTTACTGGTACATTTTAGGTACACAATATAATGACATTCATCATTGGAAATTTGCACCTTTACATAAGCTCTCCTGGTTCTTATTTTTTCCCCATTCCCCTGCCCTCCCTTCAACCCCTCCATCCTTCCCCATTGACAAAGACTTTGTTTCCATTTTCTCCTATTAATTCCATTCCCTTCTTTCCTTTCCCCTTCCCATCCCACTTTCCCTTCCCCTTTACCCCTTTTCTTCCTATTTCACATTATCTACTATAACTTTTAGTTCTTATTTACACTTTCAGTGTCCCACACTAGAGAAACTATTCAGTATTTACATGTGTGTCCTATTTATTTCACTTAAGAGTATCGCCTCAATGTGCATCCATTTAGCTATAAATGTCTCTAATTTCTTATTTTTTAAGGCTGAGTAGTACTCCATTTTATAAAAATACCACATTTCCTTTATCCAGTCCCAGTTGATGGGCAACTGGGCTGCTTCCAAGTTTCAGCTGTTACAAATTTTGCTGCTGTGAACATGGGTGCATATATATTGCTGTGATATGATTCTTTTAATTCTTTGGGGAAGATACCGAGCAGGGTCAAATGGGACTTCCTGTCCTAGTACTTTGAGGTATCTCCATACTGATTTCCACAGTGCTTGCACCAGTCTACACTCCCACCAGCAGTGGAATAGTGTTTGATTTCCCCACAGCCCCACCAGCATTTGTTATTGGTTGATTTCATGATAGCAGCCATTCTTTCTGGGGTGAGGTGGAATTCCAGTATTGTTTTCATCTGCATCTCTCAAATGACCAGTGATGTTGAACATTTTTTCATATGTTTATTTACTATTTCTACTTCTTTGTGTGAGAAATGTCTGTTCATTTCAGATGCCCATTTTCAGATTGGGTTTTTAAATTTGGGAGGTCTGATTTTCTTAAGTTCTTTATAGATTCTAGATAGCAGACCTTTGTCTGAGGAATAACAGGTGAAAATTTTTTCCCACATTGTGGGTTGTCTCTTCACACTGCTGGTGGTTTCTCTTGCTGTGAAGAAGCCTTTTAATAAGGAGAGATCTCACTTGTTGACTGTTTGTGCTAGTTCAAGGGCAACTGAGGTTTTGTTCATAACATCTTTTTCTACACCAATGTCTTCAAGAGGTCTACCTAACCTCTGTTCCAGCCTGTTCAGCATTTCTGTTTTAATATTCAGATCTTTAATCCATTTTGATTTTAGTTTAGTGCATGGTGAGAGATATAGGTCTAGTTTTAATCTCTGGCAAGTTGAAAACCCAAATTTTCCAGCACCATTTATTAAAGAGGCTATCTTTCCTCCAGTAAGGGTGTTTGGCTTCTTTGTTGAAGATGAGGTGGCTGAGTGTGTCTGCAGTTGTTTCTGCATACTCTAATCAGTTCCACTAGTCCTCAGGTCTGTTTCTTTGCCAGTACCATGCTGTTTGAATCACAGTAGCTTTGTAGTAGAGTTTCTAAGTTGGGGATTGTGATCTGTCCTGCCATATCTCTGTTGCCTAGAATTGCTTTGCTATTCTAGGTCTCTTCTGGTTCCAAGTGCATTTTTGGATTGTTTTTTCAAGGTCTGTGAAGTACACTGTTGGGATTTCAATTGGGATTGCATTGAGTCTATATAGCAATTTTGGAAGTATGGCCATCTTCACTATGTTGGTTCTTCCTACCCAGGAGCAAGGGGTGTCTTTCCATTTTCTGATATCATCTTCAATCTCTCTTTTCAGAGTGCTATAGTTTTCAAAGGAGAGGGCTTTGATTTCTTTTGTTAGGTTGATTTCTAAGTATTTCAGTTTTTTGGACGCTATTGTGAAAGGAACTGTTTGCCTTATTTGTCTCTCAGTGACTCTGTTGTTTGTGTAGAGGAAAGCTATTCATTTTTGTGTGTTGACCTTGTATTCAACTACTCTAATGAATTTGGTTATTAAGCCTAGAAGACTTTTGGTGGAGTTCTTGGGGTCTTCTATATAGAGTATCATGTCATCTGCAAATAAGGACAATTTGACTTCGTTTGCTATCTTTATTCCTTTTATTTCCTTCTCTTGTCTAATTGCTGTGGCTGTTTCCAAAATTATATTGAACTGGAATGGTGATAGTGGACATCCTTGTCTTGTTCCTGATTTTCATGTGAAGGATTTCAGTTTTTGACCATTTAGTATGATATTGGCTGTTGGTTTTTCATAGATGGCTTTTATCAGATTGAGGTAGGGACCGTCTATTACAATTTTCTGGAGAGTTTTTATCATAAATTCGTGTTGGATTTTGTCAAATGCTTTTTCTGCATCTATTGAGATGATCATATGGATTTTGTCCTTGGCTCTATTGATATAGTGTATTACATTGATTGATTTGCGTATGTTGAACCATCCGTGCATCCCTGGAGTGAATCCCACTTGGTCAGGGTGTATGATCTTCTTGATCATTTTCTGCATTCTATTTGCCAGTATCTTATTAAGGATTTTTGCATCTATGTTCATTAGTGAGATTGGCCTATACTTCTCCTTTTTGGTTGGGCATTTCTCTGCTTGAGGATCAAGGTGATGGTTGCTTCCAGGAATGAATTTGGGAATATTGCTCCTTTTCAATTTCACTGAAGAGTTTAAACACAAGTGGTAGCAGTTCCTGTCTAAATGTGTTGTAGAATTCAGCAGTAAAGCCATCAGGACCCAGGATTTTCTTAGTTGGTAGGTTTTTAATTACGTTTTCAATTTCATTCATTGATACTTTATTGTTTAGAATTTTAAAGTCTTCTTTGTTCAACTTTGGTAATTTATTTTTTTAAAATTTATTTATGTATTTATTTATTTTTATTATTTTTTTCCCCGTTAATTTTATTGGTACATTTTAGGTATACAATACAGTTACATTCATCATTGGGATCTTGTACCATTACATGAGTCTCTTGGTTCTTATATTTTTCCCCTTCCCTTGCCCTCCCTTCACCCCCTCCACCCTTTCCTATTTGCAAAGACCTTGTATCCATTTTTTTCCTCTTCTCGTATTTTTTCCTTTCCCTTTTTTCCCTTCCCCTACCCCTCCCAATTCCCCTGCTCTTTTAGACCTTTTCTTCCTGTTACACAATATCAGTTATACATTTTTAAAATTACAATATTAAGATCTAGAAGACATTACCACAGATTTTACAGAATTTAAAAGGATATAGAAAGCATGTTACAGAAATCTTTTTTGAAATAAATTTGACAACTTCTAAGAAATAACTTAGAAGACAAATTAATGAAACTAACTCTGGAGGAAATATAAAATTTGAATAGCACCTATTAAAGAAAGTATATTCCTAGCTTAAAAAACCTACCTATATGACAACAGCAGGCTCATATACATTTTAACTGATAAATTATATCAAACAATTAAAGCAGAAAAAAGAAGGAACACTTCTCCCCCCATTTTAGGAACTCAACATCGTGATAATCCTAAAACTGGATAAAGATAATAGAAAAAAATATGAACATAGATAGAAATTTGTTTAACAAAACAAACTATTACAAGTCAGATCTGGCAGGATGTAGAAAGTGGTTTTGTTATAGGGATGGCAGTGTTGGTTCAGCATTGGAAGATCCACCCCCAAAAGTCATCATTTTAACAGAGGAAAGGAAAAAGCCATATGATCCTGTCACTAGCTAGAGACAGAGTATTGGGCTAAATTCTACAGCTGTTCATGGTAAAAGCTAAATCAGGAGACTAGAAGCAGAACAGAACCTTCTCAGCAGATCAAAGGCATGTATTCCATACTTCCAACAAAAATTCCTTCTATGAATGGAGACGATACAATGCTTCCTCCCTAAGGTGGGGAACAAGGGCTGATATACCTCCTCTTCATCTGTCCATTAAACTTTGAAACATAGGCCCAAACCAAAGTAGACAGGCAATAAAAAGAAACGGTTAGCATAGGATTGGCAAGGTAGAAGTAAAATCTTTATATGTAGATGAAATGATCATCTACAGAGAAAATACTAAGAAATCTCTAGGACCCCCTAGAACTTGTACTTGAATTTAGCAGGATTAGAAAACACAAGGAATATATAAAAATTCAGGTCTGTGTACACTTGCTATAAATGAAGAATTGGATATTGAAATTTTAAAGTTATGTAGGAGTACAAAGGACCCAGAAAAGCAAAAAACAAAAACAAAGACTGTGTTGGAAGATCTTTAGCACCCAATTTTAAGACTTCTTCTAAAGCTACAGTAATCAAGGCAGTGCTGGTGTAAGGAAAGACATATAGGTCATTTGAATAAAACAGAGAATCTAGAAATAGAACTACATATATATGGTCCACTGAGTTTTGAAAGATTATTTAACATTAGCATTTTATAGAATATAAACTCGATTCAAGAGCCGAGGAAGAGATAGTGTCTTCAGCAAATGGCACCTGGTATCTGTATATAAAAAATTAACATCAACCCTTTTTTTCCATACATGAAAATAACTTGAAGGGATCTATGAACCTAAATAAGAAAGCCTAAAAGTATAAAACTTTAAGAAGAAATTATAAGGGAAAATATTTATGAATTCAGGGTAGGCAAGAACTACCTAGGATACAAAAACCATGACGTATAAAAGAAAAAAAAATTGGTGAGATTCCATCAAAATTTAGAACTTTAAATGACATCATTAAAATGAAAAGTAGTCCTTAAACAGACCATATTTACAATGCATATAACCTATGAGCAGAATATATAAAGAATTCTTAGAGCTCATTAATAGACAACCCAATTAAAATGTAGACATAAAATGTAGACATAAGAAGATGATAAATAGCCAGTACAGCACAAGGAATGATGTGCAATTCTAGAATCAGAAAAATACTAATCAGTACAGTAATAAGACTGAATTATACACTCATTAGGGAGATGAAGTCAAAAGTTTTAAAAGCCTTGTCATGACTTTTTCTTTTTGTTGGATTCTCCCCCTTTGCGTTTAATTTGTCACGCCCAATGGATTCATTCTGCTGGGTTTCCTGGGGTTGTGATCCTCCTTGTCTTTTCCTAGGATATTGTCTAAAATTTTTTGGAGTGCCGGTTTGGTATTCATGAAGTTCCTGAGGTGCTCTTTATCATGAAAACATCTTATTTCTCCATCCATTTTGAAAGATAGTTTTGCAGGGTACATCAATCTGGGTTGGAGGCTGTTTTCCTTTAGTGCTTGAAATACATCACTCCAAGCTCTTCTTGCCTTGAGGGTTTGCCTTGAGCAGTCTGCTGTGATTCTGATGGGCTTTCCTTTGTATGTGATTTGTTTCTTTTCTCTCACTGCTTGTAGAATTTTATTCTTCTGTTGGATTTCTGGAATCCTAATTATTATATGCCTATGTGTAGATTTTTTTGATTAAGGTTAGCTGGAGTCCTATATGCCTCACTTATCTGTATGTCAAGTTCTTTTCTCCTCCTTGGGAAGTTTTCTCCCATCACTTCTGTGAAGAGTTTTTTTTATGTCATCTGCACTCTCTCTTTCTTCATTGACTCCAATCAGTCTTATGTTATTCTTCTTTGCATCGTCTAGCAGCTGCTGGATTGATTTCTCATGTTCCTTCACAATTTTAAAGCAATTTTTCTTTTCCTGGTCACTAATTGCAATCTTATCTTCTATATGTGAAATTCTATCCTCACATTGGTTCATTCTGCTGTGCAGACTTTCGACAGAGTTTTTAATCTCCTGGAAGTCTGTTTGTATCTGTTTTATGGATTCCATTTGTTTCCTATGTTGGGATTCCATCATGTTCCTCAGATCCTCTATTTTTTTTATCTGTGTCCTCTCTAGATTTATTAATCATGTCTTGCACCATGAGCACAATCTTTGCTGTTATCTGAGTAGTTATTTCTGATTTCATTTTTCCCAGATCCTCTTTTGTTGCCAGTTCAGAGAGTCCAGGTGGTTGAGTATCAGAGAGTTCCATCTCCTTTCCCTTTGGGGTTGCTGTAGGTGACCTGGAAGTCTGTTTTTGAGGCTTGTTTATGTGTCTTCTCATTTCCACGGTGGGGGGTGTGTGCTTCTGGTGCCCACGCGGCAGCTCACCTTCTGTGCCCTAGGAGCTTGGGATGGCAGCAGGGGAGCTTCCTTCCGGGTGCTGGGACCGGCTGAGCATCACTGCCCTAGGAGCCTAGGAAGGAGGCAGGGAGCTTCCTTCAGGGTGCTGGGACTGGCTGAGCTTCACTGCCCTAGGAGCCTGGGATGGAGGCAGGGAGCTTTCTTCCGGGTGCTAGGAACGGCTGAGCTTCACTGCCCCAACTTTGGTAATTTATATGTATCTAGTTATCTGTCCATTTCTTTTGTGTTTTCCATCTTATTGGTGGATAGGTTCTGGAAGTGAGTAGTGAAGATCCTCTGGATTTCTGCTGGGTCCAGTGTAATTTCATCCTTTTCATTCCTAATTGCATGGATTTGGGCCTTTTCTTTCCCTTTTCAGATAAGGTTGGCTAATGGTTTGTCAATTTTGTTGATTTTTTTCGAAGAACCAATTCTTGGCTTCATTGATTTTCCGTATCATTCTCTTAGTATCAATTGCATAGATTTGTGCTCTGATTTTTATAATTTCCTCATTTCTAAGGGCTTTGGGTTTTTCCTGCTCTTCTTTTTCTAGAAGCTTGAGGTTCAGCATCAGTTTGTATAATTGAGCTCATTCTGTTATCCTAATATAAGTATTAACTGCTATGAATTTCTCTTGTAAGACTGCTTTCATTGTGTCCTATAGATTCCGATATGTTGTATTGTTTTTTTTTATTAAATTCTTTTATTGGTACATTGTAAGTATACAACACAATTACATTTCTCATTGGGAATTGTACCTTTACATAATGCATCTTGGTTCTTATTTTTTCCCCATTCCTAGCCCTCCCTTCATGCCCTCCACCCTTCCCTATTTACAAAGACTTTATTTCCATTTTTTCCATTTCTCATCTTTTTTCCTTTCCCTTCTTTCCTTTCCCCTGCCCCTCCCACTACCCATACCCCTTTGGACCTTTTCTTCCTATTTTGCATTATTGATTATTCATTTTAATCATTGGTACATTTTAGGTATACAATATAATGACATTCATCATTGGAAATTTGCACCTTTATATAGTCTCTCTTGGTTCTTATTTTTCACTCTTGCCCAGCCCTCCCTTCAACCCCTCCAGTCCTCCCTATTTACAAAGATTTTGTTCCTATTTTTCCATTTTCTCATATTAATTCCATTCCCTTCTTTCCTTTCCCCTACACCTCCCACTTCCTTCCCCTTTGCCCCTTTTCTTCCTATTTCACATTACCTATTATACATTTAGTCCTTATTTACACTTTCAGTTTCTCACACCAGAGAAACTATTCAGTATTTATACATGTGTGTCCTATTTATTTCACTTAAGAGTATCACCTCAATGTGCATCCACTTAGCTATAAAAGTCTCTAATTTCTCATTTTTTATGGTTGAGTAGTACTCCATTTTATAAAAAAAACCCCACATTTTCTTTATCCAGTCTCCAGTTGATGGGCATTTGGGCTGTTTCCAAGTTTTAGCTATTACAAACTGTGCTGCTATGAACATGGGCACACATATATCAGTGTGGTATGATTCTTTTAATTCTTTGGGTAAGATCCCCAGCAGTGGAATAGCGGGGTCAAATGGGACTTCCAGTCCTAGTTCTTTGAGGTTTCCCCATACAGATTTCCACAGTGGTTGTACCAGTCTACACTCCCAACAGCAGTGGAGCAGGGTTCCTCTTTCCCCACAGCCCCACCAGCATTTGTTGTTGGTTGATTTCATGATAGCAGCCATTCTTTCTGGAGTGAAGTGGAATCTCAGCATTTGTTTTCATTTGCATCTCTCGAATGACCAGTGATGTTGAACATTTTTTCATGTATTTAATTGCTAATTCTACTTCCTTGTCTGAGAAATGTCTGTTCATTTCAGATGCCCATTTTCAGATTGGGTCTTTAAATATGGGAGGTCTGATCTTCTTAAGTTCTTTATAGATTTGAGATAGTAGACCTTTGTCTGAGGAAGAGCAGGTGAAGATTTTTTCCCACATTGTGGGTTGTCTCTTCACACTGCTGGTGGTTTCTCTTGCTGTGCAGAAGCCTTTTAATAAGAAGAGATCCCACTTGTTGATTGTTTGTGCTAGTTCACAGGTACCTGAGGTTTTGTTCATAAAATCTTTCCCTACACTGATATCTTCAAGTGTTCTACCTAACCTCTGTTCCAACTGGTTCAGAGTTTCTATTTTAATATTTAGATCTTTAATCCATTTTGATTTTAGTTTAGCGCATGGTGAGAGATATAGGTCTAGTTTTAATCTTTGGCAAGTTGAAGTCCAATTTTTCCAGCACCATTTATTAAAGAGGCTATCTTTCCTCCAGTGAGGGTGTTTGGCTCCTTTATTGAAGATGAGATGGCTGAGTATGTCTGGCGTTGTTTCTACATCTTCTAATCTGTTCCACTGGTCCTCAAGTCTGTTTCTTTGCCAGTACCATGCTGTTTTTAACATAGTAGCTTTGTAGTATAGTTGCAGGTTGGGGATTGTGATACCCCCTGCCATGTCTCTGTTATCTGGAATTGCTTTTGGTATTCTGGGTCTCTTCTTGCTCCAAATGAATTTTTGGATTGTTTACTCAAGGTCCATGAAGTATGCTGCTGGGATCTCAATTGGAATTGCATTAAATCTATTAGCAGTTTTGGAAGTATGGTCATTTTCACTATACCAATCCTTCCTACCCAGGAGCAGGGGATGTCTGTCCATTTTCTGATATCATCTTCAATCTCTCTTTTCAGAGCGCCATAGTTTTCAGAGAAGAGGTCTTTGATTTCTCTTGTTAGGTCGATTCCTAGGTATTTCAGTTTTTTGGATGCTATTGTGAAAGGAATTATTTGCCCTTTTTCTTTCTCAGTGAGTCTGTCATTGGTGTAGAGGAAAGCTATTGATTTTTGTGTGTTGACCTTGTAACCAGCTACTTGACTGAATTTGGTTATTAAGTCTAGAAGACTTTTGGTGAAGTTCTTGGGGTCTTCTATATAGAGTATCATGTCATCTGCAAATAATGACAATTTGACTTCTTCATTTCCTATCTTTATTCCTTTTATTTCTTTCTCTTGTCTAATTGCTGTGGCTAATATTTCCAGAACTATATTGAACAAGAGTGGTGATAGTGGACATCCTTGTCTTGTTCCTGATTTTCGTGTGAAGGATTTCAGTTTTTGACCATTTAGTATGATATTGGCTGTTGGTTTTTCATAGATGGCTTCTATCAGTTTGAGGTAGAGACCATCTATTCCAATTTTTTGTAGGGTTTTTATCATAAATGCATGTTGGATTTTGTCAAATGCTTTTTCTTTGTCTACGGAGATAATCATATGGTTTTTGTCCTTGGCTCTATTGTTATAATGTATTACATTGATTGATTTGAGTATATTGAACCATCCCTGCATCCCTGGGATGAATCCCAATTAATCAGGGTTTATGATTTTCTTGATGATCTTCTGCTTTCTGTTTGCCATTATCTTATTAAGGATTTTTGCATCTATGTTCATTAGTGAGATTGGCCTATAGTTCTCTTTTTCAGTTTGGTTTTTCTCTGCTTTGAGGATCAAGGTGATGCTTGCTTCCAGGAATGAATTTGGGAGTATTGCTTCCCTTTCAAGTTCACTGAAGAGTTTAAGCAGTAGTGGCAGCAGTTTCTCTCTAAATGTCTTGTAGAATTCAGCAGTAAAGCTATCAGGGCCCAGGCTTTTCTTAGTTGATAAGCTTTTAATTACATTTTCAATTTCATTGGTTGATATTGGGTTGTTCAGAATTTTTAGGTCTTCTTCGTTCAACTTTAGTAATTCATGTGTATCTAGGAATCTGTCCATTTCTTCTGTGTTGTCCATCTTATTGGCGTATAGGTTCTGGAAGTAGGTATTGATGATCCTCTGAATTTTTGCTGGGTCTGTTGTAATTTCACCCTTTTCATTCCTAATTGCATGGATTTGGGCCTTTTCTTTCCTTTTTCTGACAATGTTGGCTAAGGGTTTGTAAATTTTGTTGATTCTTTCGAAGAACCAACTCTTGGCTTCATTGATTTTTTTGCATTGTTCTCTTAGTCTCCATTGCATTGATTTCTCCTCTGATCTTTATAATTTCCTCCTTTGTATGAGCTTTGGGGTTGTCCTGCTCTTCTTTTTCTAGAAGCTTGAGGTTCAGCATCAGGTTGTTTAATTGGGCTTGTTCTGTTTTCCTAATATGTGTATTCACTGCTATGAATTTCCCTCATAAGACTGCTTTCATTGTGTCCCATAGATTCTGATATGTTCTATTGTCATTGTCATTTAATTGATGGAACTGTCTGATTTCTTCTTTAGTTTCCTCTGTGACCCAATGGCCATTCAGAGGTGTGTTGTTCAATTTCCACATGTTTATGAAATTTTTTGAGTTTCTTTTGCTATGGATCTCCAATTTCATCGCACTATGGTCTGATAATGTACAGGGGATAACTTCAATTCCTTTGCACTTACTTAAACATGTTCTTTGTGTGAGTATGTGTTCTATTTTGGAGAATGACCCATGTGCAGCTGAGAAGAATGTGTATTCTGATTTTGTGGGGTGGAGACTCTGTAAACATCTGTTAAGTTCCATTTGTTCAAGAGTTCAATTGAGTTCTAGTATTTCATTACTTATTTTTAATGTAGTCGATCTATCTATTTGTGACAGTGGGGTGTTGATTTTCCCCACTACAGTTTCATTAGTGCATATATGACTTTTCATGTCTGTTAGTATTTGTTTTATATAGTTGGATACACTAGTGTTTGGTGCATAGATATTTATGATTGTCATCTCTTCCTCTTGGATTCTTCCCTTTACAAGGATGTAGTGTCCTTCTTCATCTCTCTTAATCAGTGTTGGTTTGAAATCTACTTGATCTGCTAAGAGGATAGCTACTCCTGCTTTTTTTCAGGTTCCTGTTGCATGCAGTATTGTTTTCCACCCTTTAACTTTCATTCTATGAGTTTCCTTTTCAATTAAGTGTGTTTCTTGTATGCAGCATATTGTTGGATTTTGCTTCTTGACCCATTCTGCCAGTCTATTTCTTTGGATTGGTGAATTGAGACCATTAACGTTGATGGTTATAACTGAAACATATTGACTTGTCATTGCCATGACTTTTTCTTTTTGTTGGGTTCTCCTCCTTTACATTTAATTTCTTGTCATGCCAGATGGGTTCATTCTGCTTTGCTTCCTGGGGTTGTGATCCTCAATGTCTGTTCCTAGGATATTGTGTAAAATTCTTTGGAGTGCTGGTTTGGTATTCATGAAGTTCCTAAGGTGCTCTTTGTCATGAAAGTATCTTATTTCTCCATCCATTTTGAAAGATAGTTTTGCAGGGTACATCAATCTGGGTTGGAGGCTGTTTTCCTTTAGGGCTTGAAATACATCACTCCAAGCTCTTCTTGCCTTGAGGGTTTGCATTGAGAAGTCTGCTGTGATTCTGATGGGCTTTCCTTTGTATGTGATTTGTTTCTTTTCTCTCACTGCTTGGAGAACTTTGTTCTTCTGTTGAGTTTCTGGAATCTTGACAATTATATGCCTATGTGTAGATTTTTTTTGATCAAGGCTATTTGGAGTCCTATATGCCTCACTCATCTGTATGTCAAGGTCTTTTCCCCTGCTTGGGAAGTATTCTGCCATTATTTCTGTGAAGAGATTTTTTATGTCATCTGTACTCTCTCCTCTTTCTTCATTGACTCCAATCACTCTTATGTTATTCTTCTTTGCATCATCTAGCAGCTATTGGATTGATTTCTCATGTTCCCTTATAATTTTGAAGTAATTTTTCTTTTCCTGGTCACTAATTGCAATCTTATCTTCTATATCTGAAATTCTGTCCTCACATTGGCTCATTCTGCTGTGTAGACTTTCAATGGAGTTTTTCATGTCCTGGAAATCTCTTTGCTCTGTTTTATGGATTCCATTTGTTTCTTATGTTGAGATTCCATCATGTTCTTGAGCTCCTCTCTAGATTTATTAATCATGTCTTGCACTAGGAGCACAATCTCTCCTGTTATCTGAGAAATTATTTCTGATTTCATTTTTTCCAGATCCTCTTTTGTTGCCAGTTCAGTGGGTCCAGGTGGTTGAGTATCAGAGTGTTCCATCTCATTTCCCTTTGGGGTTGTTGTAGGTGATCTGGAAGTCTGGTTTTGAGACATATTTACGTGTTTTCTCATTTCAATTGGGCCAGGGGGCTGTTAGCACCTGCACGGATTACCTCCTGTGAGCTGGGTGAGGTGGGCCAGGGGCTGGGAGCAGGGGTAGGGATGGTGACCCAAAAGCCGTTTCCTATGGGCTGGGAGCTGCAGGAGGGGTGGTGGCCGGGAAGCCCCTTCCTCTGGACCAGGAGCATTGGGATGGTGCCTCAGATGCCCCTACCTCTGGGCCAGGAGCAGCGGGACAGAAGGTGTCCCAAAAGCCCTTTCCTCTGGGCCGGGAGCAGAGGGAGGGATGGTGACTGGGAAACCCCAGCCTCTGGACCAGGAGCAGTGGGACGATGGCTCAGCAGCCCCTACCTCTGGGCCGGGAACAGCAGGACTCAGTACCTTGGTCTGGTGGTCGAGTGTCTTCTGAGTCTTTGTAGTGTGGAGCCAGGTGGCTGCCTGTATGCAGCGGGGTGATTCCGTGTCTTCCGCGCAATTCAGGACCTCGGTAGGGCATGCCTCTGATTTCATTTTTTCCAGATCCTCTTTTGTTACCATTGCAGGGAGTCCAAGTGGTTGAGTATCAGATTGTTCCATCTCTTTTCCCCTTTGGATTGCTTTAGGTGATCTAGAAGTCCGATTTTGGGGCTTGTTAATGTGTCTTCTTATTTCAACGCAGGGTTTGGGGGGTGGTGGGGAGATTGTGTGCTTCTTGTGTTCTCATGGCTCACCTCCTCAGCCCTGAGGGTGGCTCTGCTCCTTAGTGCTGGGTGCAGCTCTCATGGTGAGTGCTTTCTTGAAGCCTGCTGTTTACCTCTGCCCAGGGATTACAAATGAAAGAAGTGTTTGACTTTTAGACTTGTGGCTAAGCACTGTTAGGTTCATCCCAAATTCTCTCTGAGCTGATTTCCTCATCCAGTAAGTGGAATCCTATGAGAATTAACTGAGGAAGTAGATTGAAGTCCCTCACACACTGTCTGGCATGTAGTGGTTGCTTCATAGAGGCTAAATTTGTCCTCTATCTCCTGAGCATTTTTCCTCTGGACACCAGAGCTTTTGTTTAAGGATCAAACTTCCCTGTGACAAACTCCTCTGCTTTTAATCTCTGAGAGAAGGGCAAGCATTTAATTATTGAGAAATTCTATTCCTCTTGACTTGTTTGGAGAATACTGGACATTAAATTGCACTATTGAACTCTATATTTTCTCATTTACTTAGAGCGACTTTCTCTAAATGCCCTATCCATAGCCATTTGGCTCTTCCATGTGCATTGGGACATAGGTCACATTACTGTATGGTCACATTACATAGACATAGTTAATATGTTAAATCTGCTTATCATTTTCAAATGTATCTCTGTTGACAACAGTTTGAGTTGGAGTGCCTTAGGCTTTACCTGTTCAGTGTTGGTTCTGTCAGGGTTTTCACTCTGTGCACCTGTGAAATTGTTTCCATTGTGAGCTGCTGTCTATGAGATGTGAAGACTGTCTTTTTCTGCTTTTAGCTTCTTGGATGGTTTGGCTGGGCTCTTGCTCAGCTATGACTGTTTGATCTACTCACGGTGCTTCAAATTACATTGCTTACCATCTCAAAAACCTATAATGTTCCCATGGATGTGTAAGAGGTGACTGACTGCAGAGGGACACAAGAGTCCCAAGTGTTAGAGAATTCCTATTAAGCTAATTGTGGAGATAAGGCATTGGGTTCATTAAAGGTTGTCCTTACAGAAATGTCCTGGACTGGAGAGAGGCAACATGTCTAATTCATTTGGACTTGTTTTACTTAGCCATCCTCAAAGATGAAAGATAGTTAATAGTATCCCTAATTTCTAGTTGAAGAAATAGGAATTCATGGGTGATGCAATGAAATGTGTAGACCTTGGCCTTGAACCCATGACTTGTGGTCCAGTGCTCTCTCTCCCCTGATAGAGGGACTGGGATAGTGGCAGCACCTAAAAGAATGTCCCTGGTCTGTAGATGCAGAAAGCTCAGGTGTAGCATCTATGGTAAAATGTCAGGGGCCAGCCCCATAAGGCTTAGAGGGAGCAGAATGGGTGACTAAAGCCAGAGGTGTAAGGACCTCAGGGATATCACAGTGCTCAGGCTCATCTACAAGATCCCATAACTATATCCATTCCAAGATGATCAAATAAAAAGGAAATCAGAAGCAATCAAAAAGGGAGAGGAAAAAAGCAGAAGAGTCTTGACTTAATCAGTCTTCTAGGTCCAGTGACCAACTGTAAGAAAAATAGAAACAGAGAGGTTAAAGGATAGAATTAGCAAAATCCAAATGCAAGAAATGTGAAAGAATAATCTGGTTTATTATTGCTCTTCAACGCCACTATCAATAGTCAGTCATGGGAAAATTATGAAAGGGGAACCTAATTTAAAACAGACTTGAAAGATACAACAACTAATAATAATGTATGGACCTTATTTGTATCTCAGTTTGAAAATTACATAAAAGATTACAACAAATTTTAGCACACATAGTAACAGTGATCATCCCTAACATTAAATTGTGGGCTCTAATACCACTTTCTACTAAAAGGAATCACTGTTCTTTGGAAAAGTGGCCAATTCTAGGCATGATACACAGTATGTATTTCAAATATCTTATCATATCAGATAGCAAGAAATGTGTCAAAGACTACTAGGGTGACAGAAGAGCTCAAGTGCCAAATTAGCTAAAATGGGAAAATAGAACATCAATAAGAGTAATTCTAGTAATTAACAAAAACAATTGTAATATGTTTAAATTCATGATTTTATAATGATACTTTAAAAAAGTTAAAATTGACTGATCTTCAAAGAGGATGACAAGGGAACTTTGGAACAATATTTGATACCTGGTAAACAAGGGGAAAGAATCAAATAACCCTCCATTCTTCATTTTCAATATGAATTGTACCAAAAGATAGCCATGTAGAAGATGGGGAAAGTTTGTCATCATAGAAGTATTTCAACTAATAATTGATGGGTGAATCCTGCCACTATGTAACCACTAATGAATTGATGGAGTTAAGGATTGAAATGAGTGAATAGTGACATCACAAAATTAGAGACAACCACATGTTGTGCAACAAGTGGAAGAACAAATCATTTATGACAACATCTTGACAAAAATACCTGAAAATATTAACCCTCTAGATCTAACTACCAAGTTATAAGAAATAGAGATGATAGGGAAAGATGTTAGAATATATCATGGGGCTACCATCACCAAAATCCAGACTGCAGGAACATTTATAGGGTAAAAAACCCAGTCTCTTCAAAAGTATGTGGCAAGTTAAAATAAAAAAATAAGGAATGGATGGGCCACCATAGAACTGCTCCCAGCACAGAAGAGGTGAGCCAATCCCAGCACACAGGAGGAGGCTCCTGGGCCACCATAGCAGTGCTCCCAGTGCAGAGGAGGTGATCCACTCCCAGTGCCGAATAGAAGGCTTCTGGGCTGCCATAACACTGCTCCCAGCACAGAGGAGGTAAGCTGCTCCCAGTGCTGAAGAGAAGGCTTCCCGGCTGCCATAGCACCGCTCCCAGTGCAGAGGAGGTGAGCCATATGGGCGCCAACAGCATCCCCCCACCCCACCCGTTAAAATGAGAAGACACGTAAACAAGCCTGAAAATCAGACTTCCAGATCACCTACAGAAACTCCAAAGGGAAAAGAGAGGGAGCAATCTGATACTCAACCACCTGGAGTCCCTGCACTGGCAGCAAAAGAGGATCTGGAAAAAATGAAATCAGAAATAATTTCTCAGATGACAGCAGAGATTGTGCCCATAGTGCAAGAAATGATTAATAAATCTAGAGAAGACACAGTTAAAAAAATAGAGGATCTGAGGAACATGATGCAATCCCAACACAGGAAACAAATGGAATCCATAAAACAAATGCAAACAGATTTCCAGGAGATTAAAAACTCCATCGAAAGTCTGCGCAGCAGAATGAACCAATGTGAGGAAAGAATTTCAGATATAGAAGATAAGGTTGCAATTAGTGACCAGGAAAAGAAAAATTTCTTTAAAACTGTAAGGAACCATGAAAAATCAATCCAGCAGCTGTTAGACAATGCAAAGAAGAATAACATAAGACTGATCAGAGTCAATGAAGAAACAGGAGAGAGTGCAGATGACATAAAAAAACTGTTTACAGAAGTGATGGCAGAAAACTTCCCAAGCAGGGGAAAAGAACTTGACATACAGATAAGTGAGGCATATAGGACTCCAAATAGCCTTGATCAAAAAAAATCGACACATAGGCATATAATAGTTAGGATTCCAGATACCCAACAGAAGAACAAAGTTCTACAAGCAGTTTGAGAAAAGAAACAAATCACATACAAAGGAAAGCCCATCAGAATCACAGCAAACTTCTAAATGCAAACCCTCAAGGCATGAAGAGCTTGGAGTGACATATTCCAAGCCCTAAAGGAAAACAGCCTCCAACCCAGATTGATGTACCCTGCAAAACTATCTTTCAAAATTGATGGAGAAATAAGATACTTTCTTGACAAAGAGCACCTTAGGAACTTCTTGAATACCAAACCAGCACTCCAAAAAATTTTAGACAAAATTCCAGGAAAAGACAACGAGGATCACACCCCCCAGGAAGGCCAGCAGAATGAATCTATTGGGTGCCACAATAAATTAAATGCAAAGGGGGAGAATCCAACAAAAAGAAAAAGTCATGACAATGATAAGTCAATATGTATCAGTTATAACCATCAATGTCAATGGTCTCAGTTCACCATTTAAAAGAAATAGACTGGCAAAATGGGTCAAGAAGCAAGATTCAACAATATGCTGGATACAAGAAACACACTTAATTCAAAAAGAAACTCATAGAGTGAAAGTTAAAGGGTGGAAAACAATACTCCATGTGACAGGAACCCGAAAAAAAGCAGGAGTAATTATTATCTTTGCAGATCAAGTGGATTTCAAACCAAAATCTGAAACACTTCTGCTGCCAAGAATTTCAGATAAAAGATAGTCAATTTGTATGTACAAATCTATTGTGAACATATGTTTTCATTCCACTTAATTAAAAACTTAAGAATAGAACTGTTGGTTCTTAACAGAAATACAAGAAATTTCTATATTGTTTTCCAAAATGGTTTTATCATTTTACATTCACATTAGCAGTATTCAAAAGTTCTAACTGGTTCACACCTCAGCTGAAATTTGTTCTTTTAAAACTTTTAACCTCATCTCCCTGATGAGTGTATAATATGATCTTGTTATTGTACTGATTAGTGTTTTTCAGATTCTAGTGTTGCACACCTTTCCTTGTGCTGTACTGCTATTTATCATCTTCTTATGTCTACTTTTTTATTGGGTGGTCTATTAATGAGCTGTAAGAGTTCTTTATATATTCTGGTCATAGGTGTCATGTATTATAAATATGGTCTGTTTAAGGACTACTTTTCATTTTCTTAATGATGTCATTTAGAGTTCTAAATTTTGATGGAATCTCATTTACCAATTTTTTTCTTTTATACATCATGATTTTTGTATCCTAGGAAATTCTTGGCTACCTTAAATTCATGAACATTTTCCCTTATGATTTCTTCTTAAAGTTTTATAACTTTAGTCTTTCATATTTAGATTCATAGATCCTTTCAAGTTATTTTTATGTATGGAAATAAAGGGTTGAGGTTAATTTTTTACATAAAGATATTGGGTGTTCTAGTGCCATTTGCTGAAAACACTATGTTTTCCTCTGTTCTTGAATTGAGTTTATGTCCTATAAAATGTTAATGTTAAATAATCTTTCAAAACTCAGTGGACCATATATGTGTGGTTCTATTTCTAGAATCTGTGTTTTATTCTAATGATTTATATGTCTTTCCTTACACCAACACTGCCTTGACTACTGTAGCTTTAGAAGAAGTCTTAAAATTAGGTAATAAGTGTCTTCCAAAAATTTTTTTTCTTTTTACTTTTCTAGGTCCTTTGTACCCCTTCATAACTTTTAAATTTCAATATCCAGTTCTTCATTTATAGCAAGTATACACAGACCTGAATTTTTATATATTCCTTGTGTTTTCTAATCCTGCTAAATTCAAATACAAGTTCTAGGGGCTCCTAGAGATTTCTTAGTATTGTCTCTGTAGATGATCATTTCATCTACATATAAAGATTTTGCTTCTACCTTGCCAATCCTATCCTAATTGTGTCATTTTATTGCCAGACTATTTTGGTGGGGCCTAGGTTTCAAAGTTTAATGGACAGATAAAGAGTAAACATATCTGCCCTTGTTCCCCACCTTAAGGAGAAAGCATTGTATCTTCTCCATTCATATAAGGCATTCTCGCTGGAAGTATGGAGTACATGTCTTTGATCTGTTGAGAAGATTCTGTTTTACTTCTAGTCTCCTGATAGCTTTTACCATGAACAGCTGTAGAATTTAGTCCAATACTTTTTCTCCAACTAGTGACAGGATCATATGGCTTTTTCCTTTTCTCTGTTAAAATGATGACTTTTGGGGGTGGATCTTCCAATGCTGAACCAACACTGCCATCCCTGTAATAAAACCACTTTCTACATCCTGCCAGATCTGACTTCTAATAGTTTGTTTTGTTAAACAAACTTTTATCTATGTTCATACTTTTCTCTTCTGTTATCTTTATCCAGTTTTAGTATTAGCACAATGTTGATTTCCTAAAATGAGGGGAGAAGTGTTCCTTCTTTTTTCTGCTTTAAATGTTTGATATAATTTATCAATTAAAATGTATATGTGCCTGTCGTTTTCATATAGGTAGGTTTTCAAACTAGGCATATATTTTATTTAATAGGTGCTATTCAAATTTTATGTTTCCTCCAGAGTCAGTTTCATTAATTTCATTAATTCATTAATTCTTAGAAGTTGTCAAATTTATTTCAAAAAAGATTTTTGTCATATGCTTTCTATATCTTTTCAAACTTTGTAAAATCTGTGGTAATGTCCTCTAAATTTTGATATTGTAATTTAAAAAATGTATAATTGATATTGTGTAATAGGAAGAAAAGGTCTAAAGGAGTAGGGGAAGTGAGAGGGGTAGGGGAAAGGAAAGAAGGGAAACAGAAAATATGAGAAAAGGAAAAAAATGAAAGAACGTCTTTGCAAATCGAGAAGGGTAGAGGAGGTGAAGGGAGGGTAAGGGAAGGGGAAAAAAAATAAGAACCAAGATATTCATTTAATGGTACAAGATTCCAATGATGAATGTAACTGTATTTTATACTGAAAATGTACCAATAAACTTAATGGGAAAACATAAGGAATGGAAAAGAAACTTGTAGGACCAAAGGAGATTAAAGGACATAAATTAATTGAAATGCATTGATCTTTTTAGGTTCCATTTGAAAAACTGTAAAAATATTTATGTAGTTTATGAGAAGAAGAAATTTAAACACTGTCTAAGGAATTTCTGCATTGCATGTGATACTATATTGTTGTTATATCAGAATCTTATTCTTTTATAGGTACGTATTAAAATATTTACAGAAATGACATGAATCTGGGATTTAATTCCAAGTCATAGAGGAAAAAGAGACTTCTATTGGGATAGGGGTAAATTTGGAAAGATTGAGGATTTATGGTTGTTGGAACATGTATAGGAGGGTGCACATATAGGAGATTATTTTTACTATTTAGTCTACTTTGGAGATGTTTGAAATTCTAAAAAGTTAAAAAAAGAAAGAGGAATGTAAGCAATGTCTTCCTATCTAATTATATTGAGGAGTAAATTTTTTTTTGTGGTGCTGGGAATTGAACCCCGGGTCTCATGCATACTAGGTGAGCCACACCCAAGCCCAGTGTTATGTTTTAAGTATGTCAGTGTTGGTTTGAATTCATATATTTAAAAAGATAAAGTAGTTTTTGGGTTTTGCATCAAGTAACTGGTGTTTATGAGGGTAAATTTGAAATAAAATTGGTCAATGTTGTATAAGTTTGAAATTTTCCTAACTTTAAAAAAACATTAAAAAAATAGGCTGGGCTTCAATTGAAAACAACATTAAGAACAACAAGGAATAATTAATTTAAAAATGTCTTGCGCCCATGACTAAATTGAATGAAAGCCAAATGTAAATTTTTACAATTATCATTTCTCATGCTAAAGTTATGTGTGATGAAAAACAACACCTTAACATGAATCCATTTAAGGTAAAATGGATAGAAATATGTTTTATGAACCCTACAAAGAGCCCTTCTTTGTATCAATGTTATGATAAAACAAAGAATTCTTCTGCCTCATTCCTGTCCCTTTGACCAGATGGTCAGTAATACAGTTTGTTTTATATGATTAGCCAAAGAAAAGATTGTTTAATGTCTTTTATATAAACTGCATGCTAATTTTGTTTTCAAGGATAAACATGAAGTTTATTGGAGTTAGACCTCGAATTTCGTATGTAAAAAATAAGTCAAATTGCATATTACAAAGAGACAAGACATGCACTTATTTAGTTGAGCTTTATAATGTGTTAGAATGAGGTAAGAAGGATGTTTTTATTAAAACGGTATGAGCTACAGAAGAGAAAATGACTTGATCATATAAGGTGTTAGGTTTCAGACACTGGAAAGTAAACTGGGGGTGGTGGGAAGGAGAAATTTGGCAAAGTCAAGTCAGAACTTTTGGAGTTCAAGTGTCTTAGAAGCAGAGGATTGATTGCTTGCTCAATCTCTATTTCATTCTCCTTCCAGTTGGAGATACAGAAAATCTAGAATTGATGTATGTTAGAGTTCCTTGCAGCTAGGATACGAGAGGCAGGCTCTGCTAATTATTTACTCTTGGGCTTTGCATTTGGAAGGCAGAAGTGAGATGGAAGTGATCTTTTTTGTTTGTTTTGTTTTGTTTTTTGTGAAGTGGTTTGGTTTCAGCAGCATTGCAGTGTGTTTTCTCAGTCTCCTGGACACTGAAATGCAATTGCAGAAGCAAGAACCACGGTGGTAACTTCTTGACAGGTCCCTAGACACAGCTCTGGGATTGGTTTTAAACCCACAGCTTCAGGAGGAGTCTCAGATTAGCAGCTTGTCTGGTGGAGCAATTGGTGAGTCTTTGCTTTAGGGCCATTCTCAACTTGTCCTTCAGCCCTTCCAAAGACTTTGTAAGCACCTAGTTCCCTGTGTTAAATATCTTTCTACTTAATATGCTTACAAGGATTTTTGCGTTCTGCACTGTACTCTGATGGAAATAAGCACAATTAAAAGTTTTATGGCCTTCACAAATGAATGTGAAGCCTGCTAAAATTCAATTTTTCTTCCCTACCTATAATTACCATAGCTTCTCACATCTTCACCATCTTCTATATGTCTCAATCTTAGTTTCATTTCTGGATCTTGCCATTATTCCTCACATTACCAGGTGTCAGCAGTCATGAAGGGACATAAACTCCAGGGTGGCCAGCTGAAGAAAAGATTCCACGCTATCCCACACTCAGTAGCTTCCAGGTTTAGATATAGATTAAATTATCTCAGAATTATGCCAAATCCATCTCTCCCCATATCAATTATTACCAGATTCTTCAAATATAGAGATTTTATCCATATTCAGTCAGGCATGGAAACTCAGAGGTGTTAAATATCTTGTCCAATATCACTTGGTGTGTCTTAGTCAATTTCCTTGTTACTGGGACAAAATAGTCAACACCTACAACTTAAAGGAAGAGAAATTTGTTTTGGCTTACACTTTCAGTCCATTTTGGGCTGGCTCCAAGGCAGAAACAGGATGTTAGAGGGACATGGTAGAGGAAAAGCTTCCAGGAAGCATGCTGGAAAAAGAGCAGCTGAGGAGGGCGATATACCCTTCCAGGTCACACCCCCAGGGACCTCCCTCTTCCAACTGGACCCCACCTCCCAACAGCAAAATCACTCCCATGATTCAGTCACCTCCCAAAAGCCCTGCCTACAAGCACATGAGGCCTTCAAGGGACATTCTTGATATAAATAACATCTGGCCCCTGGCCCTCCAAAGACTCATGCACATTTTTTTATGCAAAATGCATTTAGTTCATCTCTGAGTCACTATGTCTTAACAGTTTCAGCATTGCTGAAAAGTCCAAATCCCAAATCTCCTCTGATACTCAAGGCAAACTGTTAGCTGTCAGACTCTATAAAAATAAAAATAAAGGCCGAGGATTTAGCTCAGTGGTTCCACTGGCTGCCCTGCAAGCAGAAGGACCCAAGTTTGATCCCCGGTACCAAAAATAAAAAATAAATAAATGAATAAAAAATTTAAACACAACCAATGTACAATGACACAGGGTAAACATTCTCATTCCAAAAGGGAGGGATAGGGAGATAGAAATCATTGGGCGCATATTAAATTCCATAGTTCTATGTCTAGCACCTGGGGCAAGTTAGGGTGCGATGTGAGCCCCAAAAGGCTTGGTTGTGCCTGCCCTATGGTATTGCCATTTGTAGCCTGTGTGGCCTCTCTCAGGGTAGCTTTGCCCACTGCCTGTGTCCCAGTGGATGTTCCATGCTCCTGACTTCTCCAACATCCTGAGGTTTCCACTGCACTTTTGGCTTCACTCTCAAAGCTTCACATATTGCCCTTTTGGCAGTACATTGTCTGGCCTCCCAGACATTCTGAAATCTCAGTGGAAGCCTCCCTGACCCCATGACTTTTTTTTTGCATGCCTCTAAAGCCAGCACCATGTGGATGACATCAATGCCTGTCACCAGCTCAAGCAGTGGCACAAGTACAGAGGCCTCTGAGTGCCTGGATGTCTGAACATTGTGAAATGAATCTCACCAAACCAAATTCCTAGCTACCCTTCTTGAGGAGGTTCTCTTCTGAAAGAAAAGTCTTTCACTTTTACACCCTTAAGCCTTTGGATGGGTAGGGTCTTGCTGATGTCCTTAAGACATCTTTTCTATTGTTCCAATGCAAATTACTTGGTTTCTTTTTAATCTTTTCAACAACCTTTCTCTAAAGGCACCAATTTAGCAGGTATTTCCTATCTGGGGAAACTGATAACTTCAGCTATGCTGTTTGCTCTTGATTCTCAATATAAAATGGCTAAAAGCTGTTAAAAGTACCCATATTATAGCCTGAACATTGGGCTATCTTGAAATTTCCTCTGCCAGATTAATCTGCCATCCTTAATCTCAGCCTCCTTCAAAGTCTTAGGACATGAACAAAATTTTCTGCCAGGTTGTAGCATATTTGGTCTGTAGTCCAACTGCCAATGAAATCCTTGTTCCAATCCAAAACCTCTTGAGCCTGGTCTTTACTGTGTACATTTCTATGCGCATTCTAGTCTTCTGAGCTCTAACCAGACTCTCTTGTCATGTTCATCTTATAGCATTCTAGGGCTTCTCTAGCTGCCATCTCTAAACATTTCTAAACTCCTCCTGCAAAATAGTTCCAAAGGCTTCTAAGCCACATGGTCAGGTAGTCACAGCAATGCCCCCATTCCTGGTACCAACATATGCCTTAATCACTTTCCTCATTGCTGGAACAAAGTACCTGACACCAGGAACTTAAAAGAGGGGAGAATTATTTTGACTTATGTTTTTAATCCATGGTGGGCTGTCTCCAAGGCAGAAACAGGATGGTAGAGGGGCATAGTGAAGGAAAAGCTACTTACATCATAATGTCCAGGAAGCAGAGAGGGAAAGGATTATCCACAGAGGGAGATATATCCTTCTAGGTCATGCTCAGTGAATCCCCTTTTCTGGGAAGATCCTACCTCCCAACAAGAAGTAGTTATATTGTCCCCATAATGTAATCACCTTCCAAAAGTCCTGCCTATGAGCACATGAGGTCTTTGGGTGATATTCTCAATATAAACCCTAATATGGTGCTTACATAAAATTGGATCCCAGTGTTACCTATTGAATGAACTTTCAAAAATACACAAATGGGAATAGAGTAAACATTACAGTTTAATTGTATAGTTCTGCCAAGGATTGAGTGGGAGATAGAATGATTTTTTTTCTCCTATGCTGGTGATAACAAGCTCCTTCCCTTTCTGTTGATTAGTGGGAGACAGCTGAACAAGAGAGGGCAAGAAAAGACCAAGAGGCAGGAGAGTGGAGGTGAACTGGTGGCACTGGTAGTAGAGGTGGCCAAGATGGATGGCTGCTGTGGTTGGGATGTGGTCTGTCCACAAAGGGCTCAGGGGTTGGAGGCTTGGTCCTCAGTATGATAGTTGTAAGGATGAGGGATCTTTTAAAAATGGGCTTTAGTGGGTGGACTTTATATCACTGGGAGTACTGCCCTCACAAGAACTAAGACAGTTTTCATGAGACACTGAGTGAGTTCTCAGAAGAATGAGTTGTTGTGAAATCTTGATCTTGGTCCCTGAATTGTTCTTTGGATTCCTTTCTGTTGATGTGATTTCTCTCTACCACATGTCCTTCTGCCATCTGTGATGCCATCTGCCATGGGTCCTTCCCAAAGCTGATCTGATCCCTGTATCATTTCTTGAAGTTCTAGAACAGCAAGATAAATAAATTTCTTTTCTTTATAAAGTAGTCTGCCTCAGGTAGTTTATTATAGTAATAAAAACCAGACCTGTGTAGTGGTGATGCAATTTTCTTCAGACTGATGGTGGAAAAGATAGTGGCAGTCCTGGTGGTGTTAGTGGGGGTAATTCATACGTTGCTCCTGCTCTGAGCTAAAGGAGCAGATTTAAAGCTGCTCAAGGAATAATAGTATTGCTTCTTCTGAGCTGGTGCTTTCTGCTTTCCTCTCTTTTTCCTGTGGTGAACCTCATTTTACAGTAAAGGAGAATGCTTCTTTGGCCCCAGCAAACCTCAGACACCTCAGCTAGGCTTCATGGTGTGGTTGGAGCATGGATACCTGTCCTCTCCCTGTGAGTTAACTTTACTTCCAGTTACATACTCAGATCTCCTGAGTTTTTTTCTGTAAGTGTGCTAACTCCAAAGAACCACCAAATGCCTCCGTAAGTACTGGTCCACCACAGCTTGAATGTGGGTGTAGGAAACAGAATGTAGGGCTTCGGGTTCTGGTTCTGCAATTTTCTGTTCAGATGGTTTGGACCAAGTTCCTTGATCTCTTTGAGCCTCAATTTTCTGAGAGAAAACCACTTCACATGGTTAAGTTAGTTACCTGAAGCATGGCTGGTACTTAGAGAAGTATTCATTACATCAGCTATAAACACTGCACATAGGGTCAGCACAACTTCCTCCCAGTGGAAGCTGATGAGGAAAGAAGTGAGTATTAAAGTGCATTTTTAACTGACCAGAACAGATTTTCAATGAAGAAACTTCCTTCTAAACTCATGTAAAATTGTCCTGTTTCTCAAAGATGAAGTGTTGTGTTTTGAGTCAGCAAAGGTATTATGTACTCTGAGCTACTTACTGACTGGTGTTGAAAACTAAACAAAACAAAACAACAAACAATTGGTGTTGGTTTGGATGACTCTGAGATCTGAGGGATCTGCCTATAGCCTGATTGAGTTCTTGATGGACACTTCAGATAATCCATAGATTCAAACTGATTTCTTTTTAAGAGGAGCCTGCCACCCTAATGAGTCATATTAAAACAATTCCTGTTGTACATTTGTAGAGTGTTAAAAATGCATAAACATTTTCTGAACAGCTCATATGCCATTAGACTTAGAGGTATGACAGAAATTTTATCTTGTCATTTCCTTTTTGAAAAGTATTTATTTAAAGATAATTTATACAGATTGGGAGCTTACTTTTAAAGGAAAAGAGGGTGTACTGAATTATTTATAAATCTACTCATTTTTAGCTATAAACTATATCAGAAAGTATGCAGATCTGGAATTCTATGAGGCTGATAAGATGCAAAAATCTGTGTGACCAGAAGTCAAAATGAATATATTTAGGTGAGAAGTTTTATTTAAAATTCTTGCACAGTACTGGACTCATAGTTAACATTCATTAAATATTAGTTTCTTCTGAATATTTACTAGTGCTTTCATTTGATGATTCAAATACATACTATATGAAGAAATTGTGTTTTCTTCACTTTCCATTGGATTCTTAATGTTTTCTTTCTTTCAGTCCATTAGATATTGAAACCACAGCAGCTGTGGGCAACACAAACATGATGTAACCACACATGGGTAGAATTATGTGAAATTGAGAAGATAGGAGTGCAGTGGGGTCTTCCTAGTACTTTAAGGAAAGGAAATATTGCTGTCTATGAATTTACAGGTCATGCTTCAAGAATGTTTGCTTCAAGGAGAGGAGTCAGATCATTGTTTTGCCTTCTCTTTGCTATTCACTTAGTACTTTGTTCATTCATTCACCAAATGTTTGGATAGTAGCCAGGCAACCTTATTGGTCTCCAGTCTCCATCTATAAGATGATTATCATGTCCATCAGAATATCACAGCATAATTATTTTATTTGGATTGTATTTTAGCAAGAAATACAAAACAGTATAAGATATAGTCCCTACCTTCTTAGAACTGACATCTAGCCCTGAAGACAAAATGAAAGAAAGCATTGTAAAAGAGCATTGTGAAAAGATTTTGTACTTATTCTCTGAGAACTGGATACAGATCTAGGAACAATGCAACTGCTACTTTCATTACTGCATTGATTGCTGAATAGGCTTCTGGATAGATCTGCTCTTTCCTCACACAGGGCAGATGTCCCAAACCTGCATGTGAATTTGAGAAGACACCCTTTTTGGATAGAGCAAGATCATTCACATGGCCAGTTCCTCCACCAGAAATTTCAAATAAGTTTTAAAGAACCATTAGTAGCACAATGAGAAGTGAAATTGAACTCTCCTACTCAGAGAGTTGGACATTCATCTTCCAATTGTATTTAGTGCTCGGTTCCTCAAGCTGCAGCATGCTCTCCCCGCACCTCCCACCCCTCAGCGCTGGGAAATGAATCCAGGGCCTTTTGAACTATATTCTCAGCCCTTTTTCATTTTTTATTTTGAGAAAGGGTCTCACTAATTTGCTAAGTTGCCCAAGTGGGGCTCGAACTTTCGATCCTCCTGCCTCAGCCTCCCAGAATGCTGGAAATAAAGGCATGGGCCATCATGTCTGGCTTGCAGTATGCTTTGGTCTTCTCTTTGGTCACAAGGGGGTTATAGTCCCCAGTGAGGAAACTTGACGACTGATAAAGCAGCAGTTTAAATTTTTTTTTTCCAGGTATTCCAGGGGAGTCAGGAAGGAGGCATGGAGGATGTCCCTTTGACCTTTGAGATAAGGAAACAAACAAACCCTTTAGAGGCAGGAATGCCTAATTTTAGAAGCATAGTGAGAAGCTGAGTTGGAACACACGCTCCAACATCAATAAAACGTGGAGATGAAATGTTCTTGCTCTCATCCTGAATGCTGGGCTGTGGGACCAAAGTGCACAGAGTTTTGCAAACAGATAATTGCCAAAGATTATAATTCTCTCCTGAGAGTCTGAGATGGCCTAGCTGGCTCTATGAACAGGGGAGAGAGTTGGTAGGAATGGAAGGGAGAAAAGTAACTTTTTCTTCATTAACCATCCAGGAAGCAAGTGGGGAGGGAAAGTAGAGTTTCAGGTGGGCCACTCTCCTTTTTGAGTCTTTGTAATGCTTTATAATTAGGGGCCCTGAAGAAATGTCTGAGTTTTCAAAGGAAATTGGTAAATTAAAGACAGTCTACATGAGGGATGGCAGATACATGACATAAATACCATGCTCTTCCTTCCCAGGCCATGGTAGACGTCACCAAAAAGAGGAACATTTTCTTCTTAAGCTTCATAATATTTCTATTTTGAGGTTTACCACATTGCAAAGATCATCTACCTCTGTGTAACATCTCACTTTGTCCTTTTGGCTGTAGTAAATTTCAAATGATGATGCAAGAGACTGACACTAATCAGATTTCATTGTATTTTTATTTCAATTTATAATGATAGTCACTGTGATAGTTGAACAAGATCATCAACTTGATTGGTTTAGGACCAACATATGGGATCAGTAAAGTACACTCCTGGGTGTGTCTGGGTGGGTCACGGAGGGAGGTGTGACCTTGGGTCCTATATCTGGTTCCTTACCCCTTCCACTGTGGTGCTGTTTGGCTGTTCTGTTTCCCAGTTGCTGCAGACTAAGCAGCTTTGTTCCTCCAATGCCCTTCCACCATGATGTTTCTGCCTTAGAGTCAGCTGACGATGGACTGAAACCTCTGAAACTATGAACCAAATTAAAACTCTTCTTCAAGTTGTAGATGTCAGGTATTTTGAACTAGTGATGGGAAAGCTGACTAATATATTACAAAATCTCTTAAAGGGAAGTTTGTCCTAGTGACTGCATTCTACTTCAGGAATTGGCTTGTTATTATCATTTGTTTTTTGCATGTTGAGAGTAAAATTGAATTTTCAGAGACAGATTCATATTCACCAGGCTTTAGGAAATACAGAAACACTACTTTGTTAATTACTCAGGGAGTGCTGTATTTACAGTAGTTTGAAATAGATTTTAACTTTATGTGAGGGAAAACTCTAATTACAAAGTAGCTTTGGAATTATGGAAACTAAAATAAATGAAACTAAACTAACCAGGTATTGTGGCACACACCTGTAATGCCAGCACTCTGAGAGGCAGAGGCAGGAGGTCAAAATCTTAAGCCAAGACTGGGAAGTTTAGTGATTTAATAAGACAGTGTCTAAGAAAGGCTGGGGATGTAACTCAATGCAAATGCCCTGGGGTCAATCTCCAGGACTTAAAAGGAAAAATCAGTTATAGGAATTCATTAATTTATTGTTTCAGTCATTCTGAAGACCAGGTGTCTACTCTCATAGAGTTTACATGGCAATAAAGGAACCAGAAGATAAAGAAATGAGGAATGAAGTGATTTCAAATAGTACTGAGTGGTGTGAAGAGTGAGGAACATGGCATCGTGACTGCGAACCAGCCATTCTATAGCATCACACTTGGTCAGCTGACTGGCCTCTCTATTACTAGTAAGGTCCTATTCCTAGAAGCAGGTAACCAAAGCTGTGAGTAAGGATGTGCCTTCCTTTGGACAGTGCTTTGATGGAGACCTCAGTGTGTGTGTCTACTGCTTACAGCTCCCTCTCAGATGGATTAATACAGCCTGCAGCTGGGAGTAGCATAAAGTAGTGGCTAAGAGGATGAAATCTTTCTAGCACTCAGGAAGTTAAAGCAGGAGCACAGTGAGTTCCAGGCTAGCCTGACTATGGATCAAGGCCCTTTTTAAAAACAACAACAGCAGCAAAGCATGAAGTCTGCAGTTTATAGACCCTTCTTCTTGTGTTTACACAGTGTGTTCATTGAGCATGTACTATGTACTAGTACTGTATTGATGTTGGAGACAAGGAAGCAACAAATACAAAGTCCTTTCCTTTACAAGCCTCCATTCTAGTTCATACAAAGTCCTTTCCTTTACAAGCCTCCATTCTACTTCATACAGAGTCTTTTCCTTTACAAAGCCTCCATTCTAGTTTGGGAAGAGACAAAGAGCAAGTAAATATCAATGTGATATAAATCTAAAAGGGAGTCATGAGTACTGTGAAGAAGAACAAAGCAGTATAATGGGAGTGTGACCCAAGATGGGTTGCCAATTTAGGAAGGGTGGTTGAGTGGGTGAAGGTGACCAGATAGGAAATGGAGTTTGAGAGGGAGACAGGGCCAGATCATGAAGCATCCTGTCAGCCATGGTAGGGACATTAGATTGCGCAGTGAACCTCCCTGTCCACAGGAGTAAGTTCTAGGATGTTAGTGGATGCAAGAAAACCATCAGTAGATAATTCGAAACCATATATATGAAGGATAAAATTTAATTTATGAATTAGACAGAGTAGACTGACAATAAAATAGCACAATTATAACAATATAGTGTAATAAAGTTATACGAATACTGTAATGGTGTCTGTTTTGCTAAAAATATCTCATTGTACTGACTCACCTTTTTTCTTCTGGTGCTCATATGAGGTGATACAATGCCTGCATGATGAGGTGAAGTAAGGTGATTGACAAAGGGGGACTATGATGGAATGTTAGGTTCTACATGAGGATTACTTGAATACAAAACTGTACTGCCATACTGCCACCCGGAAAGCTGCTAAGTGACTAAGGGGCAGGTTGCATATACATCACAAATACACTGGACAAAGGGATGATATGTGTCCCAAGGCAGGATGGTGTGAGATTTCATCACTTTACTCAGAACAGTGTATAATTTAACACATGAGAATTATGGATGGATGGATAAAGATGTGGCTTTTTTATACAATGGGGTACTACTCTGCCATAAAGGAGGAAAAACTTGAGACATTTCTAGTAAATGGACGCACCTTGAGACCATACTCTTAAGTGACATAAATCAGACATACATGTGTAAATATTGCATTGTCTCTCTGGTATGAAAAACTGAAAGTGTAAATAAAGGCCAAAATGTATAACAGATATTGGGAAATAGGAAGGAAATGTTCAAATGGGAAGGGGAACAAGGGAGGGGGGAGGGGGAAAGGAAGAAAGAGAAAAGAAAAATAAGAGAATAGAAGGAAAAAAATGGAAATAAAACTTTTGTAAATAAGGAGGGGAAGAGGGGTTGAATGTAGAGGAGGGGATTGGAGAAAAACAAGAATGAAGATATATTATGTACAGGTACAAATTCCCTATGATGAATGTGATCATTATGTATATCTAAAATGTGCCAATAAAATTAATTTTTAAAAAACTGTAAGAATTAGCAAGACCTTGTCTCAAAAAAAAGGTAGGGAATATAGCTCATGTGAAGACCCTGTGTTCAATCCCCAGAATCACAAAAGCAAAATGAAACAACATAAAAACTTATGAATTGTTAATTTCTGAAATTTTTCATTTAATGTGTTTGGAACACAGTTGACTGTGGGTAAACTGAAACTCAGAAAGTGAAACCACGGCTAAGTGGGGACTACTGTATTGCAAATAGTTTGTAGTCACTGAAGGGCTTTTAAAGGTATCATCCTGGCTCCTAGGTGGAAAAGAGGCACTGGAAGGCCGAGTGGAAACGGGATGGCCAGTAAGGAGGCTGATAAAGTGAGAAAAAAGTCAGGACGAGAGATAAAGGTGACTTGCATTGGGCTTCTGAGGGTGGGGTAGGAAGAGTGTTTTGATTCTATTTGATATTTGAAGGTAGCAACGGGATGGGATTGCAGTGAATGTGGTTTTATGTAAGCCAGTGATGGCCATTTGTTCCCACTGTGACCATCTAATATCTGGGCCTACTTAGCACTACTTAGCACCACTTCCCTTGTCTTCACTCAGTGACAGAGAGCTTCTGGTTCCTGAACTGCAACACTCCGGCCGCAGAGATACAGGGCACTACCTCCCACCATCTATCTACTTGCTCCTTACCTCACCTCTGTGCCACAGCTCCCAGTTCTTCTTGGAAGGTCCCTGGAAACACCCACCTCACCTGATTTTTAGGACTCCCTTATACCCATTCCTACACACCTGAAGCCCTCTCCATTTGAAAGATGTGGGCTTTGGGGATGTGAGGACCACATTGCCCGACTCTTAATTTCTCCTCCCTTTGCCTCCCTTCTTTCCATTCCCCAGGGCAGAAGCCAGATTTTCCCTCCGTCTGGGATGAGAGCTCCCTCAGGTGAAACTCCCTAAACTCACTTGCTGGGCTTGCCTTTTGAAATCTTAGAGAAAGGTGGATAGAAGGACTGAGAAAACCCCATTTTTTCTTGACAGCATCCTAGACTTGATAGTCTCATTATGAATGTTAGATGTTGACTGTTCACCTTTTCTTTCTCTTGGCATTTGTACTTTAGCATCCTAATATTCCTCCCCTCTAACACCTGTTTACTAGCTGGGAAAGAGGTCATTTACAGAGAGACACAAAATAACAAAAACACATTGGTACATTTCGAAGTATTACTCATTTCCTACAATTGAACATAATGACTTTAGCAAGTCATCGTAACTTTTGTCTCAAGGCAGTTGCCTGCTTTCAGGACCTGTCTCCAGGACAGTGGGGCTAGGCTGCTTTTGTCTTCACCACCTGGTGCTAGGGTCTATACCTTTCCCTGATTGTTTGGCTGAGTTCTGGAAAATCGCCAGAGAAAACTGTTAAAGTTAACAGGTTATTGAAACAGGTTGCTGAAACAGGTTATTATTGGCATGGGGAAAAGCAGGAGGTATGGACAGGCAGACATGCAGTTAGATGGAGGTTTCTGAAAGCAGAAAGGGAGCAATCAATAAAAACATAGTGTATGCTGGTGGGAAGATCAAAGAGGGCAGCAGGGATCTGCAGAGGAGAGGGGCCTCAGACTTCTGTGGTAAGCCAGTCAGCACTGTGCTGGCCTCATGGCATAGAGGGATACAATGGGACTGGAAGTGAGGTTTGATGGTGGAGAGATTCAGAAGCCATGTGTGATGGTTAAGCTTGGTTGTGTCAATTTGCTTAATTGGAAACCATCCAGGGCACTGGTGGAGCACACTGCTGGGTGTGTCTGGGTAGCTCATGGAAGTGTGACCTTGGGACTACATCTGGCCTCACAACTCCTCTTCTCTGGAGTTGCTTTCCTACTCTGCTTCCAGGCCACCATGAACTGAGCGTCATTGCTCCATCACAACCTTCCACCATGTTGTTCCTGCCTTGGAGCCAGAACTGTGAGCTAAATTAAACCTCTCCTCCTTCAAGTTGTGGATTTTGAGTGCTGTGTCCCAGTAACCAGACTATGGGTTTTGGTTCAGGCACTGCCACTTAATTGGGCATTGAACTCTAGGTCTCAATTTCTTTATCAGTTAAGCAGAACAATACTTTAAACATTTGTCCAAGCTACTTCACAGGCTTCCCGGCAGTGTATATGGAAGGGCTCCATGAATTCCTAAATTGGGAACAGTGACAGATGGGAGGGAGAAGTTATCTTGAAGACAGAGTCAGTAGTCAAAGTTTCATCCTGACATCTCTCCCTGGGACCCCTTGGGCAATGGCCTCAGGGTCCAACGGGCTGCAGGGAAGTGGTGGTGGTAGAAAGCTCTGTGTGCTGGGTGTTGGGTGGGAGTTGGCTGGATCTTCCTAGTGGGATCATACTGGGGTCAGTATTTGCTCCCTGAAACAAGAATTTCAAGTGCACCATGCATGACTGGAGCCCTTTGGAATACAGCACTTTTGAGCAACATTGTATGGAGTGCCAACTGTAAAATATCCCAGCATTCCCATTTGTTCTAAAGGCATAGGAAGAGATGGGAATACGTTCCTGATGAAGTAATTCCATCTAAAGATGAACCTCACAATCTACCCAGTAGAGCCTCCTGAAGAAATTAGGATCATTTTTAAGGGTTTTGCATTAACACAGCAGGGCATTCATTCCTTTTATTTCATTCTTTACACATTTACAGTTGGAAAATTTTTATCATTCTGGAATTATTAAGTAGTTTGGCGGGAGGGTTATTTATTTTTAAATTGAGTTTTTGAAGGACTCTTTTCATGTTTAAAAATGTACTCTTTCTGAAGCGGCCCCCCTCGCCACTTTGTGGCTTCAGTGTGTTTTAAAAATCTTGGCCTGAGCATGAGTGGCTGACCTTTAACTTCAGAGGAGGAGGAAGAGGAAGTGCATCTCAGGGGAGAGTGGGTGACTCATGGTCTTAGCCACACTCTCCTCACCCTCTTTAGCCGAATGCCCAGTGGGTCCATCCTAGGCTGCATGCGTGAGAAAAAGCTTTCCTGTAGAAGTTGCCACTGTTGAGATAATGGAATAAGGAGTTCTCTTTTGAAGTCTTAAACCTTCTGGAGCAGCCAGAGTGACATTTGGCTTTTCTATTCCTCCCTGAACTACTGGTGAATACTATGAACTGTGCATTTTCTGTCACTGAGCAGTTAAGTGCAGAGCATGATTGGGCTTGAGGACCAAAGAAGAATTAGAATGCAGAATAAATGGACAGCATGTCACGGTTGACCCTGAGTTCATGGTAACCTTGAACCATCTCCTCAGTTTCTGGAAAATGGTTCTCCTTAAGGGGATTGGCTGCATTTAACATCTGAGAACGGTAGCTCTTTCTGTGTCTGAGCAGAGTTGGTCTCAGTCCATGGAATCCTATGACAATCACTTTTGGCTACCTGCCACCTTTCCTACCTCACTAAAATCAGGAGGAATTGCCTTTTGGTCCAGATTTCTGAAAACTCAACTCACATACACATCATGTTTTACTTTTGCGTACATAATTCAATGTGTTATTATCCTTATCACCAATGGTACTTAAATGAGGGAAGGGAGGGAGAAAGGAGATCTTTCTTTGTGGGTCTTGCAAAGTATTTGCAAGTAAACCCATGGATTCTACTCTCAGTATGCTACTAAAACCCTTCTTGCCAAAGTTATAAATGACCTCCTAGCTGCTGGTTCCAGCAAACATGGTTGATATGATCTCTTACTGGAACACCCACCCTCCCTTCAGCAGCCCAGCTAACACTCTGCCTTGGCTCTCCCCGACTTCTTGCACCATGCTTGAGGTCAGTTCTTCCATCTGTTCCCTAAATATAGCTACTGTTTCTTAGGGTTCTAACTTTGGTCTTCTCATTCTTTAATTTTTTTCTGAGTAATTTCATGTAATCCCTGTGTACAGTAAAACTTTGGATTATGAGTAACTTGTTCTGTGAGTGTTCCACAAGATAAGCAAACATTTCTAAAAAATTTTAACTTGATAAATGAGCAATGCTTTGCAAGACCAGTAGTACATGATGCTGAAATTAACATGATCACAACTGAGCCAATTCTTTCTCTCTCTCTCTCTCTCTCTCTGATTGTGGGTGATTGTCTCCTTACAGCAAGAGGTTAGGGAGAAGATCTCATCTGCAGAAGAGGGGGAGAAAAAGGCAGAGGAATCCCTCACTTCAGATAAGATTAGAGAGTTGTGTAAAATGTGGGAAACTGGAAAATTTTGTAAAAAAGCACCACCTGAATCATTCAGTAGCAGTGTGAGTGATGAATCTTTTTAATGACATCTTAATGTCACATTTCTACAAACTCCTCAAAAGGAGGCAAAATCAAGTATCATTGGACAGATTCTTCGTCAAAGCTGCACAAAAAAAGATTCCATTGAGCCAATAAATAGCAGTGCAGTGATTCCATTAGTGATTGTGAAAGTTGTCTTACACAATGACCTTCTTATCTCTTGTCTCTCTCACATCAGCCACAAAGATTTTCAAAGGAAGTACAGGTTAATTTATTTTTCTTTATATCTTGAATTTTCTTAATTATTTTGTATTATATTACAGTAATGAAATCATTTTTTTTTGTACCAGGGATTGAACTTGGTACCTTGTGCTTGCAAGGCAGGTGGCAGAACCACTGAGACAAATCCCTGGCCAAATAATTTTTATACGAATATTTTTGGGTTGTGGAATGAATCATCTGAGTTTCCATCACTTCTTATGGGGAAATTTGCTTTGATATACAATTGCTTTGGATTACAGTCATGTCTCCAGAATGAACTATGCTCACAAGCTAAGTTATTACTGCATATATTTTAACACACTTTCTGATTGTACTGATTGGAACCCCAAACAATTTTGAGAATCCCTGGACTTCTTAATCCTGCTGGCCCTTAGTTTTCACACTATAAATTAAGAATAATAGTGGTGCTTGCCTCATGAGGTTGGTATTAGGGTTAAGTGAGTTCATATATAGGAAGTGTGTAGAAGAGTGCCTGGCACAGTTTTGTATATCTGTTGTTACGTTTGGGTAAAGGCTGAGTATAAGACAAGTTTCAAAGGAAATTTGAAGCTTTATGCAGACAGATAGTTGCTAACCTAAGTCTATTCTCTCCTTCTAGAATCCTTACCTGGATACCCACCGTGCCTCATTTCCCTTTGCCACCTCCATAGTTATGTTTTTCTGCAGATCAGTGTACCCCGAGTTTTGTGCATAAAAGTTTCTCAAAATTATTTCTCTATTCCTTTTTCTTGACTTTTGGGAAGGTGGAGATTGGGAGGAAGGCAGGAGATGGGAAACTCGTATTTATAGAATGCCTACTATTTATTTATTTAATAAGTATTTATTGAGCACCTGTCTTTGCCAGGCCTTTTGCATCTTGTCATTCTTAAGAATCATACCTTACTGGAATATCACCTACTTTTTTGTTTTTATAGATTAGTACTCCTGTCTCTCATTTCTTCCTGAACATGTTAGAAAGTGTTTGTTTCCCAGGACTTTGTGATGGGTGGTTCTTTCTTAGAATTGTATACAAGGTGTGATTGATCTAAACATATAGTGAATGTTTAAATTTTAAAAAATATATTACAGTAAAAGACACATTGCCATCAATCCCCTTCAAAATATTTCCCTGCACTTTGGTTACACTTATCCCATTGCTCTTGCCACTTTCTGTAGCAGGTCTGGAAGTCCTCTTTTGTGAATATCTTTAGTTGCATTGTTGTGGCTGCCTCAATGTCCTACACTGATTCAAAATGTTTACCTTTCATGGTTGTTTTGACTTTGGGGAAGAGCAATAAGCCTCATTGGGCAAGATCAAGACAATAAGGCGGAGGAGGACACAACGTAATGTTTTTACAAGCCTGACTTTCCACTGGATGGCACACTGTAACAGCATTCACTGCATTTTTGATCACGTGTCATAAAGACACTCACAAGAAAGGACTTCCAGGGCCAGGGATTTAGCTCAGTGGTGCCATGTCTGCCTTGCAAGTGCAAGATCATGAGCTTGGTACCCCGGTACCACCAAAAAAAATTGTCTTATACTCATAGTTGACCAATATCACTGAAACTTTTTATCACCCCAAAGAGATTCTACTCACATTCAGCAACAGCCCTTTCCTCTCCCCTATTTCTCAGCACCAGTAACCTCCAGTCTATCATTTGTGCCTGTGTGTTTATATTTGCCTTTACTAGATATTTCATGCAAGTAGGATCACATATTTGTCCTTTTGTGCCTGGCCTATTTTACTTGACATAATATTTTTAAAGTTCATTCATGTTATTGCATGTATCAGCACTTTATGTCTTATGGTGGAGTAATATTCCATTTTATGAATATATCACATTTTGTTTATCATCTGTTGAGGGATACCTGGGTTGTTTTCATCTTTTGGCTATTGTAGTGCTGCTATGAACATTGGCAAACAAGTATCTGTTTGAATCATTCTTGTTTTCAGTGCTTTAGGTGTACACATAAGAGTAGATTGGCTGGGTCATATGGTAATTCTAAGTTTAACTATTTTAAGAATTGCTAAACTGTCTCTCACAGTATTTATACAAATTTTTCTACCAGCAATGTGGGAGGATTCCATTATCTCAGTATCATTGTCAATACTTGATATTTTCTGTTTTTTCCCTTAACTATAGCCACCCTGGGTGAGAAGTGGGACCTCATTGTGGTTATGATTTGTATTTCTTTGAGGAACACTAACACCGAGGATCCTCTTTTGTGCCTATTGGCTATTTGTATATCTTCTTTGGAAAATGCTTATTCAAGTCCATATCCATGTTTTATAACCGGTTGTCTATTGGTTGTTGAGGTGTAAAAGTTTTTTACATATGCTTGATATTAAATCCTCTTAGATACAGGATTTTCAGACATTTTCTGCTATCCTGTGGGTTGTCTTTCCACTCTATTGATTATACTTTTTCATGAAGAAAAGTTTTAAATTTTGATTAGGTCCAATTTATTTACATTTTCTTAGGTGCGTTGTTACCACAGTAGGTAGTGCATCAGTCTCATATTTACATTTTCTTTTGTTGTTTGTACTTTTTGTGTCATATTTAAGAATTCAAGATTTTCCTATATTTTCTATTACAAGTTTTAGCTCTTATGTTTAGATCTTTGACCTATTTTGAGTTACTTTTTGTATATGTTATAAGGTAAGGGCCCATTTTCATTCTTTTGCATGTGAATATCTAATGTTCCCAGCACCTTTTGTTGAGGAACCTGTTTTTCTCCATTGAATTTGTGTGTGTGTATGTGTGCATGCATGTGTGTGTGTGTGTGTGTGTGTGTGTGTAAAATCAACTGACTAAAGAAGTGAGGGTTTGTTTCTGGGGTCTCAATTCTACTCCATTGGACTATCCCCATGCTAGTACTAAACTTTTTGTGATAACTGTAGCTTTGTTAAAAGTTTTGAAATTGAGAAACGTGAGTCCTCTAACTTTGTTCTTTTTCAACTTAGATTTAGCAGTTGTGGTCCCTTGAAATTCCATGAATTTTAGGTTGAGTTTTTCAATTTCTGCACATTTCTGTTGGGATTTTGATAGTGATTGTATTTAGTCTGTAGATCTCTTTGGGCAGTATTGCTATCTCAGTGATGCTAGAGTTTCCAATTCATGAATGTAGGCCGTTTTTACCTGTATTTAGGTCTTCTATTTTGGGGGGATATTTTTATTAACTCTTATACTTTTTTTTGATGTACTCTTAGAATTTTATACCCATAATACCATGGCATTTTCAGAGATGATTTTTCTCCTGCCTTGGATGTGTTTTCTTTTTTCTGCCTAGTTCTCTGAATGGAACTTTCAGTACTATGCTGAGTAGAAGTGGCAAAAGTGGCAAAAAGATCAGTGACAAAACAATCATCTTGTTCCTATGACCACAGGGGAAAGGCTGGTGGGGCTGTGGGGAAAGAGGAACCCTGCTCCACTGCTGGTGGGAGTGTAGACTGGTGCAACCACTGTGGAAATCAGTATGGAGATACCTCAAAGAACTAGGACTGGAAGTCCCATTTGACCCAGCTATTCCCCTGCTGGGGATCTTCCCCAAAGAATTAAAAGAATCATAGCACAGTGATATATGTGCACCCATGTTCATAGCAGTACAATTTGCAATAGCTAAAACTTGCAAGCAGCCCATCAACTGGAGACTGGATAAGTAAAATGTGGTATTTTTATAAAATGGAGTACTACTGAGCCATAAAAAATGAGAAATTAGAGACATTTATAGCTAAATGGATGCACATTGAGGCGATATTCTTAAGTGAAATAAATAGGACACACATGTGTAAATACCGAACAGTTTCTCTAGTGTGAGAAACTGAAAGTGTAAATAAGGACTAAAAGGTATAATAGATAATGTGAAATAGGAAGAAAAGGAGCAAAGGGGAAGGGGAAGTGGGAGGGTGTGGGCAAAGAAAGAAGGGAATGGAATTAATATGAGAAAATGAAAAAATGGAAAGAAAGTCTTTGTAAATAGGGAGGGATGGAGGGGTTGAAGGGAGGGCAGGGGAATGGGGAAAAAATAAGAACCAGGAGAGCCTATGTAAAGGTGCAAATTTCCAATGATGAATGTCATTATATTGTATATCTAAAATGTACCAATAACATTAATTTTTAAAAAAGAGTGTAAGTGGAACTATTGCCTGAGTTTCCAGCCTGTCAGCCTGCCCTATGAATTTTGAATTCAAGATCATGATATTTGGCCTTGCCTAAAGTTTCAGCCTGCTCACCTGTCCTTCAGATTTTAGACTTGGCAGCACCTATAGTCAAATGAACCAATTTCTTAAAATTTCTGTCTGAACACACACACACACACACACACACACACAACACACACAAACACACACAGGCCCTCCATTTACTTGGATTTCATATTTGTAGACTGAACCACCTGATAAAATACATTGGAAGGAAAAAATTGCATTTTTACTGAATATGTACAGATTTTTTTCATTATTATCTAAATCATATAGTGTTAGAGCTATTTACATAGTATTTTCATTGTACTAGATAGTATTAGTAATCTAGAAATGATTTTGGAGTATATAGGAAGATGTGTGTAGGTTCTACACCATTTTATAGAAGAGACTTAAGTACCTGCAAATTTTGCTATCCACAGGGGTCTGGAACCAATCCCTCATGGGTACAAAGGACAACTGATAATCACAAGAACTATCACATAACCACATATCCACTGAGGGTGCTCCAGGTTGAATGTGTTTCCCAGAAGCAAGTGCTGGAAACTTAGGTGAGGCCTAAAGGGAGGTGCATAGGTCTAGAGTGTGTTATCCTCATGAAAAGGTCACTGTGGTCACTGTGGGGTTGGGCTCACTGTTGTGTTACTGCAGGTGTGGATTCCTTGTTGAAGGATAAATTCAGCACCTTCTTGGGTGCCCCCCATCTCTTCTCCCCTCCCTCCCTCTCTTTGCTGTTTCACCATGGTATGATGCAGTAAGAAGGCCTGCAGGATGTGGCTCCTCCATCTCAACCAGTCCATCTCCTGTGGATTCTGTTCCTCTGGAGAATTCTGCTGACACACCCATAAACTTTGGAAGGGAGCTATGCTCACCAGTAGACACACACTCATAAACTTGTATCTTCATTAAAATAAATTATGACTGTTGCTTTTTCTTCATAATTTCAACATCTTCCCTGACTCTTTGAAGATAGTTACTGTGCTGCTTCTCTTTTTGATTTCTTTTCTGTGTTCATGGAACCTTTTCCCTCTGGTACAGATTGATCAAGGAGCTTTGTTCTGATCTAAGCAGTTATGATTTCCTCCTAAATCATATTCTCTTGGAAATATAACAGGGACCTTTCTCTACTTGTACCCAATCTCAGACCAGGTGATCCTACTCCCAAGAGAACCCTCTTTTCTCTGTCGTGGGCTACTCCAATGTTTCCCTTCAATTCCAGCGGACACTGTTCTGGGCTGGATTGCTCTTTTTTCTATTTCATTTAGATGATGAGATTGACCTTCCCAGGGCCATGCTGGGAAAAGACAAGAGCAGAGACTGAAGGCTCACCTTCAGTCTAGGATGCCATTCCCGTAGTCACTCAATCATGGCTCTTGTTCTGGGGTAAGTGTTGCATCTGTAGTCTTAGGTTTGGGGATTCAGCAGTTCCCTTCCTGCTCCTGTGGTATCTCAGAATTTACTTTATGTAGGAAATCGATAACTCATGTTAGTTCACTATCTCCTTGCTGCCCTTTCAACTCTTCTCGTGCTTTTACTGACTGACCTAATGTCTGATGGAGTTGCTGTGTGTTCAGCCAATAAACTTGGGTTGTGAGTGGAAATTTTATATTTTCTTATTTCAAGTGAGAAAAAACACTATCAACTCAGTAAAACAAATAAAAATAAATTTAAGAGCTGGATAGTGTGGTGCTTAAATAAATTTAAGGGCCTGGTGCTGACCTGATGCCCTACTCAGTGGGCCGGAGACAATTGCTGCTCTATAAACTGAGACTCTTCCTTCAGTCTGTGATGGTAATTTCAGTGCTCTGGGATGTGGCTGCCACCCATTTAATTGGTATCACCCAGAATGCCAAAGCCTGCCTTTATATGCAGGAACCATACTTGCCTGATGAGTAAATATGATCATAATCCATGGTTTACTATCAGGAAGCTCATCTTTTGAAAGGAGCCTATAGAAATGCTTATGTCCTCTCCCTGAGACATTTAATCTCACCCTCTTCAATTGTTGTAACCAATTTTGGCTAAATACAACTTATGGTTCAAAGAGGAAATGCACAGAATGGTTTCTTGGACTTCCTCAAAATATCCCATAGATATTTTGTGGGCAAATCTAATACAAATAAGAAATCCATGATTTCATTTCCCTTTTAGTGTACCAACCCAAACGTGCCTATCCAGAGTATTTCTCTTAGAGACAGAGCATTCTTGGTGTAGGCAGTGCTGGCCTGACTGAGGCCATTTCTCTACAGATCAGAGTTTCAGGCCATGAACTTTGTGTCCATGTAAGAGAAGGGAATGGGGAACTACCCATATAAGAAATGAGAGCAGAAATTGAACAATTCTAATTAAAGCCTGAAACTGTTGATCATAGCTGCAAATTATGCAGAGCTGGGAGTGAAATGGTTGAGAGTAAATGTATCACCTACCTTTCATGTGGCATTCTTTTCAAACCTCTAACAATAACTGTAACTAACATTTATAATAACTAACATTCATAAAAACTTAGTTTGTACCATGAGCTGTTTCTTTGATTATTTCTTTGTGACACACACAAAAATCATAAAATAGTCATGGACATCAATCTCATTAGATAAGTGCCAAATCTGAGAATTAGAGGAATCGATGTGTCCTGTGTCACACTGGAAGGAAGTGGCAAAACTGGTTTGACCAACTTCCTATGCCTAACAGCTATGCCTGTTGCTCGTCAGAACCAGGATTCTTTATTTGAAGGATGACTCATCACAAGTGAATTCACATTTACCTTGGGAAGACCTGCTCTAGAATTTTTTTTGAATTGTTTACTTAATAGGCCTTCATTAGTGTAAGGACCTGGTTCTAGAAGGTTTACAGTTAGAAAAGAAGCACAAGAAACAGAGAGGCAGAGACCTTTCATAGATTTCCTTTCTTCTGCTGCCATTACTGGCATTTTGCTCCTGGGCTTCTATTTCATTTTCCACAGGCAATGAACTGGGATCCATCAACAGTGACAGAGGCAGCCAAAGCATGGCTGCCTCAGGTCAGGGTAAATGGCCAGACCTCTACTGTCATGAGGCAAAAACAAAGCTGCACAGGATCCTCAGAAATCCAGCTCTGGAACACCCCTTTTACTTTGTGAATGAAGATGAGTTTCACTTAGGTCTTCTTTTGCTATTTTGGTATTTTCCTCATTTGGGTCTGATCCTGGCCTAGAGTTGTGGACCTGATTTGTTGATTCATGCTGTTTAAGTGGAGAGAGCAGAATGTTTCAAGCCAGGCACCTTTCCCATTTCTCTTAAACCCAGGTAAGTTCATAGAGAAATGGAATCATGCACATCTTATTTATATTAGAATTACCCACGTGGAATCCCTAGGACATTTTCAGAAGCCAGTGATACCATTTTGTGTATTTTCTCTTTAGCCAAAGCTAGATGTAAGGGTTGCCAAGAGAGCAGTTGGGCTGTGTGGTTATGGGGGATATTGTGATATTTTATTGTGCAAAGCAGATCTGAAGCCTTCTAAGGCAACTCTTCCTGGCTTTGGGGGCTTACTTGGGAACATGGTCCTTTCAGGATAATGTGTGCTCATCTTGAATTTATACACATGAGAATAGAGAAAAAGAGAAATAAATAAACCCCACTATGTAAGAGCCAGACCTCAGAAAAAATGTTGGTTCTAGTTTACAGTAAAGTTGGAATGTATTCTTTTGCTCTGTTCATCCTGAAAAACCTACCTGCACATTTTTCTTCATGGCTTGAAGACTGCTTTTCCAATAATTTCGGGAAAAGAGGGCTTAGTGATGTGATATATCCTTGAGTCTCCCTTTTAAAACAAAATCTTAACTCTTTTTGAAGGTGCCAATCTGTCAAAACTCTGAAAAATAACTTGAGCATTGTATAAAATCTGAACCTGGTCGGGGGTGATGCTGGGTGAAGTTTCTGTTCGTAACCTTTTCCCTGACACATTTCAAGCCATGGGCCCTTGATATGAGTAAGAGAAAAAGCACCTGAGGTCTGTGAAGCAGTTTTCTCTGAGTTGTGGGCCTCAGAAATGCGCTGGTTGAGCCTTCTCAGTAGGCTGAGGCTGGTCAATTGTTTTGACAACTAACAAAAGCCAAAGGAGGTGTCTCAGTGGGAGGGGTGTACAAACACCTCCGTGGGGCTGTGTGTGCAATGGATGTGAATAGAAGCAGTTTCAGTGGAAGCCTTATGACTGAGCTTTTTGCTTGTATTATTTGGTTTCCATGGAAGTCTTTTCAAAAGCCTGGGATAACAGTGTCTGTACACACGCAGGGAATAGTGCGATGAATGATGTTGTACATCAGCAAGGGCTTGAGAATTTACAAAGCACCTTTTTTTCAGAGCTTCATTTGGTCCTCACAAAAGCTCTATAGACTACATAAGGATTATTATGCCCATTTTGCAGAGGAGGAAATTGAGGCCCAAAGAGGCTAAGTGGCTTGCTTCTGGCAATGAGGATGTGGCCACCTCAGCTATGGCCAGGCAAGCTCATTGTGGCTTTCAAAGGATGCTCTGCAAAGGCCAAGTTCAGGGATGTCATGCCAGGTACAATAGCCACCCACCTCTTGCAACTCTGCTTGAAGAGATGAGCCTTCTGTGGCAGTGGTACCCATAGGGGCCATTGGGAAATAATATATGGAAGCATTTAAGTTTCAATCATTGGGGTAGAAGAAGAAGCACTGGTAGAAATGAGGGCCCAGAATGCTAAAAATCCGCTACATGTAGGACACTCCACAAAACGAATTCTTCTGCTGAATTTTTTATAGTGTCCTGTTAAGAAACACAGAACAACTTCTTTTTGTTTTAAAAAACACCTATTGAATTTATACACATGGTTATATTAAAGCTGAAAAGGTTTTCTCTGTTAAAATAGACACTGGAACATGACAGGACCAGTTTGCCTTCAAGGGCCTTTCCTCCCAGCTCTAAGCTCAGCCTTCTCCACAGCTCTGTGTCTGGCCCTCTCCAAGATGCCACAGAGTGAGGCCCTGACCTTGTCCCTCCGTCTGGAGCTCCAGTGTGGAACCACAGAAGGCTGAGTAGGGTAAAACAGGAAGGTGGCTTGGGCTCCACGCACAGGAACTGAACTTTGCCAACCCCCACCCCCACCCCCACCCCAAGACCTTGAAGACCTCTCAGCCTGAGAGAATAAGAATTGGGGTTCGACTGACAGCCAGGTGGCAGTGCCAGCTGTCCCCACCATCCTTCTTGCTGAGGAGACCTGCTTCTCACAGATTCCTCCAGCAAATTGAAAGCTGCTCTTCAGGGCAGCCTGAGGTTTCTCCACTGAAAGTGTTATAGTTGGGGGTGGCAGGGGAGAGGGTGTTACACACACACAAACCTGTCTGTCACAGCCGTGAGCTGGTGAGAGCTGAGATGTGACAGTTTACTCGCAAACCCTATGAGTGGTGCTGGCAGCCTCTCGCTCCTTCTCTTTTCGTCCTGCCCGGCAGAGCTTCCTCACAGCTGTTGCCAGCACCTTCACATGGAGCTGGGAGCAAAGAGAAGCCTGCTGCTCTTTCAGCAGCTCTTGTTGATGCTTGCTGACAGAAAGAGGCATCCATGGAGGCCAGGATAGAAACAGGGATCCCTTCAGTGTCACCTTAGTCATCCTAACAGTGATGTCCCTTACCAAATGTGTTGTGTGCTGCACAGCAGTGCTCTGGCTATGATTATTTCCACTTTACAGATGAGAACACCAAAGCTTGAAATGATTATACAAACTATTCAAGACCCAGCAGCTTCTAGCTAATTGAGTCAGGTTCCTGATCGTATTTGTGTGAGCTGCAGAGCATCTCCATGGGGCTGCCAACCTGCCCCAGTCAGCTGAGGATGCCTTGTTCTCTGGTTTCTTTTCTCCAGGGCAACAGCTCCTAGGGTTGTGTTTTCTAGGCCAGCCTGGTGACTGGCCAGGAGGAGGTGCTTAGCGACCCCTTGAATGGATATGTTGGAGTCTAAGCACCCCTCACATGTCTGCCCAGTGCCCAGAGTCCCGCTCCTTATAAATTCTGCTGTCTGCTGGAGGTGCAGCACTTCCGGATCCACCCTGGGGCTTTCAAGAAGGAGGACAGTGGCTGCATGTACAATGGCCAGGAGGGTGGGTAATCTACCGGGGACGGCAGAGAGGTCCGAAGCAACGAGTGTATGAGGCCCTATCACATACTCACCTGAAAGGCTCTGTACCACTTTGCCCTGTGCCCCTTGTCATGAGAATGAGACTCAGTGAGGCAAGCAAGGCCCTGAAAAGCTCAGTCATGAATATGAACAATGTGCAGGGGATCACAGTAGAGCCTGAGGCAAAAAGGAGCCAGTCATACTGATCAGGTGTTTATCTAAGCTATTTGTATTTTGTTCATCTTGATTTTTTCCATTAATTGTGATTTTAACATTGTATTAAATGTTATTGTTCTTGATTATTGAGCTTTTTAGCACCCCTTAATTTTGCAGCTGAGGCAAATGACTGACCTCATGTCATCTCACTCTTGTCCTCTTATTCCTGCAGTCCTGCTGTCCTCCTCTGGCCTCATACTGTGCTCTGAACATGCCAGCTACTCAGCAGCCCCAGGACTTTTGCACAGGTTGTTCTCTTTCTCTGGCCCTTTCTTTCTCTTATCTGCATGGTTTCATCTCAGACTTCCTCTAAATCCTCGTTAGTTTATTATTGCTTTATCTCTGTTTGCTAAACAGAGGGAAAGTGATTTCATCTGTTAGGTTCATTGTCATATGTCATATGTCATGGTCATGTGTGTGACAGATCCTAAAAAAGATATTTGATATATGAAAGAATGAATGAATATGAGAAATAGGTCTGACTCCTGAGTAGCTTAAAAGCCATAATTAGACATTTTAATTTGAGGGCCAATAGCCATTGTAGTCTTCTAGAAACAGAAGCAACAATATATGTGGTGTGATCAAAATATATGCTAAATGTTTAAAATTTTACAAATTTATTACAGTGAAAGACATATTGCCAAAATACTCCTCCTTGCTTTGAACACACTTATTCCATCATTCTTGGTATTTTCTGAAGCAGTTCTGGAAGTCTTTCATGTCTTCAAAGGTGTAATAAAAGTTCAGTGAATGCTGCTGCCCAGTGCCATCCAGTGGAACGGTATGCCATAAAAACATTATGGTGTGTCCTCATCCACCTTACTCACTGGGTCTGGCACCATGTGACTTCTGAGGCTTCCCCAAGGTCAAAACGACCATGAAAAGTAAGTGGTTTGAATCAATTCAAGACATTGAGGCAGCCACAGCAGCTCAACTAAACACATGAAAAGAGACTTTCAAGAACTGCTTCAGAAAGTAGCATGAATAATAGAATAAACAGGTTTGAAGCGAGGGGGAGTATTTTCAGGGGGATTAATGGCAATGTCTTTTATTGTAATAAATTTGAAAAAAATAGTTTAAACACTGTTTTTGTCATACATCATATAGCTACTGTTTATGTGTACAGGTGGTATGTTAAGAACTTTTTAATAGACAAATAATCTCATTGGACCCCACCACAACCCTGTGCTTCCACATTTGACAGTTGAAGAAAGACACTCAGGTGACTTAAGGAACATGGCCAAGTAGAAGGGTCTTGGATGGAAAAACAGACCTTGCTGAGCTTTAATGAGGCTTCTTGTTGCTTGTAGGATGTGTTGCTTCTATGTTTGTTTTTTTTTTGCTTCTATGTTGTTGGTGAGAGTAAACTAGTACAACCCCTTTGCAAATCAGTATAGAGATTCTTCAAAAAATTAAAACTAGAAATTCCATTTGCCCCAATTATTCCCCTTCTAGGTATCTTCCCAAAAGAGGGGAGACATCATATTACAGTGATATATGCACATCTATCTTTATAGCAGCACAATTCTTAATGGCTAAATCTTGGAAGCAGTCTCTATGTCCATCAACTGATGAACGGATGAAGAAAATGTGATATAGACACATCATAGAATACTACTCTGCCATATAGAGGAATACATTTGAGTCATTTTTTTTTTTTTTTTGGTACCGAGGATCGAACTTGGGTCCTTAGCTCACGAGGCAGGCGGTACATTTGAGTCATTTATAGGAAAATGGATGCACCTGAGACCATGATGTTAAGTGAAATAAATCAGACACACAAGCTTAAATATCACATGCTTTCTCTTATAAGAGAAACTCAAATTCTAAATAAAGAGCAAAATAAAAGAGAGATAATAGGAGGTTGAAAGGTAGATCTTTGTCAAAAGGAAAAGGGATTAAGAGATGGAGGGAGGTGGAAGGGAGGGCCAAATAGACCCAGGAAAGACAGAATACCCAATGGATCCTCAACTCTTTGTGTTCTACCTTCCTTTGTCTCATGGACCACACAGCAAGTTGGTCTCATGCCTTGTGAGCACCTCTATTCCAAAAAATCCTTCAGCACTTTCACAAAGCCAGGCTTTATTATGGGGAAGTAGAACTTTCCAGGAATGTTTCTTGAAATGAATTCCTGGAAAAGCAACTTATTGTCTTAGAATTAATATTTTCTGCTAGAGTCCATGAGGGGATTTGGTTCATTCCAGAGATCCAAGGGGGCATGTTGAGACAGGAGGAGGCAGTGTTAATCGCTTCTCACTAATCCATGAATCAAAAGGCAATTGTTTTCTGTTCTTCTACCTTTACTCTCTTCTCACTATTTATCCCCCTGTTGTGATATGTTTGGCTGTGTTAAGATTCTTGAAATCTAAGTAAATTGGTGTTTTAATTATGATCAATGTGAATATGCTTTGATAGTATAAACTCCATTTTGAGCTTTCTCTTGTCATACAAATTATGCCTGAGCCACATGACTGATGGAGGGTCACCTTGACAAGTGGCTGGCTGATAGGCACACTAGCAATGTGTGCTGATAGGCAAATGAGGTAGTTGGTGCTTCGGACCTTTCCCTTCAAAAACTGACCTCCAGAAACTGAAATAGTACACCTTCTGGGACTAGCGACACCAGTGCCATAAGACTACCATAGGAGACACCTTGTGTATGAATATTCACTGTAAAGGTGCCAGCTTCTATGAGCCCTGTCCAGGGAACAAGCCTTTGCTTCATTGCTGACCACTTGGCAATTAGGACCATTTGAGCATCCCTTTGAAAAGTTTGGTCTCCCAGACCACTTGGGGAGTTTTTTCCGTGAACATATAGTATTTGGTTTATTACTATCACTCTGTGTTCAAGTATTTTACCTATTTCTGCTTATACTTTCATATATTCGTCTTGCTAAGTTTTACTTATTCTGCTTTTCTGTGTCTTGCAATAAACAAATTCATGTGGAAACTAGCTTAACCTTACTTGGCTTGTCATTTGATTAGAGGATAAAAGGATCTGCCCCTCTTGGAGGAAATATAATCCTTTAGGTAAAACTGTCATCAGGAACCAGGTCACCTTGCTTGGTCCTGTGTGCTACGTTCTATGATAGTTTATATTTAGATTTCCCTGCAAAGCCTCATGTGGGGCTTTTGGGCAGTGGTTGGATCATGGGGGTGTGATAATCATCAGTGGATTAGTTAACTGATAAGATTAAAGCTGACTTGGAGGTGGGATCTGGGGGGAAGAGGTGGGTCACTAGGGGCATGGCCTGGAAGGGTTTGTTTCTTTCTTGCTCCTCCCTTCATTCTCCCTCTGCTTCTTGTTGCCATGCCATGGACTGTTTCTCCTCTGCCATGGCTCTCTGCCATGCCACCCTGCCTTGGCACCAGCCAACTATGGACTGAAACCGCTACAGACTGTGAGCTGAAATAAACCTGTCCTCTTTTAAGTTGTAGGTGTCAGATATTGTGTCCTAGCAACAAGAAAAGTATCTAAAAACACTTCCTCTTCCTCTATCTCTTCTTATTCCCCTTCTCACTTCTTCCTTTACCTTCTCCTTCCTTTTCAACTTTATTCTATTCTCCTACTCTTTCATCTTTTTCCTTCTCATATTTAATTTCCTTCTTGTCCTCTTCCCTCTCTGCCTCTTTCTCCATCCTTTCTTTCTCCTTCTCTTTGGCAGGCGGTTGACCCAGGTCCATTAAAATGGACAACCCTGTAGAATAAAGTTGGCTCAGAAGAAGAGCTCCAATTGCAGGGTTGAAGCACAACCTTGAATAGAGCTGAACCAGAGCCAAAGAACTAGCCCTCATGTCCACCAAGATGAGGAGAAGACTACTCACTCTTATTTTTAGCATTGACTCTAATTTCATACAATAATCACTGGGCAGCTGCAGTGGATTCTCTCTTTAATCTGTTAGTTGAGAAAAGAGGTTGACCTTTGGTCCAGAGAATGCCAGGAGGCAGGATCCAAGACCCAAAGACTTAAAGATGACGAAATGGGTTTTGCTTGCCTGTACCAGCCCATGAGGTTCAGTGATCTCAACCAAAGCCAACAAACCCAATGGAATACAGCTCCTGAGGCTGCTCACAGGTGCTTCAACTTTAATGGAAACATTCTGCAAGCAGTTAAGTGACAATCATACCACTGAGTTTTACACCCACTCATTCAACAAGCATTTATGCACCAGGAACTGTAAAAGATGCAAACCCCATAAAGCTAGGGCTGTCACCAAGCACTTTCACTGACTTCTCTGATATCATCTTCTGCCAGGTTAAGCAGAAGTTGCTTCCATTTTATAAGGAAGGTGAACAAAGCTCAGAGAGATGATTAGCCAGCATACCTGTAATACCAGCATTTTGGGAGGCTGAGACAGGAGGGTGGCAAATTGAACCCAATCTGGGAAATTTAGCAAATTAGTAACACCATGTCTTGGTGTGGGGTGTGGTTGGTGTGAATTCCCTGGTTCAGTCTCCAGTACTGGGAAAAAAATATGTAGAGTGTATAGTAGCTAATAGGCAAGAACTGAACTCATGTATTCTGAAAACAAATGATAATTATACCATCGAGCATTTACAGTGCACATAGGAACTGACTCAACTACTTCACATATACAGCATTGCTTCTAATTCCTACAGCGATCTGATGAAGTAGAAGCTATTTTTATGATTCCAGATGCGTGGATGAAAGGCACAGAACGGTCAAGTACTCTCTGTAGAGGAAGGGATAGAGCCAGCCTCAGCTGCCAACCTGGTTCAGTTCACTGGTGCTGCCAGTGTCAGAGGTGCTTTTGCTGCCCTCCATGAGTGGTGTGTGTATCAGTTTCCTCTTGTGAGGAATGTATCAGCTCTCATCTGTTTGCCATGTCTCCATTCAAGCAGTGCTCAGACAGTGTTTATGTTACTGTCCCTTTTGTGCCTGTCATCAAAAGCAGTGCTTTGTGGACTGTGATCAGTGTGTAGCTTATGTGAGGGGCTGGCAGAGGGGAAGGGAGACAGTTTAGTGCTCTTGCCCCAACTGCTCTTGTGGGGGTTCCAGAGGGTGCCACTGTCACAGGGGTTACATTGTGACCACACTCACATTTTCTAAGCACTTGTTCTGTACTATGCTAAGTACTTGGAAAACATTGATTCATCTAATCTGTACAGCATCCTTTTCAGGTGACTACTGATATTATGCCCATTTTACAGAGGAAGAAACTGATGCTTGCAGGTTCTTAAGCTGTGGATACACAGTCACTTAGATAATAAGTGGCCAAACTAGAGTAGCTGGGAAGACAAAGTTGTTGCCACCTTCAGGACAGGCTGGTCTGAACTGCCTGGCCCAGCAGGAGCCACACTCTACAGGTTGCTACTCTCCCAGCCATATTCACCCCTTGTGCTCCCCCTGGGGCTGCTAGTCCTGCCTAGACTCCCTGCCTGGCCACATAGGCCTGGGCAAAGGCTATTCTATGGTCTGCAGAGGCTTCTCTGGAAGAGCAGCAGTTTGGGGATCCCTTGTAATTTCCACGCAATAGGGGTTCATGATGTGCCTGATAAATCAAGAGCAGGCAGGTGGAGTTTTTTTTTTTTTTTGAGACAAGGTCTTGCTATGTAGTCCAGGCTGGCCTTGAACTCATGAAAATCTTCCTGCCTCAGCTTCCCGAGTGCTGAGACTACAGACACGCACCACCATGCCCAGCATTGGAGTTTGTGTATCTCCAGGTGAGTGACTCACTTTATTTATAACTCCATGGTTAGACTGTTTTTCTGGTTCTGTTCACTCAGAAATAGATGTAATTCTGGGATTTGGGGGGAAGAGCAGAGGGCTCATTGGCTTATCTGAAGAGTATATTAGGGACCCAGCAGACCTTAAGCTGTGAGGTTGCTGAGTCACAGTAGTGTGTGTGTGTGTGTGTGTGTGTGTGCGCGCATGTGTGCGTGTGTTGTGCAGAGCATAGATTCCCTGGTGAAGGGGCCTCGGTTTCTCTGAGGCTGTATGTAGTTGGGGTAGGGTGAGCAACGGACAGGCAACCAGCATGGCCACTGGGGACATCCCTCCCTGGAAACATGGAGAGGAGACAACCCACTTGGTCAAGCTCTCTGAACCCAGGCAAATCCTGATAGGCTTTGGGACACTTGAGAGGGCTGCATGATGCTGCCTGGCTTCAGCCTTCAGAAGAGCCAAAGAGGACAGAAGCATGCTGCCGGCCCCATGCGTGAGGTCGAGGTCCTGGCCTGGCCACAGTGGCCTTTGTGGGAGGGCCCAGGGGATCGCTGGTTGCATGAGTGAGCCGCCCAGGATCAGCAGCAGCAGAGAAAGTTCCCTTTCTAAATTTGGTGGGGCAACAGCTGGCAGGACAGTCCCCTTGGGAAGGGGAGGGAGGGACTGGGCAGAGGTGGAGAGTGGAGCCAAGTTGGTGAGAGGAAATTTGAGGTGGAGGACAGGGAGGGGCGGTGGCAGAGGCGCCTCCAGCCCCACCCACCAGCATCCCAGAAGGCAGAGGTCAACGAAGTGGCCTTTTCTAGTCTTTGGTCTGTAAAGAACTGGACACTTTGTCATATGGGCACACGTGGTCAGGAGCCTGTGACCCAACTAAGGAAACAGGGCAGCTCAGCGAGGTTAGGTTTCCAAAACTACGACTTGGCCTTGGCTTTGAACAAAGGTTGAAGGATCACCCTGAGCTTCCAGCTCCAAACTGGGGCTTTCTCATGAGCTCGTCCATCCCTTATATCCAAGATATTAAAAATGTACATATGGATAGATAGGTACAGATGATGATAAGGACAGAAAGATATTTGTATTTCTTTTTCCTGATTATAAACACAATATATACTGTAGAAGATTTGAAATACATAACACAATACATAGCACAATTGAAAATTGAAAATTGAAAAATTGAAAATCACCAACAAACTCAGAAATAACTGCTACAAAGTTTTTGATATTTGGCCCTCTAGGATCATCCTTATGTATTTATGTATTATTTTTTACTAAAGAGATCATATGATATATATTTTTCACTTCACATGTTTGAATAACATTTGAACATTGCTATCAAGTTTCTGTATCATCACTTCATACTGCTTATGTACCCTCATCATAACTGCTTGGCAGTCCACTGAATGGATGTACCAAAATATTTAAAGTAATTCCCTACTATGACACACAGATCTGTCGGGAGCAATGCTACATAATTTTAGGGAAAAATCATTTGGTTAGCCCAGTTCTCCTCCCTACAGCCCAGCTATGGAATTCCGAGACATTATTCCATTTTGGCCTCCGGCCAAAACTGACACCTCAATGATCCGGTGATGCTGTGATTCTCCAGGACAAGATTACACCAGCTGAAGACATCCTGGGAGGAACAAAATCTTCATCTACTCAGTTCCTCATTGTTCTTGGATTGTTACATCTTGTTTGCTGGGGATGTATTGAACTCTCTGCAAGTCATTTGTTATATTTGTTTCTCCCGATGGCACTGAATAAAAGGTGTGGTAAACTGGGGGCTTTCCTCTTTGCTGCCCAGAGCAGCACTGATCAGACCCAAAGTTCAGCTTCTTCTCAGTCTCATTTTTCTACCTTTCCTGTAATTCGCCTTGTGCTGGCGTGGCTCACAGGAGACTAGGACTTACTGCAGAGGTTCTAGTAATGTCCCCTTTCCCTGTTCCCTACATGGATCGTTTCCATTTCTACTCTGTTATAAAGGAGACTCTGCTGAACAGCCTTATAGAAAACCTTACCACATTCTGTCTTATAGCAGGTGGGTTCCTTTGGGTATTTGAATTATGTCTGGGAAAAGATTATGATTTGCATTTGGGAGCTCAGGTGCTATGGAGGCTGAGAAGTGTAGCTCTGTTACCATCAAATTTCAGACCTACAACAACATGTCTCTTTCTAAGAGACACACTTGGAAAAACAAACTGTGGTGGTCACAATGGAGGAGGCTCACTCTTTCATACTTTAGTATGAATAACATCCCAAATCAACATTTTTGAGGGAGAGGGAAGGAGGGAGGTGGGTGGAGGGGGAGGAATTATGCAGCTTGAATGTTGAAACTCCAGAAAGAAAAAAGAACAGATTACTATTTCTAGTTGTCAGGGAAAAACATGATGCTTTCCTCTGCTGAGACCAACTGCCTAAGAAAACTGCTCTTATAAATAAAAACAATCCCCTCTTTAAAACACGAATAAAGAAATAAAACAAAAGACACCCCCCCCCCACTGATGAGAGTGTCAATGGGAAGGCAATTTGGCAGTATTTAGGAAAACAAAAAATTCATACCCCATTTGACCCAGCAAATCTATTCTAAGAAATATTCATTTGCCTGTGTGAAGATGTATACATAAAGATGTTGATTGTAGTTGGTCATCAAAAGGGATGGGGGAACTGGAAATCATATGAACATCTATCAATAGGGGATTTGTTAACCCACATTAGGATATATCCATTCTGAAGCATTAAAAGAATGAAGGAGACTTATTGTATCATCATAGAAAAATCTACAAAATGTATTTGAAGGAAAATAAGCAAATTGCACAACAATTGGAATGCAAATTTAGTATGATGTTACCTTTGAACATGCACACATCCTTGTGTGGTGTGAGTATATAAAGGGAAGCAGGGGAGGACCCAGGTTGCTAATGGTGGAGGAAGCAGGGGGTGTGTGTGTGTGTGTGTGTGTGTGTGTGTGTGTGTGTGTGTGTGTGTAGGGGACTTCAATGCTTTGTTCTGTGTACTGTTTAACTCTTTCAATCAGAATATATTCATGAATTATTTATGCAATTAAAAAATTCCTGTTGATGAACCTGCGGAGTCTTTTGGAACAGACAGCCAGAGAGATACATCAGGAGTGGCAGATAGAAGACTTGTATTTCAGCACAGCATAAAAATAATGCAACACTGAAACGAATGTAAATAAGCCTGTAGAATCACATACATAACAAAGCTTGCACTTTTACAGTTCTTATTATGAGGCAGGATCGTTCTAAGTGAACGACACATATTAACTTGTTTAATCTTCGTGACAACTTTGTGATTGATGTCACCATTATTTCTATTTCACCATTAAAAACTGAGACCCATAGAGGTGAAGCCAGTTGTCCAAGTTCACACAGCTACTAAGAAGCAGGGTTAGGAATGGATCAGAATCAGGATTCACACTCAGGTCCCTCGTGCTCCTCTGTGTGCAGACTCATTAGAGGAGTGTGGTTCATGGCTCTGGGAACAGCTTCGGGGTGACTAAAACAGAATCACAAAGAGAGTTCTCTGGCTCCTTCCTGTAGTCTTGAGTGAAGGGGAGAGATAGCTGGGGGAAGAAGGAAACCTTGAATAAACTTGTGTGGCAACCGCCCTGGCCCTGGATCTTTTTTAAACACATGCACCATTAGGACTCACAATTGGCCAGATAGGAAATATTTTATCTCTTCCTCTTGGTTCTTGGTTTCTCCTGTAAGAGCATAAGCTACACAGGCAGACATGTTCCCTGCTGTATTCTGGCACCTAGCACAGGCCTGCCATGCTGAGGGCTCCTAATGCCTGTTGATAGAATGATCTAGAAAAAAGGTGAGGAAGAGCGGCCTATGAAGGGGGTGAGGTCTCCATGGAGATCTGTGGGGTGGGGAGTGGTAGAGACTAGGGACAGAGGGGGTGGAAGGGATCCCTCAAACAAACTTGTTCTAAAGCTATTGTTACCAACTCCTGTGGTCTCTGAACCCCACTCTTACTCTGGGCTTACTTGGTTGGCTGGGAAAGCAGCCTTGCTGGGTGGCAGTGGGGTAGAGAGGTCTAGTGCTCCTTTTCTGATAAGCAGAAAAGAAAGTATGACTGTTCTTAGCTGTGATGGTCCAAGCAGGGAGCAGGTGTTATACCAGGTGGGCCCTGACATAGGCATCTTCCTATTGGAAAGGCCAGGTTTTGCCCTAGATCAGGAAAGGCTGGACAAACAGTGAGCTATCTGTTGCCATGCATGTAGGCAGGTTGTAACCTTGGCTGGACAGTTACTGGCATTTCTTGCTCCCGTGCAACAGCCTTTGGCTCTCTGAGGATCCTGTTTTGGTCTCTGACCCCCTGAAAAAGGGGCAAGCTTTCCATGGGGTCGGCAAGTACCCGCCACAGCTTCAGGTCACCACATGCCTTTTTGCCATAGCCTTGTTTTAATTACTCATCATTTTCCTTCCTGGCCTCTGGGAGTCCTGTTTCCTTACAAACTCATCCAAATCTGCCATTTGTTGAGTATCAGCCTAGTGGCGGGCCCTATCCTAAGGGCTTCACATCTATTACCTCCCTTCATCCTCCAACCCCGTGAGGCTGGCGCTGTCAGAGCCCTCATTGAGGGATGGATATGAGCCATGAGAATAGTTTTTCACCTGCTTTCCACCTTTCCACAGGCTGGGCGTGGTCAAAAATGCTTCACATCTGGCAGATGTTGCCCCTCCCAGTGGGATGATCATACTCCCCACCCTGTTGATAACACATGTGGCTTCTTTGGCCAATGGGATGAGATTGAAAGTGACAGATCTTCTGAGTTGAAGTTCCCAAAGCCACTGTGGTTCTGCTGTTCTTCCCTCCCTCTGTGCAGCCCCACCTGGTGCAGATAGGGGTGGGTCCCTCTCTCTGGTTCCCAGGGCACAGACTGCCAGCCAAACCACAATGAGCGTGCTAAAGGGGCCAGAAGGAAACCTTTATTGTTATAAGCCACTCAGATTTGAGTATTGTTTGCAGCACAATCTAGCTAAAGCCAGTGGAGATGACATATATTACCATATCTAATCCCGAGAATAGCCCCGAGGGGTAGGTATTCATATACCCATTTCAACATTAATACTATATAATTCTACTGAATCCTGGCCAGGGAGTCTGCATGGCTGAGTCTCCACATAAAGACAATATTAAAGAAACACAGGACAAGAGCCAAAGTGACTAAAAGAGAATTTCATTCTTACATCTTTAGAGAGAGAGAAAAACCTTACAAGTGGTCCAAATGCAACTCTGAATTAAATTCTCTGGCTCCCACTCACTCTTTTTTTTCTTTTACCCTAGTGGAACACAAATTCCCTCACATTTCTCTCCCATCCCGGTCTCCTCATTGCTTTCCTCTTCTCCTCTCTCCTCCTTCCTTCCATCTCCACCAATGCAGACCAATTGTTTTCCTACTTAAAAAATAATCTTGGATCTCTCTTGCTTGGAGATCTCTACGTCTTCTCTTTTTCAGCTAGATATGCTTCACATACCTGGAGCAAGTTCCAGCATCTCCTAGCATAGGCTGGGTATCTCCTTAGATCCAGTTCCAGTAAGCAGGAATCCTTTCTTTGCTCACAGGAGAAAATAGGAAAAGGGGCCTCTGCCATTCTCTTTGATGTGTGGGAAGAGGGGAAGAGGGACAAAGGCTGTGCCAATGCCAAGGTTTTATTTGCCTTGTTACATTTATAAGAATAGTGGCTAATATTTATTGTGAGTTTACATCTCAAATGTCATGCTTAGTGTTTTAGATACGTTATCTCATTTATTCCTTATTGAAACCTTGTAAGATAATGAAAACCTCATTTATAAACAAAGAGATTGAAGCATGGAGAAATCGAGCAACCTGCCTAAGGATATAAGGTAAGACGGGAGAGAACTGAAGTTCAGATCTGGGCCTGCATCCTTGGCCTGTGTGTCCCCACTGCACCATGCTGTGTGGTGGAAATTGGCTTACTGCTCTCAAACTTCTACTCACTTCACCAAGCCTTTGGGATATACATCTGGCCTCTGAGCATGAAGAGGTGGTCCTCCATGGCTGGTCCCTATCTATTTCACAAGCATTGTCCCCTTGCACTTGGTCCATCAGCTTCCCTGAGGTGCCTTGGGTATCCCTGGGGTTCTGGACCTGTATGAACTTCCTGGCCGGCCACCTGGCAGTGCATTTGTTTCTGGGCACTGACCCTTCACACACTGGCTTTGGCCTTGAGGCTTCCCTCATACATGGGTCCCTTGTGCTCCTGGCTGCTGTCTCTTCATGTATCTTCTGTTTCCTCTGCCCTTGGGACATAGCACAGGCTTGTGATTTAATGTGTGCTCAATAAATATTTGTTTAATGAATGGATGATTGAGGTCTATTGGTTCAAGTCATATTAAATGGTTTATTTGGTTGCTCTTCCTATTTGATGGTGTTTCCTGGAACATGGTTCCTGTCACATCTGGATTTGAAATCAACAGAAGAGCTAAACTTTTGATGAGCAACATCTTCTTTCCAACCTGATACTTGTCTTTTTCACATTTGCCGTGTGGTATTTTCCATCTTTATCACCTCCAAAGCAGATCAGTTTTTTTCTGTTAACAAAATCTTGGATATCCATTGGCTGGAAGACTCATATCTTCTTTCTGTTTTTCAGGATGACAAGTTACACAGTCCCTGAGGTAACTTGTCAAGTGCCTTCTATCCACCTTTCTGGACCCAGGGGCCAGTCACCAGCATTTCCTAGAAATGACTAGATGAGCCCCAAACCCAGAAAACGATTTATTAGAGTCAGTGTATCCCAGAGTAGTCATGTAACACTCCCTAGATTTCAGGCATCCATAACAACACAGATATTCGTCATAGCAAGGGGTAAAAAAAATTCTTTCCCAACTTGTAACTAAAAAGAAAACCATCCAACCAACTAACCAATAAAAAACAGTGTTGGTGGCCTCAGTGAGGGTCTTTCAGGATGCTGCTGCCAAGGAAGAAGAGCAGGCAGGACCAGAACCTTTGGAGGGTCCATATTTGCTGTATTAAGGTGCTGGCCATAGTCCCTGTGCCTCCACAGGGCCCGACATTCCCCTCCACCAGGAAGACTGAATGGTTGGGTGGGGACAGGAAAGGGTGATGGGCAGGGCCTGGAGAGCTGCTCCTTAGGCACTTTGATCCATGCGGATGTGCACTTTCTGAATAACCTGAACCTGTGCACCATCTCATTTATATCATTTCTATTTGACAAATGGGTATGTACTATCACAGCTGAACTCTACACCTAAGAGTGAACTTCTGTCTGGGCCCTAGCAATATGCTTAGTTGATGTATTAGGGTTATCCCTCTAACTATTAGTTGTGTTCAGAATCTCTACAACGCAAACATTTATTGTGCCCAAGGCACAGTGCTAGAGGACTTACCTTACTGCTGCTCAAATTGCATTGAAATCATGAGAAGGGCTTGTGGACACCCAGATTTCTGAGTCGCTTCTCAGAATTTCTGATTCTTAGGTCTGGGGAAGGGCCTGAGAGTTTCATTTTCATCAAGTTTCTAGGAAAACTGATGCATGTCTAGTGATCACATGTTGAGGACCATTGTCTGTGCTGTACTTTCTTATTACATCTCCGCAAGAACTCCTAGGTAAACATTAAGCACCTAATTGTGGCAGTTAGGGTGGAGTGTTAACTTGACTGGTTTTGGAATCTGCCCAAGCAATAGTAGAGCACACTTCTGGGTATATCTGGGTGGGTCATAGAGGTGTGGCTTCAGGGTCTATGTCTGGTCCCACACCCCTTTCTCTCTAGCACTGTTCTCCTGCTCTACTTTCTGACTTTTATGAACTAAGCTGTTTTGCATCACCACACCTTTCCTCTACGATGTTTTTACTTTGGAGCCAGCAACAATGGATTGAATCCCCTGGAACCATCATCCAAGTTAAACCTTTCCTCCTTTAAGTGCATTGTGGGTGTCAGGTATTGTGTCTCAGTGACAATAAAGCTAATACATAACTCAAAGTTACATGACCAATAACTGGCAGTGCTGTGATTCTAGCCCACTCTTGCTGATCCCAAAGCCTATTCTCTTTCCTTATAGCTATTCTATGTTTCCATCATACTCATTTGCCTTGCATAAAACAACACACAATCCCAAAGACTTAAAGGACCAATGCCTCATATAGCTCTCAGCTATTTTTATTCCCATGATAAAGATAAGCCAAGTAAGTTTTCATGGTATGGTATATGAGTAACAATTCATGACTACAGATAAAATGCATGGTGGATCTGGGCACCAGACTTTGCCTTGTAGATTTTTGCTTGGCAGGGAAGTCCCTAGGGCATAACATATTTTAATCCATATGCAGCATGGCCAAGAGTATAGATTTGAAATGGTCTGGGGGCACTGCACCTTTCCATGTTGTTTCTGCACTACAGCAGGCATCTTTTAGCATGGCAGAGAATGGTACATAGCCCCTGCTCTGAAGGGGACCCTGAGAGTTCCCTTATAGGAGCCCTGGCACTATAGCCTTGTAGGAAGCCCTGGCACCAGGGAAACTTGCTGTAAAGCAGCTGAGTTTGTAAACAAGCAAAATGACAGCTGCCAGAGAGCTGGAAATCTATAGCTCCAACTCTAGGGGCCAACAGTGAGAGACAGAAAGAATGGATTTATTATCTTTTTTAACCTCTGCTGAGACAATGGCATGCAACATGTGACCTTGCAGATGGTTTCTACCCAGTACAGAGAGAAGTGACAAAGAGAAAGGTCAGTGGGCACCCATGCATCTCTTGGAGTTACCCTGGAACCCATGGGTATGCTTTCCATCAGCCACACATTCCATTCCCTGAGAAAGAGTTGTCAAATCAGCATTGTGCCAGTTTTCATGTAGCATCATCCATTAGGACAGGGACTGTGTAAACTCACTCCTCAATGGTGCTTTGAATGTTCTTATATATAAGAAAAGCTGAAAAGATAGCTAGTGCATAATAGGTCTTCATATTTAGTGACAAAATTATTATTAGTGGAATTGAATCATTTTTAAAGTGATCTAGAGATTTTTTTATGTTTCTTGATTTTCTTTCTATAGATTTATGTCTTTAAAAAATGACAATGGGAGCCCAAAATGATAATAACCGAAAAGTTAAAGGCAAGCTAAATCTAAGGAAAAAAAACAGGAAAAATAATCAGGAAACATTTTCAAATCTTTCAAGGACTACATAAAAGCTGAAAGAACTCCTGGGAGAAACTCTGACAAGGTGACTGGAGGATATAAACTTTCTTTTATGAGAGGAAAAAGATGTGCTATCACTGAGGTTTCCAAGAGGAACCCTTTTCTTTCACCTTTTCTTTTCTTTTTCTTTTTTTCTACCCTTCCCTGAGCCTCCTGTGATCTGCTTTTCGTTTGACTTTTCTGGTAATTCTGAAACACTAATTTTAGTGTTTGTTGACTTTTCTAAAGCCAATAATGGCAAATAAGCAGAAGGACAAGCTTACGTTGTGTCTAGCTTCGTCACATCTCATTAATGATGCCCACAACAGGGGCCAGACTACACTGTCACCATCATGGTAGCCAACTCCCACTGTCTAGTGGCTGCGGCTTACATCTTCATAGAAACTTAAATTCTCTTGCAGCCGTACTGGATGAAAATCTTTCTAAAGAGGAAGCACAGTGCAGTAGTCCTTCACTTACCCTGGTTTCATTTACCTCATGTGTATCATGGTTCAAAGATATTAAATGGAAGATTCTACTAATAAATAATTCTAAAGTGTTAAATTGCACAATATTCTGAAAAGCACAACCAAACTCATACCCATCTTATTCTGTCCACCCAGGATGTGAATCATCCCTTTGTTCACTATATCTATCCTGTCCCTGCTACCTGTGACAGTCACTGTGTAGCCATCTTGGTTATCAGATCAACAGGTCTTGTGGTGCTTGTGTTCAAGGCACCTTTATTTACCTGATGATGACCTCAAAGTGCTGGATAGTGATACTGGCAGTTCAGATATGCAGAAGAGAATCCATAAAGTGTTTCCTTTAAGGGAAGGTGAAAGTTCTCAACCTAAGGAAAGAAAAAAAGTATACCCAAGTTGCTAAAAGCTTCAGTAAAAATGAATCTATCGGTGAAACTGTGAGGAAAGAAAATAAATCCATGCTAGTTTTGCAGTTGGATCTCAAGTGGTGAAAGTAATTGTTCCAGTGGCTGATAAGTACTTGATTAAGATGAAGATGGCATTAAATTATAGAATTCCGGCATCACAGAAGGTCTTAGAACATCCCTCCTTCATATTCCTACTGTACTACTTTGCCTTATGTCTTTGTTGCTCACGAAGGGAGATTATTTATGGTCCAGAGATACATTCCAGGGTTGCCTACCCTAAAAGGTCTCTGCTTGTATTTTTGTTTTTTGCCTATTCTACTTCTGCCACAATTTTTTTTTTTTTCCCAGGGATTGAACTCAGGACCTTGTGCTTGCAAGGCAGATGCAGTGCCACTGAGCTAAATTTTCAGCCCTCTGCCACATTTTCTTAAAGGAAGAGACTCTAATCTTTCTTACCAGTTGCTGTAAGCAGAACTTGGGTGGATGCAAGGAAATGGAGGTTTTATAGTAATATCAGGGTTAGAGATTGTTTACCACTCATTTGAAGATTTGACATCATAATCACTCTTGAAGAAATAGCACAAGGGAAACACTGTTTATAAGGGGTAATCCTTCTAAAAATAATTTTCGTCAGGAATCTGAGGAGGAAAAAGCCCTCTCTGGCTGTGCCCGTGGAATTGAATGTTGGGGGCCAGGTGTGTAAGTGAAGGGCAGGGGAGGCCTCCAAAGATGAGTGTCAGGCCCTCACCTTTCAGTCATCTAAGGTGAGGCACCAAAAGTGGCCTCAGAGGTGGCAGGCCTCAGATTCTAAGCTGGGTGGTGCCAAGAGGCCCTGTAAGTTGAGAAGGCGGCTCCCCATGTCTTCACAGCCAATTCCTTTTCCCTACAATTCCTCCAGGACCCAGTGTCCTGACCTTTCCTCCAGATGTTTGCTAACTCAGGAATTTCAGCCTTGAGCAATTTCAGTGGCTGAAGCCTAAGTTTTAATCACAGATCTTCTGATGTGCTTTTATAGCGTTATGATTCCTTGCTTGATAGTGATGGTCATTTAAAGCCATTTTCTGTCTTTGGACATGTGGCTAGGGCTAGTATGTTTCTTGAGCCAAATGCCACTTATTTTCAAAGTAGTCTCTAAAGATCCCGTGGTACATTCTCAGAACAGGGAGAGAGATGAGTGTCTGTTATCCACACAGCAGGCTTTCAGGGACTGGGAAAGGGGGAATTTCTCCAAATATCATGCAGTGAAAGATGAAATATCTGAATTCAAACCATTAGACTGAGACTCACAGAATTACAGATTGCAAAAAGACCTTGAGTCCAGATTGGCCCATCACGCAGTGTGTGCATGGTGAGGTGGGGACATAACCTATGCCTTCTGTTTAATACTCTTCTTCCTATCTAACTTCCCTTTGATTGCTTTAGTAATTCCGAGGTGAGTAATTTATTAACTATTGTGAGCTGCTAATTTGGGAGGTATCAAAGATGCACCAACAGTAACATCAATAGCAGGAGAGAACTTTTTAAAAGTATAAAACATTACAAAAGATCTGGAAATTTTCTTCATCCTCCCCCAACATTGCTATGCAAAGCTTATTAAAGACTAGAAAATTTCCAAAGAACTTCTTAAACCTTCACTGTGGAAACTATTTGGCAGTTCCAAAATAAAAAAAAAATTAAGTATCATTAAAGAGTATTATAACTCAAAGAAAAAGCATTTTGCCTGTTCTCAGTGAGAGGAAATTAAAGAAGTGACATGAAATGAGATGTGTGCAAAGGGGCTGGTTATTGCATACTCGGCAGCAAGAAGCCCTAGCTCAGCGTTTGTTCATTGTGAAAGTAAGTTTGAACCTTGAACCCTGATTATAGGATGAACCTTGGCTCCTGGTCTTATTAACTAACTTGTCTTAGGTTAACTTTTCCTCCATTTACTCCTCTAGTCCTAACATACCACTTCACAATGTACTATAGATTCTACCACGAATTTCTCTGGGAATAAAGGGAAATTCAAACTTCTTAACATTTGAAGAAAAGCTCAGGTTTTATTTGATCTCTGCAATTGGGCAGTTTTTTTTTTCCATTAAATTTATTGGTACATTTTAGGTATAAAATACAGTTAGATTCATCATTGGGATCTTGTACCATTACATGAATAGCTTGGTTCTTATTTTTTTCCCTTTCCCCTGCCCTCCCTTCACCCCCTCCACCCTTCCCTATTTGCAAAGACTTTGCTTCCATTTTTTTCCTTTTCTCATGTTTTTCTTTTCCCTTCTTTGCTTTTCCCTACCCTTCCTACTTCTCCTACTCCTTTAGACCTTTTCTTCCTATTATACAATATCAATTATACATTTTTAAAATTACAATATCAATATCTAGGAGATATTACCACAGATTTTACAGAATTTAAAGGGATATAGAAAGCATATTACAAAAATCTTTTTTGAAATAAATTTGACAACTTCTAAGAAGTACCTTGGAAGACAAATTAATGAAACTGACTCTGGAGGAAATATAAAATTTGAATAGCACCTATTAAAGAAAGTATATTCCTAGCTTGAAAATCTACCTATATGACAACAACAGGCTCATAAACATTTTAACTGATGAATTATATCAAACATTTAAAGCAGAAAAAAGAAGGAACACTTCTCCCCTCATTTTAGGAAATCATCATTGTGGTAATACTAAAACTGGATAAAGATAATAGAAGAGAAAAGTATGAACATAGATAAAAATTTATTTAACAAGACAAACTATTAGAAGTCAGATCTGGCAGGATGTAGAAAGTGGTTTTATTATAGGGATGGCAGAGTTGGTTCAGCATTGGAAGATCCACCCCCAAAAGTCATCATTTTAACAGAGGAAAGGAAAAAGCCATGTGATCCTGTCAGTAGTTGCAGAAAATGTATGGACTAAATTCTACAGCTGTTCATGGTAAAAGCTATATCAGGAGACTAGAAGTAGAACAGAACCTTCTCAACAAATCAAAGACATGTACTCCATACTTGCAGCAAAAATGCCTTATATGAATGGAAAAGATACAATGCTTTCTCGCTAAGGTGGGGAACAAGGGCAGATATGCCTCCTCTTCATCTGTCCATTAAACTTTGAAACATAGGCCCAAACCAAAGTAGTCTGGCAATAAAAAGAAACAATTAGCATAGGATTGGCAAAGTAGAAGCAAAATCTTTATATGTAGATGAAATGATCATCTACAGAGAAAATACTAAGAAATCTCTAGGAGCCCCTAGAACTTGTATTTGAATTTAGCAGGATTAGAAAACACAAGGTATATATAAAAATTCAGGTCTATGTATACTTGCTATAAATGAAGAATTGGATATTGAAATTTAAAAGTTATGAAGGGGTACAAAGGACCTAGAAAAGTAAAATGAAACAAAAAACAGTGTTGGAAGACATTTATTACCTAATTTTAAGACTTCCTCTAAAGCTACAGTAATTAAGGCAGTGTTGGTGTAAGGAAAGACATATAAATCATTTGAATAAAACAGAGAATCTAGAAATAGAACCACATATATATGGTCCACTGAGTTTTGAAAGATTATTTAACATTAACATTTTATAGAACAAAAACTCAATTCAAGAGCAGAGGAAAAGATAGTGCTTTCAGCAAATGGTACTAGAACACCTGGTATCTGTATGTAAAAAATTAATCTCAACCCTTTATTTCCATACATAAAAATAACTTGAAAGGATCTATGAACCTAAATATGAAAGACTAAAGCTATAACTTTAAGAAGAAATTATAAGGGAAAATCTTCATGAATTTAGAGTAGGCAATAATTTCCTAGGATATACAAAACATGATGTATAAAAGAAAGAAATTGATAAATGAGATTCCATCAAAATTTAGAACTTTAAATGACATCATTAAGAAAATGAAAAGTAGTCCTTAAACAGTCCATATTTATAATACATATAACCTAAGACCAGAATATATATAGAACTCCTACAGCTTACAACCCAATTAAAAAGTAAACATAAGAAGATGATAAATAGCCAGTACAGATATGTATTGACTTATCATTGTCATGACTTTTTCTTTTTGTTGGATTCTTCCCCTTTGGGTGTAATTTCTTGTTGTGCCCAACGGATTCATTCTGCTGGCCTTCATGGGGTTATGATACTCTTTGTCTCTTCCTAGGATATCTAATCTAAAATTTTTGGAGTGCTGGTTCGGTATTCACGAAGTTCTTAAGGTGCTCTTTGTCATGAAAGTATCTTATTTCTCCATCCATTTTGAAGGATAGTTTTGTAGCGTAGATCAATCTGTGTTGGAGGCTGTTTTCCTTTAGGCCTTGAAATATATCACTCCAAGCTCTTCTAGCCTTGAGGGTTTGCATTGAGAAGTCTGCTGTGATTCTGATGGGCTTTCCTTTGTATGTGATTTGTTTCTTTTCTCTAACTGCTTGTAGAATTTTGTTCTTCTCTTGGGTTTCCAGAATCTTAACAATTATATGCCTATGTGTAGATTTTTTTTTTGATCAAGGCTATTTGGAGTCCTATATGCCTCACTTATCTGTATGTCAAGTTCTGTCTGCTTGGGAAATTTTCTACCCTCACTTCTGCAAACAGTTTTTTTATGTCATCTGCACTCTCTCCTGTTTCTTCATTGACTTCAATCAGTCTTATGTTATTCTTCTTTGCATTGTCTAGTAGCTGCTGGATTGATTTCTCATGGTCCCTTACTATTTTAAAGCAATTTTTCTTTTCCTGGTCACTAATTGCAGTCTTATCTTCTATGTCTGAAACTCTATCCTCACATTGGCTCATTCTGCTGTGTAAGCTTTCAATGGAGTTTTTAGTCTCCTGGAAATCTGTTTGTATATGTTTCATGGATTCCATTTGTTTCCTGTGTTGGGATTCCATCTTTTTCCTCACTTCCTGTATTTTTTTTTTTAATCTTCATCCTCTGTAGATTTATTAATCATGTCTTGCACTATGAGCACAATCTCTGCTGTTATCTGAGAAGTTACTTCCGATTTTAATTTTTCCAGATCCTCTTTTATTGCCTGTTCACGGAGTCCAGGTGGTTGCGTATCAGAGTGTTCCATCTCATTTCCCTTTGGGGTTGCTTTAGGTGATCAGAAAGTCTGGTTTTGAGACTTGTTTATATGTCTTCTCATTTTGACTGGGTGGGGAGTGTTGCTGGCTCCCACACGGCTCACCTCCTGTGTGCTGTGGCAGGGGGTGATACTTTGGCCTGGAAGCCTCCTCCGGGACACTGGGAGCAGCTCACCTACTGTGTGCTCTGGGCAGGTTTAGTTAATTTTGCATGGCTACAACTTTATTTATTTACTTGGGTCATGATAGGTTCATTTATAATAAGTTATTTTCCCAATTAAGGCTTATTAATATATTGAATTAAAGTCAGAACTTCAGTGCAAAGAAATAATGTTTCGTTAGGGCTGTCACTGCATGGGGCATATTTCTACTAAAGAATTACTTCTTGTTTATCTAAAATTCAAATTTAGGCCTGAAGATTTAGTTCAGTGGTTCTGCTGCCTGCCTCACAGACACAAGGACCCAAGTTTGATCCCCGGTACCAAAAAAACACCAACCAAACAAAAAAAACCCAAAGTAAAATTCAGATTTAACTGAGTATCACATATTTAAATTCAGTAACCCTATTTGAACTATGTAATAGATGAGTCCTAAAATTTTGTGTTTTGGTAAATATTTTGCAGATAAAATCATACATTAAATGTTTTAGGGAGCTAAGTATCTATCCTTTGATTAAGACTTGCAAAATAAATCCAGGTTTTTATATATCTGGCTTATGTTTGGTACAGTATACTTGGGGGCATTTTATAAATTCTATTTAAAAATGGTTTACTTTAAATATCAACTATTGTTCATCTTCCCTCACCACAAATTATACTATTGCATAACTTGCAATCTACAACACAGTTTAGAAGTATATTATTCTCCATTCACTAAGTACTATGTGTCATGTTTTTTGAGATGTCTTACAGGGAAAGGGTAGTCTGCTATGAATTTTGTGAGGTTTTTTTCCTTGCATTCTCTCACCCATTAATACAAAAGAGTTCCACCAAAGACTTTGGTATGTGTAGTAATAACATTTATTACATGATTATTGTGTGCCAAGACATGTATGTATGCATTATTTTGTTGAATCCTGATAATTCTCTGCTCTCAGTACAATTATTACAAGTTAAGCTTCCCTAACCCAAAAATATAAAATCTGAAATTATCCAAAATCTGAAACTTTTTGAGTGCCAACATGATGCCATGAGTAGAAAATTTAGAAAATTCCACCTTGCTCTTCCTCATGTGACAAATCATAGCCAAAAGACAGGTGTAGTAAAACTATTGCATAAGGGGTATATGAAACAAATGAATTTCATGTTTAGACTTGGGTCTTCTCTCCCAAGATATCTCATTAAGTACATTAAAAAATTCTGAAATCTAAAAAAAATCCAAAATAAGATACACTTCTGGTCCCAAGCATTTCAGAAAAAGGGAAATCCATCCTGAATTTCTGTTTTACAGATGAGGAAACAGAAGGCCTGGTAACTTGCTAATGGTTTCCCAATTAATAAGTGAAAGTGCTTTGATTTCAACCCAGGCCTGATTCCAGTATGCCTTGGAACTCTTGCCAACACCAAAATATTTCCCACTGGTTGACCTGGTAGAGGGCTCATTGTGGACCTTGTGAAATATGGGAGGTGTAGCGACTATTGAGAGAAGGGAAAACCCAAGAAGATTTACCAATATCAACTAGGAAAGCTTAGTTCTGTGGCATCCTGTAGAGACATGGAGAATGTAGAGGTTGACTCTGTCCTCTTACGAGACAGTTAGTGATCTAAATCCCAGGATTTGATGCTTTATCAGAAAGGAAACTACACATTATTTACAAATGCTTGTAAGTTAAGGGGTCTGTGCCTTAACCATTGTGTACCTAAGAATCGCCTGCCGATTGTATAAAAATCATACATTTGTATAAAAATTTCTGAGTCCAGGCTTAGAGATTGATTCTGGACAGGTCAAACCTAATCTTGGTGCCTCCCATTTTGCAGCTGTGTTGCACTGAGCCAGTATGCACATGCTTCCAGAAATGCTAGCTGAGAGCAGGAGCTGCTGGAAGCCAGGAATGTGTCTTACACATCTTTGCTGGAGCAGAACAAGATGCGTAGTAAACATCCAATAAAAGCCAAGAGTTGCAATGAATGCTGACAGGGAAGGGTTTCCGTGGACATTCCAGGCTGCTGGAAAGTAATCAGTTATAAATCTAATCATAGCTAGTGTCTTCTTCCAAATTTTGTATGTGTAATAGTTGACTTTGATTTCTAGGGTCTACATTTCTGGTGCAGGGATGGGATGGGAAGGGTTGCAAGTAAATATTTTTGTGTACAGAGCAACCCTTACTGTGTTCTATCAGCAAAGCCAAAGCACACTTCTTAGCATGTAAATGCATGTCTGTGCATTGCTCCTTTCCAAAGCTGACACTGGAGATTAGAGTCGAGCTGTAAACTTGTAAAAAGCCTTTGAGGGAAACCCTTAATGAGGAACTGATCCTTTTAAATTCAAGTCTAATTACTTTTACAGCAACATTTCTATTTTGGATGTGTCCCACGAATAAGGATTCTTTTATGCCATTGATGCAATATCGACCCCTTCATCTCAGCAGAAAAAACACCCAACATGTGGCCTGACTGACAGATCCCAATGAGAAAGCCAATGACTCTTTTCTGCTTGAGTAGCTGGCTCAATTTCAAAGGCCACCAGAAGAGAAAAGCTTGGATCCCATGTTGGCAAGCCCTTGAAAATATTTTCATCTTTTCTTTGTGATTCAATCATTTGCTTCCTCTATTCACAGGGAGTAACAACTAACCTGAGTACACGAGCCCTTCAGAAGAGTGCCCTATGGGTTCCAGGAAGTTGGAAGGGTTTTTATGGTCATTTTAGTTACATGGACACATGCTTTCTCAATGTCCAATATTTGATGGGAACCACATGGAGGCAATTTGGCAATCGTATTTTCACCAATTGCATTTAGGGACATGGCCCTAGGAGATGTTTATAAATTGTCCCAACACCGTAGAGTAAAAAGGCTACAGTTGGCCCTTTGTATCTTGTTTTTGAATTTGTTATATATAGTTAGACATATGATGCTTTTGTCTACTGAACTTGCACATATTTTCCTTATTATTTCCTAAACAATACAACATAACAACTATTTACATAGAATTTATATTGCATTAGGTGTTATAAGTCATCTAGAGATGACCTAAAGTTTGTGGAAGGATGTGTGTAGGCCACTTGCAAATACTATGCCATTTTATATAAAGCACTTGAGCATCTGAAGATTTGGTATCCATACCGGGGTCCTGGGACAAATTCCTCATGGATACTGAGGGATAAGAATGCTTAAAATACCATCTCAGGTTGGTATAGGAAGAATTAGGCCTCAGTTTGCCTCTATTAACACCCACAATAACATGGGGTTTTTGTTTCATTTATACAGATAGCATTTTTTGTTTTTGATGGCAAATAGGAAGACAACATGGGAAGAGCACTATGTTAGGAATTAAAAGGCTTTCACCTATTTGCACACCGAAGTGCACTTGATTTACATCATAAAATGTTTCTGTGACCTGCAAAGCTTTCTACAAACAGAGAGTATTATAGTTTTGGTGTTCACTCACCAAAAAGTGTGGGTGAAAGAGTGAGACTGATGCAGAGGGATAGGCATGAGGAGAGAGCATGCAGCCCACCTTGCCACCAGGTCCTAAGGATAGGCAAGCAGTGTCACTCCTACTGTCTTTTGTATAGTGTTCTGGGAAAGATGTGGTTAGAACCCTTCAGCTACTAACCTGAGCATGAGAGAACACTAGTTTGGGCTAAAATAGGGGCTAAAATAAAACAAAAACTGGCTCTGCCACTGTGGCTTTGTGATCAGGGGCAAGTCATTTAATAACTCTGAATTCCCATTTTTTTCCATCTGCAAGAGCCAACATACAGAGGAACTGGTGCCACAAAGAACTATGCACATTGTACTCAATGTGCGTACTCAATGAAATCAGTTATTAATTGCTAGCAGGGATTCTTCAGTGTCAGGTTTTGTCTCAAGATTTCTGCCACAAGTCTTCCTCTGGCAAGTCCTGCAGTTGTTACGTGAAGTCAAGCTCTTTTTTAATGCTTCTCCATTAGTATTCTGTGCAGCAAACATGGTGCAGGTGGGCGCCAAGGTCTTCTCTGATTCTTAGCATCAAAATAGTTCTCATCGATGGAGGTGGACGTTTATTATGATGGATGAAGGCATCAAGGCAACAAGAGCATCAAAACAATAAAAATTAAGGAATTAGGGTCTCAGAGGCAGTCTCATTTCTGGAGTCAGAGGACACACATTCAAACATTGGCACCATCAACTACTTTTTGTGTGACCTGCGGCAAGTTACACAATCTCTTTACGCCTCACATTATTAATACATAAAATGGGGATAATGATGCTCATATAGCACAGGAAATTCTCATAGGATGATTATAAGATCTAAGGGAAAATATGTACAAAGTGCTTAGCATATTGGTACCTTTTGATAGATGTGGATCACTATGAGAAAAATGTAAAAAAGGCTGAGATAAAAGCTTAAAAGTGGTTCAAAGACTATCTTTAAGTATATTATGCAAAATGTAGAGTGTGAGAGAAAATAAGACCAAATTTCAGCAAGAAAGATTTAGGGTATCATTAAGAATAATATGACTTTAAGGATAATTAAACATTTGGATGGAATTTTATCCTGCTTCTGGTTTCTTATAGGTTTCTTCTTCTAGTTCTTAGCTTTTGTGAAGCTGCATATTAATAGACTAGCAACCAAAACAAAGCTTTTAAAAATATAGTTACAGTCATTTGCTCCAAATACAACTCCTGGCAAATAAAATTGCAGTCAGTGATGCCGTGATTACAGAAAATGAAAAGTACTCCTGTAGCTCAAACCTAATTTTAAAGATCCTACAGGGAGCAGCTAGTGAATCGAGATTGAGTATCAGCAGATGGCAACAATGACCATCCCTACCTACTGTGCGCTTACACACAGGGGGATTAGCTTTAGTTTCTGTCTCAAGAAGAGCACAAACAAAACTGGGGATGGAATGTCAAGTAGACAAGAAGTTGGGGAGACTGGCTTTGTGTGTAGTGCTCAGTAGACTTCGCTGACCTTCTCTCAGCAGCTGCTCATTTATTCTTCATAGTAAATACTATATATTATGGATAATTTTATCCCCAGGGAACTGAGGTTGAGGTGGTAAGTCTCAGGCTTAAGGAGCAATGGGAGCAGGGCTCAAGTGCAGGCCCCTTGGGTACCTCATTAGCTTGCATGGCCATGCACTTTTGCTTTAGAACACATGGTGGTACACTGGGTGAAAGATTATCAGAGGTGTCCAGAATAGGGATGAAGGAGCTTGAGGAGGGAGCTCTGTGGGTCTTTGTGGAGAAGTTGTGCATTGAATGGGGTTCTGAGAATGGGGTATTCATCAGGCTCTTTGCAGGCAAAGGAAACCTACTTAGGTTCACTTAGTTACATAATAACAGAATCAACAATTCTTTCATGTCATCTCTCGACAGCCCCATCCTTCTTTTCTAGTCAAATGTGTGGTCTCCTGAGTTACCCAGTGGGTCACCATAGATGTGAACTGTGAGTTTCTCCTTAGTTCACTGGGGTGAAGCCATACGCAGTGAAAGTAGGTTGCAATGGCCGGCCATGGTGTGATACAGGAAGATGAGGACTGGAGAGTTCAGGTTTGAGGTAGGAGGGGATGAAGGACTACTGATAGTTGAGTCCATTGGGTTTTGGGTGAAGATATCATCCACAATCTTGATATCTTAGCCCATTTGTGCTGCTATTATAGAATGCTGTGCATAGGGTAATTTATAAAGAATTATATAGTTTTGAAGGCAGGGAAGTCCAAGATCAAGGCACTGGCATTTGGTGTAGACCTTCTTAGTATATCTTCTCATGGCAGAAGGCTGGAGGGCAAGAGCTAGCTAGCTAGTATATGAAGCCTCTTTTAAAGGGATCTTAATTCCATTGACAAGGGAGTAGCCTGATTGATGACATAATTATCTCTCAAAGGTTCCAACTCTCAATATTATCACATAGACAACAGCTGAATTTTGGAGGGGATTAAGTTGCACTGTGAATTTTGGAGGAGATAAAAACATTCAAAGCATAGCACCTGATAGAAGCATATTCTATGGAGACATGAGGATGCTGAGAATACATCCTTATGGTTACAGTTGTAGCCAGAGTTCTGAGCTCTAGCCTTTCTCCTGCTTCTTGCTGACTTGGGAGAATTGCAGCCCAGCTGCTTGGTCAGCAGGGCCCATGGGATAGTGGAAGACAGAGTGTTACCTGGGAGAGTGTAGGCGACCAATGCAGCTGCTGGTAACATTTTAATTTATCTGTTCTACTAGTGCTGAGTGAGAATAAGCCAGGTAGGTGTTTGCCGGAGGTGCTTCACCAGTCTCAGGATGAGGGAAGAATGGTGTTTAGGGGAGTAAACAATAAGCCATGCTTTTGAGCAATAACAGGGTCCCCTGGGCTGGGCTCCGGTACCTGTCTGTAGTCATGCTGTCCCTGCTCATGGAGCCACGGGGGAGATGAGAGGAGGCTGTGTTGGGAAGGAGGCTGCTCTGGAGCAGGTATGGTGATTCCCTTCCATGATGAGTGGCCTCACCTACAGAGATAATTGACAATGTGCCTCTGGAGGTTGGGCTCTTTGCTCTGCCTCTGTAATGCCACCACTGATTCTGTTTGGAGATTTTCTCAAGTTACTATCACAACCAGTGGTTCTTAAACCCGATTCTTTCTCAGAGTCACCTGGAAGGCTTGTAAAACACAGATTCCGGGGCTCTACTCCCAGCCTTTCTGATTCAGTGGGTCAGTGTGGAACCCAAGAACTTACATTTTTAACCTATCCCAGATGGTGCTGGTCTGTTCACCATGCTTTGAGGACCCCACTGCTATAAATCATGTTTAAGCGCCACCAGTTATGAGCATTCTGAGTTCAAGAAGACATTGACTTGTTCAGCATGTAAGGAGAAAATCCTATTAAGGGCCCCAAAACAAACTCACTAAAAGACTCTGAGGAAATAGTAGACAGGGTAAAATTTTAGACCTGAAATCTGCCCAAGGCAGAAAGAGTAACACTTGTTAGCTCATATTAGAACTGTCTTCTGGAATGCTTTGGGCAAAGTGATTTCTTTGTCATATGTCATGAGAAGAGATTTCGCCTGGTTTTTTGGGAAAGACCTCACACTAAGAAAAGAAAATATGATGACCAAGAAATCTATCTTTTATTCCCACCTGCTATCCTGAGACAATAAATGTCTCTTAGAAAAGAGAAAGTATTTATGTAGTGTCTACTAGCTGCTGTGCATGGTAGCATTTCCCCATATCACTTCTGGTATCAAAACCTGTGAAGTCTATGGTATTTTTATTTTATAAATGAAGAATATGAGGTACAGAAGCACTGAGACACACATTCAGAATCGCAAGGCTATATAGAAGTGCCTGGACTTTAGTACTCTGTGATGGTTTGAAACCAATAGTGAGTGAAGGTGAGTTGAATAGGTGAGTGGAAGCAAATGCAGCTTTCAGGCAGCTCTGCCATCATGAAAGGAAACAACCAACACTTGTAGTGTGCTGTGTTGCTCAGCTGTGATGCACAATGGGTTAGGCATATGAACTGCATTTTTGCCTTCATGACAGTCTCCATTACTATGAGTTTATTAGAATGTACATCCATGATTAAGTTGGGGAGTATAATTGGCAGAGGCAGGACTTAAAAATACATATCATGTTTACCTCAAATCTGTGTTATCTTGATTTATTGTTGAAAACTCAGAGATCTTTAGAAAGAGAAGTTTAAATATTTAGGACCAAAAAGATACAGTCATGAATGAGTGGGAGTTATGGATAAAAAAGATAAAGAACAAAAAGTGTGCCAGATCAGGACATCTAGTGGTATTGACATTGACTTGATTGGCTAAGAAGCTTTCTTTCTCCCACTGCCCACTTTGGTGCTTTTCTCAGGTATGTAAGCATTCAGAGAAACTGAAATAAGCTGCAGCAGGAAGAGCTGGTGGATCTTACTTATGAAGAGTTTAACACAGGGGCTGCTACAGTCAGTGCTCAACAGCATTAGCTCCTGCTGCTGCCCTGGACGTCACTCATTTTCTTCTTCTCCTTCTCCTCCTTCTCCTTCTCCTTCTCCTTCTCCTCCCTCCTCCCTCCTCCTTCCTCCTCCTCATCCTCTTCCTCATTCTCTTTCAACTCCTCCTCCTCCCCCTCTTTCTCTTCCTCTTCCTCTTCTTTTTCATCTTCGTCTTTGTCGTCTTCTTCTTCTTCTTCTTCTTCTTCTTCTTCTTCTTCTTCTTCTTCTTCTTCTTCTTCTTCCACCATTATCACTGTGTATCTTTGAGTTAGAGTGAGGGTAGTAATTAGGTGGGCATCAGCTGCAGTGAGTAGAATCAAAGAGGAAAAAATTCATTGCAAAGAGCAGACCACATTAAGTCATGGCAATTTCCTGAAATTTTGAGGTTGTGATTTAGAAGGCAAGTAGGAATTTATTGAAGAAGGTCAGGTGGAGGAATTGGGGAGGTGGGAAAGCAGTAGACATCTGTCTAGAGGGAAATATGGATCTGTCCATGAGAAGCACTTGGTGGGTCCTCGTTTTCAGTCCAGAAATTTTGAATTTGAAATTGAATTTGAGTTTGAAATCCAGAATTTGAAATTTTGGTGCCTCTTGCTGAATCATAAACTAATTGATCTGAAGACTTGTGTTGCTAAGAAATCCTGGTTGGTACATGCATTTTGCTGTATTTAAAGTAGTGCTCTGGAAAATAGTCTTGGCAGGGAAATGATGGACAGAAAGCCACATGGGAAGAGGAAGGACAGAAATGGATGTGGCTGCACATTTAACAGAAGGGCAGAGAAGCAGTGAGCAGATGACAGGTCAGAGCAGCCACAATAAGGCTGTTTCAAATTGATTTCCACACTGCATAGGGAAGAAATAACAGGTGAGAGACTGGACTTTTTGTGGGAGGTGAAATGGCGATGAGGAAGGACAACTGCCAACTGTCATACAGCTGGGGAGATAAACAACTGGCCAGATGTTTCAGAGACAACCTGTGTGGCAATCCACACACACGCCAGTCATCCAGATGGTCCAGTAAACAATAGCCAACTGGGGCAGTTGCCTTCGTATTTATGAACTCATGGGCTCTCTGTGGCGTGCCTGCCAATGTGTGGGACACGAGGAGACATGGGTGATGAAACCCAAAGCGATCCCCATTTCCTCAGAGCTAATTAGGAACTTGGTAAAAGAACAGGAGGCTGGCACAGAGGTGAGAGGGGAGCCTGCGGGAGCTAGCAGAGCCCAAAGCTTGATGTTCCGTGCTGTGATTGATGAGCAGTGACTGGAGGGTGCAGCCGTCAGAACATCCTGTTCCTGTCGGTCGAAGAGCAGGAGGCATTAGCAGCCTGGTGATGTGGCCTTGGCTTACCTTTCCCATAAGTCTAGCCTTTTCTGCATCCTGGGACTGAGCAACACAGGATTCTTGGCACTATTGACAGATTTCCTTATCCTTGACAGCCTCTCATTTTCCTACTGCTCCAAGAGAATTAACGAGGGGAGTTTTTCAGCCAGAAGCAAGCAGCCCTGAAACCTGTGGCCACTGGTTGTCCTTGAGGGTGGTTGCTGGGAAAGCAGCCATGAGTGCAGGCTGGGAGCAACACCTTCTGTCTTGTGTTAGCCTGCATCAGCCCTTCAAGGCCCTCTTTGGCCCTCCTGAGGCCATATCCAATCTCACTTGAGAAAACTCCCTGTCCCAGTGTTTTAAATTTTGAGCTCAATAATGTTTTAAATGTGGAAAAACATGAGGGGGACATGAGAAAGAGCTAGCAGTTAACACAAACAAAACTTCAGCTAGGAGAAATCAGGACTAAGTGCCACTTGGGTGATGCAAGAAGTCCCAAATCCCTCGCCAGTAAAAACTAGGAAGGGACAGCAGAGAGGAAAGGGTGTGTGGAGTGTGAGGCTGCTGACGTGGAGGAGGGAAACAGGAAGTGGGCCTGAGTGGCAGGAGGAGGAGGTGAGGAGGCCAGGGCCCTTGACCCCGGCAAGTGCAGAGAGCACTAGTGACAAAAGAGGCCAGTGTGCCTCAGCTGGGTGGCTAGGAAGTGAGGCCCGGAGGTAGGGCAGAGGCAGGCCAGGGTTAGGACACAGAGGCCTCATTTGGAAGTGGATTATTAACATGAACTAACAGAGGTGGTAGTGGTGGGGGTGTAGTGGGAGGTTTGTGGAGGGGCTGCAGTGTTGTCAAGGGCTGTATTTTCCTTGGGAATTGGGAAATAGGGAGATAACTGAGAGACCAATGACTTGCCTGAACAGTGAGGGCTGAGGAAACCTTGTTAAATTAAACTACCGAGTCCCCAGTCTAAAATTTCTCATAGAATGATTAAAAAATAGGCCTTATTTTCTCAGGTGAGAAAATGCTTGCCGGCCCTCCTGACACCATCTGATTCCTTCAGCTCCATGTAACTCTCCCTTTGATACCACTGCATGCCATCTCACACCTACAACTGATGCTTTAGTCATGGCTACCTGCTGTCCTTTCCCTTCTGACACTCTCAGCAGCTGCTTCTTTTGTCTGCTTTCTGTAATTTAAACCCTTTTGCAGCAGAGAATGGGAGCCATTTGCGATGAGATTGGGGCTCTGTTTATTAGCTGTAGGCAGTTTTCAGGTTGGGCATTCTGGTCAGTTGGAGGATGAACAAGAGTGGGAACCTTGGATTTTACACTGGTCTCCACTCTACAAGCTGTACTGAGTATTGATTCTGTGCACAGTACTGCCTGGGTTTTGGGAGGGGTACAAAGCTGAAAGCAGCCCCAAGCAGTCCATTCCTCTTTCTCTCTACACCTGGGGTTCCAGAAAGCATTCAGGGAGCTTAATATCCACCTGGACAATCAGGCATTTTGTACTGTAATAAATAACTGCATAGTACAGTTGAATCACTACTATAAACATGGCCGATTATGGTAAGTGAACTAAGAGGTGTCTAGATTGCAATGCCTTGGGAGTTCAGAGGAAGAGAGATTTACTGTGCATATCAGAATTGTGTGCAAGAACAAGTTGTACTGGGAGCAGATAAATGACCTATTCATTTCATAATAATACAATAAATAAAATATTATTGACATGACTGGCAAAACTGCTAATACTGTGAAAGAGCATTGTGAAAAAGTCTGACGTATAAATAACCATGGGCTCGTAGAATCACAGAATCTAGGGTGTTAGCACTGCAAGTGAGCTTGGAAGGCATCCAGTTCAGCCTCTTCATTTTGCAAATTTATAAGCAGATGTCTAGAGAGGTTAAGCCAATTGCTCAAGATCCCAGACCTAGTTTGTGGCCAAGGCAGGGCATGGGGTTAGGCCACCTAACGTGCTCTTCCCAAAGCTCTTTTCACACTGGCATTGTGACCTCAGCCCTATCTTGGCTCTGCTAAGCAGTATGTCCTAATGTGTCCTCCTTCCATGTGGGAGATCCATCCCCCTTTCTTACCAAACCCCCTCATGGCTTCTCTGGAGCATTTCCTGATGGTCCTACGGTGTGACGTATGAGTGACAGTTCTTTTCTAAGGACTTAGGTACCCAGAGCTGGAGAACAGTACAGAAGAAGGAGAGCAAGAATGACATGCTGGAGTATGTGTTGTTTTTGTGATTATGTAAAAGAAATGTTCATGTGGAATCTAAAAATGATGACCCAAAAGGTAGGACAGTGGTTACCAGCAGCTGGGGAGGATAGGGAAGAGAAGCAATAGGGAGAGATTGGTCACTGGGTAGATTTTCACGAAGATGGGAGGGATTGAGTGTTGGGTGTTCTAACCCACAGCAAGTGACTGCAGTTAGCAGGAATGCAACATATATTTAAAAATAGCTAGAAGAGAGGATTATGATGTTGTCACAGCAAAGAAATGATAAATATTCGAGGTGATGTATATGCTAATTACTCCAATTTGATTATTAAACAATGTATATATAAAAACATCACTCTATACCTTATAAACATATACAATTATTATGTGTCAATCAAAAATAAAATAAAACTTAAAAATAGTAGAAAAAGAAAATATTAAGTTTGAAAGGAAAAAGCCTAGTCGCTTTGGCTCCTTTCCTCCTGCCCTATCTAACTTCTGTGGTATGAGCCCAGATTTTCTTTCACCTTCTCACAGATCTGTTCCCCAACTTAGCAGCCATGTGTGCAGCCCAGCATGGGACCCAAGAAGAGAAGCCAGCCTGTGGGATTTGTTCTCACTCCATTAGTCTTTGTCTCTGTTGGTCAGTCTGTTTCTTCTTCCATTTGCCTTTCTTCTATCATTCTCTCTCAGACATCCCTCTCACTTTTAAGAACTGCACACTTTCTCTCTCATCCTATTTTCCTTCCTTACTAGATTGATTTTTCATTTTGCCTTCCTCATAACTAGTATTGTGGCATGGCCCCAAAACTACCTCCTGACTTTGTCTCAGCATTTGACTCCAGGCTTCTGTTTCAATCTTGCCATGTATCCAGATTCATCACTCATGTCCTATTACAGCTTATTGACCCAGTCCCTCTCTTCCCCCCGGACAGCCAATGGGTTGTTACCTTGGGCATGTGTGTCCTCTGAACCACTTACCCTAGACCAGGATTGTTTGTACAAAGCATGGCCATCTGCAGTTGTCCTTAATTCTGATTTATAAAAGGTAATCATGAGCTCAGCTTTTCTGGTGTACACTCATTCTGTACAGAAAATTTCCCCCACTTTCCATGACACAAGTGGTAAATGATCTTACCTGCCTCTGACCCCTGGGCCTGTTGATTATGGGGCTCATGTGGCACTTTTTCGGCTGTGCCTTGGATCATAAAGGCCTCCCACTTCTTTTCTGGCACTGGAATGAACTCTACAGCAGAATATGGACCCAGTCCTGGGCATTTTCGTCAGACTTAGCACATTATCTTGCACAGAGAAGCTCAGAATAAAAGATTCTAAAGTAGCTTCATTTGAACTAATGTGACAAATTTCTACTACTCCTTCTGGAGATGAAATCTACTTGGGAAACTAAGGTATGGATACATGAAAGGGATTTCTCCCTAAAATTACTAATTAACAGTCACCACCACCATCATTTATAGAACCTTTACGCCAGGTGCTGTTCTAAATATTCTTCATCTCATGTAGTCCTAACACCTCTATAAGGGAGATATGATTCTCCTTTTACAGATGAGAAACTAAACCTCATGAGGGTTAGGAAGCTCATCTCAGGTTACAGAAATAATAAGGGTATGACCTGGGTGTTCAACCCAGGCAGGCCTAGTACCATCTCTGGTGTAAGTTTTAGGCATCCACTGGTAGGGATGATGGCACAATCCTCATCCCTATCTCTTTTTCAGCTGCATCCATTTCATTTCTAAATGTACTTAAGTGCTGTTGTCCTTTGTGTACTCAATGGTATTACCACACAGCTGGTGATTTTTTTTCATGCTGTAGATTGTCCTTCCAAAATAAATCATGAGTTTCCCCCTTTCTAAAGCTATGTGATAGCCTTTGATCGCTGACATCTGGATCACCATTAAAATGTCTTTTGGAGTCACTCCCTGGGATCTTACAGACCAGGCTCCTGCAGCATGTTTCCACTTGGGTTCCTCTCTGCCTTGCATTTGGATGATTGAATGGCCCTGTGGTGCTTCTGGAATCTGCCTTCCTGTGCTCAAAGTCTCACTGCTCAGCCTGCTTTGCCCTTCTGATGGTCCCACTTGCCTTCTGGACTGTCAAGCTCAGAAGCACTTGCACCCAAGTACCTTTGACACTCCAGTTTGCCTCCTCTTCCCTCTGTGCCTCTGTTCATTGGCCTGTTCCTCTCTTGGCCCCACCAAGCACTGACAGTCACTATTCTTCCATTTTCCTGAGATTGCTGCCAGCCACTCTCTTCTATGTCTTTGGAGTCTTCCTTCAAAATTCCATTACTGTTCCTCTTATTCTAGTCTCCTCTTTGCCTCTTGTTAAGGCTAGGCCTCTGCTGGGATCAGATTTCTCTGTTCTATGAGAAAGCAGCTGTTCTGCCATTCATGCTTCCGCTCTGCATGCATTTATTTAGCCTCTTCTGTGTGCTATGGTAGGGGTGTGAGGGTACAGAGATGGACAACATAGTCTTAGGATTTTATTTAAATATTTTATTCCTTGCCTCACACATGCACAGCCTCCCCTCCTATCAGCATCCCTACCAGAGGGGTACATTTGTTACAAGCACTGAACCCACACTGACACATCATTATCACTCAAGACATAGTTGATACTAGGGTTCACTCCCTGTGTTGTACCTTCTATGGCTTTGGACAAGCATGAAATGACATGTATCCACCATTGTAGGATCACATAGAAAAATTTTACTGCCCTAAAATCCTTCTGTGTCTTAGCAATTTGTTTTGTCGTTTTAGGATTTTTTTAAAAAAAGGCTAGTAAAGGACATTGGAACATAAACAAATATTCGCAAGGTCATTTTAACAGTCAAAAATGGTGCTATTGACAAAAGGCTGTTGGTACACAGGATCTGGGAATAGTAAATACTCTTTAGTGGGATTTGTGAAAGTTTAAGGGTCCAGCAGGATATTTACATTCTATGTTTGCAAAAGATTAGAGTGTCCTGAGCATGTGAGGCTGAGGGGACAGCTGAGCAGTGGACACAGGTATGAGGACATTTGAGGGAACATAAAGTGTGGTATATCAGGGTGGTTAAGAATGAGGACTCTTGAAATCCCATTGATGTGGATTTGAATCTGACCTCTGCCACACACTTGCTCTGTGATGTTGGCCAAGTCACTGGACCTCTGTAAACCTCAGTATCTTCAACCACAAAATAACAATCATAGTGGTTCTTTGTAGGGGCCCTGTCAGGGTAGGTGTGTGATGCCTGCTCTTATCCCAGTGGCTCACCTGTATTCTGGGACCAGATGTCAGCCAGTGATGTGGAGGCAGAGAGTTTGTGGGAATGTGACTCAAAAGGCATATTGTAGAGGCCATGAAGCCTGATTAAAGAGTTTGGACTTTGCTCAGTGACTTTCAATCTTGAGGGTGCATAGGAATCCCCTGAGAATTTGTTACATGCAGATTTCTTCATCCATCTCCTATATCTTGGTTGTGGTGGTCTGTTGTATTGCTCAGGAATCCTGGTTTTTAACAGTTCTGCTGTAAGTGGGCCAGATCACACATTGGTCTTCATCATGGAGCAATCATAAAGCATCTTGTAATATCTCTGAAAAACAAATAAGGAGTTTACAGATACAGAAAGAGGTTTGGAGCTTTCTTAAGGCCAGACACAAATTGGTCAGGAGCTGGAGCTAATCCCCAGGCAGGCTTCCTGACTTCAAGACCGGGTTCTTACCCCTGCATTCAAGCTCTGTCCTTACAGTGCCCAGTGAAAGCCAAACCCAGCCTCTGGCTGATGGGGTTAAAGATTTGCTTGGAATGGGTCTTATGTGCCCTGGCATCCATCCTAGGCATGGCCTTCCTTCTGTCTAACTTCCCTCACCCAACTACCGTAGGGGTGCAGAATAAAAATGCTTGTGCGCATCCAGGTTTCAGAATTTGACTCCTTGTAGCACTAACTGAGCACATTTTCAGAAAGGAAGAGGGCTTTTTGCCAAAACAGCACAAAATAGTATGCAGTGGACCTCACCTGGTTCTTTTTTTTTGTACCGGGGATCGAACTTGGGACCTTGTGCTTTCGAAGCAGGCAGCAGCACCACTGAGCTAAATCCCCAGCCCCTCACCTGGTTCTTTATTCTGGCTGTTGGGGTACTATCCTCTCTGCTTGGCCTCTGGAGAGGACTGTATTTCCTTATATCCCACCTGGCCACTCCTGGTTTCTCTCAATACAAGAAATCATCTGTACCTTGTTCTTATGTGGGGGAGCACCCTGCCTTTTGGCAGCCAAGGCTGTTTCTCTAAACTACCTAGATAGCTCTAAATATCATGCAATCAACAAAGAGTATCCCCTACCTGGAAAAAGATCCTGAAGACATGAACTAAGATATGGTCATGTGCCTTGGTCACAGAGTTCAGTCCATCCTGAATTAGAGGTGCTTGCTCCAGTTTCCAGTTTATTCCCTAAGCTAGCCATTTTCTTCCCCATGTTTAAATACAGAAGCACTGAGTGCTTGAGCACCCAGGGTCCCTCTTTTTGTATTATTGGCTTTTCCTGGCAGAAGCATTTGAGAATAGTGAAGGCTCCCTTTCTACTCTCCATTAAGTGCATTGCAGAGAGGAGTGAATACCCCATGCTCCCATGCTAAGGCATGACCTGGAGTTGAGAAAGGATCAGCTGCACTGGTCCCAGGTTGAGGGCAGAGCTTATAAACTGACAAGGATTGATACCAAAAGGGAAAGCCCTGGCCTTGGGGGAGTCATTGAGCTGAGGCTTGGGTGGACACAAACCTTTGCTGAGACTGGTCATCAGGCTCAGCATTTCAGCTTTTGGGATGCTGGAGGTTTTACAGAAATGACATGGCTACTCTCCCAACACCAACAGTGGCAATCAAATCATAGGCCCAGATGTTTTTGTAGTTTTCCAGAGGGTTTCTGGAGAACAGAGGGCCTGGAGGACTATAGAATTCTTTCCTTTCTGTTGACTTTGACAGTGACTGGACTGTCCCAGATATGAAACGACCTCACACTGCACTCCCAGCTGCTGTTGCTTTACTGCTCTTAGTCTGAAGTAAATAAAAACAATCATTTAGGGAGCATTGGTTCTATGCTAGGTACTTTATATACATTAGCTTAAATCCTAACCAGCTGGGGAGCTGCTTCACTCACCTCTCTTCTGCAAAGAGAAGCTAAATGATTAGCCCAGGTTGACTGAGAAGCCGGGGTTGGGGTTCAAACCTAGATTGGTGAGAGCCCCAGTGGGTTGCACTCCTGCCCTCAGGATCCCATGTCATGTTGCCTCCCTTGGAAACAGAGTCAGGTTGTTATTCTGACTGACAGAGAAGTTGCTTAGTAACCTAAACCAATCATAATGCATGAACTGTGGTTTGACAGATGACTCAGGGTAAATCGGTCCCAGCCCTGGGCATGTGCAGTTCTGGACATTCCCAGAACTCATGGAATTACTTGGAAGAAATGTAGTCATAGAGGCATTAGAGCCAAAGAGAGATAAAGTACTGGAACTGTATGTTGACAAGTTTGTCTATATAAATATGTAGGTTTTAAATTACACTGGCCTCGTGCTTTCCACTTGTACTGCTGCTGCCGTCTGAAGTTTCAGTCCAGCCACTGAGCTCCACAAGCTGCTTACATGTCAGGATGGCAGTGCTTGGGGACTGTCCCCAAGGGCCAGCGCACCAGGGTCAGGAACAAATTGACCTTTGGTGGTCTAGCAAGTGGAATTTTATATTCAATATCATCATCATCACAGTTCACTATTTTTAATGAGTACTTTGGTGAGTTTAGTTATAATTCTGGGAGAACTGGTTACCAATAGTGTCATTTTTTTTCATGTATCATCAAACACACACTCACCACCATCCTATAGGGGTGTGATTAAGGGGTAGATTCTGGTTAGTTCTGTAATCTTCAATCCTGACGCACATCACAATCACTGAGACAACAAATGAATAAATAAACAAACAACCCCTGAGCAAGCAGTAGACACATTCTGGGCTCTCATTTCTGCCTAGTCCAGAAATTTATTTGATAGAGACATTGCATTTTGAAAGCTACCCAGGTAATAATTCTGTCATAACACTAGGTTTGTGAAATCTTCAATGAACAGTCTTGGGCAAACAAAGGAACTTTAAAAAAAAACATTTACCAGCCTTTAGAAAATTTCTCACTTTGAAAATGAAAAGATTATATTAACCACAAACTCCCAGGGTCAAGGTATTAGCAAGCAACATTGTATTCTGGCTAGAACCCTGGGACATGCAAACCTTGAAGGGAACAGGTGATATTTTCATAATCATGATTTCATGTGGATTGAAAGGATAGGTCTCAGTTTGAGTTCCAGCTCTGCTAATAAACAGCTGGGTGGGAATGTGAGTGAATCACTTCACTTCTCTGTAGCTGCATTTCCTTGTCTATGAAATGGGGCATTTGCTCTGTTTGATTTCCTACTTCCCTGCTAGCTCCAATATTCTGTAGTTAGCATCTTTGCTCTCTGGAATATCTTTTTATGTCCAGTGATTTAAATCAGATTATCAAATATTTATTGAACATATGCCATTTTCCAAGAGCTAAAATTATTTGAAAAATTGAATCTAGGGAGAAGAAAGAGGCTGAGGAAGGGACAAATACCAGTGAAGAGAAATAGACGGAGTTCAACTGATAAAGAATGTTGGAAATAATAGCAACTCCATTTTGTTGTTTAGAGCCATTTTGGATGGTTAAAGTGCAGATTATAGCAAGACAATTGACTGAGAGAGTGCAGCAAACAAATGTAACTGTGTTCTCAGCCCTTTGGATGACAAATATTGCTAGGTGATAAAAAGCACTAATGCATCAGGTGCTAAGCTGGTGCTAAAATGCTGCTTCAGGAAAAATGTATTACCAGAAAGGAAATACTGGTGATTTGACTGACGGGAACAGCTGGAGGCCCCTATAATCGTCCAGAGAGGAAGCAGGAAAAAAATAAAAAAAGAAGTTGCATGTTATGTAGAAGGAACTGCTGTGAGCCGTGTCCCTCAAATGTTCTGGTTCCTGAAGATTCCTGAAGGTGGTTGACACGTCATCTCTTGATGGCTCCCAGAGCTCAGACTTAGGTGTGATTGAAAGGAGGAGCCCCAGCCCCTACGGATGCCTAAGTGTAGCTTTCTTTCTGTGAGGATCCAAGGTGCAGAGTGGGAGTTTTCAAATGGCTTTTAGAAGTGCACAGAAGTGCTGGAGGTAGACAGTGTGAATGGTGGCAGGGAGGAGATGGTAGCACCAGCAACATTTTCTTAAATCACAATTCAGTGTTGACCTGCTGTACATATATTGGGGCTCTCCATGAGGCATTGGGACAGTTTAGAGAGTCAGTAGAAATCATGGGGTACTTTGGTGGCATTAGTCACCCATTTGGCAAAACAAACTTGGGCAGAGATGGAGTTCTCAGTAAGAATGCTTTGGCTGGGACTGTGACTGGGGAGAGTTTGGTGTATTGTGTGACCAGATTTCCTGGTATGGAGAAATATGGGATAACAAGTATGCATTTGTTATCCCATACCTTCTATCATGTTTCATCCCTAACCCCATAACTGTCTGATGGTGGTGTGGAGTTGGGAAAGAGGAAGGATCCATGTAGGGAAAACATATTGACTCCTCATGGCAGTTCTCTGTGTTAGTTGCTATTATTATCCATAACTTTGAGAGGAGGAAACTGAAGCTCACAAAATTCAAAGGTCTTGTCTAAGGCAACACAGCCAAGGAGAAGTGCTAGAGAGATGTCAAGAAGTATATTGGGAAGTAATGTCCCTGGGGCTGGCTCCAAGAATACCCCAAAATATAGCCTAAGCCTGGAAGCAACCAGAACCTTCTCTGGGCACTATGGAAACCAGTAGCCAGGGAGGCAGACTGGGCTTGGGCGTCTGAGAAGAAATAGAGTGAGCCTGTTGGCCTTCAGGGACTGTGAGAGGATCCACATTATGTTGCTGTAGGACTGGTCTGAGTAGGAGAGATCTAGGAAGAACCCTATTTCTTCTCAGTTTAGCTACAAACATCCTGCAGGAGCTAAGTTAAAGCCCTGTAGCAATAATACCAGGGTCATAAAACACCAGCTGCAGTGATAGGTAATATGAAGTCATAAATAGTTGAATTTCTAAAATTTATAAAGGGTAAGTCATGGAAATAATTCAGTATTTTCCCTGAATATAAGCTGATTCATATCCTTTGAAATTTAGGGATCATAGTTTTACTGTCTGAAATAAAGAAGAGGGTATGAAGAATAGGCCCTGCCTAAACATTCCTCTTGGCATAGATGAGAAGGGAACAAAGGTGCAGTTATGGGAGGCATCCCTTCAGTCCTGGAATTAAGGCAAGGGCCTCTACTGCACAGAAGGGGGAATTTTCGTGAATCTCATACATGCTCTTCTATAAAGCTGTAGTGAACTTCAGGTGATTTTTTAGTTATTTAATACTATTTATGTAGTGCTTGCTCCTATTGCTGATCTTTTATATAACCAGACATCTGTAGAGAAACTTGCTGATGTCAGGGACACCGATACCATTTCCCTTTCCATTCTTTCTCCTGGTAGACAACTTGGATAGAGTTTCCCTCTAGTATCTCTCTGGCAATATAGATCCAAATAAAATATATGGCCTGACATACCAGCAGCCTCTCTGAGCCTCAGACACATGCTTAGAATTCCACAGTCTGGTATGAGGCAAGCAAAAGAAGCCCCAAGCAAGAAAGGCAGACACTGGGAATTTTTGAACTTACTCTGGTATTAAAGGCACATTAAATGGGGAAGGATGTGTGGAGATAGCAGCCAGGGATTTTTAGCTGACTGGAAGGACAGTCATTGTAGGAGGGAGCAGGCGCATAACTGTGTTTGTAGCCCACACATTTGGGAGATATTCCCTAGGCAGACTGTACAGATCCCTGAGTGATACCTGGTGTCATCATATGCAGAATAAAACCACCTTTGAATGAGGGGGGCACACCTACATCCTAGTCTAAGATATCTGTGTCTTCCTCCAGGCACAGAGAGTCACAACAGGGTAGATTTTTTTTTTTCCATTTAGCTTGTCTGTGTGGATATGGGTGGATTGCTTAAGGTTGGCATCCTTCCAGACTGATGGATGCCCATGTTGTATCTGTTAGTAAATATTTTAAATATGACTCCTGATCATATATACCTTCTGTAATATTGACTAGTGGGGGGTCTTCATCCAGATTCCACAGACCTCTACTCTTGTCATTGTCTTTAACCAATGACTTTATTTATTTTATTTAATAAATTTAATTTTATCCCATTTCCCCATCCCCTTATGCCCCCTCCCCTCCCTATTTACAAAAGCTTTGTTTCCATTTTCCTTCTATTTTCACTTTTTTCTTGTTCCTCCCCTTCCCATTTGAACATTTTCTTCCCATTTCCCATTTCCCAATATCTATTATACATTTAGTCCTTATTTCCACTTTCAGTTTCTCATGCCAGAGAAACAATGCAGTATTTAAACATGTGTGTCTGATTTATTTCATTAAGGGTACAGTCTCAAGGTTCATCCACTTAGCTATAAATGTCTGGAGTACATCCTTCTTTATGGCAGAGTAGTACTCCATTGTATAAAAATCTTCTTTAGCCACATCTTCTTTATCGACTTGATGATTGATGGGCATTTGTGCTGTTTCCAAGATTTTGCTATTACAAACTGCCACTATAAACTGTGTGTATATCACTGTGGTATGATGCTTTTAATTCTTTTTGGAAGATCCCAAGAAAGGGAAGAGCTGGGTCAAATGGAACCTCTAGTTTTAGTTTTTTTGAGGTATCTCCACACTGATTTCCTCAGTGGTTGCACCAGTCTACACTCCCACCAACAGCAGAGAAGGGTCCATTTTTCCCCCACAGCCCACCAGCATTTGTTATTGGTTGATTTCTTGATAGCAGCCATTCTTTCTGGAGTGAGATGGAATCTCAGTATTGTTTTAATTTGTATTTCATGAATGACCAGTGATGTTGAGCATTTTTTCATGAGCATTTTTTCAATGACTTTAAAGAAATGGTAGAAAGTGCCATTTGGAGACCAGAGAAGCCTGATAAATTGGACTCAATCTGTCTCTACTTGAACAATTTCTTGGTTTTTGGCTAAATGTTACTTCTTTGTTTTTTTTTTTTTTTTTTTTTTTTTGGTACTGGGGATTGAACTCGGGTCCTTCCGTTTGCAAGGCAGGCGGCTTCTAGAACCACTGAGCTAAATCCCCGGCCCGAAATGTTACTTCTTTAAAAAAGGTCTTCTGTGGATCCTAGTCCAGATTCGACCCCTTTTTATCTGATCCATAGCTTGTGGTATTATTATATATGGTAATATATATGGTAATATCATTATAGTCCATGCTTGTTACTTGTTCCTGTCCTGCTAGACTGTAAGATACATAAGCACAAGGACTTCATGGACCCGGCTCACCTCTTAACACAGAGCCTAATTGGTATTCAGCTAATATTTATTGAATGAGTGAATGGTGTATTTATTAGGTGGCACTATTACAGAGGAGATAGTTAAAAAGTTACCATGTGTTCAGGGCACAAATGGAACCCATATAAGGTGCTGTAACAGATTCAAGGAAAGAATCAGTGAACTTAGGGTTCCAAGTTTGCATGATGTAACTGCAAACAGTTTGGTGATGTAACTCATAAGAGTTTGAGAAGATTGTATCACGAAGGCAAGTTGTAATGTAGTAAATAGGAGAAATCATTTCAAAAAGAAGTAATTGCAGGTAGAAAGTTGGAGGACTTGAACAGATGTGGAATGTTTGTAAGTAGCAACCATTTGAATCAACAAGAGTTAGAGCACAAAGAAACAGTGAAAAGGAAGAAATAGTGAAATACCAGTCTGGAAAGGGAAACAGAATCTTCTAAGGGATTCTGTGGAAGCTAAGGTCTACCTTCTATGGAGTGGGGAACTTTTAAAAGATTTTAACAAGGGAGTTACATTTTTCAAAAACATGACACTAATGGTAAGCATAGAGTACAGATTGAAAACTGGAAGATTCCCAGAGGTAGGGATATTTATATGGCGGGTCAGTATGCTGGATCCTCATTTTTTGTAGAATGTAAGGGGTAATGGAGAGGGAATAGTAAACAAACATTCTCCCAACATAATTGTTTCCACAAATCTATTTGGCAAACTGAAATGTAATGAGCTGTGATTTAAGACTATCATTTGACCTCTTCATACCTTAATAACTACATCTGTAAACTATAAGGACTGGACTAGAATATCTACATGTCCCTGGAGCACCAACACTCTATAACTCGACAGAATCAGAGACCAGTAGTGCATTGGAGCAGTAATAGTGTTGTAAGAATACTTAAATTATAATAAAATAAACAAATAATGGTTTGGCAGAAATTCTTGTGAAAAGATCTAGGACTTTTATCTGGCTACAAAGTCAGGATGGCTGTCAGTGTGGCCAAGAGAAACAAAGAAGTCTCAGTCTCATTGTTTCTCTGTGCACTGGTTAGGGCATTCATTTAACTTGAGGTTGTGCTAGGCTTCACTTTTTTGCCAAAGGACATGAACAATCAGAAGTGAAAAAGTGGCCAAGATGGTGAAAATCTCACATCCAGATCATAGGAAAATAGGATAAAGGAAATGGAAACATTTAGCCTGGAAAACAGAACACTTAAGGAGAATGTATTAACTGCCTTCATATATTTGAAAGACTTTTATGTAAGAAAGGGATTTGATTTTATAGGAGTATAGAAAGAAGGTTTAGAATCAATGATTAGAAACTCCCAAAGCATAATTTGGCTGATTATAGACAAATTATCCTCCAGGTAGATTTTGAAAAACCAAAGGGACTTTCTATAAGTCTGGCTCATTTAACCAAAAAAATAAATGAAAATCTTCAATGTTCAGTTCAATACTTGGCATGTAGTAGATACTCAACTACTCAGTAGGCAACCATGTAATGTGTTGCTCAAACCAGGACACTTTGAGACTTTAGGGAGTGCTGACCAGATGAGAACTGATACCAGAACCTGACACTGTGGTTTAATCATTAAGTGCTTGGTAAATGAATATAAAGTGATTGAGTTTAGGGAGTCCATAGAGGCAGGCTGTACTAATAATGCCTTCCTTGCGTTTAAAACTGCTCCTTGGGAATTCCACCCACTGGGATCAACTCTGTTTAACTAGACACATAGAATGCTTCTTTCATGTGTCATTTAAATATTTGAATTTCTTGGCTGCTTCCTCTGTGCTGAATTTTCTTTTTTTCCAGCCAAAACATTCCCAGTTTCTTTAAGCATTTTCTTTTTCTCCTGGATCTCGGCATGTGGAGCTCTCTCATTCTGGATAGGCTTCTACGTGTCAAAGCCAGTGTAGGTGCTGCAGGTGTTGGCTCCTAGTACCTTCATATCTCCATATCTCCATCTTGTTGGCCTTGTCAGGATCTCTAGAGTTGTGCCCACGGACCAAGGCAATGTAGAAAGTCCTGAACCAATGTTCTGCAGCTCAGTCTCACACACACACACCTTGCCAATGGTCCAGCCCTAACCTGATGACCTGATTCTCATCAATGTGCTTCGACCTGGTTATAAGATCCAAGTTCTCTTGGCCACATTTCTGCTGACTGAGCCTCTGACCTGATACCTGAGCCTGAACTCCTGTGTTGGTCATCTACAGAATGCTTATTGTGTTTTTACTAATTATTATCACTTCTATCTCAGTGATAAAGTCTTAGCCTATAAGGCTTAACTCGAAGATGTCCAATCCATCAAGTACTTGTTATGTCAGACCTCAACCCTCACTGCCTACCTACCTGCAATACTGGAGCTGACTGGCTCCTTGCCAGTAAATGTGAATGGTGATTCTCACTGTTAGCTTGGATGTCTTCCTAGCACTTGCAAATGACTGTACCATGCTAGGACATTTTCTGTACAGAGCATTGTTACCTTTTCTACCTCATTGATCACTTTCTTTCATTTTCTTTCTTCTTCTGGCTTTCCTCTCTTTCTCACCTGTTGGATTCCTATTTTCCCTTCTTTCACTTTCTTTTCTCTATTTTTTCTCTACATTTAATTAATATCAAGGAATGCAGATTCTTCCCAGTTTTTTGGTTGTTTTTATGGGAAGAAAGAGGTCATGCTCCAGGAATCTAAATTACTTGCATCAAGGGCTGAATGTTCTGCCTCTTTTATCTGAATCCTACTTTCCATAAATTCCCTGGGTTGAGAACTCTGTGGTTTACCCTAGACAAGACTGACCAGTACATCAAACAAAAATTGAGAGATAATAAACTTAGATTCTCTCACTACCCTAGTGGGAAAGGCTCTGTACAAAAGTACAATATTATTTTAAAATTGCTAGAATTCTGTGAAGAAGAAACTGAACTTCTTCAAGATAAGTCACAGTGTACCTTTGAGCTGCATATTCCATAAATTCTAGAGTAAAATTTAAAGCATCCAAAAGGTTAATAATTTCAACAGAAGAGGGTCTTTATTTGGATAAGGATGCTCTTTCTCATCAGCTTCTAACACGAGAGGTTAGTAGGTCCAACTACATTTTCAGGAAAAAAATAGGGATGGAATAAATAAGACAGCATTCTATTTTGAATTTTAAGACTTTACTCCTTTCTCTGCCTTCTGACTAGCTATGGGATCCTAAGAAAGGGATTTTATCTTTTTATCTCTTCTGTTCTTGTTTTAAAAATGAAGACTTGGTTTGCATTGCCTCCAAAGCCTGCTATAGCTTCAGAATTTTTCAATTTCACACAAATATTAAGAAGTCATAGTTATATTGAGCTTGTATGTTTTCTTTGATTGTGCATAACCTGCCAGATATAGTAATGACAAGCTCCTGTCAGTAAAAGAGTCTCACCAGAATTCTGCACTCTGGAAGTTCCTTTGGCTTTTTTTGCTGGAGAAGCAGCTGATGAAATTGCAGTGGTTCAGAGTTCAAAGGACTAAGGTGGCAATAGAACAAGGATATTTTCTAGCTGTGTGATAACTGGACACATTAGCTACTCTTAAAGCCTTCTATGGTGAATGTGAACAATAAAGGGCCAATGGAGATTCAAGGAAGTACAATGTAAATGCTTGTAATGTTCTTGGTACATAGTATGTGTCAGTGAATGTTAGTTGTTGTTATTGTTCTTTATGTGTGATATGGTGGTCTTGGAATAGTTGACCTTTATAGTCCTGTCCAACTCTAAACTGCTATAACTCTTAATTGGTTTGTGCAAAAATATAGTGGCAGATGACCTCTGGGATATTTCATGGACTGGAGTTTGGGGAATGAGGCCAAAGTTCACATGAGAGCTCCAGGCCCATGGTGATGACAAATGCTATTTTGGGATTATGTTACATTGACTGAAATAATAGAGCTTTTTAATTAAATATACCTTTCAGATGCATTTCTATTTTGCAATTGCACTCATGTTTTTCTGGGAAGAGGTCTAGCTACTAACCTCTCAGAAAGGCATCACCTGAGGAAGATTGTTCCTTTAGTGAGTTTGAAGTGCTGACACAGGAAGAAATGTCGTCTCTGGGCACTTCCAGGGAAGTATTGGCTCAGGGCTGCCTTTGGCCTTGCTGACAATACAGCTTCTGGTACAAAGTCCAAAAGCCCAGGGCACTTTTCTGGATCTGCTTGGGAGAAACTGTCTTGGACCTCTGCAAATGGTTTTCTTTTGAGTGCTCTTTTCATACCCTGACAGTGCCGGACCATCATTCGAGACCTTTATGAACTTCTGTCTTATTTGTGACCTAACTATACTCTGCCTGTGGTAATCTGGCTGGGGAGGAGGGTCAAATGTGTATGTGGGGGCTGGGCTGGGCTGGGAAAGCCTCCTAGCAAAAGAAGTAAGTGATTCTGACAACATATTCTGAAACTCAATGCAGAGAGAAACCATTTACTAAGGGACTCTTGCATTTTAAAATTAAAAATGGAAACAAATTTTTTTAATTAATGGAAGACATAGTAAGTTTCCCTGCCTGTGTTCCAGAGTGTGTAGATGGGCAGGCCAGGGACTCTCCTTCCAGTCTCTGCCTGCTCTGTACCAGTTCTTGTGTCTGGCTCTGTTTTCTGTTTTTACTCTTGTGGTCATTGTTACCTGCTTCTGTCTCTTCAATGTGACTCTAAGGCTCCTTTTTTCTGACCTGGAATTAACTTCTGTTACTATCTATGATATAAAGTTGTCACAGGAAGAAGTTGATCTAACTTTTAAATTTTTGGAGGCAGTTTAAACAATTCCATTTATTAAATGCATCTTTTAAAAAAATTCACAAATACCAATTCAAAGGTCATCTGTATTTAAAAGTAAATCATAAAATTTGCAATCTAAATTGAATGACTTACAAACTACATGTAAAAGGAAGTTGGAAATTAATGCACCTGGTACAACAGAGCCCCATACTCTGCAGGGTATGTATGTTAAGTCCCCCAGTGGATGCCTGAAATCTCACATTGTGCCAAATCCTATACATACCATGTTTTCTCCAACACAGACCTACCTAGTATAATAAAATTTAAGTTATAAGTTGAGTACAGTAAGAGATTAATAGTAATAAATAATAAACTAGAATAATTATGACAATACACTATAGTAGAACTGCTAGCATTACTACACAAACAGTCCACTACTTCAGCAGTGGAATTGATAACTAAGATGACTATTAAGTGACTAATGGTTGGGTAATGAATACAGCACGGATACATGGGGAAAAGGGACGATTCATATCCTAAGTGGCATGGAGCTGGCTAATTTATATATTTAATACATATTTAAAGATATATTTATCAGGAACAACATGATGTGTTGAAATTCTATCTATATACCATGTAATGGCTATATTGAGCTATTTCATACATACTTATTTTTTGTGGTGACAATACTTAAAATCTACTCTTAGGACTTTTTAATAATATAATACACTGTATTAAATATACTCACCATGTTGTACAATAAATTTCTTGAACTTATTCCCCCTATTTGAAATGTTGTACCCATTGACCAACCTCTCCCCAGTGCCTTGTCTCCCAGCACCTGGTAACCACCATTCTGGTCTCTGCTTTTCTGCGTGATTCACCCTTGGAGTCAGCTGGATGGATCACTGGCCTGGGTGTTGATCTCTGATGTGCGCTGACCTCTGGTACACTCATGCCTCTCTGGCTTTCCACTGCTCACTGCTTCGCCACCTCAGCTGTGCACCAGCCTGTCAGCACCTGTATGCTCTTGGGTTCAGCATGTTCCTGGCCCCGGTGCGCTCCTTACCTCATTCTTGCACATGTTGGTGTGTCTCCGGGTGACGCTCTCGCATACCCAGGCACTCACCCCAGCTCTGCTTTCAGGATATTGCCCTGAAATCACTGCATGCTCTCCAGGTACAAGCTGCATCATGGAAAAACACTGGGCTAGAACCAGAGACTCAAGTACAGACTTTCTGTAGGGTACTTGCATTGTCTGAAGTCTCTTCACCTCTGAATCTCTGCTTCCTTATTTGCAAAAAAGGAATAATAACAATGATAACTACTTGGCTTACCTTACAAGTGATACTTGGAAGAATGAGGTTGGGCAAAAATATCTTGTGTTTTTGTTTACTAGCCATAGTATCTTCTTTGGGAAAATGCCTGTTAAAATCTTTTGTTCATTAAAAAGTTGCATTTTTTTTCTTTTATTGAGTTTTCAGAGTTCTGAATACAGTTTAGCTACAAGTTCTTTACCAGATGTGTGCTTCACAAAAATTTCTCCCAGTCTGTGGCTTGCCCTTCCATCCTCTTAAGAGTATCTTTAAAAGATATTGTTAAACTTTTATTTTTGAGAAAATTCAATGTATTATTTTCTAAAGTTCATCATTTTTCCTTTTGGGCACTATCTAAGAAATCTTTGCCTATTCAAGGTTGCAAATGTGTTTTGCAATTGTATTTTCTTTTAAAAGGTTCATAGTTTTTGTTTTTAAATTTAGATCTGAAATTCATTTCCATTGAAATACTATTTGCATATCATGTGTGCAGTAGGAAAAAACAGTTTTCTGCTACTATACTGTCAACACTCACCATGGAACACTTCTGTGACCTGATGTGAGGGGATTTTCCCCACATAATTTTATTTGCTGGTGCAAAACAACTGAGTGTCCCACAATTCAACTCAATTCTGAGACTGTCTACCTAGAGTTAGAGTCAGATCCACAGTCAAGGGCTCAGGCCCACAAGCCATGCCCCCTCCCCTTCAGATGCCAAGTGCCAGTCTTGAGCTTTAGTACTTCTGGCCACTAGCTATACACTGGGGGCTTCCATGACTTGCTTTTTAGGTTCAGTCACTTGCTAGATAGGCTCATAGTATTCAGGGAAACACCTTACTTACTATTGTCAGTTTATTAAAGGATATTTTAAAGGACTAATGAATAGCCAGGTGAGAGATACATAGAGCAAGGCTTGGAAATATCCTGAGTGAGGGAGCTCTGTTCCTGTGGAGTTGGGGTACACTACCCTCCTGTCACATGCATGTGGTCTAGTTCACCAGCTGAGAAGCTCTCTGAATCTCATACATAATTCAGGACTTTTATGGAGGCATCTTCATGTAGGCATGATTGATTACTAGCTCTATCTGATCCAGCCCCTCTCCACTTCCAGTAGGTTGGGAGGTGGGGCTTAAGTTTGAAGCTTCTCATTGTGCTTTGGTCTTTCTGATGACCAGCTTCTGTCCAGCAACCCAACAAGAGTTGCTTTTTCAAAATAGGAGACATTTTTATCATCCAGGAAATTCCAAGGGATTAAGAGCTCTGTGTTAGGAACCAAGTCAAAGACCAAATATTAGAACAAGACCTAGTGTTAGGATTGCTTAGGAAGTTACAAGGATTTTAAGATCTCTGTGCTAGGAACTAGGGACAAAGACTAAAATATATATTTCTTATTGTAAATTGCAATATCACAATGTAAGGTCAGGATCGAACCTTACATTTATTAGTAGTCATTAAAGAATTAACATAATAAGATATTACTACACATCTATAACAGAAGGTAAAATGAAAAAGAATCACCATACTAAGTTTTGGTAACAATTTGGAGGAATTTATACCTCCATCCATATATTCCTCATAGAAATATAAAATAGTACAACAATTTGTTAGTTTCTTAAAAAGTTAAACATATACTAATATAGTCATTCCACTTTTCAGTACCAAAAGAACTAAAAGCATATATCTCCACAAAGACTTGCTTATGAATGCCAACAGCTGCTCTATTTTTAATAGCCCTGAACTGGAAAGAATTCAAATGTACGTTCACAAGAGAACGAATATATTTTGGTTTATCAATTTAATGGAATGCTACTGAGCACAACACAACACAAATGAATCTCAAAATAATTATGGCATGTGAAAGGAGATAAATACTCTTTCAGTCTGTTTCTATACAATTCTATGAAATGTGAACTAATCATTAGTAACAGAAAGCATATGGATGGCTGATAGAGATGGAGAGGGGGTGATATAGAGTGATTAAGAAGGAGCATAAGGAAAGTTTGTATTATGAATGTCTCCCCCCACCCCTTGATTGAAGTGATGGTTTCATGGGAGTGTATGTATGTCAATTGTACCAAATCACATAGTCAAACATGTGTGGTTTATTGGTTTATTAAAGCTATTAAATAGAAATATGAGAATAAATATCCACCAATGTGCAAAAAAGTTTGCAAGACCCCAGTGAGATAATGCCCAGGAAACTGCACTGATAGTTGTAATCTTCTTTTGAAATGGTCAGTGTCATTATTATCTATATCTCATAGACTAAGGAAATTTCCTGTAAGAAAACCAGGCACAGTTTCTAGGGGCCCCAACAGAAAGTGTCAAATTGAGATTATAACAGATCACTAGACAAAGGCATACCAGGACATTTAGACCCTCCAAAGATTTCTTTTAGGTCTTGACTATTTATTTCCCAGCCCCTTACCAAAGTCCCACACTTCCAATGAACAATAAACTAGTGATTAACAATGTGGAGGCTCTCCTTTATCTAGAAAGAGTTGCCAACCTGGTCACACATAGGAATTTATTGGGCGTGTTTGGGAAATTTTGCTGCACTTGATCTCTATTAAGCCTTTAGGGGACCCTAAAGTGTACTTGGGATGAGAAGCCCTGGGGTGCAGCTTGGACCATCTACCATCACCCTTCCCATCCTCAAAGCCACATAGTTTCTTGGCTCTTTCTCTGCATTTCTAACTTTTGGTTCAATTAACAGTAGAAAGCAGTCAAGGAGAACTGATTGTGATACTATTAATTAACATTCAAATAGCTCTTGGTCTTTTCCCAAAGGGTTTCCATGGGAACTTTCCATATTCGTGTTTCTCATGGACAACAAGAGAAATAGGTAAGACAGGATGATTTTTTGTATAACATTTATTGTCTTTTTACCAGTTAATTGTAAGTACAATAAATGACCAGGTAAGAATATTTTAAAGAACAAATATGCAAAACTATCAAGGAAGAAAAATCATTTATAATTCTATCCTTCACAGAAAACCAGGGTTAACATTGTTTCTTCTAGTGTAAAATATATACTTAATTTTATTTTTAAACAACATTGAGCACAAGTTGTACCAATATTTTGCAACCTGCTTTTATTCCGTAAATGCATTGTAGTAATTCCACCATATCCATAAATATGCTTTGAGAATAGTATTTTTGGTGACTATTTTCTAGTACATTTCACAAAAAATATCATGATTTATTTAACCAATTTCTTATTGTTTGACAGCTTGTTTCTAAATTCTCTGTATGAAAAATAACTATAGCCTTTTGTGGAGTAAATACAATTCTAATACACTTCTGATAGGAGTATAGCTTCATTCTACTGCTTTAGAGAATGTTTGACAATAGCTAGAATGTTGGGCATATGCATGCCTTGTGACTCGGCAATTCCCCTCTCAGATGTGATGAACACAAAACTATGTGTATATGTTCAAGAAAGACAGGTTCAGGGCTATTCACAGTGGTACTATTACATATTTACTTACTGTCCTAATTGGAGACAGCATAAATATCTACCAACAATAGAGTGTATAAATGCACTGTGGTATATTTATGCAATGGAATACCATATAGCAATGAGAATCAACTAACTACAATGCTATTCAACACAATGAACAACTCACATGAATATTATACTGAGTAAGAAAAGCCATACACAAAAATATATGTACAAAAATAAACACCATTAGCTTGTCCTGTTAGAAATTAGGCTAGTGATTACTCCTACAGAAATGGGCAAAAGGGAGCTCTGGGTTTGCTTGTTTGTCGGGACTGAACCCAGGTCCTTACACATGCTAGGAAGGCACCTTACCTCTGAGCTACACACCCAGCCCTGGGTTTGTTTCTTTAATTGTTTGGAAGTTAATCTGAATATGTTTACTTCATAAAAACTAATGGAGCTGTATAAGTTTACCATCTGTATTTTCAAAATCTGTGTTACTTCAATAAAGGTGAAAAATGTCTATATTCGAAACATAAACTTTCAAGCCAACTATTGTTTTCTCTTCCTTTTTCTTGGAAAGATGTCACTTTGAGCCTTGTGTCCTCCTCAAATTTATTAATGTCCAAGCCCTGCCTCCCAGAACGTGAGTGTACTTGGAGTCAGGACTTTGAAAGAAGTGATTAAGATGAAGTTGTTAAGGTAGGCCTTAATCCTATATGACTGGTGTCCTTCACAAAGAAAAGGTAAGGATACAGGCAAAATGATGACCACATTAGGACCCAGTGAGAAGTAGAAGGTGGTCATCTGCAAGTCAAGGAGAGAGATCTCAATAGAAAGCTAACCTGCCAACACCTTGGTCTTAGATTTCTGAGTCGCCAGAAATGTGAGAAAATAATGTCTGTTGTTTAAATTGCTCAGTCTAGATTTTGTTACAGCAGCCTCAGAAAACTAACAAGAATTGAGGTTTGTTTTTTTTTTTCAATATGGCACATATGATAAATGGCTGGGCAGGACTTTAAACATCCTCCATCTGACTTCAAATGTTAGTTTTGTCCCTGTTTTCTATTTTTCTATGAGAAATTGACAGTGGTGATATAAGGCAGCAGAAAGGACATAAAATCTATGGATCTACCATTGCTCTGAAGAGAAAATGTTTTAAAAGCAAATCAAGACTTATTTTCCTTTGGTTACTTGTAGGTAAGACATGATGGAAAGTAATTGCTTTTGCCAAACTTTTTAGTGGACAGTGGTGTTTAGTAATTATTTTTTATCAGTCATTAGAAATCTTGCCAGTCTTTGAAAACATTCTGGGAAATGACTGTGGATGATAGTAATGTTATTTCTGTTTCCTCTTGTTACTTCTATCTCCATAGATTTGGATTTTTGGTAGCAGAAAATTTTATTTTTATATTTATCCATTCCTTGTGATATTATAATGTTCTCATTTTAAGGATTTTTCTTTATTAGGGCTTCCTCAGGATGTTAAAACATCTGTTTTTAGCTTTGAAGAGAAGAGAAAGAAAAAAATAACATATTTGACTTTTAATTCTAAATACAGCAGAATAAAAGTGTATTGATCTGTCCACCTTCTGGAATTCTCTTGAGAAGCAAATAGAATAAAGGAATGTAGAAGAGATTTGTTCGTCTCAGCAAAATTACTTGAGAATCACCTATTCCTTGTTAGGTATCATCCCAGAAACAGAATGGCCAAAGGGGCTATTCACAGTGGCACTACTACTTACTTACTTACCATCCTAATTGGAGACAGCATAAATATCTACCAAAAATAGAATGTATAAATGCACTGTGGTATATTTATGCAATGGAATACCATAGTCTCTTTTATTAAAAACTTACAAGTTTATTGAGTAGATAAGTAGACAAATGTTTCTGGGACTTGCACAGCTCACTGCTTTCAGAGACTTTTCAGGCTGTGACACAGGTAAGAAGAGCACAGGAGGGGACTGGCAGGTTCCTCAAATTGAATAGCAAGAGTTGAGCAGGGACCAGGGAGCCATGGCCACTAGAGTTCAGAGGACAGAGAAGAGAGGAGACACTGCATATTCTTTCTCTGGAGCATTGAGCACTGACAAGGATCTGAACATGAGGAAACTTCCTGAGGCTAGGGGCAAGCGGTATTAGAGAGACACGGGGCCAGAAATAGTGTCTGTTCACACTGGTCAGACTGGAGAAACCCAAGACACAGGGGCATTAGGTACAGTACTCAGAAAAATTGAGCCGATGTGGTAGGAACACCTGTAATTTCAGCATTCTGGGAGGTGAGGCTGAAGCAGGACAGCAAGTTGAAGCTCAAGTTGGGCAACTTAGTGAGACTCTGCCTAAAAAAAAAAAAAAAAAAAGGAGCTGGAAAAGTACCCTAGTGCAAAGTTTCTAGGTTCAATTCTCAGTACAAAAAGAAAAGGAGAAAGCAAAAATTTGTCGTCAGTAGTGCTAGCTGTAGACTGAGCCCTGTGCACTGCTCCGGTCCTAGCAAACCATAAAAACAGGATTCAAAATGACCAGCTGTTCTTTTACAAGTAATATAACTGTGTATCAGAAAAAACTATAAGAATACTTATAGAAATACAAAAATATTCAGCAACAAAGTAAAAATTACATGGTATACAATAAAAAATTACCAAACATGCAAAGAAATTTAGCATACAAACAAAATGAGTGGAGTAATTGGGAAACCAGAAAAACAAACAAATCTATCAAAGCAGAATTCTATACAGTGATTTATCATTATCCATGAGGGGTGGTTTGTGGACCCCCTATGGGTACCCAAACTGGTGAACGCTTAACTTCCTTGTATAAATGGTGTAGTATTTGGGTGTTATTTATGGACATCCTCTTCTATATTTTAAATCTCTAGGTTACTTGTAAAACTCCATACAATTCTATGTAAATAGTTGCTGTGCTGTTTAGGTTATAATGACAAGTACATGTTCAATACAGATGCAATTACCTCCCTGTGTCAGTCAGTGCTTACTAGAGAAACAGATATAACACAAGACATACAAATATACAAGGATTTACAAGATTGGATTACAATGGCCACCCACAGAGTTGGATGAGGAAGAGTGTAGAGGGACTGTACGCATGTTGGAGACTGAAAGATTCAGTTGAAGGTCTGGAGCTCACTGCAGTGTCCTGTGCAAGTCCATATCAGAAGGCCAATGGGTCTGCGATGGAAGGCTGAAGAGTCTGCATTTGAAGCCAAGAGATGACATCTAAGGTGAAGAAACAGAAGCAGATCTGTCCTTCTTCATTTCTCCTTTATACCATCCAGGTGACAAGCCACCTTTGGGTGGGTTTTACACACCCTAGGGTATGGAATTGCTGAGTCAATGTAGCTGAGCTTCTCTTCCTCAAGTTGACACAATACCTGCCCCCGTATTTCCAGTTTGCAGCTGGTTGAATATACAGGTATGAAAATTGCAGATGCAGTGGGTTGATGGTACTCCACAAAAGCATCTTAAAAAATGTAGACAAAGGGGCCAGGGATTTAGCTTAGTGGTTCCATTGCCTGCCTTGTAAGCGCAAGGTCCCAAGTTCAATCCCTGGTACCAAAAAAAAAATGTAGACAAAGTAAAGACCTTTTCAGACACCCAAAAGTTGAAACAACTCATCAGCAGCAGTGCACTGACAGTGTGCACTGTGGTTCCTTCAGGAACCTGTCTCCTTGGCTTCCATGGGCACACTAATCCAGTGAGTGTGGTCACTAACCAATCCCACAAGTCAGTGGTTTACCATGGTGCAGGTGTCTTTCACACTCATGCTTCATGTTCTCTGTAGGTTGGCTCTACATCTGTCCTATGTCCTCTTCATTCTGGGCTGCAGGCTGACAAAGGAATGTGCTCAGTTTTGTGCCAAGGGGAAAAAAGAGATTGTGGATGAGCACATAAAGATTCTTAACAATTCACTGGCCCAGCCTGAAATCAGTGAGGTATGATGAATAATCCTCTCCAGAGAGAGCAGTGCATTACTACACTTGTGTTAGTCAACTTTCTGTTACTATAACAAATACTAGATAATAAATTTATAGAGAAAAGTTTTGTTTTGCTCACAGTTTTAGAAGTTCCAGTACACAATCTATTGGGTCCATTGCTTTGGTCTGTGGCATCACAACAGCAAAACAATTCACTTCAGGTTTAAGAAACAACAGAGAGAAGGAGAGTCAAGTCCCACAATTCCCTGGAAGGGCTTCCCCCAGAGACCTGAAGACCTCTCAGTAGATCCTGCCTTCTATTAAAGTTTCTGTCATCTTCCAATAGTGCCAAACTGGCGACCAAGTCTTGAACACATGAGCCTTCAGATAACACTCAAGATGGAAACCACAGCAACCATCAACCATAATCTTACATTGTCTTCATTGTTCTCCTTTCTGTCTCCGAGGCAGTATCTTCTCCTTCAAATTCAGTTTTGCAAATCAGATCCATCCCATCTATGATGTTGCTTTACTTTCTTAGGGTTTTCTAATTTTAAATTGGTGTCTATTCTACCCCCAAACCTATATGGATCACTTCTCTGGAAGAATGTGAATACCTGGTGGGTATGAGTTAGACTCCCCCGTGTTAGCTGTTGTGGAAACTGCCCTTTTTAGAAGGATTTTCTACAGTTCCACATCTTTTCCTCTTGTATTTACAATCCATGTCATTGGCAGCCCCAAGGACAGTGCTGTTTTCTAGGCCTTTCTAAGGTTCCTATCTGTATAGTTCCCTCCTGGACCTCTGTTCTATTTACTCTGCATGTTCTTCTTCAGGATGCCTCCTGTCCTGGCTTCAGTTTCATTGCTAAATGGCCCCTCCCTCTCTGCCCCTGTTTATGTGTTACTTTAGGTCCCTATCACCACTGGCATGAGTAGTCTTATCAGCCTCTTCTAAAGGGGATTGTGGGATTCTGATCTCTTCCTCTCTTTTGTTTCCCGGATGTGAGGTGATCTATTTGGCTCTGCCTTGTGCTCCCACCTAGATGTGCAATCATAGGCCAAAAGCAATAAGGTCAGTGGATCATGGACTAGAAACTCTAAAACTGAGCCAAAATACTCTTTCCCAGACTGTTATAAACTACTATATCATAGTCTTGCTGTGATCTATTATAAAGCCCACATCTATTATAAAGCTGCCATCTATTATAAAGTCATTACCTGCACCCACCCAGCATACTTTTTTTTTTACTAACACACATTGCTGTAGGAAAGAGTCTAATCTCCTTCATGTGGCACTCCTGCTGGCTCTGCCTTTCTCTTTAGTCTCAGTTGCTCTCACTTTCTTTTACTCTTTGTTTTAGTCAAACTGGATTAATTTCCTGGCTTGTGTTCTTCCTGCCTCTGGATCTCTGTATATGCTGCCTTTATTCAGTGTGGGCTCCACATCTTTCTCCTGGAAGCCTTTCTTGATTGCTCTATACCCTCACCTAGGCAATGTTAGGTATCTTTTTCCAGGCTTCAGAATCACCCTATGTCTCCTCTAACCATTCTTGACATGATTAATTTAAACATTTGTTAATTCCTCTTCCTCTCTGACCTAAATTGTATTCCTCTGTCCTCAAATTCCTATGTTGAAACCCCAAGTCCTAGTACCTTGGGATGTAAATAAATTTATAGATAAAGCCTTCAGAATGGTGACGAGGTTCGAATGAAGCCTTTAGGGTGGAACCGTAATCCAATAGGACTGATGACTTTAAAAGGAAATGAAAAGACCCTAAGGGTGCATGCACACAGGGAAAAACCTGAGAAGATACCATCTGCAAACCAAGAGCCATCTGTGAGAAGGCAGCCATCTGCAAACCAAGGAGCAGCCTAAAAGGAAACCAAACCTGCTAACACCTTGATCTTGGACTTCCAACCTTTACAACTCTTACACAGTAAGATTCTATAATGTAATCCACCCAGTCTGTGATATTTTGCTATGGCAGCCCTAGTGAACTGGTAAACATGCAGAGCAATTTGAGGACAAGGTCAAGTCTTGTTTTTCTCTTGGGGTCCTTGTTGTGTATCTCAAAGACTGCCATAGAGCAAAGGGAAGACACACAAATATCTATGATAAATAAATATGATTGATAAATGGATAAACAAAGGTGATAATAGTAAATAAATAAAATACACTTCTGAGGAAGTCATTTTGACATGGTAAATTGCTAAAGACCTGTTTCAAATCACAGATGCTCTGGACAAATTTTTGGTTGGTGAGCAATAAAAGTCATATCAAATAGTGTTTTGCACTTCTAGAAACTTTTGGCTAAGAAACAAAGAAGGATCGGGCTTCTATTGCTTCATCCCTCAGAGCAGCAGTTGGGGTCTTCTCTGGAGGATCCTCGGGTGTGAAGGGACAGGACAGGTACCTTTCCTGAGACCCGAGTGAGTCACTGGCTTGACCAGCACTGAAGGGGGTTGTGCAGAGGGCTCTGTCCAGCCTTTGAGTAATCCTCACAAAGCTCCAGTTAGGTGAGTCAACTGCACTTATTCTGAAGTCACAACTGCACCTGAAGAACACCTTTGGGAATTGTAAGGGTTCAGGGAAAGAAATGGTAAACTTGAAGGAAAAGATCAGCCAGAGTTTATGTGTCAGCAAGCATCAGGGTAAAAGTGAATGGAGGGTCAGTGAGACACCCTTATATTTTCTACTCACAAACATGACAGTAACTGGAAACATCTACACGATAAGTAGAAATGTCTGCATTTTTCTACACCCATGACACATTTGGGCAAACTGAGCTTGGAACAGGCTTGGTAAAAAAGGAGCAGGTTCACGTTGGCACATTCCCCAAAAGGTCCCAATGGAGTGAAAGAGGCTGGATTTTCCTGGGGTGGTGGCTTAACAGGCATGTGCACACACACACAAAGTCAGAGGCTGCTTATTTGGATCCAGAGATACAGTGTGCCAGGCCTTCCAGAGAGAAAATTCCCTTTGGACTGAAAAAAGGGCAAGTAGTAGCTAAGTAAACCCATAGTGCTCAATGCGTTGAGCCAGCCCATGCCTATGCAGTTGGTGACAAGCATTGGTCATTAGCATCAGCAGTGACAGGAGAATATGGTAAGAATATGCTCATCAATGATTAGAATCTGGCTAATGGTGAATGTCTTGATGATCAAAGTGGTTGGTGTGGATGGGGGTCAGGAGATAGAAATTAGTTTCAGTTTTTAGGAGTAGCTATTGGCAATAGTAGACAAAGAGGACTGGACAAGAGACACTGCTTGTGGGTCATAGCCAGTACATCATGCTGCAGAGTCCTGGCACTATGGACTCATTAGACTTAAGAATGTCCTGAAATCAGATTAAGTGATGCCACCATTCCTATTCATTCATACTTTTATTCTTCATTTACTTGACCAATGTATATTGAGTGTGTATAATGTCAGAATCAAGAATTAGATTAGTTATTGGGAATTAAATAGAAAACCTCAAGTCTTGAGGATATAGAGGAAATAAATAGGCCATTGCAATACAGTGATGGAGGAAGTATGCAGCTCACTCAGGCCCAATGGGCAAACACTCTTCTCACTTCTGCAAGAAGAGCTGAAAGAAGAGTGTGATCCATAGAAAAGAAGAGCTACATTAACTAAAAGGGGGGACAGTGGCTCCTGAAGAGGAAGAGTCAATAGCTCAGAAAGGCTGGGTTATTAGGTAGAGAAATGAGACAGAAAAAGTCAACCTAGCCAAGTCAGAGGAGGCCTGTGTCTGCTGGTGGTGAGGATGGACCATTGGCTGGCTGAATAAGGAAAGCAAATGCCCAGAATGTGAAACAGGGCAGGGGCTAAATATTTAAGACTCCCTTACATACAAATATAAAAGACCTAAGAGTTAGTGAAATTCTTCGTGGAGAATTTCTGGGTGAAGAAGAAAGGAAATCCTGAGAAATACCATCATTCACTAGATGGGCAAGTCTGGAGGGAATCAAAGCTGACTGGGCTAGGCAGACGGAGAGCTGGGAGGAAAGGAGGCAGATGGGAAAAGAGCCAGGCAAGGCTGCCCAATGAAGAGCAAGTTTCAAGAACAAGGTCATGATTGAATGCATAAAAGGGACTGAGAAATCAAGTAAAATCATAACTGGAAAAAAGTGCCTACTTAGCAACACAGGGGAATGTAGGTGACCTTGTTCAGGTCAGAGGCTTCTTGATGTTCAGGTGTGGGTGATGGGGGTAGAGGAATGAGTAGCAGGTGAGAAAATAATGTTGCAAACTTTTCTAAGCGCTTTGGCCGTGATGGAAAGACAGACTTTGGACTGGAACTAGAAGAGTACTGTGTAGCAGCAGCACATTTTACAATAGAAGAGAGGAGAGCATATCTGAATACTATGGCGCAATGTAAGGGCTCAAACATTACTGAAGGGGTGGCTCCCTTGGGGAGCAGAAGGGGTGGAAGTTGTGCCACACCTTATGGCAAGCCCAGTCTCATGCAAATGAAGTCTGGTGGTGAGAGACTGAGTTCTGGGCCCAGGCTGTGGGTGTTCTGTCTTGCTTCTTCTATGTCCTGGCTGTATGACCTTTAGCTAAAGCGAGTCACTCAATCTCTCTAAGCCTCAGTTTCCTTATCTGCAAAAATTGGACTCTCCTTTTGATGTCTGTCTCCATCTTGAGCAGAGGGGCGAGGACTCATCTCCTCGTGCTGTGTGTTAGGGCCTTTTCCCCAGCACATATGCCAGGTGTAGCCGCTGCTGACATCTAAATTGTATTTACTACATGGGGAGCCTCTGGCACAGGCAGCTGGTGACACACGTACAGGAAACTCAGCTTTTCTGGGCTGGGTGACACTTCAGGGGAAACCACAGCTTTGTGACTCTTTGCCGGAAAGCCCGGCCTGCTTTTGTCTGCAGGCAGGAATGTGGTTCCAAAGAATGTGGACGGAGCTCCTGGAACATGGCATGCCACTTCCGAGACTGTTGTTTTGTTTTGAACATCATCACACTGTCTAGTGTGCTGTAACAAGTGCCCCAGGGAAGGTGATTCCTCACTTTCTAAACTAGATACTAGGGTTCTTTCTCTTTTGTTTCCTGCTCAGTTTCCTTCCAGTGGGGAGCAAGGCTATCTTTTTTTCGCTCCCATTGAGGACTCCAGTAGGCTTATTTCCATTGGAATTTGTTAAGTCAATCTAAATGTGGCCTTAGGGGGTCTCTGTAGGTGAATCCTTACGTAAGGAACTGCAAGCTAATTTAGTTCAGAAACTAACTGAAAGCCTAATTTAGGGAGTGACAAAGAGTCTAGTCTCAGCCAATCATAGCCAGAAAGCGTCTGTCAATCACAGGTGACTGTTCAGACTGTGTTCAAATAAGGCAAATGCCTAGCTATAAACAATCAGCAGCACAATACCTCACTTCCATTTTGTGTACTTCATGTCTCTTTTCTGTCCCTAAATGCTTTCAGACTATGTCACACCCAAGGACCTCTGTGGACTTGGCTGGGTTCTGGGGGATGTCAAAAGAACACAAAGAAACATGCGCAATTAAGATTTGCAAAGTTAGATTTGTTGCAATTTTGTCTTTTAATAATTGAAGTGGAGATACACGGATGGAACTAATGGGTCTATAGAATATTTAATGACAAGACAGGAAAGGGAGGCTCAAGTCTCAGAGAGTATGTGGGTGGCCAGCCCTGGACTCAAAACTCAGACCTCCTGACTTTATCAAAATAGCTCCCCATAAATGATGAGGAGTTAGTGATCCATCCATCCCCTCTCTCTGCCTGAAGTTTACTGATATATTCAGCCAAGATGAATTGTATGAGTCAGGTCCTTTCCAGTCCCTGGGGACTTCCCAAAACAGAAATACATTCCTGCTCTTACAGGGCTTAGGGTAGGGTGAGCATACACTGATAAAAACCCGGTAAAGAAATGATAGACTTTCTACAGTGTCTCCTCAGGGAACATTTTCTCAATAGAATGTCTCCTGATTTTTATAAAATCCAAATTTATGTCCTATGCATTTCTCAATATAATGTTTTTTACTCAGTAATTATATAGAAAACACTTACATTTTTGACCCTCAAACTCAATGTATTTAACGAAAAGGAGTACAGAAATAATCTTGATTTACATTCTAAATACAATTGCAGGAAGTCAGAGGCAGGCAGGTCTTTGGAAGGCATGCTGGATGTCAAAATGGGGCGTGTGCCCTGATTGCTGTTAGGCTAAGAGAGGTGCCACAGTGCACCAAGCTATTCATTGTTCACAAACATATGCATTTGTGGTTGATGAGAAAGCAGTGTTTGAAACATTTTATACTCTAACATGATAGTTCATTATTTCTATACAGATATGTAAGAGTTTTGCTGTATATTTACATTTTAGGAAATTGGTTGGGAGTTTGGGATTGATGTGAAACACATTCTAGCTTTTTACAAGCAAAGTTGTGGCAAACGGGCTCTTGATTATTAGCATTTTTGTGCAAAAGTCTGATTTTCAAGAATTTATTCCTGCTGGTAAGTACCTCATTGAAAGGTGAGAGTAGTTATAAAATAGCAGGCCTGCACTTGTGTGTGGTCTCATAAAAATGACTGGCTGAACTTCTGTCTGCTTGTCCCTGCAGTGACAGACCCTTTTTGTGAGGGAGCTAGCGCAGAAAATGCTCCTTGAGCCAAAAATATGAGGTGGGCACACTGGCCCCAAGATGTGACTATAGATACTTGCAAAATAACTCCAACGGGAAATGTAAAATGATCCTCTTATCAAGCTCAATGTGAGTCTTTTGCCAGAAGAGGTGGCCCAGTTCTATGAGGTGTTTTTTTTTTTTTTTGAATGGTAGCTATGAAATGGTAGGAAGTGTCCCACAAAGGATTTCCTTTGGTCATTGTTATTTTTTCACTCTGGAAAAAAATGTGTTTGGGAAAGGACAAGAATCTCCCTCCCTTTGTGAGTTCTGTGATTCAGAGTTTAAAAGGCCAGCGATGGGATCTGGGTCACAGTCTTGGTTTCCTTCTTTTGTGGGGCCTTATGCTTTACGCACTGTCCCTTTAAATACTGAGAATAGAGCTCCTCATTCCTTTCCATTTGTATACTTGGCATTTGGGTGAAAAGTGCTCACCTTGAATTTGTGCTAGGGAAGTGTGCTTCAACACTTGGAATAACCAAATCTTACATTTCTGTTTTGTAAGGAGCTCACAGGCCGCTTAGTTCAAAGCAGAGGTGAAGCCTTGTGAGCCCCAAGCACATCTGAGTGTGTGATATGCTTGTCAGGATTCTCCAGATAGAATTGATGAATATGTGTGTTTGTAGAAAGAGGTTTCAGTGAAGGGATTGGCTCAGGCATTTATTGGGGCTGACAAGTTCGAAGATTGCTGGGTGGGACACTAGAATGCAGACCCAGAAGGAGGCAATGCTGCAGTGCATTTCCAAAGGCCAGGGTTGCAGATCTTCCCACTTCGATTGGATAAGATTCATCCACCCTAGAGAGGGCCCATCTGCTTTATTCCTAACTCCACCAATTTTAGTGTAAAGGTCTCATCCAAAAATAGTGTGGAAACATCTGGAAACATATATGACCAAGTAGCTCAGTAGCATAGCCCAGCCAATTTGACATAAAATTAGTCTTGGTAGAGTATCATTTGTACTTATCAATGTCCAGTGAGGTTCCCCCCCCCCCCATACATGAATTGGAATCCTCTCCATGGAAAGAAAGAGCAAGATTTGGACAGAGAGAAATCTTCTTACTCCTTTCTGCCAATGAAAGGCATGGGGAAAGGACATGGCACCTGGGTTTGGATGACTAATTAGGAGCAGGTTTGCCACTGACTTGCTGTGTAACTGTGGGTAAGCTACTTAACCCCTCTATGCTCAATTCCCTTATCTGTAAAACAGGAAAATAATAGAACTCATACTTCATATAAAGAATTACATGAGGAAGTAGCTGTAAAATGTTTATGATTGCCAGATGTCTAAGTCCTAGGTAGTGTCTATTATTATACTTATTAACTTTATCATACATAGTTCATGTCAATTATATGTAGTCACATTATCACACATAGTTGTTTGTAAGCAAAGTAAACTTACACTTTTGACAAATAATTGTGCAGTGAGTATGGGATACCAAAGCCCTACTAATGTACCATGCAGAGCCCATTCTGGGTACTGCCTCATAAGAAGATATATATTCAGGACTTTGAGAGGCTAAAGCAGGAGGATTGCAAATTCAAGCTTAGCCTGAACAACTTAGTGACTTAGTAAGATCTTGTCTCAAAATAAAACATAAAAAAGGGATGCAGAGGTGACTCAGTGGTGTGAAAGCCCTGGGTTTAACTCCCAGTACTGACAAAAAGGGAAAAAAAGGAGGAGGAGGAGAAGGAGGAGGAGGAGGAGGAGGAGAAGGAGAAGCAGCAGCAGCTATATACTTTTGGTACAGTACAGTACTTCATTAAACAACTTCATTGGATAGAATCCAGGTCATAGTCACTGTAAATTAAACTTAAAAACTTCAAAAGTCAATAGTGTGACAGCAAGATGCTGGCATGACATTAGAGTACATTGACATTACAGGTGTACAAGGATGGCCTACAAGCATGGAATCTTTTACTGGGGAGGGCAGAATGCAGGAGGTCTCTACTTTGTTCGCACACTGGGTGAGTATGCTGCTGGCTACCTGAGGCTCAGGTATGCCAAGGCTGCTGGAAAGAGAGAGAGCAATAGCAGGGATAATGTCAGTTGGTGAGCTCTGGAGTGATCTGGCTCCTTTTCCCTAATAATGGCTTCATAGATGCTGCCAACTTCATGCCCAATTAATCTCAGCTGAATTTATCATCCAGTTATAAAGAAAGCCATTAGCCATAAAGCAAAACTTCCCAAAGAGCTTTTATGGGGAGAAGAAAAAGAAGTGAATTTTTTGAAAAAGAAATGAAGATGATGACCTGTGTTTAGAATGAATCCAGCATCAGCTTCCTTTCTACTGGGTGGACTAGCCCTAAGGGGTGGGGTAATGTAGTTTCTTTTTACCTCAGGAATTATTAAAAGAAAAAAATTTAAATAAACAAGCACATATAAAGCTTAGTACATGGCTGACCTGAAGCTGAGAAACTGCTCACTTGGTATCAACTCATCTAGCTCTCTCACAGGTAAGGCAGGTAATGTTTTTCACTCATTAAATAGATGAGGAAATGGAAAGAGATTAAGTAGTTTAGCCAGGATCACAAGTGGCTGAGCTTATGATTTTGGGCTTTGCTCTAACTCCTCTGCTTTGTCCTTCCTGGAACACAGTCCTCCTCATTCACCTTGAATTGAGGTGCTCATTGTTTTACTCCTGAAGTCTCACATTCGTAGTTAGAAATTCAGATGCATATTCTTTAAAATGATAACTTTGCAATACATGTTCATGTTAGAGAAAAAAAGCATCCACAGAAAATTCTGAAATGCAAAAAGAATAATAATTTATACTCCTCTGCTTCCCTGTTATTGTAGTGTGTATACTTCTAGATGTTTTTCTATAACATTTTTCTTTAAAGCAACAAAAACTCATATGATGCATAACTGATAATTTGACTTTTAATCAAACAGTACAGCATGTGTTTTTATTTAAATGATGCATTTCTACAACATTAGTTTTAGTTTGTAAAAAGTGTTCTTTGAGTACACTGCAATTTACTCAACTAATCATTTCTTTTTTAACAATTGTTTTTAAATTGTGAAATTAAAACTAAGGCTATTATGCAAAGAACTGATAAATATGTGAAGTAATGCTTATGTTAATTAGCTTGATTTAACCATTCCACAATGTATATATGTTTTAAAACATCATGTGTTATTATATATGTGTTATATAATTTTTATTTGTCAATAAAAATAAAAATAAATAAGGCTGCTATAAACATCCTTGTAGCTTAGCCTATATGCATACTTAATTAAACTATTAATAGTATTAATAGTTATTATAAATTCCTATTAGCTCAAAAGATTTATTTAAAGACTACCACCTTTTTTCTTTTAAGATACTTACCTATTAATGGAGGTAATCATTGGGATCAGTAGTAAATTCTATATTTTTCATTAACATGAATCTTGATTTCATTAAAATTGTATGAATTCAGCATTAAAACTGTTGCTAATCACCTCTTAACTTTTTAGAAGATAACTGATAACATATCAATAAAACATAAGGAATGTGACAAACTCTGTTATAAGCTCTCAGCAGGCTTCTCTATAACTCTTCTTACCCAAGATGCGGGAAGGAAGCTCTAATCCATATGAACCTCGGTTTCTGTGTCCATGTGTATTTGTGTAAGATTTAGGGCTGATACTCCACTTTGGGGCAAGGCTTCTGACCTTCCTTGGGATCAAACTTTCATTGGCCTCTTCCTGAAATTTTAGCTTAGCTTCCTACCTGGCTTTTCCATCTTCTGGAACTTTGCTCCTCTAAATCCATTTGCACATTGCTTGAGATTTAGCTAACATGCCTGTCTGATTTGCTGAGATATCCAAAACCTTTCACCTTTAAAGATTATATGTAAGAGATTAAAGTCCAATCAGAGATTAGCCTGGGCATCAAGGTATTAACCTACCCTCACACCCTATCTCTACTGCTATGGACTGCTGACTCTATCCAGGTACAAACCACAGTTCCCCTGTTTGTCTAGGGATAGGAAAAGCTCCCAGCTAGGGCTAAGAATGCTTTCTGCTTCTAAATGCCCATCCTGGGAGATTTGGTCTAGGCTTCAGACAGTGGTGGAGTCACATCTGGGTGGTAGCTATTCTCCTGTGTTCAGTTGCTCTTACCCCATCTGCTCTTTTGGGTCAAGGGATGAAATTTTGCTCATTAAATATTTTTTTAAACTTATCTCCCATTCAGGTATGAGCAGTCCAAACAGACACACATTTTCAGTGTCTCTGTAAGAATAAGAATGTCTTCATTTGGGGAAGCAAAAATGGGAAGAATTTACAACCAGATCAAATAGGTGCCTGTGAGTTTTAACCTGATTAATGTGGTATGTGCAAATGGAACTGAGCCTGATAATAGAGTAATTGAACCCTTGGGGTATCTCTTAAGGATATTGGACTCCTCAGAGAGTGGGTAGTTCATCATAATTTTGCATAATTTACATTGTTTTATCCAAAATATAATCATTCTTTTTTCCTTTTCTTGGAGGGTCACAAATATTGGTGAATACAGAAATTACAGACAGCATCAAAATGCTCCAGTAGTTTTGTCTGAAGGGCTGCACCAAATATACAGAAGCAATTGAATGGAAAGGTGGAGATACTCTCAAACAGTGTTACTGAAATGAAAATCAGAGCTCATGTGTTATGTGGTGGCACAGGACCAATGCTTCTTTAACTCTTATGTCTTCACCTGAGTCTTTTTGATTCTCTGGATGCACAAGTGTACAGAACACTGCTATTTACATAACATTATTTTAACTCAGGGAAATGGATTCTGAAAAGTTAAGCAGCTGGCCCAAAGTCACATTTCTCTGGTGGTAAGAGTTAGACTTCGGGTCTTGAGATCCAAGTCTTTCCACTCATATGCAGAGTGTCTTTTTGTGAGATATTTTTCTACTACTTTTTTTGCCTTTACATGTGGATTTATTTCATTTTATAGAATTGCTAATTGCAATGATGCAATTAAAATTTAAATGTGAGCTCCCAAATTTTATCTTTTCCAATACGAATATCTTTTGGAAGGGATGGACTATGAGCTAGGTTTTGGAGGGCAGTGCTGGTGAAGGAGTTTGGGTGAACTTGACGGGTTATTGTGACACAAAGTACAAATGCCAGGCTTGATCTCTTCATAATCCCCCAAAACTACACCATGAGCTTGCTGGAGGGGCACTGGTTCTCTCTGAAGAGCTTGGATTTGGTCTCATGGAAGGAATCTGAGAGGTCCCAAGGGGATGACAGAACTAGCTAGGTGGAATGAAATATTTTTCTACAATGCCATGGTGGCTTTGTTTCTTATCATTAGTATTCAGACAGCTCCTTATTTCAGGAGGAAGCAGCAACACTTTTAGAGTGTTATTGGATAAGCAGATATTGCAATTAACAGGGAATATATTTCAACCTTCCTTATTGTCAGTATCTTGTTTTCCTTCTTAAATTGCTCTAGAATGTCAGAAGAAAAAGTAACATTGAGAAACAGGTTGACATTAAAAGGGTCTACAATTGTCCTAAACACTACTTGACAAAAGTGTTGACAGTCTGAGACGAGAATCAATAGATCAGGATTGTAGAAAATGAAAGGTGGAGTCCATGGTTTAAAGCATCTGTAGTTAGACAATGGAGACTGACCCTGGGAAGAGACTCCTCATGGAATGCAGAGCTGAGCAAGAAGCTGATGTATCACACATACTTGAAATACTCTGTCCCCTATGGTTCTTCCTTGCCAAATCTTTTCTTGATTGGCTTTCATAAAACCTCTTGTCCTAAGGCAAATTCAGAGCAAAACCAAGGAGGAATGGAATGAATCTAGTCCTGTCAAATGAATGTGAAGCTTCAAAGCAAAAAGTTCAGAGTATCCTTTGATTGATTTATTTTTTCCAACATGTATATTTTTATTAGCACATATTAATTTTCAAAATCTTGAATTTCACTGTGGCATTTTCTTCCACGTATATAACATATTTTGATCATATTTACCCCCCCAAGTGTCCTTTTAAATGAAGACATATTCTCTTACTCTGCTCTATATTATAGTTTCTTATTGCCTCTCTTTGCATGATGCAAGGGCCTGGATTTGATACTAATGATAATGAAGCAAAATAATTCCCTTCTTTACCTTTCACCAATTGAGTTAAACCCTTTAGATAAGAAATAAGCTTGATGTGACTTGTTAAAAAAAAAGCATCTATTTTTGATGGATTCAAACTGTAAATTTGCCTACACTACTACTATTGGTGCATTCCCTTTGTACTTTATCATATCGTAATTCACTGATAGAAGCCTGTTTTGCCTACCACAAAGTTGATCAATCACTGAAGTAGTGAGCTTTGCAAGAGATATTCATGTGATAGCCAAACATGGAGGAATAGGAGCCCCTAGTCTCAGATATGCTTCCTTGAGGATAGAGCTTAGGTGTGTTTATGGGATAAATATACAGGGTGGTCTAAGCAGGGGGCAAGGTAAGGAAAAGTGAAGCAATTAAAGGTCTGCATGTATATAATCAAACATGGGATGCATGTTCAGAAAATGGTGACATTAGTTGCTCTCAAGATGAAGTTTAGGCTCTTTGATGTTGAAGGTCACTAACTGGACACTTTATTCTAGATTTCCTCTGGTCTTAATAAATAGGGACGAACCCCATTCTATTAATTTTCTACCTCTACTACATTGCTACCAGAGTTTCTGCTAATGAGTAAAATGAACTCATCTTAGTATTATTTTTTCTTCTTCTCTTTTCTTTGGTGACAGTGAGTGTGACTTCTGAAGCTCAGGCTCCAGAAAGAACTAGAGCATGAGAGGTGGAGTCCAAGGTACTGTGTGTTCATAGTCAGAGTCTAATAGTCTTCAGTGCTTTGAACATTAAGTGAGGTAACTCTGACAATTTTACAATTCAAATAAATTGTACTTTGATTCTTCTAAAAATCAAGGAAGCTTGCAAAAAAGGACACTACAATAAGGTTGAGTGAAATAGAAATGAAATATTAGAACCAAAGTTAATGAGTCTATGGATATGCTAATTGTAGATAATTTGCCTTGACTGAGACTTAAATTTGGCTCCAGGCTTCCTGGAAAACCAGACAAAGGGAAATAGGACAACAAGCATGTTTTTTCACAGTTCCTGGAGGAGACAAATCTGACCAGCACCAATCAGAGAGGATTTTATGGGGCTGCACTAAGAATTGCATCTGAGGTATCCTTGAATTCCTCCCTGAAAGACCAAACACAAATTACTGACTGCAGTGTACCTCAGTCACCTCTGAGCTCTTAAATGGGATGACTAGTAATTACTCTTCAGAACTGCTGTGAGGATTCAGTAGAAGCTTGGTAGAGTGTATACTTCATAAGTCTTAGTTGGGATCATCCTAATTTTTTCAATAGGGACATGGTTAAATAAGGTATGACATTTTACTAGAGCATACTGTATCCTTTCTTATGCATCACCTTAGCTCCATTATGCCCTTTGTTGATGACTCCACAGCTGTCCTTACACCACTCATATTGGAGTTAGTTATGTGACTTGCATTGGCCAGTGAGATGTGAACAGAAGTGATAGTGTACCACATCTGAGCATTGGGCATTCATGTATGTGTTTCCTTGCTCGCTTTCTAAGTGCCTGCCATCACCTCAAGAACATGGCCCTGTAGGCTTCTGCTCCAAGGAAAATCCTTAATGTGGGTGAATAAAAAGAGATAGTTGCTGAGGGTCACTAAATTTGGGAGTAATTTGTTATGTATCATTATTATGATAATAGCTGATTGGTACAGTGGCCTTCTATGAACAAACCTGGAAAGATATCTGTGGCATGTTGAGAATCAAGAGTAAAAAGCAGGATAACATATATTTTATTTTTGTAGAGTAATATAAATGTCTAATCTCTGTCAAAAGAATATTCTAATGCATCTAAATATTAAAGTAGTATGGGGGGGTTGGGGATTTAGCTCAGTGGTTTTGTCACCTGCTGCGCAAGTGCAAGGACCTGACTTTGATCCCCGGTACCAAAAAAAAAAGAAAAAAAAATAGTATGTGGGATGGTGTTCACATTTTAAATGTATGAATTTGAAAAGTATACACATTTACAAAAACTGGTAGATAATATTTTGTTTTTGCCCTTCTGTGCATGCATGCACACATACAATTTGTGAACTAACAAAGCTTAACAGACCAAACACAATGACTTCAACCATGCTGCCATCACAATGACAGTAGTGGCCACTGTGTCTAGGGGTGTCTGGGTGAACTTGTGGGCTGTGTGAAATTTGTGCTTAGACCTGCTCTCATCATTGTCTGAGACAGTTGAGAATAAACTTCTCTAGAGCTGGGGCAAAGAAGTGCTGCTCAGAGCTGCACAGCTAAGAGTCATGCAGTCAGGGTTAGAAGCCAAGCTTGTTTGTTAGTTTGTTTCCTTCCAGAATTATTTGTGCTGAAGGCACTGCACACTGGGAAACATAACAAAACAAAACAAAACAAAAAATGATATTGCCATGGAGCATTGTCAGTTTGATTCCTAAGCTGTCACTTTACCCATTCTTCTGCATAAAACATACATAATTGTTGGATATATGTACAAAGACCATCTTATAATTTACTTCGTTTTTGTGCAATCTTTAAAATAATTGTTTCTTCTGATTTTGGCATTCCTCTTCCTGTTGATGCTGTCCTGTTGTTCCTGTCCTACGGGATGCTCCTTTCCCCTCACCCCACCCCACATACACCCACAACAACAAATTTGCCTTTTTCCATATTTTTATGATCATATATAATACACACAGGTATATGTCTTTATGATCATATGTCAACATCATATGTCAGTATGTACAGACATATTTATGGTATAATGTGGGAGACTAGTGTTCTTTTTTTAAAATTCTTTTATTGGTTCATTTTAGGTATACAATACATTTACGTTTCTCATTGGGAACTTGTACCTTCACATGTGCATCTTGGTTCTTGTTTTTTCCCCATTCCCAGCCCTCCCTTCACCCTTTCCACCCTTCCCTATTTACAAAGACTTTGTTTCCATTTTTTCCATTTCTCATCATTTTTCATTTCCCTTCTTTCCTTTCCCCTGCCCCTCCCACTTCCCCTACCCCTTTGGACCTTTTCTTCCTATTTTGCATAATCAATTATTCGTTCTAATCATTGGTACATTTTAGGTATACAGTATAATGACATTCATCATTGGAAATTTGCACCTTTACATAATCTCTCTTGGTTCTTATTTTTCCCTCTTCCCCTGCCCTCTCTTCAACCCCTCCATCCCTCCCTATTTACAAAGACTTTGTTTCCATTTTTCCATTTGGGAGACTAGTGTTCTTGTTTCTACAGAATCCAGCGGTCACTTTTAATTTCACAAGCAGCATAGAGACAAATGCAGCTAAGTGTGTTCAAGGGCAAGTCAAGGCTGCTGTGAAGTTGTTGCTATCAGGACTATCCTGATCCAAGGTTCCTTTGCTCAGCATTCTGTTGACTTTCATATGGCTGGTGGCCCCTGGCCAGCAGAACAGTGTATCTTCTATAGTAAAAATGCAAGGGCATCCCAAATCACAGAATCACATATACCCTGGCCTGTAGGAGGCTGGGGCACGAAGCTCCAGGAAGACCATTGGCCTAGTATGTCACATTCATGTGGAGACTTTTTGCTTGGGGTAACTAGTTAATCTGTCATTAAATGTGAAGACATTTGAGAGTTAAAAGAGGGTATATTTGTCATTCGCTCCATCAGAAAAACAGACATGAGTTGACATTGCCCAGGCAAGTCAAGTTATATGGTCACAATCTTGGTAGTGTTACTGGGTGGAGATAGTCTAACAGTGTTCGTGGGTTTGTGTAACTTGTCTTCATTTTTCAATCTACTGAGAGCCTCTATCACTCCACAAGTGGCCCAGGCTTCTCAACCTCTGGCAATCCCTGGTGTGTTTAGTTTTCCCCCTAGGAGTTTATAATTAATTTTTTTTATGAAAATAAGTTTCAAAGTTATGAAATATCAATCTGCTAAACTTTACCAAACACCTGGCATGTGCCAAACATTCATTGAGCAAAATGATAGTATCTTAGACAGTTGCTGGAAGGCTTAACTGATATCATGCATGTAGAGTACTTTGTTCTTGGCACAGAGAAGGTCCCTACACTTTTTTGGGTTATTTTAAAAATTATTGTTGTAATTATTACTCAACAATAAATATGAATAAGATAGGGTTCTTACTTTCAAAATCTTGGCAATGGGGTTGCAGCACACAGAAATAAATATTTAAAGCAGAATAAGCTAAGTGGTGATAAAAGTATTTATAAAGGGAAACATGGTCATAAAAGGGTTTACAAAAGTACAAAAGACTACGAGCTGCAGAGCACCAAGGGTCTAACAAGCTGTGCCTGAAGGTTGGAGGAGCAAGAGCTATGGGGCCTGCTCCTTGACTATCTTAAACTCTGAGAGAGACATAGGTATCTTCTTTCCTAGCAGGAAATTCATTCTGTTTAAACTTTTGGTCTCATGTTATGGTAAGAAATTTTTTTTTCTTCAAAGGAAATCCAGGATATAAAAAAATGCATTTTATAATAGTAAAAAAGGATAGTGATTCTGATTATTTTAAAATTAATACCTCACGGTAGTTGGGGGCTTGGGTTCTGGAGCTGAGAGCTTCTATTAGAATTGTGATTCTGTCCTTACTGTGCACACGATTCTAGGAAAATTACTTACCTTCTTTCTATTTCAGTTCCCTCATCTGCAAACCAAAAATCTTCGGAAGGAGTTCACATGAGGAATAAATGACTGAATTGATGTAAAGTACTTAGAATAGAGCTTGGCACATGGTGAGTACCCACAAATTTAATTAATAACTTGATAGTGAAGTGCCCAGAGTTTGTTAAAATGCTATTATAGGGCAGGGCATTTAGCTCAGTGGTTCTGGCACCTGCCTCACAAGCGCAAGGTCCTGAGTTCGATCTCTGGTACCAAAAAAAAAAAGTGTTATTACAAAAGTTAAACTCTTTAAGAAAGAGCCAAATAGATATGAGTTTAAAAGGTGAATTTTATGCAGAAGGGATCAGAATCCATTGAGAAAGTCTAAAGACCTCCCCAAATTCTTCTGGCTCCTTGGCCCTGGTCAGCCTGTGCCAAAAGATCACCAAGCTTAAAGCATATTTATACCAAAGAGTAGCATTTGTACCTTATGATGGAATAAATACTAGTTTCTTTTTTTCCAACAATGACAATTTGTCTTAAAAGGAATGTTTCTGTAATAGGGATAGAAGGTGGATATTCTAAAGGAAGGAAGTGAAACATTTGCTCTCATAATAAAGAAACCAAAGCCAGAGCTTTCTTACATCTGCATGAAGCTGTAGATCTGCTGGCCTGGGCTGGATAGATGATGAACAAGAGATGTCCAGCCCAGCCCAGCAGGGTTCCTGAGACAGGATGGAAGAAAAGGGCTACCAATAAAGCAAGTTTGTAAAGACATTTAAATATTTTCATCACACACAACAAACATGCCTTAATCTGGACTTTTTGATCAATTGGACTTTAAATGACTTAAAATAATTTTTCCTCTCAAATACGGCTTCTAAGTTAGGAGCTGAAACATTTACTCTCGTAATATGTTGTTACAACATATTACTCTCATAGTAGGTTGATTTATGGTGTGAGGACAATTCTTGTCACAGTGCTTGGACATAGTAGGGATGCTGATAATGACTCTTGGTTCTTAGTAAGTGCACTTCCACTCTCATCTGTTGAAAGGCAGTTTGGATGAGATGAGGGCCTGGTGCCAAGCTGCAGGGATGCACAGCCTGTTCTGCCAGCTCTCTGCCAACAGGGTCTCAGACAGAAAGCATCATGATCCTGTGTTAGTTGGCAAAATGGGCATGGTAATAATGCCTGTTGCAGAAAACCATTGTGTGGATTAGAGGTCTTAATAGATTAAAAATGCATACAATTGTGCTTGACACATAGAAATTGCCAATACATATTTGTCAATTATTATAACTGATGTTAAGCCTTACCTGTGTGCGAGTACAAAGCCAGTGCATTCTATGTATTAGCTCATTCACTTCCATGTCTGAGACATAGAATTTGGTCCTCATTAGTATTTCCCTACTTCTCTTTAAAAACTCGATTTCTCTGATTCCAACATTATACAAATCACAAGACTGAAATCTTTAATTCTTATCTGTCGTCCTCTTTTTAAAAATCAACCTGCTTCCTCTCAGATCAGGCAGAGTTGTTATCTCTCTGGCATCCTTTCTCAGTTTTTCTTCTCCATGTCCTGGTCTTGGTTTTCACCTAGGCTCTGCCATAGCTTCTAACTGGTCTCCTGCCAAATCCTCTAGATAGAATGCTATCAAAATATCTTCCTATGCTATGACTTTAAATAAAGTGTCCCTTCCTTAGCTTGGCATTTAAGATCCTTTACATTTCTGTCTTTATCCACCTTTTGAAACTCTCTCCTAACTAGTCCTTTCAATGCACTATTTCCATTCACCTGTCTGCCTCTTCTTTCTCACTTAGAATTCATGGTCTCCCTGGTCCTGGGAAGCTGTTCTTGTAATTTATATGACAATTGAGTCTTTGTAAAATATTAAAGCGTGATACAGAAGGGGACTCTCAGATAAACCCTGTCCCAGTCCTGTGCCTTCCTACTTCTCCCCAAGATCATCATCACTGTTGGGCTAGGGTGCATCCTTCCATACTCCACTTTAGACATCTATATTCACACATATGCCCTTATGGAGAATGTACGGTGTAACTTGTTTTGTGTGTAGGTGTGCCCGTGACATAAATAGTATTAAATTGTACTTATCATTCTGCATTTCTCTTCCAACAATCTGTCCCGACAATCTGTCTGTTAAGATGTATCTCAAATGCTACCAGGGACTCCCAAAATGTTATAAAAACCCATTTTGGGAGTATTTCCCTCTCTTGTTATCATCACCTGACCTAAGAACAGAAAGATGACCCAGGAACCCGAGTTCAAAGTCCATACACAACCCTACGAACATGGGCCTTCATTGTCTTTAAAGTGAGGACAATACTTTCCTACCTTTCTTATAGAACTACTGTATTTGGCTCAAACAAAATATTGTGTGTGAAAGAACTTCTTTATTTACTTATATAAAAGATTATTATACTGTTGAAATGTGAGTTGCTTCAATTAAACTCAGCAATTTCTTAGAAGGAATTAAGTTAATGAATAAATAATTAATCAGGAAATATCTTTGAGGTTGTGTTTTACATTTCCAAAGTTATCACATCAGTTTTTGTTTTCTCCTTAGAATAACAAGGTCCAAAAAATCATTTATTGGGGCTCGTACATCTGGTGGCAATTCTCATCCCCAAAATATTATTATGAAAACTTTCAAACATCCAGAAAAGTTGAAAGAATCTACCAATAATACCTGTAAACCTACTAACTAGTGCCTACCATTAACATCTCATTGTATTTGTTTTATTGCAAAAGAGCCCATCTATTCAACCTCTCATCCATTCACTAATCTATCTCATTTTTTGGCTACATTTCCGGGTAACTTTCAGACATTAGTAAACTTTCCCCTAATTGGTGAAACAACATCCATATCATTAACCAGAGTTTAGTTTAGCATCTGTTTATAGTATTTTTTCTTTGGATGCAAATGGGGTTCAGTTTAAAGTCACACAAATTATAATGTAGTATAATTTTTTTTGCATGTTTTTGCTATTGAAGCAGTGAAAATCTCTTTTCAGACTAAATCTCATACAGAAGCTGACATGGGAAACCAATGTAAGCAGAGCTTGAAAAGGAAATGGGGTCTGGGGCCCCTCCCTTATTTACTAGTGGCCCTGAGCCCCTCATAAAGTATCTCAAGTGTTACGAATTTCTAAAATTGGATGAATTTTTTAACCTCATGGACTCAGTGTGGTCTTGGAAATAGTTCTGTTCTTGGGCTCTTTCCTTGGGCTCTTTCCAAGCTAGTCTCTTTACTCTTTCCAGTGGTACTAAAGCATCGAATATTTTGCAGATTTTCTTTTTCCCAAATCCTGCAGCAGAAAGCTTTCTCTTTTTTAAATTAGCTCAGTGCAAGAAGCCACATTTAAGACATGGGATGTGGATGCCTGAAGTAAAAACCAAAACTGAAAGGACTGTCTGCAATGGAAAAAAACTGGAAAAGCAAGAACCTGACCTAAACGGAGGGCCAAATATAGCTGTCTGCACATGCAGGGTTAGCATGTCAACATGGTGGACATGACCCATGTTTTAGGGCTTTTGCCAAGTCAGTACTAAGAGCAACTCTTAGGAATTTTTGTGTCCTGAAATGAGCTAAATTTGCTTGGGATTCTCACATTTTCTTGGTGCCTCCCTGAGACCCTGTACTCTCATGCAGGGGAGGACAGGTCCTTCATACTCTCTGGGCCAGGAGGCAGCAGCCCTGGCAGGTGGGATCTGAGGCTGGGGCCAGGTAAGGTCAGAATCATATGAGCCAGAGGATCAGTGTTTCAGAGGATAATAAGAGCAAGGGTTAGAGTCATAAAGAGACCATGTTTATTATCCAGATCTGAGAGAAGACAGTGGTCTTAAAAGCGGAGGAAGAAGGCAGTCCTAGGCTGGAGAAGGGGTGGTTCAATTGCAAAGCAAAAACTAGGAGAGTGAGTCCAGGCCTACATGCTGAAAGGGTCTCAGTGTTGAAAGTCATTTTAACTAGGTGGGAAGCACTGCTCTGTAAGCTTTTAGAGGGTAAGATTATGTCTAAGGCAACTTTGTGACAGGGCCTAGAAAAGTAAATGGTACATTTCTAGGTAACTTTCAGACATTACCTGGAATGTTGTAGATAGATACTTAATAAATATTTATTAAAGGAAGGACAAAAGGAGAGAAGGTAGAGGAGGAGGAAAGAAGATGGGGTGGATGAGTTTAAGTGAGTTATAACAGAGCTTGAGCCTAGTACTATGGCTAATAGTGCTGAAGATTGTCATAGAGAATGTAAATCTAAGTTCTTTACCAATGACCACTGTTTTGAACATACTTGGACCATGACTCAGTAAAAAATAGGCATTACATGATGACCCAGTGCAAACACACACACACACACACACACACACACACACACACACACACATCCAAAGACTCAAAATGTTATGTTTCAACAATTTCCATTAGATTCCTTTCCATCCCATCCCCCAATACTAGCTTAAACCCCACAGCCTGAAAAACTTTAGGTCAAATCCCTTTGGTTTCTTCTGGAACATTATTTTGGTAGTGATTATTTTCCTTTCCAGAAAACTTAATACTTCTCTCTCCTACTGGAGAGCTAATCTTCTCTTCCTGGAAACACAATCAGATTTATCCTGTTTTATAAAAAGCAAACATAGTTCTTCCCTTTCTAGTGACAACTCTGCACAATACCTTCTGAGTATAGGAACAGCCTTCAAATAAATGAGCTGTGCCTGCCTACTCCCTTTCTTTTGTGTTTTCTCTCCTTGCCTCTCACCTTTCTTAGCCTATGATATTACCTTCTTCCACCGTTTTCTCTCAAAGGATTGTAATGGTATTTGGCTACACAAATCCAGAGCTGTTTTCTTCTTCCTCCTCCTTTTTATACTCTTATTAATTCCTTTATTGACTATGAATATTTTGAAACTTTTTTCCTTATAATAAGCCTCTCCTGTCTTGATTTACTTTTATGCATATAAACATTCATATATTTGATCATTCATTCAACCTTAGTTTAAGGAACATTTCAGTGACTAAAATATGCTAAAGGAAAGATGGAGACAAATAAGATGCATAATTCCTGCCCTCATGGGTCTTAAAGTATACCAAAAGGCTTGGGTTTAAACAAGCCTATGCTAGAGGTTGGAGGGTCCACATGAATGGTGGGATGTGGTTAAGAACTGGATCTGGTTTTGAAGCTGGATAGATCTGGATTCAAATCTTGGCCCTACTAATTTCTAGCTGTCTTATTTAGAGTAAATAACCTATCTTCTCTAAATGTCAGCTTCCTCTTCTGTCAAAAGGTGATTGATATTCACAGTACTTACCCATAGAAATGTTGTGAAGTTTATATTATCTTATTTAATCTCACAAGATTCCTATATGGTATGCATGATCATTAATACTTTGCTACAGTTGAAGAAACTGAGGCTCAGAGTGATCATATGTCTCTAGGTGGCCGAACTGAGGCTTTCTGACTTAAGAATATGTGATTCTAGCCACAAAGATACCTTATTTCCCTGGGTCTTGAAGAGTCCAGGGTCTAGCCCTTAGTGATGCTATAGTCTAGTTTTATCAGTATTTACAGAGGTTATCACACACTCAACTGGCTGATTGATGGGCCAGAAGACTACTTTATCAGTTTCCTGCTCAAGAGATGAGACTGCACATTTGCACATGATACATTCTCTTGTGTAGATAGTGAGGCTATCAAAAAATAACAATAAGGGCCAGGGATTGAGCTCAGTGGTGCCACTGCCTACCTCACAAGCACAAGGTTCTGAGTTCCATCCCTGGTACAAGACAAAAACAAAAACAACAAAAAACAAAGCAATGATTCCTACCATCAACTGATGTGTGCTACATGCTGGGAAATTTACACATATTCGCCCATGTCTTACACATTCTGAAGTAAATGTTATTAGCCCAGTTTTGCAGGTGGAAAGACTAAGACTTGTTTTGAGCATGTTGTAGAAAATACATTTTAGTTGCTACTACTATAATTATTATTATTAGTAGCAGCAACAGTATTGATGATATTAAGGAGTTTTCCTAATAATCCCTGTTGGCAAATATCAGAGACTGGAAATGAGCCTAGGTCTATCTGATTCCAGAGACATTATTTTTCATCATTAAGCCTTATAAAAGATTACGATCAGAGCAGCTTTAGATGAAGGAACTGAGTTTTGCCATGGGATAGTTCTTTGCTTCTATTCCAGAGAATTATGTCCAGTAAAGAGTAAGGCTTATTTATCAGCCACATTATGATCTGGTTCTTTGGATGAGAGCAGATGAGGACAAAGGAGCAGTCCTAGCAGATTCCTATTTAAGCCAGATATCTAAAGCTCCAGCCCTTGATGCCAGCCTAATCACACTAGAATTGAGTGGGCGGTCACTTTCTTTACAATGAATGATGAGTCCAGATATTTCTTCCACTGAAGGTGCTGTGGTCCCCTACCCACAGCACCTTCAAAGAACATTATTCTCTTATCTGAAGCTCTCCTACCATCTCTTACAGCTAGGCATTTCTGCAGAGGATTCAGGTTTTATGTGGGTCTTACTGGAATCCTATTGCTGAGAGAATCACTTTCTGACCTAGACCCTTGTCTCTGGGTTGGAGAGATATTTTGAGGAGGGGTATTCTTGTGTGAGGAGAAACTCTGTGATGGAAAAATAGAAAGGGCTTCACAACTGATTTTGAAGGACACTGGATTTTGTGGTAAATAGGGGAATAGGAAGGATGGGTATAAGAAAACATTGAAGTCAGAACCTAGGTATTAGGGGAATGGTGGTAAGACTGTGGTAGTTGAAGAGGTAGGAGGAGAAATGGTTCCAAGCTGTTTTTTTTTTTTTTTTGTGGTGGTGGTGGTGGTGGTTGAAACCATAGTTTGAACGATGGTGTTTTCTTCAAAATTCATGTTCAAATTTAATCCTCAGTAACAGTATCAAAAGGTATAGTTTTTGGAGGTTAAGTCATGAGGGTTCTGTTTTCTTGAATGGGATTAATGGTCTCATAAAAAGGCTTGAGGTTGAAAGGAGTAGTCTCATATTTTTCTACTTTCAGCCATGGGAGGACTCAATGTTTCAACTCTTTTGCTCTTTTCTGCTACCTGAGGATGTGTAGATGGCACTGAGTACGAGAAACAGGCCTTCACCAGATACTGCATCTGCCAGCACATTGATATTGGATTACTTAGCCTCTGGAACTGTGAGAAATAAATTTCTGCTGTTTATAAATTACCCTACGTTGAGATGTCTTGTTATAACAATCCAAGTGGAATAAGACAGGAATGGGGAGGGAAGTACAGCTTGGCCATGAGTACTGATGAGGAAGATGACTTCAATTTCAGACAGGATGGATTTGTAGTGTGGCCAGAACTTATTTTATGTGCTGTGTTTTCTCTCTTTGCATTATTATTAGAGCAAGCATATTTGATTTGCATAGCTGAAAATATTTGGATAAGTGAGGTTTTATGTGGGTATGTTCATACCCATTTAATTTTTTACAAAGGAATAGGGCCTTAGATATTTATTTAGACCCACCCTCCCACTTCCTTTCTCTCTCTCTCTCTCTCTCTCTCTCTCTCTCTATATATATATATATATATGTATTTACAAAGATCTTTTAAAAGTTAAATGTATTTTACCACTATGAGAGAAGAAAATTGAGAAGAGCAGGAAATTGAGAGGGATGAAAAATTTCAGCTAAACACAGTAATTAAATTTTAAAAATGCTTATCTAAATTAAGATGTGCTGTAAGTATAAAATACACACCAGATTCAAAAAGTTACCAACTACTTTTTAAATAACTGTGTAGTTATTAGGTGTTGAATGGTAATACATGAGATTTATTGAGGTAAATAAAATATACATTGAAATTTAAAAAAATGCATTCAAAATGTTCAAAACACAGTAAGTGCATTTAAAAGTTAATTCTTAAGTAGTAAAACAAAACATTCAATGTTTTTCATTCACGTGGCTGCATTTGGGTATAAGGTAAATTTGATATATGGGGGTTTTAATGTGCTTAAAATGATTTATTCTACAAGAAGGAGTCAATAATTCAATAGGACCCATGGCTGTGACAGGCAGTTTTGAGGTTTAAGAGAAGTTATGGGCTTGGACATAAAAGCAAGCCAGTGAGTGAATACAAAACAGAAAGGTATTGATTAGTAATCAGAGTTTGTGCTTAAATCTCTCTCGTATACCAGGACCAACATAACCAACAGGAAGACAGACAAAAACCCACCATTTTCAGATGAGATTTTGAAACTGAAGCGTCTCGAAATGTTTGGGTGTTTGAAAGTGTGAGGAGTGAGGTAGAGGCTGATGAGGTACTTTTCAGCAATACATGCTTATAGAGGAGAATTTGGAGGAGAGATGTGAAAATAAGGAAAGAGAAGAAGGCTGAGGGGAGAACCATTGGAAATTCCCATCCCAGAGACAGTGAGAGGGGGAAAAAACAGCATCTGGGCATTTTGAGAAGAAATGTGAATCACAGTACTGAAAAAACTAAGAAGTCTTTAGATTCCTGGAAAAGGGAACTTGGTAGTGTTGAGGAGTAAAAAGACTCAGAAGAAAAGTCTGAAAACCTGTTGTTCGGTCTCATCATTGGGGGACCATAGGAATGTTGGTTACAGACATCAGTAAGGACAAAGGGGGTCATGATGGCAGGGATTTGGTGAGCGGAAGGTAAGGAACAGAAAAAGGAGAAGACAATGGTTAGTTACTTTTCTCTCATTGCTGAGACAAAATACCCAACACCCATAGTTAGAAGGGAAGGGGGTTATTTAGTTTACAGTTTGTAGAGGTTTCAGTCCTTGGTTGGCTCCAAGGCAGGGTGGCAGAGAGGCAACAGTTCATGGTGGTGGAAGACAGCAAAAGCAACAAGAGACCTTAACAGAGTCTTTCTGCCCTTTTTATCCCATCCAGACTTCGGGGATCAGGGCACTGCCAAACCAGCCACTCACATGTAGTGCTTTAGTAATCACCGCTCTTAATCCCAACATCACACTCCAGACCCAGTCACCTCCAAAAAAGAAAGGCCCGTCTCATCTGCATGAGGCTTTGGGGGGATATCCAAACACAAACCACAACAGGGAGAAAGGCTATGTGGTAGCAAAAGGAAAGGAGGGAGGGAGGGAGGGAGGGAGAGAGGGGTGGCGGGGGTGGGGAGGGAGACTCATTTTGTATAGAGTTTCCCTATAAGCTTTGAGAAGGCCAATATGCAGTGAGACAAAAAGATATGTGTGGGAGAGTGACAAATTATTGATATCCGAGAGCCTTAAGACCAGCAAAGTGAGGCCAGCAGAGAGGGTCAAAGGCAACAAATCTCAAAATGTGTTCTGCAAAAAACTTGACTGCAGGATACAAACAGATATTTGGTAAGCAGGGAACTGAGTCTGTCCTCCCTTATCACATGTTTCAGATCCTCTTTGTTCCTCAGGAAAGGAATTCTCAGCATCCAGTGCCTGCTTTTTACAGAGGGCACCAGCAGACCTGTGCCTTTAGCGCTGAATGTTGCTTCATACATCTGGCTATGATATTTATTTTGTTTTTATGCTGAGCTTTTTATTTTCTTGACTGATGTTTTATCTGTTACTGTTATGTATGTGTGTGGTGCAGAGGGCCAGTTCCAAGACGGACCTAACTTTGCCTTTGGGATCACATGCCTTAGATTGAATTCTGCACCACTGGGCTTCTTGGAGCTCTATGTCCCATGAGTCCAGGAGAGGAACAACCTCTTGCTGTTTCTCTGATGCATGAAGCCATGGAAGGCTCCCTTCTTGAGGCTGTTTCTGTGTCTATTCTGTGAAACACACTTTGAAAAGCTTGTAAATGAGATGGTAGAATTGATGGGAAGGTATTTTAGAAAAACTAAAAGGTGTTTGAATTAAGAGTAGAAGCTGCTGGAGGCACAGTGTGCAAGGAATGGTAGGCACATCTAGGAACATGGAGAAATTTCAACTTACTTGTGTATGGGCTCTACCAGCAATTTCATCCAGAAAAATGGCTGGGAAGATTTTATTTTCTTTAAGGCCTTGGAAGCAGGATTTCTCAGGAAGGTCAATGACTTGAGGAGGCCTTGTGTGAAGCTAAGCAAAGCCAACCATGGCCTCCCTGAACACCTGTGATCTGTGTACTGTCTAAGGGCCCTGAGTCTTGTTTGCTGTAGTAAAGGAACCCAAGCACCTTTAGTCCTTGAGTGAGGTGCCACATTCCCAAGATACATTCAGAGAAGAGAGTGCTTGGTGCCAGCACATCCACATGAGTGGCACACATCCACAGCCATAGTCTAGGAATAAGAATCTGCTTTCTTCCTGGGAGAGTGGTAGAGGAGGTATTTGTGTGGGTATTCATCAGCCCATCATGTAGCAAACATATATTAGGTTTCTATTTTGTGTTGGGGCACTCAACAGCCGGACAGAGGAGGTTGATACAAAAGGAATAAAAAAGCAGTTCCAGATCTCATAAGCTTAGAGTCTGAAGGAGGACACCAACAAATAAATCCATAGTTCAAACACATTGTGGTGTGATGAAACTCCCAATTTAGGAAGTTAAGAGATACATGGAATGTGTAGGATGGACACCCAATGTAGAGGACACTCTAGGATGGATGTGGGGGGGAAGCACAGTCCAAGCTCAGAGCCCAGAAATGAGCTAACCAGGTAGAGGGGAGGATGTATAAATTCTACGTCCAGAAAATAGTATTTTTGAAGGTCCCTAGGTGAGAGAAACTATAATTGATTGAAAGAGTTGAAATACATTCAACATGGCTGGAGTATAATGTTCTGGGTGATGGGTCTAGGATGGGGATGGGAAGTGAGAGAGACTTGGACACTTTTCTGGTTCTCTACCTACGTGGATCTCTATGTCTGTTGAAAGGATGAATAAATAACCTTTCCAAATGCCTGCTGGACTTTGGTTGGATAACTTTTACTACCATTTCCACACTCCAAAATAGCTGTCCGTCTTCTCATTCTTCTGTGCACTTTGTATCTTAGTTCTTGATCTCAATTGACATAAGGGTTGTAGAGCTAAAGAGAGCTATATGGGAATATTTCAAAAACAGATCCCCATTGCCCATGTTACCAGGGTCAGGTCCTACCACAAACATGAAATGCACTCTAAAAATGGTCAGCTGTGTGAGCTGGTTGGAAAGGAAAGGGGTTACCACCTCTGGTTTGTGCAAAGCCACTATTTGCCATATGCATGGTGCCTGCCGCCCAGAACTCTGAGTCATGGCTGTGCTCAGGTGGAGGTGAAGCCAGTTGTGCAAGTGCCCTGTGCCATTACACTGGCGAAAAGTGATCCTTATAAAAAGGCAGCAAAATGACTCAAAATTTAGGCCAGTGCACACCAAGCAGTTGATAGCTCTATGAGAGCTCTTTGTTTCTTTCTGGCATGTGGATGCACAGCCTTTGATGTTAGAATTTTGGCTCATTAATAACTAATTTACATTTCCCAGACAGCAAATTGTGATCTGACACAAATTTATAAAAGAACTCCAAATGGTGAATCTCTCTTCTACAATGAGTCCTTTGTGGGCTTTTTTTCCCCCTTTCTAACTTAAGGAGTTTGTGATTAAAATTTTAATGCAATCATTGAAATCTCCAGGGCTACATAAAAATAAAACACCATCTTATTTCCTTTCTCTGAGAGATTGCAACAACTGGCTGTTCCTATGTGGATGCTGTGAATGGTTCAATTGCTTTTTCATCAGCTCCAAGGCTCAGATAAAATAGGATGTCCTCAATTACCCAGAGGAAAGATCCACAGCCAGGGAACTGGCTGTGGTAGCAGAAGGTGACAGTGCTGTGCTCTTTGGCTTCTTGATGCATCTTTGCAGATTACTGGATGGCAGATTTCCCACTGGATGTTCTCACTGACTCCTCTTGGCTGCATCTTGGAAGGCCACTTGCCACATGGAAAACATGGTGGTCTTCCATAATTTACCCCATGTTTCTTTGGGAGAAAATGGAAGTCAAGGGAGCTTGCAAAATGTCTAGTTGTACCTTGAGCTCCCACCTCCATCACTTGTCCTTGGGAAAGGGTTTGGCTTCCTGCATGTTGATGACTCTGCTCATTGGGCAGGCAGGGCAGGGCTGAGCGTCATGTGCTTCCAGGTACTTGGAAACACCTTCCCTGGACTACAAAGGGACATCTGTGCCTGGGGAGAGGAGATACACCAGAAAATGGATCTAGAGCTGGCTGTGGGCAGGGCTGGGGGCGGGGCTAATAAATGAGACATTGGGTAGCTTGGCCAGTTGCATCATCTCTGGCCAGAGGTTTGGTTCTCCTGAGTTACTTTTGCCTGGAGAAATAGAAGGCAACTGCTATGGGCTTGTGTGGAATGGAAACATACTCAGAATGAACAGATTTTTAAACTGACACTTGAGGTCAGATTTTAAATGATCACGCAGCATGAGCCCAATTGACTACATGCAGAGAAGCAAGAAGCCACCCGATTCCCTATATTATTTTAATAAGAGAAAGAATGCATTAGGAATTCCAGGCAAGACTTCCACCTGGACACAGTCCCAGATTCTAACTCATCTGTGCATGCCTTTCAAATAAGCCTTTCACAAAGAGGCTTTTTTTGGTCTGCAATGTCTTCCCTACTGATGGAGGAATCTGAAGTTCTCCCTCCCAGCTTCAAATGGAAGAAGCAAGAAACCTGAGAGACTTGGTCTGAGCAGGGTGGCTCCTTGGAAAGTTTCTAAGAAATCTGCTCTGCCATTTGGGGTGGTATTTCATTCAAATAACAAAGCCTATCACAGGAGGTGCTGTGAGTCCTGTTTTTCTGTGTTTTGGACATCAGAATTCATGGAACAGATAGAGAACCCAGTTGGGTGGCTTTTCCTGTCTGAGTCTGTGATGTGTCCGGCATGTCTCCAATGATGTTTGGAGTCCACCTGCTCCTGAAGTGGCAGGAGGGTTACAATAGTGCCTATAGAACACTTTGAGAGCCACTAGGGAACAAAGGACACCTTGTGTGTGGCTTAATCTTAATTGGGACTTTCCTCAGTGCCTAGAAGATTGCTGACGTTTAAAAAAGAATGCTACTGTTAAGCTTGTTAATTTTACCCTCTTGGGTCCTGAGCAGCTCATTTAACACCTGACTATTTTTCTAAGTCACAGAGACTAGACTAGAGTTTTTACCGGAAGGAAGCCAATTCTGTTCCCAGACATGCATGGGCCAAAACAGGAAAACTTCTCATTCTTATAAACACGATGGAGCCTCCAGGCCATGTCACACTTTTTTCAGTCTGTGGGAGTCTTTGGAGTCAGTTTAGGTTTGAATTCTGGTTCCACCACTTACATCAAGTGAGTCTGGAATTGTTACTAAATCCTTTGAGCTATTTTTCCCTCCTTTAACAAAGCAGCTAATAACAGTTGTTAAGAGGATTAAATGCAAAGTTCTCAGCACATAGCCTGACACATAATAAATGCTCAGAGGTAATTATTGATACACTTATGAGATCTACCATGAAGACAGGCATAGAAAGCTCTGGAAGTGGAATATTGGAAGGGATGACACAGGAAGACCCTAATCTGTTGCCACAATTGGACCTTCTGGGAAGATGTTACCAGTGTGGTGGCATCCAGCTTTCTGGTCAATTAGGAATGCACGTTAGGCTCAGGGCTCAGACACCAACAGGAGGTAGCTTTTCTGCCAAAGGTTTTTATAACAAACTCTATGCTCTTAGCTCTCATGGTGAGACCCCAGGCTCCTGGGCAAGCCCAGTTTTGGAGTATGAACTTGGAATGATGGATCTCCTGTGTTTTGGGGGGCATTATTTTGTCCCAAGCAGAGCACAACATATTGTGGGCACTTATGAATATCTGTGGAAAGGACTGATGGTGGGGAACAGAGCTGAGTGCTATTGCTTTACTATGGGCAACTGTACAGGCATAGGCTAAGATCTTTCTTGATAAAAACTAATGTCCCAGAGCAAAGGCTTCTCAGGATGTGGAAATACAAGATACTGATCCAGAGAACTGCATCTTAGCTACACTGGGTAGGGAAAGAAATTTAGGGTCAAGTTCTATTGCCTAAGAATATCTAATGAGCAACTTTTATTACAGATCACAAACTCAATTTCCATAAATATGATTGTGAGTTTCATAAGATCTTTAATGAAAGACCTCCTCCAGGTACTGACTACCAGAATCAGGTTTTGATACTGTCAATGGGAAAAACTAGGTCTGTTAAAAGATGTAACCTTGTTTGAGTGTGCCAGGTGGTACAAAGGCATTTATTTTTGCCCAGTACTAATTCCATTGTGTTATATATTTTTCTGTATTAAACCATATGCACACTTCTACTTCATTTTATCCTCATTTTATTCTTGAGAGGCTAATAGACAGGATGGTGGCTAGCAATGCTCTTACTTTGTGATTGAGGAGCTCAGGCTAGAGTTTATCTTCATTATGAAGCGGAGGGCTGAGGACTTGGCTGGAAGAACTCAGATTCCCTAGATGCATGGTGCTTTGCTTGCATTATACCAAATTATGGTTTAAACTGTCCCACACAAAGACCTGTGCCTTCTGTCATATCATCTGGCCATACCTCTGTCTTCTATCCCAGGAGGGTGGCTTCTGGGTATGGATGATTGCTGTTGTAAGAAAGGCTCTAGGCAGAAGCTATGGTAAAGACAGGTTCAAATAAAGATGGGGGTATTTAATCCATGTTTACCTGAATTTGTGTAACCAGTGATCCCAACTTCTAGAAGAATTTGCACCAAGGTGCAGGTTTTGGAATGGGGTCTTATGAATAGCATACAGAGAAGCTGAGGCTTGTCCAGTACGCTTGCACAGCCAGATCCAAAGAATCTGGGAATGTGGTGGTGATAGGCCCTGGGCGACTATGATAGCCGTCACATTCTTTGACTTTTATCAAATGACTAGCATGTCCATACTGGGAGATACCTGGCTGTCTGGATCATGTGGTCAGTCCTGGAATGGCTGGCCAGCTGAGTCAGCACAGAGCTGTTGATGAGGCTTCTTCCAGCAGCTCTGGCCAGTGCCGTGAGTCTACTGACAATTAAGAATACATTTCAGGTCTTGTGGCTTCCAGGATGATTATGGAAGGTTTAAACTTGAGTTGGGTGGAGTCAGCAGGGGAATTCCTGCAAGAGCTCTTTGAGAACATGGGGACAAGTCAGGCTGGGTTTCAGTTCACAGTTCAGATTGCTGTGTCATGGTGACATGCAAACGTTTTAAATTGCATGTAAATGTCTTTACTCTGGCAAGTGATAGACATTTGGACCTTGTGTTGCCATCAATGGGCTGAAATGGGGTATAACTGCATCCACAGTCAGTCTGATATTCTTCCCAACACTTGGGGATGGCTGTGTGCAGACACTGGGAGAGTAGAGGCCTGCTGGCTGCTTCATCCATGATATCACTGATCCCATCTGTGACTTCAGGTGGGTTCCCTTCATAATTGTCTACTTATCTCCTCCTCTCTTCTGTCCCTGATGTTAAATCCAGGAGATGAATGGTTATGCCACTCTTTGATTTAGTACCTCTGCAGTAAATCTACTTAAATACTAATAAGTGTGGCAGTTTGTCTGAAGTGGATTTTACCCATTAGGTGAGAGTGGTGGCTGTTTTTGTAAAACAATGATTCAGTTATTTTCTTGAATCCTGAATCCTGGGGGGCTTGTGTGAGAGATGTGGGACACTCCCTTATCTACCCTTTGCCTAGAGCTGTGCCTTAGTAATGTGAACTCAGAACACAGTGACAGAGGCTTCTCTGTGGGCCTCCTTGTGTTGTTATCATAAGTATCAAGGTACAATTTTATTTCTGAAGTAAGATCTCTCAGGAAATCTGGAAGATGTTTATAGTGATTTCTGAAAACATGTACTTCCCTACGCAACCATTCTGGTAGGTTTTCTTGAACATATTATGTATGGACTAGTGGAAAAATGCCTAGCTAGGAGTTATGATTCCTGATTTGAAAGACAATATAGTATAATAAAACAAGTGTGGGCTTTGGACCCAGACAGATCAAGAAGCAAATCTTAGATCTCCAACTGTGACAGGCAAGCTTTAGTTTCTTGGCTAACAAGTAAAGCTAGCAACTTCTTCCTAGGATGGTTGGGATTCAGTGAAGTCATAGTGATACTAATACTTCCTAGATTGGTATCTCTAGTGTCCCTAGTCCAGACCTGTCTCCTGAATTTCTGGCCTGTATTTCCACTTGATGGTCATCTGTCCTTTACATCTAGCATGTCCCAGTCTGTGTTAATCTTTTCTCTCCCTCACCCTCTGAACAATCCCCTTCCTCCTGTGCTTTCCTTTTAATAAAGAGTTTTAACATTCTCCATCATCCAAAGTAAGAGCTTGTATTCACCCTTATATATGCCTTTTCCCTCAACCTGGAAAATTCCTTCAATCACCAAATCCTCAAATTCTGCTCCTCCCATATTATTGTTGTCTGTTTCATCCTCTCCATGAAGGCTACTCTCTGACTCCATTCTCCATTATTTCTTTTCTATATTACTATGATATGTTTCATTTAAAAATTTATACTGCACAAAACCAGAGTGAATTACATGGTATGGAACATTTATCTAAAATCCTCAGCATTTCCTTCAAGAACTTTAAGGGGAAGTTCAATTTCTCTGACCTGGGAAAGCAAGTGTCTTAGTTACCTTTTCATTGCTGGGACAAAATACCCAACACTCACAAATTAAAGGAAGGAAAGGTTTATTTTGGCTCACAGTTTGTAGAGGTTCCATAGTCAGCTGGCTCCAAGGCAGGGCGGTATGACCAAGGGGCATGGCAGAGGAGAAACAGCCTATGGCTTGGCAGGTAGAAAGCAGTGAAGCAGTGAAGCTGCAGCAGCAAGCCTCCCTTTCCCTTTTATTCCATCCAGGCCACAAGCCTTTTGGGTGGTGCCACCCACACATAGGGTGGGGCTTCCCATTATCCACATCCAGAACAATGCTTAACTGATTAGTGACTAATTTAGACATCACACCCTTAAACAACACTCACAGACCCTAGATCCAGCAACCTCTGAAAAGCTTTACCTATGAGCACATGAAGCTTTCCAGGGACATCAAGATACAAGCCATAACAACAAGCTTCCTGTGAGCTGAGTCCCTTCATTCTCTGCAGCTCCATTCCTCACCATGTCTTTTCTGACACTCAACTGAAGTACTCATGTTCTGCAGGACACCCAATCTCTGACTTTCTTCCAGGAATATCTGTTCTCTGCTTGAAATGATTTCATACTCTACATATCTGGCTAACTCCTACCCACCACCCAGAGTCAGCTCCTGTGTCACTTTCTAATGGAAAGGTTTCTTGAACCCCTGAGGCTGAATTAGATTCTTTGTCCCTGTACTATGATTGTGCATTTGTATGCATTTGTGGCCACTATTTTTCTGATCTTCACTTGAAGGCAGAGACGGTTCAATTTGACCACATCTAGCACAGTGCCAAGCATCAGTGGACATACAGAATGTCTTTATAAAATGAATGATTGGAAGGTATTGCAAGAGATTCATAAAGAGCCTTCTTTTTGGCAGAATTTCAGCAAAAAAAGACCTTTTCTATGATTTTGCCATTAAGTAGTCAGATTGGGTAAGGTCTATCATTTTCCTGAGCTTCAAGTTTTTCATGTGAAATGAAATTCATAGGTAATTTCACACACACACACACACACACACACACACACACACAACTTCAGACATCCAGCTGATGTAAAATTGTAATGGTAAGAAATAAAGTAAATGGAAAGTAATTTATAATAAAGTTACATGTATTCAATAAGTAAATGTATAAAAATATGATGAAGTGGTCAGATGCTTGCACTTGCTTATAATGAATAAAGCTTGTTTTCATAGTGGTAAGACAACTGCTCATTTTGGAACAAAGGCTAAATAAAAAATTTGTCAATTTAAGTGGAATAATAGAGTAGAGCAGCTGAAAGCACTGGCCAATAAAAATATTTTTGTATTGGTGATTCTAATACCACAAGTTGCAATGTTTTTCATGACATAATTTCTAAATGAATATCCAAAATGATTGACAACTCATGGTAAAGTTCCAAGGAAAACATCACAATTGTCTTTTGATTCTCAATATATTTGTGTTCCTGGAATTTTAGTATATAATGCTACAGTGTCGAATGGCTCCAAGCTTGAGCTTTCCACTACTTGAATAGCAAAGTTTGAAAAAAAAAAATCTGCTTGGTAATCATAACTTGGCTTGATAGTTGAACCAAAAATTTGGCTTGAAAAAACCTGTATAGACCTAGACTGAGTCATATGTCATGCCTCACCCCCCGGACACAATGGGGTGACGCTTCAGACTACAGGCTGCTTGCTCCCAGACAACACTTAGCAATAAAACATTCTTTTAGTATCCTTTCTCCATGGAAAAAAATGCACTTTATCTAAATTGTCTAAAACTAATTATTGTAAAATAAATTTATTTCCTGTAATTAAATATTTGTACCATTAGGTGGAAATTCACCAGCTTTCTTTTCGGAAGGAATTAAATGCTAAATGAATATACAAGTATATGCAATTTTATGATCATTGGGATTTGGATTCCATTTTCCTGAATGTTTCTTGTTCTTTTTTGTAATATGTTTTTGAAATTCATCCATTATCCATTATTTTTCATCAGTACTGGGGATTAAACTCAGGACCTTTGTACTGACCTATAATTCTAGCTCATTTTAAGCTATTCTATTTTGAGTTATTGGGTGTTGAACCTTGGGCCTTTACACTAAGCTATATACACAATCTCCCTTATTTCTCACATTGAAACAGGATTTCACTAAGTTGCTCAGTGACACAGGCTGAGTTCAAACTTTCGATCTTCCTGTCACAGCCTCAAGAGTCCTGGGATTATGCAGGATTATGTGAACCACTCACCTGGTTCCATTATTCATTCTGACTTGGTAATAGTTTTCTTGCTTTGCCATTCTCCTGTTTCCATAATTTGTGTTGAGAAATTTGCTCTCATTCTTCTGCATTCTTACTATTTATAATTGCAGTATCACTGGTATCAGTTAAGTTTGGTTTGCTTAGTGATTATTGGTTGTTTGACACACCACTCTAACATGAACCCATTTCTGATTTGGTTTTAAATGTCATCTAGCTAGGATTTTCCTCAAATCTGTTTCCATTCACAGTGAGAACTTCTTTACCAAATTTATTATTGTCTGAATTAAGAGCAGTTGTCATATGTATTCATCTTAATATTTCCAGACTCTATCCCAGTAATCAGCTACAGCAGGTATTTAATAAACATTTGTTGAGTGAATGAATGTGTATAATAATGCAATTTATCCTGCAAGTCTCACAAGTGTAAAATTTGTGGTCCATTAGAAAACAAGTAAATCTTCCAGCTCATCATTTTTCATTACAGTCATACATCTCTTAAAGACAGGGATATGTTCTAAGCAATGTGTCTGTAGGTGATTTTGTCATGTGAATGTCATAGAGTGTGCTTCCGCAACCTACAATGGCTATGACATCACTAGGTGACAGAACTTATAAGACCATTATGATAGATATGGTCCGTCATTGACCAAAACATTGTTATGCATAGCACATATCTATATTTGATGTTCTGTAATATTCAGTTTATTTAAGAGGATCATAAATGCTGGAGTGAGGAAGAAGAGGAGAGTTATTTAATTGGCATAGAGTTTTAAATTTGCAAGATGCAAAGGTTCTGGAGATCTTGTCTTCAACAATGTTGACATACTTACCATTGCTGGTTTGTACACTTTAATGCTAAAATTTGTTACTTCTTACCACATAAAAGAGAGAGGCAAAAGGTCTACATGAATATTTCCTTCTAACTTGGCCTCCCTCTTCTACTGATGGTACCACTATTCTTTTTTTTTTTTTTTTTTTTTGATACCGGGGATTGAACTCGGGTCCTTGCACCTGCGAGGCAGGTGGCAGAACCACTGAGCTAAATCCCTGGCCCGATGGTACCACTATTCTTTTAGGCTCCCCATTAGGAAATTCTGGAATCTTCTTTGGCTCTTTCTAGTTTATTCTAAGTCACATAGATTAGTCACCAAGTTTTGGCTTACAAATTCTCTCATATCTGCCTCTTCTCCCCCCATTTCTGTTCACATAATTCTCTCATCATATCATGCTTAAATTATAGCAAAAAATTCTGATTGGGGTTCTTGTCTGTAATTTCTTTTCTTCCAAGACTGCTTTTATCATATAGTAGCTGCCATGGCTCTCTCTTGCCTAGAGTCAAGTCCAACCCCTCTAGACCCAGGTCATCTCAGTTTTTCCCATGTCAGATTACACACTCTCATTTTTATCTCTTCCATACTCCCTGCCAGTAGTACACCATGCCCTAAAGTCCATCCCGTAGCTGGGCTCATTTCTTTACTGCTCACCATGCCCTTTCTTGTTTTTGTGACTTCCTCTTCACCTTCTGGCTGGAAACCTTTGCTTTCTTCCCATATATGCTGCTTCTATACCCTTTCAAAATTTAATTCCTCCCTCAACTTCTCTGGAAAATGGCTATCCTGTCTTCTCTCATCCTGGGTTCTTAGTTCATCATGCGAACTCTCTGTTATATAACTGGGCACTTACTTTATCATTTGGTACAACTCTCTGCTTGCTTCATGTGCTCCAGTCTTCTTATATGAACAGGAGGCTCCTGGCCAGGTGTGGTGGTGAATGCCTGTAATCCCAGCACTTGGGAGGCTGAGGCAAGAGGATCTGGATAAATTCAAGGCCAGCCTGGGCTATATAGTGAGTCCCTGCCTCAAAAAACCATAAATAAATAAATAAATAAATAAATAAATAAATACCAGGAGTCTCCTGTCACCAACTAGTGTCCATATTATATATAAATAATACCAAGCTTACCACAATGCTGCCCTGGAAAAATGTGCTCCATAGATAAATTGAAGTCATAAGTATGGCTGTAGTTTGGGTGTTTAAAGTAGGACTCTGCAAACTTTTCCCATAAGGTGCAGATAGTAAATATGTTTGCAAGCCATATGGTGTCTGTTACAACTAGTCAACTCTCTTGTTGTAGTGTTAAAGCAGCTATAGACACTATATACATGAATCAGTATGACTGTGTTCCAATAAAACTTTATTTACAAAAATAAGTTTGGCCAGAGTACTATTTCCTGACCCTTGGCTTAAGGTATAGAGCTAAGGAGACTCATCTCCAGACTCCCCTCTGGGTCTCTATTGGTAAGGTTAGTTACGATACTGAAATTGCTAAACTTGGCCAATAACCTTAAAGGAGAGTACACTGTCACTGTTGGAGAATGGATTCAAGTGCAGGGCTACCAGTTAGGGCCATGCAGATGGTGCATCACATGATCCAATTGTTTTGAAAAGCAGGAACTTTCTAGGATGCCCACTGGTGGTAAAAAACACAATTGCTATCCATTTGAGTATCTGCTGTTTGCTAAGTATGATATGTTTTATGTCACTTCAGTGAATACAATTATCCTTTGAGGTGTGCATGTTACCATTTCCATTTTTAAAATGAAGAGACAAGAAGCTAAATAATTGACTCAAGGTCACAGATGGGACAAGGTGGATCCTGTGCAGGTCTTCTGGCCCTAAGCTTCTGTTCTTTCTACTCCACCATCAATTATCATATTAACTCTGGTTCTGATGTATGAAAAATTAAGCTACATGGAATGTTCCTGGCAAGGCAGATTCATGTAGCAAGTTAGTATTTATGATCTTTTTGAATTTTTAAAGTGAAATTTATTATCTCATCCCTTCTCTTAAATACATTAGAACATGCAAGTGAACAATAATGCATAAACATTATTTAGTGTGACTAAATTGCACAGATCTTACTTTAGATTCACCACCATTTTTATATGATAGTAATTATGATAAAACTGTGGTTTCATGTTGACTGAAATTTAAATCGAAGTTAAAATATTTTTTCTCATTTTTTTAGTGCTCATTCCTGATGTGGTGAACCAATATGAACTGCCTTGTATTATTAAAAAATGGTCATCTTTTAGTCTTCTACACTTGCTGCCATCCTCGGGGTAAAGCCACACTGTCCAGGGAAGGTGTTAGGAAGACTATAGACATATTTAAAATCCCCCTTTACCCAGGGAACTAAAGCTTGAGGGGAGTGGGAAAATGGGAACAAAACATAATCATTTTAAGATTTTTAAAAAAAATTCTTTTATTGGTACATTTTAGGTATACAACACAATTACATTTCTCATTGGGAACTTGTACTTTTACATCACAATTACATTTCTCATTGGGAACTTGTACTTTTACATGAAGCATCTTGGTTCTTATTTTTTCCCCATTCCTAGCCCTCCCTTCACCCCCTCCACCCTACCCTATTTACAAAGACTTTATTTCCATTTTTTCCATTTCTCAGCATTTTTCCTTTCCCTTCTTTCCTTTCCCCTGCTCCTCCCACTACACCTACCCCTTTGGACCTTTTCTTCCTATTTTGCATTATCAATTATTCATTCTAATCATTGGTACATTTTAGGTATACAATATAATGACATTCATCATTGGAAATTTGCACCTTTACATAATCTCTCTTGGTTCTTATTTTTCACCCTTGCCCAGCCCTCCCTTCAATCCCTCCATTCCTCCCTATTTACAAAGATTTCATTTGCATTTATCCATTTTCTCATATTAATCCCATTCCCTTCTATCCTTTCCCTTAGCCCTCCCACTTCCTTCCCCTTTGCCCCTTTTCTTCCTATTTCACATTATCTATTATACACTTTGTCCATATTTACACTTCCCATTTCTCACACCAGAGAAACTATTCGGTATTTATACATGTGTGTCTTATTTATTTCACTTAAGTGTATCACCTCAATGTGCATCCACTTAGTTATAAATGTCTCTTATTTCTCATTTTTGATGGCTGAGTAGTACTCCATTTTATTTAAAAAACCACATTTTCTTTATCCAGTCTCCAGTTGATGGGCATTTGGGGTGTTTCCAAGTTTTAGCTATTACAAACTGCTGCTATGAACATGGGCACACATATATCACTGTGGTGTGATTCTTTTAATTCTTTGGGGAAGATACCCAGCAGTGGAATAGCGGGGTCAAATAGGACTTCCAGGCCTAGTTCTTTGAGGTATCTCCATACTGATTTCCACAGTGCTAGCACCAGTCTATACTCCCACCAGCAGTGGAGGAGGGTTCCTCTTTCCCCACAGCATTTCTTATTGGTTGATTTCATGATAGCAGCCATTCTTTCTGGAGTGAAGTGGAATCTCAGTGTTGTTTTCATTTGCATCTTTTGAATGACCAGTGATGTTGAGCATTTTTTCATGTATTTATTTGCTATTTCTACTTCTTTGTCTGAGAAATGTCTGTTCATTTCAGATGCCCATTTTCAGATTGGGTCTTTAAATTTGGGAGGTCTGATATTTTTAAGCTCTTTATAGATTCAAGATAGTAGACCTTGGTCTGAGGAAAAACAGGTGAAGATTTTTTTCCACATTGTGGGTTGTCTCTTCACACTGCTGGTGGTTTCTCTTGCTGTGCAGAAGCCTTTTAATAAGAAGAGATCCCACTTGTTGATTGTTTGTGCTAGTTCACGGGCAACTGAGGTTTTGTTCATAAAATCTTTTCCTACACCGATGTCTTCAAGGGTTCTACCTAACCTCTGTTTCAACTGGTTCAGAGTTTCTATTTTAATATTTAGATCTTTAATCCATTTTGATTTTAGTTTAGTGCATGGTGAGAGATATAGGTCTAGTTTTAATCTTTGGCAAGTTGAAACCCAATTTTTCCAGCACCATTTATTAAAGAGGCTATCTTTCCTCCAGTGAGGGTGTTTGGCTCCTTTATCGAAGATGAGATGGCTGAGTGTGTCTGGCGTTGTTTCTGCATCTTCTAATCTGTTCCCCTGGTCCTCAGGTCTATTTGTTTGCCAGTACCATGCTGTTTTTATCACAGTAGCTTTGTAGTAGAGTTGCAGGTTGGGGATTGTGATACCCCCTGCCATGTCTCTGTTACCTAGAATTACTTTTGCTATTCTGGGTCTCTTCTTGTTCCAAATGAATTTCTGGATTGTTTTCTCAAGGTCCATGAAGTATGCTGCTGGGATCTCAATTGGAATTGCATTAAATCTATATAGCAGTTTTGGAGGTATGGCCGTTTTCACTATATTAATCCTTCCTACCCAGGAAGAGGGGATGTCTGTCCATTTTCTGATATCATCTTCAATCCCTCTTTTCAGAGTGCCATAGTTTTCAGAGAAGAGCTCTTTGATTTCTTTGGTTAGGTTGATTCCTATGTGTTTCAGTTTTTTGGATGCTATTGTGAAAGGAATTATTTGCCCTATTTCTCTCTCAGTGAGTCTGTCACTGGTGTAGAGGAAAGCTATTGATTTTTGTGTGTTGACCTTGTAACCAGCTACTTGACTGAATTTGGTTATTAAGTCTAGAAGACTTTTGGTGGAGTTCTTGGGGTCTTCTATATAGAGTATCATGTCATCTGCAAATAATGGCAATTTGACTTCTTCATTACCTATCTTTATTCCTTTTATTTCTTTGTCTTGGCTAATTGCCGTGGCTAATGTTTCCAGAACTATATTGAACAAGAGTGGTGACAGTGGACATTCATGTCTTGTTCCTGATATTCGTGTGAAGGATTTCAGTTTTTGACCATTTAGTATGATATTGGCTGTTGGTTTTTCATAGATGGCTTCTATCAGTTTGAGGTAAAGACCATCTATTTCAATTTTTTTAGGGTTTTTATCATAAATGCATGTTGGATTTTGTCAAATGCTTTTTCTGCATCTATGGAGATAATCATATGGTTTTTGTCCTTGACTCTATTGATATAGTGTATTATATTGATTGATTTGCGTATATTGAACCATCTCTGTATCCCTGGGATGAATCCCACTTGATCAGGGAGTATGCTCTTCTTGATGATCTTCTGCATTCTGTTTGCCAGTATCTTATTAAGGATTTTTGCATCTATGTTCATTAGTGAGATTGGCCTATAGTTCTCCTTTTCGGTTGGGTCTTTCTCTGTTTTGGGGATCAAGGTGATGCTTGCTTCCAGGAATGAATTCAGGAGTATTTCTTCCCTTTCAATTTCATTGAAGAGTTTAAACAGTAGTGGCAGTAGTTCCTCTCTATATGTCTTGTAGAATTCAGCAGTGAAGCCATCAGGGCCCGGGCTTTTCTTAGTTGATAAGTTTTTTATTATGTTTTCAATTTCATTGGTTGATATTGGGTTGTACAGAATTTTTAAGTCTTCTTCGTTCAACTTTAGTAATTCATGTGTATCTAGGAATCTGTCCATTTCTTCTGTGTTGTCCATCTTATTGGTGTATAGGTTCTAGAAGTAGGTATTGATGATCCTCTGGCTTTCTGCTGGGTCTGTTGTAATTTCACCCTTTTCATTCCTAATTGCATGGATTTGGGCCTTTTCTTTCCTTTTTCTGATAAGGTTGGCTAAGGGTTTGTCAATTTTGTTGATTCTTTTGAAGAACCAACTCTTGGCTTCATTGATTTTTTTGTATCATTCTCTTAGTCTCCATTGCATTGATTTCTGCTCTGATCTTTATAATTTCCTCCCTTGTATGAGCTTTGGGGTTGTCCTGCTCTTCTTTTTCTAGAAGCTTGAGGTTCAGGATCAGGTTGTTTAATTGGGCTCGTTCTGTTTTCCTAATATGTATATTCACTGCAATGAATTTCCCTTGTAAGACTGCTTTCATTGTGTTCCATAGATTCTGATATGTTGTATTGCCATTGTCATTTAATTGAAGGAACTGTCTGATTTCTTCTTTAATTTCCTCTGTGACGCATTGGGTATTCAGAAGTGTGTTGTCAATTTCCATGTGTTCGTGAAATTTTTCCTGTTTCTTTTGCTATGGATCTCCAATTTCATCGCACTATGGTCTGATAATATCCAGGGGATAACTTCCATTCCTTTGCACTTACTTAAACATGTTCTATGTGTGAGTATGTGTTCTATTTTGGAGAATGACTGATGTGCAGCTGAGAAGCATGTGTATTCTGATTTTGTGGGGTGGAAGACTCTGTAAACATCTGTTAAGTTCATTTGTTCAAGAGTTTGATTGAATTCTAGTAGTTCGTTACTTGTTTTCTGTCTAGTTGATCTATCTATTTGTGACAGTGGGGTGTGGAGGTCCCCCACTACATTTGTATTAGTGCTTATATGACTTTTCATGTCCATTAGTATTTGTTTTGTATAGTTGGGTGCGCTAGTGTTTGGTGCATAGATATTTATGATTGTCATCTCATCCTCTTGGATTGTTCCCTTTACAAGGATGTAGTGTCCTTCTTCATCTCTCTTCATCAGTGTTGGTTTGAAATCTACTTGATCTGCAAAGAGGATAGCACTCCTGCTTTTTTTGTGTTCCTGTCACATGCAGTATTGTTTTCCACCCTTTAACTTTCAGTCTATGAGTTTCTTTTTTAATTGTGTTTCTTGTATGCAGCATATTGTTGGATTTTGCTTTTTGACCCATTCTGCCAGTCTATTTCTTTCGATTGGTGAATTGAGACCATTAACATTGATGGTTATAACTGAAACATATTGACTTATCATTGCCATCACCTTTTCTTCTTGTCGTGCCAGTTGGATTCATTCTGCTTTGCTTCCTGGGATTGTGATCCTTAATGTCTGTTCCTAGGATATTGTGCAAAATTTTTTGGAGTGCTCTTTTGGTATTCACGAAGTTCCTAAGGTGCTCTTTGTCATGAAAGTATCTTATTTCTCCATCCATTTTGAAAGATAGTTTTGCAGGGTATATCAATCTGGGTTGGAGGCTGTTTTCTTTTAGGGCTTGGAATATGTCACTACAAGCTCTTCTTGCCTTGATGCTTTGTGTTGAGAATTCTTCTGTGATTCTGATGGGCTTTCCTTTGTTTATGATTTGTTTCTTTTCTCTAACTGCTTGTAGAACTTTGTTCTTCTGTTGAGTTTCTGGAATCTTAATAATTATATGCCTATGTGTAGATTTTTTTTTTTGATCAAGGCTATTTGGAGTCCTATGTGCCTAACTTATCTGTATGTCAAGTTCTTTTCCCCTGCTTGGGAATTTTTCTGCCATTACTTCTGTGAAGAGTTTCTTTATGTCATCTGCACTCTCTCCTGTTTCTTCTTTGATTCCAATCAGTCTTATGTTATTCTTCTTTGCATCATTTACCACCTGCTGGATTGGTTTCTCATGTTCCCTTATAATTTTGAAGCAATTTTTCTTTTCCTGGTCATTAACTGCAACCTTATCTTGCATATCTGAAATTCTGTCCTCACATTGGCTCATTCTGCTGTGTAGACATTCAATGGAGTTTTTCATGTCCTGGAAATCTATTTGCATCTGTTTTATGGATTCCATTTGTTTCCTATGTTGGGATTCCATCATGTTCCTCAGCTCCTCTCTAGATTTATTAATCATGTGTTGCACTAGGAGCACAATCTCTGCTGTTATCTGAGAAATTATTTCTGATTTCATTTTTTCCAGATCCTCATTTGTTGCCAGTTCAGTGGGTCCATTTGGTTGAGTTTCAGAGTGTTCCATTTGGGGTTGCTGTAGGTCATCTGGAAATCTGATTTTGAGCCTTATTTACGTTTCTTCTCCTTTTAACTGGGTGGGTGGGGGGGTGCTGTTGGGGCCCGCATGGCTCACCTCTTCTGAGCTGGGAGAGGTCGGACAGGCACTGAGTGTGGTGGAAAGGATGGTGGCCCAGAAGCTCCTTCCTTTGGGCTAGGAGTGGTTGGACAGAAGGCAGCCCAGAAGCCCTTTCTTCTGGGCCAGGAGTGGCAGGGGCGATGGTGGTCAGGAAGCCCCTTCCTCTGGGCAGGGAATGGAGGGCTGGATGGTGTCCCAGAAGCCCCTTCCTCTGGACCAGGAGCAGTGGGACTGTGGCTCAGAATCCCCTACCTCTGGGCTGGGAGTGGTGGGACAGCTATTTTAAGATTTTAAGTTTAAATTTCTTAAGGCCAAATAATTACATTCACCACTTATTCTGTCTTCTTGCCAAACCAGAGTCTTCCTTCCTTTCTTGCTGTTTTTTCTTAATTTTCTCTTCCTTCTTTTCTCTCTCTTCCCTTTTCCCTCCTCCCTTCTTTCTCTACCTCATTCCTTCATCTATCCATTGATCCATACATCTACCCATCTCCAGATTTTAATACTATTCTGCATTTTCCTTTTTCTGTTTCTGTGTTGCTGCTAAGTCTGTCTTGTCTATGTTGGATTTTTCTCACTAGCTTTTAACATAGCCTGCATTCTCAAACAGCCATGGTTATCATCCTAGATAAAAAGATCAAAAGTATATATCTTGTCTTTCATAGTTATACCTATTATTTGCTTATCTTGGTATTCCTGTTACAAAGATTATTTGTTTATTGCTAGATTGAAGATCCCAGGAGGTACAGAAGAGTGGGAAATGAATCCCATTGCACTTGATGCCTTCTGTAGTGGTTTTCCAACGTATGAGACTACCCCCAAGCCCATGAATAGAGCACACTGCAACCATCAGCCATAGGAGTCTGCAAACTCAAAAGGGTGCTGTCCTTCCAGTGCTGAATGTATGCTAATATATTGTACTTTTAAACACATGAAAATCAGAGACTTGCTGAGCTATGATTTATTTTGTGACCAAAAGGCTTCAAAGACTTACAGCCCAACACACATGGCTTTGAAGTGAGGTGGGTGGTGTGGTGATGAGAGGAACCTCACCCTTCCTTGTGGTACTGTATTATTTCAGGCTTTTGATTTCCAGCTGCAATACAAACAAAGACCCATGGTGTTCTGACTTAACCAAGCTATCTTTACATGCAGAAAGGGCTAAATTTCCAATGAAGCCATAGATAGAGCTAACTGATCCAGTTTGTTGTGTATTCAGGCATCTGTGAATCTCTTTATTTTGATTTAGCTATAATCATAATGTCGTTTGACATTGCTTTTTGGTGTTGTAAAAATTAAAGCCTAAGGAAGTTAATAATTTAATTATATTCTGTGGCAGAAATCATGGGTGATTAGCTTCATAGGTATTTCAACCTTCTTTCTCCTTTCTGTCTCCTACAATAGACAAAGAGCTCTGCCTCAACAGAGAGGGTGGCAATGTAACCCAATTCTAGCCAATGAGATGGCAGTCTTGCTAGCTTTTGGAAAGCCTTTTGCTTTCTCTGATAAACGGTATATTTGAGCAGGTGCCCCTCTCCCCTCTTTTTCCTATCTTGAATGCAGGCAAGATCACTGGAGCTTCTGCAGTCATTCTGAGGACTAATCAGTGACAAGTATAAAGATGAAAAATCAATATGCTTTATGCTAGAGATGGTGGAAGGAAAAGAGAAAGAGCCTGGGTTCTTGATGGTTTTATGGAATAGCAGAACCAATACAATTTGCATCTAGTCTTTGGACTCCTCTGGTATATGAGAAAAGCAAATTTCTATTAGTTGGATATTCTGTTGCATCTGACAGCACTGGTAACTAACAGAGACAATAACAGTAAGTCCGGGGGAATAATTTTTTACTTCTACTTTTAGTTGTGTGATCCTGATAAAGTCTTTTATTTATTTTATCAGTGAGCATATCTGTAAAATAATGAGTTAGCCTTCCGAATTTGTAAGCTCTGACCTTCTTGAGGGACTTAATGTATTATTCAGTAACTGCTGATGCTGTCGAGATGCACACAAACATATGTAGCACTTTCATTAAATACCATATCTTAGGAACTTCCACAGGGTAGTGTGTTTAATAAAGCATATTATTCTCTCTTCTTTTTCCAGGAATATCTTTACTACATGAAAAAGACTTTCTGCTTTAAGTTACAAGGAATTTTAGTAGAAAATACTTCATAAAATACATATAAATCATTGCATGTTAGTAACAAATATAAACAACAAGAAATTTTGTGTAGTTAAACTCCACAAGGTTGCATGCTTTACCGACAACCAATGATGTGTTGTTTCTTTTATGAATTGGACATGTGAGTTCTCAGATACAGTTCTTCGTGTGTGTAGCCTTTATGGTTTCTAAAGAATCTAGAGAAAACACCAAGACAGGGGAAGCCAGGAATTCTCTTTTAATTTTGTACCAGTAGAACTAATATTGCTTCTCTTCACTTTCTTAGGCTTGACAATAGTCATTGCTTGTCTCTCTTCCTCCAAAGAAATAAATCACCCAATTAATTTTTTACTTCACCAGAGAAAAAAACTTTGTTAATTTTACTTGGTGTTCCCAAACAAGTAATTAAATGTGCTCAGTAGCACAAATTTAGGAATTAAACAGAATAGGTTTTCAATTTCTAACACTATCTGCCTATATGAGCCTATATCCTGAAGAACTACTGACCTAGTTTAGAGATAAAATTATTTCACTTAATAAGAATGAAATACAAGTCTAGAGAGCTGTGCACTGATGAGTGGTTTGAATTTAATAAAAACTGAAGTGGTTTCATCATCTGATATCCAGAGTGTGCCCCCCTCCATACTCATATTTCCCCTATCTTCCATGAGAACCTCACTTCTAGAACTTTGAATGGCATCAGAGATCTTTGTGCATGTGCCTGTCTCCCTTTCTAGATTATGAATTCCTAGAGGAAATTGGCAGGGCATGATTTATCTTTGTATTCCTTCACATTATCTGGAACAAGATTTTATATTTTTATGACAACCGTTGAGTGTTGTATTCTTTCTATGCATTTGGGGCCCTGCAGTATCTTCATCTTGGAGGGGGGTGACCTCTGAGTTATGTATGTGGATGTTTCCTAACCAGGCTTCTGAGATTGTCTCAAAGATCAATTTGTTAGTATCACTGAGCTCTGATTACTTAGTGTTGTATAATTATGCTGCAATTAAACTAAAAATAAGCAGCATATTTAAACAACTCTACCAGAATTACAGTGACTGGGTGATTCACACAAATGTCTCTTCTTCTTTCTTGGGGGCTAAAATTAATTGTATCATTAGTAAAGGCTGAATCTCCCAATGTCCAATATTGATTGGCCTCACTTGAAACAAGCACGCTTACTGGAAATTTGGATTGATATGGAAAATAAAATTATGGCATTGATATTGAAAATAAAATTATAGACCTTTAAAAAGTGCCTGCAAATAACATGCCTTTAAAGTCTTACTCACTTTTTAAAAATTCAATTATAATCTCTGCAAAAGAAAAAAGAAACTTCAAAAGTGGACTCTTCAAGAGAGAAAAACTGGGAGCTGAGGAGCCAGAAATGGCAGGAAGATTTATTTCTCATGGAAAACCCCTTTGTATGTGTATATTACCTTTTGTAAGATAAAGACATAAATGATGAAACAGACACATTTCAATACAGTTTGGGAAAAGATCAAACTTGGAGGACTTGTACAAGCTGATTCTGAGATTTGCTATAAAGGTGAAGTATTTCAGATAGTGTGAAACAGGTAAAAAATCTAGAAATAGATCCACATATGTATGGCCAAATGATTTTTGATGATGATACTAAATTTATTTCAAATACTAGTTTTCCATGGGGAAAATACTGAACTTTGATAATTACTTAACATTATAAGCATGCACACACACACACACACACACACAAAATTAAGTCAAGAAGAATCATGGACCTAAATGTAAAATGTTAAAACTTCTGCAAGAGAAGATGGAATAAGATCACTGTGACCTGGAGTAAGCAAAGATTTCTTAGTATATGAAAAACCATAAAATAAAAAATGATAAAGTAGATTTTATAAAAATGAGAACTTAAGCTTTTCAAAAAAAATGCTATTAAGATAATGGAAAACAAGTCATACACTGGAAGAAAATATATGGCAAATATGTATCTGGTAAAGATACTGTACCCCATAATATGGCCAAAGTATTTGAAGAGACACTGACAGAGAAGGTATATCCATGTCAGGTAAGCACATGGGAAGGTGCCCAACATCAACAGAAATGCAGATAAATGCCATATGGGAAATTAAAATAATACCAAGGATTGGTGAGGATGTAGAACACTCCTGACTCTGGTGCATTGCTAGCTAGTAAGTAAAATTTACTACACTTCAGAAACAGGGTTGGCCATTTCTTGTGAAATTAACCATACCACACCCCAGCAATCCCACTCATGAATATTCATGCAAGTAAAATGAAAATGTGTTCACATGATGATGTGTACTTGAATGCTGTATTAGTGTTGGGGTTGTCATAACATATTAAAACAAACTTCATGACTTTAAAAAGCTAAACCTTTTCCTCTTATGGTTCTAGAGGCTAGAAGCCCAAAATGGAGGGATTGATAGAGCTATGACTCCACTGAAGGCTCTAGGGGAATCATCTGTGCCATGACTTTTTCTCAGCTTCTGATGTTGTGTGTAATCCTTATCATACTTTGGATTATAAATGCATCATTGCATCTCTGCCTTGTCATCTCATGGCAATATGGTCTTGTACCTCTGTGTGTCTTTTCTCTTCTGATAAGGACATTGTCATATCAAGTTGGAGCACACCATAATGACCTCATCTTGACTATGTCTACAAAGACCTTATTTTCAGGTAAAGTTGCATTTACACATATTAGGAGTAGGACTTCAACATATCATTTTTGGGGACACCGTTCAACTATCACAAATGTTTATAACAGCCTTACTGAAAATTATTGCTGATGGGTCCAGAGGAAGGGGCTTCCTGGGCACCATCCCTCCCACTGCTCCTAGCCCAGAGGAAAGGAGTTTTGGGCCACCTTCTGTGCCACTGCTCCTGGCCCAGAGGAAGGGGCTTCTGGGTCACCATCCCTCCCACTGCTCATGGCCCAGAGGTAGGGGCTTCTGAGCCACCATCCCACTGGTCCTGGTCCAGAGGAAGGGGCTTCCTGGCCACCATCCCTCCCACTGCTCCCAGGCCACAGGAAAGGGCTTTTGGGTCACCATCCCTACAGCTGCTCCCGGCCCCTGTCCCACCTCTCCCAGCTCAGAGGAGGTAATCTGTGCAGGGCCTAACAGCACTCCACCCCAGTTGAAATGAGAAAACATGTAAATAACTCTCAAAACCAGCCTTCCAGATCACCTACAGCAACCCCAAAGGGAAATGATATGGAACACTCTGATACTCAACCACCTGGACCCACTGAACTGGCAACAAAAGGGAATCTGGAAAAAATGAAATCAGAAATAATTTCTCAGATAACAGGAGAAATTTTGCCCGTAGTGCAAGACATGATTAATAAATCCAGAGAGGAGTTCAGGAACATGATGGAATCCCAACATAAGAAACAAATGGAATCCATAAAACAGATGCAAATAGATTTCCAGGACATGAAAAACTCCATTGAAAGTCTACACAGCAGAATGAGCCAATGTGAGGATAGAATTTCACATATAGAAGATAAGATTGCAATTAGTGACCAGGAAAAGAAAAATTACTTCAAAATTATAAGGGAACATGAGAAATCAATCCAGCAGCTGCTAGATGATACAAAGAAGAATAACATAAGACTGATTGGGCTCAATGAAGAAACAGGAGACAGTGCAGATGACATAAAAAATCTCTTCACAGAAGTAATGGCAGAAAACTGCCCAAGCAGGGGAAAAGAACTTGACATACAGATAAGTGAGGCATATAGGACTCCAAATAGCCTTGATCAAAAAAAATCTACACATAGGCATATAATTGTTAAGATTCCAGAAGCACAACAGAAGAACAAAGTTCTCCAAGCAGTCAGAGAAAAGAAACAAATCACATACAAAGGAAAGCCCATCAGAATCACAGCAGACTTCTCAACACAAACCATCAAGGCAAGAAGACCTTGGAGTGACGTATTCCAAGCCCTAAAAGAAAACAGCCTCGAAACCAGATTGATGTACCCTGCAAAACTATCTTTCAAAATGGATGGAGAAATAAGATACTTTCATGACAAAGAGCACCTTAGGAACTTCGTGAATACCAAACCAGCACTCCAAAGAATTTTACACAATATCCTAGGAACAGACATTGAGGATCACAACCCCAGGAAGCAAAGCAGAATGAATCCATCTGTCATGACAAGAAATTAAATGGAAAGGGGGAGAACCCAACAAAAAGAAAAAGTCATGGCAATGACAAGTCAATATGTTTCAGTTATAACCATCAATGTTAATGGTCTCAATTCACCAATCCAAAGAAATAGACTGGCAGAATGGGTCAAGAAGCAAAATCCAACAATATGCTGCATACAAGAAACACACTTCATTCAAAAGGAAACTCATAGACTGAAAGTTAAGGGTGGAAAACAATACTCCATGTGACAGGAACCCGAAAAAAAAGCAGGAGTAACTATCCTCTTTGCAGATCAAGTAGATTTCAAACCAACACTGATGAAGAGAGATGAAGAAGGACACTACATCCTTGCAAAGGGAAAAATCCAAGAGGAAGAGATGACAATCATAAATATCTACGCACCAAACACTAGTGTGCCCAACTATACAAAACAAATACTAACGGACATGAAAAGTCATATATGCACTAAAACAATTGTAGTTGGGGACCACAACACCCCACTGTCACAAACAGATAGATCAACTAGACAAAAAATAAGTCATGAAATACTAGAACTCAATCAAACTCTTGGACAAATGAGCTTTATAGATGTTTACAGAGTCTTCCACCCCACAAAATCAGAATACACATTCTTCTCAGCTGCACATGGGTCATTCTCCAAAATAGAACACATACTCACACATAGAACATGTTTAAGTAAGTGCAAAGGAATGGAAGTTATCTCCTGTATATTATCAGATCATAGTGTGATGAAATTGGAGATCCATAGCAAAAGAAACTCAAAAAAGTTCATAAGCATGTGGAAATTGAACAACACACCTCTGAATAACCAATGGGTCACAGAGGAAATTAAAGAAGAAATCAGACAGTTCCTTCAATTAAATGACAATGACAATACAACATATCAGAATCTATGGGACACAATGAAAGCAGTCTTACGAGGGAAATTCATAGCAGTGAATATACATATTAGGAAAACAGAACGAGCCCAATTAAACAACCTGATGCTGAACCTCAAGCTTCTAGAAAAAGAAGAGCAGGATAACCCCAAAACTCATACAAGGGATGAAATTATAAAGATCAGAGGAGAAATCAATGCAATGGAGACTAAGAGAATGATACAAAAAATTCAACGAAGCCAAGAGTTGGTTCTTCAAAAGAATCAACAAAATTGACACACCCTTAGCCAACATTGTCAGAAAAAGGAAAGAAAAGGCCCAAATCCATGCAATTAGGAATGAAAAGGGTGAAATTACAACAGACCCAGCAGAAAGCCAGAGGATCATCAATACCTACTTCCAGAACCTATACACCAATAAGATGGACAACACAGAAGAAATGGACAGATTCCTAGATATATATGAATTACCAAAGTTGAAAGAAGAAAACCTAAAAATTCTGAACAACCCAATATCAACCAATGAAATTGAAAATGTAATTAAAAACCTATCAACTAAGAAAAGCCCAGGCCCTGATGGCTTCACTGCTGAATTCTACAAGACATATAGAGAGGAACTACTGCCACTACTGTTTAAACTCTTCAATGAAATTGAAAGGGAAGCAATACTCCCAAATTCATTCCTGGAAGCAAGCATCACTTTGATGCCCAAAGCAGAGAAAGACCCAACCAAAAAATAGAACTATAGGCCAATCTCACTAATGAACATAGATGCAAAAATCCTTAATAAGATACTGGCAAACAGAATGCAGAAGATCATCAAGAAGATCATACACCCTGATTAATTGGGATTCATCCCAGGGATGCAGGGATGGTTCAATATACTAAAATCAATCAATGTAATACACTATATCAATAGAGTCAAGGACAAAAACCATATGATTATCTCCATAGATGCAGAAAAAGCATTTGACAAAATCCAACATGCATTTATGATAAAAACCCTATAAAAAATTGGAATAGATGGTCTCTACCTCAAACTGATAGAAGCCATCTATGAAAAACCAACAGCCAATATCATACTAAATGGTCAAAAACTGAAATCCTTCACACTCAAATCAGGAACAAGACAAGGATGTCCACTATCAACACTCTTGTTCAATATAGTTCTGGAAACATTAGCCACGGCAATTAGCCAAGACAAAGAAATAAAAGGAATAAAGATAGGTAATGAAGAAGTCAAATTGTCATTATTTGCAGATGACATGATATTCTATAAAGAAGACCCCAAGAACTCCACCAACAGTCTTCTAGACTTAATAACCAATTCAGTCAAGTAGCTGGTTACAAGGTCAACACACAAAAATCAATAGCTTTCCTCTTCACGAATGACAGACTCACTTAGAGAGAAATAGGGCAAATAACTCCTTTCACAATCGTATCCAAAAAACTGAAATACCTAGGAATCAACCTAACTAAAGAAACCAAAGACATCTTCTCTGAAAACTATGGCACTCTGAAAAGAGGGATTGAAGATGATATCAGAAAATGGACAGACATCTCCTCCTCCTGGGTAGGAAGGATTAATATAGTGAAAATGGCCAGACTTCCAAAACTGCTATATAGATTTAATGCAATTCCAATTTGATCCCAGCAGCATACTTCATGGACCTTGAGAAAACAATCCAAAAATTCATTTGGAACAAGAAGAGACCCAGAATAGCAAAAGTAATTCTAGGTAACAGAGACATGGCAGGGGGTATCACAATCCCCAACCTGCAACTCTACTACAAAGCTACTGTGAGAAAAACAGCATAGTACTGGCAAACAAACAGACCACAGGACCAGTGGAACAGATTAGAAGATGCAGAAACAACGCCAGACACACTCAGCCATCTCATCTTCGATAAAGGAGCCAAACACCCTCACTGGAGGAAAGAGAGCCTCTTTAATAAATGGTGCTGGAAAAATTGAGCTTCAACTTGCCAAAGATTAAAACTAGACCTATATCTCTCACCATGCACTAAACTAAAATCAAAATGGATTAAAGATCTAAATATTAAAATAGAAACTCTGAACCAGTTGAAACAGAGGTTAGGTAGAACTCTTGAAGACATCGGTGTAGGAAAAGATATTTTGAACAAAACCTCAGTTGCCCGTGAACTAGCACAAACAATCAACAAGTGGGATCTCTTCTTATTAAAAGGCTTCTGCACAGCAAGAGAAACCACCAGCAGTGTGAAGAGACAACCCACAATGTGGGAAAAAATCTTCACCTACTCTTCCTCAGACAAAGGTCTACTATCTCCAATCTATAAAGAACTTAAAAAGATCAGACCTCCCAAATTTAAAAACCCAATCTGAAAATGGGCATCTGATATGAGCAGACATTTCTCAGACCAAGAAGTAGAAATAGCAACTAAATACATGAAAAAATGTTCAACATCACTGGTCATTCGAGAGATGCAAATGAAAACAACACTGAGATTCCACTTCACTCCGGAAAGAATGGCTGCTATCATGAAATCAACCAATAAGAAATGCTGTGGGGAAAGAGGAACCCTCCTCCACTGCTGGTGGGAGTATAGACTGGTGCTAGCACTGTGGAAATCAGTATGGAGATACCTCAAAGAACTAGGACTGGAAGTCCTATTTGACCCTGCTATTCCACTGCTGGGTATCTTCCCCAAAGAATTAAAAGAATCATACCACAGTGATATATGTGTGCCCATGTTCATAGCAGCAGTTTGTAATAGCTAAAACTTGGAAACACCCCAAATGCCCATCAACTGGAGACTGGATAAAGAAAATGTGGGTTTTTTAATAAAATGGAGTACTACTCAGCCATAAAAAATGAGAAATTAGAGACATTTATAGCTAAGTGGATGCACATTGAGGTGATACTCTTAAGTGAAATAAATAGGACACACATGAGTAAATACCGAATAGTTTCTCTGGTGTGAGAAACTGAAAGTGTAAATAAGGACAAATGTATAATATGTAATGTGAAATAGGAAGAAAAGGGGCAAAGGGGAAGGAAGTGGGAGGGCTAGGGGAAAGGATAGAAGGGAATGGGATTAATATGAGAAAATGGAAAAATAGGAACAAAATCTTTTTAAATAGGGAGGAATGGAGGGGTTGAAGGGAGGGGTGGGCAAGGGTGAAAAATAAGAACCAAGAGAGACCATGTAAAGGTGCAAATTTCCAATGATGAATGTCATTATATTGTATACCTAAAATGTACCAATGATTAGAATGAATAATCAATAATGTAAAATAGGAAGAAAAGGTCCAAAGGGGTAGGGGTAGTGGAAGGGGCAGGGGAAAGGAAAGAAGGGAAAGGCAAAATGCTGAGAAATGGAAAAAATGGAAATAAAGTCTTTGTAAATAGGGAAGGGTGGAGGGCGTGAAGGGAGGGCTAGGAATGGGGAAAAAATAAGAACCAAGATGCATTATGTAAAGGTACAATTCCCAATGAGAAATGTTATTGTGTTGTATACCTACAATGTACCAATAAAAGAATTTAATTAAAAAAATAAAAAGAAAAAAAAGAAAATTATTGCTGATGAAAACAACCCAATTGCTTATCAACCAGCGATTGAATAGCACATTGAGGCATATCCATATAACAGAATATTATGTAACAATAAAAAGGGTTGAATTACAATATGTATAATGGAAATTAATCTAAAGATATTTTGCTGAGTGTAAGAAACAGACAGAAGAGTATACACTTTGTGATTTCATGTTCATGAAATTCTAGAAGTGGCCAATCTAAAATAAAAGCCTGGGGCCTGGGCAAGAGACTAACATTGTTGGATTGGTTGTAGATAGGCACCAGGAGGCCTCTGTAGAGATGGAAATTTGTATATTTTGATTTGGGCAGTAGTCAAAAAAGTGTGTAAGCTTGTTCAAAACTCTTTGAATTGAACAGTACTGAAAAATTTTATTTTATACAAATCATACCTCAATTAAGGTTATTTAAAGATAAAATTACAAACAACTCTTTATTAACCTATGTAATAAAGCTAATTTCATCTTTGTGAGCATTTTCACATTCTTATATTTAATTCAAATATAGTTTTGTTGTAGTATAAAAGAAAGATGTTAGAATCTACCCTTTCACCACTGGGAAGTGAAGATGGCTGTGTTTTTGTCTTCCCAGTGTCTCTTTATCCTTTGTCTTGAAAAAAACATTCACTCTTTTCCTTCCTTTGGTGAATTGCTTCTCCATCATTCTAGCCACATAATTTTGGTGGGTCTGTAATTGTACTGGACTCTTTGCCTCTCTCTGCTCTTGAGTATTCCCACTTCACCCTTTCCATCTCATCCTCTCACTCTGCTAATGGCAGAAAGTGGAGAATGTGGATCCACATAGAAAATAATTCTGCTGAAATGGAGCAAAGTCCTGATAAAAAGAAGGAAGAGAGAGAATGTTGGGAAGCATGAAGTCCTTTGGCTTTAGAAATTGGCCAATCATCCTACAACCTTTCCATTTTATCATTCCTGATTTCTTGAGATAATAAAATAATAAAATTTCCTTTTTATTGAGTAGGTTAAATTTCTTCACAATGAATCCTAACAAATTAGTGTTTTAAAAATTCTATTCATTGTAATCAGACCACCTCATTTAATATCATATATGGAGGGCGGTTTCTCTAAGAACATCCACCAATCTATATAATATTTTCAAGTTGTCAGTGTCCCTTGTTCATTAACTTTTCATCACTGTGGCAAAATAACTGAGATAAACAATTTATGGGGAAGAAAGGTTTACTTTGGCTCATGGTTTGAACCTATTGTTCCTTGGCCCTGTTACCTTTAACCCCATGGCAGTGCAGTACATGACTGAGAATGTGGCAGAGGAGCTGCTCACCTCATTGTAGCCAGAAAGCAAAAAGGAGACACAAAGACACCAAGGTCATAAGATCCCCTTCAAAGTCATACTGCCAGTGACCAAACTCCACCTCCTGAAAGGTCCACCACATCCCAGAAGTGTCACAGGGTAGGAATCAAGCCTTCATCACATTGGTCTCTAGGCAAACATTAAAGATCCAAGCTAAAGTATTCCACTTAATGAATGTCACTCTGTGCTCTCCCATCTCCCAAGATTCCAGATGTAGTCTTGCCTCATATATTGAAAATCTGACCTACTTTCATTTTATTTTCTTCAATTTTAATTAATATGAGATAAAGTTGGGTTCGCCATTTTGGTGAGTTAAAACTAAACTTAGATTTTTTAAATATAGATTGCTATTAAGATAAATCTTCATTTCATGCTTTTGCAAGTGATTGTTTCAAACTCAAAACAAAAATTTGTGGTTTTTTACTTTTGAATTTAATTCTGTAATATTTTTCTCTTTTTGATATTTTAAAATACCATCAAACCTTTATTCTAACAGCAGTACCCATCCCAATTTTGTTTCACTTACTAATTTAATAAGTAATAAGGTAGAAAACGACTTTGAATGTGGATCTATATTGGTCATGGTGTGTTCCCAAAGAGCTCATCAAAATTTGTTCAACATCAGTTTGGGAATTTCCCAGGAAGTCAATGGGAAGCTCACAGATTGGCATATCTCCACATTGCTTTGAATGATCAATTCTCCCTTTTATAACCATCAGGAAACCATTTGCTATCTTTAGCCTTTTGGGATTTCCTCCATTCTCTAGGGTATTGCAAAGACCAGAAATACGGCTCTCTGATCACTTCTTCAATGCTTTTGGTGGTAATTTTTGGGGTCTTATACTCACTATAAGTCATTTAATGTTCTCTAATTGTTTCCTCATTTTCCTGAGGCTTCAGTTTCTTTCAGTTTGAGTTTTATTATCCTTGGTGCAGAAGATAGAAGGGAAATAAAAATACAGTTATTAACTTTCCACATTATCTATATTACTGAAGCCTCTGTGCATTATTTTGCCCCTGTAGGTTTTTTGTATGGAATAAAAAGAGATGAGATGGGCAAAGTGACTGGCATAAGGTAAGATACTCATGAAAAGTCAGGCATAACCCTAGATCTGTGTTCTGTGCTGGGTAATCTCAGCAGGTGGACATCAATCATGGAGAAGTTTTGGCAGGGAGTAAGGGGAATAACAGTGCCTCTTTGAGCAGATGGTATTTCTGTACAGTTGCTTACTGCCCATCCTGTTTTTCCTAAAAATGAATGGTCAAGGGATGAGTGGTTCCTGAGAAAGACTGACATAAAACCTGATTTCTTGATGACTTCATGAATAGGATTCTGACTTGGGCTCCTGGATACCAAAGGGTGTCCCATGAGGACAAGGGAGCTCAAATGCAAGGACACAAGTGGTTAGCAATACAGCTTTGTATCCTTTGCCAGATGGATATGAGAGAGAATTTGTGGGCACTGGAATGGCTTAAGATGAGAACATTGAAATGCTTGGAATGACCCACATCTTCCACACATGCCTTCACCCCTGCCCAATTGGAGATTTGACTAAACCTTAGTCTTATCTTCAGCTCAAAGCCATATTTCTAGCATGAGGATCTCAACCTCCTTAAATGGCTGCCCAAAAAAGCTCTGAGTGCTGCCAAAAGAATTTGCTATCTGTTTCTACCAAAACCTGACTATGGGTTCCTGACATCCTTTTTCTTACAGCATTAATCTTATAAAATTGAAATATAACTTCCTCCTTTCTCCCTCTGTAGAGATATATTTATCTTCTAAACTCAAGAGTGTGATAGTTAATAGTGGTATAAATTTGAATGGATTAAGAAATGCCTATTGAATTAGTGGAACATAGTTCTGGGTGTGTCTGCATAATTGATTTGTAAGCCTAAAACTGAGGACTGAAGATTCACCCTGGATATTGCTGGCACCAACCCATAGGCTTTTAGCTTGGATGGAAGAAAAGGGGAAAGATGAAAGAGGTCTTCCCTTTTTGCTTCTTCAGAGGAAATAGAGTCTCCATCATTGCCCTTAAATGTTTGTCTCCAGTTTCTTCAGGCTTCCAGTGCAGGCTCTTCAGTTTTCCAATACAGATCCTTTGGAACTGGACTTGCACCTGACTCTGCCTCGAGCTCCAGGTCTTCGACATTTGATTGAATCCTCTGGCTCTTCAGTGTGCAGATGACCCTTTTATATTCTTCCAGCCTCGATTCTGTAAGCAGCCACTGCAATCCTACTTTGTAAATACTATCATTCATATATATATATATATATATACACACACACACACACACACACACACACACATATATATATAGTCTGTTTCTCTAATGAACTGATATAGTGTCCTTCTCAAGGACCTGGAAGCCAACCCTGCCAGTGTAATCATCAAGGCAGATAGAGTCCTTGCTTCTCAGTCTCTGCGGGAGGACAGAACCAGTTAGACACTCAGACGACCCAATAACATTGGCCAATCTCACCTTTCTTTCAGCACACATTAGGGTTTGAAAGTCCTCTTGCCTTTTATTTCAGCAGAGTTGAGTCACATTTATACTGGAGTCTCTCTTTCAAATTGCAAAAGTCTGAGTAAAACCTATATTATCTTCTATAATATATGTGTCCAGCGAATAATTTCTCTTTGACAAACAATTTAAGTCATTATTGTTCCAATATACTGGGGTGTGGTTAAACTTGGGCATGAGAGGTATAAGTGGATCCAGCTGTGGAGGGAGGGAGTGGTAAAGGGAGGAAGAAGGAGATAGCATTTTGCAGTAATTTTCCTTGAGGAGACAATGAATAGATACCAGCCTGGTGATAATACAGTCTGAGTGTCAGGCCAGTGAGTCGATAACAAAAATATTTCATAAACGAGTGAACCCAATAAGAAGCTTCTAATGGGATTTTAGAAAACCCTACCTTTAGTCTACTATGTTTTATATCAGTAGTTTAGAGACATGTTTAAAATGATCTGATTATAATTCCCAATAATATAAACAGTTTGAATAACAAGCTAAAGTTACCATGATGCATCTGATAGAAATAATGGAGAATCTAATGTTCTAGACAGGATAGGCTACTTGTCTCAGTCCATTCAGACTTTTTAAAGCAAGATATCTTAAATGGGTCATTTCTAAACAACAAAACTTATTGCTTATAGTTCTGGAGGCTGGAAAATTCAAGATCAAGTTGTTGGCTGACTCAGTTTCAAAGAGAGCAGCTTTTATGCATCCTCACATGGAGGAAGAGGCAAATAAGCTTCCTTAGGTCTTTTGTGTAAAGTCTTTTGTGTAAGGCTCTACCTTCACGACCTATTCACCTTCCAAAGGCTCCACCTTTTTATGCCAGCACATTGGGAATTCGATTTCAACATGAGAACTTTAGAGGGACACACATTCAGATCACAATTCTGTGGAACTTGAAGGGTTAGTGTAAAATGAAAATGTGGCAGCCTAGCCAGGGCAGAGAAATTCATCTCCTCTTCACACAGATCCACTTCCCCACTCTACAGCAGTGAGTGATCCTTAGGAACTACAGCCTTCGCTTCAGCGTGTTTTACACTCTTGGGTGGATGAGAGACTGACCATGCTATGACACTGTGAGTTCAGTGCCAGATAGCTTCCATCTTGCCGTGCCCTGAGTCACCATGGGACACATGTCTGAATCCAACTCTTCCCAGCCTGTGCCTAGGCCCCCACTACAGTGAGGGTGTTCACTGGGAGAGGAGTCGGGAGGGACTAGAAATGCCTTTTGAGGAGGCAGCAGGAGGTGGGATTTTGTGTCAGGCTCTGAGCCTCTGGTGTGTGCTCCTTGGTCCTGTGGATGCACAATCACAGGTTCAAAGGAAAACTATTAAGAATTCTGAGATGCAACCTCTTGCTAAACCCCAAGTATAGAAGATGCTGTCTGAAGGCAGGACCCTGGCAACTGCCTAGTTACTAGAGCATGAAGCTGGCCCTGACTTGAGGCTAGGAAACTTTTCAAAAGGGGAAATGAGAGCTTTTAAAAATTATTTTTTAATACAAACCAATCTGAGTAGATAGAAGTGTCTTGGAAGGGGTGATGAGAAATAAACTTTGGAGGTAGGTCAGACACTAACAAGAAGGAACCTTGAAAGCAGGCATAAAGATGCAGGTATTGTTCTAGAGAAGGTTGAGAGCAGGGGAGTGACAAGGTGAACTTGGCATTTTAGAAGGATTAATTTTTACTGAGATATCTTTCAGAAGTTGGTGCCTTTCAACTGTTGCTTTTTGTTGCTAACATACATAAAAACTGAAGGAATACTCTTTTTGGATAAAAGAAGGGCAGCTGCCTGGAAGGCCTCTTTTACTCACTTTTTCCTACTGTTCCATGTACAAAATCTGCTGGAACTTTTGATATTCTGCTCTTTCTTGCCTCTGGATTTTAATGCTAGCAAATTAATGTGTAAGATGTTGCCAGAAAATGACTTTCACAGGACAAAGTGACCTTGCATTTTTGGTCAGAAGAGGAAAGCAGCAGATACACTAATTGCTGAATTATAATGAATCTCTCTACAATCCTTTGAGTCTTTCAGAGGAATCAAAACAAAATAAAATTAGAGTAATAATATCAAGTAACGAGCTTTGTAGGCAGACAACAGGTGGAGATAAAAGCCAAACCCTCAACTTCTCTCAAAGTATCAGAATAAAAAATATCACTTCTGTTCCCAAGGGTTTGGCAATAAATTTCATCTGGGTTCCTCTCATTAGTAATTTATAAAAACAGGCTTTTCCATGGCAAGGATGCATACATATACACAGAGGCACACATGTATGCATGAAGCTATAAAGTCATGCACACAAGTCCAAACACACACACATACATCCACAGATATACTTTGTAATCCCGCCCCCCCCCCCCCCCGCCCTGCCTCCTGGTATTGAATTCAGGACCTTGCACTTGCAAGGCAGGCATGGAACCACTGAGCTAAATCCCCAGCCCTACTTTGTAATTTCTTAACTCACTTATCAGTAGTTGAAAGGCCAGAGAACCAGTAATACAGTGTAAACAGGAATTGGTAAAAAAGTCTAATATTGTAAGAAAGCAGATTTTACTGGGGTGCTGTGTGACCAGAATAAGGACTTTTATAATACTAAAAGCAATGAGCATAAAAAGCTGTGGGTCTTACTGGAGACAGAAAAAAAGTGGGTGTGAACTGGGAGTAGAGATTTGCTTTCTCTTTGTTGTTGTCATTTGCATCACTGGCCTTCAGAAGAAAACTTGTTTCCTTATTTGCCATGTCCTCTGGGGATGAAAATGTCCCCAGTTTTCCTATACATTATCAGCTGGCCTCAGCTAAGGAAGGTTGTTCTTCAGTTTGTGACCTCTCTCCTTTGGTTATATGCTCCCTCCATTTCTTGGAGCAGCTCTTAATATTTTTCATGTTTTCGGAAAGCTTCCTGCATAAATACACTATTTTCTTAAGATAGCATCATTCTACTTTCATTAGTGGGTGCTTTTCCTTTGTATAGGTGGGATGGTCTTTCTGAGAAAACATATAGAAAGAGTGAACTGCAGAGCAGGATTGACCAAGGTCCCAATCCTGGCACTGCCTTTTGTTGTCTTGATGACCTCTAATACGTTATGTAGCTTCTGGATCCCTCCTCTGAGAATGATTCCCTCTCACAGCCATGACAGCAAACAAAATCACATATATAAAGCCTGTGAACATAGTAGATTCGTGGGAAATGGAATGAAGCATAACATTAACCTGCTCACTCTCCTGAACTGTAGAATCTCAGGTCATTAACACACACGAGCACAATGTTGAAGGTATAAAGGCTTTGCCTACCTATAACCAGACTTCCCCTTTTGCTTATCAGCAATTCTAAATGACATGTTTGTTTTTCCTTAAGATAGTCAGCATTTTCAATTTGTAAGTGAAAACATCCTAACTTTTACTATTTAGGTTCAGGAAATCTATTCTGTTGTTTCCTTTTTTGGGCTCCAAGTTGAAACGTCAATAGGGCAAGCCTGGAATCTTGTCTGATGACTTCCTTTTAGTAGAGTGCATCTCCTGGCAGAAGTTCAGATTTTTTTTGGTACTCGGGATCAAACTCAGGTCCTCGCCCTTATGAGGCAGGCGATGGAACCATTGAGCTAAATCCCTGGCCCAGAAGTTCAGATTGTTGATGTGTCTGATCACTGCCACAAGCTTCCCTGGGGCTTGAGATTCGTATAGGGAATGGTCACATTTTCTGTAATATAATCCCACAATTTTCATTTTCATAAGTTGTGTAAGACAATGGCAACTGGCCCTGCCATCTAATTATTTTCACAAAGAGTGGCTTCATGTTGTCTATTATAAAACTAATTATTTTTATAGCTATTTCTCAATAGCTTTTGTCAAGTAACATCCATGTACAACAAAACAACACATTCAACTCCTTTGACATCACATTTTTCAGTCCTTTTGTGTGTGTGTAAGTTTCACTAGGAAGTTATATCACTTTAGAGTCAATGGGTGCTTATGTTATAATTTTCTGGCCAAAGCGGGTATTTGGTAACATTTATTTACTTTAAAATTATTATGTTCATGTTCTATAATGTATGAATTCCACCATCCATTTACTTGTATATAATAACAAATATACAGTGAAAGAAAATCAAGATCTTTCTTGGTTCGCTTCCTTTTGGAAACTAGATACATGTTTTTAGTAAACACTGTTCCTGCCCCTGGTTTTCAACAGAGCAGAGCTCCATTACAGGGATTTGTTGTTTGATATAACCTGCTGCTCAATACTTACGAAAAATGTAAATGAGAGAGACAATATTTATGAAGTATTGCTGAGAAGATGTGTGACCCATTCTGTTTGATACACTAAATCTCTTCTTTATTTAAAGATTTGAAGTTCTAGAAGCATTACAGCACCACTCTACTTTGAAGGCCTTTAAAACAAAACAAGTTAGGTATTTGCTGTAACATCGTTTGTTTTACGGCCTCTTATCCTCTTTTGAAGACTTAGGGAAAACTTTTCCTGAGTTACTAGGATAAGTTCCTCCAGTTGGCTTTCCCTTGTATCTTATGGAATTTCTGAATCATTTAAGTTATTTTTCCTTTTTTTGTTGTTGTTTAGACCCCAGAAAGCTCAAAACCAGATTTGGAATCTATCTTTTGTGAGTGTACAGCATCTAAGGTCTGCCTCCGTCCCCGGAGTGGAGAGGGATCCCTAGTGGCCTGCTTGTACTGTCTGTTTCCTATAGATCCCTTGTGTACCATACTCTTTAGTAAAGCCAGAGTTTCTCTCCAATACTCACAGCCTGGTTACCATTACCTACCCTAGGATCATCATCAAGATATATGCCTTTTATTATCCTTAAGAGTATTAGTCACCACTGGAAAATGAGAATGCCCAGGTAATTTCTCATTCCTTTCTTCTTACCACATACAGGTCTCTCATTCCCTTTTCTGATACCAACCCCTTTCTTCAACACCTATGTTCTTCTTCTGTGTCCTACAAAGTTTTGGGTCAGTTATGAACAAGACTTCCTACATCCCCAGTTTCAGGAATTCTCTCCATCTTCGTCCTCTCTCTGCTAGCTTTCATCCTACCTCATTGCTCATTTTTCTTGGGTCTCCTTCATTTGAATATCCTCTTCCCTGACTGCTAAGTTTGGAGCACTAAGGGCTAAAACCTTGGGTCTCATTTCTTCTCCATCCGTATTGATCTCTTGTCTCCTGCAATCTGAGGGCTTTAACAACCACTCCATGTGCTCACAATTCCCAATTTTGTATCTTTAGTTTGGCCTTTTTTCTGGGCTCCAGACTTGTACATCTAACTTCCTAAAAAAACCTTTGGATATATATTAAGCACATTAAACTTTTAAAAAATTCAAAACCAAACTTCTGCTAGTTCTATGTCCAAATTTCACATACTCATGGTTTTACCACTCCCAATAAAAACAATTTTATTATTTTAATGCTCAGGTCAACAATTTATAAGTTATTCTTATTTTTGTCCCTCTCTTACCGCCCATTACCAATCCATCAGTAAAACCCATTGCTTCTACCTTAAGAACACTTAGAATCTGGCTAAATCTCATTACCTCCCCTACTAGGACCCTGATCATTGCCATTGCCATTGCCAGGACTCACCTGGATTTATTGCATCAGCCACATTGGTGGTCACTCTGTCTCCATCCTTGTTCCTGTTAGTCTCTTCCCAACACAGCAGCCCTTCCACGCTCAGAACCCTGCAATGCCCAGAGTTCTTACCAACTCCTACAAAACTCTTTCAGACCTGCCCCTCTCCATTGCCTCTCTTAGGACTTCTCTTGCCATCAGACCTTTCCCATCCTGTTCCAGCCACACCTGCTCCTTTGCTTTGTCCCCAATATGCCAGACATGCTCTCATCTCATGCTTTTGCACCTGCTGTTCTTTCTGCCCTTTGCTCAGATGCTACAACTCTTTCTACCTCTGCCCAGATGCTGCCTTCTCACTGGGGCTCCTGTAGCAATCTGTTTTAAATTAGCAATCCTCTACCCTGGTACTCCCTGTTTCCACTCCCTGATTTACTTTTCTTCATAACACTTACTATCTATTGTCATATATTTCGCTTATTTGTCAATTCTCTTTCTCTACTCATAGAAGCAGAGATTTTCATCACTATTACATCCTTATTCTTCATTTTCTTTCACATGCCTCCAATTCTCTGCTTAATGATTCAGAGTATCCTCAGAGGCATATTCTTCTTGATCTGCAATGTGATTCCATTTCCCCTTCCAACAAAACTGTTTATTTTAAACTGAGCATAGGCTCTGCCATTGTATGTGAACCAGAAGCTCCAGACAATCAAGTTTTGAGGGCACAAATGAAGTTGTATTTACCAACCAATTTCCTCATTCATGACTCTTCAGTATCCAATAAAATATGAGGTTATCAGTATTGCTTTGACCCCATTGGTTTTGTATTATCTTGAGTGAATTTTTGGTTATGGCCCATTCTATTGTCTCCTTTCATCCAACACTGATGCCCTCCACCACAATATGTCTTCATTTTCTCTGCTTCTGCCTCTGCCTCCACCACATCTGCTTCATATTTTGTTTGCTTGCTCTCCTGCCAGAGGATTCTGCTGACATTTTGAAATTCTTTACCTTTGAAGCTGGGAAAAAATTGGAGGATGAAGCATGGCACCATTATGGATGGGATAAATCAGTTTTGTATTTTTAAAGATTTGACAACCCAGCTTTCAAAGGCACAACTATAAAATATCACATATTGGAAAATGTCTTGATAGAGACCATAACTTATTCTATCTGCTACCTGACCTATTAATTATTGTCCTCCAGCCTTGAGGATTTGAAAGTGTCTGACAAAGGTGTTAAAAACCAATTCAAGACAGTTTGCATTTACACACAGTTTAAAAGCACATTCAGAATGATATCCACCTTTTAAATGTGTCGGTTATTATTCTACGGTGTGCAACAGCATGGCCAAAGTGACATGGTTAATGCAATAATATGATTCTCCATCACTTTTATGAGACATTTGCATCCTTTTAAGCAACACCTAATTGACAGTTGGCCCACCAGTCCTCCCCAATGGAACCACCTATTAAATGGAATTTATGACAATTGCTTTTTAAGTCAGTTAAATGACACGAAATAAAAATCTATTTCATTTTTATTATTTATTTCCATTTAGTTTATTGGTACATTATAGGCATACAATACAGTTGCATTCATCATTGGGATCTTGTACCTTTACATGATGTATCTTGGTTTTTATTTTTTCCCCATTCCCCTGCCCTCACTTCACCCCCTCCACCCTTCCCTATTTACAAAGACTTTGTTTCCATGTTTTTCCTTTTCTCATATTTTTTATTTTCCTTTCTTTCCTTTCCCCTTCCTCTCCCACTTCCCCTATTCCTTTAAACATTTTCTTCCTATTTCAAAATATCAATTATACATTTTTATTCTTATTTACAGTTTTAGTTTGTCACACCAGAGAAACTATTTGGTATTTACACATGTGTGTCCTATTTATTTCACTTAAGAGTATGACCTCAATGTGCATCCATTTAGCTATAAATGTCTCTAGTTTCTCATTCTTTATGGCTGAGTAGTACTCCATTTTATAAAAAGAACACATTTTCTTTAGCCAGTCTCCAGTTGATGGGCACTTGGGCTGTTTTCAAGTTTTAGCTATTACAAACTGTGCTGCTATAAACACGGGGGCACATATATCACTGTGGTATGATTCTTTTAATTCTTTGGGGAAGATACCCAGTAGAGGAATAGCTGGGTCAAATGGGACTTCCTATCCTAGTTGTTTGAGGTATCTCCACATTGATTTCCAAGTGGTTGCACCAGTCTACACTCCCACCAACAAAGAAGAAGAGTTCCTTTCTCCCCACAACCTGGCCAGCACTTATTACTGGTTGATTTCATGATAGCAGCCATTCTTTCTGGGGTGAGGTAGAATCTCAGTGTTGCTTTCATCTGCATCTCTCAAATGACCAGTGATGTTGAACATTTTTTCAAATGTTTATTTGTTACTTTTGCTTCTTTGTCTGAGAAATATTTGTTCATTTCAGATGCCCACTTTTGAATTGGGTCTTTATATTTGGAGGGTCTGATTTTTTTGAGTTCTTTCTATATGCTAGATAGTAGACCTTTGTCTGAGGAACAGCTGGTAAAAATTTTTTCCCACATTGTAAGTTGTCTCTTCACTCTTGGTGGTTTCTCTTGCAGTGCAGAAGCTTTTTTTTTTTTTTTTTTTTTTTAAATTCTTTCATTGATACATTGTAGGTATACAACACAATTACATTTCTCATTGGGAATTGTACCTTTACATAATGCATCTTGGTTCTTATTTTTTCCCCATTCCTAGCCCTCCCTTCACGCCCTCCACCCTTCCCTATTTACAAAGACTTTATTTCCATTTTTTCCATTTCTCAGCATTTGTCCTTTCCCTTCTTTCCTTTCTCCTGCCCCTCCCACTACCCCACCCCTTTGGACCTTTTCTTCCTATTTTACATTATTGATTATTCATTCTAATCATTGGTACATTTTAGGTATACAATATAATGACATTCATCATTGGAAATTTGCACCTTTACATAATCTCTCTTGGTTCTTATTTTTCACCCTTGCCCACCCCTCCCTTCAACCCCTCCATTCCTCCCTATTTACAAAGATTTTGTTTCTATTTTTCCATTTTCTCATATTAATCCCATTCCCTTCTATCCTTTCCCCTAGCCCTCCCACTTCCTTCCCCTTTGCCCCTTTTCTTCCTATTTCACATTACATATTACACATTTTAGTCCTTATTTACACTTTCAGTTACTCACACCAGAGAAACTATTTGGTATTTATATATGTGTGTCCTATTTATTTCACTTAAGAGTATCGCCTCAATGTGCATCCACTTAGCTATAAATTTCTCTAATTTCTCATTTTTTATGGCTGAGTAGTACTCCATTTTATTAAAAACCCACATTTTCTTGATCCAGTCTCCAGTTGATGGGCATTTGGGGTGTTTCCAAGTTTTAGCTATTACAAACTGTGCTGCTATGAACATGGGCACACATATATCACTGTGGTATGATTCTTTTAATTCTTTGGGGAAGATCCCCAGCTGTGGAATAGCGGGTTCAAATGGGACTTCCAGTCCTAGTTCTTTGAGGTTTCTCCATACAGATTTCCACAGTGGCTGTACCAGTCTACACTCCCACCAGCAGTGGAACAGGGTTCCTCTTTCCCCACAGCATTTCTTATTGGTTGATTTCATGATAGCAGCCATTCTTTCTGGAGTGAAGTGGAATCTCAGTGTTGTTTTCATTTGCATCTCTCGAATGACCAGTGATGTTGAACCTTTTTTCATGTATTTAGTTGCTATTTCTACTTCTTTGTCTGAGAAATGTCTCTTCATTTCAGATGCCCATTTTCAGATTGGGTCTTTAAATTTGGAAGGTCTGATCTTTTTAAGTTCTTTATAGATTTGAGATAGTAGACCTTTGTCTGAAGAAGAGCAGGTGAAGAGTTTTTTCCCACATTGTGGGTGGTCTCTTCACACTGCTGGTGGTTTCTCTTGCTGTGCAGAAGCCTTTTAATAAGAAGAGATCCCACTTGTTGATTATTTGTGCTAGTTCACGGGCAACTGAGGTTTTGTTCATAAACTCTTTTCCTACACCGATGTCTTCAAGAGTTCTACCTAACCTCTGTTCCAACTGGTTCAGAGTTTCTACTTTAATATTTAGATCTTTAATCCATTTTGATTTTAGTTTAGTGCATGGTGAGAGATATAGGTCTGGTTTTAATCTTTGGCAAGTTGAAGCTCAATTTTTCCAGCACCATTTATTAAAGAGGCTCTCTTTCCTCCAGTGAGGGTGTTTGGCTCCTTTATCAAAGATGAGATGGCTGAGTGTGTCTGGTGTTGTTTCTGCATCTTCTAATCTGTTCCACTGGCCCTGTGTTTGTTTGCCAGTACTATGCTGTTTTTATCACAGTAGCTTTGTAGTAGAGTTGCAGGTTGGGGATTGTGATACCCCCTGCCATGTCTCTGTTACCTAGAATTACTTTTGCTATTCTGGGTCTCTTCTTGTTCCAAATGAATTTTTGGATTGTTTTCTCAAGGTCCATGAAGTATGCTGCTGGGATCTCAATTGGAATTGCATTAAATCTATATAGCAGTTTTGGAAGTCTGGCCATTTTCACTATATTAATCCTTCCTACCCAGGAGGAGGAGATGTCTGTCCATTTTCTGATATCATCTTCAATCCCTCTTTTCAGAGTGCCATAGTTTTCAGAGAAGAGGTCTTTGATTTCTTTTGTTAGGTTGATTCTTAGGTATTTCAGTTTTTTGGATACGATTGTGAAAGGAGTTATTTGCCCTATTTCTCTCTAAGTGAGTCTGTTGTTCATGTATAGGAAAGCTCTTGAGTTTTGTGTGTTGATCTTGTATCCAGCTACTTTACTGAATTTGGTTATTAAGTCTAGAAGACTTTTGGTGGAGTATTTGGGGTCTCCTATATACAGTATCATGTCATCTGCAAACAATGACAATTTGACTTTTTCATTTCCTATCTTCATTCTTTTATTTCTTTCCCTTCTTTAATCACTGTGGCTAATGTTTCCAAAACTATATTGAACAGGAGTAGCAATAGTGGACATCCTTGTCTTGTTCCTGATTTTTGTGTGAAGGATTTCAGTTTTTGACCATTTAGTATGATATTGGCTGTTGGATTTCATTGACTTTTATCAGAATAAGGTAGAGGTGCTGCAGCTCCCAATGTGGAGGAGGCTTCCGGGTCAGCATGCCATGGCTCCCAGCCTAGACAAGGCTTCCAGGTAGGTGTGCCATGGCTTCCAGTGTGGAGGAAGCTTCTGGGTAGGTATGCCACAGCTCCCACCCCAGAGGAGGCTTCTGCATCAGCGTGCCACAGCTCCCAGCCCAGAGGAGGCTTCTGGGTAGGCATGCCATGGCTTCCACTTGGAGGGGGCTTCTAGGTCAGTGTGCCATGGCTTTTATCAGAATAAGGTAGAGGTGCCTCAGCTTCCACTGCAGAGGAGGCTTCAGGGTCAGTGTGCTATGGCTCCCAGTGCAGAGGAGGCTTCCGGGTCAGTGTACCATGGTTCCCAGCCCAGAGGAGGCTTCTGGGTAAGTGTACCACAGCTGCCAGTAGAGAGGAGGTGAGCTGCATGAGCACCAGCACCCCCCCCACCCCCCACCCCCCATCATAATGAGAAGACGCATAAACAAGCCTCAGAAACAGACTTCCAGATCACCTACAGCAACCCCAAATGGAAACGAGATGGAACACTCTGATACTCAACCACCTGGACTCCCTGAACTAGCAATGGAAGAGGATCTGCAAAAAAAATGAAATCATAAATAATTTCTCACATAACAACAGAGATTATGCCTATAGTGCAAGACATGATTAACAAATCTAGAGAGGACACAGAATAAAAAAAAAGAGAAACTGAGAAACATGATGGAATCCCAGTATAGGAAAAAACCTGAATCCATAAAACAGATGCAAACAGATTTCCAGGAGATTAAAAACTCCACTGAAAGTCTATGCAGCAGAATGAGCCAATGTAAAGACAAAATTTCAGATATAGAAATTAAGATTGCAATTAGTGACCAGGAAAAGAAAAATTTTCTTAAAATTGTAAGGGGCAATGAGAAATCAATCCAGCAGCTGCTAGACGATGCAAAGAAGTATAACATAAGAATGATCGGAGTCAATGAAGAAACAGGAGAGAGTACAGATGACATAAAAAATACTGTTCACAGAAGTCATGGCAAAAACTTCCCAAGCAGGGGAAAAGAAGTTGACATACAGATAAGTGAGGCATATAGGACTCCAACTAGCCTTGATTAAAAAAGAATTGGCACATAGACATATAATTGTTAAGATCCCAGAAACCCAAGAGAAGAACAAAGTTCTACAAGCAGTTAGAGAAAAGAAACAAATCACATACAAAGGGAAGGCCATCAGAATCACAGCAGACTTCTAAATGCAAACTCTCAAGGCAAGAAGAGTTTGGAGTGACATATTTCAACCCCTAAAGGAAAATAGCCTCCAAACGAGATTGATGTACCCTGCAAAATTATCTTTCAAAATGGATGGTGAAGTAAGATACTTTCATGACAAAGAGGACCTTAGGAACTCCATGAATACCAAACAAGCACTCTAACAAACTTTAGACAAAATCCTAGGAAAAGACAATGAGGATCACAACAACAGGAAGCCCAGCAGAATGAATCCACCGGGCATGACAAGAAATTAAAAGCAAAGGGGGAGAATCCAACCAAAGGAAAAAGTCATGACAATGATAACTCAATACATGTCAGTTATAATCATCAATGTTAATGGTCTCAACTCACCAATCAAAAGAAATAGACTGGCAGAATGGGGCAAGAAGCAAGATCCAACAATATGCTGCATACAAGAAACACAATTAATGCAAAAAGAAATTCATAGACTGAAAGTTAAAGGGTGGAAAACAATGCTCCATGTGATGGGAACCAGAAAAAAAGCAGGAGTAGCAATCCTCTTTGCAGACCAAGTGGATTTCAAACCCACACTGATTAAGAGAGACAAAGACACTATATTCTTGTAATGGGAATAATACAAGAGGAAGAGATGACAATCATAAATGTCTATGCACCAAACACTAGTGCACCCAACTATATAAAACAAATACTAAAAGACATGAAAAACCATATAAGCACAATGCAATAGTAGTGGGGGACCTGAATACCCCATTGTCACAAATTGATAGATCAACTAGACAAAAAACAAGTAACAAAACACTAGAACTCAATCAAACTCTTGAACAAATAAACTTAACAGATGTTTACAGAGTATTTCACCCCACAAAATCAGAATACACATTATTTTCAGCTGCACATGGGTCATTTTCCAAAATAGACCACATACTCGCTCATAGAACATATTTAGGTAAGTGCAAAGGAATTGAAGTTATCCACTGTATATAATCAGACCATAGTGTGATGAAATTGGAGATCAATAGCAAAAGAGACCACAAAAACTTCATAAATGCATTTAAAATGAACAATGCACTTCTGAATAACCAATAGGTCACAGAGGAAATTAAAGAAGAAATCAGACAGTTCCTTCAATTAAATGACAATGACAATACAACATATCGGAATCTACGGGACACAATGAAAGCAGTCTTACGAGGGAAATTCATAGCAGTGAATACTCATATTAGGAAAACAGAACAAGCCCAATTAAACAACCTGATGCTGAACCTCAATATTCTAGAAAAAGAAGAGCAAGAGAAACCCAAAATCCCATAGAAAGGAGGAAATTATAAAGATCAGGGCAGAAATCAATGGAAAGGATACTAAGAGAATGATACAAAAAATCAATGAAGTTAAGAGTTGGTTCTTTGAAAGAATAAACAAAACTGACAAGCCCATAGCCAACCTTATCAGAAAAAGGAGAGAAAAAGCCCAAATCCATCCAATTAGGAATGAAAAGGGTAAAATTAAAACAGACCCAGCAGAAATCCAGAGGATTATCAATAACTACTTCATGAACCTATACGCCATTAAGAAGGAAAACACAGAAGAAATGGACAGATTCCTAGACATGTATGAATTACCAAAGTTGAATGAAGAAGACCTAAAAATTCAAAACAACCCAATATCAATCAATGAAATTGAAAACGTAATTAAAAACTTACCAACCAAGAAAAGCTTGGGTCCTGATGGCTTCACTGCTGAAATCTACAAGACATTTAAAGAGGAACTACTAGCACTACAGTTTAAACTCTTCAATGAAATTGAAAGGGAAGCAATACTCCTGAATTCATTCCTGGAAGCAAGCATCACCTTGATCCCCAAAGAAGAGAAAGACCCTACCAAAAAGGAGAACTATAAGCCAATCTCACTAATGAACATAGATGCAAAAATCCTTACTATGATACTGGAAAATAGAATGCAGAAGATCATCAAGAAGATCATACACCCTGACCAAGTGGGATTCATCCCAGGGATGCAGGGATGGTTTAACATACACAAATCAATAAATCTAATACACTATATCAAGACAGCCAAGGAGAAAAACCATATGATCATCTCCATAGATGCAGAAAAATCATTTGACAAAATCCGTCACTCATTTATGATAAAAACCCTACAAAAAATTGGAATAGATGGTTTCTACCTCCATCTGATAAAAGCCATCTATGAAAAACCACAGCCAGTATCACACTAAATGATCAAAAGTTGAAATCTTCACACTAAAATCAGAAACAAGACAAGGATGTACATTATTACCACTCCTGTTCAATATAGTTATGGAAATTAGCCACAGCAATTAGACAAGAGAAAGAAATAAAAGGAATAAAGATAGGAAATGAAGAAGTCAAATTGTCATTATTTGCAGATGACATGATACTCTATATCAAAGACCCCAAGAACTCCACCAAAAGTCTTCTAGACTAAATAAACCAATTCGGTAAAGTAGCTGGTTACAAGGTCAACACACAAAAATCAATAGCTTTCCTCTATATGAACAACAGACTCACTGAGAGAGAAATAGGGCAAACAATTCCTTTCACAATAGCATCCAAAAAACTGAAATACCTAGGAATCAACCTAATGAAAGAAATCAAAGACCACTTCTCTGAAAACTATAACTCTTTGAAAAAAGAGATGGAAGAAGATATCAGAAAATGGAAAGACATCTCTTGCTGCTGGGTAGGAAGGATCAACATAGTGAAAATGGCCTTATTTCCAAAATTGCTTTATAGATTCAATGCAATCCCAATTGAAATCCTAGCATCATACTTCATGGACCTTGAGAAAACAATCCAGAAATTCATTTGGAACAAGAAGAGACCCAGAATAGCAAAAGCAATTCTAGGTAACAGAGACATGGCAGGGGGTGTTACAACTCCCAACTCGAAACTATACTACAAAGCTACTGTGATTAAAACAGCATGAAACAGACCTGAGGACCAGTGGAATAGTTTAGAAGATGCAAAAACAACTCCAGACACACTCAGCCACTTCATCTTTGACAAAGGAGCCAAACACCCTCACTGGAGGAAAGATAGCCTCTTTAATAAATGGTGCTGGAAAAATTGGGCTTCAACTTGCCAAAGACTAAAACTAGACCTATGTCTCTTACCATGCACTAAACTAAAATTAAAGTGGATTAAAGATCAAAATATTAAAAATCACTGATCTGGCTGGAATAGAGATTAGGCAGAACTCTTGAAGACATTGATGTAAGAAAAGACTTTATGAACAAAACTTCAGTTGCCCATGAACTAGCACAAACAATCAAGAAGTGGGATCTCTTCTTCTAAAAAGCTTCTGCACAGCAAGAGAAACCATAAGCAGTGTGAAGAGACAACCCACAATGTGGAAAAAATTTTCACCAGTGGTCCCTCAGATAAAGGTCTACTATCTTGAATCTATAAGGAGCGTAAAAAGATCAGACCTCTCAATTTTAAAGACCCAATCCAAAAATGGGCCTCTGAAATGAACAGACATTTCTTAGACAAAGAAGTAGAAGTGGCAAATAAACATATGAAAAAATGTTCATCACTGGTCATTGGAGAGATGCAAATGACAATGCTGAGATTCCACCTCACTCCAGAAAGAATGGGTGCTATCATGAAATCAACCCATAGAAAATGCTAACAGGGCTGTGGGGAAAGAGTAACAGTTCTCCTGTGCTGGTGGGAGTGTAGACTGGTGCAACCACTGTGGAAATCAGTATGGAGATACCTCAAAGTACTAGGACTGGAAGTCCCATTTGACCCAACTATTCCACTGCTGAGGATCTTCCCCAAAGAATTAAAAGAATCATACCACAGTGATATATGTGCACCTATGTTCATAGCAGCACAGTCTGTAATAGCTAAAACTTGGCAACATCCCAAATGCCCATCAACTGGAGACTGGCTAAAGAAAATGTGTTTTTTTTCAAAATAAAATGGAGTACTACTCAGCCATCAAAAAGGAGAAATTAGAGACATTTATTGCTAAATGGATGCACATTGAGGTGATACTCTTAAGTGAAATAAATAGGACACACATGTGTAAATACTGAATAGTTTCTCTAGTGTGAGAAACTGAAAGTGTAAATAAGGACTAAAATTTATAATAGGTATTGTGAAATAGGAAGAAAAGGGGCAAAGGGGAAGGGGAAATGGGAGGTGTGAGAGAAAGGAAAGACGGGAATGGAATTAATATGTGAAAATGAAAAAAAGGAAACAAAGTCTTTGTAAATAGGGAGGGATGGAGGGGTTGAAGGGAGGGCAGGGGAGTGGGGAAAAATAAGAACCAAGAGAGATTATGTAAAGGTGCAAATTCCCAAGGATGAATGTCATTATATTGTATATCTAAATTGTACCAATACAATAAAATTAAAAAAAAAAAAAACAGAATGAGGTAGATACCATCTATTCCATTTTTTTTGGAGAGTTTCTATCATAAATGTGTGTTGGATTTTGTCAAATGCTTTTTCTGCATCTATTGAGATGATCATATGGTTTTTGTCCTTGGCTCTATTGATATAGTGTATTACATTGATTGATTTGCGTATGTTGAACCATCCCTGCATCCCTGGGGTGAATTCCACTTGGTCAGGTGTATGATCTTTTTGATGATCTTCTGCATTCTATTTGCCAGTGTCTTAGTAAGGATTTTTGCATCTATATTTATTAATGAGATTGGCCTGTAGTTCTCTTTTTAAATCGGGTTTTTCTCTTCTTTGGGGATCAAGGTGATGCTTGCTTCCAGGAATGAATTTCGAAGTATTGCCCCCCTTTCAATTTCATTGAAGAGTTTAAACAGTAGTGGGAATAGTTCTTTTCTAAATGCAGTGAAGCCATCAGGACCTGAGCTTTTCTTAGTTGGTTTTTAATTACGTTTTCAATTTCACTGATTGATATTGGGTTGTTTTGAATTTTTTGTCTTCTTCATTCAACTTTGTTATTTCGTATGTATCTAGGAATCTATCCATTTCTTCTGTGTTTTCCATCTTATTGATGTATAGGTTGTCAAAGTAGGTATTGATGATCTTCTGGATTTCTGCTGGGTCTGTTGTAATTTCACCCTTTTCATTCCTCATTGCATGGATTTGGGCCTTTTCTTTCTTTCTTTTTTTTTTTTTTTTTGAAAAGGTTGGCTAAAGGTTTGTCAATTTTGTTTATTCTTTCAAAGATCCATGTCTTGGCTTCATTGATTTTTTTTGTATCATTCTCTTAGTCTCCATTGCACTGATTTCTGCTCTGATCTTTATAATTTCCTCCCTTGTATATGCTTTGGGTTTGTCTGGTTCTTCTTTTTCTAGAAAATTGAGGTTCAGCATCAGGTTGTTTACTTGGGCTGGCTCTGTTTTCCTATTATGAGCATTCACTGCTATGAATTTCTCTTGTAAGACTGATTTCATTGTGTCCCATAGGCTCTGATATGTTTTGTTGTCATTGTCATTTAATTGAAGGAAATGTCTGATTTCTTCTTTAATTTCCTCTGTGACCCATTGGTTATTCAGGAGTGTGCTGTTCAATTTCCATGCGTGCATGAAATTTTTGTGGTTCCTTTTACTCTTGATCTCCAATTCCATCATACTATGGTCTGATAATATACAGGGGATAACTTCAATTCCTTTTCACTTACTTAAACATGTGCTATGATTGAGTATATGGTATATTTTGGAAAATGACCCATGTACAGCTGAAAAGAATGTGTATTCTGATTTTGTGGGGTGGAACAGTTTATAAACATCTGTTAAGTTTATTTGTTAAAGAGTTTGATTGAGTTCTAGTATTTTGTTGTTTATTTTTGTCTATTTGATCTCTCTATTTGTGACAGTCAGGTATTGAGTTCCCCCACTAGTATTGTATTCGTGCTCATTTGATTTTTCATGTGTGCTAGCATTTGTTTTGTACAGTTGGGCTCACCAGTGTTTCATGCATATATGTGTATAATAGTCATCTCTTCCTCTTGGATTTTTCCCTTTACAAGGATATAGTGTCCTTCTTTGTCTCTCTTAGTCAGTGTTGGTTTGAAGTGCACTTGATCTGCAAAGAGGAAAGCTACTTCTGCTTTTTTTCAGGTTCCTGTCACATGGAGTATTCTTTTCTACCCTTTAACTTTCAGTCTATGTGGGTTTTTTTTGAATTAAGTGTGTTTCTTGTATGCAGCATATTGTTGGATCTTGCTTCTTGCCCTATTCTGCCAGTCTATTTCTTTTGATTGGTGAATTGAGAGTATTAACATTGATGGTTATAAATGATATGTATTGACTTATCATTGTCATGATTTTTTCTTTTTGTTGGATTCTCTCCCTTTGCATTTAATTTCTTGTCTTGCCTGGTGGATTCATTCTGCTGGGCTTCCTGTTGTTGTGATCCTTGTTGTCTTTTCCTAGGATTTTTGTCTAAAGTTTTTTAGAGTGCTGGTTTGGTATTCATGGAGTTCCTAAGGTCCTCTTTGTCATGAAAGTATCTTATTTCTCCATCCATTTTGAAAGATAGTTTTGCAGGGTACATCAATCTGGGTTGGAGGCTGTTTTCCTTTAGGGCTTGGAATATGTCACTCCAAGCTCTTCTTGCCTTGATGGTTTGTGTTGAGAAGTCTGCTGTGATTCTGATGGCCTTCCCTTTGTATGTGATTTGTTTCTTTTCTCTAACTGCTTGTAGAATTTTGTTCTTCTCTTGGGTTTCTGGGATCTTAACAATTATATGTCTATGTGCCAATTCTTTTTTAATCAAGGCTATTTGGAGTCCTATATGCCTCACTTATCTGTATGTCAAGTTCTTTTCCCCTATTTGGGATGTTTTATGCCATTACTTCTGTGAACAGTTTTTTTATGTCATCTGTACTCTCTCCTGCTTCTTCATTGATTCTAATCAGTCTTATGTTATTCTTGTTTGTATCATGTAGTAGCTGCTGGGTTAATTTCTCATGGTCCCATACTATTTTTAAGAAATATTTCTTTTCCTGGTCATTAATCCTATCTTCTATATTTGAAATTCTGTCCTCCACTTTCTCATTCTGCTGTCAAAATTTTCTTTTCTTTTTTTTTTTTGGTTCCGGGGATCAAACTTGGGTCCTTGAGCTTGGGCAGCAGGCGATGAAACTACTGAGCTAAATCCCAGGCCCTGCTGTGAAAACTTTCAGTGGAGTTTTTAATCTCCTGGAAATCTGTTTGTATCTGTTCTATGAATTCCATTTATTTCCTATATTCGAATTCCATCATGTTCCTCAGCACCTCTGTTTTTTTTATCTTTGTCTGCTCTAGATTTATTAATCATGTCTTGTGCTATGGACACAATCTCTGTTTTTTCTGAGAAATTATTTCTCATTTCATTTTTTCCAGATCCTCTTCTGTTGCCAGTTCAGCATGCCCAGTTGGTTGAGTATCAGATTGTTCCATCTTGTTTCCCTTTAAGGTTGCCTTATGTGATCTGGAAGTCTGGTTTTGAGACTTGTTTATGTGTTTTCTCTTTTCAACAGATGCAGTGTATTGTGCCTTTGTTGAGGGAACTTTTTGCTCACTCGGTTGTCTTCAATTCTCAGCAAGCCACTGGCGCAACCTTTTCTCTGATGTTCACTAGTGTACCAATTCCTATGTTCAGAATGGATGCCTTCTGGGTCCCTGAGCTGACCTGTTTTCTGGGTGGGCTTCAGGCTGGGGCCTGTGCACACTTGGAATGGTATTTAGGTGTGCCTCTGTCTGGGGTCTCCACCCCATTTAGCTCTTATCTGGGAGGGCCTTTGCCTGGGGGCTGTACACCCCAGACCCTGGTGTCTGACCAGGCTTCTGGCTAGGGTATCTATGCACTTACTGATGGCATGGATCAGGCCTGTGGCTGATGCTTGTGTGCCTGTGCAGCTCTTTTCTGGGCAGCCCTTTGGCTTGGGCTTGTGTGCCCATGCCACTGGTGTCCAGGTGGGTCCCTGGCTGGGATCTACTTGCAGCCACACCACTCTGGTCCACACTGCTGCTCTCCAGGATCTCCATGTCTCTTCTTTCTGAGCTCTTTTTAGCCAGTTTACTAGAAATGCTTTCCTAGGGAAGCTTTCCTCTTGTACACTGTCTTGTCCTTCATATTTAGAATTTTTTTAAAAGTCTCAGCAGTTCCCAGTGCTATAGGATTTGTACAAATGAGACGCCCTAAATCTCAACCTTCATCAGCTTCACTGTAAACTTACCTCTGATTATTGGACTTGAGAAGCTGAGATGGTCCTAGAAAAAAGAGGGGTGCGAATGTCTGGAAAAAGAGAGAAGGAAAAGAAACTCCTGACCAAGGTAGCCTAATGGTCTTCTGAGAAAAATGTAGGAATAATTTGGAGCTAAACTAGACTTGAGCCCAGAAATGTGGCTGACACCATCATACTTTGCAGAGTCTTCTTTTGGACTTGTGTCATGGTTATTGCCTTGGCTTGCCTCTTGTGCCCATAGCCAGAAAGCCACCAACACCTTGCTTTTGTGTTGCTAACTAGATTGAATACCAGACAAATCCAGAGCTGAATAAATTCTCATTTTCCATCATTTACTAGTCAGCAACCAATAAGGACAATGTTAAGGTTAATTGTTTTTCTTTCTTTTGTCTTTATTTTCCCCCTTCATTTTATTTTCTGTTTTCTCAAAGAGGTGAGCAGTATATGAATATTTATGTGCTTTGTTCTTCTTCTGAAACCTAGAAAAAAAGTTCTTCAGAGTCATTATTTGGAACATGTGATAATCATTTTTTCCTTTCTCTCCTGAGTCTCTGATTCCTTCATAGATCCTTAAGACTACATTTGCATCACACACTGGATATGGTGAATATTTTCCATACGATTCCTAAGATATAAAGATCTTTAAATACAGTCACATGGATCAAGTGAATTTAGGAAATGTATATGGAATCTATAAAGCATTTAACAAGGAGTTAGGATAGACATGGAGCTTTCTAGGGAGCGTATGCTAATGAGAGGTCAGATAAAGAACAACAAATGTACCACATACCTGTAAGTCAAGGTGGGTTTCTGTGATGTTTCATAAGTAAAGTTAGAAAAGCATGGAGGAAAGTTATAAGAATCCAAGGAAGAGAAAGAGCACATTGCGTTCTATATTCTTTATGAAGGGACTATTATATTCTACAGAACTTCAAAGGGAAATATGACTTTGACATAGATGGATGGGTTAGATGATTAGGAGAAACATTCTACTGTACTTCCTCAAAAATAAAACTGGGTCTTAGATTAATTTCTGTTCCAAAAAACAGAATGTGGCTTATTTTCATGGAGTGTCTTATTTTTTTCATGTACAACAATCTACATTTATACATTTATTCATGTACAAAATCTACTTTTATTTATATTCACTCATGTCTTCTTCTTCTGGAACATCTTCATAACTCTTCACACCTCTAATTCTGGCCTTAATTTCTTTTGATTCCATTTCTTGTACAACTATTGGCTCAGTCTCTCATGTCCTCATGTCTAGTAGTAGAGGTCTCCTTAAATGAGCACTTCTTGTCCATATAGCCTGCTTGTAGTACACTGGCAACACAGCTGTCAGTGATTTTATCCCATGAATTCTTCACCCAAGTCATGACCTCTTGCAGGCTAGGCTTCACAAAGTTTCAACTACATCAAGTATTAATTGAAGAATTACAAGACAAGAGTGGCAACAAAAATGATGACAGTTGAGAATGGTGGTTCACATAAAAATTGAAGACAAAAAATTGTAGGCACCAAAATTCAGAAAATGTTTCTTTATTTCCAACAAATGCGTTAAGTATGTGCATGACAACACATAATGTATTGAATTATAAAGATTCATATTAGACACAACCATGTCCATTCGTTATCAAGTGTGCACATTGTGTGTTGTGTTTGTGCTCCTATTGGTCTGATTTGTCATTTAGTTTCAAGTTCATCTGTCTACATGGGCATTTATTTCTCATCCAAAGGCAGCTGCTTGGGTATTTACAAATACTTAATTATAATTTATATTATCATTTAAGTACTAATATTAATAACATTATTTATATTTTATTATATATTAATATTATTATTTATAATTCAATACATCTGTCACGTGTTGCAATGATTACTGGATGCATCCATCTGGTTGACAATCTTAACTGGGGCTTATTTTTGTGGTAGGGCTTACATTATAAGCATCCTGAAAAATAATGCTAGGGAATATTTTCTGGCTAGGTTTTATTTTGGGGGAAATATCATAAGTTATCAAGATTGTAGGAGAAAAAGAGAGAATTCAGGAAAGGGTGGTACATGTTCAAGGAAAAGTGAACATAGAGCTTTGTGGTAATATGGGGGAATATGCTGGATAATACTTTTTTTAAAGATGAGAAAAGATAAATTAGGTAAAAATTATGGATGTCCTTAAATATCGGGCTTGATAGTTGATATGAGTGTGGTATGTTGAAGAAATAAAAGTTGGAGTGAGAAGTTGGGTTATCATTTTATGATTTACTAGCTGACTAACTCTGGGCAAATCATTAAGCACTTGGCAGCTCCCCAGTGGAATGGTGGGGTAATGTCTGAACTAGTGGTCATAAGATTATTGTAAGGCTCAAAATAAAGGAAATAGTGCTTGTCATAAATTCTTGCAAGAAACACTAATCCAGTGCACATTCTAGGGTTATTAAGAGAGCCAGGCATATGGGCTCTGTTCTCCAAGAGTTGACATGTTAGGGCAGAGAGCTGTTAACACATGTACAGACCAGCTCAGAGGAAATGAGATAATTTCAGATAGTGTTAATTCCCATGAAGGGGAAGAGCAGACAACTGGGCAAAGAGTAATGAGGCTAGAGTAGGACAGCTGGGATTTGGTATCTTAGATATGGCAGTGAGAAAAGGCTTCAAGGAGGAGTGGATAAATGATGGAAATGTGAAGATCTGGGGGAGAGGTGTGGAAGAGCCAACAGCAAGTCCATATTGAGGATGGGTGGTAAGGCCAGTGTGGGTGCAGAGCAGAAGGAGAACGAGGAGACACATTTCTTAAAATAGTCAGGATGGCTCATTTAAGACCTTGCAATCTAGGGAAAGGAGTTTGATTTTGATTCCTAGGGAAATGGGAAGCAATGACTGATTTAAACTAGGGGAAGAACATGATCCAGTTTCTTTTGTGAGAAGAGAATTGTAATGTGACAAGAATGCAAAGGAGAAACTGTATAGGACATGTTGTGGCGATTTAGGTAAGGAAAGGTTATGGCTTAAATAGGCTGGTTGTTGGGAGACAGAAATACATGTGCTGGTAAATTGTGTCCAGTTGACTAGGGTAAAACATTATTTCTGTGTGTGTCTTTGGGGATGTTTCTGGAGGATATTAGCATTTGAGTAAGTACACTGAGTAAAAGAGATTGATTTTTTTCAACGTGGGTGGGCCCACACAATCTGAAGAGGGCCTGAAGGAAATAAAAGGGTAAAAGAATGATGAATTCTCTCTTTTTGAGCTGGGTCATCAATGTTCTCATGCATGCCTGGGACTTCATCACGATTACACTATTGGATTCCCCTGGTTCTTAGGTCTTTCAGACACACCATGAATTACACCATGAGCTTTCCTGATTCCCCAGTTTGCAATGGTAGATAATAAGACTTCATGGCTTGCATAATAGTGTAAGTCAATTCCTATAATAAATCTTTCTTTTTGTCCCTCTTTCTATCTGTACCTATATCTATATTACCTACCTATCTATATCCATTTTCTCTATAATTCCTATAGTTCTGGAGATATTTGAGGTATCACCATAAAATTGTTGATAGATTACATATGACCTCAGACAAAATGCTAAATGAAAATGAATTGTCATTTGAAAATTATATGTATATATAATTTCACATATGTATAATTTCATATATACATATATATGAAGTAGTAACATTGCTTGGTCTGCTAGGTGCTAGAGAAGGTTGGAAATTTTGAGCTTGAGAGTATTAAGAGGTAGCACTTCAGCAAGCTCACCAGGTCCCACCAGTAAGCAGGTGGAGAGTGGGCAGAGCCTGGAGGGGAACTTCAATCAGCCCAGGGCTTCTCAACTTGAATGTGCATGGGACTCACCCAAGATCTTATTAAAATGCAGATTCTGATTCTGTAGGTCTTGTAGAGTCTTGTAGGAACCTAAGATTCTGTGTTTTTAACAAACTCTCTGCCCAAACTATTGCCCTACAGGCCACCCTTCTGGTAGCAAAAAATTCAGGGAAATAATTCAGGAAGAAAATTAAGGGATTTGTCCTGAGCTAGGAGTGTGGGAACAGAAAAGAGAGATTTTTTTCCTTTCTTACTGGAGATACAGAGTGAGAAACAAAGGCGAATTATGAAAATATGAAGTTTTGAGTCAAAGTGAGCAAGAAATAGTAGACTCAGTAATATAGACACTGTTATGGTTTAATATGTAGATATTCCTCCCAACGCTTCATGCATTCATAGGTAGGGCTTTTGGGGAAGGGTGACTGTATCATGGGGGTGTGATAGTCATCACTGGATTAGTTCATAGATGCGTTTATAGCTAATAGGATGTTAGGAGGTGAGATCTAGTCAGACAAAGGAGATCACTGGGGTTGTGGCTTGATCTCCTCCCTATTCATCTTTTCACTCTCTCTGTTTCCTCTCTACCATGCTATGAGCAACCCTCTTCTGCCATGCTGCCCTGACTTGGAGTCAATCAGCTATGAACTGAAACCTCTACAAACTGTGAGCCAAAATAAACCTCATCTCCTTTAAGTTGTGGGTGTAAGATATTATGTCCTAGCAATGAGGAAAGTAGTTAAGACAAATACTGAAATCAGGATGAAGTTTAAGGAAGGGATTTTCTAGTGCCAATTATTTTTTCTTGTTCTGCAGCTTGGGATCTGATGTGGATCCTTAGGGTGGAAAATTCCCGTGACCTGGTCAATTTTATCTGAAGGGATGAAGGGTCGATATTTCCATCTTCTACTCCTGTGTCTGCTGAATGTTGGAACACTGCATGTGTTTAAAGAGCCCCAAAGGGAAGGCAGAAGACTGAGAGTTTCATTCTAAGCAATGTGGATGGACATGAAACCAATAAATCATCTTGAAAGTCAAGAAGGACCATGTTTTCTTGAACTATGGTGTGTTAGTCCATGTGTGTGTCCTTTTGGGCCAATCCTTACTCTTGCCTCCTGTATATTATGTGCTTCTAGCTTCAGATATTAATACCATAAAGTCTGAGGACTAATACCAGTACATCTGTGATGCGAATAGTAACAACAGTCAATCATTTTTGAGAATTTATATGCCATGTACTGTGAAGACATATTATGGATTATTTTGTTTAAAACTCACAATTCCCCATCCCAAATACCATCTGCCCCACTTTTATAGCCAAAGGACATGAAATTTTTGCAAAGTTCAGTGGTTTGCCAAGGCCCCATGGTAGGGTGGCAGAACTGGATTCAGAGAATTCAATCACTGAATTCTTTCCACTAGGAGCCCAGAAAGTCTTGTTCCAGTATCCTCTCTCTTAACCTTTTGTAAAATGGCTCCCCAACTGCATGCTAACAAGGATCACATACTTTTGCTTCCTTGGACTTGGAGCTAAAGCAGAGCACCTGGCCCAGCAGGTGTAACTGGGTATAACTGGGCTGCTCTAATGATCTTAATCAAAGTTCTTGGCCTCAAATATTCATATCTATGAAAAAAGGGGCTGGATGAAAGTAAGTAATGATTTCTCAGCCTCTACTGGCACTAGAATCATAGGAATGGAGGGGATTTTACCAAATACTGATGCTGATTCCCTTTCCCCTAAGAGAGTCTAGTTCACAGTTTAGTAAGACCTTGGTATCTCCTGCCCCTGTACAGAGAATTGAACCCAGGGTCTTTGCACTGAGCTACACATCCAGCCCTTTTTAAAAATGTTTATTTTGAGATAAGGTTAAGTTGCCCAGGCTGAACTTGAATTTACGATCTTCCCAGAGTACTGAAATTAAAGGTATGTGTCACCACACAGGGCTAGAGGTATTAAAGGTTTTTAAATCTTCCAAGGGATTCTGGTGGGCAGTCAGAAGTGAATCCTTGATGGTTGGTCAGTCCTGAAGGAAAGTCTGTATCTTTCACTGGCTTCTACAACTTAATTATGTGAACATCTGAATGATATGGTGTCTGACTCTCCTGACCACCAAAATTACTTTTGTGGTGCTTTTTATTCTGGACACAAACACTAGTGGGGTCTGTGGTCAGAAATGTTAGACATTAAGGAGGTCTGATTTGGTCATAAAAAGTCTAGATTATACAGGTGAAAAGTATAAATTAGGAAAGTGGAATTATTTTTTAAAAAATAAAAGAAACTGCTTCTGCAGAATGGCTCTCTGAGGATCCCCAAGCAACCTCAGTACTTTGTGTGCTGGGAGATAACTGGAGTTGAGAAATGTACTCTAGTACAGCAGCACCCGCCTCAATTTGGCTGAGAAAGTGCAGTCACTGAATGTCTGAGATATGATGTAGTGACTTGAAAGCAAGGCACGAGCGGTACATGGAAATTATTTCATCCCTAACTTTGGGTGTCAAATATTGTCCTGGGCCTCAGGGAACTGGTGCTCCTATAGGGTGTGTGTAACAGCAGCTGGAACCCCATAAAATCCCACTTCATGGTGGTAGTATTGAGACCAGAAACTTTTGCCCAAGGATTTTGCAGCTGGATGGCCCTTTCATCTGATGAGCCCACAAACTCTGCCAGTGCATGTCTATTTTAAGATCATTTGGTTATGAGAATCAGTGTGTGACTCTCAGCTGCCCGGAAGAGTCAAGCCTGGGTGTACTCCCTCGTGGTCCCCACCTTCTCTCACTTCTGGTCCTGAACTGCTGAACCTAAAGATGTTTGCCTTGTGTGGCAGGATGACATCAGCGAGGAGGCAGTTCCTCAGCCAAGAGAGCCAAGTCCTCAGACACCATCTCGGAAGTAGGACAAGTACATTTTGTTTCTGCGATTCAACCCAGAGAACTGCGTGGTCCCTGAAACATGTGCCAAATGTGTTTGCACAACCTTGGCGGCAGTGGCTTCCAAAATGCCATTCAAAAATTTGCCAAGGCTTTCATTTCACTGGGGAATGAACGTACATGGGTGGCATGACTGGAATTGGCTGGATATGTGAATCAGGGGGTGAAACTTCAAAAGGGCTCAGGGTCCCAGGAGACAGGGTCCCAGTTCCCTGGGTAGGCTACACATGAGACATGGCCTCAGTCCTGACCCCAGCAAGGACACAGCCATGGAGAACATTGAGATCAGGCTGGCCAGGGCATGATGCCATCTTGTCTTGGCCAAGAGCATGCTCTGGCAGTGGAGAGGAGCAAGAAAAGCTACCAATTTGGCTGCTGCTCCCAAACATTGCTCTGCATTCTTGACTCCTTCTGGTTAAAGTCCCTCCACCCCAGGCAATGGGACAAGAACACACACACACTGCACATGCAAACACACATAGACTCAGGGCAATTGAAACCTTCATAGGTTATAAAACTCAGCTAATGCATGCGTAGCCACATACATAGGCTCCTGTTAGGAGTAACCAAGGGCTATAAACATGTCTGTGCACGTGTAAGTGACCAGTATTGTAAAGGCTAATAATGTTGAAATCTTTCAAAGGCCAATCTGATGATAAACTTTCCGACTTTGTAGTGCTTTACAGCTTACAGGATATCACGTCTCATCTGATCAGCCTGACCACGCTGTGAAGTATGCATTAGTTTCCCATCTATTTTAACTCCTGAGAACTCAGAGAGGTTAAGGGACTTGCTCAAGATTCCATAGCAATTGAATTCCAGAATCGTATAAAAAAGTGGGTCATTGAATCCAACCTCCCTACCACGCTCACTCTCTAATCTTGATGTTAGTAAGACTAAAGGTTATAGGTGTGCAACTCATCGATAGACCAACTCGACAAGCCTGGTGCTTCACAGTGTAGTCCAGGACCAGCAGCCACATCTGTTTCTCTTGAGACTTTTTCAGAAATGCAGAATCTGTGGCCCACCCCTGACCTTTGAATCACAATGTACACTTTAACAGGAATCTCATTAGGTGATTGATGTGCTCAGTCAAGTTTAGGACACTCTGGAGAAGGGGATAAGGGTTTCAGTCTCATTTCTGTCACACTCAAGAGGCCCTGAGCACCAAAATTGCATAATCTGGGGAACTGAAAAAGAAAAAAAAAAAATCTTCCTGTCAAGATCCCACGCCTGTGCTTCTATCTCTGGGCTGAGAGCCAGATCAAGACTTAAAAATTTCCCAGGTGGTTCTCATATGCAGCCAGGTTGGAGAGTCACTGGAACTGATTGTTTTAAGATTTCTTGACACCTTTTCTGAGTCTGAAGCCTTGTCTGTAGGGAGAGGCCCTAGGGGCGCTTTACCTCCGCTAGTGCTTGATGGTTATTTTAGGATTCATAGAACATTCTGTATTGAATCCACCTTCTTCCTTCTGCCCAGAGACTTGATTTTAATAAGCACCTCTGAGTGTGCCAAATGCTCTAGGTGGTAACTGTACCAAGGGGATGGTGTATTTTATTCCCTTCCTCTTCCTCTGGAAAAGGAGTCAAATGTTGAGAAAGAGGCCTCAGGGCCCCCACTTTTATCTGATGAGCTGTGAGCTGTGTAAAGCCTTAAGCAGTTGAAGCCCTTGGGTTAGGAAGAATGGCCCACACAGCCCACTCGCACTTCAGCAAAAACTCTCAGATGTCCCTTGGGATGGGCAGGGCAGCCAGACTTCAACAAATGCCATCCAGAAAACCAGGATACCAGGAGAGCAAGGCCTGGGTCCCAGGATTTCTGATAAGACATTGAAAGCCCTGAAGACAGGATTGTGTTTATTGCACTTTTTAAAAAAAGGCAAAACCCACCTTTTCCTGTGTATACAGTAATGCTGCAAGATTTGAGACTGTGCTTACTCTCTTGTGGAGCCATCTGTTTGAGATATCAAGAGAAAATTCATGAGGGAGAGATTAGGCCAGGTCAGGAGAGGACAGCTGTGCAGCTGAGGCCACCAAGCCAACCCATGTGTGCAGGAGCTTGTAATTCTAGATGTCCCATATTTCACTGCTTCTTAGATATGCAGGGATAATGCCAGGCAGCAGGACCACAGTTATTTACTGGGGTTTGCACAACAGTCCAGAAATTGCTGGGGGTTTCTTGCAGAGCCCTGCCCTGTCAGTGTGAAGACAAACCCAAGAGCTCATATTTTCATCTGACATTTGTGCTTATCAGGCTTCACACTGGACATGTGAGGACATGTGCTTAAACTGGGTGCCACACAAAGAAAATGGGCAGCTGTTGCTGCTCCTGGGTGCTGGACTTGTGCCTGGTCACATCCCATGTTGCTAACTGTCTTTCCTCTCCCTTTCACTCTCCATTACATGGCTTAACAGTTGCATGGCTAATTATTTTACTTTCCTCTCCCCAAACTCCTTGGATTCCTCTCCTCACCTCCCTTCTGTCTCTTCCTGGGCCATATACTCAGGGCATAATGTTATTCCACAGTGAAATATCTCATTCTTCCTTCCAAACTCAGGATCCTAGGAGAGTGGGAAGAATGGGGGTGAACTTCTCTTTGATCTTGGGCTAGACACAGAAAATATCTGGGCTCTTGGCACTTGGAGTCATCAATGCTCACATCCTGTGCCACGAATCACTATCCTGTGACCACCCATCCACACGTCAGAATTGTGAACAGCCACTTGGCAGAGAGGCCAAGGCAGGGAAGAGTCCTGGTTCTCCTCAGGTTGGTGAACAGCTGGATATGGGAAGGGTGGCAAGGGACCCCCAGATTACAAAATCCAGTGGTTTCCAATCCTGCTATGTCTTAGAATTCTTCAGGGTATTCTTTTCTTTTTTAAAAGTGAATTTAATTAATTTGATTTTATTTTTCATTGACAAGTAATCATTGTTTATGTTTATGGGGTTCAATGATATTTTATACACGTGTACTTTACTGAATGACCAAATCAGAGTAAATAGCATATCCTTCACCTCAAATATTGATCAAGTTTGCCTCTGAACCCCGATTCTGACCTACCCAGGCCCAGAGTGTTGCCCAGGTGCAGGTTTTTTTACACAAGCTGTGAGCTCCATTGAGAGGTGCTCCTCTTCTACCTTCCTTGGGTAGGTAGGGTTTTAAACAGTGTGAAATCACCACATTCACTTTTGCAAGGTGGCAGGAATTGTATTTCCCAAATTCGAATCCTTGCAAAAGACAAAAAGGCAATCTCTTGCTTGCTGATCCAGTAGAGAAGTCCAGTGCAACTGAAAGTGTTAGGAAAAATGCAATTTTGCTGCTGCCTGGCACATGTAGGGGCTTATTAACTGCTAACGAAGTGTTGCCTCATAGTTCTCCCAGAGGGGCTGGCTGTAATGAATAAGATGGAGGGATCTGGGCTTATTTGTAATTACACATTAGCACCACTAAAGTGCTGCTCATACTACTGCTCCCCTTCCTGAAGTCTAGAGGCCAGCCTCTGTGCCAGGGGGCAAACTTTCCAGTTGCTTATTCAATTATGTTATGTCCATAGCTAATCACTTTTAGATTCCCCTAATTCTTTTGTGGTGGAGCATCTCTGGAATGGATGCTGTGGCCTATCTGCCTTAATTACCCTTTGCTAGGAAGAAGATGAGAACGGCCACTCTCTATTGGCTGCAGCTGGGCTGATCAGGTTGCTGGGAAAGTTGGAGGCCAGGCTCCTGTCTGGGCTGGGAAGCTGTGGATTCACAAAACTGCAGCTTCCAGCTGCCCCCACCCAGCTGATTTAGAAGACAAATCTGTACACCTGCTTTTGGTTCAAAGATGTGCCCCTAGCATCCTCTCCAGCTACTGCAAGAGGTGAGGCAGGAAAGATTTTTTTTTGAAGAGACATTTTTATAATAACTGCAATCCCTGCTGGTGGTTTGGAGCTCTGATGAGGGACTGGTGTCTTCTAACCTGGGGCCATATACTCAAATTTATGCAGCCCTGTCTAATGAAACTTACTGTGATGGAATTTTTCTGTATCTTTGATGTCCAGATTAGTTGCCATGAGGGGCATGTGGCTATTGAGTACTGAAAATTTCCTAGTTTGACTGAATCTTGAAGTTTATTTAATTTTAATTAATTTTGATTTAAATTTAAACCACCCATGTGGGTAGGAGCTACTGGATTGGACATCACAGTCTTTGGATTCAGGCAAGACAGTGACTGGGCCCAGATAAGCCCCTTGAACAGGACTCTGGTCCTGTCTAAGGAATGAGTATGCTTCACTCCAATGAATAATCACCATGTGGGAATGCTAGGGGTTCAAGAAAAGGTAAGAGTCTAAGTTTTTGTTTGAAATCTAAATTTAAAACGTTGGACACTATTCAAAAATTTTAAATCTTTTATGGCTTTTCTTCTAGTATAACTTCTTCATTTTAGTGATGAGCAAACTAAAACGTGGGGAAATACCATGTCTTTCCCAAGGCTATGAAGCAAAGGGGTAATCCATGCTTCCTTGGTCTAGCATTCTCCACCTACTCTCTCATCTCTTAATTACTGTCCATGTTGATTCTGTATACAAATGCTCCTCCACTTACTGCATAATGGGGTTTCATCCTGATAAACCTATTGTAAATTTAAAATATTGTAGATCAAAAATGCATTTAGTCCTTCTAAACTACTGACATCCTAGCTTATCAGGACAATGCACTGTAGTGTATTGGATGTGTATTGTGATCTAGTGGCTGGATGGGATCTGGGCTTATTGCCACTGCCCAGCATCTCCAAAGAAGAGTGGACTGACTGCATGTGGCTAGCTTGGGAAAAGATAAAAATTCAAAATTGGAAGTACAATTTCTACTGAATGTGCACTATTTTATACAATCATAAAGTTAAAAAAATCATCAATAGGAAACCATCTGCATGCTTATTCTGTTTTATCCTCTAGACGCTTTCATTCTGCCAGACTGACATGGGAATTTGTTTTCTCCTCTTATTCTTCCAAGCAGCAATAATCTCTCCCAAGTATCTCAGATACCCCTGTGGGAGAAAAGAGGGAATTTGTCTCTTGGATTTAGAGAACTGGAAGGAGCCTGTCTAGATGTCTAAACTGTCTTTGAAGTTTCATATTTTATCTTAGAAAAACTGCATGTAAACTTGGCAGTTTATTCTCTAATATATGTATGCTTATTTAATATTAAGACAAAATCCCCTTCAAATTTTCTAGTAAAATTGAAGCGTTAAAGAGAACAAACAGTTTTCTCTTGTGAGTTCATGAATCATCTGGCCATAACTCTTGTTGATGTACCCAGGTACATCATCCTCCAGGTAGAGAAGTGCTGACACATGGAAAATGATTTAAATAGTTCATTTAAATTTCTCTGCTATCCTGACTCACCATCATTTAACAGGTAGAGAGGATAATTTTTGTTTGAAAACACTGAAATTTCTAGTCTTTCCCAGGAAGATATGAGTGGGTTGTTTCATTATCCTTAAATTTAATATATTTTGAGGGCATAAATATAAAGACAGGATATAGGTAGAGCAAATAACCAGGAGCAAAGAGAAATAAATCCAAGGTCACTTCCTGTAAGAAATGCCATTGTCTTCTTGGCTGCTTTTGTCTTCAAAGGGAATGACACATGAAATGTCTTGGAAGTTACAAAAAGGAACTCATAATATAAGGAGATAGTAGAAATGTTCTCATTTTAGCCTTCTGTAGCATCTTCTTTCAGCAAGTTAATACGGGGTAGAATGATGTAGATAGTCCAATAATAGATATATACCTTCAAGAGAGAGCACAGGATAAAAGTGCAGCTCTCACAAACAGAAGCCAGAGACTTTCATCCTGGGTGGATGTTGTGGCTCTGTGTCTTCTTGTTGTATCAACTTGTTTTCTGGGTATTTTTATAGTATTCCTTCCTCATCTCAAAGACTTCCAGTCAATTATAGGATGTAAAGGAAAGTTCAAGGCTTCTGAGAGTAAGTTTGTAGGTAGTCATGGCTTAGAGGAGTTAAGGGTAGAAGAGCATTGGAAATGTAACATTTTTTACTTGAGCAATGCATTGTGGGCTCCCTTGGATGGGACTGATCTTCCAGTGAACTTTAGTTGTTCTGGACAAATCTTTGGGTTCCTTTGTTCTCTTCCCTACATTTGCTTTTGCTTAAAATCTTGAATTTACTAGATGACATCCACAACCTCACCCATCACTCTACCAAATTTTTATCTCACCAAAATGTCATTGCCATATTTTGAATTATCTAATAGATGTCATCTTCCCTACTCAGATACTATGAGCATCTCAAGCTAAACAGAATTTATCTATTTTCCCCCCAGACCTGCTCTATAATCCTACATTTTTCCTTTTAGATAGCAGTGATATGGTGTACTCAGTTTCTCAAATTAAATAACTCTCTATTATCTTTGATTTCTCTTCTTTCTCTTGTACCACATTCAATTAGTCGTTTTCCTTGTCGCATTTCTTTTCATGTATTTGGCAGCATTCCCAGTGCTCTGATTTGATTCACATCATTATCATGACTTGTCTAGACTACTGCAATGGCCTTTCTCCTGACCTTTAGTCTCTTTCATTTCTGAAGTAACTTTAACACTACCTTCTTCAAATCATTTTTTTAAAAATTGGATATAGCCATCTCCAGCTTCAAATTTCCTATTGACCCTTACTGTTCCAGGGTAAGGCTTAAATTCTTTGTAAAGGTTTTAAGATTTGTCCCAAACTGACTCCAGTCTAATTATTCAGGCTAAGATTTCATCATTGTTCACTTACTGCTCAAGAGTCAAGCCACACAACTGTTCACAATTCCTCAAACCTGGCACAGGCTTTTATGGCTCCGGGCTTATATACACTAGCTCCTGTCTGGGATGCTCTCTCTTCTTATTTCTAACTCAGATGTCAAGTTCAGTTTCACATGTCAACTCCTTTTCAAATTTTCTACAGCTCCTCCTGTTAGGATTATCTATTCTATCTCTTGTAGCTTCTAGCTTTGTTCATGGCTCTTTTATGGTGATGCTTTGTAATTGGCTTTTTTTTTTTTTTTTGGTACTGGGGATCGAACTTGGGTTCTTGGCTTCCAAGGCAGGTGACGGAACCACTGAGCTAAATCCCCGGCCCATGTGTAATTGGCTTTTGACTTGTCTACATTCTCTCTATGTGGGGAGATAAAAATATATAATCCATTCATCTCTGTGTCCCTAGGACCAAGTACAGTGTCTACCTCAGGGAGATGACTGACAACCTCTGTCCAAACATGTCTAGTCACACCAGCCAGGTTTGAACTCCTTCAGATATTTTCACAGTTCCAGTGCCCAATAAATACTAAATGCTTTCTACACATTCATCAACTCAATGAACCAGAAATTCCCAGAAATTAAATAAGGTAATAGTGAACTATCTCTCTCTTCCCCTCAGTTTTGTGGTCTTGGAAAGTTGTAAATGAAAGTGGGAACCAATCCTTAAGAAGTCACAGTTCATCATGGTGACCATGCTTTTGGTGTTCATTTAAATTTTACCCAGAAATTATATGAAGAACAGTGATAGCTACTGTTACCGAGGGTCTTCTGTGTGTCAAGTTTTGCATTAAAATTACCTCATCCAATTAGCATTTCTTTAAAGGTAGCCTTGACTGAATTGAGAACTATCATCAGAAAAGGCCTGGAATTTATTTAAAATTACCTTGTGCACATCTGAAAGACTCAAATTATTGTTTAAGCTCCTCAGACATTACACCACTAATCCTTCTCTAATGATCTCATCTTAAGAAACAGCATCAGCAGGAGGACTGTTGAGCCTCCCCCCTAACGACATAATAAGCAGATTTGGGTATTTACATAATAACTTAGAATGATTTCAGGGCATTTTAGACAAAATATACAACCACTTAGGCTGCTGTCATTGCAGTTATCTCATCACTCTGAGAAACTAAATGGAGACGAAATGGAAAAATGAAAAATCTGGGAGTTTGGGGATGTGTTGCCCTTGGTTTAGCTATTTAAATGCTGCAGGAGTGTAGCAGAGTGCCACAATTAGGAAATTTGGTTCATAGAAAATGCAAGCAATGAAGCTTTGCACAAGACATCAACAACTGACCTGAGGTAGAAGCAAGTAGATTCCAGAAATGCTTTTGAAAATGGCTGCTATTTAGCACTTAACACGGCCCCTGTGCTTCCGGCATTGACATAACCTGCCCTACTATCCATTTAGGACTTCTATACTATTTTTGTTTAATCTTGCGCTTCTCTTTTCTTTGACAACACAAGTTGGACATTGTATTTATTATTTTCTACCTTAAAATGTGTACACTCATGCTTATTATTTTCTTTATTGTACATTTCCTCATTTTATTTCCTTCGGAGATCATTTTCTTCTTTGTAAACTTCATCCTTTAGGAGTTTCTTTACTGAGTGTTTATTGGTAATAATCTCTATCATGTTCTTTTTTACTTAAACCTGTGTTCATTTCACCCTCACATTTGAAAGATAGTTTCACATCTTTATGACTCAGCTCTGAGCTGATCTTTTAGGTTATCTGCCTTTTCCTCTGAGTACTTCCTCTTTGTCTTTGGTGATTCTGTAGGTTCACTTTGAGTCCGAGTGGCGATTTCTCTGAGAATGTGGGTGTTCATGGCCTCCATGAATCAAGAGATTGCAGTTATGAATCAGCCTTGGAAAGAACTTATCCATTATCTCTTGGAATATTCCCCACTTCCTTTGTTATCTTCCCTTGGTGCTCCAATTGCAGCATTTTCCTTTGGACTCACCTTACCTCTTAACCTTTCCTTCATGTTTTTTCATCTCTTTACCATTCATTCCTGCATTTTTGGTTACCTCTTTAGCTTGATCTTTATGTTTACTAATTTTCTCTGCAGTTATGGCTAGTTACTTTAGCTGTTGTTTCTTGAATTTCTAACTGATCTTTGTATTAAAAATATGCCTGGTTATATTTGACAGTCTTTTATTTCTATGCCAGTTTTTTTGGCACAACCTTTCACTTTAATATTGTGGTAAAAATACATAACATGAAATCTATCTTTTTAGCAAATTTTTAAATGTACAGTATATCCTTGTTAACTCTAGCACAGTGGTACACAATGTTGTACGGAAGATCTTTGGAATTTTTTCATCTTGTCACTTTTTAGTTTTAAAATATGTCAACTATACATATTTCATGTTCATATCTGATAATTTCATTGTATGTTCTTTTATGGTCTGTATTGTATGGCAGCTTATTTTCCTTAGTGTTTCAGAATCTCAATTTTTCTCTCTCTCTTTTACTCTCACTCTCTTTCTCCCTCTCTTTCTTTCTCTCTCTCTCGGAACTTTATTAAAGGAATTCTCTGAGACTAGCTCCCTATCCTTTTAAGTCCAGCTCCAATCCTTTTAAGTTTATAGTTATTTATTCTATGAGATTTTAACCCTTTCCATCAAGAGCCAAAGACAAGACAGACTTATTCCAAACTCTCTCTTAGGTAGATTTTATTTTTTGAAGTTGTTTCTGTCCTAAGATGTGCATGCGTGCATGTGTGTGTGTGTGTGTGTGTGTGTGTGTGTGTGTGTACATGTATATGCACTGAGGGAGTAGCTGGCATGGAGTGTGTATGTGGGGAGCTGACTGCCCCTTCGGGAGAGGAAGGCCAGAAAAAGTAATCTTTACAAAGATAAATCTGTCCAGTGTCATGTTTGGCAGGAAAGGTACAGATAGACTTAGATATCAAATTATGCCCAGGAAATGGAAGGTAATAATTAATCTCACTTCTGGTTCCACCCAAGATGTTCTGAGATGGACTCCTGCAGGGGTCTACAATATGTGCAATCTTATTGGAATTCTGGCTAATGATCTGGAGGAGGTGTTGCCAGTCCACTAATGACTTTGAATCATATTAATTTAGAGGGCTTAAATCATCAGCATGGACTGAAAGAAGAATGCACACTGTATGAAATTTCTATTGGTTCTGAAACACATTACAAAAATGTAGGGATTTAAAACAGTATGACTTGATTAACTTACAGTTCTATAGATTAGAAGTCTGACAAGGGTCTTCTGGGCTGTTGTCGAGGTGTGTGTTAGGAGGTAGTCCAGGCTTTCCAGACCTCCCTCAGTTCTTGCGCATAGCCCACTGCACTTCAGAACCAGCAGTGGGGTATCACTTCCTTCATACACTGCCGTCCCTCTCGGTTTGCTGCAGCGGGGAAAACTCCTTTGAAACATCCAGACCCTGGGTCCACCCAAGCAATGTAAGACACTGTGTCTTTTTCAAAGTCTTCATCCTAAGTCAATCTGCAAATCCCCTTTTGGCGTGTAGGTGCCATATTTATAGGTTTTAGGCATTAGGATGAGGATGTCTTTGCAGGGTTATGGCACTATTCTGCTTACCACACACTCACAGAGGCTAGAAACCAGAGTCAGGTAATTTCATCCCCTAGCTGGAAATGGGCAGGAAAGGCTGCATGGCAGGTCTGAGCTGAGGTGATTCAGCGGGCAAGGAGCAGTGGGACCTGGAGACATGCTAGGTGCAGAAAGCAGAGGTGGAGACTCACTTTGACTGTGAGTGGGAAGCCTCTCCTTTCTGGGTAAGTGGCTTCGTGGGCTCTGCCTAGATAACCTATTTTGGAGAAAAGTAGATGCCAGGTCACTGCTTTGAGAGTCTATAGATGTTCATTTTAGTGTGCATTTTTAGTTCAAAATCAGAGTCAGACTAATGTGTTTTAAATAATAAATAATTTCTTTGGAAGAATGTCAGGAATAGAGATGGCAAGGGAGACAAATATGCACCCTCGTGCATAAGAGGAAACCAGGGATGGGGTATGGCAGTGCAGGGCTATAATCGCAACTGCTTGGGATGCTGAGGCAGGAGGACAATTTAGTGAGACCCTATCTCAAAAATTAAAAAATGAAAAGAGCTCAGAGTGTAGCTCAATGGTAGAGCCTAGGATGCATGGGGCCCTGGTTTTGATACTCAGTACCAAAAAGAAAGAAGGAGGGGGAAGAGGAGGAAGAGGAGGAAGAAAAGGTGAAGGAGGAGGAGGAAGAGGAGGAGGAGGAGGGGAAGAAACCATCACCAAGGGAGGCCTAAGAATAATTTATAAAAATCATGTTGGTGAACACACCTCAAAGCATAAAAAGTCTAATGAGAAATAATAGGCTAAAATAAAGTTGATCAGTTTCAATCAGATATAAAAAGTTGAAAATTATCAGACTTAGATCATAGAAGACAGACTAATAGACCCTCAAAGAGACCCAAGTTTTAATCCCCAGCACCAGAGAGTATATCACTGCCTATGCCACACACAGTGAAATGGACTTTGCGGATGTGGTTGAGGATGTTTAGATGGGGAGATCATCCTGGTCAATCCAAGTAGGTCTGACAAGTGGGAGGAGGGAGGGAGAAGAGTGCAGACAGGAAGGGTGGCAGCATGAGATTGTTTTGGGCTGCTGTTGCTGGTTTTGGATACAGAGGAAGGGCGTGAGCCAAGGGTTCCAGGCTCCTCTAGAGTCTGGAAAGGCAAGGAGGTGGGGTCTGCCCTAAAGCCTCCAGGGGGAACGCAGTCCTGCCCACACTTTCATCTGCACTCTCACACACACAGTTTGGACTTTCCCCCTGAACTGAAAGATAATAAATTTGTGCCATTAAGATTCCAAGTGTCTGGTAGTTTGTTACAGCAACAACAGGCACTGACTGAGGGAAGATTTGTCTAGATGGATCTGCATCCTGATGCTGAATGAACATCCCCTCGCAGTTCCATCAAAAAAATGAATGAAAAGTAAATGAATAGGTAAGTGATGGGACAATTTTCCCTTCCCAGAACACTAGGAACAATGAATATTACTTCTTTGCTATTTGTGTTTATTTTCCTCTTTCCTTATCTTGTTTTGATTACAGCATGGAGATGAGAAGAACACACCAAGTGCTTCCAAGAATGCACAGGTGCACATGTGAACAGAAGCAGCTATGCACTGTGGAAGGACAGGATAAGGCCCTTCCTCACCCCTCTCTGTGTTCCTAGGTTAAACTGGGGTTGAGCAAACGAAATGCTCTCTGGTTTAGGGCCCACAGTAGTCTGGTAGGGTGATCCATAGATGGTTAATATTACAACTCAGACTGTGAAACTTTCTGACCAGATGATCTTAAACTCTTGGTTCAAGCTAATTAAGCCTTTTCTGATTGAACAGAATGTTCTGGTTTGCAGCAGCCACTGTGTAACTGTTTAAACTGTACACCTTTGCTCCAGGGAGCTAGTTGCATTCCTTCTGTTTCTCTGTTGTTTTTCTATGAAGCATTCAGGCCTAGTGGGTTGTCTCATTTTAAATGAATCGGAATGCAATGTGCTTGGTGCTCTCATGGGATGTTAAGGGCTATCAAGGGACTATTTTGGAGGTGTCCTGCCACCCAGTGAATCTTTGTGCCTAATGACCTCTGTCCTCTCCTGCTAGGAAACCCTCTTTAGCACACTGTCCAGTGTGTTTTGGCAAGGAGCCTGCTGAGATGAAACTTGGAAGGGAGAGCCAGGGAGAGGGCACTGAAAGTCACTGGGAGAAATGTGGGGCTAATGAGTTTGTGTCCCTTGAGTTAGTGTGGGAGGGAAAGGAGCTAGCTATGTACATAATTAGCTGTCCCCATCCTGGTTTGAGTCTAATGATGAGCCTTCAAGGTTTGAGTGTGAATCCTCTGTGGGGCTGGGTGAATCAGGGCTCTCAGTCTCAGTGAGTTTACACATTTTTCATGGTTTTTGAGTTGGCTTGAACTAATTTTTAAAAATAACTCTAGAGTTTTCCAGTGGTATTGAAGCTGTTTCAATTTCAGATTGTGATTTATCTAAAGTGGTGGAGGTCTGAGGAAAGAGTATCACTTTCATTTTGGGCAAGTTACTTTCTTTATCTTTAAAGTAGAATGATAACACCAAGCACAAAAAGTTGTCATGAAGGTTCAATGCATGGTACATGTAAAGTGCTCAGGGTGGTGCTTCCCTCAGGGTACATACTCTCTATAAAAATTGACTTCTCTTGTCATTAGCAAATGCTCATGAAGTATGATTAGATTTCAGGCACAAGGACAAAGATGACTAAGACAGAGTCCCATCTGGGGAATGTTATAGTTTCTTAAAGGGAAGGATATAAATAAATGAGATCAAAATTAAGCATTATGAATGCTGCTAAAATTATAAGGAGAGTATATTAAAGGGGCACCATGCCCAGGAAGATTTAGGGATCATCAGGAAGAGCTTCGGGATCAGAACAGCTCAAGGGCTAAGAGTTAGAGTACAGTGGGTATTCATCAGGCAAACAAGCAGGGGGACATTCCAGACAGGTCACCATCTCCTTCCCCTCCGCTCAACTGAGTCTTCAGAGGGGCCTGGTTTTGAAGCCTGGTAGCACAGACATGGAATGTTGTTTGCATGTCCCTAAACAGGCTATTTGCTCAAGCCATTTCCTCAAGTTTGGTGTGCTGAAGGTAGAGGAATAATGTGATGCAGATGCATATGAGGGAGGAGAGAAGTCATCCAAATAATTCTATGTCTATAGTCACAGGGCTTGCAGGGAATGCAGGGCAGGCTCAGCAGCCCAGCTCAGCTTCTTTAGGGGCTCTTCTACATGAAAACTTTAACTCTTTGCAAAGTGAATGGACTTCTGCCCATCTTTGCCTTGCTTGCCCCAATGTGAGGGGTGTAGGGAGGAGGAAACTCTGGGAAAGTGGTCTCCTAGTGCAGGTACAGGAGAAAGAAGTGTTTAATTCTTCCATTTTTCTTACTGGCACAAGTAAGGATTCTAGAAAGCACAAGAGACTCCAGTCATGGTGACACACCAATTTTCCATGTTCTCTCTTGCCAGGGGTGCAAGGAATTAGCACTGTTTTGTACATAGCCAGTGCTCAGTAAGTGCTAGATGGTCTACAAAGAGGTTTCTTGAATGAATGGAAGCTTTTCTCAGAATTTATTGGGACTGAATGTTACCTGAAGGCAGCACCCACCCTTGACTTGCTCACCTGAAAATTCCCAAGACGGGCACAAGACTTGGCTAGTGATCAGGGGTCAATTGTGTGCTGAATGTATTTTTCATTGTGTTAGTCACTTTGTTGTTGCTGGAACAAAATACTCAACACCCACAATTTAAAGGAGGAGAGATTTGTTTGGGCTCATTATTATCAGTGGGTTCAGTCCATGGTTGGTTGACTCCAAGGGAGAAATATCATGGCAGAATGGCATGGCATAGGAAAGCTGTTCACCCCATGGCAGCAGGAAGCAGAGAAAAAAGTGAGGAACTAGGGGTGAGAAATGGTATGGTGAAAAGGCCTGGCAGAGGAAATTAATTTGTTTCAGGAAGCATAGAGAGAGAGGAGGAGCCGGGACACACCCAGTGTGACCCGCTTCCAACCATACTCCACCTTCTGCCAGCACATTCAGCAACTGAACTAATCAATGGATGAATCCACTGATGAGTATAGCGCCCCGGGGATCCCATCACCTTCCCAACGCATGAGACTTTGCGGGAACATTTTAGATCTAAGCCATTGTTAACACAAAAGTGGAGGTATCATCTCTAACTACTTTGCCCCATTATTAATGAGAAATTGGGCTTTGTAGATTGTGCCTGTAAATATTCTCAAATTGTGTCCTTTACATTCTGACTGCTAATTTAATTCATACCCTCATTTTTATTTATCTATGCTGGTATGAAAATTTTACCCTGTCCTCCTGTGTCCATTGTTACCCTTGTCCTTTCTACTCCATTAAAAAAATATATCTTGGTCACATCTCACCCTATCACCTTTGTTTTTCTGTGTTCCTTTGCCTCAAAATAAGGACCTTCACCATATATTCTGGATCCAATTCTCAAGACATGATCTTCTGCCATATGCTACAGTCAAGTGGTACCACTTGCCATTCCATTCATTGTCCAGGAATTTCTATTATTGTGAGCTCACTTGTACTATTTCCTCCTCCCAGAATGTAATACCATATTGTTCTGTGATCAGTCTGAAGGGTGCCTTGCCTTGCTCTGAGGCAGAGGAGTTGAAGTGTCAGAGGTGAAAGAGCTGTTGGAATCTTCCATTTCTGCTTCTTCAATGTATATGTGGGGAAACTAAAGCATGGGAAAGGTTATGAGGCTATGTTAGATCAATATTAAACCCAGGACTAAAGGAAGGTCTCCTGGCCTTCAATTCCCTACTCTCTTCATGTGGCAATGCCCTTTATTCACCTTCAATAACTCTTAGAATGATTTTTGCATTCCATTTGCTTTATGATTTATTTGAATTGTGTGAATCTGTAGCTCTAAGGGCAAGGACCATGTCTCGATCATCTTGGTATATCCCATACCACTCAGCATGGGACTTGCACATGATAGGAGCTTAGTATATATACTGTGCTTAGTATGTGTACTAATGGATAGGGCAGGTGAGTAGATGGATACATGAATAGTTAGATGAATGAGTGGGTGAGTGAATGGGTGAATGGATAGATGGATAGATGGATGGGTGAGAAGGTAAATAGATGAGTGGAAGAATAAATAGATGGATGGGTAGATGGATGGGGAAAATAATTACATGCAAATGAATCAGTGGGTAATTATTGATGTAGCAGTTTTCCATGGATGTGTTCACCTGTTCTAATACTCCCACAGCAGACTTTACCTACAAAGGTGAGTATCGAAGAGCAGAGCTAAACATACAGCTGCAGGTGTGACTTTCTCATTTTCTCATTTTCCAATTGGGTGAGGACAAGTTTATGAGGGGAGGGGCTGAGTAAGGAATATACCCTTCTAGGTGTGCATGATAAGCATAACAGCCCTTTTATTTGTTCCAGATTCTGTGTGAAGTACTTTGTTTATATTATCATATTTAATCCTCACTGCAACTTCGTGAAACAAAAGTGTTCTTATTATTGCCAATTTGTAGGCACTTAATAAAGTTGAATGATTTCTCAGGAAATTGAAGAGCTAGGACTTGACTACAGGGTGTGCTGATTCAGAGCCCAGGGCAGTCCCTATTTTACAGAGCAGGAAATTCTAGGGTGCAGTTGGCTGCAGGGCCTCAGAAATCTGAGCTGCCGTATTTGAACCTAGCAAGGCCGCCAACTTTGTGAGTGGGCAAATCACTTAATTTGGCTTCTCGGATTGACTCTATGGTTTAATAGAACCTTCTTAGCAGGAGTGCTATGAAAATTAATGACTGCATAGGAAGTGCTGTAAGATAAAGATTCTCAGATCAAAGGAGCTGGAGGGAAGGAGTGCTATTGGGAAAGAGCAAGGAACTTCAGCTTATTCTGCCTCCCTGACAGGTTTGTGAGTGGACTATATATCTGGAAAAATTCAGCTTCAAATCAATTTTCATTGATGAGGAGTTCTAGGGAGGGAGCAGAACCTGGTAAATAAATTTTAGATTCAATTTTCACATATTTATGAAATATTATTTTTAGAGATATGTTATTTTAAAAGAGAACTACTGTTAAGCATTAATAATGATGGTAATTAAATACCACTAGGGAGCCAGGAGAAAAAGCACACCATAGGCTTGATCTCTGAGTTAGCCTGGCCTCACTTTTGACAAACTCAGCGTGGCCTATTACTTTTCTCAGTGGCATGAATGTGGCTCTAGATATGGGCAGGGGATGGAAAAAGAGAAGCTCTTCATGTCTTTTCATCTCTTCTTTCCTTTTATCCAGATAGGAGTGACTTGGTGTGATTTTTCAGAAAAAATTTTTAACTGATATATAACAACATAAAAGTGCATATTTGTGGGGTACAATGTGATTATTTGGTGGGATTTTTATAGTTAGAATTCTTGTTCTTGCCTTTTTTCTTCTTTTCTTCCCTCCCCTCCTCTTCCTTCTCCTCTCCTTTTTTTCCCTTTCTTTTCCTTTTTTCTTCAGTACGGGGGATTGAAATAGTGGCATAGTGCATACTAGGCAAGTGCTGTATACTCACCACATTCCCAGCCCTTTTCATTCATTTAGGGTTTATTTTTATTTTGAAACAGGGTCTTGCTAAACTGTTCCACCTAGCCTCAAATTTGAGACCCTCTTGCCTCAGCCTCCATAGCACCTGGGATTACAGGGGCGGGTCACCATGCCCAGCTATGTTTTATTCCTCAGCCTTGTCTATCCCAGGCCCTCACTACCATAGATTCACACATACTTTTTCATCTATTCTTTCATTCATCAAATATCTGTGGCATCAGCGTTGTGCCAGGAGCTGTTCTAACAGTGAGCCCTGCCTTGTGGAGAGACACACCATGAAATAATTATACCACTAAGTAATTAAACTATGATAAAGAATAACAAAAGCAAGGACAAAAAGTGAAGGGAAGTGGGAGACACATCACCCAAAGAGATTTTCAGGTAGGGTAAAGTCAAAGAACATACCTGGAGGAGGTGATTTTGAGCCAAGGTCTGAAATTTAAGCAGGAGTGAGCAGGGTTCTGATGCAGATGACTAATATAAAACAGTGCAGCCCTGACCTCGAGTGTGCCCACTTTAGTCAGGGGCATGGAGAAACACACTGACAGTGACAGTAAAGAGCAGCAGGTATGGGTAGATAAAGGTGTGCATGAGGAGGAGGAGAGGGTGGGCAGCTCTTTCCTGGCAAGTCTCCAGCGAAGTGGAACTGCCTGGGAAGTCTGCTCCAGGTTCCTGTGGAAAGAGAGATGCCCCGCAAGGGTGGGGAGGAGGGCCTGTTAGGGTGTGGGGACATCTCGTGGGGAGATTCCGATTGCTGGAAGCATCCCCTTGATAAAGCTCAAGTGGCTTTTCAAATCGGCAGTGTAGGGACACTCTTGGGAGTAGTGGGTCAGGTTAGGAATGGCCTTGTGAGCAATGATGACGAAAGTGACTAGGATCCTCTGTTCTGTGGAGAGTTGCGGAGGATTTTCAACCAGGGAACAAGGTGATAAGAGTTACAGCAAGGAGACCTCCCCTGGCAGGAGTGGGTTAAACGTGAGCTGGGCAGGAGCTTGGGAGCCACCTCAGGAGCTAACTAGGAGTACAGATAGGATAGAGGGAGAACTCGGGAGTGACTCCTGGAAGTGGGTGGTGGACTGGACCTGAGTGAGGAGATCCAGGAGAGCATTCAAGGAGAAGGTTATTTACCCTGCTTACTGGCAGGCACTCTCTGCAATCTTCTTTCCATAGTGAACTTTTTGGCCAACTATTTTTCTCGCCCCTTGACTTCTCTTGGAGCCTCACCTCACGAAGTGTCATTGGGAAGAATCTAGCAACAAAGATTCCTGATGAATTGGCTTAGGCTCCCCAGATATTTTGATCATGGTACCATTCCTTTCTTTTATATCAGCAGTTCTCAATCTTTTTGGCACCAGGGACTGGTTTCACTGCAGACAATTTTCCATGGACCAGAGTGGGTGATGGTTTCAGGATGATATGAATATATTACATTTATTGTTCATTTTATTTCTACTATTACAACATTATAATAGATGATGAAATAATTATACAACTCCCCCTATGGCAGAATCAGCAGGAGACCTAAGCATTTTTTTTCCTGCAAATAGGTGGCCCTGTCTTGGGGTGGTGAGAGATATGACACCCAAAGTGTGTTGAGTATGCCCAGTTTACTCTGTAATCTTGGTTTTGTTTCTGTCATTGTAGAAGACTGTGTCTCACAAAGGTAAGATGTTGAAAATGGAGTCAGGCTTTTGGGTGCCTTTGTGGCAGTCTCAATATTCTGCCTTGTCTTTAATCCAAAAAGTATAGAGATTTGAAGTTGTCTTAAATGTACCTTTAAAGCCACTGTCATTTGCAGTCTCAAGCAGTTGATCCTTTTATAGTATGGACCAAGTCAGTTCACCTGGCTTATTCACAAATGGGTTACAGATTCATTCCTTCCCAGTTTAGGGATCTTTTGTAGTTAGGAAGTAATGCCCAAACTCTTTTAGAAGTTGAGGTAGACGATCACATCACCAGCTGGACGAAAAAAGGGGCATGGTTCAGTCTCTTCTAAAATCTCTGCTAATGTTTAAAACTTGTCAAAAATCCTAATGTTCCCCATAATTTCATTGTCCCCATAATTTCAGTTTGGCTTTGAATGCAGCATTTTATCTACTGACTGGAACACAGTTGCTGTTCTCCCCTGAAGCACAGATTGAGTATGTTAAACAAGTTGAGTATGTCACACAAGAAAGCAACTTTTGTGACACATTCTACATCACTGAAATGCACTGCCAGTGGTGACTGTTTTTCTAAAAGAAATTTCTGGAGCACCTCTCCAGATCACTCCAGCCAGTGATCTCCCTTTGGAAAGCCATCTTATTGTATAAAAGAAGATATGTGTGTTCTATGTCCATCTCCTCACAGAACTGCCCAAATAGATGTGAATTAAGGGCATGTACTTTAGTGTAGTTGATAATTTTAACCACATACTGCAAAATGTTGTTAAATTCAGGTGACATTTTTTGGGTTTCCAACATTTCTTTATGGATGACACAGTGCATAGATATACATTCAAAAGTGACCTCTTTGATTTAAGTAATGAAACCAGAAAGCCATTCAGTCATGGCAGCCATTCTGTCCATGCATATAGTGACACAAAATAACCAATTCACTTTTCCCAATATGTAATCATTCAAAGATTTGAATACTTATTCAGCTACGTTATAGTTGACAATAAAAGTGCATATAACAAGGGCCGGGGGTTTAGCTCAGTGGTTCCGCTGCTTGCCTTACAAGTGCAAGGATCCAGTACCAAAAAAAAAAGTGCATATAACATATCCTTGTGTACATCTTCTTGAAAAATGTAATACACAAAAACAAGGATTGTTGCTTTGTTGTCAACTTTGGTAGACTTATCAACCTAGATTGGGTACCATGGTGACTCTTTTATAATCTCTAACAATTGTGCCTCAATATCATTTGCTGTTTCATCAATTCATCTAGTTATGGTGCTAGCCAAAGAGGAATACGTGGTACCTTTTGAACTTTAGCCTCTTCAAAAAGTTTATGACAGATGTTCTCAGCAGCAGGCAGGATCAACTCTTCACCAATATTAAAGGGCTTCTTAGCTTTAGCAATACAGTTAGACACTAAGAATAGTGATCTCAATGCAGACACTTTTGATGAAGTGGTGGCCTTCACGAATAGTTCTGTTTTCTGTTTACATTCTTTTTTTTATTTGAAAAACTCCAAAGGCTTGTCTTTAATGCAGGGTACTTGGTTTCTATGTGGCAAAGCAGTTTAGAAGTTTTCATGTCTTTGTTGGATAGTTAATCACCACATAGAGTGGTACCTTGGCTCATAAACACTTTTTTTTTTACAGGACATGAACACTTTTATTTGTGAACAGTTTGGTTTGGCAAAATTGTGTTTTTGTTTGCAAACTCTGCATCAAGTGATGAACATGACTACAACCATCTTTTTTGCATGAAGAGAAAAATGGCCATTTCCTCCAGAATTGAGGAACAAATTAAGTTCCTGAACTGAGGCATCACTGTATTACACAAAGTGGACTTGAAGAATGTGAATCATCTGTTGCAACACTCCTGTAATTTAAATAAAATTCTTGGTATTTTCTTTTAAATTGATTTTTCTTTTTGTAGGCTGTTTTTTGAGTCTTCTGTTGTCACATCATTGAATCTCCCCCTCCCCTCAAAGAAGCTCTCCAGGGACATTTGTTTTTAATCATTTTGTCTAGGGTTAGTTTGTGGGCTTACCAAAGTTGTGACTGAGACAAGTATGCAGTGCAGAAAAGAGGCTTAAACAGAAATGGTGAATAAAATTATGGATGGGCCAGGCACGGACTGAAATAAGTGTTGGACTCTGACTTAAGTCTGCCACCAGATGCAACTGTACAGTTGAAGTACATCAATTCACCACTGTAAAGCTTGCCACCAGATGCAGTTTACTTGTCATTTGCCATTCATTGATAAAGTTTTATTATGAGTCAGCAGTTGATTTATGATGGTCTTTGTGTGGTCAAACCTCTCTGCTACTGTTAATCTGTATTTGCAGCTGCTCCCCAGAGTGCACATCACTGCCTTAGTTCCAGTTTAGACATTAGACATTAGATTCTCATAAGGAGTGTACAACATGGATCCCAGGTGTGCACAGTTCATGGTAGGGCTCATGTTCCTAAGAGAAGCTAGTACCACTGCTGATCTGACAGGAGGTGGAGCTCAGGCAATAATATAAAAGATAAGGAGCAGGCATAATGAAGCTTTTCTTGTCTGCTGCTCACCTCCTACTATGGTGCCTGGTTCCTAACAGACCATGGATCAGTACTCTATTTGCAGCTGGACCAGGGGTTGGGAACCTCTGTTTTATATGACATCTATTAACATCCAGGGTGATCCTCCTAAAATTTAAAGATGAGCATATTAGTCCCTGCTTAACATCCTTCAGGGATTTGTGATGAAGGTCACTTTCCTTGCTTTTCACCTTGAGGCCTTTCTTGAAGTAGTGTTTGGCAGAGCCCATTTTGGGAGAAGGGCTCCAGGATGACTCTGTATGTAGTTTTCCATTTAATGATTTTTCAAGTCTTTTGCCCATTATGTTTTGCTGGTTTTCCTTTTCTTTTATTTGGTTTGGTTTTATTGAGTTAAGGGGTTCTTTACATATTATGTTGAGTCAGTGTGTACAAAATACTTTTAGTTTGTGTCATGAGGTTGCAGGAGTATTTGAAGGTGAATAGAGAAAGAAGGTGAATAAATTTTGGATAGTTTAAGTTAGAATGCCAGAGAGAATTCAAGAGCAGACCTCACTGAGACCATATTGGCTAAATTTCTATATTATCTTTAGGGGATAATATACTGCTTATTGTTAAAACTTATAAATCTGTGTCTTAATTGTGTACTATTTTCTATATTTCAGGTATAGATAATGAAACTAATTTTACTATTAAATCCTATGATGAATTTGACTTTGAGAAAGAATATATAAAAAGATATTTATGAATAATTTGTATCAAATACTTTTTTTATAAAGCTATTAAAATCTTCACTTGCATCAAGCAATACTATCAAACAGTTGCATGTTAAGGTTGTGGAGTTTTGGACTCTAAAACATTACTTTTGTTGGGTTACACTCTAGTGTAATATCTCAGCTTTATAGAAGATTGTTAGCCACCTGTTATTGATTCTAGGCAGTTATGGAATTGAGGACTTCCTCCAAAACATTACAAAAGCAGGTTCCCACGAGAGTTTTCTTTTAAGACTTAGAAGAAAAAAGGATGTGCTTCTCTGAGAGATTTGGTTTGCTTTTATCTTATACATTGGTGAATCTGCAAACTCTCACATTTCTCCTTTTAAATGACTGATTTAAAGCTTAGAGATAACTCAATTGTATAGGGTTATATAGATTGGTATTTCTGATTTTATAATTTTTCCTACCTGTGTTCCCATTGATATTCAAATTCTCTATCAAACATATTCTTTGTGACCAGTCTTAGTCATCTGTAGAGCAAGGTGATGCATAAATACTTAAAGATCACTCAGTGAAATCAGCCTGGAGCAGATTAGATAGCTGGAGTGCAATGAGGAGTTCTCATTTAGAAACATGGATTTGGAAGTCAATGGATATACATAATAGTTGATGCTCTGGTGGTAGACAAAGTCCACATGAGATAGCAACAAAGGCAAGAAGCAGAACTGGGGACAATACATAAGGAACAAAAGAAACAGAGGAAACTCAAAGTAGGTTGGGAAAAATACTCATGGAGATTGATAGGGAAAGCAGGTTGGTTTAACACTGGTAGAGAGTGTTGTCACTAAAGATGAGGGAGAGGGATCAAAACAGAAGGGAGAGGTCCATGATGTCAGCATCTGTAGAGTTCAAGAAAAATAAAGACACTGGATATGAGAATCTGAAATTCATGTGTAGCTTTAGCAAGTGAAATATGTAATTTGAGGAATGAACTCAAGTAGTGAAGAAGAAGTTGAAAATACTGCAATGAAAGGGGAAATTTAGTAAAGAAAGAAATTTGAGCAGATGAGAAGAGATGACATCCAAAACAGAGGTGGAAGTTTTGGTCTTGGGCAGGAAGAGGGGGATCTTTTCTGTTAAACATGAGGAAAGTAGGAGTGGAAGGCATATTAGAGGCTGGGCAGCTGTTCCCCATCCATTTTCCTCTCTTCCTCATATGCAGCCAGGCAACATTCCTAGTCCCCTTTGGTTTTAGGCAGTACCACACAATTGAGTGCCAGCCACTGGAACATGAATGGAAATGGTGTGTGCTGATCATAAAAATTTCCATGCATGTCTCTCTAGCTGCTCTTGCCTCCATAGATGGGGATGGCAACTTCAAGGACCCTTTGGAGACCACATGGTAAAGGCTACAGAATGTCCTCCAGCTTGGGAGCCTGAAAGACTGTATTGAGCTCCTTCCTACACTTCTGACACTTTACTACAACTTGGAACCACTCTGGACTACTGTAAGAGTAAGATATAAACTTCTCTTATGGAGGTCATTAAGTAATGACAACTGTTTTCTCTCACAAAGTTTATGTTATCATGGGCCTGAAATGCAGTATAACATCTACAAGGAGAAGTGGAAGCGTATTTTTGAAGAATGACAATTAGGTAGAATCATGAGGACTAGAAGCCAGCTGTGTAAAGATCAAGGAAGAGAGTTCTAGGCAAGGTAAAGAGCAAGCAGAAGGTCTTTGTAGGGGAAAGACAGCTCTGCATGTGCTGGAATTGTCATCAGAATTCTAGTGTGACTGTCACAGTGTGTGTTTGCTTGGGGCAGGAGTGACCAGGGGAGCTGGAGAGTTTGGCATGGCCTAAATGGTCTAATTCAAGTTTATGGCCAGATGTTTGAATTATTTTTAAATACAGTAGGAAGACCTGAAAGGTACTAGGTAGAGAAACAACGTATTTAGTCATTTGCTGTAAAAGCTCATGGTGGGTGCTATGTGGAGATCAGACAGGAAAGGGAATGGAGGCAGAATGTGGAGTCCAATAAGGAATTTCATTTTGTGGTCTTAGTGAGAGATGATGGTAGTTTGTGTTGCAGAGTTGGTGGTAGAAACAGAGAGAAATTGATTGATTCATTGTAAATTTGATAGACCCAACATGATTGGCAATTGATCAATTTTGGGGGCTGAAGAAAAGGGAAGGAGGGATAAGGGATGACACTCAGATTGTTATCTTAATCATTTATGCAGATGGTTAACCAGTTGAGGAACACTAAAGAAGAGTAGATTTCAGGGGATGTCAGAACATGTGAAATTTGGCATGCATATGAAATATCTAAATGAACATATAGGCAGGAAAGTGGGTATAGGAGCCTACAGCTCAGGAGACAGAGCAGGGAGGTTTGGAATTCATGAAAGATATTCAGATTCGTAAATCTGGGAGGAATCACCAGGAAAGAGGGGAGACAGGAGCCCTAAAGAATGCTAATAGTGTATTCTGACATGTGGAAGAGGAGGGAGTAAAGAGGCTGAGAACAGGTAGCTGTGAGGTGGGAGGAGAGCCAGGAGAGGGTGATTTCCCAGATCTAACAGAGGAAAGAATCAAACAAGGCCATGGGCCGCTGTGTGGAAAGGTGGTGAGAGATCAAGGAAGAAGTTGTTCTTTGAAACAGAATGGTCTTTACAGAGGGCTTCATTTCTCTTTTTGGAGGTGGAAAGCTGGTGAAGAAGTTGACGTAAATGGAGGCTCAAAGACAGAGATGAAAGTTCTGCTCACAATTGTGGAAAATGAGAGGGAATGTGTGATAGACAGAGAAAAAACACTGGGCAGCCTGGAGAGAGACAATGGCTTTGCAATAACTCCCACATTCTTCCTCACTTTGGCATAGATTTTCTCAAAACAGAAGGGCAGAAAGGTAGAATAATGGAGTTGAGGTGATTTCAGAGAGAATGAAATGGAAGATAAGGAGAATGAAGGTTAGAGCTAAGGGCAAAAGGATAACCAGTATATGCTAGGGGGGTGAGATGGACCAGAGATTGGAGAGTTCTTCTACTTACATTGCACAGCTCTGGAACATGGATGAATGGGTATGCAGAGGGAACATGGGGCCAAGTCACATGACAGAACCACAGAGAAGTAGCGGATGGGAATGTGAGAGATAGCAGAGTCCTAGAGGCTTGAATTTGGGGTAGAGAGTGGCAGAAGTAAAGAGGGCAGCAATGAGCATTTGTTGGCATCAAGTATCTGTTTCCTGAGGATGCTTCTGAGCAGATATGGATTATGGCCTTCTAAGAGGTACTTTCCTCCAATATTCCTCCAGAGCTCATTCCCTCCCTCCCTCCCTTATTATTTCCCTCATTCCCTTTTCTGGAATCAGCCTCTGCCAATCTTGACCTCAGTGCTGGTCAAACAGGGGTCAGCCCAGGCCTTTTTCACACTAACTCTTCCACCATCATGAGGTATCTTGAGGTCCAGGATCAAGTTTCTCTGCCTTTATCATTTTATCTATCAAATTGGTGATAATAGGACTAGCTTGTTGTCCTTCAAAGGGCTACCGTGAAGCTAAACAAGATAAAACAGATGAAAGGACTTTGAAAAAGCAAAAAAGCCATGTATACTACATTGAAACGGTGCATTTTCCTGACCACTCCCAGAAGGTGAAGACCTGGCACACCTTTTAGCTTCACACCTGTCTTATTCCCTTTCTTTACTTCTCCCTGGCTTGCCTTATGCACCTGCAAATTACTAACATCTTTCTGTTTTCTACTTATCACTCAGACATTTGTACCTGGGTATTATATGTTCAAAAGAGACACCTGGATAGGATACAATGTGCAAGTATTTTAGCCCTATAATTGCTTGTATATTAGTCAATATCTTCACTTACCCAACAAGTATTTATGGCTTATAACAATATTCCAGACATGGTGCTAGTAATAGACTATATTCAGTCCTTTTCCTCATGGCCCCATCTTTGGTGGCAGCCAGACAAATAGATAATCATTGTAATGCAGTTCACAAATGGGTTCTAGCAATATCGAAGAGAGGCACATGAGCCAGAATTGTGACATCAAAGAAACTGCCTAAAGGAACCACTTTTTGGAAGAAGAAGAAAGAAACCTACTTCACAATCTGATTGTTACCCATACAAACCTCCGGGAGAGGAAGCAGGAATTCATGAAACCCACATCTCACCTTGCCCTTTTCAATCTCCCTTTCAAATCATTTTTTCAGAGTTGGTTGGTGGAAGGTTGAAAGGTTTTATTTTCTTCTTTCTAGCCCTTTGTTGAAGGTGATAATGAAAGATTCAAAAATTTGCTGATAATAAGCAGAGAGAAGAGCCTGGGGACTTCCCTAATTTGAGCTTCAGCCTTCAAGGAGTTGACCACTGACAAAACTACCTTTATCAATGGCCACTTCCAAGCTGGTCCCAAGCCAGTGATAGAGATTCATCAAGATAAGACCCTTCCAGTTAGCCACTAGCTTCATGCCACCTTCTTGCACTGGGAGAAGAGGCAGGGAACCTGGATCTTCCAGCCATAATCATCCTCTCCATCAGGTGGATGGTTCCTCAGGACACAAGCAGCCCTAAAAAGGCCATCCAGAGCAAATTCTGAGCTCCCACTATTTGCACAGAACTGCTGGGTACTGTCCCCTCTGCCCTCGGCTGAGCAGCTTGGAACACTGAGCAAAGAGCTATTTGTACCCTGAGTAAGAGTTCAGTTGAAAGGGTCTGTATAGGCTTTTTGTTCCCAAGCTCATGTGGTACCCTGGGCACACTCCCAGATGTGAGGGGCTTGTTGCCTAGATGTTTCACTGGACATCTCTAAGCAGCACGGGCGTGTGCTGACTTTCCCCAGAGTCTGCCCCACACAAAACATTTGTTGTCAGTCTACTGTCACCTGTTGCACAGAGCCAGTGGCTCCCTCAAATCAATGCTGTAGGCCAAGATATTTGAGGAAAAATGTCAACTAAGAACTTAATGAGAACCTAGGAAATTCACATTTTTCATTCTCTGTGTGTCTCCACTCACTGTTGCTGTGGTGACTTCTGGTTGGAGTATGAGGTTTTAATAACGCATTTTAGACGAATATGCCCCTAGCTGACATGTAGAAAATCCTCCTCTCTTTAATGGAAACATAACCTGTAATGCAGCTATTAACTGGTGGGTTTTTCTTTTAACCTCCTGTGCTGTTTAGAATAACAAAAAATAAAAATTTTCCCCTGAGGGAATATGGAATTTAGGTTTCACTAAATTCAAGTGATGCTAAATCATCCCCTGCAGACATGTTTTATCATTGGTCAAGGCCTTGGTATAGCACCTGCTACATAGTAGGGACACTGTGAAGGTTGGGTGCCCCCTGGCTCCCCAAGTTCACTGGTTTAATAGAACCAACAGAGTATGAGAAAGGAAGTCCTGTATTGTCTTGTGTTGGAAGACATGACCCACTGTGTAACTGTTTCTCCACGCAGATGGTATTAGCTGAGACCCAGTGGTGGTAGCCTTCATGTTGCAGGTGTGAGATTTGCTGCTTTCTTTTTCTTGTAGAAATTGGAAAGGAAACTTCTCCCCTGTATGTCAGAGCTCCCCATGGCCTGAGCCCTGCTTATGGCACCCAACACAACCCAGAAGCCATTTCCTTGGCCCTGAAGATCTCACTTCAGTGGGCTTCAGAATCACCTGGGGCCTGTGTCAAACTGCAGATCCCATGTGTCACCCCATGGCTCTGACTTGGACTATAAGGATTCCATATGTCAAGAAATACTGTACTCAAGTCAATGACTGCATGTTCCTAAGAAAAAGAAAGGCCTGTGATGGGGGCAAAAAGAGTTAGTGCATCTTCCTCTCACTGCTGTGCTTTGGCTGTGTATTAGCACTCTGGGTGCCAAACATGCTAAGGGAAATTTGTTTCTTTAATGCCTACTAGATGCCAATCCCTAAGTTCTGGTAATTCAGGAAAGAGTGAGATACATGAAATTACAATGTGTGGGGCCAAATAGTCAAAAACAAACCAACTCTAATGTGTAGAAGTAAACTGGGCAATGATGTTGCATGAAGTCAGTCTGAGGTGGTTAACTTATGTGCAGCCATGATATAAACATATTACAAGACTTTGGCTGAGCATGTGCTATGGCCTGGCTTTTGTCTCACATACATTAAGTACATTTATCACAATAACTCAGAAAGCAGGTAAGTAAACAGGCTTAGATTGTTGTAGTAGCTGGCACAGGCCACCCAGTTAATAAACAGTAAAGTGGAAATATAGCTAAAGGCAATGTTCTTAATAGCTATATCATAAAATCTTTCTAGAGAGAAGGGATCTATTACTCCCGGTATGCCTACTATGTGTGGGGCTCACTAATTAGAATATTTATAGCATTTCCAAGAGTGACCAGGACAGGAAGGAAGAGTACTACAAGCCCTTGTAGACTAGGTACATCTATTTGGATGCCACCATTACATCTCTTAGCCAGAGCTTGGTTGGAAGACAGATATGGAGCAGGGAATAGATGCTTTTGGTTTTCCTGTTGGTGGGGCACAGCCCACTCCCTTCAGCTGTAGCTCCCTCATCAGTTTACCCAGTGTGATGATATAGAGCACATAGACTCCTGGTCTTTTTTGTCTTTCTTCCATAAGCACTGAATGCTACAGGATGGCTATAGTTGCCACCTATAAGTGTGACTGGGGATTGCAGAGTGCATCTCCATCCTCTGGCCACTTTTGAATTTGAGCAAGGTTCCCTGCCCAGTTCTTTAAATCCAGAGAAAGAGATGGGCAGGTCAGTGTTTGGACAGAGGGCCAGCTGCTGCAACAGGAGCTAGAGCTCCTTGGGGCCTCACGGTTCATTTATCACCCACTAACTTTGCACACACCCTTCTTTATTTCCTCTCTTAAAAATGGTCATGGCTTGGTCTTAAGAAGCATGGCTGCTCTAGCACCAGCTACATGTCATGGGTAGTCCCTGACACCTCAACTTGGAGATGGGCTGAAGTGACAGGTCCTTCATCAATGCACAGTTTCCATTTGCTATGCTCTATGTTACTAACTGGGGTCAATTATAAATTTTAACAAGCACTTTCCTTTTACTAGGTTCATTAAAAACAGGAAGTCAGGGCCGGGGATTTAGGTCAGTGGCACCTCACCTGCCCTGCAAGCGAAAGGTCCTGAGTTTGATCCCCGGTACTGAAAAAAACAGAACAAAACAAAAAAACAGGAAGTCAAAGGTATGAATATCCTTCCTGTGAATCAACTTTCTGCTCTGAGCCCATGAATATGCAGCCCAGGGCTGTTAAGTTGGAGCTGCTACAGGGAGGGGTGTTGCACATTACACACTGGGGTGAGCAGGCAGGAATGGGATGTGAGCACTGTCTCTGATGATGATACAGAGCTAAGCCTGGGAGGTCCTAAAAAAGAGGAGGGCAAGCTGGAGTGGCAGATGTGGAAGCCAGTACAGGGACAAGCTTCATTTCAGGGTGTTATGAATAAGGTGACAGGTGAGTGATGACTGGCAGATAATTCACCATGCACTTCAGTAACAGGCAGGCTGGAATGACCATCCTAGGCCTTCTGTGGGGCCAGTGAGAGGAGTAGCTGGAGGAGGGTTTGGGGTGGGCACATTTCAAAACCTTGTACTGGATCAAAACACATACATGATTGTTCCCTGGATCTGTTTGGCCTCACTGATTCAGTCCACTCCTGAGTCACAGGTTACTAATTGTGATAAGTAATACATATATTTCAGTATCATCAGTGAATCACAAGTATCAAAGAAAAGAAGCCAATGCATACAATAAATACAATACAGTTTCATATAATCTCATGATGTCACTGGGGTTGAAAGACAGTTCTTTCCTGCTGTTATGTGGCCACTGGCCAACAAGGAGTCATTTGGCATGCACTTATCGAAGCAGGCTGGTATGCCTTCAGTAGCTGCCACCTGCCTGCTTGTCCGTGGGGAAGAGGTAGGATGAGTGAGATCTTGTGCAAAGAATATTTGAAGACCTGGAAACAAAAGCCCCTCTATATAGAACTATTCTGCCACTATCCCCTGGCCAAAATAAACAGCTTTTCTGTGGCTTTTCCTGGGTGCTGAGAAAGCACTGTAGCAGCTGTGCCCACATTTGCCCAAGCCTTCTCAGCTTGCCAGTGCCTGGCTGGAACCCATGCTCACACTAGGCTCCTTTGTGGACAGTGCTCATTTTCCTATTTACACACTGCATTTGCTGTTTGTAAAAGTCAGCTTATGTACCCCATAAGGGAAACTTATGCTCTGAACCAACTCTCTGGAGTGGCTCAGGAAGGCCTGTTCTCCTCTGCCAATGTGTCCATGGCTTTTGGCCGAGTTCATCTCTATATATTCTCATCATAATGGCATGTGAGCACCTATGGCAGGCCACGTGCTGTGTTGTGGGATGAGTTGGGGACATGGGAAGAAAATCAATGATCCATGTCTTCATGTGGCATCAAGTCCAGGGGAAAAATCAAATCAATGTCTGCAACAGATAAACATGACAAATGGCAAACATGACTAGAGGTGGTATCTCCTACTGCAGGAGAACTTGCCTATGTAGCTTGCTTTCTGTTTGCTGCTAGACTAAATGGACACACTGAAGTCAACTCTCCCTTTCTGTAACTTTCAGTTGTTTATCCTGGCCTCTCCCTTTGGAGCCACAAAGAGCTAATGCATCTCCTCTTCCAGAATGATGGCCCTTTGGACATATGAACAAGACCATTGTCTCTCCCACCAGCTTCTCTTCCAACGTTAATCATCTGATGCTGTAACCTGTTACACCCATGCCATGAGGTCCAGACCTGTCCTATTTTAACTGTTCTCTTCTGGATGTATTCCACTTTCCTAATATTTTTTATTGAGGTGGGAAAGCCAGAATCCAAGACAATATTCTGGATTTACTGGAGAGAAAAAGTCAGAAAGACAAATATATGAGAAATAAAGCAGTATGAAAAGGAACCTGGCAGTGTATATGTGTGTGTGCACGCACACACACATGTGTACATGCCTACACATACATGTGTGCACACCTACACATGTGTAGCACATGTTTAGAGAGACAGAACATATTTTTATGTTCACAAACTGACTTTATAACACAAAGTCAATTCAAAGTATCTCAGTGTAGCATAACTGATTTTAACTTTCTTAGATCTTACTGTATGACATTGCCATTCTCTGGTGTTTTCATGCCAGACTCTAATTAAGAAAGCTTGATGAAAATATCTTCCTGACTTCTCTGGGCAGATATTAAGGCTATCAGCACCTCACTCCAAATCTGCCTTGGCATTTATTCCAACTATGTGTCTCCCAGAATCTCTTGCAGCTAGGGTTGTGGATGCAAAGCATGTTTCTAAAGTAGATGCAAGGTTTGAAGAGGAAGTGTGACAAAGATCAGAGTTCTGCAGCTTGGGGTACTGTTGCAAGCAAGCAAGGTCTTGAAAATACTGTATTTTTTTGGTAACAAGAATCTATTTTGTGTCTGGCTTCCTATGGGTAGAGAAGCAATTGTGGCAGCATGCTGGCACTCCCAGTCTTCACAGCTCTGGAGCTGTGTGTTGGAGCTGTGTTCTGGAGCTCAGTGTTTCCTGAAGCAGCCTCATGTTTTAATTGGGGGTAGGAAAGCAGCTCCTTTAAAAGCCAGTTCAGGACAGTAGGGCTGGAAGTCATACCTGGAGGGCTCAGCTACAGCTTACCTTTTAGCCCCTCAGCAATTTTGTAAGTACTAGATTCCTTGTGTTAAAAATCTCTATTAAAAATAGCCAGCAAAATTTCTATTTCCTGAAAACGAGCCCTGATAGATATAGCTGTTAAGGGTAGTGTAGGAAAGATGATTTCAACTTTTATCTTAATTAAAAAGTGTCTTGTGATTGTTGCAATAACTCACAGTGTAAAGAGCACTGCACTAGAACTTGAGTTCTAATCCTGCATCTGCTACTGATACATCTGTACCCGTGACCTTGAAGAAACACCACTTCAGCTCTCAAAGTCCTTTTCTTTCTCTATAAGTTAGGCACATAATTCTTGCTTACGTAAGTGTGGACAGTGTATGTGAACATGGATTTTGAGCAGTGAAATGTGAGTGCAATTTTTTTTTCTCCTTGGTATAATATACATTTACCCCATAAAACCTAATATATCTCTTTAACAGGGTATCAGTTAGAAAATGTCTATTCACAACAAAGTGAGAAAAATAAAATGTCCTGCCCCACTTTTTGTTTTGGATTCTTTAGGGCTATTTTCAAACCAATGTTCTGAGACTCTCTTAGAGAGACAGTTGACAAACATGTAGACATTTCTAACTGAAGAAATGGAAAATTGGTGAGAGTAAGGTACCTTTCAAAGTCAGACCACTACCAAGATAGACATTAATATTATCTAGCATGTCAATTCCATGCTTACAAAAAAGTCCCATGGAAGAAGGAGTCAGTTTATAACATCAAATAATACCACACTGAGGGCAGGCTGTTCAACTCTGTATCTATTATCTGTTGAATAGCTGCCATGTGCAAGGCTTTCTGCTGGACTTTGGGGCCCTACGCTAGTTGTTAAAATAACTGTATTAGGGAAACTGTTACTATAAGTAAATTAGATCTTAGTCAATCTGAATAATTGAAAAAAAGGCACAGATATAAATACAGTGATATTTACTCATTTTTCATTCCTAACAAAACCTCTTTGCTGTGTGTAACAGACCCACTTCCCAGGACACTATAATTCTTGCTCTTTGTCTCACCTAGGCTTCCCTTTGTGCCACTGTTACTCCTTGTGGGAATCCCTTCCTTGCCCATCTATCTACCCATTTCTCAGCTTCTTTAGGGCCCTGGTCAAAGGCCAAGAGCTCTGAGAAAATTTTCTTGATTCTTTGATCCTAAATTAATCTCTCTCTTTGGTGTCATAGCCTCTCACTCATGTAGGTACCATTTTTCTGTCTCATGTGAATTTCTTACTTTATTATATTACTTTTCAGATTTTATTGCTCAAAGTGCATTTTTCACATATATCTTCTCAATTGATGCTTGCATGTGCAAAGCAGGTATCGTTTGGTTAATTTTGTAGATAAGAAAAATGACTCTGAGAGCTGAAATTATTTAGATAAATATAAAATAATTATTCTATTTATTTATTTAGGCACTAGGGATTGAACCCAGGGCTTTGCTCATGCCAAGCCCATGCTCTATAACTGAGCTACACCTTCAGTCTAATTATTTATATTAATTAACAATTTTAGATAATAGAACCTGACATATTGTAGCAGTAGGTTGTGAATAAAGTTTGTGAAATCCAATTTTGAATGGATCCATTATCCTTTCTACTGTTCTAAATAGTTAAAGGAAGATAGCAGCAAAGTAAGTTTTGGTGAGGCACAGTGAGAAACAACACTCTAAACTTTCATATTTTTGCTCCTTTTCCTAATCTCTGCCTGCCCAGCTCTCCACCTGAGCCAATGAACATCCATTCTGTTAAATACTTATGATATATCATAGTAGGCAAAGGGTATTAGAACAATAGGAAATTACATCAACTTTCTGGCTTTAAGTCTAATTGTATATAGTGCCAGGTACATAATATGTCAGGGAGGGAAAAAATGTATAACTAATTCAAGTCCTGGTTAAAATGTGCAAGTGAGGTGCATGGATGTATTCTGAAAGCAGTTACTCTTTGCACAGTAATGAATTACTATTTAATCTGAAGCGATGTATGCACCTCTTTGATTTAAGGAAGAGGGTCAAAACAGCAGGATAGGAACAAGAATCATTTACCAGACAGGAGGAGATTTGCAACTGTTTGCCTGAAGAAATGAAGTCTAAGAAGTAATTTTAAAAAAACTATTAATGAAAATACTATGTACATTTTAATAAAATCTTTAGTTGTATAATTTTTGACATGTATTCTCTCATTAGTACTTCATAGTGACCTTGTGATGGTACTATTATCTCAAGTTTGTATACAAAGAGATGGATTTAGTTCAGTGATACATCTCTTTGGATTAAGCTAATTTCATTATAAAGGATTTAGAGAAATATACCCATCTGAAAAATTTACCATCTGCCATTTTATTCCTAGATGTCAGACTATACTCGTAGTTTACAAGTTAGGATTAACATCAGTCAGTGTTACCCTGGTCTAGATAGAAAAACAAGATGATTTTCTTTGAAACAAAAACTTTGGTCATTTGGGTGATCATGTTGGCATGGCTCTGGGCTGGAAGTCCAGAGTATTAAGCTCAAAGTCTGCATGCAGCAAAAGATGCTAAACTGTGGATTCCAGGTGTTCCTTTCTCTCTCTTCCTTATAGAATGAATTTGAGTCAAAGGGACATGGAACACAAAAAAAGAGAGGGTATGCTCTGAAATGTCTAGATTGGTTTCAGGTGGGTGAAGATCAAATCCTGTCTACTTTCAGCTGTCTGTCCAGCTGGTACATCACCAACTAGAAATCATCCAAAGTCTGAGCCATGGCATCATATGAAAAATCAGGAAACACTCTCTTCTGTTTCAAATAGAGACTTGAAACTTAGAAAAGTATTAAAAAATATAGCAGCATTTTATGAAGTTAGATATGCATGTGATTACCTAGGAAGATGTCACTGTACTATATACACTGGGGACACACTGTTAGAAATGGCACAGTTCTCATTCTTGAGGAACCCCAATCTAGTAGGGCAGATGACAGGCAAAAGAAAAGAAAGCAATGAGAATGTTTACAAGAGGGTGGAGGTAGGGGTTACAATGTGTTTGAAAGATGGGGAGGGCTTTTGTGGAGATGATGGTCGATGGTACACAAAATAGTTTCAATCAGTGGAGAAAGGGAACCATTCCAGGTGAAAGAAATAATGTAGGAAAAATCTTAGGGACAAGATCTGGGTGGTTTGTTAAAATGGGCAGTGCTCATAAAATATGTGAAAAATCCAAACTAACATAGAGAAAAGCACACATAAAAATAAAGAGAATTTCTAGTAAGATGTTACCGTACTCAAAAGGTTGCCTTACATGTCTCACTCCAAAGAGCACAGCTCTGGAGCAATGTGTCTCAAACTTTAATGTGCATTGAATTTGAATAGGAATCTCATTAAAATGCAGAGTCTGATTAAGTGGATCTGGGTTGGACCTGATATTTTGTATTTCTAACATGCTCCTAGGAGATGCTGGTGTACTGGCCTGCAGACCATTCTGTGAATGTGAATAGCAGGTGAGAGAAGGGTAGCTGATGAGCTTAGCTACTGCTTAGAAGCTAGTGGGAAGTGTGTGTGTGCGTGTGTGTGTGCCTGTGTGCCCCCACATGTGTGTGTCTGGGTGTGTAGGGTATTTGTGTGGGCCAGATTTGATGCTATTAAGCATGGGCAGCAATCAGTGTCTTTAAACAGTGATGGCAAGTTCATATCTGTGTCTGGTGACAATGTGGAGAACAACACTAAGGGAGTGGACAGGACACAAGGGCAGGAGGCTGCTGCCAAAATCTAAGGACTAGTATTGGACATTACCAGTGGCAGCAGGAATAGAGAGGAGAGAGTGGATTCAAGATATATTCAAGAGGTAAAAAAGACAGGATGTGATGGTCTGGGGTGGGGGATGTGAGGCAGACACAGAAGGAGGAGGAGAGAATGATAACTAAGGACCAGGCACAGGAGAGCAAGGCTTGGGGCTGCTGTGATGAGGTCTGTGACAGACAGGAGCCTATAGGTAGGTCATCTATGTGGAGGTCAGAATGCAGTTGCAATTCAGAATCATGGTCCTAGAGAGCTGGACAAAGAGCTAAGATGTGCAGGTGAAACCATATCATGTAGAGAAAGGAGAAGAAAGCAGAGAAAATTAATACATGATTCTATAAGGAATGGTCCACAGGATAGGAGGCAATCAGTGGGCAGTATCCCAACAAGTAGAAGCCACATGCTTCAAAAATGTGGTCATGTCAATGTCGAACATTGCAGAATGATCACATAAGGATGAGGATAGATTAAGCATTTAGGTATGCCAGATGACTTTAGTGGAGGTAATTTCAGAAACATTGTAGATACAGGACCAGTTATTAAGGTATTAAGAAAAGTGTGGTAGGCAAGATAATGCCCTCCCCTAAAGATATGCCTGGGGTCTGTCCTGGTACATGCCAAGAAACTATGTAGTTGTAACTAAGGGTACTAACCTTGAGATGGGGAGAATATACTGATTATCTGGATGACTCAGTGTAACCACACAGGCCCTTACAAATCCAAGAAGATTCAGGAAAAAGTAGAAAGGCAATATGGTGTGATGGCTCCAGCTGTGCTGACTCTGGAGATGGAAGGAGAGGGCTGTAGGTCAGGCAATATGGTAGCTGAGAAGCTGACAATAGTTCTAAGTTTATAGCCAAGAAGAAAATGGGGTTCTACCATTGCAAGGAATTCTTCCAGTCATATGGATGAGTAGGACTAGATTCTCTTCTAGGGCCTTCAAGATGGAACACAGCTGCCAGCCCTTGACTAGTTAGCAGAGACCCATATCCGACTTCTGACTTACAAAATGTTAAAATAATACATGGATGTTTTAGCCACTAAGGTTGCGGTAATTTTGTATAGCAGTAATAGGATATGAACGCAGACTTAAAAACAATCACTAAAATGAAAAAGTCAACTATTCTTTCACAGTGTTTGATGTTTAAAAATATAAGATTTTGAAACTTAGAAATTTATAAACAGGAAAAATTTTGGAGTCCCTTTCTTTGGAGAAAGGGTTGGGATGTTTGATTCGGAGTTTAATCCACGTGTTTAATGCTATATCCTTTTAGCTCTCGACCTGGATGAAGCAGATTGGTAAGTAGGATCATAACATTTATTGCAGGTACTATAATCCAGCCCTTCTCCTCAATTCCTCCTCACTTTTGAAAGTATTGATTGACTTTATTTTTTAGAGCGACTTTAGGTTCAGAGTTAAACGGAGCACAAGGTGCAGAGATAGGCCACATATCTTTTCCCCTCCTACACCACCTCATTCATCATTGAGGGTTCTGCACCAGAGTGGCACCTCCATGACAACCAAACCTACGTAGATACATCATTATCATCCAAACTGCCATCTACTTTAGATTTCACTTTTGGTGTGAGACCTAAAAATAGAGAGATCCCTCCAGCAATATTGCATCGTTTAATCTACTTTTATACTGATTTCCTTGCTGTGATCACTGTATAGCCAGCACCATAGCTTGGTGGGCAAGTTCACATGCAGTCCAAGGCATCCTTAATGCTTGCTTGTGGCCCTGTCTCCTTCCACAGCCCTGGCTCAACAGTTCTGCTATTACTATAAGTGCTTAATGTGTGCTCTCGCGTTGTCTGGTATCATTTATATGACTGCATGCTGGGCTGACACGGGGCAGAGGCAGCAAGTGCATTATAGGCTCATCCTTATCAAATTCATCCAGTGGGATGGTGGTAAGCCTCAGAGATTCCACGGAGACACAGTGCTCTTCAAGCTCTCTTCTCATCCTCTCCCTTTGCCTCATGCTCTGCCCTTTATAAAGCTGTTCCCTGCTTGATTCACACAAATGTAGAGTCTGGTTGCTTTTACAGTCCTGCCATCCCCTAGGAACATAGAAAGAAAAAAAATCGATGAAGACATTGTTCACTTTCAAATGAGAGAAGGTTCAGGGTGCTGTAGTAATGGGTCGAATGCATTTTTAGACAATAAAAAATTTGTTTTCATTTCAATGGTTTTTAAAATTTCTACAGATATGGCAATTGTTCCAACTATACTCTTGATTTTGAAAGAAAGTTGTAAAAAGAAAGACCTACATATATTTAATGTATATCATGTATACCCTAAGTTTTAAGTACACCATCAATTTCTTAACACTGATAACAATCTATAAATCTAAGCAGGTCCTTCCTTTGCTTTCCCTTCATCCATCAATTTCCCTTCCATCCAGCTCACTATTATTACATATGTTTATAGTCATGAGCCAATCAAATTATTAGACACATCACAGAGAGGTACCACTGGGCTATTAACAGTAATAATTCTGATTATGATGATGATAATCATTGATTCATTTGTCTCTCTCAGGTGTATGGGGGCCTCTGCAGGTATCCATGGATATATGCATAGTTTTATGGGACACATGTGTGTTCTCCCTCCCACAGAAAGGCACAGAGCTCATTCTGTAATTTTAGCTCCTGAAGAATTCCCTTTATCTCAAAGGGGTACAATTATGAAAGAAAAAGTGTTGGAAGAGGTCACATTCTATGAGCAGCTTATGTACCTACGTATAATTTGTTGTGTGTCCTGAGTCCCATCATCCTAGGCAGTAGCTAGCCCAGTCTTACTCATCATGCATATCTGACAATATGGGCACTGGACAGTACAGACAAACTAGTAACACATTTCTTCCCTGCATTTGCTAGAAATCTTTTTGACCAAATCCTAATTACTCATGATCCCTTGAAATTGTCTTCCTACTAGCAATATTAGCATATCACCTGGTTTCTCTTTGCCTTCTTGGAATTCCCTGATGGCTTTCTGATGTTTGATGCCTGGAAAAATTTATTCATGCATTGATTCAGCAGTTAGTATTTATTAACTAGTGTGAAATGAGAATTTGACATGCAATAAAGATAGTCAGTTGAGTAACACACTGTTTCTGAGCTCAAGAAGTCTACCATCTGTGACTTATTTTTAACTCATGTTTCCCTGAGATTGGGGCATTTGGCTGATATGCACTGCTGCAGTTTGAGTCTTAAAATGTCCCTCAAAGGTCTGTGTAGTAAAGGCTTGGCTCCTTGTTTGGCACTACTGAGAGGTGATAGAAACTTTTAAGAGGTGGAGTCAAATGAGGTCTTTGGGTCCTTGGAAGGACACCCTTGGAGGAAATACTAGGACCTTAGCCCTTTCTACTCACTTTCACTTCTCATCTATGGGATGAGTGGCTTTGCTCTGCCATGTGCTCCCCACCCCTGCTATCCAGCACTCCCACCAGAGAACTAAAAGCAATGGGTCTACCTGACCATGAGCTGGAAACTCAGAAACTGTGTGCAAATAAACCCTTTCTTTTTATAAGCTGATTATCTCAAGTATTGGTTAGAGTAGCAGAAAGCTGACAGAAATAAACACATAGTGTCTTTTTGGATGATCCATCCTGGGGGAGTGGCTGATGCCATCAAGAGTAAAGGTATCTGGGCTGAAGTCTACCTTCTTCAGGGCATCAGAAGATGTCCTAGAGCTAGGCATGGTGGTACATGCCTGTAATCTCAGAACTCTAGGAAGCTTAGGCAGTAGTATGACCAGTTCAAGCCTAGCATGACTAACTTGGCAACTTAGCAAAATGCTGTTTCAAAAAATTAAAATAGAGCTGGGAATGTAGCTCAGTGAGAAGGCCCTAGGTTAAATCCTCAGTATGGCTAAATAAATAGATAAATGAATGGAACCTGCTTTGGATGCACTTAGAATCTGCAGCAGGAGGAATGCCCTCCTGCATGCCTTCTCTTGACCTGTAGCACTATACTGACCTTGGTGAGGGGTAAGGGGATGTGGCTCCTCAGCAGATCTGAAAGACACCAGAGTTTCAGAGAAGGTGTGACCTTGTGACATTGCTGTGATGGTCAGGTAGAGTCACACTTTGAAACATACCCTTCAGTGGCAAATTTGAATATTTTCAAGGTTAAAATACTACACGTTTGCTTTGTATTCCATTTGTACATAGCAGTCATACTCTCCCCTTATCCTTGGGTTCACTTTCTGAAGTTTCAGTTATCTGCAGCTAACTTTGGTCTGAACATACGAAATAGAAAATTCCAACAATAAATAACTCATATGTTTGAATGAATGTTTATTATGGTCTTTTGTCATCATTGCTCTATTTTATGATTAGTTATTGTTGTTAAACTCCTAAAGTGCATATTTTATGAATTAAACTTTATGACAGGTAGTGTGTGTAGGGAAAAACATAGTAATATATAGAGTTGGGCACTCTGTGAGGCTTTGGGTGTCTACTGGGGATCCTAGAACATAGGCCCAGTGGTTAGTGGGGGACAACTATAGGACCTAATTCAATACTAGCAATTGCTAACTCAGATAATTAACCTAAATAATTCCTCTTAATCACATATACACAGCCACAGGACCTGTGTTAAGTTAATGTAAAACTGCACATATATAACATTAATGCACATATGTTAACATCTCTATATATCCCATATATACATCCCATACATTCATGCATTGAAAGAACTCTCCCATCTGTAAACATAATGGATGAATTGTGGGACATCAGCCCTTAGAAAAGGCAGAAAAGGGCGTGGTCACTGGTGGGCCAGTTCTCTGCCTATGAGCAGGTGAGTAGTTGGTAGTATAATTGGTGCTGAGATGGAAAAGGGAACTGGCAGTCTAAGTGGCAGAAGTCAGATATCCGAGGTGACTGAGCAGATTGCTTGGGCTGGGATTTGGGGAATCAAGGGTGAATGCTGAGAGCTGACACCAGTGCATGGGCACAATCACTGCCTGGAATGGATCTAGATGAGTTGCCAGGGCAAGGAAATGTGAGACGTCTTGTCTTTATGGAGCTTCACTCTATACAAAGGAGTGGTTCTCAATTTTCATTCTGCTTCCACTCACTCAGAAATGGGGGGTTATTTTATACCCATTTGCTTTCTTTCCCCCCTTTTTTATTAGAACATGTCTGTGATACATAGTACATATATTCATCATGAGGAATACATACATATATATATATATATATATATATTCCTGATATTTTTACTTCCCTTTCCCCTTTTTCTCCCCTCCCTCTCACTTCCCCCATCCTCAGATCCTGTTCCATCTCTACAAAGCCTCTCCCTCTGTTTCTTATCATCTGCCTCTTATTTTGCTCTTTATATTATTTATACTTTGTGTTTCTCACATAAGATGAACCAATGACATTTTACATTCTGTGTCTGATTTCATTCACTTAGCGTTATGGTCTCAAGGTGATGGGGGTTCAACCCAGTGGCAGAGTACTTGTCTTATATGTAGGAGGGCCTGGGTTCCATCCCCAACACCAAACCAAACAAAATGGAAAGTTACTGTATACCATTTTGCTTCACAAGGTAACCACTCCCCTTTAGCCCCAGGGCAGCCCACCAGATCGCTGTAAGCTCATGGGCAGGAGTTCTCTTCTTCCACATCCCATAGACGCAGACCATTTCAGCCATGGAGAGCGTAATGACTTCCTTCTGGATCTGAGAGCTTCCTGGGTTTGCTGACATCACCCTTCCTTGCATGGAGGAGGATGGCTGGCTGCTGAAGCACACACGCAATTGAATGAGTTCTGCTGAGAAAGATGAAAGCAGCGCCCCCCCCCCGCCCCGCCCTCCGCCTCAGCTAACTCATCCAGACATAGCTTCAGTGGCCATTGTTCAACACCGAGAGTGTGTGACTCTGTACCCTGGTGGGAAGGGAAGAAGTGACCCTGAGAGGCGTTTCCTAAGCAGAGATTAAACAGAGCCTGGGGAGATGGGAAGTGGTCAAGAGGAAGTGGAGAGCAGTGCTCTCCCTCCAAATAGGGTGATTTGGAGGGAAAGGTGTAATGAAAGGAGCTCAAATGGTATGGAATTGCAGCACAAACAAAACGCCATTATCAGTACCTAAATGGCCAGAGGCTTCTGTGGAACTGAAAGCTCCACCTCTCACCACACATCAAATACCCAGACACATTCCAGCTTTAGCAATGTTTCAGCATCCTCTTCCAGTGTCACATTCCAGAGCCCAGCATTCCTGTCTGGAAGGCCTTTTTCACATCTAGCCTGAAGCTCTCATCTTGCAGCCCAAGTTCATTTCTTCCTCCTCTGTTCTAATGACTGTGGAAAGATCTTTTCACCCTTTCTTCCTTAAGAATCCTTCAGATACTTGATGGCTTCAAAAGAAACCTTTTTCCCTTGGTCATTCAGAACACTCTGAATTGGAAACTTCTGGAGGAACTTTATGCTCAGGGAAACTGCAAAATAGAGGCACAGCCACAGGACCCATGTTACGGTTTGTCAAGCAAAGCCCTCTGCCTGGGTCTCTCCCCATCCACACAGAATGCGGCACCCTGTCGAAAGGGCATTTTGTTTTCCTTCTCTGGAACCCATTGTGTGTTACGTCAAGGACAATGAGCCCTTCATCCAGCTGCAGTTGTTCACGTACTCAGCTTCCATGTGGGCTGTGTTTGCTCTCAGAAAGAGTAAAACTGCCTGAGCAGGGTGCATGTGGCTGGGTGTGTCTGCATGTAAGTACAGATGGGTAGCCAGGGCACCCGGGCTACCCTGCCCTGTTTCCAGCTTGAAGCATTTACAGCCTCTTCCTTCCTGGCCCGGAGGCTGTCCCCACTTCGACACTCACACTGTGGAACTGAATAATCATTGGCAAGGTCTGGGGGACAGTAAGCCAGATTGGGCAGGGAGAGCATTCCATTATTATAACACAATGCCATAATAGGATACAAAATTCCTTTCATATTAATTCTTATACAAGAGGAACCTTCAAAGTTGACTTTCACATTGGAAAGGAGGTAAAATGCAGCCAGCCCTTTGTTGTGATTTTGCAACCAAAGTTACCTTATTCATCTTGCTGAGGAGCAGTGTGAGCTTGCACTCTGACTGGCTCTTGAGTCTCCTGGATCTGGCAACTGCTGCTGCTCTGGGGAAGTTGGCCCTTCTGGAAGGTGGAGCCCATTCTTCCTTCTCTCATCCCTGAGTGGTTAGATTGTGCTGCCACTATAGAGCAAAGTCTCCTTGGAGGACTGGGCACACTGGGCCTCTCAAGCTGGTGCGCCACCCATTGGCCTCTGAGTGCAGTGCTCCCCTCCCCGCCCCCAGCCACCTGGCCCTGGTGTGACACTGCCAGCTCTGGGGAGCATAGGTTGCTCTTTTTACTGGGCTCTCCTTCCTGAGTTGAACGCAGGCCTCTGTGTCCCTTGTCAACATTGTTGACAGGCTGCCTCACAGACCAGGCATGGATGCTGGGTCTCAGAAACCTAGATGCTACTTCTAACTTGGCCAAGGTCCCTGGGATTTGGGTTTTAACCACAGTGCCTGAGTGGAGAAGTCATTGAGCTGGGGCTCAGTGAGGAGGGGGACATGGGGTGGATACCAGGAGATGTGGGACTTTTTCTTCATAGAAAACATAGAAAATGAATTTAGCTGTCTTCATGACCTGGTCCATCCTAGCGCAATCTGACTTTGGCAATAGTAGAGACAGAAATACATTCAAAGTAATCCCCATGAATCCTGTAGCATTCTAATATACCTTTGATAGCAATTTAAGCTCTCATCCTTAATTCATTCTTGTACTTCCTCATGGAGCAGACATTTATTTAGACTATATAATGAGAGCCCTTCTGAAAATCTCTATAAACTTTAAGTGCAAATCAGCCACATTTTTTCCAGCCTCAAATTCCCCACGAGATCTATTCTTTTTCAAGCATTCTGAAAATAGAGGCTGCCTGGCCACTATTCAGGCTATTTTGTGGGGAAAATGATGACACATTTTCTTCTTTTCCATTAGGTTTCTATCTGTTTTCTGAATGAATGAGACCCTATATATAAATGTGATGATTCTTCTCTGAATTTCTTCTATGCAGGTTGAGTATCAGAATTTCCTATTTTGTTTATATGGGATTCAGGGGCCTGAGGTTCAATAGTGAATATCAACAAAGTAAAGCAATAAAATCCATGAAAAATTAACACTGCAAAAGAGGACCATGGGTCCCCAGGGCTATGGCTCTAAGGGTCACCAGTAAGTGACTATGATTTAATGAAGTGGCTCTCCCTCTGATTAGGAAGAAATGGACCTGGCATCTTCTGCAGTACAAATACCCTGTTTCTGAGCATGCCAAGCCCAGGCTTTCAGAAGCTGAATGTTCTCCCAGCCCGAGTGAGCTGGCAGTGGACAGCAGAGGACATTCCTCTGAAATTGGGCCACAGGGAGCTGAAGACAAAGGCAGCTGATTCAAGTGCACCAAATTGGAGTTTCTCTAATCAAATATATTAAATTCACCATCATTCTTGATTGTTTGAATGGGAAGAAAGGCAGCCGTGCCCTTTATTTTCAAAGCATTTTATTTAGTGCCTGGGGTTGGAGGAAGAGGAGGGAAGGAAAGTAGAGTGGGAAAGGAAGAGGGGCAGAGATGGAGAAGAAAGCTACAGGAAGCTAATGTCTTTTGTCTTAAAAGTAAAATGATTTTGCATGCCATTCAGATACACACGGAGCGTTCCCAGAACTGTCAGTCACCAAGAAAGACCCAAGATAAGCAGTTTATAAAGCCCTCCTACATGGGAGTGGGGAAGCAGCCTATAAACAGACTGGGGGCTTGGGAGACTCAGGCAAAGAAACCCTGGTGACTAGTATTAAATGGCTTTGATTCACTGGCTACATGGAAGCCTGCTCAGTAGAGCATTTTTCTCCCCTGAATATTTGTGTTTTGTACAACAGGATCTAAATTTCTAGACACTTGGGGGAACTCATTTTCACTCCTTTTGTAATGTTCCAGGCTAAGAACAGAATTCAAAAAGGCCTTTTTCACCTTGTAAACAATGGTGAAACTGCTGGTCCAGCCTATATTTTTTTTAAATAGTTTAACAGATGGTCCAAGCACGATGCTTCCTGCCTCTAGTGAACACTACATATGATGCTTTGGTATATACCTCCAGCTTCAAAGGAGGGCTTGGGTGCATGATGTCACTTCCTAGTCTGCTGAGTTGATAACAGGATGAACCTGAACGAGATAGGAACCAGACACTCCACTGTGAAATTAATTATTCTGTCCCGTGGTCAGACAGGGGGCTCATGTAGACACTGTGAGTACTTGGTGTTTGGCACACACAAATGCCCTTCACAGAGGGAACAGAGTTCTCAGAGTGGCCAAGTGGAGCTTGCAGGCTCATACAGGCTAACTTGAGTCATCTGGAGAAAGGGGTTTGGAAACTGGTGCCTGTTACAGCCTGAAGCCAGCCTGTTTCTGAGCTGGAATGTGAAGGCAGCTGGCTGTGTCAAAGAGGCAGAGAATAAAGCCACAGTGTAAAATGAAGACACAATTCAGCAGAGAGAAGATGTTATTAAAATGGGTTCTGCGGCTGCAGCCGATTCTTTTGCAGGGCCTGCTTTTGGAAACAAACGATTCTGTTCTTCTTCTAAAAAAAAAAAAAAAAAAAGAGGGGGGATTGGCGTGGGAGTGAGGGTTCTTTCAGAGAAATGTTATTAGACTCTTTAAATGTACCCATTTAAGGAGAATTAAAGGGAATATCCTAAGGCAGGGTCCATACACTCAGGGGCATTTTATCAGGAGATACAATGCAGGCAAAAGTAAGCATCTCTAGCCTGCTGTTTCCAGCCTCTTCAAGGAAGTTTCTTGCTTTGCCATGAGACAGCTGGGTGAGGCCAGAGGGAGAGGACAGGGTTGCCAGTACATTCCTCACCATACTCCCTCCCTCCTTAGCTCAGTCACAATGTCCTTTTGTCCCTGGCCCCTCATCCCTTGGGACATGGCCTGAGCTGGCATGGAGGGCATTGCCAAGGAGTTGCTTAGTTCCAGGGCTGCTGAAGGGTGTGAGCCTCTTTCTCCGCCTGGGGGTTGCATCTTGAGCAGGCAGGCTCTGGGTAGGTGTCCACTGTTCTCAGTTTGGACCGGGCTGGTGCTTCTTCATGGCTATCTTCCCTATTATGGCTCACATCTGGAAGCAGGAAGGAGGTACAGAGAAGAACATGAAAGGCAATGAGGGTGGCAGAGACAGCACAGGGACAGGAGCTGAGCAACTGAGAGGCAGTCCTGCCAGATTTACCAAGCAGGCCTTGGGCAAGTCACCTAAGGTCACCATAGCTCACTCTTCTCTGCGCAATCAGAAGCTGGGGTTGTGGTGACAGGGTGGGGGCGGGGGGAAGACAGCCAAGGTCTCTGTCGAGCCTGATGCTCTGAAACTCTCCATAATAGCTGAAGAGGTAGAACAGGAAACACAGAGGGCTTCTGAGTCAGATGGCCTCTGCTGAATCTTGCCTTTACCACCATGTGGTTTTGTTCAAGTTACTAGGACTCTGCTTCTCTTCTGAAAAAAAATATTGTGTTAACTCCTATCTGCCTATCTCAAAATACAAAAGTATTTTGAGTTTAATGATCCAAGTTAGAAGTAAGAATCTGGGGTGATGCCAGCACATTATATATTCTGAACATCAGCCTTCCTTGTAACCTGTTTAATGTTGAGAGTCAAAAGCTGAAACTGCCTAATGAAAATTCACATTAGTCCAAGATTCTTGAAATTTAAAAAGAAATTACATCATGCTTCCATGTCATAGATCCTAAAAATTTCAATTTCAGAGACAAGTTGAAAAAAATTTAATCAGAATTGGTTTCAAGGTAAGATTGTCATTTTTTGTGGTAAGCGCTAAGTATGTTTGTCAATACACAAATCTCATCTTCTCTCATTATAATTTAAAAAATGTAAAGGCCACGATGCCTCATTAATCTTTATTGGGAAAAGATACTTGTCCTGATTAAACTGGCATGTACAGGTCAGACTGTATTTTTAATTATACATAAAATGTATATGAGCATTATCTTTCCCTTTCCTTCTATTTCTAATTTATTATGGGTGTGTGAGTTTTCCCTATTCTGCCACCCATATAGGTACTGGTCTTAGGAAACAATCTTAAGGAATAAAGTAAGCTTATTAGTGTGCACTTTTGTGTGTTTGTATGAATAAGTCTCTGCCATTGTACTTCTTTTCCCTTTTAACTTTAATCTCCCTATTCTGTGTATGTAGCACATACATATTTGTCATTTATGAGGCCTTGGCCCATCCTGTCTACACTGAACTTGCTAGCAATGAGAAAGATGCTTTGAAAGCACACATTTTGATTCTGTATGCTTCCTTGCTCCCACTTGAAGGATATAGAAAGTGCCTTCTTCATCCTTTCTAAAAACATGGAGTAGGAGAGTGGCCCCTCCTGCCATAGGCCTCCCAGGCATTTTATGGTGCCTGACCACACTGACCCTTCTGCTCATAGTACATCCTCCACAGAAAGCAGAGGAGACCTCTTGCTTTCCCTCTGTGGACTTATGTCATGTGGGGCACCTTAGGGACCTAGTGAGCTTCTCCAGACCTCAGCTACAACTTCACCTGTCCTGGCCCAACCCTAGGAAGGAAGGAAGGACATTCGAGTTTGTTTGTCCCCTTGCTCCTGTCCCTCCTGGCAGGAGAGGGCAGGAGTTTTCTCCATAATCATTGCTTCTCCAAGAGGCTGCTTTCATCAACTGTTATCCCACCCATTGCCCCCAGTGTGAGTCAGGGCCAGTTGGTCAGAAGTGGATAGGAAACTGGATGGTTCTCCACCTCCTACTGATCTCAGTTCTCATACTGTGGCCCCATGTGTTGTGAATTATAGAAATGCCAGGCACATCCACAGCTAAATACATGCACCAAAAGGTTCTTGAATGCCAAGAGTGACTTTGAAACGCTTTCCCATTTGCACTGTTGCTATGTGGCTTGCAACCCTTATAGCCAACCTAATGGAGTATCCATGAGCTGAGCTTGCTGCCCACTATACTGGGTTATTTCTTGTGCTTTTCTTTAACTTTCTGGCACCAGCAAATAGGGTTGTGCTGGGATCACATTTTCCCTGCAAGGAGCAGTGACTCTTCTCATAGACATATTTAGTCTCCATGGGAGGTCTCTCCATGGTCAGAAAGGAATACACAGAAAATCCATTAGGCCTCGGATCAAATCTCTTCTGGGGTAATAGATGTCAGTGCCTCTTGCTGAGATCTGAGTCAGAAATCTGCAGCCTCTTGGAGCCGAGAGTGTGGCTGACCTCAGTGGTGCAGCTGGCTGGCCCCACAGACATTAAGCACTGTGCCACCTCCCTGCTCATCTGGACCTGGGTCCCTCAATGTGCACATGGCTGCAATGCCAGAGGACTGCTACTCCCTGCCTGGCCCTCTGCTACTTAGTGGAGCCTCATTCTGGCACTGTGAGTGGAAGAAGCCAGCAAGGAAGTGGGGTGGGGTGCACCTCTAAGCTCGGCTTTATCTTTTTTTGGGCTTGTGAGTCTCTTTTGAAGTGATTTAGACTGTCAAGAACAACGGTGCTTGTTTTTCATCTGGCAAGTCTCAGTTCTGCTGAGAAGCTTCTTAAGTGTTAAGAGCCTTGCTGAGGTTGGCATGCTCTTTCTTCATGTGGTTCAAAGTTCTCATGTTTTACTTACTTTTGATGTGGTGGTTGCAGCCAATGAAAGCCACCCCACCCCCAGCCCCAGTTCAAAATTATAAACCCAGAGTTTTTGGTTTCTGTCTTCCACATTTCTTCTCAGTGATGTCTCTTTAAGGCTGAGAATATTATTTCCTCAGTTACTTAGATGAGCTGCAGCACTCAGGACCTCCTTTGTCATTAATATGGGGCAGTAGGATACAGAGAAGCTGAGAGAGAGGGGTATGGGGTCATCTGCCTGGTCAGGCATTCCTGAGTCCAGATAAGGATGCAGAAACTGGTACAGGAGCTGACTGTTCCTCTATAAAGACAATCCCAGCAGATATCACACCTTGGGTGTCCCTATCCTATCTTGGAACTGGGATTCCACCATCCTTTCTTGAAGGTCACCAACAACCTCTTCATTGTCAAATACTAAGTCTGTTTTCTATTCTCTGACTCCTCACTTCCCTCAGTTTTATTTCTTGTTAACCATCCCATCCTTAGGAATTGATTCAGTGGATACTGATGAAGTGGCTAATGTGTGTGCTGTGGCTTGTGGTACCACATTTCTGGTTAGAGACAGGTTCTGGTGTCACAGCACCTATTTACTTTCATCCATTGTTTGTCTTATCTTTATGACCCTGGTCAGTCATGCTTTTCTCAGGGGTTCAGTTGGCCCTTTTATTAAGTGGAGTCATATGTCTGGAAGTCCAGAGGGGAAATAATTCTGCTCAGGCCATCAGAGACAGAATCTTTAAGGTCAGCCACTGAGCTTAAAGAATAAGCTGCTAGAAGGTGGAAGGGGCTTGCTGCATGAAGGGCATTCCTCTTGAGAGGTAGAGGAAAGTGACTGAGGCAATACATAGATTTAAGCAACCCTGTGGCAAGTCCAGGCTCTGATGCTGGTGATGGGCATTCAGTGGTCATGGAGGGGCTGTGATGGGAGAGATAGGCTGAAGTACGCAGGAGAAGGTGTGAAGGCTGTCAAGGAGTTTGTAGCTAACCACATTTTTGAGCTGAAAATACATTTTCCTAAGATGGCTTGAGGAATCCATCAGGAGCATCCTAGTTCATAAGGAAAAGATAGATTTAACAAAAGAGAGATTTCCAAGATTAAGGAAATAAAACTGAGTTGAATCATATGAGCAACTATACCTTCTTTGTTTCTGCTGGGAAAAGACTATCAATGAGTGAATAGTCACAGCACCATGGCTGCAGCTATCAGAATATAATTGTCAACTAGAAACTTCATTAAAGTTTTTAATTAATTTTTTTAGACAGGGTCTCACTATGTAGTTCAGGGTAGCCTTGAACTCACAGTAATCCTCCTGATTCAGCTTTCCTAGTACTGGAATTACAGGTGTGGCCACCATGCCTGGTCCAAGTTTTTTTTTTTCCTTTAAAAAAGAATGTGGAGCCACAACCACAGATCTTTTGGTGTTGTTGAGCATTTGAGTCTAGCTATGTGCACTGATCACCTCAACACCATGTAATCTGTCTTCTGCACAAACCACAAACTTTCAGTGGCTCATTACCTAGTGCACAATTTTCAAACTAATCAGTATGATTTACATCATACATCATCACTTCAGCTTCTTCCCTTGTGCTCTAGGCCAAATATTGTGCCCACCTTCTCTTTGGGAAGTGATTAAGTCATGAGAGAGGAGTCCCAATAAATTGGATAAATTTCCTTATAAAAGAGGCCAGAGAGGCCGCTGATCCACTGCTTCCAGTCCAGAGGTAGGGGCTTCCAGGCTGCCATTCCACTGCTCCCAGCCCAGAGGTAGGGGCTTCCAGGCCACCGTTCCACTGCTCCCAGCTCAGACGAGGTGAGCCACGCAGGTGCCAACAGCACCCCCACCCCATCGAAATGAGAAGACACATAAACAAGTCTCAAAACCAAACTTCCAGATCACCTACAGCAACCCCAAAGGGAAATGAGATGGAACACTCTGATACTCAACCACCTGGACTCCCTGAACTGGCAACAAAAGAGGATCTGGAAAAAATGAAATCAGAAGTAATATCTCAGATAACAGTAGAGATTGTGCTCATAGTGTAAGACATGATGAATAAATCTAGAGAGGAGCTGAGGAACATGATGGAATCCCAACATAGGAAACACATGGAATCCATAAAACAGATACAAACAGATTTCCAGGAGATCAAAAACTCCATTGAAAGTCTACATAGCAGAATGAGCCAATGTGAGGACAGAATTTCACATGTAGAAGATAAGATTGCAATTAGTGACCAGGAAAAGAAAAATTGCTTCAAAATTGTAAAGGACGAAGAGAAATCAATCCAGCAGCTGCTAGATGATGGAAGGAAGAATAACAGAATGATTGCAGTCAGTGAAGAAACAGGAGAGAGTGCAGATGACATAAAAACAGCTGTTCACAGAAGTAATGGCAGAAAATTTCCCAAGCAGAGGAAAAGAACTTGACATACAGATAAGGGAAGCATATAGGACTCCAACTAGTCTTGATCAGAAACAAAATCTACACATAGGCATATAATTGTTAAGCTTCCAGAAACCCAACAGAAGAACAAAGTTCTACAAGCAGTTAGAGAAAAGAAACAAATCACATACAAAGGAAAGCCCATCAGAATCACAGCAGACTTCTAAATGCAAACACTCAAGGAATGAAGAGCTTGGAGTGATGTATTCCAAGCTCTAAAGGAAAACAGCCTCCAACCCAGACTGATGTACCCTGCAAAACTATCTTTCAAAATTGATGGAGAAATAAGATACTTTCATGACAAAGAGCACCTTAGGAACTTCATGTATACCAAACCATCACTCCAAAAAGTTTTAGACAATATCCTAGGAAAAGACAATGAGGATCACAAACCCAGGAAGCACAGCAGAATGAACCCATCAGGCTCAACAAGAAATTAAATGCAAAGGGGGAGAATCCAACAAAAAGAAAAAGTCATGACAAGGATGAGTCAATATGTATCAGTTATAGCCATCAATGTTAATAGTCTCAATTCACCAATCAAAAGAAAAAGACTGGCAGAATGGGTCAAGAAGCAAAATACAACAATATGCTGCATGCAAGAAACACACTTAATTCAAAAGGAAACTCATAGAATGAAAGTTAAAGGGTGGAAAACAATACTCCATGCAAAGGGAACCCGAAAAAAAGCAGAAGTAGCTATCCTCTTGGCAGGTCAAGTAGATTTCAAACCAAGACTGATTAAGAGAGACAAAGAAGGGCACTACATCCTTGTAAAGGGAACAGTCCAAGAGGAAGAGATGACAATCATAAATATCTATGCACCAAACACTTGTGTGCCCAACTATATAAAAAACATACGAACAGACATGAAAAGTCATATATGCACTAATACAGTAGTAGTGGGGGACCTCAATACCCCACTGTCACAAATAGATAGATCAACTAGACAAAAAATAAGTAATGAAATGCTAGAACTCAATTGAACTCTTGAACAAATGAACTTAACAGATGTTTACAGAGTCTTCCACCCCACCAAATCAGAATACACATTCTTTTCAGGTGCACATGGGTCATTCTCCAGAATAGACCACATACTCGCTCATAGAACATGTTTTAGTAACTGTAAAGGAATTGAAGTGATCCCCTGTATATTATCAGACCACATTGTGATGAAATTGGAGATCCATAGCAAAAGAAACTCAAAAAATTTCATAAACATGTGGAAATTGAACAACACAATTCTGAATAACCAATGGGTCACAGAGGAAGTTAAAGAAGAAATCAGACAGTTCCTTCAATTAAATGACAATGACAATACAACATATGGGAATCTATGGGACACAATGAAAGCAGTCTTATGAGGGAAATTCATAGCAGTGAATAAATACACTTATTAGGAAAACAGAGTGAGCCCAATTAAACAACCTGATGCTGAACCTCAAGCTTCTAGAAAAAGAAGAGCAGGACAGACCTAAAGCTCACAGAAGGGAGGAAATTATAAAGATCAGGGCAGAAATCAATGCAATGGAGACTAAGAGAACGATACAAAAAATCAACGAAGCTATAAGTTGGTTCTTCGAAAGAATAAACAAAATTGACAAACCCATAGCCAACCTTATCAGAAAAAGGAAAGAAAAGGCCCATATCCATGCAATTAGAAGTAAAAAGGGTAAAATTATAATGGACCCAGCAGAAATCCAGAGGATCATCAATACCTATTTCAAGAACCTATATGCCAAAAGATGGACAACACAGAAGAAATGGTTATATTCCTAGATACATATGAATTACCAAAGTTGAACAAAGAAGACCTGAAAATTCTAAACAACTCAATATCAACCAATGAAATTGAAAACATAATTAAAAACTTTCCAACTAAGAAAAGCCTAGGTCCTGATAGCTTCACTGCTGAGTTCTACAAGACATTTAGAGAGGAACTACTGCCACTACTGTTTAAACTCTTCAATGAAATTGAAAGGGAAGCAATATTTCCAAATTCATTCCTGGAAGCAAGCATCACCTTGATCTCCAAAGCAGAGAAAGACCCAACTGAAAAAGAAAATTATAGGCCAATCTCACTAATGAACATAGATCCAAAAATCCTTAATAAGATAACGGCAAACAGAATGCAGAATATCATCAAGAAGATCGTACACCTTGTCAAAGTGGGATTCATCCCAGGGATGCAGGGATGGTTCAACATTCACAATCAATGTAATACACTGTATATATCTTTTCTTCAAAAGAATAAACAAAATTGACAAACCCTTAGCCAACCTTATCAGAAAAAGGAAAGAAAAGGCCCAAATCCATGCAATTAGAAATGAAAAGGGTAAAATTACAATGGACCCAGCAGAAATCCAGAGGATCATCAATACCTTTCAATGTCCAAGTAGCATCATGTGACATTCAGAAATTCTTGGCTCTGCTCCTTGATCTATAATTTTTTTTGAAAAATCACAGAGAGAAGGAAACGCCAGAGAAATTTAATTTGGAAGTCAAGTTGCTTTCCTCTCATAGGCTGCATAGCATATAGTTACTCCAGTAGTGTGAGTCTTGCTGAAAATTCTTGAACCATAAGCACTGTGCACTGTTCCCTCTCAATCTCTCTTTCCATCCTACACCTACTAATTTCACACTGATTGGAGACTTTGCCAGAGTCAAAGGTTCTTAAGGCTTAAGATTAGTCAGAATTACCAAGAGAACATGTTAATAATGCTGATTTCCAGGTCTCATCCTCCAGGCACTTAATTTGGGAGATATAAAATGGGGTTGCAAAATCTGAATTTTTAGGTAAAGATCAGTTGGTTCTGAACAGGAAGTCTAAGACACATTTGCTTACTGGCCTAGGTCAAGCTGACACTTTCTGAATCCTGAAGAGGGTCTTGCCTTTTTTAGCATCAGCAGGTGGATTTTTTCTTTTCTTTCATACCAAATGCTCAAGATTAAATGCTGTCTCCCAGCATTTAAAACATCCTAATGCCTTGTTGAAGCAAACAATATGTTCTGAGTTTGAAAAATTACTTTTCTGCAATTCAGTAACAATTTTATTTTCCATGTTATATACCTAAAGATATAAGGGTGCAAGAAGCTCTTGCCTGCCCTCAGGAGCTCGAAACAAGGGCCATCCATAGACATGAGCAGTTGGACAGCTTGATTGGAGAGTGAATGTAATTAGAAAAGGTGCCACTGCTGAGGGGTTAGGGAAGATCTCTGCCTCTCAATTTGTAAACAGAAATAAATAGACCACTCTGTGGAAACCTGAGAAGTCAGGTCTCCTGGGATTTGGCCTCCTTCTGGTTCCCAAAAGTGAACCATAAATTGACAGAAATGAACTCAAGCAGAGATTTCCATCATATCGTGGACTCCCCTCAGGTTGGAGATGATAGGGAAGGACTTTGAAGTTGTAGTGGCTTCCATGTCACTCAAGTGTTACAGGAGACCAAAGCCTTCAATTGAAAATTTGAGTCGGAGAGGGTTAAGGACATCCAGCTGGGCTTTCTTGTTCTTTCTTGGGCTGTATGAGGGGATTGACCTGTTCCTAGCCTTGTTCCCCCAGCCCATTTTCCTCCTGGGGATGGACTGTGGTTGAGTTATTGTGGAGATGGAAAAGTCTTGACCCTGAGAGAGTGACAGGTGAGAGAGTGACAGGTAAGATAGAGGTAGATCATTGTTCTCCATTGGATGGCTTGGGTGGTTCAGATGCCATGACTTCACCATCTGGGGATAAAACATAGAGGTGAACACTGTTTCAGATAATGGTCTAACTGCAAGACAAGATGTCAACACATAATTGAAGCTGGGCTTTAGAGAGTCCCTTCGCTTTTGAAACTAAAGACAGAAACATAACTGAATATATGTTACCATATGGCTAAAGGGAAGATTAAGGGATGTATTTCTGATGAATGAGGAGCTGTGATCTATTTTCTTATTATATTTATTTTTTACTTTAAAAATTTTATTATGAGATAGAAAAACTTTAAAGATTAAATTGACTTAGAAACAAAAGGAGATTTATTGTAGCTGATTTTCTAGTCATTTTCCCCAACACCAAGGATCAAGGAGACAATTTTTTGTTTTCTTCTTTTAAATATATATACATGCCTTAAATTTAGTCCTTGAAAATGAGATGGCTTTAGCTAACACAGGATTCTACTCACATTTAAGAATATAGTAATGAAACTGTAACCTTTGACAATGTCAAATCTGCAAGATGTGGCAAGATGCAGTGATTAATATTTACTGTGTAGGTACTTTCAAACTCAGTTGCCCTGAAATAACCCTAGAGAAATCACTATATGAAATTCTTACTTATCTTGTAACACTTTTAAAGTTTTACTAATACAATCTAGAATTAAAAAATAGGCAAACATGTCTCATAAAAATAGACAAAAATCTCTTAAGTCTTAAACTTCATGTGTGTCTATCAAATTATAATCATCATTTAGCAAAAAACTCCAGAAAAACAAAAACTAGGGGTGATTATTTTTACTGAAATTGATTTTACAGATTTGCTACTGGGTTGCTTTAATCATATATGCATCATGGTTTAATTTTTATTTTCAGCACACAATTTTAGAGATACATGAAACAAATCCAAGTACATATTATCTATGTGTGATTCAATATACCTTTTATAACCTGATTTGAATAAACAGATGCTTCTTTTCCAGCTATTCCCTAAAATAAATAAACATTGACCTCAGACAGGTCTTCATGACCCTACAGGACTGAAAATCAAGGACTGTTGTGGTGTTTATACTTCTTGGATTGGTAGAGCTCAGCTACCTGTGTAAGCAGCATGATGTGTCTATGAGTGACTTTGGAACATAACCTATGACTTGGCTTTGCTAAGGATGGAAATGCTTCATAAGCCTGTGGCCACACAGACCCCTGCTCACAACACATAGACAAGTTCTGCTTACCTCAAAACTATGCTCCAATGTTTGTTATTGATAGGGCATATAGGTTCCTGTTGTATTTCTGGTTGACCATGACTGAGTCACCAGGTCATGCTGATACATCACATGACTTTTCTACTGTGGTACTACTATGGATTGAATTGTCCTACCCTCCTCAATCTATGTGCAAAAGCTGTAATTCCCAGTGTGATCCTCTCTAGAGATACAGTCTGTAAGAAATAATTAAATTTGAGTGAGGTCTTAAATGTTGGGCCTTAATCTGAAACAACTACAGTCTTATAAGAAGAAGAAAGAGATTTCTTTCTTTTCATCATGTGAGGACACAGCAAGAAGGTGCTATTTGTGAGCCAGAAAGATGCCCTTACTAGAACCTGGTCAAGCTGGCACCCTGTTCCTCGACCTCCAACTTCCAGAATTGGGAAAGAATAAATTTTCATTCTGCAAACTGACCAGTGTATGGTATTTTGTTATAGCAGCGTGAACAGGCAGATATGGACATGAAACTTGGTAACAAGGGTTGCTGAGAGGACAATTTATTCTAACTGAAAGGATCTTGTCCTTCTTAGTCCACCCTGGAAATTTTATTTCTGTCCCTTCTTTCTTTGGTCTTACTATTATTCATACAAACACCAACCCTCATTCTGACACTAACATATAACATTTATGGAGCTCTCATTATGGGCCAGACACTACCTAAAGTTTATATAGTGCTTGTTATACAATAAGGTGCTGGTCTAAATTATTTAAAAATGTTAAACTTTAATAAAACTCAGAGAGATTGTTAATATTATCATCCCTATTTTACACCGGGAAAACTTATGTTCAACAAAAAAAGTTAATTAAGTTTCCAAGGTTGTGTAATAAGCATGTAGTGGGGGTCAGATTTGAACTCAAGCAAGTCTAGCTTCAGAGCCTCTGCTGTTAACCACTGTGCTGTGCAGCCTATGAAAATTTTAGGCAGTGTGTGGTGATACACACCTACAATCCCAGCACCCTGGAAGGGTGAGGCAAAAATATTTCAAGTTTGAGCACAGCCTGGACAATTTTGCAACTTGGTGAGACCCTGTCTCAAAATAAAAAATAAAAAACAGCTGGGGATGTAGCTCAGTGTGAAGGCTTTGGGTTCAAACCCCAGTACTAGAAAGGAAAGAAGGAAAGAAGGAAAGAAGAAAAGAAAAGAAGAAAGAAAGAAAGAAAGAAAGAAAGAAGAAAAAAAGAAAGAAAGAAAGAAAGAAAGAAGAAAGAAAGAAAGAAAGAAAGAAAGAAAGAAAGAAAGAAAGAAAGAAAGAAAAAGAAAGGCTAGTGGAGGAACTGAGGCCAAGAATGCCTGCATCAAACATTCAAATCTAACCCATCCAGTTCCAGGGACTTCTAGACTTTCCTCCCACATGAGTCTCCTGAAGATGACAGTGCTGGAGGCTGCTTTCCCTCTACAGAGAGTATTGAAGAAGAACCCCCATGTGAATGGCTGAAGTAGTCAATGGATCGTGAAGGTTGATGTGTGTGCAAGCTTGCAGAAGCAGGCAGAAATCTGTAGGTATGGGATGCACTGCCTACTTCGAACCATATACTTTCCCTGGGGACTTCCATCTCAGAGGTGGTGAGGGGATTCAAGTCTCTGGGGCCTGACTCAGACAGATTCCAAGTGTTTGGGAGTCAACTCTGCCTGAAGCTGGAACAACTTCTCTAGTTTGAAGTCTGCCTTGCACCTGCAGATTTTCCATTAAACTGCCTGCTGAATCAGGAATAATGATTCTCAGGAGGAAAAGATATTATTTGCATTTGAATTAATGTTGAGTTCAGAGTCACAGATTCCTCATCAAGAAGGATTTAGAGCAATTGCTGATATCCTGGGGATCTGTGACCAGCTCATTATTTTCATCTCACAGGGTAGTACTAGAATTTTTAATTTTTTTCCAGTCTTCTTTCAAAAGTTTGGCTCTTGTTATCCCCATGATCATAATTATAATAATTTTGAAACATCAGTCTGCTCAGATATCAAGGTGTTGAATAGATAATTTCACTTTAATGAATTTGTCTCATATGGGCTTATTTTCCACATCTGTCCTAAGCTGAATAGCTAACTGGTTAATATGAGAACTGTTCCGTTTCATTAGCTTCTCCCTGTTGATTTCCTTGAGGTGGAACTGATGTATTGCCAGTTGCAGGCCCTGTCAACTCTTTCCTTTTCAGCAAAGCATAGATCCAAATTCTATTCTATGACACTGATGCTGATGAAGAAGAATAAAAAATGAAATAGTCTGATCACCCAGATAAAATGCAGCATTCTATATCCTTGGTAGCTTCTGAGAGATTGGCAAGTGCTTATTATGGATGTCACAAACAACTGTACCTGAGGCAGTCTTGGGCAGGCTGTTCAAGGAAGGCCAGCCAGGGATGGTGAGGCAGAGGCATGGAGGGGAAAGAGGTTTGGCCAGAGAACTCACAAAGAGGGAGCAGATGGAAAAATAGAAAGCATTGTGCATGGAAGGGGAACCAGGAGTCTTTGGTGAAGTTCTTGAATTTGGGAATAAAAATGTCCAGCCTTTTAGGAAGGTCTCTTGATTGTTATGGTGAATAAGGAAGCCATTTTGGGAAGTATAAGATAAAAGAAATGGTGGATGACAGCCTCCTGGAAAGAGAAAGAGTGTGCCTCCTTAATGAGGCCCTAAGTGGAGTAAAGATGGAAAAGTGACAGGTTAGGGTGCTCCAGGCTCTGAGAGAAAATCTGACCAACACAAGATGTAGATGTATCATCTCTCACAGCAAGAAGGCAGAGAGTTCTTCAGGACTAGATTGTTCCATGATTCCATGTTATCCAGGACCTAAGTTGTTTCTGTCTTTCTGCTCTGATGTTCTTCTGGCATTGGTTTCTTTCTTAAGCTTTGTCTTCTCAAGGTTGTGTGATAATAATAAAAAATTGAGGCCCCATGCTTCCTTGCTCCAATTCAGGGAAAGGGGAGATTCTGTCTTCATTTGTTTAATTAATTAGTTTGCTTGTTCACATTTGGTTTTTTGAGACAGGGTCTCACTTTGTAGTGCAAGCTGGGCTTGAGGTCACTATGTAGCCTAGGCTGGATTTGAACTTCTGGTGATCCTCCTGCCTCAGCCTCCTGAGTGCTAGGATTATAGGCATGCACCACCATGCCCGGCCCTCTCTTCATTTATGAAAGAAAAGTTCTTCACCTAGAGTCTGGTTGGACCAATTTAGGTCTTGTCCCACCTCAGAGCCAATAACTAATAGCTGGGAAATGTCATGAATTGTCATTTTAATCCTGAGCTGGAGAAACAATCACTTCCAAGAGGCATGAATGATCCCTATCTCACTGCACAGAACAATGCCCAGACCCGGGCTGGAGATGGGGTTATTGTTCTGAGTGACATGTGGATGTGCAGAAATGAAGTGGCAACTGGAAGAATGAAGAAGAAAGGCCTAGAGTGTGTTAGTCAGCTTTCTGTTACTATGGCAAAATATCTGAAGTAATCAATCTAAGAGGAGGAAAGGTTTATTCAGCTCATGGTTTCAGAGTTTCCGTCCATGGTTACTTGGCTCTGTCACTTAGGGCCTGTAATACACAACACATCACAATGGGAGAGTATGACAAAAGAGGTCTGTTTATCTTATGGCAGCTGGAAAGCAAAAAAGAGAGAGAAGTATGAATGGGCTGGAGTCCCAATATCTCCATCATAGACACATGTATAATAACCTAACTCCCTTCCACTGTGTTCCAACTACTAGGTGCCCCATTACCTTCCTGTCATGCAATTGGTTTGGGTCCAAGCCTTTAACCACATGAGTCACTGAGGGATAGTCAAGACCTAAGCTATAATATGAAGTAACAGTGTCCACTAGGTTAATCTCTACAAGACAGAGTTGCCGATCTTGCTATGAACAATAAGGATTTTAGCTGATATCTACAGACCCCAGAAGTAGACAAGAGTAGACTGGTCTCCTAAGAATTTGAGATCAGGTGCTTTTGCTCAGTTGTATATGAATTCTACAAACAAGAAAAAATGGAAATGAAACCAGAAAATGGAAAGCAACATTGAGAACTCAAGCAATTAGAAGGAGTTTGTGTGTGGGTAGGAGGCTCTACGCATAGGGTATATTGGGTGTGTGATGTAACCCATATCCCATCAGTTTTTAGGCGGATGAAGCCAGGACCCAGGTGTACTTTGTGACACTCCAGTACCCTGCGGACCTTAAATATTCAATGAAAAGAAAGAATGAGGACTGATCCTCAGTCTCTATGGCTTATATGAAGAGCCTTCTTGTATGGTAAAGCTACCTTTACAGCATAAAACTCCTTTGTGCACTTTGTTAATTTTTATACTCTTCATTTCAAGTGTGCTCTTTGTTTCTCTTAATTACTCAGGAATGTTTCTTAATTGCCTTTTTTATGTTCTTTTCAGTTTACCTTTTGGGATTAATAAATGAGGATTTTTTTTTTTTTTTTTTTTTTTTTTTAGCTAAAGCTTTGGTATGCATGAGAAAAGAGTCACCTTTTCCCAGATTATGACCCACTGGATTACCAGGGTAAAATTATAAGTAGCTGTGAAATGGATGACAGCTACCCTAGGAGTTTCTGGATGTGGGCAGAATCTCGAGGTAAGTTTCACTGGGATAAGCCCGTGGCAGCACCTGTCCAGTAAGTGCTGAGACCTGGGTCTTATGAGAACCAAAGCTTTACATTTGGGCTCAGAGAAAGCAGTGGCAGCAGGAGAGAGCCATCAGTGTCAGAAGAGGAAAGAACTTACTGTCTTGAGCCAGGTTTGCGGGCTGGCTGAAGAAGAAATGATCTAGAAGACGAGGACAGGTGCTCAGATCCCTGAGAACAGCAAAGAGAGAGGAGGACAGTGCCATACTTTGACTTTTATGTCTCCCCAGAGGCCCATGTGTTCGAGGGTTGGCCCCAGGGCAGTGTTTTGGGGATGTGGTGGAACCTTTAAAGATGGATTGTGGGACCCTGGCCTCCCCTTCACTCTCTTTCTGTTCCTAGCTGTGAACTGAGTGGTTTTGCTCTGTCACAGGCTTGTAAGGATGTGCTTGCTGCCTCACCACTGGGTCAAAAGAAGTGAATTGGTCTCAGTCATGGATTGAGACCTCTTCAAGTGAGCCAAAATTAGTATTTTCTCTTTATACGTTGGTTAGTTGGGTATTTCTTATGCTAATGAAAAGCTGACTAATACAGACAGACTCAAGGATATACACAGTCTTGTGGCCTGAATCCTTGTACATCTTCCTGCCTCTAAAGTGGCAGCCTTGGTACGGGCTGTAGGAACATGCCTATGTGGCTATCCCTGGGCCCACCAAGTCCTATTAGTCATGCAATAAACAAAGGTGACACTGTGACCAGCAAGAAATGAGCAGCCAGGCCAGTCCAGAAAGAACGAAACTCCTTCTGGGGAATAAAAGAGGGAATTTGGAGGACCCTGGTGAAGGGAAATGGAAGATTGAGAGGAATGGAAGGTACTGAGCTAGTTAGTGGTGAAGAGGCTGCTAAGTTGGATAGCATTCTACCTTCAATCCAGTTGCTGTGTAAGAGGGGTCTTGGTTGTGTGACACCCTCCAGATCCTGCCAGTTTGTAGGGGGATGAAGCCAGGACCCTGATGTGCTCTGTGATACTCCAGTACACTGTGGACCTTAAATATCCAATGAGAAGAAAGAATGAAGACTGAGCCCCAGGTCTCATGAAGAGCTCTCTTGCTTAATAAAACTACCTCTTGGCATAATGTGAGAGCTGTCTAATCTCTCCTTCTCCGTCCTTTGGGACCAGACAAGACTATCCTTCCTGAGGGCTGTCCTGGACATTGTGATATTATAAGATGTTTAGCAGCCTCTCCAGCATCTACTAGATGCTCTTCACTAGTATCTTTCCTCCCCTACTTGTGACAACCAAAAGTATCTCCAGAGCAACCAATTCTCCCTTGTGAGACTTGCATACTCAGTTGAGAACAACTGCTCTAGAGTGAAGCTGGAGTCATGTGGTCAGGAATTGTGGGGTTTGTCAGATGTGATGAGCAGCTTCATCCTGAGAGGCTAAGAGACTGGCAGAGGCAGCCATGGTTTAGAACCAAGAAGCTATCCAGATGGAAACTTTAGCCATGGCCACTTTATGGAAAAAAGAACAGAGAGAACCATTGAGAACCAAATTGTATATAACTAAATATATGAAGGTGAACAAAATCCTTAGGCTAAAAAGCAAAGCAAAAACAAAAAATTCTGATAATAAAACTGATAATGGGACCACAAATAGTTATGTACCTGGGAAGGGCTAGGAAGTGTGGTAAACACCACTGATAAGCACCTTATAATCCTACAAACATCTTGCAGGGGAGGATTGCTTTCATCCTATAAATGATGACTGTGAAGGTCAGAGTGGTCCTGTGACTTCCCAAGGTCCTGCCATTATTTGTGGCAGAGGCCAACTAAACTCAGGTCTGTCTGACTCCACAGCTCGTGCTGTTTTCCCCACAACACATTACATATGATCAGAACGTAGAATGTGTGGGGAGTGTACGTGTGTGTTCCACAAACACTACGTGAGATCTTAATTATCATGTGACACTGTGTGTTATATACACACGTATTATGTATATGTACAGGCAGAAACCTTAACTATAAGATCACATAGCAGTTCAAAAAACACACAAGGTGGCTAGTATTCACTACCAGGACCTCTGACCCCTTCATAAGGTGGGGTTCCTGAGGCCTGAGACTTCTTGAGCTCCTTTTCATTAGAGGGAGGAGGAGAATGAGTGCCCATAGCTGACCAATTGCTGTGGTAGAGAAGGGTCTGTGGACAGGAAGGGGTTGGAGGTGGAAGGAGTCCTGGCTTTCTAGGGACCTGAGATGAAAGTTTTCTGAAGCAGGTTCTTGAACTTTCACATGTAGAGATATCACTCCTGTCCTTATTAAAATGCAGGTTCTGATTAAGAGCCCAGAACGGAGCACTGCTGCTGCTGCTGCTGGCAAGGCATCCTCGGGATAGCCAGTCTAGCAGTATCAGAGAGGAAAAAGTTCATTCCTCTGAAAGTGTCTTTGTGAAGCAAGCCCATAGAAAGGACCCTAGCAGACCAAGGAAACAGTGCTGGATGACAGGTGCAGAGGCAGGGAGCAAAGGATAAGTAAGACCTTCCTCACAGGGAGACAGATGATCAGAAAGGGTGGGGAGGGGGCCCAGTGTGTCTTGAAGTGTTAGCACACAAGAGAAGAGTATTGGAGAAGTTTGTAAAATTACAACTCCACACAGCAGGTAATAAACTTATGGAACTGTAGTAATTACCTGTAAACTTTAGTAAAGATAGAACATATAAAATGCTGTAAATAAAATAGTAAATTGTATACTTGAAGTAGGTTGCTGAGAAAAGCAAGGGTATGTTGGAACACCTCCTTTAACTTTGGAAGTTGACACACATGTGAGCTCTGTGCTTATGGGTTTTAAATCAAAAGTGAGGATTTATGATTCACCAAAGGATTTTTATTTTTCCTCTCTCTCTGTCTCTAGGTAGAAGAGAGCCTGGAAAATGCAGCATGGATGCTAGAATATTCTTATCTCTAGGACTTTGGGATGTTTCTGAGAACAAAGTACTAGATATGTAAAGTGAGGCCTGCACTGGGTAACCTAGCGTCTGTGGCTCTTCCCTCAGGCCCTACCCTGGGCCAAATCCTCAAGTCATTCTGGTAGGTGCAGGATATGTGGAGGTGGAGTAAAGACCTGCTGTGTGGTTCTGTGCACTGGGGCTAGACGTTTGGAGCTCAACCTCTGCAGGCTAACTCTATTTATTCTATTGCATTAGCTCCTTTGCTGCCTTCCTAAGGTGGCTGGTAGGATGTATCTTTAAATGTCCTGGTAATTGCATCTACTAAATTCACTCATCTGTTCTATAAATATTTATCAATTGCTATGTGATGGGCCCTAGGTAAATAAAAGTCAGTGAAACACTTTTCTACTCTCATGGAACTTACTATGGAGTGGAAAAAAGATAGGCAGCAAAATTAGTAAGCATACACTCTTTTTCTCTTTATGATCTCTTATTAAAGAAGTGGTGGAGGGGCCGGAATTTAGCTCAGTGTTTCTGCCACCTGCCTCGCAAGTGCAAGGTCCCGAGTTTGATCCCCCGTACCAAAAAAAAAAAAACATGGTAGGAGGAATAGTGAAGTGATCCACACCCAGGGACATACTCCGATTGGATAGGTCATAAAAGGTGCCTCTAAGGAAATGACTTTCAAATTAAAATTTTGAGGATGAGTGAGAGTCTGCCTGGTAAAGAGGGAGGAGAAGGACATTTTGTGGGCATGGGAAGATGCTAGAGCAGGGGGGAGCTTGGAGGGTTGATGGTGGTGGTTCTGATGACTAGGGTTAGGACTTTTGTAACTTGAGAGATGCTTCCTAAGTGGAAGTCCAGTTTTCCTCCTCTGTACACTGGACACCCACCAAAAGCTTTTGAGCACGAAGGAGTATGCCTTCATTTGTTCTAGAGCTCAGGACTAACCCCAACCCCGAGATGCAGACAGCACTGAGGATGGAGTTTGGATCTGGAAAGCTCAGCTGCACAGTGGGCACCTAGCCATAGGCAGGGGCATCAAGTGATGGGCAGGGACATGGTCAATGGGCAGGGCTTTGGCAGGTGTCCACTGGCCTGGTTGCTAAGAGTTCTGTGTTATTACCTCACCTGTAAGGCAAAAGCTGACTTTGTGACAAAAAAGAAGATTGGCACAGACATGTGAATCATAAAAGAAAAGAGCTACACATCTCCATTGCTCAGCTCTGGGACAGTGTAGGAGTGTGTCCCACACAGAACACTCAGGCATGTGTTGGAAATTCAGTTTTATGCTTACAGAGCCTTCTTCCAGGAATAGCTAGTAGAGTGCTGTGGAGGTCTTAAAAACTATTTTATATTCCAGATTCTGCCACCTGCATATATTCCCTCAGGTTTGAGTGATAATTTAAGTTATTATAGACAAAAATGATTAGCCTTTTAGTGTAGCTGGTGGATCAAGCTGGGAAAAATGTTTTAATGGCTTACCAGGATGAGTAGTAAAATCATTTGCTTTGTCTCTTCTTTTAAAGAAATCATTTATAATGAATTTACTTTGAAGGAAAGGAATTCACATTATTTTCATTTATCTTGGCCCTGAGCTAGAAATCTCTTATAGAAAGGAGGCTGACCTCTAGCTCTTTCTACTGCTTTGTAGTTAGACATCAGTGAGGGATGAAAGGGTTGAAGTCTTACACCAGGAAAGGAAAATCTTTTTGGTTTTAGTTTGTAGATTTTCTAGACAAGTTTTGAGGGGTTTCACTTTTGCAGTCTAGAAAAAAAGGGAAAAGTGGAACTTGGCATTCTGCTGTACAGTTATTATCCAAAGAATTCACTTTTCATACGTTAATTTTGGCTTTTCGTGACAAAGAAATTCTTATACTGTGTGATGTTCTCTCTGCATCTACTCACCCTCTGAAAAGATGTCACCAAGCTGGACCCTGCAAAGAAAAGATGACATTCAGTATTTGTCTCCACAGGGGGACCATAGATCAGGTTGGAAAAACTGAACTGCCAAAGACTGCAAAGTCAGCACAAATGAGGATTTTGTTTAACTCTATCCAAAAATTTTTCACATTTATTTCTTTTCAAAGCAGACTGGGAAAAAGTTGGGGCAACGGTATCATTGTAGCTACTTTGGTGTGAGAGTTTCCCCATCAATCACCACAGACAAGAAACTTCTCCAGATACTGTCATGTCTTGGAGGTGAAGGAGAAAGTTAACTACTCTGATGGGTTGCAGTAACATGCATGGGAGTTCAGGAGATGGCCTGAGTCCTAAGGCCTCCATCTTCCTGTGAGACCTTAGCTCCAGAGTGAAGACATCAATAGATAAGTAGACAGTTGAGGAGCTCAGAAGAAAAGGATTGTCTGTCATACACAGGAACCGTGTTAGAGAAGATCTCTGCTTATTATCAGTGATAACAATAATTAAAGGGCTTTGGAACTTCACTGGTCACCACTGCACTGTTTAATAGTAATTATTGGGTAATTACATATTATTATGGCAGAGATATATAATTATATAATTGTTATTATTAAGTACGATGCTGGCCACTGTGTTTCCAATCCCTTCTTCATTTGTGGGGCCTCTTTGGGCATGGTAATTGAGATAATTAGGGATATGGTAGGGAAGAGGGAAAGTAATTGGGTGAAGGCATGCTTGCTTGGCTCACAAGAACAAAGGCTGAGGAGACAGAACCTTAGGAATCAGTGACATCTATAATGGAGTGGTTTGCTTGGCATTTCTGGCTGATCTGGGAGATAATTATTCTCAAAGAATTTGTCACTGAATGTTTTGGCTTCATATTTTTCCCACTGCCTTTGCAGAGAGCCTGACTGTGACACTGCACCAAGGCAATGTATGTGATGTCCCTGCCTTGGTCTTCTCTTCGTGAGGGTACCTGGGGACAGCGGGAGAATGGGATGAGGGAGAGTGAAAAGAAGAGGATTACCAAAGACAGCCAGACCTGGAAGGCACTGTCTTAAGTTCTGTCCCTTGGTGCTATTTTATCGATCCTCTCCACAATGCTCTGAGAGGAGGTAATGTGCTCTAATGGATGGAGCTTGAGAGACACAGTGTCACATCCAAGTGGCAGCTCTTGTGCTGTGTGCTCCTAGGGGCAGCTTCATGTCACTTCATGTGTCAAGTGGAAATAATGACGCTCTGCCTTTGAGGTGGCTGGGAGGATTGGACACTGTGTGCAAAGCACCCGCAGCAGCCCACCTGGCATGAGTGTGTAGTAAGTGTGGGCCACCGGGAGAAGTAGCAGTGGACATTGTCTGCCTTTCTTTTACAAGTGACTCAGACTCAGAGACAATGCAAAGCCTGCCCTAGGTCACCATAGCTAGTACATGGCAGATCCGAGGTACAAACGCAGGTCTTTTCATGTTGGTGCTAATCAGATACCAAGAGACTCTGGTGACCCTTAACAGACTCCTCTCATGGAAGGGCCTTCTGGGAGCTGTGTGGTGACAGCTGAGACTGGGGCTTCAGCATGGTGTTTAGTGGAGCACAAGTCAAGCCGAGGCTTGTTTGCTTCTGTCTTAAGTGTTGCCCAGGTCACAGGGAAGGAGTTGCTAGGCAATGCCTGGGAAGCTTTCCACAGGCGGTTAGACTCTGTCAGAGAACAGGGTGGGTTTGGTGGGAAGAGCAGAGCTGATGAGGCAAAGGCAGAGCAGGGGGTGTGAGTCTGAACACTTCTCACACTCTACGAAGCTTCCTTTCTGGAGGTCTGAGGTGATTGCTAAGGAGAAAAGTCATGGCAGTTTTCAAAATGGAAATAATGCCTTAACTCATAAATAACTCAATTTCTTATTCACAAACAAATGTTCAGTAGGAGCATTAAAAAGATTCATAAATAAAAGCTAAGAAGAGACGCACCATTAAGAATAGGAGAAGGTCCACGTCGATGAATTACTCGAAGACCGCTCTTCCTGGAGAGAAAACCATTCAAGATTAGGTTGATAAATGAAAAAAAAAAAAAAAAGGATAGTAAGCTTATAAAATTGAGTCTTTAAAACTAAATAGTAAGTCTCCATTTGTTTTCCCCTGAGAACTGATTATTCTAAAACATTTGCATTTATTTATTTATATTCCTTTCAATAGGAAAGAGTAAGATGGTAGAGTTAGTCTCTCCAAGTATAGGTAAAGTTACATAGCAAAATAAGGTTCTTAAAATATGGCTTTCACTTCCCTAAACTAGTGCTTCTAAAGTCTGTGATTAACATGACTTTTCTCTAATTTTTGGTCTAATATGCATACAAAAAATTCAGTCTCCCCAGAATTGGAACACCAATTTTGATTTCCATAGTTTATTATGTAAGATAAGGTTGGTGTGAACAGGTGATATATTTAGGATTGAAATGTGTAACTGGCCCAGGATGGAGGAAGTTGAAGGATGGTGTGGTCATTTTGGGTAGATTAATACAGCCAGATGTGATGAGCAATGGGTATTCTCAAGTAGCATTTGACATTTGGTTATCTTGGCCAAGTCTGAGTCACTTTGGCAGCATTGAGTCATACTGTGTCAGGAGGAAGAATCACCTCTGAGCTACCATCATACCCAGGAAGAGGTTCCTCAGCCCCAGGTGAGTTTTGCTTGTTTTGTCCTTTGGTATAACCATGGGTGAGCTGGAGGAGGATGGGCTTCATTTTGTTGGATGACTGCTTGATGATTTAGTGACCACGTTAGAGGTATGACCATAGCAATCTGGGGCCAACAGTATGAAGCCTGGGTTCTGACCTTGACCTACAGTTAGGGTGATCATGTACTGTATCATTCAGGCCAGGACTTTTGCCTTTTGAGAGCCAAGAGGGGCCCTTTAATGACTAATATGGGACAACATGTGTCAGTGGAACTTCCCTGGGACAAACTGATAGATACTGCATGTTGGCCTCTGTAAGTCTCTTAGCCTTTTTGAGCTCTATTTCATCAATTAAAAAAAAAAATAAAACAATAACAAGAGAAAAATCTGTTCTGTCTTTCTCAAAGGCTTTTAGGCCTGCATGAGATAATAAATGTGGAAAGTGTTTTAAAAACAAGGGATCATTTTACAGGTTCACAGGTTATTTCCAGAAGTTCAAAAAGGAATTCAGAGGCACAGCAATAATTTATAGTGCTAAACCTTGCAAACAAGCTCCAAGAGTTCCAATTTTTTATTGCAAAATAAATGGATCCATTGTTAGTCTCTTAACCCTTGTATACTTGAGAAGCCAATGCCATGGTGGATTTATGTTTTGGTGTAAAAAGTGACAGCTACTCAATGTCCTCATTTTCCTCTCTTGATCAGAGAGTGAAGAAAATAAGTTTCTTAGTAGCGTTCTGAGACTCCTAACAACAGTCACAAGAATTATCATCTGAAGCCAAGGAATGACATCTAGTTTGAGGTTTTAGTGTGGTTTTAAAAACATTTAGAGAATGACTAGCTATCTGTAAGCTTCTCTGTCTCTGCTTATGACTATTTTGGTGGTCTCTAAGAGGCAATAATTAAAATATCATTGCTTTTGGGCTGTCTCATTTCTTGTTAATGCAAAGCCTAAATATGTTTGCCTGAGCCTCATCAGAAGAATGCCACTGGAAGTGTGGGCTATGTGACCTCACCCTTATAGTACAAGGGAGGCTCTGGAGGTATCTTGAATCCCAGAGCCTGATTAATTCACTGCTGTAAACAAATGATCTAGACTCAGAGATAGAAGCTGGGAAGTTAAGGTCAAATATATATGCACATATTAGGAAACCTGTTATAATTACATGGTGGAAGTACACTGTCTTGGCAGCCAAATGTTGATTAATGTTAATTTTAGGGTAAACAGAGGAAGAGAAAGACAGGAAAAGCCAGTGGCCACCAAGGCTAAAAATATTCTTGAGTTGAGACTCAGCATCTATGCTGTACAACATGATAATTACTTCTGAGTGGTGATTACCTGTTCTTACATAATTAACTTTGGGGTTCATCTGGATTGCCAGTGTTGCTGTCCTAGAGTGGACCAATCCCTGTGATTCACAGACCACCAAACTAAATCCAGGAACACCTGCATACGCAGTGATTTCCCCACTGCCCATTTGGAATCAGTGTCTTTTCTCTCTCGGTTACAGGACAGATAGTGTTTATTAGAGACTAAGTCTGTTGGGAAGGTAATAATAGTGGCAAAACTGTCGATACTTGTCTTGTCAAGAGTGATGTGATTTGGAAAAGAGATTCCAAGGAACTTGCATCTTCTTTTAATTAAAGCTGCTTAAAGAGCCTTTCCATCCTAGAGTCTTTCTCTCTGGCTCACTTGGGAAAGCCCAGAAAAGAAAATGTTAATCAGCCCTTCAGCATTCTGGCACTGATTAGCACAAGCTGAATCCAAAATAAAGAGATAGTGAGAGACCCAGAGCATCAAAAGAAGGATCCTTAAGGCTGTGAATGTGAAATGAAATTTACTACTTTAAACTCAAACCGTTGAAATGAAATGGAAGTGGAGGGTCAAGAGGAGGAGAGATTAGTGTGCCCATTTCTACCTCACTGACCCTCCCTCTGAGACTTGGAGAGGCTGCAATCAATCACACATTTTCTAGAGCAGATATTGGTGATTACTTATAAACAGCTATCCCTCCCTCCCAACCTTCTCAACAGAACTGTGTCTTTACTGGCAAGTCCACCTCCACACTGTTGTACACCCTGGAAGATAATCATAGCCATCTGTGTTCCTGTTTAGGCATTTCTTCAGGTAGGAATGTGTGGTACAGTTTTGGCTAGGGACCTGTGAAATAATTTTGCTGGCAGATAGGGTCACTGGAAAAAGGTTTGGTAGTTTGCTTATAAAAATGACCACCAACCTGGAGATGTAGCTTACTTAGCATGTGCACTCAAGATTCAATCCCCAGTATGATACACATATGTGCATTCTCTCTCTCTCCCTCCCTCCCTCCCTCCCTCCAGGAAAAGGCTACCAGTTTCTTCTGCTGAATGGGGTGCCAGCGTCTGCCATCTTGCTTCCATGAAATGAGTTACCTTGAATACTTGCCAATCACTTTAGGAGGGCAGAGCTGAAAGACAGAGAAATTTTGCTCACTTAGTATGTCAAGGAGCCCATGAATTACATATTTGGGAGCTTCCCTGCAATGGAGCTTCTGACTATATGAATAACTCCCTTATTGTTTATGGTAGCTGAGTCAGAGTTCTTGTTACTAGCAGTTGAAAACATCCCAGCCAATATAGTACTTTTCTAGACAAGTTATATATCTTTTATATATATAAAAGAATTTATTTATTTAAGATTTAAAATATATAAAAGATTTTATATATATTTTATATATATAAAATAAATATATTTATTTTATATATAATTTCTCTGTCCATGTAGGAAGCCTCAAATCCTTATGAAGGTGCCTTCTGAACCTCCTCCCACTCCCCGGTAGACAATGCACAAGATTAATAATAAGCACTATAATAGTCACTTACATTTGTTTAGAATGTATCTTTTACTGTGACCCTTTATAATAGCTCTATGAAGCAGGAGAGATGAATATTATTATTCTTTTTTTCATGATCAGAAAACTAACACAAGAAAGTAAATGACTTATATGACACGTCTCATAACATATTGCTAGAGCTAAAATATAAACCTAAGTCTGGCAAAGAGAAAGTTTTTGACATTGAAAAAGAGTAAAAGTAAGAAAAGACAAAAAGCATAGACTTTGGAGGCCACCAAAAATGGGTTTAAATTCCCTCTCTACTTCTTTTGACAGTAGGGTCTTAGACAAGTTACTTAATTCTCTCCAAACTTTGGCTTCCTCATCTGTAAGATGATAATGATATGACTCTTTAATAAATATATGAGAAAATACATTCAGGATTTGACATATCACAGATTATCTTCTCTTAAACACAGTTCACTCATTATGAAAAAAAAATTATGTTAACTCTGTCCTTGCATTTTTTTAAGGGCAAGATGGGCAGCCATGAGTCCAACTAAAGGCAAGGACTAGATAGAGCTAATGATTTCTAGAAATCTTTCAAAGTGCAAAAAGAAAGGAAAAATGAAACAGAAGATTAACACTGAAAATGGTACTGGCCAGTTGGTAAGCCAAACGACATAAAACAAGATGCTGCATTACTAAGAGGGCTGGGAAATTTATGTGGAGATGAAAATAAAGGCATAAAAACAGGGATCTGACAATGTACAAGTATGGAAGAAAAAAAGCTGGGGGCCATACTGGTAAGCAAGTTAAATATTAGTCAGTTTCACTTTGTTCTCATTAAGAAAAAGGCAACTGTATCCTTGGAATTCATAAACAAGTACCTAGCATGTGGGACTGAGTTGATCATCCCACTCTGACCAGCCTCTGTCAGGCCCCTAGAGCTCTGCATTCTCAAGTGAGATGGAGTGGCCAAGGAGGAGTTGAAGAAAGTGAACAGAAGGCAAATGAAAATGACTAGAGGTTTAGAAAGTAGGATTGAAGGAACAGCATTGATTTCTCCTATAGAAATCAGGGCAGCTAGTGTGTAAGGGGTATTTGGTTGAGGTCAAGAATTGCCTCCTTCCTTCTATATCCTTGACAGGTGTCTGTAAATATCAGGTTCGCAGTGAGCATTTACTAATGGTGATACCGGTTTTAAATGCCTTCTGAAAATTTAGTGTGAACATTATGAATAACTTTGTGACAGCAAGCAGCAGAGGACCTAGAATATAAATCATAAACTCTTCTTTGTAGAGGATTCTGTAGAAAGACTATAAATTTTATTTTATGCTCCTGTATTTAAGCCCTCAAACAAATTAGGCCAAATGAAAGAAAAATCAGTATTTAAAAATATACAGGTAGGCAACTGGCTTCTGGGTTTATATCCCTGTTTTGCTACTGCTAGGTCTGTAAATTTGGGCTTTCCTTAGTCTTGCTGGGCCTCAGTTTTCAGTTTTCTCATCTATAAATTGGGAAGAAAAATGGGACTCACCCTTATAGGGTTGTGAGGGTTAAATGCAATAATCCCTATTAATTCATTGTGCTTAGAACTTCCAAATAAGCCAATGCACATTAGCTATCATTATGGATTAGGTAGAGAGTATGAATTTCTTCATTTTGGGAGATGCCTCAGAAATTGCTTACTCTTGATCCATCCTGGTCTGTTCACTCACAAAAGCTGCAGCGATCCATGCTGAGGCATGTTTCTCTATGACTTTGTCCCATCCAGACTCCTCTTATCTAGTAGCTCCTATTCCCACTCACCTCCAGCCACCTGAAGAGGAAGGAGGAGTGGCTGCTCTTGTCACATGGCCCTAACTCTCCTGTTTGTAAGGCAGAAGAGTGCATCCCCCGCCCCCCAACACACACTCACAGGCCCTGACATGGGCTGCTTTTCCTACCACAACTCTTTGTTGGAAGAATTTCCGCTAAGACACAACAGACCAGGACTCAGTTGGTGGGAGTCTGTAGAGCTAGTTGGTCTATAGCTTTGGTGGTTGAGGTCTCTATTAAAACTGGCCATGTGGGCCAACTTGGTCTCCAGAAAGGGGCAGTCAAAAGAGATCTGACAACTGAGAGTTAGCTGTCAAATGCCTCCTAGTTCCCTGCAGTCTGCCTTTAAGGCTTGAACATTTTCGGGACAGCACCTCCTCTGTGACTTGAGCGGCTACTATGAGCTGTTTAGTTCTTTGAAACCAAATGACCCTTGCACTGGACATTGGCCCACATCTCTTCTGTCAGGCATGAGAAGCCACTCAGTAAATGTTGATAATGATGACAAGTATGATGACTAGGAGCACAGGGGGACTACATAGAAAATCCACTGTAATGTGTAAATTCTTCTTAGACACTACTGTTCTCTAGAGAAGTCACCCAAGTGGCTGAACTTTTCAGCATCACCCTGAATTAATGGCTGGTGAACAGGTGCACCTTTAGTGACCCCTGTTTTTTGGATGAGAGGTATAACTTCTGCTGCAGTTTCTATAGCCTCTTCTCCCTCTCTGCCACTTACTCTTCTATCCTGTCCCCGTTTGTTTAGTGTTTTCTACCATAGCCTTTGTTACCTGGCTTCCATCGTTCAGTCAAACTCTGGCTCCTTCAATCTGATACTTTTAAAGCTTACAGCTTTGCTAATTAGCATAATTAAGCTACCTTTAGCAATTAAAAAAATAAGTGGAGTTGCATCTTTATTGGAGATTTGGTTCTAAAGACAGTATGTGAGACAAAAATTGAACAAGCTCGAAATATCCTGGGAGCCTGAGACTGGAAGATCCCATTTGAGTCCAGCTTGGGCAACTGACTTAGCAAGATCCTGTCTCAAAATAAAAAAATAAAAAAGGACTGGGAATGTAGTTCAGTGTGAAGGTCCTGGGTTCAATCCTCAGTAACATACTCATCCACACACACCCACATACATGGAGGGGAGAGAGAGAGAGACAGAGAGAGAGAGAGAGAGAGAGGGAGAGAGAGAGAGGACCTTATGTCATCTGAAAGGGGATGGCAGTTTGTTTGCTCTGTGCACAGAGATCTGTACAGTAATACCTGTGTATACATGTTTAATCATACACACAGTATTGCAGAGCACCTGATAAATAGTTTTCAATAAAATAAATTCCCTGCTTCCTCCTTTCTTCACTCCTTCCATCTCTCTCTTTGCCCAGGAAGTAGGGAGATCTTTTCAAATGGAAAGAGGAATCAGAGATGGAGGGAAGTGGGAGCAAAGGGAGAGAAAGACGATGAAAAACAAAAGAATTGAACAAAAACGGAGATGGAGCTTTTGCAAGTGGGAAGAGGATCAGGAGATGGAAAGAGCAGGGAGGGAGAGTAGGGTATGGGATGAAAAATGAATTAAGCTGTGCTATGTCCATGTACCACTTCCCCACGGTGAATGTAACCATGATGTCCTGCAAACATATGCTAATAAAAATAACATTTTGTAAAAAAGAAGTTAAATGCATGCACCGGCACTGTGCTCTCCTGCATTGTCCATATTTCCTGACCCTAGGGATTCCCAGTGAGGATGAAGCACTGGTCATCTCTACTCTATGTGGAAGGCTCCATTGCATCCCTTCCTCTTTGCCTCTTTCCTGCAGATGCTTCTGCAGCATCCAAGGTAAACACTCACCTGAGACCTAATCAGGAAATGAAAAGGAAAAATGAGGAGCTGGGAAAGATGCTAAAATAGTCGATGATCTACCTGGGATACCTCCTCTTGCCCACCCAGACAAAGACAGGTTGTGAAAAGGAGAGACAGAGCCGAGTGGAAGGGCAATTGGAGGCTCCCCACCCCTGAATCGTTTCACCTGCAGCCCACAGCTTTGAGGGCTGAGTATTAAAGAGACAGCTGGAGCCTGGTTTTTGCCACGCATGGCTGAGTTTCACATTGGAAACTGGCATTCCCTCTGAAAACTTTAGCTCACCTTTCAAAGATCAGTAATGACATCCCCAAGAATAAGAATGCTCTTGTGCCCACGGAGAGCAGAATGACTGTCTGTGTATGCCTTTAAGTTCAGCACAACTGACTTTTTAAATAAAAATCACCTAGCCTGGTTTACCATATGTCTGATGAAATACTGTAAAAATGCAGTGCAGATCTTTGCCATTCACTCTTGAGCAAATACATCTGCTGTCATATCTCAGAGCTATTTATTTCTCTTTATTTTAAGTGTGCCCAATGCCATCCATCCAGATGTACATCAGATGCACAAGTAAAAATGGAAAATAGTTTCTCAATTATTTGAACATTTATATTTTATTTGTAACACAGAATGGATAAAATGTTTTGGAAAATAAGAAGATAGAAAATTCAGGAGAAAACAGGCCAAATGTAGATCTAAGAGTTGGGACCCTGATCAGGGCCTTGGCGATGCCTTTTGAGCCTCGCCCTGTGTCATCTGGTGAGCCCCAGCGCCACTCACTGACTATTTTCCTGACTTGATCCACCTTGACACAGGATGATCAGAGAAGTGGGAAAAACAAACACCAAATACCAAAGAGCAGTTCAGAAAGAGGGTTTTCTGTGTGTGTGATATCATGCATCATTATAAGTCTGGTGCCTGGCTTGTTAGTGGCTTCCAAGAGGATTGCAGGCCAGTGATTCTGAAGCTGCTACCCTGTGAGCTGAAACTGTGCCCCAGGTGGGGGGAGGTAAATGGAACAAGGCCAGGAAGCTCCCCCCTGCTCTGAGGTCAGCAAATGCCCCTTTGTCTTTTGGGAGTGAGTGTGGTCAAGAGGCTGGGACATGTCACTATTGGCCCCTCGTGGTGGCTGTAGCTTGCTGCTGGCTGTCCTGGTCTCCTAGCAGCATTTTAACTTCCCATCTTCCTGTGTGGCCTGGCAGCATCCCTAGACTGGCCAGGCTTTCAGTGTCCCTGGAGGCCATGCAGCTCTGTAACAAAGAGGAGGGCACTTTATGCTGCCAGTGTCACACAATAGACTGCCCAGTGTCCAGGAGAACAGTTGCCCTCAGATTGGCCCTGGTGCCACCCTGGCTTGTTAGCCTCCTTCACAGGGAAAGGAGGCTTGGATTTGAACCATATGTGTGACCTGGCTTTGCTTTTCCACTCTGCTGGCTCTTATAACACATGGGGCCCCTCCTCTGAGTTATGGGAAGCTGCCTTTAGCCGCAGAGCTCTTCCAACCAACTGACTCCCCTTCTGCTGCTACAGGCATCCTGGAATTCTGGCTGAGCAAGGAGACCTTAAAATTTCAGTGAGTCCGTACTCTTATTTCAAAGATAAGTCATTAGTGGGGCTGGTGACTTGACCACAGGCAGCCTGTAAAGCTGGCTTGTCTCCTCCCTCTATCCATTGGGGAGGGACTAGGATGGTCAAGGGTGGTAATAACCTCTGACCTTCTCTTTCCTTCAAAGAGCCAGGCAACGTTCCTGGACGGCTGTGCCTATCTCTGTCTGGCTGTGCCTTTCTTCACTCTACTCCCCCACCCCCACACTTCTGGGAATGTGAGTGCCTGTGACAAGTCTGCTTGGGCTGCTGTAACAGTCCCAGACTGGGTGGCTTCAGGAACAGACATTTATTTCTCCCACTTGTGGAGGCTGAAAGTACAAGATCAAGGTGTAGCAGGTTCAGTATCTCCATGGCATGTAGACGGCTGCTGGCTTGCTGTGTCCTCACGTGGCCTTTCCTCTGTAGGCACACATATCTCCTGTCTCTGTAATCTCATCTCTTCTTCTCATAGAACATCATAAGACTGACTTAGGGCCCACCCTAACAACCTCAGTTTAACCCGGCTATTTAAAGGCTCTATCTCCAAACAGTCATATTTTGAGGTATTAGAGCTAGGGGTTCAACATTTGAATTCTGGGGGGACACAGTGCAGCTCATAACAGCCTGCTTACCCCTTGACTTTCTGAAACTCACTCTTACCTGTCCCAGAGTCAGGGCTTCCAACCCCCTAGGAAACCACTGGCCACACTGAGAAACAAGAAGAAGGAGCCCTGCTCCCCATCTCCCTGCTGGTGGCTATGGACAGTGCCCCCTCCCCCCCGCCATTACAGTCTCTCCACTTGAGCTGCTTTTTTCTCTGTCCCTCTTGAAGGGAGCTGAAGTCAGAAAGCGGGACTTGTCTCACTGGTCTCCAGCAGTGCCAATAGTCTTTCAGGTCCCCCTACTGCCCCACCTGCGTTGTCAGTGGCATTCCTCAGGCCACTGTTCCTGTCTCTTAACCATGGTGGTTACTGTCATTTACTGAATGCCTAGCATGCACCAGATTGACTCAGGGCTAAAATCTTAATATAAATATTTAATAAGAGTTCTCACGATCTATTGAGGTCACTGTTGTTACTCTCATGTTACAAGTGGGAAAGAAAAGGTTCTAGAAGGCTAAGGGAATATAGCTGGGAACCTAGATCTATGTGACTTTAGGACTTTACTTCTAAGTTTGACACGATGCCGCCTCTCTTGCTAACCTGATCAGTTGCTCTCTTAACATCCTGTGCATCTCCATGGAACATTCACTCACTGCCTAGAGTAGGTCTCGGGTTCCAACCTCAGTATTATTCTTTCAATGCCATCCCTTGAAGGCAGCATTCAGACAGCGGAAAGGAAAGAGAGAAGGTTTGGAGTCAGGGTTGGGTTCCAACATTGGCCAAGCCATTTACTAGCCAAGTGACTCTGGATAAGTTACTTAACTTTAATAAGCTTCAGTTTCCTCCTTTGTTAAAGAAGATAGCCCTGACTTACAGTCATGAGATTAGAGAAGGCATGTCAAGCCTCTTGCACATTGTCTAGCACACAGTAGGCACCCTAAGAGGTAATTCTAGGTTAACAAAGACTCAAGAAACATGACGGTTAAAGTATTTGGTATCCTTGGTTGGTTGATGGAATTAAATGAGATAATGAAAAAATGGAAGCAAAGTCTTTGTAAATAGGGAGGGGTAGAGGGGTTGAAGGGAGGGCAAAGGAATAGGGAAAAATAAGAACCAAGATAGATTACATAAAGGTACAAATTTCCAATGATGAATGTTGTTATATTGTATACCTAAAATATACCAATAAAATTAAAAAAAAAATAAAACACACGCAGATGTTCTTGAGACCACTGGAGGAATTTGAGTGTGGATTTTATATTAGATAATAAATAATATGGAAAAAAAACCCCAAAAAACCAAAAAAATAAAAATAAATAAATAATATGGTATTTATGTTAAATTTCCCGAATGTGGTCATGGTATTGTGGTCATGGAGGTAAATGCCCTTGCTCCTAGGAGACACATGCTGAAGTATTTAGGCATGAAGGATCCCAACTTCTGACACAAATTCTCAAATGGTTCATCTAACAAACTAATAGAGACATGTGTGTGCATGCAACATAAATACACACAATGGAAAGAGAAAGCAGATGTGATAGAAACCAGTATTCTTTGCATTATCATAGCAATTTTCTGTAAGTTTAAAATTTTTCAAAATAAAAAGAAATGGTAGGGTAAGAGGGCTTCTTGCAAAGCAAGGAACAGTCATGGAAACCTGTGGCACAACATGAAGACAAGTGGGAATTTTACACTTTTCTTCTGGGCCTTGTCACACCATGGAAATGCACGCACAGGATGTAGGACATTGCCTCCCTTAGGGTAGAGCACAGCTCTCTAGCCTTTCCAAGCGAGCCACCCTATACCTACCACCATCCCAGCAGTCCTGCAGAGCCCACCTGCTTCCCTGGCCATGTCCTTATTCACACTTCAGAAGCTTTCACAAGCCCACCTTGAGAGTTGGCTGATTGAGCAATGATAATGTAGAATACCCTGTAAGCTAGAATTTCCGATAAACCACTAGTTTAAAAAATATAAATGTGTCTCAAATGTTACAGTGAAACCCAAGTATATTAAAAGTTAATGCTCTTAATCTCAAATTTGAATTTAAGTGGACATTCTGTATTTAGCCAAGCAACCCCACTCTTATCCTCCATTAACCCCAGCCCCCAAGAAGGTCATGGTTACCTATGAAGACTGTCTTAGGAACACAGAAGTGAGTTTTCCCCCAGCAGCTCTGCTAACTGTGCCAGTGCCCTTGACTCTTCATCCCACAGCTATGAGTAGGGACAAGAGAAGGCAGCTGCCTGGGCAGGGAGGGAGAGACTCATAGGCCACAGGGAGGGCAAGAGAAGCCTCAGAAGTCCTACTGGGCCCAGACAGTTGCCCAGATGTACCTGTGTCCTGGGGATCTCCCCTTCCCTCCTAGCCTCTTTGCCTGGCCACTTGCCTCCCAGCCACACCAGCCTCACACACAGCCCAGTGAATCTGGAGCCAGCTAGGTTGAGTCTGAATCCTAGTTTTACCACTCACTGGCTGGAGGCATTTAAGTAATAAATGACCAAACTTACCTTGGTTCTTTATCTATAAAATGCAATAATAATAGTAACTCCTTTGAAGAGGAATAACTGAGCTAATATTTGCCAGGCACTCCGGATAATCTCCGGCAAATTGTAAAACCCTATACGAGTGTTTGTTAAATAAACCTATTTGTGGAGGAAGACTCTAGGGCCACTATGAGGAAAACCTACTGGCCCAATGCCCTATGAGCTGGCAGGGGTTGTGCCCTGGAGTTTTTCTGGTGCTGCGAGCAATGGGCTTAGTTCTTGGGGTCCATTTCTGGCTAGGCATTTGGAGTAAGTCAGGAAGGTGACATGGGGGCCAAAGGACTGGCAGCCTCCAGGACTGACTGTGTCCCCAGCCCAACTAATGACCACCTGGGGAGGAGAGAATTTGGAGACCGGGGAAAGGTTAAGTGTGGCCTGGTTTGGAAACAAACATCTTGATTTATTCCCTTGCCATGATATTTTCCTTATGTCTCCTTTGGTCTTTTTCCTTTTCTTTTCTATTTTGAGACAGGGTCTCACTAGGTAGTTCCAATTGGGCTTGAACTCACTATGTAGCCCAGGCTGGCCTTGAACTCTTGGTGATCCTTCTGCCTCAGCCTCCGAAGTGCTGGGATTAGAGGCATACACTACTACACAGGACACCTTTGCCTTTTCCTTTTTCTCCCAGTGATTGTTTCTCTCTTTTCTCTTTCATGGCTTCCTCTGCTCCCTCCCTGACTTTGGCTTACACTCCTTCAACTTATTCTTGGTTTCTAAATGGAAGCAAGCATTCACACAAGGGCCAAGGGTATGGTCCAAAAGGCTGGTTGGTGCCCCCAGCCAGCCCAGCAAGGAAGCACTGATCATGAAAAATTGACCATGATCCTAGTCATCCCAGAGTGGGTGTGACTCTAGAGACAGGGGAGAGTACATAGTTACTCATGCTTACATATTTGGAGATAATGGTACTCAAAATGAAAAAGCTGTTTCCTTAAGCGCAATGAGGAATGTAACTGCCACGTAGCTCCTAGGTTCTCTCCATTAATTTCCAGCTAACTGTATGAAAAGCTGGATTATCAGTGAATCAGAACATGAAGAGTAAGCTATGTGATTCTTGTAAAAAACCACACGTGTCCCAGTTAGGCTGAGGCATCTTGACACCAGGGCTCTACCTGCCTTTGGCAGACAAATTGAGCGCTTAAACTTAGACACTCTGGCAGATTGCACTGCCCAACAATGGCAGCAAGAATTCCTTCTGTCCCACTTGATCATCTGCATGCATCTTTGCCACACTTCCTTCAAGAGGTGGGGTCTAATTTCTTTACCTGTGAATCTACACAGCCTTGGGACCTCTTAGACCAATAGATCTGGTGGAAGTGACGCTGTACAACTTCCAAGGCTCAGTCATGAAAGGTGATGCAATTTTGTTCACTGGAACCCTTGTACATGGGTTCCTGAGATGCCCTAGGACAGTTGTCTACCCTCTGCCCAATTCTTTGAGGAAACCAGGTCACAACCCAGAGGTCATATACAGGCACTCTGATGAGCAGTCCTGGTTTGGAATCATCCTAGCCCAGGGTGAGTATATGAGTGAAGAAGGCTCCTGATGATTCTAATGCCCAGCTGTTGAGTGTGTCCAGCCATCTGTCTTCCCACCTGAAGTCCTAGACAACACGCAGCAGAGACAAGCGATCCCCTCTGTGTCTGATCCAAATTTCTGATAAACAGAATCCATGAGTGTGATAAAATGGTGGGTGGTGTAAGCCTTTAAATTTGAGGTTACTTTATTTCACAACAATGGTAATGAGAACAAACACTGTTTCCCATTGGTAGGACCCCTGTTTTCCTGTGTTATTCTCTTTTTCCTATGCTTCTGTGGCTGATCAAGACTTATTATTGGCATTTGTTTTGCAAAAATATTACTATAAATATAGAAATCTCACATTCAAGAATAAGGTACTCACAATCCCCTTACCTGAACAAATATTTGTCCAATACTTGTTATACTTGTTTCAATTCTTTTTTTAGATCCATGAGTGCTTCTTACCTCATTATTGTGTGACAGAAAGCAAGGAAGCAAAATTCCCTCTAAAAAATCCATCTTTTTCAGAGTCCAGCCCAGACTCAAAAGGTTGTTTTCAAATACTCTAGAGTTTCAATCAATCCTGCTTTCTTGAGATAATTTTTTTCTCTTTAAAGCTGTCTCTGAATAGAACTCATATCAATCCATTGAATATTAATTTAGATGAAACTCAGAGGAGATTATTAATTACTAACTTTTGTGTTGTTGCCTTTCTTTCCTTTTATTACTACTTTTTTCCCGAAAGATGGATTTGTATTATCTTGGACATAAAGGCTTAGTAAAATCTCAACTATCTAGATAACTTGAGAGGTGGATTGCATCTAATAAGAGAATCATATATGGTAGGAGTCTAGATAGATAGAGTTGGTGCATGTTTCTGATCTGGAACCTTTTTCCATATATTTATATATTTGTGTGTTTATTTAAGAAATAAAAACTGGGTATTTGTGGTGTACAAACAGGATATGGTGAATATCTATATATGGTGAATGGTTAAAGCAAGCAAACACATGCATTTTGTTTTGCTTGTTGGAGGGTTTTTTTGTTCTTTTTATTTTTTAAATGAGAAAGCATCCTTAGATTTATTCAAAATGGACCACAAGACCCAGGGCCTGGACAGGGTAAAGGTCACCTACCTGCAGCATTGGATCAGTTTTTACTTAAAAGTTCAATAATTTTTCTATCCATTTTGATTTATAAAGAAGAAGATTATTTTTAAACAAAGCATTGATTTTGACTGCTGAGTTTTATGTCTTAGGCAAGTGTCCCAGTGGCTCTCCTCTGACCAGACCCTTACAGTTTCCTTAAGGGTTTATTTTCTGTCTGGATCTTGTTTAGGGAGCAAGGGAGCAGACAGCAGCCTGGCCCTCCTCATCCTTTGCCTTTTCTTTTGCTCACTCTTGTTCTGCTCCATCTTCACCTCATCTTTCACCCTTGTAAGGGCTCTGTCCTATAGACCCATGAACACATGAGAACTTGGAGTTGATATCTGCATCTACAGCAGGAAATAAGGATGGAGGCGACAAACAGGCAAACCGGATCAGTCGACACAGCATGACTCTCCGTTGACAGAGGTAGAGTGGTGAAGTGACTTTTTCTTCTTCCCATGAGTTATCAGAATCATTGCAGCATTTCTATTCAGGTGTCCAGAAATGGACTCCACCATAACTCACACAAAAGGACAACTTGTAATGTGGACATATTAATGTTTCAAGACTGTCCAGTTAAATGTAAGAATAATTTTTTAAAAGATAGTGATGCATGCCCCAATTGTCCCCTACTGAACCCTTCCATTCTTTATGTAGGGGTCTGAGTTTCAAGGGTGACATGTGGGATGGCATGAGACTACAGAAAGAGGGAAGTTATCTCTTCCATTTATGTCTAAAAGAAAAACAAACAATTTTAAAACAAGACAAAAGAATCTTTCCCCAAAACAGTTATCTCACAGCAGCAATGTAAAAAATGCCATGTCCTGATTTGGCTGATTGTAGGGTCTCGACCTAGACTTGTTATTATGGCTGCTTATTTAACCTGGAAACTCACATGTAATAAAGCTTTGAAAGAAAAGGTAATGAAAAGGCAAATTTCTCTGACATTATGGGTCTATGAATATGTATGAGCTCTTTCCTCCATGTCCCTTCTTCAGCTTTCTTCCTTCCTTGACCCCTTCTTTGCCTTATGACTTGTTTTTTCCTTCCTTCCTCCCCCCTTCCCTCTCTGTTTCTCATTTAAATACTGAAAATTAATCACAGTTGGCCTGTTAGCCATTTACAGCAATGCATTGTGCACATCTTAATAAACCCAATCAATTTTATACACATTTTAGATACTGATAGCTTTGGTTTAGTAATGATAATCTAAGTTTTTGCTTCTCCAGATTAGGCACACAGGAGAGACTCTCCTCTTCCAGTGTCTCTAGCACTGGCCAATTGTCCCTCCACTGCACAGGGAGAAAGCCTGTGGGCGTAGACTGCCTCATAGTGCAGGGCGTGTCAGAACATCAAAGTTACTCATTCCAGAACATGTTTTGACTAAAGCTTAATTCACTCTCTAAAGGAATTTAAAATAGATTCTTTACCTATAACATGTATTTGACAACACTTTGAATTTTAATGTGAACCTGTGCAATGTAGACACAACTAAATCTGGCAGCATATTAATGTCACCAATAGCGCATTTTATTTATAGGATTTACTATTTCCCCAGTTCGCAGTCAGAAGCCCATACACAGTAATTAAGCCATTATAAAGACACAATAGGATATAACATAATAGAAACATCCTGCTGTCAAGGCACATGGAGTGGGGAAATCAGGGGAACACAAACGAACACAATTCTTCCAATTTAGTCCTGCTGTGGAAATGTCACAAACCAGTACCCTCCAAAGGATAAGTAGGGGAGAAAAGTAATTTTCACAGACAACTGGGCATTGATTTTTAGAAAATAGCAAACCAACCAGCAAACCAATCAATCAATCAACCAACATCAATCTTGAGTGAGAAGCAATAAATACAAAGCACAGTTTTTGTACTCAAGGGGCTTACAGTCGTACTGGGAAACAGGCTTAGAACAAAAGTATAGTACAACAAGAGTACAAGAGATATCACAAGAAGAATGAGATTAAGCAAATAATACAGAAAACACATGCTTCAAAAGCAAAGGAAGGCCAAGTTATTATGCTCCAAGGAGGCCAGAAGTGTCCTGTTTTAAAGAAGTAGGACTTGAACTGGGCCTAAAAGAAAATGGAAAATTTGGATACCAAGAGAAATAAAGGAAATGGCATTAAAATAAAAAATTGGGAAGCCAGACGTACAAGAAAATGTTTACATGTAAATATTTGGTGTAATGGCTTCCAAAATAAAATATTAGACAATATTAATACATTGTTTTCCTTTTAAGATGGATGGGTTATCTGATAATATCTACTTTAAAATAGTTACATAATAGTGTTTATGCTACCTAATCCTTAAAAGAAATTCATATGTATCAGAGAAGAAAGCCTGGAAGGAAATACAACTGTTTTAATAACTCTTAATGATTGTTAAGAATATGGTAATTTATCCTCTCTTTAAAATTTTGTTTTCTGAATTCTATATGTAAACAATAAGATCTATACAATGAATCAAAAGCAGAAGGAACAAAAAACTTAAAGTACATGTTTTGATGGTATTTGTCTCTGTATAAATTTTTGCATGCTACCATTATTTCATTCATACATTAATGGGCAGAGTGTGTTAAAAGAATTTTTCAATGCTACCTGCCATGGACTCGATTGTGTTCCCTAGAAATTTGTATATTGAAGTCCTGATTACCAACATGACTGTATTTGGAGACTTTGAAGGGCTAATTAAGGTAAAGTGAGGTCATAAAAGTGGGCCTTTAATCCAACAGGACTGGTGGCCTTATAAGAGGAGAAAGATACTAGAGATGCAACAAATAGAGAGAGAGAAGGCAACAGTTGGCAGTGAGAGAGGTCTCAGTAGAAATCAAACCTGCCTACATTTGATCTTGGACTTCCAGCCTCCAGAATGCTGAGAAAATGTTTCTTTTGTTAAACTGCTCAATTTGTGGTATTTTGATTTAGTAGCATTAGCAGACAAAGATAGTGTCTCTATAGAACTTACAATATGTGGGAAATATTATTTGTCCAAATTTTTAAAATATAAAATTAACAGAAGACAACTTACGATGTTAACCCACCAGAAACAAATTTTCATACCATTTATGTCTCCCGTTCTTGTCTTCCTTTTCCCTAACACCACCAGAAAATTTGCCTTGGAGTGAAGACTGAAGAAGCTGCAGACTGTTCCAGGATACACAGAGGATGGCCCCTGTAGGGTTGGTGGACAGAAGAACATTATACCGATAGCCATCTCTGATCACCTGGAAAGATAATGCAGGGAGAAGATCCCATCCATTTCTCTTCCTGGTTTTGTGGTTTTGCCCAGATCTTCCTTCAGGATCGAAAGAAATATTATCCCAACTTCCAGGCCTGCTCCCGGTTGACAGCTCTCTCCTGTGAGCTCTGGGAACTACCCTCTACTGAGGACAGCTGCTTCACTCAAAGGCCTCCTTGTAGCTGGGGGAATCCTTCATCCCAAGATATGTCATTGGATGCGTAAAAAGGTCTAACTTCCATGTCCCAACTATTTCTGATAGGCCAGCCCAGCATCAGATCTCCCTGTGAAAGAACCGAGACCTTTGCTGAATCCTCAACTTTATACTTGGACAAATTCTGTTTCCTTTTCTTCTACCACGGATATTAATCCTGAGATAGCACCTGGGTAAATTTCCTATTTGCTAGTCTCTGTACAGAGTTTCTAGAGAACTAACCTATTCTCAATTTACCTGTACCACTTATTTCTGCCAAAAACAAAAGCTAAAAGCCCAGATTGCTTATCTATGTAATCTCAAGGCAATTATCTATCCATCAAAGATCAGTTAACCTTTTTATTAAGCACCTACATATAATTTCAAGACTTATGGTTAAGAAGGGAAATTTTTAAAAAATCTAATTTGAAAGTATCCTTGAGCCCTAAGGTTAAATACTGAAGATTGTCTAGCTCTATTTCTCCTTCCACCAAGTAGCTTTATCCTAATCCAGGCACTGGAGTTTGAAACAGGAGCCTAAACAGTTCTCACTTGGGCCTAAGCAGTTGCTCTATATAAGGACTTTATGATATAAAATGTCAAATGTAGAAAGCACCTTTGAAATGATCCAACTCTAGAATGACTGAGGGATTTTCATAGGTGTAATGACTTGGATTATTAGTAGTGGCTGTGAAGAGCTGCCATGGGTAAGGACTCAACGGAAAGTATGCTTGTCAGAAAGTATGGGTGTCAGGCAGTGTGAGCAGTGGGGACTGGTGGCTTTCACCTCATCAACATCTTTGATAGTTCCACTTGCTCTTTTCACTGGAGATGAAACTGACCCAAAGTAAGATTTATTCAAAGTCATATGGCCAGTTACAGGAGTTTCAACCATAATTAACACATCCCAAGTAACAGCCCAGACTTCTCCCTCCCGAAGCTGGAATAATTTGTCTCTCTTGCAAAACCTTCTCTGTCCAGCCATACTGGTTACCTGAGCACATGAGTCTTGAGTCGGATCCCAGATCCCACCTCCTTCCTGACTGTCCTGTATTGCCAGATGTGAACACTATTCCTTGGGTCAAATTCTTATAGTTCCTTATAGTCCCTGTTTCCTTTGTGTTTTTTATATTTAAGTCAAAAAAAGTTATAGCACTTGCAGATGGGTAAATCTGCTGCCTTTGTCCCGCCTCCTCATTGATTACTCATTAAACAGTGTTTAAGGCACTTACCATTGGGAATATTGAAATTCTTACCTAAAAGCCCACAAATGTCTTTGAGCAGTGGCTTACATGTGTAATAAGGCCCAACCTGCCTTGCAGTAGACCTCATTTCTCTTTTTTTCTGCTAATTGCATCCTGTCCTTCACTAGGCACCCCTTCCTCCCATTTGCACATGATTCTGTTGGAGTTGTCAATCATAGCAGCCCATAACAGTTCAGATCAGCCTATTCCCTGGTCACACAGGTGCATACGTGACCAAATCCTGCTTGCAGTTGTCCACGTAATGACCCCCTCCTGTTGGTGTTCTAGCCCCAGAATCTGTGAACACATGTTGTATACATCCATGTCAATTTACATATAAGTATGACAGGCATATAAAGGCTATTATATGGCAAAAGGGACATTGATGATGGAATTAGAGTGTAGACTTTCAGATGAGGTATTGTCTTGGATAACCTACATAGGCCCAACATAGGCTTATGACTCTTAAAAATGAAAGAGGAGGCAGAACAATATAATTACAAAAAAAGAAAGGAAGGAAGGAAAGAAGGAAGGAAGAAAGAAAGAAAGAAAGAAAGAAAGAGGAGACTCGTGAATCATGAGGTAGAATTTGACCCACAGTTGTTGACTTTGAAGACTGAGAAAAGATCTGTAAACCATAGAATGTGAGTGCCTCTAGAAGCTGGGAATGGCCCTTAGATGACAACCAGCAAGAAAACAAGGACCTCCATCCTATATGCACAGGAACTAAATTCTGTCAACAGGATGACAGAGAAAATAAACAGATTCTCCACAGAGCCTACAGAAAGATAGGCATCCTTCTGACAGATTTTAGTTCAGTGAAACCTCCATGGATATTTGACCTTCAGAACCATAAGATAAAAATGTGCCCTGTTTGAAGCTACCATGCATAGAATGATTTTTCAGAGTAGCAGTAGAAATGAAAATGCTGGCCAAATTTCCTGGTGATAGTGACTGACCCAGGAAAGGGCATGTGATGGAAGCGGAGCCAGTAAGAGTTCTTCCCCTAAGGAAGAGATGCCTTTCAATGGAGAGCTACAAGCGTTTGCATCCCAGAGCTGCTGGAGATGCAGAACTGCCAAGTGGAAAAACTAGAAAGACAGGGGACAACACACAGGTGAGAGCTGTTGTTTGAATCACAGCAGGTCCCAAAAGGGTTCTCTGCTGTCTCCACCCATCCTTACCCTTCCCAGTCACCTGCGCCAATTAACCTCTTCTTTCACTCAAAATCACAGTTGATGTTCTACTACTTGACCAATCCTATTTAACTTCAGCCCCCCTCAGAACACCAATGGCTTCCATGGAACACCTTGGCTTCCATGCTTAAAACGTTTCTTGGGTTGAGACATCTTCTCCAGAAAGAAATTGATAAATGCTTATGTCCCCTGTGGAGGTAATATATTAGCAAAAATTAGTATATCAGATGATCTGGTGCCACTGAGTGATGACAGAGTCCAAAGAAAATGTTAGACACAACTAGGGGGTTCTGATGGAAGAGGGGGTGAGAAAAGACCTGTGTCATGGTGAAAACAGATCAGGGAGGGTGAGAGGAGGGCATGATGTGGGGTGAATGTGTGAGTGCAGTGGAATCAAACCATGCCAACCCTACACACAGAGAGAAGGGGATAGCAGAGATGGAGCCTTTTGAGTCTGCTGACTGATTTTTCACTTACACATTTTCAGCCATCCATGGTTCCTGTGACAATACGTTCCAGTCAGTTCCAGTTGGAGGTGGTTAGCAGCAGACCCATACTTGGAGGGGTAACACCTGTTCCTGGCTGTGCCCCCCAGGGCTTCCAATGCTGTCCCCATCAAATGCCCCTTACTCCCTCTGGGTTGAGTAGCCCAAGCAGGGTGCCAAAGCACATGGACAACATGCCCACAGCTCTCTGGAATGTCACAAGGTAGAAAAGGAGAGGCATAGAAAAGCAGCACTGAACAGACTCCTTGTGCCCATTGCTTATTGTTGGAATCTGAAGCCCTGCCAAGTGTTCATACTTCTTGGTTGTCAGCAGTTTAGTCTGAGACAATAGAGAAAACAGCCCTTTTGGCCTCTACCTAAAACTTTAGCGGAGAAAAGAACAGTGTCAGAAGTTGAACTTGAATAGTCTCTTTACCTTATTTGCCCTGACCCAGGGCTGCACTGCGCTAGCAAGGAATCTAGAGCATGGGGCTTGGGAACGCTGTGTTTACGAGATGAGACTCAGGCTTACACATTCTCTGAGTCACAGCCTCTGGAGCTGGTGATTTAGTAGGGATGTGGGAGGGAAGCGCTTTGCCAACTTGAGAACCCCCTTCTTGAAATCAGCATTTTAACCAAACATGAAAACTCAGATCTTTCAGCTTTGAGGGTTTATTTTTCTCTTGGAAAATGTCTGGATCTTGTTTTTTTCTCCTTCCCTGTAAGATGGGAAAGAAAAGACTAAGAGTAAAGATGACAGGTTTACTTGGACATGAAATCACTGTTGGACAAATGTGTTTTTTTGCGAATTAAGTGTCAAAAAAGGTCTGTAATTTACAGAATAAATTTTCCTGTAATTACACAGGGGGTGGATAATTGAGAGCAAACTGCTTGAGCTGTTTGGCTTTGGCAGTGCTGCCCCTTCGGGAACTTGGGTACCTCCTCGCCACCCAGAGCTCCTGGCGAAGGTTGTTTATCTTGAGCACCGGAGTCCGATCCAACTGCTCATAACTCCAGTTGGTGGTGTTGCCAGAATGCCCCTATTTTGGAGCAGCCATGACTGTAGATTGTATTTGTTTGTAATATCAGCAAGTGTTAGTTTTTACAGCGTCCCTTGATTATTTTTATGTGACTCTGAGGGAAACCTGTGAAGAGTTTGAGTCCTGCATGGCTTAGAGAGGAGGGAAAGTGATCCTCCCTATTTAGCAAAGATGAAGGACAGCTTCTCTGTGAGTAATGGGCTGTTGGTCACTGATGGCTTCACACAAGAGTAGGGAGCTCTCTGACCATGTCCATTCCTATCTATGGAGGTTTGTATCCATGGCTGCCTGACTGCTTGTCTTCTGGGTGGTTTGGAACAGCCGCCTTTATCATGTAAGTCCCAGCCAGATGCCCAGAAAAGGCCAAGAAATATTAGTTCAGCACAGAAAATAGATTCTTTCCAATAGTGTGTGCAGTAAGAGCTCCCTGGAGGAGCTAACTTAAGCTTTCATGCTTGGTCCAACAGCATCCCACATCTCCCAGCATGGAAAGGAGACAGTTCCAGGTCATGGCACCAGGCTTCCCCACACGGGGCTCCATGGCACAGGCCAGCCTGCTCTACTTTGCCACATGGTTTTTCCTGTGAGACCAAGAACTGGGCCCACTGTAGTCCGTAGGAAGGGGCGCTCTCTCTTCCTGGTGTTCTGAAGTGGAAACGCCATGGCGAAATTCCATTCTTCTGATATCCGTTGGTCTATGAAGAGGCAAAAGCTCCCCAGTGGATAATCTTTCCCCAGGCTCTCCCGACTGAAGTGGAAATGATGTCTGAGAACAGAATGAGCCAGTCAATGAATTCCTTCTTTGAACTTCTCCGACTGAGACTTTGAAAATCTTCAAAGATCTAAGCTCATGAAATCAATAGTTCTTTTTTTTTTTTTTAAGTTGCCAGAGTTACGACAAGAATTCTGCTCAGGAAGAAGCAGAAAGGTGCTTCTAGTTGAGCACCCAGAGACTAAGAAGGTTACTGAGACAGGAAAGTCATGGTTCTTGTCCTTGAGGAAGCATCTAGGAGTGAATGAAGGGCAAGGTCGCCTTCACACAAAGAAAGTTGCTAGGGTCCAGCAGAGGAGGAGGGGAGGCAGGGAAGAAGGGATGAGGGCTATTGAAATGATCTGAACTATGTCCCATACTTGTGCATATCTTGACTGATATTTATGAAAAAAGATAGTACTACTAAAGACATAATATTTATTAAGCATTTACTAGGCATTAGGTATAATGAGTCTATATGAAGCAGCATGGCTCATCTCATTTAATCCCTACCATAATTCTTTGAGATTTGTAGAATTATTCACATTCATTTTCAGATGAGAGATTGGGTAGCTTATCCAGGGCTCCTAAACTAGTTTGTACAAGAACTAAGAGATAAAATTCCATGTCTATCTGGTTCCAAGAGCTTCCTTCTGAATCATCTTTATTTTTCCAATTATTTGTTCTGAGGTTTTGTTTGTCACTAAGACCTGAAGAGGAATCTGACAGCTCTGGGCCCTCAAGGGTCTGCCAGGACTCAGGAAATCTCCCTGTGCCTCTCATATGCAGAGCTCAGGCTCAGGGCTTGAGGAAGTATGGCTAGCTCCCAGCTGCAGAGCTTGGCTCTGCTGTGAGATCTATGCACTGAGTGTTTCTCTCCCAGCCAGGCTAGTCCCTTTATCCATCTGCTTTATTGATTTTTAAACTGACAATATGTTGTGTTATAATAAAATATATCAAAATTTAAAAATGCAAAAAGAAAACTGACAACAGGAAACAAAACTGAGAAAAGAGGAAGACTGCATTTAAGAGAATGAAACACATCGGCCTTGAGGCAGTGGAGCCCCGAGAGGGGGAATGATGACTGGGGCCCTGTATGTCTTGTCCCCTGGGATGAGGAGCTGCAGGAGCTAGAGGCAGCTCAGGTGGCCCCACAAGTGCCCATGAAGAGTCGAAGCTGAGGCCTCTTGTCTGTGGAGAGGGAGTGTGTGTTGTCAGCCCCAAGCAGGATGCCAACCGAACCTGCAGCACCCGGAGGGCAAACAGTTGAATAAAACACGCACTCATGAGAATGTTCAGCTTACAGATGTCACTGAGCTGTAGCCAGGGTTACTCAGAGCAGAGCAATCATGGCTTGAAACACTGGATCCCCAAATCCTGATGCTCTCTTTCTTTACTCAGGGCTGAGAGGGCTATATAAGAAGTCATGCTTCTTGGCAGCAAGTTCCAGCAATACCATTTTGTGTGTTGAAACTGCTGGAGAACCACTCATGAGCCAGCCCATTGCTACAAGTAGTGAGTGGTAGGTAGTGGTGGGCCACTCCGTGTTACCAGTGAGGATGCAAGGGGAGCAAGAGTCATAGAGCTCCCAGCTGGTCCTGCTAAGTGTACTCCCTTTAACTGAAGGAGGCAGGAGAGGCAAGTGGCTGTTGCTTTATGCCAGAAGGGGCCTGAGTACGTTTTCTTCTGCTTTCAGTGCACATTGTGCTTTCAGGATGTTCATTCAGGCTGCATCAAATCTACCAGACTTTGGGTACCTGTTCTTTCCTGGTGAAGAAGGTGCTCAAAATCAGCAATGGGCTTTGCAAACAGCAGTCACAGACAGCACCCAAAGGATGCTCTGTATGTGTAGATGTAAGCAATGCTTCCACATACCTTTCTGTTTTAAAAATCAGTTTTCACACTGGGCATAGTTGTGCTTGCTTGTAATCTCAGCAGTCTGGGATGCTGAAGCAGGAGGATGACAAGTTAGAGTCCCAGTTTAGTGAGACACTGTCACAAAACAAAAACAAAAACAAAAAACTTTTAAATGATAAGAATCAAAGAAAGTATCTGTCCCCATGGTTGGGAAATTGAGGAGAAAAATACAGCCATAATCTCACTCTCCAAACTTGCCAATTATTATCAGATTTATGTAGTAAGTTCTAATCGTAGGCATTTTTTTTACATTTATAGTTCAAGTCCACAGACACTGCCTGAGCCCTTAACATATACTAGCTACAGATACTGCTGGGGAAACTATGAAGTTTTGGAATTGACAATTTAAGGATATGGAAAATGGTTTAATTATGACTTTAAACACAAGAACAACTACATAGTATAGTTAAATATCTCCAAAATGCTTGAGATTTTTTAAAATGTGGAATGTTTACATATACATTGATATCTTGGGGATGAATCTCAAAACTAAACACAAAATTCATTTATATTTCATGTATGCCATATATATAATTTTATTTATCTCCTTATCCATTGATGAATATGAAGATAATTTTATATAATATTTTTGGTGTGCTTGTATTGTGAATATGACTTTTCACTTGGGGTCAACTGTGGAGTTTGTCACTTGTGTTGTAGTATTGGCACTCAAAAATTTTAGATTTTTGAGGATTTCAGATTTTCATATTAGAGATACTCTGTCTTAGAATGAGAAAATAAGCATAAATTCAATTTTACTGCAAACTAAGACTTCAAGGATAGCATACACAGGTTCTATATGAAGAATGGAATAACCAGATTAGAGGCAAGAACTTTTGTAGCTGCCCTGCAAGTGGGTGAGGTAGATGCTGTGAGAGATATGAAAGCCAAATGAAGTTAATGAGTGAGAATGGAGAGGGTGAGTAGAGAGGGAGGCTCTTCTCATGTGGGATCAAGGACTTTATGATTAGTGTAGATGGGGCAAGAGGTAGATCAAAGTAATGGTATTGTTGATGATTTTTCTTCAATAATTTCCAGAAATTAGATTGATGGCTTTTAAACCACATTGCAACACACTGTCTTTTACAATACCAAGATGATAATTCAAATGGCAGTATGACTGTTGGCTCACATTGATTGAGTTCTTGTTTTAGGCATTGTGCTGATCTTTCCACACCTGTTATCTACCTCAAGTTTTACATTCTTTTATGAGGTAGGTTCTACTATTATACTTCTTTTACAGATAGAAAAAACTGAGGCTCAAGAAGATGAGGTAAATTATCCAGAATGAAAATAGCTTTTCATATACTAGCACCCACATGGCTAAAACATCAGGAGGGCATCTTCCAAAATGAGGAATTTATATAGACACAAGAAGCAACTCCTCGGTTTTATTTGAGTCCATTAAAATGAACATTTCTGGGCTGGGGATTTAGCTCAGTGGTTCCACTGCCCACCTTGTAAGTGCAAGGACTCAAGTTCAATCCCTGGTACCAAAAAAAAAAAAAAGAACATTTCTGTGTAATCTCTTGTTCTAGCTAGCTTTCCATCACTGTGACAAAATACCTGAGACAATCACTTCATAAAGGGAAAAAGGCAATTTTGGCTCACAGTTATGGAGATTTCAGTACATTATCAGTTGGCACCATTGGTTTTAGTTCTGTGATGAGGCAAAACATCATACTGGGACAGTATGGGAGAGGATCTGCTTACCTTATGGCATCCATTAAGCAGGAAGGAGGGGAAGAAGCAGGGTCTCACCATCCACTTGAGGAACACATCTCCAATGACCCAACTTCCTTCTCCAGGCCCCACCTCCTAAAGGTTCTGCTACCTCCATGAAGTGCCATGTGCTAGGGACCAAACCTTTAACTCACAGCCCTCTGGGGGTCATTTATCCACACAAGGCATCTATATTTTTGGATATTTACATTCCCTTTATATGTCTTTTTAAAAAGTTTAACAATTTGGTAGGAAATGTTGAGTCAACCATGGTCCTTTGCTCTCAGTTTCTCTTGCTTTCTCTGGAACACCCCCCTCCTGATGGCCCTGCCTCCACCCCCTCTCCACTCCTCTGAAGCCTGCTGCCACCCCTGTCCTCAGCCAGGTGTTGCTTTCTCTCCTGTCCACTTTTATTTTTGTTTCCTTCCCTCCCAGTCACTTCAGTATGTCCCACAGAAAACATAGGTGTCATCTTGTAAGGATACTGGGAGTTGTTGTGCACTGAGCGGTAGATACCTGAAGGCTCCACTTCTGTGATCCTGTTCAGTTTTCACCATAGAGCTAGGGTGTGTGTCTTAGTTACTTTTCTTGTTGCTGAGACAAAATACCTGATACCCAAAGTTAAAGGAGAAAAAGGTTATTGTAGCTCACAGTTCGTAGAGGTTTCAGTTTATGGTTGGCTGACTCCAAGGCAGGGCAGCATGGCAGAGGACATAGCAGAGGAGAAACAGTTCATGGAAAAGCAGCACAAGCAGAAGGTAGCAAGCAGCAACCACAGTGGCCCTCTTTCTGTCCCTTATAGTCTATCCTGGGGCACCCTTAATCCTACCATTGCACTATGAATCATTCTCAGCATTGCTTCCTTAATTTCAGTATCACATACCCTAGATCCAGCCACCTCTGAAAAGCTCCACCTATGACTGCATGAGGGTTTGGGTGAACATCTAGATAGAAGCCATAACACCATCTTATCCTGTTTCCAGCAGACAGCATGTGGCACACCCATGCAGCCCTTGATCTCTGTGCTCGCTGCTCCTGAGTGTGCAGCTAGGATTCAAACCCACATCTGTGTAGGGCCAGGTCTGTCTCCTTAGGTTCAGGAAATGTTGCCTGTCATACCAGGGCCTGGGAAAGAAGACTGCTCTTGGCCTTCCTCTTCACAAATTAGGACATAAGTACTCATTTGTGCCACTTCTCTGTTGTTTTCACTATAGCATCAATTGTCAGGAGAGCTCCTCTGCATCATTGTTGGTAAGAAGCATGGGTTCCAGAGATTCAGGGAGCAGAGACTGAGTCTTTCATTTCCGCACACTGACCTGGTGGCTTAGGAATGAGTCCAGGACCTGGCTCATTGCGCTGCAAGGAGCAAATGGATCCTGTCTTATAAATAATGACAGCAGTAGCAGCAGTAGCAATAATGATAATAATAATATTAATAATAATAATAGACAACTTACTGCATATCAAGTGCTACTCCAAGCTCTTTATGCACATTAATTCCCAAAACCTTGCACACCCCTCAGGTATGCTCCATGATTTTTTCCTCTTGTGGCTCAAGGAAACTAACACACAGTGAGGCTAGGCAGCTTGCCCAAAATCTCAGCTATAGGAAGTGGTTGAACAGCAGTTCAGAGGCAAGCTGTTCACTTTAGTGCTTGGGATACCTCCACTCTGGTCATCAGTCAGGCAGGGTGACCTCCTTCTCCCTCACTGTCTCTCACCCTTATGCTTTGTCTGGCTCTCTGAGTTCTAGGGGCAGCCCTCTCCTGCCTCCAGTTCTGGTTCTCTTCCCTCTCCTTCTCTCTTCCCCATCCTCCCTTCCGCCTTTGGTTCACTCCCTTCCAGTCCCCAGATGGCTCTGTCTCTGCAGCCTGAGTTGCTCCAAGGCTGCCTCCAGGTGACAGAGCCCTGCTCTCTTGTTGCCAGTGTGTGTCTTGTCCCCTGGCATGTGAGCCATCCCCCCTGGCTGCATCTGCTCCTGAGCTCACAGTCTGCTGTGAGGCATGAGTTACTACCTTGCCACCAATTAAGCCCATGTATCATAATTGTACATTTTTTCCGTTGAAAGCTAAATGATGAAGCTAATAGGGTTCATGCTGAGAACAGATGTTCTTACTGCTGCCCAGATGCTGTACATGGCAAGGATTCACTGGTGCTTAGTGTCAGTGAGATGCTTTTGTACTTTCATTTGAAGTGTTTCTGGTTGAAGGGTTCTTGGGAAGGACTGAAAAATCATGCTGTCCTTACATCAAGAGCTGGGCACCGGTCTCAGAGAGAGGGGTGAAGCTGCCATACTTGGCACTTTATAATCCATCTGCTTCATAAGGACATAACCCCCTTCTTTTTCAAAAACTGCCTTTGTTTGCATTTTATAATGAAGCATTCAGATTTTTGCTTTTCTGGTTGTTTCCATCTCAAGCTAATGTGGCAGTTAACAATTCTATTTTCTGCTTTATTTCCTCATCTCTCCTGACTTGGAATTTGTGGAAGGTCCCCCTCCTATTAAACACTTTTTAGACTATGAACATATTATGTCATTCATTCATTGAGGACCTTCGATGTATAGGGTTTCCACTTTCATGGAGCCTATGTTTTGGCAGCAGTAGACAGATAATAAACAAATAACTAAACTACCTGGCTTTGGATTGGGAGAATGTTATAAAAAAAAGAAACAAGATGATAAGAGACAGAAACTGGGAGAGTTACTTTGTACAAGGTAGTCTAGGAAAGTCTTTCTAAGGAGGTGGCAGTTAAACTGAGATGAAGGAATGGTGTTCTAGAAAGAAGGATTGGCAATTAAAAAGGTCTTAAGTCAGGGAAGAGTTGGTAATATAGAGGCTCATGATAAAATCCTTTGAGGTTAGGGATGTTAAACATGATAAAGGGACATGAGATGAAGCCAGAGGTGAGCAAGAACCACATCTTGTGAGACTCTGAGGCTTCCTTCCCTTCCCTAAAAGTAATTTTTTAAAGGCAGTCAGCAAAGGATAAACTAAAAATATTCTCCAGGAATTGTTTTTGAGTTCTGATATGTTTTCTGTACCACAAAGTAGGTGGTTTCTTCCAGTTTCCCCTTCCCCAGCTCTCTTTGGGTGTACTTTGTCCTATGGGCTACAATGGAGAAGGAGGACAACTTAGACTTCCCTGTACAGACCATAGATGGATTTTCTCCAAACTGTGGCTAAACTGGAACAAGCCACAATTCACGTTTCAAAGTATCATTCAAAAGGCATCAAACTGCATGCCCAAGGCACTGTCTTGAGACAGAGATCAAATTGTTCAGCTTTTCTCCATTCCAACATATGTACAGGCTCAGAGAGAAATTTGTGTTTAATGAATGTTATGGCTTGTGTTTAGATGTCCTCCCAAAGCCTCATGCAGTCATAGATGGGGCTTTTTCAGAGGAGGCTGGATCTAGAGTATATGACACTGGGATTGATTAATGGTACAATCCTAGGATCAAGGCACTAGGATTAAGGGTGTGATGCTGTCCACCTTAAGTCACCAGTATAAGATAAAAGGGACAGAAAGAGCTGTGGCCGTCCCTTGCTTACTTTGCTACCTTCGGCCTGCCATGAATTGTTTTTCCTCTACAGTGCCCCTCTGCCATGCCGCCCTGCCTTGGAGCCAGCTGATAAAGGACTGAAACCTCTAGTAATTATGAACTAAATAAACCTTTCCTCCTTTAACTTTGGGTGTTGGGTATTTTGTCTCAGCAATGAGAAAAGTAACTATGACAATGGAGCTTGGTGAAGTCGGTGGGGGGGGGGGCGCGCTCCTAATGACTCCCCCTGGTCAGACAAAGCTGGTCCTCATTTGTCCTGCTCAGACCAGGTGGAACCCACATTCACCATGGAGTGAGATGGCATTGTGCTGAAGCCCTCGGGAAGCCTGCATGGGCCCAGCTCACCGGGCACAGCTCACAGCTCAGGTAGCCCTGGCCTCTTGTAGAGCTTGCCCAGCCGCCCAGGCACTGGTCAGAGACCCAGCTTGACTGATAAAATGGTGCCAAACCATCTTCAAAGATGAGAAACATTGCTATTTTAGGCATTTATCCAATTGGATTCATGAGGAAAGTAAATCTAAATACAAACTATCTAGAAATAATCAAGTGGCTTTCTATCCCCACAGGTTTCATAGCTGCAGATTTTAACTAACCTCAGACAGAAAAATATTTAAAAAACATTGTATCTTTATTGAACATATGTATGTTTTCTTCTCATTATTTCTGAAACAATACAGTGTAAAAACTGTTCACATAAAATTACATTGTATTAGGTATATCTATAGATGATTTAAAGTAAATAGGTGATATATGTAGGTTGTAGGCAAATACCACAATATTTTACATAAAGGACTTGAGTATCTGAAGATTTAGTATCTGCAGGGGACCCTGGAACCAGTCTCCCACAGATAGCAAGGAACAACTACATTGGATTTGCTTTTTGTCACCCTGGAAAGCAGAACTACACCAAAAATAGTGATGGTTTACTAATGTGAGGCATTGAGTGAATCCTATATCAGGACCAGCTGTACTCTATAAGTTGTTTCTTAAGCACCTCGGCCCTCTAAAGTCAGTCCTAAATGTATCCTCCTTTCACCCAAAAGAAAACAACAAACTGAGGCACCAAGAAGTTATGCCTTTGTCTTTGGTCACGCAGCTAGCAATATAGAGTTAGGACTAGAAATGTCACTTTTCTTGCTCCAAAACCCATGCCATCAATCTCTGCACATTGTCACTTCATGGTGAGGAAGAACATTTTCAAACAATGTAGGAAAAATGAGCTCTTTGTCCCTGGAGGTGGTTAAGCTGAGACGCTGCCCAATGGAGGGTTGTAGGGAGAATTCTCATTCTGGAGTTTGGGCAGAGATGTGGCCTCATGATTTCTGGCTCTTCTTGCAACTGTGAGACATCATGACTGTTGAGGAGCTAGGGAGTCATGGGTCAGCTCCTCCCCAGTTGACAGAGAGATGGAGAGCCAGGAATAGCACAGACTCATCTGTTTAGATCTGTTCTATATTGGCAAGTTGTCCCAGTGAGAGCCTGTATGGATATTTTCTACTCTGTTTCATAAACTTCAAGCCTACAGAAAGTCAACTTAGAAAACCTGAGCTGCTGGCCTCAGAGGATGGGTCATAAAGAATTTATTTTGTATTGGCAAACAATACTCAGCTTGAGTACCACAACTGTTAGGTAAGGTTTTGGGTTTTTTTCTGCATAAAGAAATACCTCTTTTAGCCAGGAATGATTGTGGATACCTGTAATCTCAGCACTCTGAGATGCTGAGGAAGGATAGCAAGCTCTAACCAAGCCTGGGCAGCTAGTGATTTAGCATGACCCTGTCTCAAAAGGAAACATGACAAAAGGGTTGGGAATATAGCTCACTGTGAAGACCCTGGATTGAATCCCAGTATGGGGAAAAAAAGAAAAGTACTTCTTTGTAACTGTTAGAAACTACTCCAAGCTTATAAACATACCACTTAATTTTCCCATTCCCAGATATAATGATCTAGGTGGGAAAATGATAAGAAGGAAATGTGTACAAGTAGAAAATTGTTATAGGTAAAAAATACACCAACACATAGACCTGGTCTCCTAGACCTGCCCAAGACTTGCCCTTTAGACATGATTTCCTTTGAGTCAGAGGGAAGGAAAATCTTTGCCTACATTTGATAGTATAAAAGTTAACAATATCTATTAGTTTGAAACTTTGGAAATTACCATTTTTATAGGTCAAAAGAGTCAAATATGGTAACATAGCACAATAGTAATAATACTAATAATCGAGCAAGTAGTGGGGCATTGAATGTATTCATTAGGACTCAGATCTGCAAAGAAGTATAATGTGTTTTCATTTTCTTTCTAAGCCTCATTTCTCACTTTTTTCAGAAAGGAAAAAGGAGGAAGAATGCCATGCAAAAATTTCCCAATGAAAATGTAATCCTGTCTTCTTGATTTCAAATGCCTTTCAGGTTAACTTAGTCTATTTTGGGAAACTAGTAGTCTTTGAAGATTTCTTGTTTTTCACTTTCCCTTCATCTGAGGACGTCTGAATCTAAGGTCAAGTTTGTGTACTATCATGGTGGTAAAGGAGCCTTTAAGCGTAGATAACTTTCCACTTGCACTGAGCAATAAACCTAGGAGATACTATAGGATACATTTTAGAAACCATATCCGTGATGTCTACCAGGGGCAAGACATGGTGCCAAGTACACTACAGGTATGCTTTGATTTGGTCTTCATAAAACTTAAGCAGCGTATTTTATTGGAAAATTGCACCTTTAAATAATCTCTCTTGGTTCTTATTTTTTTCCCCATCCCCCTGCCCTCCTTTCAACCCCTCTACCCCTCCCTATCTACAAAGACTTTGTTTCCATTTTTACATTTTCTTATATTAATTCCATTCCCTTCTTTCCTTTACCCTACCTCTCCCACTTCCCCTTCCCCTTTGCACCTTTTCTTCCTACTTCACATTACCTATTATACCTTTTAGTCCTTATTAACACTTTCAGTTTCTCACACTAGAGAAACTATTTGGTATTTACACATGTGTATCCTATTTATTTCACTTAAGAGTATCACCTCAATGTGCATCCATTTAGCTATAAATGTCTCTAGTTTCTCATTTTTTATGGCTGAGTAGTACTCCATTTTATTTAAAAAACATATTTTCTTTATACAGTCTCCAGTTGATGGACAATTGGGTTGTTTCCAAGTTTTAGCTATCATGAATTGTGCTACTATGAACACGGGTGCACATATATCACTGTGGTATGGTTCTTTTAATTCTTTGGGGAACATACCCAGCAGGGGAATAACTGGGTCAGATGGGACTTCCAGTTCTAGTTCTTTGAGGTATCTCCATACTGATTTCTGCAGTGCTTGCACCAGTCTACAATCCCAGCAGCAGTGGAGCAGGGTTCTTCTTTCCCCACAGCCCTGTCAGCATTTGTTACTGGTTGATTTCATGATAGCAGCCATTCTTTCTGGGGTGAGATGAAATCTCAGCATTGTTTTCATTTGTATCTCTTGAATGACCAGTGATGTTGAACATTTTTTCATATTTTTATTTGCTATTTCTACTTCTTTGTCTGAGAAATATCTGTTCATTTCAGATGCCCATTTTTTGATTGGATCTTTCAATTTGAGAGGTCTGATTTTTTTAAGTTCTTTATAGATTTGAGATAGTAGACGTTTGTCTGAGGAACACCAGGTGAAAATTGTTTCCCACACTGTGGGTTGTCTCTTCATGCTATTGGTGGTCTTACTTGCTGTGCAGAAGATTTTTAATAGGAAGAGATCTCACTTGTTGATAGTTTGTGCTAGTTACGGGCAACTGAGGTTTTGTTCATAAAATCCCTTCCTACACCAATTCTTCAAGAGTTCTACCTAACCTCTGTTCCAGTTGGTTTAGTGTTTCTGTTTTAATATTTAGATCTTTAATCCATTTTGATTTTAGTTTAGTACATGGTGAGAGATATAGGTCTAGTTTTAATCTTTGGCAAGTTTAAACCCTTTTTCCAGCACCATTTATTAAAGAGGCTATCTTTCCTCCAGTGAGGGTGTTTGGCTCCTTTGTCGAAGATGAGGTGGCTGAGTGTGTCTGGAGTTGTTTCTGCATCTTCTAATCTGTTCCACTGGTTCTCAGGTCTGTTTCTTTGCCAGTACCATACTGTTTTTTTTTTTAATCACAGTAGCTTTGTAGTATAGTTTCAAGTTGAGGATTGTGATACCCCCACAAGCAGCCTATTTTTCAGGTTCCAACTCAGGTGTAAAGATGGTGTGATTGGCCTCAGGGTAACAGAATGAATGGGAATTTAGACCCAGGCCTATCAGACTATAAGAATGCAAGGACTTCCCTTTAGTTTAGGCAATCACCATGTGCATACACTCTTACTAACACACCTACCTCATGTGTGTCATACTACAATTTTTATGGGACCTTAAATGCTAGTGTTTCTAAGAACATAACTTCAAGGGAAAGAAGAACCTCAACTTTTTGGAATTAATGTTAATATTTTGATGCATAAGTTTTCTACTTCAGTCTTATCATCATTTGCCCAACTTGGGGCTTACTTCCTCTCCTCTGCTCTGAAAGGCTCTTTTGACTGTGTGAATCTTTCACTGGCCATTGAGTTGGTGGCTGACAGTCCCCGAGTCAGGCTCCCACATACTGTCTTCTCTGTGCAGCTGTGCAGATCCTGGTGTTGTGTTGAGTTCTGCTCCTGTGGTTAGTGCTGACTCAGTGCCCACATGGCTGGGAGAAGCCATGGGCAGCAGCCAAATCTGGCAAGCAGAACTGGATTGCACTATTTTGGGTTGAAAGGATGGCAAACTCTACACTCAAGAGGCAGGTAGGAAGAGCTCCAGACTGGACAAACACTGTCAGCTCCCACACAGCAGCTGACGGTCTGTGTGAGCTCAGCATGGAAAAGGACTGTTTGTCTCACTCTGGTGGCTGATGTCTGGCCTGGACATCCCTGCCAGGCAGTGAGGGTTATCCCTTTGTCCATCAAAGGCAGTGACCAAGACATGAGCTCAACTCTTGCAACTCACTAGGCCAGCCTGTCTGCCCTATGGGTGAAACCTGGGAACTGGGGCTTAGCTGACTTCACTTATGAGTACCTATTGAAAGCACAGGTACTATAATTCTTTCAGAAACTGAAGAGGCCCTGTGGGACTTGCCCTGGGGACCCACACCAGGGTACCACGTGTGCTGTGTGGACTCACAGTAGAGTTGACATTTGAGTTGGCTTCTGAAAAGTGAGAAAGACTTTGCCAGATAGTAAGTGAGAGAAGGTATTGTTAGGGAGAGGGAAGAGCAAAGGCACATGTGAAAGCATGATGGGTATGGCATGTGTGGGGACTGGAGAGCACTTTGATGTAGAGCCACAGCCATTCCCCAAGTGTTCTTTGGAGATAGTGTTCCCTAATCCCAAGTGCACTTTTGAACATCATCATGATGACAAATGTCTTCTTCCCAACTGTTTCCTACCTCCCTAGATGGGGCTGTCCGCTCCAACCTATGTCAGCAGGACCAGCCCATCTTTGTACTTACCATCAATCACTGACAGTTATACCTTACCTAGAAAAGGTCAAAACAAAGGATCTCTGGTTTATTTATACTTGAGCTTTTCTCCACAGCCTTTGGGTGGCTCCCCATAAACTCATAGGTAGGCTCAAAGACTAAGCACCTGCCTAGTTTCACTGGTCTTTTTCCAAACACTTGAGTCCTTTTCTAGGAATTAAGTTTAATAGCTGGGGACCTGCCGCATGCTGTAAGACTGCCCTGGATCAGGCGGCCACTAAAATAATTGATTATCTGTTTGAACAGGCTTCTTATTGCATTATTTTTTTGAAAAAATTCCTTCTTTTAATTATTCATGAAAATTTATGAAATTGCTTCCCTCTGTCCTTTGATGTGGAAGCTGTCTCACATTCCTGTGTATTCTCAGTTTTTGGCTCTCCACACAGTTCTTTGTGCTCTTTATCCTATGTCAATATGAGAGGCAGTTCCCATTCATTCATTCATTAGACACGTATTGAATATTTGCTCTGTACTAGGCATTGGGAATATATTGGTAAGCAAGATGAAGTCTGCCATCATGATACTTAAATTTTAGTATGGGAGATTCAAAGTACCTGGATAAAGAAATCAATAGGCAAGATATTTAAAGACTGTGAGATGTGTCAGGAGAAAAAAAGACTAAGGTGGTAAAGAAAATCTGGTAGGGGCAGCTGAGGTCCAGTGGGATGACCTCTCAAGGGAGGTGCCATTTGTAAAAAGAACCTAATGATGGAAATCACACAGAAAAGAATTCCAAAAAGCAGGAATAGCAACAGCAAAAGCCAGAGGTAGAAAAAAGAGCTCAGAAACTTACAGTAAGAAATGAAGCATGAGATGAATCAGGAGAGTAGGACAACAGCCCAATATTGGAGAGCAAGGCAAAGAATTTGAATTTTATTCTAAGAACATACTCTATTGAACTATCTTATATGGGATCCACATTAGTTAGGATGGTGTTATAGTTTGAATCTTGGATGTTCATGGAAGGCAATCTGTAGAAGGCTTAGCCTGCAGCCTGTGGTGCTACTGAAAGATGGTGGCGCCTCTGGGAGGTAGGACCTAGTGCAAGGAAGTTAGGTCATTGGGAACATGGCTTGGAGAGGATAGGAGACCCTTGTCCCTTCTCTTTCTGTCTCTTTCCTTCCTGGCCACTTTGAACTCCTCTGCCATGATCTCTTCTCATGATGTACTGTGGTGCCTCAGGCCCAAAGTAATGGAGTCAATCAGTCATAGACTGACACCTCCAAAAGGATAAGCCAAATTAAACCTTTTCTCTTTGTAACTTGATTTTCTCAGGTATTTTTGCACAGTGACAGAAAGCCAGCTAACACAGATGGATGAATTAAAACATGATTGCATTGGAAGGTCCAAAGAGCGTGCCACTAGGGTGAAAGCAAGAGAGCCAGGTTGTGAGGTGGAAGCCTGTGCTTCTTGTGGTCTTCTGGGGGCTGTGGAGATAGGGTGGATTTTATCTTAAATATCCCTCACCACACCAAACCCATGAAACCATCCAGAGGATAAAAATGTCATCCTGCCAGTCTCTTCCTCTCTCTTGAGAAGAGGTATATGTTGGGTGAGGCTTTGGTGGGAGCCTTGCATGTTTCTACTGTTGCTTGGATAAAGTGCAAACATTTCACTCAAATTTTATTGAAGAATTGAATTTTAACTATTAAGAAGCTGTCATCAACAACCTTAGTATAGGTTTGTTTTGTATAAAAGCTTGTTCACTGGAAATAACCCTAACTCATAAAATCATACTGCCACATCTGCTCACTTTTGTACAAATGGGGTAAAGCTTTACTTGTCATCTCAGTTGAATTAAATCTTTTCTGGGTCCACAAGATGTCCTATTTATTTAATAAGTTATTGTTTGTAAATTCTTACCTGCATAAATCAAAATTTCATTAATCTGTTGCAACAAGAAATAAATGGATTCATACAACATAGCAACTGTTCTCTTGCTATAAGCAGCAAGGGCTTAAAATATTCAAGTAGTCTTATTGTCTTTATTAATTGGCTTTTGTGCATCATAACTACTAGCTCTCTTTGAGTAACCATTATCACAGATAAAAAATAGAGGGAAAGTAACTCAAAATGAAAGAAAAAAGTACAGGGCAGAAGTAAGGAAGTCACAGGAAGGTTGGAAGTGTGCTCTCGCAGGCCCTCCTAGTCTTAAGGCATTATTATTTTACATCTGCTTGGAGAGCATGATTTCAACAACTATTACGTATACATACATACATACATATATATTTACATATACATATGCCTCTATTACATAATGCTTGTAAGTAGTTGTTCCTCATCTGTGGGGAATTGGTTCCAGGATCCCCTTGGATACTAGAATCCAAGGATGCTCAAGTTCTTTGTGTAAAATGACATAATATTTGCTTAGAACCTATGTACACTCTCCCACAGACTCAATAATATCTAGATTACTTGTTCCACCTAATGCACTGTGAACACTATAATTTTTTAATATTTCCAATTCACAGTTGGTAGAATCTGTGGATGTAGAACTCATAGATACAAGTGTTCCACTGTATATTCAAATGTATATTTAAAAATTGCATCATAAACATTCAGCCAATTAATTGATAGATGTTTGAGTATCTGAAGTGTGCTAGCCACTATTCCAGGCAGAAGCATTACTGCTGCAAACAAAATAGACAAGTCTCTGTATAGGTAGATTTTCCATGTCTGCATGAAGAGATATTAGAATATTAATATCTAATATGAAAATTAGATAATGATACATAAAGAAGAAAGTAGTTGGGAAGGTAGATAGATGGTGATTCCAACTTAGATAATGACCAGAGAAGATGAAATTTGGGTAGAGTCCTGAGGAAAGAGGGAGCAAGCCCTGTCGGCAGGAGGGGTAGCAAGGAGTGAACAGAAGGAAGAACAAAAGCATATTCAAGCATTCAGAATATAAAGTACAGAGGCAGAGACAGTGAACAGTGGACATTCTTGACACTCAGTCTCAACCTAGATCCCTCTCTCCCATAGGAGATGCAATGCAACAGGTTAATGCACCTTTCTTATGGGCTACCTTTAAACACTTTTTAAATAAACCAGACCCACTAAATATATTGCCTAATGCCTTTCTGTTTTTTGTTTTACATTATTGTACACAATTTTGCACACATATAAATGTTTAATTGATTTCAATAGTTCTGTAGTATCGGTGCAATGGAAGTACTGCATTTTGCTTAACCATTCCATTTTTGGTCTTCCAGGTGTGTCCCACAATGTTAAATTTGTTGCACTAAATGTGTCCTTGTAGATATTTGTGGGCAGATGAGTGTGTGTCTTTAGGATGTGTTCTTTATGTAAAACTTTCACAAGAAGTTATTTTCCCCAGTTAGAGGCTTTTGAATAAGTTTCATTATGTTTTGTTTAATGTTGTTTTTCCAAAGGTATAAAATTATTTTATAAAAGATTAGGAGAAACTCCTCTAGGCTTCCCTACTTCCCTGCCTTTTGACATATGCCTAAATAAACGAATACATTCAGAAATGACTTTCTTGCTAACAACTGCTTTTGGCATAACTAGAAGCTGAACATGGTGGGGGCAGTCAGAGAGCTGTGCTTCCAACTTTATAATTTGGTGAACTTTCCCACTATGGTAGTCATGTTTTTGCAAGATCCAATGAACTTTTCAAAGGCCATCTCTCCCCAGTCATAATAGGATGCAGCAAAACCTGATAGCATGGCTGCCTTTCTTCCCTTCGATAACTTCCCACCTCCCCTAGATCCAGGGCTTCCTGGAGATCATTTGTTCCTTGTGGTGTGGTATTGTGTGGTGTCATAGGCCTATTCCTTCTTTATTGCATTTAACGAACAAGGCACATCAGAGTGATGACAGGAGGATCCCTGCTACTCCTCCCACATGTGTATGTGTGCATATATTGTGATCATGAATGGATGACTGATGAAAAGCCATTCCATTTTTGTGTGATATGGTAATAATAATCACTAGCAGCAAATACTGTGAAACACTTTCTTGGTGCTGGGCACCATGCTAACCCTTGCTTTTTGTTTCATTCTCATAACAAGCTTAGAAGGTAGGAACCATCCTACCCAATTTGCTTGTGAGAAGATCAAACATTAAAAAAGAGCAGCATACACAATTAAAAGGCAACAGATCTGTGATGGGAAAGCAGGTTTTTTGAATCCTGCATTTCCTGGAAAGGCTGTGTCTGAGACATTTTGTATTGCAGAATCTTGTTCTCTGTGACTCCTCTGGTACGAGTCAGAGCCACCATCATGGGCCAATGCTGGGGTTCAAGGAACTGATGAAGTTGTTTCTGATGGTGGCTGGTGATAGCTATGACTTATTTTCCAATTCTGACCTATTATATGGCACAGAAGGTAAAAATGATTTAGAATTTGCTATCTGACTCAAAACATTGACTGTATCAGTTAATGATAGGTATGGTGTTTCTTGGTTTCTTAACTTGGAAAATGTGAGCATAGTAACATTGCCATGGTTTGCTGTGGGGGTAAGACAAGAGATGGTACGTGGGTGGTGCCTGGCACAGACAGGCGTCCGCTAATGGCTAATTTATCACCTGCTGCTATTCCAAGGAAAACAAAGATAAAAGTCTAGGAGAAGAAAAAGCATTGGTTTAAGTTCCTTATTGAAGAAATGCAAAAGGTTCTGAGAACTACAATATCAATACACCCTGAACAGCTTGCTAAGTGGAAGAAGGCAATCACCAAAAGGCCACATATTGGAGGATTTTATTTATATGGAATGTGCAGAAAATGGAAATCTATACAGACCAGAAGTAGTTTAGGGGTCACCTAGGGCTAAGGAGTAATTATATTGGGGATGGAGTTTTTTGGGGGACAGTGATACAAATATTCTAACATTGACTGTGGTGATGGTTGCACTATTCTGAAAACATACTAAAAATCATTGAATCATAGACTTAAGTAAGTGAACTGTGGGCTATGGAAATTATATCTCAATAAAAATGTTTCTGTTAAAAACAAACTTCCATTATATATTTAGATAAAAGAAATTGAGAAAAGCCATAAGATATGAAGTTGCACTATGTATGGAATGCATTTATCAAAAAAATTATTACCCAGATATAGTGGCACAGGCCTGAACATCTCAGCATTTTGGAAGGCTGAGGCAGGAGGATCTCAAGTTTGAGCACAGCCTGGGAACCTTAGTGAGACTCTGTCTTAAAATTAAATTGATAATTTTAAATAGGAAGAAAAGGTCCAAAGGGGTAGGGGAAATGGGAAGGGAAGGGGAAAGGAAAGAAGGGAAGGGAAAAGTTGTGAGAAAAAGAAAAACTGGAAACAAAGTCTATGTAAATAGGGATGGGTGAACAGGTAATGGGGAAAAATTAAGAACCAAGATACATCATATACAGGAACAAGCACCCAGTGATAAATGTAAATGTATTGTATACCTAAAATGTACCAATAAAAGAATTTAAGCAAAAAAAAAAAAAAGAAAAAGAAAATTACGAGGTACACTTTAACAAACATTGTACTCACAATCATGCCTTTATTATCAATTAATGATGCCCTTTTTCTTTCAATCAAAAAAAAACATTTAAAAGAAACTGGGGATGTATCTCATTGAGAAGGCCCTGGATTCAGTCTTTCCAGGACCACACACATTTACACACACACATACACACACACACACACACACACACACACAAATTGTACTGCTTCTTTCTTGGTGAAGGCACTTAGAAAAGTATCAAAAATGTTAAAAAAAAAAAAACCATGAAAAGCAAAACAAACCCAGGAAGAGAAGCCAGACGGAAAAAAGTAGAAAACTAGGAATGAGCCTGTTTATAAGTCTATACTGACCCTGACTCACGCTCAGCAGGGCATGCATTTGAGTTGTTTGTGGCCAAGTAATGGGTCTGCTGTGATTCATCCACACCCTACAGTGGGGACCTCATAAAGAAGTAATGCAATTTGGATCCATGAGACTCATAGATGTATGCACATTTGAGAGCTGAGGCAGGATGAGGACAGTTTGGTGTTTATGGACTCAGCTCCTGGTGTCTGTAGCCTAATTAATTAACCTACCTGTGTCTAGCTCTACGTGTGTAATTCTCAGCAGGTATAAGACTTGGCAAAATATGAGAAGGGGCAGAAGGACCTTGGTGATAAGTGTGATGTATCTTGTCTCTGCAAAACAAAATATCCTTAAAAGCATCTGGCTCATATTAAGACCTAAGGGGATGTTTGTGAAAAGTGTTGCTGTTGGAATGAAACCTGCCATAAAAGATCCCATCTCTATGTCTCTTATGTCATTAGTGACATATGTAATTATTATTACATAATAATAATTTTTATCTTTGGTAGTGTGTTACAGTTCACAGAGTGCTTCTATATTAGTAGCTTATTTATTTTTGAGCAGCATTGTGGAGATAAGGAATGCTGGAGAGCAGAGTCCGAGATGGGAAGTGGTTTTCAAGGCCACCTGGCCCAGGCAGAGGACTTAGACACATGCCCAGCTCTCTTTTCAGGATGCATGAGCTGAAATTTCTAGTCCACTTAATTTTCACCTTTAAAACAGATTATGCTGATGCCAACTAGCACTAAAGACAGTACTGTTGATGACAATCATAAGGGATGGCCAAGAAAGCCACCACTTCTTGACGCCATAGTGAGAGTGAACTAAGCCTATAGGCAGAGATTCCAGCTACCTTGGGGAAAGCTTAGCAGGGTGATTAAAAGGAAAAGGTATGGAGCCAAATTCTGACTCCTGACATCATATATAAATTGGGGCTAATATCATTATTATAAGATTATTGTAAGGATTGAATGTGCCTGGCATGGAGCAGATGCTTATTAGTAGGTATTTTATTCTTTTCCCTCTTCCTCCATTTTATTTCATTCCCACTTTGTCATCTTCTTTACTGCCATTTGCTGAGGAAAGTTCAAGGTCATTTGACTTGGTTGAGGGCCAATGAGCTCCTTTTAGCTTAATAGCTTAATACCTGAGAGCCAAGGTTAGTCTGGTTGTGCTGGTTCTCACCTTTCTCCAATTTCCATTCATTCATCCATTCCATTCTTCATTTTTTCTTCTTTGTCATTTAAGCTGCAATCAAGATTTGGGTTTAATGCACAAGTAGTCCAACCAGTACAGACCTGACCATCTGCTGAGCTGGAGAAAGTGGGTGGGTCTTTCAGTGCTAGGTCATTCAAAACATAGTTCAGAAATGACCAGGGAGAATTTGGGAAGGAAGGCAGCTGGGCTTGGGGTTGGGCCAGCTAGTGGGCACAGGGGGCAAAGAACCTGGTAGTGATATGGGAAATGGGATTGAGATTAACATGAGCAACACAGAGGTAGAGCGGCAGTCAGAACCAGAAGCCATGACTATGGTCTGGCATCCCAGTAGCCTGAATGGAGTAGAACTTCGAGGTCCAAACAGGTCAGCAAGTACAGGTAGGAATGCAGTGAGAGTGTGTATCCAAGGTGAGCTCTCAGGTGTGGAGGCTGAGGCAACAGGGACCAGTTTGATTTCAACAGTGCAACTTAAGCACTTAGACACAGGACCTGGATTGACAGGCTAAGACATCCATGCAGAATCTGAGCAGGGTGAGTGGTCCACACAACCTCCTCTGATGTATTGGAGAACAAGGAATTCATTCTTCCAACTCCTAGGCAGCCTGTGCTAACAGAATGGGGTTCTTCTCGAGACAGAGAACCTTCGTTCAGAGACTGGAGCTGGCAGCAGAGGCTCCTAAAGGAAATTACACTTCTCAAATTATTATGGATCTTCCTATGAAATTAGAGGACAACAGAAACTAATAAAAGCCTCAAGTTGAAAGTCATTTGATTTTTCAATGATTGCAGGAGATACTAATGAATGCTATTGATTAGCAAAGCCTCACAGGCCCCAGAAACCAAACACCGTAGCTACAGAAGATCCCTCTGAACATCCTGAACATCCATCCTCTTAGCTTCTGCTAAATCTTGGTTGAGTATCTGTGCAACAAGGTGAAGTATATTCTTTCCAGTTTGTCCAGCTTAAATGAATATTTGCTCTAGGTGAAATTGATGGCAAATCTGTACCTTGCACAGAATGTTAATGGTGTGTTATTGAGGAGAATGGAAAATACCACTGGGGAGATGAAGTAAGACTGAATAACGCAGCACAGTAGAAAGAACACTGAGTCAGGATTGAAGAGATATGAACTCAGTCTTTGCTGGTAGCACTGGAGGCCCACGTGGACTAGAGGATGCTGCTGAGCTTCAGTGTGTATGACAGAAGGAGACATCAGGGAGAAGGTCAGGCAGAGGAGCAGATACGGAATCAGGGAGATAAACTCAGGCAGGAGGGCAGAGGCAGCTCCCTCAGGTTCAACATACAAAGATTATGTGCAGGAAGCTGGACTTCAGGGATTAAGGACCACAGGCAGATGTGTGGAAAACAGAGAATGAGAGGCTCAGACAGGGGGCTTGAGAGGAAATGGAGTCTAGAGTTTGCCCCAGCAGGCACTCCAAAGGAAGAACATGGATTTACAAGATCTCCCCTTACTAGGCTAAGTCATGTGAAGCATAGTTCAGAAATTGTGCCAAGGAGGCACAAGCCGTAAGTAGGTAAAAATAAGGTCATGGTTCTGAAACTTGAGAATGTATCAGAAGGGCTTCTTGAGATGCAGGTTACCACCACCTTGCTCTACCCTTGAAGAGCTAAGGATGCTAAGGATGAGTTCAAAACTCCACTGATGAACACTACTAGATTGGCATGTCTTATTTGGAATATTTGTAAGTGTAAAATCATCAACAATGTTATGTTGAATCTCTTCCCTTATGCTTTGCTTTGTCTGCTTTCCTTCCAAGCTTGAGGGTGGTTGTGATTACAGGGTTATATTTTCTGATTTTCTATTATTCTTCTGCACTACTTGTGCAACTTAAACTGGGAGAAGTTGGAATGGCCAGTTTATTATGTTCTCAGGGTAAACTTCTCTTTGCACAGACTTAGCAATATGATTGGTCATGCATGTAGAATCTTCCTCTCCCCACCCCTTATGTGTCACTCCCACCCTAATAATAAACACGGAAGCTCTAGCACTCTTCAATGTTTTCTAAAAGCTCTGCCGGTGAGGAGAAACTAGACTGAGAAATCAATTGCTGTGAAAGCCCACAGGATGGTGTGGAGACGAGCAGGGCTGGGATAGGGAAGTCTCTCTAAGCTGGTAGTGCCCACCTTTGGCTGTGCATTAGCATCACATGGGGGCTTTTTGTAACTACATATGTTCAGGATGTGAGAGTCTGATTTTGTTGATTTGAGGTGGGACCCTTGTCATGGGAAAATTTGCATCTCCCCAGGGAGTCCTAATGAGCAACCAAGCCTGAGATTTGCTGTTCTAAACCAATTTTATTAAGGACACCTGGGTGTTGAGCACATCTGCATTGTTGCATGACTCCTTTTAACAGCCACAAGCCATGTTAAGGAGGGCTGGAGGCTGCCACCTATAGAGAAAGATGTCAGTGTTACAAACATCTTGGTTTAGACGGGTAAAAGTGGAAGTAGGTGTCTTGATACCAGGGGAAAGAAAGAGAGAGAGAAAGAGAGAGAGAAAGAGAGACAGAAAGAGAGACAGAAAGAAAGAAAGAAAGAAAGAAAGAAAGAGAAAAGGAAGGAACAAAGAAAGAGAAAAGAGGGAAGGAAGGAAAGAAAGAAGGAAGGAATAAAAAGAAAGAAAGAAAAAGAAAAGAAAGGAAGGAAGGAAAGAAGAAAGGAAGGAAGGAGGGAAGAAAGAGAGAGAGAGAGAAAGAAAGGAAGGAAGGAAGAAAAAGAGAAAGAAAGAAAAGTTCAGAGATCAGCAACAAAACCCCAGGCTGAGGATAATAGTGTCTGAGACCAAGTCAGGGATACAAGCCAAAAAAGGTTTCAGTGCCCAGAAAGCAATCTACCAGGGTCAGGTTACCCTGGCGTGATGAAGCCAGCACAGGAATAAATAAAGCTTGGTGGTAAGACCTGCGTCAGGAACTCTTTACAAGTCTCATGTCCTGTGTGGGTGGGACTGAATTCACCTGGTATATTCACAGCCACGATGTCCTACGTAGGAGGCTAAGAAGGCCTTGAAAAGAAGAAGGGTAAAAAGTACAGAGAAAGTGAGCTGATTTTCGTGATGCTCAATGGCCAGCTCCACTGTGTTTTATCCCACTGAATTGATCAAATGTTTCTGCTGTTCATAGCACTCTCGCTCAGAGCAATACTTCTCAAACTTTTTTCTTTTTTTCTCATTTCTTTTTCTTTCTTTCTTTTTCTTTTGTGTGATACTGAGGATTAAGCCCAGGACCTTTGCACTAAGCTACATCACCAGCCCTTTAAATTTTTTTCAGACAGGGTCTCTCCCTAAATCACAAAGTTGCCCAGGCTGGGCTCCAACTTTCTTCCAGCCTCAGCCTCCTAGAGTGCTAAGATTATTTTAATAAACTTTAGTAACTCAAATGCATACTCTGGGGAATCTTGTTAAAATGCTGATTCTAATTCAACAGGTCTGAGATGGGGTCTGAGATTCTGCATTTCTCAGTTTCCCAAATGGTGCTGATCCATGGACCATTTTGAGTAGCAAGGCCTTAAAGGAAATGGATAGCATCTACTTACACCATTGAAGAACTCCTCACTAAAATCTGTCCAGATGCTACTGATGTGATAGATGACACATGCTTTTCCTCATTCCTGCACTAGTTTAAGAAAGTCTTTGCAGAGGGGTTCATTCCTTGAAGAAAGTATTTGAAGATGTACGTACAAGGAAAGCATCATGTCTATTTCCTCTCAGCCCTGTCTGACACCCTATGTGTTTTCTCCACAACCTATCCCACATAGAAGATCAGTATCCTGAAGACTGAAAGTAGGCTTGTGTTGACTGAGTGAAGCAAGAAGCACAAATAAGTAACCTGCTACCTGGGAACAGAACAGCAATTCTTTCATAAATGAATGTCAATGAGGTATAATTTTCTGCTGCAACAGAATTTCTACACCTGACAGTGTTCTTAATATACTTTAATTAAGAGGTTAATCTGTTGTTGAAATTGCTTTTCTCTGAAGCCACCTGAAATCAATTTAAACTCAATTAGAAGTGGTTAGCTATTGTTTATGTGGTTAAAGATTAGAGAATATACTTTTGCTTGTCAGGAGCCATCAGAGCAAATTTTGAAAGTCATGATCAGAGGAGAGCCTGAATAGTTGAGTGCTCTTTAATGAGCATAGAGAAACCATTAGAAAATGTAATCAGTCATATTTGATGACTTGACCTTGGGACTCCTCTAGAAAAGGGTCTAATCATGTATGTCCCCTAAGTGCCACCAGGATTTCTCTGCTGAAATTAATTGATCATTGTGTGCTTTCTGAGAGTCTAATATACCCTATTTGATGGAATATAAATTGCAAAATAATCTGTAAATTACATAACAAGCTTCAGAATACATTTGCCCTCTGTCTCCTTTGCAGAGATTAAATCTGACAGCTAGTTTCAAAATGACCAAAACTGCTTAACTCCTTCAATAGTTTGGAGTGCTTGAGTTTTACAAAGAAAAAAATATCTATTGCACTGCATGTGCCCAGTATATAAATATGAATTACAAACCATTTTCCATCAATAAAGCATAGAGATAAAAGAGGTCTGAAAATGTTTTCTGTGGCCTGAATGCATTATTTTATTCATTTGCATAGTAAAGTACTCAGCTGCTATTAAAATTTTGGATGCATGTCAGAGGAAGCTGTTTTGAATCCTATCCACCTTAGTGCTAAGTATATGAAAGAATTACATGTCTCTAGTAGGTCTGCCAGCTTGCTAATGTGATATCCCATAGCCTGGTCGAGCTCTTCACAATACCAGTGCACTCTGCTGATTATTGGTGGGTTAAAGGTTTCTTACCATCCTTTCAGGTGACAAACTGATGACTCCAATTATCACCTCTGTGTATATTCTTCTGGGATTGAGGCATTCTGCCATTATAGTGTACACATTTCATGACCTTCTGGTTAAAGTTGCAGAAACTCTCACTCTAGAACTCTTCTCCCTCCCCTCCAGGGGAAGGAAAGAAACTATTAAAAGAATTTTCCTTTGGCTTGACACTTACCATGTTTGAAATAAGCCTTCCAGGATTTTCCTCCGTAAATGTTGAAAGGTTAACTATTGAGGAGAAGAAGACCATCTGTTCTTGCCTAATTGGCATAATAAAGGAGGACTACATTTTTTTTGGAGCCTAGAAAACAATGTGTGATTCAGTGGGCTCTGGATAGTGTTTTACATGAGAGGCTGTGCCCTAGGTGCCAGGACAGCGGTAGGCTTTCCAGGAGGGTTTTCTGGGAACCAGATCTTTGAAAGCTAAAATCTCTCAGGAGCTGAGGTAGGGGAAAAGCTTAGCTATAAGGAGGTGTTTATTAAATTAGGGCTCTGAATCACACTGCACAGATTTAAATTCTGATTCTATCACTTACTAATTGTGAGCAAATAATCTGCCTTTCAACAGATTTCTTAGCCTCTTAAAGCTTCAGTTCCCCCAACCATGAAATAGAGATAATAATGAAGATTACCTGCAGTAGTATGCATAAAATACTTGGTAGAGCATCAGACATATACACTTGCTAAGCTATTTACCACAATTAATGGAAGTATAAAATAATTTGGTCTTTTCTGAGCCCTATATTGAGATGCACAAGTAGAGAAGGAATTTTTTTCCTGGCTTGCAAAAATTTTGATGTGAGGAGTCTTAAAAAGATTCCAAAAGTGAAGCTGAATTTGATTCATCATTTCCCAATTCTCCTTCATGACAACTCTTCCTGAAGTGATAGTGGGGAGAGGGATGTGGAAGGTTTGTAAGACAAGCATTGAGCCAGGTAGCAGGGCTGGATCTGTGGTCTAGCTCAGCCATGAACCAGTTGTGTGAGGCTGAATGTGGAAGTCTCCCTTCTCTGTTCTCAGATCCTTTGTATAAGACTCTAGGGTTTATCAAAGATGGTTTACAGAACAGAAGGTCAAGACTTTATATTGCTGGCCTTCTCTGTAAGATTACTTCCTGTTTCCCCAGCCATGATGTAGTCCCTGAGCAGACGGTAGCATAGGTAGGATGTCGCTGGCAGGGAATGACTCCACATTTATGCTTTTCAGCCTGTGCCACCTGACGTCTCTGCTTATGACCCATGATCTCAGGGATATGGGAACCTCTTCCAGCATCCCCAAAGTCCCCTCCCTCCTTTACAGATACAATTTGGGAGAATAGCCATGTCCTAACTTCATGTGTACCCACATGCCCGCCCTTACCAGAAATAATAAAAAGTCATCATGAGGGCTGAGAGATGACACTCTTTGCAACTGGAATCAATTTCCAAGATTTAAAAATCAGATTTCACATAAAACCCAGATGTCCAAATTTCTTTTTTAAAAAATAAAAAATGGGAAATATGACCAGAATTTCCCCAAGAAAGATGACATGGTTCCTTAAGCCAGAGAGTAAGGAGTCCGGCAAGGACCTGTGCCTGGCATCTCGTTGGCTCCCCATACCAGGACTGAGCACCATCCCCTCTATACTCTGTTGCTGCTACCATCATGTTGATCAGTCTCTTGAGATCACTGATGTGAAGGTTCTGCTTTGGAGCAACCCACCCCTGTCCCCCTGGCTTACTTCACTCCTCAGTTGCCCACCTGCCCTGGTAGGGATATGGGTCAGGACCCTTTTCCTTACACCCATACATAAAGTCAATGTTGGAAATCCTAAATCTTGAAGACTCAATCTTTGTGACCATGTAAATGCCTGCAACAGGATCTGCACTTTGAGCTTGAATACGTTTTACATGATAGTGTGAAAGGCTCTGAGTGCAGGTTTAGCTAAGAACAGGGAATTTGAGGGCATAGCTTCTGGGCAGGTTAGGGGGTTAAGCCTAGAATCGGGAAGGGTGGGAGTGGGAGTGGGCTGGTCCAAGGCCTGACAGCTTCTGCAGTAGTAGTTCTGAGGACAGGGAGAAATGGGGAGCGAGACAGCCCTGTCTTGTGCATAGTGACCCTCTTTTTGCTTAGTCCAGCACCACACATTCTCTTGGCAGTGGGGACCATTGGTGTTCCCACTCATCCAGTGTCTAGCAAAGGATCCTCAGAGGCAAGAGAACAGAGGCGGGGATGGTTGGGGAGGAAGTTTGGAGCAACTTCTGCAATTAATTTTGGGACAGAAACACATATAAAATGTCTATTGCCCCTTGACCTTATTTTCCTCAAAGTTGCCATCCAGCTCTGGATTTCTATAATTTGGGGATCCTTGTCCTACCAAAAAATTTGTATCTCTTGACTGTGTCTGAGGGCACATCACTCACATAAACTTGCATTAGACTTTCTGTAATCTACCACGCTTTGCTTGCTGAGGAGGCCACAGGTCAGTCCTCCAGAAAGCAATCCCGAAGAAGCTGAACACAAGAGAAGTTTGTTTGCATTAGAACCACAGCATCGTGAGGTCAGACCTAGTGAGAACAAGACCACATGTGGCTAATGTCAGCCCATGAGACTGACTTCAATATGCCAGGCAATGACTGACCTTAGAAAGCCAAAGGCCGTGAAACCAATATCTACACAGTAACTGCAGTGCAATATTCAGCACTACCTTCAGTTGAGTCATTCATTTCAGGACTAGGCTACTGAATGTAAAGACAGAGGCCTGCAGAGCACATGTGCAGACAAAAGGTGCTCTGCCTGAGGAGATAATCTCCATTGATTTAGCCACACAATGAAAGTTTTTACTCCTGTGCAAAATACTTTAACAGCCAAAGGCTTTTTGCTTTGTATTCTAAAAGCTCTCTCTAACTCCATTCCACTAGAAATAGCAACTGTACTATGTTACATTACTTTCCCATTGTCAGATGAATTGTCTGGCATGGAATTGGGGGGGGAGTAATTTTGTCTAAAAAATAATAGGTCATTGGTTTTTTGCTCTATAATTCTTTTGTTATTTTACTGAGTACTTCAATAGCCAGAGCCTACCGAGGGAATGATACATGCCTCTTACCACCCACAGATGGGAGATGAGGTTTGGGTTTTCACTGAAACTATCAGAATTTATTTTAATCATTAAAAGCACAAATTCTGCCATTCTTTTGCAGCTATCATTTCTGTACTGTCTCCTTTAAATATCTTTATGGTTGTAATGAAATTTAACACATAATTTTTTCTTTTGTTCTTTTAACCTCCTAAACTTGTTACACAGGTTATTTTTTTTAATGATTGGAAAAATAATCCTTCAATAAATATACCATTGTGGTAAATTACAAAGCTGCTTCAATTCTGCTCCCTTCCTATTTCTACATCCTTTGCAATGTGATACTGTAGCTCCTCTCATGGGAGGGGTGTGAGGCTTATTTTTCAACCCATAGACTATGGGCTAGCATTGTTCTCCCAGCCCCTTGTAATATGGGCTGGCACTGTTTTGGCCAACAGAGTGCAGCAGGCACAACGGTGTGCCGGTTCCAAGCCTGTGCTTCAAGAAAGCTTACACATTTCTTCTTGCCTTTGTGGGACCCTACTGTAAACAGATTATGATGAAGGAAATCCCCAGACAGCCTGCTGGAAAAAAGTCTCAGCCTTCCCAGTCATCACAGCTGAACCTCCCTAGACCGATAGTCTGACCAGAGTTGCGTGGAAAAGTCCAACTGAGACCAGAAGAAACCCCTAGATGACACAGAATATAGGCTTGTATCAGAACCAAATACTTACTGGTTTAAGCCAAAGCAATCTGGGGTGTTTTTGTGATACAGCTGTAAATCTCTTAACCATTTTCCTTTTCTTATTTATATAGGTGTTTCTAAATATTCTCTACTTTAAAATAACAATGTGATGAACATATTGAGAATAGGTTTCTATAAAACTTTTAACTTAGTTTAAGGAAATAGGCAATATATTTAACATTTACAACATTTTTCAAAATTCTATGTGATTGAGTGAAATTCTGGAGTTGCTATAGAATTATTGTCAAAATTCTGTAGAATAGCTGGGGATTTAGCTCAGTGGTTCAGCCAATTGCCTCAAAAGCACAGGGTCCCAAGGTCGATCCCCAGTACCAAAAAACAAAACAAAACAAAATTCTGTAGAATTACTGTCAGGTAAATAAGAGGCTTCACGCTATATAATTGTTTCATATGTAAATTCATAAAAACAGTAGAAATTTTTCTTGTGGACATATATGGTATATGATCTTATCCAATCTTTTTTTTTTTTCCATACCGGGGATCAAACTCGGGTCCTTGCACTTGCGCAGCAGGCAATGAAACCACTGAGCTAAATCCCTGGCCCTATCTTATCCAATCTTAAAGCAGGCAAATCTCAGAAAACCTCAGAAGATAATGGAAACTTCTGCTTAAACTGACCAAAAACTCATTTTTCCCACAATGATTTTGTTCTGAACATACTGATTTATCTCAAGCGGTTCCATACCAACCCATAGTCCTTCTTTTAAAATCAATCTATCTTCTCTACCCTGGCCAAGCCATGACCAACAAAGTTTGGTTGTGGCCCCTCAGTTTGCCATAGATCTCTAAGAAATAATTTGTTTAAATGAAAAGTCGGCCTAATTAATCTACTGATTGCTTCATATAAGTTGTAATGACCCAATTATTACAGCAAAAATCATTTATATTTGTTTACATATAAGCCTCACTCAATCATGGTCTATATATATCATGTCAAAATCCAGTCTGAGATGATTAATACTTGAGAAAGCTGTCCAAAAGAAATTCTGGCCATTAAAGAACTATTGTTTTGATGATCTACTTACTAAATTAGATCACCAGAAAGCAATATAGCCACATTATTTATCTCAGGCCTCTTGGTTCACCATTATGCTGTCATTATTGGTGGTGTTTGCTGTTATTAAGCTCTCCTTAAGAAAAGAGGACCTCATGAAAGACACTTTCAGAGCTTTGGAAATCTGTTCTTGCTAATATTGTCATTTGTGTTTTTTACCATTTCTTACATAGAAAACTAGATAAAATATTCTATTTAGATTTTGATGCTATTTTATAATACCTATTTTTTCGATAAATTGTTTTACTTTCTTATGATATCCCCCCCCCACACACACAGCACTTTTTGGTGCTGGGGATTGAACCCAGGCCCTCACATGTGCTAAGCATGTACTCTATCATTGAGCTACATCCCCTGCCCAACCTTCTCTGTTTTTTGATTGATAGGAAGCTCTATCACAGTATATACATAGAAATCTAGGTCATTCTCTAAGTCTTCTCATTCTATCTGTCCCTCTATGGTGTAATTTTAATTTTGATCTTTTTGCAATGGTTCTGTTATATTTATGTATTTTTGTGAGTCCCTTTGAGTACTTTTTGTAATATTCCTGCTCTGTCTTCACTGTGTAGGTGCTCTAGAAGTCTTAGCCTTCGGAGCACTTGCCATTCTGGAAACTACAACTATTCTCATAGAGTACATAACAGCATTATTCTTTGCTCTGTTCCCAGAGAAGAGAAAGCTCATGAAATCTACATATTTGAAGGTGTCCATGTGGCAGGTGATAGAGTCAGTTTTAAAACAAAGGCCCTGGTGCACGCTGTCTATGAGTTGTAGATATTATGTTCATCACTTTTACTAAAATGGTAAAACAACCCTATAGCATTATTTGGTGGGGTTTTTTTTTGTATTTGATATAGAACTTGGGTCCTTGCACTTGCAAGGCAGGCAGCAGAACCACTGAACTAAATCCCTGGCCCACAACCCTATAGCATTATACTCAGCACATGAGTCTTTATGATTAAGCAGAAGAACTAGACCTTTATTTTTGTCTTGTGTCAGTGAAAGCTGTACTTTTCAAGCATTTTTGGTATTTATCCCTGCTTACCCAAATTTAATAAAATCTAAGAGGCTGGTGAGATAATTCTCAATTTAAACCCTGAATTTTACAGTACTCTTAGTCAATTATATAACTTCAGATTTTTTAGTCATACTCACTAACAAACCAAAGATGACAAATCAATAGCCAGCATCATACTAAATGAGGAAAAGTTAAAATCATTCCCCTTAAAATCAGGAACAAGACAAGGATGTCCACTATCACTTCTATTCAACATAGTACTTGAAACATTAGTGGGAGCAATTAGGCAAGAGAAAGAAATAAAAGGGATACATATAGGAAAGAAGAACTCAAATTATCATTATTTGCAGATGACATGATACTCTACCTAGAAGACCCAAAGAACTCCACCAAGAAACTTTTAGAATTAATAACGAACTTCAGGAATGTAGCAGGATATAAAATCACACATAAAAATTATTAGCATTTGTGTATACCAACAATGAATGGAATGAGAAGGAAATTATGACAATAATATCATTCGCAGTAGCTTCAAGAAAACTGAAATACCTAAGCAATGAAATGAAAGACCTCTACAAAGGAAACTACAGTACTCTGAAGAAGGAGATCAAAGAGAACATCAGAAAACAGAAAAATATTCCTGCTCCTGGATAGGCAGAATCAATACTGTCAAAATGGTCATACTCCCAAAACTTTAATACAGATTCAATGCAGTCCCAATCAAAATACCAACAGCATACTTTACAGATCTAGAAAGAACTGCCCTAAAATTCATATGGAACCAGAAGAGAATAACAAAAACAATTTTGGGCAACAAAAGCAAAGCAAGAGGCATAGCAATACCTGACTTCAAGTTATACTACAAAGCAATACAAAACAGAATGTTACTGTAACAAAAACAGATACATGGATCAATGGAACAGAATTGAGAATACAGACACTTCTCCAGACACACTCAGCTATTTGGCTTTTGACAAAGGGGCCAAAAGCATATGCTGGAGGAAAGAGAGCCTATTTAACAGGTGGTGCTGGGAAAACTGGTTATCTGTGTGCATAAGAGTGAGACTGGACCCTTATCTTTCATCATACACTGAATTAAAATCAATTGAATCAAAGATCTAAACAGGAACATTAAACCTCCTGGAAGATAAAATGGTTAAAATACTTGAAGACATAGGTGTTGGAAAGGATTTTCTAAACAGAACCTCAACTGCACAAGAAATAACAGCAAGAATCAACAAATGGGATTACATCAGACTAAAAAGTTTCTGTATAGCAAGAGAATAAATTAGAAAAGTGAAGAGATAACCTACAGAATGGGAAAACAATTTTGCCAGCTACTCCTCAGACAGAGGACTAATATCTAGAATATACAGAGAACTCAAAAAAGTTAAAACACTTAAAATTAAATATCTGGTCAAGAAATAAGAGAGAGAGAAATGAACAGACACTTCACCATCTCTGCCTATTAGAGAAGTGCAAATTAAAACAACACTAAGATTCCATCTTACTCCAGAAAGAATGACATTCTTTGAGAAATCAAACAATAATAAATGCTGGTAAGGCTATGATTAAAAAAGAATCCTCCTTCATTGTTAGTGGGGATGTAAACTACTACAACTAATATGGAAACCAATATGGAGATTTTTCAAAGAACTAAAATTAGAAATTCCATATGACCCAGTGATCTCCCTGCTAGGTTACTTCCCCAAAGAGCTTATGACACCATACTACAGTGATATATGCATACCAATGATTATAGCAGCACAACTTGTAATAGTGAAATCCTGGAAACAGCCTTGTATACCCATCAAGAGATGACTGGATAAAGAAAATGTGGTATCTATGTGTAATGGAATACTACTTTGTTATAAAAAATGACAGGTTTGAGACATTTATAGGAAAATGGATGCACCTGGAAAACATAATGTTGAGTGAAATAAATCAGACAAAGAAACTGAAATACCATATGATATCTCTCATTTGGGTGAGGCAAAGTACAAACAAAGAGAATACTAAAGGACAGGTAGAGGGGGACAAGGAGGTGGATCACTTGCAATAAGGAAGTGGTCCAAGGAAAAAAGTATGAGGGGTGAGGAGGAGGGGAAGAAGAAATAAGTAAAACAAAGATATGCCAGGTACAGCAACCTAGTAACTTCAACTGATGTAAACATTATATGCTATAACATGAGCTAAGATTAGTAATATCAACAAGAATGAAAAATAGGATAGAGGAATTGAAGGAGGATGGGGGGGGAGGGAAGAGGGAGGGGACTACAAGAAAAGAAATGAGCTGTGGTATATACAGGTAGCCACTCCTCAAGATGATTGCAAACTGCATGAACTACAAACATCTATTAATAAAATAAAAAATTTAAAATTAAAAAAAGAAACCAAGGGTCTGGGGTATCAGTCCCAAGAGTCTCCCTGTCTCTGCTATGTAACACTAAGACACCAGACTCAAATACTCACACATCTTCCTTATTTCCCCAGAGACCACATGTCACCTTTGCAAGGATGGAATGAGAGAGAAAACATGATAGGTACCTGCCTCCCCTGCCAAGCTGCTGGTACCTCAGGTTAGGACAATGAGGTATAAGACTCATCAAGGTAAAGGGCTCCTTGCCCTCCTCTGATCCCATTGCTCCCTTACATCCATCAGTCCCCAGTGTTCTCAGCACCTTTTCTCCACAGCACCATCTCAGGGGACCTAGAGCTATCATGTGCCCAAGTCTGCTTGAGTCAGGCACCTGCCCAGATAATTGTGCAAAATTAGACTCCCCTCATGAAACTAGATCATTCACTGTGAAGAGGTCATTGCATAATGAAATTACATCTCTCTAAAGAAATCGTTCTTAAATGATCATTTCATGTCTTTATTAAATGCAAGAACTTAGCTGAACTCTCTGAGTATCAAATATTACTGCACATTAAAAACTTCTTTCAAGTTTTTTTTTGAGAATCTTTTTTTTAAAGGAATGCCTAGTGAAACATCTCAAATCAAATATATGAATATGTTTTATTGAAAGAAACTGGAATCTTAAAATGTTCTTTAAAACAAATTGATTAATCCATCTTCATATTTTTTCTGCTCCACGATCAAGCATTCCTTGGGTAATAAAGCCCTCTGTGTTCTTATTGCTCCCTTACTTGCTCACCCAACACATCTTTCCCCTACTGTCTATCCAAGGAAGGAATGCTACATGCTGTCATAGGAGAGAGCCAGGGTCAGGATTTCATCCCACCGTTGTCCAGAAGCTCTGTAATGTTGTCTCCAGGATAGCAGGTCACCTAACATCATGGATAGGCTACCTCTGTGTGGGAAGAGAACTTAGAGAAGTGAAGGACATGCAAAGGGAAAGAGAAGTGGTTATCTGTATAGCAATAAAAACCAGACAAAACTAATCATGTTAATAAAAGTTATGTAGGAATCAACTAATCTGCCTTTTTGCTTTTTTTTTAGATGTAATTGTTCATTTATTTATAAATTCGAATGACATTTTTGATTGCCCTCTTGGTAAGTATTAGATTATATTGATTGATTCATTCATTCATTGATTTATTCATGTTTTATTAGATTCATTTGTACTCTTTGCGCAGTGTAGCAGCCTTTGTATTGAGGACTCCACAGATATTAAAGTTGCTGTTCTTGAAAAGTTTGCATTCTAGTGTGGAGGGGAGGGCAGACTAAGGAAATTCAGAGTATGTCAGGTGGCAGTAAAAGCTACAAGTAAAAACACAATGCACGGAAGGATTATAGTGATAGACTGGAAAAATCAAAAAAAACTATACAAGTATAGAGTATACATATAAATTTTTGTTGTGAAATTTAGAAATTGTTAAAAAAATTTCTTAGAATACAATATAACTATCTTTGGGGCAGTAATTCTGAACTCTGAACCCTACCTTACTGAAAGCCCCCTTGCTATGCATTTTTACACCTTTAGAGATGGAAGGAGGAAACTAATCTAAAGAAACAGAGTGCATGTGACTCTGGAGGTCACCTTGCCCTTCACTTGTAAAACATTGTTTGGGGCCAGTCTGACGTCAATCAGCAAGGGTTGACAGATGATTCATCAATGGGTTCATACCATTGTTGATTCCTGTTATTGTTTTTCTCCTCACATTTTAGTTAATCATTGTTTGAGTTAAGTTAACCACTCGTGCTTTATTAAGTCTTTTTCTACAATCTCATCTGGGCCAAGCCCCTTGTGAAATAGGGGTGGATTGCATATCTATTTGTGGTTTGAGGCCAACTTTTTTACCCATGGGGCTAGCACACTCAATTGAGGGGCTAGAATAACTGAACCTAGTTTATAAAACAAATTCTAGGTAACCATAGGCCTGAGGGGAGAATGTGCCATCCTTCATAAAAGAAGACTCACCTCCAAGGTCTTATTTTTTTCTGAACTTACTAAGAATTTAAAATAATTCCATAATAAGCCATTAACCTGAGTTCCTACATCATCAGATAACAAGAGAAGGGAGGACAACCAGGATTTGAGGATAAACACAGCAAGGACAGAGACCAGGCACCACCAGGATTTCAAAAACCCAGATCTGCTTACAAAGCACTTTTTAAACTCAAAGTTTCTGAGTTGAAAAGTCACTCCTAAGATATGCAGGCATGAAGGGCATATGTAATAAAAATCTCCTACTTCCAAGCAAGGGCGAGGCAAAAACAGCAGGATACTTTTAGTCTCTCTCTCTCTCTCACTCTCTCTCTCTCTCTCTCTGAAATATCTTTCTTTTTAACTTTATAGCAAATAAGAACAAGACAGCCATTCCAGACCTGACTTGCTGCATCTGGATTGAGAAGCCTTCTTTCTACCTGGCTGGTCAGAAGACACTTTGTCCTCAAACACAAAGAAGGAAAGACCTTACCACCATTCACAGCCCATTTCTGACCTGACTCCAAGTGAAACTTCAGGCCAGACTGGAGTCATTCAAAGCCAGGCCTTGCCTAGGCTGGGCCCTGCTTACAGGAACTACTAATGACTTTCTGGTAACCACCCAAGTCTGAGGAGCCTACAAATAGGGCTTGGAATTAGAAGAGAAGTTTCTTCTCTTAGTTCATCTCATCACCATCTGGCTAGCTTTTATAATCCTTAACACTATGATTAATTTTTTATGCCACAGATTTCTGCTAATTAATTGCAATTACCAAGAACAAGAAATTTCCGTGTGATCAGATCATGTTTACCCAGAATGGCAAAGTTGGAGAACTGTTCTTTAGGAGACATTTTGGGGATAGTAGAATTTTAAAAGCTGGGTGGAAGTTCTGAAATCAGCTGGTTCAAATAGTCCACTTCGGAGATGAGGAAATTGGAACCACTTAGCCCAAGTTCATATCAGAGCCAGTAAGGACACTCTGGCCTCTGTCTTCCCTGCTCAGTGATGCCCATCCTGTGTTGCAGTGCCTGGAAGACCAGCATTACTCAGAGCGGCCACTTCTCTGCTTCTGGGTGGATTCATCAAACCCAGGGTGGAATTTAGTCAAAATGTCTCATTGCATCATCGTGTCGCTTTGAAACTCCAAGTTCTTTGGACAGAGAGTTCTTGTCTATGGGATGTGAACCAATAAATTATTTGGAAAAAAAATTAGTCTAAACTCTTGGCTGGTGTCTTGGAGGAAAAAAAAATCTGGGTGATTGAATTTTAAAAATTGAGTTAAGCAGCTGTTTTTTCGTCCTACAGACTCTTGTATTAGATCTAGACAAACTTCTCCACAGCTGGGATTGGGGTATAGGAGTGAATGGAAATTATATGACAGCTCTGTTGTATGGTTTACCATGGGCTTTTGGGGTGGAGGGAAGCTGCTGTCTTAGTCCATGGGATTTTAAACTGTCAAGCTATGACTTTACTTCTAAACAGCAGAGTTATCAACCCAAATGAAATATTTGCATGTATATGTGATCTCTACATGTAAAATGATGAGGGGAATATGTTATGTCTAAAGTGATAGTTTTCCTCTTACTATGAACAATAAATGTGAGAAATAAAATAGTTTTAACTAACATTTGAAATTGTGAGTTACAGGAATCAGTTTTAGTCTTAGAAGAGCATCAGCACCCAACTGGTTTCCATATGAGGATCTACTGACACAATAGCATTCTCATCTTATATGTCAAGTGCCCAACATAGGGTCAGGTTCATGGGAAGGATAAATCCATCAATTGCTCCTAATTTATAAGCTCATGAAGCAGGAGCTACATCTAAATTCACTATTTAATTTGTCCCACCCTGAAATGGCACCTCCTGCCAGACTTTAGCAAAGGAGGCCTCCAGCAGTGAGTGGTTGTATTAAAAAACAATGAGAATTACGTGATGAGGTAAACTGATGGTACTACATGGAAGAGCTCAGAGGGGCTGTGGTTAAATCAGTAAGTTTAATGGGATACTCTTACCTGCAGCATGAAGGATAAATTAGAACAGAACGTGCCAGCTTCTTTCACACAGACTCTTCCACCTTGCTGCACGTTCTGATTAACAACAGCTCTCTTCATCCACGTGGTTACCAGGACAGACGTGGTTGTCTGGTCTTACTCTCCTTTCATCTCAGTCAGTGACAAATCTCCTAGATTTTATCTTTTCTGTGACTTCTTGCGGCTCAGATCTTTATTACCTTTCATCTGGTCTGTGCAATAATCTTCTAGCAAAATGCTTGAATATAAAATCTATTTTCTACAAAAACCCAGACCTGATCAGTCAATCCACCTGCTTGCTTTCAATGACTTCATAGTGTCTGGAGGTTAAATTTCAAACTTCTTTCCAGAACATTCAATACCCCTTTGTCCCACCTCATGGAACTCTTGCTTTACTAACCCTGACAACCTGTCTCTCTCACTCCAGAGTCTCTCACTCTTTGCTTGTGCTCCGCTCCGTGAGAAGCCCTTACATATTCTGCCTTTCATGTCTATGCCCCAGTAGATGTCACTTCTCAGCACAACAGTGCTATGTCTCTGTTTCTCACATTCTATTCCCAGCATTTAGAACAGTAACTGGCACAAAGTTAGCACACAATACATATTTTTAAATGAAAAGAAAATATTTTAAAAGTTGAAAAATATGATTTACATTGAATTAAAAACTCAAATACATTTTCACTTACCATGCATGAGATGTATACTCAGAATGAGATTGCTCAAGTCATTTCAGGACATACATAGAGGAAACAAAGACTGATAAAACATCATCTCTATATGTTAGAGAGTCAGTCTGAAGTACTCTGTGCTGATAGAAAATATGATTGCCATCAAAAAATGGGGACAGACTATAATAGGTAAACTGAGGCAGTGGTTTCCTTACTAGATTTACTGCCTGTGACTTTTGTCCTCTCCAATACAATCTGTATATATTTCTCAGATGTGTCTTCACAAATGTTCTTCTGGATTTATCAGTTCTAAAAATAAAATGCTTAATGATCTTGTGACCTACAGATAGAAATCCAAAGACATTATTATAGCCATATAGTCTTCCCAAAGGACCAAGTCTATGGCTGTTAAGACCTGCCCTTGTGGGGTTCTGTCTTGTTCTGGGGAACCTCTTACATCTCACTGTCCTGTGTAATTCCATTCCAAGAAAGATTCTTAATGCCATGGTGTAAGCGACAGTTCTGTCCTGAGAACAGTCATCATTTGTGCTGGTGCTGACACCCTTGCTCTTCTGGACTTAGGTGTCAGTGCTCCAAGACTGAACTCATTCTCTAATTCTTCCAACCCCTTCATTCTACAAACCACCATGAGGTATCGTATCACACATTCTGGATGTTTCTGCCTGTAGAAGCCTCAGAAGAACAACTGCATCTCTCTGTCTCAATTTCTCCTTGTCTTACAATTAGGAGCTACTAGAAACATTTCTCATCTTAGCTTCTAATCTCTTTCAAAGTCTGTCCCTCCCTACTCCACAGAAAGGATGCCAGCATATAGAACTTATCAGAACCACCTAAGGAGCTTGCTACAATGCAAATTTCTTAGTCTTTGAGAGCCATGCATTTTTCAGTCAGTATTCTGCCTGATTCTGAGACAAGCAGTTTGTGAACTACATATGGAGTATGCTCACTAACAGTTCTTTTGCATATATTTATTCCTTCACTCATTCAACCACATACAGGCATTTCTTCTACGCAGAGCTTTTCTAAGAATTGGATAAGATGTCATCAATTAATTAAGACCAATGGTTTATATCTACTGTTGCTAGTTGAAAACAATTGTCATCTAAAGCATCCTGTAGTCCTATCTTCTTAAGGAAAATAAAAATGCTCACATCTACCCCCACAAAGCTGCTGAAAGCAGCTTGGAGCTTGGAGCAGCTATGTGGTTTATTTGGCTCATCAGTAGATGACAAAAAATGTGAGAAACTCTGGCCTTACATGGTGATAGGAAAAGAAATGCTTCACTTAAGCTAGATGGGTGAGTTTGTTCATAAATGTTTAATTTTTAAAGTTATTATTTTAAAAATTACAACAAAAGAAAAAATTTGTAATTGTACATCTGAAAATTTAGATACAGGGTCTCTATTTGATTTTTGATAATTAAATACTTATTAGATTTATAACTCTCAAAATATTGAGAAAAAATTGTATTTGTTCATCTAGCCAAATGATTTCCAAATACTGTGGTAAGGATACAATTTTAGAATTGTAAAAAGGGTTTTCTTTCCAAGGTTCAAGGGGTTTATTGGGGTTGATGATAACATATGACAATTATTATTTTCCCAAATCAAAATTGGGGCCATGATATGATATATATTATCTTACAAATCTGAATGTGTAAGTATTCCTGAAATTCTTGGATGTATATTTGTTTCATATGAATTTACAACTGTTCAGCTAGACTCATCAACTCTTTGTGCCCAGCCTTGCCACATGCATTCCTGACACCATTTCCTCGTTCCTGCAGTTTTCCATTCTTGGAATTCCCTCTTTCCTGTTCTAACCATCCAAGTTTAACTAGTGTTCAAGACCCAGGTAATATTAAACCTCCCTTGTGAAGCACACCTAAAAAGTCGGAGACCACAGTGAACTTCAGAACACCTCTATTCCTTATTGCCCACACTCTTACTTGGTATTTAACAGAAGCCAAGACACTGTTACAACCCTTTTTAGTGCAGAGTTTCTGTCTCCAATCATACAACTGTACAGTCCTTTGGAGGACCGTCAGAATAACCCATATATTCTGTGTTCCCTAGAATGAGCACAACTCTGACCCATAATGAGAGTCCTTAAATCTAAGATACAGATGAAAAGATGAACATTGTCTATAGTCTGTATTTGCCAAATCTTCTCTGTTGTTACCCATTTCATCGTGAAGAATGAAATCCGTGTACGTCTATAATATCTCAATGATGGGTGTTATCAAGCTCAAAGTTATCTCTAGAACCATGTCCATTTAAAACTAAAAGTCTCAAATTCATCCTTTTTGGAGTCAGGTAAGTAACTAAGTTGGACTGTGCTTCCAGCTCCATGTTATTGCCACAAAGGAATACCAAGAAGGCAGAACTAAGCTTACAGGACAGTCATATCTGGCTAGTGGGCTCTGCTTGCAGCCTCTGCTGAGAGCCAGAGAATTGAGCAGGTTCATGTCTCAAGGGCTCCAACCTTAGGAGGGCTCGATCTCTATCTTGCTTCTCTATCTGACATTTTATTTTATTTTTTGATAGTACTAGGCATCGAACCCAGGGCCTCACACATGCTAGGCAAGGCAAGCTCTCTAAGACTGAGCTACATCCTCAGCCCTTTAAAAAATCTTATTTTTGAGACAGAGTCTTGCTAAGTTGCCCAGGCTAGTCTCCAACTTGCAATCTTCCTTCCTCAGTCTCCCGAAAAGCTGGGATTATAGACTTGTGCTCCACCCCACCCTGTGTCATTCACCGTTTTGCCACCGTGACTCAGATACAAATATCTGGCTGGACTCAAGTGCAAAAACCCATTTCTAGGTCTACCCTAACTAACCCAGGTCTATGACTTCCCCCAGAGCCTCATACTCAAAGATCTGAAAAGGCTGGCAGGAAGGCTTCTGTAGGCTTCCCTCTGTGAGTTGAACAGCCCAGGGTGCTCCATCTGGCTCCAACTCTCTGCTGCCCTCACCAGGCCCTTGACCTCATCATCTTTTGCCAGTGAGGTGGTTAACCCCACGCATTCCCAAAGCAAAAAAGAGTACTCATAGATTGATCATGTGTTTGTGCCAAGTGATTTTGTGTGTTTGATTATTAATTCTTGTTCTGGTTGTGTGTGGGGAGACACCTTGTTCTTGACCTACTTTCAGTGATTGTACCTGCATTCTTTTCCCTAATCCCTATACATCACCATAGGAGAAGTCAGCTATTTTGGTAAAGATAGTATGGTTTAAGTGACGGCTTGTGACATTTGGAATAAGACAGGTCTGGGTTTAATCCTGACTACTAATCACTGGCTTTCTAAACTTGGGCAATATTTTCCTGTTTTCCCCATTACAAAGGGGCTTTATGTAATAATAGGCAAGCCAAACTGACTCATAGATGATGTTTAATACTGGTTTTCTTTCCATCTTTTTGAAGTATTTTCACTTTGAGTAAGGTAGCCAGAGTGTCAGCTTTTTTAGAAATTAGCAGTAACTGAATGGGAGATATTTGTAATCTACTTCTGCCCTCTCCCTCCTTCATCAATCTGTGGTCTCTTAGATTTAGGAGAATATATGATAGGCAGACGCTTAGTCAGTTAAACAAGCAATCACATTCTACCAACATTGACTAAAGGGATCTCCTTTGGCCTATAAGTTCAGGCTGTAATCTTAGACTGAGCCACAACCTTGGTGAAATAGTGGCTATATAAAAGCTAGGCAACCTGCTATGTCCTGTTAAATATTACTTGGTTTGGGAGGGTTCCTAGAAGCTTAGGTTCTAGTTTCAAAATATAATATTTGAATATGATTCTGTTAGGAATATCATAGTAGAAGGCAGGGTGTATTCCTGATTGATGATTTCATTTGTTGAATTCTTACTGTGTGTCAGAGATTTTATACATTATGTGACATAATCATCAGGAGAGCCTTGTATTCAGTTATTATTTCCATTTTAGAGATGAGACCACTGAGGCTAGGGGAAGATGAAGTGACTTGCTCAAGGTTATATAGCTAGTAAAGGTCAAACCTACAATTCGAATCAAGTTCTGACACAAGTTTGTGTTTGTGTGGATTGTGTTCTACTGCTTCTAAAAAGCAAGGGATTTGGACAGCCAACCCGTGGGTAGGGTAGCCTGGAGGGATACAGCTCTGCATTAGGCTCCACATGGAGCCAAAGGTATTTGGCATCTCTCATTACCTTATGGGGACTCCTAAAGGGTAAGTCAAAGGGCAGTTTTAACTATGAATCATAAAATAATACTATCAGATCATTGCCTTTTGTCTGTTGCAGTTCCAGTGTTGATTGATAGGTTACATTTTTTAAAGATTGCATTGGTAATTCATGCTTTATTACTCCCAAATTAGTGTAATGCTTCAAATCATCTTGTTGTAATTCAGCATAATTATCTGTAATTAAAAATAAATTCCTGTAGGGTGAGAATATTAATTCCTATCCAAATCTCTTTATTTTGATTATATTTGAACAGTTACCCAGCTCTTACCCAACAACTCTGAGCACTTCTTGTGGAGCTAACTTTGCTCTATCCAACATGTTTATACTTTCTGTACCATGAGGTATTTTCTCTTTAGGATGACCATTTGTCCAGCTGTGTGGACTTAGTTGATATTCCTAAAAGTATTGCCTTTGGTTTAGTGGGTTGATCTAATTCACTTTGAGATTCTGATGAAAACTATGAAGTGTACTGTAGGACAGAAATTACACAGGCAAAACAAAGATTATGGATGGAATTTCAGGGTACTCAAGGTCCCTTAGGGCAGAGCTTATTCATGGGTGGTCCCCCTATCAGCAGCATCAACATTGCTAGGAACTTGTTAGAAAAGCAAATCCTTTAGTCCTTCTGAGTTAGAAATTCTAGTGCTGAGGGCCAGCGATCTGGATTTTAACCAGGCTTCTGATGCTTGCCAGTTTGAGAGCAACCATGCTAGGAGGAGTTAAAAATCCTGTCTTGGCAGGATGTACTTGAACATGCTGTAATAATATCAGCGCTTTTGAGAGGCGAAGGTGTAATAGATCCTTGGAAGCTCTGAACTTGTTACCTTCACCAGGTGTTAATACCTGCTTCATGTTTCAGGTCAAGGATGCATTTGCTCCCATGGAAGCAAGGAGGAAGCCCATAGCATTATCACCTTCCAAGTGTGGGGGCAGGGACCCAGGTGGGGACACCCTAAGCCTATGTTCCCAGGTGCCTCAAAACATTAGGGAAGATTCAGAAGGTGAGAGAAGTGGGTGGGTCCTCTCACTGAGCACATGCTTGTGCTCAGATGCCCGTCCAGCCTACCTGTCCTTGCCTGGGAGTCACCCTTCCCCTGGGTGCTCATGCCACATAACAGAACCTGAGTATAGATTACAGAGTTCAGTGCTTAGAGTTTCAAGAGTAAGTCAGTGCCTAAATTTTTCCATGTAAGAAATTTTAATTCTAAGCCAGGTAACTCTGTCATTAGAAGTGATGTTTTAGCTATGTTTCCATGCCTAAGTTTTACTATGTGAGAAAAAAATTATTTATATTCCTAAAGAAACTCACCTAAGACCCGAGTTTCTCTTGAGTCAATGCTTCGACACACAAAGTTTACTGCCCTAATTAACCATCACATGCCCTCCATGTGACCCAGCAGAGACATAGTCAGCTAGCTGTAGCAAGGGCTTAAAAATGTTTTGGCTAAATAAATGAACTTATCATTTCCTTGAATTGCCAAAGCAATACACAGAAATCCAACCTGCAAATTATCAGGGGCACCATTCCTCCCTCTCTGCATTCCTGTCTTAATCGTGCAGTGAAAATACCTGCCCTCTCATTTTACCATGCACAAAGGGAGGAGTGCTTGGCTTTATCTGGCAAATGTGGGGAAAGAACTCTTGTCCCTTGCTTCTGCCTGGACCTAGGATATGCGCTGCTCACTGCCTGCTTGCTGTGGAGGCTGTTAGGGAGCACGGGCATTTGTGATTCTATGCTGGCTAATAACAATGTGTGTAGATTTTCAGGGTGAAATATTTAGAAGGCATTTGGTGGTGGTTCTAATCTACGTTCTCTAGGCAGGCTTTCTCTATAAACCTGATATTTTGATCCTCATCTCTCTGACATCCTTATTTCTTCATGGGTCAGTATCCCACTGCTAAAAGCTAGGTGTAATGTCCTTAAATAAACCTGCAGTCTTCTTACATTTTACATTTCCCTGTTGTGATTCATGTCTTGTTGCCTGAACAAACTAGGTCAAAACACTTTCTGTTTCCTCCAAAACCCAGTAGAAATCTTACTGGGATCCTTTTGACCTTCAAAACCCCTTCCTTATTTAACTATTGGTTGTTCTAAAAATTTCAGTCACTTTCTAGTGGCACCCTCAGAGTCACTGAAAAGAATCTCTTGCATCCTCACCTACATAGCTCATCCAGGCTTCTAGTGAAAGAACTGTGTTGAGAATCAGTCATGCTCTATACCCACCATGTAATCCCCTCTGCTCCCCATGCAACTCGTTAGACTTGGGGCAGGCACTCGACCCACAGGCAGAAAGTCTAGGCAACGAGAATTCTGCCTGGCTTCCAACCCATGAGGTAACCTGCCACAAAAGGAGTGTTCAAATCAGGTCAGAAAATGATTAACTAGGCCACACAGAATTTTCCTTTGAGGGAATTGAACTGCAGAAGTGGGCAAGCACCCACAAGTTGAAAGGGAGAGCCTGAGAAGAAAGATTCAGGAGATCCTGGAATCTAATAGTCACTGAGGGAGCTTAAAGGAGGATCATGAGAGAGAAATAACTAAGGTCCTGCTGAGGATTGCTCTATGGATAATCAGGTTGTTGGAAGGACTTTAGATCCAAAAGAACATGCATGTTCCACTTCTAGGACTTTTGTGAACCCAAGAATGTCTTTTTCCTTTGCAGCCAACAAAGGCCAAGGAGGACTCTTATAATTCCATTAGTCTCTTCTGAAAATTGCTTCTTCAGCCTCCTCAAGAACATTTCCATATGGAATCCCTGGGCACAAACCACAGCACATCCCCATTCCATATAAAGCAGTTCTGTCTAGGTTGAGTTGTGCCCAACCCTACACACAACCTCTTTGGCTTCAAGGTCCCATGGAAGTGATACGGTGAAGTAGAGGAAGCGGTGTGGGGCTGAGATGAGAAACATGCAGCTTGCTTTCCCAATTTAACACTTCCATGCATCTAGTTTGTTTTACAAGATATTTGTTAGCAAAGAAAATTTTTGAGTTAATTTCTAATGTTAAAGAGATTCCCAATCAAAGTCCAGATTTCTGAATTCTTTTGAAAATTCGGAACCCCTGACAACTCTGGGCATCCTCTCCCCAGAGGACAGTCATTGACCAGAGCCAAGGAGCACCTAGACCATTCCTTTTAGTTGGCTGCTTCTATTGGTCTAGCTCCTCTCTCATCTGCCTTAGTCACTTATTTTGCTTGTCTAACCCCTGCTGTCATTTGACTTTGCACTTATTCATAGAGACAGAACAATGGGGCAGACACATGCAGAGAAACAGAAACTGGGGCTAGAAAGAAAATTAAGGAAGAGATGCCAAGGATAAAAACTCAATAGTGTCATTGCGTTTAATTAAGATGGCCTCATTAGCGGTTTGCACGAGGCCAAAAGTCAGATGGCAAGAAGGTAAAGAAGCTGATAATGGTCACATTGGATATTAGAAATTCAAAGTACTGAGTCATGAAATGCAGACAAGAGGTACAGCAGTTTCAAAGATGTAAAATGGACCACTGATAATGTCTTCAGGATCACGGAGACCTATGAGAGAGAGTTAGCAAAGATGGTTAAGCTGATAATAGGAGGAAAAGTAAATAGTGTCCAAAAGGTGTGGGGTACAAGTATGACAAATCCATAAGGGAAGATACAGAGTTCTCACTGAACCCAGGCAGGGTCAGTTTCCCAGAAGTAGAGAGAACTTGTGTGTCTCCTCTGAAATTTGTAAACACCTGCAGAATTCTGTCCAAAATTGAGTTTTCCTTTCAAAATGAAAGAAATCTGAAAGTGTTTTGATTCACTGTTGATGGCAATAACTTCCTTTTAAAAATGTAACTGGGATAGTTTTGTCATAGAATATTATCTTTTCCTACTGTCTCCTTTTTTTCATGAAATACTACAAATCTCATTCGGACTATTGCTCATGAAATAAGCACTTCAAGTTTACACAAAGAAATTATATTTATAAAAAACAGTGCATAATAGCCATTTTTCATAATCTGTGGGGTCTGCATATCATCCCAGAGAGCTATGACTTCTGTTTACAAAACCCATGTCCATGTCCCTCAACCCACAACTGCTGAGAATTAATGTCATTAAAGACTTCAAGGTCGATGTGGTTCCTTTCTTGGGAGTTTTACTATGTATTCCCACTTCCGTCTTCTTCAAGCTCTCAGACTAGAAATATATTCTCTTGAAAGAATACTTAATTATCCATTAGACTGAACTCTTCTTACACAGCTGAATGAGGCCAGGAAAATTCTTTCAGATCTACTCATGTGAAATGCCACCTGTTCTCCTTTTCTGCGGACTCAGGCTCCTTTCTTCTTACATTTTTGAAATCCATAAGGTCTGTCATATTCTTTGCTCCCTGGCTTAATTTCTACCTCGAGTACCTGAATGCTTGAACTGCCTTCTGAGTTCCTTTCACTGTGGCTGCCATCTTGTTTCTGGTAGCCAACTTTGGTGTTCCCCAATCCCTTCTTGATAGTCAGTTTCTCTCCCAGCATAAACTCCATTCCCTGTGGCAACCCCCACAACCCACAACTGTGGAGTTTCTCTGTTTACAGTTTCCTGTGAGGTTAATTATATTTATTTGATGGGGAAGGTTTCAATTACACCTCATCTGGCTCATTCTCTTTAATGCATACTCCTACTTCCTTCTCTTGTTACCTATAGCTCTAAATATTAGTCACATATGTAGAGGTAGGATAATAAAAAGATCCTCTGGGTTAAGCAAATTGTGTGACTCTTCACATAACTAATTACCTGAAAGAAAAATTAAAGTCTGAGGGCAGTGAGAGACTTACAGTGTGCACAGCATCAACATTCTTTAGAGCTACAGAGATTGTAGAGAGAATTTAACTTTCCAGATGAGGCCCCAAGGAAAAGAAGTAATTTACTCAGGATCATTTTATTTATTAAGTTTAGAAAGATCTCCTGTTTCTTAGATAAGACCTTACACTTAACCTTTCTTCTTGTTTTTGGTTTCTATTGTGACAACATAGCTGTACCATTATATCTATATATAATGTGCGTGTGTGTGCATGTGTGTGTGTGTGCAGGTGTGTGTGTGTGTGTGTGTGTGTGGTGTTACGTACACCTGAAGAATAGTTCCCAAACTTGTCAGAGTCATCTGAGATGCCTTTAAAAATGATACTAGTGTGGACTCTACAGACATTCTGAAACAGAATCTCTGAGGCTGGAGCCAAGAACCCAAGGTCAGGCCTTAGGGTTAGTTCTCTTGCCTTTTTGCCTTATGATAGTCTCTGTTTCTCTCTCAGAAGGCACCACATATTCTAAACTTGGCCCAGGTTTCATGATGCTATTACCAATGGGAAATGGGTCCTAGGTAGACTTGCTGTGTTCTCACGGCAGAAATGGGAATTGATGAAGAAAGAGGCCTGCAGCCCTGAGCACAAGTCCTGTGGCTCTGAGGAGAGCTCAGTGAGGCGATTAGCCGGCTGTGTTTGTGTGTCTCCATAGAGCAGGAAATCATCTCAGAAGCAGTACCTGGGGTCCGTGGGTGTTCTCTGAGGAAGCTGCTGCATGAGTCAGGCCTACAGAGTGGTGGAGTAGAGTCCTTGACGTGCTCTGAGATGATTCAGGGGCACAGCTGAGACCTTGGGGTGCCAGGTCACTAGAGTAAACCACCCTCCCTGCCACAGAGTTGGCACAGTGTGGATGGTAAGGGGTCATCTTGACTTAAACCACCATAATCACTGCCAACAGCAAAGGAGACAGAGATTAAATTATTTGCCCCTGGATCAGCCATAGTGTGTGAGCACATGGAATACCATGGGATTGAGGGATCAAATTGTCCAGGATATTTGCTAAAGCCCGAAGGTGGAGGATCTAACTCTCTGAATGTGTTTGGGGATTAGACAAGTCCCTTGTATAGGCCAGGCTTTGGAGTAGTCCCAACCACTTCCAGCTCCACTGTGAACTACTTAAATATCTGAGTTCAACTCAGGTACTCTTTGTTCTTGATTCTCCTAAGGGTGAAATACTGGCCTCTTTTTTCCAACAGATGCTCAAGTTGGGGCAGAGCTCATAAATATTCACTGCCTTTTGACTTTATAGCTCTGGTTGCACCCAAAGCCTTGCTGTTGGGCAGGACAGCCCCAGGCTAAAGAATAGTCAAAAGAACAGTGTGTCATTTATATTTTTCTGGCATCACTTTCCATCAGAGTTGGGAAAGTTCCTCTGCTACTGCACACCTTTGAATCACTTAAAAACTAGGAGGCACAGAGCAGCAGGTGAACTTCATAAATGATACAAAGGTTTTCTGGAGGAGGCCAACTAACACAGGGAGGGCAATGCATAGGATTGCTGGAGATGACTGAGCTCTCAAGATCTTGGCACTTGTGGGTGGTGGCTCCTTATGCTATGCCATGGAGACATCTTGGTCTCCAGTTCTCAATGTGTGTGCTTTGGTTTCTGCTCCTACGTTCTCTGACCCAACACAACTTCTGTACATTGCACCTTCTGCTTAATTGTAGTTTCCACTTTCTCCACATTTTGGCTCACTATTAATGTCAGCTGACCCAAGGCTTTTCGTGGCCCTAAGCTTTCAACCTTGGCCTCATGACAAAATGACCTGAGTCTCTGTGTCTTTCTCTATTCAAAGTCCTAAGAGTGGGGCTGTGCTTGGCACAATGGAGCCCTGCTTGTGCTCACATCTCAGTAACTGGTTATGTGATGAGACTGGAGAGGTGGGTCAGAGATAGGTGTTTATCCCAGTGCACTCGTGAGAAGACAGACCCAATAGGGACACATCTAGGGCTGCTGTTTCAGCAAGGCTATGGGTTAGACAGGGCTCCTTAGGAAGGGACCTAATCTAGCCATGTTTTACTACAGGCAGCCAAGGATTACAATAGCTAAGTTAAAAATGAAAGGGGAGAAGAGTCAGCTCTATTCACAGGAAAATGTCATAAATTTGGATACTGTCACTAAGTACTTAAAATATGGAGAGTTTGAGTAGCCTTGATAAACTATGATTGGGATAAAATACAGTGTTCCTGGAACCAAGAAAAAATAGTTCTTGAGTCTTTATTTATTGAAGAAAGAATTAATTAATAAAGACAAATTGCAAATTTAAGGGTAAAGCAAATTATTCATAGATGCAAGGATGGTGGTAAAGAGGAGAGATAGGAAGAAAGGAAGCTTAGAAATTCAAGAAAACATGAACTACAAAGACCCAGGAATCACAGTGGGACACAGCACTGCTGAATATAAGCAAAGCATGTACAATCATGTAGAATATGACATATACAAGATTCCTTATAGACTCAGCATTGGACAAATCCTAATTTGGTTTTGTTTCTATAGTTTTTCGTAAAAGATAAAAGGAGAAGTAAAAAATACTGTGGAGATTGGGGGATGTGGGGTGAAAGAAAGGAAAAGGATGTAAAATAATAGTTGGATTCCTTTAGACTGGGAATTTTTTTAAAAAGCCAGACTTTTAAAATTAAACTTCAGAATCTGAGGCAGCAGATGGGTGAATTATTCTTTTATTTCAATGCTACAATTAAAATCAGAGAGAAAAATGGGAAGGCAAAAACTATTGGCAAGTTGATTGCCAAGCAACCGATCAAATTACAAAAGGCCAAGCCAATTCACTTTCTTAACAACAAAATAAATTGGACTGTGTCTGAACTATGTGAAATTATCTTCATTTTAAAGACACCAAATGAGTTTGATTATTCAGTAATCAATTCATTCCTCAGCACTAGCATGTTATATTAGCCAAAATAGCTGACTGACTCAAAAAGTGTCAATTCAGGAACACCATGGAAGTACAGCCTCAAGCCTTGTATGAGAATGAGCTCCAGAACTGGAACTTTAATCACTGCTTTAACCAAAAGATGGCTGACATCGTTGTGGTATTCACTCAGAGAATGTCATGGCAGAGAGATGGATTCAACTTCCCTCACTGGACTGCAAAAGATTCAGTCATTGACTCAAACGTATGCCTCAATGCAATTCTGACTCTACTCCGAGTTAGAATAAACACCTCTCGTCAGGGGCCCAGGCCTCCACAAGTGACACTTTGCTTCAGATACTAACCAAAAGTTCCAGGATCACCAGGCCACCCATACTTCTGACCAACTGGTTACACATTGAGGATTCCTACCACCACCTCAAGTCCAGTACTTTGCTAGAATAACTCATAGAACTCAGGAAAGTGCTGTGCCTGTGATTTCAGTTTTATTAAAAAGAATGTAAATTAGGATCAGTCAAAAGAAGAGACCGGGGGAGGGATCTGGGAGAGTCCCAGATGCAGAGCTTCTGTGCCCTCTCACCATGGAATTAAGATGTGCCACTCTCCTGGCATAGTGATGTGTTCACCAACTAGGAAACTCACCCAACTTTGGTGCCCAAAGCTTTTATTGGGGTTTCATTATGTAGATATGAACCACTGACTATGAGTTCAATCTCCAGCTCCCCTCCTGTGAGGATGGATTAATAGCAAGAGGCTCAAAGTCCCAACCCTCTAATCATGTGGATTGCTTTTCTAGCATGGCAGATTCCACCCCAAAATAATCTAGGAACCCACGATGAGTCCCTTATTATCATAAACTCAGATGGAGTCCCAGAGGCCACTCTCTTCATGTGAGACTAGTGGTTCCCAAATTGTTAGTACTGCTGCTGTTGTCAATACCCTTGGCAAGAAGCATAAAGCTTGGCAGGGTTTCAGTTTCTTAACCTGCCTCCCTTCTTCTTCTCTTTACCTTTCCCCACCTCCTATCACCATCTTCACAGCTCCAACTTCAGGTCTCAGAGGCCCAAGATGAGGAAGTTGATCTTTGCTCCTGTTTTCTCACTTTTTGATTCAGCTGATAGGCCCTACATCTCAGTGTAAATGACAGCATCATCCCAAGGCTCCAACCAACAAAATCATGGCCAACACAGTCATTGGTACAATTCACGAAGTCTTTGTTGGGCTGCTTAAATTGTGGTTACTGTCACCATCATCATTAACATTGTTATCCAGAAGAATTCAAGAGTATGGCCTTTCTGGGCCTGTTAAAAGCTACATTCTGTGCATTTACCTAGATAGCAAAGGTAAGCCCTGGGAAAAGAAGCAGAAATGGACCAGCAGGCAGGACAGGCACCATCCCTGAGCCCCACCATGGTGTTAGATGGGACGAGAAAAGATGAGGTAAGAGGAAGGGTGGGAAACACAGGCCTTCCTGTAGGCCACAGAGGGGCCAGGCTGGCTGTCAGCCAGAACCCACCGGAATGTGGCCTCCCAGGGAGACTGATCTGCTGGGGCAGTCAAGGCCAATGTCTGAAAACAGGTTGTAAAGGAAGGACGAGAAGACTATCAGCCTGCCTCCTGCCCTCTCCACTTTCGGGGCACACAGAGCAGGAAGAACAGAGCCAGGATGGACACACAAACCCTAGTTATTATTGCGGGCTTGAGGTGGGTGGGTTTTGATAGAGACAGGGGACCACTTCAGGTTCTCCTTTCAGCCTCTGATATGCAATCCAGCACGGTGCTTTTCTATCAGCTGAACTGAGGTTTGAATCCTGGTTCTGTTAACTATGACCTGCGTGATACAGGCCTTGCTGAGCCCTGTTTACTGCATTTATGGTGGAGATAATATCTTCTTCATACTGTTGCTGTGAAGATTAAGGGAAATAGTGTCTTGGATCACCTGGAATGTGGATAACGTTTTCTTTCCTCCTCCCTTGTCCTCTGGTCCCTGTGCCTCTACTACCACTTGTGCCCTATATCCCGCATCTGCGTATTTGGCTGAAGCTCCTGCTCAGTTTTTTCCTGGACTGTGACCATAGGTATCCCTCATTGTCTACCAGAGTTAGCACCCAGAAGTGAGGAGTGCTGAGACAGACCTTATCATTTCCCTTTTGCTCTCCCAGCTGACTGCTCCTGATAACAAGAGGTTGACATTTATGTGCTGTGAGTTTAGCAACATCAGCCAGGCCTTTCCTTTGCTCCTCTCCACCTACCTCCACATCCCCCCAAAACCCAAAAACAAATTGGAAATCTTTCCTCTATATTACCTACTAAAATTCATCTATGGCCATTTGATTTTATGGCTTTTTCATAGTTAAAATGCAATTTTTCCCAGAAGTCATTTTGTTTTAAACCTGATATTTATGTCAGTGTACACTGAGTAACCCTTGTCTGAAATGCTTGGCATCAGATGTGCTACTGATTTCAGGATTTTTTTGGATTTTGGAATATTTACATATTCATAATGAGATACCTTGAGAATGGGACCCAAGCTTAAATATGAAATTCACTTATGTCTCCTGTACACCTTGTACACAGAGCTTGAAGGTAATTTCATGTACTATTTTTAGTGTGCCTCCTGTGTTTTCACTGTGGCCCATCACACTGAGATCATGCATGGAATTTTCCATTTGTGGCATCACATCAGTCTCAAAAAGATTGATATTTTTTGGATTAGGGATACTCAGCCTGTGTAAGCAAATGAGCTATTTTCTCTCCTCTGGGGTCCATGTGTAGGGGAGGCTGGGCTATTGGCTGAAAAGGACAAGAACCACATTTTCTACCTAGAGTGGCTTACGCTGCCATTCCACTTATACCTACTGCACAGTTTTGCTGGGAGCCCATTTCAGCAACAGTTCAAAACCACTTTCTCATCAAGCCCACTTCACTCATATTATTAACCTTGAAGTTTTCTTTTCCCTGCACCCTCACACTCCTATTCTGGCCTCACCTTCACACATGCCACTATTGCAGGAAGGAAAGAGTTAACCTTTCCCGAGGGCCTACTGTGTACCTGGCAGAGGATGACATATGTCATCTATTTAAATCTCATCGCAAGCCTATCAGTGGGGATCATCAGTTAGCTTTGTGAGGAGAAGAAACAAATAACAGAAGTAAATTACTCAAAGACACCAAACCCATGGAGTCTGGACCTACATCTTTCTATGTTTTCATAAGGGGGTGTTAGGACTTTATTCTTTCTTCTTGTTATTTCCCCCTTTCTTTTTTTTAAGCTTCTAGAACTCATTCCATGAGGTGATGTGTCAAACAAAAAAATAATTTATCTTTTTTCCCTTCCAAGAGAATTGAAGGAAAAAAATGAAAAGAGAGCTTTTGTAAATGGGAAGGAGAACAAGCATTGGAGGGACCAGGGAGGGATGGAAGGCAGGGGACAAAAAACAAAAAAGAATTAAGATTGCTATATTCACCTGCAAACTCCCCCATGATAAATGTAATCATTATGTATTGAAAACATGTACTAATAAAAAATAATTTATCACAAAACCCTAACATTTTAAAAACATTTTCTTATTAAAACATTTAAATGTCCACAAAACATAAAGAATAGTATTACAGAGTCTGTGACTGTCACCTGTTTGTTTAGGTTAGCAGGTAAATGCAGGCCAACAAACAGGAAGCTCAGGGAACATGGGGAGGAGGTTCTAGAATAAGCAGGTTGAACTTACATTCTTTTTAGAGCCTTTTAGCACTTGCTTTTCCACACCACCTGTCCTGGCCCAGGTTCCTGCTGTGCCATTCAGAGATAACAATGACCTCTAACCCTTATTGAGAGCTTACTATGCATGGTAGATTGTGCTTTACAAATGATAACCAAGGAATTCTTGCAGTCTGCTTATGAGGGACAGTTTCCTGTGTTCCGTTCTGCAGGGGAAGATGCCAGGAACAGAGCTGGTTCATTTCTTCCTCAAGGCCACACAGCAAGCTAGTGTTGAAACTGGGACTGAAACCCAGGCAACCAGCTCCAGGCCACATTTTAAAACCTGAACTTGACTCCCTCTATTCTTTCCCTGGCTGAATTTATAATCTGAAAACACCACTTTCCCCATCTTTTTCCTGTTCACAGTGCTATGCTAGCTCATTCTCAGTTCTTGTCACAAATATAAACCCTGTAGAATTATCATTTAGAAATTCTGCAGTGTTTTCCAAGAGCAGGGACCAGGACTTTGAGCTTTCAATCCAGTCATTGCTCAGTCTTTCTATACTAGCTCACCTATGTGAACTTTGCTAGGCAACCCACAGAAACAGGGGCATTTACAGCCCCCCGCCCCCTGCCTTGTCTACCTTCCACTGCATGCTCAGTCCTGTTTCTAAGCAGGATTGAGATTCTGTATGTTTGGAAAGTTGCAGAATCAGTCCTAACTTACTAACTGAGAGCAAACAGGTGGACAAGGAAACAGTCTGTGGTGTAAAGCCCAAGCACTGGTACCCAGACAGACCAGCTGAGAGGCAAACAGGGAGGCATGAGAACAGGCCAGACTGACCAATCGACCCTGTCTGTACATGGTGCCAAGACAGGGGTTAGGACACATACCGCCTGATACAAAGGCATCAGCACCATTGAGTCCCTTTCTAGTGAAACCATGTCTCATAGCCATGGTATGATATTTCAGCTTGCATGCAGTGTGGGAGACCAAAACCTGGTCCAGGAGGCCAGGTGCTTCCAACCAGTCTGTCCCAAGAAGTACTACAGCCAAAGAGCCCCAATGCCTTGTACTAGAAAAAAGAGAGTCCAGGTGTTGTGGGAGCCTTCAGAGGTGTCTAGGGCACTTGTGTGGGGTAGGACACCTCCCTATGCTGTGCTCTGTGCTGTTGCTTTGGATGCCTTCTCTCCTAGTAGCTTGATGGAGTGGCCTTGTTGATGCCTCTCATCCCTGATAAATAAGTCCTGCAAAGAATGTTCAGAGCATGGCCTCAGGGCCAGGATGCCCTTTCCACCCAAACCCCTCTCCCCCAGTAGCTCAGGAGAGTCTCACAAAGCCTCTGGGCCTCAGTTTCCTCGTCTATACTATGGGGACAATAATAGTGCTTATTTCATACAATGATTGTGAAGAGTAAGAGTTAGTGCCTATAAAATGCACTATAGAGTTGTCAGACCCAGGGGATGACACCTGAAATTGCCATCAGGTCTGCCAGGAGCAGCCTCCTGCTGCTGCCCTGGCTCTGTGACTTCAGCTAGAAACTTAGCCATGCTCAGTCTCATTTTTCTTATTTGTGGTAATTATAGCTACATCATGGGGCTATTGAGAAGGGTAAGTGAGTTGATATTGTGAAGCCCTTAGAACAAATAGTATTAGGCCCCCAGCCAGCACTCAGCAAAGTTAGCATTTCACTACACATCTCCTCAAATCCTTTAATTAATTTATTTTGCAGTACTGGGGATTGAATTCAGGACCTTCACACTAAGCTATGTCCCAAATCTTTGAAAAATTTTATTTTGAGACAGTCTTACTAATTTGCCCAGGCTTGGGCTTGAACTTGCCATCCTCCTACTTCTGGCTCCCAGAGTGCTGGGATTACAGGTACGTTCCATGATGCCTGGCTTGTCAAATCCTTTGATGCCAGGTTGATACTGTAGAAAGTGACAACCTGTAAAGGTAAAGGACCTACAATGTTCATGGTCTTGTACTATGAAGAGGTAATATAAAATTTTGGCCAGAAAATGACCACTTCTGTTTAACACTTTCACCTAACCAGTCAGGACTCCCATTGGTATTAGAGTATTTCTGTTCTAGTACTAGAATTTAAGTTACCAAGCTCACCAACTCCTCCATGTCAGGGATCTACCTATGTGATAGCCTTCTGCAACATCTCACATTGCCTCATAAAACAGAACAGAATATTGAATGAAAAAGTAAATCACAAATAAGCTGGTTTCACCACACCTTGTAAGGGTATATTCATTGTTCCATGTGATTTGATTTGATCCCAGCCACAAACCACAGGAGGGTTTTAGTGAAGGTAGCTCCCATTTATATCTTACATCATTTTGAGGATTTTCCTGATTTTCTTAGAGTCATGGTCATTCTGTGTATTGTCTGTCATTTCTTCCCTTGTTGAGCTCCTGAAAGTACATAAGTGCTGCGGTGTGAATGTGTGGGCAAAATAATCCCCAAAGTCATATGCTAATGGTGTTTGGAGGTAGGACCTTTAGAAAGTACCTAAAATTAGATGAGGTTGTAAGGGTGGGGCCTCCATGATACCATTTGTGGCTTTAAAAGGACAGAGACCTGAGCTAGTATGCACACACTGGCTTGTCATGTGATGCCCTCTGCTAGTATAATGGAGCAAGGCCCTCAGCAGATGCTGGTGCCATGCTCTTGGGGTTCCTGGGCTCCAGAACCATGGCCCAAATGAACTGCTATTTTTTCCAAATTATATGGGTTCAGATATTTTGCTATAATGACTGAAAATGGACCAAGACAATAAGAAACATGAGTGTTTGAGATTTGCTTGCCCAGTGGCCACACAGGGCCTGGAGGCTCTGTTTGATCTTCTCTATGCACACTGGATTGCATGATGGGTGCTCTATGCTAGTCTAGGGCTGGGGAGCTTTACATAGGAAGGCAGATTAGTCAGACATCAGGGGAAAAGGATTGGGGCTTTGATGACAGACTGTATTTAAAGCTAGAGGAGAAATTAAAAGCAGTCCCTTCTGCAAGCCTGGAATAAGAAGAATTTTAGGAGGGAAAGATGGTAAGAGTCCCAGGCTCAAAAAGAAGAAGCACCAATCCTCTATTAATTGAGCATGGTGAGAGAAAAGTGGAAACCATTCAAAATACTCACATTCCCCCTGATGAGAAAAGGACAAATACATAAAGACCTGAAGAGTGGTAATCAACAACTGATTTGGAGATCTGTCCAGGCAATGAAGAAGGATGCTTCATAACTCTAGAGAATTAGTTTCCGTATTCAGTGATTTTCCAAATGGCTTAGGTAGAGAGCCATTGGGGGCCATTCCAGTTGTAGGGAGAAGGAGATATAAGGCTGTAGATTAAAAGTGTTATTGGAGCTGCTTTTGAAACGTTGGTAGGAATTGCAGAGGTAGAAAAGAGAGGCAAGACCACACAAGCAAGAATGTGGAGGCTAAAAGGCCAAAACCAGGGCAAGTGTTCAAAAGTGATGTCACAGGAGAGGAGCAGAGCATATAAAGCTGAAAAGGTAGATCAACATACAGAGCCTCATTAATGATGCAAGTTTTAACAGGTTACTTATCTTCTTTGTGACCTAGTTTCCTTCTGTGCAAGTGAGAGTAATGAACGTACCCACCAGCTAATGCTATTTACAATAGTCCTTACAGGACTGTATGATATAATGCATATGAAGAGAGTATCCTAGTCCCTGGTATATAATACTTTCCAAATAATAATAAGAGTGAATGATGATGATCATCATCATTGGTGATTCAATGCTACTGGAAATACAGAGGAAGACAAGTGTGTCACTCAGCTTTCTGTCACTGTAACAAATACCTGAAATAAGTAACTTATAAATAGAAAATATTTATTTTGGCTCACAGTTTTGGAAGTTGTAGTTGTTTTGGGCCTATGGTGAGGTAATCGTGATGGCAGGGCCACACGGTAGAGCAAAACTGTTCATGAGTAAGCAAATGAGAGGAAGAGGAAGGGACCAGGGTCCTAAAACTCCACTTCAAAGGTAAGATCCAATAACTTAAGGTGTTTTCCTTTGGCTGCACCTCCTCAACATCCACATAACCCCCAAATAAGGCCATCCTTGGGATCAAGCCTTCAACACAGGGACCTCCTGGGGACTATCAACATGCAGACTGTAGCAACATGACACAGTGAACAAGGAGGCCAAGGATACAAAGGATGATAAAAAGCCTTATCATTAATTTTTATTCTTCAGGCCTATGGAAATTTTTAAAGCATTTGAAGCACAGAAACAATATGACCAGATTTATAATTTAGATGGATTTTTCAGGGGGCAATGTTATGGATTAGTTTGAAGAAAACAACACTGAAGGTAAGAAGGTACTATGGTGGTATTACCGTAGCCCAGGTGAGAGGTGATAAGGGCCCAACTAATACAGATAAATGGCACTACATATTAGTTAAAAGAAAAGGGCATATTTGAGAACTTTAGGAAGCAAATGTGACATAAATTGGTGAAGGAAAAGATAGAACCAAGGATATTTGGAGGGTTTCTAAGCTAGGTGGCTAGATGAATATGGTCCCGTCCACTGTTACAGGCACATGTAAATGAAGCATGTGCAAGGAAGACAAAGGGGTACATTATTTGTAAAGAGTGAGTTTGAGGAATCTGTGGGTAGCCAGATGGAGAGGCCCAGTAGACCACTGTGCACACGAAAATGAAACTTACTAGAAGATCTCGGCTAGAAATACAGATATAGATGTTGCCAGCATAAGGATGATTATGGAATCCTTAGAGTCAAGGAGACTGGGAAAGAAAATAAGAGGAGGAAAGGCAAAACAATGGCAAACACGTCATTTAAGGGGAAAGAAAACCAACCTACCAGAGAGAGACTAAAGGAGAAATAAGAGCGTGATAGAACAGAAACCAAGAGGAGAGGATGAAAAAGGGAGAAGTCGGCTGTTTTAAATGCCATAGGTGTCTACCAAGGTAGGGCAGAGATGGGGACAACTGATTCAGCAGTAGCAGGTCAAGGGGGGAAGAAGGAATGTGACAGGAGGGAGTAGATGTGGAGGACGATGACACTATTTGAGATGTTCTGTGGAGAAAAGAAACCGAGAAGTACACAGAGAAAAATAGTTACAGTACAGGATGCTTTTTTTGTTCTAGTGAGAAAGAAGAAAATTTATATCTGATAGAGAATAACATGTGAAGGGGGGAGGTTGTGAGGCAAGATGAAAAGATGTGTTAGTCAGTTTTCCAATACTATAAAAACTACCTGATACAATCAACTTATAAAGACAAAAGATGCATTCAGGCTCACAGTTTTAAAAAGTTCAGTCCATGATTATTGACCCCATTGCCCTGGGCCTGTGGCAGCATATTATGATGGGAGTGTATGGCAGGCCAAAATCCCTTACCTCGTGACTGAGAAGTGAGAACAGTAAAAGGATGGGTGTTCCACAACCCCCTTGAGTGCGAGCCTTTGAGGACTGAAGAGGCCATGCCTCTTAAAGTTACCACCATCCAGTAGTGCCCAATAGCACCAGGGGCTAGGGATCAAGCATTTAATACATGGGCCTTTGGGGGGATATTCCAGATGCAAAGTGGAGCAGAAAATATATGATGAATCACAATCCAAATGTAGACAGGTGGCTATCGTACCCAGAGCTCTCAAGCATGTCAGTCTAGAGCACTACAGGAAGTAGACAAGCAAAACTCACCATCTTCCCCACTCTTTGTAATACTCTAGGCAAGAAACTGAACAGGTGGAAGCTTTTGTCTGTGGAAACAAGCTTTAGTTTGCATAACACAGTTTGAGGGTATTTAAAGATGTGGAGGTAGGGGCATATACCATAAGTGAGATATACAAGTGATCATTAAGCCCTTTCTGGAGAGTTGTGAATATTTAGAGTTTCTACTGAAAGAGTGCTGAGCAAGGTCAAGGGAAAGGTTGACTGGCAGTCCTGGAGCCTAGGTGGAAAAGCACCCACGAATTTGTGGCAGTATCATCTGCACTGCTGGGCAGTATTGATCCTCCTTTTAAGGAGTTGAGGATGGGAGGAGAACTGAAGGCTGTGGCCTTCATGCAGGGTTGAAGCTTTGCCATCATGTAGGCTCAGAGAAAGTCTAGGAATGCATGACCACGGGAATGCTGGCGAAATGATATTTTCAAGGACCAACTCTGAAAACAGATTTAGGAAGCGAACAATGATCCTCTGTCTCTTGTTTATCCCAAAAAGGCTCAAGGGAAAGAAATGACCTCAGAAGAAATTATATATGCCTTATAATCATTATTATTTAAGAGATGGGACCCCATTTTCATTTTTGCTCCAATTTACAATTATGAAAAACAATATATTTAACTTTAATTGTCTACTTCTATTTGCCCTCAGGCTATATATCAGCATCAAGTTTGGAAAAGTCCAAAATCATTGGATGACCTCCCACAACAATCAGGCATTTCCCTCCTGACCTGGGGACAGCAGGGACTTTATGCACCATTAGCAAAGGAGGAATAAATGTTTACCCAGACCTGCAAAGGGAAACAGTCCAACTCTGGGTAAAAATGACAGAAGAAAGAACAACGTGTCATTTAATAAAAAGCAACTGGAATGTATGATAGAAATGAACTCAAGTTAGCCCCCAAAGAAAAGAGTGGAGCAAGAGAGAGATTTGTTTTTAAGAAGCAGGCTCTGGTCTAGAAGAAGTCAGTTCACGAGATGGAAAAATTAAGAATGTAGGGAAGAAGGTTGTGGGGCTACCTTAATCAGTACAAGCTTCTTTTTTGGTTGTTGGTAGTGGAAGCAGCACATGAGCAATACTCTTTTCCTGTCCCTGATTAGGGACCACCTTCTTGCTGGTGATGACAGAGGAAGAGCCCTATAGCACTGTAGATGTGCCACTGCCACTTCCTCAGGACCCCAGAGAGCTCTGAGCAAGGATTCCTCTCACAGCATTTTAGAAAAGTTTCTCACAATTGTCAGCTGCAAACTAAAAAGCTTCAGTGAGATGGCCTGCCCCATTTAATGGCCATTGAAGACATTCAGACAGCTTTGGTATCATCCTGACTTTGAACAAAAAGATCATTAAATTAAAAGTCACAAAGATATATTGCTTAAAGCGATAATGACATGTGTATAGCACATTATGGTTTAGGAAAGAATTCCTGTTATCATATTTAATCTCACAAAAACTTTGAAGTTGGTTGCTATTCCAAGCAAAAATACTCCCTTACATTTCTTAGCTTGAAAATACACTTTTTCGTATACTAATCTGATCTTTTTTTATTGCCTTCCTCAGTATTCTCCTGCCATTTTTATTTTACTCTCCTACTCTTAAAACCATCAATAAATTTCCAGAATCAAACAAAGTCTCTCCTGCACTCCCCTCCATGTTTCGACTCCGCTGGGTCTTCCAACCTCACCTCTTGTGTTCACTGCTTTGGAAACACATCTCTGTCTCTGTTCTCTCTGCTCCCTTCTCCAGCCACGCCCTTTCCTTCCTTTTCTCCTGACTTCCCTGCAGTAACAACTCTCTATCCTAAACTCCATCCAGCCCTTAAAGATTTCTTTTAGCTACCACCTTCTTTCTGCCAGCACCCTCAGATTCTGATGTGATCTTTTCCTTTTCAAGGTTCTCAATGTATTTCATATATTTGTTTCAAAAACTACCCTAGCAGTGTCACAGAGTCAAGGACATTTTATAAAGTATCTTGCTAGATTATAATGTCTTTAAATCTGTGAAAGCTGTGATATGGTCTTGGTCTCTCTCTCTCTCTTTCTGGTTTGTGTTTCTTTGCTTTTTTTTTTTCAGTACTGGGGTTTGAACTCAAGTTTTTCACAGTAAACCGGATCCCCAGCCCCACGCTCTTTACTTTAGTTTTTGGAACCGGGCTTCACTGAGTTTCCAAATTGCCCGGTCTGAGCTTGAATTTGAGATCCTCTTGCCTCAGCCTCCAAGAGTACTGGGATTACAGATGAGCAACATTTTGGTTCTTTTTATTCTAAAACCCACATCAGATCAAGTATCATTTCTTATGCGAATTCTCTTTGATGGCGAGTTAGTAATTCCCTTTTCTCCCTACGATGTGCTTTTGAAAGATAGTTTATACAGACATGTTTATTACACTTGCTGTTTATCCTCTTTTTTAAGCTGAAAGCACCTTGGAGGAGCATAGCAACCAGACTGCCTAAGTTTAAATCTCAGCTTTCCTGTACACTAGTAGTGTGACCTTGGGCAAGTTACTTAGCCTCTCTATGTTTCAACTTCTTTATAACTAAAGTGAAGATAATAACAATCCTTATCCCAAATAATCACTGAGAGGATTAATTGAGTTAATGCATATAAAATGCTTATCCGGTAGTATGCCATTGTAAGTTTTATACTATGTTATCCTTTGTATTCTTATTGACAAGAATAATGCTTCAACTAAACAGGTACACAGCAGATATTCGTGGAATAAATGAATAAATGAGAACAGGAGTATATGATGCCTCTTTCTAATAGATTCTCAACTCAAAAAGTGAGACTATCCTAGCTTTCCCACAGCAATTTCAAGTGAGGTTTATAATAGGCAATCAACAAATATTTATAGAGCTTTATAAATATTAATCTAGTCCAGTAACTGACAGATTGAGAACAATGAAAATATACTGTGCAATGAATTAGGTTCATATCAAATGAATGGTCATGTGGGATTTCATTTTAAGATCGTGAGACATATTTCCCTTTTGTCCTGAAGCTCCCTGTCGGGGAGATTACATAATGTGCACGGTTGCTTTTACTCAGGCCCTAACACTGCTCTGATCATATGCAGGAAATCCACAAGACAGGTTACAGTGCAGCTGGTGGAGGGAGCCATCGGGGGTGCACCCGGAGCAGAGTATTGGCGCTGAGATTCTGGGGGGCCAAAAGGTGGAACTCAGACTCTAGATGCAGCTGCCGCTGGGAACGTTATGGAGAGCCGGGCAGTCGCTCTGCACTGGATACGGGGAGATGAGGACTCTAAACCCCAGAGAAAAGCTTCCTCCAAACCGAGCCTTTGGCTGGCAATAGTGAATCAACCGGGGCCTGTGAAAAGGCAGGTCAGAAAAAGAAAAATCCCTTCTTGGCAGACCAATCGGGCAGGTATGGGGCTCTTTCACAGTCCAGCAGACACGTATGCTCATGTCGACGAGCACGGTGCAACCCAGGCAGGGACCTGTTTGTTCCGATAGAAATGCTTACACTGGCCTCTCCCCCTCCTCCCCTGCTCTGTCACTCAGCCTTCCTCAGTCTGTGTTGGAGAGGTTTATTTTTTATTTTTTTCTCCCCTCGGCTTTTTAAAGTAACTTCAGTGGAGCAGCTAATGAGGCAGCGGAAAGCAAGCTGGTCCGTTCAGGGTTGCTAATGACTCCATTCCCGGGAGCCTAATCAAAGATTTGTACATTTAATTGCTGTCAAGTCAGCTCCAACCACCTGCCATTTCTGCAGCACCTGAGCTCCCAGCTCTGTAGCCTCTGATTCTAAATAAATCCATCACCATTTCTAAAGGCCAGAAAGCCAGGCTGCTGGGCAACCTTGAATCCAGTTTGTCCAGGGGGCAGAGACCAGGGCCTACCTGTGAGATGTCACTTACCTGATGCTCTTGGCCCTGGAGGGATACTGGCTTCTTCTTCTCTGGGGAGAAAAAGGACAGATATGGTAGGTGGGGGTGTAAGATGGAAGAGAGGAGGAAAAAGGTAACGCCTTCTTCGGAATTTTGGCTACTTTTGTCTGCAAAGATGACTTAATTTCCAACTCCAGCATGGGTTGTGCCATGCATCAGTGTGGGATCCTTGCCGGTTAGAATGGTACTCATTTTATTGCCATTGTGTCATTCCCCCATCAAGGATGTAGCTGTCTTCTAGACTCTTTTGGAGATTGGGGGCTGAAGAAAACAGTTAATCTGGACCTGAACTTAACCTAAAGATAAAACAGTTTAATGATAAAACAGTTCAGCTACCTTATGGGAGGGGTGGTAAATCGGCGATGTAAGAAAATGATCCTTAGCCACTGTCCTAATTGCAATAAAAATTATCTAAACTCATATACTGAATTCTAACTTTATCCTGTTTACGAGTTATAGGTACATCAGATATACCTATTAGATCTGAATTTTCAAAATCAGTCTCTAGAGCAACTTTTCTCAAGCTTGAATGTACATTAAAAAACCTGTGGAAATCAATTTGGAGATATCTCAGACAACTCCCATTTGACCCAGCTATTCCTCTGCTGGGTATCTTCCCAAAAGAATTAAAAGAGTCATACTACAGTGATATATGCTCACTCATTTTTATAGTGGCAATTTGTAATAGCTAAAACTTGGAAACAGCCCAATTGCCCATCCACTAGAGACTGGATAAAGATGTGTTTTCTGTTTTTTGTTTTTGTTTTTTTTATAAAATGGGGTAGTACTCAGCCATAAAGAACAAGAAACTAGAGACATTTATAGCTCAGTGGATGCACATTGAGGCAATACTCTTAAGTGAAATAAATAGGACACACATGTGTAAATACCGAACAGTTTCTCTGGTGTGAAAAACTGAAAGCGTAAATAACGATCAAAGTGTATAGTTGATATTGTGAAATAGGAAGAAAAGGTCTAAAGAAGTAGGGGAAGTGGGAGGGGTAGGGGAAAGGAAAGAAGGGAAAGAAAAAATATGAGAAGAGGAAAAAAATGGAAACAAAGTCTTTGTAAATAGGGAAGGGTGAAGCGGGTGAAGGGAGGGCAGAGGAATGGGGAAAAAATAAGAACCAAGATACATCAAGGGAAGGTACAAATCCCAATGATGAATGTTACTGTATTTTATACCTAGAATGAACCAATAAATTTAATGGAAAAAAATCACCTGGAAGGTTTATTAAACACAGTTCCTGTGCCCCAACTCCTGTGCCTGATTTGATAGGTTTGAGGTGGGGCCTGATGATTTATTTCCAAGTATAACAAGTTTCTGGATGCTGTTAATCCCACTGAGCTGGGGGGAATGATCGGAAGGACTGTTTGAAATGTCCAGCATTCTACTGACAGGGAATGAGATGCCATTTACCAAAAATTCTGCCTCTGTCTGCCTATGACTAACTGCATTAGCCATGGGGAAGAGGGACTGGCCCTGGAATTTAGTGGAAGGAGAAGATATTGCTGCTATTTGAGGCCACATATCGCATGTAACAGACACACACACCACAGGCTGAATCAGAAGCTGGGCAGGAAGGGAGTTTGACCCTAGACAAATACCTGAATCTATCTGGGTGGAATGTGTTTGGAAATTCATTCTCTTTTCAGGTGACCAACCACAACAGTCTGGCCAGGACCAGCCTTCCTAGGGCTCCCAGTGCAAAAAACTGAGGGAGGTCTGAGCAAACAGGAACACTGCTCGCCTGTGTCTCCTGCGTCATGAAGGGCACATTAATTCAGATTTACAAATAAAATAAAAGTAAATAGTGCCACATGTTTTTCTATACCCTTACCAAAAAGAAAAAAAAGTAAACAACAAAAAAGAGGGAATTAAGGTGTTTAGATTTGTATCTGGACTTATTCTCCTCAATTTGCTATCAGTAAGTACATATTCTAGGCAACTTTAGAACACAACCTATTTTTCATTAGTTATTTACAAGGACACAACTTCCTTTCTTTTTATCTTTTTAGGAAATCTGCTAAACTTCAACTCATTTATAATATAAATTAGAAGAGACAAATACCTCCACCCTTCTACAGAAACCTCTAGTTTCCAGTTGGCCAGGACATAAATTTGTAGGGTAGTCTTTTAGGACAAACCAGTTGGTCTGATGAAGATATTTTAGTGACTAGCCATGTTCTAAAGCTTTCTGATAATTGTTGTTTTCATGTATTTATTTGTCTTCCTCCACTATGGATTGTTGCTACCTCATTCCAGATAAGTGCACAGTTGTTTTGATTTCCTCCTTACTGCTTAGTCTACTTATATCAGGGGACCCTGGAAAGAGTACAAGATAACCTTACTAGAAAACTAAATTAATTCTAAAGGGTAAACACCATGTGATCCACCAATCAGATGGGAAAATATTGCTAATTGTTATTCATTTACTACCCTAAATCTTTCCCCAGAGTGCTTGAAATCACAGAAAGAAAGGAATATTTGCTCTTTATTCACCTTTGGAATTTAGATCAGAATGCATCCATGACCTGGGAAGATAAAACAAAAGAATAAGTACTATTTATTTGACAAGACTTAGAGAGAAAGTGTATGTGTTGTGAGTATATATATTTTCATGGCAAAACTAGATCAGCAGCCTTCCTGATGGAAGATCAGTGTTCTTCACTTAGGATTGAGAGTTCCCCAGGATCAAAAAATGCCTTTAAGAGGGGACTCTTAATTCTGGATTCCCTTAAGTGATGTCATGGGGATAGTGTAGTACCCTTCACATCACCCTCAACTCATCCTGCAAGGTTTGGGGAAGCACCATTCTATGGGAATATCTTTCCCTAACCAGAGCATCTTCCGGCCCCTGGGCTGCTTTCATCAGTGTTGCCTTTATGCCACAATTACACTGTACTCTGTGTGACACAGCCTTGGGGTCATTTGTGCATGTAGTTGACTCCCAGTTTGACTGCAAACACCTTGAGGGCAGGATGTAGGATATATTTAGGGTGAGACCTTGTTGTCTCATTCAGAGCCTGGTGCTTAGAAGGTATTCAATAAATATTTGTTGCTTGAATGAGTAGCTGCTACATTTGAAGCAGTTTCAGCAATTCTAATTTATATAGAATTTTTATGAATGCTGTAAATACCATTTGGGCCAAGTAAAGAGATTCTTAATGTTTTGCTCTTATTTCATGTATCCTAGGCACAGGCATGTTCAAAGGCTAAATTGACTGCTTCTTGAGAGACAGGATTAAGGACAAAATATCAGAATGGCAATTGGACTGCTCTATTTCACTCAGAGTTCATGCACCTCTTTCTCTTTGGCCCTGTAAAAACCCAGAGGTATGGAAAATAAGATTATCAGGAAGCTCATCCTTCTCACTACCTTATTTCTCTTTCCTTTTTCCATGTAAGTTGGGAGAGTGCATTTACCTCTGCTATAGAGAAAGTCTGGCTCCAAGAAGCATTTGTTCTTACACTGCACATCTTGCCAGAAGTAATGTCCAATGGGATCCCACTGTGAGACAAAGGTCTTTCCTCAGCACTGCCTCACACTTATGCTCACAATCACTGCTTCTATATTAATCCCTCCCAACCATTTGGGTCAATGGTGGAAGAAACAGAGAATGTTCTCCTTTGGAAAACTTGACTTTTTACAAGTGTGACTCACTTTATCCAACAGGTATGACTTCAAAGAATGACTTAGAAAAGATCATACTTTTAGAAATCTAGTCACATTTTAAATTTACAAGAAAAAGCTAGCTACTTAATGGAGGTGTTTATGAGTACTTTCAAAATACTCTCATTGCTAGTGGAATACCAAGCCATAACTGAGTTTGCACCAGCACGATGCATGAGAGCTATTAATGACTGGCTCCAGGCAGCAGGAAGGCACAGAGCTGTTAATATGCTTGAAGTTCTCTAGGGCACTCAGGCCTGAGGGCTTCAGCTTTTTATCTCTTTGGTACACTATTGTCTCACCTCCTTGTTACACTATTATCTCACCGCCCTGGTGCCTGCCACCTCCTCTCTCTTACCTCTACACAGAAAGGGAAGAGAGAATTTTCAAAGTTTTCTTTACTTCTGTCCTTCCAAAGATGTGAGCCTCTTGCCAGAGGGTGGTGAAGAAAGTTAAGATATGTGCAAAGAACATCTGTGTGTTTCTGTGGGGGGGAGGTGGCAGATTGCAGTTCAGAGTATAGAGAAGAAACAGGGTGGGATTAAGCTACTTGTGAACTCTTCTCTCTCTGACATGCAGCTCAGTTGAGAAGGTGGATGAGGGTGATCTGTGATAGAACACATAACTCTTGTCCCATCCCCTGTGTTCCTTCTATATTCACTAACCCTGCATTCCATGTTCCCAGGCTTCAATTTCTCCTGCAGGCATTGTGGAAATTTGGAAAGTATTCAAGCAGGGGTGTGTTATAAGGGTGTCATACATTTTGTGTGATGATTCCACACTGCACAGAACTCTCTTTCAGTTAGACAGTGAGGCAGAGAGAGAGAGAGCTGAGAGTCTAGCCAGGATAAACAGCTTATCAGTGGTCACTACAAGAATTTTCCCTGCTATAAACTTCCTGATATTCTGACCCTTCTGGTCTGAAAGTTTCCAAGACCGTTCCTATGCCAAACAAAAACATGACATGATCTTTTTTTCTATGCAATATAGCAGGCGGACCTATAAGATCAGGAGGATGTGTGAAAGGTTTAATTTATTGCCCATTCTTTTGAGTGGGAGAGTCTAGTGGTTCAAACCTAACTACAGAACTCTATTCCAAAATGCTTGTTTAGATGCACAGTGGCCCATGTGCCTTACTGTCTCGTTGAGGGTGTGTGCCCATCACACATATCCAGATACCAACCTGACCCAGGAAATGCCAGACAGATGATCTCAAAACTTCAAACATGCAGGTAGTTGCAACTGTGTGGTTCAAGTACCCAAATGCTCCCCTGGAACATCCCACTGTGAATCATACGCTTGATTCTATGTCACCTTCCAGACTCTTCCAGACAAAATCCTGATACTTGCTTTATATGTTTCTCAGAAATTCACCCCTAGTGCTCATCTTTTCAGGGAAAGACAATCTTTTTTTGTTTCCACCAGTCTTTGTTCTAAGATGGATTAAACCCAAGGATGCAGAGCTTCAGTGTCATTAAGACATCACCACCAGGACCACCAAACAAAAAAGGGTAAATTGAGTCTTTCTGGCCAGCTCTATAATTTAGGACATCAGTTTTCTGGACAAGTTACATCTCTGACAGCTGATTCACCTGCACAACAGGGATGACACCCTTTCTTGGAGAGTTCTTAGAGATGCTGTGTGGAGCACCTGGAAGATACATTCATGTCATATTGTGTGTTTGCCTATAGGTCACTCAGACACCTGCCCTTTGCCCTAGAGGGAAGATTATACTGAAAGATGTATATGTGACACACTGAATTCATCTTTTACCCTAGCTATCCATTTTCACCTACACTGTCAGCAAGTTCTGAAAGTCAAGTTCAGGATGCTGTTCCCACAAGAACCCTCTGTGACCTCTGGGAACAGTCATCAGCTTGTCCTGTGGGAGGATGGTGCCCAAGCCTGACCCGTACTTAGTTATCAATTCAGTCATCTGAAATTCCCTTGTGCCTTTTTTAGGCAAACTTTTTAGCTCCCTCATTCTAGCCTCTGGCAACCTTTAACAGGTTTTCTGTTCCTGTCTTTTCTAGGATGTTCTATAATGCAATAGTTTGCTGCATAGTCTTTGTGCTGACTGCTTTCATTTAGCATAATGCATTTGAGATTGATCCATATTGTTATGTCAATCAACAATTTGCTTCTTTTTTATTCCATTCCATGGATGTAGCACAGTTGGAGTGTCCATTTCCCAACTGAAGAAGATTGAGATTGTTCCCATTTTTTGGTGATTATAAACAAAGCTATAAATATTTGTATAAAGTGCTTTGTGAATACATACATTTTTATTAGACATTTTGTTTTAAGGGATGTAATAAACTTTGGTATTAGTGAACATCCAGAGACCGAACGACTTAGGGGACCCCAGGGAAGAGGAGAGAGAATATTTCCTCAGTCAGTTATCAGTCAGGCCCAGGCCTGTCAGCTAAACATGGGCTCATTGCAGCAAGAGGTTGTTATTCTTTTCACTGAGGACTTTTGCCGAGTAGAGATTAAAATTAACTCCATCTCTCTGAGGCCCTGGGGAAGAACATAAGTACATGCTGGCAACCATCAATTTAGTGGGCCTAAGGTTATCTGAGTAGTTAAAGTAATATTTCCATGGATTCTGAGAATTCCCAGATTAGGTTGCATGTGTGTACTAGGTGAACTCTTCCAATTATTGATAACTGTTTTTATAGGTAAGGAAGAATATAGGTTTCCTAATAAACTTCTTCAGAGTCATTCAGTTTGAATAAACTCTCTTTTCTGGCTAAATTTGTGGGGGGAGAGAAAACCATGTTTCTTAGTTAAAAATTGCTATGTTGGAATGCACAGCATTCCAAGAAAATTATTAACCTCCATTGCAGATTTTAGTCTTCTTACCAAGTCAATCCGCTTTTTCCTGTACCCATCAAAAAGAGGAATTAGGCAGGGGTTACAGCTATCCTAATAAGAAAGTTCAGCTAACCTCAGGATCTCACTGTATCTCTCCCCCAGTTCACCTTATAACTCTCTGGCTTTTAGAGTGTCAAACCCCTCACCATTAAATGTTCTTGTTCATCCAGGATGCATTTATTGTGTGCACTTGCCTGGAGTCAAGTCCTTGGATGAAGGGGGGAGCTCATGGAGATGAATGTACCAAAGAAAAATCTGATCTTTATCAGGTGAGACTAATGAATTCCAAGGAGATAGGGCTATAATTATCTTTGAACAAATTTTAGGAAGAAGTGAGACTGTAGAAGAACATGTAGCTAAAATGTAGTGCCATGGATTTATAATAATCTGAGGCTGTACTGTTTTATTTATATGTATAGAGTATTTCAGTATTATTTATGTGATCTGGTCCATTGTAAAATGTAATTTCAGTGAGAAAATATGTTTGGAGTTTCGAATGACAAACTTACAAACACAACCTTAAATGAAGCCTGTGAATAATTTGAAGAGTAGTCTATCAATGGCTGATTTACCAAATTATTTGCTTGGGTTTATTGATACATATGTTGGGAGGCATCAGATCAACCAAGATTCAGGTTTCATCAGTATTACTGATAAGTTTTGGGACCTTAAGGCTATTAATAATAGTAAAAAGATAGTAATGATAGTGACAAGAGCTAACTCTCATGAGCATAGTGGGTGTTGGAGTTCACCCCAGTTCTAACTTCTTTCTCCATAAACACATCAAAACAGGAGTAAACAGGAAGATAAATCATGACTAAACTCAAGTTTCTGATCTAACATTCTTAGGTAAATATTGTTTGCAATTGACATCATTACTCTAATTTACGGATCTTTGCCTGACAATGTAGATAATTAATAAATTATAAATGTATAATAATTATAAATAAATAAATAATTATTATAACTAACAAATCCAAATTAATAATGTTGTGGAGATTCTATAAGGTGACGCAGGTACTTAACGTAGTGTCTGGTTAGTATCTGTACAACTACAGACAAGTTAACAAGAGTGAATGTAACACTTGTTTCTTGATACATAAAAACCAGCAGGCAAAGAATTCTACTGAGGTCTCTCAGGTTTCACAAAAGCAAAGTGTCTCCTGTGTTGGCATGTGAGGCTGTCCCAGGTGAGGATCCATGGAGAGTGCTTAGAAAATGGATCTATCTCCAACTTATAAGAGAAAGCCCAAGCCAGACTAGGGATTGAGGCAGCTCCTCTCATCCTCCTTTGCCTTCCCCTGCCTCCTCTTTTTGCTCTCTCTTTCTCCCTGAGGAGTCTCTGTCACTTTTTTCTCCTTGTATCTGTGCATTAGCCCACTTCTTTCTGCTAACTGACTTTCTCTGCTTCCTCCTCATTGTGAAAATTGATGAAAAGGCTGCCCCAGCTTTATTGAATGTAAGTTGTCATTCAAGGGCCCACCACCATCTGACCACATTCTCCATGGATCTTAATTCAATGTCTAGGAGGAAAAGCTCTGGTGATCTCGGCCTCAGGAGAGGTGTCTACCAACCACCCAGTATGCTTTGGACCCAAGGAAGGAGCCCATGTATGCATCAGGGAAATGGGGGGGGGTGAGGTTCTAGAGAAGAAGGTACCAGTACTGTACTGGTTTAGAATGAGACATCAAACAAGCAGCAATTCATGAGAAAAAAAGTTGGGTGGGTGGAGTTTAACTGAAATATGGATGAATTGAACAAATAAATTACTTTAGTCACAGCTGTACACCAAACATTATTTCCTAAGGGTCAGACATGTATGGGATATTTTGGACAGATCTAAAACTCATCCATGGAGGGCTACCAGGAAAATAAACTGTCTGAAAAAAGTATCTTATGAAGAACAAATGAAGAATCTTTAGCTAAGAAAAAATAGTATTTCAGTAAAGTTTTTAAAATTCAGAGTAGGATTAGCTGTTCATGAATTTTAATGGCTCTGTTGTGGGAAGGGCTCTCTCTCTCTCTCTCTCTCTCTCTCTCTCTCTCTCTCTCTCTCTCCCCCCTCCCTCCTTCCTTCCTTCCTTCCTCCCTTTTTCCATCCCTCCATTCCTTCCTTCTTTCTCTCGTGCCACAAAAATGCCAGGGGGTATCCCATTAGCATTTGGAGAGCTCTACTTCCTGAGAGTTACACTCTCTATTCTTCCAAAGCTCCAAACATGAATGATTTTGTGGGATTATGGCCTAGTGGAGAGGTAAGTATTTAAGTAAATGTCACTGGAAGCAATAGTTATTGGAATTGAAGTAGATAGAAGGCTTAGTAGGGTGTAAATGGACAGGGAGGAGTTTGGGGGAGGATGGGATGCAGAGAAAAACCTTGAAGGGGGGCTAGGGATTTAGCTCAGTGGTTCCACCACCAGTCCTGCAAGTCCAAGGACCAGAGTTTGATCCCCAGTACCAAAAAAACCAAAAACCAAAAAACCTTGAAGGATCAGTGGAATAGTGGAATTTCATTAGGTAGATCAAGGGACCAGTCTCTCAGAGAAAGTAATAATATTTTTGAAAATACTGAGGTAAGAGTTACTATTGCTTATTAATGATAGAATTGCAAGGACTGAACTGAAACATTGCCTCTCTCTTTTACTTCCTGGCCATCACAAAAAGAGGCAGTTTGCTCCATCATATCTTGCCACCATGATATGCTGCTTCACCAGAGACCCAAAAGCAAAGGGGCCAATTGACCATGCACTGAAACCTCCAAAACTGAACCAGAATAAACCTTTCCTCTTTTTAATTTCATTATCTTAGGTATTTTGTTATAGTAACAGAAAGCTGCTTAGCACAAACATATATTAGGAAAGGTGTTAGGAGCACTGACACATACAACTGGGGAATTAAGCCAGAGCCTGACCATGAAGGTAGGGACTCATCCTTTAGTGCTCTTATAGGGTTTCATCATAGAGCTTTAGAAAACAAAATCTTCACTTAATTCAGATGCTGAACTGTTAAAGGGTGAGATTAAAGGCAGGGTGATCAGTTATTGGCTATTGCCTTGATCCAAGAAAAAAAGCAATAAAAGCCTTGGGATAGAGCGAAGGTAACACACCTAAAAGGCTATTTTATAGGAATTTAGACTCATCCTAACTTGGCAACCCACTGAATGGAAAAAAGGGCTGAATTGAGCCCAGTTTCGAAGTGGTTGATTAGTGGCTCTGTCAGTTAGAATGGGAAGCATAAACTAAGGAGGTGATTTGAAGATGAAGACAAGCTTAGTTGCTGTCTGCTATGGAAATTACCAGAAACATATTGTAGCTTGATATAAGGAAGATTGGATCAACATTTAGATCTGTACAGAAAGGAGTTTCCCATCATGAGGAGCATTCAAGCAGACATTTGTATAACCATCTGTCAAGTTTGCAAAAGAGGCAGTTATTCCATTCAATTAGAAGCCAGAGTAAACAACCTTTGAAATCTCTTCCAACTTTAAGATTCTAAGAGGTTCCATTAAAAAAAGGCTAACTATTCCATACATTGGTGATGTCTCCTGGCAGGCTTTAGATACCACTATGATATATAGCATGAGAGAAAAACAAGTAGAAAAAGAGAAAGTGCACAGTTTTTATGTGTATGTTGATAACTGTACATTTACTTTATATATGTTTTTATGTGAGGCTGTTTATATCTAGAACTTTAGATATAATTTTACAAATAAACACTCAGTATTTGATATAGTTGACTATGTCCAAGACACTGACATAGCCAGCTCCATGTACCTGTGTGTAAATATGTAGTTCTGTTTGTGTAAATAGAAAGAAAGAATCATGATTTGTAGCTAAAGGATTACTATTTTCCAGTTAGTGCAATATCTATTCTATTGCTTTAGAGCAGTCATTTATGAATCTTTTGCAAGGCAATGATTCTGAGGAGAGTTAAATATCAATCTAAGTATAACATCAGTATGTAAACAGATTGATGAATTGCTAGATTGCTAGGATATAAACCATATGGAACTGCAAATAATGCTCTGAGGAACTGGGGATAATTTTAGCATTTCGTGAAAACTGAGGATGAGATAGAGCAACACTATCAGTTGATTAAACTTCCTAATGTTATTCTGGTTTTGCTTTCAAGGCTATATAGGACAATTAGCAATCCGAACATTAAAAATATAGCTTGATAGATAGCTTCTCTCCTAGTGCAGCATTAACAGATGCCATGGGTGTTACTGCTAGGAAAACCAGTGCAGACAGCCTGGGGAGAAGTTGTTACCTGAGGGGTCAGCTCTGGGAAAGGCTCCCTCAACTTTTGAATGGATGTGATTAAGATTACAAAGCATTCTGTAGGGGTCCACAATGCACACAAAGATTCAGAATCTTTTACTTTTTAAGTGATGGGTACAAGATTAGAATGCAGGCTTTCTGTCACTGAATTCTGCACTTTTTATGAAATGACATTATCTTCACATGTCTAATCCAGTGACAGTCTTCTCTGTGTTATCTAAGTAGATGCTTCTTTCTTTTTAGTTGCATATATAGCCCCACTAATAATGCTGGGAGTGAGTGGAATTAAGTGGAAGGAACCTGGAGGCTCATGGGAGAAATGTAAGGAATTTTAGGCTAAGTCTGTGAAATCAGAGTGCAGCAGAGAACCAAGCAACGTTCTGTTCAATTTGAGCACCACACGGAACTAATGTGGAAAACCATCTAAACCCTCGATGAGTTTGGGTTCCTCAACTCTGACCAGAATGACCAAAGAAAAGACAACTATTGGTGGAGCACTCGGAGGGCACCGTGGAGCTTTTGTCGAGAAGCTCTCACAACTGCAAACACTTTGCCATGCAGGCTGAGGGCAAATCTGAGGGTGGCAGCCAAGTCCACACAGCCCCCAGGCAGAAAGGATTGCACTGGAGTCTGAGAGCAAAGGGAGTGTAAAGCTGTGGCCTGTGCACTGCTCAGCTTCTGGAGACTTGTTCTGTGGACCTGCAGTGTGACCACATGGGATGAGCAGGTGTCCGGCACTTCCCCCACCAGACACTCAGGACAGCTGGTGGAGGACCACCTGAGACAGTCAGGAGCTATCCCTGCCCCGGCCAGAAGGTTTCTGAGTGAGCATCTGGGCTCTGGCACAGCTGGACTGGAAGCTATGTCCCTCAACTGCTCCCAAACTACCCTCCCTTACCCCAGCAGAACCTCCAGAAGCTCTGAAGGCTGCAAAGGAACAGGAGCAAGAAGCATCATTTAGCTACATTTTCTATTCCATTCTGTTCAACAGCAGACTCTTCATGGGATTTAAAAAAAATAAACAAAAGTGCTATAATTTAAAGTGCTATTATAATTTTCCTTTGGGACTAGACTAAGTGTCTCTTATCATTGGATATGGTCACTTATCTTAACTTCATTAGGTGTTTATACCAGAGATGTCTCTTAACACCTTCCTAACTGCCCCTCCAGCATGTTTATTTCCTGGCAGGCATCTTACTGGGACAGGTGCAAAGGAGACACAATTTTTAGGACAAAGCATATCAAATAGTGCCAGGAAAATGTATACATACCACCTCCAGTAATACCTAGGAGGCTTGCTGTGAGGTATATTTGATGAGAGGTAGTAAAAGAAGTAATTTTCAGCACACTGACAGAATTAGTTTTGATTTATTTATTATTATTATTATTTTGCTTAAATTCTTTTATTGGTACATTTTTAGGTATCATTGGGTGCTTGTACCTGCACATGGTGTATCTTGGTTAGCTTTGATTTAAATTGACTGATTACTGTTCTATGAGAGAATGAGTGCTGAAGAAGAAGAAGGAAGAGGAAGAGGAGGAGGAAGAAGAATAAAACAGCATCAGTGGCAGTGGCAGGGGCAAGGGAATAAGACACCATCCTGAGCTTCAAGGAGCTAAAACCCAGCACACTTCTGAAAGGAAATGTCCCAGTCTCATTGGCTACCTAGGTATTGCATTTCTTCACAGCACTGGCATGGTTAGAAATAGTCCCGTTTATGCTAGCTGCCCCCTTGGTGTGCAGCCTTTGGCAGAAGCAGTGTGTTTGTTTCTTGCTTGGCTCCTGCTGGCGGGTCCAGTTAGATAAAGCCTCTTCTCAAAGCCAGCTGTCTCCCCATGACCCATGAGGCTCTCTGGATCAGCTTTTCAGCTCTGAGAATGTTCCAGTGAAGACCCCCTTATCGCTAGGAAAACTTGACCTCCCGCACACAGAGCATGTCATGGGGCAGGGAACGGAACTTTCTGACTTTAAAGTAAGTTTGGCTTTTGTTGCCTTTGAATTGAATGTCTGTATTTTGAAACTGTTTATGAAAACCTCTCTGAGCAGTGACCTGCAAACACAGATACTGAGATAGTCTGAGGCCGGAGTGTCCAAATAACATGGATAAGGACAAGTGAGTTGAATAATAATGACGTCTGGCATCCATTGCTTATGGTTTTCAGTTCTCCAATCCCAGTCCTTCTTTGTCCTGGGCCTTTCATCCAGAGAAAATAGCACAGATTTTAAAACTTTTAAAAATAAATGGGGCTGGGGATTTAGCTCAGTGCTTGCCTCACAAGCACAAGGTCCCAAGTTCGATCCCTGGTACTAAAAAATAAAAAAATAAAAAATAAAACTCTATTTCAGACTCTACCTTGCTGTTTACCAACTAGGAGAACTTAAGTGTGTTGGTTATGACTGAGCTTTGGTTCTAGTGGGTGTAAAAGGGGTAAAATCTATTTTACAAGGTGTGTGAAAGCATTAAATGGTGTCATATATACTTTCTAAGAGTTTTGCAGTTACTTTGTTTCCCTCCATTTTACAGATAAAGAAACCGAGGTCCAGAATGGTTAAGTAAATGTCTAAAGTAACACAGCTGATCCATATTATATCCTAGAATTGAGGTCAGAGCAGGTAGTCAAGTAATGGTCATCAAAATTAAATTAACATCCAGTCACTGTGACCCAACCTCCCTCAGATATTTGCTTTTAGGACCAAAGAAGGATAGTTCTCTTTAATATATTCCCAAACTAGATTAGGTTCAGTTTTTGTCTCTAGAATGGTATGGAGATAGAAAGAAGAATGATCCCCTGTTGCATTTGGCTTGCCATCTTCATAATATGAAAGTGATAGCAGAATTAATCCAGGATGACAGATATATGCAGGAAAACATTAATAACTGTAGTCCTTCATATAGTCTTTTGCAACCTAATCTTTATAAACACTCAATCAACATATATTGGTTAGACAGGAACAATTTTCAGAATAATATACTATCTTATTTTGGCAGAGGGCTAGCAGGTCCTGGAACAGAAAACAGACATTTCATATTGTACTAAGTGTCCTACTCTGGAGGGAAATAAACAAGCATGGAACTATGACAACAGGACCAAAGTCAATGTGACAGTCCGAGGACTACAAATCAAATCATTTATTTTGGCAAATGGAGCAAGTTCTAGACACTTGCCATAGTACCAGATGATGTTTATTCATGCGAGAGGGTTCCTATAATACATCTCCTGGATGAAGCTTTCTATTATAAGGACATTATGTCAAATTCTGCCTTCCAAATGTATTTGCTTTTTACTTTCAAAAGCATACCTGCTGTACATCTTTACCTAATTCCCTTGAGACTTCATTCCCAGAAATATAGGGGATACAAAAAGCTGTCATCTTTATGGAATGGGGCTGGGAACTTGTACCTACCAAAGTGGCTGGTACACAATGGGTCTTCAAACAAGCAAGGAATTATAGTTAACCTTGAGTGCTCAAAATGTGGCAGCCACTGCTGTGAGGACTTCACATACATCGCACATTTCTTTAAGATGAATCCAGCATAATTAATTTCCACCCATTAGCCAAATGACCTATGGCCAGTTACTGAAGCACTTTGGCCTCAGTTCCATCATCTGTAATATGGGAACAATTACTGAGTTAACCTCATAGGGTTATTGTGACCTGAGTTAATACTGGACAGCATTTGGAACAGCAATGGCATATATAACTGTTGAATAAACACAAGCCAATATTTGTTTTTATTCTAAGGAGAATTTTCAAGTCATTTGAGGAATCAGGATTTAAACCTAGACTCCCTAGCCTTTGACCCTAAATATTGTTTATTAAAATGAATAACCAAATAAGTGAATAAATAGCCCAGAGTCATATAGACAGATAGCAGTAGATTCCAGTTCTCCTGTTACTCACCTCAAAATTTTAACACTAGGGACTACCGAGGTCCCCAGTTGAGCGGAACACACGCCGAATCAGCCCGCTGTAGACAGGCAGGTCTGTGCACGCCCTACCGAGGTCCTGAGTCGCCCGGAAGACACCAAATCACCCCACTGCAGACAGGCAGCCACCTGTTTCCACACTAAAAAGACATAGAGGACACCAGACCACCAGACCAAGGTACTGAGTCTCACTGTTCCCGGCCCAGAGGTTGGGGCTTCTGAGCCATCCTCCCACTGCTCCCAGCCCAGAGGAAAGGGCTTTTGGGCCACCTTCTGTCCTGTTGCTCCTGGCCCAGAGGAAGGGGCTTCCGGGCCACCATCCCTCCCACCGCTCCCGGCCCAGAGGGAGGGGCTTCTGAGCCACCATGCCACTGCTCTTGGTCCAGAGGAAGGGGTTTCCTGGCCCCCATCCCTCCGGCTGCTCCCAGCCCACAGGAAAGGGCTTTTGGGTCACCATCCCTACTGCTGCTCCCCGACCCTGGCCCACCTCACCCAGCTCAGAGGAGGTAATCCGTGCAGGTGCTAAGAGCCCCCCACCCCAGTACAAGAGAGAAAACATGTAAATAAGTCTCAAAACCAGACTCCCAGATCACCTACAGCAACCCCAAAGGGAAATGAGATGGAACACTCTGATACTCAACCACCTGCACCCACTGAACTGGCAACAAAAAGGGATCTGGAAAAAATGAAATCAGAAATAATTTCTCATTTAACAGGAGAAATTGTGCCCCTAGTGCAAGACATGATTAATAAATCTAGAGAGGAGCTCAGGAACATGATGGAATCCCAACATAAGAAACAAATGGAATCCATAAAACAGATGCAAATAGATTTCCAGGACATGAAAAACTCCATTGAAAGTCTACACAGCAGAATGAGCCAATGTGAGGACAGAATTTCACATATAGAACATAAGATTGCAATTAGTGACCAGGAAAAGAAAAATTGCTCCAAAATTATAAGGGAACATGAGAAATCAATCCAGCAGCTGCTAGATGATGCAAAAAAGAATAACATAAGACTGATTGGGCTCAATGAAGAAACAGGAGAGAGTGGAGATGACATAAAAAACCTCTTCACAGAAATAATGGCAGAAAACTTCCCAAGCAGGGGAAAAGAGCTTGACATACAGATAAGTGAGGCATATAGAACTCCAAATAGCCTTGATCAAAAAAAATCTACACATAGGCATATAATTATATTAAGATTCCAGAAACACAACAGAAGAACAAAGTTGTACAAGCAGTTAGAGAAAAGAAACAAATCACATACAAAGGAAAGCCTATTAGAATCACAGCAGACTTCTCAAAACAAGCCATCAAGGCAAGAAGAGCTTGGAGTGACATATTCCAAGCCCTAAAAGAAAACAGCCTCCAACCCAGATTGATGTACCCTGCAAAACTATCTTTCAAAATGGATGGAGAAATAAGATACTTTCATGACAAAGAGCACCTTAGGAACTTCATGAATACCAAACCAGCACTACAAAGAATTTTACACAATAGCCTAGGAACAGACATTGAGGATCACAACCCCAGGAAGCAAAGCAGAATAAACCCATCTGGCATGACAAGAAATTAAATGTAAAGGGGGAGAACCCAACAAAAAGAAAAAGTCATGGCAATGACAAGTCAATATGTTTCAGTTATAACCATCAATGTTAATGGTCTCAATTCACCAATCCAAAGAAATAGACTGGCAGAATGGGTCAAGAAGCAAAATCCAACAATATGCTGCATACAAGAAACACACTTAATTCAAAAGGAAACTCATAGACTGAAAGTTAAAGGGTGGAAAACAATACTGCATGTGACAGGAACCCGAGAAAAAGCAAGAGTAGCTATCCTCTTTGCAGATCAAGTAGATTTCAAACCAACACTGATTAAGAGAGATGAAGAAGGACACTACATCCTTGTAAAGGGGAAGAGGAAGAGATGACAATCACAAATATCTATGTACCAAACACTAGTGCACCCAACTATATAAAACAAATACTAATGGACATGAAAAGTCATATATGCACTAATACAATTGTAGTGGGGGACCTCAATATCCCACTGTCACAAATAGATAGATCAACTAGACTAAAAATAAGTCATGAAATATTAGAACTCAATCGAACTCTTGAACAAATGAACTTAACAGATGTTTACAGAGTCTTCCACCCCACAAAATCAGAATACACATTCTTCTCAGCTGCACATGGGTCATTCACAAAAATAGACCACATACTCATACATAGAACATGTTTAAGTAAGTGCAAAGGAATTGAAGTTATCCCCTGTATATTATCAGACCATAGTGCGATGAAATTGGAGATCCACAGCAGAAGAAACTCAAAAGATTTCATAAACATGTGAAAATTGAACCACACACTTCTGAATAACCAATGGGTCACAGAGGAAATTAAAGAAGAAATCAGACAGTTCCTTCAATTAAATGACAATGACAATACAACATATCGGAATCTATGGGACACAATGAAAGCAGTCTTATGAGGGAAATTCATAGCAGTGAATACACATGTTAGGAAAACAGAACGAGCCCAATTAAACAACCAGATGCTGAACCTCAAGCTTCTAGAAAGAGAAGAGCAGGACAACCCCAAAACTCATACAAGGGATGAAATTATAAAGATCAGAGGAGAAATCAATGCAATGGAGACTAAGAGAATGATACAAAAAATCAATGAAGCCAAGAGTTGGTTCTTCAAAAGAATCAACAAAATTGACAAACCTTTAGCCAACCTTATCAGAAAAAGGAAAGAAAAGGCCCAAATCCAAGCAATTAAGAATGAAAAGGGTGAAATTACAACAGACCCAGCAGAAAGCCAGAGGATCATCAATACCTACTTCCAGAACCCATACACCAATAAGATGGACAACACAGAAGAAATGGACAGATTCCTAGGTATATATGAATTACCAAAGTTGAAAGAAGAAGACCTAAAAATTCTGAACAACCCAATATCAACCAATGAAATTGAAAATGTAATTAAAAACTTATCAACTAAGGAAAGCCCGGGCCCTGATGGCTTCACTGCTGAATTCTACAAGACATTTAGAGAAGAACTCTTGCCACTACTGTTTAAACTCTTCAGTGAAATTGAAAGGGAAGCAATACTCCCAAATTCATTCCTGGAAGCAAGCATCACCTTGATCCCCAAAGCACAGAAAGACCCAACTGAAAAAGAGAACTATAGGCCAATCTCACTAATGAACATAGATGCAAAAATCCTTAATAAGATAATGGCAAACAGAATGCAGAAGATCATCAAGAAGATCATACACCCTGATCAAGTGGGATTCATCCCAGGGTTGCAGGGATGTTTCGATATACGCAAATCAATCAATGTAATACACTATATCAATAGAGTCAAGGACAAAAACCATATGATTATCTCCATAGACGGAGAAAAAGCATTTGACAAAATCCAACATGCATTTATGATAAAAACCCTACAAAAAATTGGAATAGATGGTTTCTACCTCAAACTGATAGAAGCCATCTATGAAAAACCAATAGCCAATATCATACTAAATGGTCAGAAACTGAAATCCTTCACACTAAAATCAGGAACAAGACAAGGATGTCCACTATCACCACTCTTGTTCAATATAGTTCTGGAAACATTAGCCTTGGAAATTAGCCAAGAGAAAGAAATAAAAGGAATAAAGATAGGAAATGAAGAAGTCAAATTGTCATTATTTGCAGATGACATGATATTCTATATAGAAGACCCCAAGAACTCCACCAAAAGTCTTCTAGACTTAATAACCAAATTCAGTCAAGGAGCTGGTTACAAGGTCAACACACAAAAATCAGTAGCTTTCCTCTACACAAATGACAGACTCACTGAGAGAGAAATAGGGCAAATAATTCCTTTCACAATAACATCACAAAAACTGAAATACCTAGGAATCAACCTAACGAAAGAAATCAAAGACCTCTTCTCTGAAAACTATGGCACTCTGAAAAGAGAGACTGAAGAGACATCCCCTGCTCCTGGGTAGGAAGGATTAATATAGTGAAAATGGCCATATTTCCAAAACTGCTATATAGATTTAATGCAATTCCAATTGAGATCCCAGCAGCATACTTCATGGACCTTGAGAAAACAATCCAAAAATTCATTTGGAACAAGAAGAGACCCAGAATAGCAAAAGCAATTCTAGGTAACAGAGACATGGCAGGGGGTATCACAATCCCCAACCTGCAACTCTACTACAAAGCTACTGTGATAAAAACAGCATGGTACTGGCAAAGAAACAGACTTGAGGACCAGTGGAACAGATTAGAAGATGCAGAAACAACACCAGACACACTCAGCCATCTCATCTTCAATAAAGGAGTCAAACACCCTCATTGGAGGAAAGATAGCCTCTTTAATAAATGGTGCTGGAAAAATTGAGCTTCAACTTGCCAAAGATTAAAACTAGACCTATATCTCTCACCATGCACTAAACTAAAATCAAAATGGATTAAAGATCTAAATATTAAAATAGAAACTCTAAACCGGTTGGAACAGAGGTTAGGTAGAATCCTTGAAGACATTGGTGTAGGAAAAGATTTTATGAACAAAACCTCAGTTGCCTGTGAACTAGCACAAACAGTCAACTAGTGGGATCTCTTCTTATTAAAAGGCTTCTGCACAGCAAGAGAAACCACCAGCAGTGTGAAGAGACAACCCACAATGTGGGAAAAAATCTTCACCTGCTCTTCCTCAGACAAAGGTCTACTATCTCAAATCTATGAAGAACTTAAAAAGATCAGACCTCTCAAATTTAAAGACCCAATCTGAAAATGGGCATCTGAAATGAAGAGACATTTCTCAGACAAAGAAGTAGAAATAGCAAATAAATACATGAAAAAATGTTCAACTTCACTGGTCCTTCGAGAGATGCAAATGAAAACAATGCTGAGATTGCACTTCACTCCAGAAAGAATGGCTGCTATCATGAACTCCACCAGTAACAAATGCTGGCGGGGCTGTGGGGAAAGAGGAACCCTGTTCCACTGCTGGTGGGAGTGTAGACTGGTGCAAGCACTGTGGAAATCAGTATGGAGATACCTCAAAGAACTAGGACTGGAAGTCCCATTTGACCCCACTATTCCACTGCTGGGGATCTTCCCCAAAGAATTAAAAGAATCATACCACAGTGGTATATGTGCGCCCATGTTCATAGCAGCACAGTTTGTGATAGCTAAAACTTGGAAACAGCCCAAATGCCCATCAACTGGAGACTGGATAAAGAAAATGTGGGGTTTTTTTTTAAATGGAGTACTACTGAGCCATAGAAAATGAGAAATTAGAGACATTTATACCTAAGTGGATGCACACTGAGGCAATACTCTTAAGTGAAATAAATAGGACACACATGTGTAAATACCGAATAGTTTCTCTGGTGTGAGAAACTGAAAGTGTAAATAAGGACTAAATGTATAATAGGTAATGTGAAATAGGAAGAAAAGGGGCAAAGGGGAAGAAGTGGGAGGGTTAGGGGAAAGGAAAGAAGGGAATGGGATTAATATGAGAAAATGAAAAAGTAGGTACAAAATCATTGTAAATAGGGAGGAATGGAGGGGTTTTAGGGAGGGCTGGGCAAGGGTGAAAAATAAGAACCAGGAAATTATGTAAAGCTGCAAATTTCCAATGATGAATGTCATTATATTGTATACCTAAAATGTACCAATGATTAGAATGAATACTCGATAATGCAAAATAGGAAGAAAAGGTCCAAAGGGGTAGGGGTAGTGGGAGGGGCAGGGGAAAGGAAAGAAAAGAAAGGAAAAAATGATGAGAAATTAAAAAAATGGAAATAAAGTCTTCGTAAATAGGGAAGGGTGGAGGGCGTGAAGGGAGGGCTAGGACTGGGGAAAAAATAAGAACCAAGATGCATTGTACAAAGGTACAATTCCCAATGAGAAATGTAATTGTGTTGTATACCTACAATGTACCAATAAAAGAATTTAATACAAAAAACAATTTTTAACACTAGGTCAAGGCTAACCTACCTGTGTTAGTCAGCTTTCCATTACTGTAACAAAATACCAGAGACTACCAACTTATAAAGTATAAAGGTTTATTTTGGCTGGCAGTTGTGGAGGTTTTAGTCCATGTTCTATTACTGTAGTGAGCCAGCACATCATGGTGGGGAGCATGTGGTGGGGCAAACTTCTTGCTTCATGGCTGGATTGAAATAGAGGAAGAATCTCAATAATCCCTTCTGGTATACACTCCCAATGACTAGAAGACCTCCCACTAGACTCTACCTCCTGAAGTTTCCATTACATGCCAAACCTTCCTTTCTTGCTATTTAGCAATACTCCACATGTAGATTTGTACTCCTGTAGTGGGAGGCAAGAAGGTGCTGCTGTCCAGATGGTTTTCTTGCTGTTTTTTTCTTCCTCAGAGCATACCTTCTTCCACACTGCAGAGGCTGCTGTGCCTATGCACACGTTTAGAAGTGTTCAGTTGCTCGGAGGGAGGTGGTCTTTTTGGAGATGAGTGCAAATGATTATATCTTTTAGGCTATCCAGGGAAAAATGAGCACAACAATAACAAGGGATACTTGAAGAATGTTCTCTGATTCATAAAGTATGTTCACATCCATTGTCTCATTTGGTCACTGGAACAAGTCTGTGACTTAGGTAGTTCACATTCTCATGGTGACAAACCCAGGACCCCAATCTGCAGCAAGGTTACCTGGCTGTAGCTACCTTGACAAAATATTTTAAGTTTTATACAGTGGGAACTTTGTCCTTGACCTCAGAAAAAATTATTTCATGATTTTTTAGTGTAGATTTTGATTGCTTGAAAAAAGGTTTTGGTTTGAACCATCCTGAAAGCAAAGGAATGAGACAGGATGGCCTCGATCACATCTAAAGCCATGGGATTTTGTGATTCATTTCCAGGATTTTGTGAAAGAAATATAATTATTCACTTGGTATGTTTGCTACAGGAAATATCACAGTAGCTGAAAGAGCAACTTGTTTGGGAGCGTCTAGCCACATGATATGATAGAAAAATAGGGGAAAAGGAAACGAGGCATCAGGAAGACTATTTTATTCACTTTTTTAAAAATCTTACTCTGACAATGTCTTACCTCAAAACTTGTATTCAAAGCATTCTGCCACATAAAATAGTGCTCTCTGGATCCTCCCTACTCATTACACTCCAGGTAGGACCTGTTTTTCATTTGGAACCCAATTGCTCCCTCCATGATTCTGCAGGAAATTGACCTTTGGAGAGAGTGGTGTAATTACTTCCATGGCAATGGGCTGAAGTTAGAGACAGGCCATTATGTGAGCACAACAGGCAGTGCAGAGACAGGAGCTAAGAGTTCTTTTAAAACACAGCTATCCTTAATAATAGCAGGACAGAGGTAGAAAATTACTGGCATTATAAATAGCTCTTTCAATAAAGGTTTTGTTTCTATCTTTTAGAAAGCTGTGCCATGCTGGGAAAAACTCTCTACATTTTTAATTGTAGATAATTTTGTGTAAGAAAATCCTTCTCATGAAAAATGGTTGAATGAAATGTGCTTAGTTTGACTTTGGCAAAGCTCCCTGTCATTCTAAATGACCATAAAAGCAGATGAACTATATTTGTTATTACCTAGAAATATAAGGAATAATTTACATAAAAAGCAAAAGAAGAGATTGAAGATTGGAGATTGGGCTCTAAGACCAGGTCCTCCTCTACACACCTTTGCGAAGGCACAGGAATAGGGATGTGTGGTGTACTGCCACCAAAGGGTAAACTAGGTGAAGACCAAAGACTACCATGCTCCCTCATTTATCCAGAAATGAATCTCAATTATCTGGAGGACAGACAAATACCGGGAAGAAACAGATGAACTCAGTTCTGTCAAAGCAGCTACTTGGAGAAGATGCATCCTAAAGCTTGTATGTTTTACTCTAAGATTGACCTATCAGAACTTTGGGTATGTTTACCTTCAGCATAATTCCCAAAGGCATGGCTTTGGAACCTCACAATGTATCAGAATCAAGTAGTTAAAAAGGAAAGTGAGTACACCAGATATTCCATTTATTTTATTCTAATAACAACCAATGGCACACTTGTGTGAGTGATTCATTTCAAAGATGTTAAGCTGATTTGGAGAAGGTCAATTAGCCAGCATAGTATTCATGCCTAATATTCTGTGATACCAAATCTCATGTTCTTTTTACTACTGTTCCTGGCCTTTCCAAAAATAAACACAAAGAACAACAAACCCCACTAGTTAGACAATGGCATAAAGCAAAATTGGAATCAGTGCCCCCAAATTTATTGCACTCTGGAACCATTAAGTGTTAAGAAAAACACCTGAGGATGTGTGCTTTATAAACAACAGATATTTATTTCTCATTGTGCTGAGGCTAGGAAGTCTAAGACCAAGGTACCAGCATGTATAGTATCTGGTAAAGGCTCATTCTCTGCTTCAGAGATGGTGCCTTGTTATTGGGTCCTCTGGAGGGATAAATGCTGTGTCTCCACATGGCAGAAGGCAGAAGTACAGAAGGGATCTAGTTCCTTCCCTCCAGCTCTTTTATAATGTTGTTAATCCACTTACGAGACAAGAGCCCTTAGTCATCTGCTAAAGGTCTCACTTCTTTTTTTTTTTTTTTTGTACTGGGGATCGAACTCAGGACCTTGTGCTTGCGAGGCAGGCGGAGGCACCACTGAGCTAAATCCTCAGCCCAAGGTCTCACTTCTTAATACTATTACATTGGAATTTAAGTCACCACATGAATTTTGGAGGGAACATTATCATTCAAATCATCACAGAAGGTCATATGCAGGTATGTTCAGAGAACCAGAAAACACTTTCTATTGAGCAGTGGTATGAAAGTAAGTTGATACATTTTCAACAAATGATAGCAGATCATTAAAAATTATTATCACTATTATTAAGTTAGAGTAAAAATGTCAGTAAACAGCTGAATATAATGTTATATATAAGCTTTGACAACTGACATCATGTTTTATTTATTATGTCTGCTTCCCATATGACCCAGTTAGGGCCTGTCACATGGTGAGTTCTCTGTCAATGTTGAAAGAACTGAAGCTTAGGAGAGAATGTTGTCACAAAGAGGTGGAGTTAGGAATTTGCAGTGTGGGTATGGTAATGGATGCCTCCACAGCCATTAGGAAACCCCTGAAGGCAGCATATGTGAAGTAAGGAAAGAAGGTCACAAGCACCATCAACACAAATAAAAAACATGCAGAAAGAGAAGCCAGTGAGGAAACTGAAAGCAGCAGCTGAATTCTACAGCCAGCTCTAGAAATTTGATCAAGTGATGCCAGTTTGCACTGTGAGGATTCCTTGCCCATGTCACATGCATCTGTTTGACTTCGCACTAAGATCCAACTTTCTTTTTATTAAATTTAACAACTTACAAGATGGTAGGGAATAAGCAATGACCACACATATGAAAAAAAAACACCCTCTTCCAAGAATGGGAGCATGCAAGTGTAAAGTCTGTACACGTATAGCAAAGTCTGAGATGGAAGACATTTAACAAGAGTACAGTTAGTATGTCCGTCTAGTCCTCAATCTCATTTAAGTTTTACCTTAAACTCTTATGCTGGTTCCGTATAGTTCAGCATGACTTTAACTCCCTTTGCTCTATCAGTATTGTAATGGTGACTCATCTCTTTTGGGAGGACCTTTCCCTGGACGAGTTGGTTTGACATTAGAGGATTATTGGGTTGGGAACCAATTTGGAATCTACTGAGGGCACTGGGCTTTCTTACTGGACTGAATCATATGTCTCAATGGAAACTTTCCCCATCTGGGAAGTCATTCATGTGTCATAATAGGTCTTATAATTTAGAATTTATTGGGTGTTTAGGACTTCCTTTTTCAGCCCACATATTCTTTTCCTTGCACAGAAATGGAACCCTCTGAATATAAATGAGGGAGAAATCCTCCTATTACCACCTCCTGCAGCAGTAATATGAGAACAGAAACAGTCAGAAGCCATTTACTCTGAGCTTCTTAATAGGACAATAATTTTTACCTTGTTGATTTCTTGTGCCTGGCTGCTGTCTATGGTTCTCAAAATCCCAACACTTTTTAAATTCCTGGCAGACCTTGAGTGACTAGTTATAGTGAAATACTCTTCCCAGCTTGGCAATTCCATTACTCACTGAGGGCATCCTGTAAGTGTCCCCCATAGAGAAGGGACTGAGTCGTGCCTTTCTGAGGACGAAAGTCAAACTTGGCTGTTTCACAAGCACAGGTGAATTTCCAGGTGCCCCCAACACATTAGCATCTTTTGTTTCCATGTTGGTTTTACATGATTATGAAACACAAGTACAGAGGGACGAGATCAAAGGTTTGCAAAGGCCATTCAGTTTCCGAAAGATGTATAGTGAAGCCAGATTCCAGAGAGGAGACAGTGGTCACAGGGGTGATGGAGCAAGAGGTTTTTAAAGGCTTATCCCTGAAATTTCATACCATTTTCCTTCCCTGCGTCCCCTTATGTATCCTATTGGATACATTTAAATAGGATGTCTATATTTAATCTTATCTGCAGAAAGGAAAGCAGACACCTATGTTTCTTCTTTATGTTCATATAAATAAACGAAATACTCATGTGGTTTACAGTACTCTTGATAAAGAATTCTGGGCTGCCTGTTTTCCCAAATGCATGACTTCTAAACCATGAACAGCTTTAGATGTCACCAGAGCAAAATTCTTAACTCCCATTTACCATCTTTACCTTTAATCCCTGATTCCTGCCTCTTCCCCACCACAGTATGTTTTTAACTTTGTGTTCTGCAGATGCCACCCATTGTCTGTGCTTCCATCTGTTCCTGTTGAAACAACTGCCTGTCCAAAGGTCCAGATTGTGGGATTATCCAACTTTGCTCCCTGCTGGCTACTCTCTTCTCCCAGGCTCTCCTTTCCTTTCGTCTCCCTCCAGAGTTTCTACATGGAGGAGGAGGTCTTCCAGCTGAGTGCCTGGATAGGAATGTGACAGTCAAAGGACATTTGTCTGACCACTGCTCATTCCTGCTTGTGACTTCCCTGAGGCCTCAATTGGATCAGGCAATTTGTATGGTCAGGATCAAATGCTGCCCAATTTAATTCAACTACTCTTTACCTCAAGAGAAATATGATTATTTTAGTGACAGAGCTTCTGTGATGAATGCAGGCTCATGGCCAGTGACCTGCCAACATGTTGCCAAGCAGTGAGGAGCAGTAACAGTGGGGATGATGATGATTGGAGGAGACAGGGCAGAGCTGTGCTGGCTCCTGAGCACTCAGACGATGGGTGAATCTCTGGCTACAATTGCTCAGGGGAGCCTTTCCAAGAGAAACCCACAGAGAATTTGGACAGAGCTGTCCCAAGCTTGAGAGTGGAGGTGTGAAGAAGCCAGGCTTAGCTGTTATATGGTAACTATGAATTATTCACCAAATCCTGAGGTAAGAGATAAAGCAGGAGTAGTGACATCAGCTAGCAGAGTTTCCTCTGTTGGTGATTTTCCAAATAGTTTAAAGAGAAATTTCTTACTTATGGCTCATAAGTCTCCATGACAAATTTGAAAACTAGGAAGTTAATGTAGACTTTTAATCTCTTTTTAAATGTATCTTTCTCTAACTTCTAGTTACTTCATCCTATTTAATAATAATTGAAGCCACCATTTATCTGGCATTTCTGTTGGCCAGTCACTGTTCAGTGACATTTTTTGAGGAAAAGCCCTTCTTAAGCTTTAGGAATCCTGTGAATGAAGGGCCAAGTTACCTCCATCCTACTCATGAGAAAGTGAGCTAGTCAGTGATAGAATGGGATCCATGGCATTGATCACAAAGCCCTTCTTTGGTCCCATTGCCAAACTTCCCCATGGGCCTTATCTTCTCAAATCATCTTTGCCTTTAGAGGCCTGTCTTTATGTCACTGATTGTTCTTACACTTGAAGAGAGAGATATACTCCGAAATCTCGGAAGCCTATTGGAAACACAAGAACCTGTGTCCACACAGAGTCATATGATTGTTTCTTAACTAACATAGTAGTTAAACACATGGAGCTCTAGGTTTGAATCCTAGCTCTTCCACTTCCTAGTTGTGTGACTAAGGTAGATTACCTAATTCTCAAGTGTAAAGGTGGAAAATGTTTTCTCATAAGATTATGAGGAGGACTAACAGAGTCAAAACACTTAAAGCACTTAAAATGGTACCTGGGAAAAGTATGTGAAAATTGAGTTGCTAGTACCATTCTGTAAGTCTTGGTGCACTTGACGGATTGGATAGAAGACCCCAAGGCTGAGATGCTCAAGCTCCTTTTATAAAATAGTGTAGTATTTGCATATACCCAATCAACATACCCCCTTTATACTTTAAATCATCTGTAGATGACTTGTTAATACCTAACAGAATGTAAATGCATGTAAGTAGTTGTATTGCATAGGGAATAATGACAAGAAAAACATCTGCACATATTTAGTGCAGATGTGATTTTTCCCAAATATTTTGAATCTGTTGTTGGTTGAATGGTTGGATACAGAGCTCATGGAGATTGAAGGTCGACTGTAAGGCAGAAGTAGGAGGGGAAGGCTATTTTTCTGGTATGCATATGCCTGAGACACTTGCAGAAGCAGGGTGGCACATATTTGTGGTGCACACAATAGTCAGGCTGAAGCTTGGCACCATGTCACAAAGAGTCTGGCTGACCATTCCAGCCTCTGTGGGGTAGGGTATGGTCTAGGAGGCCTGGCAATTCATTACTCCCAGGGCCAGATTAGGCCTTCCTTTAAATTTAGGCTCTGCCTCTCTTTTCTCAGGAACACAGACACAAGTCATGACTGTGCCCAGCTCTTTGGTCCATCAAAGGAAAGCTTGTTGGACTTGTATGGGGAATGAGATAGTAGTCATCCTTTTCTCCCAAGTCACCTCTTGTATAAGTCACATTTTCTCAGGGCCACTTATTCTTCCCAGTGACTCTCTGTGAGCTGCCATTACCCCCAGATAAACATGTGCCTCTTGGCACATGGCTGAGGGTTCATTGACACATATCCTTCCTAAATATATCTGAATCTTCCTACACACCTCCTTTAGATGTAGCACTGTCTATAGTTTTGCAGAGAGTTTTGAAAATGCTAGAAACCCACTAGAATGTCCCCAAAGCCTATCACACTTGCCTGGGTTCTCACAGTGACACGCCGACAAAGCCCAGGGTGAAGTGCCTCCAGCCAGAAGGAATGCAGCATGAGTGCTTTGGGACATTGTTAATGATGCTTCTCACACTTGAGTTTCCTTCAGCCAACCTCAAATTGAAGCTCACGTACATATCAGTGCATGCTGTATGATGTGAGCTCTGACATCTGGTTCCATAGTGACTTTTACCTGAGGGTCCCTAGAGGTAAGCAATCAAGTTGCTAAGTTCCTTTTCTACCAGAATCCACCATGGCGACTCATTACACCTGAGTATGGAATGATGATCCACCATGGTCGGCACCTGTTGTGATCATTAACAATGTCTTGGCCCCACGTTCTTTGTTTTCAAAACCCCAGTGGAGAGTACACACCATTCTAATAGAAGCTAGATGTTTTTGGTTTAATTGAGTTTTATGGAGTTATGATTCTGACAGTGATATAGTGGGAACTAATTTGCTGTCCTAGAAATGGCATCTTATATGGGAGGTAGCATCAATAAATTGAATGAAACTGACAAGAAAAATAGTAACATAGCTTCTTTTCCTTGTTTCATACTTTTGAGTAAGTCCTTTTGCATCTCAGCCTCATTTTTATGTCCTCATTGTTATGGAATTGAAATCAATGATTCCTGCAGCTCACCCTATTTCCTACAAGTGAGTTGGGATGGTCATTAATACCCTGAACCCTTCAGTGGCCCTAACTGTAATTTGTCATAATTGCTGGGCCATCACTGAATGCAATTAGTAATTACTGATGTTAGACAAGGAGAAGTAATGGAAAAGAGGGAAGCAAGGCTGACAAGCCATGGCCATGCCCAGCTCTTCAGTCCACCTAAGGAACTTGGGACACAATGGTGGCCCCAGCCAGGTAACTATTTCAGCATCCCATATAGAGATGTTTTCTTGATTTCCACACCAGGCGAGCACCCGAGTAATTATATTTTAAGCAACACAGAGCATAGAACAGATTCACTTAATATCCAGGGAGCCAACTGCACCCAGGCCTGCCCAAACTGGCCTTTCTCATTGCAGGGTGTGGGAGAACAGAGGGCCATGTGGGTCCCCGAGGGCCTGCTGAGCCAGAGCTGTTGCTCAGCTGTGGGAGGTGTGCCAGGTCTTAGGTCTGCTAATGAGCGGTGTGGTGTCTGGCAAGGATCTTGCCTGCGGGTGAGTGTGACTAATCATGAATCTTTACAATAACACTGACAATTCATTCTCATTTCTCTCTTTGCCCGCTGTCTTTGCTGGAGCCAGCTGAAATAGTAGCAAATTAGTCTCATTCTGGAAAAGGCAGGGTGTGATAAAGGACCCCCTAAAAGGTTTCCAGAGCTCCGTGCCTGGATGTTTTGCAGTCAGTATAATTATCTGACTTGGGTGAATTGGCAGGGTATTTTTTTGTTGCTGTTTTCTACAGTTCATAGCAGGCCATGGGGCTGTTGAACACATTTACATTTGACACCAGCAAAGGCAGTGCCATTATTACTGTCTGTATGCTCAGTCCAAGCTGACAATGACCTTCCCATTTCCTGTTCAAAGGCCATATTTCATCAGATAGTGTTCCTGTCCCACATGGAAATGTGGCACACTTTAAATGTCCCATACTCCTGAATTAGGGGATGAGAACCTAGTGAGAAAGAAATCTTCCTCAGACTGGGGTCTTTCCCTGCTACTTACTTTGCTGTTTGTTAAGTTCTAACACCAGAACTAACTGTGCACTGTCTCTTGGGTAATGTACCTGTGTAGGGGAATGCATGTGTCTCAAGAAAGTTATCAGGCCATCTCTTGGTTAGTGGATTGGAAGACTTTCAGACCAGTTTTGCTGATACTAAAAAAGGAATAATTATCTAATAATCATGTGGTGCCCTCATCATGGATTAGACCTCTGAGGATGACTCAAATACAATTTGTTAATAAAAGAGTCAAAGCATTTAAATTGCAAGAAGCATAATCAAGTAAAAGAAAAGGAAATTTGCACTGGGAGTTGGAGTACATTGAGAGAATTTCCAACAATCCTTCTTCTCTAAAGTCAACATATTATCTAGCTGAATCTGCTTTGTTCCCTTTAATATTTAAGCCCACTTCTTCTTTCACTCTCGAACTTGGGGAATTATGATTAATATTTCTAAGGAGAACAAAAATGGTAATTACAGGTATCAAAACTATGTTTTTCCATATTAAAAATTGGGCCCTGCATGTATCAGAAAAGTTGCAAGTATGATAAGAAAAAGTACTTAAGATTAACATTTTCTTTGAAAATCCTGACCATAGCATGTCCTTTTGTTTTTGGAGTAATTTGTCCTTACAAGGTATTACATATTGTGATTTCTGGTAGCCTAATGTCAGATCTGAACTTTAGCTGTGTTTTGTATGCTTTGTTGGTTGTCACACTAGGAAATTTCACATAAACATACACATTTTTAGATTCTTTTTAAAAATCTTCAGATCTGGCAATACACGCTGCATAGACCAGTAGGACACCACTATTGGAACTGAATGACTGCTACACTTTTACAGCATACTTTGCCACACTCCTCACCACTCTCTGTTGCTTGGCATTTAACCATCCTCATCCATTTCCACTGTCTGCCTGGCCTCTTTAAGCATTGGCATTTGTACTGGTTAATTCATTGGTCCTGCTCTCCAATTGCTCATTAGAGAAGGGATGTGGCCTCCTGACTCTTGTCAAGTCAGGTCCTTTTCCAGAGGGCTGGTCCTCAGGACAAAGTTGATCCTATTGAGACATTGTAGATCTGGGGTTCTGGAAGCCTCAATGCCTTTGATATATCTCACCTTTGCCTCTTTGGTTAAGGAAGCTCTCCTGTGATGTCCTAGAGAGTGGGAGACTCAGGGTGGGGGGCATGGCTGGCCCTGCCCCATCAGAACCTTTTCTTCTCAGTATGGACACAGGTGCTGACTTCAGGCACCTCTCATATGACCTGGACAAGAACCCAGAGATGTAGGTAAGTGAACATCTGTCACACCTATTCTATGTCAGAGAGTGCTCTGGCAGAGATTCCAGATTACCAAACTGGAAGTTACAGTGCTTCAGAGATCTTTCATAATGAATATGGTAATCTCGATTACTACAGAATACTGGCATGACCTAAATTCAGTGGACAATGCAGTCTTCTTTTGATAATTACTATCCTGTTAGCTAATATTAATTGAGGGCTAATAATACAGCACTGTGTTAGGTGTATATTCATTTTAGGTTGTCCTCACATTACCCTATGAAGTAGGTATCATTAAAATCCCAATTTTTCAGAAAAGGAAACGGAAGCACAGAGAGATGAAGTGTTGTTCCTAAAGTTGCACAGCAGGTAAGTGTTGGAGGCAGGTTCCACACAGAAGCAATGTAAGCACAATGTTGTTCTAGCTGTGAAATAGCCACAAGAACAAAGACTTTTCACTGTCTATGTCAAATCCTTCTAAAGATCCATAACTGTACAGATTAAGCTTGACATAACTGTAGACATTTTGAGTCATAACCACCACTATTGCTCCAAAATAAATTTGGCTGGTGTTTTCCTGCATTGTTTCCCAGCAAACTATGATAGACAAACCATTAGAGTTGTATGGATGTGCCTGATTCTTTGGTAGTAGCTTTTGCTTTAACCCATCTAGATACCCTTCTTTCTGGCCTGGATTATGGAGATCTGATTGCTCTTCCTGATGCCCAGAATTGTGCTTCTGTCAGCGAGTTCCTGATAAATTGCACTCTGTGCACTTCTACCTTTGTCTGCCTCTCTTCTGTGGGTTTCATCATCTTTTGGGGCCAGTCTTCATTCACCAACCTGGGTTCAGTCCCCAAGATGCAGTTTCCAGATGGCAGTTTAGACCATCAAGGCAAAATGGGTAGGAACTCACCCACACATGCATTTACACATGGGGATCGACTTAGCCTGTTCTGAATCCTGAACTCATCAGGAACATCACAAAAAAGCAATTACATGAGACAGTGTTTCTCAAGCAAGTTTCCTATTAATGAAATAGAACTAGAATATTGCCATGACCTAAATTCCATCGATATTACACAAAGGAGCCTGCTACCATTCGCTCAGTGGTTGATTTTCTTTAGAGGAAGGGAAATGCTAATTATTTAGTGGTACAATCTCAGGGAACATCAAGGTGAGGGGCGGGGGAGAAACAGACAGAGAGAGACAGAGAAAACTGCAAGTTAGAACTCTTGAGGAGACCCGGGGTCAATTACCATGTTTTTACGAACACAGTAAGATTTGGTTTCCTCTATATATTCAGGGCCCTTTACATAGCAAGCTCCTGGCTCTGTCCTTCCCCAAAGAAGTCCAGAAGCCACTTTGCAAAATTGCCTTTTTTCTGACCTCAGCACAGCACTGGAAGCCAGACCTTAGAGGGTGGCCCAGGCAGTCCTAGGGTATGAAAGATAAAGTGCTGTGGGAGTGAGAACACAGGAAAGGGTCCTTCATCTCCCACCGGCCCTTCTCCCTCTTCTTTCACTTCTGAACTCAGCTCTTAGCAGTCACCTCTATAAGAAGAAAACCAAGAATCAATTTTGTTGGATTCAAAGTGATTCCAATGTGACGTTACTGGGAAAATATTAGGGAGAAAATCTGAAGAAGGAAGAAGCAGAGAAGTCAAGAAAATTGCCTTCTTGTGAATTACTGTTAGCGAGAGGAAACTGCAACCCTGAATGTATGGAGGAGACTGCATGGCACCCATGGCCTGCTGTGGGCTGACCACAATGACAATGAAACCCCACATTTCACTGATATAGCCCAAAGTTTTTTTGTTTGTCTGTTTTGATTTTTGCTGTACTGGAGTTTAAACTAGAGCTACATTCCCACCCCTGTTTTGTTTTTTATTTTGAGAGAGAGTTCCTTGATTAAATCACTAAATTCCCCAGGTTGGGCTTGAACTCATAACTCTTCTGCTTCAGCCTCCCAGAGGGCTGGGATTACAGGTATTTGCCACCACAGTTGGCTCAAAGTTTAGTTTTTCTCTAAAGACTATTCTAAGGTGGGTCCTTGGCAAACAGTGCCTACACAGTGTTTCAAGTACCCAGCTATGTTACCTTATGTCATGCCTCAGCTCCTTCACTTCTACCTAGAGGATAGAGAATGGGAGCCTTTGAGGATCACAGAAAGGTTTTCATGGGCCAGGTCTAAGTGGTGCCCACCGCTGCCACCCATTTTCCTATAGCCAGGACTGGGTCATTGTGGACCCAGCCAGATACAAGGAACACCAACTTCTCTGTCATAACCTATAGTGCAGGAGGAAAGTCAGACTCTTTAGTAGATAGTTGACATCTTTGGTATGCTTACATACATATTATAATACAGTGAACACGCTTCAGAATTTTGTTTCAGAGGCTCCACTCTAAATCACTCGTTTCAAATGATCATTAACATGATATGTGATTTACGGCAGGACCCACACTGATCCCCCCTGTGTCAAACAACTAAGAAATAAATTTCTGATTTCATTATTTATGAGATAAATTATATTTATTATAAATACTATTCTTTGTGTGCTGTCATAACTTTGAGACATTTTCTATTAGATCGCACACCCCTGGAAATATTACTATATTAAGTACTATCAGAATTAATATTTTTATAGCAAATTGTATTTTATGAATATATGGTTTTTGATTGATATATGTTATAGAAACATTACAAAGATAGTTTTGCATGTGTTGGTGTTTTTAAGAAACTTCATGTTTAAAAAGGATTGGCATTTAATGAATCCTCAAATGATTTCCTTTATATCTTAAGATGTCATTTCAATAGCTTGTACAGTTGTCATTATTAAACAGGAGATGAGTACAGAAAAGGGAACAATCATTTGTCTGGCACTGATTCTGCTAGTTCCTGGTTACTAAGTGGCATTCTATTAGTTAGGGTTCTTTAGAGGAACAAGATCAATACAAAATATACGTAAATTATATAAAGGGTTTTACTGGGTGGGCTTAAGGATCAAAGAGGAAAAGTCAGATTTGGGAGGCTGAAGAGTCTGTGCTGGAAGGTGAAAGAAACTGGAGACCAACATCCTAAAGGCAATGGCCAAGAACTAGAGTTCCTCCAAAAAGGGAACACATCCTTCTGCTTTCTCTTTTTATCCCACCCAGGCTGTATGCTTATTGGTTGGTGTCACCTGCATCCAGGGTGGGTCTTCCCCCCTCAGTTTGCTGGCTCATATGTCAATCATCCAGAGATGTACTCAGAACTTTATTAACCAGCTAGATGGTCCTTATACATCAAGTTGACATCTCTATGAGGACAGTAGGAGCAGGGCATTGCCAGTTAGTTCTTCATATTTCTAAAGGGGAAGTGATTGCCTTGCCTCATCCTTTCTGAGCGTTTCAGTGCTGAAGATGAACACATGAACAGCTGTATTGAAACCATTTGAATGGAAGAGGAAGGAAAGTGACAATTCAGTTAAATAAAATACATAACTTGAAATTAGATTGAAACATATCTATCTCAACATATCTGTAAATCTGTGTGTATCTGAATTTGTGCCATATATATATATATTCTATTATTCCTGCCAAGTAACTTTATCTTCAATACATACTTCTTTACATCGGAGATTGTTTCTTGTTACTTTTATGAATTCATATCTATCCCCAAATTATGTGTGTGTGCATGCACACACATATACACATGCATGCACACACACATTATTACTTGAAAAAGGAGTCCCTGATTTTGAGTTGCTTTTGATATATTTTCACTGAAGGACATAAGATATAGGTACAAGAACTATAATACAAAATAACATCCAAGGCATGAAGTAAACTACTGATATGAGAGCACCAGTGTTTTAGGCAGCAAACTGGGTAAGGGGAAGAGAGGGTTTAAAAAGTACATTTTAAGTTGAATTATCTTACTTAAAAAAGCTATTCTGGAAGTTTCACAAAATATTTTAACTTATACCTTACTTGCTCATCTAGTTATAGGACCATAACTGGCCATTAGAAAATCTGGGAAGCATAACTTTGACTGGGTGTTTTATGTTTGGGAAAACCTGGAGTATTTTAGTAAGAAAAGAGGAGAGAAGGGACTTTAGGAAGGCAACTCACAGTCTCTAGCAAAACAAACTTATGCTTTGAGCTCATTATGGGGAATTGAGTTCTAAATCAAAAGAAAAATTACGAAGTAGAAAAAAAACCCCTCTATTTTCCCCCAATCTGAGCTGGATTACAGAAATTTTAACTCCTAACGCTCCATCATGGTGATGATGGTCAACTCGAAGACATTCTTTCAGCAAGCAGAGGGGAGTAGCATATTATCAAGGGAAGATGGAGCCTATGGACAGTCTCCAGCTCACTGAGACATGGAAAAGTTTCCCAAGGTAGTACACATAGAGAAACAGGGCAGCAGAAATAAAAATTCCTACAGCAGCAACCATGGCTAAAAATACACCAGCCTTCACAGGCAACACCAGGCATCCTTCTAGTGACACACAGACACACAGAAGGCAGGGAGCACCCACTCCAGGTGCTGCAGAAGAAAGTTTTCTGCATAGCTGGGGAAAAAGATGGAGTGGAGTCCAGCTAAACTCAATCACAAGTCAGTTTGAACTTAGGCAACTCTTTGAACTATGCGTGGTGCATTGTAAAAACACAGCCAGTCCTCTGTATTTGCGGGTTCTACAACTACAGATTGAACCAATTAATCACAAATGGAAAATATTTGGGGAAAAATTGCATCTGTACTGAACATGCTTAGGTTGTTTTTCCTTGTCTTTAATTCCTAAGCAATACAAGTTTTTATATAACATTTACATTGTATTAGGCACTATAAACCAGCTAGTGATGATTTAAAAGATACAGGGGGATCTGCATAATTTAAATGCAAATACTATTTTATATAGGGGACTTGAGTGTCTGTAGATTGTGGTGTCTATGGGGTTCCTGGATCCAATCTCCTGTGATTCCAAGGGACAACTGTACCTAAATTTATTAGGTTGATGCCTTAATACAGTCTAATACAAGAAAGACTTGGTATCTTTCTCCTTTCCTACATTTTTCTTCTTACTCTTAACTTTTTTTGACCAAAAAGTGAGTGAATTTGTTGCCATCTCAGAATTAGGTCAGACTCAAGCTGAATATCAAGCCAATGGTGGTTTGGTGCCAGTGTTGATTAAACGAGAAGTGAAAAGAAAGTCTCACTTTGAATCCAAATATGGGAATTCAGAAGGGAAGAGGCTAATACCAGACTGCTTTAGGACTAGTTCAAAAAGATACATTTATTACCAGGAATCAAGGAGTTTCCATTTATGTCAATACTTTATTGTAAAGAAGTCATTCCCTCGTATTGTCAGGTATTTAAAATACTCATGCCTTCTCTGTTAGGATAAAATTATTTTTAAAAAGTGGAAAGTCTTTAAAAAACTGTAGACATTTCTACTTTTCAAATATATAACAGTCTATATGTTATAATTTCAGGGACCATTTCTTAAGAGTGTTTAAACTGCCTGCATCTCTGTCATAAAAGGGGAAGCAGCTGACAGTCTTGTTTCCATATAGAAATGACAGTCTCATCAAGGATGCAAAGTTCATATTGTAAATATATTATCTCTGCTCTCACGCCAACTGCTTATGTTAAAAATAATTACTAATTGGTTTCAGCAAATGGATTATAAAAAGAGGGCTAATTTTAACTATTTTCCTCCTCCTTATTTTAGAAAAAAAATGTTGTGAGTCAGAGAAAGAAATCTGTTACCTGGAAGAATTTGGAATTTTTAAATCATCTTTGATCACTTTTAAATAGCCTCCTGAAAATGATGGTTCTGCTAACAGTGAGACTTGATGTGCAGCCCGTGTCTTGTATCTCAAAATGTAGTGATAAAATAAAATTGATGTAACTGACTTTAACTTTTTTCTAATTTATTTCAAGATCCCCGGTACCCAAAAAGAAGATGTCTTATAAATTGTTGTCTCGACATTCATCTCACCCCCTTTAATGGCGGGATCTTTCTGCCTTCCTTCTGGAATAACTATTCTTCACTCCAGTCAGGTATCTGGCCCCTTTACCCCTGCACTAGCTCTCTTTAGATCCCTTCACCTCTAACTTTGCAGCCTCCTCTGTCAGCCTGCATGTCCCAAGACTAGATCTTTTAACGCATCTCTCCTGCATACTCTAACTTCCTTGCCCATGTTGTCATCTGACACTTCCTGGCAAAACACAAACCCTGAATTAATCAACCATCCATTTCCTCTCCTCTTCACCAGGACTGTCATGTGCTGTGAGAGACAGTAAAACTCACATATTTTTGTGAATTGCTTCTGTTCCAGTCATGGCTTCCAGTGTCAGTTTGTTCTTCCCGTGTACTTTTCAGAAATCCTATCCATCCCCACAGAGCTCTTCTTTCTTCTGATGGGGGTCCTGACCTTGGCTGTTCACTGTTGCAGTTGTGGGCTTTGCCCCTCAGTAATGCATTGACCCTACTCTTGCTGAGTTCATCTAGACTTTCTCTTTGGTGAGCCCCTATTAAATACCACTAGGAAGGTTTCCGGGCCTGCCCAACTGAGGCTGAGATCCTGGCTTTGCTATACATTGGCTGTGCGATTCTGGCAGCTTTCTTCACATTCTGAGTCTCCATTTTTCATCTGTACAACATATATAAAAAGAGAAGAATTCAAATAAGTAACCAGTATAAGTATAATTTAAAAATTCCAATCTAACAATCTTTATTTTTTACTTGCAGTTGTTATCAAGTGCTAAATTTAATTCCTGATGTATTGAGTTTTAAGTTTTAAACCTTCACTATTTGTTTTCTATTTGTTCCACCTATTTTATGTGGACTTTTTTTTATGTTTTTCTTGCCCCGTTTTGAATTACTCAAGTATTTTTATTATTTATGCCCTCAGATTATTATTATTGCCATTTTTTGGTGTTAGATTACCATTATAAACTAGAATTAAGGATCATTTCCAGAGAAATGGTTAAGGATAAAATTCCTGTTCTTGATAGCATGCTGTCAATCCTTTATTTATTGAGCACCTATTATATACCACATTCTCTTCAAAGCTCTGGGAATAGAGCACGAAATAAAAACAGGAAGTTTGTGCCCTTGGGTAATGTATAGTCCAAAGGGAAATGCGCATGAACTCCGAGGTTGGACAGTCCTGGATTCAGAAACTCATGTAGCCATTAAGTAGCTGTGTGGCCTTAGACAATTGCATACATGTGGTTTCTTTCACTGTAACCATTGGAATGATGCTTTCTTTGGAGGGTTATTATGAAGACTAAAGTAAAGGTAATATATAGAAAGGTCCAGCATAGTTACAGCACATAGGTGTTAATAAATGGTGCCATAAGTCATTATTATTATTCTATTTAAAAATTCTAACCATCTGATCTTTTTGCTATGTGCTAGTATTATTAAATGTATATCAAATAGAAACCATTTTAAAATTTCTTACTTTCTCTCTACTGTTAGATAGGTGTGTTTTAAGTATTTGTACTTTTCTTCTCTCTGGTTTTCAATTTTGAGAACATGATTTAACCCAAATATACAACAAGTTTGCTATTATGATAACATTTGTAATAATAACTATGTGTAACATATGGTGACATTTGCCTTCTTCTTTGTAGAGATAGATGCTCAAAATTGGTGATGTTACTTGGTGGTTATTATTTACTACTAAGTTCAATTCTCATGCAAAAAGAATAGGTTAGGAAATCAGGATTGTGACTTCTTTTTTTAAATTTTATTTTATTGGCACATTTTAGGTATACAATATAATGACATTCATCATTGGAAATTTGCAGCTTTACATAATCTCTCTTGGTTCTTATTTTTCACCCTTGCCCAGCCCTCCCTTCAACCCCTCCAGTCCTCCCTATTTGCAAAGATTTTGTTCCTATTTTTCCATTTTTTCATATTAATCCCATTCCCTTCTATCCTTTCCTCTAGCCCTCCCACTTCCTTCCCCTTTGCCCCTTTTCTTCCTATTTCACATTACCTATTATACATTTTAGTCCATATTTACACTTTCAGTTTCTCACACTAGAGAAACTATTCAATATTTACACGTGTCCTATTTATTTCACTTAAGAGTATTGCTTCAATGTGCATCCATTTAGCTATAAATGTCTGTAGTTTCTCATTTTTTATGCCTGAGTAGTACTCCATTTTATTTAAAAAACCACATTTTCTTTATCCAGTCTCCAGTTGATAGGCAACTGGGTTGTTTCCAAGTTTTAGCTATCACAAACTGTGCTGCTATGAACATGGGTACACATATATGGTATGATTCTTTTAATTCTTTGGGGAAGATCCCCAGCAGTGGAATAGCTGGGTCAAATGGGGCTTCGAGTGCTAGTTCTTTGAGGTATCTCCATACTGATTTCCACAGTGGTTGCACCAGTCTACACTCCCACCAGCAGTGGAGCAGGGTTCCTCTTTCCCCACAGCCCCGCCAGCATTTGTTATTGGTTGATTTCATGATAGCAGCCATTCTTTCTGGAGTGAGGTGGAATCTCAGCATTGTTTTCATTTGCATCTCTTGAATGACCAGTGATATTGAACATTTTTTCATGTGTAATTATTTGCCATTTCTACTTCTTTGTGTGAGAAATGTCTGTTCATTTCAGATGCCCATTTTTGCATTGGGTCTTTAAATTTGGGTGGTCTGATTTTTTTCAGTTCTTTATAGATTTTGGATAGTAGACCTTTGTCTGAGGAACAGCAGGTGAAAATTTTTTCCCACATTGTGGGTTGTCTCTTCACACTGCTGGTGGTTTCTCTTGCTGTGCAGAAGCCTTTTAATAAGAAGAGATCCCACTTGTTGATTGTTTGTGCTAGTTCATGGGCAACTGAAGTTTTGTTTGTAGACTTTTGCTACCCCAATGTCTTGAAGAGTTCTACCTAACCTCTGTTTCAACCGGTTCAGCATTTCTGTTTTTATATTTAGATCTTTAATCCATTTTGATTTTAGCTTAGTGCATGGTGAGGATTTTGACTTTAAAATAGCATTATCTACAAATATATCTATCTAATTCTGAATAATTAATTAGTGTGAGTCACTTTTTAAATCCTCTGGTTCACAACTACAGTTTTTCAGACTAGAGCTACCAGAAATTCAGTCTTTATAATTATTTTTATGTAAGCATCATTACTGGCACTTTTATGTATTTATTGCTTATTTGATTTCCCCTTGGAATCCTGGATTGAATCTTTCAGGTTGTTCAATAAAATGTGTTATGGATTATAACTCCCAGGAAAGTGCAATCTTACTTGGTAAATGTGACTGATTATATTGCCAAGGAATATGAATAGCAAAGATCTTGGAGCTTCACAGTGCATAAAAATCACCTGCAGGAGAGGGGATAGGGGAAGGAGGGAGTAAATGTCTGGGCCATTGAGAGTGCCGTGAATGCAGACCCCTGAGTTCCATTCCTTGAGACTGATTCATAAATTTGGTGTGAATAAGGGAGGAATCCAATCTAAAGGAGGAAAGTCAGTAGGAATCTTGTATTTCCTAGGCCAGTGCCCAGAGATAAAGTGTGAAGCTGGACTCCTTTTTGAACTACGACCCTTCACACCTCTTCTTGTATCATTCTGGCTGCACCTACAACTTGGCTTTGGCCTCACTTAATTTTTTTAATAAACATTTAAGGTAAATTTATAAAATTCAGAGTTCTTGGACTGACAATTGTGTCACAAAACTGATAAATATAACTATAATTTAAAGAAAAATGTCAAACTGGAGATAGCTAAACAATTATTGATAACATTGGGTTGTCAAATCAATTACAAAACTTTGTGACCTTAGATAATTGCCTACACTTGATTCCTTCTACTGTAACCATTGAAATGATGCTTTCTCTGGAGGGCTATTGTGAAAATGGAAGATAACACATAGAAAGCTCCAGCACAGTTGGAGCATATAGGAAAATATAAAAGGTGCTATGTCATTATTATTATTCTATTTAAAAAATTCTAACCATCTGATCCTTTTGACACACACTAGTAAATCAAGTACAAAAATATTTATTTAAGAATTATAGAAGGCTATCCAGTCCACTAGACCTAGGATAAAGAAATACATGAAACACCAGAGTTCAAAGTCCATCAAACAAGAGAAGCACATAAACACAATCTATGAATATATTTCAAACATTACAGTCATGCAAAAGCCATCATGGGAACAATGAGGAAGAAACAAGTTGCATCATCAGGGTCTCCACAGTAGAAGTGACATTTAAGTGGACTTTGAAAAATAGAATTTTACAGAGTTGAAATGAAAGAAGGGCTATCTTAGCCAAGGGAAAACCATGAGTGAGGATGTTCCTGAGCAGAGATTACCCAGAATGGTTGGAGTAGTAGAAATTGACTGAGAAAATAAGCCAAGCAGAGGCAGGTCTGCGCATGCCCTACGGAGGTCCTGAGTACCGCGGAAGACGCCAAATCAGCCCGCGCCCCAGCAACAATCCACTGGACAACCCCACCCCCGCTCCTCTGTACAGCCACCTGGTTCCACACTACAAAGACGCAGAGGACACCGGACCACCAGACCACTCTACTGAGTCCCACTGCTCCCGGCCCAGAGATAGGGGCTTCTGAGCCGCCATCCCACTGCTCCTGGTCCAGAGGAAGGGGCTTTTGGGAGACCATCCCTACTGCTGCTCCCTGCCCCAGCCCACCTCTCCCAGCTCAGAGGAGGTAATCTGTGCAGGCACCAACAACCCCCCCCACCCCGCCGCCCAGTCGAAATGAGAAAACACGTTAATAAGTCTCAAAACCAGACTTCCAGATCACCTACAGCAACCCCAAAGGGAAATGAGATGGAACACTCTGATACTCAACCACCTGGACCCACTGAACTGGCAACAAAAGGGGATCTGGAAAAAATGAAATCAGAAATAATTCCTCAGATAACAGGAGAAATTGTGCTCCTAGTCCAAGACATGATTAATAAATCTAGAGAGGAGCTGAGGAACATGATGGAATCCCAACATAGGAAACAGATGGAATCCATAAAACAGATGCAAATAGATTTCCAGGACATGAAAAACTCCACTGAAAGTCTACACAGCAGAATGAGCCAATGTGAGGACAGAATTTCACATATAGAAGATAAGATTGCAGTTAATGACCAGGAAAAGAAAAATTGCTTCAAAATTATAAGGGAACATGAGAAATCAATCCAGCAGCTGCTAGATGATGCAAAGAAGAATAACATAAGACTGATTGGGCTCAATGAAGAAACAGGAGAGAGTGCAGATGACATAAAAAATCTCTTCACAGAAATAATGGCAGAACACTTCCCAAGCAGGGGAAAAGAGCTTGACATACAAATAAGTGAGGCATATAGGACTCCGAATAGCCTCGATCAAAAAAAAAATCTACACATAGGCATATAATTGTTAAGATTCCAGAAACTCAACAGAAGAACAGAGTTCTACAAGCAGTTAGAGAAAAGAAACAAATCACATACAAAGGAAAGCCCATCAGAATCACAGCAGACTTCTCAACACAAACCATCAAGGCAAGAAGAGCTTGGAGTGACATATTCCAAGCCCTAAAAGAAAACAGCCTCCAACCCAGATTGATGTACCCTGCAAAACTATCTTTCAAAATGGATGGAGAAATAAGATACTTTCATGACAAAGAGCACCTTAGGAACTTCCTGAATACCAAACCAGCACTCCAAAGAATTTTACACAATATCCTAGAAACAGACACTGAAGATCACAACCCCAGGAAGCAAAGCAGAATGAACACATTTGGCATGATAAGAAATTAAATGTAAAGGGGGAGAACCCAACAAAAAGAAAAAGTCATGGCAATGACAAGTCAATATGTTTCAGTTATAACCATCAACATTAATGGTCTCAATTCACCAATCAAAAGAAATAGACTGGCAGAATGGGTCAAAAAGCAAAATCCAACAATATGCTGCATACAAGAAGCACACTTCATTCAAAAGGAAACTCATAGACTGAAAGTTAAAGGGTGGAAAACAATACTCCATGCAACAGGAACCCAAAAAAAAGCAGGAGTAGCTATCCTCTTGGCAGATCAAGTAGATTTCAAACCAACACTGATTAAGAGAGATGAAGAAGGACACTACATCCTTGTAAAGGGAAGACTCCAAGAGGAAGAGATGACAATCATAAATATCTATGCACCCAACACTAGTGCACCCAACTATATCAAACAAATACTAACAGACATGAAAAGTCATATAAGCACTAAAACAGTTGTAGTGGGGGACCTCAACACCCCACTGTCACAAATATATAGATCAACTAGACTAAAAATAAGTCATGAAATACTAGAACTCAATCAAACTCTTGAACAAATGAACTTAACAGATGTTTACAGAGTCTTCCACCCCACAAAATCAGAATACACATTCTTCTCAGCTGCACATGGGTCATTCTCAAAAATAGACCACATACTCACATATAGAACATGTTTAAGTAAGTGCAAAGGAACTGAAGTCATCCCTTGCATATTATCAGACCATAGTGTGATGAAATTGGAGATCCATAGCAAAAGAAACTAGAAAAATAACATAAACACGTGGAAACTGAACAACACACTTCTGAATAACCAATGGGTCACAGAGGAAATTAAAGAAGAAATCAGACAGTTCCTTCAATTAAATGACAATGACAGTACAACATATCGGAATCTATGGGACACAATGAAAGCAATCTTAGGAGGGAAATTCATAGCAGTGAATACAGATATTGGGAAAACAGAATGAGCCCAATTAAACAGCCTGATGTTGCACCTCAAGCTTCTAGAAAAAGAAGAACAGGACAACCCCAGAGCTCATACAAGGGAGGAAATTACAAAGATCAGAGGAGAAATCAATGCAATGGAGACTAAGAGAACAATACGAAAAATCAATGAAGCCAAGAGTTGGTTCTTCAAAAGAATCAACAAAATTGACAAACCCTTAGCAAACCTTATAAGAAAAAGGAAAGAAAAGGCCCCAATCCATGCAATTAGGAATGAAAAGGGTGAAATTACAACAGACCCAAAAGAAATCCAGAGGATCATCAATACCTACTTCCAGAGCCTATATGCCAATAAGATGGGCAACACAGAAGAAATGGACAGATTCCTAGATACATATGAATTAGCAAAATTGAACAAAGAAGACCTAAAAATTCTGAACAACCCAATATCAACCAATGAAATTGAAAAAGTAATTAAAAACTTATCAACTAAGGAAAGCCCGGGCCCTGATGGCTTCACTGCTGAATTCTACAGGACATTTAAAGAGGAGCTACTGCCACTACTGTTTAAACTCTTCAATGAAATTGAAAGGGAAGCAATACTCCCAAATTCATTCCTGGAAGAAGCATCACCTTGATCCCCAAAGCACAGAAAGACCCAACCAAAAAGGAGAACTATAGGCCAATCTCACTAATGAACATAGATGCAAAAATCCTTAATAAGATAAAGGAAAACAGAATGCAGAAGATCATCAAGAAGATCGTACACCCTAGTCAAGTAGGATTCATCCCAGGGATGTAGGGATGGTTTAACATATGCAAATCAACCATTGTAATACACTATATCAATAGAGCCAAGGACAAAAACCATATGATAATCTCCATAGATGCAGAAAAAGCATTGGACAAAATCCAACATGCATTTGTGATAAAAACCCTACAAAAAATTGGAATAGATGGTCTCTACCTCAAATTGATAAAAGCCATCTATGAAAAACCAACAGCCAATATCATACTAAATGATCAAAAACTGAAATCCTTCTCACTCAAATCAGGAACAAGACAAGGATGTCCACTATCTCCACTCTTGTTCAATATAGTTCTGGAAACACTAGCCACGGCAATTAGCCAAGAGAAAGAAATAAAAGGAATAAAGATAGGAAATGAAGTCAAATTGCCATTATTTGCAGATGACATAATACTCTATATAGAAGACCCCAAGAACTCCACCAAAAGTCTTCTAGACTTAATAACCAAATTCAGTCAAGGAGCTGGTTACAAGGTCAACACACAAAAATCAGTAGCTTTCCACTACACAAATGACAGACTCACTGAGAGAGAAATAGGGCAAATAATTCCTTTCACAATAGCATCACAAAAACTGAAATACCTAGGAATCAACCTAACGAAAGAAATCAAAGACCTCTTCTCTGAAAACTATGGCACTCTGAAAAGAGAGACTGAAGAGACATCCCCTGCTCCTGGGTAGGAAGGATTAATATAGTGAAAATGGCCATATTTCCAAAACTGCTATATAGATTTAATGCAATTCCAATTGAGATCCCAGCAGCATACTTCATGGACCTTGAGAAAACAATCCAAAAATTCATTTGGAACAAGAAGAGACCCAGAATAGCAAAAGCAATTCTAGGTAACAGAGACATGGCAGGGGGTATCACAATCCCCAACCTGCAACTCTACTACAAAGCTACTGTGATAAAAACAGCATGGTACTGGCAAAGAAACAGACTTGAGGACCAGTGGAACAGATTAGAAGATGCAGAAACAACACCAGACACACTCAGCCATCTCATCTTCAATAAAGGAGTCAAACACCCTCATTGGAGGAAAGATAGCCTCTTTAATAAATGGTGCCAGAAAAATTGGGCTTCAACTTGCCAAAGATTAAAACTAGACCTATTTCTCTCACCATTCACTAAACTAAAATCAAAATGGATTAAAGATCTAAATATTGAAATAGAAACTCTGAACCAGTTGGAACAGAGCTTAGGTAGAACCCTTGAAGACATCAGTGTAGGAAAAGATTTTATGAACAAAACCTCAGTTGCCCGTGAACTAGCACAAACAATCAACAAGTGGGATCTCTTCTTATTAAAAGGCTTCTGCACAGCAAGAGAAACCACCAGCAATGTGAAGAGACAACCCACAATGTGGAAAAAATCTTCACCTGCTCTTCCTCAGACAAAGGTCTACTATCTCGAATCTATAAAGAACTTAAAAAGATCAGACCTCCCAAATTTAAAGACCCAATCCGAAAATGGGCATCTGAAATGAACAGACATTTCTCAGACAAAGAAGTAGAAATAGCAAATAAATACATGAAAAATTGTTCAACATCACTGGTCATTCGAGAGATGCAAATGAAAACAATGCTGAGATTCCACCTCACTCCAGAAAGAATGGCTGCTATCATGAACTCCACCAATAACAAATGCTGGCAGGGCTGTGGGGAAAGAGGAACCCTGCTCCACTGCTGGTGGGAGTGTAGACTGGTGCAACCACTGTGGAAATCAGTATGGAGATACCTCAAAGAACTAGGACTGGAAGTCCCATTTGATCCCACTATTCCACTGCTGGGGATCTTCCCCAAAGAATTAAAAGAATCATACCACAGTGATGTATGTGCACCCATGTTCATAGCAGCACAGTTTGTGATAGCTAAAACTTGGAAACAGCCCAAATGCCCATTAACTGGAGACTGGATAAAGAAAATATGGCTTTTAAAAAAATAAAATGGAGTACTACTGAACCATAAAAAATGAGAAAAAAGAGACATTTATAGCTAAGTGGATTTACATTGAGGTGATAATCTTAAGTGAAATAAATAGGACACACATGTATAAATACTGAATATTTTCTCTGGTGTGAGAAACTGAAAGTGTAAATAAGGACTAAAATGTATAATAGGTAATGTGAAATAGGAAGAAAAGGGGCAAAGGGGAAGGAAGTGGGAGGGCTAGAGGAAAGGATAGAAGGGAATGGAATTAATATGAGAAAATGGAAAAATAGGAACAAAATCTTTGCAAATAGGGAGGACTCAAGGGGTTGAAGGGAGGGCTGGGCAAGGGTGAAAAATAAGAACCAAGAGAGATTATGTAAAGGTGCAAATTTCCAATGATGAATGTCATTATATTGTATACCCCAAATGTACCAATGATTAGAATGAATAATTGATAATTCAAAATAGGAAGTAAAGGTCCAAAGGGGTAGGGGTAGTGGGAGGGGCAGGGGAAAAGAAAGAAGGGAAAGAAAAAATGCTGAGAAATGGAAAAAAATGGAAATAAAGTCTTTGTAAATAGGGAAGGGTGGAGGGGGTGAAGGGAGGGCTAGGAATGGGGAAAAAATAAGAACCAAGATGCATTATGTAATGGTACAATTCCCAATGAGAAATGTAATTGTGTTGTATACCTACAATGTACCAATAAAAGTATTTAATTAAAAAAAAGAAAAGAAGCCAAGCAGACTTTGAAAGGCTTTTGCATGTTTCCTAAGGTGTTGAGGTATTTTTTGGTAGGAAACAGAGAACATTGGAAGCTTTTAAATAGGTTGACATGATCAGATTTGTGTTTTGAACTACAATTCTTGCCATAATACCAAATGGAAATGTTCCATGATCTCTCTTGCCCTCATACCACTGCAGGTGGAGCTTCTTTACTGTTATGCCTTTCTGTTCTCAAGTGACTCTGGTTTGAATTTCTCATCTGTTTTATGCCCTGTCCTCTAAAGCATGTAGTGCGGTGTTCTGGTCTATTCACTCTTGTTTATCTCCAGGTATCACTGTTATATATTAGTTCTTCCAGGAAATCTTTCCTAACAACTTCAGCCCCTTCCCAACAGAGTCAGGTACACCTGGCATGTGCTCTTTCAATGCCCTGTGATGACTTCTACCACAGATCTTATCAGGTGGTACCAAAAAATTTTGTCTTATTCTATAGATCATAAACTTCTTCAAGTCAGAGAACATACCTTGTTCACTTTTGTACCATAGACCCCTTAACCACAGGCATACATTCCATTTATATTTATAAATTATGATTCCAGTAGATGCCAGAAACCACTCTAACCACTCTATACATGCAAACCATGACAAATTTTAATTTATGAATTAGGCACAGTGAGAAATTTACAACAACACTAAAACAAAACAGTTATCACAATATACAGTTATGAAAGTTACATGGATGCACTCTCTCAAAATTTCTTTTCACTTAATGGAAGGACTTCATGGCTTCTTCTGAAGATGTCTGAATTGTCAACATCAGTATTCTTGTGCTTTTGGAGCCATTATTATATAAATTAAAGGTTACTTGAATGTAAGTATTGTGATACCATAATATTTGATCTGACAACTGAGTTGGCTACATAACAAGTAGGTGGACAGTGTATACAATGTGGGCAAAGGGATGATCCATGTCCCAGGAAGGATGGACCAGGATGGTGCAAGGTTTCATCATGCTACTCCAAAGGGCACACAATCCAGAAGTTTTTAATTGTATATTTCCAGAGTTTTCCATTCAGTATTTTTAAACTCCATTTGATTGTGCATAACTGAAACCAAGAGATAGAGATCTTGGATAAGAGAGGACCCTGGGATAGACCCTGCCTGCCACTTCCTTTGTCTGACTCATAAGAGGCACTGTGTCTACTTTGAATTAATTTATTACAAAGAAGAAAGTGATTTCTTGGTTATGAACTGACTCAAGTTAGACTTACCCTGAATTGTATCCTACTCCTCATCACCATGTGATCTTAGGGAATTTGCTTTCTCTCTCAGTGCCTTTTTCTTTTTCTTTTTTCCCTACATGGGAACAAAACCAAACAATAGTACCTAATTCATATGTAAGTTGTGACCAGTCAATGGAACAGTACAAGGAAAGGATTTGTTTTAACATCTGGAACTTGTTAAGTGCCCAAAAAGGGCCTTGAGGGTGCATGTAGAGAAAGGCTCAATGTGCTGATGATAAAAAAAAAAGCTGACCTTCAGACCTGCTAACCCAGAGTACCCAAGGATCAGACCTGGGAATCTCTATTTATAAAGTAAATGAGTCTTTTTCAAAAGAAATTATTGTGTAATTTGTAACATCTAAATTATACAGATGTGTATAAAACAGAAAAAGAGGTAAAATGTTTACAATATGTATACTTTTTGTAGACATAGGCATATAATATAAACTATAGATACAGATAAATAGATAAGTACATAAAATGCAAGTTTAGTAAACTGTTAATGGACTCTAAATGATAGAAACCCAGACATTCATTACAGAATTACTTTAACTTTGCTATATGGGTGAAAATTTTAATCATAAAATACTAAAATCTAGCATGAATACCCATAATTAGAGACTTCTGAAATATATATTGAGTTGGAAAGAATAGGCTTTGGGATATCACGTATCGTATAATATAAATTTATTAAATGCTAGACACATTTATATTTATACATTACAATGTATTTTTAAAAAGACATGGTAAAGTTGTATTGTAGATAAAGATATATCTTTTTATCTATGTCCTACTTATATCAATATCTCTATGTATATCTATGTCTGGGATACAAGGCATAGCTTCAATATACAGGGAATAAAATTGAAAGGAAAAAGATGAAAAAGTAATAAAATGCTAATCAAAAGAAAATTGGCATAGTTATTATTGTATCAAACAAAATAAATTTTGAGTAATAAAACTTTACTAAAAGAAAAACATTTCATAATGATAAAATTGTCATTTCACTAAGAACATATAACAATTCTAGATCTACTTTTCCTAATAATATAGTCTCAAAATACACAAGGAAAACTCCACAGAATTAGAAGGAAAAGTAGGTAACATTAAAATCAGAAGATTTCAGCAAGCAAAAATCAATATACAGTAGATTTTTCACATCATGAACATTTAAAATACTTTAAATATAGAAATGTTATTGTGTATATTTGAGATTTACAGCATAATGTCATAAGATATACAAAGATAGTAACATAGTTAACATAGTTAAATAAATTAATGTCTATCATCTCACATAGGAAATTTTTCTGTGATGAGAGGAGTTAAAATCTATTTATTAAGCAAAAATCTCTAAGACAGTACAGAGTAATTTTGTTAAGTTGTACTTTATATCTCTTGATTAGTTCATTCTACATATCTGGTGCTCAGTTGTTCGTACATATCATTTGTCCATTCTACAAGGCAACTTTGTCAAATATTCTGCACTGTGTAAGGCCTGTGTGAAAATGTGCAGCTTTCTCTTCAAACTAAAAGCCATTGTTAAGTGAGTGAAACAAGGGACCAAAGAATTCATGGCAAACTTGTCATTCTTACTAGAGAACAAATTGAGAACACAAACTACTGGTGGTCAAATAGGATAATCAAGATTTCAAAAATATTTTAATATATATGCTAATTTTCCTTTACTGTATACTACTAGTTTCTCTTAGTTCATTGAAACAAAGTTTTGTAGTAATATCTGTTTGTTTCTTCTTTGTAAGATAATGTTTTTCTGTTGATGTTGTATGCTCTGAGTAACTACTTTGAAGATGATACGCAGTGTGCTGTTACTCTTTTATTATTTTGTTATGAAATTTTGTTTTTTATACAATAAAAAGATTTGAGAATAGCAATGTTTCTTACTATATTTAATGGTTCTGCTTTACAAGAGTTAAGTTCAACTAATATTACGTATTTGCTATGGCTTGACTCTTGAATGTTCCCTTAAGTCCCATGTGTTAAAGCCTTGGTCCTTAGAAAGTTGCTATTTGGGAGGAAATGGATCTTTTAAGAGGTGGAGTCTAGTGGGAGGTCATTGGGTCTCTGCTGGACCTGTCTTTGAAGGGGATTATATAAGACCCCGGCAACCCCTACTCTCTTTGCTTTCTGGCCACGAGGTGAGCTGTGTTTCTTTGCTGTGCACTCTCACCATAATGAGTCACCATGCCACAGGCCCCAAAGCAATAGGGCCAACACACTTTCAAGATTACATTCACTTCTGGAACCAACCTGTAAAATGCTAAGAAAGGGGCAATGCGTTAAATTTCAAAATATCATGCAAATCAAGGCAAGCTGTCCAAATATCTGCAGTTAATGTTCTAGCCAGTATTCAGATTATGTGAACAAAATTGGAAACACTTTAAAGTATTTTTTAAATGTATTATATTTTTGTCAAGTTTAGTTTTTAATGACTAATTTGTTACGTTTTGGGGCAAGTACAATCTATTTTCAGGGAACTTAAGTTTCTCCATATGCAGTTAAGACTAAATAAAGCACATAAAGAGGATTCCTACATAATGCCTATATTTCAATTCGACTTTCTTGGATATGCAAATATAAGACACAAATGCCTGAGTCAGATTTTGTCTTCTCTATTACCCTCTTCAGTACAGAACCTTTCAAAAGTACCATTAGCTCTTTTGAATTGCTGCTTCCTTGTATTATATGTTACTCAGGTGACTTTTAAATGTTAACACAGTTTCCTCAAAACTGACCCCAATTCCCAAGGATTAATTAAGGTACTTGAAGATGAGCATCTGCTTATTATTTTGACATTTTCTTTATTTTTATACAGTATATTCAGTTAGGCTATACCAAAGTTTCCATTTTATAAGAATCCCTCTTCCCAATAAGAAAGAATATGAAGCTTATTCTGACATCTCTGAAATTAACATAATAAAAATTGTTGAAATTGACAATCTGAAATTAACATTGAGTAATGATGGACAATAACAAATAATTGTGTGAGAGGTAAAAATGTCTGCCTTTTATATCCTAGTATTTGTAACTATTAAGTTCCAAATTTCAGAAAGAAACACATACACACACACACATACACACACACACAGATTTTCTAACCTATAAGTTTCCATAATCACAAAAACTATGATATCTGTTCAAACTTAACAAAAATAAAATCTGTGCTTGTCAGTGAGTTTCAATGACACACATCTTGAATTTTACCCTTGAGGCTTTAATACATTTTCAGAATCATAGTTGAAATTATAGCTTTGAAATGTTTAAAAATATACACTTGATTCCTTAGGTTAAATTATACGTGAAGATGTACTTTAAGTATTTTCTAAATTTATAGTTGCTTTAAATGGTATTAAATTCCAAAGTGCTTGAGTTTCCAAACAGAGAAATAAAATATTGATGTTTTTAAAACAACATTCACATCGCATTCAAACATGTATGTACATTATAGAAAATGTAGAGAATGCATATAAGCAAAAAATAAAAGCATGTATAATGTTAATATGTAGAAATCAAGACTACCATACCATTTTATCACACATTCTTTTCTTCATTATTTATAATACCCACATGATATAACATTGTATGAATATAACATAATTTGTTTATCTAATTTCCTATTGTTAAAAATACAGATTGTTGTCCATTTTTTTTGCTAAAATATGTAAAATAGAAGTGAATACTTTTGTAAGTAATTCTCTGTGGGAGAATTTTATTTTATGCAACTAATTGGGCAGAAATAAAACATAAAGAGAAAATGTAAAAAACGGGGGCAGCAAATACACATCTTTCTTTGTATTTTAAAAATAAATTTATGTAATTACTTAAAATTGATAGATAAAATCGTATGTATTTATATTGAGCAGCATATTTTGAAGTACAATGGTTAAGCATAGCTAATTAAAATATAAGTTCACATAGGTAATCATTTTATGGTGAGAACATTTATCACTCTTAGCATTTTAAAGAATATTTTGCTGTTAACTATAGTCACCATACTGTACAACACATCTCTTGAACTTATTCCTCCTGTCTTACTGTAACTTTGTATCCCATGACCAATATTTTTCCAGTACCCCACCCTGACTCCTAGTAAATAATGTCCTGCTCTTTATTTCTATGAGACCAAATTTTTAGCGTGCCACATATGGGTGAGATGGTGCAGTATTTTTCTGTGCCTAAAATTGTTCATTTTACTTAATGCAATGCTCTCCAGGTCATCCATGTTGTTGCAATGGTGGCATTTCAACTTTTTATGTGTGAGTAATACTCCATTGTGTACAGATGGCACACTGTCTTTATCCACTTTTCTCTTGATGGGTACCTAGGCTGGTTCCATATCTTGGCTATTGTGAATAATGATGTACGAGTGCAGATGTCTCTTCTATATACTGATTTCAATTTTTTTTGGCTATACACTGACTAGTAGAATTGTTAGATCATATAGTAATTTTATTTCTAGTTTTTTAAAGAACTTCCATACTGCTTTCCATAATTACTGTACAAATTTACATTCCTATCAACATAGTGTGTCTCTTTTCCTCCACATCTTCTCCAGCATTTGTGATCCCTTGTCTTTTACATAGTGGCTAATCTAACAAATGTGAGATGACATCTCATTATGATTTTTTTGCGGTATTAAAGAGTAGACCCACTAAAATGAATCCCCGGTCCTTTCTATTTTTTATTTGGAGACAAATCTTGCTAAATTGCCTAGGTTGGCCTTGAACTTTTGATCCTCCTGTCTCCCAAATAGCTGGGATTATAGGAATGTGCAACTAGCCCTAACATCTTTATGATTTTAGTCTGCATTTCCTTGATAATTAAAGATGTTGAGCATTTTTAATATGCATAGTGACCATTTGTATGTCTTCTTTTGAGAAATGTATATTCAGGTCATTCACATAGTTTTTTAAAAAAAATCAGGTAGTTTTCTTGCTATTGAGTTAGTTGCCTGAATCTCTTATATATTTTGGATATTAAGCCATTTTAAGATGCAGGGTTTGTAAATATTTTCTCCTATTTTATAGTTTGCCTCTTCATTGTGTATAAAGAGTTTATTATGGACAACACCCTAAAAAAGTGTGCTTAAATTAATGCTACAAGAGCTGGCTATGTCGTGTGATTGAAACATATAATGAGTATTCAATATTTTTAAAATTCGTTACAGTAAAAGACACATTGCCATTAATCCTCCTCAAAATCCTCCCCCCTTGTTTCAAACACATTTATCATTTTTGCCATTTTCTGAAGGAGTTCTGGGAGCCTTCTTTCCTGGGTCTCTTTAGTTGTGCTGTTGTGCTGCCTCAGTGTCCTGAATCCGTTCATGACCCTTTATGGCCATGGTCATTTTAACTTTGGGAAAGGGCTGGAAGTCTCATGATACCAGATCCAGACAACAAGGTAGATAAAAGTGCACAATAATGTTTTTAAGAGCCGGCCTTTCCATTAGATGGCACTCAGCAGCAACATTCATTGTATTTTTGATCCCGTCTCACAAACAAGGACTTCCAAGACTCTTTAGAAAGTTGCAAGAATGATGGGGCAAGTGTGTTTTAATCAAAATGGAATGTTTTGAGGGGGATTATTGGCAATATGTCTTTTACTGTAATGAATTTTTTAAAAATTTAAACATTTGCCATATATTTTGATCATTCCTTGTATGAGGTAAGTTTATCTGCAAAGGGTACCAGGGCAAAGAATCAACGTCATAAGAATCCCAAATATCAAAATAAGATTTTCCTGTCCAAGTTGGAGTCACTGCATGTCCCTGGGTAAATAATCTAGAGATGAGGCATCCACACTGGGTGTGAAGTACAGCGAGGTTCCAGGGCAGAAGAGAGGAGTGAACCAACACCTTGTCTGAAAGGCCTTCCAAGGGAACATCATCTTTAAGGATTATGTAAAGTGGGAGTTTCCAAAGGAGGAGTGTGCACTTTACCCACCATATTTCCATGTTTGCATTCACAACTACCAAGTACTGCAGACATTATGAACATTTCAGAGCTTTCTTTCACTAGAAAATCACTTAAATAAATTCTAGATAATGTATTCTCTGGTAGCCTGCTTGAGAAACACCCAAGATGTGTTGCTTCTGTGGGGAGTAGCTTAGAAACTTATGGATTAGTGTACATATACTTCAAATAATCACAGTTCTTAAAAAGTATAGCAGTGTCTCATAAAATATAAAGACCACCACTCAAGGAACTTAATTCAGAAACTGTTCGTAGTCTGTGTCTCTTGGTAATGGGGATGAGAGGAGGCATGAAGGTTTTATTTTGGGCTCTACTGTGTAGATCTTTAAAATGTTATTATCACGCGAATTCCTGCTTGGAATAAAGGGCACATCTTAAAGTAAGTATAATGATATAGGCCTTAAAAATAAACAGCTTCGATTTTAGGTCCAAGGGTTCTGACTCAGCACATTGAATCTTTCAAAGAAATTGCTTTGGTAGACTGTGCAGCACTAAAATATTACTCTTGTTTCTATTTAACATCTGTTAACTCTAATAAACTGGTCCAAAAAATAAAAACTAGACATCATTTCTAGTAATTTCTTTAAAAATCAAAATATCAATGGAAGATAGAGAAAATACTGTGGGATAAGAAGTCTCCTATCGTTTCCCACAAATCGACTTGTTTTTACTTGTTATCAAACAAAACAATCAAATGTTATGAAGCCACAATTTTTTAAAAATTGTACATAATAATACCAAATAGGATTAATAAAGAAATGCTCCAAAAGAATCACTGGTGTTTGAGTTCTATTCCATAAAAATTTAATTTTCTCCATTCTCCAGTCCAGGTGGAAAGACAGTGAGATTCAACAAAGCATTTTGCTTACTACTCCTTGTTTTTTTGTCAGAATACTGTTTATTATTAGGGGACCAATCATACCTTTTAAATGGAGTGCAATTCAATAGAATTAACTTAAAAATAAATAGAGCACATGTAGTTAACTTTGCTTTTGAAATTAACCTATCAGGTGCTGATCTCTGTAATTAAAGAATCCTAATTCATAATTCTCTGAATCACTGCATTTGGCAGGCAAATGCCAGTAATTTTCATTTCACAACACAGTGCTTCAGACAGTAATAAGCCAGAATGAAACACATGCAGGTTTAATCAGGTAACAAAGCATGTCAAATACTTATCCTGAAATAAGGGAGTCTGGCACCTGAAGTGTGAACCTCAGAAAATTCCCTTAGGGGATGTTATATTCTCTGATTGGTACCTTTTCACAGCTTCTGCTGACACCTTTAAGAGGAAAAAAAAAGTCTCACCTAGAGCAGGCATCAGTATTCAAAACAAATCACTTTCAATAAGACTTCTGGGAGGCAAAGATTCAAACACACACACACAGAGCACACAAATACATACATGCATCCAAATGCACATTTGCAGACGTAAGTCTACATAAATACAATTATAGATGTGGATGTATTAAATAAAAAGTGTATGAAGAATAATGTTTGTTCATCTTCATGTAATTTAAATCCAAATACCTGAAGAAGAAAAAGATGAAGATGAAGAAGAGGAGGAGGAGAAAGGGTAAATAATGCTATATTTTTATCTAGAAGAGTGTGTAAAATTTTACTACTTTCCATAGGATGTCTTGTTGCTGTTGTAGTCAGGAATAAACCAAGTTTTTCCTCTTAGATGGAAAATCAAAAGGTTGGAGGATTCCAGTGACCTTTTTAATGGCAGTTCCAGGGACCCAGACCCTGACAACTAAGATCCATAACATCCAGATCATCTAGGAAGCTAGTGAGAATGAAATTCTGCAAAGCACATCTTGCATAACACACATATCACACTAAGTCACATCTACCAGCTCATGTGTTGCTCATATGAGTTCCTCCTGCATACCTAGACGACAAAATGTGTCAGCCTGGTACCTGCCTGTGTATGCCTCTCCCTGTGGGGTGGAGAGGCCACAGGCCCAAGAAGAAGTGTCCATCTCAAGCCTTGCTCACCAAGATCCAGATAAGAGATTCAAGGATTCCCCGACCAAATAAACCAGAGTCTATTTCCGAGGTCCTTACTGGCTTTTCCTGGGACCCATCCTCCTGAGGGAAGATTTTGTTGCCAAGGTACACAGCCTAGGCCTGAGAGGGTGGTCCAGAGCTGGCTGTTGGGGTGTCAGTGGCTTGGATCAATATGCTGAGGTGCCCATAGCTGTGCAGACAATCCTTTGGTGGCATAGAAGAGGCCAAAACAGGACACAAATGGGAATGAGCCCCGAGTAGACAGGAATGGAGTTACAGTGGACCCTCAAGTTATGACTGGCCTGACATATGAACAACTTGGGCTAATTAGTTTAATGGAAGATTCATTTGTCTTTTGTTATCTGTACTGTGTACATCCAGATCTCAGCTGTATTGACTTACAACCAACTTGAATTACAACCAGCCCAGATGCATATAGATAGATACACATGGACCTACATCTCTCTATAGATATAGATATATAAATACATAATATAAAACAATATCATATATAATATAATAATATAATATATAGATATATATAGATATCTGTCTATATAAATATATAGATACATAATAGATATATAAATATATACATATGGATTTATATCTATATATCTTTACCTATCTATATATCTATATCTCTCTATATCTCTTTCTCTCTATATAGATCTCTATATATACATATATATGGGATTTATCATATATATATATCAATCCTGTAAAAATTAGAATTTTATAGTAAGAAAAGAATCAGGTAATGGACTTAAAATGAATGCATGTTTTTTCAAAAGGGGGAAAAACATATCTACATGTTTGTGTTGATAATGGACAATACATTTCAATTTATGACAAGTAAATCCAATTATATTAGTAACAATTTATAGAGATTTGTAGAGATTAATTTATAGAGATTTATATTAGTAAAAATTTATAGAGAAAGTAAATTTAAAATTTAAAAGTATTATTTCAATGCAGTAAAATACTGTACCTAAAGTACAAACTAAAATTTGTATTTACCAACCAAAAATATCACACCTTGCAATTTGCACTCTATTTCTCAGTTTTAAATTTTAAACACAAATAAAAACACTGTGCAGACACAATAAATTAACAAAATTGAAATAGTTGAGGTTCTGTTTCTTGTTCTTTACATTCACTGTTTGTTGTGGGTTTACTCGTGCTCCCTGTCCCTTAGGTTTATATGCAGCATCCCTAACCTCCCACGTGACCATTTGGGGAGATGAAGCCTTTGAGAGGAAGAAAATAAGCTCCTGTAAGAAGGAAAGACACCAGAGTTGTCCTTCCTCTGCCTACCACAGAGGAAGCGCCATGAGAGCAGAGAGAGAAAGAGGCCATGAGCAAGCTAAGAGAGGCTTCACCAGAAACCAAACCTGCTGGCATCCTCATTTTGGACTTTCAGCCTGAGAACAGTGAGAAAATAAATTTTAGTTGTTCAAGCCACTAAACTTGTGATATTTTGTCATGGCAGCCTGGGCAGACCAGTATACCTGTATTGTTGTATTATCATTTATTTTGCACCTACCGTTTATGGACATGAGTTTGTGGTATCGTAGGGAGTGGAGATACATCACTAAGAAGATAGCTTGAACAATTCCAAATAGCCAGCCATGAACTCTCTCTAAAGAATTATGCACACCTTGATGGGGCCAGCTGGGAAACTGGTTTTATGCATTGACTTTCATATAAATTACCACGTTTATTAAAGAATACAAAATCAAATCACATCAATTTGAAGCTTACATAGGTATTTTTATATGTAAAATCAACTTGAATATGTGAATTCAGCAATTATTTCTAATATTAGAACATAGATGAAACAAATATTTTTCTCAATAATGAGCATTTCATTACTGGTGTTTATCATTTGGCAACTCATGGAGAAAATAAAGAGCAAACAGGTGTCCAGTCTATTTTACTACTTTTAAATTCTCTACAAACCCACACCACAAACCTGCTTCTTGTCCACAGTGGGCGATGCAGCTCCTACAGCTCTACATACAATGTGCTCCTACCCTTCCTTTTGTTTGAAATCTTCAAGAAGCACCCCATTTGCCTGATTCAACAATTGCCAGTCATCACTAGGGTCCCTGAATCACACAAGCTATTGGGAGGAAGGGGACTTCCTATTTCCCAGGTTTAAAGTATGAACAAGGCTTCCCAGTACTAAAGTTTAAGAGGAAATTCTTTGAGGTTACACTGATCCTTGTTCATATGGGAGGAGAAAAAAACCCAAGAGTGTTAGAAAACACATTAAACATCTGTCTAGCTATGAAGCATTTCTTAGACCTCTGCTTTGTCAGCAAATGATAAAGATTTCAGGTGGATATCTTGATTTATCTTATAGCAAGAAGTGCTGATCGTTTGATACTACTGACCCCATACCCATGTTCCATATGATTGCATACCTCTCTGAGTCTTGATGCCTCCAAAGATGCATTTTTACTATAATTAATGACTATGTACCTATGGGATAAACAGAAAGAAGTCATTGGACAAGTCTGGTTGCTAAAATGCAGGGAACATAAGAAGTTGTAGCTCTTCTTCCTGTGGGAGTTTCAAACAAATCTCTGCTCTGTGAACCTGGCATCCATCTCTGCATTAATAAGCATATTTCCTAAGAGCTACCTCATGACCATTTCATGTATTAGTTAAATGTCAACTGTTTCCTTGGTGTAAAACAAGACTCTACTCCTCTATTTCCTGGAACAGAAAATACCAAAAAGATTTGTGGCTAAAAGAAGCAGAAGAGTCACTTAAACAAACCATTAAGATGATGACTTAAAGGAAAAGATCTGACAACTTAAAAATGTATTTCAATGATATGGTAGCATTTGGAGGGAGAAAACAGCATTGTCTGAATTTCTAAGGGGAATTGTGCCTGGCACATAGTAGAAGCTCAGTAAATCCTTTTTGAGTGAAAAATCCTTGGCTGTCTTTAATTCACTTTTTACCAATACATACACAAAAACAGGAGTATGTCAATATTTTACAACCATAATACCAAACTCTATGACTGGAAATAAACAAAGAGAAAGAAATAGGACCTGGTGTGTATTAGTGTCCGGGAGTTGCAAGGACAAAATTAGCATCAAGAAAGGAAACCCAAGAATCTAAATCTCTGGCCTGAACCAGGCTGTCAAGATGTCTGGGAGAACAAACAACCCCTCAGCAGAGTTCAGACCACAAATCAGAGCACGTAGCTGCCTACTCCTATGATGGCTTGTCATAGTGACATGTGGCAGAGGAAGAGAAACCTTTAAATATGGCCAAAAGTGCTGGTTACAGATTTTTACAGAACACATGGCTTTTCCATGACTCATCTTGAGTGCTCCTCTTTGCAAAATAAAATAGTAAATAAAGCTTCCTAGAATCATAGAATCTAAACATGGAAAGTTTAACCCAGAGATTTAACCAAATCATCAATATAAAATCTCCGAGGTCAGAAAAGTCAGCGCCTATGACTAAACATCCACATCTCCAAAAGGTGGCCATGTGCTCCTGGGCCCAGTGCATCCATATGAATACGGTGGCAGGCACACTGGGAGGGTAAGGCCTTGGCAACAGTGTTCTAACTAGACACCAGATCTAAACATGGGGGAGACATTGTGAGCAATTTAAACTGTAAATGATGGGTAGAGTAGAAATGCTTCAACATCTGTTCTGTAGCTATATTCTATGATTGCGTGATTTACATTCCCATTTAACATTCTCTTAAATCAATCCTATCAATTGACACTGGGTCAAGCATATATAATCAGATGCTGTTCAAGTCAGATAAGGAGGACTCATTCTGTCCCCCATCTTCTTCCTCTTCCTCTGGATGCGATGTCATGCCAAAAGCAAAAATTCAAAGAACTAATATATTATGTCTTACTTGTGCTTTGCTATTGGTGAGGTATACTCAAATGAAGTGTAATCCTTAGCCCAACAATGTTCCTTAGAGTTTTTCCTGTCCCATAGTATCACCAAATTGCGATTTTAAATTCAGAACATAGGCTACTAAATTCTTTTACAGCCCAGAGATCTTGGAGAAGAGAACAAAAAGATGAGTTTAATCATGTGACCAAGACTAAAGAGCTAGACTGAAGTGAAATCAGCTCCTCTAAAGAGCTGGGACTCTTCTATCCAACATGTTTTCTGAGCTCCTACTCTGTGGTAGGCATTGTTTCCTCTGAGAAGTCCCATGCCTGTCTTGCTTGAAACAATGGATTCCATTATGCAGATGGAGTTCAATATGAAGCTCCTTCAATGATGAGCTGCTTTTTTTTCTTAGCAAAACTGTGAAAAAGAAAACAGATCTTTGATATGGTCAAAACCAAGACCTTTTAAAACTTTGAAATGAAGACTAGGTGCTCATTTCCTCTGACTCTGACCATGGACAATACACTCCATCAAAATAAACCATGGATTACAGAGAAGACACATGGGCATGGAGAAAAATAACAGCAGAAATAAAAAGCCATAATAGAAACAAGATGGAAAAAAGTGACAAATTGCTCCCAAATGGAATGTCTCATTCAGGGGAAAAATCTTCATGTTCTGTTTTGTCGGATCTACTATTTTAGACTTTCAAAAACAGGCAACGTATTCTAAAAATCTTGGACTCGGCTCACAGAGATTGCTATTTCATCTTAACAGAGATTTCTTCCAGAAAAGACCAACTGAGTTACTCTGGATGTCAACTGAATTCCTCCTATTGGATTTCAGTTTATGAAAATTTGAGAGAAACTTACGTTTGCCAATAATGCATTTTTGCTTTGATGGTGTATGATGCTTTTTCTGTATGATGCACTATTAGTAACAAGGGTCTAATATTTGCTTTTCATCTACCTATTACTTAATACAAAAGAATGACATCAGATAAAAAGAGAGTTCTACAAATTAAGTTGTTTTTTTTTGTCCATGAGGCTTTAAACTTTTATACTTCTGGGAATTTTTGTATCATGTAATATGGTTCTGCATGTCATACAATATGTTTGCTTTGGAAAATTTAATTATTTATATAATTCTTTATTATATACCTGGTGTGCACCAATTGGTAAGTACTCATCATTCAAACATAAAAAAGATATTCCTTTACTTCAAGAAACTCATAAGCTATTAAGGGAGGAGGTGCACTTACAAGTCAATAATAATAATACTAAGTAATAACTGCCTCAGTACAAGGCATATACAAGAGTGGTAGATGAGGAATGGAAGGATAGATCCATACTCTATGGGGAACAGGCATATCAAGGACTGCCAAGAAAATATTATTTTTTCATAAAAGTCCCTGTAAAAAGAAATTATTCAAAGGCACCTTTTGAGGATACTAGTGTATAAACTTTCTAGGGGTAAGTCTATAGATAATTTTTTAAAAATCAATAGCATGGTCACTCACTTATTGCTAGTGTGCTTATTTTCTTCCTTCCTAATAAAATAGAAGAAAAAAAGACACATCCTTGTTTATGCAAAGTCACTTTGGTTCAAAATATCGCTCATCACTTAACAGAATGAGTAGCTATTTTATAGTTTATTCCATTCACTGGAGTATATGCTACATTTGGCATTTTATATACTTCCCAATAACTTTGTTTATGTCTTAGATTTCAAGGAGTGGCTTTCTTATCTTAAAAATTTACTGATCCTTCAAGATAGATGAATTTTTGTTTTGTTTTGTTTTTGGGTTTTTTTTGGTGCTTGGAGTCTGAACTCAGGACCTTACTGACACAAGCAAAGAACTTACTCTACCACTGAGCTGTACCCCCAACCATTTAAAATGGAACAAAAGGTCTTATTTATGATGCACTGTTGATAAGAGCTTAGCCTTGAAGGCTGGGAAGGTTTTCAAGGGTCTCAGGAAGCACCAGAGTAAACACACACCCCAAGCACAGGTCCTCAGAATCAAGATGCAGGGATGTCAAGTCAATGTCCCATTATTGTTTCACCAGGGAGTCTTGTGACATTTCCAGGGAAGGCACAATTCTTGACACTTTCCACCAAGAATGACCTCTGCTCGCTGTTGGCTCAATGAGGGAGGACTTAAATATCGGGTCAACCTGGCAGCATTAGCAGGTAAGATGAGGAGGCCAGGGAAGTGGAGGACTGTCCTTGCTGTGGCTACTCTGCTGGACAGGTGTTCCCCGAAGGAAAGATGTCAGGTGAATTTCTCAAAATTCTCCTTAAGTTCCTCTGAAGAAGAGCTAAGACACTTTCATCTTGCAACTAACTTTGTGTCTTCAGTGAAGAGACACAAGCAGTAGTCAGCACCCAACAAACAGCATACTTGCATGTATCAATTTGGGAACCTCATTCCTCTTGAAAAGTTGCAGATGGAACAGTATTTTTAAATAATAATCTCTTGCTGTGATGGGGTCACTGGGCAGAGAGAGGACTTTTATCTCTGGGCTGATTTGTGATTTAGGTGTTGAAGTTTTTGACAGTTCGGTGCTGCAATTTAGAGGATGATGTACTGACTCACCAGGTTTATGGGACACTCACTCCATTTAGGAAAATAAGTCACTATGGAGGAGGGAATGGGGAGAGGCCACAGATATTCAAAATATAATTCCTGCTCCAAAGAGTTCCTACTATAAGGAAAAGAATAATTTGATTTTATGTCTTCAAGAAATCTTAGAGGTGATGTAGTCTAACACCCATATTTTAATGACAAGGAAATTGAAGTTCAGAATAGCTATTTCAGCTCTTTATTTAGTGATCTTTTAAAAACATTGTACTTGACTCTGTCTCTCTTTCCATATATATATAATTTATATAACAAATATTATATATAATATAGAGAGATCTTCTTTGATTCTTTTTGTGATTAGGCAGATACCACAAAGGAAAAGATTTCCACCTACAAGTCTAGGACTACTTATGAGTAAATTCTGTGCTTTGCTTCTTCCCATCATAAGCAGTCCCCAGTTGAGCAAATCTTGATGGTTAAATAGAGTTTCACTTTCAACCTCAGTCTGTCAGACATGGTCACGATTCACCTAGATTCCCTGTGAACAGCAATAACCCAGCTTCTCACACCACCCCCAGCTTCTGTCTCCATTCCAAATTCTTCTGGCCCACTTGAGAGCATGGTTTGGGCCATCTGTACTGTGAGTGACATCCACATGAACACTAATGTGGGCCACCGTGGCTGATGAGTAAAGTCAGAGCTGCACCTGTGTATGCAAAACTTGCTGTGCAGTTGTCAAGGACAAAAAACCCAGGTTAGCTACTTAGTAGTTTAAGAATGGTCATCTTGAAATGCTCTAACAAAAATAAAACCTTTACTAATAGCTGAGCCCTGGGTTCCTGTTCAGAGTTTCTGCTCAGTTTCATGTTAGGGTAACATTTCAAAATGGGTTCACCCCTTACCAGATAAGAATTGCCAAGAATAAGCAGGGAGCTAGTGTTTTGTTCAAAAGGATTTTAATTTTTTTTTAAAGAAGTTAAAAGTCTTGTTAAGAGTCTTTTTATGCCAATAACATTGCTAGCATTTCCAAGACAGGCAACTCAGAGTATATGATTTCAGGCTTGGGGATCATTTGGCTCCAAGTAGTAGAACTCACTCCAACTAGCATATGCTAAAATGTAAATTTGTTGAAAGGAAATGGGCTTATCTTTTGGATTCCAAGGACAGGAAGAAGACCCAGGGTACACGAAGCGCTGGAATGAGGAGCTGGAATAAGCTCAGTAACTAAGGAAATACCTCCCAGTGTCACTCTCTGGGGACCAGCAGCTGCACATCCCTGCTCCTCTCTATGTATCAGGATCATTTCTTTCTCTTTGCATAATGACTTTTTCTGGTCTTTTAAGATGGTGTCTTAGAACATGCAGCTAAACCTTAGCTCTACATCACTTTCCAGTCCCAGGTGCCCAGTGATTTTCCAAAGGCTCTAATGTCCCCTTCCAATTTTCTGAGAGAGGTCCATGAATAGGTTCAACTTAATTTGAGATTGGCTTCTCTTGCCCATCTCAGTTTAACTAACTGTCTAGGGACTCAGCATCACGTTAAATGAGCTGTTTGCTGGGGCCCAGTTCTAAGAGGTTGAGGTCAGGGAAGTTCTTATTAAAGGACTTTTGGGCAAGACAAGCACCTTCAACACAGCCCCCAACAGTTATCATTCTAGAAAGGAGCTCAAATTGATTCATAGGTATTATAAATTTATTCCCTCAACATCTTAAATTTAGCAGAATGAGGAAATGTTTTTCACAGATAAGAAAAGGAAAGCAAAGAGTTTTCAGTAAGTTGCCTAAGTCAACTTGAAACCCAGGTCGCTGGTTCCTGACTCAGGCTTTGCAACATTAAATATTTCTTGCATGGTGAGGGCTGGCTGCAGATGTTCGGTAGCCTTCAGAAGGGGGTAGTGAAGTTTGCCAGATGATCTAATGTGAAGTGAGGCTGAAAATCTAGTCGATTTGTGGTTCATTCCATATCACTTCACAAGCATAGCATCTCTTCCTCAAAGGCCAGGCTGGCTCACCAGGGAGTGGCTTGGTCCCTTGGGGAAGCGTTCTGTCCAGATCAAACAGTGGTGGCTCAGCTCAGTCTGGGTAAGCCTGGCATATTTCATCAGTAAAAAAGACATGTTAAAATTAATGTTGAAATATTCTTCCATCATTCTAAAAGTATGCACTTTGCTCATCTGAAAAATATAACCAACTTGCCAGTTTCTAAGTTGAAATTGGTGTGTACTGCCTAGAATAACATTGACTCAGTATTCCCTTCAACATGAAGCTTTGGTAATGTTTCCACTTTTAGTTTTCCTCTTCTATATCCTTTTCACAATCTTCTGCATATAGGTGCATGCACATATGCACAATGTACATGCAGGTGCACCATACATGCAGAGATACACAGGATTCTCTCTTATGTGTCATGAATTACAAGGAATTCATAAAAGTAGAGTATTTTGGTCTGAAGAAGTTCTGGAGTTTAACTTCTCCATGTGAGACACTAACAAAGCAAAAACCTGGGTACTTCTTTCCTTCTCTGTAGAATATCAGTGATTACTTGTCTAAATATCACACTGAATTTCTATGTCAGCATTTATTGTAGAAAGTGGCAGCACATTCAAGTTAGATTTAAGTTTGAAAGCTTAAAATGCAATTTTCAAGGAAACAAACATTTGTTGTAATGGAAATCGTGCAATGGTCCTCTAAGAGTGCAGCTTCTGAGAGACCCTTTGGATAGGTTACAGGAATTCTGAGGCCAGAAGCTAGATTCAGTTCCTCATTATTTTATGATTTTAAACACTTGTGGAGTGATTAATCTTTATGAGAATTATCATCTCCCAAGCACATATGGAATTAAATCAAGACCTCCAGCAGATACGGAGTCATTACTTTCATTCAGAACCTTCAACCACTCACAGCTGTGGTTCTTTCTTTCCCCCACCACCCCAGTGCCCCCATATTCAACTGCATTTACACCATGTCACTGAGAGGGTAAATTAGACAAAAGTGTTTCTGGCATGCTTACTTGAGATCTGGATAATAAATGAACTAGCGTGTGGCTGTCATTTTGCTAAGGCTATGGCAGATACCATCAAATTTCTTCCTCATACAGTGCTACTTGTGAGTTAAGAAGTTAGACTCATGAATGCTGTAGAAGACATGAGACTTTGAGATTAGATACAAAGGACTTTATTACTCTCAGAAGACTATTGTCAGACGTCAGTGCTATCTTGTGTTGGTTCTCCAATTCCCAATCCCTACGTGGAGACACAGAGAGGCTTGGCATACATTTAATTTCTAGGCTGAATATACAGTCTTTCTGACTGGAAGCCCCAAACTCTAACCAAAAAATTGAACTTTTTCATTCACTACAATATTTTTAATACAGTTTTAACAATGCATTAGAGCTTCATTCCAAGGGTATCAGAGTGAGGGACAACAACCAAAACTCCATGAGGACCAGTCCTAAGCTTCAGCTCCACCTTTGGCTTTCATTCTGGCCTGAGACCTCAGAAGAACTGATAGAACACAGTTGAGATAAAATGTCTGCCATGGCGGTGAGGGGGAACACCAGCCTGAGATCAGCAAACAGCAGTGAGACCTAGGAATAGCACAAAGTCTGTCCCAGTTGATTGCTTTCTGTTTTTATTTTTCATCACTAGCAAAAAAAAGTGAATGTTTCTTACGTGAACATTACTTTTCTTTAAACTCATAGGAGAAAGATTGGAAATCAGTAACACAGAAACATAAAATCCTGAAATTGAACATGATTTTACATTTTATTTTGTCTAATTGCCTTATTTTATAAGGAAGAAACCACAGCAAGAAGTAAAATATCTTAATTTGCCAGTTCTGTTGTATTCTATGAACCTGGATATAATCAAAATACATTTGCAAATGTAGTAGTCTTGATAATCAGATTTTTAAAAAAATATTTTTTTGATAAAATTATAACAAAAGGCAAATTTTATTGATTCTCAAAATATCAATAATGTCATATATGATATTATTAATAATACAATATTAATAATACCACTAGGTAAAACTAAAGATTAGTAATTATAAAATAAATTTATTAAAAGAGATTGTTCAATAAACACACTCAATAGGATATTCTTTATTTGACTTTAGCTTCATAAATATTTATTGAGTGCCTCTTGTGTATCTGACACAGAGCCAGGGGCTATGACTTTAGAAATGAACTTATAGGTCTTTCCCTTTTACTTTAAAAATCTTTTTTTAATTTTATTTTATTGGTGCATTTTAGGTATACAATATAATGACATTCATCATTGGACATTTGCACCTTTAAATAATCTCTCTTGGTTCTTATTTTCCCCCTTCCCCTGCTCTCCATTAAACCCCTCCATCCCTCCCTGTTTACAAAGACTTTGTTTCCATTTTTTCATTTTCTCATATTAATTCCATTCCCTTCTTTCCTTTTCCCTACCCCTCCCACTTCCCCTTCCACTTTGCCCCATTTCATCCTATTTCACATTATCTATATTAGGTCTTTTCTTTAAAGAACCGATAATGTAGTAGATAATCACCAGCTCTAAAATATAAGTAGTGGAGATAGTCTTTAAAATTTTTTTAACAATTTTGCTAGTCTATCAAAAGACTGAAAATGCCTTATTTACATGGAAGGTCACACGTGTAATATAAATACCAGTCCAGTATAAATTGATGCAACTGTCAAAAATGTGTAGGATTGGGATGGGGAGTTAGCTCAGTGGTGCTGCCACCTGTCTTGCAAGCCCAAGGTCCTGAGTTCGATCCCTGTACCACTATGAATGTAGATGGTACAACCCAATAGGCCAGGAGCCTGAATGAAGGAAAAAGGAGAAGAGGGAAGTTCTTGCTTGTATAACCCTGACTCTTCTTGAGTAGGTATATGTTTCTGCTGCTGCCATTTCCCATGGACATCAGGTTCTTCAGTCTTTGAACTTGGACTTGTGCCAGGGACTCTCCAGGGACTTCCAGTCCTTCAGTCTTGGAATGGGCCTACTTCATTGGTCATCTGGTTCTGAGGCTTCAGCTTCTTGGACTCAGCAGCTTCTCATTGCTCAGGTCTTCAGGCTGCAGACAGCACTGTGAGACTATCCAGCAACTGATCATGTAGGCCAATTTAATAAATCCCCACTTAGACTATATATTTGATTGGTTCTGTTTCTCTGGAGAATCCTGATGAATACAAAGGATGTCATTACTCCTAGCAGTCAAAGTGGTCAGAATGTCAGCATTTTCTTGTATCAGTTCCTCAATTGCCCTATGGAAACGTAAGTGGCTGCACCCACAGAGACTTGTGATACAGAGAAGGAACTCTGAACTTAGGGAGATCAAAGTCTAAGTAGTAGGCAGTAAGTAATGTGCCAGAGGAACATAATGTCTGTTATATTTGGCAATAGCATGCATGTCCTTTATTAGAAGGGAGACACCATCTCCATCTTTCAGGACCTTGGAGGGGCACTATCTCTATCTTCCCAGGCTAATGTGAAAAGAAAAATCTTTGGGTAGATAGTCCAGAACAAACATAGAGCCTCTGGTTGTAAGATGTGCAGAAATTCAAGAGATCCATGGAAAATTGCCTCCCAACAGGCTTTTTGTTGTTGCTGTTATTTCATTAATATAATTATAGCCATTTTTAATCACCAAAGTTCACACAAACTATTAAAGCTGGATGTAAAATCAAAGTTCCTGATAGCTGCTCAATCATGGAGATCTAACCCAAAAAAACCCCAAAATCAGTAAACTATGTTCATGTCGACATGCCTTTTTTCAAGCTAGTGGTTTATCTATCAAAGAAAATTATCATATAGACAGATGAATTTGAAAAACTGCTTATCATCACCATAAAACATGAACCATGTGAAAGTATATACCCTCCATGACCATTTTAGTAAGATGTTAGCTTTTACCCCTCAATTGTGATGATTCAGGGAAGACTATTAGTTTTTAGATGAAATTAATGAATTTGTAAACAAATTCTCAAGTTTCAAATTATCCAAACTAAATGTCTATCTAAAACTAGAATGCATGTATAGCATCTCATCATGTAAGAGTTGATTTTGATTATTTGTGTGATATACAGACTCTTTAGGAGTATCACAAAGGAAAAGAAAATCATTGTATGCTCTCTTCTCCAGTATCTTCAGGCATGCTATTGCGTATTCCTTGATCTATATCTATGGTGGTCTCTAAGAACACTAAAATCCATCTTTTCACTTGAACAATAAGTCTAACAGCCATAATTTAATGAAACAATTGTTCCCTAGGGGATGGGAAGTGGAGAAAGATTTTGTTGCTCCATAGCAAAAATTACTACTAATAAATATCTTTAGTAGCAGAGATTGAATAGGTCATCTCATTAACATGTAGATTTGTTTCTTAGATGCTATATAAGAGGCTGACATGCTTATTTTCTCAATATGAGATTGTGCTGGGTTAGAATAGAGCCTCAGTGCTGAGACCACCATGCATTTGATTCATTATTCAAAAACATGATGAAAACAGGGCTTCTTCAAATTATTGCTATTTTAAAATCATTTAAATTATATAGGTTCAAATGAGCACCTTTGGAAAACATTGGTGATTTTGAAAGCTATGAGATGAATAGATTGATTTGAAGCACTCAATTTTTGTGATTTGGAAAAAGTATATTGAATGTCTACTATATGTTGGAACTTTCATATGAACCCTTTCATTTTCTTATATTAATTCTTACAGCTAGGAATTTTTATACCATTTTATAGCCTAGGAAAGTAAGACAGGTTAAATAATATGCCCAAGGCCAACAGTTAGCAAGCATGCACTTGTGCGTGTGTGTGTGTGTGTGTGTCTGTGTCTGTGTCTGTGCATGGTATTGGGGATTGAACCGAAGGCCTTTACACTGAGTTACATCCTCAGCCCTTTTTCATTTTCTATTTTGAGACAGGATCTGCCTAAGTTGTAAAATTTTTATTTCTTTGCTCAAGTGGCCTCTATTCATCAATAAGTAGCTACATCCACAAAGATACACAATATCACATCTTCTTCAGAACCATGGGACTGTAAGTTGAAGTTAAAAGGTCTATGTATATGTAGGAGCCTATAAAATAAACCATAGCATATATGTTTATGTACACATAGCTACATAAGGATATATATGATTTTCAGCAATATATGTATATATAATTTCAAACATCTTTCAATGTACCGTGCATGTATTATTTCATTTTATCCTCTAACAAAAAAGTAGTATTATCTCATTTCCAATTAACAATGCGAACCCTTGTAAGATATTCTGAAGCAATTTCTAGAATGATTAATGCTCTTCTCTTGCATGCTCCGTCAGTTTTCTTTTCCGATTACAATCCTTCTAGTCAGCATCCATCAACCCATAAATATGCTGTGTTTTCCCCTCCAGCCACCGCTCCAGCTCTCACTTTCTCTTCACAATAAGACCTCCTCACAGAGTCTCTACCTCCTGGTCCAATATTCCCAAAATGAACCCATTGTGGTCAGGCTTTTAAATCCTTTCCCACCGATACCTTTGACAAGGTCACCCATGACTTCCTCATTGCTTGGCCTCCTGGTCAGTTCTTAGTTCTTGTACTCCTGGTCTGTAGCAGCACTTGACTGTGTGGATCTTGTGAATAATCTTCATTTCCAGGACTCAGCACTCAACCAGTTTTCTTAGTACTTTTCTGGCTCTTCTCTTTTGCTGTTTTCTTTTCACATCCTCTAACCCCAAATGCACAAGTAGTCAGGGACTTAGCTCTTTAATCTCTCTTCTATTCACACTGAAGCATCATGGCTTCTGGCATCCACGAAGGGTGAGAAAGGACCTCCCCTCTGAACTCCAGATGTGTCTGCTGAGCTATATACCTTGACATCTCCGCTTAGGTGTGCAACAGGCATCTCAAGTTTTACATGCCCCGTGCTTCCTTTTGTTCGCTTCCAGACTTGTTCTGTTTCTTTGTCTCAACCCTAAAAATGGTGACCAGGAGTTACTCTGGCCTCCTTTTCCCACACTGCATCTGATTCATCAGAAAAGCCCGTTTGCCCAAACTTCAGAGCATATCCAGAAATGGGCTGTTTTCATCACCTGCTTCTATTGTTACCATCATCATCTCTCACCTGGATTATTATATGAGCTTAGATGTCCTAGATTCCTTACTCAGCTCAGAAGCCAGAGTAACTCTTTTAAATAGAATTAATTCATAAACTTTTTTTCTGAAAAACTCCAATGGCTTCTATTATGGGTTAATAGGATTTTAACCAAGTCAAAGTGAGGTTATTAAGATACCATATCCATTAAGATCCCTAGTCCAATACGACTGGTGTCTATGTAAAAAGAGGAAACTTGGAGATCCTCATATACAGAATACCCTGTGAATATGGAGCTGGCCATCCAAGAGTCAGTGAGGGAGGCCTACATCAGATGTTCCCCTCATAGGCCTCAGAATAAACCCTGCCAACCTTTGATCTCAAATGCTTGTCCTCTGGAACTGTAAGATAACAGTTTGTGCCACCTTGTCATTGCAACCCCAGCTACTGGAAACAGTTTCCCATTTCCTCAGAGTGACAAGGTTCTCTCAGTGACCTACAAGGCCCTTCACTCTCAGATCTCTTCATTTGTGAGCTATTCTCAATTTCCAACAGCTCACTCTGCCCTAGCCCTTCTGGCTTTTTGGTTCATCCTTGAACAAACTGGTGTCACTACTCCTGCCTTAGACATTTTACTTATTCTGTTGTGCAGGGAATATTTTCCATCCAGATCCTTCAATGACTTGCTCCCCATTTTTGTGGTGTTTATTTAGATGCCAACTTTTAAGTGTTTATCTGTCCTTAGTACTCCCTAATTTTTATGGTTTAGATCTCAAATGTCCCCCAAAGTCTCACCGGGTTGGAAGGTAATTGGATCACAGGGTGCTTTACTCATCAGTGGATAAATAATAGCTGAATGTGCTGAAAGCAAGTGGGGCCTGGCTAGAGGTGGCTCAGTGGGAGTGTGACCCGGAAGGGTGTGTTCTTGTCCCCAGATCTTCCTTTCTCTCTCTGCATCCTAACTACCATGGTTTGGGTGGATTTCTTCCACCATGTCCTTCTGCCATGCTATTTTTCCTTGGAGCCAACCAACCGTGGATCGAATCCTCTGAAATATGAGCCAAAATAAACCTGTTCTCTTCTAAGTTGCAGGTGTTGGGAATTTTGTCCCAGTGATGGAAAAGTGAGTAATAAACTAACTTACTTAACATTCCACTTATCTCTTCTTTATATAAAAAAAGGGAAGCCACATGAAGTCAGAAATTGTTGTCTTACTGTTGAGTGCTAATTGGATTTTCTATACAGTAGGAGATAAAAAATATTAATTGAATGAATGAATCATGAGGATAATCTCCATATTGCCATCAGAATGTATGATGCACTTTATACATGAGGCTCACATCCCTGTAAAAGAGTAGTAAGGTCTTTTGTCATACAATCTCAGCAGTTAAGACGTGCTTCCAATGAGTAAACACTCCCAAAGAAAGTAACCAGTGCTGCTTGTGTCTCGAGAGATTGCAAACTAATTGGAGAGACTAAACACATAATGCATGAAAAATAATAGACTAGATTCACGGACCAAATATATCAATATGAGCTGTGGGGTCCAACAAGGCCTAATTTCTAAGAGTGGTGAATCAGGGAAACGTAGAAATTTGTTATGCAGAAACAAATCAATATGTGCCCAAAAAGTAGCCAGCATTTTTAAGAATATTCTCATATATGCCTTATATAATAAGTACTCATGGAGATTATTTATTACAAGAGCACAAACACATGTATTGAGAACGCATAATGTATTATGTGCAAATATAAAAAATATTTCTCAGTAAATACTTTGTCTCTTGAATAAACACAATTCCACCAAGTGGCAGCATCAGCACCTTAAAAACGGAGAGCAAATTAAAATTACTAGGAATCTTCTGAAGAGGCTGAAGGTAATCACTAAGTTGGTATCCAAGTTGGGATTCAAGTACCACCTGATGAAAACGATTAAATCTCATAGAGGTGGAAAGTGCCAGAAGGAAATAAAATTAACTGGAAAATAACCCATGATGTCTGCTTTGGTCTTTCTCCTTTACTAGTATCTGTTTCCCTTCTCTTTATTTTTGCCTCTTAACATTAAATTCCCCTTCTAATTTCTTAGGTGAGCAATTAAACTGTGACCTTGGGTATAAGCCCCAGAAAGGCAATTATTGATAAAAACAAATTGCGAGGTGGTGGTTTTTGCTCTCCTGCTGTGCTGACTCACTATGTGAGCTTCCCTACAAAAGGCTCAAAGTTCTTTGGAAGAAAAGCACTACACAAACAGAGTCTTATTATGGTAGCATCGACTGCTATTATTCGTTTAAAAATAATTCCTGTTTCACTTCTGATGTCTTGAAGCTTCTCTTATTTTTTTCTTTTTCTATTTTCTATTTTTTCTTCCTCCCACTCATTAAATCTTCCAGTAAAATTAACCAACTAGTTCATGGAGGTGGAATAAATTTAAGATTCAAAATAGAAAAACATAGCTACATAAATTTACATGACTGTAAACATTGAAGAACATCTTAGTAAGTGTCCAACACATTTAAGGAGTGAAGGAATATGCAAATTTCTGGAAGAATATTACAAAAAATGTTTTCCATTGCACTAGAAGGCACTATATTAATGGAAATGGCTATTTTACACATTACTTAACCATGTTCGAAACCACAGCTATAAGGAACAATTCTTGAGACCAAACGGTACATTATGTAAACACAGTGATCTTGATCTTTATGTTGAAATAGAGATCAAGTTTAAGTAGTAGAAATGTTTCTCTATGCTCATTTGTCTCCACATTGCTGTTCAGAAATAAAGACTACTTTATAGAGGAGAATAAACATAGAACTAGCTTAGGTTATGTTACACTAGGATGTTCACCTATTACACAGTAAAGTACCTGACTATCTCCTGTATATATAAACACCTGCAATAAATCAATGTACATTACATATATTTATTTACATATACATGAATGTGCCTATATTTATTTATTCATATTATCTAATGTATGAAATAGTACATACTTTGAAACATGCATAAAATAGAATATTTTAAAGAATGAATTAAGATTAAAATAAATAATATTTCTAAATATCTTGCTAATTACCATGGCTTCATGTTCTGATTTGCTAATGTCTCAAGGCTCAGCATAAGTTTCGGCAAAAGTTTATCTTCAGTGATACCTATTTCTGATATTTCTTCATAACATCAAGTTTTCTGCCAAATTCTCAGGTGTGATTAGACTGCTAATGTATTGGGTTCGTAGCATAGCTGACAAAGAAGACCCTTCCTTGAAGAAAAGGTTCAATTTTCCCTCTTTCTTTCCTTAATCTGCCTCACTATGATGCATTGTAGGTTTCATTGTATGTTCTTTGCAGGATAAATTTAAACAAGTATTTTTGCATGATTGGTTTAATTAAAACTGGATTACATAATCCATACATTGGTTCATGGGTAAATGCCATAAATGGTAACATGCTAAAAGCCAAGGAGGCAGGAACATATTTCTGACTCTGATCTTCCTTCAAGGAATTTCTGATATGTAGACTTATTGATGATAGTAAAGCACAGCATCTTTCTCATTTTTTATAGAAGATCTAATATATTGCTCTGCAATCATTATATGGGGCAAGTACTTTGAAGACTACTGCCGTAAGGAGGTTTTCAAATATGAGCATCACCATATTTTGAAAACATATTTATGGTATTTTATGATGTGGGTAGTATCAATTTTAATTTCCGATACCCATGTGAAAATACCAGACTGGAATGAACCTGCCAAAGACCAGTCTATCATTTCCCCACTGAGATGACAAAATAGCTGAATATCAGATTTTGCTGTCCTCATGTTATATATTCTTATTTCTTTCACCAGCTGATAATGACCTTTCATTGGTAACATTGTATCTATAATTGTTATTATTTCTTTTTTTAAAAATTGAACATATAGGATACTCTTTGGTATATAACTTATGGAACTAGTGGAGTCAGTGAAGTAATCAACATTTAAAAGGAATAACTACCAGTACATGTAATAACATGGATGAATTTCAAATATATCATGTGCAATGAAAGAACTCAGTTTTGAAAGGCTACACATTTTATGATCCTATTTATATGAAGTTCTAAAAAATACTAATCTATGATGATATAAACAGGACAGTTGTTGCTCTTTCAGGTGTAAGGAGGTGGCACTGACTAGGAAGGATCACATAAGAACTTTCTGGAGTCAGGGGGAATGTTCTGTTTCTTGATAAGGATGTAGATTAAATGGTTGGATACATTTTTCAGAACTGTATTTTATTGTATGTAATTATACCTCAACAAAAATTTAGGAACATCATATACCAGTTCTATTGATCAATGTATGTCAGCGTATGACACCTTATTCAGAACCTGAATAGCTAGTTCCATTTAGTAACAATGAAGTAGGGAGGTTTCACTGGTAGAACCTGCGCATTACATGTCAGAATAATGCAGTTCTAATAGTAATAATCATAGGTGTATCTTATTGCACACTGATTCTATGCCAAACACTACGCTATTGTTCTCCCACGGGAGAGAAAACACTCAGGCATAGAAAAACTCACTAATTTCCCCAAAGACAAATGAGTAATAAATGGCAGAGCTGGACTTAAACTTCAGACCTCTCTGACCATGAAACCCCTGCCTTCAACTGCCAGGGAAATGTGGTTGCTTCTTAGAGAACAATGTGAGGACTCTCAGGCTTTCCAAGGCTACAATATGCAAACAAATATTTATTCAGAGTGCACTCTCTTTTGAGGACTGTGCTCAGAGTTTATGTCATTATCACTGTAGAATTACTATTACTACCTTTTTTTTCTGATCCAAGGAATTTGAAGCTCATAGAGGTAAAGCAGGTCCCTCAAGTTCACTCAGAAAGGGAAAGATCTCAGATTGCATCTAAAGCCAGATCAAAGTCCAGTGTTTTCTACCTTTAGTGGTTCTTAACTGGGAGGTGCATCAGAATCAGGAGTAGTTTTTTTTTTAAATGACACATTTCTGGATCTCCTCGGGGTTTTTATCCTATATATTGCAGGGGAATTGGAGATTGATCATTTTTATAAAGCCCCCTGGTGATCCTAAAAATGATCTAGCTGAGAACTTCTGTATCAAGTCGTCATTGCTTTTTCAACAGGCCCCCCTACACACTCCTCTCAAAATGTCAATAAGTTTATTTTATTTTAAAAATTAAATAGACTCTCTCAACAGCACAAAACATATTTAAAAATCCAGACATAGTGATGCACACTTGTAATCCCAGCACTCGAGAGGCTGAGGTAGGGATCACCATGAGTTTAAGGCCAGCCTGAGCTACATAATGAGTTCAAAGCCAGGCTGAACTAGAGTGAGACTCTGTCTCAAAAAAAGAAAAGAGAAAAATTAAATAGAGAGGAGGCCTCCTGAAATAACAAACAGACAGAGGTAAACAATGGCAAGATCAGTGACATCCTCCGGGCCAGTTTTTTATTTGTAATATTAAAGAGTTGAGCATGCTCATCATTATTTTTTCTAGCCCCGGAAATTGAACTCAGTGAGACCCTCCCTCAAAACAATAATGGGGATATGGCTCAGTGGTAGAGTGCCCCTAAGTTGCCCAGGCTGGTATTAAACTTGGAATCCTCTTGCCTCAGCCTCTTGAGTAGCTGGGATTAGAGAGCTGAGCCATTATGCCTGGCAAACATGTTTATCTCTAAGACTTCATCTCATTCTGACATTCTACAATGTTAGATCTGTTTTTTGGTTTGGTTTTTTAGACAGGTTTCACTATGTAGTTCATGTGTAGTTCAGGGTGGCCTTGAACTCACTATGTAGCCCAGGTTGACCTCAAACTTACTACAATCCTCCTACCTCAGCCTCCCAAGCACTGGGATTATCAGTGTGTGCCACCACACTCCACTAAATTTTTTTTCAGAATTGTTTTGTGATCAATTTTATTTGTTAAATTCTGTAACTCTCCTTGCAATACCTGACAAGACCCTAGAACATTAGATAATTAGTTGAATTTATTGAAATGTTGACATTAAATATATAAAATATAGTGATATTTTCTAGGACAACCTAGAAATGCCACTGATTTTTTGAAACCTGATTTGACACAGAAATCCAAGTCTTTGTTGCTCCAGAGAAAGTAAATGAAAGCAACAATTCTCTATCTCATACCTAAGTATGTGAAATTCACAACACTGTTTGGATGTAAAAATGTGTGAGAGGCAGGTGCCAGAACCACTGAGCTAAATCCCTGAAACCACCAGCAGTGTGAAGAGACAACCCACAATGTGGGAAAAAATCTTCCCCTGCTCTTCCTCAGACAAAGGTCTACTATCTCGAAGCTATAAAGAACTTAAAAAGATCAGACCTCCCAAATTTAAAGACCCAATCCAAAAGTGGGCATCTGAAATGAACAGACATTTCTCAGACAAAGAAGTGGAAATAGCAAATAAATACATGAAAAAATGTTCAACATCACTGGTCATTCGAGAGATGCAAATGAAAACAATGCTGAGATTCCACCTCACTCCAGAAAGAATGGCTGCTATCATGAACTCCACAAATAACAAATGCTGGCAGGGCTGTGGGGAAAGAGGAACCCTGTTCCACTGCTGGTGGGAGTGTAGACTGGTGCAACCACTGTGGAAATCAGCACGAAGATACCTCAAAGAGCTAGGACTGGAAGTCCCATTTGGCCCCACTATTCCACTGCTGGGGATCTTCCCCAAAGAATTAAAAGAATCATACCACAGTGATATATGTGCACCCAGGTTCATAGCAGCACAGTTTGTGATAGCTAAAACTTGGAAACAGCCCAAATGCCCATCAACTGGAGACTGGATAAAGAAAATGTGGGGTTTTATTTTTATAAAATGGAGTACTACTCAGCCATAAAAAATGAGAAATTAGATACATTTATAGCTAAGTGGATGCACATTGAGGCCATACTCTTAAGTGAAATAAATAGGACACACATGTATAAATACCGAATAGTTTCTCTGGTGTGAGAAACTGAAAGTGTAAATAAAGACTAAAATGTATAATAGGTAATGTGAAATCGGAAGAAAAGGGGCAAAGGGGAAGGAAGTGGGAGGGCTAGAGGAAAGGATAGAAGGGAATGGAATTAATATGAGAAAATGGAAAAATGGAAACAAAATCTTTGTAAATAGGGAGGACTGGAGGGGTTGAAGGGAGGGCTGGGCAAGGGTGAAAAATAAGAACCAAGAGAGATTATGTAAAGGTGCAAATTTCCAATGACGAATGTCATTATATTGTATACCTAAAATGTACCAATGATTAGAATGAATAATCGATAATGCAAAATAGGAAGAAAAGGTCCAAAGGGCTAGGGGTAGTGGGAGGGGCAGGGGAAAGGAAAGAAGGGAAAGGAAAAATGCTGAGAAATGGAAAAAATGGAAATAAAGTCTTTGTAAATAGGGAAGGGTGGAGGGGGTGAAGGGAGGGCTAGGAATGAGGAAAAAATAAGAACCAAGATGCATTATGTAAAGGTACAGTTCCCAGTGAGAAATGTAATTGTGTTGTGTACCTAAAATGTACCAATAAAAGAATTTAATTAAGAAAACAAATGTGTGAGAAGTGAACTTCACCTTGAGGAGGGTCCAGGAGATGCCAGGAGAGAATGCAGTCAGTTGCCAATGGATCAGTGAAAGTCTCCCTCATTATTTCGAGGAGCTGCAATGTTGAAGTCGGCCCCTGGACCACTGGCCCTCTGACTTGACACAGTGGATCCTGTGGTTTTGGAAAAGGTCACTGTTTAGAAAATAAAGGTTAAGACTTTTAACTGGCTGTGTTAGGAGTAGGAGGGCAACCACAGTCCAGGGAGGCCTGAACCTGAGAGGAAAAAGAAAAAAATCAGTACATTTGTCAAACTGAGAAAAGAAATGTGGATGAGAGGGAATGGAGTGACAAAGAAAAGGAGCACACTGTGGTGGATGGACACGTGGGTAAGTGAGGAAACAGAAAATCAGCTCAGCAGCTCCTGCCCTCTCGTGCCCCACAAAAAAGACAGGTTTTATCTGGAGCAAAAGGAACTCTGGTGGCTACAGCATCTGAACATCCCATTGCCCCGAGACCCACTTTGTCTTGACCCCTGCTTCTCCACGGAGAGCACTCAAGTCCGAACCGAACCCTTCTCTTCTGTGTCAGTTGTAACTTTGCCACCATGTGAGCGAGCTCACATCATCTGCCACCAGGCAAGAGCCTGCTGCCTCCCTTCCAGCCCTGCAGTTCTGTCTCTTTCTCAGAGTGAGCTAAAGCCAGGTTCTCCTGCCGTGCCAGGGAGAAGCATGGAGGAAAAATCAGCCTGTGTGACTGACTGGGGGGGCGGCCAGCTCAGAGAAAGGGCTCCACTTCTGACTTCCTTTCTTGCTTCCGTCTGTTTTATGTTCATACTGCTGCCTGTGATGCATGGTCTCACACACACACACACACACACACACAACTATATGTACAGATTTATATGTAGCCTTCTATATTTTTCTAATTATTGTCTTAACAGTCTTCTTTTTTTTTCCTGTGGTACTGAGACTGAAACCTAGGGCCTGGCACGTGCTAGGCAAGTGCTCTTCCACTGAGCTGCATCCAAGCCCCAAATCTTAGAAAACTTGTTAAAAAGTTGACAAAAACTTAAAACAATAAGATAAAGATACAAAGTTAATGAAGACAACTTTGATAAGAAGTTGTCACAGTGCATGTTTAGGAGAAGGAATTTAGGGATTCTATTCTCTTCCTATAGACTTCTGTCTACGTGTGTTTCTCCAAGGAATAGGTTTTGTTCATTGTTTTTGAATATACAGCAGTGCATTTAGGAAGAACTCTAATTCTAACTCTACTTTATGGGCTACAGACTTCCTTTAGCCTCAACCCACAGATTTCTGCCAGAGACAGGTGGATTTCTTGTCTATCAAATTGTGCCCAGGATTATGCTGATGCCACCCCAAGTAGGACAGTACATGGAATATGTCAGCACCAAAAATCCCTTTGTCATCCGTGATTGAAGCAGACGCTAAACAATGCAATCAACTAAGGATTTGTGGACTTTACACTTGTGTAGTCAGAAACAATTAGGTTTTACATAGTCATAATCACTTAAAGAGAATGGTATGTTTTTCTTTAAGCTTTTCCATTTTAAAACACTAAGTGTGAGTTCTCAAGAAAGTATATTTCAAAAGTCAACCAAAGCTTAAAAGCAGTTGTTTACAAAAATATACATAAAGCTTTTTAAATCATTAAATTTTTATTGAAATGTCATTTTTGTACATAATATTTGCCAATTTGAGGACTTTTACAGATGTGTACAGTTATGTAAGCACCCCCACAATGGTGATACATAATATTCCCGTCACTTTAAAATGTCTCCTTATGTCCTTTTGCAGTCAATCTTCTCCTCCAGAGTATTAGCCATTGGCAGCCACTGATAATGGCTTTCCGACATTACAGTTTTGCTTTTTCCAGGATGTCATATAAATGTAGACTTGCAGTATACATGCAATCATTTGCATCTGGCTTTTTTTTTTTTACTTAGTATAATTCTTTTGAGATTCATTCATGTTGTTGTTTACAATAATTTTAGGGTTGAATATAGCTTTGGTTGTGGTATTCAAGGGCAAGAGGACATTGACATTATTTGTAAGTTCTGTTTAATCATACAGATTTTTTTTCTACCAGCAAAGTTTGAAGTGCATCCAGGTCATTAGAGGGCAGATATGTATTTGTGCCGCCATTTACACTGTCCTTATCCACTTGCTTTTTCTCCTGTAAGGAGTGAGAGAGAAGCTCTATAAGTGCGATACATTTCCTCATGTGCCAGTGCTCCATTGTGCTGGGTACACACTGCCTCCTTTGATGTTAAATGTAGTCTTGTGACCTGTTTGGCTAATAAAATGTAAATGGAAGTACTGCCTATTCTTTCCAGAGAGACTCTTGAAAGGCATCTCTCCTCTTTTTCTACAGGAGTAATTACAGGAGTGTTTGTGAAGGTAGGTCCTGAGTCCAGGAGTGAGTCCTTCTAGCAAAGGGCTGTGCCAACTGGTGTTGCACGTGAGACACAAGCCAGAAGTAACACCCCTTAGGCACAGGGACTTTAGGGTTGACTATGATTGATGCATACTGTATCTTATTCCATCCAACTGAAAGAGGAACCAAGTAAAATGACAATATGAGTGAAATTGCTCTTCTCCAGAAGATAACTTACTTTTCTTTCTTACTCCACAGCTCCAAAATAGACTTCTTATTTTAGGATCATCTGATTGAAATTTGCATTTAAAGTTAAATGCATTTGTTAAACATTTGGTGAAATTTGTTTGACCTCTGACAGAGACTGTCATTTTTCAAAGGGATTATGTCCTTTCTACAAGGCATTAATTTTAGAGGGTAATGGACACATATTAATTCTTTCAGAGAGGAATATAACTATTAGCAATGTCCAGCCCTTTGGCCTAGGCTTCTTAGGGCTCATTAATATCTGTGATGTGCTCTTGTTCATGGACACAGCTGGGTTACATCTTTCAGCTCCTCTGCATGTGGACAGGGCTATGGGACTAGTTGTTGCCAATGACAGTGGTAGAAGCACTGTGAGTCATTTTTAAGCCAAGGCAATATAAGCAGGTGTTTCCTCATATACTCTCTCTTCCCTTGTTTAAATGACTGAATGGACAGGAAGACAAGGCCCTAGAAGAAACCAGGGCAAAACAAGGAAAGGAACCTAAGTCTCTGAATGGCAGCATGGAAGCTCACCCACTCACTTTCTGTTCCATCAGCCTCCATTGAGTCCCCTAGAGCAAGAAATAGGCCTTTAGTCCTTAAGCTCCTGAGATTTTGAATTTGTTTTACAGCAGCTGATGTTATTTACCTTGAATAATACAGAAACTAATGCCTTAACACTACCACAGCATTACAATTTAAAAGTACCATCCATTCCTTTTTTCAATCTAATCCTCACAGTCCTGTAAATCCTACTTCATTCATGAAGAAATCAAGCTTATATGACTCACCAAAGCAGTGCATGTGATAAAAAGCAAGAGTTGAAACTCATTTTCTAACTTAAATCTAGGGCTCTCACCACACTACGTAATAGTAATTAGAGGCTGCAATCTCTTGACGATGTATTGTGTCAGATTTAGCAAATACATACGTATATATTTGTTACAGAGGATTGGCTTACACAAATGCAGGGTTTGGTTACACCATCTCTTTGGTTGTAGCCCCAGGTATGACTTCACACCCACAGGGCAGATGAACAGATCACAAGTATGAGCTTCAATGTGTGGCCTCTGCTTCTTTTTGTTTTTCTTATCTCCTCAGAATCTCCCCTGTGACCCACCCTCAGGGACATTAGTGAGAAAGGAAATGGAGCTCAGCCTAGTCAATTATCATGTTAGAAAGCCCCCACAGTAGTTTTTAAGATGTCACTTTCTTAGAACGTTGAACAGTTTTGCAAATACTGAGCAGTTTGTGAATCTAATGATTCTTGATCTGAGCATTTCACTTTGAGGCAAAAACTGCTGAACAGATTGGTTCATCAGAACTGTTTTCAGCCTCCATTTTTAGATGCACTTTTGGTTGTGCTCAAGCCATCCCTGGTAGATAATTCACTTTTTAAAAACTTTTTCTCAGGGAAGATGCTGACACTGTTCATACCCAGTTTTCAATAGCTAAAAGTCTATTTCTGCAGGGCATGTCTACTTTTTAACCATCTTCCCCCTTTGGTGACCACAGGCACCAACCCCAGAAGCCCACAGGGGTGGGCTTTGAGAAACAGAAACACAACTGGCAACAGTGTTTCCCAGAGTTGAGCAGTGCCCTGGAGTTATGTGAGATGATTTTAGGCAATATGTGGGCATGAATATTCTAATACATGTGTCCTTCTAATGGGCATTAAAAACATTTTGAGTTATAACAAAACAAGAGTGCTATTTAAGGTTTTTAAAGTGAATATGATTATTTTTAAAGTAAATATTTTAAATATCACTAAGTAAATAATAGTGTATTGGTGTTAGACTATTAAATAAATACCATTCAAGTGGTTCACCAACATGTCAAAAATTGTGAAGGTAGAATTAACTATTTGAGCAAATATCCCATGGAAAAGAGTTTAAAATGTGATGGTTAGGACAGTGCAGTAAGAATCCTTAGTTCTATGAAACATCTAGAATTCTTTCCTCTGAACATGATCTCCAACCCTGTCTCTAGCTACTTCCTATATGGAGCTGAAGTTTTTATGATCCTATGTAGTAATCTCATTTAGGCTCTGATGATATCACTTGTTCTGGTTTATACCTGACTAAACAGGGTTGCCCAGACACCAGCTCAGCCCAGAACTCATTCATGACAGCAGCCACACCTGGAAATTTCAGAGGCCATAGAACCAGTGACTATATGGTGTCTTCCCAAAAGTTAGGGAGAAAAAGCAGGGTGTGCTCACTCACTTGGACCCCACACTTCTCCCTTGTACATGCAAAATTCAAATTCTCTTCTCTAAATTTCCTAGCCAGCTCTTGAAAATTGATATTTCTTTGTTGTAGGGCTGTGAGTATCAAGAGTTTGAAACACCGAAAAGGATTCCTTCCAAAAAAGGTATGGGCCCTTTGAGATTGGCCCTGCTGTTGATGTACATGAAAGACAGCTTTGGCTGGTTGGCTTTAGGGGAGGTGGAAAACAGGTTCTCAGTAATGTTCAGTTCTGTGATTCAGAGTCCTCTGGGTCACTGTTCATATGTTTCTATTCCTTTGTCTTTAGTGTCTTGCCTTATGGGAAGTTTGAGGTACAAAATATATGGGTACATCTAGAGTTTTCTGCACCTGCTCCCACAGCCTGGTCATACTGCAGATGTAGTCCCTTCCAATCTAGTGAAGAGCTTTGATGATGAATCAGCCATATCTCTACATGGCTGTTCTTTTTGTTATTATTGATGCCACCACAGTTGTGCCCAGAGTTTGGCCTTCTTGATTAATTCCAGGAGAAGATGGTCATTGCTCACAAGTTGGGTCCTATCTCATTTCTAAAACAAACCAATTGCTTGTAAATAATTATTGTAGAAAGTAGTCAAGAAGCAATTAGTCAAGATGTTTTTGACTAAATTTCTTGAATGTATTATGGTGTCTGTGTGTGTGTATGTAAGGGGTGTGTGCGTATGTGTGTGCGTGTGTGCACATGTGTAGGAGAGAGTAAGTAGGTAGCAAAGTGACTGCAGACTTGGCTATAGTATACTGACACATAGACTTTATGACAGACCTGAAAAAGGAAGTGCCTAGGAAGAGAAAATTTAATCTCCCAAAGTTTATTGTGGATCTAAATCTTGTGATCATGTGGATCTTTGCAAAGATTTTCAGATTTAAAAGGTCTAATAGTTACTAGTGCCAAAACTTTGCTGGAACAAGTATGCAACTTATTATGAACCAGTTCCTGGCTTTCCCCAGCTCTGGGCTCATCCTGAAACCCATGGCTATAGCTCCCTGAATCTTCCTCAGTTCCATCCCTACCCCTCAAACAAGAGCAAGAACCAGACATCAAACTGTGCAAAAATATGATCCAGGTTCATTCCTCACCCAGTTTACAAGTCCTGTCTATGAGCAATTTGTCAGTGACAAATCATGAGGAACATTAAAGGTAGTATTGGCAGACATTTGGTTCCAGGTTTCTGCATCTCAGCCTTCGGATCATAAAGGAGACTCACCTTTCAGTTCCAATTCTTTTGGAATGATAAAGTAATGATCAGAACCCAGAGGTAAGCATAATCTGTACCACATGAAATTTAGAATAGGCTTACATGTAAATTCCAGGTCATCTAATTCAACACTTTACAAAATCCATATAGAGATCCTTTGAAATTATGTATACATACTTATAAGAGAGCATGTACTCTTTGGACATAAATTTGTGCTTTGTACTATTGATAAAGTTCTTACAAACTTAGTCAAACCCTCCTGTAAGGATTGATACTAAAGAAAGATCTATAAGACTCACCACCAAAGCATCATCACTCACCTCACAAAATTCTGCAGCAAGCATATGAAACAAGTCTCTCTTCCCAAGGTGCATTGCTAAGGAGCTACTTTTCTTTAAAGCTAACACCAAGTATCTCTGGGCATTTGGTTAATTGAAAACATTTGGGCTTTACATGATTAGGCTAATAATATTTAGAACCAAGTGAACTCATTAGTGTATTTAATTCCTGTGGACCATTTGAAAAGTAACCACAAGGACAAGCAGCATTTTCAGATGGCAGAGGAGTTTCAAAAACAATGCCACAAAGGGAGTTATTTGAAGTACACAATCAATTCTGGATTTACAAACCCACACATCCCAAGAGTTACTCATTTGGGATAGAATATCTTTATTTCTGTGAGATTTTGATCTAGAAATCAGTTTGCAAAAATTGTCCAATAGATGGAATATTTCCATTTGTATTTGAATCGTCAATATATAATGGTTAAAATTACATACAAAATTAAAAATTAGTTTTGATAAATCATCTTTAATGAAGATTATATCATTCTCTTTTGCTTATGATTATGAAAATCCATTTTACAATGTGCCTTTCCATCAAAGGTTTAAATATTTGTTTTCACTAATTTTCAGATCTATTTTATTACAAAAGCTATTAAATCTGTAGCTATTGTTCATTTTAGGAGGTGTTGATTCTGATTCATGTATAAAACATTTTTGAAAGTGTTATGTGGCAACAGATTTTTAGTATCTTTAGAAATTGTTTTACTAGAAAAAGAATTATCTCTTGTCCCTCTCATTACTCTTCATCCTGCATGCCAAGAAGCTAGTGATTTCCTATTGGCTTCCTTTAATGCATAATTTGCTAGTAAAATTCTGAGCTCAAACAACATTTCTTAGCTTTGGATTTTTCCATTGCTCCCTGGTTAGTACTTTACAAATTTAAGGCAAAATAGGGAGAAATTGAGAAATTGAAATGCTTGAATGTTTTTGTCTATCTCTTAAGTTTTAAAATCCTGTATTAAAGAAGGAACACTTTGCAAGCCGTGGTCATGTCTTATTCATATTTTTATTCTCATATACAAGTACAGAGCCTGATACAATTCACAGCTCAGATTTGTATCAGATTACTTTCCCCTATGCATTTGCAAGACTTTCTCTCAAGTCAGTCCAAGATATTATCTGTGGTACTGATAAGGAAGGAATGCAAAGAGAAAGAAAAAGTCATTGTTCCTTTTTTATCTTCAGTTATCAACATAAAATTTTTGCATTGCTTTCAAAGCTAGGCTTTATTAAGAGTGAAACTATTTTCTAGGAAGTTTCTCTATGCCTTTGGTAAGGGTGTGGAAGGTAACTAATGGCACTGGCCTACAAGACTGCCATTTGTTTGCTTTGGCAGCTCAGAGAGTCCCATTAGCTGCCCAAGCAACATTGGGCAAGGGGTTGGCTGTAGGTTGTAGCCAGATTTTGAGGTAATCATCTGCACCAAAGCTGAAGAGCCAAGACAAAAAGGAGAGTCATTCATGGGGTGTCATGTATGAAAAGAAATATCTATATTTATATATCTTTATAGATATTGATAAGTATCTAGATTTTGATAATTTTGATCTCTAACAAATTGTTGCATTTTCTTACCTTTGTTGGTTGCTGATTTGAATATGTGAACATCCAAAATAATAAATTCAGGGCCTGGGATTTAGCTCAGTGGTTCCAGTGCCTGCCTCACAAGCTCAAGGTCCTGAGTTCGATCCCCAGTACCAAAAAAAAAAAAAAGACCCAAAGTAATGAATGCTGTATATTAACAATGTCTCTCCTTTTCTTTTCATTGATGACATAAGAAATAATAAAGATGAGAATATAGATATAACTGTAGTGATAGAGACAGATACAGATATAGACAATATGTTTGGGCCTGATGGGTAGAGCCAGGGAGAAAAGAGATGCTCAATTTGTGATCTACTTAACATTTTCAAAATGTGTTTAATTACAATAATGAAACACTTGCTGTTATGTTCAATATTATGTGTCAACTGGACTGTGGTAAAGAACACCCAGATAGCTAGTAAAATATTATTTCTGGGTGCATCTGCCAGTGTTTCTGAAGGAGATTAGCACTGGAATCAGAAGATCCACCCTCCGACGTGTGCGTGGGCATTACTCCTCTCTCTGAACTGAAACATCAACTTCTCCTGACTTTCAGAAGTACTAGTTCTCAGGCCTTCTAACTCTGAGTCTTACACAGCACCCACCCCTAACCACTCACCCCCTGCTAATCTCTGCCTGACTTTCAGACTCAGACTGAGTTATAGCAGCTGCTTTCTAGCCTCAGATGACCGGGGGGGGGGTGTAGAAGGGGCGCTTCTCAGCCTCCATAATCATGGGAGTCAAGTCTAATAAATCCCCTCATGTATCTCTATATATCCTGAAGAGACGAGAGGAGAGGAAAGGAAAAGAGAGGGAAGAGGAGGGGAGGGGAGAGATGGTCACTAGGGCAGGTGGGGACACCTGGAAACTGGGGGACTAGGACAGAATAAAGGGAAATACACTGAGATGAGCCTTGCCTTCGTCAAATGCTTGCAATTTAATTGTCCTCATCATTGTTGTTTATAAGATCATATCTAGTATCAAGAAAGCATACTTAAAATAAATAAAATTTCACTTTTTGTTGTGTCCTCCAAGGCCTCCTGCAGTCTGGCCCCTTCCTGATCATGTTTTCATTCCACTCCCGCTCACCGCACTCCATCTACATCACATTCCTTCACACACCCTGAGATCAGGCCAGGCAAACACCTTTGTCCTTGCTATACTCTTTCCTTGCGAAATTCGGCTTCCAGTTTTCCGCATTGTTTTTTTTTTTCCTTCCTGCAGCTAAAATTTCATTTCTGGTGTCTTGTCCTTGGAGAAGCCTTCCAGGCCATTCGATCCAGCCCCTTCCAATCAAAGTAGCCTGCTTTTCACCTGATTGCTCTTACTATTTTGATTTTAATTTTTTTTATAACACCTAGGGCTATCTGACATTATTTTTCCTTTGTGTTTGTCCATAATGTGGTTTTTGTCTACCTCATTTATTATTCTTTCTTCATCACCAATAACATCTTTGTTGAATAAATGAATTCATGAATGAATATGTGATAGTACTTTATATTTTGCAAAGTGATTTATAGAGTTATCAACATTCATTTTATTATTTATTCTTGCAACAAGTTTGTGAGGTAAATGTTGCTATTTTATTTATTTTGTACAGGAGGAAGCTGAGCCTCAGAAAAGTAGATATCTTGTCCAACGTCGTGGATAATAAATACAATGTTAGAGTTTGGACTCAGATCTTTAAAAAATACATATATGTGTGTCATATATAGAGATATAAATATAGATACAGTGCATATTATGCGCCAAGAGTTAAGCTTGCAAGTCACTGAGAAGACTTTCAGCAGAGGACTGATAGGATAATTTTGACTTTGGAGTATGAGAAATGACTTCTGTTTTGTTCCCAGTACTTCTTTCAAATGTGTTCTGCCAAATCTTTCTTCCTGAACATTTGATAATATCTCTAGAAGATTCTGCAGGCTTCTAGTCACTCTCAACTCTAAGAGCAGTCATGTTCTGGCAATTGATTCATTTACAAATATTAATGAGCCCAACAGTGTCTAAATTAAAACCTCAGTCTTGCATTTGATCCATATCTTCTTCTGATCCCCCAGTGCAGCACTGATCTGGAGGTGGAATACTGCAATTAAGAGTCTGCTTTATCATTTGTGCTTCTTGTTCCTTCAGAATAGGATTTGATGGAGAGAGATATTAAAGGAAAAGAAGAAAATGTTATTTTTAAGGTACATTTTCAGGCTTATCTAGAAGGCTTTGCAAGATTTCTCTACTGCACACTTCTCTGAACTGGGTGACACATTCTAGAGATTTCCCTTTTGTGACACATCTCTAGCTCCTGCCACCAAAAGCAAGCCTCTAGTCTCTTAAAGACAGTGAACTCTAATTCCTTTCTATGGCATATATTTTCCCACAGAACTATCTTTATCCTTTATCCTTATAACACATATTGCTTAGGCTGGCCCACTATTTCCTCTCCTCTCCCCCTTCTTAATTGTCTTCAGATTGCTTGAGAAAGGCAACCATGTCCTCTGTCTTCACCCATGTTGGCAAACTTCTGAGGCTGAAAATCAAGTTCTCTCAGCATCTCTCAATTGTACTCTACATTGGGTCCCAGGGATGGGCCTTGCCATTAACATAGCTCAGTAAATATCATGCTGGAAAGTGAGATGTCAGATTTTTTTCTTTTATTTTGCATATCCCTTGGTTTGAGGGGACAGTTCCCCCTCTTCACCCTGTGAGAAAGAGAGGAGAAAAGCCTGTGCACTCTCCTCTTTCTCCCCAGGCCTCATTGTTTCTTTCTTCCTTGATAACTCAGTGAGCTCCAGTGTTCTGTAATGCATGGGAGCTGGAGGGATTGGCATGAGAGATGAAGGACCTACATGACCACCTCTCAGAAAGCCCTGGGAGGAGATGACTGATAGCTCTGGGGTTCTTCAGAGTGACCTTATGGTTCTCAGCAATGGGTCTTCAAACAAAGTTCCAAGACAAGAATGGAATCTCCTTTGTACAGCATATTTCATCTTGCGGTGTAAACATTACCATGACAACACCATAAAGAACTGACTAGAAGAAGATGAGATTAGAGCTAGGGATCCCAGATAGCCATCCAGGTGAGAAAGAAGTGGTGTTTGCACTAAAGTAGTCATCATAGGAACAGAGAGAAAGTGATAGATCTGTGAACTCTTTATTCAGGTTCAGGGCTTGGTGGGTGGTTACCCTCACACAGACAAGACACTGAGAAGGAAAAGAAGAGTTAGAGATAAAGTAGTGAGTTGTCTTGCCCGTGTTGATTTTGGTGTCTGTGTAAAGGTTTTGGTAGAGATGCTGAGTGCACGGTCACATAGAGATCATGAGGCTCCAAGAACAGTCTGGCTTGGAACTTTAGATGGGAGAGTTCTTGGAAGTAGGCAGCTACTGATGGATGCCTTAGGAGTACAGGGGGTACCGGGGGAGTGCTTAAAAGGAGAAGGGAAGTGAGCCAGACAGCCTCAAGAAACACCAGACTTAAGGATAGGTGTGTTGGCACAGGAGATGGGAGGGCAGAAATGTGGAAAGGGAATGTTTCCGAAGGAAAATTAAAAAGTGATCATTCTCCAGCCATAGGCCCTTTTGTGTGAGTATCACTAATTGATTTAAATTATTCTACTTCTACTTCTTTCCCTTGTCCTGTTCTCTTCATCTGCCTTCTAAAGTTAACTCACAAATGAAAGCATTCATCTCCTTGTTCTGGGGATTCCACAGCTTCTCCAAACCAAAAGTCCTTCACAAAGTCTTCCAAGATGATACCTAACTGGAGGAATGCTCTTCCCATTCCTCAGGCAGGTGGCCAGCTCCTCCCTTGAGGAGGTAGGACACGTGGGTTCTGCTTTGGAGTTCAGCCTCTCCTCACCTCATTGTCTGCAGCTGGCATTTTATGGCAGGGGATTTGCTGTCTCTTCTTCAGCACCCTGAACTCAGATGTTCCAAAAGGCAATGCCTTCCATTCCCTTCATCTTTAACAAGCAAATGGAATTTAGTGGACCTGTGAAGTTCTTCTCATTGCTGGAAAATAGCTCTATGTTACTGCCATGAAAGGAGGAAAGTCACCAGGTGTAACAGGCAATAGCTTGTCATTAGTTACTAATGCTCCTCTTCAGAGGTGATAATTACAAATGCCCTTGGAAATCTTCAAGTAGAAAAGAGGCTTCTGTTGTTATCACTGGGGTTTTTTTTTTTGGTGAGACAAAGAAATGGAGAGAAGAATCATAAAAATGACCAAAAAAATCTTGAGTTGTCCTTCAAACCAAAGCAAAACAAGAATCAAATATGTGAAGCTTGATTTCTTATGAAAGCATCAGATGAATTAATCACCTACTTTCAGCTGTCCATGCTTAAAACAAAGTGAATATTTTACCTTTTCCTGCGCACTTGCATCTCCAGCTCCCAGAGTGTATATCGAAACCCACATCTGCTTTTGCTTCCTAGATTTTTTGAAGTAGAGTGCCATTTGCAACACTGACTTTCATGCTATCTTGTGGGCAGGCTTTTGATTCCATGCCCTATGTCACTTTGCCAAAGTCATGGAGGAAGTTGGTGGGAAGCCAGGGACAGTGTACACAGCTCCAATCTTCTGGCCCATCCAGTGAGCTGCAGGCTCAGGTCTGGCTTCTCTTCTCCTTACAAGGGCTCCTGACTTGGATGGAGAGGAATTTTTCTCTTTCAGATAAAACATGTAGACCATCCCTTAAAAATCTCCTGCAAATATGTGCAACGTCAGCATGCCCATCGATGTAGGGGCATTGCATGTAATTTCTTAAGAGCTGCTTTCAGAAATAGCTATGTAATCCAAATATTGTAAAAAACAATCACAATTGATAATAATAAAATGCTCATCTTTGTGGATTGATGAAAAATTTTAAGGTACAAAGCTACTTCCTTTATGTAAATTGAGTACACTGAAAAAGCCTACAACACAGGCAATATGATCATAACTACAGGGTAAGGGAACAGGAAACATTTGTAAACTGCTGTCTGTCACCAGGAAAAGTGTCTTTGACTGGACATTAGTATTGAAAGTGTAGCAAAAGTTTCATTATTTACTGGGCGCTCACTGTATGCCACACACAGTGGTTCTCTGCCTCTCCTCATGATTGCAAGAGTGAGGTGAAACTATTAATAACATCACGTTAAAGACAAAGAAACTGAGTCTGAGGCAGATTGGATAATTCAATCATTAAGTCACCCAACTCACAAGAAAGCAGCTGAATCCATCGAACTTGTGTTTAGAGGGTTTTCCCCAACCAGGACTGATAGCAATCAAAATCAAAGTTTCTCATATGTTGTCTTTTAGTGGAGAAGCTGTCAGGAGTAAAGCATAATTTGCAACAAAGTTTCTTCTTCACAAAGTATGAAAATACTGGGAAAGTTATAACAAATATTGCATATTTTAGAACAAATATTGCATATTTATGACATTACCAAAACATTTTAGCATTTATTATGAAAAAGTCCCTATCATACATTAGTTTCCTTTTTAGTTTTTTCAATTATTTATTTATTTATTTGTTTTTTTGGTACCAGGGATCCTTTTTAGTTTTAATAAAAATGATAGAAAAATATTAATTTAGAGTCTTGTAGCATCTCAAGCAAATTTTTCTCAACACAGAATTTCTGTGATACTAAACACTGTTAGCCTCTGAGATTAATTCATCTGCACTTAATTTCTTTCTCCTACAGGTTTAGATGTATAGGTAAAATGAAGAAAAATGAAAAGAATCAGCTACGCTTTTACCATTAGCCTCTATCATCCACTAAACTAACTTTCTCCCCTGCACATTCCTTATGATAGAAATTATTTTAATAGCCCATTTTTAAATGTCTGAGATCCTATCACTTTATTAGCAGAACTTGTGCGCAATGACTCTATAAAGTCTTTGGGACAGGACTTAGTCCTTTAACCTTGTTTATGGGCTGCCAGGTGCTACAGCTGCTGTTGCTGGCTGCCCTGTAGTCACTGGCTCAGCGGGCATAATGGTTCTTCTCTCCCAGCAATGGCACTGTCCCCATCATGTTCCTTTCATAATCAGTGACAAACTGGGGAACAGGCTGCTTCTCAGAGTTCTTTACCCCCCACAGAAGCTAAATCATCACTTGTAATAAGGTGAAACATTATAGCAATTATAGAAGAAAGTGCCATGGAGATAATATGATTAATGTAAATATAATGTACAGATTATGGCATAGACATTCACTACATGGGCCCTGTGAATCCTCAGAGTTATTCACTGGGCCACATTTTATTTTCACATGACCACCACTTATGGCCAGAAGTGTTCTATCCCAGAATCCTGGCCAGCACAGGAACAGAGAGTAGTTTCTTGACTCACTCTAAGGCCAGCCTCCCCCTCTGTCCTGGAGTCATCTTCTCCAGGATGACTGACCACAGAAATGCTCATTCTTTTCAGGAAATAGCCCACCCTGTCCACAGGTGTGATCCACACTGGAAACTCAAGAAAATTCCACAATCACTCCATCTTTATATTACCAAAGCCCGGAGTATTCAATTTTAGTGACATTATTTGTGGAAGCACAACAATTCAATCCAGGAGGAACTGCACTAAAACTTCCTGATTCCTTTCCAAGCATTCTGTTATCACAATGAGGATGAATGGATCACAGCTTCTTCATCACAGTTCTGCTCCCAGTGCAAACAAGTGCTCACAACGGAAATCAGGAAACTAAAAGCACAGTGATAGAACAGTGAGTCCTTAGAACAACTATGCCAAGTACAGGGTAAGCACATTTCTATAAGGATAGACCACAGGTGCCACGATGGTTCCACAACATTATATGTAAAGAAGCTGAAAAACATCTGTTGTCCAGGGACACCATGGCTATTGTAGCTCAGATAGTTACACTTTTTTCATATGTTGGTGGTGAAACTGGTATAAATGAATCTGATATGCTCCCAGTAGCATATAATATAGCATGTAGATTAAGTATATAATACTTCAAATTAATAACTAGGTTAATAATTATGCTAATAACTATGTTACTGGTTTATGTGTTTTCTATACTATACTTTTTATCGTTATTTTAAAGTGTACACTTACAAAAAAGAGTTTACTCTGAGAATCTGCTATTGTACATCTGAGCAGTCTCACACATCTCATTTATCATGTCTCTAGAATGCATCATTTTCTCTTTTGCTTGCTTTAATTTCATATTGTTGTTTTTTTCATCATGGCCCTAGGAGGAATAGGCTAAGCTGTCTATATCTACTACATTGTTTAGGTGTGTAGTAAGCTATACAATGCATAACCTCTGATGTACAAAATTGCCTCACGATACATTTCTCAGGTGTCCCCATTGTTAAATGAGGTGTTATTGTTATTAGCCTGTACAAATTAATCTAAGTTTAGAAACTTGTTTGTCTTTGCAAGAGGTATAAGATGTAACACACATTTTCTGCCCCTTAATTCACCCCCATCCAACCCTTCCTCTAAAAGTTGAATTTACCTCCCTGAGGAATCTGCTCATGTGTGTTTTACTACAAGGGGACAATAGACTTTACAGGTCATTTTAAGATTCCACCTTTTAGAATCAGAAGGCACAAAAGTGCTTAAAACTTTTAGAAGGAGTGCAAAAGCTAAGTGCTTTTCCAGAAGCACTGGTTTCTCTCCCACTAGATCCCACCTGCAGCCTAAGTAAATATCTCTTCTTGTGTTTCTACACCATCACTTGAAGAATATACTGGATGCCAGATGCATCTGGGAAGCCATGTGCACGTCTCCTGGGGTAGCGCCTAAGGTGTTACATGCTGCTCTGTCTGTGGGCTACTGTGCTGCAAGACAGCACAGGTGGTACATCTCATGAGGAGGGGCTGGTGAGAGATCCCCAGGCTCCGGTTAACCACCATGTAGTTATACCAAACTGGTGCTCAGTACCCAAAAGGGTTCAGTGGAGCACACATTTTTCTGTCAATGTTACTATAATAGAAAGCGGACAATGTCTGTAACCAAATGTTTGCATTATGTGATAGGACTAATAATATTACCTACCTCAGACATTTGTTAAAAGGGAAAAATAGTATGATATATGGGAAAATGCTTCTTATTGTAAAAATGCTATACCAACTTTTAAGTCCTCAATGACCAAAAAGTTCCATTCTGGGAGAACATTTGTAAGTTGGATTTGTTCATATTCAACAAAGTGAGTTTTATAAGGTATATCTGTGAAAATTTGGAATTCAAATGTTTGTAAGTTGGGGACTTACTGTATAATTGTTATCTTCTATGATAAGAAATTATGGGCTTATTCTCATTCACTCTTTTAAGTACTAAACTACTGTGAATATAAAAACATCATGAAATTTTATTCTCTGCCATGATTTCTTAGGCTATTACTTATATTTCCTGAGTGTAATTTTCCTTTCATTTTGAAAGCACTTAAAATGGAAAACCTGCTGACTGAATATCAATGCTGTTGGCAGGAATTGCTTTGTTTTTCTAAGAACAAAAGTTTATCATACCTTAAGATCATCTCTAAAATGTCTTGATTCTGTAATGATTGTGTTGTTTTTGAAACATTCCCTGAGACTGTGCTATATCCAGGACTCACATCGACTGTTGCTTTGAAACTGTATATTTGATCAAAAATATTTGGGGGAATAACTGAGCAGTAAGTATCATTTTAAAATCGGCATGGTGTCTGAATTCGTGACCTGGCCCCAGATCTGACACTTAAACTGAAGGCTCAACTGTGGGAACTTGTTCTATTGAATGATTTCATTGTTATTGAACACAATGAACATGATGGCCCTGAAAATTCAAGCATCTTCCCAGAGCTATCTCTTTGGATCACTGCCTTATTTTTCTAACTGAAGTGTCTAAGATTTCTTCTTTGCTATTTATGAAGTCTGAGATTTCGCAAAGGTCAGCCTCCAAGCTTTCTTCAAATCTGTTTTCACATTAAATGGATCTTGGTCAACACTACTGTTAGGTCCTGTAAGGAGGAGTTGGGACATGATGGCTCTTCTGAGAGTTCCATCTAATTGTGGAGACCTGCCAACACACGATTAGGAGACCTTGAGGGCTTCCTGGTCTGGCTGGCTATGAAGTTAAACTGCCTCTTGGCTGGACACTAATTATATCTGCAATGCGGATATACCATGCTGTGCTCTGAACATCACTGGGGTGGCAGAACAAAAGCCTATATCTTGGGCATGTGAAGGATGATGGCTATTGTTTTGGCTCCTCTCCATATAATAATTTGGGACCCAGGCTGTCGTATCTTGTGGTGCCACCATATCGTCATGTAGTTTCTAGGGTTGCTGTGGCAGGAAAAAAAGAGTGAAGGTGCTCTAGCTCTCAAATGCCTCATCATGGAAGTGATGATACAAGTCACTTATGCCCACAAATCACTGGCCAGAATTAGCCATATACTAGCTGGCTGGAAAATGTAGGGAAGAACCTGGAGTGTGTAGTCATCATTGCATGTGTGTTCTTTTGCTTCCAATCAAGTTCTGCTCCAGAGGCTTGGCTCATGATTTTGCTTCCACTTTGCTAAGAAAAACCAAGTGACTGTGATAATCATTTCCTCCTTTCTCTTACCTGCCTTTTCTTATTCTTACACAGACATCTTGAAGAAGTAGTTCTCATTTCAAGATTTATTCTGCCATTATGCTCTCCATTCTTTGACATTTTGCTACCTCCAAGTGTAACTTTAATTTTAGAATTATCTTTTCTCACTCCAATACCTCCAAATGTCATAGCACATATTTGTGATAAAAATACAAATGTAGGAGTACAAGAATTACATTAACCTTGATTGTTGAAATCATTATTTAATTTTGAGTTCCCATTTTGTCAGACTCATAAAAATCTTCGCCTTCTTTGGGTTCGCTCTCACTAAATGAGGCACACACTGACTCTAACATTTGGCCCACAAGGATGATCTATTTTTGGAGAAAGCGCTTTCTTCTGAGAGGGCCCCTGTCCAGTATGTATTTATAGGACAAAGGGGTGGGCACAGGCTTGGCCTGCTCCTCCTCTCCCTAATTCTGCTGTGCCTGTAATCCTGGGCATCATGAACAGATGTTGCCTGCATTATTTAGGTTTCTCTCCACCTTCTTGGCTGAAATTCTCCACCCTTACTCTGAACATCTACAGGCATTTATCTGTGCCTCTATCCACAGCATTTATCACCCTGTGAATTACGATTCCGTTGATGTTCCTCCTTTTGGGTGACACCTATATCTTTCTCATCTCTATATTTACCTCCTAAGGTAGCGCATGGTAAGTAAGTGCTCCCATAAATATTTGAAGAGGAACTGTGTAAGATGTCTTTGACAGTGGGGTTTGCTTTATAATATTCTAGGGGAAAATCTGCAGAGGTAGAGGGGATATTTGAAACAAGCTTGGTGAGTCTTGATAACTGATAAAGCTGGGTGATAGGCACGAGGTGCTCATGAGACTCCCCTCTCTACTCTTCTGTGTGTGTTTGAAAGTTTTCATTAAAAACAAAGTCAAATGTCTTATTTTTTTAAATGTTCAATAAAATAGTCACTTTTAAGGATAAGTTTTCCATTTCAAACAGGTAAGGAGAAGAGTTCATTCTAAGAGGTTAATTTGAGAATAATGAAACAATGGAGTCCAAGAGTATCCTCAACCCATAGCTCTTTAAGAACTGTGAATTATATACATTTTCATCCAGAGAAAACTCTCAGGGCCATTCTTAAGGAGGCAAGGGCTTGGTAGTGCTGCTGGACTCTGTAACATAGCTCTCCCAACAGGAAATGCTCTGTTTACACTGTGCTAATTTCAGATAAGTATGATTTGCTGAAATAATTTCTGGAAATCTGCATGAAATATTAATATTTCTGTGTGTTTTTATAACTTTAATAATATGCATAACCTTTGATTGTCCCACCTTTTTGTTCAACACCTTCTTTGTATGTGAAATCATTTTCTAACATAAGCTTTTTATTATATAATAATTCAAATTATAGAAAAGTTGTGAAGATAGTTCTCATATACACCACACCTAGTTTCCCCTACTTTTAACATCTTAACGTTAGCATGGTACATAGGTCATCACTAATGAACCAAAATGAATATGTTATCATTAACTCTTCTATACTTCACAGACTTGTTAGTTATTATTAACTTCTCTATATTTCATGCAGGTTTCCTTAATTTTTATTCCATGTCCTTTCCCTGTTCTGGGATCTCAACTACAATCAACCACTACATTCCATAGTCATTTGCGAAATTATTATTATTATTATTATTTTTTGGTACTGGGGATCGAACTCTGGTACTTGTGCTTGCAGGGCAGGCAGCAGAACCACTGAGCTAAATCCCCGGCCCTGTGAAATTATTTTTAAATAAACATTTTTTTTCTAACTAATAATATCAACTCAGTGTTTCCCCAGAATATTCATCTTGCCTGAGAAAAGTATGTTTCCTTGGTCTCTTTTTAATATTTTATTGATGAAAAGTCTTGACTTTGTTTTGATCATCCCTTTATGAATAGGTAATGATACTGAAATTTGGGACAGGGAAAAATAATCCCCCCACCCCCACCCCCTGCAGCCCCTCTCATCTTCCTACCTCAGAGGGCTGTCTGAGTTGGTGAGGGCTTCAAGTTTGAGCTCAGGGCTTTTCTAAATCCAGCATGATGGGTAAACCCCAGAGTGAGGTAAGTCCCATCTATTATTTGTACTGTTTTCCCTCACAAGTGTAAGTTAGTTCAGGATTTTCTGAGCAGGTTCTGCTAATGCAGAGGGAAGAATGACATGCCCTGAAGTCAAGGATGGAGATCTGGTGCTTGACAGCAGGAAATTAGGTCCTAGGTACAAAGTAAATGCCAGCAAAAATATACTGGATGGGGATAAGGAAGAAGGAAGAGTAGCTCCCAAACCAAAAGCTGCCTGCCTTTGGCCTGGGGCATACAGAGTCCTGGTACTTGTGGCAATGGCTCATACAGGGCCATGAGAAAGGTCTCCTTATCATTAGAGAAGCAGTGACAGCAAATTTGGTGATACAATAGGTGATTAAAGGTGAGCAAAAGTTTAAAAGTTGTTACGTGAAAAAATCTTACTCCTTCAAACTACTGTGTCAAGGACAAAGCTCCAGCCCAGGCCTACAAAACTGAGTGTGAACGAGACAGCCACTGCCAAATTGCATCGTTCAAAAGAACCTGCTTTATTTTCACCCAGGCTGAACACTCATGCCAAGGTCTCGGAGGCCCAACAAACTCTGAGTAAGCCAATCACACTTTCCCCATTCTAATGTCACCACACCACCTCCTTCCTTTCCACTAAAGCCCACCAACCACTTTACATATTTGATCATCTTGGGAAATGCACTGGGTTTGCTATGAGAAAACCTGGGTTGATAAAGGAGTTTGCAGCCATACAATACTTTTGCATGGTAAATTATGAAATTCTACTGAAGTACATCAGAGGGCTCCTGAAACTAGTAGGTACAGGTGCTTCAAGAGTCATCAGCTGCTTTCCTACTGGGAACAACTGCTAGTTTGGGGTGCAGAAAGAAAGCTTTGATGGAAGACCGCTGCTGGAGGAAAGAGAAACCTATAGAGCTTGTGACAGTTACCTGGGGGCTAAAAATACAAAATAGAGACTTATTGAACAAATATCCTGGTGGGAAGAGTGGTCAGAGAGTTAAGCCTAGCACATGAATGGGTTTTCCTTCAATATATTTACCTACTCCTGGGAGTTTAAAAAAACTAAGTGGGAGTCTTCTAAAAGAAGATTTGAGTTATTGGTAATCTTGACTTTCTGAGGGGACAAAAACTAAGCTTAGGATCAGTTAGCAGGAAGGGTCCCAGTGAGTATATCATGCTCTCAGGATAGGCATTGGAAATAGAGTTGCCAAAGACAATACGGAACAAGCCCCAGTTTAGTCTGAATCTCAGATAGTCAATAAATGAGTTATAAGAATAGCCTGAAAACATTTTAAAAATTATTCTTTGTCTACTTGGAATTCAGATTTAAGAAGGCATTCTATATTTATATTTGATAAATCTGGTAACCTTACTTGGTGGACTTATGGTAGGCAAAATAGTGAGACCTAATGTCCACACCTTACTCCCCACAACCTGTGCATCTATTACTTGACAAACCACGCTTGCAAGATATGACTAAATCAAAGATCTTGAAATGGAAAATGTCTTAATCACTTTCTTGTAGCTGGAACAAAATACCTAACACCCACAACTTAAAGGGGGAGAGATTTATTTTGACTCACAGTTCCACTACCTGGTCAGCCAGCTGCAAGTCAGGAACAGGACAGAAGAAAAGAATGGAAGAAAAAAAGGTCTTCAACCCACAGAAGCCAGGAAACAGAGAGAATGAAGGAGCCAGGGACAAAAAAGACACCCTTCCAGGTCATGCCTTCAGTGATGTACCCCCAACCAGGCCCCAACTCGTAACAGCACTTCAGCTACTGAACTCTTCAATGGATGACTCGACTCTACTGATGAGGACAGCACCCCCATGTTCCAATTACCTTCCACACACATGAAATTTTAGGGGGACATTTTAAAACTAAACTATAACAGAGTTTTATCATGGGCTATCTTTATTAGTCCAATGTTACCACAAGGGCCCTTGTCAGGAGCAATGCTACATAATTTTAGGGAAAAAAATCATTTGGTTAGCCTAGTTCTCCTGCCTACAGCCCAGCTATGGCATTCCAAGGCATAATTCCATTTTGGCCTCCGGTCACAACTGAGACCTCAATGATCCCGTGATGCTGTGATGCTCCAGGACAAGATTACACCAGCTGAAGACATCCTGGGAGGAACAAAATCTTCATCTACTCAGTTCCTCATTGTTCTTGGATTGTTACATCTTGTTTATGAGGATGTACTGAACTCTCTACAAGTCATTTGTTACATTTGTTTCTCCCGATGTGCTGAATAAAAGGTGCAGCAAGCTCGGGGCTTTTGTCTTTGCCACCCAGAGCAGCACTGATCAGACCCAAAGCTCAACTTCTTCTCAATGTCTCATTTTTCTACCTTTCCTGTAATTCACCTTGTGCTGCCGTGGCTCGCAGGAAACTAGGACTCACTGCAGAGGTTCTAGTAACATCCCCTTTCCCTGTTCCCTACAGGCCCTTATGTAAGGGGCAATCGAATCAAAGGCAGAAAAAAATGCTATTACAGAAAGAGAGGAAGGGGCCGGGGATTTAGCTCAGTGGTTCCGCTGGTTGCCTCGAAACCGCAAGGTCCCAAGTTCGATCCCTGGTACCAAAAAAAAAAAGGAGAGGAAGAAAGAAATTGGCAAATACTATACTGCTGGCCCTAAAGATGAAGGAAGAACCAATGATTGTGTCAGAAATGCAAGGAGCCTCCTTTCCCAACTTGATCTTGGCATGATGAAACCCAGGTGGGACTGCTGACTTACAAAACTTTAAAATCACACATTTGCATTGCATTAAACCATGAAGTTTGTGATAATTTGTTTTTGGAACAATTGAAAACTAACATAAGTCTATTCCTTAGGAGGAAAATGAGCTCTAAGACTATAACTCAGCTTCTAATTATCCCAATGTAGAGTTGGATTTTCCAAGTAGAAGGAAGGGTAAAAATCTCTCTGGAGGTGACAGAATCATATGGAAGTTCTAGAAAGTTCTATGATCAATCCCCAACATTAAATAAAACCATGAACCAAAACCACATGATGGAACTCTGAGGGGAAAACCAACAACAAAACTAGTCTCACAGATCCAATATTGGAGTTATCAGACAAAGACCTCATTTCTATGATTAACATGACTTGTTAAAAGAGTTAAATAGATGAAAATAGATTGTTTTTGCTTAAATTCTTTTATTGGTACATTTTGGTTATACAATAGGTTTGCATTTATCATGGGGTGCTTGTACCTGTACATGATGTATCTTAGTTCTTATTTTTCCCCCATTCCCTGTGTGCCCTTCACCCCTCCACCATTCCCTATTTACAAAGACTTCATTTCCATTTTTTTTTCTTTTCTCATAATTCTTCCTTTCCCATCTTCCCTTTCCCCTTTCCCTCCCACCACCCCTACACCTTTGGACCTTTTCCTATTTCAAAGTATCAATTATTAGTTATTAAACCTTTTAATCCTTATTTACACTGTCAGTTTCTCACACCAGAGAAACTATTTGGTATTTACACTTGTGTCCTATTTATTTCACTTAAGAGTATGGCCTCAATGTGCATCCATTTAGCTATAAATGACTCTAGTTTCTCATTCTATATGGCTGAGTAGTACTCCATTTTATAAAAAAAAAAACCACACCTTCTTTATCCAGTTTCCAGTTGATGGGCACTTGGGCTGTTTCCAAGCTTTAGCTATTACAAACTGTGCCCCTGTAAACATGGATGCACATATATCACTGTGGGATGATTCTTTCAATTCTTTTGGGAAAATGCCCAGCAGGCGAATAGCTGGGTCAAATGGGACTTCTAATCCTAGTTCTTTGAGGTATCTCCATACTGATTTCCACAGTGGTTGCACCAGTCTGCACCTCTACCAACAATGGAGAAGGGTTCCTTGCTCTGCACACTCCTGCCAGCATTTGTTATTGGTTGATTTCTTGATAATAGCCATTCTTTGTGGGGTGAGGTGGAATCTCAGTGTTGTTTTCATCTGCATCTCTCAAATGACCAGTGATGTTGAACATCTTTTCATATATTTATTTGCTGCTTTTACTTCTTTGTCTGAGAAATATCCCTTTCAGATGCCCATTTTTGAATTGGGTCTTTAAATTTGAGGGGTCTTATTTTTTTCAGTTCTTTATATATTCTAGATAATAGTCCTTTGCCTGAGATACAGCTACTAAAATTTTTTTCCCACATTGCAGGTTGTCTCTTAGCTCTGTTGGTGGTTTCTCTTGCAGTACAGAGGCTTTTTAATAAGATGAGATCCTGGCATGCCCTACCAAGGTCCCGAGTAGTGAGGAAGGGGCCGAATCAATCAGCCTGCTGCAGACAGGCAGGTCTGTGCACGACCTACAGAGGTCCCGAGTCACGTGGAAGACACGGAATCAGCCCGCTCCCTGGAAACAATCCACTGGACACCCTCCGCCCTGCTACTCTTATAGCCACCTGGTTCCACACTACAAAGACGCAGAGGACACCAGACCAACAGACCACAGTACTGAGTCCTGCCGCTCCTGGCCTAGAGGAAGGGGCTTCCGAGCCACCATCCCTCCTGTTGCTCCCAGTCCAGAGGAAAGGGCTTCTGGGCCACCTTCTGTCCTGCCACTCCTGGCCCAGAGGTAGGGGCTTCTGAGGCACCATCCCACTGCTCCTGGACCAGAGGAAGGGGCTTCCCAGCCACCATCCCTCCTGCTGCTCCCAGCCCAGAGGAAAGGGCTTTTGGGCCACCATCCCTACCGCTGATCCCCGCCCCTGGTCCACCTCTCCCAGCTCAGAGGAGGTAATCCGTGCAGGTGCCAACAACCCCCCCCCCCAGTCGAAATGAGAAAACAAGTAAATAAGTCTCAAAACCAGACTTCCAAATCACCTACAGCAACCCCAAAGGGAAATGAGATGGAAAACTCTGATACTCAGCCACCTAGACCCACTGAACTGGCAACAAAAGGGGATCTGGAAAAAATGAAATCAGAAATAATCTCCCAAATAACAGCAGAAATTGTGCCCCTAGTGCAAGACATGATTAATAAATCTAGAGAGGAGCTCAGGAACATGATGGAATCCCAACATAAGAAACAAATGGAATCCATAAAGCAGATGCAAATAGATTTCCAGGAGATGAAAAACTTCATTGAAAGTCTACACAGCAGAATGAGCCAATGTGAGGACAGAATTTCACATATAGAACATAAGATTGCAATTAGTGACCAGGAAAAGAAAAATTGCTCCAAAATTATAAGGGAACATGAGAAATCAATCCAGCAGCTGCTAGATGATGCAAAGAAGAATAACATAAGACTGATTGGAGTCAATGAAGAAAGAGGAGAGAGTGCAGATGACTTAAAAGATCTCTTCACAGAAATAATGGCAGAAAACTTGCCAAGCAGGGGAAAAGAGCTTGACATACAGATAAGTGAGGCATATACGACTCCAAATAGCCTTGATCAAAAAAAAATCTACACATAGGCATATAATTGTTAAGATTCCAGAAACTCAACAGAAGAACAAAGTTCTACAAACAGTCAGAGAAAAGAAACAAATCACATACAAAGGAAAGCCCATCAGAATCACAGCAGACTTCCCAACACAAACCATCAAGGCAAGAAGAGCTTGGAGTGACATATTCCAAGCCCTAAAAGAAAACAGCCTCCAATCCAGATTGATGTACCCTGCAAAACTATCTTTCAAAATGGATGGAGAAATAAGATATTTTCCTGACAAAGAGCACCTTAGGAACTTCCTGAATACCAAACCAGCACTACAAAGAATTTTACACAATATCCTAGAAACAGACACTGAGGATCACAACCCCAGGAAGCAAAGCAGAATAAACCCATCTGGCATGACAAGAAATTAAATGGAAAGGGGGAGAACCCAACAAAAAGAAAAAGTCATGGCAATGACAAGTCAATATGTTTCATTTATAACCATCAATGTTAATGGTCTCAATTCACCAATCAAAAGAAATAGACTGGCAGAATGGGTCAAGAAGCAAGATCCAACAATATGCTGAATACAAGAAACACACTTAATTCAAAAGGAAACTCATAGACTGAAAGTTAAAGGGTGGAAAACAATACTCCATGCAACAGGAACCCAAAAAAAAGCAGGAGTAGCTATCCTCTTTGCAGATCAAGTAGATTTCGAACCAACACTGATTAAGAGAGATGAAGAAGGACACTACATCCTTGTAAAGGGAACAATCCAAGAGGAAAGGATGACAATCATAAATATCTATGCACCCAACACTAGTGCACCCAACTATATCAAACAAATACTAACAGACATGAAAAGTCATATATGCACTAATACAATTGTAGTGGGGGACCTCAACATCCCACTGTCACAAACAGATCAACTAGACAAAAATAAGTAATGAAATACTAGAACTCAATCGAACTCTTGAACAAATGAACTTAACAGATGTTTACAGAGTCTTACACCTCACAAAATCAGAATACACATTCTTCTCAGCTGCACATGGGTCATTCTCCAAAATAGCCCACATACTCACACATAGAACATGTTTAAGTAAGTGCAAAGGAATTGAAGTTATCCCCTGTGTATTATCAGACCATAGTGGGATGAAATTGGAGATCCATAGCAAAAGAAACTCAAAAAATTTCATAAACAGGTGGAAATTGAACAACACACTTCTGAATAACCAACGGGTCACAGAAGAAATTAAAGAAGAAATCAGACAGTTCCTTCAATTAAATAACAATGAGAATACAATATATTGCAATTTAGGGGACACAATGAAAGCAGTCTTAGGAGGGAAATTCATAGCAGTGAATATGCATATTAAGAAAACAGAACGAACCCAATTAAACAACCTGATGCTAAACCTCAAGTTTCTAGAAAAAGAAGAGCAGGACAACGCCAGAGCTCATACAAGGGAGGAAATTACAAAGATCAGAGGAGAAATCAATGTAATGGAGACTAAGAGAATGATACAAAAAAATCAATGAAGCCAAGAGTTGGTTCTTCAAAAGAATCAACAAAATTGACAAACCTTTAGCCAAACTTGTCAGAAAAAGGAAAGAAAAGGCCCAAATCCACACAATTAGGAATGAAAAGGGTGAAATTACAACAGACCCAGCAGAGGGTCAGACCCAGCTGAGGATCATCAATACCTACTTCCAGAACGTATACACCAATAAGATGGACAACACAGAAGAAATGGACAGATTCCTAGATACATATGAATTACCAAAGTGGAACGAAGAAGACCTAAAAATTCTGAACAACCCAATATCAACCAATGAAATTGAAAATATAATTAACTTATCAACTAAGAAAATCCCGGGCCCTGATGGCTTCACTGCTGAAATCTATAAGACATTTAGAGAGGAACTCTTGCCACTACTGTTTAAACTCTTCAATGAAATTGAAAGGGAAGCAATACTCCCAAATTCATTCCTGGAAGCAAGCATCAACCTTGATCCCCAAAGCACAGAAAGACCCAACTGAAAAGGAGAACGATAGACCAATCTCACTCATGAACAGAGATGCAAAAATCCTTAATAAGATAAAGGAAAACAGAATGCAGAAGATCATCAAGAAGATCATACCCCCTGATCAAGTGAAATTCATCCCAGGGATGCAGGGATGATTCAATATACGCAAATCAATCAATGTAAGACACTATATAAATAGAGCCAAGGACAAAAAACATATGATTATCTCCATAGAAAAAGGAAAACATTTGACAAAATCCAACATGCATTTATGATAAAAACCCTACAAAAAATTGTAATAGATGGTCTCTACTTCAAACTGATAGAAGCCATCTATGAAAAACCAACAGCCAATGTCATACTAAATGATCAAAAACTGAAATCCTTCACACTAAAATCAGGAACAAGACAAGGATGTCCACTATCACCACTCTTGTTCAATATAGTTCTGGAAGCATTAGCCTTGGAAATTAGCCAAGAGAAAGAAATAAAAGGAATAAAGATAGGAAATGAAGAAGTCAAATTGTCATTATTTGCAGATGACATGATACTCTATATAGAAGACCCCAAGAACTCCACCAACAGTCTTCTAGACTTAATAACCAAATTCAGTCAAGTAGCTGGTTACAAGGTCAACACACAAAAATCAATAGCTTTCCTCTACACAAATGACAGACTCACCGAGAGAGAAATAGGGCAAATAATTCCTTTCACAATAGCATCCAAAAAACTGAAATACCTAGAAATCAACCTAACAAAAGAAATCAAAGACCTCTTCTCTGAAAACTATGGCACTCTGAAAAGAGAGATTGAAGATGATATCAGAAAATGGACAGACATCCCCTGCTCCTGGGTAGGAAGGATTAATATAGTGAAAATGGCCAGACTTCCAAAACTGCTATATAGATGTAATGCAATTCCAATTGAGATCCCAGCAGCATACTTCATGGACCTTGAGAAAACAATCCAAAAATTCATTTGGAACAAGAAGAGACCCACAATAGCAAAAGCAATTCTAGGTAACAGAGACATGGCAGGGGTTATCACAATCCCCAACCTGTAACTCTACTACAAATCTACTGTGATAAAAACAGCACAGTACTTGCAAAGAAACAGACCTGAGGACCAGTGGAATAGATTAGAAGATGCAGAAACAGCACCAGACACACTCAGCCATCTCATCTTTGACAAAGGAGCCAAACACCCTCACTGGAGGAAAGATAGCCACTTTAATAAATGGTGCTGGAAAAATTGGGTTTCAACTTGCCAAAGATTAAAACTAGACCTATATCTCTCACCATGCACTAAACTAAAATCAAAATGGATTAAAGATCTAAATATTAAAATAGAAACTCTGAACCAGTTGGAACAGAGGTTAGGTAGAACCCTTGAAGACATTGGTGTAGGAAAAGATTTTATGAACAAAACCTCAATTGCCTGTGAACTAGCACAAACAATCAACTAGTGGGATCTCTTCTTATTAAAAGGCTTCTGCACAGCAAGAGAAACCACCAGCAGTGTGAAGAGACAACCCACAATGTGGGAAAAAATCTTCACCTGCTCTTCCTCAGACAAAGGTCTACTATCTCGAATCTATGAAGAACTTAAAAAGATCAGACCTCCCAAATTTAAAGACCCAATCTGAAAATGGGCATCTGAAATGAACAGACATTTCTCAGATAAAGAAGTAGAAATAGCAAATAAATACATGAAAAAATGTTCAACTTCACTGGTCTTTTGAGAGATGCAAATGAAAACAATGCTGAGATTGCACTTCACTCCAGAAAGAATGGCTGCTATCATGAACTCCACCAATAACAAATGCTGGCGGGGCTGTGGGGAAAGAGGAACCCTGTTCCACTGCTGGTGGGAGTGTAGACTGGTGCAAGCACTGTGGAAATCAGTATGGAGATACCTCAAAGAAGTAGGACTGGAAGTCCCATTTGACCCCACTATTCCACTGCTGGGGATCTTCCCCAAAGAATTAAAAGAATCATACCACAGTGGTATATGTGCGCCCATGTTCATAGCAGCACAGTTTGTGATAGCTAAAACTTGGAAACAGCCCAAATGCCCATCAACTGGAGACTGGATAAAGAAAATGTGGGGTTTTTTTTAAATGGAGTACTACTGAGCCATAAAAAATGAGAAATTAGAGACATTTATAGCTAAGTGGATGCTTCACTCTTAAGTGAAATAAATAGGACACACATGTATAAATACAGAATAGTTTCTCTGGTGTGAGAAACTGAAAGTGTAAATATGGACTAAAATGTATAGTAGGTAATGTGAAATAGGAGGAAAAGGGGCAAAGGGGAAGGAAGTGGGAGGGCTAGAGGAAAGGATAGAAGGGAATGGGATTAATATGAGAAAATAGAAAAACAGGAACAAAATCTTTGTAAATAGGGAGGAATGGAGGGGTTGAAGGGAGGGCTTGGCAAGGGCTAAAAATAAGAACCAAAAGAGACTATGTAAAGGTGCAAATTTCTAATGATGAATGTCATTATATTGTATACCTAAAATGTACCAATGATTAGAATGAATAATCGATAAAGCAAAATAGGAAGAAAAGGTCCAAAGGGGTAGGGGTAGTGGGAGCGGCGGGGAAAAGGAAAGAAGGGAAAGGAAAAATGCTGAGAAATGGAAAAAATGGAAATAAAGTCTTTGTAAATAGGGAAGGGTGGAGGGGGTGAAGGGAGGGCTAGGAATGGGGAAAAAATAAGAACCAAGATGCATTATGTAAAGGTATAATTCCCAATGAGAAATGTAATTGTGTTGTATACCTACAATGTACCAATAAAAGAATTCAATAAAAAAAAAAGATGAGATTCCAGTTGTTGTTGATTCTTTGGGCTAGTTCCTGAGCTACTGAGGTTTTGTTCATAAAGTCTTTTCCTATTCCAATGTCTTCAAGAGTTCTACCTATGTTATCTTCCACCAAGTTTAGTGTTTTTGTTATAATATTTAGATCTTTAATCCAGTTTGATCTTAGTTTATGCATGGTGATAAATATGGGCCTAGTTTTAATCTTTGGCATGTTGAAATCCAGTTTTTCCAACACCATTTATTAAATAGGCTATCTTTCCTCCAATGAGGGTGGTTGGCTCCTTTGTCAAAATGAGGTGGCTGAGTATGTCTGCAGTTGTTTCTGCATCTTCTAATCTATTCCACTGATCCTTGGGTCTGTTTTTTTTTGCCCGTACCATGCTGTTTTTATCACAGTAGTTTTGTAGTATAGTTTCAAGATGGGGATTGTGATACCTCTGTCATGTCTCTGTTGCCTAGAATTGCTTTTGCTATTCTATGTCTCTTCTGGTTCCAAATGAATTTTTGGATTGTTTTCTCTTGTTCTGTGAATTATAATCTTGGAATTTCATTTGTCATTGCATTAAATCTATATAGCAGTTTTGGAAGTATGGCCATTTTCACTATATTGATTCTTCCTACCCAGGAACAAGGGATGTCTTTCCATTTTCTTATAAACTCTTTGGTCTCTTTTTTCAGAGTGCTGTAGTTTTCTTTGTACGGGTCTTTTTCTTCCTTTGTTAGAGTGATTCCTCGATATTTCATTTTTTAGATGCTATTGTAAAAAGAATTTTTCCCTAATTTCTCTCTCAGTGAGTCTGTTATTTGTGTATAAGAAGGCTACTGATTTTTGAGCATTGACCTTGTATCCAGCTACTCTACTGAATCTGTCAATTACTTCTAGAAGTCTTTTGACAGAGTTTTTTGGGTCTTCTGTGTAAAGTATCATATCATCAGCAAATAATGACAGTTTAACTTCTTCCTTTCCTATCTTTATTCCTTTTATTTCTTTCTCTTTTCTAATTGCTGTGGCTAATGTTTCCAGAACTATATTGAACAGGAGTGGCGATAGTGGGCATCCTTGTTTTCTTCCTGGTTTTAGCATGAAAGTTTTCAGTTTTTGACCATTTAGTATGATATTGGCTGTTGATTTTTCATAGATAGCCTTAATCATGTTGAGAAAAAGACCTTCTATTCCAATTTTCTGTAGAGTTTTTATCATTAATGGGTGTTGGATATTGTCAAATGCCTTTTCTGCATCTATTGAGATGATCATATGTTTTTTTCCTTGGCTTTGTGAATATAGTGTATTACATTTACTGATTTACATATGTTGAACCATCCTTATATCCCTGGGATATATCCAATTTGGTCAGGGTGTATGATCTTCTTGATGACACTCTGTATTCTGTTTGCCAGTATCTTGTTGAGGATTTTTGCCTCTATATTTATTAGGGAGATTGACTTTTAGTTCTCTTTTTGGGTTGGGCCTTTCCCTGGTTTTGAAATCAAAGTAACACTTGCTTCCAGGTATGAATTTGGAAGTATTGCTTCCCTTTCAATTACACTGATGAGTTTAAAGAATAATGGTGATAATTCTTCTTTAAATGTTTTGTAGAATTCAGTAGGGAAGCCATCAGGACCTGGGCTTTTCTCTGTTGGTAGATTTTTTTATTACATTTTCAATTTCACTTACATTTTCAATTTCACTCATTGTAATTGGGGTGGTTAACATTTCTATATCTTCTTCATTTAACTTTGGAAATTCATATGTATCTAGGAATCTGTCCATTTCTTCTGTGTTTTCCGTTTTATTAAAAGTAGGTATTGATGATCCTCTGGATTTCTGCTGGATCTGTTGTGACTTCACCTTTTTCATTCTTAATTGCATGGATTTGAACCTTTTCTTTCCTTTTCTTGATAAGGTTGGCTAAAAGTTTATCAATTTTATTTATTCTTTCAAAAAACCAACTCTTTGATTCATTGATTTTTTGTATCATTTTCTTAGTCTCCTTTGCATTGATTTCTGAGCTGATCTTTATAATATCCTCTCTTGTACAAGCTTTGGGTTTGTCATCCTTTTTTTTTTCTAGGAGCTTGAGGTCAGCATTAAGTTGTTTATTTGAGCTCTCTCTATTTTCCTAATATGGGCATTTACTGCTATGAATTTCCCTCACATAACTGCTTTCTTTGTGTCCCACAGATTCCTGTATGTTGTACTGACATTATCATTTACTTGTAGAAACTGTCTAATTTCTTCTTTAATTTTCTCTGTGACCTATTGGTTGTTCAGGAGGGTGTTATTCAATTTCCATGTGTTTGTGGGGGTTTTACGGTTTCTTATGTTATTGATCTCCAATTTTATTGGACTATAGTCTGATAATATACGGGGAGTAACTTTAATTCTTTTACATTTACTTAGACATGTCTATGAGCTAGCATGTGGTCTATTTTGGAGAATGACCCATATGCAGCTGAAAAGAAAGTATATTCTGATTTTGTGTGGCGGACCACTCTGTAAACATCTATTAAGTCCATTTGTCCAATAACTTGGTTCAGTTCTAGAATTTCATTGTTGATTTTTTATCTATTTGATCTGTCTATTTGTGATAATGGGGTATTGAGGTCCCCCACTGCAACTGTATTAGTGCTTATTTGGTTTTTCATGCCCATTAATATTTGTTTTGTATAGTTGGGGCCATTCATATTTGGTGCATATATATTTATGATTGTCATCTCTCCTTTTGAATTGTTCCCTTCACAAGGATGTATTGACCATCTTTGTCTCTCTTAATTAGTTTTGGTTTGAAATCTACTTTGTCTGCAAAAAAAGATTTCTACCCCTGCTTTTTTCTGGGTTCCTGTTGTGTGGAGAACTGTTTTCCATTCTTTTACTTCAGTCTATGAATTTCTTTTTGAGTTAGGTGTGTTTCTTGTATACAGCATATTGTTGGATTTTGCTTCTTAATTCATTCTGCCAGTCTATTTATTTTTGATTGGTGAATTGATGCCATTAACATTGATGGCTATAAATGATAGATATTGACTCATCCTTGTCATGATGTTTTATTTTTGTTGGCTTCCCCCCACCCCTTCCCTTTAGTTTCTTGCCTTGCCTGGTAGCTTCCCTCTGTTGGGCCTCATGGAGTTGTGACCTTCATTATCTTTTTCTAGGATACTGTTTAGAGTTGTTTGGAGTGCTGGTTTGGTTTTCATGAAATTTCTCAGGTCTTCTTTGTTGTGGAAGTATCTAATTTCCCCATCAATTTTGAAAAATAGTTTTGTAGGATACAACAGTCTAGGTTGGAAGTTATTTTCTTTTAGGGCTTGAAATACTTCACTCCAGGCTCTCCTTGACTTGAGGGTTTCTGTTTAGAAGTTTGCTGTGGTTGTGATGGGCTTTCCTTTGCAGGTGATTTGTTTCATTTCTCTAACTGTGTGTCAGATTTTGTTCTTCTGTTGAGTTTCTGGGATCTTGACTATTACATGTCTAGGTGTAGATTTTTTCTATTGTGTCTAGTTGGAGTTCTATATGCCTCACTTATCTGTATGTCCAGTCCCTTACCTCTGGCTGGGAAGTTTTTGATTGTTACTTCTGTGAACAGGTTTTTTTTTTCATGTCAATTGTACTTTCTCCCTTTTTTCTGTGGATTCCTATCAGTCTTATGTTATTCTTCTTTGCATCATCTAGCAGCTACTGGATTTATTTTTTGTGGTCCCTTACTATTTGTAAGAAATCTCTGTTTTCATGGTCATTCACTACAATCCTTTCTTCTAAATCTGATATTCTATCTTCACATCTCTTAATCTGCTTTGCATACTTTCAATGGTGTTTTTTTAATCTCCTGGATATCTGTTTGAATCTGTTTCATGGATTCCATTTCTTTCTTATGCTGGGCAATCATGGTTTCCATTTCTTTCTTTTGCTGGCCAAACATGGTTTCTGTTTCTTTCTTAAGCTGGCCATTCATGGCTTCTAGCATGTTTCTGAGCTCCTCTATTTTTTTTATGTTTCTGTTCTAGAGCCTCAAATCATGTCTCTCATTCTGCTCACCATCTCTGTAGTTATCTGGCAGGTTATTTCTGCTTTGAATTTTTCTAGAGCCTCATTCATCTGTTTTGTTACTTCTTTTGCTATCAGTTCAGGATGTCCAGGTGGTTGATTATCAGACTTTTTCACCTCCATTCCCTCAGAATTTGCCTTTTGTGGGGTGGAAGTCTGAGTTTGTGCCTTGCTTAAATGTCTTATCATTTTTGTTTTTGGTATTGTCCTTTGTTTAATTCCTCGGTTGATACTTTGAAGTTGCTTATTGTAAGTATCTTTGTTGTTTGTAGTTAGAACCCTTATTAAATGATTGCTTCTCAGAGGTGTCTTCCTGATATAGCTGGTTTTTAGGTTTTGAGTTTCTAATGGCTCTAAGGCTATCTCATTTTCATTATACCAGGAAGGACAACTGATTAGATCAAGCACAACACCTTAGCCCAAGTGATACAATCAGCAACATCGTAGCATCAAGTACATCTTAGAAAATGATGATTTGTGGTATTTATTAATCTATCACCTTTAACTGTGTGAATTAAATCAAAATCAAGGACCAGCCCAACATATGTTTATAGTGAATAAACTCTTCAATATAACAACTTTACCCTTCAGGATTCAGAGTTAGAAGGAGTTGGGGAGGGAGGGATAGATAGGTAGAAGGATAGGGAAAGGTTAGCCGTGAGGCCAGAGACACAGGAAGATGATGCAAATGCTAAGAAACTGTTGAAGACAAGAGGAAAAGGCAGAATGAAAGAACAAAGACAAGAACAAATCACCCTAACAGCAATAGAGAGGCTAGAAATTGCATTTACTTTCCTTTAAAATTAATGACAATCAAGAGAAGAAAAAGAGAAGAAAAAAAAATAAAGAAGAATTCCAAATTAGATCCAGAACAGGAACAAAAATGGAGATGAAGAAAGATGTGGGACAGTGAGAGTATGAATGAGAGAAAGAAAAAGAAGAAGAGAAGAATAAAAATTTGCAATGAGTACAAAAACATAAAAGTTAAAAATAAAAGAAAAAAAATTTTGCAAATGACAAATAAAAAATAAAATGAAGTCCCTCCTTCAGGGTATGTCTCTGCTTTCACAATAGACAACATGGACAACCATGGGCAGAAAGAAGTCAATGAATCTCAGCAAGACAGTAGCAGACCTGTGAGATTCAGGCAGATTTCTGGCTGCTAATCCCAAGTTGAGCTCCCTGTCCTCCTGCAGGGTTGAACTCTGCAAGGTTCTACTTCAGGTTCCAGCTGCCTTTCCCCTGAAGATAGTCCAGGTTCTGACAGGAAGTGATGATCCCTCCAACTTACCAAGTATGGTGGTCTGGTGTGCCTTTATTGCAGAGATTCTCTTCACTTTTCTACTTCTGTTTTCATGGAGGAGCCTGAGCGAGGCCCTTTTTCTGTTGTTCACTTCTGCTCTATCTTCTGAAGCTCAGGACAATGGCCTTTTTGATCCCCTGTGCCTCTGTAGTTTAGAACCAGGTAGCGGTGCAGCCAGGAGGCCAGAGGTGGGGGGTTGAGGGGCTGCAGGAGCCCACTGGGCTAAGCGGGGCATGGGGATGTAGCAGGGTGGAAATAGATTTTTAAAATGAAGAATTTCTTAAAGAATTGAAATCTTTCAAAAAGAATAAATATTCTCATACTGGAAATCCCAAAACACAACATCTGGAATTGTATATTCTATTGAGAAATGGGTCTAATAACAATTTATGCACAGTGGAAAAGAGGATTTGTATACTCAAAGACAAGCCAATAGAAAACACACCATGGGAAGGTAAAAGGAATAGAAAAGTTAAAAAGAGAACTTTAAAAACACATTATTAAAAACTCTGAAATTCATGTAGTTGAAATTGCAGGAGAAATAGGAGAGAGAGAGAGGGAGAGAGAAGTAGAAGGGTGGGACAGAAGGTAAGAGAGAGAGAGAGAGAGAAAGAGAATGAGGATAGAGAAAAGTCATATTTGAAGAGACAACAGGCAAAAATTTTCTGCACTGATGGAAAACATCAACCCAGAGATTCAAGAGGTTCAGCAAAATATGAGTATAAGATGAAAATTTAATACACTACTAAAGATGATCAAGGATAGTTGAACAAATGAAAAGATAGAATATTTTCTTTGATAGACAAATTCAACCTAGTAAAGATGTCAATTTTCTCTATATTCATTTATAAATTTAATGTAATTTACATGTAAAAAATCAGTAAATTATTTTTTCTGGAGCTTGAAAAATTGATTGTAAAATTTATTTTAAAGAACAAATAAGCAACATTAGTAACAAAATAGGAAAAGAAAAACAAAGAGAATCTGTCTTTATCAAATACTAAAGCATATATAAAAACTAATTAAAAGAACATAGTATTAACACATGGATAAATAAACAGACTGAACAAAATAGAAAATAAGAATGAATTTGATATTTATATCAATTTAGTATGTAAGAGAGGTAATATCTCAAATCTCTGGGGAATGATAGACTATATCAGATGGTGCTAAGATAACTGTAGAATTATATGAAAATGGATAAAATTGAATCCTTCACACCACACAACAGGATTAATTTAAAATCAATGAAGGATCTAAATTTAACCACAAGTTACACAAATTCTAGAATGAACATAAATTAATTAATTTTAATATAGAATGAGGAAATTCTTTACAAATTATAGCTCAAAATCCAAGTGCAATAAAGGAAAAACATAGATAAATTATATTTTTAAAAAAGTTTTGTATGGCAAAATCATCAAAAGCAAAGAACTTGACAATATAGTAAAATATTTTCAATCTATATCACAAGGCAATAGTATCCCCCAAATTTAAAGTCTCCTAAAAATAAGTAAAATGTCTATCAATCCTGTATAGTTAATTAGAAAAAACTGTGAGTGGCTCTTATATGAAAAAGTTGCTCAACCTCCCTCACAATAAGAGATCCAATTTAAGCTACAATGAAATACAATTCTTGTCTTTGGATTGGCAAAAATTTGAAACTGACAACATACTCTATTGGCAAGGCTGAGGAAAAACAAGCTCTATCACATATTGATAGTTGGAATGCAAAATGGTAAAAACTCAACAGAAGATAATTCTTCTAGAAACTCATTCCTAAGATACACTGGCAAAAATACACACCTACGTGATCACTCATTGCACCATTATTGTAATAAAAAATGACTGGAAACAAGCTAAGAGTCCATCAATAGGAGACTTGTCAAATTAACTAAATAAATGTACCAAATGGAATATTACTAAACTACAAGAAATGAAGAATAACTAAATTTTACTATGAAGTGACTTCATAAAAGGAGTGAACAAAAGGAGTAAGATAGGTGGGTTGGACGGAGCGGGGCTCCAGACAGCCAGGGACCTCTCTCTCCACCAGTGTGGTTCTGTTAGTGTATTAAAAATATGGGAGGCGTTACATTCATATGAAACATCAATAGAACTTTAAAAAGATCATGATGAACTGCTTATAGGGAAAACTAAAAAACTGGAAAATAAGGTTAGAACACTACAGAAGGAACTAACAGAAACAAAAGAAGTGAAATCACAGTTAGAACATGAGAAACTACGTCAAGAAGGAGAATTTGGTAATTTAAAATTTGCCTTACAACAAGAAGAGAAGAGATGTTGATCAGTTTTATGAAAAAATTAAAGAACAGTTAAGAAAACAAGAAGTGCAATATTATCAAGTAGTTGAAGCAAAACACCAACTTGCAATTTCTCTTACAACACTAGATATTGAATTGAAGACTGTAAGAATTAAATTGAATCTGGTTTCTGTTAGTCATGAAGATCTATTGCATAAAAATCACAGGTTGCAGCATGAAATTTCCAGGTTAAGACTAGAAATAGATGCAATAGAAAATCAGAACCAGGTAACAGAAAATAAATATCTGGAAGATATTGAAATTGCACATGAAAAGAATGCTGACCTGCAAAGGACAGTAAAACTGAATGAGGAAAGAATATTTCAGTGTAACAGACAGCTTAATAGTCTCACAGTAGAAAGTACAACACTAAATTCTAAACTGGAGAATGAAAAATGAATCAAGGAAAGACTGAAAACAAAAATTGAATCACAGCATTCCAGACTGGCTGCTGCTGTACACGGTTATGATGAAAATCAGACATCAAAAAGAGATGTGGGGGCCGGGAATTTAGCTCAGTGGTTCCGGCGCCTGCCTCACAAGTGCAAGGTCCCAAGTTCGATCCCTGGTACCAAAAAAAAAAGAGAGATGTGGAACTTGCTTTCCACAGAGCAAGGGATGAGTGGGTTCATTTACAGGACAAACTGAATTCTGACATATCTAACCTAAAATGTAACAAGCTGAAAAAAAATTCAATAGCCTAGAAATTGAGCTTCATCACACAAGAGATGCTCTCAGAGAAAAGACTTCAGTTTTAGAACAGGTACAAAGAGACACAAGGCAAACACATTGTCAAATGCAGAAAATTGGACACATGTATCAGGATGAACAAGGGAAAGTGAATAAATACATGGGAAAGTAGGAATCTATAAAAGAGAGATTATCTCAACTACAAAGTGAAAATGCATTGCTTCGACAGCAGTTGGATGATGGTCACAACAGAGTTGACTATAAACGAAGGACACTAATTAATAACGAAGACCAGTTTCATGAGTTTGTGAAGACACTTTCAGGTGAGAGTAGAAAACAAACTCTCATGCTGGAAGACAGAAATAAAGAGTTAATCAATGAATGTAATCATTTAAAAGAAAGAATACATCAGTATGAAAAGGAGAAAGAAAAAGAAATGTGGCAAGAGTTGGAAAAATGTATAACTAGAGGAGTAAGAGAAGCTACTACTGAACTTGAGTCTGGATCCTTTAAAGTTTCTCCCACAAGGTCTGCTAATAAATTGGGCCAAGATCTAATTTCAGAAACATCACAAGAATATCTGGAGATTTTAAGGAGAAGATATAAGATCTGAAAAGATAATTTTGTTTATTGGACTTTATATATATAACATTTTAATTATTTCCTATGAGGTATATGATGTGAACTTTGTTAAAAGAAAAAAACTTCATATCATAGATACATGATAAAAATGTATATGCTATTTTAAACTGTTTCTTGACATCTGTAACTTTTTTTTTTTTTTGGTACCGGGGATGGAACTCGGGTCCTTGCGCTTGTGCAGTGGACGATGAAACCACTGAGCTAAATCCCTGGCTACATCTATAACTTTTAAGTGATCTTTGCAAGTAAAAACCAGTGTGATTAAAAAAAAAAAAAAGGAGTAGCATAGTATGTGTAGTGTACTACGTTTTATTCAAAAAGTGTAAACTTTTCATGTTTTTTTATGAGAGAAAAAAACTTATCTTAAAATAATTACAGTGAAAAGGAATGAAATAGAGGGAACAAAGATAAAGCCAACACTGCTCTAAATATACTTTACTTTGTAGATTTGTCTTTGGAATTATAAATATATATTTTAACTAATTGTAAAGCAAAATTAAGTTTAAAAAGTAGTCCAAGTTGAGTGTGTTCGTGCACACATGTTCATAGCACTCAGAACACATGGTTTATAAGGTATTCTTAAAACATTGAACCTGAATTTGCTATGCCTCTAGATTAGCTCTCACTTTACAGGAAGAAAATTTTCGTAGCCAAATTTATAGGAAATACATGAGAAAGAGGAAAGAGTTTAAAACACAGGATGTAAATGCAAAGTCCAGAATGTAGAAGAATATAAGAAATTCTAGAGAAGAGATTATCCAATTTATTTAACAAATGTATTGCAATAGGAGTGGAAGGGTTATAGATGGGCATAAAAGACATAATAACCAAATTCATGCAGCAAGAACGGTTGGGAGAAGAAATACATTGCATGGAGTCTCACAAGTATCTATGACTGAATATGGCTGTGAAATCTGCAAGTAAAGGCTCCTGGAGTGTGTGAAGGAGAGGCCACCCACACAAGACAGAACTGGAATGGAAGCCCTAATACTTCTTTCTGCTCCTTTTCACACCCAAGGTACCTGACTTAAGAAAAGTGTGTGCATATTCGGAGGATCTACAGGGCAGAGGGATCAATGCATGCCGCCCCTCCCTAGGACTGCCTCTTACCCTAACCACATCCCAAGGTTAAGCTCTCACCTTTGCAGACATTAAACTCTGTGTTTTCATTCAGTGCAAATATTATTGTCCACCTACACAAGCTATGCAAACAGGAAATACTTTTGCATGTAGTACCTTACCTAATATTCACAATACTCTAGTTTAGGAATTACTTCTAATTTATGAATAAGAAAATAGACCCAAAATGTTAAACACATGTGTAAGATCACATAGATAACAAGAGTCATAGGCTGGTTTTAAACTCCTGACTGTAAATTCTAAGTTCTTTCCCCTTAAGGTTCTTATAATTGGGGAGAAATTAGGTCCAAGTGGGCTGGCCAGACTAATCCTTTCCTAATGAATGACAAATGTCATATTCTTTCTTCCACTTCAAATTATCTCCATCAGGACAGTCCTATAAAACTCATACCATAAGTAGATTTCTTGTGAATATTTTTTCCCTCTCATATCATTTTTACTTTGGAGTTGAAGGCAAAAGAGAACTTTTTCTCCCCAATCATTTTGAGGCACTGAGATTAAAATGACACCCTTGTCAAAGTATTCTTAATACTATGCTCAGATCTACACAAATGTAGACAGATGATGGAGAAAAGAGGGGGTGAAGAGGAGGTGTCCCTGAATTGATTAGAGATTGCTCAAAATGGATTGTGTTCAGCTGAATGATCTCCCTTCTCCCCATTGTCTTCCATCCTCCCATTGTCTTCCATCCTGATGGAGCAGCATCTGACTGGTGGGTGGAGACTGTTTTGTGTCTTTTTATGTAGTTGACAATTATCCTAACTGTATCTTGTCACTTGTAGTCCATGTGTCTGTATAGAAGTGGGACTGTTCCAAGGAGCAATGGAATCTAAGCCTGGGCAAGGGAGAAGTAAGCCTTCAAACGGGAAGCCTCGTGTTGCTCATCCTAATAAGGAATACAGAGGAACTCAGAAAGGAGTTTAACAAAGATGCACTAAACTATATTTCAGTGAAAATGCCACGTGCCCTGAAACGTCCAATTTTATTTCTGTGAAGTTGGCAATCCCAGGCCAACTTCACTGGAGAGTAGATCACAAACACCTTAGCTCATTCTGGTATCATGCTCAGCTACTAAATGAAGAGGCAACTAAACTATCTTAATAAATCTTCAGAATTCCCCCATGTACATACTCTTCACAGGGAAGAACTCACAACAAAAGGCAAAATGACACTCTAAATTCAGCTAAGATAAGGGCCCCTCATTTCTGTTATGTTCTTCTACCCTATAGCCCCTCAAGATTTAAGAATCAATTATGAACAGAATATCTTGTTTCTATCACTTATGACTACATTAGTTCATATATTTATAAATAAGAAACATTTTGGAATGCTATGAAAAAGCATAACTAGAGGAGCTAAATTATTAATGTATTAGTGTGTCCAAAATGATAACAGTGACAAAGCCTGCACAATGTACATGTTAATGAATCTAAAATAAGAACACAAGACTCAAGTGGTCCCTGGCCTTTAGTCACTTATGTCTTGGTAATTATTGCTTTTTTGTCTTCACCATAAAGACTATGAGTACACTAGTCTGAATACAAAGGAACTATGGAGTTTTAAGAGACAGCCTTGCCATAGCTACAATTTCATTCTGTCAGCAATTTGCTGAAGATGCTTTGGAGGACTGCTTCAAATTATGTAACAGATACACTGGTAAAGAACTACTTAGTAACATGAAAACAGGACTCGCCCATTGGCTGTCTAAAGGAGACTCTAATCTCATAACACTGGTTAGTTATCCAAGGTTGGCAGGTGATTGTCTCTGTTCAGGAAGCTCTTAACTATTCAGAGGTACAGTGAAAGTATTGATTTTACAGGACACTCAGATTGATAGGTGTTTCAATCTCAGACACATCATTTGGGCCAGCTGACACTGACAACACCCTTGTGCAGTATTTTCTTCATGGTGATTGGCTGCTATTTAAGAACTGTCATAAGCTGTGACAAGGAGTTTAAAAGAATTTCATATAATTCATCCAAAAACTTGTCAGTGATGTTATTCAGATTTAGAATTTGAACCAAGGATAACCAAATGTACCTAGTGTCTTTTGTCACAAAGGAGATACATTCTTAGAATTTGGCCTTACCATCTCCTACATTCTTTTTTATTTGACAGAATACTTAACATTCATTTCATTGAAAGTGTCCGCACAGACTCTTGTTGAAAACTTGCTAATTTGGAAGGAAAGAATTGACATTGCAATGATCTTGGAAAGAGAGATGAGTGTTAAGAAGAGGAGATAAGTTGCTTTTATCTCTGTCAGGATGTAAGTTGGAAGGCCATTTTTAAATGCTCCATAAGAGGATCGAACTCTCACCTAGTCTCAAGAAATCACCTCCTTGTGCAGCGGATACATGAACCAGGAACCTCATCCTGGAGTTAGACTCCATACATAAGGGAGTACTTTCTTCACTGCCTATTACTTAACACAAATCCAAATATGGCATAAGTGCTTAATGGCTATCTGTGGTGTGTATTAATTAATCATCACATGAACTAATAATGGTAGGATCTTAATCAGGTACCTTAATTTTTTAAAATCCTAGAAAAGATGTTGTAATACACATGTACCCATGTAGCCAATCCCTTAAATATATATAATATATATCAATATTTTATATTTATTCAAATATTAAATGAAATAAAACATTACCAAAATATGCAATGTTTTATATTCTTCCTCTTAATCTCAACCACTTTCCCCCTTACATAGAGGCAATACTAGATATTTCTTTTCTAAAAACCAATATTGATTGATATTTAGAGAAAGTAAATAAATTAGTAAGTATAGTCAAACTGGCTTCTGGTGACTGTAATTATATTATTTGGAGCACACTGTAAGTTGTAGGGGAAACCTGATAATAATCACGGAGATAATGTGTAAGCTCAGAATATGAAAGTATTGTGTAATCACCTTGAAACTTTCAAAAATGTTTGATGATTTATGGTGTGTGTGTATGTGTGTGTGTGTGTGTGTGTGTCACTATAAATGCTCCTACAGGACTCTTTCCCAGACACAGGATCTAAAACAGAGCTAGAAACCTATACTCACATGATTGAATATTATTCTCCTAACTTACCTCTAATTAAACCATTCCAATTTCCCCATTAACTTTATTGGTACATTTTAGGTATAAAATACAGTTACATTCATCATTGGGATCTTGTACCATTACATGAGTCTCTTGGTTCTTACTTTTTTTCCCCTTCCCTTGCCCTCCCTTCACCCACTCCACCCTTCCCTGTTTGCAAAGACCTTGTTTCCATTTTATTCCTCTTTTCATATTTTTTCCTTTCCCTTTTTTCCCTTCCCCTGCCCCTCACAATTCCCCTGTTCTTTTAGACCTTTTCTTATTGTTACACAATATCACTTATACATTTTTTAAATTACAATATTAAGATCTAGGAGACATTACCACAGATTTTACAGAATTTAAAAGGATATAGAAAGCATGTTACAAAAATCTTTTTTGAAATAAATTTGACAACTTCTAAGAAGTACCTTGGAAGACAAATTAATGAAACTAACTCTGGAGGAAATATAAAATTTGAATAGCACCTATTAAACCAAGTATATTCCTAGCTTGAAAACCTACCTATATGACAACAGCAGGCTCATAAACATTTTAACTGATAAATTATATCAAACAATTAAAGCAGAAAAAAGAAGGAACACTTCTCCCCTCATTTTAGGAAATCAACATTGTGCTAATCCTAAAACTGGATAAAGATAATAGAAGAAAAAAGTATGAACATAGATAGAAATTTTTTTAACAAAACAAACTCTTAGAAGTCAGATCTGGCAGTATGTAAAAAGTGGTTTTATTATAGGGATGGCAGTGCTGTAAACCATTCCAATTTTGAGAATAAGAGCTATAAACAACGACAAAGGTATAGAAGGTTCTAGACTTTTATAAACTATTTAGAAGTTACATTTTATAAAATATTTATAAAACTTTTTAGAAAACACTTAAGAAAGCAATCTGTCTAGCCTTCAGGTCTTACTGAACTGCTTTTTTCTGAGGAAAATTTTCCTGATGTTTCAAACAAAGTCAGTTACACCTGTCATTCACTCTCATTACAAACTTTACTTTTTATATTTTGTTACTATTGTAGTTACACTACTTGGTGAAATTATTTATTAAGTGTTAACCTTCAACTCTATAGTAACTTTCATGACAACAGGAGCCACATTTGTTGTGCATTACTATACTACCAGCACCTAATATGACTATTTTTAATAGAAAAAAGGATCAAAATAACTAACGAACAAACAAAAGAAAAGGAGGAAAGGAAGAAAGGAATGAGAGAAGGAAGGAAGGAAGGAAGGGAAGGAAGGAAGGAAGGAAGGGAGGATGGGTTATCAAATGATTGCAGTAGAATAGTATGGGGATATTTAATCCAATTGCTTAGTTGTTGATTACCATAGTACTAGTGGTTTATCTAAGCTCAACCATCAGGTTGGCAACATTGTTCTCAGACAAGTTCTGTGGGTTCAGACCTCTATCCTCGGAGACATGGTTCAACCTGTTAACTTCATGTTTCTTATATTTCAGGTTGGTACTAAGGTAGGGTAGAAAAACTAAAGGTAACTAAAAAGGAGAAAAAGAACACTATAATTTTTTAAGTTATACTTTTTAAAAAACTGCAGCTTCAGAACACAATGAAAGTTACCCAAAGTTCCAACGCTTTTTTTTTTAAATCTCTTCCAAGCAACTCAAATTCCTAAGAGTTTGAATAATTCCTAAGAATTACAGCAAGCCTGTAAATTGGGCCCAGGCTTTCTCTCCCATACCATAAATTCACAGGTTCCACAGCCTTCTACCCTCAAGGAGACAACACTATTGATTGGGTACCATATCTTTAAACTTAGAACACATGCACATGGTTTGTATCCTAATCTAGCCCACTAACAGGTAACCTGACAGACACTAGGAATACACATTCTAGATCATCTGCCTTGAGGAAACACCCAAGGCCATATAAAACCCCCCAACCCTGGACCATGATGCACCTCACACTTCAAGCACACCTTTTTCCTGAGTGTGTATTTTTTATTCTGCCTAATAAATCTGCCTATGCCTTTCACTGATGCATCCTGAAATGCTTTTTTTGTGGTGAAAATCATTGAACCTATCCCATAGGGGGCCAAGTTGAGGTTCCCATCTCCTATTTGGGAAGGGGGTGCAAGAGCCACATCTAGTGACAGTCCTTTCAAATTCCATATTCTTGGGCTGGGGATTTAGCCCAGTGGTTTTGCCGCCTGCTGCACTAGCGCAAGGACCCGAGTTCAATCCCCAGTACCAAAAACAAACAAAACAAATTCCATATTCTCAAAAGCTAAAAATAGCTCTATCAGTCATACTCATTTTAAGAGTAAAACTGTTGGAAGAAAACTGAAAGCCTCAATAATTGGAAAAGCCAGGATTAACCACCCAAATTGATCTCAAAGACCCAGATGATTGGTGGATACTTCAGGGCTAACTACTAGCACCTCTTTGTTATCTGCCCGTCACTGTCTTTTTGAAGCACGTGATGACATACTTCAAAGGATTTGGATGTAGTTTGGTTAATGAAAATTCTATTCACCTTGAAAAAATGTGTTCCTGCCTTGATTCAAGAACAGACGTCAATATTTCCAAGGAACATGGTAGCTGTGTTGATCCTTCTTGAGCTAATGAGGGGCTTTGGAAGAGAAAGACCTTTAGGGTCCTGACATTGCTTCTCTTACTTGCAGCTCTTCTGTGGAAAACTGAAGCCTGATGCAGGAACAACTGGAAATGTACTTGTTTCTGTTTCTTTTGACATTTAAAATTTTTGTCTTAAAATCCAGAGTAAATAGTTCCGTCAATTATTCATTCATTTTCCAACTATTTCCTAAATGTTCCAGGCTCTGAGAATACTGTGGTGAACAAAATATACATGGTCCTTGCTTTTCCAAATCTTCTGCTCTAGGTTAAATTAATCAATTTATTCTAGAAGGGATATAGTCAGTGCTCACTTTGGCAGCACATATACTAAAATTGGGACATACTCAGATGGGAGGGAAAGCAGAGATTCTCCTGAGGAGATTACACCGGAACTGAGGGATGATGAATATGTAGGACTGCTTAGGTGATTTTGTTATGCTGGGGTAAGGCTGAACCACCCTGGACCAGAGAACAGTATGCATGGAGGCTGTGAAAGGGAATAGATCTTGATATCTGGAGAAAAACCTCAGGGTTCTCAAAGATACGAGACAAGGGAAAGTCAGAAGCCAGGTGATGCTGATTTTTGGTAGGCACTGTGAGGAATTTTGGGTTTTCTTCGAAGTGCAATGGGAAGTCATTAAAGACTTCAAGCAGGTGTGATAAGATAGGATTTATATTTCACTATCAGTCTGGCTGCTCTGTGCAAAATGTGTGGGAGAAAGGAATGAAGAGAAGTGACAGTACTTACCTAGGCTATTGCACTAATCAGATAAAATGGGATGATGTCTTGGACAAAGATGTCACTAGAAAAATTTGATGTGTGTTGAGAGGCAAAAAGAGACAAAGTTTCTTGATGGAATTATGTGCAGAGATGATGGGTTTCTTCAGTTTCTGTCTGAAGAAAGATAAATGTAGTGACATTTGCCAGTTTAATGTGGAAATAGCTGGCTTATGGCAGGGAAAGGCATGAGATCTCTGAGACACATATTTGGGATAAGGAACTTGATAGACCAGCTGCTTCCAGAGAGAACGCATTCCTAACACAAAAACACAGAGGCCATTGTGGCTGATGACCTCACCAGCTGTGTCGGTAGACAGCTGGAGCGGAGGCTCCCCTAGGTGCCATCTGTCTCTTCAACAGAAACATCTAATAACCTTTTCCAACCTCAAGGAAACTGTGAGTCAGGCAGGTAATTTAAGAAGAGAGAAAAGATCATTTTCCTTTGACTATCTCTTTTCATCTGCCTGAAAAGTGGTTTTTAGAATGACACATTCGAGTAAGGAAACCAGATAACAAAGTTCAAACATTTTTTATTTCATCTTGAGGTGGGTTTTTAGGCAGAGACCCCATGATTTCAGTCACTTAAAATTTTGATTGTATGTTTTATCCAGTGACCAATTTAATATATAACAGCAATGATATTTATATCATGGTTGTTTTTTCTTAAATCTACATTATTTGGCTTCTTTTTTTTTTAAGGGTAGGAAAAATTTATTAAAAGAAAGAGAGGTTCTGTATAAGAGAGACAGAAGGGGGACCAGAAAGTGAGTTGACCCTGGTTTCTTTATTAGTACAAATAATGAAGGGCTAGCTGTATCTGAAAATATTTCCTTTTAGTCTTCTGTACAAAGAGTGCTTTCTATGATGTATAATTAAATCAAGAGATGTTATGCTACATTGTAGCATATGACACAAAGATGACAACCTTGAGAAAGCTAATCAAAAATCCTCTAAGTTCTCTCTTGCTATCTTTGTCCACCCTGAAGTGGTATCTGAAGCCTTGGCTAAGCTCTACAGCTAAGTTTTCTCATGAGCTAGAAACCTTCAAACAGCATATTGTTTTGTCTGCTGAAATCCTTGCCCTTAAAGATATTATTTAAATGAAAATATATTGCAGTCATTATTCAGGTTCTGAAACTTGTTCAACACAATTTCTATATTGCCCCCCAAAACACATGGCTTAGCCCCTAAATCTAATAAACCCTTAGAACTTAATGCCACTGATAGAGGCTTATCTCTTCAGGCTTGTCTACATAGCCTACTAAATAATAATCCTAATTAGAACCTTAATTATGTTTCTGCTCAGAGTATTTTTAGATAGCCTTAACATTTGATCTGTTTAGTCTAGTTTCACAGGTGGCAAAAGATTAAAAACAGGTTTTAAAATAAGATATGACTATTACATTTCTAATACCAGCTGATTGTGGTCTCAGAGCTGCTTTTTATTTAGCAAAGCATGGAAAAACCCTTTGATAGTGGTAATTGTGCCCACATTCCTTGATCCTACACAGGGAAAAATAGGCCACCTTTTGTAGTCAGTGCCTCAGTTCTACAGTATAAATTTTACTTCTTTCAATTGAGGATCTTGAGTTTCTTTGAATCTTTTCCTCTAAAATAACCTACCTTTTCAGTTCTGCACAAGTCCTCTGGTTGCATATCCCCAGGGACACCTGTCCTGATGTTACCTCTTTGCTGTCCCTTAAGCAAAAACTCTACATGCTTTGAATATGGCTTCCCAAACTTAGGTGCACACAGGGCTCACCCAGGGTGCTGATAAAATATGAAAATTCTTCTTCTGAATCCAGAAAGGGTCCACCTGCTTATATCTTCTAGGGAGGGGTCTTGGAATCTGTGTTTTAATGCCCCAGGTGATTTCAGATAGATTTTGAGAAATGCTGCTTTGTGAGACTGGTGTTTTATTTCCAAACATACACTTTCTAATTTTCTACCATGCTTATGGCTGTTTTCCACAAGGAATGTGTCCTACGATTTAAAAACTTTGGAAAATAGACAAATTATTCTAGGATGCACATGGCTTCAGCTCACATAACTTGATTGTTTCCTCACTTTACAAGGTAGAAGAAAGGAAGACAGTATCAAAATTTATACAAAGGCTCCTAGGAGAGACTTTCCAGGCATGCTCTCTTTGCATGGATTTGATGCAGATTGTGGCTGTGCCCTTTGCAGGGGCATTTTTGATGCAGACATAACACGCGGCCACTCTGGAGTGATTTTGGAGAACTCGGTGATACATGTTCCAGGCAGAGGGAGGAAGATAAGAAAGCTCTTGGCTGGAGCAGAGAGAAGATGAGAATGGCAGGTGCCTGGTGGTAGACAGGGGATTTAGATGAGGTGAGGTCATGGGCAGGGGCAGGAGGAGACTTAAGCAGAGAAAGGTGTGCCTTGATGACAGCATCTTTAGTTGACCTGTTGCAGCTGCCTCAGTTTTCTGAATGGATTCGAAACATTTAGCTTCATGGTCATTTTGACTTTGGGGAAAGCCCAGGAGGTGCATGGTGCCAGCTTTGGTGAATAAGGTAGATGAGGATATATCATGTTTTTATGAATCCCCCTTTCTGTTGAATGACACTCAGTAGCAGCGTCATTCACTATATTTTTTATCACATCTCATAAAGATACTCATGAAAAGAGACTTCTAGAATCACTTCATAAAGTGACAAGAACAATGAGATAAGTGTTTTCCAACTGAGGGGGAGTATTTTGAGGGGACTAATGGCAATATTCCGTATGTCATTTACTGTAAAAACTTTTTAAAAATTTAAACATTCACTGTGTATTTTGATCACCCCCTTCTATTTGAAATACTATCAAGCTTTCCACAGTGGTGGTAGAAACCCATAAAATTTCTGAGGCATGAGTGTTACTGATTATAAACTGTCAAGAAGCATAACATCTCAGTAACATGGATGTCCCAAGTAAAATGAAAGGAGAAAAAGCCAGCAAAGAATGATATACAATTTTTGCCATTCATTTTGTTGAGAAATTCAAACATTCCCTCTGAAATTTCATTATATAAGACTGCTAAATAAACTAGGAATAGACAGATTAACACAAGAAAAGCCATAACCAAGTAATTTGTTTATGATTTATATTCCATGGGAACCTTCAGATTGAAGACCCAAAGACCCAGAGTGAATAATTCATTTTTATGCTTAAGTTTGATGAAGAACAGAAAACTGGGGAGAAATGTGATTGAAAAACAAATGCATGTTCTAATAGTATGGGGAAACCCACCCATCCTGTGCTTTCAGACTTTTCTTGGCCTCTCTGAACAGCATTTCTTTTTTCCTGGTATGGGGCAAGGGCTTTTCTGGAATGGGGGATCTTACAACCTACAATAGGCCAGGGAATTTATTTAGGGTTCACTCTTACATAGAAGTTGGGGGAAAGTTATAATAATGTTTTTAGGTTTTATGCTTGGCTTTGGAAAGAAGGAAAGGGTGATTCTATTTCATGATTCATCCTGAGTGAGAGAGAGGAATTCTATTTTCTTTTCTTTCTTTCTTTTTTCTTTTTTTTGGGTACTGGGAATCGAACTCGGGTCCTTGTGCTTGCAAGGCAGGCAGCAGAACCACTGAGCTAAATCCCCCAGCCCAGGAATTCTATTTCCTATGGCTTGCCTTGGGGGAGAATGAAGAGTGACAGACAGGAGGGCAGGAGATGGGGACAAGAAACTATTTCTATAGCTGCTTTGGACATCTTCACTTTGGTGTATTGTTTTCTGAGCCCCAACAGTTTATTTATAAAAGGCATTATTTGGAATGTATGTACCTCGATGCTTTTATTAGATCAGAATGTGTAATAAGTTAATGGTCTGCTCAACTGTTTCCTTTTTAATGCCCAAGAGGATGTTAGTATCAACTGGAGGACAAGAGTGTGGCTCAGTACTCTTGGGTTCTCTGGTGTGATGAGATGGGAAGTAGAAGGCAGCTGCAGCACAGTAATGCCCTGTGCTGCTTCACCACTCGAGAGGATGGAAGGCTGCTAGCTGTTTCCAGTTCCTTCATCCTACTGGTCAGGACATCCAGAACTGAGCTCACAGGGAAGGACTCAATCCCCTTTTAAACAGCCTAAGTCCAAGTGTTCTTACTTCCTCCACACATACCTGTTGTCATGGTTCATCTTTTCCTATACCTTCTTCTCTTCCACAGCAGTTTACTGAGTCTCTGTCTCTGCTCTCTCTCTCTCTCTCTCTCTCTCTCTCTCTCTCTCTCTCTCTCTCTCTCTCATACACACACACAGACACCCACTTGCAATAGCCCTTAACAACACAAAAAGGGTGAACAAGACAGGATAAACTGTTTCAAGGAGAAAGATGGCAGAAGACAATTGCTGTTGCAATCACCACACGTAAGTGCCATTCATGCTGTATTGTTCCTTCAAATTAGTAGCTTCATCTAACTGTTCTCTTGAAAGCTTTTCTATAAACGTCAAAATCAAAGATAGAGGGTGGAGGGAAGACACTGTTTAGGAAGATGGCATTTTAAATGTGGATTCATCTAAACGAAGTGCCATTCTTCTTCCATTTATCTTCGTAAACCTTTGTTCTTAGTGTGTCACAATCTGCACTAAAGGTATTGGTTTTAATATAAAATCCCAGGGGGAATTTTTCTGGTAATTTAGACACACAGAGTTGATGACTTTGGACTCTGTGTGATGTGGATGAGACTAGAGAACAGAATTCAGAATTCAAAATCTGCCCTTGAAAGGCTTGGTAATTTGGAGCATTATCAGGTTAGTGGCAAGTCCTAGATCTCCTCCTTTTGGGATATATCAAGTCACTCCACCTTTCTGCCTCTCATCCTTACCAACGACAGTAAGGAGGGCCAAAGAGTACCAATTGTCCAAGAATTAAACTGAGTGTATGTCATTTAAAACTCATGGGATAAATATTATGATTCCAGTTTTACAGTGAGGAAACCAAGTCTGCATAAATTGGCCTAATTTTAAGACCTTATTTCTTTCCATTACATGTGCCAGCTTCCAAGATTTCCACAAACATTTCACATAAAATCCACTTTTTCAAAGTCTATTTAGTTTATACTGACAAACTCCAAAAGTACACGCAAGCATGTTTCATTACACAGGCCACCACACTGGATACCTCATAGTCGGGCTTGCTACTGCCAGATTAACTGACTTTATGAGAAAATGTGCCATTGCATCCCCTGACTGCCTTCTTTGCCTAATTCTGAAGAATCTAGAGATTGCAGCAGGCAGATGTTAAAGTTTACTACCTTTTACAGCTATGTACTTACCTGGTGTGTCAATCATCCATTTGTGCCTGAAAAAATTATCCCCTAACTCAGTGGCCACAAGTAATATGTATTATCTACCTGCTTCTGTTGGTGAGGAATCTGGGCATAGCTTCCCAGGGTTTGGGAAACTTTCACGGGCTACAATCAAGGTATTGACCGGAGCTGTAGACATCACAGCCTTCACTGGGAGGATTTGCCCTTGAGCTTATTTGCCTGTGTATTGGGAAGTTCAGTTCCTCTTGGACTATTTACTGGTGGTCTCTATTTGTTGCTTGCCAGGTGTGAGTCCCGGGGACTCTGAGTCTGTAGGACTTTGACAACATGGGAGAGTGCTTCATCAGTACAAGCAAGCAAGAAGGACCACAGAAAATGAGTCACGGTCTTGTTGCAACATAACCTCAGAAATGACATCCTTTTACTTTTTCTATATTTTGTTCATTAGAAGTTAGCCACTACGTCTAGCCTATATTCAAAGGAGGAAGTCACACAAAGATACGAATATCAAACAGTGAAGGCTATCAAGGACTGTATTAGAAGACTGCCTCTTTCACCTTGTGGGCCAGGATAGCCAAACATTGTGACACCAAACAAAATGTCCAAGCGACAAAATACCGAGGCTTAGAGAACTATTGTCATTCTTAACCCTGTATTTAAATTTCTGATGTTCAGCAAGCTAGTTTTATTGTCTTCATTGATTTGTCTAGTAGTAACATTCAATTCACCCAACAAATTTAAATTGATAAGTTGTCTTTTTAGGTCTGTGTACATACTGTGTTTTTCTGGACAAGTTCATTGCAAAGTAGTGAGGAGTGGAAATTTCTCTAATTTAAGAACAACAACAACAACAAAGATATGTGAATCTGTCTGCACTACTTCATGCACTGTGGCAAATGAGGGAAATGGATTACTAAGTCACACTGAAGGTTCCTCCTGCTCCAAAACTCATTTTTCTCATCTCAAACTTTGTCTGCTCTGAATACTCACACCTGTGTTGGCAAAATTAAATGACAGGTAATGGACATACTTTTTAAAGATGATAAAATGCTATTCAGCATAGAGGTTTCTAATGTTGATCCAGTATTCAACTCAAGTGAATTTTCAGGTCCCTTAAATTGTCCCCGGGAAGGAGGAGGGAGAAGAGTTTGGAAATCTTCCTACAGGCAAAGGTGTCAATGCTCAGATGGTATCAGTCCAATCAGTGCTGCTGGGTTTCTCCTGGTGGGCAGGACCTGTTTCCATGAGATTCTCTGTAACTGACCAGGACCCAAAAACTATTCTTGCAGAACTGAAATGACAGAAAGTGTCACAGAAATAGAGAAAAGGGGCTTTCCTCCAGGTGTCTTGACTAATTTGGTCAAAAGCAATTTAATATAAAATAAGATAGTGATTAAAACCAACAATTTGGCTTTGGAGATGAATATTTGGCTTGAATAGATGGTTTCTTAAAAATTAATACAATGTTTCTCAAATACTATTTTGCATTGTGTGGCTAATTTGGGTTCATCACCAGCCTGTTTTATACCTATTTATGTAAATATTAATTATTTTTACTTTTTAAAAGAATAGGCGGCTGGATTTCTTTCCATGTTTCTTTCTTTCCAATACATTTTGTGCCCATGAAATAGTTGAATTCTGTGGAGTTTGTAAGAGTGGAAATGTGACAGCAGTTTCACGGCTGCTCCCAGCTCCTCAATATTACAAATTATCCAGGGCACAAACATTTGGCTGAAAGTAATTTTGAATTAAAAATCATAAAACTAGAAAGTAGGAAGTTCTCAAGTCATGAGGATGCATGCCTCCAAAAGAAACTGAGGAACTCTGGCCTCTTTCTCTTTGCTTCCTGGCCATGAGGTGAGTGGTTTGCTTAGTCACAAGTTCCCCACCATTACATCTGGCATGCCCACCAGAGGCCCAAAACAATGGGTCCACTCATCATGGAGTGGAACTCCTAAAACTGTAAACCAAAGTAACCCTTTTGTCTTTATAAATTAGTTATCTGAGGTATTTTGTGATAGTAACAGCAAGCTAACACACCATCAATGTAAGTATTCCCTTCAGTATAAAAGTGACATTACATCAATGAATAAAACTCACCTGCTTTTCAAAAGAAACTAGCTATGGAAAAATACTGGAACTAAATGTTTGGAAAAGTTTCTATTGTTTCATGATTTTAGTTTCAGAAGCAATGTGTCTCACCTTAAAAACTCGTATCTTTTCCCACATTGTGGGTTGTCTCTTCACACTGTTGGAGCTTTCTCTTGCTGTGTAGAAGCTTTTTCATAAGAAGAGATGCCACTTGTTGATTGTTTGTGCTAGTTCACAGGCGACTGAGGTTTTGTTCATAAAATCTTTTCCTACACAATGTCCTCAAAGGAAAAAAAAATTAGTGATTTTTAAACCCATTTTTTAAAAGTCTTAAAATATAAAATTTCTGATTAGTAGAAAGAATATCTGATGACATCAGAGAAGACAGAATATTTCTAGCCACATTGACTAAAACCTTTTAAATTAGCTAAGGGGATGGATAAAAAGCACTTCGTGATTTAGTAGGGTCAGCAAATACTATTGATTCCATGATTTCTCTGGTCTGATATAATTTGCTGTCTCTCTGTCTCCATTTATCCTGTGGACCTCACTTCCTTTATCTGACATATTCCTAAGATAGTTGAAATGTCACCCTTTCAGCAGAGGTTAAAGGTTTCATTTCAATTCATTCCAGGCTTCACTGTTTCAGACAGTAACTCCTTCACATGCACAGAGCTCTGAGTCCATGGTGAAGGATACCATTGTTTAGTTAATAAAATAAACTTTCAAATATTCCCTAGACTCTTCATTATTCTAGAAAGAATTAACCTAACACATAAACGATAAACATAAAAACCCTTAGATTAACAGGACTTTTTATTAAATAGGCTTGGAAATAATAGTCTTTAGATTTCATATTTCTGATATTATCAGGAAAGTATTTATATGTATCCAACAATACTAATACTTATTTAAAATCTTCTGATCACATTTTCATTTCAAAGTTTAATTTAAAAAGTTGAGATTTTAAGAATTTATCTGAGTACTGAATCAAGAAAGTGTTACTGAGCTGGCCTCTCTACTGGGAAATGTAACACAAAAACTCTAATGTGTGAAACAAGCACAATTTCAGTTACTCATGGATTAATAAAAAAATCTATAAGCAACTAACTTTAGTAGTAGATTTTAAAGAGAAACAAAACCTACACATCTATTGAATTTTCCTCTCTTTTGGTAAGCATCACTATGTATTTATTGCTCGTTACAACATGTTTACAACCAAAATAAGCAGAATGGAACTCATAACATGCAGGAAAACAATATTTGTATTTTAATACTATCAAAATTGCACTTTTTGCCTTTGCTACTTCTCTTGACTTTTATTTTCATTCTGTGCATAGCAGCTTCTTCATTAACATTTTAGACGAGAACGTCAAAAACAGGGAGATGACAGACTGCTACTATTCTTGGACTTTCTGACACTTTCCCTGTGGCAGAATGACAGTCACAGCTGCAAGTCATTGCAAGGAATCTGCCTGAAATTAGCATGAAGGTTGGGTCAAAAAGCTTCCATTTCTTGAAGCCGTTTCATTGTCCTGAGTAGTTCCCAACCAAAACAGAAACCACTCTAGGGAATGAGCTTGAGAGTAAGTTTTGTTTTGTTTTTTTACTTTTTTTTTCTCCTGAGAGCCACAAAGCATATGAAATGGAAAGACTTCAAATCAAACGATGTATTTCTCAATGTATTTCTCAACATGTATATTGGTCCTTTCACATGACACTGCAAAAAATACAAAGGTTTGTAAAAAATAGTAACTGCTTCCAAGTGAGTTACAGTCTAACTCGTGAAATCCACAACTCCCAACTTTTGTGAAGGGTCAGTGTTTTCCATGCTGTTCAAACCAGCTGCATAAAGAACCATCACTTGCTTACTTTTTTTTTTTCTTTTCTTAAAATTTATGCTAGCAGTGGTTTTTTGCCCCAATTTTTACTTTTATTTTCTATTAATACATGTTCAAAGTGCATCATGTTTACCTTCCTTTTGGAGAAACATGCACATACACACCTTTATTCTTTTTTCATCCTCTTCTGCTTCCCCCTTCTGCGTTCTCTTAGTCTCTCTGCCATTTGCAAAAGACCTATTTCTTTTTCTTATTATCTATCTTTTAATTGAGTTATGTAAGTAAATTTTTCAGATATGAGTTATAAGGAAAATTGTAATTATTAGGCTTACGATGAGCACTCAACAATACAAATCAGCTAACTCTTCAGGCCTGGTGATCCTGACTGCTTAGGAGGCTAAGGCAGCAGGATCACAAGTTCAAGTCCAGCCTGGGCATCTTAGTGAGACCCTGTCAGAAAAAATGCTGGGGGTGGGGGTGCGAGAGGGTGTGGCTCAGTGTTAGAGTACTTGAGGTACAAACATACAGGCCTGAGGTGGGTAGGAGCAGTCCTTCCTTAAGAGCAGATTTGAAGGAAGCCTGACTTAAGAGGTACCGTCCATCCTGTCTTGTTCCTCTTTTCTGTACATGCCTGTGTAGACAGTGGTGTCAGGTTTGCACTGGTATGGCCCTGGGCCTGCAGATCCTGGGTGCACCTGGGACTCAGTGGAAGTTGCTGACCATTCATGCCAACTTAAAAGTGCAGGCTGATGGCTACACAAAAAGAGGTGCTGGAGAGAGACAAATCCACAGATTCGCCTCAGTGCTCAGCTTTCCACTGGAATCTGGGCTGCAGAATAAGGTCACTGGCATTGACTTTATTCTCCTGTCTATCCCTGCAATAGGTGCTCCAAGTAGAAGCTTTCTCCCCAGGAATCTTGCTTTATGATCTTCTTCTTCTTTTTTTTTTTTTTTAAATCTTGCTTTAAATACTTATCTGCTCTGTTAGCCACAGTGCTTGTTGATTCTCCCAAACTGTCATAAGCAAAACAACTTGTTGAAATTTTTGCTTATTTCTCCATTTTTCTCCACATTAGCTTTGCTTAAAAAATGACCAAGATAAACCTCCATAATCTGCCCCATTGTACTCATTCATAGTCTCTCCTTTCACTGGTTTCCACCTTTCATTCCTCCTTCCTGCCTTGTTGACTGTCTTCCTGCTCTCTCTCATGCCTAGGCATTTGTCCATGCCTGTCCCTCTCCTTGGGACATTCTCTGCCTTTCCAACTAACTCCACAATACCCATTCAACTTAGATCATTCTTATTAGACTTTCAGCTATGACCTTAAACAACACATCCTCAGTTTTAGGTCTTTTGGCAGTTTGATCTTTTACTCTGTTCTCTTATTTATCTTTCTTTTACAAAACAATCAAGATGCTTACTACAATTAGATTCTCAGGGACTTCCCTTCTAGACCAGGGGTCAGCAAACCATGACCCTAAGCAACATCTGGGCAGTCACCTGTTTTTGTAAACAAATTTTCACTGGAACACGGTCCTGCTCATTTGTTTATATCATGTTGATAGCTCATTTTGCATTCCAGTGGCAGAGTTAGCTGGTTGCAAAAGGATCATCTGCTCCAGTCTTGGTAGGGACTTTGTCTCTAGTATCAAAGTGCCCTTAGGACCTAGCATAATGCCTAGGTTAGTGAGTAGTAGTTGATAAATAAGTGTCAAATGAAACAAGAGAACAAATGAAGTAGGTATGATTAAGATTTGGTGAAAAGTGCAGAGATTCTTAAACTAGGGAAGTGAAGGGAATGGGGGGCCCTGATTCTTGCTGGACAGTTTTCACTCTGCCAATTTGACTGGAGCCTAAGGAACAGTGAGGTTTTACATCTCCACAAGTCTTCTCCTGCCGCATCTTCCATCTGTCCTTTCTTGCAACCCTCTCCTTGGCTCAGCTTCCTTAATCACTCCTTCACTACCTTCCTCCATGAGGTCTTGGCTGGCTGCAGGCATTTACTAAATAAGTGCTGCATAAATTGAAAAGTCTACAGTGCTCCCCCAGATGCCCTTACATTTAGTTCCAGATTCTCCTTGTCATTCTTCATGTCCTCCAGATCAGATCCAGCCACACATCTTGATGTAAACCTTTTCCCATGCCTGAACAGGTTGATTTCCTCCATTCCCTTTCTAAGAACAGGCCCTGTTGGTGTCACCCAGATGCTTCCTCTACATTGTGTCTCCCATAAGATTGAGCAGAAGCTTCAAGCATGTCTTAGAGGAGAGTGCTCCAAGGAGCCAAGACATTAAGGCAAACTGAATCAAAAAGCAAACCATTCAGGAAGAGTCTTCAGGTCTCTCCAATAGAACTGACTTTAAAACCTGACTCCATCTCCTGCCTTCTGACCCAGTTCTCACACTGGCCTTCAGCATTCTAACTTCCTCGCCATGTTTCTCAGTGTCTTCTGGAGTGATTGCCTATTATCCCTGCTATCCTCTCTTTCCTTGCTGACAAAGTCTGATATCTACTCCCACTTTTCATTCTCTCATGCAATAGTTCCCTCAGTGATGGTAACTCTTATCATGGTATATCTAAAGTCCAGCCTTTCTTAAATTTTTAGTCTCCCATAAAGGTGCCATTTTGTGTCTTAATGAGAAGTTCAAAGAATGTGAGAATGGAAATGAAGCTTCAACTAGGTACAATGCAAAGCCATTCATACACATTGGCCTCAAACCACAAACAGTTTTGAGTTTACTTATTCCTGTGATGTCCCAGGGATATTGAAGCCATATAAGATACAAGAGAAGATAACACAGGAGTCCTCTAATGGAGAAAGGTTGTGAAGTTCAATGTGCACCTAAATGGTTAACCCTAATCTCAGGGATGTTTCAAGGTGAAGCTGTGCTATAGTTTGAATCTTTTTTTTTTTTTTTGGTATTGGGGTTCGAACTCGGGTCCTTGCACATGTGAGGCAGGCAGTGGAACCACTGAGCCAAATCCCCAGCCCCACAAATCTTAAGTCCCCCTAAATGTTCATATGATCAAGGCTTGGTCCCCACTTGATGGTGCTACTGAGAGATGGTGGAAACTTTAGGACATGGGGCCTAGTTGGAAGAAGTAGGTCACTGGGGGCATTTTCTTGAAGGTCATATTAGGGACCATGACCATGACCCTTTCTTATCTTTCTTTTTTTAACTTCTCAGTTGCCATGAGTTCAGCTGTTTTCAACTACCATGCATCACTCACCATGACATTTAGCCTCATCTCAAGCCCAAAGCAGTAGGGCCAACTTACCATGAACCAAAACTTCTGGAACTGTGAGCTGAAACAAACCTTTCCTCTTTTAAGATGATTTATCTCAAGTATTTTGCCACAGCAACTAAAATCTGCCTAGTGCAATCTGTGATTCATGTGCCAAGGGAAAGAGCAAGTATTGAAATAATTTAGTTAAGAAATGGAAAAATGGGAAAACTGCCAATTATTTAGAAGAGAGAGTGAAATAGTAGTGACTTTGAAGAGTTTTGATGTAGAGAGCATGTCACAAGAGTGAGCAGGAGAGAATGCATGTTTGACTTTGTTTGGCATTAGGAAATGAATCTTCTGAGAGAGGCTGAAAGAGTCGACTGGAGTGCATGAATTTGAAGTTACCCTGAGAAAAAGAGTGAAACTGATCTCTCAGTACTGGTGCAGGATGCAGCTAGAATGAATTCCAGGCATTAAAACATAGTGAGGGCCTACTATATGCCTATCAGAGAAGGTATCAGAAAACAAGGTGTGCATGGTACCTATCCTCACTGAGATTGCAATCTAGTCAATGAAAAGTTGGCTAATTGAGTTGCAAGAAGGGAGAAATCTCATTTCTGCCAGGAGGCTCCAGTAATGATACTGGTCCTGTCGTGACAAGGTCAGACAAGGCACATGACAAGATAGAAGCAACTTCCATCTGTATCAGAGTGCAGGAGGGATTGCACTGTGACCCCTAGATGAGGTAGCAGCATCGTTTGGCAGCTGAGAGACAACTGTCCTGGGAAGATGAAGGTTTGTGAGATGTTAGAACTCCTCTCTGTCGGGAGCAATGCTACATAATTTTAGGGAAAAATCATTTGGTTAGCCTAGTTCTCCTGCCTACAGCCCAGCTATGGAATTCTGAGACATAATTCCATTTTGGCCTCTGGTCACAACTGAGACCTCAATGATCCAGTGATGCTGTGATTCTCCAGGACAAGAAACATCCTGGGAGCTGAGAAAATCCTGGGAGGAACAAACACCTACTCAGTTCCTCCTTGTTTTTGGATTGTTACATCTTTTTTAAGCAGGATGTACTGAACTCTGTGCAAGTCATTTGTTACATTTGTTTCTCCCAATGCACTGAATAAAAGGTGCAGTAAGCTGGGGGCTTTCGTCTTTGCTGCCCAGAGCAGCGCTGATGAGACACACAGCTCAGCTTCTTCTCAGTCTCATTTTTCTACCTTTCCTGTAATTCTCCTTGTGCTGCCCTGGCTCGCAGGAGACCAGGACTTACTGCAGAGGTTCTGGTAACTTCCCCTTCCCCTGTTCCCTACACCTCTCTCTCCTTGATCAGAAGAAAAGCCGGAGTTGGGAAAGATATTTGGCTAATAAGCTAAAAAGAAGACTATAGTGCTTGATTTGTTCCACTCAGACCTGGGAAGAAAAAAGGAAAGAGCCGTTCTTCCAGCACAGTGTATGGCATTCAGAAAACCCCTGATAGGCACTGCATTTCACCTTGACTTTACCCAATCCTATTAAGGATTTTCTTTATTAATGTTTACAGTAATTTAGGGAGGATATGTATAACAATGCCTAACAGCATAAAACTGTTCTGGAAGGTACTAAAATATGAACACATATGATCCCTTCATGTGATGGCTGGGTAAGAAAAGTGTGGAGAGAAGATGGACATGCCTACATTTAGTGCATTGTTGTATAAATTTTTATGAGCAGAACCTGATTTTAAGGGAAGAAAAACAACATAATTGTAGATCTGAGAAGCTCTAACCCAGCTCCTGTAAGTGATAGCCTCTTCATTCACAGCAAGACTGGAAAGTCATGGTGGCCTGACTTGGAGTGGTGGTTGGAGGAGCAGATTGCCCATCTCAGATTTGAAAGTGGCCTTTCATTTTAAGACTTGTTTCAATATGGCTGATGAGTATGATGATCTCAAAATCCTTGCAAAAGGAGTCCTGAAGGAATCTTCTTGAACACTCCAAGGGAGAGAAGTCCATGTCTCCCTGCATTTTAGCCTGGCTCCCAAGAAACTGTTCAAGGAGCCTGTTCTTTCTGCCACAATCCTCTGTGCTAATAATAGAGCTTAAGGGAAAGGGTAAAATAGATTTCAGTGTCTTATTTTAAGTAAAGCTTTATAGTAAACTTATCTCAAACTTCGCAGCCATAAGTATTTATCAAGGAAGCATAATTTCCAGGAGGCATCTCCAGAATCATGAGGTTCTTTTCTGAGCTGAGTGCATCTCCATTTCACAGAAATCTTTTTCTCTGGCCTATGTCTCTCTTTTCCTCCCATGGAGAGTGTTCTTTTGTTTTCAGGGTCTTTGGGGGTTTGGGTTCTGGACTAGAGAGAGGTTTTGTGGTTATCCGGGTCCTTCTCATCTCTATTTGCCACTGTTTGTCTCTTTCCCTCACCTCTCTGAGCCAGTGACTTCCCAGGACTTCATGTGCAGAATGTGGACGTCAGAGATTTCTCTACTGTCTTATCTTTCTCACAATAGACACTCTGGGATTGATGGCTAATAGGGTTGTGCAATGGGCAGGAAGAAGTGAAGAGGATAGCACCAGTGGTCCTGTTTTGCTCTCCTCTTTTCAGTAACCTGGAAATGGGGACAGGCTTTAGAGCTGGATTTAAAGTTGCTGGAAGGTTGCTGAGAAGCACAGTGGCCCTTTGTTTGGTGCTTCCTCTTCTGCAGATAGCTGCTGCCATGTTCTGCTACCATAGGTAGACTTCAAGCACACTTATTTCTTGTCCTCAAGGCAACCTGTGGCTGGGGCTCCCCTGGAACGTTTTCATGCCTAGATACTAAAGTTACTTCATGGTTGGGAAGGAAAAGTCTCCTGGGAACCACCCAGCTGCTGGCCCTGTGGAGCATGGAGAGAGCCCCTCACTGACCTCTGCCTCCAGCAGAACTTTATAGGATCTGAGACTTTGCATCCTCCTTTTCCCAGTTTTGCCCTACAAGGCTCTCCTTTTTGTCTTCTCTCTCTCTCTCTCTCTCTCTCTGTCTCTGTCTCTCTCTCTCTCTCTCTCTCTCTCAATCCCCCAGGTTTATCTTCCAGCCTGCCACCTGTCATCCCAAGGGATCCACCTGTGGCTTTACTGTGGCACCCAGAGCCCCACCCTCTTAGCACCCTGTGGTTATCACTCTCCTCCCTGATATTATCATTTACACAGGAAATCAAAACACCATGTTTACGAACATAAAATTCTGTCATTTATTTGTGCTACAGACTTCAGGAAGAAAGAAAAAATTGCAGATCTTTTTTTATTAAAAAAAATTTTTTTGGCACTGCATTTAAGTGTTGGTGACCTTAAATCAGCCTGTTATTAACAACCAGGAAATGCCTGACCTAAAGGTCCTCATTGCTATTATAAACTGTGAAAATTATAAAAATGGAAATAAAAAAATAAAGTAATTACCTCTTCATGTGTTAAAAAGTTAAGTTGAATGGCCTGTTGCCATGGAGATGATTTCCTCTTTACTGTGCTGGTCTTCCAGAGCTGTTGAGGACCAGTCACCTAGCCAATGGCAAAACAGCATTTACCTTCCCATCTTCCATTAATGTTTGTCATAGTGACTCAATGTAGCCTATAATTTACCAGTCTGTAAAATTTGGTAAATTGTATTTTCACATATATTAGTGGTTTTACATTTGTATTCTTTGTATGAGATTACCCTCATTGCCAAAAGTACTATTTTGTATTTTGAGAGGTGGGGGAAAATCCCTGTTTTTAAAATATATTAACAATTCCTTTCAAAACCCTGGTATTGTCTTTCCATTGCAGCACACCGACTCCCACAGTAAGGAACTTTCTCTTCTCCACATTGCTTTTAAGGAAGACTGGATGGTCACCAATAGTACTTACTGATAATATTCACATTAACAATAGTAAGAACCCAACCAGCCCTTTCTGTCTTTGAAGTTTTTAACCTGAAAGATCCCAGGATTCTAAAATAAACTGCTTGGTACATGCTAATAAATAAAATTATTTGAAAACAGAGGAACTTTCTTTTCCTTTTTTTGGCCTAAATATAAAAATAAAACCTAATACTAAGATACCTAATGACATTAAGAGATGGAACCACAGATTTGAGCAACAAAGTCTTTTGAAGAAGAAAGATGTGTGGACTTGTAAGAAGTGCCAGGCACCATGGAAATATAAAGCGTGGAGATAAAAAGGAAAGGGAATTGTACACTTGCTCTTGAACATTTAGCTGAGAGCAGGACAGCTGGAACCAGTTTGGCCAAAAGCTTCAAAGTATCATGTTATATAGCTTGCTCCCAGGCACAGCTCCGGGAGTATGCCCTTCATGGATGCTCTGCTGTCTTGTCTTCATAAACCTGCCCGCGCCTCTGAGGAAGGCCAAAGCCTCCCTGTCTACCCTCTCCTTGCCCACCATCCTCCTTGTGCCCAGCCCTCTCTGACCTCTCTCTCCTGCCCACTTCCCTGCCTCATCAAGTCCCTCACAGCTGCCCCTTGATAACACCTGGGGAAGCCAGACCCACCCAGCCTTGCAGGTACACAGTGTCAGTGACAGCTCATAGCAGCTCATGCTGTGTGCTCAAGCTTTGTCTCAAGTACTAATTTGCTGTATTTTTAGAGAATGGTACAGTCTTCTCTCAGTGTCCATAGAGCCTGGGTTCTAGGACTCTGCCAATACCTATAGATGCTCAAGCCCCCTTTATAAATGGTGTCTTATTTGCAATACTTTTGTACACTTTAAAAAATAATCTTCAGGTAACTTATAATACATAATATTATGGTGACAGCTACAGGAAGCGCAAAACAATGCCCCAGGAATTGGAATCAAATACTATCGTTTTATACCTTACTTCACATGATTGGTTTCCCTTCTATTTGTTTTGATTGCTGTCCTTGGCCTTGGTCTAAACTTTTGGAAAATCTCTAACAGCTCATTTTATTCATCTGACTCCAGCACATTACATAAAAAGTTGAAAAGTAGTGAACTTCTGCCTTCTGAAAGAGGAAAACACTGGAAGATCTCCATTGTGTTGCTTTGAAAAATAAAGTAACACAGGATACTTCCTTGTCTGACACACAACATGCGGCAATAGGTGATATTCACAGAAACAATATGGCCACCTCTAGAGAGATAGGTTATGTAAGAAGCAATATTTCATATAAGCTCATTTTCCCAGGCTCCAAATGCTAAATAATCAAACACTTCTATTCTAGAAAAATGATGAATGTATGTGTAAGGTTTTTATTTTCCTTTCCTATATCCAGGTTTGACATTAGTCATCTGTTCTGATTCACACACAAACTCTGGGGCAACTAGGGGATGCAACTCAGCTGGGTGCTGAGTTTAATCTGACATACAGAGTTTTTTAATGGTGCACTTTTGGTCAGGTGCATCCAGTGTGAGGTTATGTTAAGAGGAAAGGGAACTGCAAAGACTTGAACTTAGAAACTATTGGGATGACATGAACATCCATGTGAGATGGCTTCTGTTTGGTGGAACTTGGAGTAATGAAGGCTGCACTGATAGGCTGGACCATCTCACTAGAGGAAAGTTACCCTTGTCATCATTGTTAGCATCCTCCTCTTGCATGGAACTGACTGCAGAAACCTATGAGGCCAGTTTGGAAATCGCTCAAGCTTCCTCCCCAGGGATTCTGAGTGACTCCAGCTCTAGCTCTCCTTTCCTCACCCACCAATCCAAACAGCATGGCACTGCCCAGGAAAGATCCAAACACAGACCATGCTCAACTCCTTATAAAGAAAGAAAAAGACATCAATCATACTAATTTAATGCGCAGTATATTTTATTTCAACCAGTATAGTTAAAATATTGTAATTTTAACATGTAGTCAATATTTTTAAAAATCGAGATATTTTACTATATTGTCTTTCATACCAAGCCATTCAGATCCTGAGTGTGTCTTGCACTTCAAGCACATTCCAGTTTGAGCCCGCCACATCTCCTCCAACACTCAAAACTCACACACAATCCATGGCTGCATATTGGGTAGTGCAGCTATAATAACAACACGTATTCTCGTCCTGGTCGATGAATACATTGCCTTTAGGAGTTTGGCCAGCTTTTCATCCCCAGGGGTGCCCTTTGAGGTCTCCAGTGACCCCCCTGCCTTTCAATCAGCTCCAAGCACCGTATTTCTTAATTCCACCTCTAGGGGCCAGCACTGAAAGTGTCCCGTGAGCCCTCTAGTGACTGCTGTCAGAACGCAAAGGACTGCAAAAAGAAAAAAGGAACACTGTCACAGCCCTAAGCAGTTTTTTTTTTCTTTCTGTAACTGAGATTAAATCCAAGGGCACTCTACCATTGAACTATATCCCTAGCCATATATATATATATATATATATATATATATATTGCTAATTTGCTCAGACAGGACTTGAATTTTCAGTCCTCTCGCCCCAGCCTCCCTAAAGCTTGGGAGTACAGGTCTAAGCAATTATATATAGCCATTGCCTATAGCAAGATACAGGCCCATGAATATGTACTCCATGGAGTTCCTCCAGAGGTTTTGCAATACAAAGCTCATCACCTCTTTATGTCACTGGCAAAATGTATCCAGCCAGGAATCTGCTAAGCAGTGTGCTTCCCGATGCCCCTCAAAGGCCAATCTATTCCCCCTCTCCCCTGCCTTTGGGAGCCCCAGCATTAATCTAATGTTAACTTCTCTTCACAGAACTCACAGGAGGACTGGGGGCAAACGTGGTTGGTCTTGGGATATTGCATGGTTGAGTAGGCAGCACTGACTCATTCAATGCCTGGAGTTCACTAGACCAAGGCAATGGGGCGGTCAAGTAGATCCTAGAGGAAGTTTGATGAGAGCTTCTGGGCAAGACTTTTCCTCTCTAAAGAGTGAACACAAGAAGAGACAGCATTTTTTTCTCCCTCTTGACATTGTGGTGCATGGATGTGAAATCACAAACTACTGTAGCCATTTCTGCTACCAAGAGGAAAGCTGTATGTGATGAAGGCAACATGCAGACAAAGCAATGTGAGAAAATGTGGTGAAATAGAGTTAAAACTGGTGGATGAAACTGTACTCTATGATCTGCCTGTATTTCCAGTTATGTAGTCAACAAATCTCCTATTATTTAAGCAGTCTGGGCAGGCATCTGTGACTTGCAGTGGGAGTCCCTCTACCTGAAAAGGGCATCAACACAAACTGGATTCCTGAAACCTCCCTGTGCAGTCTACATTACTGCTGCACAGTCTACAGTTGCTGGTAGCAGATGAGCAAATGAAACTTCCCCCAATCTATCTGTCTGTCTGTCTATCTATCTATCTATCTATCTATCTACCTATCTATCTATCTATTTATCTATCTTTGGTGTGACTGATGTCCTAGCTCCTGAAGTTAAGATTGATAGGTTAAGTATATGCCAAAAGAGGCAGTCAATCATAGATAAAGCAGAGTAACTGCTTACTTCTCCTAGGAAAGGAACACAAATTCAATCTGATATTAAATTAGAAACATTCTGAAAAAAACCCAAAAAACTGAAAGATACCAACACCCTGCAGACTGAGATTTCTATTAGAAGTAGGGGAACATGGCAACTTTGAAATAGTAACTCTTTGGGAACTTTTCCATCTAAAGGACTTTCTCCAGTCCTTGATGTATGTGATATGTCCAGGATTATTCTTCTGATGATCACCTTAGTGGGGCCTGATGGGAAGATTATGGGACAAATCCACACTCTGTCTCAGTGGGACAGTCAGCCTCAACCCAGGGATACAACCACTACCCTTCCTTCCCTGACAGCAGCTTCAAAAGCTCCTGCCTGTAATAAGAGAGGTGCACACAGTGGCTCAGTACAGACTCTCTCCTGTCACTAGGAAAACAGTTCTTGATACTTCCTTTGGGAAAATCAATCATGTTCTCCTACAGTGACACATTTGCCCTAATAAAAATTGAGTCTACAGTGGCTCCTTCATTTCTTGATGGTTCCTTTTTGGCCTGTCCTATGGAGATTTCTGCATGTATTGCCGTGATCTGAAAGGGCCCAGGTCTAAACTCATCTTCTCACTCTGACTGAAGGCTTGTTCTCCTGCATTTTGTAAAAATGTCTAAAACATCAGATGCCGGTTAATGCCAGTCTGCACTACCTCTCACTTCTTCATCTGTCATATATAAAAACTCCTATTACTCTTAATTCAGAGAAGGACTCTCATCTTCACCAATATTGCCTCTTTCTGAAATTTCATTTTAGCCAAATCTCTAACATTTGGCTTCTTCCTTTTTCAGCAGATTTCCTAAGACAGACAGTTATATCACAGGGACGGTAGGAAACACATGTAGTCTGTAGGCCACGCTCCCTGCCTTTGAATCATGGCTCTGCCACTTAACAGCAGAGTGATCCTAGGAAAGTTAACCAAGTTAGTTTCCTTGTCTAACTAATAGGGATAATTTCTCTGACATCATGAGAACCAATATTGTTGAAACATATAAAGTGTTGAAAACATTGAGTACACTAAATATAATAATTTGTCATTCAATAAGAACTCAACAAACCTGCTTACAGAATTTAAAATGTTGCCACTCATAATAAGATCTTAATAAACATTAACTGTTAATGTATTGCTATTACCACTGTCATAGTTATGTCAGTCCTCTGGCTGAAGGACTTGGAAAGGAAGCAAAATGGATTTCTGACCCACATATCTGGACTTATATATGGTCTTGTCTATTTCCAAGTGTGTGCTCTGAGTCATGTATGTGCCTTACAGTCAGTTCTTTGACACAAAGAATGGAGTGAAGAGCATTTTACTGGAAGATTTTTGGTGAAGGCTAGTAATAGAGTAAAACACGTGGCATCTGGTAAGTTTTTAAGGTTTGACCCATCATTCCAACCTTCCTGGGGAGCAGTGCTGATATAATGATCCTGTAGGACAGGATACTATAATACTGACTGGGGCAATGCTAGGTACCAACACATTAACTACACAAATGTTAATTTTGTAAAATTTTCATTGCAATGAAGGAATATTTGTAAAATTTTTACATTGCATCTGAAATTGTAACATTGGAAACTTCTGTAAAAAGAACACACACTTACAGACACACACACACACACACACACACACACATAAACAAGTAGACACAGATATTCCTAACAATCACCTGAAGATGTGCAATGCCAAGTACAAATGATTATGACAGGCTGAAGACAGGGTTGAACAACAGCAAATTTATGCCATTTAATCATTAGTCACATTTTCCCACTCAGAGCTATTGTTCAGTTATTTGGATATTATGGACAAGTCCCCAGTCCCACCATGAAACACGCACACACACAATGTTGGGTGCAATCTGACTTTTTGATTTGTGCATTGGGATCATCTGTGTTTTGGCAGATTTTCTTGAACACTCATTGTGCTCTCTCTAGAGCTGCAGAATCCATACCTCTTAGGCATCGCCTCAAAGAAAGATGAGGTAATCTATTGCATTGGTCTTCTTTGGACAAGAATTTTAAAAGCCCTGTGGGGAAATTAGTGTGAGCTTAAAGACTTAATATATACTAAAGAGTTCAAATAGGTTTATGCTTCATTTCCAAGTACTTTTCATTTCTGGAGCTTGTCAAGTATTTGCAAAGCTATGTATGTTATAAAGCAATTCATTATTATTAAGAAGAAAACAGTTTTTTCCAAAGAGTTGCAAATATTCTCCAACACAAAGTAAACAAATACAAAGATTGAAATAATGGAACTAAAACTGAGTCCTCACCTTTAGAGGAGATATATCAGAACTGCATTGGACAAAGCAAGTAATACTGTAGTGGATTAAAAAAAATCTTGGGGGGCATCATAATTTTTTTCTTTCAAGATATTTTTTGAGACATCCTCTTATTTTAAGAGCACTTTATCACACAAGACAAGAATGGATGAGATATGCTCTGGTTTCCTGGAACAGTCTGTGAATTGACAATTTGGGATAAGCTGACCCAGAGGTATTTGGGGCTAGACAAATGTTTCAATTGTTTTTTTTCCCAGTGTTTGGGTTTTTATAAACCCAAAACACATTTTGCCCTAAGTGTTTTCCCGTTGGATTTTAACAAGTCATGTGTATTTGAAGGGAAATTAAATCCATATGTGTTTAATCTACTTATACTTAAATCATTAACATGTTGTTTTATAAAATTATTTAGGTGACTGAGAAACCTTCTAAGCATCTTTAGAACTCTGCTTTACACCACATGAGTCCTCAGTCAATATGAAGGTAACATTTGCCCATAGGCCCTATAGCTTGACCTTATTGTAAGTTCATAAAACCAGATCCTTGAGACCATTCTAACTTAATGAGTCGATACCACATGATTTATCAATTTCAAGAAGGGAAATAAGTTTATAAATGTGTTACCAAAAAAAGGAAAAAGAAAAAAAGATAAAGAGAGATGGAAGGAGGAAGGGGGGGAAAAAAGACTTCAAAGGCCCTTTATATCTTCTTATATATTGGAATGAAATAATAGATAAATTCAGAATGAAAATATACACCATAGACACAAAATAGAAGGAGAATGGAAAATTTGAGATAGGTCTAAAATAATGGTTGGGATTACCAGAAATACTGAAGGATAAGGAAAATAATTTTACTCACTGCGCCACATATGGGATCATATGCCTGAAAGGCTTATTTTCATAGGTTCTTGCAGTGGTACTTTAAAATCCTAAGTGTAAGGGAGTGGAACCTAGGCAAATAACTACATCACATTGATGATGTTTTAAGCAGGGCTGGTATGGGAATAAATAACCACCACAAAGCTGAGGCACCCAGCAAAGATTTCCCACAGCTTCATATTGAGGGCTCTGCTGGGAAAAAAATAGGAATGTTTTACTTTGAACATGGAAAAGAAGGGCTCAGGAGAAAGCTCCTATTTTGAATATCCCAGTTCCATTGTTTCTTTGAGTTAAGAATAATAATCCAATTACAACTCTAACTTCCATAGAAAATTAAAATCAAATCTAATGATTGCAGACTATATACTTAGAGAATTTTATGAAAGCCATTGTAAAATATACCAAGTTTAACTACAAAACAAAACAAAAGCATGGAGGGAGTTTTGAGTCCTAATGAGCACTGACAACCCCACAGGATGTCCCAGGGTCTTCCTCTGTGAACACATGCTGTAGGTCTGGACAAAGGTGTACACATGTAGTGGAAATGGAGAGGGGTTGGCTGTCAGCCAGATTAACTGAAAAATACTGGGCAGAACCTAGAACGATCTCTGGTTTTCACACAGCTGCCCTTTTCTGATTATCTGCAGAAATTCAATGTTAAATGCATGTGAATGAGTGGTAGGTAAGTGGTTAACATATACGTGCATGCACACACACACACATTACTGTGCTGTCATTTCCTGACCGCATCAGAAACCACATTCAACTCACTGCATCCTGGTACAACATGCCAGTGTGTGCTAAAGTAACACCCTCCTCCACACAAAGGGAAAGGAACAGGGCCTAACATCTAGGGGATGATGACTGCCAGGCTTGGACCAGCCATTATATGTACAACTAGCTTTAAAAGCAATCCTATGTGGGAGGGAGAACCAACACAGTTTGAATGTCTTCTCCATTGAGGATTGGACATGAATTAGTTACATAATTTAATCCACAAAAAAGCCAGGGATGATGTTTTGAAATTTGCCTTTTTCACTTTCCAAAATATTAAGACGACTATCATAAAAACCATGTGAAATATTCTGAAATTTTTGAATGGTAGCATGGTATTACACCAAATGAGTATGTTATAATTCATTTAATCTTCCCTTATTGTTGATCATTCATGAAATTTTTAACGGTTTGCTGTTGCATAAGTGCAAAAGTAAACTTCCTTTTAAGTATTAAGTTTTTCTATCATAATTTTTTTGACTCATGCATCAAATTATTTTCTGATGTATGGAATTAATTTATATTCCCTGCTTAGAATGTAAATTCTTTTATAAATCTATGATCTCCTTTGCTTTGTGATTATAACCACTTCCTTATTTTTTCCCCATTCCTAGCCCTCCCTTCACCCCCTCCACCTTTCCCTATTTACAAAGACTTTATTTCCATTTTTTCCATTTCTCAGCATTTTTCCTTTCCCTTCTTTCCTTTCCCCTGCCCCTCCCACTACCCCTAGCCCTTTGGACCTTTTCTTCCTATTTTGCATTATCGATTATTCATTCTAATCATTGGTACATTTTAGGTATACAATATAATGACATTCGTCATTGGAAATTTGCACCTTTACATAGTCTCGCTTGGTTCTTATTTTTCACCCTTGCCCAGCCCTCCCTTCAACCCCTCCATTCCTCCCTATTTAAAAAGATTTTGCTCCTATTTTTCTATTTTCTCATATTAATCTCATTCCCTTCTATCCTTTCCCCTAGCCTTCCCACTTCCTTCCCCTTTGCCCCTTTTCTTCCTATTTCACATTACCTATTATACATTTAGTCCTTATTTACATTTTCCATTTCTCACACCAGAGAAACTATTCGGTATTCCTATTTATTTTACTTAAGAGTATCACCTCAATGTGAATCCACTTAGCTATAAATGTCTCTAATTTCTCATTTTTTATGGCTCAGTAGTACTCCATTTTATTAAAAAACCACATTTTCTTTATCCAGTCTCTAGTTGATGGGCATTTGGGCTGTTTCCAAGTTTTAGCTATCACAAACTGTGCTGCTATGAACATGGGTGCACATATATCACTGTGGTATGATTCTTTTAATTCTTTGGAGAAGATCCCCAGCAGTGGAATAGTGGGGTCAAATGGGACTTCCAGTCCTAGTTCTTTGAGGTATCTCCATACTGATTTCCACAGTGGTTGCACCAGTCTACACTCTCACCAGCAATGGAACAGGGCTCCTCTTTCCCCACAGCCCTGCCAGCGTTTGTTATTGGTGGAGTTCATGATAGCAGCCATTCTTTCTGGAGTGAAGTGGACTCTCAGCATTGTTTTCATTTGCATCTCTCAAATGACCAGTGATGTTGAACATTTTTTCATGTATTTAATTGCTATTTCTACTTCTTTGTCTGAGAAATGTCTGTTCATTTCAGATGCCCATTTTCGGATTGGGTCTTTAAATTTGGGAAGTCTGATCTTTTTAAATTCTTTATAGCTTCGAGATAGTAGACCTTTGTCTGAGGAAGAGCAGGTGAAGATTTTTTCCCACATTGTGTGTTGTCTCTTCACACTGCTGGTGGTTTCTCTTGCTGTGCAGAAGCCTTTTAATAAGAAGAGATCCCACTTGTTGATTGTTTGTGCTAGTTCACGGGCAACTGAGGTTTTGTTCATAAAATCTTTTCCTACACCGATGTGTTCAAGGGTTCTACCTAACCTCTGTTCCAACTGGTTCAGAGTTTCTATTTTAATATTTAGATCTTTAATCCATTTTGATTTTAGTTTAGTGCATGGTGAGAGATACAGGTCTAGTTTTAATCTTTGACAAGTTGAAACCCAGTTTTTCCAGCACCATTTATTAAAGAGGCTATCTTTCCTCCAGTGAGGGTGTTTGGCTCCTTTATCAAAGATGAGATGGCTGAGTGTGTCTGGTGTTGTTTCTGCATCTTCTAATCTGTTCCACTGGTCCTCAAGTCTGTTTCTTTGCCAGTACCATGCTCTTTTTATCACAGTAGCTTTGTAGTATAGTTGCAGGTTGCGGATTGTGATACCCCCTGCCATGTCTCTGTTACCTAGAATTGCTTTTGCTATTCTGGGTCTCTTCTTGTTCCAAATGAATTTTTGGATTATTTTCTAGAGGTTCATGAAGTATGCTTCTGGGATCTCAATTGGAATTGCATTACATCTATATAGCAGTTTTGGAAGTCTGGCCATTTTCACTATATTAATCCTTCCTACCCAGGAGTAGGGGATGTCTGTCCATTTTCTGATATCATCTTCAATCTCTCTTTTCAGAGTGCCATAGTTTTCAGAGAAGAGGTCTTTGATTCCTAGGTATTTCAGTTTTTTGGATGCTATTGTGAAAGGAATTATTTGCCCTATTTCTCTCTCAGTGAGTCTGTCATTGGTGTAGAGGAAAGCTATTGATTTTTGTGTGTTGACCTTGTAACCAGCTACTTGACTGAATTTGGTTATTAAGTCTAGAAGACTGTTGGTGGAGTTCTTGGGGTCTTCTATATAGAGTATCATGTCATCTGCAAATAATGACAATTTGACTTCTTCATTTCCTATCTTTATTCCTTTTATTTCTTTCTCTTGGCTAATTTCCAAGGCTAATGCTTCCAGAACTATATTGAACAAGAGTGGTGATAGTGGACATCCTTGTCTTGTTCCTGATTTGAGTGTGAAGGATTTCAGTTTTTGACCATTTAGTATGATATTGGCTGTTGGTTTTTCATAGATGGCTTCTATCAGTTTGAGGTAGAGACCATCTATTCTAATTTTTTGTAGGGTTTTTATCATAAATTCATGTTGGATTTTGTCAAATGCTTTTTCTGCATCTATGAAAATAATCATATGGGTTTTGTCCTTGACTCTATTGATATAGTGTATTACATTGATTGATTTTAGTATATTGAACCATCCCTGCATCCCTGGGATGAATCCCAATTAATCAGGGTGTATGATCTTCTTGATGATCTTCTGCATTCTGTTTGCCATTATCTTATTAAGGATTTTTGCATCTATGTTCATGAGTGAGATTGGCCTATCGTTCTCCTTTTCAGTTGGGTCTTTCTGTGCTTTGGGGATCAAGGTGATGCTTGATTCCAGGAATGAATTTTGGAGTATTGCTTCCCTTTCCCTTCAATTTCATTGAAGAGTTCAAACAGTAGTGGCAGCAGTTCCTCTCTAAATGTCTTGTAGAATTCAGCAGTGAAGCCATCAGGGCCTGGGCTTCTCTTAGTTGATAAGTTTTTAATTACATTTTCAATTTCATTGGTTGATATTGGGTTGTTCAGAATTTTTAGGTCTTCTTCGTTCCACTTTTGTAATTCATATGTATCTAGGAATCTGTCCATTTCTTCTGTAACCACTTTCTTATTATTACTACTATACATTACTTATTACTAAGTCATTACTACTCATAATTATATAAATTTTAATTTGTCATCTTTGTCTTTATTATAATTGCCAGAAATTTGTCTAATTCATTGGTTCCTTTATTTGTTTGCTTTTGTTTTGTTTTTTCGTTGGTGCTGGGGCTCAAGCCCATGGTCATGTGCATGCTAAGCACATGCTCTACAAATCAGCCATACTTCAGATTGTGGTTTGTATCTAGAAATAGCCAAGAGCCCCATGTTCTGAGAGTTGGGGCTTTGGAAAGTGACTGGGTCATGGGGGAGCTATAGCTGAATGTGATATTAGGAGGTAGGGCATGGTCATACAGGCAGGTCACTGGGGCTGTGTTCTGCAATGTTTTGTCTCCCTCCCATGCACCTCCCTTTTTTCTTTGCATCTTGGCTGCCATGACAGGAATGGTTTTCCTCTGCCAGTCCTTTCCTATATGCCTTCCTGCCTTGAAGCTGGCCAACTATGGCTTTAAAAGGTGAACCAAAAATAAACTTTCACTCCTTTAAGCTGTGGGTGTCATGTATTGTGTCTCAGTGACCAGAAAAGGACTAATATACTCCCATCCCTTATTTATTTTTAATTCTAAAAATACAACCCTAAGATTTATCAACTGCAACATTTTATTCATTTCTTATGTTTATTTGTCTTTATTTTTGTTTAAAATTCCTTTTTTTCAATTTAAAAAAATTCCCTAATAAGTGAGTGGAATGCTTGCTTTTTACTACTTATATTCTCATTTAATAATGAAAATATTTGAACTCATGACTGTGTCACTGTTTTGATCACATCTTACAGGCCTTAATATAAAATGCTTTCCTTTTGAAGCAGGCTGTAATTGTACTTCGGTCAGTATTTTGAGTTGATAATGAACTAAAAGAGTAATTTTAATATCTCAGCAGTCAGAAAGTTTGTTTTGATTTAACTTTTATTACAGATTTCTGGAATTACTTTATGATGGTCTGGGAACTAAGCCTATGCATCTCATTTCAACTCTTAGGAATTTATTAACTTTTAGGACAGAAATTTTCAGCTTGTTATTGTGCAACCAATGCAACACTTTTTTTAAAAAAAAAGTTAAATCAAAATATTTAAGATGAAAAGCAGGACATTTATAGTTGAATGGAGACTTGAGAGACCTAGAAACATACAAACAAACCTTACCCCTTGGTTTGGACAAAGTCTCACCCCTCCCTGTGTATCTGTAAAACCCTTCAACTTTGACAAACACAGTTTTAAAATTACATGATCAATAAATGTGTTTCATAGATCCTTGAAAAGAAGGGAAGTTATCTTTTCATGTAGATTTTTACTGTTACCTTGATGTTGCTAATAATAATTATAATAATCAACATTCTTAATTAATTTTTTAATATACTTCCTGTTGAAGACTAATAGAAAATGATGTGGTACCTCCTCACAGTCCCCAACCTGTGACTGACAAGAAAGTTGCATTTGTTATATTACCACAATTTTCCCTTCTCAGTATTTGCTAGTGTTTATCAGTCTGGTGAGGATTTAGGTGTAAATAATGGAATAAATCATGAGCAGCAGTTTAAACCAGGGTTTCTCAACTTAAATATGCATAGGAATCATCTATGGGGCTTAAATGAACATTATGTCAATCTCAGTAGACTTGGTAGTAAGACTCAGTTGGATCTGGGTTGTGATATAAGATTCTACAGTTATAAGAAGTTACTAGATGATGCTAAAGCTGCACTGTAAAGGTTAAAACAAACAGTTTTGCTGCTTTGTATAATAAGAAATTTGGAGTTAAATGGTTGCAGTTATTAGTTTGGTCTTCTAGGGATGTCATCATGAACTCAGGACTCTTCCCTTTGCATTCCTCCAGGCTTAGCATATTATTTTTCACTTTCATGTTTTCACTTAATAATCAACCAACCAACCAACAAACAAAAAATAGCTATTGTACTCTGTGGATATTTAAGGCAAAGATATGGAAGAAGATCTGCATCAGCCATAGCTGTCCCCTTTTACTGGGGAAGCAAACGCTGTCCCAAAACACTCCTTGGAATACTTTCACTCAGGTATTATTAGCTAAAACTGGATGCATAGTCATCTCTAACTCCAAGAGAAACTGGAAGAGTGAGACAAGGATTAAAATGATTGGCTTATTTGGTCCCTAAGGCTAGGCACTCTAACCTGCTGAACAAAATCAAGTTCCTGTTAGTAGGAAAGAAGAGAACAGATTTTGGTAGGAAATAACTAATAATAACAAAGTAAAAAAGACCCAGAATGTTAGAGAAATATCACCGTTATTTATTTTTAACATTACTTTCGTTGTAATGAATAGTTTGACATTTGCACTGTCTTACAATTATATTTGTAACTATTATTTAAATTTAAATCTCTTCAAAGTTTGACATATCCTTTAATTTTTTTTATTACTATTTTTTATTATTGAATTCTTTGCTATGATTCAATTCCTGTGAGTTCAGTTGCATCATCAATTATTTTAGGAAAAATATTTGATTCTTGCCTTAAAATATGTAACACAATTTAGCGATGTATCACACTTTAAAGTGTCAAATTTCATTCTGTTAAACTTTGCAGAGTTTGCTTATTTCTTTCTCTGCCTTTCTAATTGTAAAGCATAAATTGATCAGCCTAATCATTAATCCTTATTAGATAAACTAATTACTATGCAACACTGATGGGTGGTGGTGGCAGTGGTGGGGATGTGTATGTTTTCCTGCCTAGGATGATACTTTATTTTTGCAGTGTAATCTGAAAGTGTCTCCAGGATGAGTGTAAGATTGGATCTCTTTTAATTAATTATACCTCATGCCAAATAAGTTTGTTTAATTTTCAGATCCAGATTTTACTTCAAAATTTAAAAATTCTATTAGATCATTGTTTATTACAATTGCTTTTTTCTTAAAATGTAAATTAAATGTCTATGTGGTTTTATATGCCCTGTACTTTTATTTTATTTTATTATCTCTCTTTTTTTTCTTAGAAACTTTGGGAAAATTTCTCAAGCCTCTCCATTATGACATTGATTAGATTTTCTGTTACTGAGGTTTTCTTTTATAATTTTTGATGCAAAATTAAGTTCATCATTGTATTTTAGTTTTTTTATGTCCTAAGTACTACTGTAGTTACTTTAACCCTCACATAACTCAATGAAGTATTTTAATGCCCATTTTACAGATGAGGAAACAAAGACAGTTATGCAACTTGCCCAAGGTTGCACAATTAATAAGACATAGAACAGGTTTTGAAGGATTTGGTTACAGAGTCCTCATTATAAACTGTGCTTTACAATTCTCTTGCCAATTCCCAACCCCTCTTTAATACACACACACACACACACACACACACACACACACACACACACACACACACACACCTCCAGATCTAGCAATATAACCAGGTCCAGGTTTTGGACTGTTGCCTGGGAGCTCCTTCCCATATGGAAATTGAGTACATTATAGATCCAGTCCCACACGCTGTGGGAAGCTGGTCCAGGACCTCATTATGCTGTTGTCTTCATTCCCTCTTTGCACCCCAGGTAAACAGAGTCAGACCTCTTGGCACCAGTTGTAACCTTTTCCTCTTTCTTTCAGAGTTCAGGTGCTATATCCCAACGTAATGTGACCCCAACATCCTAAAGAAATCAGTCTGCCAGCTGACTTGCCTGGGAACCCCATAACTTCAGTCATGCCTGCTCTCTGCTCTACTTCTGGTCCACAGATATTCTCTGTATCTTTCCTGTAACTCCTGTGTTTCTGGTTTTTCCTATTTACTTATCTTGAAACAAAAAAGAAACTGATCAAGTCTTAGTGTTTGCCAGCAGACAAAGCCTGTGACTTGCTCTTGGCCTTGACTGTTGTTCATTTAGATGTAGTTAGAAAACTCCTTTTGATTTATAATTGAAGAGAAAATCGACATGCATAATTTTAATTCCAATTCCAAATGCCTGGTCTATATCTTACTAATGGAATTATCCTGGATTTAGACACTTTGTTTACACCAGTACCTGGTTCTTCATCCTGATAAATTAATATCATCATGTCCTGCTCATATCTGCTTCACCTCTAACTCATGTTGGGATGTAAGCTTCCAAAATGCAACTTACCACTGTCAGAACTTTCCTTCCTCCTCTGCTCACCCACTTCCCCGCATACTATCAAATATTTTCCTACACTTCAAACTCCAAATACATGAGAAAGGGAAATTACAGATGGGGCAAGGAGTTATATAGATAGACAGTCCTGTGAACCAAAAAGAAGTAGCCATACAACTGCACGGTGGGCCATACTATGTTGTACTTGGAATATTCCTTGGATTTTTGAACCAGAGTACACCACTGAGAAAGGTACCAGGAACCTCCCTAACACTCTACAACAGTCTGTTAAGTTCCATTTCTGCTGGAAAACTACATGTCTGTTACAGTGTAGAACTAAAATGTCCCCCTAAAAGTCCCACGTTCAGAGGTGGGGCCTGGTTGAACGGGACAGGTCACTGAGAATGTCACTCAGAAGGGTGTCTTCTTGCTTCCAGCTCCTCTATCTCTCTGCTTCCTGGTCACCATGATGTGAGCAGCTTTTCTCCAATAGATCTTCTACTATGCTGTTTCTGACTGGATCCAACCAATCATGGATGAAACTCACTAAAACTGTGAGCCAAAATAAATCTCTCCTCCTTTAAATTATTTGTGTCAAGTATTTTGTCCCAGTGATAAGAAAGTAACTAATAGAGGTTAACAATTTTGATTTTAATCCTCCCCTCAATATTCCTCATAATTGGTGAAATTTCTTCCAAGATTTTGACTATGCTTTGGCTGTCAGTTTTAGTTTTGTTCAAATGATCATTCCTTTTGCTGTCTTTATGACCATTTGGGGAGGCAGTTAGGGGAGATTACATCAAAATCTACTAACCAAATGATTTTAATACAGAAATATACTGCTGGTTTTACCTTTAAATATGATTTTTTCTGCACTTATTAACAATTGATAAGGTCCTATATCACTTCATTGGAAAAGAAGGAAGAAAAGAAAAAGGAAGGAAGGAGAGAGAGAGAGAGAGAGAGAGAGAGAGAATGCACAGAGAAATAGGAGAAAAAAGAGAAGAAAATTAGCAGATCTGTCTAATATGACCAATATTGATAAAGTTGGAGTTCTGCAACAGAGAATCACAAACCTGAGGGACAGTTTGGAGATTAATAGTAATAAAGACACAGAAAACTAAAGAAACCCAAACTAACACAATTATCAATTCCAAGAAGAAGATAGAGTTGTACAAAAAAGTTATATTCCTTACATGACTTGGTTACAATGAGTACTTGCATAGTAATAATTATATTATTGCTGAAAATGTAAAGATGTGCAGAGAGTGTCAGTGACTAGGCAGAATAAAAAAGAGAAAGTCCTCACTTTCTGTAACTGGTAGTCAAAAATGCATAAAACTTCAAAATCAAGAAGTATGTTATTTGAGATATGGATATAAATACTTTAAAAAATAAAAAGGGGCAATACTCAGTTATATGAAAGAAGGGGGACATGTAGAAGATGCAATTGTGTGGTTTATTGGTATCTGCTTTGTTAATAAGCTTTGGAAAACTACTTGATTATTCAAATTATGTAAAAATATAACAATAATTTTGCAACAAAAAATTCTCAAAATACTATGTAATAGAACATGAAAAGACAATCATGGGTAGGTATAAGGGGGAGGTAAATTATAAATTAACAAGAAAAGAGAGATGAATGCATAAAGGATTAAAAAAGAGCTAACTCTCACCAAATTGCCTCACATCCTAAGGTTATGCTGTGGGATGGAGCACATTGAAAATTAAAATGCAGGAGAACGCTGCCAGGTACCACCTGGATATGTGGTCTTGTTTGAAATGAAGTCTCTAGTAGTAGCTGATTAAAAACCAATTTTAGTAATGACTTGGGGAAGGAAAAAGGGTGGATATCATTTTTATTAGTCAGCTTTTTTGCACTCTGACAACATGCTTGAGAAAAACAACTTAGAAGGAGGATAGATTTATTTTGGCTCACGGTTTCATAGGCTTCGATAAATGATTACTTGGTTCTATTGACTCTGGGCCTGGTGCAAGGCTGTACATTATGGTGGGAAGCATATGATGGAGAAATATAATCATCTCATAGTGGCTGAGAAGTGAAAGAGAGGGAGAGGAAGGGGCTGGAATCCCAATATTCCTTTCTAGGGCATGCTCCCAATGACCCAACTTTGTCCGATGAGGACCCACCTCCAAAAGCTTCCACCATCTCCCAAAAGCACCATTAACTGAGGAACTAAGCCTATATCATATGAGCTTTCAGGAGAAATTTAAGATCCAAATCACAACACCATTTAAGACACTTGCATTTAGGAAAGACCTAGGAGAAAAAGAGTTCTCACACTGGCCTGCACCTTTCTGAGTCAATTCTGTCTTTGCCTCTTCCTTTTTTCCACCAGCACCTCCACCAGCACCTCCTCCAGCTCCTCCATCCACCATGGTTTTCCCTGCTATTCTCTCATTCTAGACTATCTGATAATGAATCCTATAACTGTTATGATGGAGTGCTGAAAAATCACTTTTCTTGTAGTCTCAACACAAAGTTAGTGTTTCAAGAGTCTTCTTAGAAAGTAAATTTTAAAAGAACAAAACAAACTTGGCAAAAGAATAAAAATATTTTCTTTCCAAAGCTCTGATCCCTTCTTCAACTATCTGGTCACAGAAAGATATAGCTTGATTGACACCTTTCTAAAGCTCCAGCTTCAATTCTCTTTTCCAGCTATCTTTGGCCAAATCACATATTTAATGAAAGGAGAGGACAGTATGTAGTAGAGTTATATATAAGGAGGGGAATTGCTGGAAGCCAAATTGAACTGATAAAAGAGGAGAAAATATAGAAACAACTGACTTATAAAAAGATCTGAATTGTTAAAAAAATTATACAGATAGTTATTTTGAGAGGTCTGAAATTTTTGTCTTAAATTTTGAGAGTAATTTTCTTACTCCTTTTTTCAACTCCGGTAGATGATTGGCTCATGTAAAATAGTAGACCCTTAATAGATCACCTTTTGTTGACAGAGTAGTGTTGAAAGTTAGGAGATGTACACTTTCCTGAAGCACCTTCACAGGGAGAAAAGCAATCTAAGTGTTCTCTTTCTAATGATGTATTATGAATCACTTTCCTACAAAAGAGTCTATTTCCTTTCCAGTAGATATGACTGAGACCTTCAATATACCAAGGAACAAGAATTGAAGAATTTTAAGCTGACCATGAGATATTGTCTGTCATTTGGATTATTCATAAAAGCCAAGGCCTGCACTTGCAACTACCTGACAGCTATCATTAAGTGATAATTTCAAGAAAAGATGAATTGTGCTGACATAAAAAGTAATATGAATTTATGACAATAAATTTAATTAAATGTGAATTTCTAATGGGATCCCAGAGGCAATATTAGCATTTAGTAGCCTTTATTTGTATTAATTACATCTGTTGTTTTCATCAGCCTGGAAACATTTATGTTATACCACACATATATAAACAAAGAAGTGGCACATTTTATTTGCCTTCTCTAGTAATGCATGGTGTATCAGGTTTTACTGAAAGAGGATCCAAAATGTACACTTATGCAGGCATAGTATACTATACTATACTATACTATAATTTTAGGCTATTTTTTAGAATCTGCTAAGAGGAGTGAGCTTTAGTCTCTGAAATTGCAGAGAAAAAGTGGTTATGCTTAAAATTTCAGGGGTTTATGCTTTCCCTTTCATCTACTTTTGCTCTTTTTATTTTTTTGATGTCATGTCCATCCAGTCATTGCCAAGATCAATGACATGAATGTTTTCTTATATGTTTTCTTTTAGGAGTTTTATAATTGTAAGTTTTACCTGTAAGGCTTTAACTCATTTTGAGTAGATTTTTGAATGTGATGTATGATAAGGATTCAATTTAATTCTTTTGCATGGAATGTCCAGTTCTCCCAATACCACCTGTTGAAGAGACTATTCTTTCTCCACTGTGTATTTTTAGTGCCCTTATCAAAGGTCCATATATGTGTGGGTTAATTTATGTGCTCCATATTCCACTCCATTGGTCTTTATCTTTCTGACATTAGCCTGCTGTTTTAATTACTATACCTTTGTAATATATTGCTAATTCAGAAATTGTGATGCCTCCAGTTTTGCTCTTCTTTGTAAAAATTGGTTTAACTATTTGGAGTGTCTCATAGTTCCACATAAATTATAATATAAATTTTTCTATTTTTATGAAAAAAGTCACTGGGAACTTGACAGGATTTCCTTGAGTCTATAGATCACTTCAAGTAGTGTGAATATGTTAACAATATTAAATCTTCCAAACTGTGACCACCAGAAGTGTCTTTTTTGTTTCTTTCATCAATGTTTTGTATTTTTCCATGTTCTAGCATGATTTAACCTCTACAAAGAATCTAAAACCCAGTATCTTTCAAGGTGGAGGAAGGGGAAATGAGAATTGCTAATTAGTGGACATAAAGTCTCAGTTCTACAAGATTAATGAGCTTTAAAGATCTACTGTGTAGTTAATGGTATGTTATTATTCACGTGGGCTGATATCATCTTAAATGTGCTTACTATAATAAAAAAAAATTAAAATTAAAACTTCAGAGGTTTATGGACACTCTGAAAGTTATTCATGGCTCCTTTACTATGAATATCAATTCCATATTTCCCCAAAAACGTTCTTCATAAAATAACGTGCAAAGCCAGGCATGATATAGGGAAATATTTAGTGTCTCGCTAATGTTTGTCTGCTCCTGGCTATGTTCTGATCAACAATTTGGCATGACATTTGCAATGGAGCCTCAAGTTTTCCACAAAGTAAGTTCTGGTCAGTAGGCTCTGAGGCCACACTCATCATTTAGTAAGAGAAATTCCCATGCCTCAGAGGGTTGCTTCAAGTGATTGTAAAAGCAGGACAATGAGCAGAGAAAATATGTTTCTAAAAAATAGGGAGGATTTTTATTAAAAAGAAAAGTGTGGCTGACACCTAGTTTACAATTTATAACTGCTTATGACAATAAACAGGATGTCAGGTTGTGCCCCTCTCAGTGAATATATAAACCAAGGAAAGTGTTATTGTTACAATGGACTACACCAGAGAGACAAGTTTCCACTACAATTCACTGAGCCGCACTAGATGGCTGCTCTGCTTGAAGCCTGGCATAGGCAAGATAATGCTTATCAAGGCCCAAATGATTCAAATTCTTTATACAAAAACCACATCAGGTTGGAATTGGTGGTAATTTTGGACAATTTGCAACATTTGACCATTTTCCTCACTTCTTTCTCACTCTTTGATAGATCCACTGGCTTAGCTCTGCCTAAAGTACTCTGACCTGAGTATTTTCCATGCTTTAGAGTTCACATTAGTTGGTTCTTCTTAATATTATCATTCTGTGATTTACAATTCTTTTCATTTCTCTGTTGGTTTGGATTTCTGCAGCTTCATTCTCAGATGCTCTTGACCTCGATCTTAATGAATACTTTTAGTCGAGGAGACAAGAAGACAGTCCCAGATGGTGGGTGTTTATTAAGGAAGCTGGATTGCTACAGTGCCGTTGCTTTTGTACTGTTGGAAGAGCCTATTAAAGAAGATAAAAATGCCTTTTCTATACCAAGGACATCTTCTGATAATAAGTTTGAAAAATGATCAAATGAGTAATTAGCATTAAATGTTTTTGGCTTCACACCACAGGGAATGATCCCAGAAAAGGGCAAACATTGTGAGCTTTACACTTGTGTACAAGCCTGGTCCTGTGTCTCTTAGAAGAAAATTATTTTTAAAAATCATATTAGACAAATTAAACCTTAGTTATTAGCTACCCAGAGGCAACACATTTGAAATTTAAAGTCTCTCTCTTCTAATCACTGTATAGCAAGTACTTTCCTTTGTGGCTCTAGGCGAGTCATTTGACCTCTGAGTGGCTCACATTTACTTGTCTGAAAAATGTGTATATTAGTGTTAGCAATCATACAAGTTATCATGAAATACTTGGAAAATATGAGATGAAGTAATCCTGTCCTTTGTTTTTAAAATGTGGTAACTGTCCTGATGTTTGGCACATAATAGGAACTTGGATAAACGTTTATGGTATTTCTGAAGGAATTAATATAGAGATGGACAAATAGATAATCCAAATATGCTTTGCCATATTTGCATACAAACAGCAGAAGAGCTTCTTATGGTGTGTGTTATATGTACTTAAAATATTATTTAATCATTTCAGCTCAGTAGCCGCTGGATTAATTGTCCCTCTCCATTCTTATCTTCAATTTTCCTTCCACTCTTCCCTCATTCTGATTTTCTTCTTCAGGACGCCTCTCTCTCTCAAACCAATCTCACAAACCCCTCTTCACTCACTTCAGTTCTAATCCAAACTGAGTCAGGGATGTTACGCAATGGTCAGAAAAATGGTCATATTTCCTTTTTCTTTTTCTTTCTTTCTTTCTTCCTTCCTTCCTTCCTTCCTTCCTTCCTTTCTTTCTTTCTTTCTCTTTCTCTCTTTCTCTCTCTCTTTTTTTGTGACAGGGTCTCACTATGCATCCAGGCTGGCCTCAAGCTCCTGGCAATCCTCCTCAGTCTCCAGAGTGCTGGGATTATAGGCATGTGCCACCAAACTTCTTAGATGATCACTTATGCACAGAGCCTGAGGAAAGAATATCAGAATCAAGCAGTTTCATTCCAATTCTCTACCTGTATTTTCATAATAACACTGTCACCAACAATTGACTCACTTGGGCTGGGAATTTAGCACAAGGACCTGATTTCAATGAGTTCAATCCCCAGTACCAAAAAAAAAAAATTGACTCAGTGAAGGCCTTGGGGATGCTTCTGGAATTGGTAATCACATGACCACTATCACAGAGAAAAGTTCTTCCAGGTCCAGAGGTCCAGTGTTTTGCTGCATTATAAAGCTTAGCAAATATTCTTTGTGTCTGCTCTTCACCACATATGGTAGTTTCTGTATAGACTAGGTCCTTATTTTACATATATTTTGCATTTATAGACTTAGGTCCTTATTTTATATATATTTTTGTAAGGTTTATTTGAACCTCAAGTGTCTAAATCAAAACAATGAGGTCATTCATTTTTCTTTTTCTTCATTAATTTTATTGGTACCTTTTAGGTACACAATACAGTTACACTCATCATTGGGAACTTGTGCCTTTACATGATGTATCTGGTTCTTATTTTTTCCCCATTCTCCTGCCCTTTCTTCAAACCCTCCACCTCTTCCTATTTACAAAGACTTTGTTTCCACTTTTTCCTTTTCTCATATTTTTTGCTTTCCCTTCTTTCCTTTCCCCTACCCTTCCCACTTCCTCTACCCCATTTAGACCTTTTCTTTCTATTTCACATTATCTATTATACAATTTGATCTTTATTTACACTTTCAGTTTCTCACACCAGAGAAACTATTCATATTTACACGTGTGTCCTATTTATTTCACTTAAGAGTATGGCCTCAATGTGCATCCATTTCACTATAAATGTCTAATTTCTCATTCTTTATGGCTGAGTAGTACTCAATTTTATTTAAAAAAAAAAAAAAACCACATCTTTTTATCCAGTTTCCAGTTGATGGGCAAATGGGCTATTTCCAAGCTTTAGCTATTACAAACTGTGCCACTATAAACATGGGTATTCATATATCTTTGTGGTATGATTCTTTTAATCCTTTTGGGAAGATATCCAGCAGAGGAATAGCTGGATCAAATGGGACCTCTAATTCTAGTTTTTTGAGGTCTCTCTATATTGATTTCCAAATATAACGATTCAATTCAAAAATGGGCTTCTGAAATGAACAGACATTTCTCAGACAAAGAAGTAAAAGCAGCAAATAAACATATGAAAAAATGTTCAGCATCACTGGTCATTCCAGAGATGCAGATGAAAACAACACTGAGATTCCACTTCACCCCAGAAAGAATGGCTGCTATCAAGAAATCAACCAATAACAAATGCTAGTGGGGTTGTGGGAAGAAAGGAACCCTTCTCCATTGTTGATGGGAGTGCAGACTGGTGGAAATCATTTCTCTTTTTTTGCTACTTATATTCTCCTTAATTAAAGTATTATTTGATGAATTTTAAGCATATAAAATGCATTCATTTTAAATGTTTTAAAATATATATCTACATCAGTTTACAACACTAAAACTACCACTCACATCAAGATACTGAACAAAAATCTTACATATGACTACTACATGAAGAATCCTAAATGTGAAATATCTTGTAATCTTATTTCTGCCTAATAAAAATTTTTCTTTCCATTTCTATGACCTAAAGAGTTTCTCTTATCTTTAAACTCTTTTAATATTTGTGTTATACAAATGTGAGTATCTCAGATTAGAAACTGGTTTTTTAAAATTTAATTTGGATCTTATTAATTGGGAATTTAACCAGTTTATAATTCATCTCTATCACTGTCAATATCATTTGTGTAAATTTTAATGCTTCCTTGATGTTTTTCTTTTGCTACTTTTTCTTGGTTTTTGACTTCTTTTCAATTCCAGAAACTTGGAATGTATAGACAGTATTCTATTTTTGTCCACAACTCAATGACAAACTGACTTACATAAACTACCATCTGATGTAGTAATTACTGGTTTTCCCAACTCGGTACATATTTCAAACATATCCACCTCTCTCCAACCACTGCTTTGGAAATGTTCTCTTTACATTACCAGTATTAATATTATGAACTTGCTATTTTTTAAAGGGAATTAAAACTGTACCATTTTCCAAGTTTGTCAGATTAACATTTAGAATGTCTTTGTTATACTTGTACTGTCCCCAGTGACAAAGCACTTTTATTTAATATACATTTGGCTTAACAACATGCATGTTTATCTATCATATTACATGGCAAAAAATAGAACAGTATTTATTTGCCCAAAATACTAATATTTGACATGCACATTGACAATTTAAAAGTACATAAACTGAAAAATTCAAATCTAGCTTACAAATGTATTTTGCTATTAGGTTTATTACCCCTCATGTAACTGTTATGGCTTATATCTAACATGCCCCCCAAAGCCTCATGTGCTTCCAGGTGGCATTTTGGGTGGTGACTGGATCATGAGTGCATAAAACTAGATCCGAGGTGTTTGATAACTGGATCAGTCAATTGATCAGCTTAGCAGAGTTCTGGGTGTGGCTGAATGGGTTTGCTGAAGACTGAAGACCCACCCCGGGTATGAGTGGCACCAACCAGTAGGCTTATAGTCTGAATAGACTAAAAAGAAAAAGGAAGGATTACAGCTGCTGCCTCCTGCCTGCCAAACTGTGAACTGTTTCTCCTCTGCCATACCCCTCTGTCATGCTGCCCTGCCTTGAAACCAACCAATTATGGACTGAAACCTCTACAAAGTGTGGGCTAAAATAAACCTCTCCTTCTTTAACTTGTGAGTGTCAGGTATTTTGTCCCAATGATGAGAAAGTAATGAGACAGTAACAATTTTAAACTTCATATTTCTTAATTAGTTTTAATGATTACCATCAAATCTTTCATATAATTATCTCCCTACTCTTCTTACTTTTTCTGTTGACTGCATTAAATTGATTATTCAGCAAACTTATCAGAGTAGGTTCTTGGTCCATATATTTTCTTAACCCATTGGTATCTGAAAATATCTTCCAGCTGCCTTCATACAGAAATACTAACTTGGCAGGGTGTATAATTCTTGGTTCAAAATCCCTTTTCCTTAAAACTCTTCAGATGTTGTTTCATTGTCTTCTGGCATTTAGAAATGCAAAAGAAAAACTTGAGGTCAATCTGACTTTTGTCCATTTATAGATAGCCTGCTTTGTCTGGATACTTGTAAAAATCTTTTTTCAACATTCAAATTTTTTAAAGTCACCAGGATATATCTAGGTGCTGCTTTTTTAAATTAAATTTTAAAGGCACCCTGTGTGGTATCTTCATTTGCAGGCTTACTTTGTTCTTAAACTCTGAAAAGTTTTCTTCAATTATTTCTGTAATTATTGTTTCAGCTTTACTAGCTTTGTCCTCTGGTTCAGGTATTCCTATTACTCATAGATTTTATCTCTTGGATAGGTCCTCTCCATCTTTCTTTTTCTTCTCCTTTTGTATTTTAATGTCTTTGGCCTTTTCCACTACATTTTGTGAGAATTTCTCTAGTTTTGCATTTAATTTAGCAATTTTATTTTGTGACCAAACTCACTTACATGCTTTCTTTAACTCTGCAAAGTCCAACAAATCTTCCATGTGCTCAAATAGCACATGTGGCAAATGAACTCTCTTATAAGATGTTCAACACTTTATAGATCATTTCTAGAGATCAGTATATCCATTTTATTTTCTGGATTACTTAACCCTTTTCCTTTCTTCTTATCTATGGTATTTTGATCTTTTCAAGGCTCTTCTTTATAATGAGGTCCAAAAATGTAGTCTACCCACGTGTTGAAGTTGACAAAAAAAGGTAATTCTCCTTTTGTAATTAACTAATTAAGTCATAATTGAAAGTTCAAATATTCTGTGAGCTTCTTGGACACTGTTAAAGCTTCCAAGTTTGATTTTAGGTTAAATTTCAAACTTGTACAAACTTGGAAGAAAGGGTAGAAATAATAGAACAACAAAAACCAAATGAAGGTGACTTTACACACAATGTAATTTAAATATGTTTCAAACAGACTTTGCATAGAAAAACTTATGTGCTTCAGAAACCCATCTATCTTGCTTGTGTCTCCAACCCAAAATCATCCCTCAGGTGTCTCACATTATAGTAGTCTTAATATTGCACCAGTTCTAAGAAGGTGACTAGATAATGGAGTCAGGACTGGAAGGCTACAATAAAGCTGGCAGATATACCTGATGAAAGCAAGACCTTGCATGTCAAGTGACCAAGATCAAGTGCTTTGCCAGAGAGCAACAGCTTCAGACCTGGAAAGTAAAGTTAATGCTTGACACTCAACTAATACATGCATGCACTGATAGGCCATTTCAATTATTTCTTCCCCCCCCCCATTGTTTATTGGTACATTTTAGGTATAAAATACAATTACATTCATCATTGGGATCTTGTACTATTACATGAGTATCTTGGTTCCTATTTTTTCCCCTTCCCCTGCCCTCCTTTCCCTATTTGCAAAGACTTTGTTTCCATTTTTTTCCTTTTCTCATATTTTTTCTTTTCCCTTCTTTCCTTTCCCCACCCCTCCCAATTCCCCTGCTCCTTTAGACCTTTTCTTCCTATTATACAATATCAATTATACATTTTTAAAATTCTAATATCAAGATCTAGGAGACATTACCACAGATTTTACAGAATTTAAAAGATATAGGAAGAATATTACAATTTTTTTTACTGACGCATTACTGTTTTTTAATATAATGATAATTGCATTACATCAAGATTTCATGCATGGTAAAATATAGACCTTATAATGATCAAAAGTTTCCAAATGTATGTACTTGCTATATGTTAAGGTCAAAATATAAGTTAAGGATTTGGTTTTATTCTTTTTGATTTTTTTGTTTTGAATTTATATTAAATTTTTTTTTTAAAGGCTGTAATATGAAAAAAAAAAGAACACAACACAGATTACATTATGATGACCAAGGGAGTGTTCTACATGACAGAAATCAAAACAAAACAAATGTATACAGTAAATATACCAGTGCTGAACACAGTACTTGAAATTTAACCCAAGCTGCATATGCATAAAATGATCTGACTACAGGATTATGCAAAATAAATTGTTTTAGAACACCAGAATGTCAACCATTCTGACAATAAAGTGACTTATTCCCCTAAAGAGTGTTTTGAGACAATTTCTGTATGACATGAAAAGAACTGACATAACACTTAAATACTACAAAAATAGTTGAAAACATATTTGTAATGCAGTTCTCTATAAAATATACAGTTAATCTTATTAGTTAAAAAATTGAAAAGTTAAAGACCACCCTGAATAATGGTGAAAACCTCAACAAAGAAAAATGCTCATCATTTGGATATCATTGGCAGAAAACTGGTAAGATTTGGTTGAGGGGAACAAGGAAGGTGTCTGATGAAGTCATTTATGTAAAATTTGCTCAAAAATGTTCATAAAGTTGAAAATTTCTGCTTGTAACATCTTAAAATATTATACCATGAACACACTTTCTACTATTTAACTGAAGGACAAAAGAATATCTTGAAGAAAGTGTTTCTCAAAATGAGGTTCAAAAGTCCAAAAGAGTTCTAATGTGGGCTCAGTAATAAACATGGTAAACAAACACCCTGGGTGATTATTCTACACTCTGAAATGCCCTATGGAAAAGAGCAACACTTAAAAGCGAGATACTAAACATATTTCTGACATGTTAGAATTCTCTATAAGTTTATGTTGTGAATGCTACTTTTTGTTTTAAAACAAGTTCCAGGCATTAAGAGAAACCTACATGCCTCCGAAATGAACAGGAAAATGTCTATAAACATTTTCCTTTGATGTTTTCATTAGTTTCAAACTAAATTATATGAAGAAAAGACAATACGTGAGTACAAGCCTTGGAAAAGAAATATTTCTCATGAAATGGGGCATCTAAAAATGGTTAAAGATAATTTTCCAAATGTTTACAAATTCTAAATCATTACAAATTCAAAACCAGATCATTAACTAAAATTAGGATGCTATATATCATTCTTCTGTTTTAGTATCATTTTTATGCCAAGGATGTGAAAGGTAACCGTCATCATCTAAATATAAGTAAGTTATAATGATACAATCTTAGTTTAATTTAATTTTAGTTAACGCTCTAGTTCTAAATTTAGAACAATTCAAAACCTATAAACATTTAATAAATTATCCTTCAATCCCTTTCAGCTGCCCCATTTCATGAGAACCACCATCTTTCCAAAGCTTGTAGTCATATACTGTAGTTTCTTCATATAAAAAAGATACAAGTATATGTGCTTTTATTCACAACTGTTGGTATTTTTTGGATTTTCCTGAAGAGTATATAAACTGACCCCAAAAGGTGCTCAGTTTCAAAAGTGTAGTTGGAAAGAAACTAGCATAGGTAAGCTATTTTACTGAGAAGACAAATTGTTTTCTTGTATCACAAGTACAAAGAAAAAATATTAGGCATTATGCCCCACTCAACAAATGGAATGTATATACAAGTATGGTTAACAAGTGATTGCCTCATTGTTATTTAAATCAGTTCATAAAAATCTAATCTATGAACAAAAAATTCCACATTCTCTACTATACACTATAAGAATCAAGTATTACATCTAAATATAGCTTCAAAACAATAAATTAAAATTAGCTTCCAGACATCTCTGAAATGGTTAATTCTATCTAGGCTGGTAACAAGTTTTAACAAGCATTAAATGGGAACATAAGCAAAATACATAGTTGAAAAATGGGGATCAGACCCCTTCTTCATACATCATAAGATGATTGATATACTCAAAACCTACAAATTCATATCCATCAAGCTCCCTCATGATGTCGTTATCATCTGGGGTGAGCTGGACAGGTTCATTAGTAAATTCAGGATCAAAGTTGTCCAAACCAAATCACTCAGAGGTATTTGGTTTAAACAGAGGCACCACTTGCTTTTGCTCCATCATGTCCCAGTCCACATTTTGAAAGAATGGATGCTCCTGAATATCAGCAAAGCCCCTGTGAGGATGACAACCCAGTCATTCTTTTGGGTCTTTGTTCAGAAAACCCTCTAGGACACTTGCAGCTTGTACAGACAGAAAACGAGGTATGACAATGTCTCTTTCCAAAATTACTTGCAAGACATGCTCGATTGAGTTTTCATAAGGGTTATCAGAGCTCTCATCAAGATCGAATGAAGACTCTCCAATCATCATGATATATATCACAACTCCAAGATTCCACCAGTCCACACTGAAACTGTAATCTTCCCTTCTTATAAGTTCTCGAGCCACGAAATTAGGAGTGCCACAGAAAGTGTGGGTTGTGTCTCCTGGCTGGAAGCCTTCCTTACACAAGCAAAAATCAATGAGTTTAATGTGCCCTTCTGAGTCCAGTAATATATTTTCCAATTTTAAAAATCTGTAAAGTGTTGCTTGCTGATGAAGGCAGTTGACTGCTAAACTGATTTCTGCGGGGTAAAACCTCGCATATTCTTCAGGAAGCCATCTTTGTTGCTGCACATGAAACAGTAGATCTCCCCCATTGACATAGTCTAGAACAAGGAACAGTCTGCTTTCTGTCTGGAAGCAAGCATGCAGTTCAACTAGAAAAGGACAATTGAATGCCTGCTCTAGAATGCGCTTCTCTTTCTGTATCTGATCAATGTTGACATGCTCTTTTTTCACTGCTTTCATTGCATACATACAATTTGATTCTTTCTGTTGGACTAACAGTATTTTCCCATAACTTCCTCTGCCAATTACTCGGAGCAAATCAAAGTCCTCAAGACCTAAACCAGATGAAGCTTTGCCACTTTCCCTGGTGTTCCCTGCCTCATTCTCTTCATCAACTTGTTCTAAAGCTCCATGAGTTGAAAGGTTATGTGGGATTGCTGTGTATGCAGGGTCTGAAGCCATGGATGATGGATCAACTGGCACCATGGACTCTGATGGTAAACAACACTGCCCACATTCAATTTTGACAAGTTTGTGGCACTTCTTGTGAACCAAGAGTTTACAGTTGGTGCACTTATACTCCTGGTGGCCAAGTCCCCCTACACAGTCTGGGCAGACAGCACAGTGAGCTCACCTGCTGAAGCATTTGGCCTGAAAAGTGTGGCCATTCACATAATACAGCTTTCTCCAGCAGCCTGCATCTCTGTGGTGGATGGATTTCTCTTCTCCTGGACAAGGCACTTTAGGATGTTCTGGTGTACAAGGTCATGAATGAATTAAGAGCCCAGAATCTTTCTTTAGCTCAGAAAGCCTAGTGGCCTCTTCTAACTCCAACTGAGGTGATACAGTATATGGGTCTCCTTCCTCCTCTACCCAGTGTGTGGTGAAAAGCTGTTTATTGTCCAAACACAAAACATCTCAATCTTTATCACACAGGCCCTCAAATGGGATGGAATTCTCAAGAGATCTTGTCATGATGTCTCTTCCCAAACTCAGGGCCTATTGGGTAAAGGTGTGGGTGGTGGAGGTGCCCAGGAAGAAGGCACCATAGATGGATTGGCTGCCCAGGGAAACCGGCAGGCAGGGCTCAGACAATGAGAGTGGCCTGACTGTTTGCAGGGACCACACTGGCCAGAATGCTGCAAGGCTCTTTGTGAAGTTGTTTCCAATAGTGGCGGTCAGGCCTGGATAGATGTACACCAGGCTTCTTAGTGTCTCTTAGGGGCTGGGGGCTGGGAGTTTGGTCTCCCTCCTTGGACTTTGACTTTCTAGATTTTCTGTACCTAGCTCTGGGGAGGCCTGCCCAGAGCTATTGGGTGTTTCTGGGCCTGGTGATACTTGCCCCATGCTCTTCCCAGTTTCTGTGCCACTAGTATTTGGGCTTAGGGATACTTCACTGGGGTACCTTGATTTTGGTAGGTCACTGGTGGTCACTTCCAGGGAGACCATCCCTGGGGTGCCTGTGACAGTCATGCGGCTGCTGCAGTGTGACCTGCAGCATCTGGATGGAGTCAGCTGTCTTCTTAATCTTTCACAGATACTTTCTCTACCTGGGGTCCTGAGGCTGCAGCCTCTCAAAGTGGAGAAGCAGCTCAGCATGTTCGCTGTTGACCATCTCCAGCCAAGTGAGCTTGGGAGACAGGCTGTTACTAGATTGTGACACCCATTAACAAGGGTTCCAAGTTCTGTTTGGAGATGTTGCGAAGGAAGTGAGCTCATGTATTGAGGGTTCCATAACCTGAGTCTCCATGTAATAGAAAAGCCTATAGCCCTGTAGGGATAGAGACCCCCTAGGCAGGGAGAGATGAGCCCCTCTCCAAAGGAGTTCAGATAGCTGGCAGAACAGGCTTAACCACCCATAAAAAGCTGACAGTCCACTGAGGTTGCACCTCCTCTTCACACTGTATCCTGCAAAGCTTGATTTGCTAAGATCAAAAGGAAAAAGAACCTTGGCCCTAAGATGTAAATGGCCCCTGAAAAGACCCTTCCCTGTTGTCCCTAGTAATGAGCTAAGTTTATCATTAACCAATCAAGTAAGGGCACCCTCAGCCCAGAGGCAAGATAGGCCCCAACTACTAGAAAACCAGCATCTTGAGCCCCCCGGCAATGGTGGCTCCATTTCAGGCACCCCTGCCTGTCTGTCTGCGAGAAGGCAGCTGTACTCTTGCATGCTTTCTGAATAAAAGTACAACTTTGTTTCTATGCTTTTGGTCTCCATCTGATTCTTCCACAACCTTCTGCATCATCAGGAGAGTCTGGCCCAGGACTGTGGGGACTCTCTCCTGTCTCCACCCATGACAGCCATTTTTTCTTCATACTAAATAAATCAGTGGCCATTTCTTTTGTTATTTTTATCTAAGTATCTATGAATATTTTTTCTATTTCTCATCTATCTGTTAGTTTTTCACTACAAAAATCTTTTTTGAAATAAATTCAACAACTTCTAAGAAGTACCTTGGAAGATAAATTAATGAAACTAACTCTGGAGGAAATATAAAATTTGAATAGTACCTATTAAAGAAAGTATATTTCTAGCTTGAAAACCTACCTATATGACAACAAAAGGCTCATATGCATTTTAACTGATAAATTATATCAAACAATTAAAGCAGAAAAAAGAAGGAACACTACTGACCTCATTTTAGGAAATCAACGTTGTGCTAATCTGAAAAGTGGATAAAGATAATAGAAGAGAAAAGTATGAACATAGATAGAAATTTGTTTAACAAAACAAACTATAAGAAGTCAGATCTGGCAGGATGTAGAAAGTGGTTTTGTTATAGGGATGGCAATGTTGTTTCAGCATTGGAAGATCCACCCCCAAAAGTCATCATTTTAACAGAGGAAAGGAAAAAGCCATATGATCCTGTCACTAGTTGCAGAAAAAGTATTGGACTAAATTCTACAGCTGTTCAGGGCAAAAGCTACCAGGAGACTAGAAGTGGAACAGAATCTTCTCAACAGGTCAAAGACATGTACTCCATTCTTGCAGCAAAAGTGCCTTATATGAATGGAGAAGATACAATGCCTTCTCCCTAAGGTGGGGAACAAGGGCAGATATCCCTACTCTTCATCTGTCCATTAAACTTTGAAACATAGGCCTAAACCAAAATAGTCTGGCAATAAAATGACACAATTAGGATAGGATTGGCAAGGTAGAAGCAATATCTTTATATGTAGATGAAATGAACATCTACAGAGAAAATACTAAGAAATCTCTAGGAGCCCCCTAGAACTTGTATTTGAATTTAACAGGATTAGAAAACACAAGGTGTATATAAAAATTCAGGTCTGTGTATACTTGCTATAAATGAAGAATTGGATATTGAAATTTAAAAGTTATGTAAGAGTACAAAGGACCTAGAAAAGGAAAAGGAAAAAGAAAAAGAAACAGTGTTGGAAGATGTTTAGTACCTAATTTTAAGACTTCCTCTAAAGCTACAGTAATCAAGGCAGTGTTGCTGTAAGGAAAGGCATATAGATCATTGCAACAAAACAGAGAATCCAGAAATAGAACCACACATATATGGTCCACTGGGTTTTGAAAGATTATTTAACATTAACATTTTATTTTGCTCAATTCAAGAGCAAAGGAAAAGACAGTGTTTTCAGCAAATGGCACTAGAACTCCTGGTATCTGTATATAAAAAATTAACCTCAACCCTTTATTTCCATACATAAAAATAACTTGAAAGGATCTAGGAACCTAAATATGAAAGACTAAAACTATAAAACTTTAAGAAGAAATTATAAGGGAAAATGTTTATATATTTAGGGAAGGCAAGAACTTCCTAGGATACAAAAAAACATGATGTATAAAAGAAAAATATTGATAAATGAGATTCCATCAAAATTTAGAACTTTAAATGACATCATTAAAATAAAAAGTAGTCCTTAAACAGGCCATATTTACAAAGCATATAACCTATGTCCAGAATATATAAAGAACTCTAGACAGCCCAATTAAAAAGTAGACACAAGAAGATGATAAATAGCCAGTATAGCACAAGGAATGGTGTGCAACTCTAGAATCACAAAACTACTAATCAGTACAGTAACAAGATTGAATTATACACTCATTAGGGAGATAAAGTTAAAAGTTTTAAAGGCCTTGTCATGACTTTCTTTTTGTTGGGTTCTCCCCCTTTGTATTTAATTTGTCACAGCCAATGGATTCATTCTGCTGGGTTTCCTGGGGTTGTGATCCCCATTGTCCTTTCCTAGGATATTGTCTACAATTTTTTGGAGTGCTGGTTTGGTATTCATGAAGTTCCTAAGGTGCTCTTTGTCATGAAAGTACCTTATTTATCCATCCATTTTGAAAGATAGTTTTGCAGGATACATCAATCTGGGTTGGAGGCTGTTTTCCTTTAGGGCTTGAAATACATCACTCCAAACTCTTCTTGCCTTGAGGGTTTGCACTGAGAAGTCTGCTGTGATTCTTATGGGCTTTCCTTTGTATATGATTTGTTTCTTTTCTCTTACTGCTTGTAGAATTTTGTTCTTCTGTTGAGTTTCTGGAATCTTAACAATTATATGCCTATGTGTAGATTGTTTTTGATCAAGGCTAGTTGGAGTCCTATATGCCTCACTTATCTGTATGTAAAGTTCTTTACCCCTGCTTGGGAAGTTTTCTGCCATCACTTCTGTGAACAATTTTTTTATGTCATCTACACTCTTTCCTGTTTCTTCTTTGGCGCCAATCAGTCTTAATGTTATTCTTGTTTGGATCATCTAGCAGCTGCTAGTTTGATTTCTCATGTTCCCTTACAATTTTAAAGCAATTTTTCTTTTCCTGGTCACTAATTGCAATCTTATCTTCTATATCTGAAATTCTGTCCTCACATTGGTTCATTCTGCTGCGTCAACTTTCAATGGAGTTTTTAATCTCCTGGAAATCTGTTTGTATCTGTTTTATGGATTCCATGTGTTTCCTATGTTGGGATTCCATCATGATCCTCAGATCCTCTACTTTTTTTATCTGTGTCCTCTCTAGATTTATTAATCATGTCTTGCACTATGAGCACAATCTTTGCTGTTATCTGAGTAATTATTTCTGATTTCATTTTTCCCAGATCCTCTTTTGTTGACATTTCAGGGAGTCCAGGTGTTGAGTATCAGATTGTTCCATCTTGTTTCCCTTTGGGGTTGCTGTAGGTGATATGGAAGTCTGTTTTTGAGGCTTGTTTACATGTCTTCTCATTTCCATGGTGGGTGGTGCTGCTGGTACCCACATGGCTCACTTCCTCTCACCTGAGAGCTGTGAAATGGTGGCCAGGGAGCCTCCTCCTGGACACTGGGATTGGCTCACCTCCTCCGCCCTAGGAGCAGTGAAATTTCAATTATTTCTTTTTAAATAAGAAAGGCACAAATGTTTCATCATTGAGATGTTTTAAATCCTTTTTTATAATTCAGTGTTTAACTATTTTGCCTTGAAGACTGATTTCAAGTATCTACTCCTGTTTCTCCTCAAGCAGGCACTTATTGCATTCTGGCCATGTGGACAAAGAAGCTTAGCTAGCACCATCTTTAAAGCAAGAATCGCAGAAGAATAAAGAGCCAATATCTGATTGACCTTGCTGGAGATCCATGTTCCCCATTGAAGACATCACTATATCTGGGAGTAAAGGGTACTCTGGCCAGACTCTCTCATGATTAAAGAGGGGCATTACAGGATATACTGCTCCACAACACTTTAGGAAAGAGCAGTTTCTGGAAGGTAAAGATGTTCAGCAAACAAGAAAGTACCAAAAGTCATGACAATAAGAACAGGATGAAACAGACACGTAATGTGTAAATTTACTTATTAATATTTCTCTCAATCATTGTTAGTTTTTCTGTAGCCTTTAACAATACATATCTACTTATATATTTATGATTTTTTGTTTATAAGAAGAAATCTATAGTTCTCATTTTTTTCATTATACTGTAGAATTTTTTGATTCTGAACCATGTCACTCCATTATAACAACTTCAAATAAATAATGAGGTGTTACATTTTTTTAAATGTCAGTAAATGTTTTAATAAGAGAATCATTTAAAATACTTGTAAACATAATTTAAGATCGCATTTATTTTCACTTTGGATGATGGTGTTGATTTGGGGGCCTTTTAGAGTGTCTTTCCATATGTGTTCATTCTATTTGCTACAGAGATTTCTGGTTTCTTTAGATACTGGGAAGGTCAGAACTGTAGCCTGTTCATAGGCTTATGACCTTTCATTTTATTAAAATCTGTCATTTGCATAGAGACTAGAATGAAGCATTGGTTGATTATGTAAGAAAAATATTGCTATTGATATTTTTAATATCAAATACTAATGCCTATGTTATACTTCAAGCCCTGGACCAGTCATTGGGGATGTAGCCAGGCACAAGGCCTGTTCCACCTTCCTAGTGCTCACAGACTGTCAAATGAGACATAGTCTGATAGCTAAATACAGCAAGTGATGAATCTTATGAAGGAAGACACAAAAGATTGTATGTTTGTTAACACATACAACCAGAGACTACTTCTGGTGTAAGAATGAAATGTGTATGTTTTCTTGGACAGCTGTGATAAAGTTCCATGGGTTTGGGGGTTTAAAACCACAGAAATTTATTCTTTTACATTTATGGAGGCCTTAAGTCAAGAAATTGGTAACACTACACTTCTTCTGGAGATTCTGCAGTGGAATTTGAGCCTCTTACCTTTTCTAGCTTCTGATGATTGCTGGTTTCCTTGGCTTGTGTCCACATCACTCCATTCTCTACTTCTGTCTACCTATGTATGTGGTCTTCTCTGCCTGCTTTCTCTTTGTGCCCATTATAAGAACACTTGTCATTCAATTTAAGGTCCAGTTGGATAACCCATGATGATGTCTTCATCTCAAGATCCTTAATTTAATTACATCTTTAAAGACTCTTTTCTCCAAATACAGGAACATGAATAGGTTCTAGAGAGTAAGGGTCACCATGGAGTGCACCATAGATGACTGGCCTTCCTTCAGCTAGTCATCATTAAAGCTGAGGTCTAAAGAATGAGTAAGCACCTGGGGAGTTGAAGTTGAGGATGTGTTCCAGACTGGGAACAGTATGTTCAAAGCCTAGAGGCAATAGCATGGTATAATCCAGGAACTGAAAGAAGTCCCTGTTTAGCCTTAGATAAGAGCAATGGAGAAATAAAATATAGACAAGGTTGAGGAAGGGGACGGAAGCCAAATGGTGTGTAAGCCACATGAAGGAGTTTTGACTTTATCCTCAGGCAATGGGAGGTCACTGAATGTTGTAAGAAGAGGAGAGATATAATCAAATATGTACTTTTGGAAGATCTCTGGCTTGCATATGGAAAATGGATTAGGAAAGACCTAGAGTGGAGGCAGAGACCAGTGAGGAAGTTACTTCTCTAGCCAGGAGAAAGAGTAAATGTGGTCAAAGTAAGGATAGAAAGAAATATCTAGATCAAAGGTGTACTTCGGGTGGGAATGGAAGAACATGTTAATGGGTTGGCTGTGCAAAGAGAAGAGAGTAGATACCAGGAATCCAGCATACAGGCTCCTCAGTGTCATGGATTGAATTGTGTCCCCCTAAATTCATATGTTGGAATCGTCACCCAGAGTTTCAGAATGTGACCTTATTTGGTGATGGTGTTTTTAGAGAGGAAATTACATGAGAATGAGGTCATTATGGTGGTTTTTAATCAAATATGACTGATACACTTATAAAAAGAGAAAATTTGGGGACAGTCATACTCAGAGAACACCATGTAAGGATGAAGGTAAAAGTTGAAATGATACTTTACACAGCAAGGAACACTAATGATTCTAGCAAAGCATCAGAAACCATGGGAAAGCATGGGATAGATGATTTCTTACACTCCACAAAAGGAGTTGTTTCTGCTGAAACCTTGACCTACAACTGTGAGACAATAAATTTTTATTGTTCAAGTCATGCAGTTGGTGGTACATCATCACAGCAAACTTATTCCTAAAGTCATATGTCACTGGGTGATGTCTTACACTGAGCTGGGGAGTACAGAGGAAGAGCCAGTGGTACAGAACAACACCCTTATCAGATGAGATGATTTTCCAGCCATACATTAAAAAATTGCTTTTCTTCACTTAAAATTGAGGTAATATACAACTTAAAGCACCATCAGTTTTCAAATGATCAAGAAATTAGATCATTTGAACTAAAGGTTATGTTATTATTTGTCCCACATAATTATTTGGAGATGTTAGTATTAAATATTCTTATATCTTCTAGTGGGATACTAGTAACACTGAATCACTTGAACGTATTTAACCTGTGTGGTATTTTAATAAATAAGATGTGTAGTTACTATAAAACATTTGTTAATACAAGTCAGCATAATTATTAAATCTGTTTATATCAAGTAGGAGGATATCAGTCCTTAATCCGTGGCATAGAATGGAAAGTCACTAACTGTGTATTGAGTGAATATGTAAAGTATCTACCCATCAAATATTATCAAAAATTTTTGAAGGATATCCAATATACTAGTAGTTTTCAGACAATTTTTAGCTGTAAAACTTCTTGTTCAGAAATATCTTGCAGGATATAAAACTGATGAAACAGAACTATGCTGGTTGAAATATTGCTAGAGATTCATTGACCTGAATCCCCACACTCTCCCATTTCATCAATCAGCAGATCTGAAGTAGATGTCCTAGGGCTCTAAGTGAGAGCATTTTGAAATTTACTGATTGGAGTTCCAACTAAATGCACCAGATAGCCTTTTAATTGTGAATTCCCTCCTGAAACCCCACTAACAAGATAACAAAGAATTTATTTTTTTTTTTAGTTATATGTCATAAGGTCAAAGACAAAGGCGGACTACATGGAGTATTGCAATCATTTGGGGGGGTGCAGAGAAAGCCAGTGAAGGAGTCGTACCTCACCCACTGAAGGGAAGAAGTTGTTAGCTAAGCAGCCAGTGTAAAACAGGCACCAGTTTGCAGGCAGAGCCTAGAAAGGTTCAAGACTGGAGATCTCTGTTACCATAGATGATGGCAGTGATTTCAGTACTGAAAATAGGCTTTGTTGACATCCTTGAACATGGCCATAGAATTTCCAGGTGTACTGTCTACCTGCTGCTAGAAGACTACACAGATGCAGGAGGCCAAATGAGTTTTCTCCAAAGTATTAACAAGACAGTATAGAGACTCAAAGACTCCATCCATCAAGACTCAATGAAAGTCTACAATCTAGATGATGGAGTCCCTCTTCTCCTTCTCTTCCCTGGTTTCAGAATATTAGCATGAGGCTGAGCATCACAACCAAAAAAAAGAATGTCAGAGACTCAGTCTGTTCAGAAACTAAATGACCCAGAACAAGGACCTCTGCTATGTACTGTCATTTAGGGATTCCTCAACTAAAGGACTAGATTCCTGTCAAGCAAATTAATGTAAATTTGATTAAAAACAGTTGAAAAATCATACAAGAAAATTTCTCAAACTGAAGAATTCAGTTTGCCAGGCTGAAAGCACTCCTAAATGCCTAGCTAAAAGTAACTTTTAAAAACTGTTTTGAAAAAAGACCCACATTAAATTCTATCAATTAGAAATTTCAAAGACCTAAAGATAAAAAGTCTAAAAGCTTCTAGGGATTTGAAAAAAATTATGTTCCTATAACTGAAGAATATAGAAGCCAATGGAGAAATGCCTTCAAAACCAGGAAGGGAAAAAAAGAAGATTTTTAATTAAAGTCTAACACTGAACTAAACAATAAATCAACTATAAAGGTAAAGATGGTCTCAAGTGAATAAAGTTTATTTCATAATGTAATGACAGAATTAGCCTAGAAAACAATGGTGCAGCCATATGGCATCACCCTTGGGCCCTGCTCCTGCTCATCCCTGGGCTGGCCACATCCTTCCTCCTGCCGGAAGAATTGTCTCTTCCCCCACTAACACCCAAGGCCAAATGGAACCACAGAACCAGACTGTCCTATTGGACCTCCCCTGGAGGCCAACACCAGTAGGACAGCAAAGGCTGGCAAGAAAAGAGGGAAATCTTGAAGAACACTTTTAATTAGGTGACTCAAAACAGCGAGCAACCATTTATTGACTCAACTCCAGGGTGTTGTGGTTTCCAGTTATGACTTTCAGATGGATAGAGTTTTACTGTATTTGGCTAATAAATTTAAAATAAATCAATATCAAATTTTATGGGATGGTAATGATGATTTACAGATTTTTAAAGGAAGAAAATAAAACAAAACTGACACACAAAGGTGAATTCAGAACAATTGATGAAAACAACAAGTACCTTATGATTAGACTGTACATATGATTATTTTGTTTTCCACATACAATTTACAGGAAAATTTTGAGAAAGCAGGCACAGCTCCCTTTGAACAGATATCTGTTCACAGCAAAAGCATACATTAAGAAATCTATGTAATAATCAGAAGGGTTGTTTATTTTCCATTAAACCAAAGATACCTCCTGCTAGAATATATAAGCCATGTGCAATGACAAAACTAAAGTGGAAATTTTGCAATTAAAATTGTATTTCTTTATCTGGAGACTGTCATCTTTGCTAAAATGCAATTACTCCAGGAAATAGGAGTGCATAAAACTGTGGGGAACCATTGAAATCTTGCCATGGCCAACTTAGAACCTTTGAGAAAGCAAGGTTTCACATGGGAAATGGGACCACAGAGCAGGAATTGAATACAACACAGAGGGCCCACCATATGCCCAAAGTCCCAGGGTGATGTATGTTACAATCAGCCTTCAATTTATCTTGATGCTGTTTGTTTATTCACTGAGTAGATACGAGTGTTATGCATAAGATATGTCAGGTGCTGTTTGAGCTTTTAGGGCATCATCAGTAGATCGAACAGACAAAAATCTTGGCCCTCACAGAGCTTACTTTTTATCAAGAAAAGATAAACAAACAAACAAATAAACAAGAAAATTAAATCCTAACATGTTGGAAGGTGATTATAAATTGTTATAGAGAAAACAAAGCGGACCAGACCAGTACCGAGAGCTATGAATGCTGGGGTGGTAGGGGCAGGTTCGAGTTTCAAATAAGATGGGTGGTTTGCATTTTCCATCAGGTAATTCAATGAAGAGTCACTGAGCATGCCATCAGATGCCAGGTTTAAAACCATAAAAATGTATCTGTCGCAACTGCCAGGCACTGAAAATTCACATAACACATGGGCCAGGAGGTAGTGAAGGCATTTATTATCCTCTGAGATATTTATAGGGATTCAAATAACATCACATTATCCCCTTTATTGTTTCATGAATGCAAGGGATGTGCTGAGTCTCACAATCAAAAGCAAAGTTTAAAAATGTCTATTTGTTATGACACACCTTCGCCTCCACTCTACCTGCAGACCTGAGTATAGAAATCATGCCTAATTTGTTGGATGCTTCTTTTATCAACATATAAAAATGTTTAACTATTTGAATTAAACATACTGATAAAGAATGGAAATTATTATAAATGTTGAGAGTGTTGTGATCTGCTTCACAGTGAAAGAATAAAAGACAAGAAAAAGCATGGGCTCAGTACAATCTCCTATTCTAATAAAAGGTAGGCCCTTAATGACCAGGTTCTGCTCTCTGTCATTAACATTCAGGAGGGTGAAAAAGCATTACTTAGTAATTAAAGCTCATTGAAAATTACAAAGGAAAAACTGCCATGGAAATCATACATAAAAGCAAGAATTCAAATCAATATTATTTTATCCTGGACTCATCAAATTGAGCCTTGAGATTTGCTTTATGTTGACTTTGACCTTCAAATCATTCATTCACTAATCACATCTTACCAAAACCTATGTGCTAGTACAAAAGAAAAGGAAAAAATTTCAAAACATTAACTGCTGGACCAATATAATTACTGAATAAAGTTGAATAACTACTGAAATAAAGCTTTGTGAAGTGAGCTTACATATCCTGAATACATGAGACAATGTTTCAGGCAAAAATTATGTGGGTAACAATAACCCTTTGCTTTAAATATCTTGAGTTTAGGGTCATTTTGTGACATCTGTGCTAAACTTTTCTTGAATTGGGAAGTGATTTTTGCTCTTCAACATCCAGTCTTCCTTTCTGTTGGATGGAATCCCTCTTCGTGTGTTGGGATCAGCTAGGTTTTCTTTGCCTTTTCCTAGGGTACAGGAGCATGAGCCAGGATGAGCTAGTACAATGGTCCAACTGGAGACTGCAGTTTATATGTGACACCAAGATGATGGCCAAGTGGAGAGAGTTCACCACATTTGGGGCACAGGCATAGTGAGGAGGTAACAAGGATAGCAGTCATACCCATGGGCACAGCAGTAGTGACTGCAGGGGTAGCCTGTCAGCAAGGCAAAGTTTCCCTTTAGCTAAACTTTTCTGTGAGTCCAGCTTTGTAAACTCTTGGAGATGTCCTGTTCCAGCCCTTTGGTTTGTCTCTTCAGCCTTACCCACAATTCCAAAGCCCCCAGAAAGCCTCCAATAAATTCACTTTCTGTTCAACATACTAGGGCTGTCTCCTTTTTTTAGCCAAGAACCTTAACTGATAATATTTGTGTGAAATCAGAATGATTATCTATTCTCTTTCATCTCACAAAGTCGGAGAGGGAGTCTCAGAGGCTATGACTTCCCTAAGTTACTCAGCAGCAAGTTTCTCTGAATGCCTGACTCAAATACTAAAGAGATCATTGAACATGTATGAGTGGAATCCAGGTGCAAAGTTAAAGATAATTTGGTGTTTAAGTACTAGAAATTAATAACATCACTTATGAGAGTATGCAAAGGGATCAAAGGGGAGAGCTGAGAACTATACCTTAGGGAACATTTACTTTTAAGAAGTTAATGAAAAAGAGAGTGTGAACTAAGGCAGACTAAAAAGAGGTCAATAAGATATTTAGAGAATGCCTGGTGCAGTAGTGCAGGTCTATAATCACAACTACTCAAGAAGCTGAGGCAAGAGGATCATAAGTACATGACCAATTTGGGCAATTTAGTGAGATCCTGTCTCAAAATTTAAAAATTCAAAAAAGGGGTGGGAATGCAGCTCAGCTCCAAAAGCCTGTGTTTCATCTCCAGTACTGCCAAAAAAAAAAATTCTTTTAAGGGAAGGAACAAGAGCTAACAGGAGTGTGTATCAAAGACACAGAAAGCAGAGAGATCACCCAGGCAGGCTTTGGGTGAGCAACAAGCCTGTTTATTCGATCAGGTGAGCTGAGTCTGAAAAGAGAGTCAGCCCCAAGCAAGGGGAGAACAAGAGTTTTAAGGGGGAAGTGGCTGCCAGGCATTGGAGGTCATTGCAGGGCATTGGTCTGAGGAGTCACTGTCTTGAGGAGTCTGGAGGCAGAGATAGTGTGTCCATGCACCTTGGAACAGGCAGCAGTGGAGATGTATTCAGACTTTCTGGAACTGGGGACAATGTTGCTGTACCAGGGTTCCTGGAACTGAGAGGTTGGTTCATGGTGCTCTGTGACCACCTTTCCCACCAATGGCCTTACTTGGGCATGACAGAGGGAGGACCATTGAAACCAAAACATCAGAGAGTGATTCAAAAGAGAGTAACTGATGATGACACATTCAATAGATTTGGGATGGAGAAGACAATTCTTTCTCCATGAGTTCATTTGGAATTTAAGATATCTCTATGTTAGAGGTCCTTCAAGAGACACTAAAGCCAAAGCCAACTTGCAAAAGGTACAAAGTAAGTTAGGATATAAAGATAATGAATGTTAACTTTTGTTTTAGGAAGTTTAGTTAAAAGAGAAAGAGGTATGATTATGTGTTAAACATTGGAGGAGTGAGCAAGACATTTTTGTACAAGATGAATGATTTGAACACTGAAGAGAAAAAACTTAGGAAAAAGGAAGCAAGAGCTAAAGATAAGGACCTGAGACCTCATGTCTGTTGAATATCTGCATTTATGCCTGTTTTCTCTGTAGAAAGTTGGCTGAATATGCTTGTTTGGCTTCATGAAATCATACCCATAGTGCACCGTGTGGTCAACCACATTTTATATATTTGGCTGTGTCATTATCATTTTTTATTGTGTATTATCACATAGTAAGATCTGGGTGTTATTAATTCTATAGGCTCAAATATACTCAGCAGCAGCAGGCCTATGCTAGCCTGGGAAGGCAATCATCACAGTACCTCAAGTCAGGGAAGTAAGTTGCCTTGGATACCTGATTGTTTCATGCCTTAGATGGAATTTGGATGGGTTTTGAGGAAGTGACACTATCAGTTTCCTATTGTATATGTCACACTAGACCTCCACACAGGAAAGACCTAGCAGCCTCATCTGTTATCCCTGGGTAATCTCATTGGAGTAACTATGGTGACACTGAGAAGGAAAGATCTTTTTGAGAGGTTCACACACCTAAGAACAGTCATTGTTGCAGCTGGTATCTACTTGAATGGATACAAGGTCAAATTCTGAATTATTCTGGCATGAGTGGGTAGAGGTAATGATAAGACTCCAACAAATTTGAATTTTCAAATTCCAAATTACTCACTCAGATAGTCTCACAAATATCCTCCATTTGTTAGCTGTGTAATGTTAGACAACTTAGTTATTTAATCTCTCAGAAATCCAAGCTATGTATAAAATAATCATGTAGATATCTGAAGCTCTGAGGATGATAAAATAAGACCTGCCAATCACTGAGCACAATGTCTGGGACATGGTAAATAGTCAATAAATGATGGCTTAGTTTTTTTCACTTTCTCTGAATATTGGGCTATGATTTTTTTCACAATTAATAATTACATAACATTTGTGTGCATGGTGGGTAACAGAAAACAGTACCCCAGCTAGTGAGTCTCAGGTTGGTCCACATCCTTAGCATTTTCATGCTTAAGCATCCAGTGACCTTGATAATATTAAATATGAAAGTTTTCATTGAAGATAATCATTTAGAGAATGGCTCCAATATAATTTATTAAAATTTAACTAAACTAATGTAAGAGTCATAATATTCTAACATGATTGGGTTATAATTGCTTAGGCTGGGTCATATTTGCACATGACGTTTCTCTTTCTTCTCCCAAGGGCTACTAATGCCTAAAAGACTCCTATGTATGGATAGGCATAGGCGTGTAGGTAGCTTCCATTCACCCTCATCACTTTAAAAACTGTTCTCCCAGCAGCCATCCTAATATTGCCAACATCTAATTTGCTTGCCTGTTCAAAAACCTCAAATTATTCCACTTCTGGATACATACCCAAAGCATTTGAAAGTTGGAACTCAAAAAGATATTTGCACACCTATGATCATAGTATTTATATTTGCAATAGCAAAAATGTGGAAACAACCTAAGTATCCATGGGTGAATGAGTGAATAAACAAAATACAGCATATACATAAAATGCAATATTATTCAGTAAGAAAAAGAAATGAGAGCCTGGGATTTAGCTCAGTGGTTTCGCCACCTGCTGCGCAAGTGCAAGGGCCTTAGTTCAATCCCCGATACCAAAAAAAGGAAAAAGAAATGAAATCCTGATAAATGCTATAGCACGAATAAACTTTGAAGCCATTATGTTAATTGAAATAAGCCAGTTATAAGAATACAAATACTGTACAATTCCACTTATACCAGGGACCTGGAATAGACAAACACATAGATACAGAAAATAGAATGGTGGTTTCCAGGGGCAAGAGAAAGAGAATGGGGAGTTACAGTATAAATAATACAGAGTTTTAGTTGGGGAAGATGAAAAAGTTTTGGAGATGGATGATGTGGTGATATTTGTACAATAATGTGAGCGTACTTAGTATCAATAAATTGTAACACTTAAAATGGTTGAATGGTAAATTTTATGTCATGTCTCTTTTGTCAGGCTAAAAAAATATACATAAAACACAAAAGGCTACCCATCTCATATTAAAAACCCAAATTTTTATATTGACCTAATGGCCCTAAATGATCTGATTCCAAACTACCCTTTATTCAAAGTTCCTCTTTCACCCTGATCACTCTGGTGCAGGCATGGTAACTCTTTGTAATCTGAAATACTTAGAACATGGTACCTGAATAAGCTGTCTGCTCTACCTGGGACTCCTGGGGTGCATATCCCCAGGATAATTCACCAGGCTCACTCCCACACCCACACCACTTGGTTTAAAATGAAAATGTGGGCCAGGGATTTAGCTCAGTAGCTCTGCCACCTGCCTCGCAAGTGGAAGGACCTGAGTTCAATCCCAGGTACCAAAAAAAAAAAGAAAAAAAGAAAATTCATTCTTCCCAGCACCCCTTTGCTTGTTTTACATTTCTTCACATAACTTATTAGCATTTGACATCATATAATACATGTACACATTTGTTTCCACCACTTTAACTGAAGTTTCATGAAGGTATAATTTTTCTTATTTTGCCCATATCTGCATGCCCAGGATGTAGACTAGTACCTGGCACCTGTTGGTCATCCCATAAATATTTGCTGATAAACAGTCAAAGTGTGTGAACTCATAAAAACAAGCTAAGAAGCAGGAAAAATACACTCAAACAATCATTTTAAAAATCAAAAATCCTTATATTCATTCACTTAATATTTCTCAGTTATCTTGTAATCATTTATATTGAAATTTAATTCAACAAACATTTACTAAAGGCCTTCTATGTACTGGGTAACATTTATCTAATTTGATTTGGCATCATTTTTTTGTCGCAGGTCTATAATCATCCAGTAAATGTTTTTGGTTTTTAAAATATTCTTTCAAATTTGAATAGAAGCACATTTTTATCAGCTGGGAGGATAAATTGGACATTCAGATTCTTTTTCTCCCATAACCACGATTCTTTCTCTTTATGCCTCCTCTGCTCACTGTGAGCTACTCTATCTGGCTCATCACTCTGCTCTTGGACAGAAATTATTTACATCATTGCACAAAGTTGGGGTCTATCATACTTGAGGGTTAGTTTTTGAGAAATATATACTTCTACCATAATTATATTAAAATGAGTCTTGAATATCATGGCCATTACTTTATAGATTAAGAACTAACATAAATAATTTTGCCAAGTTTCCTAAACATATCAAATCAACTTTGTGAAAGTATCAAGGTTAATATTCACAAAACTTACATAATTGACTTCTGAAGCTTTCTGAGGCTTAGTGAGTTTTATTAATGTACAATTTCTTTCCTAATATAAATAACATTTTTCTACAAAACAATGTCTTTTGGAGTAAAAAGATACACTTTTAATGATATGAATGGGTGCATTTTGAACTGGTTTTCAAGCTATTGATATAAAAATAGTTTTCTGAGATACAGATAATATCCCATCATAACCATCGCCAGAGGATGTGTTGACTATTTGTAATAGAACTTTGACAGAGTAAATATTAAATTTAGGAATAAAATTCAGAAGCACCAAAAAACAAGAGAGAAAATAAAGCTGATATTTGATTATCCTGAAATAAACTAGCAAAAACACAAATGGCAAAGTCAAAAAGTTGTGCCATTAATAACAGTTCCTACTGATTGATGCCAAAGATTTTCTTTCAGACCAAACTTTAGCTGGGTTCCTCTCCTAGCCTAGACTTCAACCTCTTCCCTACTTTTGCTAAGCCTGCATAAGCCAGGCATGGCCTGAGTCCTGCTAGCTCAGTTTAGAGGGAATTCCCCAACCTCTGTACCTTATCATTCTTGGAATCTAACCAAGTTCTTCATTGCCCACCTTTGACCTGCCTTCAATATGAATTCTGCTATGCCAGTTAGCAAGAATCCAACTCTTGATGTCCTCTCTTAGTAATTTTCTATCCATGGACTCACTCTGCTTGCTGATTATAAATCTCCAGCTGTCATTGCTTCGTTTGGAGTAAAACCAAATCTTTCTTCTCTTTACCCATCTTCACACATCTAATAGTCTTAAATAAAGTTTTCCTTGTCATTTTAGCAAGTGTCAAATAGTTTTTCTTCATTATTTTAATCTTTTTTATTTAGTACACAAAATGTATCAATCCCTGAATTAAATTCTTTCTATTTATTCATTCTTTTCCTCTTCTCTTTCAAGGTCTTGCAACTGTGGTTTATGAAAAACTCTCACTTTCAGCTAGTTTGGAGAAATAATAAAGAAATTAAATTATTTTATATATTATTTTTAGTATTAATGATAAGAATAAATAAAGTGAGGAGTAAGAAAATAGCGTAAGCTCTAGTTTGTCGCTTTAAAATTGATTAAAAGGCTCTACTCTGCTGGATTGCAATATCTCTAAACATATTTTAACAGAAACCACATTTTCATTTGGTAAATAAAATGCTATTCCCAAAGGCTACTGCTCACCTTTAGCAAGTCTCTTAAGTTGGGAGGACCAGAGTCCTTCCCCGCAGCAGTCATGCACTGGAGGTGGGCAGGCTAGCGGCTGTGTGGGTGTGCTCTCCATGGGTGCCCTCTGGATGCTCTTCCTCAGTTTTATGGTTGAAATGGAAGTGGAAACAAAGCGAATACATTGAGTGAAGAATTACTCTTTCGAAATCTTATTGATGAGAGCTCATTCTATCTTAAAAGATAGAAATGCTCATTAAGGTTCTTTTTTGGTTAAATTCTTTTATTGGTATATTATAGGTATACAACACAATTACATTTCTCATTGGGAACTTGTACTTTTACATAATGCATCTTGGTTCTTATTTTTTCCCCATTTCTAGCCCTGCCTTCACCCCCTCCACACTTCCCTATTTATAAAGACTTTATTTCCATTTTTTCCATTTCTCAGCATTTTTTCTTTCCCTTCTTTCCTTTCCCCTGCCCCTCCCACTACCCCTACCTCTTTGGACCTTTTCTTCCTATTTTGCATTATCGATTATTCATTCTAATCATTGGTACATTTTAGGTATACAATATAATGACATTCATCATTGGAAATTTGCACCTTTACATAATCTCTCTTGGTTCTTATTTTTCACCCTTGCCCAGCCCTCCCTTCCACCCCTCCATTCCTCCCTATTTACAAAGATTGTGTTCCTATTTTTCCATTTTCTCATATTAATCTCATTCCTTCTGTCCTTTCCCATAGCCCTCCCACTTCTTTCCCCTTTACCCCTTTTCTTCCTATTTCACATTACCTATCATACATTTTAGTCCTTATTTACACTTTCAGTTTTTCACACCAGAGAAACTATTCAGTATTTATACATGTGTGTCCTGTTTATTTCACTGAAGAGTATCGCCTCAATGTGTATCCACTTAGCTATAAATGTATCTAATTTCTCATTTTTTATGGCTGAGTAGTACTCCATTTTATTAAAAACCCCACATTTTCTTTATCCATTCTCCAGTTGATGGGCATTTGGGCTGTTTCCAAGTTTTAGCTATCACAAACTGTGCTGCTATGAACATGGGTGCACATATATCACTGTGGTATGATTCTTTTAATTCTTTGAAGAAGATCCCCAGCAGTGGAATAGTGGGGTCAAATGGGACTTCCAGTCCTAGTTCATTGAGGTATCTCCACGCTGATTTCCACAGTGGTTGCACCAGTCTACGCTCCCTCAAGCAGTGGAACAGGGTTCCTCTTTCCCCACAGCCCCACCAGCATTGGTTATTGGTTGATTTCATGATAGCAGCCATTCTTTCTGGAGTGAAGTGGAATCTCAGTGTTGTTTTCATTTGCATCTCTCAAATGACCAGTGATGTTGAACATTTTTTCACGTCTTTATTTGCTATTTCTACTTTTTTGTGTGAGAAATGTCTGTTCATTTCAGATGCCCATTTTTGGATTGGGTATTTAAATTTGGGAGGTCTGATATTTTTAAGTTCTTCATAGATTCGAGATAGTAGACCTTTGTATGAGGAAAAGCAGGTGAAGATTTTTTCCCACATTGTGGGTTGTCTCTTCACATTGCTGGTGGTTTCTCTTGCTGTGCAGAAGCTTTTAATAAAGAAGAGATCCCACTTGTTGATTGTTTGTGCTAGTTCATGAGCAACTGAGGTTTTGTTCATAAAATCTTTTCTTACACCAATGTCTTCAAGAGTTCTGCCTAACCTCTGTTTCAACTGGTTCAGAGTTTCTATTTTAATATTTAGATCTTTAATCCATTTTGATTTTAGTTTAGTGCATGGTGAGAGATATAGGTCTAGTTTTAGTCTTTGGCAAGTTGAAACCCAATTTTTCCAGCACCATTTCTTAAAGAGGCTATCTTTCCTCCAGTGAGGGTGTTTGGCTCCTTTGTCGAAGATGAGATGGCTGAATGTGTCTGGCGTTGTTTCTGCATCTTCTAATCTGTTCCACTGGTCCTCAAGTCTATTTCTTTGCCAGTACCATGCTGTTTTTATCACAGTAGCTTTGTAGTAGAGTTGCAGGTTGGGGGTTGTGATACCCCCTGCCATGTCTCTGTTACCTAGAATTGCTTTTACTATTCTGTGTCTCTTCTTGTTCCAAATGAATTTTTGGATTGTTTTCTCAAGGTCCATGAAGTATGCTGCTGGGATCTCAATTGGAATTGCATTACATCTATATAGCAGTTTTGGAAGTATGGCCATTTTCACTATATTAATCCTTCCTACCCAGGAGCAGGGGATGTCTGTCCATTTTCTGATATCATCTTCAATCCCTCTTTTCAGAGTGCCATAGTTTTCATAGAAGAAGTCTTTGATTTCTTTCGTTAGGTTGATTCCTAGGTATTTCAGTTATTTGGATGCTATTGTGAAAGGAATTATTTGCCCTATTTCTCTCTCAGTGAGTCTGTCATTTGTGAAGAGGAAAGCTATTGATTTTTGTGTGTTGACCTTGTAACCAGCTACTTGACAGAATTTGGTTATTAAATCTAGAAGACTTTTGGTGGAGTTCTTGGGGTCTTCTATATAGAGTATCATGTCATCTGCAAATAATGAGAATTTTACTCCTGCATTTCCTATCTTTATTCCTTTTATTTCTTTCTCTTGCCGAATTGCCATGGCTAATGTTTCCAGAACTATATTGAACAAGAGTGGTGATAGTGGACATCCTTGTCTTGTTCCTGATTTTAGTGTGAAGGATTTCAGTTTGTGATCATTTAGTATGATATTGGCTGCTGGTTTTTCATAGATAGCTTCTATCAGTTTGAGGTAGAGACAATCTATTCCAATTTTTTGTAGGGTTTTTACCATAAATTCATGTTGGATTTTGTCAAATGCTTTTTCTTTGTCTATGGAGATAATCATATGGTTTTTGTCCTGGGCTCTATTGATGTAGTGATTGCAGTGATTGATTTGCGTATGTTGAACCATCCCTGCATCCCTGGGATGAATCCCACTCAATCAGGGTGTATGATCTTCTTGATGATCTTCTGCATTCTATTTGCCAGTAACTTATTAAGGATTTTTGCATCTGTGTTCATTAGTGAGATTGGCCTATGGTTCTCCTTTTTGGTTGGGTCTTTCTCTGCTTTGGGGATCAAGGTGATGCTTGCTTCCAGGAATGAATTTGGGAATATTTCCTCCCTTTCAATTTCATTGAAGAGTTTAAATAGTAGTGGCCACAGTTCCTCTCTAAATGTCTTGTAGAATTCAGCAGTGAAGCCATCAGGGCCTGGGGTTTTCTTAATTGATAAGTTTTTAATTTGTTTTCAATTTCATTGGTTGATATTGGGTTGTTCAGAATTTATAGGTCTTCTTTGTTCAACATTGGTAATTCATATGTATCTAGGAATTTGTCCATTTCTTCTGTGTTTTCCATCTTATTGGCATATAGGTTTTGGAAGTAGGTATTGATGATCCTCTGGATTTCTGCTGGGTCTGTTGTAATTTCACCCTTTTCATTCCTAATTGCATGAATTTGCACCTTTTCTTTCCTTTTTCTGATAAGGTTGGCTAAGGGTTTGTCAATTTTGTTGATTCTTTTGAAGAACCAACTCTTGACTTCATTGATTTTTTGTATCATTCTCTTAGTCTCCATTGCATTGATTTCTCCTCTGATCTTTATAATTTCCTCCCTTGTATGAGCTTTGAGGTTGTCCTGCTCTTCTTTTTCTAGAAGCTTGAGGTTCAGCATCTGGTTGTTTAATTGGGCTCGTTCTGTTTTCCTAACATGTGTATTCACTGCTATGTATTTCCCTCCTAAGACTGCTTTCATTGCATCCCATAGATTCCAATATATTGTATTGTCATTGTCATTTAATTGAAGGAACTGTCTGATTTCTTCTTTAATTTCCTCTGTGACCCATTGGTTATTCAGAAGTGTGTTGTTTGATTTCCATGTGTTTATGAAATTTTTCCGGTTTCTTTTGCTATGGATCTCCAATTTCATCCCACTATTGTCTGATAATATACAGGGGATAACTTCAATTCCTTTGCACTTACTTAAACATGTTCTATGTGTGAGTATGTGGTCTATTTTGGAGAATGACCCATGTGCAGTTGAGAAGAATGTGTATTCTAATTTTGTGGGGTGGAAAACTCTATAAACATCTGTTAAGTTCATTTGTTCAAGAGTTCAATTGAGTTCTAGTATTTCGTGACTTATTTTTTGTCTAGTTGATCTATCTATTTGTGACAGTGGGGTGTTGAGGTCCCCCACTACAATTGTATTAGTGCATATATGACTTTTCATGTCCGTTAGTATTTGTTTTATATAACTGGGTGCACTAGTGTTTGGTGCATAGATATTTATGATTGTCATCTTTTCCTCTTGGATTCTTCCCTTTAGAAGGATGTAGTGTCCTTCTTTGTCTCTCTTAATCAGTATTGGTTTGAAATCTACTTGATCTGCAAAGAGGATAGTTACTCCTGCTTTTTGGGGGGTTCCTGTCGTATGGAGTATTGTTTTCCACCCTTTAACTTTCAGTCTATGAGTTTCCTTTTGAATTAAGTGTTTTTCTTGTAGGCAGCATATTGTTGGATTTTGCCTCTTGACCCATTCTGCCAGTCTATTTCTTTTGATTGGTGAATTGAGACCATTAACATTGATGATTATAACTGAAACGTATTGACTTGTCATTGCCATGACTTTTTCTTTTTGTTGGGTTCTTCTCCTCTACATTTAATTTCTTGTCATGCCAGATGGGTTCATTCTGCTTTGCTTCCTGGGGTTGTGATCCTCAATGTCTGTTCCTAGGATATTGTGTAAAATTCTTTTGAGTGCTGGTTTGGTATTCACGAAGTTCCTAAGGTGCTCTTTGTCATGAAAGTATCTTATTTCTCCATCCATTTTGAAAGATAGTTTTGCAGGGTACATCAATCTGGGTTGGAGGGTGTTTTCTTTTAGGGCTTGGAATATGTCACTCCAAGCTCTTCTTGCCTTGATGGTTTGTGTTGAGAAGTCTGCTGTGATTCTGATGGGCTTTGCTTTGTATGTGATTTGTTTCTTTTCTCCAACTGCTTGTAGAACTTTGTTCTTCTGTTAAGTTCCTGGAATCTTAACAATTATATGCCTATGTGTAGATTTTTTTTGATCAAGGCTATTTGGAGTCCTATATGCCTCACTTATCTGTACGTCAAGTTCTTTTCCTCTGCTTGAGAAGTGTTCTGCCATTATTTCTGTGGAGAGTTTTTTTATGTCATCTGCACTCTCTCCTGTTTCTTCATTGACTCCAATCAGTCTTATGTTATTCTTCTTTGCATCATCTAGCAGCTGCTGGATTGATTTCTCATGTTCCCTTATAATCTTGAAGCAATTTTTCTTTTCCTGGTCATTAATTGCAATCTTATCTTCTATATGTGAAATTCTGTCCTCACATTGGCTCATTCTGCTGTGTAGACTTTCAGTGGAGTTTTTCATCTCCTGGAAATCTATTTGCATCTGTTTTATGGATTCCATGTGTTTCCTATGTTGGGATTCCATCATGTTCCTCAGCTCCTCTCTAGATTTATTAATCATGTCTTGCACTAGGAGCACAATCTCTGCTGTTATCTGAGAAATTATTTCTGATTTCATTTTTTCCAGATCCCCTTTTGTTGCCAGTTCAGTGGGTCCAGGTGGTTGAGTATCAGAGTGTTCCATCTCATTTCCCTTTGGTGTTGCTGTAGGTGATCTGGAAGTCTTGTTTTGAAACTTATTTATGTGTTTTCTCATTTCGATTGGGGGGGTGGGGTGGGTGCTGATGGCCCCCGTGAGGATCACCTCTGAGCTGGGAGAGGTGGGACAGGGGCCAGGAGTGGCAGTAGGGATGATGGCCCAGAAGCCCCTTCCTCTGGGCTGGGAGCAGCAGGAGCTCATTATGTTTTTATGGGAAGTTTTATGGAGCAATGCCGTTCATTTTTGTTATGGGATGTTATACTATTTGTTATTTATTATTGCATTTCTGTGACAATTTCCAATCAAAGTGGAGGATCACTGATATCTGTTTTATGATCAGTAATTTATATGGCCTTGGGGACAAACTTTTAAAAACTCACCAGCCCACAGAGACACTCATAATCATGTCCCATCAGAAGCAATTGTGTTGACTTCTTAACCTGCAAGGCTGCATTCATGGCTCAAAGCCTTAAATAGGCTGGCATCACAACCAGAATGAATAATTACATCAGTTGTTAATTAAATCTAAGACAAGTGATAAGGGGAAAATGGGCACATTAATCATGTATTAAGAGATTAAATACAGTCCCCTAAAATAGGCTACCAAGATTCACATTACAGCATATCATGTAGAGCATTTTAAAGCCCTTGCTACCTGACCAACAAAAGCACTGAAAATCAGTTGAAGGAGAGGAAAATTCTCTTATCTAGCACAGAATGTTAATGAAACACTTGATCCTTTAGGATGCTAGCCCCAAGGTCACTGTAGGTCAGTTGTTTCATAGGATCTTGCCAATAGTATGTGTTTACAGTTAAGTGCATCCTGGTGTGGTGACACATGCTTGCAATCACAGCACTGGGGAGGCTGAGGCAGGAGTATTACCTCAAGTTCAAGGCCAGCATGGACTACATAGTAAGACCTTGTCTCAAAAAAAAAAAAAAAAAATCAATCTGGCTATGTCAAGGTTATAATATTTAGGTAAAAAGAATATTTCAAACACCAAAGAACTAAATATTTTTAACCACAAGATCAAAAGGAGGTAATTTTTCCTCCTTATGATGTCCAAGTCATGACCTAAACATAGAGAAGAAGAACTTGAGAATGGGAGAAATTTTTCTTCTAATCCACAACCCTGTTCTGTAGGTCAAATGCAAAGAATTTCAGAACAGTAAAGGAGCTCCAAACTCTTCTGACCCAACCTCTCATGTTCTTAAAGAGGAAATGGCAGGCCAGTTTTGCATTCAAGTGCTTTGGCCACTTGGTCCTAACCAATTTCATTCCACCTACCAAGTTTGTAATTGATTCCCAGTGGTATTAGAATTTAACTGCAGAATTTCCCTTATTTCTCCTTCCTTCCCCTTTTCAAAGTCTCTAGAGTTTTCAGAAAATTGTTGTTTTTTGTGTGAACTGTAGATTTGTTTCATTGTTGTACATTATTTATTTGAAAACTTTAATGTATGATATTTAATCAAATGATATCTAACTTTATCTCCTTCAGATAATGCCTATGAAATAAATTAAGAGCCTTAAGTTTATAATGGAAGGGCCTGGGATTTAGCTCAGTGGTTCCACCTCCTGCCCTGCAAGCACAAGGACTGGAGTTCAATCCCCAGTACCAAAAAAAAAAGAAAAAAAAACGTTTATAATGGAAATAACTTTAATCAACACAATGATTCTATTTTCAACATTTTAAAACATTGTTGTGGGAGAAAGAATCAAAATCATACTCTATTTAAGATACAGCATGGTGATGCTATTTCGCTTAAATTAGCACTTGTATAGGTAATAGCATTGAACAATGAAATATTTTTGTGCTACTTATAAGTCTTATCCTTTTCTTCCCATCTGGATTATTTTCAAAAAAAAAAACCTTTTCCTTCTTTTACACCCTTAATGATGAGTAGTATTAGATTGGCCTCAAATCACCAATCAAATTATTTTTCGTTGATTGATTAGTCTTTTCTTAAAAGTCTCATTCAGTTTAGTGATTTCATATTTTTCCTGCAAATTTGGATACATTTAATTTTAAACAAATTATATGTATGAAAAATTGGAGCATGATGATTTACTATCAAATAGGGTATGTCTTATTAATGAGAAAACTCCACCATAAAATTTAAATATGTTTTCATGTGTGTCTGTATTTGGATAAAGATATATTGATTGTGAAAATAGGATGTGAGTGTACCCTGATTGATTACTATTTCTTCAGTCTTCAAAAATCTCTAATGATTTTTTAATCTATGCACTGCTTTATAATAATGCTATTTTTAACACTTCACTTTTTATTCTCATTTATGTCACTATAATTTTAACATTTATCTTTTAAAGAATTTTTCATTTCATTTAACTTTTATTTTTATTTTTTAACTCATGTGTAACATGTACATAAAAATGCATGAGACATAGTGTACAGCCCAGTGTTTCTTCATAGAGTAACGCACCCTCCCCCCACTGTATTTCATGAACATGTGGAAACAGGGCATTGCCAGCATCCCAGGTCCCCCTGTCCCTTCCCCAAGGCTGTTCCCCGCTCTGCACTTCCAACACCATGGATAGGCTTGCTTTGCAACTCATTATATTTTGACATTTGCTTGTTTTCTAGTGGACAGTTATAAGAAGGTTCATATTCTAACTCCCTCCTTTCCAACACACACACACACACACACACACACACACACACACGCACTTCTAGGGATATATTTTCTTTCTTCTTTTTAAAAGAGGAATTTAACCTCAGCACTTGGGAGGCTGAGGCAGAAAGATTGCTATGAGTTTGAGGCCAGCCTGGGCTACATATGTAGTAACTTCAAGACCAGCCTGAACTGCATAGTGAGACCTTGCCTCAAAAAAAATAAATAAATAAAAATAAAGAAATTTAATGATGTTTTTCCATATAGAAATAATGGCATGCTCTTCATTAAATCTATCTATTCTTACTACTCCACCTCATATTTCCTTTCCCTCCAATCCTTTTGCAAAGCCTTAGAAATTCCTGTTACCCCCACACCTGCACACTACTTCAATCAGCTCTGTCCTCTCCTGTCACTTACTGTTCTCAGGATTTCTCTGGCCAGAGTCCACTTTTTCACAAGCTCAGAGGGAGATGTATTTTACATCTTTCAAGGTGAAATCCTCCTTTCTTCTTTGTGATCCATAGTTTAAATGTACTTTCCTCATCTTAAAAGAAAGTAAAAAATCCCATATGTATTAATTATAGAGTACAGCTTAAATTTCTAGATTCCTGGGGGCATTTAAAGGCATTTAATAATTCTCATTTGTCCTGGCTGATTTGTTTTATTCTTAAATTTTTAAATCTAGGAATCATGCCCTACACTGCCTTGAGCTGTGCATTCATCCATTTTTGTAGTACCAAATTTAAATGGTCACCAGAGGATTCTTTTCTGTGCATTTCATCCCTGTTCACTTCTCCCTCCTGTGTTCAAAGGCAGATTGAAACTTTGGCTGGGGCTCTATTCTCTGCTTCTAACACCAATGTCACTCTGACTAGAGAACCATTTGGAAGATGGATATAACATGTGCTTGTTTCTCAGAAGATTGCTAGAATAACTCTCCCCAAGGAAATATTTTGAGCAAGTTGAAAAATTGAAAACTCTTAGGTACATCACCTATTCTTCCTAGTCATGAAATCTAGGGACACAGAGTATTATAACAGATAAAGTTCTTGACTAGAAGTCAGGAAACGTGTTCTTATCATGGGCTGGCAACTCAGCAGCGATGGGATATTGAGTGGGTCATCCCTGGGCAATTTTTTATCTGTGAGATTGTGCTTTGGGGATTTCTAGTGAATGTGGGAGCAGAAGTACCTATTCCTTCTGGGAACACAAAAAGAATCTGTAAGGGTAGATATTTTCATGACCCAAACTATAATAAGAGAAGTTACTCAAAGTTAGCTTGGGTTGTTCAGATGCATAGAAGCAACATTTAAAAAGCACTGTATGAGAACATGGATTTGAAAATGCTCAAAATGCTGAGTGAGAATATCTTTGAGGTCTTTGATCTTTGCTATTTTTAAGTTCCTTGCATTTCTTACTTTCTGCTTGCATCTGTCCTTCTCTGTCCCTGTGCCTTGCCCTCCACAGTTTGCAATAAATTATACAACCTCAGCCAGGGGTTCTGGGCCTTCTACTCCTCCAGAATTGCTAATAAAGATAAATAATTCCTTCTGCTCAGTAAAAATACAAGAAAAATCAAAGGGCCAAGTCCTCTGAGAAGGGTGCTTGCTTGTCCAGCCAGACCTTCCTGCCTAGGCCCTTGTATCTCTGCTCAGTAGGACTGTGACATTGCCAGTCATGCTGGGGTAAACGGTAATTCTGAATCTCCAGTCCATTTTTTTTTAATAACTGTTGATGGGGTCCAGGACATGCTACCAAAAATATTTTAGCTGAAAGAATTTGAGAAAACAGCAGAAGCAAAGGTCACTCTGACCTTTACCTCTTCTTCTCCCTGAAACAGATCATAAAACCTAGGAGGGATTTTCTGACCTGCCTCTGAAAGAGGCCGTAAGATCCTTCTGTGAAAGATGCCCTTGCTGTTCCCTACAGGACAGGAGCATCCTTATCTCTGAAGATCCAGGGAAATATGGAGAGGAATCCAAACAAGGAGGATGGCTAAGATCACCAGTTCATTGTGACATCACATTTCTTTCATACAAATGTATTCCCCTATGACTTTCTATTCTTTTTTTTTTAATAGGGCATTCTCTTTTCCTTTCTCTTTTTTTTTCCCCATTAAGTTTATTGGTACATTTTTGGTATAAAATACAGTTACATTCATCATTGGGATCTTGTACCTTTACATGAGTATCTTGGTTCTTATTTTTTTCCCCTTTCCTTGCCCTCCCTTCACCCCCTCCACCCCTCCCTATTTGCAAAGACCTTGTGTCCATTTTTTTCCTCTTCTCATATTTTTTCCTTTCCCATTTTCCCTTCTCCTACCCCTCACAATTCCCCTGCTCTTTTAGACCTTTTCTTCCTGTTACACAATATCAGTTATACATTTTTTAAATTACAATATTAAGATCTAGGAGACATTACCACAGATTTTACAGAATTTAAAAGGATATAGAAAGGATATTACAAAAATCTTTTTTGAAATAAATTTGACAACTTCTAAGAAGTACCTTGGAAGACAAATTAATGAAACTAACTCTGGAGGAAATATAAAATTTGAATAGTACCTATTAAAGAAAGTATATTCTTAGCTTGAAAACCTACCTATATGGCAACAGCAGGCTCATAAACATTTTAACTGATAAATTATATCAAACAATTAAAGCAGAAAAAAGAAGGAACACTTCTCCCCTCATTTTAGGAAATCAACATTGTGCTAACCCTAAAACTGGATAAAGATAATAGAAGAAAAAAGTATGAACATAGACAGAAATTTTTTAACAAAACAAACTATTGGAAGTGAGATCTGGCAGTATGTAGAAAGTGGTTTTATTATAGGGATGGCAGTGTTGGTTCAGCATTGGAAGATCCACCCCCAAAAGTCATCATTTTAACAGAGGAAAGGAAAAAGCCATATGATCCTGTCACTAGTTGCAGAAAAAGTATTGGACTAAATTCTACAGCTGTTCATGGTAAAAGCTATCAGGAGCCTAGAAGTAGAACAGAAACTTCTCAACAGATTAAAGACATGTACTCCATACTTCCAGCGAGAATGCCTTATATGAATGGAGAAGATACAATGCTTTCTCCTTAAGGTGGGGAACAAGGGCAGATATGCTTACTCTTTACCTGTCCGTTAAACTTTGAAACCTAGTCCCCACCAAAATAGTCTGGCAATAAAAGGACACAATTAGGATAGGATTGGCATGGCAGAAGCAAAATCTTTATATGTAGATGAAATGATCAAGTAGTCCTTAAACAAGCTATATATATATATATATATATATATATATATATATATATATATACTGGGGATCGAACTCAGGTCCTTGCGCTTGCACAACAGGTGGCAAAACCACTGAGCTAAATCCCCCGCCCCCAATCAGACCATATTTACAATACATATAATCTATGACCAGAATATATAAAGAATTCTTAGAGCTCATTAGAGCTCTTAGAGCTCTTAGAGCTCATTAATAGACAACCCAATTAAAATATAGACATAAGAAGATGATAAATGGCCAGTATAGCACAAGGAATGGTGTGCAACTCTAGAATCAGAAAAATACTAATCAGTACAATAATAAGATTGAATTATATACTCATTAGGGAGATGAAGTTAAAAGTTTTAAAAGCCTTGTCATGACTTTTTCATTTTGTTGGATTCTCCCTCTTTGCATTTAATTTGTCACACCCAATGGATTACTTCTGCTGGGTTTCCTGGGGTTGTGATCCTCATTGTCTTTTCCTAGGGTATTGTCTAAAATTTTTTGGAGTGCCAGTTTGGTATTCATGAAGTTCCTGAGCTGCTCTTTGTCATGAAAGTATCTTATTTCTCCATCCATTTTGAAAGATAGTTTTGCAGGATACATCAATCTGGGTTGGAGGCTGTTTTCCTTTAGGGCTTGAAATACATCACTCCAAGGTCTTCTTGCCTTGATGGTTTGCATTGAGAAGTCTGCTGTGATTCTGATGGCCTTTCCTTTGTATGTGATTTGTTTCTTTTCTCTCACTGCTTGTAGAAGTTTGTTCTTCTGTTGGATTTCTGGAATCCTAACTATTATATGCCTATCTGTAGATTTTTTTTTTGATTAAGGCTAGCTGGAGTCCTATATGCCTCACTTATCTGTATGTCAAGTTCTTTCCCCCTCCTTGAGAAGTTTTCTGCCATCACTTCTGTGAATAGTTTTTTTATGTCATCTGCACTCTCTTCTCCTTCTTCATTGACTCCAATCAGTCTTATGTTATTCTTCTTTGCATAGTCTAGCAGCTGCTGGATTGATTTCTTGTGTTCCCTCACAATTTTGAAGCAATTTTTCTTTTCCTCCTTACTAACTGCAATCTTATCTTCTATATGTGAAATTCTATCCTCACATTGGTTCATTCTGCTGCACAGACTTTCGATGGAGTTTTTTAATCTCTTGGAAATCTGTTTCTGTTTTATGGATTCCATTTGTTTCTTATGTTGGGATTCCATCACGTTCCTCAGATTCTCTATTTTTTTTATCTGTGTCCTATCTAGATTTATTAATCATGTCTTGCACCATGAGCAAAATCTTTGCTGTTATCTGAGTAATTATTTCTGATTTCATTTTTCCCAGATCCTCTTTTGCTGCCAGTTCAGAGAGTCCAGGTGGTTGAGTATCAGATTGTTCCATCTCATTTCCCTTTGGGGTTGCTGTAGGTGATCCAGAAGTCTGTTTTTTAGACTTGTTTACGTGTCTTCTCATTTCCACGGGAGAGGGTGCTTCTGGCACCCACGCAGCTCACCTTCTCTGCCCTAGGAACTTGAGATGGCAGCGGGGGAGCTTCCTTCTGGGTTCTGGGACTGGCTCAGCTTCTCTGCCCTAGGAGCCTGGGATTGAGGTGGGGAGCTTCCTTCAGGGTGCTGGGACCAGCTCACCTTCTCTCTGACTTTCTATTCTTCATCAAAAGTGGCATGGGTCCAGTGGTTTAGCTCAGTGGTTTCACCACCTTCTGCGGAAGCGCAAGAACCCGAGTTCGATCCCTGGTACCAAAAAAAAAAAAAAAGTAGCATGAAACTACGCAAGTTTAACTATTTCTTTGGATCTATATTTCCTTATGATGGTTTCTGTGTCACATAAAACTTACACTAAGGAAGTCTTTGCATTTCTTTCTTGGTAATCTTTCTTTATTATAGAAGCTTCAGCCACGAACCTAGGTACTTTTCCTCTCCTACACACCATAAATGATAGGTATATTATTCATTTCACAGGACTCAGTTCCTGAAAGACAAGTTATCATTTTCTTCCTATATTCTTAGAACTGGCCTAGAATAATCTCTGTAGTGTACTCTCTCATTGCAAGAAGACTTCAGGGCCTCACTCGGTTAACCAAAGAAACTTTCCAATTTGAGCAATACTTTTCACGTGAGTAGGTTTGGGCTGGGGTGAGGGGCAAGAACCCTCAGAGAAAATGCCTTCAAGAAGTGACACCAGAAGAACGGTGCTCTGGAGACAGAGCTTTTGAACAAGGAGAGTCAGCGGTTCCCTCTTCCCTAGTCCCACCTCAGCCCTGCTGGGACACCACGAGGGAGACTGGACTGACAGAATTCCTTAGTGGTTGTTTGGTGATGATGGTACCCAGGAGACAGACCACAAGACCATCAGGGTGAGAGGGATGCAGGGAGTGGAAAAGTAGGTCAAAGAGCTCCTGAGACAAATTGGAGATGATCATGGGTTAAACTCATTTGAATAGTGTTTTAGAGTAAATTGAAAGAAACCATATTGTTTATCTGTCTTTGCCATTTGGTATCATGGAAATTGACCTAAGAACAAAAATCCAAAGAGTGGATCTCTATAGCCATCTTCCCCACAACCCTTTCTTCTTCTATGAAAGAAACATCCGTTCTCTTGGATGCCAGGATACAAAGCAGAGTCCACTGAAAAAAGACTACAGTAAGAGTGTACAGGGAGGATAAAAGTCAGCTCCAGTAGGGGTACAAGGCCTTTTGTTAAACCTAGAACTGCTTATAATTTCATCAGACAAGGAACTTACTATTGCAGTTGTAAAGAATTAACATGCATAAATATTGCAATGAGTCACTAGAGGCTAAGCTTCCTTGCAAGCGCGCGCGCGCGAGCACACACACACACACACACACACACACACACACGCACGCGCGTGCGCACAGGACATCTGAGAGGACACTTGAGAAATGGACACTCTTTTCCTAAGGATTGTCAGGAGTTGATTGGGAACTTCTTCCACCTGCAGGATGAGCAGCAGCATGGCTCTTCTGAGGACTTGGAAGTTTTTGGGTCAAAGGCATGGAAAGGCTGAGCCTGTTTTGCTGACTCCCACAGGAAGTGGTGGGTTGAAGCACAGCTACAGGCTTTCCTGTGCAGCGTAAATTGACCCATTGTGTGCAAAACATTCTTATCTGATGAAGAACTGGAAGTGTGACTGTGTGCTAAAATGTTGGAAATGATATTGGGTCTCTGCTTCACTGTTCCCTCATTTTTCTTCCTCTCCTGTCCCTTCTTTGTCTTTGGCAGTCACACTGGGCCTTGGGTTCTTTTCTAGCTTCTCACATGTTTTTGATTAGGAAGGACAAATATGCCAGAGAACAGAAGTGATCGCATTCTTTTCTCCTCTTACAGATGAATGTTCTTAATTGTTAATGTTTTTGTACAATTTTATCAGAAATATATATGTATTCAACCTAAAAAAGACCTTTAAAATCTATCCCTTTTTAAAATGTGTCTTGTCCCAAAGAGCATATCAATTTGAAACAAACTACACTTGGCTGAAAACTATTCATTTTCCTAGGAGGAATAAACTGAACTGTTGATCAGATATTTGACTTCCAGTCCTGGCTCTGTGTTTAACTAGTTGTGTGGCTTTATAAAATTTTCTCGAAGATTCTAGTGTTAATTTTGTCATCTCTAAAAATGACAAAGTTAGATTAGGTCATCTCCTGAGTACCTCCCAGGAGATTTTCTTATCTTTATAAGGTGCATTGGTGCCACCTTTATTAAAAAGCTGACTGAGACTCCTTACCCACATAGGAAAATAAAGTCAAACCCTCCAAATTCTTGCATTTATTTCTCTAATGAAATAAAAATGCCAAAATAATAAAGTTCATTCAATGTATTAGCACAATTTTATTAATAGCTCAGATGCCATAGGAATACAAATTCCAGATCCAGGACCCAGATCTGGCACTTAGAATGCACGCAGTAGATATTAGCTGGAGGGCACCCTGCTCTAGCTGCAAACAGAGTAGCACTGTTTAGTGGAAGGAACACAGGGTGTATAAAAGCAAGGCTCCAGTCCCAATCCCCACCACTGACAGCTATACGACTTAGAGCTATGGTAATCACATAACATTTCAGAGCCTCAGTTTCCTTAACTGCAAAATCCCAAATGACATGATGTGCATGAAAATGATTCATAAAGTTTAGAGTACTTGGCATCCTAAGGACATGTGCCAACTGCTTCCCTAAACTTAGTGTTCAGTGGGTACCTCTGAAAAACCATTTATTTTACCTCCAAGTATAGCTAAGCTATAAACTACAGGAAACATACCTAGATGTTCAACGGTTGAAAGAAATAAGTAGAATAAAAATGTGCCACATACAGGAACCTAATAACCTTCATGAATGTAAACATTATATGTCATAAACATGAGCTAATATTAATTATATTAACAAGAATGTAAAAGGGGAAAGGGGAATTAGTGGAGGGAGAGAAGTGGGAGAGGAGAAGGGGATTTAAAAAAGAAACAAATTCCATTATGTATGGGGACCCACTCACTAAGATGATTGTAAACTGAATATACTGCAAACACATATTAATCAAAGAAGTAAAAAGAAAAAAGAAATGGAAATACCCACATCACTTAAAAAGTTATTGAGTAAATCCATCTCATCAGACAAGCTGAGAAGTCTTTGATCTCTAAATTCCATATACTCCAATATGAGGCTAGAAGTCATTCTATTCTAAACAAGGTCAACTGGAGGCAGAGGCCTGAAAGAGTTTGCATATTCCATCATCTTAAGATTTTTGTTTATTTGGTCTTTGTGGCAAATTTCTTTGGAGATGATTTCGAACTTACAAAGAACTTGCAAAGTGAAACTACTACAAACATTTGTAATATTTGCCCAGACTCATTTAATATTTTACCCATATATTCTGTCATTTGTTTGCTGCCTCTCTTTTTATCTTCTATCTATCTATCTATCTATCTATCTATCAATAGTTTCTTTTCTGTACCTTTTAAGGTTAACTACATGGTTCTTTACTCCTGAGTATCTCAGTTTTTATTTCCAAAGAACAGGAATATTGTTGTATGTTGCCATTATACAATTACAAACTTCAGACAATTTAACATTGATACAATACTGTACATCTTAAGATGCCTTTCGCAGAGGTCATGATTTCCATGAAAGTCAGTAAAATGGCTGGTTGTCAGAATTCTGTTTCCTTCCTGGTGCCAGCAACTCACACTGAAGTCTACAGCACACAAAGCATCTCCTGGACTTCGTTTATAAATTAGGAACTCACCAACAGCATGAAGAGACAACCCACAATGTGGGAAAAAAATTTTATCAGCTGTTCCTCAGACAAAGGTCTACTATCTGGAATATATAAAAAACTTTAAAAAATAAGACCTCTCAAATTTAAAAATCCAATCCAAAAATGGGCATCTGAAATGAACAGATATTTCTCAATCAAAAAAGTAGAAATAACAAATAAGCATATGAAAAAATGTTCAACATCATTAGTCATTTGAGAGATGCAAATGAAAACAATGCTGAGATTCCATCTAATCCAAAAAGAATGGCTGCTATCTTGAAATCAACCAATAACAAATGCAGGCCGGTCTGTGGGGGAGAAGGAACCCTGCTCCACCATTGGTAGGAGTGTATTGTGGTGCAGCCACTGTGGAAATCAGTATGGAGAACCTCAAAGAGCTAGGATTAGAGGTCCCATTTGACCCAGCTATTGCCCTGCTGGATATCTTCCCAAAAGAATTAAAAGAATCATGTGGGGCCAGGGATTTAGCTCAGTGATTCCGCCACTTGCCTCCCAAGCACAAGGACCTAAGTTCAATCCCTGGTACCAAAAAAAAAAAAAAGTATCATACCACAGTGATATGTGTGCACCCATGTTTATAGCGACACAGTTTGTGATAGCTAAAACTTGGAAACAGCCCAATTGTCCATCAACTGGAGACTGGCTAAAGAAAATGTGTGTGTTTTTTTATAAAATGGAGTACTACTCAGCCATAAAGAATGAGAAATTAGAGAAATTTATAGCTAAATGGATGCACATTGAGGCGATACTCTCAAGTGAAATAAATAGGACACACATGTATAAATATCGAATATTTTCTCTAGAGTGAGAAACTGAAAGTGTAAGTAAGGACTAAAAGGTATAATGGATAATGTGAAATAGGAAGAAAAAGGGCAAAGGGGAAGGGGAAGTGGGAGGGGTAGGGGAAAGGAAAGAAGGGAATGGAATTAACATGAGAATATGAAAAAATGGAAACGAAGTCTTTGTAAATAGAGTGGGGTGGAGGGCTTGAAGGGAGGGCAGGGGAATGGGGAAAAATAAGAATCAAGAGAGACTATGTAAAGGTGCAAATCTCCAATGATGAATGTTATTATATTGTATACCTAAAATGTACCAATAAAATTAATTTTAAAAAAACAAATTAAGAACTCCAGCCACTATGACCTATAAAGCGCCTTCTGGCTTGATGCATCCATATTCCATGACTTGGCTGCACTTCTGTTCCCAGGCTTCTATTCCCAGGCTCCAGGCAACTTGGAGTAATGCTTACTGCATCTGGAAGCTTAGAGAGAGAGGACAGGTGATTCATATAACCTCACCCTTGGCCCTACATTGCATAATGCAGGCCCCTCTTTGAAGATATTTCCAGGCATGATCAACTCATTTAACCTTTAAGTGCTACTAAGAAATTCTACCCCAGGGCTCTGTGCAATGCTATCATCAACAACAAAAAGCCAGACCTCAGGCAGGGGATCTTCCCTTTTTATCAGCGCTTATGCTTGCAATCTACTGGAGAGGGGGAAAACACATTTGGTCATCGGTAGTTAAAAAGGTTATTTTTCAAGTCAGTTTAGTGGTTCTTATTTTTACCACTTATTGAAAATGGTACATTACTAGTAAGAGTATCCTAAGCTTTAAATGGAAAAATGAATATTTACAGCACCACCTGAAAATCTAAATTACATAATATGAAAGTGGGTTTATTATTGTGAAGTATAGGGGAACTGTTTTTACCAGAAGGATGTGGGCTTATAACAGTTCCACCTTCTGGTGACCTGGATGTACCGATGTACATCATTCTCTACTGGCCTGACACTCAGTCCTCCCCTGACAGAGCTCATAAAGGATAAGCTCTTGCGATGCAGGACAGTCACCGGGTCAGCAACCTGCTGAGCAGCAGTTATTAATGAGAGCAACTGCTCGGGCTTAAGGAAAGAATAAAAATGGCAGAGGAATTGGGCAAGGGACAAAAACCTCAGCTTACAATAAGAATATCTTTTGAAGTTCATGATCTTCATTGTTACATTTGGAGTTCAGGTTTTATCATATTTCTTTCTCTAGACTACCTGTCAGGTAAAAGTGCCGAAGACCAAGACCAGACCAGGCCACAACAAGCCTTTATTAGGGGAATAGATCTGCTGGGCTGTCTCTGAACAAAGGAGAGACAAAAGCCATATGGCTGTGGCAGGGAGAGTCTTTTATAGAGACTGGGGTGGGGCTTGTAGGGGCTGAGGTGGGGTTGAGTGAGGTAGTGATCAGGGAGTGGAGGAGCCGGTGACATCACTAGGTGCTAGGGGGTGAGCGAGTATTAGGTTACTCTCTAGGTGGGACCAGGGGCATGCTGGGAGGAAGGGTTTATTCTTTGGTGGGAGCAACCATCTTGGCATGACATCACCCAGGGGAGGGGGCAAGGCACCATAGGAAGAGGGCAGCTACTATACATAATAGCTGCTGAGGTAGTGGAAGACCTATCACTACCCCCCAAATGACTGTCAGTGTAATTAATCATCCCCCCATGAGTCTGTGTGTCACCAGTATAGAGAGGGGTGTCTGCTGTTTTTAGATTATCAGAGCAGAAGAACACATTTCACTTCCATCCTGCTGAAGGCAGGCAGTACCCTGACCAGTGACCATCCTAAAGCACCATTTGACTCCTAACCGCACAAGGCTTGTTCTGGCAGGGAGCTGCAGTGGGCTGAGGAGGGGTCAGATAATGAGAAGAAAGATGTTTCCATATTTGAACCTGAACAACAGTTAATGTTGACAGCAGAATTAAATGCCTTCAAGAATTCAGAAGTGCTGGTGAGGCACCTCGGGTGAGACCCCTACTCCACAGCCAAGGAGGACTTCTGTGACCCACAAGGGTAGGGTTGATTTTGAAAAACCCCAGAGGCTAGAACTGATCTTTGAGGATTAGTCAGTCTTTTGTTTAAGAGTTTGGCAAATATTTTAGTGGTGAAGTGGATGGTACATTGGGCTCTCAGCATGAACAGGACTTCTCCTCCATCGCATTGCTGGTGATCAGAGATACCTGGCTTCCAGGTACACCATACCTGCCAACTTCTCTTTCCCTCTCAACTTCAACTCTCCCTCTCACTCCCAAGATTTTCTTAAAAACTAAAACTATCTCAACCTGGAAGGCAGATCAGAAAAGAGACCATGAGCACTTATTGCCTGTGACCTCCTTGCACCCTATATCTTCACAGATGAAGTTGATATGCTGCCCACACCCACTGGCATAGGAGTCACAAGCCTGTTATTTTGGCTGGGAGGCAGGACATCAGAATCTGGCAAATTTAGCAAGCAGATTTTCTCAGTGATAGGAAAATTCTTGCTTAATAGAGATTTATTTCCCATGGTTAAAGCATTCAACTTAGAGAAGATAAGGGCTGTCACCTGACCTGGCTGGTGTGACATGCAAACTAAGATTTTGTATCTCTTCCCTCTCTCTCTCCCTCCCTCCCTCCCTCCCTCCTGCTGCCCTCTCTTTCACTCTTCCTTTTTTCTCTTTTTTATGAAAAAAACACAAAATTTCATAATAAAATAAAAGAATGACAATAGTTAATACACTGTATATCATTATCTTCAAGTAGTTACTTCAAAGTAGTTACAGAAGATTTCTCTTACAAAGAAGAAACTTAACACAAAACTTTCCTTTCAATGAACTAAGAGAAATTCATAATATAATTGAGACAAATTAGCATATAGCTCAAAATAATTTTGAAACACTGGAATAGGTATTATGGTTTGTGTTTATATCTCTCCCCAAAGCCACATGTAGATGAGGTGGGACTTTCTTTTTCAGAGGTATTTGAATCTGGAATGTGTGATGCTGGGGTTAAGGGCATGTGATTACTAAACCACTACATGTGAGTGATTGGTTTGGCACAGCCTTAATCCTGGTAGTCTGAATAAGATAAAAGGGGCAGAAAGATGCTGTTAAACCCTCTTGTTACCTTTGCTGCCTTGTGCGCACCATGTTGTTTGCCATCCCAGCCTCAGAGCCAGCTGATTATGGACTGAAACTTCTACGAACTGTAAGCCAAATGAACCCCATCCCTTTTAACTTTGGGTATCGGGTATTTTTTCTCAGCAACAAGAGAAAAGCAACTAGCACAATAGGCAATTTGGGGAACTATCTCAACCTCTCCCCACTTCCTATTTATCTATCTTGCATTTTGCTCTTCATTTGCATATACACAATTTGAGTTTCTCATATAAGAGAAACCATGTGATATTGAGCTTGTGTGTCTGACTTATTTCACTTAACATTATATTTTCCAGTTGCATCCATTTTCCTACAAATGACTCACGTATTTTTCTTTATGGACGAGTGGTACTCTATTGTGTATAAATACTACATTTTCTTTGTGCATTCATCTGTTGATGGACATAAACACTGTTTCCAAGATCTAGCTATTATAAATTGTGCTATTATAAACATGAGCATGTATGTATTACTATAACACGATAATTTTAACTCTTTGGGGAAGATAACTGAAAGAGGGATAGCTGAGTCTTCTTTTTTTAAACTTTCAATTTCATAAGATTTATGTAGGGATAGCTTTATCTTTAACAGGCCATGTTCATATAAGACAACTTGGTTATGAATTGTGAAACTGGAATACTATGAAATCCGATTTATAGAGTGGCCAGTGATAGTATTGCATGAGACATTTGAGGATTTTGATTGTTCATTGACATAAAGCGGTCCTCCTGTTACTCTATGGCTGATGACCCTTATCTATGTGTCCACAATAGAGAAAGGATGTTATAAAGCTATGAAAAAGCAGAGGCCAATAGATGAAAGTTAAATCAAAATGTAGAGTTACTTCTCTAGACAACTCCAGGAAAAAACAGTTCATACGCCAGGAACTTTCCCCTCTCTCCAAGTACCAGATCTGTACATTTTTTTTAAAAAGTAGGTTTTTAGACTAAGCTAATCTCCTTTCCACCTCAGATTGCATCTCAAAAATTGGATTCTTCTCTGTTCTTTTATTACCTTGCCTAGACGTGCCATCTCAAAAGTGGGAACCCCTGGTCTAACGTGTCTCCACACACCCCCGATGTTGCGATGCTATTGCAAGGTAAGAGATTTGAAAATGATTTTAAAAGCTTAAAAATTCAGAAATTTAAAAGTCTGCAGAAACACATTTTGGAGTTCCACTACAAAAAGAATATAATCTTATAAGACCTCTTTTCTTGTAACAGTCCAAGTAAACAAATGTCACAGACACTTTTGTGACTTAACAGGTCTGCATTTCATCAATTTGTCAGGAAGCTGAGCAATGTACCTATTTAAAACTCATAAAAAAAATTGGAACTATAATTCTGATTTTTATTTATAACTCAGTTCCAGTGAGCTGGCACCAACCTTTAGAGAGGTTTTTTTTCCAAAACAGAGTATGACTCTGAGTCAAAACCAAATTGATTCCAGCTTTCTCAGTTTATTAAATTCCTTTTTATTTTCTGCTGCTTCTATTGCTATAGTCATTCCCACTCCATTACTAAGCTGCTGATTCCGTATGCACCATTCTTTCCCTAAGATAGGTTATTAAAAGTGTGGGGAAAATACCCAGAAACTCAAACCCAGTACTGGAGTGAGGTAAGCTGGGCTTCCAGTTCAGCAAGGAGAGTGAATATACCATCAAAATCATAGTGTTTTATTACCAGTGGGGATGCGGACAGGGATGAAGATATCAAAGACCAATTATTCCAGGAAGCTAGTCAGGTGGGTAGAGACTTTCTCAAATCATCTCTTGGAACCTTCATTTTGATTCTGCCTAGATGGCAAAGCAAAATACATAGTGCACAGCAGAAATGGCCTAGTTTTATCATCTCAAAACCTGGAATATACATTCCGATTCTACCCCATACTATATGTATGATTTTGATAAATCACTTTAGTACACTTTAGGGAGGCAATCCTATAATATTACATGTTTTCATGAAGACTCGAAACATTCTATATTAAATACCTATTTGTATCCCTCAGCACATGGTAGGTACATCCCAAATAAAGAGTAGTCACAGTTATTATTTTGTTAAATTTTTCTCTTTATTAATTGAGATCATCACTTTTCCTTCATCCTGTTAATGTGGTGTATTACATTGATTAATTTTCAGATAACACACTATTCCTGTATTCTGGGAATAAATCCCACTTGCTCCACTCTCTCACCTTATGCTAGTAATTTTACAATATTAACTTTATACATTGTGTACTAACAGAGTTATAGTTGCTTTTATGCACCTATCTTATGAACCTTGTAAGAACTAAAGAATAAAGTTAAACCAAAATTACAAAATATAGGCATTTATATTTGTTAATACATTCACCTTTAAAAAAGATCTTTATACTTTCAACTGGTTCTGAGTTACTCACCAGTATTCAGTCATTTCTACTTGAAGGTCTCCCTTTAGCATTTCTTGTAGGGGAAGTCTAGTGATTAACTCCTTTAGTGTGTGTGTGTGTGTGTGTGTGTGTGTGCATGCATGTGTATGAGTGTGCACATTTGCACACATGTGCAGAAATTTCTCAATTTCTCCCTCATTTTTCAAGGGTAGTTTTGCTAGATTGAGAATTCTCAGCTGGTGTGATCTTTTCTTTTGGCACTTTAAATATATCATCCCACAGCCTTCTGTTTTCCATAGTTTCTGCTGATAATTGGAGAATAATTTTATTGAGGATTCCCTGGAATGTCAAGTCATTTTTCTCTTGCTGCTTTTAAGAGACCCTCTCTTTGTCTTTTAGCAATTTAATTGTAATGTGTCTTGGTGTGAGTCGCTTTCAGTTTATCCTACTTGGAGTTCATTGATCTTCTAGAAATTGTAGATGTGTGTCTTTTATGAAACTGGGGACATTTGGACTATTAATTTTTCAAATAAGATCCTTAAAATGTTCTCTCTCTCTTCCTGTAATTTCCATAGTACATATATTGTTATTCTTGATGGTGTTCTGCAAGTCCTTTGGGCTCTGTTCCCTTTCTTATTCTTCTATCTTTTTGCTCCTCGTGCCTAACAATTTCAAATGTGCTATCCTCAAGTTCTTTGATTCTTTCTTCTGACAGTTCAAATCTGCTTCTTGGCTCTACTAGTGGATTTTCCATTTTATTTATTTTAGCTAGAATGTTTATGTGGATAGACATGAGTTTGGAGAATCCTAGTCCACTATTTTGCTAATTTCCATTATTATTACTTTAAATGGATTTACCATATACTGAAAACTACTCTGAGCTGGGTATTCTGCTTTTGCCCTGCAGACCCACTCATGCCCTGTTCTGTTCTGGTATATGCCTGAAAGCTGATCCAAAAGCTAAAGAAATTGACTTTCTGCCCTGGGGGGAACAGAGGCTAGGAACTTAATTCCCTTTGTATACAACTTGACTATGGTTTTCATCTACCACCACAGGTTCCCTCCAGTGACTCTGTTCCTAGTGATGACCTCTCTGAGATCTGGAACTGGCATATTACCACTCAGACCCAGGAGAAATAAAGAGCTCACTCATCACCATCACCTTCTGCCATTTTAAGCTTAGGGTCTTTCAGAATCCCTTGTACATGTTCATAAATCTTCCCATGTCATTGTAATCACTTTTTTTACTCTTCACTTACTAGTTTGAGAGTGCCATCTGTTTCCTGGTGGAACTCTGGTGGACACATTGCAATGTTGGCTGCTATTTCTTTTTCAAAGAAAGGCATCTGATTCTGCAGGAATGTGCTCAGGCACTAGCAGACTCTGGAGGCTACTTCTATAAGAGATAGAATTAACTGTTTTGGATGATCTTAGAACATTCATTGGAAATGATAGCTTGCAGGTCAGAAAATGTCTCTCATTAAACACACAGACTTGGTCTTATCTTGTAATCTTCAATTTGAACAAATTTATGGCTCAGTGTGCACAAGGCAAATGAATGAAAAGAATGCAAAGCCTGCCCTCCTGTCATGGTAGACATTGCAGTACATCAATCCTCATCACAGACTTGTCCCAAGAGTAGGATCATCTTACCTCTCCTGAACTGAGGAGCCCAGTCAGGCAGAACTAAAAAGGGAGAAAGTTAGAATTAATTGTATCTTACAAAAGAGCTGCCTGTAAGGTGAGACTAAACATAGTAAAGACTCCCTTTTGAATGCATCCTCTTCAGTATGGCAATCCTTTCTTGAGCTCAGAGCTGATAAAGACTTTCCTCTGCCCTAAGCCTCCAGTGGCTGCCTTTGACTTCAAGACAGAATGACAAATCCCTGACATGGGGGCTATCACTTTCTCTCTCTTCTCCCTTGGTATGCTTGTCCACCACAGCTGCCTTCAGTCTTAGACCACTTCTAGTCACAGCTCTATGGACAGCAGGATTTATAGTAGTTTCCACTAAGGTAAACATATTTTTTAACCTGTCCTTTAAGATATAGTACTATATATTCCAAATTCAAAAGCACAATATCACATAATCTGGCCCCAGATCTCCCATTCTGTGCAATGACTTTAACCCTCTATACTGTTCTTAACACATATGAGGTGTGAGAAATATCAGATTATATTCATATATTTCTATAAAGTTCTCTTTATGCACACATGAAATGTGCAACATTTAAAGTTGGAGCAAAGCAGTTTCAGCCACATATCCTTGGAGTGTTGCAGCAACATCAGATATTTGTAAATTTGAGCGGAGCACTTTTCCATGCACTTGTGTAATTCAAAACAAGAAAAAGTTTACCAGATAAGAATTGAGAAACAAAGTCCATATAGAGTAAAAGCTACATGCTCAAGGTCACTGAGCCTTCAACTAGTCCTTTACAGTAAACGGCCCTGATGACATCGATCTTCTTGTCATAGTAGAGGGGTCAACATGCTCTCATGTAAGGGCAAATATTTTTTTAACTGTAACTCAGCTCTCTAAACTGTAGCTCATTATTTTTTAGAAAACCTCAAAGCAAATTCCAAATTACTGTTCTTTTCCCAAAATTATTTCAGTTTTACCTCTTCTCAGAAAAGCTGATCACATCATTTATCTGGTGACTAGTTTTTAGGTATAAATTTGTTATCATTAATTTACTGAATTTGCATTCGAATTTCAAATTCTGTTTCCTAAACAGAAGAGTAGAACAAAAAATAGTATCTTTGAAAATAGAATCAAAATTCTAAGATGTATTTAGATCAATCAAAATCTGAACGTAGACAACTCCTATCTAATTCAGTGCCAATGGAGAACATGACAAGTTGATATTCATGTGAGCATCCTTCCACCAATACTCATTGGAAGACTGCTGTGTCTGGCCAAGACTAAAGGCTGGCAAGTCTCAAAGTCAAAGGAAGTCACAGCCCTTTCTCTCAAAGCATGCAGGCTCATGAGAATAGAAGATATATGCACAAATTGTTATATCCACTCATTCATTTTAAACTGTACTCTTCAGGTAATATTTCCAAGCTACTCTTTATTGAGTATTTACTGTGTAGTGGACAATCATTATTTTGCATGTTGCATCATTTAATTCTTCAATCTATGGAGTGGGCATTGCTCATCCCACTTTAGAGATGAGAAACCCAAGGCTTGGAAAATATGAATATTACAAAGATCAATACACTAATAAGCCATTGTTCACACAGAGGCAGAAATTAATGGCTGGAATCATGTTTTTAGGCAAACATGTTTTGAAAGCATTAGAACTTAATAACAAAGATAAGAGTACAAATAATTCAAAAACTGAATTATCAGTTCCTTGATAGTTGAATATATTATAAATATGTGGTAGTTGGGTAGTTGACAACCCAAAAGATAGTTTTTGTTCTGAGTAATTTTTTTTATCAAAATCTTTTTTAAACAAACCCACTGGAAAGTATTTTCAAAATCTTTTTTTTAAACAGCAAAAACAAATTTGGAGTCAATTAAAAAATGATTGTAGATTTTGATCTCAGCACAGAATTTATCTTTATAAATAACCCAGGGTGGTATGTGGCTGTGTGGCCAAAAGTGATAAGATTATAGAATATCAACTAGAAACAGTCACAATAGTGAAGTCTGGGAGTGAAGATTTTGTGGATCTGGCATATTTGAAATAGCTTTATTATTGTTGTTGCTTTAACATATTTTGAAAGTGGAAATAGTGGGTGAGGCTAGGATAATTCTTTTGCTATGAGAGACTTTGGTTTCTCTGTGTAATTTCTAATAGAGGAAACAAACCATGGAATCCAATTACTTCCAATGAAGAATTATAATTGCTAAAAGATGCCATAGAATGAGACTCTGACAGCAGCCTCACATATTGAGGAAGTGAGATTAGCTATAGAAGTTCTAGAGTTGTTTTGATTTGGTTTGGTTTGGTTTGGTTTGGTTTGTGGTACTGGAGATTAAACTAAGGGCCTTTGAACTGACTTACGTCCCCAGCTCTTTTCTTCATTTTTAATTTTGAGACAGGGTCTCAGTACATCAGAAAGTTTCCAGGACTGGGCTCAAATTTGCAATTAACCTGCCTCGGCCTCCCAGAGTGCTGAGGTTACAGACGTGCACCACCATGCCTGGTCAGAGATTGGGTTTTATGTACAATAACAGAAGCCAGAAATGAAAAGGTAGAGTTGATAGACACAGTTGAATAAAAATTTGTAAATTCCTTCCAAAAGTTTTCTGCAGAAGTGTAACAAAGAGCAGACTTCTCTTGGAAGACACCTTGGGAATTTCTCAATCAAAATTTCATCTATCAGGGAAACTAGAATTTTCTTGGGAGCAGGAGATGAGAAGACACTGAAGAATCATGGGGAGAAGCAAAAAATTGAGAAGTTTAAGTTGCACACATGAAGTCAGTCATCAGCAACTTGAGTTTATAGTCCAAGGTTCTAGTACCACCAGAAAGAGTCAACTCTGTGAAGATGATGTGCCTGTGCTTTGTGCATGGGGGGCAAGGGTGTGGGAGCAGGTTTATCAGATGGCATAATTTGGTGGTTAAGCGAACTGGTTCCAGAGGTAAGCAATGAAAGTTCAAATAGATGACATCTAAAACCTGGTGATGGTGGTGATGGAGGGAACAATTTTTAGTTTTAATCATGGAATAGAATGTACTCAGTTGGTGTGTTTGTATGTATGCCCCAAAGTGCAAAGAGAATAGAATACCAACTATAAGTACAAATTCAAAAATTTGAATTCTACCTTCTATTGCCTGTGTGGTCTCAAACACTTTTCTTTGCTATTTATTGTCAGCCTCAGTTTCCTCATCTGAAAAATGGACAAAATAAAGCTACTTACTCATAGAATTGTGAGGACTAAGTGAGGTAGGAATTTAACACTTTGACAGGCAGTTAGCAAGGATTTCTTCTCATTAGATATTACTATTATCAACATAGATGTACTTTGCATATTCACACAATGAATCTTGCTCTTAATTAAACGTGATTTGCCAAGTCTTTAAAAACTTGCTTTTTCTCTTTCCCTCTATTTCCTCCCTAGCTATTTTTAACATGGTAGAACTCACCTTGGAGGTCAATGAAATCTCATTTCCTGGAACTGAAGTAAGTGTAAAATAATTTCCCCCTCACACATTCTCCAAAGATGCCTTACAGTCTCACTAGACTTTCACCAGGGATGATGAAAACTCAGCTGGCCAGTTGGTGCTATGAGATCTAACTATAGAAAAACACTGTAAAGCCTTCTGGGAACTTTTTAGAGGGCATATAATCTTTTCACAGTTCTTGAGTGATTTTTCACAGTTCTTGAGTGTGGTAAGGACTGCGAATTCAAGTGGTCATCAGCCATGGGTAGAAGGGGAGGGTGGTGACCTTCATTGCCAGTATAGGCAGAGCCTGGCTTGATGCCAGCCCCAATACAATGTCATCTGCACCTGATATTCAGGTAGGCTAGAGGGAAGTCAACAGTACATCTTATCTAAACTTCCTAAAGGTTTTAATTCCACTCAGATCCCCTTGATGGTATGCCCTCATCTATACCATTGTTTCTCAATGTTTTCAAGAGTATTCCGTGGAGACCAGAGTTGTAGATCTTGGCATGACTTTCTCCATGGTGCTCTGTCAGCATCCTCTGCCTCATTCTCCTAGCACCTCAGCCTATTCATTCCCTGTCTGCCCTTTCAACACGTTCCTTCCTCTGTGCCCTTCTGCCATTTTATCTCGACTTCACCTCCTTGTTAGAGAAAGGTTCTTACCTAGGTGGCTTCAGGGGCTTACCCTTCAGTCAAGAGGTTTACTAAGGGTTTGAAAATCACCCTGGAGGAATGGAAGCTATGTTCCAGTGTAATTACTTCCTTCCTCCTATCTTACCCACAGTTCATCCTCCTTCCCTTCTTTCCTTCCTTATGTTCCTTTCTTATTCCTCTATGCCTCCAACTATCACTTACCCTTTCCTTCCTTCCTATCTTCCCTTCCTCTCTCCCTCCCTCCTTCTTTCCTTCATTTTCTCTCTCCTTCTAGAATATTTATTGACTGCCTGTTTTATACTTGGCACTAAGACTCTATTAATTATCTGAATTCAGGTCAGATTCTCGAATTTGCAGATGACAGTTGTTATGATTTAGATTAAGAATGTTCCTGCAAAGTCCCCATGTGCTTGTAGGTGAGGCTTGTGAAAGACAATTGGATTATGGAGGTGCTACAACTGACTTGCCATGAGGAGGTGGAAGCCTGGCTTGAGTTGGTTTATTGGGGGTGTACCTGACAGAGGGTATCTTTCTCCCTGGCTCCTTTTTGCTCTCTCTGCTTCCTGGCCACTGTGATGTAAGCAGCTTTTCTCTGTTGAGCCCTTGCTCTCTGCTATGCTGTTCTGCCTTGCAGCTGGCTGACCATGGACTGTTAACTGTGAGACAAAGTAAATTTCTCTTCTTTTAAGTTGTGGGCGTTGGGTATTTTGTCCCAGTAACAAGGAAAGTGACTAAGACAATAGCAAATAGCATAAAGTTGCTAACACTTTGAAAGAGGAGAAAATTTGTACATTTATTGAATAAATGTTCTCAAAAAAGAAAAATTTTGAAATGATTTGTGAAGTGTTGGCTTTATTTAGCACAGGGGCAATGAGAAAAGCCTTGAGAAAGTGAAATAAGATCGATAGGGCAAAGATAGAGCAGCAAAGCAAATCCCATGTATTTCTTGAACATTTCCCATCCATTCTGACCTGAGCTAAGGACTGTAAGAGACAAGAGGAAAATGGGAATGATGGTTTGGGACAGCATCCATAGGCAGTGTCATTAGGAACAGCCAACCAGTGACACCACACATGGATTCTCCAGAGAATTCCAGGCACTTGGCTACCAGACAGGCGCAGCCCAGGCAGACAGATAGTCGTTTCTCAGAAAGAAGTGAATTCCTGGTGGTGAATCACTGTGTCAAGAAGGAGGACTTTCTGACATCAATTTCCAAGCAGCTAAGCCAGACTTTCTTACCAAGAGAGCACTGGAGCACAATGCCATTGCAGCCCATGCTTTTTTTATTTTCTCTATTTTCTTTTTGGTACTGGGGATTGAACTCCAGTCCTTGCGCTTGTGCAGCAGGCGGCGAAACCACTGAGCTAAATCCCCAGCCCTGTTTTCTTTATTTTCTAAAGAGCCATCTAAACCAAAAGGGAACCATGGTCTCTGGAAACTCTGAGCAGTGGCTTGGCATCTCTGGAATCTGTCTGTCTTTCTTTGTAGAAGGTTCTAGTTTTATCTGGAAAACAAAACTAGTGGTTTTTTAATGTGAAAGAGTAAGCCTGCTTACTCTGTCTTCTAATAAATGCCCCTAGACTCAAAGCAAAACAATTATATCCTGTTAAATATTCAGCTATGTCACTTAAAATCAGGTTTTTTTAAACCCAATTTTGTTAACATTAGTTTAAGAATACAGCCTTTCAAATCCTCAATCTTTTAATTTTTCCATATTCCATTTTTTTAGGTAAAACTTAATATCTTCCAGGCTCATGCATTCATGTTCATTTCTGTGATTGACCCATAATATTTACTTATAACATTCATAAAAACACCACGCATGCCAAGAGCTGTTCACTGCAGGAAGATGATAAAATATAAAAATATTTAATCAGCCAGTGGGAATTCCCTTGCATGCTAAATCAAAGGCTCTCTTAGAGGGCCCACAGGGACACTGTAAGGCTGGCAGATACAGCCACGCTGAGCAACAGCAAGAGGGAAGGCTGCAGAAAATCTGCTCTGGTCAGGGCCCTCCATGTCTCCAAAAAGAAAAACAGCCCTACAGAGGTATTTGGCTTCATTGTCCGAGAATTCAAAGACAGGTGTGTCCAGGCACTGTGTGCTTTTCCACTGAGGTTTTTATAGGTTGTCACATTTATTCCAGGGCCATCCTACCACTTAACTTCTACTTTGCTCCTCCTTCTTCTCAGCCCTAGGTCTCATCTAGTTCTCTAATATGCACACCAGGGGAGGTTTCTAAGGAAGATGTGCTGGAGAAGTGACACAGGAAGTGATGTGGTGGGAAATCACCCTGGGAAAAGTTCTGGACCCATTCTGAATCTGTTTTAGGTATCTGGAGCAAGTCGCTGCCTATTATAGTTTAGATCCAGAATGTCCTCCAAAAGCCTTATCTGCTTATAGGCAAGGCTTTGGGGAGATGATTGGGTCATGGGAGCATGATGGCCCCTTTGCTGTTAGGAGGTGGGACCTTTATGATGTGGGTCACTGAGGGTGTAACCTGGAAGGGTTTATCTCCCTCCCTGACTCCTTCCTTCTCTCTCTGCTTCCTGGCTGCCATGGATTGAACGGGTTTTCTCCACCCAGGTCTTTTCATCATGCCCTTTGTGCCTTGGAGCTAGACAAAAATGCACTGAATCCTCTAAAAACCATACGCCAAAATGAAGCTGTCCTCCTTTAAGTTATGGGTGTCAGGTATTGTGTCCAGGAACAAAAAAGTAACTAAAACACTGCCCATCTCTTGGAAGTCAGACAGATCTTTTATTTTCAGCTCTAGTGGTTTCAAGATGTATTTGTGATAAGAGAAGAAGTGACAAGGAGCAATAGAGTTTTTAGGCACACCCTCTCCATTTCTATGTCAATCAGCTCTACCTTCATCAATTTTATATTTTGGATTATACATAATATTTAATTCAAAAAATATTTCACTGTCAAAATGAAAAGCTTAAAGGGGCTGGGGATTTAGCTCAGTGGTTCTGGTGACTGCCTCGCAAGCGCAAGTTCCCAAGTTTGATCCCCAGTACCAAAAAATAAATAAATAAATTGTGTCTGAGCAAAATGAAAAGCTTAAAAATCACTTGACATTCAACATGAGCATAATTTGAGGCTCAATAACATCCCAGACTCAAACCTCTCACTCCTTGGAGTTCCCCACTAAATATTACTTAAGACTAGTTGGATTACACTTTCACTACATGGCCACCAGTGCCAGTTCAAGGTCTACCTGAGATATAGTTAGGATTCAAGGACACACGTGTACTTTTGCAAAAGCTGCAATGTAAACCAGTTGGCAGAATGTCTTTCTCTCCTTCTGGGTTACTTTGTATTAGAATGGTACAGAGCAGTGTATGTGGGTCTCTACTGACTGTCACAATTATTTTGTTCTTGTTTTAAGTAGATCTGGTCTTGGAATTGTAACATAACCATTTCCCTCCCCAGGACCCAGGAAATTCATGAGCATTGTATTGGGACATGCATACATGACAGTCCCCATGATAACTTAGAGCCACTTAGTATTGCACTGTGATACTTTGTTATTAAGCCAAGCTTGTCCTGGGATGATCTCTCCCAGATGTCTCTTTGGGACTTTATTCAGTTTCCTGAGAAGTCTACCAAATGAGGTCACCAAAATCCCAAGAGTGGACACCACCAGCCCAGCCACATTTATCATACCTTCCTCTTTCATTCCCTAGTTTTCATTTTAAGTCACACAGAATGGTTTTAAATCATTCTATCATCAAATAATTTTGCCATTCAATTTCAATATCATGCTACATGTTCTTAATTTTGTCCTTCAGTTTTGTGTCACTGCAATAACATTGACTTAAAATTCTATAACAAATTAAAAGTGACAAAAGTGAAAATGACAAAAACAGAAGGTTTTCCTGGGTAAAACATAAGGAACTTTTTAATTCAGCTACTTAACATTACTATAATCCTGACATCAAAAGATAATTTTTATGAACATTTTGTTATATGTTCTTTCATGTCTCTCTATGCATAGACAACTTTGTTTTATAACAATGAGATCATCAGTATGTGCCATTTTATAATCTGCTGTCTTGACTATAAACAACACAACCTGAACATTTTCCCGTGTTAATTAATATTCTTTTATAATATAATTCATAATGGATAAAATCAATTAACAATGTATTTTAAAATAAGATTATACTTTTTAATGATTACAGTATATAGTCTGTTGAACTCAACTCTTTACCATTGGGATTTTTAAGAAGTTCCAATTTTGTAATACTAGAAGTCCTGAGATAATTATACTTACACCTTCATTGATAGAGTGGGACCAACATCTCATTCTTGCTTTTAATTCAGAATTCTTTGCACTGTGATAAGAGTAAACATGATGTCAAATGTGTATGGTCATCTGCATTTATTTTTGGGGCAGTGTTTATTCATGTTGTTTGACATTTTCCTTTTTGTGTATTCTGTCACTGATTTCTAAGAACTTACTGCACATTAAAGATCTGAAGCTTTATCTTATACAGATGCAGTAAGTATTTTTTCCAGTGCTCTATGCATAAAAATGTTTAGAATCTTTATAGTCAAAATGATAAAACCTATTGTTTGCTTTATTAATTGTACTTACTGTTAAAATCATGCTGAGAAAAACTTCAGCATATCCAAGTTTGTTTAAATACTCTTCCTTTCAACATTTATGTTGGTTCCACTTCATATTAAAATTACTAAGTAACCTGAAATATATTGGAACAAAGTGTGAGATAAACTTTTTGTCCTCTAATCCAAATATTCAATCATTGGCAAATATTTTCAGTTCCTCTCTCAGAGCCTTTATGGAATCTAGTTTTCTAGGCATAAACCAACACATTTAGTATAGATATAGGTCTGCTCACAAGTTGCTATCAACTTTAACCCGCTCAAACTGTTCATAAGCTCATGGCAATTTCAAATGCTAAGCCCTTGTATGCTCATGTAAGTAAATGTTTATATTTATTTGCCCTTAAAAATTAAATAAAATTTGGGCTGGGATTTAGTGCAGTGGTTTCGCCGCCTGATGAGCAAGCTCAAGGACCCGAGTTCAATCCCCAGTACCAAAAAAAAAAAAAATTCATACTTGGGCCAGGGATTTAGCTCAGTGGTTCCCGCGCCTGCTGTGCAAGCTCAAGGTCCCAAGTTCAATCCCCAATACAAAAAAATAAAAATTAAATAAAATTTCATTTTTTGATTGCAATATAATTCATGGTATCTGAATTAAATTATGACTTTCTATATCCAAAATGTCACTGTTGACTTTTAGAAGGCAGCTTCCCCTTCTTAAGGCTCTCATCAGAGACCTTAAGTCTTCCTAAGCACTGCAGAGTCTCCATTGTCCAGGCACCCCACTGCTCCCCATGAGCTTCTTCTCAATATGCACCATGTGGCTACAACTTCCTCTCTGACCAGACATCTGTGTTCCATCCTTCCAACTTCTGTGCAAGTCCCATTTTTCTCCAGAAGGCATGAATGGATTACTTAGATAAGAGTCCAAAGATTTTCCTGCCTTTTTGCGGTTCCTCACGAAATTCTGTAATAGTCACCATTGCCATTCCAAATTTCAATCACCTCCAACAGGCATAAAAACTGAACTTATTTTTAAAGTAGTCATTAGTTTGTAGAATTCTGGATTGTCAGAAAAAGTGAGAAGATAATCCAAAGAATTTTATAACCTTTCTATATCAGTTTTATTTTACCCTGCAACTTAAGGAGACATTGATATCATTTTCACTTATGTAAACCATTTCGGATGACCTACTTTAAAAATATTATTTCCTAGAAAATTATAAAATTCTTTTATAATCTTTCTATGTCTTTTATTAAAATAAAAAGTTCTTAATGGTTTTTGGTGATGATAATAATGATGCTGGTACTACATTTCTTTTCTTCAAGATACTCTTAAGATAATGACACAGAAATTTTATTTACTGCTTATTTATACATCTTTCTTTCCCACAATTCTATTATTCCTTTAATATTAAGACATTCATTTGGCCCTGCTTGGTCTATTTCTTTTACTGTTTATTTTTAGATAAACTGTTTTTAAAAGATTATGGTGCTGGGGCCGGGGATTTAGCTCAGTGGTTCCACCGCCTGCCTCATAAGCATAAGGTCCCGAGTTTAATCCCCGGTACCAAGAAAACAAAATCAAACAAAAAAAGATTATGGTGCTGAAACTGCATGTATAGTATCAATTTCCATAGTGGCATCATATTTTCTAAATAATTCTTTTTTCTTAACACTGGCTGTCACTTTATTTTATTTTTTATATTTTTTGGCTGGCATTCTATTGATGAACAATTTATATACTTTTAGCATGGATGTATTCATCTATATGTCTAGTATAATGCCTCAATTTGTCTGCAAGTTTGAAAGCAATTCAAAAATAATCAGCATGTATGGATAGCCTAGATTGTTTATTCCAAAAGAATAACTTGAAATTTTTGAGATGTATGTGAAATATAATTTTGTACCAAAATATCTAATTTCCTTCACTTTGTTAGGCTTTTTCCTGGAATTCTTACTTTTTCCTCCAGGTCACATTGTAAAGAAAAGCACATAGAATCTGTCTCACCACTTCCCTAACCTCACAGCTTTCTGGGTTAGCTACAAAATGAATGTTTTTAAGAGTGGCTAAAAAATAGCAAAACATAATTAAGTAGTAACTCTCTTTTCCTTTGGTGAATTTTTGTTAGTTATTATTAATGTTGTTTTAGTTATTTTCCTTGTGACTGGGACACAATGCCTGACACCTACAATTTAAAAGGGGAAAAGTTTATTTTGGCTCACAGTTTGTAGAGATTTCAGTCCATAGTCAGCTGGCTCCAAGGCAGGGCAGTATAGCAGAGGGGTATGGTAGAGCAGAAAGAGCTCATGGCATGGTGGCAGGAAACAGATAGAGGGATAAAGGGAGAATAGAGAGAGATAAGCTCTTCCAGGCCACACACCCAGTGACCTACCTCCTCCAACCAGGCTTCATCTGCCAAATCACAGTTAGCTATAAACTTATAGTATCATAACTTTGTGGGGGACATCTAGATATAAACCATAACGAATGTAGAAGTGTCATTTTTTTAAAAATCTCTACTAGTGCCAAGAATATACATGTAGTTGAAGCATTTAAAGTATCTGAAGCATGCTTTCTTCCAGAATAAGACTGACCTAAAGGACCACAGGTCAACAAATAAACCAAGGAAATAAGAGAATAAATAAGGGAGAGAATACCCTGGGTTAGGCAGCATTTAGTTTTCCACTGAGATCAAAAGCTTCCCCTCAACCCTGTTCTGCAAAGATGTGGAAACCGGAGGGACATTTCAGACAGGACATGGTGATTTAATGCATCCAAATATGAATTTCCTTACTTGGAAATATGAAAGTACATTGAATCTTCTGCTAGGCACCACATGAATTAAGGTAATCTGACCAGGTTCCAGAGAACGTTAGCACCTGTCATCAAAGCCGCATGACTAGACACCGACTTAGACTTAACAAGAAATCCAGCATCATTGGGTAGAGGTAAAGCCTATGGAATCAGAGTTCCATGAACCCAGGGATCAAGTATATGCCATCACTGCTGTTTTATTCATTCAGTCAATCATACACCATCTGTTGAGCACCTATAATATGCATTCTAAACACCAGAGTATAGCAGTGAGCAAGACAGCAAAAGCACCTGCCTCATAATGTGTAGAGTCTAGCGATAGGAAAATGTAGCTGCCATTTTTTAGTGCTTAACGAAATATGGAATTATTTAATTGATTAGATAATGAGCTTATTCAAATGGAAAACCTTTACTATAGGAACACTGAACAAGATGGAATAAAATACCAAGAACAAGAATTTTGAGAGTCACAGAGAATGGCATGACAAGTAGAAGGACACATTTACGTAGGGGATCTGTAAAGAAAATTCTTTGAGGTAGGTGGAAATATATTGTTATCTATGAGGGCAAAAGCTGTGTTAGTTTTCGCTTGTTGCAGAGACACAATACCTGACACCCAAAGTTAAAGGAACAAAGGTTTATTTAGCTTACAGTTTGTAGAGGTTTCAGTCCAAAATTGGCTGGCTCCAAGGCAGAGTGGCACAGGGCAGAGGGGCATCTCAGAGGAGAACAACAGTTCATGTCTCTCTTATGGTAGGAAAAGCAACAAGAGAGAAGACAAGCCTCTTCTGTTCCTTATATTGTATCCAGACTACTGGGATTAGGGTGGTGCCAAACCAATCAGTGTACTGATTTTGTAATCACACACCTAATCCCAGCATCACATACTCTAGATTCAGCACTTATGACTGAATGAGGCTTTTGAGAGGACATCTAAACCCAAACCATAACAAGAGCTACCTATCTGTCTACCTTCTCTCAGTCTGTTCCATTGTCTATCTATTGATCTCTTTTATTCTCAACATATACATTTTTGGATAGAGTGAATAATACTCCCTCCCAAGGCATCCACATCCTAATACCTGGAACCTGTGAATGTAACATAATAAGGGGGGGGGGGGGGTCTGATGTACATATACTTTTAAGGGAAGGATTTTGAGATGAAACAATAAATCTAGATGATTTAGGAGGGCCCTAAATGCCATCAAAATTCTCCTCAGAAGCTTAAACCATGGCAGATATGGTGGCACATGCCTGTAATCATAGCACTTGGGAGGCTGAGGAAGTACGAGCACAGTGAGTTCAAGGCCAGCCTGAATTACACAGACCCTGTCTCAAACAAAACAAAACAAAGCAAAACAAAATGATTCAGCCACAGAAGAGGAGAAAATAAGGTGATCACAGGCACAGATATTGGAGTGATGTAGCCACGAGCTAAAAAGTGACAGCAGCCATCAGAATTTGGGAGAGGCAGGAACAGGATCTCCCTGAGAACCTCTGGAGAGAGTGTGCTTTTGGTGATGGCTTGATTTTGACCTCCTCAAATTGATTTCAGATTTCACTTCTCCTATGCAGTAGTAAACAAAAATAAATATTGTTTTAAGCCACTATGTTTGTGTTGATTTGTTACAGCCAACAAAGAAAACTAATAAACTCTTGTGGATATACTCACATGCAATCATGTGTGTGCCTGATATTTCTATTTATCTACTAGATGTATCTGTAGAAATATCTTACAGTTATTCAGTATTCAAAACAGAGTCTTGCTTATCATCCCTAAATCAACCTCTCTCTACTAATCTTTCTCATCTTTGGAAAAAGAAACCCCATCTTTACCTCTTCAGGTCAAAAAATGAATTCTCTTCATTCCCTTCATTCACTCTACTCTCATTTCCAAACAATCATCAATACCTTTTAGTTTTACCTCCAAAATAACTTCTGAATCTCCTGACCTATCACTATTACAGACAGCTAAGTTTGGTAAAAATTAATAGGCTCTCAGACAGGGCTGAGCCTTCCAAACAATGAAGTCAAAAGGTAAAAACACTCTACAACTGTGGCTGGAACACAGCAGTTGGGGACCAGGCCTCAAGATAACCACAAAAGGGCCAGGCCTACATACAATATTTCCCCAAGGAATGAGATAAGTGATAATGTCTGGTCTCATAAAGTCTAGTCATCAGTGGGTAACCAAGACCCCCAGATCCATTACCTACCTAAGAAGTTCTTTGTTTTTTCCATGCACAGTCCTATGTGACTTACTTTCCTATTGGGTCAATATTACCTAAGCAGCTCTACTTGTAATTTTACTGGTTGATCATAGCTGTAACCCATGTTGTACCCACATGGCTGCACACTATAAAACTTTTCCTAGAGAAGTGGGGTCCGGAGCAACTCACTTTCCGGTGTCCCTTCCTGTCTCTCTCAGGCAGGAGCTGTATATCCCTCATAAATATTTCTGTCATACCTGGTAGGTAAGGCAACAGTGGCACTGTCTCCATGGCAACTATGCAGGTAGGAACACAGAGCCCATCGGGACCGGGCACCGTCAAGCCTTGGTGGTAGATGTGCAGGAAACCTCAAAGAAGAACAAAGACAAGACACCATTTCCCAGCCCCTCAGCTCTGGGAAGTTCAGTAACATCTGCACTGCCTGTTCTGAGAAGCATGACCACATTCTCCCCACCTGTCCTCAAAAGTGAAACCTCACTCTCTCCATCCCCAAATTCCATAAGGCAACAACCCTGCCCCTTCTCTTTAAGTTGTTTGTTCTCTGCTCACTCCCTCCTGAGTGCCCTTTTCCAGACTCACCCAGATGGCATGCCAGCAAGCCTTCCAGCAGGTAAATAAACAGCCATTTTGCTCACACAATACAATGTTTGCCCAGGTGGTCTCTCTCTCTTTAATACAATTTCTTACTCAACCTCTGTTGTTCCTAGAATTCATTGCTCGATTTTAGAGAACATGAATTTGGCATACCAGACATCTACAGGTTGGGAGTTATAATACTTCCCTTATAGCACTTGGAGGTTCATATATCATCCCTATATCATCACCACTACCATCACCTTGAGGTAAGCCGTCATCATCTCCTATGTGGAGTACTGAAATAGTCTCCGAATATGATCTCCCATTTCCTACTTTGCTCCCTGCTGTTTTCTACAGTGTAGTGAGAGAGAAAATTTAAAAATATGAAGCAGATTAAACTACTCCCTGCTTCCACCTTCCCCTGGCTTCCCATGGCCCCCTGGTTAAATCACATGCTTTTCCATGGTCACAAAGTCATCTTTATATGCCTCTGAATAACTATCTGTCCCCTCCTGCCCCATGTCCCAGCCCTCTGGCTCTCCTTGTATTCCTCCAAGAAAGTCACTTCATTCTGCCTTCAGAGCCCCTGCTATGTGTTTGTCTTCTTGGATCAGCCTTCCCTCACTTTGCATATCTGACTATTTCCCATCCTTTATATTTGCTCTCAAAATCATCTTAGAAAACCCAGCTCTCCCTATAGTAGCCCCTCAATTCTCCCCATTATTTTATTATGCCACCTTGTTAATTTCCTTCAAAATTCATCATGATTGTTTATTTACCTCTTATTATCTACATTTCACCCTCTTCCCACAGGGATGTAAGGCCCCTTTGAAAGCAGAGGTACTGTCTGTCAAGTCTGTTGCTGTTTTCTTCTCTCCTGGACTGAAGACTTGCATGTAGTAGATCCTTAACCAATGGTTATTGAATAAATGAGTGTATAAATGACTCAAGAACATAAGGTTTCCTTAAAAGAAAAACTTACTCAGATCAAGCTGAAAGAGACAAAATACCAGTTCACTACATTGGCAATGGCCCTTGTCTAAAGCTATGCATTGCTTTTCCATTCCAGAGAGTTTTGGTAGAAAAAATGGACTAAGATGAGTGCTCAGAAACTGTGCCAGTCTCATCTATGCTCTTACATTAACAACAATAACAACAACAGAAAAATAAATAAAAGTAGGAAGAAGAAAAGGACAAGATGGAGAAGGAGGAAATTGAAGAGGAGGAGGGGGAAATCCATACTCTTTTCCCATAAAGTTTCTTTTGAAAAATCCCAGTTGTGCCCCTTAGCTGAATGGTGAGAAAGGTCATGTTCATCACAATGACATTCAAGTAGGGAAATCACTAGGGGTTCCAGTGGTCAGTTGTTTGGTAGCAGCTGAGATGGAAAGAACAGATGTAAAGAAAGGAAAGAGTCAGGAATCTAATCTTGACCATTCCAGTTAAACCTGGATATGTTTATTGAAACATACTCCCCTGGAAAAATTCCACTCTATGTCAATTTTAATGTTTAAGCTACAAGTAACATAAATACCCAACTCAACCTGCTTAAACAATAAGGTAAATTTGTATTTTCTTTACAGGAAGTTTAGTTCCAGAGTTAGCTATTGCAAAAGGCTGCTAATACTATCAGGGACTCATTCTATTCTCTTTCTGGTTGGCCATAATCAGTTTGAGTTTTTCTTCAGGCTAGCTGTGTGTGTTGGCTGCAATACCTCCAGGCATCTCATCCACAACCTCTAAAGTCTATTAGAGGAAGAATGGCCATTTCTTTGTATGCTACTTTCTCTTTTTGTCAATGAAAACGCCTGTCTCAGAATCCCACCATGGAATTTCTCCTCACCTCTTATTGGCCAGAAGTGAATTCTCCTAAACAAATGATTAGCTCAAGTACTTCTTCATTGCTTAAGCTTATATAAGATTTACTCTTAGGGCTGGGGATTTAGCTCAGTGGTTTCGCCGCCTGCTGCGCAAGCTCAAGGACCCGAGTTTGATCCCCAGTACCAAAAAAAAAAAAAAAAAAAAAAGATTTACTCTTGAGGTAGGTATTGAATTTCTCTCCTAAAATATGGATGCCTGAATAAAATTAGATTGTTAGCAAGGAAGAGAGAGAAAGGAATGGATTTTGAGTTGGTAACTAGCATAGTCTGCCACACATCCTTTCTGTAAACTTTTCCAATTCTTACTTTTCCTCATTTTTGCCTAACAAAATATGAAGTTGATATTCTTATTCCTTGAGTAAGTACTTGATGCCTGAGTCTAGTTCAGGACAGCATGAGGGATTGCAGCTACCTGGGAGCCATCTGCATAGAGTTAAGATTGATCCATGTATCCAGGTGCGGTGGTGCATGCCTATAGTCCCAGCACTTGGGAGACAAAGGCAGGAGGATTGCTGTGAGTTCCAGGCCAGCCTGGGCTACATAGTGAGTTCAAGTCCAGCCTGAACTACATAGGGAGATCCTGTCTCAAAAAAAAAAAAATTTAATCCATGATTAGGAGAGAGATATAAAAGGATTGATCTTTGGAATACTCCAGTGATTAGAGGAAATAAGTGAAACATCAAAGAACATGAGAAGGAAACACCAGAGAAATAAAAACCTAGGAGTGTGGTAACTTGGAAGTCAAATAAAACTTCCAAGGAAGAGGGAGTGATTAATTATGTCACTTATAATTTAAATAATGTGACTAAGCTTTAACTATTGGATTTAACAATATTGATCTCCTCTTGTTGAGAGGTGAGAATAAAAACATTACTGTGGTGGACCCAAGAGAAAATGGAAAGAGAAAATTAGAGTATATCAGGTATAATAAACTTTAATAAGACCTTTGCAGAGAAATCCCACAGTGGATAAAGAAAATAGTATCTGGTGGAAATCCTCCAAAATGTAAGAGAGGAGTTCTGACTATTCAAGAAAGAGAAAAAGAGAATCACCCGGCAATATCCTTAAGTAGAACCCAGGGAGTAGGATTTTAGTTTTATATACAAGTTTAGGGGTCAATATTGTCGAATTACCAGGGTACTATACCCATAGTTAATAGGAGAGAAGGTAGAGCACACGGTCTCATCCACAGAGTCAGTTATATATAATATATGGGTACTTGTGGACATTTGCTTTGGATATTTTAATTTTTTCAGTTACATAATAAGAAACTTGTTAGTTGAGAGTAAGAATAGAGGAAAATATGATGAGAAATTTGAGGAAATTGACAAAACTAAAAAGTTTGCCATGAATGTAGGAAATAGAATGGCATAAAGAAATAGAGTATGATGAACACTTTTACTTTGGATCAGGCTACATATAGAATTCTAAATTAAAGTCTAAAATGATGTTGGCTGTTGGTTTTTCATAGATAGCCTTAATCAGGTTGAGGTAAAGACCTTCTACGCCAATTTTCTGTAGGGTTTTTATCATGAATGAGTGTTGGATTTTGTTGAATGCCTTTTCTGCATCTATTGAGATGATCATATGGTTTTTGTCCTTGACTCTGTTAATATAGTGTATTACATTTATTGATTTATCAATGTTGAACCAACCTTGCATCCCTGGTGTTGGGAGCAATGCTACATTATTCTAGGGAAAAATCATTTGGTTGTCTAGTTCTCTTGCCTACAGCCCAGCTACAGAATAACTCCAGTTTGGCCTCCGGTCACAACTGAGATTTCAGTGATCCAGTGATGCTGTGATTCTCCAGGACAAGAAACATCCTGGGAGAACAAACATCTGCTCAGTTCCTCATTGTTCTTGGACTGTTAACATCTTGTTTACCGGAGATGTACTGAACTCTCTGCAAGCCTTTTGTTACACCTTGTTTATCCCAATGTGAACTATTGAACTCTCTGCAAGTCATTTGTTACATTTGTTTCTCCCGATGTACTGAATTCTCTGCAAGTCATTTGTTACCAGGTACTGAATAAAAGGTGTGGTAAGCTGGGGGTTTTTGTCTTTGCCGCCCAGAGCAGCACTGATCAGGCCCAGAGCAGCACTGATCAGACCCAGAGCTCAGCTTCTTCTCAGTCTCTTTTTTCTACCTTTCCTGTAATTCGCCGTGTGCTGCCGTGGCTCACAGGAGACCAGGACTAACTGCAGAGGTTCGGGTAATGTCCCCTTCCCCTGTCCCCTACACCCTGGGATAAATCCAGCTTGGTCAGGGTGTATGATCTTCTTGATGAGCCCCTGTATTTTGTTTGCCAGTATCTTGTTGAGGATTTTCGCATCTATGTTCATTAGGGAGATTGGCCTGTAGAACTTGAAATTATACTACAAAGCTACTGTGATAAAAACTGCGTGGTACTGGCAAAAGAACAGACCTGAGGGTCAGTGGAATAGATTAGAAGATACAGAAACAACTTCAGACATACTCAGCCACCTCATCTTTGACAAAGGAGCCAATCACCCTTATTGGAGGAAAGAGAGCCTATTTAATAAATGGTGTTGGAAAAACTGGATTTCAACCTGCCAAAGATTAAAACTAGACCCATACCTATCACCATGCACTAAACTAAGATAGAAGTGGATTAAAGATATAAATATTAAAACAGAAACACTAAACTTCCTGGAAGATAAGTTAGGTAGAACTCTTGAAGACATTGGCATAGGAAAAGACTTTGTGAACAAAACCTCAGTAGCACGGGAACTAGCAGAAAGAATGAACAACTGGGATCTTATCTTATTAAAAAGCTTCTACACTGCAAAAGAAACCACCAACAGAGTTAACAGACAACCTACAATGTGGGAAAAAATGTATAGCAGCTGTACCTCAGACAAAGGACTACTATCTAGAATACACAAAGAATTGAAAAAAATCAGACCCTCCAAATTCAAACACCCAATTCAAAAATGGGCATCTGAAGTGAACAGACATTTCTCAGACAAAGAAGTAAAAGCAGCAAACAAATATATGAAAAAATGTTCAACATCACTTGTCATTCAAGAGATTCAGATGAAAACAACACTGAGATTCCACCTAATCCCAGAAGAATGGCTGCTATCAAGTAATCAACCAATAACAAATGCTGGCGGGGGTGTGGGGAGAAAGGAACCCTTCTCCATTGCTGGTGGGAGTGTAGACTGGTGTGACCACTGTGGAAATCAGTATGGAGATACCTCAAAGAACTAGGACTAGAGGTCCCATTTGACCCAGCTATTCCCCTGCTGGGTATCTTCCCAAAAGAATTAAAAGAATCATACCACAGTGATATATGTGCACCCATGTTTATAGTGGCACAGTTTGTAATAGCTAAAGCTTGCAAGCAGCCCAAGTGCCCATCAATTGGAAACTGGATAAAGAAGATGTAGTGTTTTTTTAATAAAATGGAGTACTACTCAGCCATAAAGAACGAAAAACTAGTCATTTATAGCTAAATGGATGCAAATAGAGGCCATACTCTTAAGTGAAATAAATAGGACACACATGTGTAAATACCAAATAGTTTCACTAGTGTGAGAAACTGATAGTGTAAATAAGGGTTAAAATGATTAAAATGAATAATTGATAATTCAAAACAGGAAAAAAGGTCCAAAGATGAAGGCATGAAGGGAGGGGAAGGGGAAAGGAAAAGAGGGAAAGGAAAAACTATGAGAAAAGGAAAAAAAAATGGAAGTGATGTCTGTGTAAATAGGGAAGGGTGGAGGGGGTGAAGGGCGCACAGGTAATGGGGAAAAAATAAGAACCAAGATATATCATGTTCTGGTACAAACACCCAATGATAAATGTAAATGAATTGTATACCTAAAATGTACCAATAAAAGAACTTAGAAAAAAATATTAAGTCTAAAATGAGCTTATCTAGGCTTGTAATGTACAATGGTAATTAAACTAAGTTTATGAGGACCCAGCAAAACAAATTACTATACTATCTCAGGAATAGTTGGAAAACCCTCTGTGGAAGAGAAAGGAACCACTGCTACTTTTATTCAAACTAATCTCCTAGCCCCAATATTTATTTTACTCTTAGACAGTTGGAGAGGTATATATGCTAACAAGGTAGGTTATGTTAGCATTTTCTTTTCCAAACTCATTTTGCAGGGAAATCTGGTTTTAACATCATCAGGTATACGTCACCCTCTCTGGCATCTCTGACCACAGCTCCATAAGCAAGAATTGGTCACCTGATACATATTTTAGTGATTAGAACAAAGAGCTCAGGTGCCACCTAAGCAGGAATTCTGACTACCCTTCTTTCTATGGTGTGACTTGAACTAGCCACTTAGCTCATTGTGCCTGTTTCCTCATCTGTGAATACAGACAAAAATAAAGTTGTTGTGAGTTTTATTGAATGAAGTAATCAAGTAAAGCATTCAGAACAGTGCTAGCACATAGCAAGTGCTCATAAATATTAACTGCTTTTATGTTTATTAGTCATTGTTCAAAACTAAGAGGTTCCAGGAACTGGTAACTTGGAAGAATAAATCAAGGGCTGGCCCTGCTTAGATATGGAGATCATAACTAGACTGGAAGTCACACGGGTGTGGCATTCCTTCTTTAAGTCCAAGTGAAACTATTTTGCACCGAGCTTTCAACACAAGGCCATTAATTCAAAAATAACAATAACCCTGGGTTAATTATATCTAAATGTTTATAATAGTTTTATAAAGCTATATTTTAAAATGTGGGTATAAATTTCTGTGTTAATCTGTGAGCAGCTTCCCAGGTAGAAATTAGCATATTGTAGCAACTCAAAACCAGAGACCATCTCAAACCAGACCAGCACTGTGCTCTGTGTTCCTTGGTTTTCGCAGGCAGCTGGCTGGTCCAGCTGACTGCTCTTGTGCTGTCTCTTGAAGCTTGTGGGCTCTTTCTTTTCACTTGCTAAAGATGAAATCCTCATGTTCAAGACTCTTTGTCTTTACCTCTGCTGTCTGTCTGCAGCTGTCTTTTGTCTTTCATTTATCTCTCTTTTTACATTTTCATGGTTATGCAGTACATTTTACATTTCAGAATCTAAGACATCTCTCCTCCTGTTGAGGTCTAATTCTCCTTTAATGTTTTTCTTGTGTCTGCAGATTGAAATATGTTCTTCTCCAAGGGTAAAAGGCAATGGAATTTGGGGCACTGCTTGCTCTGTGTTCAAGTGCATTCATCTTAGCAAAGGTACACAATCAATACTAGTTTATTCTAAAATGAACACACACATATATTAGATGCTCACAATCTTTTAAAAAATGAAATATAATTTGAAAAGAAATTCCACGTCATGCAGTCAGTCACTTCAATGTCCCAGGTATCTGTTTACCAGCTTCTGTCATTAGGCCCAGGTAGGTAAAAATTAGGGGGAAGGACTTTATTATATTTAGTACCTACAGTACTTCCCTGTCAACATCATTAAGTGGCTTACATTGCCTTAGAATAAAGCCCAAATATATTAACTAAGTTTTGAGAGCTCTTCTCTGTCTGGCCCTGTCTATTTCCCTAAACTCACTTCCCATTTGCCAATCTCCCTTTTTAACCTGCTACTCTCCAGACCTATTGAATTCTTTTAGTTTCTTCAAAGTACCCTATAAACATCTTTCATCTGGCCTATAGTTTCCTCATACTTTTCATGTAATTCATTTTTCCGGTCCTTAACTTATTTATCTCTCCTCTCAGAAAGGATGCCTACTTTAATTCCATGCCTACCCCTTCTCAGAGGTTCTACTCTTCCTCTGCCACATCACCTTCCATATTTTATTGGTTTTCATGTGTAAGCATCTGTCTTCTACTTGACAGTCTTGTCTTTCACTTGTTCAGTGCTATTTCTGTCTCACCACTACCACCCATGCTTCTTACACAATGCTGATGCATAAAATGAAATAATCATTTATAAATGAGCTTTTAATAGCTCTATACACTATTTTCTTGCTTTCTTGGGAGTTTCCTACAGAATTTACCAGACAGATCGACAGTTTCTTAGGGCTACCTAATTCTAAGAACAGACTTTATCCATGCCAGCTTTCTGAAGGCCTCCTCCTTAAGCATTCGCTGGTAGGGTCAGATGACTACCTTCTCTATTAATTCTTTGCATTCTATCTTAACTTGCAGGGATTCAACTCTCTCTAAAGTTTGCACAGCCCACAATGAAATCTCTGGTTTCTTTTACCAACATTCCGGGAGAAGTTATTTTCTCTGCGATATTTTATGGGAAGATACTATTAGAAAAATTATCATTAGAGGAACTAAGGAGACTCCTTTCATTTAGTGGACTATATGGACTTGTTCTCTTGTTTTGTTTTTTGTGACATCTGGGGTCCACTTTATTGGACCTGTGGCTGCCCCAGCCTCGGTCTAGGAGCCCTGGGGCCCCGGGGGACCCAGGCACTGAGTTTGAGGAGGCCCAGCGGTCCGGGCTGTTTGGAGCGAGGCCACAAGCAGCTGGTGAGAGAGCTGAAGAAGAGGTTCTGCTTGTTGGACTTGGAGAGCTCGGCCAAGCGCTGCTGCTCCTCCTGCTCAAACTGGCTCTGCCGCTGTCTGAAAGCCCCCAGCGGGTCATCCTCCAGGGCGTGGTGCTCCAACACGTCCTCCACTTGGTTCAGTGCGATGGTCTTCAGGAAGGCAGACAGGTCCAACAAGACCCGGTCATCGGAGTTGCTGTCCCAGGACCGCAGGGCAACACCCTTGTAGGGCTGTAAGCGGAAGGCTTCTTTCTTGCAGCCCACAATGACCACACGGGTCGGTTCCCGATTCAGACACGAAATGTCCTTAACATGGTGCCCATCCATGTATGTTGTGGCATCCCGGAACAGGCGGTAGGAGATGAAGCTGTGAGGGTCCACACTATGCATGAGTGGAAATGCAGTCATGCCGGTCTCCGAAGTAAAGATGACGATTTCATATAAAGGGTCAAGCTCCTGGAACAAGGTCTCGATGCCTGGACCCTTCTTAAATCTCCAGCCAGTGGCCAGCGACCACTCAGGGTGCTAGAGGACACCAGTGAGCTCCAGGACAAGCGTGGGGGGTGGGGGTGGGGTGGTAGTACGGCTCTTGCAGAGGGTCTGGGAGAAGGCAAGGGCTGGTGGGCTCAATGATCATCTATAATCTCTGAAATACTTGAATGTTCTGCGCAACTGCTGTACCAGAATTGGATCACTGTCGAATTCATCTGGAATCTTGGCACCGGTTTCACCCACAGGGTTGTTCCCGAAAATATAGACGATGCTCAGGGTTCCACCGGCCCCCAGCAAACCAGCAAGCCAGAGTGCAACTTTTTTAGCGTAGCTGGGACCTTCTGAGCCTGACTGCTGCTGTGACCCCTGGGCCTTGGCACCCCCACGGGTTCTGATCTGAGCCCCGGAGGGGGGTTGGGGGGGTGGGGGGGGGCGAAGTCGCCAGCCTCATACACAACACCCGAGCGGTGTTGACTGCCTCATACACAACTCCCAAGCACCGAGCCGGAGCCCCGCTCCGCAAGCAAGCGTGAGAACAGCCCCGCCAAGGCCGCGATCTTTGCGCTGACACCATGCGGCCTCGCCCACTCCTTTTTTTTTTTTTTTTCAGGGCTAGAGAACAAGTTTATAGAGAACAAGTCTTATATGGACTATAAGGAATCCTGAACTAACTTAGCAAGATATACCTTAATTTTATTTTTTCAAGCTGAAGTTCTAATGGTGTTTTGACTTCTGGTTGTTCAATCCTAACTGAACTCTTGCTGTCCTCTTTTTTTTTTGGTACCGGGATTCAAACTCGGTCCTTGAGCTTACGAGGCAGGTGGCGGAACCACTGAGCTAAATCCCCGGCCGAGTGTCCTCATTTTTAAGAGAAGGTGAGGTCAAGATTGAGTTTTTATCTCCCTGAATTGTGTCCAGTGTGCCTGGGTTACACACATTGGTGTGTATTAATGGCGGACCACCAGATGAAGCAAAATATCTGTAACTGAGAGAGGAATTAAACAGTGATAACACTGAACTTTAATAAAATTGGCCCATAGACAATTTATAATGCTAAAGGAAAATAGTGAAATTGATCCAGTCTGGGCAGATATTGTACCCAATAAACTAAATCAGATGAATGTAGACACAGTAATAGAATATTCTGTCAAGTCATTCTCCTCAAAGTCAGATGAATAGCCAGCAGTTCCAGTTCTCCAGAACAGAAACATATAGGTTGAAACAAGATCCCAGACAATTACTTAGGTATAGAAAAATGGCCCATCTTTTCCAGAGAACATGCTAGCTAGGATTTGATAGTTCATTAAAGAACTAACTGGGCAGGTTGGCATTCAGGAGAAATCTCCCACCCCAGTAATATACTGTAATGTGAACTTCTATTATTCAGGGTCTAGTAAGGCTCTTACTAGGAACATCAAACATGGATTTTAATTGAGGGAATTGATTCCCCTGGTATGGAAATGCTGAAAGAATAGAAAGGACCAGTAAGTAACCCAGAGGTTGGGTGACATGCGGAGATAAAACAGTGAGGAATAAATACTGGACAAGGACAAAGGGAAATCCAATTGAACAGCAAATATTAACTTCTCTTCCAAAATGTAGTCCAGATATTTTTCTCTTCTTTCCACTGCCATTACCATTTCACACCTGTACTATTGCGATGATGATCTATTTGATTTATCTACTTGGTTTACCTGGCTGTGTTCAGGGAATCTTGGCTTCACCAGAACAGAACTAGGAGGTTCTAGAATGGGACCTACAGAGCTCTTTCCAGGGATCCTGGTCAGAAGACCGGACAGATGCTACAAGGACTGGTATAACTGTGTTAGTATGTATAACCTAGGCACACTGGTCATGGTTCAGTGTGTATTAAAATTGAATTTAGTGGGGCTGGGGATTTAGTTCAGTGATGCCACCACCTGCCTTGCAAGTGCAAAGTCCTGAGTTGGATCCCCAGTACCAAAAAATAATAATAATAAATTTAAATTTAGGGCTTATCTGTTCTTAAGATGAAAATCCATAGAGATCTTGTCAGTATTGGAACAAATAGGCCTGAACCAGAAGGTAAAGCACTTTTAGAACCTCATCTTAGAAGAGTTAAGTCAGAAGATAGCTTGAAAACTTAGTATTAGAGAGAAAAGCACAATATCTTAATCTATGATACATGAGATGACAGAAAATGTTTTACATAGACATGTAGAGCAGTCAGAAAAGGAGAGAAAATACAGTCAGAATGTAGAGAGTTGTTCAGGAAAGCTAGATTCTATGAAATAATGGGCAACGTTAACAAGTAACCGAGAAAAATGAAAGGAGAATTAAAAAATGTCATTGCATTTGGTTTCTATGTTTTCATTATCAACCTTTAGAATGACAGTTTTTGTGGAATGATGAGAACTATATCTATAGCAGTGAGTTGATGAAGGGATACAATGTAGAAAATATAAGCAGTTTATGTAGACCTTTTTTTTGAGGAGTTGACTGTGAAAGATGAGAAAAGAGAGTGATCATTTTTGTAAGACAGCAGGCTCAATGAAATAAATGGGAAAGATTGATCACATTTGTAGTCTTAGGGAAAGGATATGTTGGAAATTAAAAAAATGTATATGAATATTCAAGAAGGGGGAAGGAATTAATCAGAGGATAACAGGATACCAAGAAACAACAATCCATCAGTGGCTTAAACCTAAATTTATTTGCCGTCTAAGCAAATTGGAGTCATGCCTTTGTAGTTAAGCCCCCTTATTAAATGTTCCATTAAATCATTGCCATTTTACCTGGAAAGAGTAGAAAGTTGACTTACCTTCAAAGGAAGACCCCCCCCATGTTATCATTGAGAGAAAATAGAAAGTTTACAACTGTTCCTCTCTACCAAGTAGAAATACTCCACTATATGCAGAATGAAGAGGTGTAATCACCTCACTCTTAAACAACTTTTGTTAGCTGTTTTCTCTTCAAGCCATTCAAATCAAGCCACGCTCTGGGCCATTCAGCTGAAACTACTCATGTAAAATCACCTGTGATTTTTTACATTGCCCAAATCAATAGAAAGTTTTTGTTTTCATCTAGTCAGAAAGAAGCTTAGGAGCTTTGGTCCACCACTATCTCCTCTCCTTACTTCATGATGTCACACCCACTTGGTTCTCCTACCACCTGTGTTCCCCACCCCGTGTTTGTGTCTTCCTCTTTATAACAGCTCATCTTTTCTAATGTTAGAGTTCTTTTTAAATGTTAGAGTTCCTTGACGCCTTGTCCTAAGCTCTTGTCAAAGAAATGTCTTTAAATGCTACCCAAAAAAATCAATAAATAATATAAATACCTTTACATACCATTTGTATAAGCAGCTCTACCTCAGGCCTTTCCCTTGAGTTTCATGTCTATAATCCCTATATATAATCTCCAACTGGATGGTCATATTTATATTGGCACTCTTAATTTCTCATCCCCCAAAATTTGTTTCTGTCTAGTGTTTCCAGTCTCTGTAAAGAACACCTTTATTCACCTAATTGCTTAAGCCAGAACTTAAGTCATGCTTGATTACTCCCTTACCAACTTGAAATCTAATTGAACAGCAAATATTAACTTCTTTTCCAAAATGTAGTCCAAATATTTATTTTCTCTTCTTTCTACTGCCATTACCACTACATACCTTCACTATTCCAGTGATGACCTACCTGGTTTATTTACTTGGTTTACTTGGCTATGTTCAGGGAATCTTGGCTTCAATTTATATGATACTCAATTCCAAATGCTTAAACAATAAGGATAACCATTATCTCATTTAAGAAAAATCCACAGACTGAGCTGCCTCAAACTTTTCAAATTAGTAGCTCAATTATGCCATTAAAGACTAACCTTCCTTTTTTCTCTGCATTGTTTTCACAGAATTTGGGGGACAAGAGAAACCAGTGCAAACGTGAAATTCATAATGCTTGCTCTGCTGTAATAAGGTTCTTTGATCCAGGATTCTTATGTCTTCTGCCAGCATCCTTGAGAATGTGGCAGGCTCATTTGTTAGTTTGCGAGTAGGGTAAGTAAGATCCCAGGCCCCCTAATACTTTATGACCCACAGAGGAGTCCCTGTTGCTATGTATTTGTAGTTATACTCCCACACTGGAATCATTAATCTCTAAGGTCAGCAATTATGCCCTCCCTACACCTGCTAGAGAAGACTTCTCCCATGACCTGGATCTAGTCACTAATTTATCACACATGCCCAGTATTTTCAGAAAGATCAAATTCCTCAGCAGTCTGGTCAAATCTTCTCTACAATATTAGTTTATTAAGCAAAATACATCATAACTACATTCTTTTTTTTTTTTTTTTTTTTGGTACCAGGGATCGAACTGAGGTCCTTGCGCTTGCGAGGCAGGCAGTGGAACCACTGAGCTAAATCCCCAGCCCCATAACTACATTCTTGACAACACTAACAATGAGAACTCTCTGGCACACAAAACAAGCACTGATGAAATATTCAGGCACTCTAGCAGTGGTCAAATGTTCACATTGCCATATGTCATTTTGTCAAGGGAAAACAGAAAGCCAATGGCCCTGTCTGCTGCATAGTCCTCTAGTTAGTCAACATTCGCCAACAGTGCAACTAAAAGATGAACATAAAGCCAGAGCCAGATAGCTTGGGAAATGGGATACACCAATGGTAGTTGAGTCAAAATGAGAGGACATCACTGATGCCTCTTTGCCAGACATTGAGAGATACAGTTTCTCACACTACTGAGACGGACATCACACAAGCAGTCCTGTCATTATTATGCGAGAGCACTTGTGTGCAAATTGCTTAACAATTAGCACTGGGGTAATAATAGCTCTCATAGTCATTCAGGTTAAAAGTCTGACTAAAATTGTCACCCTCTCAGAATTTGCTTCACATTTTGTATCAATATTCATCAAAGAGATCGTGATCATCATAATTACAATTGTAAAAATAGTGCCACACCTTTGACCTCACTTACAAGCTACAAAGCACTTTTTGCACTAGTTTGGTATTCTCACAACAACTCTGAAATAAGTACTCTCAACTCCATTAAGTAACTTTTTAAAAAATGAAAGCTCAATCATAGAACTATCTTTATTGGGTTATATTAGTATATGCATTTGACAAAAGCCAACAAAAGTACACTTAAGATCAATGCTTTTTAATGTACATACATGTTACATCTTAAAAAAAAAATTAATCTGGCGATGTAGTTCAGTGGTAGAGCACTGACCTAGCATGTGAAAAGGCCTGAGTTCAGACCCCGGCACCACAAAGCAAAAAGTAAAGAAAAAAATGTGAGCAAATATTCGACTGTAGTTAAGTATATGTATTAAATATACATGTATACTGAAGTATATTGGGGGGAGTATTCTAATAACTGTGAATTTACTTTGAAATTCATCCAAAATTAAGATGGATTAATGAATGGATAGATCAATGGATACATGAATAGACATGTAATAAGGAAAATATAGTAAAATGTTGATAAAGCCCAGGTGATGGGATTATGACTAATCATTGTAAATCTTTCAGATTTGCCTTTTGTTTAAAAATGTTCATAATAAAATGGTTTGGATGAAAATAGAGGCTTAGAGAGATTAAATAACTGCCTTCAGGTCACACTTGGAGACTGGGCTGAGACCCAAATCTAGTTCATTTGATCCTATCACTATGCCCAACAGGATCATGTAAGAAAATCATTATTGTTTAGTGTTTAAAAGAAGGCAGTGGTACAAAAAATGGCTAAATTCTGGTTAACTAAAAGCTATATAAAACTAGGGCATGCTCTACCATAAAAGGGATGATATTTAAGTAAGGAGGCTGCACTTTCAGATCATGCACTGATTCCTCTCAGAGTATTGCCCCCTTCATAGGAGTCCCTTTGGGGTGTTTGACATTTATTGTAATTCTGCTGCCTTGCTTGGAGGATCATCACCCCTCTTAAGGGAGCACTTTCAGAATTTAAAAACACTTCTTAACATATTCTCACTGATGACAAATCTTTGTCCTTTTAAAGGATACAAATGTCAGCTGAAGCCCAGTCAGCTGAGTAAATCTGCAGTTTACAATATTGTTTCTATGCAAAACTACCCAGTACAGGCAGGGCAGCAAACAAAAAGGATTTTGTTTGTTTGTTTATATATTTTACAATGAGGTAGATCTTTAAACTGCCAAATTGTTTTTCTAGTCTGACACAAAAATCATCTGTGAAGCTGGGGATTTAGCTCAGTGGTTTCGCTGCCTGCTGTGCAAATACAAGGACCCAAGTTCATTCCCCAGTACCAAAAAAAAAAAAAAAAAATCATCTGTGAAACTTTCCCTGTGCCTTACCCATCATGCCACATGCCAACCTTGATGACAACCACATGCTTCCAACTGTCTCTTCTGATGGACTGTGGTCTCCAAGAAGCCAGGCCCCTTGGAAGCTCCTCAACACAATGCCTTTGTTTTTATTTATGAATAGTTAATAAAAGTATGACAATGAATAAAATAAATTAATGAACTTATTATGTCAACTTATTTGAAAAACTATGATTTTTGACTGTATCCTGTATATATCTGGCCTAATATTTCTACTGTAACTTAATTTTTTGGTATCAGAGGCTATACATGTATCATCTCTTATGAAAAGAATTCTTATCTTTCTACCTTTGCCTTGTTTTTTGCTTTTCTACAGTAGTTATTGCTAGCACCTGCCTTACTAACATAAGCAATGGGGCTGACTGGACCCTTTGGTCTACTGTTGTTGCTTTCAAGTTTTCTACTGAATATAATGCTAACTCTTGAGATACGTATATAATGTTGAATTTGTCCATGTCCTGTGGTTTAGATGTGGTTTTCCCCTGAGGTTTGTTGGGTGGTTTGTTGGTCCTCAGTGTGAAAGTGGCAAACCTTGAGGAAGTGGAGCCTAGTAGGCTTTCTTAGATAACTGGGAGTCTTATAGTTAGGATCTTAAATATTACTCAAAAGCTAATGTGTTAAAAGGGTGGATTTCCAATAGAGAAATGTTCTAAGGAGGAACCTTTGAGAGGGGATTGGCTCACAAGAGCTCTGACCTCATGAATGGACTAATCCATTTATGTATTCATAGCTTAATGAGTTCAGGGGAAGGACTTTGTTTTAAAAGGAATCTATCTATCTATCTATCTCTGTCTCTCTTTCTCTCTCTCCTGTCTCTCCTTTCCACTGGCTCTCCCTTCCTTCCTGGCCACTATGAGATAAGCAGCTTTGCTCCACTATGTATGCCCACCTTAATCCATGTTCTTCTACCTCACCACAGGTCCAGAAACAACAGAGCACAGTAACTAGGGACTGAAACTTCTCAAACTGTGAGTCAAAATAAGCCTTTCTTCCTTTAAATTGATTTTCTCAGGTATTTTGTCACAGTAATGGAAAGCTGACTAACATAGAAAGAATGCCCTTAGAAGGGACTGTGAGACAACAGCCTCTCTGGTTTCCTGTTTGGAGAAGTGATTATCACCTACCTTGACACAACAAAAGGTGACATGCTATTTGGACTTTAGCCTTCAAAACTGTGAACTAAACATTTTTTCTTTGTAAGTTTTGCTTGTCTCAGATATTTTATTATGTAATAAAAAACATGAATACACTACAAATAAAGTTTTCATTAATGCACTTTTTGAAGTTTTACTAATGAACAGATTTTTAATATTATTGGGTTTCTTCTTACTGTCTTTCAAGCTAGTGATGTGTAGCTACTGTGGAGCCACACATTTGCTATGCTACTGTGGAGAAGTGACCAATAACCAGACCATATATTTTAATACAATGGTGATAGTAATACCTATCATCCTATGGAAGAGTGGGGAAAATGGCCCAACAAAGCATTGACAGGGTGCTTCCATTGTCTTCTTGGAGTTTGCTCTGCTCTAGAGCAGTGAGATGGCTTTTCCCATGCATCTTGGAACATTTTCTTCCCAGCTTCCCTGCTTTAATATTCTCTTTGGATTTCCAGTTTCTGATTTAGCATTATCTTTGGGTCCTTATCTCCATCCCTGGCTCCAAGTTGGCTTTTCTTACACCTCTGGCTATAACCAGAAAGGCAAAATGGAACTTTAAAATTTAGACTGTTTTTTTTTTTAGCAATAGGCAGCTTCTCCAACTTCCTTAGGCCTAGGGCATAAACGACCATTCCCTCCTTTCCTCAGTGCAGACGAATAGACAGAATGTACAAGGTGTTGGCATCAGGAAATCTGAGCCTGGAAGTGATAGAGAAAGCCTGGAGCTGTCTATGGTTTATTTGTATTTTTTCTTCCCTCAGCTCTTTGCTGTAAAAGACCTTGCCCCCTTGGACACAGTGAGATGGTGATTTGTGGAATATGAGGCCCTTCCATCTGGACTAGCTTTAAATTAAGCCTCTTTCCTTTTCACCAAAAAACAGTCTCCTGTTGTTGTTTTGGGAGCAGGAAGCAGCAAGGACCCATGAGGCTGGTAACATGTCTACTATTCTGGCCATTCTGGGACTTCCTCTTCCTTTGTGTGTGCACACATCCTTCCTCCAAGTGTTCTTTCTAACATGGCATCTCTATGCTGTTGCTGCCACTGCTCTCATTTGACAGTAGGCTTCTTGCCAAGCCTGCCAACTGGGTTTAAACCCTTGAATTTTACAGTAAAAAAGGAAAGGAAGTGTTTACAGCAACAAGTTGGGCCCCCCAAAATAAAATTTAAATATTCATTTAGAAAATGAATAATTTCTTAAAAACAATTACAGGCAACCTGTAAAGTACAAACCCTAATTGGGAGCCATTTTCCAAGAACCAATTTAGTCCTCAGTTAGAGATGTCTGCTAATTCTACTTGAGAATGAATGGTGGTGCTTTTGCCCACTTCTGTAGAGTTCTCTTTTCCATAATCCTGATACCGAAAAATCTTTAGCAATGCAACTAGGTGCTCTTTCACTATCTTTAGGCTAGAATAAAGTAATCCATTGTGGGGTTTTTTTTTATCATCTTAGCTGCTGAGATTCTTAAATAATGTCCATACTATAGTAAAAACATTTTTTACTCATTTAGATTTTGAATAGGATCATTTTATTCTCTCCTTCCTTTACTGTTTGGGTCTTGTCATTTTCTTCTCATGCTATTTACATAAAAACAGTCATTTGGCATCTTGATTGTATTGCTGCTACAGATACCATTTTAAAAAGAAAAAACAAGTAATTTCCCCCTTTTCTTTCCTTATAGAAGGCACAAAAAGCAAGACTTTAAAGTTGGAGTTTTGAAGTCAACTGCCTTTGGGAGAGTTAATAGTTATTTTGTACTTCAAGATCTAGAGATCTAAATAGTCCCTTCTCCCAACCCAGGCCTGTGTTTGGAGATGCTGGGCACTTTGAGAGAAGACAAACAGCAGAAGGAACTTTAAATAGAGTGAGTTCCTGGGGACTTCTGCTTCAACAGTAAAGATGAAAGAAGATACCAACGCAGATGGTGTTGTATTCCCAAGTTCCCATGACAGGAAGATAAGACAACACACTCTGAGTGATAGACATCGGACACAACTATGAACATTTGCACCCCCAAAGTGGGCAGGACCTCTGGTAAGGAATGACTGCATACATATCAAGTGTCTTACTTTTAAGAATAGTACTTAGTATCTCATGGTGGAGTCTGGCATGAAAGAACAAGCCACTGCAAGAAGTTCTCTGCAATTCTCTTTAGGTACCAGACAGCTACACTGTTCCAATCACATCTGATGCCAATCAGAGAGTAACATGCACCACACTCCTCCCTACAATGCTGAAGCAAAGACCTAGTAAAATTTAATGGAGGTAGGAAAATACACAAAGTAGAACTTGACTTTGGGTGTCTTAGAAAATCTCATTCAAAGACATTTTTTGTTGATAGCTTTCATTCAAGTTGTTCTGCAGTTCTTACTTGTATAACTGAATAATCTTTTATTGTAGCCATACCATATACTATAAATTACCATGAAATCTCTTTAGGAAATACTCAAACTATAAATAATTAGAAGAGAAGCTTGTTTGAATTCTTTGCCTCTATTTCCTCAGAATTCCTAAGGCATTCAGTTTATGAGGCTTTCACCTGTAATATATAGTACAAACAGTTGATCTGATGGACAAAATTTTATTCAGCTTTGAGGTTTACTTTCTCTGCTGATAGACCACAATATATTTCCAATCTTATAATTATTTTCCACTTATCCTAGTGTCTTTCAGAATTCAACCCTACTACTTTTACTCTAGCTTCAGGGTTTGTATCTGAATTAAGACATGCATAATTTCCTGAACACTAGAGTAGCTCTCCTCAAGAGAAAATACAGGACAAAACTTTATTCTTTTTAGATTCAGTCCTTGTTCTATAAGCTTATTGGTTCGGATGGAGGTTTTATGTTTGGCAATATCCAAAGCAGGCAAGTTTCTATAATTCATGATCAAAGTATGGGTAAGTAGACAGGTTTAACTATACAAGTATGTGCCAATAATGTACTCACTGCGCGAGGTTTGTAAGTCATCTTAACAGACTTTCTGATACCTCATTGCAGAACAACTAACTTGGCAAAGACTTGGTGAATTCAGTAAAGCCATCACTACTGGGGCGGTAGTCTTGAGCTCTGCAGGTTTAGAAACCAAATTATCTGAGCATCCAGAGTAGCTTCTTCTCTCTGGGAAGATTCACATTATCTGAATCTTCAGTTACTGACACATAATAACAAAAATGAAAATGTGTTCATTTACAGTGAAATACGCAGCAAACAAGCAGATCCAATCCCCTTGTTTGTTCACTTGCCTTTCTATAGACAAATCTATAAAGAAAGTCAAATTATCAGAAAGAGGCTTCGTTGATGTGGTGAAAGTCAAGGAAGAGGAGCAAACTGATGACTAAGGCATCTGCCGTTAAGCCATCCACCTCTTCTGGTGAGTGCTCCTGTCGCTGGCCTGGGAACCCTGGTCTAGTCTTCAGAATTGTGCTGCAAACACTCACTGGTGTTTCTCTAAGTCACACTCTTTTCTCTCTCCTAACAGCTGACCAACTTTTTTCCCTAATTCCTATTTTTATATATGGTATAAACAAGGCATTTTTACATTAGAAAGTGAAATAAATTTTAGTTCAGGTACATAATTGAAAGCATTGTGAAAATGTAACAACATTTTCTTTTTTAAAAAGCACCAACCCACAACATATTCAAGTTAACATATTCAAATAACACAGAATCCCAGTACCAGGCTGGAATCTGGAAAGAATCCATATATAGATTGTGTTTAAAACTATAGGAAGAGATGTAGATAGAGACTAGGCTGGAGCTCATCAGTGGGTTGGGAAGGAAGAGTCACTGAGATCAAAGGAGAGAAGGGTGTGTTTCCAGAAGAAGCACGTACAACTATGTACATTCACAGTACTCAATAGTGTGATAAATGACTGTACTGTTTTAGGTTCTTATCATAACATGCTGTGCTTTTCATCCTTTAGAACATAATCTTACTTATATAAAAGGGTTTACTGTAAAACAGTGTGCTGCTATGCCAGTGATAGCCTCATGTACCTCCTGTTTAACAGCATATTTGGATAATACCAAGGGGCCATCACAGATGATTGACGTATACCTTTTCAGTTTGCACTTAGAAGTTGGCACTGTGTGTGGTACTTTGCGATACACATGGATGAAATTGCCTAATAACATATTTCTCAGATCATATTTCCATCACATGTCACATGACTGTATTGAAATTTAAATTTAAAAAATTTGGCCTATATGGAGTCTACTAGCTAATTAGAATTTTTTTCCCAGACCACTATTTGTTCAATATTAGTTTTGAAAATCTTTCTAAAACAAATCACATCCTTTGATGTCTTGTTAATGCTTGAGATTTTTTTAAATTATATGGAAAAATGCGTAAATACTTTTCAGTTTTGCTTTGGTTGAGTTCTATTATGTTTGAACATTATTATAGTTTTTTCCCTTGCATTGTTTTTCTTTGAATAATTTTAATTTTTGTACATGTGTGTGTTTAGTGAATGATAATAAAGTTATACATTTTTATTAAAAAAAAAAAAAAGAATCCCAGTACCAGAATGCAGCCAGAAATCCTGTGACCTACTAGAACCTACATGACACAGAATTGTATGCTATGATTTTGGTAATTGCCTGTCCCTTATGTTGCCATACCAGGTCCTCTGACCTTACCCTGGCCTCCAGGAATCTTTGACTTTTGGCATACCCATTGTCACGTTAGACAAAATTTCTTCTAATCCCTGCTTCCCATGTGCACAACCAATCTTTTTGTTGTCCAGCTTCCCTGTGTCCCTGCTTATTGGGAAATATCCATTTAGCTTCTGACCTTTCTCCATTTCCTTTGACCAAACATCTCCTTGCTGAATCTTTTGTTTCCTGACCTTCATTTCCACATCACCTGCCCTCTGGATGCCAGCACTTTTATTCTGCTTTATCCACTTTGATATAGAATTTCACCTCAAACTATTAATGACAGTATTTTTTGAGCATACTGTATCTTACTATTACTGAAGTAATAAAATTTATACTCAACCACACAATACAATGGCAATGTATAAAGGAATAATGTTTTGCTTATTTCAAAGCCTTAGCAATTTTTACTACAAATTTTTATAGGCTCAACACTTGTAATAAATGATAAAAATAATAACAAAATTAAAGGCATGATTTTTAAAAATACTGTGAAGTCCAGACTATTGGTAGTCCCTTTATCTCTCCTGAAATTATCCAATTTGAGTGCACCATTGTTTTCTTTTGGGACTCTGTTACAAGCATTATCTTTATTGTCATACCAACTTTGTCTTCATCAGGTCCCTTCTAAAGTAATGAAACTAGGAATCCATTATTAGACTATGTTGAAATTGTGAGTGCTCTAATAATGAGGTTAACAGCTCATTTTCTAAAGTGCAGGGATTTAGAGAGAAGTTCCAATTTCCAAAAGACAATCAATCAACTTCTTCATCCAAACTATAATTAAACTTTGAATAATTCTCCTCTTTGACATATATAATCATACCCTTCTAACAGAAAAGTCAGATTAAATATGTTAGATCTAATATTCTAACAAGAAGTGAAGAAGAGTTCTAAATTAAGACTTGAACCATTGAATCCAGATTTTGTTTTTCTTATCAGTACTTTGCCTCACTACTTCTAATAGTAATAACAACAATAATAGCTAATAACTATTGAATGCTTAGTTGATGTTGTGTCTAGTTCAGATATTTTACATGTATCACCTCATTAAACATGCCCTAAAATTTGTGATTGTAAAGACTGGTATATCCTGAGTCTACAGTGAAGAAAAAAGGTATGGAAGATTAACTAACTTGTCCAAAGTAGTACTCTTCAGGCTGCTACCTTCATGGGTTTTAGACTATATTAAACAGGGATTCCTGCCCATAAAGATCATATACACTAATGCATTATTTATTTATTTATTTTTTACACTAATACTTTAGAAGCCTTTTTTATTACCATTTTCATATCGCCAACTGACTGCGGTGATATAATCACTGAATTTTGCAATTTTTCAACATGAAAGTTTGTTCTAAATCATAAATTTGTTATTTGAGAACTTCAGAAAAAGATACTCAACATTACTGAACATTTCTTCCAAGAAATATATCCCCATGTGTTCGTGTGTTGAAGTTGTTGCTGTTGCAGTGGGAAAATTTTTGAACTTAAGCCTCATGCTCTTCAACATCATACCAAAGTTAAACTGATGGAAATATTGGTATTATGTTAAGTGATGTGAAAAATAATCTTGCTTAAAAGTAATTTGGACCATCAATATATAAATTAGCTTAACAACAGCAGCCGGTAAATCTTTTTATCATTTAGTATGTTTGAAGGGTATTTTTAAAAGACTATATTGAGGGGTTTAATTTCTAAAAAGTTGACCTGTGAAGTCATATCTATTAAACTTTTTCTGTCATGTCGCAGTCAGAGTCCCAAGGAGCACTCCTTTGTATCTGTAGAAATATACTTGTTTTTCTGTCTCATGTCAGGCAAATTATGAGGCGAAAATTGCAGCTTGAAAGCAAGATCATTGCCAATACCTCAGCATCTTGGTGGTGACATAAAAATGATATAATCAGAACTTATGTGGATGTCACTTAAACAAAATTCCTAGCAAAGAATTTTTTTTTTTTGGACAAGGTCTCGCTCTGTAATTCAGCCTGGCCTTGAACTCACTATGTAGCCCAGGCTGGCCTCAAACTCACAGTGATCCTCCTGCTTCAGCCTCCCGAGTGCTGGGATTACAGGCATGTGCCATCAAGCTCAGCTTGCAAAGAATTCTTGTCACTTAAAAAATCTAAAAAGAAATTAAGTCTATATTCTAAGTTACTAGTTATGGTTTTAAATCTCTGCTATGTCATTGGGTTATTTACTAATAGCAACAATTTTTTTATTCCAACATTTTGATTATGGTGTAATCTCAATATACTATTTCATGCAATGCATTTATCTTGGCTATAAATGCAAAGAAATAATGTGCCCAAAGAAAACCATTTAAGGAGGCTCTTAACACTTTTTGTTTTAGAAAATGAGGTCAATAAAAATGAAATAATTGGCAAATTCATTAATAGGACAATGTTTTTCTCACATTTGTAACTAAAATAGTTTATTATTTCACTCATCTACAAAATCTAGTTTTTGGAGCATTTTGTGAAACTGAAATATTATTAGTGTTCAAAACTCTAAACCTGCATCAATATGCATCTGTGGACTTCTCAATATTTTACATAATATATGCTGACTGCAGTTAAAGTGTATAGCTTCATTAGAACTAATAAATAATTATTCTTCTCAATTTTCAACAAGCAAGTTCCCTAAATGACAGTATGTTTATTCTTCTCTGGTATTCAACATTAGTCTCTAGGCCATCTTTACCTGAACTATAATGAGCTCTCATTCAGAGATTCTAAGTAAACGAACTCATTTATCCGTATGATGCTTTTGTGTGAAGAAAGTGTTCTATTTCATCCATATTTTACCAATGCTAACACTACAACCAGGGCTTCTGGCTTCCCCAAGGTTATCAGGTAAATCTAGGGATCCAAAATTCTCAATATCCATTCCCAATTAATTTATAATCTTAACAATAATATCAAGACTGTGTTAGTATTAGATGACTCGGAGTTGCTGAGCCAATCATGTGTTCTTTACTGTATACTATTGAAAAAATGTGAACTGGGACTGTGTGATTACTTGGTAAATCTTCTTTGAACGTGTGATTAATTAGTTAATCTCTTAATCACTAATCTCTTCTCTGTTCTCTTGTTTTGTACCTGGGAGACCTTTCACATTCATATCCAAGAGAGGTGGATAAACAGCAGGTATTTAGTCCATTTTTGCAGTGAAAGAATGGATGCTTTGCACAACTTAATGAAATGCATCCACAGAAAGCATCCATGAAGCCACAAGTGAATTCAACATGAGGTTGAACTCTATGGTTGAAAGAAAGGGAAACGGAGCCTGCAGAGGGCTTTAACAGTTTACATAAAATATTTTATTTCTTTCAAAAAGTTATAGATCAGAAACAGTGCTGCAGATCTGCTAAATTTGACTGACAGGGCTTTCTTAGTGTTTGTGTGTTTTCTGATACTTGAAATATTTCATGATTTTAATTTTTAGCAAAACAATGTTTCTAAATTTGAGTATTGAGAAAACAACTTTTAAAGAAAAAAATCACAAAGCATCCAAATATATCTGCAGTGCTAGTTTGAGAAAAACTGAAATAGAATACTTACTGGAAGAAGAAAATTAAAAACAGGATTTTTTACTCTTCTGTATGTTTTGATGATTTTCTCCTTTGTTTGGAGTTTAGAACAACATCAAATGTATCACATTTAATATCTATGCTTTGGGGTCTCAATTTCTACCTTATTTACACTTATTCCATTCTTGAGTAATCCTTAGGCCTTCGGGTCCTTTTGTGGGATCATAATTAACCTGAATTTGTTCAATATCCTTTAAAAATTATAAATATAACAATGAATAGAATATGAAGGAACAATGAGCTTTTTTTTCTAGTCAGGAAGATAAATATTTCCAAAAAAGAGAAGAAAGGGGAAGAATAGCTGTATCAGGAGGGAGAGGAGTTGGAGAAGAGCACTGAAGAAGGAAAATTAAAGAGAAAGAGAGGAAAGAAAATGGAGGAGAAAGGGACAATAAAAGGAAAGGAGAGGAGAGGAGAGGAGAGCACGGGGAAACAAAGGAAAGAAAAGGAATCCATTTAGGTATTTTCAGAAGCCATGGTATTTCATTGTAGAAAACAGTGACAAACAATTTCCACTGTCTTTGTATGTGTATAATTGTATAAAGGACTATTCTATATGTAATTGCATATAGTCTTTAAAACAAATTTTAAAATTTGCCCACTCACATAATTTTAGAACTAGAATATGACAAATACAATTAGAATTTATTATTCTTTCTTATCTTAGATAAGCATATAACTACAATAGCTATTTCCTTAATTCTAACAGAATTAAGAAGTTGGATGAAAGGACTGACTCCTAAAAATACAAAGCTGATAAAAGTTAATATTTCAGGCCTCTTCATTTATATAAGTTTCTTCCAAAACTTAGAGGCTTTGAAATTGTGCTTATATATCTGTATTTATAAAAGATTTTTAAAAGTAAGAGTATTTTGGAATTTATTTTTCTTTATAAGGGACCACAAAATTTGCATAAGCAGCAGGACCTATAAAACTTGGACCTGCCCTGTAACAGGTTATCCGAGGAGACTGTCAGACCTGTATTCACATCTTTAAAGAAGAAAATTGTGCAAAAGAATCCTGATGTCCTACCTCATTATAAGGAGTGGTGAGAAAATTATATGAATTGTTAAAAACTCTTCCAGCCCCTTAATGTTAACATTATTTTTTCAAAGTCTTACAATCACAAATCATATTTGTTACGAGGCAGCTGTTTAACATACAGACTTATGCTACTTAAATTTAATGCTCTATCTCCCACATTTTAAAAATAGATATAGATGTCCAAGACAGGTTCAAGTGTTTATTCCTTTTCTATAATAAATTAATCAACTTTTATCTTTGACATTACACTATAAAAACCCAACTAACAAAAGTGTCTAATCCATAAGGCTGCATTATATACATGAAAAAAAAATACACCGTTGCATTATATACTTGAAAATATAACTCCAGGTCTATTATAATCTGAGATCACTATGCACAATGAATGAGTAATGATGAAAGATGTGAAGGTTGACTACTTTCATTTACTTGAATTCCAAAAATGGTTTTATAAGCAAGTGAGCTTAATATACCACAATAGCCCTCATTGTTTCAACTTGAGGGTTCGAATAAGTCACATAACTCTGGTTGGCTCTATATTCAAGCTGAAGCAAGTAGCCTAGAGAAGTTAATTTCCAGACCAGGGCAGGCCTAGTGCCAATACCTTTTTTTTTTTTCTGATCCTGAGGCAGGCAGCAGTAATCAATCTTCAGATACTTTGATGCATGAAGTATAACCCAATCAATAAACCAGGTGTAGACTGAGAACACATAATGGTTAGGACATAACAAGGAAGTAGGAGAACCACCTTGTCACCACTCCCACCCACCCAAATCTGTCACTGTGGCTCCTTATATTGACACTCTTCTTCACATGACTTCATTTTCACAAGTGTTCTCCTTTAAGAAAAATAAGCCATTTATGCAGCTTATGACTAAAACCACTCTCCTTTTCTAGTAACTCTTTGTGGTTGATGATGACTGAGAATCCTGTCTGTAGCCTTGGCTCAACCCATGACCTCACATGGTTGGTGCAAATGTCTCCACTCACTCCCCTAGGGCCTGGTGCTCCAGGATGACTCTTCTTGCTTTCTCTGGCTAGCACTGCTTCAAGACATCTGTCTAAACATGGATTCTCTTGGCCCACATTCCCTCATGGCTCATGTTCAGCCCCTCTCATCAGTCTGAGGCTTTGGTCTTGACAAACACCAGGCAAACTACTCATGGCATTACCTGTATTCTGAATAGTTTTTAACCATGGAAAATTAGAAGTTTCATAATGAGTGGTGTTTTAGTCTCCTTCAGGGAGGCTTCTCTTTCATCACTTTTCTCAAAACATCAGGTGAAGAAGACCCAGGGGCAAGGGGGATAGGTTACTTTGAAGGGGAGAACTAATTAAATATTAATGATGGATGCACATCTTTTAGCTTTTAAAAAATGGTTATGGCAAGAACCTGAAACTACAAAATAGTGAGTGGAGACCCATCTTTTCTCAGTCCTCTTGAAGTTTTCCTCAGCACAGAGCCACCGCTTCAGCACTGCCAGGCTAGCAGGGGACACGTTTTGAAATACCATAAATTTTTCTTCACGCCTAACACCAAGAATTTTGAGAAATATACATTTTTCCCATTTGAATGGATTGAGGCCTTATGTACAGAACAGTGGTCCCTAACTAAGCCAAGTAGCTAATTAACCAGCTCAAACCAGGTGGTGAATGGCCAGAGGCCACTGTCTTTCCTTTTCATTCTACCTTCTCCCATGCTAACAATTTCAAGTCTGGAAATGCCGTCAGAGTGTCAGAAACTCAAGTGAAGACGGTGGGTGAAAAAAAGAAAAGATTACCTCCCAGATAAACTCCCATTTCAAAAGGCTTGATGATTTATTCTCCTCCTCTAATCATCAGAATATTTATTTTGATGTATACTTATTGTATCCCATTCTAAGGGAAGCTTAGCACTGATTACTAAAATTAAATAACTTTCTAAAAATGACGTGTACATATTCTTTCCCTATTCAACTCTGTGATATCGTCATTATTGATTTCCTTTTTTTTTCAACCAAGTAACAAAACAGAGATTTGAGGAAGGTGTGCAGCCTAATCTGTATCTCAGAACTAAAACATGTCCTACATGAGATTTGAAGCCAAGCCTCTCCTTCTACTATATTTCTTTAAACCCTCACAGGTAAGTAAAAGAAAAAAAACATTCAAAATTCATTTGGCTCCACAGGAACTAACTCTACCAAGCAGGTGTGCTCATGGTGCTGCGTGAGCACTGATGGGGAGCAGTGCTCTGTTCAATACTTCTGACCTTCGCCTGACCCATGGTGACGAAGGGCATGCGGGAGACCCCAGCATAAGAATCAGAAGAATTCTTTTCCTTTTCCTTCTTAAAATTTCCATAAATTTAATGAACTTTTTTTCCAAGGGAAATGCATGTGCTGCATAGTTAATAAGTCCTTGCATATTCAAAAGTCTGTTTTTGCTAATATAAGTTAAATCAAATATCTGATTTGTAAAAAAAGATAAGTTGATGAAATTTTAATAGCAAACACTGAAGATTCTCTTTTATTGTTGTCAAATATGATACCACAATTTAGGAGGTTATAGATTATTTTAGATAAAAATATGTCCTTTTTAAAGTAAAGACATTGATCTATGATCTATTCCTGAACTGAAAAGAATATATACATGTGGAAAAATATTTCCACTATGTGGCAGTATCCATAAATAATGTGTTTAACTTGCTTTTGTGAAGTCATTAAATTATAATTCAAAGAAATAATATTAGAATGATGTAGACAAGTGAAGTCAAAAATATCTAAAGGAACAAACATCAGATTGACCTCAGGTTCCATATTCATATTAAATACTCTGAGGTCTTGGGACAACTTCTATGAACTTCTAAAAAACAGCATTGTTTTCTTATTTTATAATAGCACACAATTCCCAAAGCAGCCATACCTGCCCAGGCTGTATATTACTAGTTGTGCATAATCATCGATGGACTGAATATTACCTCTGTTGCCTGGCTACTGTGAGAAGTAAAAGGGTCATCAAATAGGACACTCGTCGGGACAGGAAAGCCAAACAGAAGCTCAATCTGAGCAGCACTGACGCTGTCAACACTGTCACATTTGCACAGGCCATGGGGAAGGCAAAAGCATTTCCTTTGAAACTTTAGAATATGTAGGTGATCAACATTTGGTTATTTTGCCAGGAAAAAAATCCCCATAAATTTAAAAAATGTCTTTAAAAAGAATAAAAAACTGAATTATACTGATGAACGTTTTTGGTCCTAAAAAATTTGAAGAAAAGAAGTCATGCAAGTAAATCAGCAAAAAGTAATTTAACTCTTGTAGTTGGTTTTATTGTTATAAAACTAACTCTGGAAGGTTTTCTTACCACTTTGTTTTTGTTTAGATAAGTGAATGAAAATAGCCAGTATAAATGTTACTAAGGACAGTTAAGGTTGGGACTTGTAGGCTAAGCACAGAACTGAAGAAAAAAAAAAAAATAGCAGTGTTTCTTTGAAAGGGGAAGCACAATAAACTCCTATCATTGAAAAAGATAGTATCTAGTTCCAGAATTCTTCTTTCCTATGCAGTTACCACCAGGAAATGATTCTTTGCTCCTTCTCCATTCCATATCTTCCTGTGATACTCTTTGGCTGGCAATTTTTATCTTCACTTTGGGACTTGCAAAATAAAGGAGCCTATGTCTGTCTGGAGGAGAAATTAAAATGGCAACAAAATGCAGTCACTGTAATTGGTTAATTGTCAGTCAATGCCAAGCCAAGCAGTGCTTATGTCCCAAATGTGTGGCTTCCTCAAAGAGCCATGACACAGCTAACTGGTTTCACCAAGTTTTTCAGTCAGTTGATTCAGCTGCAGCAATTTAGACATGGTCTTTCCCCACTGCCGGGACCAGACTGTGCTCTTTTCTAAATGGCTGAAATGACTGGCAGCAACGCCCAGCATTCAGATCACTCCTCTAGTGTAGAAACAGCCTGGGATCACAGGCTTAAATTATGGGTTGAATTGATTCAGTGTTTCTTGTTTCCAAAGTGGAAAAACTGAATAGACTGGGTTTGTTGTTTCGTTATTTTAGTCACAGCAGAATTTTTAACTACTAAGTTGATTTCACAACTTTTTGAACATGTTTATACTTTAGAAGCATTTATATGAAGACCGCCTTTCTTATTTTTTACTTTTGGCAGTGCTAGGGATCGACCCCAGGGTCTCATGCATGCTAGGAAAGTGTCCTACCATTGAGCTTCACCCTCAGTCCAGATTTTTTCTTAGTAAAAGATTTCCCCCCTGACTATTGACAATGAACAGCTGAGACTCTCTTCCATCTCTCCAGGGAAGTATGTCATTTCTACTCCACCAGCATGTTAGCCATGTTTCTTCTGAAAGTTTCTGCTCAAATGTCCCAGGCCTAGGACTGATCTCCAATCAGACTTCAATTAAAACACTGTCTAGCTGAGCCCATTCACTCACTGTACAGAAGTACACAGGTGTATGGTTTGCTCTGAGGTCTTCAGCCCAGCAATCTATACCACACATGATGGGGACCAATCTTTCTGCTTCCTCTTTCCCCCATTTATCTTTTTCCCTAGTCCCAACCTCCAACAGGGAAGCTCAAATTGCTCTGCCTCTCTCACTGGCTGTGTGAGTGAGCCTGACTGTGGCAATATTTCATCTACCCAGTGAATCCCTTGCCAATTTGACCATATATTCTAAATCTGCCATGTCTTACCTTTGACCCATGGGCTGCTTGCTCTTTTTTTGTTTATTGTTGTAATTAAAAAATACAAAAAAAGAAAGTTTTGTTGCTTATAGGCATTAACTATATTATGTATTTTATATTCAGCCAAAGACAATTCCTGATCCACCTTTGGCTGCTCCTTGTCCTTCACGTTGGATATCCAACCCCACTTCATCACTTCCCTTCATTTTCACAGCAACCATTCTCATCCATCATTTTCCCTCTGCACTACTTCTGTAGCCACCTACTGGTTTCCACCCTTCACTCCTGTCTTCCTCCCACAGCCAGAGTGAGGTTAGAGCATGTGGTAAATCACAGCCCATTTTCTGACTCCACTCTCACTCCAAGGACACCTGACTTCTCACGTTTCTGGCCTTAGCTGAAATCCCACCACTCTGTCCAGGTAGTTCTTCCTATCATTCTCTCTCATTGCTCCTTCTTTCTTTCTCACTTGTTTTGCTTGAAGTTTATTATCTACCTCCCTCAATAGACTGTGAGCCCCACAAAGCAGAGGGCATACTTATGTATACACCAATGGGTCCTACAAGCCTAGCACATCAACTGATGTCTACTAAGCACTCAATAAATTCTTGTTGGATAGATGAGGAAGAGCAACTTGAATTGGATGTTAGTGGTAAAAAAAAAAAAAAAACAGCAGAGAGTAAGGTGTGTAATTCCTGTTGGTAAATGGGGTTAGATGAAGATGAAATATAAAAGAGCAGTGGGAAAGAACTGGGTATGCATAAAAGCAGCAGTGTGAGATAGTCTGAGGAAAGCAGGCCCAGTGTGGTGGATTCTGGGATGCCCGTCCTCTGGTCTGGTACTGCATGACTTTCTTCCATGCTGACCTCTCCTTGGCTCTCATACAGAGTGACAAGTCCCAGAGAAATGCCATAATCAGTTTTCAAAAGTATGTGTCACTACTGCATAATATTATGCACCTTGAGAACTTTCGCATGGAGAGGGTGATATTTTATACATTCAAAAGTGGTGTTGCTGACACCTCTCATAGGACTGTTCCATAGCAAATAAGGCATTCTGAAAAGAATCTGAAAGAAACAATGGGAAAACTCTTCAGAATGTAAAAATGCACCCTAATCAGGAAATAACATGAAAAGAATAGCTCCTGGCAGTGGTGGTGACACTGAACCCCAGCATTTACTAGAAACACAGACCTGGGGGTAAAAACTAGCTTTTGAGATGTCACTGAGAACCCATTTAATGCTTTACCTCTATAACTATCATAGAATTAACACCCAGAGGAACAGAATACCCAACCTATTTAAAGTCTCCAGGGAGGGATAAATTGTAGTGTTTATGGTAAATCTGATCATTGTCACATGATCTCCAACCTTATTTCAACACATTAATCCTATAGTTAAAAAGGCCAGGTGGATGGGATACAGTCTTGTGTTCACCAATGATTCAGATCACAACCAAGTTGTGACTGATTTGATTAAACATTCTTTCACACCCAAGATACAAGTATGGAAGTTCATTGGGAAAGCAAAACGAGGGTGGTGGTATTAGGTTGAGCTTCTTAGGCCAAAGGAAAGTCTCTGACCCAGGAAAAGAAAAGCTAACAATAAACTGGAGAGAAATTATCTTGGCCTTTATCCCTTTGGAATGAAAGGGCAGGCATGGAAAGGTAATGATGGCATAGTGCCTAAAATGTGTAATAAGCTCCTGAGGAGAATAGTAATTGGAATTCTAAGCACAGCATTGTATGAATTGCTCACCTGTAGGAAATTGTCAGCACTTCCAGAAAACATTAAATTCTTTACCTTTTGTTAGCTAGTTGATTAATGGTTCACCATTCCACTCTAGTGTGTTATGACAAGGGTGTGCCCATGTGCAGTGTACCATACATTTCACACTCTACAGATCTGCAAAGTTTGATCCAGATAGTTATGTGAAGAGACACTGAAAATCTGCCAGTCATTAAGGATTAGATTTCAAGGGCTGAGAAGTTGGATGCTATAGTCTTTCATAACCATGATTTGGTTTAAATAGGGGTGCTAAGAAGTTAAAAGGAAGTACATGGAATATCATGAGAGCAGGGAATGAGATGTTACTGGGCAAAATCAGTCACATCTCTGTTCCTGAAGTTTGACTTCAATATCAGGGACCAGAACCAGGGCTATCAGACTATTCCCCCAAGACAACTGCTTTCTAAAATGCTCAGTCTCCATACTTGATGTCAGCTGGGTGAGGAATGATTCCTCCTTACTATGGTTTGGATCCTGAGTGCCTCATAAAGGTCCATATGCTAAATCTCGGTCCTCAGAATAGGGCCACTGGGAGGCGATGGGAGGTGGTGGGACCTTTAAGAGTGGGGCCTAGTGGTTTTCGGTCAATAGGGATGTGACTGTGGTACCCTGGCCTCTTCTTTCTCTTTCTCTTTTGCTACCTGCCCATGAGGTGAGCAGTTTTGCTTCTCCATGTATCTTTACCATAAAATGCTGCCTGACCACATCCCAAAAGCAATGGGACTAATTGATTATGCCATCCTCTGGGAGCTGAAGAGGCAAAGAACGGATTATCCCCAAGAACCATATTACATACCCTGAGGCTGGCACATTACAGTGGATTAAGGTGCCTGAATCTATTAATCCTTTACTTAATTACCTAACAAATATTGCTGGCAGAAGTCTTCATGTCTCTGTCTATACAGCCAGCAATTATGGCTGTACTTGCAGCATCCTAAGTTTCTCTTATTCCTACTCAGAACTCCATGTGAAGTGTATATAGAGAAAGATCATATCTTCTTTTATCATCCTGCTGAGATGGGTCCATGTGCTTCTTGAAATTTTATGGTAAAAAAAAATACTCCATGTAAAACTGAGGGAAAGCTGCACAGAATATACAGTAGTTTCTAGACCTACTTGATAATAAATTTCTTGGGAAGTGTTAAAGATGAAGATCCCTGGATTTGGCCATAAAATTTAATCAAATAGGTCTAAGATGAAGTTATATAGAGTGGTTGTTACAACCTCTCCCATAAATAATCTGACTACTAGGTGGAGTTAGGGTACACTAATTTTAAGTATCATTATATTTCTACACCAGCAATACTTATGGCCTTCTCTTTTATATGTTTAGCTTTTAAAATCTTTCTATTTTGAGATAAACACAGATGAATTTGCAGTTGTAAGAAATAAGGCAAAGAAATCCCAGTGCCCTTTACACAGTTTTCCTCAATAATAACACCTTGTTAAACCATAGGACAGTATCTCAACTAGAACATTAACATTCACATACTTTACCTGTCTTGTTCAAATTTTTCCTGCTGTATTTACACTCACTTGTGTTGTGTGTGTGTATGTATAATTAGTTCTATGTAGTTTTATCTCCATGCAGGTTTGTGTATGCATCACCACAGTTAAGGTACAGAGCAGTTCTATCACTACAAGGATCCCTTGTGCTGCCCTTTTATTGCCACACCTACCTTGTTTCTCTTCTTATCTTGACAGTTGCTAATCTGCTTTCCATTTCTACAATGCTGTTATTCTACAACATTCTACAATGTTGTTATTTCTATAATTTATAAATTCTAAATAAATTTTAGAATCAAGCATAGGTTAGTCCAATAGATATATCCATTATCTTGATCCCCAGATTCTCTGAATAATTTACCCTGTATAGCAAAAGATACTTTACAGATATAATTAAGGATCTTAAATGGAAGAAAGTATCTGAGATTATCTGGATGGGTTAAATATAACCACTAGTGTCCTGGTAAGAAGGGAGCAAGAAGGCCAAAGATGCAAAAGGTACGGTGATGGAAGCAGCCTTTGGAAGGATACTAGGAAGATACCATAAACCAAGGAATGTTGGCATCCTCTGGAAGCTGAAAAGGCAAAGAATGGATTGGATGTAAACTTTTAGGATACTGGCTTTTTCCCCTCAGCATGATTTCTTTGAGATTCATCCAAGCTGTATGAATCAATAGACCATTTCTTGCTATTGTTAAATAATATTTTATGATATGGATGTACCACAGTATACTTAACCATTTCTCTAAAGAGAAACATCTGGGTTGCTCTTGATTTTATACTATGAAGACTAAAGCTGCCTTACACATTCATATACAGGTTTTGGTGTGAATATAAATTTCCATTTTTCTGGGACAAATGCCAAGAAACACAATTACTAGGTCTTATAGTAATTGAATATTTCATTTTATATGAATCTGCCAAACTATTTTCCAGAGTGATTGCATAGTCCTTCCAAAAACAGATGAGCAATTCAGTTAAATTTTTTTCATTTGATTTTATCACTAGTATTTTGTTAGATGTTCTGATGGGAGTGCAGTGGTACATTTTTTAAGTTTTAATTTTCACTTCTTTAATAGCTAATGATGCTAAGTGTCTTTTCCTATGTGTATTTGCCAGTAAATCCTCTTCAGTGAAATGTTTGTTTATGTTTTTTGCCTATTCTGTAATTGCATTTCTGGATTTTTACTTTGAAGTTTTGAGAGTATTTATATTATCTAGATACTATTCAGTTTTTCAAATGTGTAGTTTGCAAATTTTTTCTCGGTGGGTAGTTTGTATTTTCATCCTGGTAGCAGGGTCTTTTGTAGAACAAAATTTTGTTGTTTTGTGAAGTCCACCATAGTAATTTCCTTTTATGGATCATATTTGGGGTAGCAAGTCTGAGAAATATTTGCCTAGTTTTAGAACCTAAAGATTTTCTCCTTTTTCCTAATAGTTTTATAATTTTACATTTTATTTTTATGTCTGTGACCCAGAGTTGTTGTGTTTTTTTTTTTTTAATGAGATGTGAGATTTAGGTTGAGGTTCCATTTTTTACCTGTAGATTCCAGTTGCTCCAGTATCATTTGTTGAAAAAGCTATCCACCATCTAACTTTTTCATTTCTTCTCAAAAATAAAAAGTATATGTTTGTTTAGATCTGGTTTTGGGTTCTCTTTTCTGTTGCATTGGTGTATATGTCTGTCCTTCTGCAATACCACATTGTCCTTGCTTCTTGTAGCTCTTATTAAGCCTTAATACAGAATGATTCCTCTCTATTTTTCTTTGTCAGGATTATTTTAGCTGTTTTAGGGTTCACATCTTTCCATGCATACTTGTCTATGTCTTCAAGAACTTTTTTCATGTTTTGAAAGGATCTATATACAGATCAACAGGAAGAACAAGCATCTTTTCTATACTAAAGTTTCCAATCCATGAACACAATGTGTCTCCACCTTATTTTAGTTTTTCAAAATTTCTTTTATCAGCATTTGTTAACTTTCAGCACACACATCCTGTACCTGTTTTGCTTAATTTTTACCAAAGTATTTAATTTTGGGGAGGATTCTCTACATAGACAATCTTACCAACTGTAAATAGGAGCATCCAGGATATTTTGAACCAGTGAGAGAATCCTAAAAGAAAACACAGAAGAGTTTGAACTGAAGAGTGCTGCAACATCACAGTTCAGGAAGACAAATGTTTGCTCCGTGAAGTAGAGCAATCAGTAACATTCAAAGACACAGAAAAAACTGTCAGTTCACAACTCCTTCTGTGCAGTTTTCCGCTGTGACAAGTTGGTAACTACATCATAAGGTAAAGAGATGTGGATGGGCTTTGATACTCATAAGTAAACTTGGCACTATCAAGCTTGACTTAGATGCTGTCCTCTATTTTATAGGGAGAAAGTACAAGCCACGTGAAAATTAGCCTTCACTCTACATGAGTTTATGATTTCTCCACATTAAGGGCATCCTTTGCTATCTGAGGTGGCTCAGGGTATCAGCAGCTAACGGGACTGATTCAGTCTTTTGAACTCTAGGGGTGACAACAGAGACAAGCAAGTCACCAGAGTCAATGGCCATGCCAGAAGCAGAGACAAAGCTCCTGACATTTACTCTGCCACTCTGACTACCAGACCACATTTCCTCCTTTGAATTTCCACTCTGTCCTCACAGAATTACATCAGTGCTTCTCTGTGTTCATCACACATGGCATGAATTAAAAGCTGAGTATAAAATGTTGTGCCTGAGAAGGCCATGACCAAACAGTTATTGAGTGGGATTGAAAAGTAATTTGAAGAATATTGAATATAGGTTCCTGTGCTTCAGAGCTGTATCCCAGATCTCAAGAACAGGACACCTTGAGTCCCTGGGAGGGCACTGGAGCAAAAACTAGAACATTTTTTTTCTTAATAGTATATGTTAGCAATACATAGTAATTATATTCGTCTTGGGGAATTGGTACATATACATATGGCATTTTAATCACTTTCTCTTTCTCTCTGTCTCTGTCTCTCTTTGTCTCTCTGTCTCTGACTGTCTCTGTCTGTCTCTCTCTCTTCTCTCTCTCTCTCTCCCTCCCTCTCTCTATTGTCTTCTGCTCTGGAATTCTGAAATTCATGTGATAATACTCATAGCCTTGGAAATGTGTACATTATAGGCCCATCCACTAAAGAAAACTGAATCTAGTCTCTGCCCATGACTCCCAGGGAAAGATTCAGACTGGCTTTGAGTGAGTGATTGGGGTCCGCCCTGGGACCACACCTGAGACCAGGAGATCAGAAGAGCAGAATATATTGTACCAAAAGTCTCTGAAGAATTAATTGGTAAAGGGTAAGCTGGGAAAAAATTCAATAAGGTCTGTAGAGATGAAATATTTTAATATTAATACTTCTTTCCATTATAAATTTGGAAATTCCCTATTAAGTTACTTTGTTTATAAGGCAGCAAGGTTGAATTTTACCATGTTGTCAAATCCTTCACACCTACACATATAACCTAACAGACTGTTCACAGTCTTCTGCATTAGCATTTTGTACTTGGAAAACAGAATATTAAGATTTTTTACCAACTTGGTTCAGGAAATACAGACAAATTTAGTAATCTGATAAAACTGGCACCTAAGAGTAGTGAAAGACGTGTTGACAATTATCATAAATCATGAATTTTAAGTTCTTTCTCCCAGATTTTATCACCTAAAATAAATCATTTAGCTGTTTTAGTCCTTCAATACTTTATTTGTGAAGTGGAAAAAATTAGTATATACATGGTTTATGTTTTAATATTTTTGTAAATATCCATTGAGTTAGTATGTAAAAAAAAGCTTTATAAGCTACAGAGTACTATAACAGTAATTCATACTACTGAAAATAAAAATAATCCTATAAATATCATATATTTATTTTGATATAAGAAGAAAAATAATGTATATACATAATCATAGTTATTTTCATAAAACCCTTTGGTTATTTAGAACAGAAAATATTGTCATTACTTCATTGGAGGCAAAAATGAGGATCAAATAAAATAATTTGTCAAATGTACCATAATTAGTCATAGAATAAGATTTTTGGCCAACATATGATATTAAACAAGTGTCAAAATTCTAGTTTAAATTGTCATTGTATTTACATTACTGGCGAAAGGTGCTTCTTAATATATAAAATTCTCAGCAAATGACTTCCTTGCCAGTGCTTCTGGAAGATGGACACATTGAAGTAAGGGGTAGTCCCTTACATTTCCTCACTGACCTTGTCTTCTTTTCTGCTAGCAAATAGAAAGTGCCAGTGTATCAAGTTATCCAAGCTCTCCCTGAGTTGACTCCAAATCCCCTACTGCTCTCCATCCCTCTGCGAACTAAGCAAAATCTCTTGCAGCTCCTAGAATTCCTAGAATGTAACTGAATACTCCTAAGTCAAAATGCTCTCTTTGCAGCAGGTCATGGGGGCCCACACCTGTGATTCTGTCACTCTGGGAGCCTGAAGCAGTAGAATGACAAGTTTGAGCTCAGCCTAGGCAATTTAGCAACTTAGAAAGACTCTGTCTCAAAATAAAAACTTTAAATGTGGGGTGGGGCAAGAGGGGTAGTTGGACATGTACCTCAGTATAAAGGTCCAGGGTTCATGCCCCAGTACAGCCAAAAAAAAAGAAAAAAAGTAAGAAAATCTTCATTGAATTCCATTCTCCCCTCAATTCATTCAGATATTCCCAAGAGGCAAGAAACAATGTTTTTGTCTAATGCCTAAACTTTACAAAGAAGAGGATTTGATTTCTGAAAGTTCAAGAAACCATTAGTAGGAAAATGGTTTTTGCTCATATTCACTTTAAAAAGAGGAGAACAATCATACAACGATTTTACAAATACTCTCTCAAAGGGATCCAAAAATTGATCTCAATATAGCTGAAAAGCCAGAGTAACTTCAGCTCCCTGCTTCTGGTTGTACGGCTGACACTGAAGAAGAATTTTCTATAAATTATCCCTGTCATGTTTGTCTTTAGTCTTGGTGAGTGGCCCTTGTTTGTTTTTCTTCTCCTTAATAACTGAAATAGCTCTGAGAAGATCTGAAACTAAAAACACTAAGCCATTTCATGGCAATGTCATTATTAAAAACATCTGTTTTTATTTGTTGGTTAGGATACATTCTACAATGGAAATGCCCAAACAATCACACTCCATCTGTTTATTATCATACAGGTATCCCAAATTTATTCTGCTGTATTAGATTAATTAGAATATTATGACAAATATAGGTTTTCAATGAAAATCTAGGTAAATCACCCCCAAATCACATAAGGCCTTTTCCTATGAAGATCATAAGTAATTTGTATGCCATTTGTTCTCCAAGGACAGGGATTTTTTTGTTTTGTTTTGTTTTGTTTTGTTTTGTTTCATTTTTGGTATTAAACTGAAATCTAAAGTAAGGTACATTGATTTACAGGAAATTGTTCCTTTACACACAAATTCACCATTTACAAATACTATTTCAGGGGACTAGATTGAAGGAAGGCTTGTTTTTTTGAGTTGAGTATGTCATCAACTATGTCAATATCTGTTTATAAACAGCTTTGCCCAATTCAAGGATTCAGAGTTCACAAAAATATTTATTTTAACTCATTTCAAACAAGCAACATAAAATTCAATCGAAAGGCTCACTTCCAGGGAAAACTAAATTCACATATTTCACAGAAAAAGAGTAAGGCAGGTCGGGGCAGCTGGGACATATACGGAATACAAACAGGAAGGTTAGTATCATTTTTCTAGGAAATAGTTCTTTCTTTCTCAAACTAAAAAGGAATGATTGTGTATCCCATTATCCTTCCATGTAAGGACTTTGAAAATCTCCTCCAAATTTTCCACTTATCACTCTGAGCTCACAGACAGCCTTTTTATTACAGATCTTAATATGTCCATATGTCATGGAAGATGTGAGCCTTTGGTCATAGGTACTAAGATGTGTCCAAAAACCAATTTTCCAAGCTCAGTGCCAGAGTTCCTGATTGAAGGGTGATGTATGACCTGAGGAGAAGGAAAGAGTGAGCAATGCCATTTTATGTGGACTCTGTTGGTGGCTCCTCCAGCTACCCAACTTCCTCTTCTAACTTTCACTTTCTGCTGAGATGAGGTTGCAATCTAGCCAGAACATTTTCCCTTTTCTGAGTCTTCTAATCTAAGGCCTTATTGCTAGGAAAATTTTCTTCCTTTAGGAACAAAGATTGCAAGAGGAAAACACGTTTAGAACACCAAGATGTGGGAGTATTTGCCCATCTGCACAGGATGTGGCTACCTGCTGTGCTTGCTTACTTTGGAATGTGGAATTATCAGGGTAGAGAAGGCAAGGTGGCAGGAAGTGGGGGCGGGGTTCTTTTACTTTCTGCTATGTCTTCTTCTTGAGTTTCAAATAAAAATATCCAATAACCAACACATGTGCAGTTCAAACAAGGCTGATGCCTTCCTGAAAGCCACAAATTATTCTTGTGTGACTGAGAAACACTAGTTTTGAAATTCCACAGAAGGTGATAGTGTAGGCACTTCCTGATGTATGACCAGGAGGGACACTGGTGACTTAGGTTTTACTTGCTTTTGCCTAATCATATGCCGAAATGCATAGAACGTGTGCATCAATCGTCAGTCATGATTCAGAAAGCTTATTTTTAATTCCTATTGCCTTGAAAATACAATTTGATCTTGGTCAATTTCCAAATCAGTGATTTATTATGCTTTGCTCCTGTGGGCTATCTCTCAGCGTTTTGGAATTAAGGTGCAATCATAGGCAGAGGAGGCCAGTGTTGCTTCCTTTGCTTTGTGTAGAATACAAAGAACACTGCCCACTCCATCAGCACAGCAAGGACAGGGGTGGCATTAGCAGCCCCTGCTCTGCTTACTTTCCCAAATACAACCAGAAGCAGTGAGAAAGCATCTGCATTTGTTCTACTTTCCAATGCACACAAATTGAATGGTCCCAATCCATGACTCACTTTGTTTTACTTAGTTCTCCCCAGAATTGCATCCTATATATTCTAAGACCAAGCTAAAAACTGCTCATTAGGGCCAGGGATTTAGCTCAGTGGTTCCCCCACCTGCCTCGCAAGTGCAAGGTCCTGAGTTCGATCCCTGGTACAAAAAACAAAAAACTGCTCATTAAGACTGTAATGCAAGAAGCTACCAGATAACCACTTCAGCTTAACTGTCTGTGTAATGTGAACAATCAATTTGGTTGGGGAGAGGAGGGAGAAGTACTTTTTGTTTGTTTGATTTTAGCTTTTGTTTTCTTTTTTTCTGAACTAGGTGGGGTTTTTCAAATGAGTGCATATATTCTACATATTCCGCCTCCATTATCCTTACTTGCTTCTCCTTTCCCTTTAGGTTTGTGTCACCTTGTGTCATAGGCAGACAACATATATTTCTAACTCGGTTTATAACCCACTGCTACTTCTTTGGGTCATAATGTGCACTGATCTTGGCCTATAGAGAGAGTTTCAGATCCCTCTTTGTCCATATCACACCTCTGAAGCATACCAAGCCCTTGAATCTTTTGCAGGTTTCAACTTTTCTCTTCCCTTCCCTTCCCTTCCCTTCCCTTCTCCTCCCCTCCCCTCCCCCCTCCCCTCTCCCCCCCACTCCTCTGCTCACCTCTTCTCCTTTCCCTTCCCTTCCCTTCCATTCTCTTCTTTGTTGTGGAGAAGCAACACTGGGGATTAAACCCAAGACCTTCACACTAAGCTTCATCCCCAGCCCATTTTTCTTTTGTGATGGTGTCACTAAGTTGCTAAATTGCCCAGGTTTGGTGCCAACTTGCAAACCTCTTACCTCAGCCTCCTGTGCCCAGTTCAACTTTCTTATTTTTTTCTCCCCTTCTTTGGGAGTAGGAGATTATATAAATTCAGGTGTTTGCATTCATTCATTTCAAGCCTCGTATACTTTAATTCTCCACCAACTCTGCCCAAAATGTCCTCAGTTTGATCCATTTGTCCCTTCCCAACCTTTTTTTATCCATTACATTATAAGGAAATCCTAGGGGGTAAATTGTTTCTATTTCTTTCATTTCACAAATGGGGATACTGAAAGCAGAGCAAGACTGCACTTAGAACATGAGAGGTAAGCAGTGTTTCAAAGCCTCAGTCCTCACTTGGCTGCATCTCAGCACAGAGTCTACTCTTTTGGTTCATCCTTTCCAAGGTCTACATGAATAATCATAGGGCACTGCTAATGATGCCTGACTATTGTATTCCTGAAAGGAAACTTGCCTTTGTAGACCAGATGCTCCTACCTTTCTCACCTGAAGACCCTGTTTTCAAAGCCCTGGGATCTATAACCTCTCTCCTTCAATGAACACTAATATAGGATCCCGTTTGGCTCAAACAAAATTGTTCTTTAATTGGTCTTGGGTGGTTACTGTTTTGTGATCTCTGACCTCTCTCCTCTCATCCCAAAGCCCCAAGAGCTGGGAAAGAATATGATCACATCACTTCTGTATGCAATTTCTTTCTTTAATCTTCTTGCCAATCAAATGCATATAATCCATTTCAGATAATGACAGAAAATTCTAACTGTGGCGATTAACCGCAGCTCATCAACAGCTTTGGGAAACTGCTGGAATTTTCCTCAGAAATCAGTGCGCTCAACTGTGATGTGCTGATTGAGATAATGAGCTGTGAGATGAAAATTAAAGAATAATAGAATGGATCCCTTTTTTTCTCCCACTAGGAGAAAGAAAGGCAAAAGGAAAAAGAGGAGGAAGAAGCTCAGAACTAAAGTTTATTTTCTGCACATTTCTTACTTAATTTTTCCCACATAAATTTGATTTAATCTACTGCTGTCCAAGAATTTTGCAAATCTACCTGTTGTGGCTTTCAGGCCAAAGAATATCTCTAAAAGAATAGACCTTGAATTTGCCTTTTGTTGCTTGAGTCATAAATACTGCAATGTCATCAGCTTTTCTCTGACTTTGTTTTCCTTTTATCATTCATTTTCCAAAGGATTAACTTTAATATTGCCTTTTGTTTGGTGGCAGTATCCCAGGATTGGGGATCTGAGCTTTAGTTGCTGGCATGCAGATACAAACTTCAGTGGCCACTCTCCATTGTCCTACTGGAATTGCAGAGGCAGCCGGCCACCTGGCCCTGCTTCCCATTTCAGTGCAGTGCCTCTTTCCATCTGTAGCATCCAGTGCACAGAAATAAATAAATTCCCATAGTTTTGTATCCCATCCCATCCCTAGCCCCTCTGTTCCCAAAGCAGAATGGAGTTAAAATGAGAGACAAAGTCTGTTCTAGAGATTTCATTCTTTCAAGTTACAGCCATCTCTTAGAGACCACAACTTGAGAGTAAATCTTAATGTTTCTTGCTTTTTTCATTTACACAATGAATTCAATTAGGAGAGAAGAAGAATGAAAAGGAGTCTTTGGAATGCAGTAAGTGCACACCATTTGTATGTGTGTGTTGGAGGAAGAAATAATTTCTGGTGTATGTCCTGGAACAGTCCTTTTGTAATCTCAGATTGCTCACATTCCAAGCTCTTTATAGGCAGACATCTTACTTGACCCTGTATTTTATTGACCAAATTGCCTTTTATCTTAATGAACAATGTTATGTGTGGGGCAACATTCATATGTACATACATTGGATGAACATCAAATTTGTGTGATGTTTGTTGCTCAGAGATAACTATCTCACTCAAAAATTACAAAATATCTGTGTATGTGCACACATAAATCAACAGCTTATAATTATATATAGATATAGATATCTATATCTATATATATATAGGGTCAACAGCTTGAAACTAAAAATGAAGCATAAATTGATTAAACTTCATATGAAAAATATTGCTTTCCAAATGTTATTCAAATAAATATCAAAAAACAATTAAAAAATTCACATTTGTGGGCACATTTTCCTCTTCTTGTCTAGTTTTCTGTCATTTTCTTCTTTCTTTATAATTGATTGCTCCTTGTCAGTGAAAGACCCTGATGAGGAGAAAAGGCAGCCTGGCTGGGGGAATGGAGTGCAATGCCTGGGCTCCTGGGTTCAAATACTCCTTCTCTCCCCTAAGGAAATATGTGATCTTAACACACTTCTTTAACCTTCTGTGTCTTATTTCCCTTAACAAAAGAGTTTTTATTAAATTGTGTGTCAAGGAGATAACAAAGAGATAACGGTAGCTAGCTCATGGCACTGAAAGACTTCAATTTCATCACTTCCAAGACCTTTAAATTTTATCATATTTTACTGTCTCTGAATGTGCTGTTCATCCTACAATGGATGATGCATCATATTTAATTGGAAGCACCTTTTCTTTCTTAATGGTTCATTAAACAGGTGTGTTTCTTACAATTGATGATATCTGAATTTGATAAAATACAATTTTAGTTAAAATATTTAGCTGGTTTATAGTATCATTCAAAGTGGTATGTTTACTTATCAATACAAGATGATATATGGAGTTAATCTTTAGTTCTGAAAGACATTCACTAATCACAGAGAACCAGAGGGAGAGACTAGAGAAGCAGAGGGAAAAAGGGTCTCTATTCATAGAGTTCCTCCTTTGGTTTGATGACCTATTGTCATTGCCCTGACATGAAGTTTTCCATGCTTTTTTTTTGTACCAAGGATCAAACTTGGGACCTTGTTGTTGTGAGGCAGGTGGCAGAACCACTGAGCCAAATCCCTGGCCCAACAAGCCACCCTATCTGTTCATTTTAGACAGGCCTGGAAAAATCATGTAGAACATCCTGGTGGGAAATTTACTTGGTTTAAAAAAATTGAAATTTGTTGATTCTTCTTGAATTCACCTTTTGGCCCCAGGCATGGAAGAACTTGATGATCTGAAAAAGTGTTGAGCCTTATGAGCACTTGAACCAGCATTTTCAAGCATATGCTGTTCTGTTCACAGAGTTTGTGTGGTCTCAACCTGGTGTCAAAGAGCAGTTACACACTGACTTTTGGATTTTGAAGGGATAATATATCATCTATCCCTTTAGAAAGGGATAATATATTTCAAAACTTTACTTTTTAAAATAAAAGTCCTAAAAAATAAAATAAAATAAATGCCCTTAAGTAAAGTATATGCACTTTTTCTTTCTTTCTTTTCAACTTGAGGAAGAAACTTCTCAAAATTTTGGCATCTCTTCATATCCATGTTAAACAAGGTATATCACCAAATTGTTTTTTAAAAAGAATATCATTGATTAGAGTGCATCTATTCTGATCTTATATCTTTTATCGCTACACATGCATTTTTGTTTTATTTTATTTTAATGGGGACCAATGTGATCCAAGCCCTTGGACAATTTTCTCTGCCAAAACCAAAGTGAACAAGGAAATTAAACTCTCTCCTTTGAAGTTTATCACCTACATTCAATTTTGATTCAGTAATAAATTGGATTATTCTTTAAAGCACAAGATCCACATTTTCTGGGTGATTCAAGTGCTGATGTTGATAAATAAAATGAATGGTCTCACTTAAAATCACACATTTGATTTGTAAAGTCTTCATGGACAAGGAGAGACCTTACCCAAGTGGATGATTAAGTCTTGTCTCCTTTCAAACAAACTTCAAAAATATAACATTTCTAAAGGTTTCCCAGGTGTGATTGGCTGTCTGAAACCTTTAGGAAGCAAGAAGATACATAAAGACTTCTTGTGAAAGTCTGTGATATTATCAGAGCAAAGAAGATTAAACTAATGAACAAGACAAGGTAATAGTGTTAAAAAGGAAAACAACAGATGAAATTAAAAATGGATCAATTTACAGAATATAAAATAACTGAAAGCCAGCCACTTCTTTTTTTTTTTAATTAAATTCTTTTATTGGTGCATTGTAGGTATACAACACAATTATATTTCTCATTGGGAATTGTACCTTTACATAACGCATCTTGGCTCTTATTTTTTCCTCATTCCTAGCCCTCCCTTCACCCCCTCCACCCTTCCCTATTTACAAAGACTTTATTTCCATTTTTTCCATTTCTCAGCATTTTTCCTTTCCCTTCTTTCCTTTCCCCTGCCCCTCCCACTACCCCTACCCCTTTGGACCTTTTCTTCCTATTTTACATTATCAATTATTCATTCTAATCATTGGTACATTTTAGGTATACAGTATAATGACATTCATCATTGGAAATTTGCACCTTTACATAGTCTCTCTTGGTTCTTATTATTCATCCTTACCCAGCCCTCCCTTCAAGCCCTCCATTCCTCCCTATTTACAAAGATTTTGTACCTATTTTTTCATTTTCTCATATTAATCCCATTCCCTTCTTTCCTTTCCCCTAACTCTCCCACTTCCTTCCGCTTTGCCCCTTTTCTTCCTATTTCACTTTACCTATTATACATTTAGTCCATATTTACACTTTCAGTTTCTCACACCAGAGAAACTATTCGGTATTTATTCATGTGTATCCTATTTATTTCACTTAAGAGTATCGCCTCAATGTGCATCCACTTAGTTATAAATGTCTCTAATTTCTCATTTTTAATGGCTGAGTAGTACTCCATTTTATTAAAAACCCACATTTTCTTTATCCAGTCTCCAGTTGATGGGCATTTGGGCTGTTTCCAAGTTTTAGCTATTACAAACTGTGCTGCTATGAACATAGGCACACATATATCACTGTGGTATGATTTTTTTAATTCTTTGAAGAAGATCCCCAGCAGTGGAATAGTGGGGTCAAATGGGACTTCCAGTCCTAGTTCTTTGAGGTATCTCCATACTGATTTCCACAGTGGTTGCACCAGTCTACACTCCCACCAGCAGTGGAACAGGGTTCCTCTTTCCCCACAGCCCCGCCAGCATTTGTTATTGGCGGAGTTCATGATAGCAGCCATTCTTTCTGGAGTGAAGTGGAATCTCAGTGTTGTTTTCATTTGCATCTCTCAAATGACCAGTGATGTTGAACATTTTTTTCATGTATTTATTTGCTATTTCTACTTCTTTGTGTGAGAAATGTCTGTTCATTTCAGATGCCCATTTTCGGATTGGGTCTTTAAATTTGGGAGGTCTGATCTTTTTAAGTTCTTTATAGATTGGAGATAATAGACCTTTGTCTGAGGAAGAGCAGGTGAAGATTTTTTCCCACATTGTGGGTTGTCTCTTCACACTGCTGGTGGTTTCTCTTGCTGTGCGGAAGCCTTTCAATAAGAAGAGATCCCACTTGTTGATTGTTTGTGCTAGTTCACGGGCAACTGAGGTTTTGTTCATAAAATCTTTTCCTACACTGATGTCTCCAAGGGTTCTACCTAACCTCTGTTCCAACTGGTTCAGAGTTTCTATTTTAATATTTAGATCTTTAATTCATTTTGATTTTAGTTTAGTGCATGGTGAGAGAAATAGGTCTATTTTTAATCTTTGGCAAGTTGAAACCCAATTTTTCCAGCACCATTTATTAAAGAGGCTATCTTTCCTCCAGTGAGGGTGTGTGGCTCCTTTGTCAAAGATGAAGTGGCTGAGTGTGTCTGGCATTGTTTCTGAATCTTCTAATCTGTTCCACTGGTCCTCAAGCCTGTTTCTTTGCCAGTACCAGGCTGTTTTTATCACAGTAGCTTTGTAGTAGAGTTGCAGGTTGGGGATTGTGATACTCCCTGCCATCTCTCTGTTACCTAGAATTGCTTTTGCTATTCTGGGTCTCTTCTTGTTCCAAATGAATTTTTGAATTGTTTTCTCAAGGTCCATGAAGTATGCTGCTGGGATCTCAATTGGAATTGCATTACATCTATATAGCAGTTTTGGAAGTCTGGCCATTTTCACTATATTAATCCTTCCTACCCAGGAGCAGGGGATGTCTGTCCATTTTCTGATATCATCTTCAATCTCTCTTTTCAGAGTGCCATAGTTTTCAGAGAAGAGGTCTTTGCTTTCTTTCGTTAGGTTGATTCCTAGGTATTTCAGTTTTTTGGATGCTATTGTGAAAGGAATTATTTGCCCTATTTCTCTCTCAGTGAGTCTGTCATTGGTGTAGAGGAAAGGTATTGATTTTTGTGTGTTGACCTTGTATCCAGCTACTTTACTGGATTTGGTTATTAAGTCTAGAAGACTTTTGGTGGAGTTCTTGGGGTCTTCTATATAGAGTATCATGTCATCTGCAAATAATGACAATTTGACTTCTTCATTTCCTATCTTTATTCCTTTTATTTCTTTCTCTTGTCTAATTGCCGTGGCTAGTGTTTCCAGAACTCTATTGAACGAGAGTGGTGATAGTGGACATCCTTGCCTTGTTCCTGATTTTAGTGTGAAGGATTTCAGTTTTTGACCATGTAGTATGATATTGGCTGTTGGTTTTTCATAGATCAGCCACTTCTTTTCTCATTACCCTAGGGAGGGCAACTGCCAAAAAACACTTTATTTCAATTTCAGTTCTCATGTGCTTAAATTCCGTTTTTGTTTTTTGTTTTTTTTAACGAATAATATAAATAACACAGAAGCTTAAAGTGTATGTTGTGGGATAAAGAAGAATTTCAAATCGGATATTGGGGTTCAGTGTCTTCCTAATTCCACAGTGATCCTTTGAATGTCTCCCTAATTCCTCACTTGAGGTCACATCATGATTAAGGAGAACCTTCTCTCCTCACAAAACCACATTTGTTATGAGAGGGAATAAGATGTAGCTTCACTCTTAACCACATCTGTCCCTTCAATTGTAGATGCCTGGTTAAGCAGTCCAAAGTCTAGGACACATATCTAAGTTCCACAGTGCACTCTTCTTCAGGACAGTTATAGAGAGGACATAGCGATATTCCCCCAAAATGTCTAGTATTACTGTATCACCAATCTCCTCACTTTCGTGTGTGTTTAGAATTTAGTCTAACATTATAACTTCTCTTTTTTTTTCCTCTACTTTCTTATTCTTCTATCTAGCAACGTCCACACAATGCACCACCACATTCTCAACCTGACAGAGGCAGCAGCCACTTCTATTCCTTTTACTATCTATGAAAGCCCTGGAAAAATTGGAGTAGGATGAAGAGAAAAATAATGGGAGCAAGAATCCTGTGATGATCTGAAAATAGACCCTGTAAAAAGTAGTTAATCTTTATAATGTGATTGCTTTGTTACATAAAAACAACTCAACCATTTAAAAATGAATCCCCAGCCCTATCACTTTCCCTTTTAAGAGAGGAGGAAAAAGATATTTGGGAACAAATGATTTGGAAAAATTTGTCTTAATGAATAAGTGCATCAAACAATAGTTTATTTGAATAATTTTATGCCAGGACCAAGTAGGCATTTGGCGATGTCTAAATTTTGCTTGTCCCAACTGGTGGTACTAGTAACATCTACTGGGTAGATAGATACCAAGAATGCTAAACATTGTGTATACTTAGGGGGAAAAAACCAGATTATTTGGCCCCAAATATTAATAGTACCATAGTTGGGAAACTATGTTCTATTTTATTCGTAGAAAAACAAAAAGAGGACAGACTGAGTCTTTAGGAATTACCTTCACCATCCCTAAGATTGGTCACTCCCCTCACGGGATAGTCTTTCGCTCAGCCACATCTCATGCAGATAGACACCAAGAGTCCTGTCTCTTCCATCAATCCTTTTTCCACTCATTCTTTGCTTTTTAACTACACCAACTCCCGTAGGCTCAGTCTCCTCTAGTAATTGGACCAATTCTGCCCCCTGACTAGGATTTAAGCAGCTGGGGGCTTGACTTTGACATGCAGAAATCAGGAGTTTTGAAGCTCAAGGAAGCAAAATTCTGTGCAGATGCTTAAAAATAGCCCAGCTTGAAGAATGTCAAGAGGTAGAAACTCTAATCACAAACATTAGGGAGTATTCTAAAAATGTTCCAAGCAGAATCCAAAAATCTCACAGAAAACCCTCTGTTGGTTTGATTTTACATTAAAATCAGAATTTGAAGCATTCAAGGTTATACTACTAATTTGAAGACACTCTCAACAAAAATACTCTCTTAACTTCCCTGTCTCAACTTTCAGCCACCGCCCCCACAGTGTTTGGGGTCTTCTGCCAATTTACTTTTATCATACTTCTCCTTCTATTTTTTATTCAATATAATGTGGGAAAATAACTTTGGTGGACATTCCTGCTGTGAATATTTGCATTTTTGAACATTATCTGAATAGCACCATGAATTCAAACAATTTGAAATCACAGAGCTTTGCAGGTAGCAATCAGAATAATTTCCTACAGATAGACATTATTATGCTGAGCAGGAAATCATGGCAGTGCTCTCTAAAACATAAAAGAAAGCAGCCCCAGAAGTGCTGTAAAAAGGAAACATTTGCCTAAAACACATAAAAAATATTTAGTTATATCATCCTATTGGAACCATTTATATTTTTCTATATGCAAATACATACATGTTTGTTTATAAATGTATTATTTGTACATGTCTAGATATATATCTACATCCACACATATATATTCCTTTTGCAACTATTCAGTTATTGGTCAATATTTATATTTTTGTGAATAATGTAAGATGTGCACTATTGTGCATTATAAAAATGAGTAATAGCAAATAAGCAGTATGAAGAACTTTGGAAGTTGAAAATCTACTCAAGGCTGTGCTTACTCACATCTGAAAAGGACAAGAACCTCTTCAGGGCACATTATATATTTCCACACTATTGTTCTTTAAATACATATTTTCTGTCATCCAAGAACCAAAAGAGGATAAGTAATCAATTCTTAAATTACTACTTCATCTTCCATAATCAACATCAATAATAAATGAAGCAACTCTATCAAAAGAAAAAGAAAATACTTAAGGTACAAAGAAATGGCTGTGAGAAGGGAACCATGTCGAGCAAGACTTGATCTTAAAGGAAATACAGCAATATTATAAGACACAGCTTTCAAAAGAGATAGCAAAATATCTATATTCTACTTGAGCTCTTTGGGGGAGGGCAGGCCGAGTCACTTCTTTGGGTATTAATTTCCTTATCTTTAAAATAGGATAAGCAAATATATATAAATTTGTTTAGAAATGCCAAAAAGCTACACAAATATACATTAATATTTGGTTTTACAGTTGCCAAAAGGAAACTCTTGGCTGTGGGATCCTCACATTACAAGGACAACATATCATACCTGCAATGAAGCATGGCCCTCACTGACTCTGAGGCCAGGTCTCCAACAACTCGTACCATGGGATGGGTTCTTTCTCCTCTCTTTCTTCATGATTCTAAATCAATAATCATCAGCCAGAGATGAAGAAAGCTGCCCAAATCAGTAAGCTCCATCATCTCAGCAGCTGGCCCAGCTTACGTTCTCACAGGATGGTGTCCACTGGTGTGGACAGGACTGTGGAAAGGACTGCTACTGCCATCATCGTGTCATGGCCAAATAATATAGTAACTCAAGAATTCTAGCATCCAGACAATAGTTCATATTTATTCACCAAGTACCCGGACTAAGCTCCTCACACTGACCTTCTCATTTCATGTTTACAAAAAATTTATAAGAAAATGTTTATTATTATTCCCATTTTACATTTGAAAAACTAAAATACAATAAAATTCAGTACATTTTATACAGTAAGTAGGTTTTTGTGGCAATATGAGTTTTAAAAATTTGTGGAAATACTCATGCAGTGAAGTGGCATTTAGGGTAAGAGCAGGGAGACAGACGAAAAGAAAAAAAAAGAAAAAATTTTGCAAAGATTACTGTATTTAGTGTGTTAAAGATGCATCAGTCAGAAGCAAATGGGGAAGAACTGCCTAGCTCCAGTAATACTTTGTTGCTGGCTCTCTTTCACCCCGTGTTTTCTCAGATGAGCTGGATTCCAGTCTCTGCCATTAAGAAACATGTTGAAACTTTCACTTTACCTGTCTGCTGACCAAGAAACTTTTCCTTTTTCCTTTTTTTTGGTACTTGGGATCAAACTCAGGACCTTGCACTTGCAAGGCAGGCAGAGGCACCACTGAGCTAAATCCCCGGCCCCCAAGCAACTTTTCTGTAAAGTTAAAATGTGTTCTTGTGGTTTACATCTTGAACCCCACTTTCTGTATGCAGTAAGGAAATTTTTTCAACCATCGGGATATTTTGGTAAGTCCCTGGCAAGACAGGGATGCCCCTTGAGAAATAAAATTTAATTTATTATTTTCCAAGTAAGACTACATACGTAACAGAGTCTGGATAAAAACTAGGATAGTGTGAACAATAGAATACGCCCTAAGGAAGGGCATGAATCACCTTGATACTATAGCTCATAATAGCATCACTGACCTCAGGGTTACTAGATTGAAACAAATGGTGATAATCCGAGAAGGACCCAAAGAAGAAATTTGATCTAAAAGCTGGTACAAGAAACTTTTAGGAAATCTAGGTACTCAAGAGTGACATTATTCAAGCTGAAGACCTCACAATGTAGCTGAGATCGGGCCAAAAGGAGAGACACTTAAGACACATGAGGGGTCCCCAACATTCAGTGGATATAGGGTAGGAATAGACAATTGTGGAGTAAGGCTGCTACCAAAGATCTGAGATGACAGAAAGCAAACAGTGAGGAGATGGGAAATGTACAATTTCAGTATTATAATGCTTATAGGTGACTTGAGCTAGTGTTTGGCAGTGGGAAAACATCAGCATATTCCAAAAGATAAACATCACACACATATGCATTTGGGTTCAAAATGAAAGACTCAGATATCAAATTGGATTTAAAACTCCAAAAGACTGCCTTGGACCTTTTCTACTACACAGAAGTAATAGGAATAACTCTTCTCTCCCTGTTAAATGATGATGGTGATAAGTTATGCCAGTATTTCTTTTTGGTAGCTCTAAACCATACTTTTCATAGATTTAAAGTAGAATCATATTAACCTTAATCATCTTTTTCTGGCTGTTTCTTTTTAACCCCCTGTAGTTGTGGAAATCACTACACCCTCTTTGATTTATACATGGGAATGTCTGGGGCATTTTCACGCTTATTAACATTGCTACCTCTCCTCTGTAGGATTCACAGCAGTGACATTTCCTCCCCATTCTGAGCCCCCTTTTAGGACCATCTATTCTCCAGGCCCCAGTTCCCTATAGCTGCATGAAGCTTCTCATCTTTGCCTCCGGTACTCACCACTGGACAATTTCCCACCATGTCTCCAGAGCCACTGCTCTCACTACCACCGTCATCATCGCCTAAGCCAGGCCCTGCACAACCCTCTTCCAACACCACCTACCTGCTATGTGTGGAATGTGTCCCCTTGGTGTGGTGATGTCCAGAGGTGAAACTTTTGGTGGGATATTAGGTCATGAGAGTGGGGCCCTCTTGCTAGGATTAATGTCGCTACAGAAGAGACAGGTGAGCTCTCTCTCTCCCCCCTTTCTCCTCCCCTTCCCTCCCTCCCCCCTTCCCTCTCTGTCTCCCTTCTCTCTCCCTTCCTCCCTGCACCTTGTGAGGCCATAACAAAGAAGACCTACGCCACCAAAGGAATTGGCTAGCACCTTAAGTGAGAAATTTTTGTTAGTTTAGTTGCTCAGCCTATGGTATTTTGTCATAGCATCCCAGCTACCTAAGACACAACCTTTTCTCCCCCTGACCCAGTAGATGCAGCTGACACACCAGACCCTGTTCTCCTCAAGGGCTTAAAGCACACAGCATATTAATGCAGATATGGGAAATGGCCTCTCTCCCCTGAATGTGAATACAAAAGTCAGGAGGCCGGGGATTTAGCTCAGTGGTTCTACTGTCGGCCTGGAAAGCATAAGGTCCTGTGTTCAATTCCAGGCACCAAAAACAAAAGGTCAGGACACAGGTACCTGCCTCCACTCTCAGAGCTGTTGTGATATATTTCTTTCCAACTTTACTCATTGCCTTCTAGCAAGATGATTCAAGGGCACTGGGTGATGGGGCTAGGTTACCCTGTCTGTCCTCCAGACTCACCTGCAGTCCTACAGTGGATATGGATTAGTTTGTAGTTGTGCCTCATGACTGCACAATAAGCTCTCCCTACAAATATTCACTAGATTACATCCAACATTTGTAGATTATTGGCAGAATATGCAATCACAGTTACTGGAGCCTCTTAGCCAGAAAATGTTCTTTGCCAGTCACGTTCATTTCACAAAATCTGTGTTTCCATTTTAATGCAAATGACATATTCAATGCCAACTTTGAGGATTCTTACTCAACTGCTTGACAAGTATCAGGCATCAGCTCCTAGGGTGGGAAGTAAGGGGTGAAGGGTGGGAGTGGTAAGGGGCATCATGATCCTAAAATATGGCAGAGGGAAAATGCTACCTTCTCACTCTTGGCACCAGCAGAGGCCAGCAAGGCCTGTATATGCACCCTCAGAGCTGCCATCGGCAGCAAAGAAGCAAAATTCATGTCCTTCTGGGTGGTGGCTTCTGGGCAGCACAGGTATGCAGTATAAGAACAGGAATCAAAGTTGGGGAATAAAAGACCCAGAGAGCTTCCAGTTGAGAGCCAGAAACTACTAATTTTAAAACTTTGTTAGACTCTAACCTGGGCCAGAGTGATACTGTGTAAAGAACATGGGCATTGAAGTGGCTGGAGAGACTTGCTTCACACAACATATAACAAATAATGCCTTTGTAGGACAATGATTCAGAAGGATAAAGTGAGACAGTGGACAAGCAACCCCTGACATTATGCTTATCACATGGATGATTACCCCATAGGTGGCTTATAGCTCTTCATATGCCTCCTCCCTATATGCACCTGTCTTTGAGAATAGCAAACAGCAGGACAGCCGCTATATTGGGTCTGCTCTCCGCTAAGGCTTGAGAAGTGGCAGAAGGCAGTTGTAAATATCAAGGGACAACCCAGGCCCGGTGGCACACAACTGTAATCCCAGCACTCTGAAAGGCTGAGAAAGGAGGATCCCAAGCTCAGAGCTCAGCCCAGCAACTTGCTATCGAGACCGTATCTCAATTAAAAAAAAAAAAACATTAAAAGGGCCAGGGATATACCTCAGGGCAAAAGCATTGGGTTCAACCCTCAATAATGAAATAACAATAATAATATTCCTGGAACAAAATGGTGGAGGCAGCCATAACAGATGAAGACAAACCGAATCTACTTGGAAGGGAGAGGGGGCTGAGAATGAGGAGTCGGCCTGTTTCTGGAAGGGCCGGGCTTCCAGGACGAGCTTCTGGGGAAAATCTAAGGTGCATCACACCATGCCTCTGTCTCTAGTCACCTGTCAACTGGTGCTTGTATCACTTCCTACTTCTTCCTCTGTCTGTGCTTAGGATAGGTTAGAAAAAAATAAAGCATCAGAACCACAAACTAACCTGCTAGTTAGGAAGGCTGAGTACTGGCCATTTTTGAAAAGCCCAAAACTCCATTTTTACATTATAAAACAAACAAATGAAAAAGCCTGTTAGCTTTATTCTTTTGCACACAACGCAGGATTTTAAGTGACAGATTCGCCCTGAGGTCCCTCCAGAATGTCTAGCATTTGTGAATAAAAATCACTGAAGGTGAAGCACATGAAATATTCGGAACATAAAAATTGTCCTCACCAAGAAAAAGATTCAGGTTCATATTGTCATGCTTCTTTGTGATTTTACATAATTTATTGTATTTTTTGCAAATGTGCTGGCCTTGTGAATTGCCTTCATTTCACTACAGAAGCTGCACTGAGTCATTTCCTACCTTAGTACAGAATTTTTTTTCTTTCATATTTATGTATTTGTCCTCTCGGAAAATATCAAGGTCAATTTCTGCCATTTGTTGCAAAATGTAGATTTAACTGAAGGTGATGTTGATTATGCATGGATCCAAATATAGATCTGAGTCTTAAATATTTATTTAAAAACTGAAAACAGATGAGAACACATACAAAGGCACGATGAAAACAAAGCACAGCAAAATAATAAAGAAAAATGAAATCTAAATTATGTTTTCTGAACCCTTGGTGTCATGCTGTATGAGATGGCAGGACCTGGTCTCTATAGTGACTAGTTTCTGGTTAATTCTAAGACACTAAAATGAAAATATAAAAATAACACATAATAGCTAACAAAGAAAATTTTCAGTCAAATTGGATTTTTATTTAATTGATGTTTTGCTCCTTTAAGGATCCACTTTTTTATTTTTAAAGAAAATAGGCAGTGAACCCAACTCCAATATTATTTTGAAATAAAACAAAAATCAGGGAGAACTTAAGACTATGGACAGTTTACTGGGTTCCTTTTTATACAGTCAGGTTATAGCTCTGGAATCCCAACAATTTCCTCTTCATAACAAGAACCAAGGATCAAACACAGTAGGTAAACATGGGAAGAAAATGCCCGTGAAAGCTATTCATCAAATTGTCCTGTTCATTTTATAAAAACATATAGCGACAGTCTTCAAGTTAAAAATCAAATTCGATGAAACCTAAAAGAGAAAAGTCATTTATAGAGACTGAGGTGTATTATCATGAGTGCAGTGAAACAACTAGAATGCATTAACTTGGAAGCACAAAGGAGATGGCAAAGAGCTTGGAGTATTCTTCAGAGGACTGAAATGCAAAGGGAAAAATAAAGACATTCAGAACATGCAAAGGCTCAGAAGCTTTAATACCCATGCATCCTTTCATAGAGAATATTATTCATCGAAACAAGGAAATAAATCAATAAATAGATAAGGAAGCTGTGCTCCAACAATAGAGCTGGGAAGGGAAATCCTTGTATGACCACTGGGTCCCTGGAGATCAACAAATCCAGATTAGAGGAGGGGAAAGAGGGCCCAAGGAGGGAGGTTTCCAGGAAAAAGAGGAAATTGGTGGGTCATCTGATCCAATAAAACTAATTTTTAGATGTGACTTTTTTGGTTTTTTCCCCTTTTGGGATTTTTTTTTAATTATGAAAGTATACATATAATAACATGTGCCATTTTAACCATTTTAAGTGTACAGTTCGGTGGCATTAAGTGCATTCATATTTTTGCACAGCCATCAATACTATCTATCTCCACAATGGTTTTGTTTTCTCCAGTTGAAACATTCTTCCCATTGAACAGTCCCCTTCCACCTACCCCAGGTTCAGGACGATCACTATTAAATTCTCTCTCAGTGATTTTTGTTTAATAAGAATTTTTAAGCCATAGTAAAAAATCTCTTTTTGAAACATTTATTTATTTTATATTAGTACATGTCTGCAGTACATATTTATATTCTTTATAGGTTTATGTATTTAACATATCTTAATTCTTTTTATTCTCCTTCTCCTCTTCCCTTCCTCCATCTCTAGATCCCCTTCCCCTTCACAAAAGATCTGTCTCCATTTCCTATTGTATATTTTTATTTGATTGTGCATAATGTATCACATCGGAGTGAAATTTTTCAATATTTGTCTTTTTGTGACTGTCCTATTTTACTTAGCATAATGAGGTTCCACAAAGTTCATTCATATTGTAGCATGTGACAATATTTTCTGGTTTTAAATACTGAATAATATTCCACTGTATTCATAATATCACATTTTTTTTATTCATTCAGTCATCAACATACACCTGGGTCATTCCACCTTTTGGCTTTTGCAAATTATGCTGCTATTGTACATAGGTGAAACCAGAGGAGAAATTGCTGAATCACATTCTTATGGGGACAACTCCCAACTTGTCAGATGTCAGAAGTGCTGAATTTGTGACCTCAGCACGGAGGAATGAAGTTGTGAACCAAAGGAGATCAGGAGAGTTTTATTGGAAATAATAATAAAAAAGCTCCTGGATTTCCAGGAGGGGCTCTGGGTGGGTGGCCTGTAAGGATCTTTGTCAGTGATATTTTATACTGTGGCAAAATCACAACATGGGCATAAGGTGGGTCAAACTACAGTCAACCTATAGGATTACAAGTATAGTCACTTAGCTAATACTGATCCAATAAGGAAACAAGGCATGCACATAGGCAAATATCATTAACTTTAGTCTATCTATAATTTCTAATTGTAGAAAAAACAAAGGCATTCCTGAACATAGATGAAAGTATGCATCCAGATCAGTGGTGGTGAACCTATGGCACATGTGCTGCAGTGGGCTATTTGTTATTGTTGAAAGCTCTAAAAGGTTCGCTATCACTGGTCCACATGTTCTGGTCACCCACCTAGGCATCTGATGCCTTTCAGGGATCACTGGACCAGGTGGTGATATTTAAGCCATGGTTAAATCTCAAGCCGCTGTTATCTCTAGGGAGGCGTGCACACCTGGCTACTGTGTCTCCATCTTACACCCCAGCTCTCTTCAGATTCTCTCCAGCCACAATCTCAGTGTGTCTCCTCTCCTCTGCACTGACTCCCTCAAGGGTCCACTCCCTCTCAGACTGCCTATTAATTTCTATATAAATTAGCAGTCTATAATAATATGGTAATTCCATTTTTAACATTTAACAAAATCACTATACTGTTTCCCTCAACTCCACCATTTTACAGTCCTATCAGCAATGCATAAGGGTTCTCATTTGTCCAAGTGCTTGGCCGTACTTTTTATTTTGTTTTCTTCATAATAGTCTAATGGATTTAAAGTGATATTTCCTGGTGTTTTTTATTTGTGGTTCCTAATGAATAGTGGTGGTATCTTTTCATGTGCTTATTAGCCATTTGCATATCTTCTTTTGAGAGATATCTGTTCAAGTCCTGTGCCCACTTTTAATAGAGTTTTTTCTTTTTACTGTTGAGTTGTATAAATTTTTTATATATTTTAGATAATCCCTTATCAGATATATGATGGGCAAATATTTACCCCTATTGTATGGGTTACCTTTTCGCTCTATTCACAGTAGCTCTTGATGCCCCCAAAATTCTTTAATTTCAATGAAATTTAACTTATTTATCATTTTATTAACTGTGCTTTGGATATGGTATCTAAGAAATCATTGTTTGGATCAATCCAAGTTATAAAGTTCTTCCTTTATGTTTTCTACTAAGACTTCTACAGTTTTAGGTTTTATGTTTGAATTTTCAATACATTTTGACTTAACCTGTCTATATTATTTAAAGCAAGGATCCAACTTCATTCTTTTGCCTGTGGATATTTAGTTGTCAAAATTTCAATAATCACATATTTTTGGGCTTTCTTCTGTATTACACTGGTCCATATGCCTGTCTTTATGTCAGTATTATACTGTTTTGATTGTTATAACGTTGTAGCAAATTTTAAAATCAGGAAGTGAGAGACTTCTGACTTTGTTGTTCTTCAGGATTGCTTTGGCTGTGGGCCCCTTAAGATTCCACACGAATTTTAGGATAGATTTTTCTGTTTTTGCAAAAATGTAAGGATTTTGATGAACATTACATTGACTCTATAGATCACACTAGGTATTATTAACATCTTAGCAACATTCATTCTTCCATTCTTAAGTCATGGGATGTTTTTCTATTTAGTGGGATCTGCTTTAATTTCTTTCACCAATGTGTACTTTTCAATGTATAAATCTTTCATCTCCTTGGCTAAATTTATTGCAATGGTTTTTTTACTCTATCATAAATGAAATTGTTTTGAAATTTGATATCTGGATTTTCATTTTGACTCTATGGAAATACAATTAATTTTTTGTGATGATTTTGTACCCTGCAACTTTGCTGAATTTATTAGTTATAATAGGGATTTTTTGAACTCTCTATGGTTTTCTACATGTAAGACCTTATCACCTGTGAACAGAGATGACTTTATTTCTTTTCTAATTTGGAAAGCAATTCATCTTTTTTCTTTTCCTTGACTAATTGCTCTGAGTAGGGCTTCCAATATTATATTGAATAAAAGTCATAAAAGTGGGCATGTTAGCCTTGTTCTTAATTTTAGAAGAAAAACTTTCATTTTTCACAATTATGATGTTAGCTATGAAGTTTTCATAACTGATCTTCATTACATTGACATAGTTTCCTTCTATTCCTTGCTTGTTAAGTGTTTTTATCTTGAAAGAATATGGATTTTTTCAAATGCTTTTTCTGCTTCAAGATAATTATGTGTGCATGTGGGTGTTTATCCTTTATTCTATTAGTGTGATGCAACACATTAATTGATTTTTGTATAGTGAGCTATCCTTGCATTCTGGCAATAAATTTTAATTTGCCATGATATGTCATCCTTTTCATATGCTATTTAATTCAGCTTGCTAGTATTTTGTTGAGAACTTTTGCATCGATATTTATCAGGGACACTGATTTGTAGTTTTCCTTTCTTGCAGAGTCTGTAGCTGGTTTCAGTTTCAAGATAATAATGGATCCACAGAATAAATGAATTAGAAGTATTCTCTCCTGTTCAGTTTCTCAGAAGAATTTAAGAAAAACCGTTATAAATTTTTTATATGTTTGATAGAATTCACCAGCAAAGTCATCTTTTCCCCAAGTTTTCATTATAGGAAGGTTTTTTCCCCCCATTAAGTTTATTGGTACATTTTAGGTATAAAGTACATTTACATACATTATTGGGATCTTGTACCATTACACGAGTATCTTGGTTCTTTTTCTTTTTTCCCTTCCCCTGCCCTCCCTTCACCCCCTCCACCCTTCCCTATTTGCGAAGATTTTGTTTCCTTTTTTTTCCTTTTCTCGTATTTTTTCATTTCCCTTCTTTCCTTTCCCCTACCCCTCCCAATTTCCCTGCTCCTTTAGAACTTTACTTCCTATTACACAATATCAATTGAACATTTTTTAAATTAAAATATCAAGACCTAGGAGACATTACCACAGATTTTACAAAATTTAAAAGGATATAGAAAACATATTTCAAAAATCTGTTTTGAAATAAATTTGACAACTTCTAAGAAGTACCTTGGAAGACAAATTAATGAAACTAACTCTGGAGGAAATATAAAATTTGAATAGCACCTATTAAAGAAAGTATATTCCTAGCTTGAAAACCTACCTATATGGCAACAGCAGGCTCAAAAACATTTTAACTGATAAATTATATCAAACATTTAAAGCAGAAAAAAGGAACACTTCTCCCCTCATTTTAGGAAATCAACATTGTGCTAATCCTAAAACTGGATAAAGATAATAGAAGAAAAAAGTATGAACATAGAAATTTCTTTAACAAAACAAACTATTAGAAATCAGATCTGGCAGTATGTAGAAAGTGGTTTTATTATAGGGATGGCAGTGTTGGTTCAGCATTGGAGGGTTCACCCCCAAAAGTCATCATTTTAACAGAGGAAAGAAAAAAGCCATATGATCCTGTCACTAGTTGGAGAAAAAATATTGGACTAAATTCTACAGCTGTTCATGGTAAAAGCTATCAGGAGACTAGAAGTAGAACAAAATCTTCTCAACAGATTAAAGACATGTACTCCATACTTCCAGCGAAAATGCCTTATATGAATGGAGAAGATACAATGCCTTCTCCCTAAGGTGGGGAACAAGGGCAGATAATGCTTACTATTCATCTGTCCATTAAACTTTGAAACATAGGCCCAAACCAAAATAGTCTGGCAATAAAATGACACAATTAGGATAGGATTGGCAGTGTAGAAGCAAAATCTTTATATGTAGATGAAATGATCATCTACAGAGAAAATACTAAGAAATCTCTAGGAGCCCCTGGAACTTGTATTTGAATTTAGAAAGATTAAAAAACACGAGGTATATATAAAAATTCAGGTCTATGTATACCTGCTATAAATGAAGAATTGGATATTGAAATTTAAAAGTTATGTAGGAGTACAAAGGACCTAGAAAAGTTAAAAAACAAAAAACAACAAACAAAAAACAGTGTTGGAAGACACTTAGTACCTAATTTTAAGACTTCTTCTAAAGCTACAGTAATCCATGCAGTGTTCGTGTAAGGAAAGACATAAATCATTGGAATAAAACAGAGAATCTAGAAATAGAACCACACATATATGGTCCATTGAGTTTTGAAGGATTATTTAACATTAACATTTTATAGAATATAAACTCAATTCGAGAGCTGAGGAAAAGATAGTGTTTTCAGCAAACAGCACTAGAACACCTGGTATCCGTATATTAATAAATTAACCTCAACCCTTTATTTCCATACATGAAAATAACTTGAAGGGATCTATGAACCTAAATATGAAAGCCTAAAAGTATAAAACTTTAAGAAGAAATTATAAGGGAAAATGTTTATGAATTCAGGGTAGGCAAGGACTACCTAGTATACAAAAGACATGATGTATAAAAGAAAAAAATTGATAAATGAGATTCCATCAAAATTGAGAACTTTAAATGACATCATTAAAATGAAAAGTAGTCCTTAAACAAATCATATTTACAATGCATATAACCTATAACCAGAATATACAAAGAACTCTTACAGCTCATTAATAGACAACCCAATTAAGAAGTAGACACAAGAAGATAATAAATAACCAGTATAGCACAAGGGAAGGTGTACAACTCTAGAATCAGAAAAATATTAATCAGTACAATAACAAGATTGAATTATACACTCATTAGGGAGATGAAGTTAAAAGTTTTACAAGCCTTGTCATGACTTTTTCTTTTTGTTGGATTCTCCTCCTTTGTGTTTAATTTCTCATGCCCAATGGATTCATTCTTCTGGGTTTCCTGGGGTTGTGATCCTCTTTGTCTTTTCCTAGGGTATTGTCTAAAATTTTTTGGAGTGCTGGTTTGGTATTCATGAAGTTTCTAAGGTGCTCTTTGTCATGAAAGTATCTTATTTCTCCATCCATTTTGAAAGATAGTTTTGCAGGGTACATCAATCTGGGTTGGAGGCTGTTTTCCTTTAGAGCTTGAAATATATCACTCCAAGCTCTTCTTCCCTTGGGGGTTTGCATTGAGAAGTCTGTTGTGATTCTGATGGGCTTTCCTTTGTATGTGATTTGTTTCTTTTCTCTCACTGCTTGTAGAATTTTGTTCTTCTGTTGGATTTCTGGAATCCAGCTGTTATATGCCTGTGTGTAGATTTTTTTCTTTTGATCAAGGCTAGCTAGAGTTCTATATGCCTCACTTATCTGTATGTCAAGTTCTTTTCCCCTCCTTGGGAAGTTTTCTGCCATCACTTCTGTGAACAGTTTTTTTATGTCATCTTCACTCTCCTCTTTCTTCATTGACTCCAATCAGTCTTATGTTATTCTTGTTTGGATCATCTACCAGCTGCTGGATTGATTTCTCATGTTCCCTTACAGTTTTAAAGCAATTTTTCTTTTCCTGGTCACTAATTGCAATCTTATCTTCTATATCTGAAATTCTGTCCTCACATTGGTTCATTCTGCTGCATAGACTTTCTATGGAGTTTTTAATCTCCTGGAATTCTGTTTGCACCTGTTTTATGGATTCTAATTGTTTCCTCTGTTGGGATTCCATCATGTTCCTCACATCCTCTATTTTTGTTTCTGTGTCCTCTCTAGGTTTATTAATCATGTCTTGCACTATGGGCACAATCTTTGCTGTTATCTGAGAAATTGTTTCTGATTTCATTTTTCCCAGATCCTTTTTTGTTGCCAGTTCAGGGAGTCCTGGTGTTGAGTATCAGATTGTTCCATCTCATTTCCCTTTGGGGTTGCTGTAGGTGATCTGGAAGTCTGTTTTTGAGGCTTGTTTACATGTCTTCTCATTTCCACGTGGAGGGGTGTGCTTCTGGCACCTGCACAGCTCACCTTCTCTGCCCTAGGAGCGTGGAATGGGGATGGGGGAGCCTCCTCCTGGGGGCTGGGACTGGTTCCCCTTCTCTCTATTGAAAGGTTTTTGATTACTGACTTAATCTTCTTCACAAGTTTAGGTCAATTCAAGTTTTCTATTTCTTCATGATACAATCTTCATGAGTTATGTATTTCTAGGGATTTATCCACTTTTGTAGGTTATCCAATTTTTTTATATACAATTGTTCATAATATTTTCTTCTACTTCTTTTCATTCTTGTAAAGTCAGTAGTATTGTCCCCTTTTTTATTTTTGCTTTTAGTTGAGTCTTCTTTTTTCTTAGCCAATCTGGTAGGGGATTTATCAATTTTGTCGATCTTATCAGAATCAACTTTTATTTTCATTGATTTTGTTCTTTATTGGTTTCCTACAGTTTATTTACCTCTTCTTTAATCATTAGGACTCTTTTCTGTCTGGTTTTTCTAGTTCCTCAAGGCATAAAGTTAGGTTATGGAGTGAAGACCTTTCTTCTTTTTTAATGTTTTTACAGCTATAAATTTTCTTCTTGTACTGCTATTGCTAAATCCCATAGTTTTCCATACTATGTTTTATGTTATGTTTCTTATGATATTTTCTTAAAATACAATAGTACCTCACTTCATGAACTTAATTAATTCCATGATTCTAGTCACAAACCATATTGGACAAGAGCTAAATCAAATTCAATGATTAGGTTCAATGTTGACCTTATGGAGAAATTTGATTTGGTTCTCGTCCAATTCAGTTTGAGACCAGGATAATGAAAAAAAATCTCTTTGTTTTCCTTGTGATTTCTTCTTTAACTTTTTTGTTATTTAAGAATGTTTTGCTTAATTTCCACATATTTGTGAATTGTCTAGTCTTCCTTCTATTGTTAGTTTCTGGTCTCATTCTACAGTGACCAGAAAAGATTTTGCCTCATTTCAATAATCTTACATTTATTAAAATTTCTTGTGTGATATAACACTGTACGCCCTGGTTAATGCCCCCTCTGAACTTGAGAAAAATATGTATTCTGTTGTTGTGGGGTATAGTATTCTATAAATATCTGTAGGTCCAACTGCTCTCTGTTGTTCTTCAAGTTCATGAACTGATGACCTCAATAAAGATGACTGTCCTCTTCAACTGGAGCAAGCATCATCCAAACTGTTGGGGACCTAAATATAACAAAAATTGAAGTACAGGAGAATTCATCTCTCTTTTGTTTCTGTCTGTCTTGTTGAGCTTGGAAATGAGTCCTTCCCTGCCCTTAGATATGGAAAATCTTCACTAGTTTATGGTCTCTTGAGCTACAAGATCAGTCTGAGGTGATGGCTTAAGATAGTTTCAGGTATCTTCTGGGAAAATATCTTAGTCTGCGTGTGCCCCTTTTTTCCCTCAAGTTTTTGATGAATGCTTTTAAATATCTTTACTTCTAAAAGAGTCTCTAGCTTCTTCTTGTGGCCTTAGATGTTCTATTTTAGTGCTATGCCCATAATCTCTTTTTAAATTTTAGTTTATTAGTACATGTTTACATTCTTTGTAGAAAGTTGGTATATGTGCCTAACACATCTTAATTCCTTTTTTCATGCCTTTTCCTTCCCTTCCTTCCTCTTCCCTCCATATCTTGATCCCCATCTTTTTTTGTATATGTTTGCAGTACATAATATTACATTTTTTTAGTGGAGATGGTATATGTACATAACACAACATAATTCCTTTTTTTCAATCCCTTATTTATTCCCTCCCTTCTTCTTGGCTCCATCTCTTCATCCCCTTCTCTGGTGAGAATGATCTATCTCCCTATTTCCTATTATCTTTTATTTTGCTCTTTATTCTGAATTTCTCATATGAAAAAGAAACAATGCAATATTTAAGCTTGTGTCTGATTTATTTCAGTTAACATTATAGTCACAATGTGCATTCATTTTCCTACAAATGACTCAAGCCTATCCTTCTTTATGGCATAGTACTCCATGCTGTGTAAATACTACGTTTTCTTTATTCTTTCATCTGTTGAGGAACATATGGACAACTTCTAAGATTACACTGTTATGAATTGTGCTCCTATAAACATGGTTATGCATGTATCTCTATAATATGATGTCCTTAACTCTTTCAGAAACAGTGGACCCTTGACTTATGAACTCAATTAATTCGTGAGGGCTGGCTATAATTCAAGTTTTTTTCTCATTAAGTTTATTGGTATATTTTAGGCACACAATACAGTTACATTCATCATTGGGATCTTGTACCTTTACATGATGTATCTTGGTTCTTATTTTTTCCCCATTCCCCTGCCCTCCCTTCACCCCCTACACCCTTTCCTATTTGTAAAGACTTTGTTTCCATTTTTTCCTTTTCTTATATTTTGTCTTTTCCCTTCTTTTCTTTCCCCCTTACTTCCCTTACTCCTTTAGACCTTTTCTTCCTATTCCATATTATCAATTATACATTTTGATCCTTATTTACACTTTCAAGTTGGTTTTAAATCAAGACTTTTTTTTTTTTTTTCTTTTCTTTTGGTCATCCTGGATTGAACTAGGGACCTTACACTTGCAAGACAGGTGGTGGCACCACTGAGCTAAATCCCCAGCCCTAGTCAAGACTATTTTTCCCCTTAAGAAATACAGTGGACTCTTCCCCCCCCCCCAATTAAGTTTATTGGTACATTTTAGGCACACAATACAGTTACATTCATCATTGGGATCTTGTACCATTACATGAGTACCTTGGTTCTTAATTTTTTCCCCATTCCCCTGCCCTCCGTTCACCCCCTCCACCCTTCCCTATTTGCAAAGACCTTGTTTCCATTTTTTTCCTTTTCTCATATTTTTTCTTTTCCCTTTTTTCCTTTCCCCGACCCCTCCCACTTCCCCTGCTCCTTTAGACCTTTTCTTCCTGTTACACAATATCAATTATACATTTTTTGAATTACAATATCAAGATCTAGGAGACATTACCACAGATTTTACAGAATTCAAAAGGATATAGAGAGCATATTACAAAAATCTTTTTTGAGATAAACTTGACAACTTCTAAGAAGTACCTTGGAAGACAAATTAATGAAGCTAACTCTGGAGGAAATAAAAATTTGAATAGCACCTATTAAAGAAAGTATATTCCTAGCTTGAAAACTTACCTATATGACAACAGCAGGCTCATAAACATTGTAACTGATGAATTATATCAAACAATTAAAGCAGAAAAAAGAAGGAACACTTCTCCCCTCATTTTAGGAAATCAACATTGTGGTAATACTAAAACTGGATAAAGATAATAGAAGAAAAAAGTATGAACATAGATAGAGATTTGTTGAACAAAACAAACTCTTAGAAGACAGATCTGGAAGTATGTAGAAAGTGGTTTTATTATAGGGATGGCAGTGTTAGTTCAGCACTGGAAGATCCACCCCCAAAAGTCATCATTTTAACAGAGGAAAGGAAAAAGCCATATGATCCTGTCACTAGTTGGAGAAAAAGTATTGGACTAAATTCTACAGCTGTTCATGGTAAAAGCTATCAGGAGATTAGAAGTAGAACAGAACCTTCTCAACAGATTAAAGACATGTACTCCATACTTCCAGCGAGAGTGCCTTATATGAATGGAGAAGATACAATGCTTTCTCCTTAAGGTGGGGAACAAGGGCAGATATGTTTACTCTTTATCTGTCCATTAAACTTTGAAACCTAGGCCCCACCAAAATAGTCTGGCAATAAAATGACACAATTAGGATAGGATTGGCAGTGTAGAAGCAAAATCTTTATATGTAGATGAAATGATCATCTACAGAGAAAATACTAAGAAATCTCTAGGAGCCCCTGGAACTTGTATTTGCATTTAGCAAGATTAAAAAACACGAGGTATATATAAAAATTCAGGTCTATGTATACCTGCTATAAATGAAGAATTGGATATTGAAATTTAAAAGTTATGTAGGAGTACAAAGGACCTAGAGAAGTTGAAAAACAAAAAACAACAAACAAAAAACAGTGTTGGAACACATTTAGTACCTAATTTTAAGACTTGTTCTAAAGCTACAGTAATCCATGCAGTGTTCGTGTAAGGAAAGACATATAGATCATTGGAATAAAACAGAGAATCTAGAAATAGAACCACACATATATGGTCCATTGAGTTTTGAAAGATTATTTAACATTAACATTTTATAGAATATAACCTCAATTCAAGAGCCAAGGAAAAGACAGTGTTTTCAGCAAACAGCACTAGAACACCTGGTATCCATATATAAAAAATTAACCTCAACCCTTTATTTCCATACATGAAAATAACTTGAAAGGATCTATGAACCTAAATATGAAAGCCTAAAAGTATAAAACTTTAAGAAGAAATTATAAGGGAAAATGTTTATGAATTCAGGGTAGGCAAGGACTACCTAGTATACAAAAGACATGATGTATAAAAGAAAAAAATTGATAAATGAGATTCCATCAAAATTGAGAACTTTAAATGACATCATTAAAATGAAAAGTAGTCCTTAAACAAATCATATTTACAATGCATATAACCTATAACCAGAATATACAAAGAACTCTTACAGCTCATTAATAGACAACCCAATTAAGAAGTAGACACAAGAAGATAATAAATAACCAGTATAGCACAAGGAAAGGTGTACAACTCTAGAATCAGAAAAATATTAATCAGTACAATAACAAGATTGAATTATACACTCATTAGGGAGATGAAGTTAAAAGTTTTACAAGCCTTGTCATGACTTTTTCTTTTTGTTGGATTCTCCTCCTTTGTGTTTAATTTCTCATGCCCAATGGATTCATTCTGCTGGGTTTCCTGGGGTTGTGATCCTCATTGTCTTTTCCTAGGGTATTGTCTAAAATTTTTTGGAGTACTGGTTTGATATTCATGAAGTTCCTGAGGTGCTCTTTGTCATGAAAGTATTTTATTTCTCCATCAATTTTGAAAGATAGTTTTGCAGGGTACATCAATCTGGGTTGGGGGTTGTTTTCCTTTAGGGCTTGAAATACATCACTCCAAGATCTTCTTGCCTTGGGGGTTTGCATTGAGAAGTCTGTGTGATTCTGATGGGCTTTCCTTTGTATGTGATTTGCTTCTTTTCTCTCACTGCTTATAGAATTTTGTTCTTCTGTTGGATTTCTGGAATCCTAACTATTATATCCCTATGTGTAGATTTTTTTTGATCAAGGCTAGCTAGAGTTCTATATGCCTCACTTATCTGTATGTCAAGTTCTTTTCCCCTCCTTGGGAAGTTTTTTGCCATCACTTCTGTGAACAGTATTTTTATGTCATCTGCACTCTCCTCTTTCTTCATTGACTCCAACCAGTCTTATGTTATTCTTGTTTGGATCATCTACCAGCTGCTGGATTGATTTCTCATGTTCCTTTACAATTTTAAAGCAATTTTTCTTTTCCTGGTCACTAATTGTAATCTTTTCTTCTATATCTGAAATCTTATCCTCCCATTGGTTCATTCTGCTGCATAGACTTTCTATGGAGTTTTTAATCTCCTGGAATTCTGTTTGCATCTGTTTTATGGATTCCAATTGTTTCCTCTGTTGGGATTCCATCATGTTCCTCAGATTCTCTATTTTTTTATCTGTGTCCTCTCTAGATTTATTAATCATGTCTTGCACCGTGAGCAAAATCTTTGCTGTTATTTGAGTAATTATTTCTGATTTCATTTTTCTCAGATCTTCTTTTGTAGCCAGTTCAGAGAGTCCAGGTGGTTGAGTATCAGACTGTTCCATCTCATTTCCCTTTGGGGTTGCTGTAGGTGATCCAGAATCTGTTTTTGAGACTTGTTTACATGTTTTCTCATTTCCACGGGGGGGGGGGAGTGCTTCTGGTGCCCATGCGGCTCACCTTCTCTGCCCTAGGAGCTTGGGATGGCGGTGGGGGTGTTTCCTTCTGGATGCTGGGATCGGCTCAGCTTCTCTGCCCTAGGAGCTTGGGATGGCAGCAGGGGAGCTTCCTTCCGGATTCTGGGACTGGCTCAGTTTCTCTGCCCTAGGTGCTTGCGATCAGTGGACTCTTGACTTACAGACTCAAAATTTGTTCTTGAGGGCTGGGTATAACTCAAGTAGGTTGTAAATAAAGACTATTTTTCCCATAAGAAAAAATGGAAATACACATAATGCATTCCAAACCTCCCAAAGCACCTTTTAACTAACCTTTTCATAATTAAAAAAAGGTTGTATAATGTGTGTAATTTGCCAGAAACACCAATAATTTTCCTAGTGTGTTCCAGTCATAACCAACTTGTTTATATGTCAGGCCAGTCATAACTCAAGGGTCCACTGAAGATACTTAGAAGGGGAATAGTTGGGTCAAATGGAATTTCTAGGTGTAATTTTATGAGGCATAACTTTATGCCCAGAATCTCTTGCTCCCTGATGTCCACAGGTCTTCAGTCTTTGTGCAGTTTTCATGTGCAGTTTTCATATGTAGTTTTCATGTCACTGCCTTCCATAGCTTCTAGCCTGAGATCTAAACTCTACCATTGTTCTCTAAGTCAAAAATTATCTTTCATTCTTTAGAAAAGATGCTCTAAGTAAAAGTGAAATAATTTGGGATAAGAGAAATATGGTTAATTAAATATATATGATAAATATCTTGATAAATTAGTGATTTTGGAAGTTTGGAGATTGGAATCAAGAAGGAAACAAATTTCCAAGGGCTAAAACTAGAGGAGCCTCTCAGTTTATTTACTTTGACTCAAAATAAAGTTGTAGATTTTGAGTTTTACACTATTTTTCCAGAAATTTGCATAACTTTTCAACTTCATTTGCTTAAAATCTACTCTTTGTACCTACTTTCCTCATTTATTCAATATGTATTTATTATGGACTGAATGTTTATGTACCCTCAAATTCATATGTTGAAATCCTAGCCTCTAATGTGAAGATATTTGGATACGGGGGCTCTTGGAGATAATTGAGTTTGGATGATGTCATGAGAATAGACTCCCCAGGATGTGACAACTACCTGTATTAAAAGAAACACCATAAAGCTTGTCTCCACACACTTCTCTCTCACCAACCCTCACCTACTATGTAAGGCCAGAGAAGAAAGGAGGCCATCTACAAACCAGGAAGGGAGACCTCACCCAAAACTCACTGTGCTGGCACCTTGATCTAAGACTTTCAGCCTCCAGAACAATGAGCAAATAAATTTCTGTTGTTGAAGACACCTAGTCTACGGTTTTTGTTATGGTAGCCTTTGCTGATTAAGACAGCATTTATTGAGCATTTTTTAATGTGCCCAGCACTGGGGTAAATACTGAGAGTAAAAGAAAAACAAGACATTGTCCTGAATCTTAAGAATCACAGATTCTAGCTTTGGCAGTTGTGTTGGTTACTTTTCTCTCATTGCTAAGACAAAATAACTGACACCCAAAGTTAAAGGGGAAAAGGTTTATTTAGCTCACAGTTTGTAGAGGTTTCAGTCCATAATTGCTCGCTCCAGGGCAGAGTGGCACATGGCAGAGGAGTGTCACAGAGGAGAAACAGTTCATGGTGCCCACAAGGTAGCAAAAGCACAAGGCAACCATTCATGGCATGGTTGCAGAAGACAGCAAAAGCAACAAGAGATCTTAACAGTGTCTTTCTGTCATTTTTATCCCATCTAGTGTACTGGGATTAGGGCGATTCCAAAGCAATCACTCAAGTGTAGTGATTTAGTAATCACACGCCTTTAATCCCAGCATCACATTTCAAATTCAGCCATCTCCAGAATAGCTCACCTCGCTTGCATGAGGCTTTGGGGGGACTTCTAAACACAAGCCATAATAGCAGCTAACATATAAACCAATAATTTTAATACAAAATAATCAATTCTTTAGTAGATCAAATCATAGGTCATTATGTGAGCAGAGGAGTAAACCTTTAAATCTGTCATCAAGTGGTCATTTTTCATGTTAAGCCCATTATAATCCCAAACTTCTGAGGTTGTAGGTAATATTAAGTGTAAGTTCGGGGCTGCACTCCTGTCCTGTGCTAGGAAATGCATCTGTTCATGTGTCAGTTGCTCTACACCTTCCAAGTTTGACATTTCAGTTGACTTCGTGACACTTAAACATCACCAGCTTTTTGTTTCTCAGTTTCTCCATCTATAAATTGAGACACTAACACTTTTCATGAACTTCTACATAAGGGTAAACAATAACATAACACTCAAAATGAGAGAGGAAAAACAATCAGGAAGGCCTGTGTTTCATTAATATGATAAAAAATAATGTGGGGCAATTACTAACAAGCATAATCAGTGAGGTCAATTCTCTAACTCAGTTCTTCCCAAATTATAGTGGACACAAGAATCATACAGCATCTTGTTAAAATGCAGATTTTGATTCAGAAAAGATTACATATTTATCATAAGCTGCCAAGTATACTAACACTCTTTGGTGGACTACACACTATGAGTAGCAAGACTTATAGTGATTTCAGGGCCTAATACAGATATAATTTTCATAATTTTTAAATGTGTATTTATTTAACAAAGCCACTAACACATCACTTAAGATCGTAGATCTCAAACATTTGGTCTTAGAACTGCTTTTACAATCTTAAAACCAATTTTAGAACCTGAAGAACTTATGATGCATAATCAAAATATATAGTGATGCTTAAAATTTTTTAAATTTATCACAATAAAAGACATACTGCTGTTAATTCTTCTCAAAATACTCCCCCTTCACTTCAACCTCATTTATCCAATCATTCACGAGACTTTCTGAAGCAGGTCTGGAAGTCCTCCTTTGTGAATATCTTTAGTTGCTCTGCAGTGGCTGCCTTGATGTCCTGGATGGTTCGAAAATGTGTACCACATGGGCCTGGGATTTAGCTCAGTAGTGCCTCCGCCTGTCTCGCAAGAGCGAGGTCCTGAGTTTGATGCGTGGTACCAGAAAAACAAAAAAGAAAATATTTATCATTCAGGTGATTCTGACTTTCAGGAAGAGTCAGGAGTCACACAGTTCCAGATCCAGTGAAAAAGGTAGATGAAGACACACTGTAATGTTTTGTTTTGATTTGTTTTTTTTCTTTGTGGTACCCGGGATCAAACTCAGAACCTTGTGCTTGCGAGGCAGGCGGCGGAACCACTGAGCTAAATCCCCAGCCCTCCATTGTAATGTTTTTACTTGACAGAAAATGCCCAAATTTTTTGAGTCCACTCAGGACATCGAGGCAGCCATGAAAAGACACTCAGGAAAAAGACTTCCTGAATAGTTTTAGGAAGTGGCAAGAACTATGAGATAAGTGTCCAAAGCAAAAGGGAATATTACAAGAGAATTAATGTATCTTTTACTGTAATGTTTTTCTTAATTTAAACATTTATCATGCTTTTTGATCATACCATATATATCTCTATTTACCACATTTGATTAAAACTGAGAAAAATTTAAAATACAAAAATACATCAGCATACATCTGATTATCTGTTGGAACAATAAAGTTATTCCACATTCTGTAGTCTCAGGAAAACTTCACTCTACACTCAGGATCCCGGTACAAAAAAAAATAAAAAAAGATATATCATGTAAAGGTACAAATTCCCAGTGATTAAAGTCATCATAGTATATACCTAAAATGTATCAATAAAATTAATGGGAAAAAAAGCTGTGGTTTTCAATCCTGGAAACTTTTTAAAATCCCAAGTTAAGCCCTATCCAAACCAATTAAATCAATATCTCTGGAAATGAATATCATTTTAAAAACTCAATAGGTGATTCCAATGCACACCCAGTATTGAAAAACCACTCAGTTAAGGAAGCAGGATATAAACTACAGAAGCACAAAGTAGAATAAAATGTGCACAGAGATAAGAATTACTTAGTAGGTCTGATGAACCTGGTGAGAGTTTTGGTACTAATACTAATGGTGTGACCTTACACAATACAGTATGCTTATCCTCTCTTATTTTTCAATTCCTTTTGCTATGAATTGTGATAGTAATGGTTACTGATAGGTCTGACCTCCATCTCCCCCTTCCCTGGCCATCAGAGTTTCTGTTTCCAGCCACCTGAGCCTGGAAAACAATGCCTACTCTTCTAGGACATAGCACACTCATCCCACTTTCTAGGTCACAGAGCCCTTTGCTATGGCCATATAGCTAGTCTTACTCCCCATTATCACTCCCCACCTTTGCATCACCCCTCAAGCTTGTCCCACTAACCTCTATACCCTATTCATAAAAGACTCAGCTCAATAAACTGGACTTGACTTTCCTCTGGAGTTACTCCAAGATGTCCCACTCAAACCTCCAAATTCAGGCTGGCTGTGTTCTTTACTGGGCTTCATCATTTACCTATCAGTTCCAACTCAATAAAGTTGAACTGAGGATTCAGTGAGGTCAGAGATGAAAATCACAGGGTAAATGTTCATCAAATGTCAGCATTATTAATAGAAATATTAGGCAATGCAGAATCTTACCAGAAAGATGTAAATTTAAAAAGTCTTGAGGGATCAGAGGTCGGGTAGAAGCATTTCATATGGCTTTTGAAAGGAGATAAAAGTAACCTTAAGGCAGCTGTAAGTCTTACTATAACCCAGCACAAATTGACTTATCATAGTTCAGGGTATGATTGAATAGAATATTTGTGTTTTTGTGTTTGTTTCTTTAATCCTGGATGGAGAAATGGACCTGAACTAGACTTCACTGGACAGAGGATATTTGCCTACCATTGATGAGTTCTGAATGAGTTTATTAATCTCCAACACTATAGCTTTCTTGTCTTTAGAAAAGCACTCCCCTGAATCCATGCAAACCAGGCTAGGTTATCCTGCATAAACAGCCCCATTTACTATTAGTGTATAAACACAGCTTTGGTGTTAATATAGAAAATGTTAATCAGAAGGTGCTAGTTATAAATAAAATATTTGGACAAGAAGAAAGGCCACCACAGATTTAGTCAGAGAAAAAAAAGATACAAATAGAAAACATGGTGTCAAAAAAAAAAAGAAAGAAAAGATGGTGTCAGCAAAGTAATAAATTGGATATATGGAAATAACCTGGTTCAGTAGGTTATTACCAAAAAATTCAAGAACTCTCCCACACTGGCAACCCACACTGGCCATAGTATTGAAATATTTTTTTAAAAATCTCTGCTTTGTATTAGGTAGGTGAATAATGTTCAAAGTATGTAACAAAATGGTATACTATAACAAAAATTGTATAATATATAAATGAATGGAGCAGATACTCAGTTAGATCCAATGACTGCTATTAATACTGTCTTAGTTACTTTGCTCATTCCTGAGACAAAATACCTGACACCCAAAGTTAAAAGAGAAAAGGTTTATTGTAACTCACAGTTTGTAGAGGTTTCAGTTCTTAGTTGGCTAGCTCCAAGGCAAGGCGTCATGACAGAGGAGAAACAGTTCATGACAGGCAGAAGGCAGTAAAGTAGCAACCAGTGAAGTAACAAAGCAGCAAGCAATAACAGCAGCCCTCTTTCTGTCCCTTATATTCTGTCCAGGCTATACACCCTTAGGGCAGGTAGCACTTACACCCAAAGTAGGCCTTACCATTATCAACATCCAGGACTATGCCAAACCTATGAGTGAACTAATTTAGTAATCACACAACCTTGATCCCAACAGCACACACTTAATCCCAGCATCACACACTCTAGATTCAGCAACCTCTGAAAAGTCCATATGACCACATGAGGCTTTGGGGGACATCTAGATACAAGTCATAACAAATACTGTAAAAATGGTTAATCTGTAAATGGTTTATCTGAAATTTCAACAATCCTAGATGCCTCTCTATACTCAATAAATTACATGATAACAAAAATTCTTCATTTTGCAGAAATATCTGAGAAAAGAAGAAAATTACCAATGTCAATACACTAGGTCCTTTCAAAAGATCATTTAAGCAGAGCATGGTGGCACACACCTGTATTCTCAACACTCGGAGACTGAGGCAGGAGGATTGCCTCAAGTTCGAGGCTAGCATGGGCTACATAACAAGTTCAGGGCCAGCCTGAACTACAAAGAGAGACCCTGTCTTCAAGAAAAAATCATTTAAAATACTTCCATCATTGTGAGAAAGATGGCAGAATAAAACAACAAGAAGAATTGGTAATGCAAACTTCATCTAAAAGTAGGAGGTACTTGTATACTTTTTTTTTAAGAAGAGCTAAAAAAAAGAAGAATCTCTTGATGCCAGGAGGGAATTCTATAGCTGCATAACCTCAGAGGAAAAGCAGAATACAGTTTTCCAAAGTTTGTCCTTAAAGGGATAAAACCTGCAATCTCTTGGTTGAAAAAAGCAGGGGTATTCTTGGTAGCTTCAGGAAGAGTGGGTTTAAGATTGAATGAGGATTGGAGATAAGCCACTTCTACAAGAAACAGTCTATCATTGAGATTAGGAAGTAAAATACTGAGTTTAGTTAGAAAGAGAGATAAGTTTCAGTAGCTCATCACATGCATAGACAACCCTGAATATTAAGAGATATTTTGCTAGCTTGAGACATGGTACTCATTCCTCATCCACACAAACCTCTTACATATTGTGTATCTAAAAATAATTCATTTCCTGCAAAGATACCACAAAGGAGGCAGGGAAGGATTAAAACAGAAATTGTAAATAGAAGAGAATGCACCTATACCAGGAAAAAAAGTAACATTTAATAAAGGAATATTTTAACCCAATATATTACTATAACTTTTAAATCTTCAAAAATAAACCACTTTTCTAAATAAAGAACATAAAACAGAAATGTAAGAGCTCAGAGAAGTTACAGCAGGGCAAAAGGAGATAAGTATGTGTAATAAATATGTAATATATAGTATATAGTATTTATATATAAATCACCTAATTTGAGAAGCTTTCAGCCATTATTTCTTCAAATAATGTTGATATCCCTAGCCTTTTGTAATTTTTATAATGTATATATTAGTTAACTAGATAGTATCCCTCAAGTCCCTTAAGCTTGTTCATTTAAAATTTTTTTCCTAACAAACTAGATAATTTTAATGATCTGTCCCACTGTTTGTTCTGTTGTATTTTTTAAATATTTGACAATGTACATGTTATTCCCATGTCATATATAATGAATTTTAAAAACAAAAGCCACAAATGAGGATATTCTAATCATTCTCTGCTTAATTGTATCTCTGGCAATTGAAGCAAGCAACTTCTGTCAAAACACAAAAGAGAATAGTAAAGTTTAAGAGAAAAGCAAAGAATGACAGAGGAAAGAATTGTCAGTAATGAATTTTTAGAGCTTTCCTTTAGGTCACTTTATCTTTTAGTTATTCATAAATATTGAAGTAACTTAGGCTGTAACACACATTTGAGATGAAAGCATCGAAAATAATAATAATAGCTAACTCTTCATTGGTGCTTACAACTTGCCAGATACTGTTTTCTGTACTTTGCATACATTTATATTCAATTTAACACTTACAGCAACCTTATATGCCATATGTATATTATTATTTGCATTATTCTGAGGAGCTTTTGGGGTTTCCCTTTAGCTCATGCCTCACAACTTTTCCACCAAATAAAGAATTATGGCCAAAACCAGTGACAAAGCCATCTAGCCATATCCCTATAAATCAAGCCTGTGGGCAGCACTTTCTCATACATCATTACCTCCCACCACTAGAATAGCTCCAGGACAGGGTCCTGCACAGGTCATGAGATGATGATGAAAGCCCTCAGACTGGCTGACAAAAAGCAAATATCAACATTCAAAGACAATGTTGCTTGATGGTGCAGTTTCCTGCTTTGAATACTTCACATTCTTAAGTATTCTCAGTGAGGGCTGAAATAAAGAGGTATCCAAGACTATCCACTCTGACCATGTGATAGAGGTTGTGTGGAAATGGAAAGGGCAGTTAGGTGTTCAGTGATTACCATTAATTATTTTATAGTGCTAACAGTTGTCACACAGGGAAACTCTAAGCATTGCACTTTGAGACGATTCTATGACAAAATATCTTTTCTCTACACTTCTCCTCTAAGTACCTGAAATTCCATAGGAAACATTGCTACCTTCTGCCTGCCAACTTCACTTTCTAAGTGAAAATAAATATATATGAAATATAGGTGAAAATATATGTGATAATAATAAATATAAACATATACTTGTATACAGTAACGAGTTCCATTCTAGGACAATTGTTCATAAATCGGATTCATCTGTAAGCACACAAACTGAGTCTTACAGTACACCTGTGAAAGTTCACAACTCAAATGTTCATAGGTCCGGGATTTACTGTACATGATTAACACTAAATAAAGAGTAAATTATTTTTGAAAAGTAAATGCATAGATATCAGTCAGATATTTGTTTTAAACCTTATTATGGCTCTGTATAAGACTGCGCTCCCAGGCAAGATTACTTAATCTGAGGTTTCCTGTCTGTGAAATGGGTCATACTCATTTTATAAGCTGGTTTTAAGAAGTTAATGTACACACACACACACACACACACACACACACACAGAACACTTGATGCATAATACAGTTAAACACTGTAGTAACCAATTAAATGTTCCACTAACATCAGTTTCCTCCCACACTTTCCTATCCAATTAGCCCCATCCTCTTGGCAGGCAATGCAAGAAAACTTTGCTGAGACCAAACTTGACCACCTTGCCTGGAACTGGCCCTTTGTGCACTCACCACCCACACTCTTTTGTTCACTTTACTCCCCTGACCTTTGACACAGTCTACTCACTTCACTTCACAACACACTCACAATGAAAAGGAACATTTCCTACCTTTGACAAGAAATGGGCAGAGAACCAGCAGACTTGTGGTGCCTTCCATTTCCCATCTATAAATTTTTCAAAATACTTTCCAGTAAGCAATATTGTAGGGATTTTAGTATGATTAATAATATAACTGTCTCGATGATCTTCAGTATTCCAGATAAAATGGTTTCTTAAGAATATGCAGGGCCGGGGATGCAGCTCAGTGGTGTTGTAACTGCCTGGCAAGAACAAGGTCCTGAGTTAGATCCCCGGTATCAAAAAAAAAAAAAAAGAACATGCAGTCATTGATTCATGAATAGGACATAGTTCCATCAGTCTTCTATTTGTTTGTGTGATAGAACCTCAAAGGGGTTACAGGAATCAGTCAGTCACGTAAATATTTTTACTTTAATCTGATAATGAATTAACTTTGAGATTGTGGGTAAAATCCAGTGTCACCTCCAGAATCTGGAGGCTTTGATTCAGTGCAATTAAATAGAATTGACATCACAGACTGGCTCTTGCTGTGAGTGCTTTGGAAAACAATTCTCAGTTACATGTCTGTCTGAAAAACCATAAAGTGGAATTTTACAAATTCAAGTGTGAGTACCATTTGTTCTCCGAAAAACTTGTTGAAACATCACTTACCCTATTGGGGTGGTCATTCTGTAGAAATGTTGAATTCTAAATTGTCCAGTCTAACCACAGTGCCTGCCTCCTCTACTTCCCACCCTCTGAGAGCAAGCACTCCAGGATTCCACTATCATCCAGAACCACCTGACCTTTTCCAGGCTTCCCCTATTCTTCTTCTATTCAATGCCCAATGGGTTAAAACAGACTGAGCCAATATTCCAGCCACCCTCTTTATCTGCCTTCACATTCCTTCCTCTGCCTATTCAAACTGCTGCAGAGGTCTGGACCAGCTTCCTGTAGCCTCACAGGGGCGGAGTTTTCTCTCTCTAGTATGGCCTCTGAGTGTAGTTGTTTTGAGTAACTGATTTCCTCCTCTTTTCTCACTTGAGTTCATATAGCTTCCTTTGCTCAGTGTTCCACTGGTGAGCGAGCTTTTCCAAGCCCCAGAATCTCAGCATGCTCCTGGGCTTCCTGCTGTCAGAGTGCAGGATTTCCTGAGCCAGGCATGTACGTACGGTTGAGGCACTGCTGGTCTCTACCCTGACCACACCTCAAAAGCATCATCCTACTTTCTGTACAATACATCATATTTATATCCCAGGGCACTGAGGTCTGTCCCTCTGTCCTTACTTTAATATATCATTTCCTTCATTCTCCAAAGCTGAACAAAGCGGAAAAATCCTTCAACCTCCAAGCACTCTAATTCCTACTCTCACCATGTTTTGATTTAGGAGTGTTCTTTCTGGTTAAATTTCCAATCTGAAGGATTTTGTTAAGATAAAGATTAAATAATTAGCTAGAAAAGCAAAGTATTGCATGAGGTATAATCTTCCAGCTGAAATCTCTTCTGAGTACCCTATTAAAAATATTAAATAATTCAAAAATAAAAAAGATTAATAAAAGTACCTAAGACACGAAAAATACTCTGGTTCTTTATTTCTGTTGGAGAAGTGTAAATACATTTGTTAACAATTTAAAATATGTTTGACATGTAGGAGAGGACTACTGAATAATAACTAGAAAATGACCACAAAGATAAATTCATTTTAAATCTGAGAAGGCAACATTTACCTAGAGACTCAAGGTAAAATACTAAATGTATCATAAGCTCAGATAAAAGGAAATACAACCTCTTGAATTTTTGCCTTTCTACCGCTACCTCCAGTTTTCCCGTATCACCACTATATATTCTAATATATTCCAGAATTCCTTGATGTTTTGTAGAATCTGAAGGCATTTCCCAGCTTTCCAGTCCTACTTCTATAGTAAAGTCTCTGAGCTATTCCTTTTGGTTATTTTCATTGCTGCTCCAAAGCAACCACCCTGGAAACAATAGAGGCCACTGCATTCCAGACAGTTCAAAGAGGTCCTCAGTTGGCTGTGCCATAGATACAGGCTGAAACATTTTGTAGTCAGTTATGATCAAGACTAAGGGCCTGATTTTGGACCTTCTCTCCAATTTTTGCTCAACCCATCACAGTTCATCAAATTCAACTTGCTCTTCCTCAATTCAGTACTCATCTGTGAGTTCCCACAACCAAACAAGATGAGTTTAATATGTGGGTGCTCACTCATTTTCTTCTTCAGGCCAACAGATTGTCCCCAAGGAGGTACTTCTCCAACACCCATACACCGAGGCTCCTGAACCACCATTCTCCTCCAACAACTACCTCAGGGTAGAAGCTAACCCAAAACTTCCCCTTTCTTTTCTCTTGGGGAATTTATCTGCAGAGCCTCACTCTTCTCCCTCTCCTTGAGCCTTGATTAAGGGCATAATTTTCATCCAAATGGTTTTACTTAACTTTGAATCAGAGAACAGGAGTTGGAAATCTGGCAGGCATCTAGGCAATTGCCATGTGAATTATTCACTCCCAATTAAAGTCTGCTTATTTACTGTTTTCACTAATTCCAACTCAGTGAAACTACTGTGCTCTAGACTATGAACTCCCTGTGAGTATCTTGCTGACTTCAATGCTTGTCTTGTTGTATCTAATGGTTACCACCACTGAGGCAGAACAAACGTTCAGTAAACATTAGGTGAATGGGCCTGGTACCCTGTAGCATCTTCTTCTTCTAGGTAGTAATGATCTTCTCCAATGGTCTGGTGGATTTTTTCTAACTAGTTCCAGCCTGTATTTCAGGATTACATCACTCAATATTCATAACTCTTCTAGGCAGTGCCATTATTCTGTTATCTTTCTGTTGCTGTGAAAAATACCTGAGATACATTAACCTATAAGAAGGAACATTTATTTTGGCTCATTGTTTCAGCAATTCCAGTCCATGGTCAGTTGGCCCTGTTGCCTTTGGGCCTATGGTGGCACAGTACAGCATGGTAAGAGCACATAGCTAAGAAGCTGATTACCTTATAGCAGCCAAAAATCAAAGAGACAAGAACCCAAGATTTCAGTATACTCTTCAAAGGCATACCCCCAGTGGCCTGACTTCCTCTCACATGGCCCTTAAAGGTTCCCCCACTTCCCACTAGTCCCACAGGCTAGAGGCTATGCCTTCAATGCACGAGCTCTTGGGGGACTTTCAAGATCTAAACCATAATATTCTACCCCTAGACCCCAAAAGTTCATGTCTACTCCACAATGAAAAATTCATTCAGTCTATCTCCACGCGTTCCCAAAGACTCAACAGTCCCAGTATGGCTCAAAAGTTCAAGTCTGAAATCTCTGAGACTCAAGGAAAACTCTTATCTGCAAGCCCCCACAAAAATCAAAATAATAAGTTACATACTTTTAAGATACAATAGCACTGGGTAATAAACATTCCTATTCCAAAAGGGAGGAATAAGTAAATATAAAGAAAGGATAGAATAAAGCAAAACCAAAACTCAGCAGAGCAAGCATTAAACCTTCATGCTCCATGTCCAGCAATCCAGGACATAAAGTAGCATAATGTGAGCTCCAAAGGACTTGGGCAGCTCTGCCACTATGGTCTTGCTGGCTGCAGTCCACATGGCCACTTTTCTGGGCTGACTCTGGTCACTACCTGCAGTGTCCCTTGAGAGGCATTTGATACTCCTGACATCTCTAACTTTCTAGGGTCTCTCCAGTGCAGCTTTAATTTCAGTCTCACAGCTTCACTATATGTTGCTTTGTTAGGGTTTACTTACAGGGACTCTCATTCTTATTGTACAATACCTACTCTCCTAGCCTTCCTTTCAAATCTTAGAGAAAGCCTCTATGAGACCATAACTCTTAAATTCTGCAGGTCTAAAAATTTAGCATCACTTGCATGATGCCAAGGTCTGACACCAGTGAGAACTATACAGAGGTCCACCAAAACCATAGTTACAATAATCTCTCAGGGCCTTGATGGCTAATTATGGGGCAACAAATCCAGAGGAAAAATCTAAGAGAAAAAAAATCCCTTAGTGGTCTTGTCCAAACAGGGAACCCTGGGGCTCTCTTCTTAAAGGAAATTCTTTGAAGCAAGTTTATGTTTTTTACACATTTGAGCCCATGGTAGATGAAGTCATGTTGATTCCTGAGGTGTCCTTTTGACATCTTTGCTATTGTCCCAGTCTAAAGTACTTGGTTTTATCATTTTCTTTTCTGCCTTCCTTTTTTTCTTTTCTTTTCTTTTTTCTTTTTGTAGTACTGGGTATTAAATCCAGCTCCTTTTCACAAAGTTACAACCCCAGTCCTTTTTATTTTATTTTATTTTTTTTTGGTACTGGGGAATCGAACTCGGGTCCTTGCACTTGTGCAGCATGTGACGAAACCACTGAGCTAAATCCCTGGCCTCAAAAAATTTTAAAGATATGATCTGTCTAAGTTACCAGGTTGCCATGGTTAGGCTTGAGATCCTCCTGCTCCAGGGTGCTGGGATTATAGTCATGGACAACCAAACTTAGCTGGCTTCTTTGTAATGGTGGTAATCTCTTCAGCACTCTTCTTAGTCAGAACTTCTCTTTTTGTGAAACTGTAAGCTTTTAAAATCTTTCCACTCTGCATTTTGCTCCAGATTCTGTCAATTGGGCTAAAATCATCCAGTAATACTATGCCACAGCCTGAATTTTATGCTGCCTTGCAATTTTCTCCAACAAAAAACAGTAACAACAAAACACCAAGAAAAAAAATCAATTTAGAACCTTTAACTTATCCTTCTACAAAGTTTTAAGGCATGGACAACATGTAAGTAAGTTTTTTCTAAAGTATAACATGGGCAGCCTTTAGTCTAATTCCCAAAATAGTCCTTATTTCCACCTGAAATCTCATGAATGCATCCTTTACTAAGGGTTCACATTCCTATCAGCATTTGGGTCTTCTGAATGCTCACCATAATCACTTACTAAACTCTATTTACAGCATTGTAGGCAGTCTGTGCCCTGCATTTCCAAACTTTTCCAAATTCTTCCCCCACCAAACAATTCCAAAGGCTTCTGAACAACACTGGGAGGTATAGTCACAGCAGTCACCACACTTTTCAATACTAATTGTTAGTTAGCTTTCCATCACTGTGACAAAACACCAGAGAGAATCAAAAGGTTGAATGCTTTGGTGCATGGTTTCAGAAGTCTTAGTCTATGGACAGTAGACCCATTACTTTTGGGCCTGTAGTAAGGCAACACATCATGATATAGAACATGATATAGCAAAGCTGCTCACTTCCTTGACAAGAAGTGCAACAAAGAGGCAGGAAGAGAGGGGATCTTTTTCAGGGCATTCCCCCATTGACTTAGCTTTTGTCCAGTAGGCTTCATCTCTTAAAGGCTCCATCATCTTCTAATAGCAACACAGGCTGGGGACCAGGCTTTCACCAAATGGGCCTTGAGAGGGACATTCAAAATCCAAGCTATAACAATTATGCTCATAGAACAATTCTCTAAAGTTTCTGCAACTAATTCACTCTTTGCTGGTGTCAGGTGGGCTGCACTGTAATCCAGTGAGACTAACACTCATAGATATCTCCTGAGTTCCATGAGTGAAAGTTCTTAGCTCCTGAAGGTAATGGCAAATCCTCCAGGTTTAACTTTCTCATTACCCTTCCTTAGTGTTAGATGTTCTGCCCAGAGGGGACCATGCTGTGGCCAGACTGAGCAGGCCCTACATCAAGCCTTGTTGCAACAGGCTTGCTTCTCAGCCCACAAGGTTCTCTCACCCCAGAATCCATGTAATTTGGGGCCACTTCCAGCCCAACTTCTACTGCCTGTAAGTTAGAATGAAAATTCCCTCACTTGGCTTGGGCTTTTTCAAAAGACCTTCAACAAAAGAGAAATGGAAAATCCTCCTAATAAAGTCAGAACTTGGATTTCTATATGAAAATTTTCTTATAGTTGTATATGGCTACTCCTAGCTTAAGGAGAACTGGAGCTTACAGATAAATGGTGTTCAGATGGGACTAAACTGAGACAGATTCTGGATCTGTTGGTTGGCAGTGTGTATTTCACAATATGCAATATCTGGTCACTTAAATTTAGTTTTAATCATTGCATATTCTAAGAAGGCCTTTGGGAAGTCTTATCCTTTTCAATCTCACAAGTTCATGAGTAACACCACCAACAGTAGTATTATTTTAGTAGAAGACACAGTCCTCAACTCTGAGAATTTTACATGAAACAATAAGAGAGTAAAACAATTATAAAGTAAGGTATTTTGTTCACTTATGACATTAGAAATAGAAAAAATAAAATATAAAAGATGAGAAAACAGATTTTTTTTTAACTCCAGGCTTTTGTGCTGCTGAGCATTAGAAAATATCTAAATAATGTTTTTCTGTTACCCTAATGGTCACCACGCTCTTGTCAAGGATATTTATTTCTATTTGAGACATAAAGATTTCTTAACAGAAGGCCTAGGACTGAATGATACAGCTTTGTCTCCACCTGCAGGAATGAAAAGAATGAATTCTTATTTGCTAGTTGAAAGTATGAAAGATCTCTACAATAACCATTAAACATATGAGGTATAATCAGTACATGAGCATTAGTAATATATTCTTCCATAATAAGGTAATAATTTGTTCAAAACAGGGTCAAAGGAAAGGCATAATCAAGTTGAATCACCATGCTTATTTTTATTATATTTTATTGAACTATACTATACATTTAGAAAAGTTCAGTCATCAAAACACAGCTGGATGAATGAACACACCAGTGTGATCATCACCCAGCTCAAGACATAAGATATTAGCATCACCCCTAAAATCTCCCCCCATGAACTGCACTTACTTTTACAGCTTGGGTTCAAAATCTTAGTTTTTAACCTCTCCATCAGTCACATGTCATAGGAGAAAAGAAGCCAAGGGCAGATGAGTGACAGACTGCAGATATGCTCTTGTCCCTTGGGCATCATGGTCTAGGAATTGCTCCTAAGAGGACCCTCCCCAGCCACTGCTGCCATGAGGGGAAGGCAGAAGCCTCTGACTTTCTGCAGCTCCTGTCTCCTACTATGGTTTCAGACTTAATCAGTTCACCCTCACACTCATTCAAGGTTATGCCTGAACTTCATTTTCATTTAGCTAGGCTTCTGTTATATATTTAATCCAGATGAAAAGGAAACAGCAACTGAGATATTTTTCCTCCCCCCATTTCTCATGGACGTCTTACAGAACTAAGGCAAGCACTAGGTCTCCTGTCTGGCTCTAATGAGAGTGTAACCAGCATGTCCAAAATTCTACAGCCACCCTCATTAAGCAATTAAGCTTCTCTTTTTATGGCCTAAACAACTTCTAAAATAATTCTGCATCTGCTTTCAGTTATCCAAGCGTTTTATTCTCCAGTATCTTGAAGCTATTATTTCAGATAATTCTTTAGAGTTTTGGTTGTTTAAGACAGAAGAATATAACTAGTCCCTTTATTATGTGTTGGCTGGAAGCAGAAATCTGATCAAAGAATTCTGCTGTGCATCTTGAGGAGAATAAAATTTCTAGAAACACATTTGATTGTTCTTATGTATTTTTATATAATGGGTAATCTTTTTTGCTTTACCCAATATCTGTGGTTACTAGTTTTGTGATCACAAAGTCTGCATTTTCAGGCTTGAATTTAAAATCAGTTAAGGATCCCATCCCTTGCTGGTTTGGCCAAGTTCACATTTTAACACTAAGAACCCATGGGAAATGGTATAATCACAGATGAATAAATAAAAAGAAAGTGATGAAGCTTAAAACATGAGAGACTTTTTCTTTCCGGTTTTAAAAGTGTTACTAAAACCATTTGTTAGAATATTTCTAATAGAGAAATATATTTGTTAAAATTATTGGAAAAATATATTTGAATGATTTTTACTCAAAAAGTTCAGACACTCTCTGTGGGGAGACTTGGTAGGCTGGTGACCCTGCCAGGTGCTTTTGGTAAAAGAAAAGTAACAATGCACCTAGTACTATACATACATTTCCCAGGCACACTTCAGCTATTCAAACCCAGACAGAGGAAATGGGAGAATGGGATGGGGGAGGAATGGGGCTTAGATAATGAATAAAAAGAGAAAAAGGCTCAAAACTCTTTGCTATGGCTCTTCATGTGATGAAAGCCTGCATTGTGCGAAGCTGTGAGTCAAAATAAGAAGGTTATTCAGCTATCACAGGCTGCATCGCAAATATGAAATCATTCTATTCCAGTCTGTTAGTTTCTCATATTACTCCCTCCCACTCACCCACCCCCCAAAAAAGCCTTCCTTTTCAGATACCTTTTTATTTTCTACAATCCATAGTCATTTTATATTTTCAGGGAAAAAAATTAATGTTTAAAAATCTTTCTTCTTTAACCTGTCAACAGATTTTGCACATTCCACTGAACTGGGATGAACACTCAGACCTAATTTGATGTTTGCTCCATAAAAAGTCCTCCAACCCTTTCTTAAGCATCCATGTATTCTACAGGATCTTCCCTTCACTCCCCTCCTCTTCTCTAAAACAGCTCCCTCTCTGCGTCCCTGTTCACCTCCATCTATTTTCCTTGGATGAGAGTCTCACAGTGAATAACAAACATTTAAAGGGAAGGGATGGGGGTTGAGAAAAAGAATTAGAGGCCAACTGGGGCCCCTGGAGGAAAAAGAATTCAGAGCCGCTGATATAACTCAATGGCATTCACTGTTGCAGAGAGTAATGAACGTTTTACTTAGTTAGCAGCAGTTCACCTAATGTCCTAGACTAATTTGAGGCTATTTTCCAAGAAGAAAAGAAAGCCATGTGGTTCACAGCCATGCATCTGTGCATGGTGCTGAGAGCCATCCGTCTTTTTTTGTGCAGACTTTTGTGCAAGGAAAAGACAAGCTCTTACCTTTGTCTGGCTGCCTGGTTCCTTTGGTCTTTCATATGAATAACACAAGGGGAAATTAGATGGCTTGTCATCCATTTTAGAGAGATAAATTTTGCTTGAAAAATATAGGCTGTAACTTGATTATAATCTTCCATGTCTAAATGTCCTCAGACCTCCCTACATGTTAGTATCTATGAAATAGCCAAATATTTATGCTAAAGTTAAGTCTTCTATTAAGTTGACCAAAAGTGTAAAGCAACGAGAAATTAAGAGATTTCTTTTCTCATTTCTTCTATATTAATATGAATATATGACCAGAAATAGTAATTTTCATTTGTTAAATTAATATCTATAAATTGCTTCATCTCAGCTGGAAGGGACATTTCTTTCAGAGAAGGATCAGCTGTCAGGCCAAGTGTGCCAGAGGATGACATATATGTCTCCTGATAGTCTTGGCTTCTACCATGCTATTTTATATATCCAAAAAGCAAAATTCTGAAACATTTGACTTTAGTTTGGTTAGATATTAGGAACTGAGATACTCTGAGAGTATAGAATTTCTTCCCACTTTTTAAAAACAAGTTTGCTATTATGAAGGATGCACCTGGGAGGAGCAAGTACTGGTTCTTGTTTCCAGTTTTAACTCTGTGTATATGTAGGACAAAAAACTGAAGCACATTCTTGGACATTTCTGTGAATTTTGAGTGCAACAGGTAGTAATCTTTCTACAATTCTACATGGGTTATAAACCTTGGCTGTCAGAAAAAAATCTCTTTAAAATTAGAAAATAGGGATTTGCTCATAGTACATACCTAACAAAGATTAGTTTGATTTAATCTTGGATAATACCTCTATGGAGTACTTGATGGTCACATGCTTGGGGGACATTCTTACAATATTTCCTCCTGCTAGTTCAGTTCTTGGAGGTGAAATGGAGGTGGGAGACTGGAGCGGTTTCTGTCCCTGGTTCCTTCTTATAATGTCAGAGATATGGCTTTCTGAGGTAACTTCAGGTCTGAATCTCCAAGAGTCCTTTGTTCATGGAAGCCACATTAAAAATCTGGAATTATCTATATATGGCTCTTCAAGAATCTGGTTGAGCTTTGTAACTCTAATTTCAGCAGGACTCTGGGTACCATTTGGTCTTTGTTACCTTCATACTGTTGAACCTGAAACATCGCTGGCACTTTGTCAGGCCACTTCCTCTGGTGAGAAAAGAATAACAAGGCTTTGCAATGAAGCAGAGTGTATGTTGCCTATCCTAGACCCCCATCCCAGCTAAGATTAGTGTGTATGTTCATGGAAGTCTAACAGAATGCCATAGAGACATATGACTTATAAGAATGACAGATTTAAGGGGCCCTACCATGATACCAATCTATAGTGTTCTTGCTTCCTGATTAACTCCATCATAGGCAAAAGAAGTTCAGAAAGAAAAGGCAAAGAATGGTCATCATCAAGAAATGAAATAATAACAAATGCTGGCAAGGCAGTAAGGATAAAGGAACACTTATGCACTGTTGGTGGAAGTGTAACCTACAACAACCACTGTGGAAATCAGTATGGAGATTGTTCAAAAAACTGAAACTAGAAATTCCATTTCACTCAGCTATTCCCCTTCTAGGTATCTTCCAGAAAGAGTTAAAGACATTATATTACAGTGAAGCATGCATACATATGTTCATAGAAGCACAATTCATAATAACTAAATCTTGGAAGTGGCCTGTATGCCCAACAACAGATGAATGGATAAAGAAAATGTAGCATACAAATAACAGACTCACTGAGAGAAAAATTGGAGAAAGAATTCCTTTCACAATAGAATTGAAAAAAATGACATAACTAGGAATCAATTTAATGAAGGAAGTAAAAGACATCTACCTTAAAAACTACATCACTCTGAAAAAAGAGATTGAAGAGGATATAAGAAAATGGAAAGACATCCCTTGTTCCTGGATAGAAAGAACCAATAAAATGAAAATGGTATACTTCCAAAACTGCTATATAGATTCAATGCAATCCTGATCGAAATTCCAACAGTATATTTCACAATGTTTCACATTGTTAAGAAAACAATCCAAAAATTCATTTGGAACCATAAGAGACCTAGAAGAGCAAAGGCAATCCTAGGCAAAAAAGACATGACAGGGGATATCACAATCCCCAACCTGAAACTATAATACAAAGTGACTGTGATAAAAACAGCATGGTATTGGCAAAGAAAAAGATGTGAGGATCAGTGAAACAGATTAGAAGATGCAGAAACAACTCCAGACACACTTAGCCATCTCATCTTTGACAAAGGAGCAAAACACCCTCCCTGGAGAAAAGATAGCCTCTTTAATAAATGTTGTTGGAAAAAATGGATTTCAGCCTGCCAAAGATTAAAACTAGAGCTATAACTTTCACCATGCACTAAATTAAAATCAAAATGGATTAAAGATCTAAATAATAAGACAGAAACACTAAACTTGCTGGAAGATAGGTTAGGTAGAACTCTTGAAGACATTGGCATAGGAAAAGACTTCATGAACAAAACCTCAGTAGCACGGGAACTAGCAGAAAGAATCAACAACTAGGATCTCATTTTAGTAAAAAGCTTCTGCACTGCAAGAGAAACCACCAACAGAGCTAAGAGACAACCTACAATGTGGGAAAAAAATTTTACAAGCTGTTCCTCAGACAAAGGACTACTATCTAGAATATATAAAGATCTTTAAAAAAAATCTGATCCCTAAATTTAAAGACCTAATTCAAAAATGGTCATCTGAAATGAACAGACAATTCTCAAAGAAGTAAAAGCAGCAAATAAACATACGAAAAAAGTGTGCAACATCATTGGTCACTTGAGCGATACAGATGAAAACAATGCTGAGATTCCACCTCACCCCAGAAAGAATGGCTGGTATCATGAAATCAACCAATAAATGCTGGCAAGCTGTGGGGAGAAAAGAACCCTTCTCCACTGTTGGTGGGAGTGCAGACTGGTGCAACCACTGTGGAAATCAGTGTGAAGATACCTCAAAGAACTAGGATTAGAGGTCCCATATGACCCAGCTATTCCCTCCTGGTTATCTTCCCCATAGAATTAAAAGAATCATACCACAGCGATATATGGGTGCCCATGTTTATAATGGCACAGTTTGTAATAGATAAAACTTGGAAACAGCCCAAGTGTCCATCAACTGGAGACTGGATAAAGAACATGTGGGGTTTTCTTTAATATATAAAGTGGTGTACTATTTCAGCCATACGGAATGAGAAACTAGAGACATTTATAGTTAAATGGATGCAGAATGAGGCCATACTCTTAAGTGAAATAAATAGGACACACATGTGTAAATACTGAAGAGTTTCTCTGGTGTGAGAAACTAAAAAGTGTATATAAGGATCAAAATGTATAATTGATAATGTGAAATAGGAAGAAAAGGTCTAAAGGAGAAGGGGAAGTGAGAAGGTTAGGGGAAAGGAAAGAAGGGTAAGGAAAAATATGAGAAAAGGAAAAAAAAGTCTTTGTAAACAGGGAGGGGTGGAGGGGTTGAAGGGAGGGCAGGAGAATGGAGAAAAAAATGAGAACCAAGGTATATCACGTAAAGGTACAAATTCTCAATGATGAATGTCATCATATTGTATATCTAAAATGTACCAATAAACTTAATGAATAAAAAAAAGGAAAATGTGGCATTTAACACAATGGAGTACTATTCTGCCATAAAGAAAGATAAATGTGAGTTATTTGTAGGAAAATGAATACACCTTGATACATAAGTTTAAATGAAATAAATCAGACACATAGCTTAAATATCACATGGTTTCTCTTATATGAGAAACTCAAAGTATATAAATAAAGAGCAAAATAGAAGACAGATAATAGGAAGTATGGAGGTAGATCTTTGTCAAATGGGAAGGGACTCAAGAAATGGAAGGAGTGAGGATGGAGGAGAAAGGAGGGGAAGGAAAGAAGGAATTAAGCTGTGTTATGAACATGTACCACTGCCCACAAGGAATGTAAACATTATGTACTGCAAACATGTGCTAATAAAAATGTTTTTAAAAATGAAAAGAAACTAGCAATCAGCCTAATACTTGCTACTATTTGTTGAACATTTACTCATATGCCCCACATTGTTTTTGTTTTTTAGTTCATTGGTACATTTTAGGTATACAATTCGTTTACATTTATCATTGGGTGTTTGTACCTGTACATGATGCATCTTGGTTCTTATATTTTTCCCCATTACCTGTGCACCCTTCACCCCCTCCGCCCTTCCCTATTTACATAGATTTCATTTCCATTTTTTTTCTTTCCTCATAGTTTTTCCTTTCCCTCTTTTCCTTTCCCCTTCCCCTCCCTTCACTTCTTCGTCTTTGGACCATTTTTCCTATTTTAAATTATCAATTATTCATTTTAATCATTTTAACTCTTGTTTACACTATCAGTTTCTCACACTAGAGAAACTATTTGGTATTTACACATGTATGTCCTATTTATTTCACTTAAGAGTATGGCCTTGATATACATCCATTTAGCTACACATGACTGTAGTTTTTCGTTCTTTATGGCTGAGTAGTGCTCCATTTTATTAAAAAAAACCACATTTTTCTTTATCAAGTTTCCAGCTGGTGGGCATTTGGGCTGCTTCCAAGCTTTAGCTATTACAAACTGTGCCTCTATGAACATGGGTGCACATATATCACTGTGTTATGATTCTTTTAATTCTTTTGGGAAGATCCCCAGCAGGGGAATAGCTGGGTCAAATGGGACTTCCAGTTCTAGTTCTTTGAGGTATCTCCATACTGACTTCCACAGTGGTTGCACCAGTCTCGACACCCACCAGCAAGGGAGAAGGGTTCCTTTCTCCCCACATCCCCACCAGCATTTGTTGTTTGTTGATTTCTTGATAGCAGCCATTCTTTTCGGGGTGAGCTGGAATCTCAGTGTTGTTTTCATCTGCATCTCTCGAATGACCAGTGATGTTGAACATTTTTTCATATGCTTATTTCCTGCTTTTACTTCCTTGTCTGAGAAATGGCTGTTCATTTCAGATGCCCATTTTTGAATTAGGTGTTTGAATTTGAGGCGTCTGATTTTTTTCAATTCTTTATATATTCTAGATAGTAGTCCTTTATCTGAGGTACAGCTGCTAAAATTTTTTCCCATATTGTAGGGTGTCTGGTAGCTCTGTTGGTGGTTTCTTTTGCAGTGCAGAAGCTTTTTAATAAGATAAGATCCCAGTTTTTGATTCTTTCTGCTAGTTCCCGTGCTGCTGAGGTTTTGTTCATGAAGTCTTTTCCTATGCCAATGTCTTCAAGAGTTCTACCTAACTTATCTTCCAGCAAGTTTAGTGTTTCTGTCTTAATATTTAGATCTTTAATCCACTTCCATCTGAGTTTAGTGCATGGTGATAGGTATGGGTGTAGTTTCAATCTTTGGCAGGTTGAAATCCAGTTTTTCCAACACCATTTATTAAATAGGCTATCTTTCTTCCAATGAGGGTGGTTGGCTCCTTTGTCAAAGATGAGGTGACTGAGCATGTCTGGCATTGTTTCTGCATCTTCTAATCTATTCCACTGATCCTCAGGTCTGTTCCTTTGCCAGTACCATGCTGTTTTTATCACAGTAGCTTTGTATTATAGTTTCAAGTTGGGGATTGTGATACCCTCAGCCATGTCTCTGTTGCCTAGAATTGCTTTTGCTATTCCAGGTATCTTCTGATTCCAAATGAATTTTTGGATTGTTTTCTCTAGTTCTGTGAAGTATATTGTTGGAATTTCAATGGGCATTGCATTAAATCTATACAGTTGTCTTGGAAGTATGGCCATAGTCACTATATTGGTTCTTCCTATGCAGGAACAAGGGATGTCTTTCCATTTTCTTATATCCTCTTCGATCTCCTTCAGAGTGCTGTAGTTTTCAGTGTAGAGGTCTTTTGCTTCCTTTGTTAGGTTGATTCCTAGATATTTCATTTTTTTGGATGCTATTGTAAAAGGAATTTTTTCCCCCGAATTTCTCTCTCCATGGGTCTGCTATTTATATATAAGAAGGCTATTGTTTTTTGAGTGTTGACTTTGTATCCAGCTACTCTACTGAATCTGTCAATTAACTCTAGACATCTTTTGACAGAGTTTTTTGGGTCTTCTAGGTAAAGTATCATATCTTCAGCAAATAATGGCAGTTTAACTTCTTCTTTTCCTAACTACTCCTTTTATTTCTTTCTCTTTTCTAATTGCTGTGGCTAATGTTTCCAGAACTGTACTGAACAGGAGTGGTGATAGTGGGCATCCTTGTCTTGTTCCTGATTTTAGCATAAAAGTTTTCAGTTTTTGACTATTTAGTATGATGTTGGCTATTGGTTTTTCATAGATAGCCTTAATCAGGTTAAGATAAAGACCTTCTATTCCAATTTTCTGTAGGGTTTTTATCATGAATGGGTGCTGGATTTTGTCAAATGCTTTTTCTGCATCTATTGAGATGATCATATGGTTTTTGTCCTTGACTCTGTTAATATGGTGTATTACATTTATTGATTTACGAATGTTGAACCATCTTTGCATCCCTGGGATTAATCCGATTTGGTCAGGGTGTATGATCTTCTTGATGACACTCTGTATTCTGTTTGCCAGAATCTTGTTGAGGATTTTTGCATCTATGTTCATTAGGGAGATTGGCCTGTAGTTCTCTTTTTGGGTTGGGTCTTTCCCTGGTTTTGGAATCAAAGTAACACTTGCTTCCAGGAATGAATTTGGAAGTATTGCTTCCCTTTCAATTTCCTTGATGAGTTTAAAGATTAATGGCATTAGTTCTTCTTTAAATGCCTTGTAAAATTCAGCAGGGAAGCCATCTGGACCTGGGCTTTTCTTTGTTGGTAAATATTTTATTACATTTTCAATTTCACTCATTGTAATTGTGGTGTTTAGAATTTCTATATCTTCTTCATTTAACTTTGGCAATTCGTATGTATCTAGGAATCTGCCCATTTCTTCTGTGTTTTCCATTTTATTGGAGTAGAGGTTCTCGAAGTAGGTATTGATGATCCTCTGGGTTTCTGTTGGATCTGTTGTGACTTCCCCTTTTTCATTCTTAATTGCATGTATTTGTGCCTTTTCTTTCCTTTTTTTGATAAGGTTGGCTAAAGGTTTATCGATTTTATTTATTCTTTCAACAAACCAACTCTTTGATTCATTGATTTTTTGTATTGTTCCCTTAGTCCCCGTTACATTGATTTCTGCCCTGATCTTTATAATTTCCTCTCTTGTATGAGCTTTGGATTCATTATGCTCTTCTTTTTCTAGGAGCTTGAGGTTCTGCATTAGGTTATTTATCTGAGTTTTCCCTGTTTTCCTAAAATGGGCATTCACTGCTATGAATTTCCTGCATAGAACTGCTTTCATTGTGTCCCATAGATTCTTGTATGTTGTACTGGCATTTTCATTTACTTGTAGAAACTGTTTAATTTCTTCTTTAATTACTTCTGTGACCCATTGGTTGTTCAAGAGGGTGTTATTCAGTTTCCATGTGTTTGTTGGGGTTTTGCAGTTTCTTATGTTATTGAGCTCCAATTTTATTGCACTATGGCCTGATAATATACAGGGGTTAACTTCAATTCTTTTACATTTACTTAGACATGTCCTATGAGCTAGCATGTGGTCTATTCTGGAGAATGACCCATGTGCAGCCGAAAAGAATGTGTATTCTGATTTTCTGGGAACACTCTGTAAACATCTATTAAGTCCATTTGTTCAATAGCTTAGTTCAGTTCTAGAATTTTCTTGTTAACTTTTTGTCTAGATGATCTGTCTATTTGTGATAGTGGGGTATTGAGGTCCCCCACTACAATTGTGTTAGTGTTTATTTGGTTTTTCATGTCTATTAATATTTGTTTTGTATAGTTGGGGGCATTTGTATTTGGTGCATATATATTTAGCATTGTCATCTCTTCCTCTTGGATTGTTCCCTTCACAAGGATGTAGGGACCATCTTTGTCTCTCTTAATTAGTTTTTGTTTGAAATCTACTTTGTCTGAAAATAAGATTGCTACCCCTGCTTTCTTCTGGGTTCCTGTAGCATGGAGAACTGTTTTCCATCTTTTTACTTTCAGTCTATGAGTTTCTTTTTGAGTTAAGTGTGTTTCTTGTATACAGCATATTGTTGCATTTTCCTTTTTAATCCATTCTGCCAGTCTATTTCTTTTGATTGGTGAATTGAGGTCATTAACATTGATAGTTATAATTGATGGATATTGATTTATCCTTGTCATGATGTTTTACTTTTGTTGGCTCTTTTATTTCTTATTTTTCCCCCTTTCCTTTTAGTGTCTTACCTTGCCTGGTGGCTTCCCTCTGTTGGGCCTCATGGAGTTGTGACCTTCATTGCTTTTTTCTAGGATATTGTTTAGAATTGCTTGTAGTGCTGGTTTGGTGCTCATGAAATTTCTCAGGTGCTCTTTGTCATGGAAGTATCTAATTTCCCCATAGATTTTGAAAGATAATTTTGCAGGATACAACAGTCTAGGTTGGAAGTTATTTTCTTTTAGGGCTTGAAATACTTCACTCCAGGCTCCCCTTGATTTGAGGGTTTGTGTTGAGAAGTCTGCTGTGATTCTGATGGGCTTTCCTTTGTAGGTGATTTGTTTCTTTTCTCTAACTTCTTGTAGGATTTTGTTTTTCTGTTGGGTTTCTGGGATCTTGACTATTATATGTCTAGATGTAGATTTTTTTTGATCATGGCTAGTTGGAGTTCTATATGCCTCACTTATCTGTATGTCCAATTCTCTACCTCTGTCTGGGAAGTTTTCTACTATTACTTCTGTGACCAGTTTTTTTATGTCAATTGTGCTTTCTCCTGTTTTTTCATGGACTCCTATCAGTCTTATGTTATTCTTCTTTGCATCATCTAGCAGTTGTTAGATTGATTTCTCGTGGTCCCTTCCTATTTTTAAGAAATCTCTATTTTCATGGTCTCTAACAATGATTCTGTCTTCTATATCTGATATTCTGTCTTCAGATTCCCTTAATCTGCTGTGGATACTTTCAATGGAGGTTTTGATCTCCTGAATATCTGTTTGAATCTGTTTCATGGATTCCATTTCTTTCTTATGCTGGGTATTCATGGCTTCCAGCATGTTTCTGAGCTCATCTATTTTTTTTATCTGTTTCTGTTCTAGAGCCTCTAATCATGTCTTTCACTCTGCCCACCATCTCTGTGGATATCTGGGAGATTATTTCTGCTTTGAATTTTTCTAGAGCCTCATTCATCTGTTTTGTTACTTCCTGTGCTCTCAGTTCAGGGTATCCAGGTGGTTGATTATGGGACTTTTCCATCTCATTTCCCTCAGGATTTACCCTTGGTGGGGTGGAAGTCTGAGTTTGTGCCTTGCTTAAATGTCTTCTCATTTTTGTTTTTGGTACTGTCCTTGGTTTCACTCCTGGGTTGATAGTTTGAAATTGCTTATTGTAGGTATCTTTGTTGCATGTAATTAGAACCCTTATGGAATGATTGCTTCTCAGAGGTGTCTTCCAGATATAGCTGGTCTTTAAGTTTTGAGTCTCTAATGACTCTAAGGCTATCTCATTTTCCTTATACTAGGAAGGTTCATTGACTAGATCAATACCCACATCTTAGCCCAAGTGATACAATCAGCAACACCATTGCATCAAGTACATCTTTGAAAATGACATTTTGTGGTAGTTATTAATCTATCACCTTTAGCTGTGTGACTTAAATCAAGACCGAGGACCAACCCAACATACAGTGAATAAATTTTTCAATATAACAACTTTACCCTTTGGGATGGGGAGTTAGAAGGGGTTGGAGAGGGAGGGATAGATGGGCAGAAGGATAGGGGAAGGTTAGCAGTGTGGCCAGAGGAGACAGGTGAGAAGGAAAAAGAGAATAATAGGAAAATAAAGAAGAACTCTTGACTGAGGACCAAAACAGGGACAAAAAAAGGAAGATGAACAATGTGGGAGAGCAAGAGAGTGAGTGTAAGAGAGAGAGAAAGGAAAGAGAAAAGAAAGAAGAAAAGAAAAGGAAAAAATGGGCCAGGGATTTAGCTCAGTGGTTTCGCTGCCTGCTGTGCAAGCTCAAGGACCCGAGTTTGATCCCCAGTACCCCCCAAAAAAAAGAAAAATAAAGAAGAAAAGGAGAGAAAAACAAATATTTGCAAAGAGTAGGGGAAAAAATTAAAGATAAGAGGAGCAAAAGAAAAGAAAAGAGAAAAACACCCAAAATAATAAAACAAATTTTGGGAATAAAAAATAACCATGAAGATGAAGGGCCTCTTTCAGGGTGTGTCTCTGCTGTCACAATAGACAACGTGGGGAGCAGTGTGCAGATATAAGTCAATGAGTCTCAGCAAGCTAGTCGCAGACCCATGAGATTCAGGCAGATTTCTGGCTGCAAGTCCCAAGTTGAGCTCCCTGTCTTCCCATAGGTTTGAACTCTGCAGAGTTGCATTGCAGGTTCTAGCTGCCCTTCCCCTGAAGATAGTCCTGGTCCTGATGGGAGGGGAAGATGACTCCAACTTTCCCAGTACAGTGGTCTGGTGGTCCAGTGTCCTCTGCGTCTTTGTATTGTGGAACCGGTGGCTGTACAAAGGAGCGGGGTTTGGGGGGAGGGTGTCCAGTGGATTGCAACTCACGACCTTGGTATGGCATCCGCAGACCTGCCTGTCCGCAGCAGGCTGATTCGGTGTGTTCCGCGTGACTCTGCCCCACACTGTTTTAAGGTTTGTATAGTAATTTATTCTATTCTTACAACAGCTCTGTATAAGGCAGATAGTAATATTATTTCTATATTGCCGTTGAAGAAACTACAGCACTGATTTTAAATAAATTGCCCAAGATTATATAGTATGGAGGTTCAAATGTGCATGCAAAATTTTTAAAACTCCTTCAATATATGCATGTTTTTCCAACCAATTTATTGATCAGAATTTTGCTCCAAAAGCATCTTTCAGAAGTATCTCTGAAAAGATTATTTTAGAATATTTCTATGTTTCATTTTAGTTCACTTCTGGATGCTTTATTTTGTCTGAATATTGTATTAAAGTGTAACACTGCATTAAAAAGTTAACTAAGTTATTAGGATTTTGTGATTTCCTTGGACAAGATCATGGAATTCAAGAGGTAACAGTGAGAAGGGAATCTCACATTCTCATTTTAGTGGTGAGGAAACAAAATTTCAGGGATGCATACTCAGGAGTCAAAGTTAGGACCGGATCCCAGATGTTCTTATTACACCAAGGATTAAGTAAGTAGAGACAACAGAGTTGTATTTTTTTTTAGTCTAATTCCAGTAATATAAATATAATGAAAGCACAAACAGCTAATATCCACTCATGCCTCGTGTCACCTGCACTGTTTACACTTTTTATGTGTCTTAACTTATCTGAGTCACAACATCATTCTTCCCAGCTTAGCAGTGAGGAACTAAAGCTCAATAAAGCTATGCTCTCACTCAGGGTAACCAAGCCAAGGTAACAGGACAGAAATAGGATGGGACTGCAAGGTCTGGTGGCAGAGCTCAGGCAGCTATCAACTCTGACAGCCTCAACTCCTTAAAGGCAACTCCTTAAATTGCCTTAGGGGCCTGGAAACAGTTGGAAATGCCTAGCCTCTGTGTAAATGTTGAGATTTCAATGTTATTGTTGTACCTTTGCATTTCATAGCATCTATTTTACATAATCATTAATATTGAATTTGGGAACTCACTTGGAATTTTCTGAATATAATCACATTGATTTTGCAATGATATAAAAATATGAACTTTATAACTTTCACTCATGTTTATAAACTACCAAGATATGAAAACTTTTATTTTTTTGTATTCACCAATTTGGTCCGGAAAAGATTTATTACATTGTTGTTCCACAGGAACTTAGCTTTGTGGATTTCTCCAACATTGAAGTCTATATCAATGTCACGTGTGTGCCTGGCATCTGGTTTAAGGTCTTCCTTGAAAATCTCATATTGTTTTGAGTCTCCGTTTTTTCCAAACAAAGCGATCTTGATGTACCCTCTCAGTTTCTTTTCTCCAGACAGTGTGACTGATACTCTATACCTCCAACGAGTAAAGTTACCACTATTTCCTGTGTTCACAAAATAAGTTTGTTCCACAGCACTGGTTTTCCCCTGAAACTCGTCAGCATAGTGCTCCATTTTGGGGCATCCTTCAGCTGGACAAGGGAAACAGCCGTTCTCCTGGAACTCCTGGTAGGAGGCACAGGGGTAGCTCAGGAAGCCATTGGGGTTGAGGATGCTGCTGGAATAATACTTGTAGCTCTGTAGGTGGTTGCAAGCAGCAACATTGCTGATTCCTTCCCAGAGTCCATTTAGATCAAGGATGGTTGAAAAGATATTTTTGTTACATCCAGGCATTTCCTCTCCTCCATTTGGAAAGAAATCCAGATGGCCCACCTTTTGGCTCATTCCAAAACCAAAGGAGGGAACTATGGGAGCAGTATCTGTGTGAATCACATCCACAAACATGGCATCGGATAGGTCCAGTCAAACCTCTCTGGGTGTGCCCTGGAAGCATGGCTTTGCTGGATCCAGCCCTGCGATCCTGCCCAGGTGGCCCTGCAGCCTCCTGCCTGACTCTGCTGGTGCGTGCACGCCCTATGAAAACATGTTTTTAATTTTGCCCAAACCAGTGACACAAGTAAAATGATTATAAACAAGAACATCTATGAAAAAAGCATTAAAATCAACAAAAAAGAAAAGAAATTTCATAATATCCAAAATCACAGATCAAACAGAAGAGCTTTTGAGTATGATGTAAGTTGTACCAAATACTAATTATAGTTCTCAAGTTTTTTCAAGACCGCTTGTAATGAGTATGTATATTCTGCTCTAAACACCAGAAACAATTGGCCTAACAATTTATAGAAAATGACTTTTCACTGGCAAAAAAGAAGCTTTCAAATGTACATTCCACTCAAAGTTTAGGAAAGAATAGATAATGTGAAAGACTTTGAAAGTCACGACTATGAGTTCTTTTGTCAGATATGAAGTTGAGGCTGATTGATGAGCATTCTATAAATAGCATGCTCTGATTTGCCTCCTAAAATAGGGAAGCAATGGGCCAGGCTTTTCCTACAATTAGACAATCGTGCTCTGTGAACCGAGGGGCAGCTCCAATCCTGGGTACTCAGCACCTATCACACGCTCACGGGCATTTCTGCCTGAACTTCTGGCAACTTCCATGTTCTTTTGAGTGATGGATCTTTCGATTTACTTCAGCCAATATTTAGACATTGCAGGGTAAAAAAAAAGAGAAGGTAAACAAAGAACATTAACAGATTTACAATTTCAATTTCCATTTGGACTAATTAGAGTTCAGCAGGAGCGATTTTGCAGGCTAACCACAGCATTTCTTATTCTGCATTGCTTTTAAGCAATAAGTAGCTAATTATGAGGTGGATGGCGCTGAAGTCATAGAAGAGGATTTACTTATTTCCACAAAATGGCCAGGCATCACAGAATCCTGACTGATTGAGGCTGGTGCAGATTTTTCACATTTGGATGATTCTCCTCCTAAGTCACTTATAGCCAAGAGTGGCCCAGGTCTTTTACTAGCTGGGCACTGTCATTCTAAAATCATACAAACTTCACCTCGGGGCTTTGTTTTTCTCTTGTTCTAATAGAAGCAGAGGGCAGAGGTAGAAATAGATAATAGATAATAGCTTCCACAAATAGATAACAGATAATTGCTTCTAACATATGAAAATTATGATGTCCCAGACTTTTTTGTTTGTTGGTTAGAAAGTGTAAAAATGACATAAAATCTCTTTCTCTGGCTCTTTCAGAAACCTCAGAAACAGAAAATCTTAGTTCTCAAGCCACTCACTGTTGGGGTGACCCAAGTGATAGGAAGGTCCTTCCCCCAAATTTTAGGGAAGTCAATTTGGAAAGTACTTATTGTTGTCTCCATCCATATGGAAGTACCCCGAATGGTCCACATCCTGCATGGAACAGCCTCCTCCCTTGGTTGCTCTGAAAAAAGTTTTATTAACTTTCTCTTCCAGGCATTAGGATGGAGGGAGGGTGAAGAGGTAAGAAGAGTATGAAGTGGATAGAAATGGCTTTGATTCCTGCCGTCCCACTGGGATAAGACCCTTCATCACTCAGATGCTCCAAATTCTTGTCTTAAAAACATCAAGACCCATGTTTACCTTGTGGGGCTGATGTGAGCTTGAGCTATAAGATATACAAAGTGATTGACCTCAAGCTGGTGATCCAGTAAGGCAGGTGTAGGAAAAGAAGATGGGCCCTGGGGACAGTGCCAGAGTGTAGGTAACCACCAGCTCTGATACTAACTACAACCCTAGTTGTAGACAAAACCCATCAGGCCCTCAGTCAGAGTAAGAGAGCCCAAGGGAATGGTTTATGGTTACTTGAACTTCCTTTAGTGTGAAGGATATCTGAATGGAGCCCTTGGGCTAGGATACAGATAAGTGACTTGACATCTTGGTGCCAAGAGGTTAACTTTGGAGAAATGTACTTCAGGAGGTGACTGGAAATGTGTCTGACTGCCAATGACCAAGTCAAGTCAACTGCTATGCAGGGCCTAGTGTCCCTGCCAAGAACATAAAGATGAATAATATCCAGCCTTCAAAAACCAGAGAGCTAGGAAATAAGGACCTGAGGGTAGGAACCACATCTATTTTAAAACTGAATGCTCACACATAATGTTTACTGAATACAGTAAGAAAAGAATTATAAGATCCAAGATACATTCTGCAAGGGTACAAGTTCCCAATGATGAATGTAACTGTATTATATGCCTAAAATGTACCAATACACCTGATGGGAAAAAAAAAGAATTATAATGTGAAGCACATACAATATATTCTGGAAGCTCAGAGGTAGGAGGGGCACTCATGGATTAGTAGAAGAAATCAAGAAAAGTCTGATGAAATATTGTAAGATTTTAAGCAAAATTCAGCACGGGGAAAGCTGGGCGTGGTGCACAGGTTTATAATCCCAGCACTCTAGGAAGCTGAGGCTGGAGGATTGAAAGTTTGAGCTGAGCCATGTCAATTCAGTGACTTAGTCTCACAAGGGAGGTGCTGGGGGTGCTGGGGATGTAGCTCAGTGCAACAAAGGCCCTGGGTTCAATTCCCAGTACTGAAAAAAAAAAAGGGAGCCAGAAGAGAGGTTTCAAGAAACAGCATGAGGAGAGGTAAAGCATGGGATGTGTTCTTGGGACTGCTTATACTGAGCACTGAGCTTGCTGTGAGGAGCAGAATTGCCCTAGAAGAGTGGGGCAGGGCCTGCCAGGACACCTGGGGGAGGCTGGACACCTGAGCAGGAGGCCAGGCCCTTTGGACTTAGCTTCCGAGGCAGTGTTAAGTAGGAAGGTGAAAGTTTTCTTTCTTCTCTGTGGCAGGTTGCTCCTCACCCCTCCCTTGCTCACTGCTTCTGCCCCCACACTAAGCATAGCACCAGGAATATGTTGAACGGTGTTAACAAGAGAGCAAACTTCACAAGCAGGAGGATGGGATAAGAAGGCACCACAGCAATTTTCAATAACTGTAAGAGCATATATGCTTTTCAGTTACTGTATACAATTAAGCTTTCAGGACATTGTTTTCAAAGAGTGCTTAGAACTACTTGGAGACATGGGTAGATCATCAATGGAGGACAAGAGGACTTACATATACTCCACCGAGGTAGCAGCCCCATGCATGATGAGACCAGGACTGTCTACCCTCAAAGGAGTGTGCTCAAAAAAAATGCATTTCCATGATTGGCTCAGGGTCCAGCACAAGCTCACTGCAGTGGCCATGTGACAAGCCTGAGCAGCAGTCCAGGACTTCCCTAGGGAGAGGTTGAGGCACGGGTCAACTCACACTAACTCCAGCCACATGCCTCTGGGGCATAGACCTGGGTGACCTGAAGATCCTATATAAAGCAATTATTGGAAATCTTGCCATGGGTTTGAATGGTAGAAGTACCTTTCAGTACCTGCAGAAAGTAAGTCAGAAGGACAGTTTGGATCTTGACATGCTGAGTTGTTGGGGACAGCTGTTCTGCTTGTGGCCTAGTATGCAGTGACCCCAGGTGGTGGCAGGCTTTCTTCTTAATGCCCACTGGGTAGTGATGGCAGTGTGCAGGAGTGCTACTTGTGTGTCTGCTTGTATTTACCTGCTGCTTCTTATGACACCAGGAGCAGCTAATAAGGAGCAGCGAGTGCTGGAGCCCCAGAGAACAGTTTTGTTTTTATTTGTAATGAAAGAGAACGTTCAAAGGACGCTTAATACTATCAAGCAAGGTCTTGCAGAGACAAGAAGAGAAGGCAATGAAGCAGGGGAAATGCTTTTGAAAAAAAAATCTCTCAGCAATAAAGAGCTCAGTAACTACATACTTCAGTTTTTACTAAACTTTTCAGTAATTAAAACTTGATTGGAAGAAGTGAAAGCTGCGGTCTTGAGCCTTTTTCACTACAAATAAGCCTTTCACAATTAATTCTTGAACCGTTCCTCTTAAAGTAAATTTGATAGTGAACTTTGTTCAGTGATTCTGACTAATGGCTAAAACCACCTCTAAAGACACAAACCAATTTATTTTTCTTTTTACTATAATACAATGGATCAAGTTAAATAACATTGAAAGGGAAAACAAACACATACTATGGAGCACAATACAGGAAGGCAGGGAAAGGCAGTGAAAAAAATTGGATCCAGTGACAGAATACCTGGGCTTTCGTCAAGCTTCCATCACCAAAGACAAATCACTTAATTGTCTCTTTATCTCTTTTTCTGTAAAAATGGTACAACATTGGCAAGGGAAACAAGAGGCCACATGTGAACATGCTTTTTGAAAGTCCTGTTGGTTGTGTCTAAGGACACCTCTATCACCGTGATGAGCTTTGGTGTAGCATGTCGATTTTGGATGTCAATAGCATTCCATGACAGCCCAAAGAGAAAAGCCAATTGATAATATCCTAGCCAACAGCAGCAGTGGTGGATATTAATTAGGCAAGTTACCAAAATTGCCAGCTGTGATATGAACCAGAAAATATTTTTACCTTATGGTATTAATCTCTTCTTTGCAGGACAAATTTAAATCACAAAATGTACTAAGTAGTAAATATCCTAGATAAGAGCACAAGGTACCTAGGTTAGCTATACATGGTAATGTTAAAGTACTGGACTACTGGGGGATGCTACATTTTCATAATGCAAGGAATCTACCGACAGGACCACCACATATTAGATACTTGCTTTGGCTAGTTCAGGCTTCCATAATAAAGTATTTTTAGGCTGGCATGGTGGTACATCCCTATAATCTTAGCTACTCACTCTAGAGGCTAAAACAGGAGGATTGCTAGTTCAAGACCATACTGTACAATTTAATGGGATCTTGTCTCAAAAGAAAAAATAAATTTAAAAAGAGCTCAGTGATGGAGTGCTTGCTTAGCATATGTGAGGCTGTGGGTTTAATCCCCAGTAACCACATAAAAGAAAACAAAATTTCAGGCTGAATAGTTTATAAACAAAAGAAATTTATTGCTCACAGTTTTGTATACTAGGAATCCAAGATCAAGGTGCTGGAGGATTCAGCAGCTGGTGAGGGGTGCTCTCTGGTTCAACCATGGCACTTTCTCATTGCTCATCACATGGTAGAGTGAATAAGCTCCCTCAAGTCTCTTTTTTGTAAGGACACTAATCTCATTCATGAGGGGATTCATCATTATTACCTAAGCACCTCCCAAGGCCTACTCTTAATACAATCACCTTGTGGGTTAGGTTACAACATACACATTTGGTGGGGAGACAAACACTCAGACCATTAAAGTACTATATTCATATATTTCCCTCCACTCTTAACTCTTGTTTTTAATATAAAATAATAATTGCCAATTGTTATTGGCATGATTATATGTCTGGTAGTCTTCTAAATTATTTGACTTTGCACGGATTATTTTAATTCTCACTCTAAAACTATACCATACTGCAACTGATAATCCCACTTTATGGATAAGAAAACAGATTTAGCAAGAACACTACATTTCGAAGCCAACATCTGGAATTTATCTTCAAATAATGCCCTTAACTACACTGGATGTCAGACAGTTATAAAACAGATTGCATATAAAACATGGATAATCTGGAAAACTGCAAAGGATGCTTGCTGCTTGGCCAGAGGGAGTATGAATTGGTTTAATCACTTAGGAAAGCAATTTGATGCTCTCTTATAATCTTAAACATTGCTATTCCCTACAACCTAGATACAGTGGACCCTTGATTATGAACTCAATCCATTAGAAAGGGCTGGTTGTAACTTAAATTGGTCATTGAAGGCTCAGGCTCCTCCACACAGCCTTCAAAGTCTTTCTCCTGTATACAGACAGATCTCAGTGTCCTTAGAGAGACACTGGCCCAGGATTTCTCAATTAGCCCCACATAGGGGCTAACTATTGTAACTAATGTTCCTTCCAGAACTCTTTAAGGGGTAAATCTGTTTCTGAGACCATCTGGAAGCACAAGCAGCTGGCATTTGGGTCATAACTCAAGACTTCGGTTGTAAGTTAAAATGGAAATTCTGGTTGTAACCCAAGCTGTTTGAATGTCAGGCCAGTAGTAATTCAAGGGCTCATTGTATTATACCTCAAGGTAGAAAAGTATTCATGCATTTACACTGGTATGTGTAACAGTAGTAGTGTTATAGAAGCATTTTTATAATGCAAAACAAGGTTCCTAGTAAAGCCTAAAAGTTTATTTGACAGGAGCATGGATAAATAACTTGTCACGTAGTGAGATATTATACAACACTGAAGATGAATGAACTACAACTCTATATATACTGTTTGAGACATGAAACTTCAACATTATACTAAGTTAAAAATTAGTGAGAGATGCCTGTCTACTGGATGATTCCAGCTTAATGAGATTCAGTGCAAGAAAAACTAAAAAAGAAACAAAAATAAATCATAATAAATAATATGTACTAAAACTTTTTTAAAAAAATAAGTGAAAAGTAAGGACAAAATTTTAGCAAGTGTTTCCCTCTGAGGAAAGGCAGGCACGGAGTAGATACACAAATGTATATAGCAAAAGTACTGGGAGCATTCTGGTTATTAGGTTGTATGATAAAGTCTGCTTTGTTATGCTTTGTGACTAACACATAAATTAGATATATTATTTTTGAATGAAGTAGATATCACATAATTAAAACTTTCTTTTCACAAGTTGCCACTGAGACTTAGCTGCAAAGGTAGATGAAGGTGTCAAGAGCTTCCTCCTCCCACCTTCACCTCACGCACTGAAAGCATTTATGACTAAAAAGAAAAAAAACACCAGACCAAGGTCCACGGCTATGGTAAGCCAGGCTTGTTTTTCTGTCTCCTCCAAACTAGAGGACTATCTGGGGCTCTGGGGCGTGGATAACTAATTCTGCCAGTAGAGAAAAGCAGATGAACAAGATCTAGGCCACCTACATAGCAATCTAGAGCTCCACTGGGTGGGCCAGGAAATTGCAATTGTCCCTGCCCTGTGGCAGCACTAGGCCACCTGTGGAGCCACAGTAGGGGCTGTAGAAGAATCAGGGCACGGCCCATCAGCCTAGCTGGCCCCAGGGCCAGCACGTGAGCGCCAGGGAGACATAAAGACCAGGGCACTCCAGCTGAGCAATTTAAGAGAGTGTATAATTGCACATAATAGAGTTAAAATATAATTGCCTCATTAAAATGAGTTACTAAACCTCATTGTGCATGAGTGTGAAGAAGATAGACTTGCATATTAAACTGCAAGCAGTAGAAGTTGCATAAATGACTGTGAGCTGGTAGGATCTGAGAGTGCTTGGCAGTGCCACCTGGACACTCACTCCTCATGGACAGCATGCAAAAGCCTGGCTTGTGGCTGCTCTCTCCTAATGATGGCTCAGAGCTGGCCTGACTGGCTATAACCAAGTCCCGTTGTCTTCCAGAAAGTCTCCATTTTGGAAGCCAATGCTTTCATTGAGGAAATATGGTCTCTGTCCCTTTGCTGTTTCCAGAGTTCACACTGGCACAGCCACCTGTGCCAACTATAATACTGGCATTTTTCATGCCTTGTTACCTTCACGGCAGAATTCAGAGCTGGAGTCAGGGAAATCTGAGAGTTAATGTGATTACAGGATGAATAACCCCAACAGCAGCACACATTTTTGCTGCCCAGTAAAAAGCCCCACAAGTGACACCTTCCCCAACTCCCCTGGAAGTCTGCACATGATCAAGCTCTGGTTAGATGCAGTCACTACTGCTATGACTACACACACAGACCCAGGCCCCTTCTCTCCTCATAGGGGGGCCCCCAGCTACAATGCTCCCTGCTACTGCCACCTCTGCTTCTGCCCTGGAAATTGCCAACATTTTCTGTAAGTGCTTCTGAAGGGAGAAAAATCTCAACCACCTACCTTCTTGGGAAGACTTTTAAAGAAATTGTGATTCCTGATGCTACCCTAGAGCTCTTATTATCTCAGAAGTGACAAGTGGTCATACCTCCCTTTGTTTTCCGTTCTCCAATGCGAGTGCAATCTGGCAATTAACACAATTTAGGCCAGAATGAACCAAGTTAGTTCCTCACACATTAAAATATTGAGACTAATGAATTATTTCCTTTTTTGTATTAGAAACCAGATAAACGTTAATAATTTAGTGTCAGTAAGTGTCACTAACAAGACCCCAAAACAGGTGGTGAAGTCTTTCTGGTAGGCAAAAGTCAAGGAGGTGAAGGAAAGAAGGAAATAGAGGAGGAAAGAAAGAAAAATCTAGCCCAGCCCTAGCCTGTGCACAGAGTCCTGATTGTTCCTGCTGCCTTTTAAAAGAAGGGACATAAAGTCCTCAGGGGAGAGCTTAACACTTGACCCTAACTGGCCACAAGACTCCCCTCTGCTGGGTAAGTCCTGACATTCCATGCAGGTTTTCACTTATTTGGACAGATTTGTTTCTATGCATGATTAAATACTCTGTTCATTCATCAGATAAGTTCAGGAGTACGGAAAAGGAGGATAAGCTTTTTAATTACAAGTAATTCAGCCTGGCAAACAGAACTCTCAACCTGTCCAAGTCCTGGACTTCTGAACCTTGCCAAGATCTCCATCTGCTTCCCTCCATGGGAGCTTGGGGAGGGGGTGTCAATTCTAGTTCCCACAGAAAGAATTAGAAAATCTTGGACCAAATGCTTAACTCTAGCAAATAGAGTTTCACTTCTGCATGAAAGTCAAATTGTTAAAGACATTCCACTACATTAATTTTGGGGTGGAGAGAATGGGGTGCATTGGGGAAGAGAAAGGACCAGATTTTAGTTCATGTTGATAAAATTTTAGAGTTACAAAGGCTACTCTTGTTCCCTAAAATTTTTTGGGTACAGGCCAGGGGTGTCTGGATATCTATAAACCCCTGAGTGAGTCTTCCTACCCCTCTGTCATGCCCAGTTTCCTTGAATGCCAGTGCAGTCCAGAAGCCTCTGAATGGAGGGCCTGAAATGTTATAAAACAGGAACTGGCAGCCCCTTCCTTTCAAGTTGCCAAGCCAGAGAAAAGGTGGGGGTAGTGGTTGGTAGAGGCACAGGAAAGGTTAATGCAATGTGTCAGTCAGCTGGGTGTTATGACTCAACTGATAAGGTACCTTTAACTGTGACCTCACTGCTCAAGTGGCAGACAGATGGAGGACAGATGGGCAAGGAGGATAGAGACAGGGGCAGTACTGGAGAGAGGGACAAGAAGCCAGAAGTGGCCTGGTGGCAGCTGCTGAGTCTCAGGATGGCACAGCTATCAGGAAGCCTGGAGTGCCACCCTCTGGTAAGTGAGCCAAGGGTTGGTTGCTAAATCCTATAACAGAACCCTCCCTGCAGGCACTTGGCATTTGAGCCTTAATGGTGTTGGAACTTGGCCTAATTGCTTAGAATATGTGCTCAGTAGAGAGTAATTCTTCCATCACATTTAGTAACTATCTGTACACAGCACAGAAGCTGTGATGTTTTTATTCCAATGATTCCTTTACCAAGCCCCCAAATTCTATAAAACTTATCAGAGTATAAATCAAAATCAAATTTATATTAAGTTTAGGCTCCAAATTATGGATGTTTTTAAAGCTAGCAGGATGTCTATCAAGGAAGATTATTCAAAAAACCACTTAAACAGAAACTTGTAACACCTATTATAAAAAAGGACTCATATTTTCCTCAAAAAACGAGAAGCTGGAAAGCATGTGAAATATAGTCCTTCCTCATACTTGTTGATGTAATCAAGTGTCATAATTCACTGATATTTCAGTGAATGAAGTCAAGTTATCTGTAGTGTATAAGATACCAATATTTTAGATTAAAGTCATATACTAGTATTCAAAAACCAACCAGAGCTGACAAAATCTAAGTCACTCGACCCATGGAGGAAAAAATAAGAAAGAGAAATGAACAATATGAGTGGTACTTAAATATACTGTGAGGGTTTCGCTTAATTTACCATGTGATCAAAGTAATTGGAGCTGCCACTAGTTCATCTATCTGTGATTGGTTTAATTGGCAAGTCTGCATTTTGTTTTTATATCTGTAGAATAGGAGACCACAAGAGAGGCACCAGAGGTGCAAAGCAAAAAACAAAATAAATCTGCTCTCAAGTAATATTCTTTTTAAGAAACACATTCACTTTATTCTTATGGTAAACATTTTCAACAGTAAAAATGCAAATAATATATATTTAAGTAACTCATAATGAGGAGAAATCATAATGAATAAGATTCAAATATCTAGAACTAGCCTAATATTATATAAAGCAAAAACTGACAAAGCAAAAAATATAGACCAATCCACAATTACAGTTAGTGCTTACAAATGTCTCAGTAGCAAATATATCATGCAGATTAAAAATCAGATGGGCTATAGATGACCAAAACTACTAAAATTCATCCTCTTATTTTATGGAATTGTGTCCAATAACTGCAGAAAACACTTTATTTCCCTTTTTAAAGAGGACAACTAGCTAAACCAGATCATATGCTAGATCAAAAAGTTAGTATAAACAAATATAAAAAGATTCACAGAAAACATTTTTTACTTACAGTGGAATTTAGCTTGAAATCAATAATTAAAATATGTTTGAAATATACTTCTAAATAATAAGAAATAAGGAGGCAAGTAAATCACAATGCAAATTAGAAAATACTTTGAAGTGAAAAGGAATGAAAATATGACATATACACTTACAGGTATAGTTAAACCTGTGCTAAATCTCTGCTTAGATGAAAATATAAATGAATATATTAAATGGACATATTTAAACAAATACATTGCCACAGAAAATTCCCTGAAAATAAATTACATAAACTTTCACTTCAAGAAGGGAGAAAAAGACCAAATAAAGGGAAAAGAAAAAAGACCAAATAAGTAAAAAAAGGGAAACAATAGGGAGCAAAAATAAATGAAATAAAAAATCTATAATACAGAAAATCTGGCAAGCCAAAAACCAGTTTCTTTGAAAAGACTAATACAATCAATCCACAATTATTTGCAAAACTAATCATGAAAGAAAAAATGCAAATTATCAAGTTAATAGACAATAAAAAGAAGAGAATAAGATTATGACACTGTTTAGATGAAATGTACATATACTTAGAAAAATAAATTTACTAAAACTGACACAAAAAGAAATAGAAAATCTCAGTAGTCTTCCATTTGTTTTAAAGGTCAAATCTTTAATTTGAAACCTTCTTACAAAGACATCTCCAGAGCTAGTTACTTCACATGGAATTCTTCTAAACACTTAATGAAGAACTATCAACAATCTTATGCAAACTCTTATAGACAACAGAAAAAAGAAAGAATGTGGCCCAGTTTGTTTTCAGTACCAGTTACCAAAACCTGACAAGGATAGTAAAAGAAAGGAACATTATAGAGCAATTTTTCTCATGAACAAAGAAGCAAGAATTCTAAATAAAATATCTCTAAATTCAATTGAAAGATATATTTAAAAGATGGTATATTATGGCCATGAGGTTTATCCAGGAATGCAAGGTTGTTTTGACATTTGAAATTTTCCACATTAAGAGTAATAAAGATATGATTATCTAGCTAGACATAGAACAATTATTTGATAAAATTCAATAGTCCTTTATGATTTTAAATATTCAGAACAAACCAGGAACAGAGCAAACTTTCTTGGTTTGATAAAACTTAGTTACAAAATACTTAGCTGGTGAAAAATTGAAAGATTCTTTTTCTTTCCTACATTTTAGAAGACAAGAGTGACCACTATCACCCCTTCTATTCAACTTTGGAACATTGTTGATCTGGTTTAATGTTTATGGCATTGTACATTACCATATAGAGAAATAATAATAATAAAAGAAACAAAATTGACACTAATCACAGACTATATTTGGGCTTATGTATTTAGAAAATTCTAACGAATCTACAGATAAGTTCACATGATCATCGCAATACATTCTGAAGTTACTGAATAAAATTCAACACATTAAAATTAAAAACTAGCCTCCATTCCCGGCCCAGAGGAAGGGACTTCTGAGCCGACGTCCCACTGCTCCCAGCCCAGAGGTAGGGGCTTTCCGGCTGCCATCCATCACACCACACCCAGCCCACAGGATGGGGCTTCTGACCCACCATCCCACTGTTCCCAGCTAAGAGGAAGGGGCTTCCAGGCTGCCATCTGTCCTGCCACTCCCTGCCCAGAGGTAGGAGCTTCCAGGCCAACATCCGTCCTGCCACTCCTGGCCCAGAAGGGGCTTCTGGGCTGCCATCCATCCTGCTACTCCCGGCCCAGAGGAAGGGGCTTCTGAGCCACCATCCTATTGCTCCTGGCTCAGAGGAAGGGGCTTCTGGGCTACCATCCATCCCACCCCTCCCAGCCCAGAGGAAGGGGCTTCTGAGCCACTGTCCCACCACTCCCAGCTCAGAGAAGGTGAGCCACGTGGGTGACAACAGCACCGCCCCCCCCACCAGGTTGAAATAAGACAGGAAAACAAGTCTCAAAAGCAGACTTCCAGATCACCTACAGCAACACCAAAGGGAAATGAGATAGAACACTCTGATACTCAACCACCTGAACTCTCTGAATTGGCAACAAAAGAGGATCTGGAAAAAATGAAATCAGAAATAATTTCTCAGATAACAGCAGAGATTGTGCTTGTAGTGCAAGACATGATTAATAAATCTAGAGAGGAGCTGAGGAACATGATGGAATCTTAACATAGGAAACAAATGGAATCCATAAAACAGATGCAAATAGATTTCCAGGAGAACAAAAACTCCATTGAATGTCTACACAGCAGAATGAGCCAAAGAGAGGACAGAATTTCAGATATAGAAGGTAAGATTGCAATTAGTGACCAGGAAAAGAAAAATTGCCTCAAAATTGTAAGGGACCGCAAGAAATCAATCCAGCAGCAGCTAGATGATGCAAAGAATAACATAAAACTGATTGGAGTCAAAGAAGAAACAGGAGAGAGTGCAGATGACATAAAAAAAGTATTTACAGATGTGATGACAGAAAACTTCCCAAGGAGGGGAAAAGAATTTGACATACAGATAAGTGAGGCATATAGGACTCCAAACAGCCTTGATCAAAAAAAATCTACACATAGGCATATAATAGTTAGGATTCCAGAAACCCAACAGAAGAACAAAATTCTACAAACAGTTAGAGAAAAGAAACAAATCACATACAAAGGAAAGCCCATCAGAATCACAACAGACTTCTCAATGCAAACCCTCAAGGCAAGAAGAGCATGAAGTGACATATTTCAAGCCCTAAAAGAAAACAGCCTCCAAACCAGATTGATGTGCCCTGCAAAACTAGCTTTCAAAATGGATGGAGAAATAAGATACTTTCATGACAAAGAGCACCTTAGGAACTTCATGAATACCAAACCAGCACTCCAAAAAATTTTAGACATGCTAGGAACAGACAATGAGGATCACAACCCCAGGAAGCACAGCAGAATGAACCCATAGGGCACAACAAGAAATTACATGTAAAGGGGCAGAATCCAACAAAAAGAAAAAGTCATGACAATGATAAATTAACATGTATCAAGGGCTGGGGATTTAGCTCAGTGGTTTTGCCACCTGCTGCGCAAGCACAAGGACCTGAGTATGATACCTGGTACCAAAAAAAAAAACATGTATCAGTTATAAACATCTATGCTAATGGTCTCAATTCACCAATCAAAAGAAATAGACTGGCAGAATGGGTCAAGAAGCAAAATCCAACAATATGCTGCATACAAGAAACACAGTTAATGCAAAACGAAACTCATAGACTGAAGGTTAAAGGGTGGAAAACAATACTCCATGCAATGGGAATCCAAAAAAAAAAAAAAGGAGTAGCTATCCTCTTTGCAGATCAAGTAGACTTCAAACCAACACTGATTAAGAGAAACGAAGCAGGACACTACATCCTTGTAAAGGGAACAATTCAATAGGAAGAGATGACAATCATAAATATCTATGCACCAAACACTAGTGGGCCCAAGTATATAAAACAAATACTAATGGACATGAAAAGTCATATATGCACTAATACAATTGTAGTGGGGGACCTCAATACCCCACTGTCACAAATAGATCAACTAGACAAAAAATAAGTAATGAAATACTAGAACTAAATCAAACTCTTGAACAAATGAACTTAACATGTGTACAGAGTGTTCCACCCCACAAAATCAGACTACACATTCTTCTCAGTTGCACATGGGTCATTCTCCAAAATAGACCACATACTCACACACAGAACATGTTTAAGAAAGTGCAAAGTAACTGAAGTTATCCCCTGTAGATTATCAGAACGTAGTGTGATGAAATTGGAGATCCATAGCAAAAGAAACTGGAAAAAGTTCATAAACACGTGGAAATTGAACAACACACTTCTGAATAACCAATGGATCACAGAGGAAATTAAACAAGAAATCAGACAGTTCCTTCAATTAAATGACAATGACAGTACAACATATGGGAATTTATGGGACACAATGAAAGCAGTCTTACGAGGGAAATTCATAGCAGTGAATACACATATTAGGAAAACAGAACAAGTCCAATTAAACAACCTGATACTGAACCTCAAGCTTCTAGAAAATGAAAAGCAGGACAAACCCAAAGCTCAAACAAGGGAGGAAACTATAAAGATCAGAGGAGAAATCAATGCCATGGAGACTAAGAGAATGATACAAAAAATCAATGAACTCAAGAGTTGGTTCTTTGAAAGAATAAACAAAATCGACAAACCCTTAGCCAACTTTATCAGAAAAAGGAAAGAAAAGGCCCCAATCCATGCAATTAGGAATGAAAAGGGTGAAATTACAACAGACCCAGCAGAAATCCAGAGGATCATCAATACCTACTTCCAGAACCTATACGCCAATAAGATGGACAACACAGAAGAAATGGACAGATTCCTAGATACATATGAATTACCAAAGTTGAACGAAGAAGACCTAAAAATTCTAAACAACTCAATATCAATCAATGAAATTGAAAATGTAATTTAAGACTTACCAACTAAGAAAAGCCCAGGTCCTGATGGCTTCACTGCTAAATTCTACAAGACATTTAGAGAGGAGCTACTGCCACTACTGTTTAAACTCTTCAATGAAATTGAAAGGGAAGCAATACTCCCAAATTCATTCCTGGAAGCAAGCATCACCTTGATCACCAAAGCAGAGAAAGACCCAACTGAAAAAGAGAACTATAGGCCAAACTCACTAATAAACATAGATGCCAAAATCCTTAATAAGATACTGGCAAATAGAATGCAGAAGATCGTCAAGAAGATCATACACCCTGAACAAGTGGGTTCAATTCAGGGATGTAGGGATGTTTAACATACACAAATCAATAAATATAATACACTATATCAATAGAGCCCAGGACAAAAACCATATGATTATCTCCATAGATGCAGGAAAAGCATTTGACAAAATCCAACACACATTTATGATAAAAACTATACAAAAAAATTGAAATAGATGGTCTCTGTCTCAAACTGAAAAAAGCCATCTATGAAAAACCAACAGCCAATATCATACTAAATGGTCAAAAACTGAAATCCTTCACACTAAAATCAGGAACAACACAATGATGTCCACTACCACCACTCCTGTTTAATATCATTTTGGAAATAGCAATTAGACAAGAGAAAGAAATAAAAGGAACAAAGATAGGAAATGAAGAAGTCAAATTGTCATTATTTGCAGATGACATGATACTCTATATAGAAGACCCCAAGAACTCCACCAAAAGTCTTCTAGACTTAATAACCAAATTCAGTCAAGTAGCTGGTTACAAGCTCAACACACAAAAATCAATAGCTTTCCTCTATTTAAACAAGACTCAATAAGAGAGAAATAGGGCAAATAATTCCTTTCACAATAGCATCCAAAAAACTGAAATACCTAGGAATCAACCTAATGAAAGAAAGCAAAGACCTCTTCTCTGAAAACTATAGCACTCTGAAAAGAGAGATTGAAGAAGATATCAGAAAATGGGCAGACATCCCCTGCTCCTGGGTAGGAAGGATCAATATAGTGAAAATGGCCATACTTCCAAAATTGCTATATAGATTTAATGCAATTCCAATTGAGATCACAACAGCATACTTCATGGTCCTTGAGAAAACAATCCAAAAATTCATTTGGAACAAGAAGAGACCCAGGGTAGCAAAAGCAATTCTAGGTAACAGAGACATGGCAGGGGGTATCACAATCCCCAACTTGAAACTATACTACAAAACCACTGTGATTAAAAACAGCATGGTATTGGCAAAGAAACAGAACTGAGGACCAATGGAACAGATTAGAAGATGCAGAAACAATTCCAGACACACTCAGCCACCTCATCTTCAACAAAGGAGCCAAACACCCTCACTGGAGGAAAGATAGCCTCTTTAAGAAATGGTGCTGGAAAAACTGGGTTTCAACTTGCCAAAGATTAAAACTAGACCTGTATCTCTCACCATGCACTAAACTAAAATAAAAATGGATTAAAGATCTAAACATTAAAATAGAAATGTTGAACCAGCTTGAAGAGAGGTTAGGTAGAACTCTTGAAGATATTGGTGTAGGAAAAGATTTTTTGAACAAAACCTCAGTTGCCAGTGAACTAGCACAAACAATAAACAAGTAGGATCTCTTCTTATTAAAAAGCTTCTGCACAGCAAGAGAAACCACCAGCAGTGTGAAGAGACAACTCACAATGTGGGAAAAAATCTTCACCTGCTCTTCCTCAGACAAAGGACTACTATCTCGAATCTATAAAGAACTTAAAAAGATCAGACCTCCCAAATTTAAAGACCCAATCCAAAAATGGGCATTTGAAATGAACAGACATTTCTCAGACAAAGAAGTAGAAATAGCAAATAAATACATGAAAAAATTTTCAACATCACTGGTCTTTCGAGAGATGCAAATGAATACAACACTGAGATTCCACCTCACTCCAGAAAGAATGGCTGCTATCATGAAATTAACCAATAACAAATGCTGGTGGGGCTGTGGGGAAAGAGGAACCCTGCTCCACTGCTGGTGGGAGTGTAGACTGGTGCAGCCACTGTGGAAATCAGTATGTAGATACCTCAAAGAACTAGGACTGGAAGTCCCATTTGACCCCGCTATTCCCCTGCTGGGTATCTTTCCCAAAGAATTAAAAGAATCATACCACAGTGATATATGTACACCCATGTTCATAGCAACACAATTTGTAATAGCTAAAACTTGGAAACAGTCCAAATGCCCATCAACTGGAGACTAGATAAAGAAAATGTGGTTTTTTAATAAAATGGAGTACTACTCAGCCATAAAAGATAAGAAATTAGAGAAATTTATAGCTAAGTGGATGGACATTGAGGCGATACTCTAAGTGAAATAAATAGGACACACATATATAAATACCGGATATTTTCTCTAGTCTGAGAAACTGAAAGTGTAAATAAGGACTAAAGGTATAATAGATAATATGAAATAGGAAGAAAAGGGGCAAAGGGGAAGGGGAAGTGGGAGGGGTAGGGGAAAGGAAAGAAGGGAATGGAATTAATACGAGAAAACGGAAAAATGGAAACAAAGTCTTTGTAAATAGGGAGGGATGGAGGGGTTGAAGGGAGGGCAGGAAGGGGGAAAAATAAGAACCAAGAGACATTATGTAAAGGTGCAAATTTCCAATGATGAATGCCATTATATTGTATACCTAAAATGTACCAATGATTAGAATGATTGATAATGCGAAATAGGAAGAAAAGTTCCAAAGGGGTAGGGGAAGTGGGAGGGGCAGGGGAATGGAAAGAAGGGAAAGGAAAAATGATGAGAAATGGAAAAATGGAAACAAAGTCTTTGTAAATAGAGAAGAGTGGAGGGGGTGAAGGGAGGGCTGGGAATGAGGAAAAAATAAGAACCAAGATGCATCATGTAAAGGTACAAGTTCCCAATGAGAAATGTAATTGTGTTGTATACCTAAAATGTACCAATAAAAGAATTTAAAAAAATAAAATTAAAAACTAATCATACAAGAATAGAACTCCTCCTCCAATAAAGGTGAGGCGTTGGGAACATTATCTTTAAAGTCTGAAGTAAGAGAAGTGACCGTTATCATTGCTATTAGTTAACACAGGTTCTAGTCAGCTTAAAATAAAAAGAAATAAAAGATACAGTACATAAGCTGCAAAGAGAGAAATAAAACTTATTTAGCTTCACTTAATATAAATGTATATATGGAAAACCCAATGCAAAATCAGTGGAAAAAACGAGTTAGTTAGAAAGGTGCCTGAATGAAATATAATCAACATACAAAAATCAATTCCATTTCTATATAGGGGAACACATAATTTTAAAGGTAATTAAAAACATACTATTTACACTATTTAGAACTATAAATTTCTTAAGAATAAACACATCAAAATTTCTTGGATTGATTTGGAGAAAATTATTTGAAAGATAATAAAACTACCCTAATAAAGAAAATTTAATATGTTGTGCTTTTGATTATTTATCATAAAGAGATGAATTCTCTCCCAATTGACATCTAGATTCAAAGTAATTTTGACCATATTTTCAACAGCTGTGAAAAGTCTAAGTCAATTGTCTATTATATTGAGAAATATAAGTTGCTATTTGTGGAACAGAAAAGTGCCAAGAATGCCAAAGGCACTCCAGAGGAAGGGAACAAAATAGAGCATCAGAGGCTGGGATTTAGCTCAGTGGTGCTGCCCACTGCCTCATAAGCACAAGGTCCTGAGTTTGATCCTGGGCACCAAACAAACAAGATAGAGCATCACATCATATACCAAGACATTTTATAGAGCTATAATAATTATTTTTATTATTAGTGTTAGAATAAAAAACCTATCAAAAGAATGTATTAAAAACCCACAAAGTTACCCACATACACAGAAACAGAAACGGCACTAGCCTTACCCTACTATTACTCACAGAAAAGAGGAAGAGGACTTATAAAAACTTATGGATAGAGCTAAACCTGTGCTAAATCTCTTAGATGAAAAATATAAATGAATATATTAAATGGATAAACAAATATATTACCACAGAAAATTGTCTGAAAATAAACTTCCACTTCAAGAAGGGAGAAAAAGACCAAATAAAATACAGATAAAGTAAAAGAAAGGGAATAATATAGTGCAAAAATAAATGAAATACAAAATCTGTACCATCCCCCAGAGACTGTAGGTTACCAAGAGCAACTGCATGGCTAATGATTTACCATTTACAACCATAGTGTTTTCAGTAAGTCATAAGGGTGTGTTTGCAATTTTTTGGTTAATGCATATTATTGTGGCTTATTATTATACAATTCATTACATTAACCTACTACTACTCAGTGGAAAAATAATTTTCTTTTTCTGGAAGATTCAGCATACAGGCAGATTATTTTGATCTGGTGTTTTGTTTTTGTTTATTTTCTTTTTTAGTCACATCTATTTGGGGGCTCTTTAATGCTTGCCTTGCTTATATCTTCAAAAAGGAACCAACACAGTTTTAAGCAAGAAAAATTTCTGCTCTGCAATTAAGTATGTATTACAACTATGTAGAATACTAATAAAATATTTGGTTTCCTTTTTAAGATTTAGCTTCTAAGGCAAATGTGTTTTTCTGCTGCAGTTCTATTCTCATTACACTTTATATCCCATCTGAGTTCTGGCTAACAAAACAGCAGCCAGCTCTGGCTGGAATGCTGCAAAACAGACTCACAGATGGCAGCCCTAGAAAGACTCATGGCCTCTCAACTTAGGAGATCCAACTGCTGCCTTGCATTTCTGCTTCTTGCCATTTTGCTTTTAGTAAGCAAATCCTATGCTTACTCCAATGGAATTTCACATTTTGACATTGATGGAAACAAAAAGAATAAGTAAACCAGCTTTCTGGTGGCAAAGCTATAAACTTGACTTAGTCTTTTCCTGTTTTAAATACACAGTAACAAAACACTGCCATAAAATTATATATCTGCTTGAAAGCAAATATTTCCTATGAATACTTTTGGCCCTATCAAAATATTTCTTCCATTCAGCTCATTTCTGTAAGCTTAGTATCATTTATTTTTACTTATTGAATTATCAGTGTAAAGAAAGTTTTTATTTTTAACATTCACTGGCATTAATGTGAGTAGATTTGATAGACTAGTATGCTATCATTAGTGTGCTTAGTATATTAATTTTCTAGTTAACTTGTAGTGATTTTATATTTGGACCTATAAAAATACATAATTATAATATCTATTTCCAAAAGCAACAATGTATCTGTCTCTCTGAGGAGAAATAAAAACATATTTTCAAGATGACTGATAATCATGGTTAAATTCAATTATAGCTCAAAAGTACCACATGTAGGCTATGTATATTATCTGAACTTCATATTTAACTAAATAGGAAAAATGTCAATTGACCTGCTGTATTTAATATTACTATATGACTCTGTTTTTTGCTTATTTTAAAAACTATAATATATAAAAGATGAAACAGATATTTCAAAACCAGATAATTATAACACTATTATTGCTAGCTTCAACAAAAATATCCCTCACCTCCCACTTTTAAAAAAAGTGTATTCTTAAATCTCAAAAATTACAGTAAGATCTCAAAATCTGAATTTAAAACATGTGTACTGGCCTGTTATAACTCAATTATTTTTTGTAATTTAGTTTGAGATAAAATTATAATAAATGTAAATTGATATAAAATTTACTCTATCAAAGAATAAAATACAGTGGTTTTTGGGGTATATTCAATGTTTTGCAGCCATCATTACCTAATTTTAGAACATTTTTTGTCACCCCAAAAAGTACCTATCAGCAGTCACTTCTGGGTTTTTTTTGGTACCAGAGATTGAACTCAGGACCTTGCACTTGCAAGGCAGGCATGGTGCTACTGAGCTAAATCCCTGGCCCAGCAGTCACTTCTAATACCCTCTTTTCCCTTTCTCCTGGAAACTGCTAATTTACTTAATGTCTGCATGGATTGATCTATTCTGGACATTTCATGTAAATGGAGTAAAAGTAGCTGTAGTCTGTGTTACTCAGCTTTCCATTGCTGGGATGAAATAACCAACAACTTAAAGGAGAGGTTTAATTTGGTTCATGGTTTCAGCTCATGTTTGGATAGCTCCAAGCCAGAAACATTGTAGAAGGGTGTGGTGGAGTGAAGATGCTAATGTCCTGGCAGTCAAGAAGTAGACATGACTAGCCAGAGCCAGAGTGAGAGATACATCTGCCTTCAGCATGCCTCCAGTAACCCATGACCTCCAACTGGGGCCCACCTCCTGATGGCACATTCACCTGGGAACTCATCAATGGATTACTCTGCAGAGTATAGTGCCCTCATGATTCAATCACCTTCCAATAACCCCATCCCTGAACTCCTGAAATTTTAGGAGCATATTTTAGATCAAACATTTGATGTCCATTTGCTTATGCAAATTACATTCACTCCATCTTCAAGAGTGGCCAGAATCTCAATAGTCCAAGTCTAAAGTCTCTTCTAAGTCTCAAGGCAAACTCTTAGCTGCGAGCCTCTGTAAAAACATAAAAAGAAAGTTAAATGCTTCCAACATACAATGGTCTAGGGTAAACTTTCCCATTCCAAAAGGGAGGAATGAGGGCAAAGAAAGGAATCAGACCAGAGGAAAAACAAAACCCAGCAGGGAAACCCAGCCATTAAGTCCTATAGATCTATGCCCAGCCCCAGCTGGGGTGCAAGTGGTGAGATGTGAGTGCAAAAAGACCTGAGCAGTCCCACACTTGTGGCCTTGGTGGAAAGCCACACGAGGCTTTCTCTTGCACTAGCTCTGTTCACTGCCTATGACTCTTCTCAGCAAATGTTCTGTGTTCCTGGCATCTCCAACTTCCTGGGGTTTTCACTGCAGCTTAATTTTCATTCTCGTTGTTTCATCCATTGGCATACCAGGAGCTACTGGCAGAAACTGTCACCCTGTCACTCTGCAGTTCTTGGCTTCCCAGGACTTCCTCTGAAATCTGGGTGGAAGCCTCTATGATCCCACAACTCTTATATTCTGCATGCCTATGTGGATGATGCCAAGATCTGCCACCAGCTTGAGCAGTAGCCTGACCCCCTCAGAGCTTCAGTGACCTGAGTGCCTGGATGGCTGAAAGCAGGAAAACTTTCCTATGTGGCCCTGAATGAGCATGGCACCCTGAGGCTCTCTTTTCAAAGGCTTTCAAAGGAGCTTACCCATTTCTACCATTGAGCCTGCAATAGCTAGGTCTGGTCAATTCCTGAGATGTGCTCTTTCCTACTGCCTCTGTACAAAGTAATAGGCTTTTAAAAAATGGTTCTAATCTGTTTGTCAGCCACACCTTCTGTGGCCCCAACTTTACTTAGCTTCATTTCTGGCCAAACTGCAAAGTTTCCAAATGTCTTGGATCTGCTTTTTGCTCCAAATTTTCACTGTAAATCTCATTAAAAACAGCCAGCGATACTCATGCAATAGTCAAAATGTTCTATCTTGAAATTTTCTCCACCAACATTAACTAATTAATTAGATCAACATTTTAAAATTCAATCTCATACAAAGTCTTAGGACATGAGCAAAATGTAGACAACATCTTTGCCAGAATTTAACATACATGGCTTCTACTCCAGTTCCCAATAGAGTCCTCATTTTCATCTGAAACTTCATGAACCTGGCAATTACTGGTCCCATTTTTATCAGTATTCTGGTCTTCTGCCCTCCAACCAGACATGCCCATTAAGCTCTGCTTAGAGCATTCTAGAGCTTCTTAGCCCACATCTCCAAACTTTTCCAAACTCCTCCTACAAACCAGTTCCAAAGGCTTCTGAACCACATAGTCAAGTAAAGTCACAGCAGTTTTCTATATCAGCTTTCCTGTTGCTGGGACAAAATATCCAATACCCTCAACATAAAGGAGAGATTCAACTTAGTTCATGATTTCAGTTTAGTCCATGTTTGGCTAGCTCTAAGGCAGAAACATCATGGCAGAATGCATGGTGCAACAACAATGTTGACTTCCTGGCAACCAGGGAGCTGAGAGGACAGTAAGAGGAAGAATGAGAGACATACTCTCGAAAGGCACAACTCTGTCACCCATCTCCCAATGGGCACTAGCTCCTAACAGCATATTCAGCTTGGAGCTTGGATTAAAGTATAGTGCTCCCAGGATTTAATCACTTCCTAAAAGCCCCATTTATGAACCCATGACATTTTTATTAATTTATTTGGTTTTTTTTTTAGATAGGGTGTCACTATGTAGTTCAGGGTGTCCTTAAACTCATTATGTAGACCAGGCTGGCCTCAAATTCCAGACAATTCTTCTGCCTCAGCCTCTGAGTGCTGGGATTATAGGCATCTGCCACCATTCCCGGCTGTGGGAACATTTTAGATCTAAACCATGTCATAGCCTCTCCCATCTGGCTTATTTCAATTAGCATAATTGTTTCAAGATTCAATCCATTTGTAGCACATTTCAGCTCTTTACTCCTTTTTAAGAATGAATAACATTTCATTGCATGGATACATTTTGTTTATCCTTTCTTTAGTTAATGGATGTTTTGGTTGTTTCCACTTTGGGGCCATTATAAACACTGTTTTAAACATTTGTGTAATAATTATATTTAGAGATAGATTTCCAATTTTCTTGGTATACTGAATTACTAGTTTATATGGTGTTAGCCAGTTTTCCCATTGCTTTGCCATAAAATCCCACACCTACAACTTAAAGGAGAGATTTGGCTTATGGTTTCGTGGAATTCAATGTGTGATCCACTGGTTTCAAGGCAGGAAAGTCATGGTGGAACAAACATACTTAGTTCATGAAAGCCAGGAACAGAGCCAGGGAACACTGCCAGAGAGAAATGGGCCAGGGACCATTTCATGCTACCCAAATTCATGCTTCCACGACCCACTCAGAATCACACAGAAGTGTGCTTTACTAATCCCCTGGGCATTTTGTAATTCAGCAAGTTGATGTATCACAATTAACAGTCATATATGGTGCCTCTGTTTGAATTTTTGAGGAACTGTCAATTTGTTTTCCACACCAGCTGTACTACTTTACATTCCCTCCAGCAGTGTATGAGGGATTTAATTTCTCCAAATCGGCACCAACTTTTGTTCTTGTCCTTTTAAAATTAAATTATTAATATACTCATCCCAGTATGTGTGAAGTAGTATCTTATTGTGGGCTGGATTTCCATTTCCTGAATGACTAATGATGTTGAACATATTTTCATATGCTTATTAACCAGTTGTATATCATCTTTGGAGAAATTCCTTCTTAAATCCTTTACATATTTAAAAATTCAGTTATCTTTTTTTAGTTATAAATGTTATAATCTGAAGGTATATTTTCGTGGTATATGACCTTTGTCAAATACATGATTTGAAAATATTTTTTCCCATTGGGTGGATTATCTTTTCATTTTCTTGATGGTGTCCTTTATTACACAAATTTTTAAATTTTGTTGGCAAAACTTAACTTTTTTCTTTGGATTCTTGTGTTTTAGGTGTCATTTAACAGAAACTCTTGCTTCCTATAAGACCATGAAGATTTACACCTATATCTCCTTCTGAAACTTGTATACTTTTAGCTCTCAAATTTAGGTTTCTCATCCATCTTGAGTACACTGTTTAATATGGTGCAAGATGTGGTAGGTTTAGTTATTACAGCACCATGTGCCAAACAGACTATTTCTTGCCCCACTGAAGGGCTTTGGCAGTCTTGTTATGTTACAAAAAATCAAGTGAGCATAGATGTATCTATTTATTTCTGAATTCTAAATTCTACTCCAGTGAACTACAGATGGCCCCTGGCTTATGATAGGATAACTTAACAAATTTTCAACTTCATGATGGTAAGAAAATGATATGCATTTACTAGAAACCATACTTCAAGTTTTTAATATGCTGGGCCAGTGATAAGCTCTGTCATTACTCTGCTAGTGTTGGACAGCACCAGGGAGCTCCAGTTCACAGCCAACCACATGATCAAGGGAGTAGACAACCAATACTCTGATAGTGGACTGTGTTGCTAGCTCTCTTCTTCAATAAATTAGGTGTATCAAATGCAGTTTTGGTTTAATGATAATTTCATTTTACATTAAGTTTATCAGGATATAAACCCATAGTAAGTTGAAGAGCATCTGTATGTATCCATCTTCATGCCAGTACTGCACTATTTTGATTACTGTGGCACTGTAATGTTTCAAAATTGAGCAGACTTGTGGCAGATGGGTGGCACCTATCATCCATTCAAGCAAGGACATCTGTATCAGACAGGCAATATCCTTCACCCACATGCATATAAGCAGGGCTGTGCTGGACATACAGTATCTCCTGTCTTTCACAGGTGTAGCCAGACTCATAATGGACTAGTGACGCCCATTCCCTATGCAAGCAAGCAGCCCTGTACTGCAGGCACAGCAAGGCTGCAACCACCCACCAATTCCATGACATGGGGCAGCAGAGACATGGAAAAATCAAATAAATTTATCCTGTATAAGGATAATATAAAGGTAATGCCCATAGAGAGAAGGAAGCAATCAGACCCCACAACTGCAGACATTAAGCCCAACCACTCACTCCAACCCGCAACTGTGGCCTACATCCAGCACAAAGGAGAGGGCTGATAGTGCTTCCCATCTACCAGTAGGAGCAAGGACATGCCTTGGCTTGGATGGTAATCACAGTTTGAGAGGAATGGACATAGGGGCCTTCGGGAGAGGGAAGGCACCTCAAAAACCCACAGGTCCTAAAGCTAGGTGTAGAAAATTGTGACTGGGTGGATGCCAAGACTGTAGGTCTTGGAAAGAAACCACAGTCATTAATACAATTTCTCTTTAATTCATTTTTTAAAATTCTCTACTATTTTTATATTTTCTTCATTGAGTTGGGGGGGGTTGAGTTTTTTTTCCTTCGTTTTCTCTTTTAGCCTCTTTTCTGTCCTGTTAACTTTTTTTTCTCTTCCTTTCCATTTATTTTGTTCTGTTTACCATTTTTTTTGTTTGTTCTTTCCTGTAACTGTTCTTTATCAATACTAATTTCATTTTACTCAATAGAACTCCCTATCTCACTTTTCTCCTTTCTTATACCATTAATTTTTCAAATTTTGCCTTTTCATTCTCTGGATCCACACTCCCTCTACCTTCACTAGTATGACTAGTAAGCTTTTGACTCTCCAGATACTAGTTTACTATTGCTGTTGCTGTTTAACACTATTCTTTTGTTGGTGGGGACAAAGTTGTTCCATTTAATATTTACAGTAGGTCAGTATTTGGTTTTTCAGTTTATACTATAACTATAGATCTCTTTTCTATAGTTAAGGGTAGTAATTTATTGGTCTTTAGGGTTGTCAATATTCAGTTTATATTTGACATTATAATGATGCTTTTATTATTATAGCCAAGGTGACATAGCTGTTACTATTAATTGTTTTTTGTGGGATGCCAATGTCTGGATTGCTTGGAATCAACGGACTTAATAGATATCTATAGAGTATTCCACCAAGCAACAGAATATACATTATTTTCAGCAGGATGCGCAACTCTCTGCAAAACAGACCACATACTAGCCAATAAAGCAAGCTTAAGTAAATGTAAAAGAATTGAAATTAATAATATTGTGCCCCATTCCTGGAAAATTGGGTACTGTGCCAAATATACTGCAACCTCCCATCTCAAATAAACAGAGGTGGTTGGAACCTAGGATGGAGGCAATGGCCAACAGTTAGCCATGCTCAGAGGATACCACTGAAAAGTAAACATGAACTAAAGAGGTCTCCATACTATAAACACAGCTTTCCACTACAATCAACCTGTACACTTCAACACAAACAAAGAAACAAAATAGAAAACGAGAAGACAAGCTAATAAAATGGCTCCAAAAACTCCTAACTCCCCCAAAGATGATACAGAGGGCATCGAAAGGAAGGAAAATAAAAGCCACATACCTGAATTATTTGAAACAGTACCTGGGAGATAAAAAAAAAAAAATAGATCACTAAGGCATTTGGCAAGCTCACAGAAGACATAAGCCAAAACATAATGGGCCAGATAAACAAAATGATTAGCAGGTTTATAGAAGATACTAATAAAAATCTCAAAGAGCTACAGAAAATGATGCAAAATGAATTACCAGCGCAAAAAAGAATTAGAGTCCATAAAAGAGCTGCAAATAGAAACTCAGGAGATTAAACATTTGATTCAAAGTATGGGTAGCAGAGGTGACCAATGTGAGACTGGAAGGTCAGAATTAGAAAAGAAGGCTATGGGGCCGGGGATTTAGCTTAGTGGTTTTGCCACAAGCGCAAGGACCCGAGTTTGATCCCCAGTACCAAAAAAAAAAAAAAAAGGAAAAGAAGGCTATTATTTGGTGAATAATTAATGAGAGAAACCTTAAAAACATCAAGAGAACATGAAAAATAGATCCAAAATATCCTAGATGATGCAAAGAAGACTTGTCATGATTAATCAGAATTAGTGAAAAATCAGCAGAAATGATATAAAAATCCAATTTACTGAAATAAAAGCAGGAAACTTTCTCAAAAAGGGAAAAGAATTTAACACACAGGTAAGTGAGGCATATAGAATCCCAAATAGCCATAATCAGAAAAGAACTTCTCTATGACATATCATAGCCATAATCCAGGAAGTCCAACCCAAGAATAGAGTATTAAAATTGGATAGGGAAAAACAATGAATCACTTATGGAGGAAAACCCATTAAAATTACAGCAGACTACTCAACACAAGCCTTTAAGGCCAGAAGATCTTGAAGTGAAGTGCTTCAAACCCTAAAATAAAACAATTTAATCCAGGCTGAAATATCCTGCAAAATTATCTTTCAAAGTTAATGCAGAAATAAGATACTTTCATGATAAGGAGCACCTAAAGAAATTCCTGACTACTGAATCAACACTCCAAAAAAATTTTAAGGATACACTAGAAAGAGACAATGAAACTAAAAATAAGAACATATCTAATAGAATGAATATATCAGGTAAGGTGAGTAGTTAAGTAGAAGGGAAAGATGAGGGATTAGCAATAGGAAAATAAGGCAATGACAGGAATAAATTAATACTTATCAGTTATAACTCTCAACATGAATGGTCTCAATTCCACAGTCAAAAGACGGGCTGGCAGGATAGATTAAGAAACAAAATTCTAAAGTATGCTGTTTACAAGAAACACATTTAACAAAAAAAGAAACTAATACAATAAAAATCAAAAGATGGAAAACAATATCACATGCAACAGGAACCCCCCCAAAAGTAGGTATAGTGAACCTAAATCCAGACAAAGTGAACTTCAAGACAAAACTGATCAAAAGAGGCAAAGATGGTCACTACATATTGGTTAAGGGAACAATCAAACATGAAGAGATAACAATTATTAGCATATATACATTGAAAACTGCACACCCAACTTTCTAAAACAAGAACTACTTGACATAAAAGACCAGATATACACAATTATAGTGAGAGATTTCAGTTCCCCACTAACACAGACAAATCAACTGGATTAAAAAAGGAAAAAAGAAATAATTGAGTTGAACAAAAGTTTCAAAGAAATGGACGTAATAAGGATCTATAGAGTGTTCCATCCAACAACAGAATATACATTCTTTTCAGCAGTACATGCAACTTTCTCCAAACAGACCACATACTAGCTGATAAAGCAAGCTTAATATAAAAGAATTGAAATTATACCATGTATATTATCACATTATAGTGCAACATAGTTAGAAATTGACAACAAAAGAAAACAGAAATTATTCAAAAGCATGGAAACTAAACAATATACTCTTTTGGGGGCGAGGGGTACTGGGGATCGAACTCAGGACCTTGCGCTTGCAAGGCAGGTGGCCGCACCACTGAGCTAAATCCCCAGCCCTGAACAATACAATCTTAAACAATGGGTTACAGAAGAAATCAAGGAAAACATAAGACAGTTTCTAGAACTAAAAGATAATTCCAGTACAACATAACAGAACAACATACAATACAACATAACAACTTATGGGACACAATGAAAGTATTTCTAAGAGGGAAATTTATAGCTGTGAATGCCCACATCACAAAAACAGAGTGAGCCCAAATAAATACCCTAATGATGCATGTCATGGGCCTAGGAAAACAAGAACAATCCAAACCCTACAGTGGTGCAAGGAAGGAAATTATAAAGATTAAAGCAGAAATCAATGAAATTGAGACCAAAGAAAATACAAAGAATTAATGAATCGAAGTGTTGGTTCTTTGCAACAATAAACTAAACAGTCAAACCATTAGCCAATCTAACCAAAAAGAGGAGAGAAAAGATCCAAATTAATGCAATTTGAAATGAAAAAGGTGAAATCACAACAGATAATGCAAAAATCCAGAAAATTATTAGCAAGTACTTCACAAATGTATGTCAAAAAACTGGAGAAATCAGAAGAAATGGAGAGATTCTTAGATGCATATGAATTACCAAAATTGATCAAAGAAGATTTAAATACTGAATGATCCAAGAACAGGCAATGAATTGAAGCAGTAATTTAAAAAACCACCAGCTAAGAAAAGCCCAGGTGTGGTTGTGTTCACTGATGAATTCTACAAAAACTTCAGAGAAGTTCTAACACCAGTACTCAAGCTTTTTAATGACACTGAAAGGGAAGAAGTACTCCCAAAGTCATTCCTAGAAGTTACCATTACTCTGATTCCAGGACCAGACAAGGATCCTACCAAAAAAGAAAACCAATCTGTTTAATATATATAAATCCAAAAATCTTCAACAAGATACTGATAAACAGAATGAAATGAATCATCAAAAATATACATGATGAACAAGTTGACTTGATCCCAGGGATGCAAGGATGGTTCAACATACACAAATCAATAAATGTGATCCATTACATAAGCAGAAAGACAAAAATCACATAATCATCTTAATAGAAAAAAAAATAAACCTCTGGCAAAATTCAACATCCTTTCATATAAAAAAAACCGAAGAAAATAGGTAGAGAAGAACTTTATCTCAATCTGATAAAAGTCATTTATGGCAATCCTACTGCCAACATATAAAATGGAGAAAAGCTGAAAGCTTTCCCTCTAAAATCAAGAACAATACAAGAATGTCCACTATTACCATTCTTGTGCAACACAGTATTCAAAACATTAGCAAGAACAATTATGAAAGAAAAGAAATAAAAAGGTATATATACAATAGAAAGAAGTAAAATTATCATTATTTGCAGATGACACGATCCTCTACATAAAAGACCCCCAAAATCCACCAAAAGATTCCTAGAATAACCAAATTCAGTAATGTACCAGGATAAAAAACCAACAACCAAAAATCAACAGCATTTCTGTACACTAATAATGAACCCACTGAGAAAGAAATTAAGAAAAAAAGTACCATTCACAATAGTTCCAAGAACAATTAAACATGAATTAACCTAATTAAAGAAATAAAAGACCTCTACAACAAAAACTACAGCATTCTGAAAAAGGAATCAAAGAGGACATTAGAAAATGAAAAGATACCCCTGTTCCTGGATAGGTAGAACCAATATAGTCAAAATGGCCATACTTCCAAAGTTGGTATCTAGATTTAGCCCACTCACGGTAGGGCCATAATTTGTATTTCTCACTGCAAAGTGTCTCTGATTTGAAATCCACTGTCTGGTGTTAAACAGCTAATGACTGGTGGTTCAAGCTGCCTGATGGGACAGTCATACATGTACTGTTCAAGTTGGTAGGAATGTTAATACAATCCCCCCAAAATTCCAACAATATTTTTCACAGAATTGGAGAAAACAATCCTAAAAGAGACCCAGGATAGCGAAAAAAATCCTGGATAAAAAGAGCAAAGTGGGAAGCAGCACAATCTTGGACTTGAAGTTATATTACAAAAGTGACTGATAAAAACAGCATGGTACTGGCACAAAAACAGCCATGAAGATCAATGGAATAGAATATAGGATTCAGAAACAATCTAAAGTATATCCAACTATTTGATCTTTGACAAGGGGCCAAAAATATACACTGGAGAAAAAATAGCTTCTTTAATAAATGGTGGTGGGAAAACTTGGCTATCCACATGCAGAAGATTGAATCTAGACCCATATCTCTTACGAAGTGCTAAACTAAAATCAAAATTGATCAAACAACTAAGTGTTAAAACAGAAACAACCTTCTGCAAGACAAAAATAGGTAAAACACTTGAAGTCAGTAGGCAAGGAAATTCTGAACAGAACCCTGATTGTACAGGAAAAGGTACTGAGAATCAACAAATGGGGTCATATCAAATTAAAGAGCTTCTGCACAACAACAACAACAGCAACAAACAGCCAACAGAGTGAAAAAGACAACCTACAGAATGGGAAAAACTTTTTCGCTGGCTATTCCTGCCACATAGGACTAATATTTAGATTATATAAAGAATTCAAAAAAATAGATGTCCCCAAATAAAAGACCCAATCAAAAATCAGCATGTAAAATGAATACACACATTATAGAAGTACAAATGGCCAAGAAATACATAAAGAAATACTCAACAGGGCCAGGGATTTAGCTCAGTAGCACCGCGTCTGCCTGGCAAGAGCAAGGTCCTAAGTTAGATCCCCAGTACCAAAAAAAAAAGAAAGAAATACTCAACATCTCTGACCATCAGACAAATGCAAATTAAAATAACTGAGATTCTTTTTTACCCTAGAAAGAACTGCTAACATCAAGAAATCAAATAGTAATAAATGCTGGCAACATTGTAGGGAAAAAGGAACTCTTCTAAAATGTTGGTGGGAATGAAAACTAGCATAACCACTATGGAAATCAGTAAGAAACTCTTCAAAAAACTGAATCTAGAAATTCCATTTAACCCAGCTATTCCCCTTCTAGGTTATCTTCCTAAGTTAAAGACATCACATTACACTGATACATGCATACCCATGCTTATAGCACCACATTTCATAATACCTAAATCTCAGAAGCAGCCTTTATGTCCATAATCAGATGACTGGATAAATAAAATGTGATATTAAGGCCGGGGATTTAGCTCAGTGGCACCATGCCTGCCTCGCAAGTGCAAGGTCCTGAGTTCGACCCCTGGTATCAAAAAAAAAAAAAAAAAAACCGCCAGAAAATGTGATATTTGTACACAATGGAGTACTACTCTGCCATAAAAAGATAAACTTGAGGCACTTGTATAAAAATAGATGTATCCTAAGACCATGATGTTAACTGAAATAAGACACTTAAGCTTAAATATCACATGGTTTGTCTTATACGAGAAACCTAAATTATAAATAAAGATCAAAACAAAAGATAACAGAAAGCAGGGAGATGCCTTTTCTCAAAGAGGAAGGGCATCAAGAGATGGGGAGCTAGAAGGAGGGAAAGGTGATGTAAAAAGAATTTAGATGTGCTATGTACGTGTACTGATTCCATGCAAGGAATGTAAACATTATGCACTGCCAATACATAAAAACAATGGAAAGGGATCAAGAGATGGAGGGGGGAGGAAGAAAATGGAAAGGGGGTGAAAATAGTTAAGATGTATTACATACATGTACCAGCTCCCTACAAGGAATGCGAAGATTATGTACAACAAACATGTACTAATTTTTTTAAATCTGAAAAAAAATTGAGAAGTTTTAAGATTGTTTTGGTTAGTTGTCACAGTCCTCTGTGTGACTATATGAATTTTAGGATAAGCTTGCCCATTTCTAAAAAACAGGCAGAATTTTCGCAGAGATTATGTGAAATCTGTAGATCAATTTGTGGAGTATTGGCACATTAAATTTTATTTCCATTCACTCAGGTCATCTTTAATAAGGTTCTACTGATGTCAAATAAAAAACAGTTCAAAATGAAAACTATGAAGTGTATAGAAAACTAAGTGCTATACTAATGACTACTACTTATCTTCTATTTTGACTTGATTCTCAAGGTCTTATGCTAGTTTTTCACAGGTTATCCTAATTCTACCCTATATTATACTTTCTTTCGTATAAGTAAATTTTCAAGAACTGCATCGATACGTTAAAAAAATTATAAAGATTGTTTAATTTTTATTTGAGAAAACTAGGTAAAAAACAAAATACAATTTTTCATAGAAAACAAAGGAATCCATTAATGTCAAGGTCAATTGTTTTTCATAGCAAAAATAAATTATGTAAAATTCAAGCTTCTGGTTTGCATTAAAATTCTTTATACACACACATATATCATTATATATATATTTCATATATATTAATTGAAGAAAAAAAGTAAAATTACAGATTTCCACCAGAATGGATGATCTGTAGCCATTTTTACTCCAAAAGAATTTACATTAGTTTGAACACTATATCAAATTTGTCAGTTAGATTTAGGTTCCACATTGTATTACAATTACTATCTTTAAACATTATACATAGCTCAAGATACTTACATACCTAAAATTGAAGTGCTAAGTCCCACCTTGTGTCTATCCAAGGGTTCCACAGGGTTCCAAGGTTTATTTATTTTTCTTTTTTTCCTCCTTTTGGCTGAGTGTATTTTTAAAATCATATTAAAAATGTGTACCCTATTATGTGCTACGTGTGAAAGTAAAACAAAGAGGAGATTACTGCTATGTCTACCAGCAGCACAATCCACTGTTTCTTTCTGTCTTCTAACAATCTTTTAGAACAGGACAGTTATTTGGGGAAAAGAGCCATAAGCTGGTTTCAGAAAAGCTATTCAGTACACAACATTAATAACTAATAAGAAAGCAAATGAATCTTCAGATAAAGAGATATTTACTATAATTATTAATAACAATACTTAACTGTCAACAAGTTTTTATATGGTATTAATTCAGAACTAGTATTGTAAAACATCTCTCAAACTTTTCATACTACTTTTTGCCATATATTTGTGTTCTGGAATAAAGAACAGATGTGGAATAATATTAACCCAGGTCAACATTTATTTACTTCCACATTACTGGAGAAGAAAAAGAGCAATCTTATGATGCACAGAAAACTGATTCTCCAATCTCAAAGTAAAGATTATGAGCCTAAAAACAAAAGGACGATCAGTGTTCCAGGGAAGCACAACCACTGAGACAATCAGGAGAGCAGTGCCTGCACTTGCTGTGGTGATCTGTGCAGAATGCTCTCTGGGTCTTTGTATTCATTGGCTGGACTCATGACAGCTGCATACACTTCACCATAGGCTCTGCAGACCAGGTCTGTCGACTGTTTTACAATCTGCTCTCTGTGGATAAGCAAACAAAATATGAACACATCATCTGAAAAGAAAATATTCACTAACAACTGTAAGAAAACTTTGAATCATTGCATTTTATTTCTATATTTATCGCATCACCACTATTTGAAAATCATTGCATAACTACACAAATTGATTTGGGGATAAAGGGTATTTTTAAATGTTTATTATTTATTAAAGTCTTCCTCATTACTATGTAGATACCACAGGGCTGGGCCTGTGATATTTTTACTCACTGCACTATCCTGAGGGCTAGAATAGTGACTGGAATATATAGATGCTCCTCACTTATGACAGGGTTGCACCTGATACACCCAATATAAGCTGAAAATATCAGAAGTTGAAAATACATTTAAGAACTTGATCTACTGAACATCATAGCCTAGCCTAGCCTACCTTAAACATGCTCCAAACACAACATTAGCCTAGAGTTGGGCAAAATTCTCCAACTTATTCTATCACTAAGAGGCCTACTCTATAATAAAAGTATTGAATACTTCATGCCACTTATTGAACATAGTATACTGTTGTTTACCTTCATAACCTGTGAGTCTGACTGGAAGCTGCAAGTTACTACTGCTCAGCATACTAACAGAATATCATACTGCTATTGTAGGAAAAGATCATGATTTAATCAATAGTAAACAGAATGAGAAAAAGGTACATTCCCCTCAATAAATAATTCCTGTTGGGCTTCTGTTATGGCTTGATGTCTGTTATGTCTTGAGGTCCCCCCAAAGCCTCATGCAGTCGTAGGTGGGGCTTTTACTGAGGTGGGTGAAGCTAGAGTGTGTGATGCTAGGATTAAGGGCGAAGGATTACTAAACCACTACACGTGAGTTCTTGGTTTGGCAGCATCCTAATCCTGGTAGTCTGAACAAGATAAAAGAAGCAGAAAGACACTGTTAAAGTCTCTTGTTGCTTTTGCTACCTTGTGGGCTCCATGAACTGTTTCTCCTCTGTGATGCCCCTCCTGCCTCTCTTGTTGCTTTGCTACTGTCTGTCTGCCATGAACTGTTGCTGCTCTGCCACCCTGCCTTGGAGCCAGCCAACTATGGATTGAAACCCCTATGAACTGAAGGCCAAATAAACCTTTCCCCTTTAACTTTGGGTGTTTGGTATTTTGTCTTGGCAAAGAGGGAAAAGTAACTAACACAGCTTCTTCTTCTTTTTTTGTTCCAGGAATTGAACTTAGGACCTTGTGCTTGCCAGGCAGGTGCGGTGCTGCTGAGCTAAATCCTTGGCCTAACACAGCTTCTTAATAATGATTCAAAGAGAATGGAATTAATATGAGAAAATGAAAAAATGGAAACAAAGTCTTTGTAAATAGGGAGGGGTGCAGGGGTTGAAGGGAGGGCAGGGGAAGGGGCAAAAAATAAGAACCAAGAGAGATTATGTAAAGGTACAAATCTCCAATGATGAATGTCATTATATTGTATACCTAAAATGAACCAATAAAATTAATTTTAAAAAACACTAAAAGGATATGTTGTCCTTCTAGACCTCATTTACTTCCAAGTTTTGGAAAAATCCAACATCTCTTACATTTAGAAAGCAGTTTGGTGTACTTTATCATATATCAAATAGAAAATACAATAATCACGTAGTTAATTTACTGTTAGAGGAAAAGAAATGAATGAGGGAGATCAGTTTGCTATACAATTTCACAGAAGGCTACATTTGTCAATTATTTGTACATATGAACATTCTACAATGAGATATTCAGTTTGTCCAGTTATAAAAATCACAGTGTGATAGTACCCTAATATAAATTCTAAAACTCTTAATAATGATTAATATAGAACCCACATGTAAAAATCATTGTCATTTTCAAGTATGTTCATAGAAATTGTGTTTTAAATAATTACTTAAAGCACTGAGCCTAGAAATGAACTGCTTACTTCTAGAATCACTGAGCTTGTCATTAATCAGTACTTTAAGACTGTGGTTGCCATAACAACAAGATACAATTTTCATTAACATAAACTTAGCATTTCTAAAAATAGCTTATTTTAACTTTCAGTCTCTGTGATCACTAAAATTGAGCTTTATTATAGCACCATGGTTAAGAGTGAAATCAAATGTACCACAGGAGAAAAGGTATTAATGGTTTAAGGCTGAAAAACTAAGGAGAAAATATGACAATATACTTAAAACAGTGATTAAAATTTTTTTCTTTATCACAATATAAATATCAAAAATGTCACAATGGATCAAGTCAGTTTTTCAGCCCAGGTCAGATTTCTGTATCTTAAAGTGAAATTTAACCATTTTTTATGAGATCAAGGAACACATCTCACATTAGTGTTACCTATTACACATGCCATATGTGAAACATCTCTGAGATTTTTAAAAAAACAGTAAAGTAACATACTCTTGACATATTTAGAAAAATACAATATAATCTATGTTGAAGAAAATAGGCTCAGGAATCATAATAATAGATTCAAATCTTGGCTCTGCTTTTTACAAACTGTTGGCCCTTGGTTCACCTGGTTTAACTTTTCTAAGCAATGTCTTCTCTGAAATCCTATTTTACAGGCTCATTGAGAGAACTGAGTAATCCATGAAAGACTGGTTGAGGATTTCAGATTAGATTATGGAGGTTGGGGTAGACAGTGGTGGGTGAGCTAGGGTAAAAACAGAGAACAGCATGGACACTAACACGACAATCCAGGCACAGATGATGCTACCACGGGCTAGATTATAACTGTAGAGATGCTGAAAAACAGTCAGAGGCCCCTTTCACATATTTTTTGCTAAGTAATGAAATGGCTCCAAGGGAATTTTGATTGGAGTTCTGTTGAATTTATAGATTGATCTTATCTACTTGCGAATTTCCCATCTATGTACTGAATATGCCTATTTATTCATATCTTCTGTCAAACTTTTCAACGAATTTTTAGTTTCTTTATATAATCTTCCAGATATACTATTGTGTTGGCTTGCAGGAAATAATACTATGACAATAGGGCTTTTATTTTTCATTTTATGTTGTAAATAAATATTGCTGGTATACAGCAACTATAGTAACTTTTATATGTTAATTTTTAATCTGGTCAAGTAACAACTCTATTTTAGTTTTATTAATTTGTCAACTGTTTCATTTTGTTTTTTGATACACCTAAAATTAATGAGTTAATTCTTTTCAATAGTTATGACGAACCTCATTTTATTTACTAGAAACTCAAGGTAAATAGTAGATGTGATAGTAAATGTGCATGCCTTATTTAGAACTTTAATAAAAATGTTTCTAAGGTTTCATCATTAACAGTGATGTGTGTTGTATATTTTCAGTGTTCCAACATAGTTACATGGTATTCTGCAATTGATTTATGCAGTGAATTAAAGTAAGGCTTCTCTTTATAACCTTTGGCCATAACACAGTATTCTTAATACAATGGCATGTTTGACTGATCTTTAGTAAAGATATTTTACATCTTAAAAACTCATATGTAGGATTTTAAGTGTAACTTTCATCAGTACCAAATATTACCTTTTAATCTTTTAATATTCATCTTGAGTTCAAATTTGTCTGTTAATATGGCCACTCCTGCTTTCTTTCTGTGTCACTGATTTAAATGGTCTCTTGTAAAGAGCCTTTCAGTTCTTTCACACTCTACTAATTTTGTTTACCTCTTCTTTTCATTAATTATTAAGTGTTGAAATATATATACATATATAACTATGATCACTGATGTAAGTATTCCTCAATTCTATAAGACAATAGATACATACTCACTATTACGTATTCCTCACAAATTGATCCTACAATTGATCCTACAATTACTTATCCTTATCTTACCTATTATTCCCTGCCCTGCAGATAAATTTTTCTTATATTAATAAAGCTATCCCAGCTTTATTATGATTACTGCTTACATGGCATATCTTTTATCATTCTTTTACTTTTAAATTATCTGTGTCTTTGTATTTGAATTGAATTTCTTATAGGCAGTAACAACTGGGTCATGCTTTTTCATTCAATATAATGATCTCTGCTTTTTAATTGGAGCATGAAATTCTTTGAAGTCTTGGGCTTTCTGGGGTCTCTAGTCAAATTGTAAGACAAGAAAAGGGGAAATAAGAGCAACAGGTGTTCCAAAGTACTGCTACCATGGAGATAAGTAATGTTCAGAACAGAGTATTAACAAAACAGGCAAGATTTAAAATAACTTATTAATTATGGAGACTTTAGAGAAATATACATGCAAGGGAGAAGTCAGAACAGCATCAGGTCAGATCCCTGGGGGTGCTCAAGAGGAAAGACTGAAAACTATAGATTGTCAAAGGTAAATTGTCTAGTCTCGAAAACAACATTTTTCAAGTAAAATACCTGATATTTAAAATATGTGAATCTTTATCAAATACTTAACACCAAAACTACTTACTTCACTGTGGCACTTAGAAGAAAGTTCAACTGTGGCATTAACAGGTTGTCTGGGGCTGACAGGTAACGATCAAATTGAACCTAAAGGAAGAATAGGAGTGTAAAACATATACTAACAAATATCTTAAATATAACCATCTCTTTCAAGGATTAAACCTTGGGAAAAATCCTATATTCCAAATAACTCATTCTTTTTATACAAATGAGTATTTCTTAAACAATCTAAACAGCCCAATTGCCCATCAACTGGAGATTGGATAAAGAAGACTTTTTTAATATAAAATGGAGTACTACTCAGCCATAAATGAGAACCTAGAGACATTTATAGCTAAATGAATGCACATTGAGAAAATACACTTAAGTGAAATAAATAGGACACATGTGTAAATACCAAATAGCTTCTCTGGTATGAGAAACTGAAAGTGTAAATAAGGATCAAAAGGTATAATAAATAATGTGAAATAGGAAGAAAAGGTGTAAAGGGGAAGGGGAAAGGCCAGAAGAGAATGGAATTAATATGAGAAAATGAAAAAATGGAAACAAAATCTTTGTAAATAGGGAGGGGTGGAGGGGTTGAAGGGAGGGGAAGGGAATGGGGAAAAAAAAAGAAGCAAGATATACCATATAAAGGTACAAATTTCCAATGATGAATGTCATTATACTGTATACATAAAATGTACCAATAAAATTAATTAAAAAACATTCTAACTAAAACACCCTAAAACTGTCAATTTTTTAATATTGTCAATATTAATAATATCCTTTAAAATTCTGAATCCAAGTCACTCATTTTAATCTCCCTGGCATTCATTATATTTGTTAATCTGTTAATGTGTTCATGAGTCCATTCAGTTAACTAATATTTCTCAAGTAATTACCATTACAAAAGGTAACGGGATTAGGTAACGGGTAATGTTAGGTAACGGGATTACAATGGTGAGAACCAGGACAATCTTTAGCTTCAAAGTGCTTCTATCCTAGCAAGAGAAGCATTAAATAGCTAATAATGTAAATAACTACATAATTATAAACTGTGTGAAATGCCAGAATGGAAAAAACCAAGGTGCTATGAAGTGTGGATCAGGGGCTTCTCTGAGGAAAGGATGACTGCAGTGAGATCCTAAATAACAGACAGTGGGGAGAAGGCTATATGTACAAAAGCTGGAGGCAAGAAGGAAAATGACTAGATGTGCAGAGATCAACTCATCTGTGTGCTTTTCAATGGACTTTAATTCTTACAAAAAACGGATTATCAAATCCAATGACGTTAAGTGAGGCCATAATTTGATTTCAGTTTTATAACGCTAAATCCAGCCATAGAAAGGAGAAAGGAATGAAAGACTGTAGTGGCTGACGCAAGGCCACTGAGGACATAGCTGTTGTGGCATTTTAGGACAAGAGCAGCCAGAGTGGAGAGAAAGGAAATACTTGAAAAAGCCAGAAAAAGCCAAATACTTGAATAAAATCATCAGGACTTGGTTTCTGATAGGATAAGGGGATTGACGCTCAGATTTTAGATATATCTAACTAATTCCCATCATTATCATAAAACATATTGTCTTCTTCACCCATTTATTTAGTTATCCAATAGCTGTAGGCCTTACTAGATCACGTCTATTTTTTATCCCATTTCTTAGCATGATGTCTAGAAAACAGTAGATACTTGGTTAATAATTGTCAAAATGATAAATAAGATGTTATTACCATCAAAGTTAAGAACATTTGGAAGAGGAATTGGTAGGGTAATCCTGAATTAAAATGCTTCTGATACCTCCCATTTAGAGGTAACAATCATCTGTAAATAATACCATAAATCACATACAAAATTCAACCAAGACCTTTCTTTGGAGATATAATATACTCAACTTAATTGTTTTTAAAATTAAGACTAGTCACATGAGAATTTTTAATGGGGTTTAAAAATATTTTGAAGGATATCTTATGGAATGATTATGTGTTAGAAGAGAAGGAGAGACAGAGGGCGAAACATACATTTACTGGGTAGTAAGTAATGTTATTAATCTGAGTAAATACGTATCTTCATTTTGTGGATATAAATACCTTGACATAAAATTATTGGATAGTGTGGTGAGTTTACACAAAACTTTCTTAAAAAACATATTTTTAAATGAATCTAAAATTTATGTTTATTTGAACTTTTTAATATATTTTTGGTATTTCTATAATTTTTGCTTGTACAGTTTTTGTTTGATATATGAAAGTTATGATTGTTACTACCATATATACAGTGTCTTTTATTATGATTATGTTCTTTATCCTATATTCTAAATTCTGCTCTAATGTTAATATAGTCAACCCTACCATCTTACTTGCATTGTTAGGTATCTGGTAAACCTATTCCTTTATTTTTCAGTTATTTTTAGTTCTGGAAAGCTCTAGCATCAAAAAAAAAAAAATCATACAGAATTATTTATGAAAGTCAAACCGTTTTCTTAGCAAGTTTATGTTAATATTTTAAACACTTAAGATAGGTGGAATAGTGCAGTAGTCATAAGCTCACTGGCTTTGGAAGCTGACCTCCTAGGTTGAATGTGACTGCAACAAAGATTAAAAATTTTAACCAGGAAAAATATTTGGCATGGTCAGTAAAGGTTAATGGCTGTAGCTGCTGTTCACTGCTGTTATTATTACTATTATTAGTAGTACTATATTGTATTAAAAAATTTTCAAATAAGATTATTCCCACTGGGGATAGAGCTACATAACTTAAGTGTTATACCATGGAAGAATATACATATACACAAATTATATCCTTAAGACAAGGAAACATATTACAAAAAGTGGTGTTCATGCAGAAAGAAAGGGGTGAGCTCTTCAGCTGAGAAGGTAATAAAGTGGGTCTCACACTCAAGAATGAGACTGTCTTGAATCTGATTTCAGTCACTATCTCAGGAAGACATCAGAAACTGTAAACTAGGGATTATGGCAGTAACAAGCCCACGACATACAGCCTGACTTCTTCTACATCTGTCATTCCTTTTTTTCCATTAGATTAGTAATAAAACTCTGAAAAACGAAATCCTAAATAGTAACAATTACCTAACAGGATGCTGTATAATATTACTGTAAATAATAATAAGTCTTAGGCCTATTCAAATAAAGGAATACATGCTCAATTATTATTGGACCCAAAATGAACACAATGCATCAGGGATAAAAATCATCATCCACAGCAAAATTATCATATAGCAAAAAATGAAGAATACTGCTTGATAATGAAATACAAGTTGAAATGCTATATAAGGCACTTACCATTGCAGCCTTCAGTGCCACAGAGTCTAAGTTGGGCAAATTAGCTAAACAGCCCTATTAAAAAAAAAACAAGAACTGAAGAAGCTGGGGTTATACATTTCAGTTACTTATGTCCTATGGCCCATGGGTAGGTTGCTCAAATTTGGAAAATCACTTAACTATTTCCAAAGAACTCAAATATCATCTCTTCAACTACAGTGAGATCAGGGACTGTGATTTTAAAGGAATAAGAAGTACATAAGGTTATCAACAATGGAAATATCATGATACTTCAGATTTACTCATACACACAAAAAAGAAGGCAATGAAGCACTTGGAGGAGATATAGAGGCTGAAGACTTTCAGAGAATTTTATAAAACACAGAAAGGCAGAAGAATTGGGTGATACTGTTTTAAATTTGCTTACTACTTTAGCAAAAGTGATTTCTGATATCTTCATTTAAGAGATCTTGGGCTACAATATACTCATATTAATGTTCTCAGAAAGAGCTCTTTGCTTTTTAATGAAAGCTGGTTTATTTGATGTTTCAGAGTTCCCACCATTCCATGATCTTATTTACACTGGTGTTCTATAATTTAACAGGCTCATATGTTGGCCCCTAAGAGTAATTACTTTTCCTTTAATGATTTGTTAAATTAAAAAGAGTATAACTACTACTTTTACAGATATCTATGCAGTCCACTATCTGATAACAAAGGTAGACTTTGAAAAACCCTTTATACATTTCATGTTACTGATTTCCATATATTTTCATTACTTTAACCAAAATATTTGTAGTAGAAAGGATAGTGAGTATTTTGGGAGACTCTACTATGGAAATCTCAGGCAGTCATCTAAGAAGCACACATGCATTATCTCATTTAATGTTGAGAATAACCCTACAACATACTGTTATTACCTCCAACCTGCAGCGAGCAAATGGACACAGAGATGTAAGTCACTTTCCCAGGAAAACATAGCTAATAGTAGCACAGTTAAGATTCAAATCCAGAGTCTGGCTCTAGAAATCATATCTAAATTAGTCAATTGCTCAAATTAGGAGCATCTATCCTTACCTGTTCAGGTTTATGTTGCTGCACAGTGTTGTAGATATAACTCAAGCCTACTCTAGTTAAAACATAAGAGGCTTGCTCACTTATAAGTGTGTCCAAATGTGCTTCAATCTGAAATAAAACATAGCAGGAAAAAAAAACTTTAAAAGAGGAATAACACTAATGAGACTAGAAACAGACTACCCTGTAGGCTGAGCTCATCATAATGGGTTTTTCCTTAGAGTGGCACAGATTTTTGAACTGAAGTGGCTCTATGAAATCTAAGATGAAAATGATGGGAAAAGAGACATACCTAGTTATAGAAGCCACAGGATGGCTTCTATAACAAAGGCTTTTTATTTCCCCAAAGAGGAAGTCCTGCTAAAAGGAAGAGAAAGTTTAAAAAAAAAAATAAAAAAAGAGGATTCCAAGAATAACCATTAGCCAAAAATATGGGTTGCTTCTCAGTTCTTTTAAGAATTGATAATAAGCAGAACACAAACAAAAATCACTAGCTATAACCATGTAAAATGGAATACTTAGGCAGATGAGGGCCTGACCTCTGGTCACCTAGCCCTCCAATGTGCTGGACTGACTCAACAAATCAAATCAAACATCTGGAGAAACCTGGGGAAAATCCTACTACAGCTGACACGGTAAATTTCCCTGAGGATAAAGCGGGCCCGTGACAAGCAGGGGAGAACTGGAGCCCCAGCAGAACTTTAGTCCTAAGATTTTAGGTTCAGGAATGGCCTAAGAAGATGCAGCTAAAAGATGTGAGTGGTACGTGCTCCCTAGCTTTCTGCTCTCTTTGGAGAAACCACCTAATCTAAAGGAGGGCAGAAGGCAATGATGAGGATTATCTTGATTGATTAAAGCATTTCCCAGTAGAAAGAAGCCTGCTCCTTCTTTGTTTTTGCCACAAAAGCCTGAAAGGCAGGAAGTTTTCTTCTATTCTTCACCAGAAAGTTCCCTCAGTTTTAAGGGTTTTCAATGGCACAGACCACTGTCAATGATATTACCTGTCACCATCTGAATGCCTGTCTAGTTCACGCATTTCCAATAGCTGTATTCCTCCGCTAAGAAATTCATGACTTTTTAAAAAAATAGATGACCAAATAAGTACAATTATTGCCCTAATTTACTGGACTTACTAGAAATCAAAGAAAAAAAAGATGTACAAACATTTAATGAATGAGAAAAAGAAAGTAATTACCACTAAAAACCAAATTAGGGGTCTGAAAGAAAAGTAATACAGAAAAAATACCAGAGACATACATAGATCAAAGTGAAGAGACTTAAGTTAGAGAACAAATTCGTAAGATAAAATCGAGGCGCTTCAAAATATTTAAAAAAAATTAAATGGAGAAAGGATGATTAAAGAAATAATGAAAATCAGTGAACAAAAAAAGGTTTAAATCTCCAAACTGAAATGTGAAATCTAAGACAGAAATAATGAGAAAAGAGATATACCTGAAATATTCTGGGAAAATACCTGTACTCAATAAATACTCATAAGCTCTGGATGAACAGACTTGGTTACTATAAGCAAAGGATAATTGTACTGACCTGGTGTTTTTACTTGAAATACTGGAAGAAGCTAAGAGTGAAGAATGTTAATAAGATGACTGATAGAAAATAAACTAATTCTTTGGAGGACCCCAATAAACCACAATTTCAGTGGTCAGACCCTTGTTTGGCCCTTTGCCATGGTGAACCTCTTATGCTCTATGCAGCCAGCATTAGCCAATGACATGTCATGTTAGTAAGCTCCAAACAAGTACAGGGCCAGCCCTTGTGAAATGCCCACCAAAGGATCTGCCAGTGTGGGCTTGAGGGCAGTAAGAAAACACTTACTGGAGACTGGAAAAAGAGGAATTTGAATTATCTGCTGGTAGAACAATTACTGGCAATGCCACTAGAGTAATACAGATCTGCCCAAGCAGAGTTCTGGAGAGAAAACTGAAATACACGTGGCAAGTCCAGTTGATATATTCAACTGGGGGCAGGGGAGTGACCAAATACATAAACTGGAATAAACAAACTCAACATATAGACAAAGGAGTTGAATATAGAACATGTAAGAAAGGCATATAACTGATGATAAACACTGAACACTTGATATATATGAACATTTTAAGAAAACATTTAGACAAATGTCAGAGACTGAATTAGTGACAAATACAAAACATTTTTTTAAAGTTTTTTAAATGTCAATAATTCCATATAAAACAAAACTTATTCAAAAAAGGAAAATTAGCCAATTTTCATTATATGGCTCAGCTATCAATACTATTTGCAGAGTAAAAATAATTTATACAATATTGTGTGTGTGTGTAAAGCAGAGAATTATATTTTTTAATGTCCAGAGTGCCAAGTTTAATATGTTAAATCCAAACAAAAACTGAAAAATAATCTGTAAATTGCAATACACACAAGCATCTAGAGTTATAAATATCAATGGAAGTAAGTATAAGAACTGAAGGAACTGGGCATGGTGGCACACGCCTGTAATTTCGGCGCTCGGGAGCCTGAAGCAGAAGAATCACTGCAAGTTCAAGGCCAGCCTGAGTTACATAGTGAGTTCAAGGACAACATGAACTACACAGGGAGACCCTATCTCAACCAAACCAAACCAAACCAAAACAAATGAATGAACTGAAGGAGGCTGTCATTTAAAGGGAGAAACAAGAGGGAGATGTTAATGTGGAGAGAATGGAACATAGCACTTTTATACAACAAACCCCACTTTAAATTATGGATATTGGTAATTCTGAGGTATTTCTTTTAAAAGAGTAAGAAAATATAACAAATTTAGATGCATCAAAATTTACTTCTCATAAAATCTCAAAACCTAACAAATGAACTCTTACTATATCCTCTACTGAATTATTTATACTTATAATAAAATAGATCAATGTGTTTTTTTCTTTCTTTTTAAACACTGTATCTACCAATATCACTTCAAAATTGGAACCTAAGTATCAAGTAACTTTACAAATGCCTTCATTAGTCATCATGCAGACCTTTAGGCAATACCATTTGGCTTATAGGAATAGAGCGACTGGTATAGCAAACTGTACTGTTTTGCCTAACACTACTTCACACGAGATAAAAATATATCTGTCCTCTGTAACACATTCTGCACTAGCTACACAGCTTGAAAAATATAGCATGTTATTCACAGTTCAGAATTTTTAATCTGTATATAGCACCGAATAACTATTCAAATCAAAAAAGCTTCATGCTACCTCTCTATATTATGGTCTGAATCAAGTATCTTAACCATTTTATATTCTGGCTTCTCCAAAGCTGAAAAACAAAATACTGAATGTGTGCATGCATGTGTTTATCTTTCTATCAGACTGTATCAAGGGATTTACAGGAATTAGGTCACTGAAATTAGCCAAAGCCAGTAACTTAAAGCTACCACATAAAGAAAAAATATTTCATCACAGTGGATAGACATGGCAAAAATTTACCTGAAATTGTAACATTTCTAGACGTCTGTCAGTGAATTCAAATAAGGCTAATGTTGTTTTCATCATATATAGTGAATTGACCATGAAAGTGGCCATGTCAGCTGTGCCTAAATTGCTGGCTGATACTGTACACATCTGGAGGAGAGGATCCAAGACACATGATAAAACCTATAAATAGGAAATAAAATTAATTCTTTATTTCCTAATCAGTGATAATGTCCTGGATTAATGGCACTTCAGAATTAATGCCAAGCTAAGTGGAAGGCAGCCAAAATACAGACACACATAAGCACATAAGAAAAAGATTAAATGATATAATAACGACATAGTTCTAAAATCCAGCATGAATGAATTGATACTTTTTTTTTGGTACCAGGGATCGAACTTGGGTCCTTGCGCTTGTGCAGCAGGCGGCGAAATCACTGAGCCAAATCCCCGGCCCGAATTGATACTTTTTAAAATAAAGAACTGGTTTAATATTGAAGGAATATCAGCAACTAAGGAAAAGGTTGGTCAAAGTAGCTGGGTTCCAAATCTCAACTCAGAACAGAATGTATAACAGAGGAATACAGAGCAATCACTACACATGAATTTACAAACTACCTGCACAAAATCAGCTTGACGAGCATCTAATGGAATGACTGAAGAATCATGAGATGCCAAAACTTCACGCAGCAACATGAGCGTCTGATTTAGGGCAGAACTTGGTCCAAGATCAGGTGGTGGTAGTTCAACCTAAAATAAAGAATCCTTTCTTTATCCACTGTATATATTTTTTCACTAAATTTTAAAGTATATATGCTAGTTCATGGTAAAATAATATACATGAAAAACATAAAACACTGGGTAACACATTAAAAATCTGTAAATTATCAATCATTTATTATGAAGTATACTAAACAACAAAGAAAGTGACACAAGTTTTTTTTTTCAGATTACCTCAGAATTAATGTAACTGTATTATATCTTGATGTAAGTGATGGTTAGTGAACAAAGATCCAATGAGCTGCACTCTTAAGACTTATGTATTAGAGGTTATATATCCCTATAATACATAAACTTCAAAATATGATAAAATCTCAATGCTCAAGAATTTTATGAACATATTTTTATGCACATATTTCAAATGGCAAAGTTGACATATAAAGAAAAATTTTACATTTAAGAGCAGCCAGTCTAGTGAAAACTTCATATTCCATTTATTAGATTTTTCTCTTTAGTCAAATACATACAGCTATAATGAAAAAGAGCCTTCGTTCTTCCTGTGAATACGTACTTTTTATCCCTTTTGTAGTATAACTATTCTGACTTAATAAAGTAAGTGAAAATGTGCAATTTAAGTTTTATTCTTTCAAATATCTCCAATTTTCTCTAGCTTTTTAAAAGCCCCTCACCTATTTGATTTCAAAAAATAAAATAAAAACAATTCAACCAGAAATGGTCTTATATTTTAAGCAAATTTCTATTGCTCCTTTTGCTCTAAATATGTATGTTCCAGTAATGGACAATGACTAAAAAGTTTTTAAGTCACACAATTATCTAAGTTAAAGAGTAAAAAACCAATTTATTTGTTTGAAATGAGGTTAAAAGTATTTCACCTGAAAAATAATAGTTTTTGTTTGTTCATTTGTCTGTTTTTCCCAATAAGAAACTATAAGGAATAATATAAAACTAAAAACTATTCATTTAGAACAGTGCTTCTTAAACATTAAGGAACACATGAATGTCCTGGTCAAAATGCACATTCTGACTCAGCAGGGTGGGAGTCAGGACCTGAGACATGTGCTTGTTTAATAAATTCTCCGCTTAAGTCCAAGCTATCTGTCAACCTTCTATACTTTGAGTAATAAAAGGAGACTCTAAGTAGTAGCAATACCCTAGAATTGAAATAACAATTTACTTAAAAGATCAGTCAGGATTTTTTTCAGAGGACTGAGCAAATCAATTCTATTAATTCGATATGGCTTTTATTTATGATAGAATATATCCTTTTAGTTTAGAATTATACTATTTCTTATTATACTAAGAAGATTTCAGAAAATGTTTAGCTAGAATTGATAAGGCACTGTGTCTTCTGCAGTATAGACTGCAGCTATGAATGTTTCAGGAGAACCAGATAACGAAGGAAGTCCACTTATCTGAATCCTCAAGTGCTTCAAATTCCTTTGTCAGGGAAAAGGTACATTTTCAATAAAATGTCCTTGAATTTTTTTTCTGCCAGATGAAGAATTAACTACTAAATATGTTTTTTTAAAGCATAAAAGAAACCATATAAAATATTCTCTCTGGTTATCACTTTATTTTTTTTTAACACTACCCTTACCAAGAATTTCACTACCCACTTAAAGTTCTATTAACAAAAATTTCACTTGGGTACTCTGCTAATGAAGAACATTCTGCAATATGTGCTATTTTCTTCAAAAGGTTACAAATGTTTTAGAGGAAATGAAATGGTTTATAAGAAGCAGGATGGGGAAAGATATAAAATATTAAAATATGACAAAGGAAGATAGTCTTAAAAGAAATCTGAAATGGTTGTAGATATAAGCAACATGAGTTGTAAAGAACATCATAATCTAATCTTAATTTAATGTTAAAAATACCTAAATATTACCAATTCATCTTGGAAAAAATCATTTCAAAGTACAGTTATACACAGTAATGGCAATAAAAACAACAATAATGATCCTATTCACTGCTATAAACTTAAAATTATTCCTTTTGTTAAACTATTCAAGGTTTTATTTGGAAAGTGCCTTTTATTATTCATTATAATTTCCTATTTTCTTACAATTTTCATTTTAGCTCTTACATGAGTAAAAGTAGGAGTTTAGGGCTAAAGAGGTAAAACAAAATAAATGGATAAGCATTTAGAAAAAATAAATATGATCCTGACTTCTCAGTGTGGACAAAAATAAAATTCAAATAGTTAAAAATAGGTAAATGTAAAATTATACAAACATATATGAATAAAATATATATGTGAATTTGTTAAGTAATCCACAGTTTTTTCACTAATAGATGCAAACTTTATCACATGTGAAATTCAAAAAGCTTTTTGGTGTGGGTAAGTTTTCAGGCCTGGCATGCTTTCAAGGAAGAAACTATCTAGAGAAAAAATTTAGGTTTTATTATGAGAATATTCAAAGTTGACATGTCAGAAAAGACTATGGCAAATGATAACAGGGCAATTGTGTGTAATGCATACAACAGTCAGTGTTCTTAATGTATAAAGAATATTAGAAATGAGTGAGAATAAGACACAACCGAATAGGCTAATGGCAAAAGATGTAAACAAGCAATTTATCAACAGGAAATAATCATAAATAAAATGTTCATTTTCAATAGAATCATAGAAATTAAAGTGAAAAAAATAAGATATCACTTTTTATTCATCATATTGACAAAGATCTTTCTTTGCCGATTACCAAGTTTGGGCAAAGGTAGGCACATTTGGTAGGAGGTGGTATGGTAGACTTGACAAAATGGGTAGAGGAAAGTAAATATGAGCGTTTGCCTATGGTCACACAGCATTTGCTGGACATCACAGAGGGTTCTGGTGTTGTCAGAAACAATACATTCTAATGACTCCAGTCTGCATGGTTACATAATTGTTTTAGCGCTGTTCCACAGTTAGAGTATATACAAAGTAGAAACTAAAAAATGGAATTAATTCAGGGTGGTTCTGCAAAGTGAGTTTAGTAACATGATAACGTATAAGATATTTAAAGGTAACACCAAGATACAATATAATGATGGAATATGTACTAAAAAAAAATGAATTCAACCAGTCATTCATGTAACTAGTATTTACTGACTTTTCATGATCGGAGATGTAGGAAAATTATTTTTGTACCTTGATCTTTTCACCAACTACCTCACTAAAATTAGTCTTCTGGTTCTACTGCTCTTCAGTGGATTCTCAGGTTTTCAGAGTAGACAATCACAGCATCCATAAATAATGTTTCCTCTTTTGAAATATTTAAATCTCATATTTTTATCTGGTCTTTCTATGATGGCTATTATTCAAAATATTGGCAAATTCTTTACTTCAGTAGTAATCTTTCTCTATTGCTTCCCTGTCAATTTTGATGTTGGCTGTTATTATATATTATATTATTTATATGGTTAAAGAAGTATTTTTCAACTAGCTTTTCACTAAGATTTTTCCCAAAACAATTTGATCAAACATCATGAAAATATAAAATTTATCTACTCATTTAATATTTATATGCTCATTTAACATATTTCCTAACATTAAATATATTATATATAAATATATATAGTTATAAATCACCTAAAACATTTAATATATTTCATATACTGACAATACATTCTTATATTCATAACATAAGCTGCACTTAGTCTTAATATAAGCTGGATTCAATTTGATAGTACTATTTTTTTTTGTTTGTACTGTTTTTAAAAGATCAAAGTGATTGACTTACTGTTTTCAGTACTGCACTACACTTAGGAGGGTTTTATGTCAGCATTACCCCACCTGAGAGGAACTGTAAAGCTTCCCCTGTATCTCTGTGCTCTGGACAATCACCTGTTCCTAACAGGTGTGAATGAAGCTGTCTATGTAATCTGAACTAAGGCTAGCAGCATTCTTTTTAGTAACTTTTCTTCCCTCCCTAGGTGTATTCAAGTTTTCCACTTTGTTTGACTATCTTTTAATTAATTTGTATCATCTTAAAATTATTCTTATTTGGATGTTCAGATTATTTTAGCACAAAATTGCATATGGTATTTTCCAAAAATTTTAATCCTTATCTGTGGATGTTCTTTAATTTCTAATGTTATAATTTGAAATTTTCTTTTTTCCTAGATTTACTAAAAGTTTGTCATTTTCTTGACCTTTTCAACATATAACTGTTTCTCTGTTTTTTAATTTGTTACAGAAATTCTATTGCATCCTTCCTTTTATCATAGTTTGTTTCATTGTTCTAACTCAAATGTCTAAATTTGCATGCCAAACACATTTTATTTCCAAACCTGAATCCCAACTGTGCAATGACTGGTGTAACTTTGGGTCATATGCTTATCCCTGTACTTTTTCATGTATTGCAATCTGTATGCCTTTTCTACCACAATAGTGAAATTGTTCAGCGAGGCCATCGATGTTCTCTAGAGTGTGTGTCTTGTAAGTTCTACTCTCATAAAAAATGATTCCTAGTGATATAATCTAAATGCATGGATTAAAATATCTTTCATATACAAAACTCTAAATCTAAATGAACAGTTTCCAATTCTAGAGGAATATCCCTCAGGTGCCTCAAGCTCAACATAGCTGAGTCATCATCATCATCTTTACCTCCCAAATTTTGCACCTTTCCTGTGTTCTAGATACTTGCGATCGGGATTCCTCCTCTTCTTTACTCATATTCGATCAGTCACCAAATTTTGAAGATTTCACCATCATCTCTCAAGAAACTGTTCCTTCATGGCTATTCCCAAAGTCTCTCTCTCTTAGATAATGTACTGTCATAAAATGACTTAATTATTCCTCTCAATATCCTTCTCTTCAACCTGCACTCCCTCTTATCCACATTACAACATCTTTAAAGTGATTTTTTAATAAATAAAAAATCTGTTTATTAATGACTTACTCTGTTTCCTTCTTTGACTTAGGATGGTCTCTATCCTTGTCCTTCTTCAACTATCTAAGTCTTATAAGCCCTTCAAAGTTCAACTCTAGTACCTGCCTTTCAGAAGAGCTCTCTCTCTGTAAAGAAGCATATGCATGTTGCTATACACATCCCTCCTTTTGTGCAAACATAGCAACCTCGGCATATGTATTTCATAAGACATGTGACTGAATAGTAATCATTGATTCACCTTATCATTTTTCACTAAACCTGAGACCAACAGATACTGAGTGTTGCTCTTGAAATCCCATCAGCTAGCATGCATTTGTTCATGTTCAATGTTTGCATCACATATGATGTGATGATTTCAAAAGATATTGTCTACACAAGAACTCATACAAGCAAGCAAAACCGATAGTTAATAAATTTCTGGTGAAAATAAAGGCAAGAAAAATATAACTAGATATTTCAGCTCCACACATTTTATTGTTGCTTTTCTGAAAGAATTTGTTTCATACATGAGTTAGGAAGTAACTCCTATTAAGGCTTTTCTGAGCTTAGAAGAATGGGGACTGACCAACTACTCAATTGGATTCCTACTGACTATTCTATACTGCACTATGCTATACTACAAAATCTGTGCCTTTATGACCAGCCTATTACACAAAGTAGTACAATAAAAAAGCCAACGTGGTGAGAATGATGCATTCTTGAAAAATCTGAGTCCTTAATAGTGAAACAAAATTTTAAAAGAATTTGATTATTATAACCCCATTTCTTATAGCCTACCAAAATACTCACTTTAAAACATCAGATCTTAAAGGGCTCTTCTAGAGTTTTGTTTATTTTTGTAGGGTCTTTTATCTTTTTTGTTTTTGAATAACTGTAGTATGTAACTCAGAGAAGTATAAATTTTATATGGAAAAAGCTGAAACACCAGAGAATAATATTGTAAGTTGTGTGGAATAAAACATAACACAAGAGTTCATCTTTTCCAATTTGCATGTAATGTTAGCTCCTACCTAAATATACTAAGCTTGCTTTCGTTATACATTTTTTGGTTACAGAAAAAATGGTAGTGAAATTAAGGCTTGACATTCTATCTTCAATTATGACTCAATGTTATACTATCCAGCAAGTCAGATGATAAACATAGCCCAGGAAGCCTCCTTAATATGAAGTTTATTGTTCATGTGAAGAACTCAAAAGAACATTGCATAGAATGGGGGAAAAATCAGTATAAACACATTAAAACAACACCATTAAGTGTGAACAATTCACAAATCACAACCAAAATATAAAAACTATATTTTTTAAACATACCTTGTCCATTAATTTACTTGCATGAAGACTCAAGCTATTGAAGAATATTTTTTTGCTTAGCAAATGCATTTCTTCAATGATGGTTAATAAAGTAGTTGCACTATTTCCAACAATGCCACTGAAAGCAAAGAATATTTCAGGTTGCAAAACAAGCTACAAGAATTCAGGTCTTTGAGTAAAAATGTTTAAAAATATCTAGATTTATATTAATGCTTTTGTATGTAGAATAGAATTTGAGAATTAAAAACAATTACTCTAGCTTTGTATAAAAATACCAGGTTTTAAATTTGGTAATTAAAAAAACCTGAAGGTTAAGAATCCTTATTTTGAAAATCCAAAGTCAAAAATGCTCTAAAACCTGTAATTTTTTGAGTGTCATGTCAGTGTTCAGAAAGCTTCAGATTTCAGGTCATTTTGAACTTTGAGTTTAAAGTTCAGTCTGAGTTTAGATTATGGATGGTCAATTGGTATAGTCCATGTAAATGTTTTTAACTCCAAAACACACTGAAATATAAAACATTTCTGACTCAAAGTATCTTGGATAAGGGGCACTCAGCCTGTACTATGTTTTTAATATTTCACAATCTCTTTCAGCAAAAATGTGGGTTATTAAGCAAAATCTGTAACACGTAAACCTGTAAGCTCATTTTTCTTCTACTACAATAAACATGTATCTTGATTATCCAGGAAGGTGTAACTTTAACTTTAAGAAAGGCATTTCATCAATAGCTCTACTATAAAAAAATAAAATTATATAAATACTTATAATTAAATTATTATGCTATATCATTGACATAGCTGCTTAAATAACAGTACACTTAGACTAATTATTGAAAACTCTGATACTTTGAAATAATTATATTAGCACATTTCATAATCCTCAATTTGCTATTACAAGAGTATTTCTTAAATCTATCCAAAGGGGTTTGGCATTTTTGCCAGGATCTAAGTATGTATCCAAAACAATTCCCAATTTGATTTTCCTAGTTTATATACTGAAAGTAATTTTAAAATTTTTTATGGAAAGCTTTTGGTAGATATGAAAATATACTGTAATCCAGCAGGTAATCATAATTTCTAAAGGCACAGAAACATCATAGTATGTCTAAAATAATTTACACAGCTGAAGATAAATATGATGACATCAGTATATACTAGTAAATACAAGCTAAAGTCATGGAAAATTTACTGATAAATTATATACCACATTGACACATTATGAGAGAAAATACACAATATATTCTGAAACTAAAATTGGATATATTCTCATACAGTTCACTCAAACAAAAACTATCAGTAAAAAAAACATATAAAGCAAAGAGAATACAAGCAAATTACTTGTAGAGAGAATATCTGCACTATTTTTTTTTTTTTTAAAAAAAGAATTTCAGTTAAAAAATATAAGCTAAAGGGCTGGGGATTTCACTCAGTGGTTTTGCTGCTTGCCTCGCAGGCGCCAGGTCCCAAGTTTGATCCCCAGTACCAAAAAACAAAACAAAAAAAACGACAACAAAAAAACCAAGCTAAACAACAAAATAAACTGGAATAGATTACCATATGTGCCTATACATGCACTGACAATAATTCCTCTGAGTAAAAATATATAGGAACAGCAGAAGATGTAAATTGAATACATTTAAGTAGAAACTGACATGTTAATAAAATTTTTGAAGAAATATGAAGATATATTTACAGCCATTTTTTAAAAGTTGGAGTAATTGGATATTTGCAGTTATTCTGAATTTACAAGTTTTTAATTACTCATTAGGAACCAGTAAGTGGTCCAGATACTTATAGATGCATCTTTTGATATTCCATTCCATTTTTCTATCCAATATGCTTATTCGCCTACTTTTTTTTTTTTTTTTTTACTTTTAGGTATTAGATACAAGTTCCTTGACTGGGAATTCAGTTCTCCCCCACCACACACACCCAAACTTCACCTTCCCAAGCTTTGTAGTATAGTTATGATTATAGAGCACAAATAAATATTTAATATATAAACATATAAATACTATTCAGGAATGACAAAGGAATCTGGGACAAGACAAGGGAATGAGTAAGCTGGTAAAGAAGATGAATCCCATTGTGAAAGTCAAATGGCACAGTAGGCCTGGAGAGCAACCTGTCTATACTGGAGAAGATGAGGGCTTGAGTAAGGATGTCAGAAGAAGGCAAAAGGAATTACTTGATGTGTTTGAATATATAGCTAGAAAATGTCAAGTCCGCTTATTGAATCTGAAATAGTGATGGGATACAGGAAAGCTAAGCTAGTATAAAAACAAATTATTAACTCTAGGGAGAAAAGTTTCACAGCAAAGGATATATAATCGAAGTACACTATATTCCTTGTTTCCTGGATTCCACATCTTCTGTTTTTAGGAGTTCTACTGTATACTAATAAATTTATTAGACCCTGAATGTTTCCTGATATTTCCCTTACTTCACTGGCTATCCCTTCCCAGTCTTCTTCATTAGTTTCTCCTCTTCCTGACTTTAAATACTTGGGCATCCCAGGACTCAGTTCTAGGCTCTATTCTTTATTTACATTGACTCCTTCACTTGATCTTACATAGTCCTATGTTTTCAAATATCACCCATATTCTGGAAACTACCAAATTTATAGCCCTGATTTTTGTATCATCTTACTCAAAATCTTCTACAGTCTGTTCTCAGGTACATCTAATCTGTCATTGCCAAAAATGAACTGAACTCTTTTTTACTCACCCACTGCTAACAACATACTCCTCTCCAGCGTTCCCCATCTCAGTAAACAGAAATGCCATTCACTCAGTTGTTCAAACCAAATCAAGAATGCATCCTTGACTCCTCCCCCTCTCACTTCATCTGGTCCATATATGTCCTATTGCCTGTAACATAAAATATCTCCAGAATCAACCACTTTTTATCACCTCTAAGATGATCACTATGGTCTAACAATCATTATCTATGCTTGAAACTCCAAACTACTTGCTAAATACCTTTCCTGTTTCCACTTATACACCAATATACTATATTATCTACCTAGTACCTAGGTAACTGTATATCAAATCAGCTCAAAAGCCTCTCATATCTTACACACTAAATATATATCCAAATCCTCACCAGGGTCTACAAAATCCTATAATGGCCTACCTTTGTTCATTTCTCTGATTTCATCTTTCCTACCCCTTCTAATTCACCACGCTCCAACCACTGTACTCCCTTCTGATTTTCCAAAATGCAAGCTTTTCCTGGCTTCAGAACCAGAGTGTACCTCTACCTAGGATACTCTTCAAATGTCGCCTCTACTAAAACAGCTTCAAAAGCAGCCACATATGCCCACACCTACTCTTACACAGTAACTTCTAATATTTTCTAGTTTTTATTTGTCTTCAAGGCCCTGATAATGATCTAAATATATTCTTGTTTAATTATTTGTCTCCCCTAATGAAATATGTTTACAATCTATTTTGTTCTTTCTTAGCAACAAGAAGAGTGACAAGTACACAGGCAACTTCTTAGCTGACTAAATGAGGAAATTTGTGAGCAAGTAGAAAAAGTACATGCAAAGAAACTATCAAAAGATTTTGTTATCCTCAATATCATCTTCAAAGAAAAATTCTAAAAAATTTAGAACCTAAAAACATGTATTATCTTCAGAATCCAAATGATTTTATTTCTAACATTTTCTACATTAGAAACTGAATTGTCATTATATCCAAATAAGTTTTATGCAATACCATCATTGGTATTACTAAATGATTTTTAAAAATGTTTTATCACTACTTTTAAAATAGCATAGTTGGGCTGGGGATTTAGCTCAGTGGTTCCGCCGCCTGCCTCACAAGCGTAAGGACCCCGAGTTTGATCCCTGGTACCAAAAAAAAAAAAAATAGCATAGTATTTGCTATATCTACTTGCTTTTAGCTGCTTTGGTCTTTTTAAAGTATTTATCACTCTTATTTTAGGATGCTTATAACGTTACAATTAAAACATTGCTATGAATAATGGAAAATGATAATAAATTTGTATCTAAAATGTTACAGGATTAACCCAAATCTTATTTTTGATTAGTGTTTTAGCCTGAGGTTTAGGTTTGTTTGAAAATTTACCAATAGAGCACGAAGCCCATTTCTTTGATGCTCTGGGTGGCCCCTCTGAGTCACTAGGAGTAGGTAGTATCATCACTATAATCTCTGGTGCTCTTTGAACTTGTGATTCCTGAAACTATTCTGACTGGTTAGTTATAACTCTCTTAGATTTTAACAATTTGCTTTTTGTTTATGATATTTGCATACTGGCTAACAAACAGTTTTAAATTTTTAATGAAAACTATCAGAAATATAGCTTGGAAGGACATTGTTTTAACACAACTCCACATATAATATGGTTTTATAGTAACATAGATAAAACTTTTATGTAGAGAAGATAAAGCCACAGTTCTATTTTTAATCACTGATAGAACACTAATTTCTAAAAAATAATTTAATCATTTGTATCCAGAATAAGTTATTCCATTTATTAAGCCCCATTCTAAGTGTAATAATTAGTTGCTTTAGTTGCCAAGATCTCATTTACTTAATAACAAATGCTTATGTTACTGATACCTAAGTTGTGTATATATGTCTGTACATGTGTGTGTGCATGTGCATGTGTGTGTACATATGCACAGACACATGCTTGTACAGTTAGGCTTGGAGAAAAAAAGAAAAGGACATGTCAGACCCCAAGGTATACAAGGTATAATGTACATATAACGATTGAGACAGGGCAGAAGTTTCTACCAGTTATAGTTAGCTTTTTGGACAAGGAAAACAACACTAAAAATCTTATAGTTCTCTACTTGAAAAACAAATTCATGAGATTTAACAAGTACATTTCATCATTCTACTTACCTGATTGTATGGTGGTAAAATTTGAGGAGATTAGAAATTTTGTATAATAAAACTGCCCCAGGTTCAGCAACTATTACTTGTTCAATTCGAACCTATTGAAACATGCAAGAAAAACAATATTTCTTAAGACATACCTTTTCTTCATTAACAAAGTGATATAAATAGCACAAGAAATTAAAGGTACCATTTCATTACTGTAGTAATCACAAAATGCCTTCTAAATAAAGAGTTTCTGAATATTAAGTGATGGAGGTGGTAAAATGAACATTTTAACACCGATACACTCTACAAAAAAATGATTATCACCAGGAATACACTGCTTGGTCACCAAATATTCAGAAGAAAATGAAAGAATGCTTGACTTTAAGCTCTTACATAGAGCTTGTTGCTATTAATCACAGAATCAGTAAGGACCAACATATTTGCCTAATTCTGACTGCCTGGAAAAAGTCAGATCTGGTTTAGGATTAACTTGATCTACCACAAAATAAATTACCAGGAATTTCTTCTAATTAAATTTCATCCCTCAGTGATCTTTCTCTTATTTTGTATTCCTTCATTAATGAATGCCATGGAAGGCTGATACAGTTACAGGTTGTTTGGTATCGGTCTTTAAGCTCCTATTTACATTGTATCTTTTTGTTTTCCTAACTAGTTTCTAAACATAAATAGAGATGTGTCTTTTGATTCTTTTACATCTCTGCAGAATATGGTAGAAGAGTACACACATAACAGATGTTTAATAAAGTCTTTTGAAAGCTGAAGTTTCTCTATACTTGGATTTCAGCAACACCAGCAAATGTAATTTCCTAAAATGAGATTTTATAAATATATGTATAACAGCATATCAAAACCTCCTAAATTATAGAAATTAATTTATCTTCATATTAATACATTTCTGAAACGGATTCATCTTTTGGCACAAGGCAATAGACTAGCTAACTACCACAATAATATAGATCATGGAAGGTATTTGAATTTTTAAATCCTAATTTCCATATGCTAATTTCTTTTTAGAATAAGGCCTCAAAAATGATTTAAATTACATATTGTACTAATAAAATTATGTTTTCTAAATCTTAATATAATTATTAGAGCAAAATAAAAGCTGTTAGTTGTAGACAGACAGCTTCTCCCTAGTACAGTTAAAATAGCATCTCAGCTATCTGGCAACCTGCCTTCTAAAATACCAAGACATCAAGAAAATATTCCTTGTTCCAACTTCTTTAAGAAAGAAAGTGAAAAAGGAGAAAAGAGAAGGAATAGAAAGGACAAGAAAACAGGGAAGGGAGGGAAGAAGGTACAAAAAAGAAAAAGAAAAAAACCATGCCTGCTTTTCTTCATACTACATAGACTTTCAGGGAAAGTAGAGTATACAAAGGCTAAAATATCAGGAGATCGACCAGCCACAAGCGCCAGCATACCAGCGTGGGCTGAAAGCCCCAAGCTGACTGGAGCCCCGCTCCCTCGGGCTCGCCCTGCCCATCTGCAACCAGGAGACACCGGGAACGCCCACCAGCCACCAGCATAGCTGCCCAACAACACCACCCCCCGCCGCCCACCTCTGGCCTCTTGGCTGTGCAGCTACCTGGTTCCATACTACAGAGGCACAGGGGGACATAAAGCCCATTGTCCTGAGCTGCAGAAGTGAACAACAGAGAGAGGGCCTCTCGCAGGCTCCCTGATGAAACCTGAAGCCCACTGGAAAAGTGAAGAGAATCTCTGCAATAAAGGCACACCAGACCACTGTACTTTGTAAGTTGTAAGGATCATCACCTCCCATCTGAACCTGGACTATCTTCAGGGGAAAGGCAGCTGAAACCTGCAATAGAAGCTTGCAGAGTTCAACCCTTCAGGAGGACAGGGAGCTCAACTTGGGACTTGCAGCCAGAAATCTGCCTGAATCTCATGGTTCTGTGACTGGCTTGCTGAGACTCACTGACTTATATCTGCACACAGCTGGCCACGTGGTCTATTGTGACAGCAGAGACATACCCTGAAGGAAGCCCTTCATTTTTATCTTTTATTTGTTATTTTCAAAATTACCACTATTTTTTGTTTTTATTTTTTTCTTTTTCTACTCTTTAAAAATTTTTATTTTTCAGTTTTTTCTTTCTTTTCTCTTTTCTTTATCTCTCTCTCTCCTTCACTCCCATAGTATCACACATTGTTCTTCATCTCCCTTTGTGTTCCTGTTCTGGCCCTAATTCATACTTCTTCTTTATTTTTCTTTTCTTCTCTTTCCTTCTCTCACCTATGTTGTCTGGCCTCACTGCTAAACTTACTCTATCTTCTATCCCTCCCTCCCCAACTCCTTCTAACTCCCCATCCTGAAGGGTAAAGTTGCTATATTGAAGAGTTTATTCACTATAAACATATGTTGGCTTGGTCCTTGATTTTGATTAAATTCACACGGTTAAAGGTGATAGATTAATAACTACCACAAATTGTCATTTTGGAAGAGGTACTTGATGTTATTGTGTAGCTGACTATATCTCTTGAGCTAAGGTGCTGTGATTGATCTAATCAGTTGTCCTTCCTGGTATAATGAAAATGAGATAGCTTCAGAGTCACTGGAAACTCAAAACCAAAAGACCAGCTCTATCTGGAAGACACTCCTGAGAAGCAATCATTCCATAAGGGTTCTAAATACATCAACAAAGATTCTTGCAATAAGCAACTTCAAAGTATCAACCTAGGAACTAAACCAAGGACAGTACCAAAAACAAAAGTGAGAAGACATTTAAGCAAGGCACAAACTCAGACTTCCACCCCACAAAAGGAAAATTCTGGAGGAAAGGAGATGGAAAAGTCTGATAATCAACCACCTGGACACCCTGAACTGATAGCACAGGAAGGAACAAAACAGATGAATGAGGCTCTAGAAGAAATCAAAGCAGAAATAATCTCCCAGATAACTACAGAAATGAGTAGAGTGAAAGACATGATTAGAGGCTCTAGAACAGAAACGATAAAAAAAAATAGAGAAGCTCAGAAACATGTTGGAAGCCATGAATGCCTAGCATAAGAAAGAAACAGAAACCATGATCGCCAAGCATAAGAAAGAAATGGAATCTATTAAACAGATTCAAACAGATATTCAGGAGATTAAAAACTCCACTGAAAGCACGCAGAGCAGATTAAGGGAATCTGAAGATAGAATATCAGATATAGAAGACAGGTTTGCAATTAAGGACCATGAAAACAGATTTCTTCAAAATAGTAAGGGACCACGAGAATTCAACCCAGCAGCTGCTAGATGATGCAAAGAAGAATGACAGAAGACTGATAGGAGTCCATGAAAAAAACAGGAGAAAGTACAATTGACATTAAAAAAAACTGTTCACAGATGTAATAGTAGAAAACTTCCCAGATAAAGGTGGAGAATTGGACATACAGATAATGTGGCATATAGAACTCCAACTAGCCATGATCAAAAAAAAAATCTACACCCAGACATATAATAGTCAAGATCCCAGAAACCTAACAGAAGAACAAAATCCTACAGGCAGTTAGAGAAAAGAAACAAATCACCTACAAAGGAAAGCCCATCAGAATCACAGCAGAATTCTCAACACAAACCCTCAAATCAAGGAGAGCCTGTAGTGAAGTATTTCAAGCTGTAAAAGAAAATAACTTCCAACCTAGACTACTGTATGCTTCAAAATTATCTTTCAAAATCGATGGGGAAATTAGATACTTTCACAACAAAGAACACTTGAGAAATTTCATGAACACAAAACCAGCACTCCACACAATTCTAAACAATATCCTAGAAGAAGACAATGAAGGTCACAGCTCCATGAGGCCCAACAGAGGGAAGCCACCAGGCAAGGTAAGAAACTAAAGGGAAAGAGGTAAAAAGAAAATAAGAAATAAAAGAGCCAACAATAGTAAAACATCATGAAAAGGGTGAGTCAATATCTATCAATTATAGCTAGCAATGTTAATGGCCTCAATTCACCAATCAAAAGAAACAGACTGACAGAATGGATTAAGAAGCAAAATCCAGCAATACGCTATATACAAGAAACACACTTAACTCAAAAAGAAATTCATAGACTGAAAGTAAAAGGATGGAAAACAGTTCTCCACACCACAGGAACCCAGAAAAACGCAGGGTTAGCAATCTTGTTTGCAGACAAAGTAGATTTCAAACCAAAACTAATTAAGAGAAACAAAGATGGTCACTACATCCTTGTGAAAGGAACAATCCAAGAAGAAGAGATGACAATCCTAAATATATATGCACCAAATACGAATGCCCCCAACTATACAAAACAAATATTAATGGACATGAAAAACCAAATAAACACTAACAAAATTGTAGTGTGGGTCCTCAATACCCCACTATCGCAAATAGATAGTCTAGACAAAAAATTAGCAACAAAATTCTACAACTGAACCAAACTATTGAAAAAAATGGACTTAAGAGATGTTTACAGAGTGTTCCACCCCACAAAATCAGAATACACATTCTTTTCAGCTGAACACAGGTCATTCTCCAAAACAGACCACATGCTAGCTCATAGGCTATGTCTTAAGTAAATGTAAAAGAACTGAAGTTATCCCCTGCATATTATCAGACCATAGTGCAATAAAACTGGAGATCAATAATATAAGAAACTGCAAAACTCCCACAAACACATGGAAATTGAATAACACCCTCCTGAACAACCAATGGGTCACAGAGGAAATTAAAGAAGAAATTAGACAGTTTCTACAAGTAAATGATGATGCCAGTGCAACATACAGGAATCTATGGGACACAACGAAAGCAGTTCTACATGGGAAATTCACAGCAGTCAATGCCCATATTAGGAAGACAGAGAGAACTCAAATAAATAATTTAATGCAGAACCTCAAGCTCCTAAAAAAAGAAGAGCATAACAAACCCAAACCTCATCAAGAGAGAAAATTACAAAGATCACAGCACAAATCAATGCAAATGGAGATTAAGAGACTAAGAGAACAAATCAATGAAGCAAAGAGTTGGTTTTTCGAAAGAATAGATAAAATCGATAAATCATTAGCTAACCTTATCAAAAAAAAGGAAAGAAAAGGCTCAAATCCATGCAATTAAGAATGAGAAAGGTGAAGTCTCAACAGACCCAGCAGAAATACAAAGGATCATCAACACCTTTGAGAACTTGCACTCTAATAAAATGGAAAACACAAGAAGAAATGGACAGATTCCTAGATACATATGAATTGCCAAAGTTAAATGAAGAAGATATAGAAATTCTAAACACCCCAATTACAATGAGTGAAACTGAAAATGCAATAAAAAAATTACCAACAAAAAAAGCCCAGGTACTGATGGCTTCACTGCTGAATTCTACAAGACATTTAAAGAACTATTCTCAATATTCTTTAAACTCATCAATGAAATTGAAAGGGAAGCAATACTTCCAAAGTCATTACTGGAAGCAAGCATTACTTTGATTCCAAAACCAGGGAAAGACCCAACCCAAAAAGAGAACTACAGGCCAATCTCCCTAATGAACATAAATGCACAAATCCTCAACAAGATACTGGCAAACAGAATACAGAAGGTCATCAAGAAGATCATACATCCTGACCAAGTCGGATTTATGCCAGGGATCCAAGGATGGTTCAACATTCAAAAATCAATAAATGTAATACACCATATTAACAGAGTCAAGGACAAAAACCATATGATCATCTCAATAGATGCAGAAAAGGCATTTGACATAATCCAAAACCCATTCATGATAAAAACTCTACAGAAATTTGGAAGAGATGGTCTTTATCTCAACCTGATTAAGGCTGTCTATGAAAACAGCCAACATCATACTAAATGGTCAAAAACTGAAAACTTTCATGCCAAAATCAGGAAAAAGACAAGGATGCCACTATCAGCACTCCTGTTCAATATTGTTCTGGAAACATTAGCCATAGCAATTAGAAAAGAGAAAGAAATAAAAGGAATAAGGATAGGAAAGGAAGAAGTTAAATTGTCCTTATTTGCTGATGATATGATACTTTACCTAGAAGACCCAAAAAACTCCTCCAGAAGACTTCTAGACTTAATTGACAGATTCAGTAGGGTAGCTGGATATAAGGTCAACACTCAAAAAACAATAGCCTTCTTGTACACAAATAACAGACTCACTGAGAAAGAAATTAGGGAAACAATTCTTTTCACAATACCATCCAAAAAAAATGAAATATCTAGGAATCAATCTAACAAAGGAAGCAAAAGAACTCTACACTGAAAACTACAGCACTCTGAAAAAAGAGATCAAGGAGGATATAAGAAAATGGAAAGACATCCCTTGCTCCTGGGTAGGAAAAACCAATATAGTGAAAATGGCTATACTTCCAAAACAAAACTACTACATAGATTTAATGCAGTGCCTATTGAAATTCCAACAATATATTTTACAGAACTAGCGAAAACAATCCAAAAATTCATTTGGAACCAGAAGTAACCTAGAACAGCAAAAGCAATTCTACACAACAGAGGCATGACAAGGGGTATCCCAATCCCCAACTTGAAACTATACTACAAAGCTACTGTGATAAAAACAGCATGGCAATGGCAAAGAAATAGACCCTAAGATCAGTGGAATAGATTAGAAGATGCAGAAACAAGTTCAGATATACTCAGCCATCTCATCTCTGACAAAGGAGCCAACCACCCTCATTGGAGGAAGGATAGCCTATTTAATAAATGGTGTTGGAAAAACTGGATTTCAACCTGCCAAAGATTAAAACTAGACCCATATCTAGCACCATGCATTCAATCGAGATTGAAGGGGATTAAAGATCTAAATATTAAAACAGAAACACTAAACTTGCTGGAAGATAAATTAGGTAGAACTCTTGAAGACATTGGCATAGGAAAAGACTTTATCAACAAAATCTCAGTAGCATGGGAACTAGCACAAAGAATCAACAGCTGGGATCTCATCTTATTAAAAAGCTTCTGCACTGCAAGATAAACCACCATCAGAGCTAAGAGACAACCTACAATGTGGGAAAAAATTTTAGCAGCTGTACCTCAGACAAAGGACTACTATTGAGAATATATAAAGAAGTGAAAAAAAATCAGACCCCCCAAATTCAAACACCCAATTCAAAAATGGGCATCTGAAATGAACAGCCATTTCTCAGACAAAGAAGTAAAAGCAGCAAATAAGCATATGAAAAAATGTTCAACATCATTGGTCATTTGAGAGATGCAGAAGAAAACAACACTGAGATTCCAGCTCACCCCAGAAAGAATGGCTGCTATCAAGAAATCAACCAATAACAAATGCTAGCAGGGGTGTGAGGAGAAAGGAACCCTTCTCCATTGTTGGTGGGAGTGCAGACTGGTTCAACCACTGTGGAAATCAGTATGGAGATACCTCAAAGGACTAGGGCTAGCCCAACTATTCCCCTCCTGGGCATCTTCCCAAATGAATGAAAAGAATCATCCCACAGCAATATATGTGCACCCATGTTTATAGTGGCACAGTTTGTAATAGCTACAGCTTGGAAACAGCCCAAGTGCCCATCAACTGGAAACTGGATAAAGAAGATGTGGTTTTTTTTATAAAATGGAGTACTACTCAGCCATAAATAATGACAAACTAGAGACATTTATAGCTAAATGGATGCATACTGAGGCCAAACTCTTAAGTAAAATAAATAGGACACACCTGTGTAAATACCAAATAGTTTCTCTAGTGTGAGAAACTGAAAGTGTAAATAAGGATTAAAACGATCAAAATGAATAACTGATAATTTGAAATAGGAAGAAAAGCTCCAAAGGAGTAGGGGTGGTGGGAGGGGAAGGGGAAAGGAAAGAAGGAAAGGAAAAATTATGAGAAAAGAAAAAAAATGGAATTGAAGTCTATGTAAATAGCGAAAGGTGGAGGGGGTAAAGAGTGCACAGGTAATGGGGAAAAAATAAGAACTAAGATACATCACATACAGGTACAAGCACTGAATGATAAATGTAAACATACTGCATACCTAAAATGTACCAATAAAAGAATTTAAGGGAAAAAAATCAGGAGATTTACAAATAAGATACCAAGATAAGTTTGTTTGCTGCACAGAAAGAAACACTTTGTCCTATGAAAGTTATGTAAGACACCAAATATTCAGCAAAAGCCAGAATCACAGAAAAACAAAAACAAAAGTAGACTAAAGACTGAAGAAGAGGTGGCAGCAGCAAATGACCAGTAATTATAACGGTGATGACAGTGGAGGACAAAATCACTAAAGTCTGAAAGCAGATATAAAGTGTAGGAACAATTTGGCACATGGTAATTACTCAATAAATTGTAACTATTATTAGAAAAGCAAAGATGATACTGGCCGATATTTGAAGAAGTAAGATGGGCTGCGGGCAGTCTTCCAGCAGAAAAGCTGGGGAAGAGATGAAAACAGAACAGTGACTCTCAAGTGTCAGAGAGAGTTAGGGCCAAAGTTGGAGTGAGAGGGTATTACAACCTATATCTAAATGTCCTCCAACCAACAGGCTTGTAATCTGGATGGAATACAAAGGGAAAGAAGGAAGGCTTGCTACTTCCTGCCTACCATGCCATAGACTGTTTCTCTTCTGCCATGCCACTTTGACATGCTACCCTGTCTCAGAACCAGCCACTATGGACTGAAACCTCTACAAAGTGTAAGTGAAAATATATCTCTCTTCCTTTAACTTGTGGGAGTTGGATATTTTGTCCCAGCAACAAAAAGTAACTAAGAAAGAGGAAAAGAGAAAAAGAGAGTTTGTGTTCATAGGGATAGGAAGAAGGGAGGCCTGAAAGGGATACTAACAACCTCCCATTACTTTAGTTTCATCAGCAGCCACTTAGGGTAGGCAGGTGTTCCTAAAACTGTATCAGCATTAGAGTGCAAATGATTGTATAATGAGTGACAGTATTTAGCTCTATGTCCCATATCATTTGTCTTTGTATATTCTTCTACTTTCATAGACCCATCATAATTTACAAAGATCAGGGTCATATGATATAAAAATGTTTTTATTAAAAGAGATATAATCCAAATTATGGCTGTGAATCTCTCAGTAATTTAGACTATTTGCATAAAAGAAGGGTCATTTTACCCATGGACTGAAAGGATAAGGGTTGAATGTATTAATTCTAATATTTCTAGTTACACCTTTGAGGTGAATATACCTGCAAGGTAATAGGCTTGATGCTAATGAGCCATAGTACCCTATATATAATACATATAATTTTAATCTTAGAGCACAAATTGTTTAAAAAACTAGAAGTAGGTTTAGAGATCACACCTTACAAATTTTTAGTCTACTGCCTATAATGTTTCACTTTAAATTAAGACAAAGAAAAGGCTAACCAGGATAGATTTGCAAGTGTATATATGACTACTGTAACCTTTTTTTAATGCTGAAAATCAAAATCTCTTGTGCTAAAAAAGATTTCAGTCCTACAACAAAAAGATTGAGTGACAGAAAGGAAAGCAAAATATCCAGTATCATATGACATTAGAAAAAGTTTAGTTGCTTATCAATCTGGAAAAAGGGAAGTTGTATTAATGAGACATAAAAGCAGACAGATTACTAAGAAAAGCATTCAGAATTATAACTGCAAAAGAAAATATTAAGATTTTCTTCCTCAGCTAATAACTATACAAGATACTCAAACAGTCATACAGGAAGGAAATTATTAAAGTAGTGTAACATTGTCTATGAATATATAAAGGAATCTACCATTATCAAGCTCATTTGATTAGAAGTGCTGTGAACACCTGTTAAATATTCTGCAATAAATATCACTATCATATGGAAAGATTTAAGATTTTCCACTTAAGAAGTCTTTAAGTATTTTTTTCAACTTACAATAAAAAGATATTTGCTTGTTTACTAGTTTTCATTTTTAGTTTTGATATTTGACATTAAAATTTTCCCATGGGTCACAATAATGTAGTTCAATTGTTAAAAACACCATTCTGGGGATATACATTTTAGGAAGATGAAATGAGAATGTGTAAGTATGTTTCAAAGGCAAGCTTCAGTATATAATTTCTTTATATAAGAAGTGGGTGTCAAACACATCTAACATAATAACATTTCTTAATCAGACCCAGACAAGAAATGCTAATGTGCAATCCAACCTCTGGATTCTAGAATTATTATTTTTTATATAATTACTTTTTAAAACAGAAAACTTTTAATGAGAAATAATACAATTTAGGAGGGGGTCAGTTATAGATAAAATATAATTTATCAAAGTGACTAGAGGTCTTAACTATAGTTATAAAAAGGTATGCAAACTGACAAAAAGGAAATTTTATTTTTACTGTCCTCTTTTACTTTTCCAGTAACTGATAGTATACAAAATAAACTCATTTATATGAGCTATCAATGTCTGAAAATCAAGTTATGGTAAGAAATGTTTGACTTGGGAGAAACATGTAAAATAATTTCAAAATACCTTACAATTTATTTAATGAATATAAAACTGGACCCAAAAATGATCAAGTTATAGTAATAATTAAATTTATAAATATAATCAATTATCACAAGTTATATCTTCTGAGATGTGCTTATGTGGGATAATATACCAAAGAAAAACCTAGAAGTATAGTTTTAAAATTTTTGAAAAGAGTAACCATAAAATTTATAGACTTCAATTTCTATATACTAAATTGGAATCTATCAACAATGAAAAGTAAATCAATAACTGACAAGTATCCAAGTACATACTTGGAATGGGAAATACAGCCCGAGTTTCACATATTGATATTATTTGATATTAATAATATATAAATAACACTATTTTAACCATGGATTAATATAAATTAACAAAGTAAATGGAATACATTCTTTAAAATTCTCTTAAGAGCTGATACATTAGCTCTTAATTTAATAGAGCTTTTTCTCAAATTATTTAAACAAATTATTATGGGAAACATAATCTGTAAAAACAAACCAATCTATCGAAACTAAAAATATTTCTAATTCTCCTTTCTAGAGAAAAATCTGGATATTCATTCAACCGATTTTATTAGCCTAATAAATGTGTTAATTTGACAAAGCTACAGCTTGAGTACAAGCTATTATTAATTTCTTTAAATTCACAGGGTAATACTTTAACCAAAGAGCTTATAACATACATAAGAACAAAATATCTTACCTTTAGAGGCCTGCACACACCCTCAGTGATATGCCCAACAACTTCTTGAATATTTTCTTCAACACCTAAAATTAATTACTGCATAATTAAAAATTTTTTCCACATTATACTTTTCTTCACCTAAGTTTAAAAAAAACAAACAATAACACCTATGGTTGGTAGCATTAGTAATATTTAAAATAATCATAACAGTTCTTATTAAGTTTGATATTTTTAGGGACATTACTAGTTGTGTTAATTAGACATAACTAATTGTGTATTGATAACTAATGTGTATCTAGAAATCCTTACTAATTCATTTGACTATTGAACTAATAAAATAAAAATTCTTTATGAGAAAGAGGCAATGTATGAAGCAGAGGGAAAAACAGAGTATGAAATATTTAAATGAAGAAAGTGATATAAAGATGTATTCACATTTGTTCTACAAACACCTTATCCGAAACATAATGCATAGCACATAAACTAAGAGTATAAAAATGAAAAATGCATCTTGCAATCTAATAGAAAAACTGACGCTGTCTAAATACTGACTACAGTACTTACCAACTATTGTACTGTGTTACTACTTGTAAGCATCTTCATTTTTACACAGATAGAAACTGAGGCTCAGAGAATTTAAGACATTGCACAGAATAACCTATCTAATTTCAATCTATTTTCTTCTCACCTCTTAACCCTTTTCTAATATACCTTTAAAGAAAAAAATTTCTTTAATTAGGTAATTAGGACAACAGAAAAAAAAAACTTTCCAAAATGCAGATTTTTCCCAGTCTAAGCTATATGCTGAGACTAATCTCAACAATGAAGGGTTGAACTCCATGAGGTTACGTATTATCAAGGATTTGCACATGGCCTCTCACAAATCATGTGATGAACCACTGGATTGTGGGCCTGAGCCACACAAGTCAAGTGATACCAGGGGCAATATTTATCTTTACTTCCTATTAAAAACACATAATCTTTTAATTAAAAACTAAATCTTCAAGCTCTAAAACAGTCCTCTTAAAACAGCTACAACCAAGAAGATTTGAAATTCTATAGAGAAGAATCAGCAACTCTCAAATGTAGTCATTGTTCTCCCCTGAAGCCAACACAAAAATTTTAAGTACATTCAGTACATACGGTAATTATTTCTTTAAAAAAGAGGCTGGGTAGTAGGAAGAAAAGAATTAGCAGCTTAATGACTGTAAGCAAGTCACTCATCTTGTTTACTCACAGATAAAATGAAGATGATACCAATTCTTACCTTTAAAGTGCACACTGTGGATCTGAGACAATGTATGCCAGACACTCCAGAAATGTTTACCAGTGAAGCAGAGGAGTGTGGGCTTGACACGGAAAGTAAAAGAGTCCACTATAAAACTGAGCAGTTAAGTGAAAGGCAAACAGGGATGGAGGAGAAAGTCTATTCGCAGAACAAGGGGGAGTCTACTGAGAGCAAGATGAATTAGGATCTTTATTGTACCATCAAGGTGTGAAGTGTTTATCTCAGTGAAGAAGATGCCAACAAGAACAGAAACAGAGAAGCCTTATTTTCTGTTTAGGCGTAGCAATAACAATCAGTGCACCCACCTTGTGTAGTTACAAGCTTTAAGAAGGTTTCGAGGTGTTCCTTTTCAGAAGCAGTAGCTTGATGGAGCCATGCCAACATATCTCCCACGTATCTAACAACAATTATGTGTTAGTAAAGATATCCTCCAAAAAAAAAAAAAAATGCTCTAGTAGGGTCTGATTACTGTACCTCAAAGGGTCATGGGAGTGCATTTCAATGGGTCTAGGTGTACCTCCTGGGCCCCCTCTTGTAAGAGCATCAATAAACCCTCGAACAACTGTACTTCGCCTGGCTGTTCCAAATTCATCTAAAGTATACCTAGAAGAAACATATTATACGAGAGGCAGTTGATTTTTTTCCTAAAGGTTATATCAGACAATTCATGCAATTTCTAAGATAAGCAAGACACCTAAAGCTTCTTTAGGTACTTTATAGAGCAATATTGCTTTTAAATTAAGAAAAAAATCGTGAGATAACTTTAGGATAAATCCAATCTAAAGGTACACAATTTTTATTTCTCCTAAGAAAAAATGCTGGAAATTGGGGTGAAAAACTGGCAGCAGCAGAAAAGGGACAGAGTGGTGAATTTAGTAAAGGTAAAAAAAATTAAGCTAAGGTACGAAACCTGAATTCTTGAGGTCAGTAACCTTGCGGTCCAAAACATGATGCTTGAAGCCATATACCTAATTCCCAGAAGATGGTCATAATGAGAACAGTGAAATCCAAAAACTAAGACCTCTATCTTAAAACAGTTTCCTTACAATAATACAACTTACCACCAAAGTTTTCCCCAAAATGCTATTTTTAAAAGTTTATTCTGACTCTAATATTGAGACACATTCGATGTTCCTTAAATTTACTGTGTATACACGCAGCCAGTACTTTTGCTTTTGAACACACAGAAGTAGCCTACTATAACTGAGAACAGGAAAAATCATTCTATGGTAAACAAATGGGTAGGGAAGGAAAGCTTTGAATTGGGGGACAGGACAATCTGGAATGCACACTATAAGGATGGCCTGGTGTTGCTGAGAAGCACCCATTTCTTTCACTAGGCTCAGCTATTTCCTATGATCACCACCATTCCTTATACCATGCCCCAATTAAAAGCTTAATTTTTAAAGTACACTTGAAAAAGAGTTTAGTAGTCTAAAGTCAGCAGATTCTATACCCATTATTAAATCCCTACATAGTATTCTAACAGACTAAATATTGAGAATTATTTAATTAACCAATATATAAACAAAAATTACCAAACCTTCCCAAATATTTTCAGAAGAGTTAATTTCTTAGTTTAACATACTGCTGACTTAATGAAAAATCAACATTTTGTTAAATATGAGAAAGTTGGGAGGTAGATTATTTCCAAATAACAGGAAGGGTATAAAGAAGTGGCAAATAACTAGAAGTTTTAGGAGTCTGAACCTTTTTGAGGATTGTTCACTATTAACTATTTTGTGGTTCTTTGTGTGTGTGTTTTTACTTAAATGGAAATAGTTTTGAAGTCTTCTGCAGTGACATACTAGTATAGGAAAGGGAAGGTGCAGTATGCAGTATTAAGCAGTGTTATTAAACTGCATAATTGCCTTACATTTACCTTCTATTTTTTGAAAATAAATTAGAACCAAGATACACTTCTATTTTTAACTCATGCTCTTCAATTATACATATGTTCAGTATGAACAAGGCTTTCCTTTAAATGATCACTTCATTCTATGAAATATACTTATGATCAGATAACCATTACAGTGAGACATTCATAAACCTTTAACTGTTTAAAAATATAAAACTAATCCTCTTTTCCAAGACCCTATTGACCATAGTAAACAGGCACAACAAAATTTGTTACTAGGACTGTTCATTGGGAGCAGAGTTTACCAAGTCAAGTAAACATGGGGATTTAATCTGTAAAATAATGTGAAACATCAGTAAACATTAATGTTAATCCTCCTGCAGAACAAATATACTTTAAACAAAATAGCAGAGTCAGAAGAATCTTCAATGGTATCTATAACACATAAAACATCTTTTGTAGAGTCAAAGGAAAACTCTGACTTCCCAACAATGTCAAAATTTCAAAATGTAACTTTATAAAGGTGAAGATCCAAAGTGTATAAACATTCCAAAATACCTCTACTTAAAATTAAAAGCCCCATTTTAAATTATGTTGATCTACACTAAAGAGGTCAAAAAGCAAATTAAAAGATAAAAGAATAGTGCAGAAACTCCTTTTTAAAATGCAACAAAAAATGATGAAAAAATCAGCATCTTATAAATCAAAATATCACGAAATAACTTACAAAGGTTTTCCCAAAGGAAAGAAACCATCAATTTTTTTCATTTCCACTTATAATAAATTTACATACAGTGCCATCTGGTGGTTAACATGAAACATTAAGTTTTCCTAAATTTAATGAAACTATCACTTAGAAAACAGATGATTAAAAAAAGACTAATTTTCTTTGTTTGTCCCCCTCCTTTTTTTTAGCATTCATCACATCCTAATCAACTGGTCTTAAAAGACTACTTTCACACTCAACTTCCAAATATCTCTTAAAATCTTCCAAGTTGTCATTATTGTCTTTATTTCCTGCCATGCGCCTCTTGCCTATTTGCCTCTTTCTACTCTGTCATTCGAGTATTTCCTCTGGCTGTCATATAGTCCTTAAATATACCTCTACTTAGCTGAAAGCTTTCTAATCACCTCCTCTTTAAGTAAAATAAGATCTAAAATTTAGTAATATGCAAGCATTACTCTTAAGCACCTTAAATGAATGATCTAATTTAATCTTCACAATAGCCTTGTAAGCTAAGCACTATTATCCTCATTTTGAAAAATGAAACTGAAGCTTAGAGAGGTTCAAGGCCTTGTTAAAAAAATCTGACCCACCTTAGAAAGCTCACCTTAGAAATTCAGTATTTGCTTCCTTCCAAGTGTTTGCCAATAATCATAACGTATCATGAGATAACATCTCATCCCAGTTAAAAGGGACATTATCAAAAAATATGCTGGTGAGGGTATGGAGGAAAAGGAGCTTTTATGTACTCTTAGTAGGAAAGTAAATTAGTGGAACCATTATGTGAAACAGTATAAAGGTGCCTCAAAAAACTAAATATAGGGCCAGGGATTTAGCTCAGTGGTTCCCCTACCTGCCTCATAAGTGCAAGGTCCTGAGTTCAATGCCCAGTACCAAAAAACGAAACAAAACAACTAAATATAGACCTACAATATAATCCAGCTATCCCACTCTTGGGTATATAGCCAAAGGGAAAGAAGTTAACATATCTAAGAGACACCCACATGTCCATGTCTACAGAAGCACCATGGTGATATAGTGCTAAGATATGAAATCAGAATAAAGTGCGCAACAACAGATGAATAAAGAAAATATAGTACATATACACAGCAGTGTATTATTCAGTCACAAAGAATGAAAACCTATCATTTGCAGCAAAATGAACAGAACTGGAGATCATATTAAGGGAATAAAGCAGACATAGAGACAAGCATCACATTTTCTCTCTCATATGCGGAAAAAAGAAAGGTTAACCTGAAAGCAGAACAGTGATGATTTGGAGCTGGGAAAGATACCATGCAGGAAAGGCAGTGTGTGTGCGCATGGAAGAGGGGTAGGCATATATTTCATTAATATGTAGAATTAATATGTGTTAATAAAAACAGATATAAAAATCATAATATAGTAAAAATGTATTTGCCTAACAGGAGTTAGCTGTCCTTTTTAGGTGCCCAAAACACACAAAGGCATTTATAAAGAAAAGATTTTAAAAAATCTTTAAATAGATATTATACAATGTAATGCTTGGTTAAATCAAACATCAAATGCTTAAATACTAAAAGACTCAGTCAACACCAATAAGTTAACGTGAAAACATTGGGAAGGAAATTTCAAAGTAGGAATAAACTGCCAGGCTGCTGATCAGCAGTCAACATCAACTTATCAAATGGACATGCACAACACTCCTGACTACTAAACTCCAGCCCTTGCTGCTGACCCAATAGCCAGTGCAAGCTTTTGCAATGCATTTCCCAACAGTGCATGTTCTCTCTCAATCTACATTTTTGACCTGCTATCCTTCAACTTGCAATGTTCTATTCTCCCTCTTTATCCAGGAAAATGCCCATTAACTTCAGAAACTCACTTTATACCTATATCCCTTAGACTCTGTTCCATAATGTTCATCTCTTTCCGCTACCCAGAATATATGGGCCAAAAAAAAAAAAAAGAATATATGGGCCACACAGCACCTTGGACATGACCCTTATACTACCAATTAATATATTCTATTTAAATCCATTTGCTTAGAAAATGTTTGGTTCCATAAAATAATGCAGTTTGAGGCCAGTTTTACTGATGTTGTGTCTCTAGGACTTAGAAAAGTTAATATATAGTAAATATTAATTAAACAGCAATTGTTACCAGTGTTATTTTACATAGTTGTCTCATGATGTGTTCTGTAACTTTGTTATAGAATAAGTAATGTTCCAATCAAAAAGGGGAAATCCTCTAAAAATAAGAAGCCTCTGAGTGAGATGAACCTACTGAGAATAAATGGCTATGGAATAATTCCCTGGCCCTTTCCTGAATTATCAACAACTCCTGATTTCCTTAAAGCTTATTTTTATACTACTCCAGGCATATTTTTAAAAGCGTTTACTTTTTATTTTATAAGAAAAAATAAAATTAAGATACTGAATAATTTTTAAAATCAAGTTAAAATACATAGGATTCTTATTCAAAAAATTACAATGGAGTTCTTAGTTGATATAAATTACAAGATTGAAGATAGGGACCCTTTCTTTTCTTGAATCCTATTGACAAAGCCCTGATTCTAAACATTCTTTTTTTCATTTTTGGGTGATTATATCTCACAGTCCCTATATAACTGCCTTCTCTCTAGGGCAAGGTTATACGGAAGTTTTAGTGAGTTTACAATTCCAAGGGACTTAATGAGATGGCGGCCTGGGCACACCACCTGGTCTCAACATAACTAGTTACAAGCCACCTTGTCTTCACTATGTTCTATAACACGTAACATTCAAATAAGCAGGTGTTTCAATGATACAAACATGAGGTCAAAATATCACTGCACATTCTAACTACCCAAATTATTGTATATGACTTGGACAATACTAAAAATGAATGTAAATTATCAAAGGAAAAATAGGATTTCTTACTTATATAAGACAGGTCTATCCTGTAAGGCTTCCATTGCCTGAGTTAATACAGGAGATACATCACATGACTCTTGTGTCAGTGTTCTACATTCACCTGAAAAATAATTAACAAGATAGCATCTTTGAAGTTAAAATTAGGTCTTTATTACATCCACTGTATATCAGAAGTCTAAATTCTATAGCAAACATCCCCATGAAGAAAGTATTTAGAAAAACACAGAGAATATTGCAAACAAAACCTAAATGCTATCAACCGAAGTAAAAACTTAAGATTAAGTAGTAATATAACTTTACATGACTACATATGTTACAGGTATGCTCCAAATCTGTCTTGTTTTATTACAAAGACTACATTTTGGAATAAACCAATTAATCAACAAATATTTACAGAATTATTGCCATACAAATGATAGAATAAGGGAGGAGGAAAGGAATACCAAAAATATATTACCAGTTCATTTCCTCAAGAGTGATCTTAAAGCAGTTTGCTATAAATGTTTATATGGATAAACTGTTTTATAGTAATAAAATTAGAATTTCAAAAGTTTCGTATATATACAATCTTTTCTTGATTTACATTTTTACAGTGCTGGGGATCAAAGCCTGGGATTGCACATGCTAGGCAAGCACTCCACCACCAAATTACACATCAGCCTCCAGTAGCTTGGATTTTAAACTCTTAAAAAACTCTACACCAATATTTTTCTGATTTCATTACTCAATTTTACGAATAAAATCTTACAAGCACTAACTATGTTCAAAGAACCTAGGACTTCTTCAAAAACTCCCAATCTTCTGGTAAATGAGGACTCAAAGTAGTATTGTATTTCCTAACATGTGCTGACAGAAAAGCACAGCATCTGTGGACCTGGAAACATCTTCACAAGGCTCTACAGCCCCTAGCAGTCAGAAGCAGACAGCCAGGAACTGCTGTGTTAGATGACAGGAGAGCACAATAAAATTTGAGACAACATCCTTGGCTTTGAGATGACATCCTTGCCTTTGGAAAGTACAATCCAACTATAGATATAAGAGATACATTGTGAAGAGTTACTAAATAATAAGAGTAGGACACCTCCAGAGGCTAAATAAATGTTTCTAGTGGTTAGTATCCAGAGATGACAATTTGCTGTGCTTTACGGTAGTCACAGAGAGCTTCAGGAAGATGTAGAGACTACGATGGGAGGACCTTCAACTTGGAAGGTTGAGACAGGATTTGGGTACAAAGAAAATCAGACAACAGATGGGAGTAAACAATAAATAACAAGAGAGGCAGAGATAAAAAGTAAGTCGCCCAGCCCAGCATCACAATACAGTATAACTATAGGTATATAGTATGCCTATATCACAATATATTTATAACTAGTTAACTGAATTTAATTCCAACACCTTCTAGCAGTCAGTTGGCAACATCTAGCAAAATATCACATGGTCCTATCCCACTATTCCACTCTTGTTCTTTTTTACTATCTTCTCTGGTTGTAACAAGATATTGTGCAAACAGTTCACTGAAACATTTTAAAACAAAAGCAAATAAAGCATTTGTGATAAGCAAAATAATGACCCTCCAAAGTTACCCACATTCTAATCCCTGGAACCTGTGAATGCATTACCCTCTGTGACAAAAGGGACTTTGCAGTGACAAACCTTAAAGTAAGGAGATTTTCTCAGATTACTTAAGGGCCCATGATAACTACATAGTCTTAAAATGGAAGAAGCTGACAGAAGAGTATGTGAGACAGGGGAAGACATGAGAGGTAGAGAAGTTCAAAGTGAGAGACGGTCTTGGTCTGCCTTGGCTGGCTTTGAAGATGGAGGACGAGTTCATAAGCCAAAGAATAAGGAAGATTCTAGATACTGGGAAACACCCACAGTGACAGCCAGCAAGGAAGAGAGACCTCAACCCTATAAATGCAAGGAACTGAGCTGTACCAACAAACCAAACGAGTAAAGAGATGGACTCTCTCTTGAAACCCTACAGCCCTGCATGCAGCCCTGCCAACACCGATTTTAGCACAGTGAGTACTACGTTTGATTTCTGACCTACAGAAAGGAATAAATTTGTGTTATTGTAAGTCATTAAGTTTGTAGTAACTTGTTACAGTGGAAAGAGACAACTCATCATTTTACAACTTTAGAGTTATGAAAATAACAGGAGATGTACAATTAACTTTAAGATCATCTAGACCAGAATTACTGTCTTCATTTTTACTCTCATCCTTCATCAAATATACTGCCTAATAATAAATGCTCAAGATACAAGCACAAAAAAAAGTTCAAATGTAAAGTCTGCTTTTCTTTTTATTACTATAATCAAAATACATCAAATAAAGGCCAAGAGAAATTTTAAAAAATCAAATACTTATATTCACAAAGCTAGACAACAGGAAAAGAATCACTTACTTTGAGCCCATCGGTAAAGTCTTTCATAAGCTGTTTCTTGAAGTAAAGCCATCTGTTCCATAATTTCTAAACTAAAAAAAAATTTTAAAGATTTATTACAATTTAAACTTCTAGTTAATAGCTATTAGCGCTTAACTATTTTTATTTAGTTACACAATGATTTGGCTATAGTATATTAAATTTTATCATTTTATCATGATTTTTCAGGGGTTTTTTGTAATTAAATAAATGTCAAATTTTAATTCTATCATTTACTTATCAACTGCTGCTTTAGTCTAAACATGTCAGGGCATAACAATCTCCTTTTCCAAAGATAAATAAAGATCAAACTTCTATTTCACAAAACGTCATATACTTTCAAAAAGAATCTTGACCATCTGCCCAGACATGGTGCCAAATACCTGTAATCTCAACAATAAGGAGGCTAAGGCAGGAGGATTGCTGCAAGTCCAAGCACAGCCTGGGCTACACAGTGAGTTCAAGGTCAGCTTGAACTACACAGTGAAATTTTGTCTCAAAAACAATCCAGAATATTTTAAAATTTTGGGTATGTAAACAACAATGCAATTAGCTCAATAGTTACTCACCCTGCTGTTTGTTGGTTTGTACGCAAGAGCACTTTGACATCATTATGAATCTGTTTTACTCTTCCCAAGGCCTTGAAAAAATCCTTTAAAATCAAGAATATGACTTTCAAATGTCTATGCTTTCAGGCAAAATTACAATATCCTAAATTAAAGATCATTACAAAGATAAAACAGAATTTCACCTATTCTAATAGGCTTCCTGTACTGATCTCAACTTTCTTCATTCTTTTATAGAAGGTATAACATGTACTCATATTTTGAGAAATATATTAATTCAATACCTACTATGTCCTAGATAATGTGCTAGTTTCCAGGAATACAATATTTATAAACATACAAATTTCTATTCTCCAGAAAGATACAGTCTAGTAAAAGAGAAATGCAAATATAAAGAGTAAAGAAACACACGCTGTGTATTATATATCTTATGACCTCAGCATAGTATTCTTACCACTGAAGATGTTTTATATGTGCTATGTACCTGTTTTTGCCCTCTTATCCAAGGTGAGAATGCAAAGTGGGATGTACAAAGGATGTTCATTAGGAATTTGCTGATACTGAACTGACAACCGGCTTTTTTCTTTACAGAAATGTATCAGAGCCTTAATTTCAGATGCTATATATAACACCAAGAGACATTCATTGAGACCTCACCCCACCTCAAGAATCCCAACTTGCCCTCTGATGCCTGAATGGCCACAACAGACTTAAGTTTATATCTCCTCCCAGTTAGGAGACTGAAAGATCTCTTTCTGGGACAAACTGCATGTTTTCAAGGGATAGGCAAAAAAGAAGGAAGTGAGGAAAAGGCAAGAAGGAAGGGAGGAAAAAGAAAGAGGGAGGAAGCAGGAAAACTTCTTTGTTCAGCATTTGCAAAGGTTTTATATTCCTGTTGGTTTGCAATGATTGCCTTACCTTAAGAATTGAGATAAAAAAGATAATTCCCAATCCCAGAAAAGACAAAAAATTATTTTAAAAAACACGTATCAATGTTATACCACTGTAATGAAAACAGAAAATGTGACATGACTGTACCGTGAGGTATGAGGAAGTGGATAAACATGTGTCTTATTTGTGTTGGGGTGGGAGGATAAGAGGCTTAATCATCATATTTCATGATAGGAAATCAGCAGAAAGTAGTTAACAGAGATAATCACAGTGTACTCTTTTTAATGATAGATCAGGAGTACAGAATTTACAGAAGCAGTTAACAAGCTGGAAACTGGTTGACAAGAGTGGGAAGAATGGTGGAAATGATACAAGTTTTCTTAATAAACTGTGTGATATTTTGACTTTAAAAAAATACATCTTTAACTTTGAAAAATCCCCAAAATTTAAAAAGTAAATATACATGTTAATTTCCAAATTTAAAAATATTTTCAGATGAAACTTTTTTTCAGATAGAAAAGTAAAAATTTAAAATAGTAGGTTCTCTACAATGTCTCTAATTGCTACCCTTTAAGTGATTCTAACAAACAGCAAGGATACCTCAGTAATAGGTCCTTCTCTGGTACCTCGGAGAAGACTCATTTCATCAGAAGTCAGTTGGAACTTGGATAAGAAGGCATCTGCAACTTGTGCTCTTATTTCTAATCTTTGACTACGATGAAAAAAGCAAAATAAATCAAATATGTCATATATTTCCATAGCTATAAAACAAATTATATCTGTGACATAACTTTAAAGACTCAACATCTTTCAAAGCCTCACTGTTCTGACTTAAATGTCAGATGCACATCAGTCATGTATGTAATGAGATTATCACAGGCTCATCAGCCATGTACATGATTAAAATTAACTGACACTGTTCTATCTTAGATATGTGCACACAGTAAAAAGAGTACATCATTATGCAAAAGAAGAAATAAGTTCACATTACAAATTTTAAGCCACTTACAAGTTACTTGAATAATTTAACACAGTTTACAAGGTTATTTTCTGGGAGAGAAATGTGCTCCTGTTTTTGATCAGTTTCTTCACAGTCACTAGCATATCCTAAGTTTTTGAAGTCTTCACATGAAATACACACAATCAAATATCAGGTCCATTTGTTTTCGATTTTAGTTACAATCAAGAACTCTTATTAATCCTTCAAAAACAGGTAGAGTTACTTCTCTATTTTGGTCTTTCCCACATCTCCTTGAAAATAAAACCATTCTTTCAAATTATATTACCTGAATGAAATCTAAGCAGATTATGTGACAACTAGGCAAAGGCACACTTTATTCTGGATGCAACCTACAGACCTGAGAGATGGAGCAGGATTACCATCTAAAGGCCAGTCAGGAACATGAACTATGGACACAGAAACTTAACATTCTTGGTTTCTGTATCTTAGAGCTGAAGATGTACAAATGAAATTATAAAAATATTCCACTAGTAGTATAATTATAAAAATATTCCACAGAACAGTAGCATTCCATAATCCAACAATATTCAAATGAGAGTTAACAGGGTAAAATTGACACCATTTTTAGAGACAGCACAATACACCTGTCTTCTTTTTTTATTTGTACCATTGGGTTAGAAGGTTTCAAATTCACAAAACCACATGCTCCTACTGAACAATACAAAAACTTACAAAGAAAAAGCCACCAGGTATTTACCTCAAATGAAGTAAATCATCATAGATTTTTTAAATTTTATTTTTATTTTTAAAATTTTATTAGCACATTTGCTGTACATAATGTTTCCATTCCTTGTGTGGAGTTGGCACATGTACATAGCACATCTTAACTTCTTTTTTTTTAATTGCCTATCTCTTCCTTTCCCTACTCTATCTCTTGATCCCTTTCCCATTTGAGAAAGATCATCTGACTTCCTATTATCTCTTATATTTTGCTCTATATCTATAACTTAGGTTTATTCACAAAAGAGAAACCATGCGATATTTCAGCCTGTTTGTCTAATTCATTTCACTTAAAATAATTATTTTTATCTAAAAGTCACCTTAAGAGTTTGTTTTATAGTATTAAAGTCCCAATCATTACCATACAGCTTAATTATAAAGCTTCATAAAATTCCTTGAGAGTATACAAATTAGTCATTTCACAATTAAAACCTTTTTTGGAGCTTTTTTAAAATCAATCTTTAGAATCAATTTATTAGGGAAAATAAATCCCTAAGGAAAATCAGACTCTTTGGTTCATTGTTTCATTTTATTCTAACTAAAACTAGTGTTACTATCATGAGCAAACCCATCAGTCACTTAATTGGTTACAAGTAATATAGCTGACTGGATCTAAAGATCAATCCATGAAATAAGGAATGAGCCACATGCTTTAAATCTACAAAGAGACAGACTCAAAATATTTCAATAATGATATTGGCCATACTGCTAAATCAAGGATCTGCTTTCTCAAGATAGCAACCTCTGAAGTAGTAACAAAATAAATTGTACTATATTTTAAAAATCATGTTCCTCTTTAGTTTCATATATATAACTCTTGTCAGGTAAATCAGCACAACCATTCTGACAGAAAGTTACTTCCAGAAGGTTCTTTGGTTTACTTGGTAGCATTTGTGCCTTGAAATGCTATTGCTGGGAAAGCCACAAAAGAGCCTGGTGTGGCAGAAGGCAAATATGATGCTGACTTGGTCCTCACCTCACAGCACCAATGAAAGGTGGAACTTTTGGAGCGTTTTAAATATCTAAAAATTGCATGAAAGAAATGTTAACAATAGCTATTTCATATAAAGATTATAATTATAATATATACTTGAGATATATTCATGAATGACTGTATGTAATATAAATAAGTCATAAGATAAAGAGCAAAAACATACTGTAGAATATGCAGCAGATAAAAATATGAAATAGATCTATGTCAGTAGATATTGCTTCATAAGACATTTTATAGATACAAAAAGCAAGTTGCAGGAAAATACTTATGGGAACTTCCATTCATTTGTTTGTTTCTTTGTTTGTTTTTTGAGAGAGGGTCTCTCTACGTAGTACAGGCTGGTCTTGAACTCATTATGCAATCTAGGCTGGCTTTGAATGGCCAGTGATCCTGTAGTCCCTCTGAGTGCTGGGATTACAGGCGTTTGCCACTATGCCCAGCTGCATTCATTTTTTAAAAGTAACTATATACACAAATAAATCTGCAATATATCCAGTTGCATATTGCCTAATAATTTAAACAGACTATTTAATTTTCATTTTTTAATTCCATCAAAAAATTCCAGAACATGATTTAGAAATCCTGTGGTACTTTTTTTTTCCCCTGAAAATATATTAACTCTACCTTCCAGGCTCTCCATGAAATAATTTTAAAATAATAAGAAAATATGAACATACGATATAAACCAAAATTTTTAAAAAGTGAAGAAATGTAAATGGCAATACAAAATAAACAGCATCTCAACTCACCACTCTTTAATGATACATTAATTAAAACTGTGATAATACCTTTCATCTATAAAAATGGCAAAGTCTTCAATGATAATACCTAGTGCTTGCAATGGTTTAATAAAATAGATATTCATATATATATTCTCACATATACATCTATTCTCATATACATATAAATTAGTAGAATCTTTTTAGAAATTAGACAAATATACATTAACACTTTAAAATATAAAAAAAAATACATTGACACTTTAAAAAGTTTATAATATTGATTCATTAATTACAACTCTAGTTATTTATCCTAAGCAAATAATGTGAACTTTATGTCATGATTTTTAAACATTTACAGAACCATTATTTTTAGCAATGAAAAAATATGAATTGTCACTAATTTAAGAATGGTGAGGGCCGGAAATTTAGCTCAGTGGTTCCACCGCCTACTTTGCAAGCTCAAGGACCTGAGTTCAATCCCCAGTACCAAAAAGAAAAAAAAAAAAGAATGGTAAAACACGTGGGTTCATTAAAAAAAAAAAAATTAACATTAAAAACATCTTTTTTTTTTTTTTTGGTATGGGGAATGAACTCAGGACCTTGTGCTTGTGAGGCAGGCGGTGGCACCACTGAGCTAAATCCCCAGTCCAAAAATACCACTTTTTAAAATAAAAATCAGGAAAATGCATGAAAAATATTAAATGAAAAAGCTAAAATATAACCATAACCACTTTATACCTGATTTAAACTTTCTTTAAATTTCATGCAATAGATACACATTGTGTAAAAAAAATTAAGGAAAAAAGTACTTTTCTGCACTCAAGTAATTCCTTTTAACTAATTTACTCAAAAGAGAGATAAGTGAAGTGACCCTGTTTTGACAGGATTTTTAAGCATCTGGTTATCAATTGCAACACCTAAGTAACAGTGTTTCTACATTCCCCTTGATTCTAAAATAGAAAAACCTTCCACTTTAAGTTTCTATAATGTATCAACTTGAAAGTTAAACATTTTATAAAAGATTGGTTAATAAAAACTCATTAGAGAGAAAATCGTGTAAGTAGCCTATTCTTTGTCAGTATTTCCAGTCTTGCACCATAAATTTTAAAATCCAACAGAATAAAACTGCAGAGGACTATAATATTGATTATGCCCAAGGCAGGCTGTGAAGAGTTAACCCCCAATTGGCTTGTTTATAGTGGCTTAAGCCTATGTGGCCAAGTCAGAGTAACTCGCACCCAAATTCAATTCCCACAACTAAAACCTTCAGACTAGAAGGACAATGTTCTAATTACAATAGTATATTTTGTCTATTCTGTTCCTAATTTGAGAATGCTTTGTCTCGTCCTTTCTGACCTTGTTTACATTAAATTCCATAGAAAAACCACACATCTCCTTTACCCCAATTGACTGCCAATAAAAGTCAGTGCCTAGGACTGTCCAGCGCCTTTGCAGGTTGCACTGGCATTGGTCATCCTGGAACCCTGCTTTCTCTCTCTTGGTTCTATCTCTTAGTGTATTTTTTTTCCTCAGGTCTGTGTCATATACTGGGCAGGTAGGTACTAGAACCTGACTACAGAGTCTCAGGCTAAAAGAAATTTCTAAATTGTGTGTGTTTGTCCTTTGCACTGAGCTGCATGCTCTGCCAAGGTTGGGCTCAGACATGATCCTCTTGCCTCAGCCTTCAAGAGTGCTAGGATTAAAAGTGTGCTCCAACCTCCCTGGCCAAATTTCTACATCTTGCATTTTACCATTTTAGAAACTAGAAAATAAAATAATGCTAATGTAAACACATTGTTCTAAAACATAGCAAGTACAAATAACAAAAAAGGCATACATTGGGCCACGTAAAAACTAAGAGCATTGTCCGGGCCACTGTACCACACCCTGCCCCAGTACACAGGAGGTGACCCTCTCCCAGCACCCAGGAGGAGGCTTCCAGGCCACCGTACCACCACCTCCCCGAGTGCACAGTAGGTGAGCTGCACAGGCACCAGCATCACCCCACCCCCATCAAAATGAGAAAACATGTAAACAAGTCTCAGAAACAGACTTCTAGATCACCTAAGGCAAATCCAAACAGAAATGAGATGGAACGCTCTGATACTCAACCATCTGGACTCCCTGAACTGGCAACAAAAGAGGATCTGTAAAAATAAAATCAGAAATAATTTCTCAGATAACAGCAGAGATTATCCCCACAGTGTAAGACATGACTAATAAATCTAGAGAAGACACAGATAAAAACATAGAGGAACTAGGGCCAAGGATTTAGCTCAGTGGTTACACCACCTGTCTCTCAAGCACAAGGTCCCCAATCCCTGGTACCAAAAAAAAAAAAAAATAGAGGAACTGAGGAACATGATGGAATCCCAACATAGGAAACAAATGGAATCCATAAAACAAATACAGATTTCCAGGAGATTAAAAACTCCATTGAAAGCTTACACAGCAGAATGAGCCAATGTGAGGATAGAATTTCAGATATAGGAGATAAGATTGCAATTAGTGAGGAGGAAAAGAAAAATTGCTTTAAAATAGTAACGGACCATGAGAAATCAATCCAGTAGCTACTAGACAATGCAAAGAAGAATAACATAAGACTGATCAGTGTTAATGAAGAAACAAGAGAGAGTGCAGATGACATAAAAAAACTATTCACAGAAGTGATGGCAGAAAACTTCCCAAGCAGGGGAAAAGAACTTGACATACAGATAAGTGAGCAATATAGGACTCCAACTAGACTTGATCAAAAAAAAATCTACACATAGGCATGTAATTGTTAAGATTCCAGAAACTCAACAGAAGAACAAAATTTTATAAGCAGTTAGAGAAAAGAAATCACATACAAGGGAAAGCCCATCAGAATCACAGGAGACTTCTCAATGCAAACCCTCAAGGCTAGAAGAGCTTGGAGTGACATATATCTACCCCTAAAGGAAAACAGCCTCCAACCCATATTGATGTACCCTGCAAAACTATCTTTCAAAATTGATGGGGAAATAAGATACTTTCATGACAAAGAGCACCTTAGGAACTTCATGAATACCAAACCAGCACTCCAAAAAATTTTAGACAATACCCTAGGAACAGACAATGAGGATCACAACCCCAGGAAGCCCAGCAGAATTAATCCGTTGTGTGGGACAAGAAATTAAATGCAAAGGGGGAGAATCCAACAAAAAGAAAAAGTCATGACAATGATAAGTCAATATGTATCTGTACTGGCTATTTATCATCTTCTTATGTCTACTTTTTAATTGGGTTATCTATTAATGAGCTATAAGAGTTCTTTATATATTCTGGTCTTAGGTTATATATATATTACAAATATGGTCTGTTTAAGGACTACTTTTCATTTTCTTAACAATGTCATTTAAAGTTCTAAATTTTGATGGAATCTCATTTATCAATTTTTCTTTTATACATCATGTTTTTTGTAGCCTAGGAAATTCTTGCCTACCCTAAATTCATGAACATTTTCCCTTATAATTTCTTCTTAAAGTTTTATAGCTTTACTCTTTCATATTTAGATTCATAGATCCTTTCAAGTTATTTTTATGTATGGAAATAAAGGGTTGAGGTTAATTTTTTATATATGGATACCAGGTTTTCTAGTACCATTTGCTGAAAACACTATCTTTTCCTCTGCTCTTGAACTGAGTTTATGTTCTATGAAATGTTAATGTTAAATAATCTTTCAAAACTCAGTGGACCATATATGTGTGATTCTATTTCTAGATTCTCTGTTTTATTCCAATGATCTATAGGTCTTTCCTTAAGCCAACATTGCCTTGATTACTGTAGCTTTAGAGGAAGTCTTAAAATTAGGTACTAAATGTCTTCCAACACTGTTTTTTTTTTCTTTTTACTTTTCTAGGTCCTTTGTACTCCTACATAACTTTTAAATTTCAATATCCAATTCTTCATTTATACCAAGTATACATAGACCTGAATTTTTATATATACCTGTGTTTTCTAATCCTGCTAAATTCAAATACAAGTTCTAGGGGTTCCTAGAGATTTCTTCCTATTTTCTCTGTAGATGATCATTTCATCTACATATAAAGATTTTACTTCTACCTTGTCAATCCTATGCTAATTGTTTCTTTTTATTGCCAGACTATTTTGGTGGGGCCTAGGTTTCAAAGTTGAAGGGACAGATGAAGAGTAGGCATACTTGCCCTTATTCCCCACCTTAGGGAGAAAGCACTGTATCTTTTCCATTCATATAAGGCATTTTTGCTGGAAGTATGGAGTACATGTCTTTGATCTGTTGAGAAGGTTCTGTTCTACTTCTAGTCTCCTGATAGCTTTTACCATGAACAGCTGTAGAATTTAGTCCAATACTTTTTCTCCAACTAATGACAGGATCATATGGCTTTTTCCTTTCCTCTGTTAAAATGATGACTTTGGGGGGTGGATCTTCCAATGCTGAACCAACACTGCCATCCCTATAATAAAACCACTTTCTACATACTGCCAGATCTGACTTCTAATAGTTTGTTTTGTTAAACAAACTTCTATGTTCATACTTTTTTCTTCTATTATCTTTATCCAGTTTTAGGATTAGCACAATGTTGATTTCCTAAAATGAGGGGTAAAGTATTCCTTCTTTTTTTCTGCTTTAAATGTTTGATATAATTTATCAGTTAAAATGTTTATGAGCCTGCTGTTGCCATATAGGTACGTTTTCAAGCTAGGAATATAATTTCTTTGATAGGTGCTATTTAAATTTTATATTTCCTCCAGAGACAGTTTCATTAATTTTCTTTCAAGGTCCTTCTCAGAAGTTGTCAAATTTATTTCAAAAAAGATTTTTGTACTATGCTTTCTATATCCTTTTAAATTCTGTAAAATCTGTGGTAATGTCTCCTAGATCTTGATACTGTAATTTTTTAAATGTATAATTGATATTGTGTAATAAGAAGAAAAGGTCTAAAGGATTAAGGGAAATGGGAGGGGTAGGGGAAAGGAAAGAAGGGGAAAGAAAAAATATGAGAAAAGAAAAAAAATGGAAACAAAGTCTTTGAAAATAGGGAAGGGTGGAGGGGGTGAAGGGAGGTTAGGGGAAGGTGAAAAAAATGAGAACCAAGATACATCATGTAAAGGTACAAGATCCCAATGATGAATGTAACTGTATTTTATACCTAAAATGTAGCAATAAACTTAATCTAAAAAATTTAACAGCATTCATGCATTAAACAATATAAAGTGAAAGATCAACCACAGAATAGGAAAAGAACAGTTACAAGGCATATAAAACATGTATCTGATTAGAAACTTGTATCCAGAATATATAAAGAACTCATAAAGAACCCCCCAAATAAGCAAAAGATATGACTAGACCCTTGTCCAAAGAAGACATGCAAATATCCAATAAGTGCATGACAAGATGTTCAACATCATCAATCATTCAGGAAACAAATCAAAACCACAATAAGATTACCATTTCACAAAAGGTAGCAGGGTATTATAAAAAAATAGTAACAAAGATGTTCAGAAATAGAATTCTTATATATTGTTGTTGGGAATGTACAACTTTAGCCTCTTTGGAAAAGTCTGGCAGTTCCTCAATTAAACAGAATTAAATTCAATCCAGCAATTCTACTACAAGGTATATGCCCAAGAGATAAAAGCATATGTCAACACAAAAACTCGTACATAAATAATCATATCATTATTCATAACAGTAAAAAAGTAGAAATAATCTAAATGTTTATCAACTAGTAAGCAAAATATGGTATATCTATACAATGGAACTTTATTCTGCCATAAAAAGGAATAGAATAACACAGATGAGCTTTGAAAATATTTATACTAAGTGAAAGAAACTAGACAAAAAAGGCCACAAGTTGTATAAGTCCATTTACATGAGGTCAGAATAGGCAAATCACAAGCCAAAAACAGATTCATACTAGATTGAGGTTGGGGTGACTGCTAATTGTTGTGACATTTCTTCCTAGGGTGATAAAGATGTTTCAAATTTAGATTGTGATGGTGGTCGCACAACTCTGTGAATATACTAAAAACAATGAATTATACACTTTAAGTCTGTGGCATATTAGTATGTAATTTATAACTCAACAAAGATTTTTCAAATAAAAATATAGCTCTACTTTTAATATACAATAGCATTTAATATAACCATATAAAATATACCATTAAAAAGTATCCATTACTATATTTTCTTCCAACTCGATATTTTTCATTCTTAGAACCTTTGATGTCAGTATAAGCACAATCATTACTATTCCTACAAAGAAAGATTTTCAAATTATAAAAAATATCACAGGCAATGTCAGAAATAACTACTTAAAATATTAATATTTGGAACTTTTTTTTGGTACCAGGGATTGAACTTGGGTCATTGCGCTTGTGCAGCAGGCAGTGAAACCACTGAGCTAAATCCCCTGCCTTAAAATATTAATATTAACTGAGAAACACAGACAATTCAATAAGCTTTTCATATAGGAAGCACTGGGTACAAAAACTTGCTATCCAGTTAAAATACACAAAAACTACAATGGCTAGCAAGTGTCTGGGAATTATAGAGCAGAAGGTAAGTGCTACAACAGCAATATGTGTGGGAGTACACAAAAGAACTGATTCATTTTTTGTTCTCATGACTGAGTAAAGGTCTTTAGATAAGCATGGAAAATAGCTAGAAAAAATACAAAGTATAAAAGTAAGCTAAATTTTCTATGAACTGTGTTATAGGGGTTTCTGCAAGGGAATACATTTACTACTGAACACACAATTTATAGGATTATTTTATGATAATCACCCAAAAAGTCAAGTGCAAAGGAGTACAAGAGAGATTAACTGAACTCTAGAGCTCCAAAAAATCCAGCTGAAGGCCTGGATCCCAGCAATGTCCCACAAAAGTCCAGCTAAAGGCTTAGAGTCCAAGACAATGTCCTCCACGAGTCCAGCCAGTGTCCTAGAGCCCATGGCAATGTCTCTTGCTTGTTCATATTAAGGATCTGCACCTGGAAGGCCCAAAAGACCAGTGGCAGGAGCCAAAAAAACTATGCCAGTGAGATGAAGGATTTGTGGCACCAAGCTGAGGGATCCACATTGGAGCCAGGAAGTGATGCTCACGGTGAAGATCAGAACTCCCCAGACAAAAACAGCACCCATTCCCAGCAACAGCAAGGCCCCAAGCTCCTCCTCTAATGAGAACAGCCTAGTTTGCATCAGGAAAACCATCCACAGCAAGCTTCTTCTAGAAAACCAACACACAGGTCAAGATCTTCCCCTCCAGTTCTCTTTCTGCTTAAATTCTTTTATTGGTACACTTTAGGTATACAATACATTTACATTTATCATTGGGTGCTGGTACCTGTACATGATGTATCTTAGTTCTTATTTTTTCCCCATTACCTGTGTGCCCTTCCCTATTTACAAAGACTTTGTTTCCATTTTTTCCTTTTCACATAATTTTTCCTTTCCCTTCCCTTCCCTCTTTCCCTACCCCTTTGGACCTTTTCTTCCTATTTCAAGTGATCAATTATTTGTTTTAATCCTTATTTACACTTTGTTTCTCACACTAGAGAAACTATTCGGTATTTATTTCACTTAAGAGTATGGCCTCAATATGCATCCATTTAGCTATAAATGTCTCTAGTTTGTCGTTCTTTATGGCTGAGTAGTACTCCATTTTTTAAAAAAACACATTTTCTTTATCCAGTTTCCAGTTGATGGGCACTTGGGCTGTTTCCAAGCTTTAGCTATTACAAACTGTGCCACTATAAACATGGGTGCACCATATATCGCTGTAGGATGATTCTTTTCATTTGTTTGGGAAGATACCCATCGGGGAATAGCTGTGTCAAATGGGACCTCTATCCCTAATTCTTTGAGGTATCTCCATACTGATTTCCACAGTGGTTGCACCAGTCTGCACTCCCACCAACAATGGAGAAGGGTTCCTTTCTCCCCACATCCCCACCAGCATTTGTTATTGGTTGATTTCTTGATAGCAGCCATTCTTTCTAGGGTGAGCTGGAATCTCAGTGTTGTTTTCATCTGCATCTCTCGAATGACCAGTGATGTTGAACATTTTTTCATATGCTTATTTGCTGCTTTTACTTCTTTGTCTGAGAAATGGCTGTTCATTTCAGATGCCCATTTTTGAATTGGGTCTTTAAATTTGGGGTGTCTGATTTTTTCAGTTCTTTATATATTCTAGATAGTAGTCTTTGCCTGAGGTACAGCTACAAAATTTTTTTTCCCATATTGTAGGTTGTCTCTTAGCTCTGATGGTGGTTTATCTTGCAGTGCAGAAGCTTTTTAATGAGATTAGATCCCAGCTATTGATGCTTTGTGCTAGTTCCTGTGCTACTGAGGTTTTGTTCATAAAGTCTTTTCCTATGTCAATGTCTTCAAGAGTTCTACCTAACTTATCTTCCAGCAAGTTTAGTGTTTCTGTCTTAATATTTAGATCTTTAATCCACTTCTATCTTGGTTGAATGCAGGGTGATAGATATGGGTCTAGTTTTAATCTTTGGCAGGTTGAAATCCAGTTTTTCCAACAACATTTAATAAAGAGGCTATCTTTTCTCCAGTGAGGGTGTTTGGCTCCTTTGTCAAAGATGAGGTGGCTGAGTATGTCTGGAGTTGTTTCTGCATCTTCTAATCCATTCAACTGATCTTCGGGTCTGTTTCTTTGCCAGTGCCATCCTGTTTTTATCACACTAGCTTTGTAGTATAGTTTCAAGTTGGGGATTGTGATACCCCCTGCCATGTCTCTGTTGCCTAGAATTGCTTTTACTATTCTAGGTCTCTTCTGGTTCCAAATGAATTTTTGGATTGTTTTCTCTAGTTCTGTGAAGTATATTGTTGGAATTTCAATCAGCATTGCATTAAATCTATGTAGCAGTTTTGGAAGTATGGCCATTTTCACTATATTGGTTCTTCCCACCCAGGAGCAAAGGATGTCTTTCCATTTTCTTATATCCTCTTTGATCTCTTTTTTCAGAGTGCTATAGTTTTCAGTGTAGAGTTCTTTTGCTTTCTTTGTTAGATTGATTCCTACATATTTCATTTTTTTGGATGCTATTGTAAAAGGAATTGCTTTCCTAATTTCTCTCTCAGTGAGTCTGTTATTTGTGTACAAGAAGGCTATTGTTTTTTGAGTGTTGACCTTGTATCCAGCTACTCTACTGAATCTGTCAATTAAGTCTACAAGTCTTTTTGCGGAGTTTTTTGGGTCTTCTATGTAAAGTATCACATCATCAGCAAATAATGACAGTTTAACTTCTTCCTTTCCCATCTTTATTCCTTTTATTTCTTTCTCTTTTCTAATTGCTGTGGCTAATGTTTCCAGAACTATATTGAACAGGAGTGGTGATAGTGGTCATCCTTGTCTTGTTCCTGATTTTGGCATGAACGTTTTCAGTTTTTGACCATTTAATATGATGTTGGCTGTTGGTTTTTCATTCCAGTTCTCTTTTTATGGCTTTTGGTAACAATCCGCAGGTGGATCCTCCACACTGAGCCCACAATGATTCAGTTCAGCTGGGTGTTACAAGTTGACCATTAATCCACTACAAACTGAAATATTTTTTCAAAGTAATATTTTTTGGAAACACATTTATATGCATACATAGATATACTATATATGTATATATATGCATATACAAGAGATATATATATATATATGCATATACACACAGTTGCCAAACTTCTGAAATTTTGTAAAGTATTTTGAAATATATGATGGTTGTATACAACATATATATAATAGGGCCTTAAAGTTTTTAACAAATCAGTTTTTTTTGTTTTGTTTTGTTTTTGGTACTGGGGATCAAACTTGGGTCCTTGCACTTGCGCAGCAGGCAGCAAAACCACTGAGCTAAATCCCTGGCCCTAACAAATGTGTTTTTAACAAATACATTTTAGGAGATGGAATTCTAAGTGAAATTAACAAGAATATAGAAAAAGACTACCTAATGATATTTTTATCGTAATTGCATTAAATTTGTATTACAATTTTGGGAGTATGGCCATTTTCATTATGTTGGTTCTTCCTATCCAAGAGCAAGGGATATTTTTCCATTTTCTGATATCTGCTTCAATGTCCTTTTTCAGAGTACTGTAATTTTCAATGTATAGGTTCTTTACTACTTTTGTTAGATTGATTCCTAAGTATTTCATTTTTTTTCCATGCTACTGTGAAAGGTGTTGTTGCACTAATTTCTTTCTCAGTGAGTTTGTTATTTGTGTACAGGAAGGCTATTGATTTTTGAGTGCTGACTTTGTATCCAGCTACACTACTGAATTTGGTTATTAAATCTAGAAGTTTCTTGGTGGAGTTTTGGGGTCTTCTATGTAATGATAATTTAACTCCTTTTCCTATCTTTATTCCTTTTATTTCTTTTTCTTGTCTAATTCCTGTGGCTAATGTTTCCAGAACTATGTTGAATAGGAATGATGATAGTGGACATCCTTGTCTTGTTCCTGATTTTAGAGTGAAAGCTTTCAATTTTGACCATTTAGTATGATCTTGGCTGTTGGTTTGTCATAGATAGCTTTTTTCAGATTGAGGTAAAGACCATCTATTCCAATTTTCTGTAGGGTTTTTATCATGAATGAGTGTTGGGCTTTATCAAATACTTTTTCTGTATTTACTGGGGTAAGCATGTGATATTTTGTCTTTGGCTCTGTTGATATGGTGTATTACATTTATTGATTTGTGTGTGTTGAACCATTCCTGCATCCCTGGGATGAAACCTAGTTGTTAATGGTATATAATCTGACAGATTTTAATCCAATCCCAATCAAAATACCATTAACATACCTCACAAAACTAGATAAAATATTACTAAAATTCATTTTGAACCAGAAGAAACCTAAAATAGCAAAACAATTCTGGGCAACAAAGGCAAGGCAGGGGTCATCACAATCCCTGACTTGAAATTATACTACAGATCTACTGTGATAAAAACAGCATGTTACTGGCAAAAAATCAGAGGAAGACTAGAAGAAGCAGAGACAACACCTAAAACACTCAGCCACCTTATCTTTAACAAAGGGGCCAAACATCTTCAGTGGAGGACAGACAGTCTCTTCAATAAGTGGTGCTGAAAAAACTGACTTTCTACATGCCAAAGACTAAAACTAGATCCATGTCTCACCATGAACTAAACTAAAATCAAAATGCATCAAAGATCCAAATATTAAAACACAATCTGCTAGAAGAGAGAATAGGTAGAACTTTTGAAGACACAAGAGTAGGCAAAGACTTCATGAACAAAACCCAGACTGCATGGGAAATAGTCCAAAGAATCAACAACTGAATCTCATCTTATTAAAAGTTTTTGCACCACAAAAGAAATCACCAACAGAGTGAAGAGATAACCTACAGAGTGGGTAAAAAATTTTAGCCAGTAGTCCCTCAGATAAAGGACACAGTACAAAGAACTGAAAAAAATCAACCCCTCCCCCATTTAAAGACCTAATCCAAAAATGGGCATCTGAAATGAATAACACTTCTCAGATGAAGAAGTGCAGACAAAAAATAAATATATGAAAAATGTTCAACATGACTGGCCATCCAAGAGATGCAAATTAAAACAAAACTGAGATTCTACCTCGCTCCAGAAAGAATGGCTGCTATCAAGAAATCAACCAGACAAATGCTGGTGGATCTGTGTGGAAAAAGGAGCCCTTCGCCCTTCTCCACTGTTGGTGGGAGTACAGACTGGTGCAACCACTATGGAAATCAGTGTGGGCATTCCTCAAAAAAATCAGGATTAGAGGTCCCATTTGACCCAGCTATTTTCCTTCTGGGTATCTTCCCAAAAGAATTAAAAGCATCATAACACAATGATATATGCACACCCATGTTTATAGTGACAGAGTCTGTAATAGCTAAATCCTAGAAACAACTCAAATGCCCATTAACTGATGAATGGATAAAAAAGATGTGGATTTTTTAATACAATGGAGTAGTACTCAGCCATAAAGAAAGATAAACAGGACATTTATAGCTAAATGTATGCAACTTGAGATTATATTCTTAAATGAAATAAATCAGACACATATGTGTAACTATTTCATTGTCTCTCTGGTGTGAGAAACTGAAAGGATAAAGACCAAAATGTTTAATAGATGATGTGAAATAGGAAGAAACTGTTCAAAAGGAAAGGGAAACTGGGAAGGGTGGAGGGGGAAGAGAAGGAAAGAAAAAAAAAAAACAAGAAAAGAAGGGAAAAAATAGAAACAAAACTTTTATAAATAAGGAGAGGAGGGTGTTGGGAGAAAAAGAGAACTCAAGATATATCATGTACACGTACAAATTCCCTCTGATGAATGTGATGGCTATGTATACTTAAACTGTAACAATAAAATTAATTAAAGTAAAAAAAAAATGTCTACCTTGTGGATGAGTGAAATCAGGAAATAAACAGCATTACCCAACTATAAATGATGTTGACCACAAAAAAGCAATTTCTTGTGTATGCAGAACAACAAAACATGGTTAGATTAGAAATAAGGTTTGTGTTAAAAATCCATAAAGCTGAACATGGTGGCTGACAGATGTAATCCCATCTACTCAAGAGGCTGAAGAAGGAAGATCAAGGTTCAAGGCCAGCCTGGGCAACTTAGTGAGACCCTGTCTTGAAAAAAATTAAAGCAGGCTAAGGATGTAACTTAAAGGTCCCTGGATTCAATCCTCTTTACTATAAAATTAATTAACTAATTAATTAAAAATTTCATAAAATCTCCAAACTCAATTTTTAAAATTCTTGAATCAAGTTATTTATAAAATTGTCTTCATACTACAGTATCATCTTTTCAGCAGGATCACTGGAATTACAGAAAAGAGGTAAGCTGTACTATGCCTTCTCTCAAATTTTCATTTCCAGTGAAAATAAAGATTTTGTATCTACGCTTAACCCTTGTGTATCACTGACAGTGTCTTCTTTTGGATAGTCAGATATTGCTACTCGGGACAGGTGAGAGAGGAAGAAAGAAGAAAGGAGAGATGATCACTCATGAAGCATCCCTTAACTTTCTACTAGTTAATACAAGAAAACAGAACACATATACTTCTAGAATATATTTTTACATGTACATTTGTACAAAATAAATGATTCTATGTTCATTACCAATTTCAAAACCTGGATTAAAGCAGTTTACAACACAATTAAACTAAAACTGCTAAAAACTAACATAGTAAGAAACAAAGGAAAAGGATAAGAAAGTAAATACAGCTAAGAAAGCTCTTGCAATTACCCATAAAATAGTTCTAAATTTCCTAGTAGGCAAAGCAAATATAGAAAGATGTGCTACACTGACTTCTTTGCCTAATAAAATGGGAGGATTAGGAAGGATAACATTTTTTCATGTATGTCAGACAATGTTCCCCTTATGTTAATAATTTAATGATGACTCTATGACATAGGTGCTATTCTCTTTTTTCTGATGTAGAAGCTTAGGCCAAGGAAGGAAAAGAAATAATTTGTACAAAATTTAAATACTAATAAGCTCTTACATGAGATTCAGATTAGAATTTATATTCGTCTTCAAATTCTGTATCCTTCCATTTTAACACAGTGAACCTCAACAAATAAATAAGCATTCTATAGAGGCCATTTTTCTGAGTCCTGAGAGAAATCTGGCTGGTAGGCCTTTATTAATGATAAAAATATAATAAAAAGGGCCAGAGATTTAGCTCAGTGGTGCCCTGCCTGCCTGGCAAGTGCAAGGCCCTGAGTTGAATCCCCGGTTCCACAAAAAAAGAAAAAAAAAAAAAAACCCACAAAAAATAATAATAATAAATAGCAGCTTTGGTACTATTAAAATATACAGAGATATGCTCATACCCTTTCCTGATCATCAATGACAGGTATCTGTTGACTATCAATTACACATGAAAGGGACATGTTGAGGTCTTATGAAAACAACTCTATATTGAGCTTAGTCAAACATCAGCTGTCATCATGACTAACCTCCTCCTGAGTTAAAAACATATTCATGGCACTTACATATTTGCCTGAATAAGGAAACCACATGCTATGGCTTGTATCTAGATGTCCCCCCAAAGCCTCATCCACTCATAGATGGGACTTTTCAGAGTGGCTGGATCATGCATTTGTGATACTGGAAAGAAGGGTGTGTGGTACTGGGTTAGTTCACTGATTAGTTTAGCATAGTTCTGGATGTGGATAATGGGAAGATCCACCCTGGATGTGGGTAGGACCACCCAAAAGCCTTGTAGCCTGGGTGGGATAAAAGGGAAAGGGAGGTTTGCTGCTGCTGCTTCCTACCTACCCTGTCATGGACTACTTCTCCAGAGATGCACCTCTGACATGCTGCCCAGCTTTGGAGCCAGCTGATGAATGGACTGAAACATCTACAAACTCTGAGCTGAAATAAACCTTTTCTCCTTTAACTTTGGGTATTGGGTATTTTGTCTCAGCAATAAGAAAAGTAACCAAGATATCATGTTATCTAAAAAAGGCCATAGCATTTCTATTTCTAAAAGTAATTGCTCATTTGTGAGTATTACTGGTAAAAAAGAGAAAATATTTAAAAGTGAAAAACACCCCTTTGTTAGCCTCTAGAACCTGTTTCATAATTTTGCTATGTAATTTTCCTAAAATACACTCATACAAATGTTCACTTATCACATAGTATCTATAGCTCTTAGGATACTACAATGTCACAAATTTTCACTTCCCAAAAGCATACCAGTTCTACTAAAATAAAAATGTAAACAACCTTATTTACTTTTGAGAAAATATGAACAGAAGTACTATATTCTAATATTGCCTCCTAAAGACATCAATCAGTCTCAGATATGTTAATTGGTCTCATATACAAGGTTAATTTTTCTATTTTCATTTCACATTCCTTTCTTGACATTAGAGTAGTTGCGTTCCACATTATTCACTCGAAAATTATTCACTGACCTACAGGAGGCTAAAGCAAGGACCAGTCAAGCTCAGGAATTTAAGACTAGCCTGAGCCACATAGGGAGAACTCATCTCAAAAAAAAAAAAAAGGAACAAAACAAGATTATATTTATTGAATCTATAATGCACCAGGACTGGAGATAGAAAAAGAGAGTAAGAAATTTTCATTGTTCCCAAGGAGCTCAATTTAGGAGGAAAAAGAGACAAGAAACAATCAAATCAACAATTAACTGCAAACAACTATAACACATACTACAATAAAGATGGCAACAGAAAGATTTAATTCAGAACTGGAAAAGTTTAAATAAGCCTTATATATGGGATTGCTATCTATTACCCTCTAGGTTTCAGTCATATTTTTTCAATTAAATCAATGCTTTGTGCCAACCAACATTAAATTAAAGAGAAAAATTCATGTTCTGGGTCTCTAACTGGGAGTTTATTTCTCCAGATTTTTCTTTCAAAAGAGCTGTTGTAATATAAAAATCCAAAGTTTATGCTAAAGGTATGGGTTTATTTCTGTGACAGAAATCCAATGACTTCCTTTCTCTAGAGAGCCACTGCTCTGGAGAGACAATCAGTCTTTCACACTGGCTGTGTCTACAGCTTCTCCCACTACTAAGAGGTCAAAATCTTGTGGTGAAGGAACTGCTTGTATATTGACTGGTGGTTCCACACATGAACTCACCTGGGTAACACTGCACAGAAATAAATACACACACATAAAAGAGCACAAGATGTCAGAATGTATCCATGTCATGATCCTAGTTGTGACAGCACACTGTAATTCTGCAAGATATAGTCATTAGAGGAAAAGCTGGTAAAGGATACAGGGAGTCTTTGCATTATTTCCTACAATTACCTGTGAATCTATAATCATTTCAAAATTAAAAGTTTGATTTATAATAAATTTAAATGTTTTTTTCAAAGTTAACAGGAGATAGAAGTAAAGTGGGTGAGGTTGGGGAGAGGGCCATCCCAAGAAAGATAAAACAATATGAATAATGTTTTGGCTAGGGCAAAGGTTTTCAAATTATAATCTATGGGCTATAAATATTCCACAGAAATACCTGGGGTATTGTTAAAAGGGCAGGTCTTAACTCCAATTCAAGATCTACTGAGTCACTATCAAAAATAGCTGTTTACTTTTTTTTTTACTTAGCTATTTACAATCAGAATCTCTGAGGATAGAGGCAAAAATGTGCCATTCTATCAAGCTCCTATGTGGCTCTGTGTGCCCTGGTAAGGTTTAGGGAACATGAATAGCAGCACTATGAGGAAAGAACAGAAAGGAAAATTGGGATAAAGTCACAGGTGACTCCAATGACACCTATCAGCAGACTCTTTCCAATGATAAAAGATGTCAGCATGACAAAAGAAAATGTAGTGTCAGACCACCTAATTTCAATTCCTGACAGCTTTTAACTCTGAAGAAAACACTGAGTTGCTCTCCCTTTTTGTTTGTAGAAATTATGCTTAAGCTTCTTTAAAGCTTTAATACTTAATTGTAAGGTTTTTCTTAGGCATAAAGAATAAAATTGGGAATCCTTATCTTATTCTGAATCCTATTACTATAGGCAGCTAAGTTAGATGGAAATTAATAGGCAGTCAGACAGGGCGAGGCCCTGGAGGGAATCAGTGCAGATGAGAACATACCAAAACTGTGGCTGGAGGCCCATCTGAAGGAAGCAAAGCCTTGAGATTAAAGTCACAATGGCCCAGTTAGGGGTGGTGGCACATGCCTATAATCCCAGCACTGGGGAGGTTGAAGCAGGAGGATCGCAAGTTCAAAGTTCAAGGCCAGCCTGAACTACATAGAGAGACCCTGTCTAGAAAGAAAGAAGGAAGGAAGGAAGGAAGGAAGGAAGGAAGGAAGGAAGGAAGGAAGGAAAGAAAGAAAGAAAGAAAGAAAGAAAGAAAGAAAGAAAGAAAGAAAGAAAGAAAGAAAGAAAAGAAAAGAAAGTCAGTCAGTCACAATGGCTAGACTCACATAATTCCCTAAGAGATGAATGGAAACTTGATATTATACTGTAATTGGTACCACCCAGCCCATTAGGCCCAGATATGCATCAGATGCCCAAAGTGGCTGACCAGAACACTACCTGCACCCATCCCTTCCCCAAAAAGTTTCTGTTTTACAAGTCATAGATAAGCCAAGGTTAATGATGTCAGCCACACACATGCCCCTCTGCCTTACTGGATCAGTATTAGCTAAGAGGCTTTACTTGTAATCTTATCAGTTGATTGTAGTTTGACCCATGTTTTTACCCATCTTATGATTTTGTACACACCTTGTGATTTTGCTCTATAAAACATTCCTAGAGAAATGACCTCTTGCCAACTCTCCTTCAGGACCCGTCTTATCTCTCAGAAGCTGTCTTTCTCAATAAATCTTTCCTACTCTTAACCTCCACTGTTTCTTGGAATTCATTCTTTAATTTCAAGTGACATGAACTTGGCATATCTGACATCTAGCAGGTTAGGAGATGTATTTCTCTTATATCACTACCTTTAACTAGTCTTAAAATAGGGTAATACTTTTCATTTTTTTGCTGGTAAGTCTTTTTTTTTTTTTTTCTTTTTTTTGTGGTACAGGGGATTGAAACCCAGGGCCTTTGCACTGAGCTACATCCATACTATAACCTCAGTCCTCTTGCATATTTTTGAGTACAGGGTCTAAATTGCTAAGCCTCCTAGGCTGGGCCTGAAATTGCAATCCTCCTGGTTCAGCCTCCCAAAGTACTCCTTCAAAAAAAATCTTACATAGAATCCTAATATATTAAGTAAGTTCAAATGAAATTGCTCTAACTAAAACTATAATAACAGACTCTGGCCCTCAAAGTCCAAATCATCCTAATTCTTGTGAAGGAACCCTAAGATTCAATGTACCATCATTTGAAAAACACAGGTCTAATATAAAGTAGATGTTCCAATATCATATAGTATACATGTGTTTAAAAAAAATGTGGTTGATTTGTTTTTGTAGAATTTGCTAATGAAAGTATTTTTAAAATTATGTTAGTAGCCAAAATATTTCATTTTGCTCATTTTAGTGAATATTATTGTATTCCTCAGCTTTCCATTGCTGGAACAAAAATACCTGACATTGCAGCTTAAAGGAGAGAGGTATATTTTGGGTAACAGTATCTAAGGTTTGAGTTCATGGTGACCTGTCTCCAAGGCAGAAACATGGCACAGCAGAGAGAAGCTGCTCAAATTCACAGCATCAGGTGCTCAGAGAGCAGGCAAAGAGCCTGAGAGGAAGGGGCTAGAGACCCCCAAGGTTACACCCTTCATGGCCCAACCTGGCACATCCAGAAATTGTTTTACTCATCTTCTAAGCATCTCAATCAAGCCAATCAAGCTGACAATCAAGCTGAAGCACCACAAGTATTTTACTTCATATCTCTCTAAGACAGAAAAGCAAATTATACTGGTTACTGTCCTAACTAGCAGGGAACATTCATTCCAAGCAATATTAGTCCTTTGTAGCCCTGAGACTCTTCCTTTTAAACAAGTAACTTTCCATCTTTGCATTCTAGAATTTCCCATTACCTATACCTTAGTCCAAGGAGTACTGTGTTAAGAAAGATTAAGAGCTTAACATGAAACAATGTCAAGACTACACACATGTACTAATAAACTAAAATAATAAAAAAAGACTAGTGGATGTGAAACTAAAAAGGAGATGTGCTTGCCATTCTATGGTCTGTGGTAGTTTTCAAAAATCTTTTGATCATGGCTCACTGTAAGAATTATATTTTAAACCATTACCAGAAACCGAAACAAAACACTTCTTATATTTATCTAAACTAGTTTCTATTTTATTTTACACTAATTCATTTAAGGTTACTACTTAAATATTTTCACAACTCATTGATCTTGATCTGCAATTTGAAAACTACTAGCTTGATCAGAATTGACCAACTTTTTCTGGAAAAGTCTAAACAATAAATATTTGAGATTTTGTAAGTCCCATATAGTCTCTGCTGTAACCACTCAACTCCACTACAGCAAAATAAAAGCAGCCATAGGAAATAATACATAAACACATGAAAGTGATATGTTCCAATAAAACTTTACTTACAAAAGCAGGTGAAAATTGCATTTTGCTTGTCATCATAGTTTGATAATTTCTGACCTACAGCACAGTAGAGGTACTTCATAATGAGCAATTAAGATACTAATATAGTATTTCCACATTACTGACAAATACCTAGAATACTCAAAAGATTTAAAGAACATCCCCATTACTGAGCTGAAGATGGTATACTACATCACAGAATATTTTTCCCTCTCTACTCCAGACATAAGAGATGCATGGGTTTTTTACTTTGTTATTGTGTTTTCTAATACTCAACACAACATATGACAATAATCTATATTGCACTTAATTTCATTCATTCATTTTTTCAATTAGTAGTTTACTTACTTTTGTAAACCACAAACACACAGTTAATCCTTTCTTATATCAGAAGAAACAGATAATTTTTAAAAAGATAATGACTGTGAAGAAAATTATTAAAAATCTGAAAACATTTACATTTTAAAGAACAATAATTTCTGAACTGCACAGTAAATAATGGCACATCATCATCTCTATTACAAAAAAAGAAAATAAACTCTCAAACTCAGTATCAAGTTTAATGATCCTAACTACTGTTTTTATGTTCAAGCTACTATTGGATAATAACTCAGAACCCTATGTCTTATATTGATTTTGAATCATGTTTTGATTATTTTAATCCTGATTTGGAGTTACAGACAATTTTCTTTCCACTTAAGTGCCAATTAATGAAGAGGTGACAATATAAAGAAAAACTTACCTTTCCGTTTGAAGTTTAGTGGTTTTTACTATCAAATCTTGAGTCTGTTCCTTTGCTGCCTAAAATTACAAACAATCCAACATCAGCACATTCCAATTTCACTGTATTTCAGAACATTAACACCATTATTTACTGCAGTTCAGGCTGATAGCAATGAGATCACACCCCAAAATTCAAAAATTTTAAAAAGGCCCAAGAAACTGAAACAGATGTTTCATGGCTCATACACCATCTCTAATAAGAGGAATTCCCTCAGAGTACTCAATACACCCAATTCTAAGGCTTATGAGAAAGAAGAAAGTATCTGGATATTGACTAAGAAACTTCATAGTTCAATAGGCTTTTTTTTGTTACACAAAAGAGCCAAAAGAGCAAGTTAAAGACAAGATCATGACTTCAGCTATAATGTGCTTGGTTGAGAAACTAAGACCTCTAAATGGGGTTGTAAATTAAGTCACTGAAATGCTGGTATAGAGCTCAACAGAATTTCATGAGGTAGAGATAAAAATATGAGCTGGAATATATAAACAACCTGCCAATTACAGTATTCATGAGAATTAGAGACAGCCCTGCCTAAAAGACTATTCTTGATCAATTTTCATACCAATCAATGCTCCCTCCCCCAAGTCAAAGGTGAAAAGACCAGGAGTGAAAACCTAATGAAAGAGAATTCAGTCCAAAGATTAGGCAAATATTCATGAAAAAAACAAACAACAACAACAAACCCAAGTGCAGCCAATGGGATTGTTTCCCAAAGATCTAAACTAAACAAAATGGCAAACATAAGGCAATAATCAATGAGAGGAGAAGCATGTGGACATGAGAGAGGTAGAAACATAAGGTCCTTGCCTTGAAGGGGCACTGAGCCAGAATTATACATATATTAAGACACTTGTGAATGGAAAGTATAAACAAAGGAACATAAAGCAGAGGGTGAGTCAGTCTATTAAAAGGAGGATACAAGAACAAACACCTGAAGATACTGGGTCATTTTCACACCCAAACACTATCATAAAGAGCCAGGCTTCTTCTAAGGTTCCTAGAGCTACCTCAAATCTATAATCTGGGCCGTGGGTTCTTACGACTTCATCCTCCAGCTCTAGATACCTAATATCTCAGCCTCCTTTCTGCAAACTGTTCTCAAGCTGTCAGTAAAAATTTGGTCTTATCGCTTCCCAGGGGTCCTGTCAATAACACTGTCTGTGTTCCCTGAAACCAAATTATATTCCCAGAAAACAGTGGATATTTTTAATAAATAGATTTGAACATACATAGGTCAGCCCAGAATTGGAGGTACTGTACTTTTGTAGAAGTAGGAGTCTTCAAACCCAATAATTTCTTCAAATGCTTACATTTTTTTAATGTCATTTTGCTTTAAAGTTAATTTTCACCCTTGTACATTTTTGCTTTGTATAATTTTCTAAAATATAGAATTCCCTCAATTCTAACAAATATTTACATATTTCTGAAAAAATACATTTAATAAGTCAATGAAATAGGATAATTTTAGTACAGTGAAGCATAATAAGAATTTTCAAATATTTTTGTATACTTCTGATTCTTTATTTATAAATTGTGGTAATGACTCCAAAATAATGTTTAACAATACTTGCAAATATTATTATCCTAAAATAATCTCTAGCCAATTTATCAGCAATGTTAAGGATGATTACTGTTCATTTTAATAATAAACATGATGCTAAATATAATTTATATAAACAAAACCGCAGCCAAAGAAATAAACTATACCATACATAAAATTACTAAATTTTTAAACGTTATCTCATAATAATAATTTTCAATGCCTATGTTTAAAATATCTTACAAAAAATAAGTAAATTAATCTTTATAATATCCTAAAATGAGGAGGGAAAATACTTTAAGAAATACTTTCTCTTATGGATGAATAAGTTGAAACATTAATCTAGAGTTTGATCCATGAATGGCTACTGTTACCAACGCTAAATTGCTCCGGCTGGACTCGAACTTGTGATCCACTTGCCTTGGCCACGTAGGGTACTGGGACTATAGGTATGTGACACCACACCTGACTTAAGAGTATAATTTTAGAAGGCATATTAACTTACAGAAACTGGACGATGAGAAAAAGAAATAAAAGATAAAGAAAAGAATGGTTAAAAAACAATCACTAAGCAACAAAATACCTACAAAAAATGTGAAATGGTGATAATAATTAGTAAAGATTATATGATTATTTTAAAATCAAAGATTTAAGGGGCCGGGGATTTAGCTCAGTGGTTCTGTCGCTTGCCTTGCAAGCGCAAGGACCCAAGTTCGATCCCTGGTACAAAAAAAAAAAAAAAAAAAAGATTTAAAAACTGGACTAAGAGACCATGCATATGCCAAAAATATATATTAATAACTATCAAAATGTAGACAAAACCAGGAAAAATAAAAGTTTAGAGAGACAGGAAATTGACTCATCCTACAGACAGATTACACAAATAGCCTATGATTAATTTATAGGCTACATAGATCTTCCTACTATCACTTGTCATTGGTGAGTCCAGGAGAATCTCAGAGATAGAAGCTGTGAATTAAAATGTGAAGGTAGCAGACATAATCGTAACTGACTCTTAGAAGGAACCTGTTTTATTCCTGTTGCAAAATTACTGAATTAGCTCAAATGCAGATTCTGCAGTCATACTAAAGGTTTAGGACTGCTTAAATAAACAAGACACAGTATTATGCATAGTTTAGGCTAATCATGAAACAAAATTAAGTTGGTCTTTATAAATACCGTTTTAGTTTGAACTTGCTCCCAGGATATCCTACTATGGAATTCATTGCTGCTGAACTTCTGGGATGGTACAGAATTGAAAGGTTTGTGCAAATTCTACAGTTAGCTCAGTACTAGCTAAACCAAAATACAAAGGCTTCTAGAGTTAATTGAACCATTATCCAAAGATACATAAACATTTACAGTTTTTTAAAAAATAGCACAATATTTATATTCAAACTTCCTACAGGGTATGATGTGTCAAACATCTATACACTTTACAGACCTTCCTAACAACTTTTTGAAAGTTTACTTTGTACAAGGAGCTATACTGAATTATACAGTACCTTTAGGCGGCTTGTCATATCTTGACAACAACTGCTCATTGCTTGAACATCTTCATTTATGCTTTCAAGCTCCTGAAAAGGAGAAAAATAATCAAACATTATATACACTGCTAAATTTCTTTTCTCCTTGCCAAAGCCTTATCTTAGTCCCATAAATTTTTTGATCAAGACATGTCAAGAGAGCCCATATTTAATACTGGAGGTGACTAAAAAGAATAATATCTCATGTTAAAAAGTGTAAACTAACCTTTTTAACATTTTTCCAGAGGTATAAGAGCAAATGCTTTAAAAATATGTATATTTCTTTACACAGAAATTTTAATGCTGAGAAGTTATACTATGACCACAAAAGTGGTATCTATATAAGGCAATAAATAAGTTAATTAGTAGGTTTAACCATTCCACAATTTATATATACCTTAAAACATTATGTTGTACATGATAAATAGGTACAAACTTACCTGCCTGTCAATTTTTTAAAAATTAAAAATAACTTATATTACCCAGATTAAGTATGCAACAGTATACAACAATATACATGAGGATGACCAATGTAGAATTGCCTAAAACAAATAGAAAATGTGAAACATTTCCAACTATATTAACAATAATGATGTACATAGATGTTTATGAAAATATTTCTATACAAGGTAAATTTTAAAAATCACACAATTATACATACGGTGTTTTCTTACTTTTTAAAAAAGATACATATTTATGTACAGAAGAACACAGAAAAGGCCACATAATACAATATAGACAATATTTTTAAATCTGGGTGGTTAGATCATAAGTAATTATTCTATTTCTGACTAGCTTTTTTTTACAATGAATTCATTAGAAATTTCAATAATAAAAACAAGCAAATTTGAAAACCAAATAAATTAACAATAATTCCTCCTAACTTGTTGAAAATCATCAAATACTGTTGGCAGATTACACCAAAAATCTGGTAGTTCTTCTGATAACATTCTCTATGTACTCTCACCTCCAGTTCTCTCCACAGCAGCACATATTTAGCCTCTAAATTCTAATACTTACATTCCCTTAATGGATACATCTTATTTACTTCCTTTTTACTACTCAAATGACCACTGCATACTTTAGCTCAGGTCAATTATCTTTTGTGCGGACTGATTAAAAAAAATTCTTTTTAACAGGCTGTACATTCAGCCCCTTTAAAACCAATCCTCTACTCTTTACCAATACCTTAATAGGAAAATGTGATCACATCACTGCATTACATTTAGCCTGACACTGCATTATCTTCTTTTGCTTAATTCAGTTCAGTGTCACACACCATAAAAATATACAAGAAAGTAGATAGGGTTCTACTGCAGTTCCTGTCAACATACAACCCAGAGGTTCAAACAGAAACACAACAGTTTTATGAAAGAACAGGGCAATCAGAGCAAGATATATTAAAGCAGTCAAGCAGGGCCAAAACAAACCAGGAGGACAAACTGTGGTTAGGAAATCATGTATGAAAATAAATGCATATAGTAAATGTTTTCTATTTGAACATAGTAAATTAACAGCAAACCTACCAACCTAATTCAATAAAATAGCACAGAGCCAAACACACAATAAGCTCTCAATAAATGCTAAATGTAATGAATACACATACCTCCTTCACTTTCTTGAAAATATTTACAAATTCTTCATTGATGGCTAAACTTCTGCGTTCAATATCTCCCCGTAAATTTCTTCGAGTTCGCAAACTATTTTCAACAAAAAAGGTTGAAAGTGCCTTGAGAGCTTCCAACATCTCCTATACACAATGGGCAACAGGAGAAAATTATTGGTACTGATTTGTTAACAGTTTCCTAATTAATCTCAAACCAAGTATAATGAAGTCATTCTCAAATAATTGGTCTCCAGTAAATAATCCAAAATGACCCTTCAAATTACTGAACAACAAATTTATTCTTGGAAGATAATAAGGGTATACTTAGTTATACAATGGCACATACACAAGGTTTTATATATCTATAACAGTGAGACTGGAACCGGATTGAGGAAAATTCAAGGGTTCTGCCAATCAGGTATTCAATTGGAGATATAATATTGACAATTAATTCTACAAATTTGAACCTGGGTAGAGTCAAGAATGGGGTTAGAAATCTAAGTCATCATTCTTTTTGCTATTCACAACTATGAAAGTAAGAGACCTCCTCCAGAGAGAACACGGGTAGAGCACAGGGCGGAATCAAGGCTGGGATATCCTAAAAGTGCCTGAAATTCTTCGGATATAAATTCCTACACCAAAAATAATGTATATTCTAACAGGCTTACCTTTCCATCTTTCTGTTGTAATGTTAAATTAAAATATTGGCTGGATGGACAAAAAGAGTATGCTTTTTAAATAAATTCAATTTAACATTTGAGATTAAAAGTATGTTTACAATTACAAATATTTATTGTGGACACACACACACACACACACACGCGTGCACACACACAAATGAAGCAGTTTCTTTTGATTAATCTTGAAATGCCCTAGTCCTGGATGACTGAACAAAAGCAGTTAGTTACGAGTTATACGACTTTACTGAGCTGTACTTTCTCCATGTCTTACTTTTCTGGTAGGTAAAAAGGAGCTAATATTATCTACATCAGAGTAGTCATATTAAATGAAATAATAAATATCAACATTAGACATAAATTTTATAATAAAATCTACATTTGTTAAGAAACAGCAAGTGCTGGGCAAGTGTTAAGAACACTTGAATTCTGAGTCCTTACAACCTAAAGTTACCAGCAGGATTCTCAATGCCTAAACGGAAGCCAGGAGAAGGGATTTCCTCAAATCCTAATGTGCAACTTTGGTGGTTATAGCTAACAATAACTAGTGGCCACAGAACCTTCTTTCTTCCTGGAGATACTGTAAATAATTTTTTGTTTGGTTTTTTGTTTGGTTGGTTGGTTTTGGGGGGGTTTTTTGTTTCGTTTTTTAAAACATACACGAGTCGAATTCTTACTGACACCTTTTCTGTTACCTACATATTTACCTGTAAAGTTCTGGCTTTTATGTATTTTTCTTTATGCCACGTTGGCATGACTAGTTTATCTGGCGACTCGGTGGTACAGAGGACACAGCTAGCCATGACAGGAGGTGGAAAGTGCAGCTTAAATTCAGTAGGAACTTGGGAGCACACGAGGATACTTTACCGTGTGAAGAAATATAGGATGCGCCCACAAATCAGACAGTGCTCAGCTAACAACAATAACAACTAGCAGATGTGAGTTACTTCGTGCCATGGGCTTTCATCTGGAAATGGAGACGTTCTGTCCGCTGTCCCCGTCCCCTGTCCCCGGTCTTCGCTGTCCGCTCTCGCGCCTCAGCTCCTCTCCGGCGCGGGGCTCTCTCCTCCCGCCCTAGACCCTCTCGGAGGGCAGGCGCTTTCCCACAGGCTGCCGCCCACCTGACGCTCCAGTCTTCAATGGGGACAGCGCCTAGAGGGCCCCTTCGAGTCTCGGGGCTCCTGCGTCTCCCCTCAGCTGCCCGCGGGTCCCTTCGCGGTGTGGGGCAGGGAGAGGCAGTGGTGTGCGGGACACAACCCCTGGCCCTCCCCGGCCCGGTTACCTTGTCATTGTCCAGACGCGTCTCCAAGATCTTATGCAGCTTGCGCGACAGCGGGTTGTTGGGCTGCGCCGAGGTCCCGCCTGCCCCATTGCTGAGGCCATTGGCGGCCCCAGAGGCCGGTACGGCGACCACTTCCCCGCAGCCCTCGGCCATTGCGCCGCCGGTCCCGCCCCCGATGGAGGGGCTTACGACTCAGCTCTGCAAAGACCTCACCCGCAGCGCGACAACTGCGCATGTGCACGTGAGGACGCGCAAGCGCGCCGAAGCCGGAAGAGTGTGTCCAGCCGCTGCCAGCTTTCTGCAACAACCCAGAGCGGAAAAAGAGCGGAAAGGTCGGGGAGCGGAGCAACCTAATTGGACTATGAAGTAAATGTACGGCACTAAAAAAGGACATAGGAAGAAGCCTGAACTAATTAGATATGTAAAATACACTGAAACCTATGTCTGCCATACGTCTATAAGAGTTGATTCTAATTAAATTCACGTTACCTATCTTTCTGAAAAGTATTTATTGTAGGCATAGTAAGTGGAAAGTACTGTGGAAGGTACTGGAAAATCTACATTCTGTGTCCTAGACAGAGGCTCTAATAAATGTTAGACTGCGGTGCATAAGGAAATGGAAGTACAGTGGAAGAGAACGAAAGGAGAGGACCACTTCACTCTACAGAGTTGGAAAGGAGCTGGCCCCTAAACTTATTTAAGGAGCATCAGAAACACGAGAAGTCACCTCTGCATTGGAGAAAGGCCCAACTGTGAATGATCAAACACAAAGAACTTGGCTCTTTTACAAATGGACCAAAGCCCTTGTAGCTGCAAAATACTGGACAAGAAAATGAGTAATAAAAGATGAGAATAAATTCCCAGGAAACTCATGAAGACAAATATCATTATTTCTTTCTGTTCTCACTTTTTAAAAATAATTTTTTAATCAAGCTAAAAAGAATCTGAACCTTCTGTAAGATATTTGAAACACTAATGATTTCACTCTTGTCCTTAATTTTCCTTGTTTTCATAAATATCAGACTTAAAAGGAAATTGTTGATTATACAGGTCACATAAAGTACCGACAGAATCACTCACTAATCTAAGAGAAGGAGCAACTAACAAAAAGGAAAGAAGTCACATTAGCCAAGTAGGAATTCAATAGGAAATATAAGAGACCTAGTTGGAGAAAATTTTACAAGTGCTATTGAAGGAATATAAAATTTAAGTAAATAATTCGTTGTCTTCAACAAGAAGACTCAATATAGTAAAATACCATTTTTTTCATATATAAATTTAGTTTCAGTGTGACAAAAAATTGATATATCAAAGGTGTACATAAATTCACACACTAAAATGAATCTTGACTATATAAAACAACATCTTATAAAGCTTGCAAATATGTACAAGTAAAAGAAATAACAATAACACACAAAATAAGGATAGATCACCAAAAATCACATTGTATGAGTTCTTTATTCAAAATCTACCAAATAGGTAAATCTATAGAGACAGAAAATAGATTTGTGGTTCCAGGAGGAGTAGGGTTGAGAAGAGAGAATGTCAAGTCCATTGCTGTAAAAGAAATCGTCGGAAAACTAGAGAGGACAAAGAAAAACTTACATTGCTTGTAAGTGACACAACTATGTCCCTAGAAAATCCAAAAGGACCTACAGAAAAAAATTAAATTTAATAATTAATGACTTTTTCGCAAAATTTTATCAAAACCCCTAAAGAATCAGGCATTTACTATCTTGTGAAAGACATGGTATAACTCTTTGATGCCTGGTTGCAAATATGTGTTTTATGTTGGTCAAGTCTTGCTTTATCAGTTACCTTTGGAGAGCTTATAAAGGTGATCAGAAATCCAACCTTGGAAAAAGATATAGGAAAGAATGACTTTGCAGCTGAAATTTATTTCACCTTTCAAAAGGTATTTAATTCCAATATTATTTAAGTAATTTTGCAATTTGAGATTTCTAATTGAAACTTTTCAATTTTCTAATTGAGATTTCAATTTTTGAGTTGGACCCATCAGAAACTACTATATTTCTAAAATCTGCTAAATGTCCCTGAGGAATAAAATTATCCTTGGTTGAAAACCACTATTCTAAGACTTAAGTGTATTAGTTCTTGAACGCTGCTTAAAATTTTACCCCCAAACTTGGGTTTTAAAAGAAAAAGTCATCATAGTTTCTGTGGGCCAGGGATGTGAGGATGGATTGACTAGGCTGTTTAGGCTCAAGGTATTATGAAGTTGCAGTCATCTGTCAGCTAGGACTGCAATCATCTGAAAGCTTCACTGCATAGTGCTGGAGGATGTGCTTACAAGTGACTCACTGTCATGGCTGGCAGGCTGGTTCTACATGTTTGCAGAAGGCTCGGTTCCTCCCCAAATGGGTCTCTCCACAGAGCTGTTTGAGGGCTCTCATAACATGGCCCTCTTAGTGTTAAGTACGTACTATGTACATAATGCAAAAATGTGCCAAAATATATGGGCAAAGATATTCCTCATATGTTTTGTAATAGAAAAAAAGAAAGGGAAAGAAAGGGAGAAGGGAGAGAGGAAAGCAGGGAGTGAGAGAGGGAGGTAGGCAGAGACTGAGAGGAAAGACTGGGAGAGAGAAATGGTGGAGGGAGACAAAGTGTTTGTCAATAGAAGACTGAAATTATGATGTATTCATTCATTTAGTAGAATACTATGTGACTGCTATCTGCTGTGAAGGAGATTTAAATGTGAAAAGAATTCCAAAATGAGTAGCATGTAAAAAAAAAAAAAAGATGCATTACAGTGTGTAGTGAAATTATGTAGGCTTTTCTTTAAAAATGACATTCCAGTGGGTGGGAGTTTTCTATTTTTCATTTTATACCTTTCTAACCTGAAATTTTCTAATATTACCCATGTACTGTAAGGCAGGGTAATTATGATCCATTTTTCTTTGGCTATATGTATTTCTCTGAGTGTGTGATATAGGAAGCATAATGACAAGGAAATTACATATTCAAGTCATTTGCACATTTTAATGTTTACTTAAATATATTTTATGAGGCTAAATATAAATTGTTTAAAAATCAATATTTGTGAACAGTTAAATTAAATATTCAAGTGTGTCACCAGTGACTTAATTTTTTAAATAAATTTTTTCTTTTACTGAAAATATTTAAAATAATTTTATATTTTGAGCTAATGTACTAGAACACTAAAAAAAATTGAAAGAAAGGCTCATACCTAAATATTTTAATTTAATTGGAGAACAAATACATGCATGTAAAAGGGCACAGGATTTTTACCTAATTACAGAAGAATAACATTATTCCACTCACACCAGTGATTTCATACACAAGAGGCCTACAAGGCACAGCTTCCAATGCTATCCCTGGAAACTCTAGGTTGCTTAAAACTTTACCACCTCCTGAAGAATTCTCTGGTGTCTACACTATTTGTGTTAATTTCTTGATTCAAGTTCTAGGACAGATGCTTTTCTTCTTCTTTTTTTTTTTTTTTTGGTACTGGGGATCGAACTTGGGTCCTTGCGCTTGCGCAGCAGGCGGCGAAACCACTGAGCTAAATCCCCAGCCTGGACAGATGCTTTTCAATGACAGAATTTAAGTAATAGGTTTCTGCCGGCTGTCAGGATCAAATGTGTTTGTCTGAGAAATTGAGAAAGTAGAAAAGTGCCAGTACTGAAAGAGAATTCATATACTGTCCAAGATCCATTCTCACTAAAAAAAAAAAGAAAAAGAAAAATGAGTGAATGATTAGATAAATAGACAGACTAGACAGACAGACAGGTAGGCAGATAGATGTCTAATGTCCACCACATCTTATTCACTAGCTAGGCAATATCAACACATCCTTTCCCCATGCTGAAAGAATATTTTTACTTAAAATAATGCAATTTATTCACAACATAGCCAAACCCTTAGTCATCATATCCCCCAGATAATAAGCCAAAGTCTAATCTGTTTTTCTATTCAGTTCAAAGTCAGATTTGTATTCGGTTAGTTTATACCCTTTCCTCAATATCATTTAACTAAACATTAAAGTGACAACCAACCATCAAGCCTATAGAAGTTATATGTCAAATTATGGTAGTATATAAGGTATTTAATAAGAGAACAGTGGCAGAAAATCAAACAAATTCAAGTATGACTGTAGTTCAAAAGAAAAAAAAATATTTCTTCCTCTACGAGGGAAAGATTCTAATTATCCCAAGGCTGGTAGTCCTCTTAAGGTATACCAGAGGCTCAGGTTTGGCTGCACCTGGAAAGTTGGGCACTCAGCAGAAGTGGTAGCCAAGTGAAAGGAAAGGTGTATTGTTGATTCAATGTCCTTGCCGCTATTTTACTTTGTTCATAGATCCACCAGAGCAAAGTTGAGGGTGGGTAGAAAGAAGGATGACTGACATCCATAGAGTTGGCCACTTTGTTTATCTGGTTATTAAGAGCATTGCCTGTGGTTCTTTGGTATACATGCATTCTTGTGACTCAAAAACAACAATACCCTGGACCCCAAGTGATACAGTCACAGTATTTCTTCTCCAAGCCTTCTTGCCACTAGTCCTCCAACTTTGTTCCAAGTAGGTCCTTGACCATCAGCTGGTCCATTACCACTGCTGTAGGTTTTTAGCTCAGTACTTGACTCCCAGGCAAATTGGGCAGTAAAATGCACCATATGAAGATTTCCCTTCCCACTGTCCTTCAGAGAGTCACACATAAATCAGGCCAACATCTATAGCAGATCATTTTCATCTGTTACCAGAATTTCAAACAGTTGTAAACTAGCTTCAAATATTCTCTTCTCTATGTAATTAACCATAGAGAACTTCCTGTGAGGCCAGTATGTGGTTTGAGGTAGGGATGATAGTAGAGTCAAAAAGGACCTTGGTGGACTGTCCATTTATTTTGATTCTGTGTACTTCTGGATACTTATCATATTTATATTATAGCATCGGCCATGCTACCCACTAGGGTAATCAAATGCACCTTGCCTCTAGCATTTAAGTAGAAGGTAAGCCACTTACCTTCCACTCACCATGATTTTACCATCTTGTTTGAAACTAAGGAGACTATTTCAACTATAGTATATCCCATCAGTATTCACAACCTAAATAAAGGTACCACTACCATGCTTTTCAAGGTTGCTCCTCATACCAATGTAAGTTTTGAGTCCTTGGAGAAGAAAATGTCTGGAACCTCCTCCAGAAGAAAACATTAGGGAGGTGTTAAGAGCGGAAGGAAAAAGTAACAATACTTTAAAGTCTCTATTTCAGTTAGGCTTTTAAATCTTTCCTATACATTAAACCAAGGATTTTCTAGCATCTCAACTTCACTTACCATAAGCCACAGTGGAGTCTATGCTTAAATCAATAAACAGAACAATCAGAAACTCTTTCAGCTATCTGAACCAGAATATTGATTATAGAAATAAGAATTTCTAATGAGTGTAGCCGCATCAATACACTCAGTCCAAACTAAAATTATGTGCATCCTTAAAGTGAATTTCATACAGGCAACCCGTTGTTATTGCTGGTATTAAGTAGCAAAGGCTAAAATGTGCTGAAATACGACTCTACTATATGATTGAAGACCATGGGGAGTGAGCCAGGGCATGAAGAGTTGTAGCTTCTCTTTAAGAGATAGTCCCTCAAAAGAGGTCATTCCAGTGTCATCAGGTACCTGCAACAGATACAGGAGAATGTGCTTACCTTGGCTGACAAAGTAGGTTCAGTGGGAGATGGAACATTTAAGTATCTGAGTCTTCTAAATCCAATCACATACCTACATTTCAGTTCTGGGGTCCAACACTTTTCCAATCAGTCCTAACTCACATAAACCAATTGGTGAGGCTATAATTGATTTATACTGGGAAAACCACATGAGAAATTTTGTGGGATTAAATTAATTAAGAATAATTAATCTTATTTCATGTGTTTATTTATTTATTTATTTATGGCTTTCTCTGTCTTATAGCTGTAAGACAGAGATTCTTTTGTTGTACTCTATAGATACATAGTCACTGAGTTTAAATTTGTACCTTCAGACAAAGTTTTATGAGATTGTACCTGTCATTCTCAGTACCTTTTAGTATTGTAAGACATGGTGACCTACTTGACAATGTCTGAATTTTTATGTTGTCCATTCAGCAGTAGCTATGTGGTTCTCTTAAAGCCTTGCCATTAATAACTCTGTTATTCTACAGTAACTACAAGTAGTGAGAGTTATCACATGAGATAGGCTGTTCAATTTCCACCCCATTATACTTGCTGATTTTGACTGTCTTTAGCAACAGTCTGGCCAGATAAAAAATATTGTATATCCCTGAGGATTAGTTGCTAATGGAAAAATCAAAAGCTCTGTAAAAACTGGAGAAATAAACTTAGAAAACTGGAAAAGTAAAGGGAAATTGCCAGAAGTACAGCTCAAAATGATTCCCTAGAACTGGTGTGTTAGGCCATCATTGGCCTCAAAACTGAACCTTGGATTCTTCAACTGATTCTGTACATTTTGCCTACCATTAACCACCCAGTACTGCTGCCTCTAGAGAGTAATGTGATACAGACATCACTTCTAGGAAGAATTCTGCACAATGCTAGCTCCTCTGTGTCCCTGGACTGTGTGTCTGTATTTATCTGTCTGGTTAGTTGAAACTAAAGCAAGTTTTCTAGTTTTCAGAAAAGCTGAAAAATGGAGGATGAACTTTTATCTTTTATTTTTTAGATAAATTCTTGTAATTTTTTATGCCTGACCACATGTCCTGTCTTTGAACTGCTATTAGGTTTTTAGCTCAGTGCTTGACTCTCAGGCAAATCGAGCAGTAAAATGCACTTCATGAAGATTTTCCTTCACACTGTCTTTCAGAGATGCACATAAATCAAGCCAACGTCTACAGCAGATCATTTTCAACTGTTACCAGAGTTTTAAGCACTTGTAAACTACCTTCAAATATCCTCTTTTCTATGTAATTAACCACAGAGAACTTCCTGTGAGGTATATTTTTCTCAAAAAGAATGAATTTATCTTTACTTATGATTCCCTTATTCTTTTCTTTGTACCTCCTATTATTTGTTTTCACTGCTTAGTCCTCAATTTTTAGGCATTAAAGCTTCTCAAATAGAAATATGTCCTGATTCTTTTCTTCTCATTGATAGCTCATTGTTTGAAAGCTGCTTCAAGTTTCTCATTTCCTTTTTTCATTAAACATTTTCTGCAGTTGTTTTAATCCTTTTATTTATCCTTGAAATTATCTGAGTTTAGGTTTAATGATGGAAACATTAGCAGTCATGGATATAATGATTTAAAATTTTTTAGCAATAGGCCGGGCATTTAGCTTGGTGGTTCCGCTGCCTGCCTGGTAAGCACAAGGATCCAAGTTTGATACCAGTACCAAAAAAAAAAAATTTAGCAGTAGATTCCTTTCTTCAAATGAAATCCGAATAAGGATAACCGAGGCTGATCTGACAAGCGAGGGTACAGTCTCAGCCCTTTCTCCACTAACTACACCCCTCTTATAATCTATGTATCCCTGCTTGGCTGCTTATATCAGTTAGGGCCCTGGGATTGCAAAGCAACAGAGAGAGTCATTTATTGGAAGGGTATGAAAGTAGCCAAAGAACTGAAGGGAAGGCTAAAAGCAGCTGGAAATCAACTAGCAACGTGAGGACTCAGTAGTGGGAACCATTTGACAGTTTTTAGGGCACTATTGTTAGCTATTTTTTCTGCTTTTGCTCAACATTCTAAGTCATGAAGCAAGTCTCCTTTTTACACATGCCCATCCATTGGTCCAGACACACCATGATTTATGATCTCAACTCAAGAGAATATAACATTGGAGAGGTAATTCTAGTCAACATAATAACTATAAATTGATAGTCTGCGAGACAGATAAGGAAACAATCTGTACAAGAAAGATGGAAAACTCAAGTAGTAAAGAGATTAGTCACAGCCCCAGCCTAGGGGAGTGGAAGGAATACTGTACAAACTGAAATTAATTTCAGCAGAGAGCAGAGACTGACTGCGATTGGATGGAGTGGGGGATGGGAGGTAGGTTAGGAATTAGATGTCATCTATCCAATGAAGGAATTATAATAATAGTTGAGTCAGAGTGGTAGTAAAAATAAAATGGCTAAGAATTACCTAGGAAGAAAAGATAAGGACTGTACAATTTCTCCTCCTATATGAACAGGCTCAGTACACTAACACACAAATCAGATCAAATTATTTCTAGAAATGGCCACTAGATTCTAAGTCCCTACCCAGGATCTCTAGCCACGCCTTGAAATTTTTTGAGTGGAAATGATGAATGTCTTAGCATCTTCAGCATGGTATAAAAATAAGCATAGAAAAAAATGATGAATTTGAATCCTTGGGATCTACATCTTTGTATCAAATTGAGAACACAAAATGCACATTGAAATGGCTTCACTGCGCATTGAAAATAAATAAAAAAGAAAATGTGCAATTTGAGCAATGTATAATCATCTGAATAATGTGTATTACTTTCTTTTAAAATTTGATATTTTAACTCATGATTTCATTTTGAAAAGATTTTTATTGCGATTTTAATTTTAGAAGATACAGTAGTTTTCGACAAGTTTTTTTTTCTGTCATACTGGGAGCCAAACCCAGGGCCTTGAGTATGCTAGGCAAGTTCTTTGGAGCTGAGCTACGTCCTGAGACTGTGACAAGTCTTAACAGTACAACAGTCCCCCCTTATCTTCAGGAGACATGTTCCAAGATCTTAGTGGATGCCTAAAATAGTAGACAGTATCACATCCTTCTTATACTATTTGCCTCTCTACTTACATACCTATGATAAATTTTAACTGATAAGTTTCACACAGAAAGAAATAAATGATAATTACTAATAAAATAAAACAATATTAATATATTATAATAAATCTTAGGAATTATTTATTTCTGGAATTTTTTATTTAATATCTTTGGATTATGTTTGATCACAGGTAACTGAAACTGCAGAAAGGGAAATCAGAGATGAGGGGAGACTACTGTATTTGTAAATTTAATCTGAATCATTAAATCTTTAGTGTTAGGTTATAAGTATCATTTAAGTACTTAAGAGAATTTTTATGTTGAATTTATAATTCTACCTCCTTATCTGTTTGAAATACATTAGAAAACCAGATATATTCAGTATTTACTTGAAGCTGAAATTTTTCAGTTAAATAAACCAATCTCACAAAGACTTGAATATTTAGGAGAACATATAAAGGGTGAATTTAATATAAAATGTGCAAAACAATTTATACACTAAAATTGTATATAAATATTTGGAGAGATCAACTATCCTAAATTTAGAAACTAATTGAGTACAAATTAACATCATCAGATGTGTTAGTGGATTTACTTGATATATAAGTTTTACCTACAGCCTACATTTAAAATTTTAATGTATATATTTTTGTAAAATTTTAATATATTAATAAAAACAAATGTAGATGTTAGGATCTCTTTTTGTAGACAAAAGCTATCTCTTGGCAGATAAAACTTCATATGGATATCAGTGAAAAGCTGATTAATACAGCAGGTATTTGCGATAGTCTCAGAAAGCTAACTAACATGGAAATTAGGAACTAAAGACATAGTCTTTGTGATTGAGATTAGTGCCCTTATAAAACAGGCCACAGAGAATGCGCTAGCCAGTTTCACCATTCAATGGCACAGTGAGAAGGTGCCATCTATGAGGAATTTAACCATACTAGACACTGAATCTGCAGGTCCTTGATCTTGGACTTCCCAGCCCCCAAAACTATGAGAAATGTTTGTTCATTGTTTATGTTACCAATTTTGTGGTATTTTAGTATAACACCACCAACAGAGTAAGAAAGTAGAAGTAGGAATTTGTTGAATCTGTTATAATTAATATGAATAGATTGACTGCATCTATGATCCTAATTTTTTTTTTTTGGTACCGGGAATCAAACTTGGGACCTTGCACTTGCAAGGCAGGCACCGGAACCACTGAGATAAATCCCCAGCCCCATGATCCTAATTTTTAAAATGCCATATTCTAAACCAAAGTGAGAACATAGCATTTCCATTTGTATTATTGTCTTCACCCTTCAATCAGTTTCTCAGAGAAGAAACATTTGCATTTCACTCATCTCATTTCTTCCTTTACTTTCCCTAGTATGATTTAGATTTTAAATGTTCCCACAGTCTCGTGTGTTGAAAGCTTGGTCCCCAACTGGTGATGCTATTCTGAGGTGTTAGGACCATGAGGAGGTGGGGCCTAGTGGAAGGAAATTAAGTCACTGAGGTGTGCCCTTGAGTGCATAGTAGACTCCAGTCTGTCTGTCTGTCTGTCTCTTTCCCTCTCTCTCTCTCATTCTCCTTCTCTATCTCTCTCTTTCTACTTCCTAGGGGACATGAGGTATACAGATTTCTGTTACCATGTGCTCTTCACCATGATGTTGCTGCCTCACCACAGGCTCAAAGCAATGGAGTCAGTCAACTATATGAAACCTCTGACACCGTGAGCCAAAATAAATTTTCCCCCTTTTAATTTGATTTTCTTGTTTTGTTAGTGACAGAAAGCTGAGTAACACACCTAGTAATGAATGATTTATTGAGTCCTTGCAAATCCTACTTCCACAATATCTATGCATCTATCTTCTCCTTCTAATTTCCATTGGTGTCTCCTTTATTTGTGTCTTGATTCATCTCAACAACATATTGGTCACTTCTCTCTTTTCTCCTTTATAGTTCACCTCACACTTTAGTACCACATTTTCTCTAATTGATGTTTTGATATACTTTCTGGATCAAAACCTGCAATAAAACCCCACTCTAAAACATAACACAGTAGTCCCCAAACTCTTAAAACTTATAACCCCTCTCAGGTAAAACATTTGAGAATGCATAATCTATAAACACACATCCATTCTTATAAATATAGGTAACAATAGGATTACAGTAAAATGTGAGATACATTCTAAAATGGACATAAATATTTTAAAGGTTAAGACAAAGTGTTTTGTCTTTGTTTTATCTTCAATGATTTTAATTTTAGTAATGTTTTAAATGATTTTTTAGCTCTTTAAACTTGTGTGACTAATATTGTCACATATGTACATTTACATGTGTGATATAATATCTATTAGGTAAATATATGTGCTTCTTTTGTGTTTACATGTTTTATTTACTCATACTTATCATATACTTATATACTTCATTCTTTTAAAAAATATCTGTTAACACTTTATGATACAGCAACTGAAGTTGCTTTTCTAGATACAAATTCAGTTTATTTCAATACTTAGTTCAAGGGTCAGCATAGCAAAACCAACCAAACAAAAATCTCTCACCATTTCACAAAGCACATATTATTTACAATGTTTATGAGAAGGTTAATCGTAAACAAAATTGGATCTATACCCCTATTAATATCACTTTTTAGAATAATATTTCTCAGGAGATCTCATCAATTAGCTTCATTTTTGCCTTGCAATAAGTATTTCTATAGAAGACCTTGTACTTGGTATACAAGGAATACAGCTCTATCATTTTTTATTTATTGAGTGTTATTTTCAACCTGTGGTTGTCTGAGAAAATTTTAAAGCTATTTGTCATTTTGTGAAGATGAGTGTACAGTTGACCTTTGAATAATGCAGGGATTAATGGGTGCTGGCCATTACACAGAAATCCAAGAATAACTTTTGATTTCCCAAAAACTTTACCAGTAGCCTGTTATTCACTGGCAGACTTACTGATAACATAAATAATCAACTAAAACATATTTTCTATGTTAATATGTATTATATGCAGTGCTATATGCAGTGAAAAATATACAAGAATTTCAGGACATCCCTTTTTTTGCCATATGTAATGTACTGGAGAGACCAACTGCTCACACGGAACCCATAGAGATAAGTGTCTCATAGCATTTTAAGTGAATACTCATAACACTTGATCTTACCAAAATGGCAAGAGGAGTTGACTACTAAGTTATCACAGTAGTACAACATGTACTACAGATAATTTGGTGTAGCTATAACTAAATTCTACATCTTTATGTTTGTTTACATTTCTCCTAACTGCCAATGGTACTGAGTCTGGGTTTGTGTTAATTTTGAAATATTTTAACTCTTTTTACGTGTGTGTGCAGTGCTGGGGATTGAATGCAGGACCTCATTCATGCTAGACAAATGCTCTGCTACTGAATTCAATCTCCAACCCTAAATTTTAACTTCATTAAGTAGGTTTGTGTGTATTTTATGGTTGTAAATAATAAAACCAACTACTGTCTACGTATGTTTTATGTATTCATGACATCATAAGTTTTCCTTAAATTTTCAATATTCTTAGCTCACATTGTTCAACTATAAGTTTTTTTCAAATTGTTGAAAAAACAACAAAAATCTGCCTGGAAATGGTCCTACACTACTCAAACCTGTGTTGTTCAAGGGCCAATTGGTTTTAAGTGACATTATCTATAAACTCAACTAAATGAGCTCCTTTAACAGCAAACTCACTGAAAGTTGGCATGTTGCAATCAATGGTTCACTAACAGGTACACAGAGTGAAGACCTGCTTTCATCCTTCAGCATTGTGGAACTCCAGTTTTTACCCAAGGATAATTCCCATCCTGTACATGAAATGTAACATGTGATCTTAAAGATAGCGAAGAGACCAAGTTGAATCAAAAGCACAATTTAGAGGGCCAGGGATTTAGCTCAGTGGTTCCACCACCTGCCTTGCAAGTGCTAGGTCCCGAGTTCAATCCCCTGTAAAAGAGTACATTTAGCATTTAGTAATGCTAAATTTCTTTCATTTTTAAAAATAAATAAAGACAAATAGAAGTACTGTTTCTTCTCATATCCCCCATATTACATTCTCTTGCATATATCCTGAGGTTTCTTCACACTTTGGAGAACATTAATGTGAAGAATGAAATTCAAACTGCTGTTTCTGACTTCCAGAAAGGTGCTCTATAAGGTGCTCTATAAGTTGACCCAACCCAATTTAAGAAGTACATCCCTGTATTTTACTCACTGCTGCCCTATACTGAATTTACTCTCTATTGCATTCCAAGAGCTCTGATTCTGTTTCTAAATATTCCCACTGCCTGCCATTTCCCACTATCCATGTGCCCTCCTTTTTCCTAGAATATTCTATCCCCTATATCCCTATAGTTACTTACCAGGTTTTTTCTTCATAAACCCTCCAACCACTTGGGTTTCATTCCCTTCATCTCATCTGAATGAAGGGTGACAGGACTTGAGGTTTTCTTTGACAGCTGAGTTAGAAATAATTACATGCATGTATTGTCTGTCCTATGAATAAGTTATAAACACTTTGAGAAGAAATGGTGGCTCTCATTAATTTTTCTGTTCCCACCAATTACTCTGCAAACTTCTTGGCACATAGTAGGCATTCACTCTGAGGCAGTGAAATGCAATAAACAATGTGAGCTTCGGAATCAGAGAGACTTGACTCATGAGAAAAGGATTAGTATCACAGTTAAAATTTCAGAAAGGAAGAACTTTCTGTCATTTGCAGCTGTCAAGCAAGGGAATGGTTCTAAATTTACTTTCACAGGAAGTGATGAAGCAGGAGCCAGCTGACAATCCCTCATGGATGTTGAGAAAGAAACTTCTTCATTTGATGAAACATAAAATGACGTTTCTTTCAGCAGCATGAGTCTGTTATTTAGAACATAAAGAAAAGCCAATTCTCTAAAATCTATTCCCAAGTAGAAGCTGTATTTAAAAATGGTTTAGCACCTCTCAATTATATTGACCATTTCAGACTTTATTTATTGATCAACACAGCTACCATTTAAAAAATAATCATTTTTTGGTAAGTTTGGTCATCTTTTTACATATTAACTAGTTGGTAATTGGTTATATAAAAGATGTTTTTAGAGGAGATTGTCCTGCTGATAATAAGAAACATTAAACCTATTTACTCAGTATAATGTTATCTAGCAAGCTTCTGCAGGAGCAAATAGTGGGGGCAAAGGAAATTATATAATTTATTGTAGGACTAGTTTTGCCATTTTTCACATAGCGATTTGCCTATCTAACAATGAGAATAGTTAATGGTTGTAAATATTGTCTGTGACTAGAACTGCTAATATATTACCAATATAAAAGTATAAAACACACATATAACAAATGGCATACACATAAACTTTTATGGTGCTTGAAATACTTAGGATTAGTCTCTTCTGAAAGATAATGGTGGCAATACACACTTGAATGAAAGCCAATGTTTCTAGAAGATGCCTCATACATATTTGTGTGTTCTTAATCCACTGTATAGATCACAAAGACTTGTTACTAGGTTAGGAATGGTGAGAATGAAAAATGATACAGGACCATACCTTTGTTTAAAAATGAAAGATCCATGATACTAAGGAGGTTGAACACAGAGCACAGCAATTCAGACTCACTCCTTATGAAAGCCCCTGGCCAGTCCCACCCATAGCTCCTAATAAGCCTCACCCTGGAAGTACAGGGCCCATCAGCAATCAGAACTGGCCTCTATGCATCTCATAAGCTCTGCCACTTTTGGATACTGTGTCAGTCAGCATACCTGACATGGTTAACTTATAAATAGCAAAAGTTTATTTGGCTCATGGTTTTGGAGGTTCCAATCCATGATCTGTTGGCCCCATTGCCCTTGGGTCTGTGATGATTCAGCACACTATAGAGAGAGTGCATGACAGAGCAAAACCCCTCAGCTCATGGCCAGCAAGCAAAAAGGAGGGGAAGAAGAAAGGGACAGAGTCTCACTAGTTCCTTCAAAGCCAGGTCCCCAGTGGCCTGGACTTCTTCATGGGCCCTTCTTCTTCAAGGTTCCACCATTTCCCGACAGTGCCACCCTGGATGTAAGTCCTTGAGCACATGGGCCAGTTAAGGACATTCACGATCCAAACTATTATAGCCACCCAAGGAAGAGCACCTGATATTTGCATGGAAGGGAATTTTAGTGCTTATGAAATGAATCAAATCAAAGTACATACTACTTTTTCACTTTAACCAGTACCTTTATATTACACTTACCTACCATGTTCACTCAGCCTTCTTCCCTTAGTTACTTTTTCCCAGTAGAGGGAAAATAAATATTAAACATCCTAGAATTCTACAAATTATACTATAAGCTTTCTTTTTTAAAAAATATTATTTTATTGGTATATTTTAGGTACACAATATAATGACATTCATCATTGGAAATTTGCACCTTTACATAATCTCTCCTGGTTCTTATTTTTCCCCTTCCCCTGACCTCCCTTCAACACCTCCATCCCTCCCTATTTACAAAGACTTCCTTTCCATTTTCTCATATTAATTCCATTCCCTTCCTTCCTTTCCCCTACACCTCCCACTTTCCCTTTGCCCCTCTCTTCCTGTTTCACATTAACTATTATAGCTTTTAGTCCTTATTTACACTTTTAATATCTCACACTAGAGAAACTATTTGGTATTTACACATGTGTGTCCTATTTCACTTTAGAGTATTTCCTCAATATGCATCCATTTAGCTATAAATGTCTCTAATTTCTCATTTTTTATGGCTGAGTAGTGCTCTCTTTTATAAAAATACCACATTTTGGGCCGGGGATTTAGCTCAGTGGTTTCGCCGCCTGCTGTGCAACCACAAGGACCCGAGTTCGATCCCCGGTACCAAAAAAATCCCCAAAACAAAAAAACAACATTTTCTTTATCCAGTCTCCAGTTGATGGGCATTTGGGCTGCTTCCAAGTTTTGGCTATTACAAATTGTGCTGCTATGAACATGGGTGCACATATATCACTGTGCTATGATTCTTTTAATTCTTTGGGGAAGATCCCCAGCAGTGGAATAGTGGGGTCAAATGGAACTTCCAGTCCTAGTTCTTTGTGGTATCTCCGTACTGATTTCCACAGTGGTTGCACCAGTCTACACTCCCACCAGCAGTGGAGAAGGGTTCCTCTTTCCTCACAGCCCCGCCAGCATTTGTTATTGATTGATTTCTTGATAGCAGCCATTCTTTCTGGAGTGAGGTGGAATCTCAGCATTGTTTTTGTTTGCATCTCTGGAATGACCAGTGATGTTGAACATTTTTTCATATGTTTATTTGCCATTACTACTTCTTTGTCTGAGAGATGTCTGTTCATTTCAGATGCCCATTTTCGGATTGGGTCCTTAAATTTGGGAAATCTGATTATTTTAAGTTATTAATAGATTCTAGGTAGAAGACCTTTTCTGAGGGACAGCTGGTGAAAAAATTTCCCACATTGTGGGTTGTCTCATCACACTGCTGGTGGTTTGTCTTCCTGTGCAGAAGCTTTTTAGTAAGAAGAGATTCCACTTGTTGATTGTTTGTGCTAGTTCATGGGCAACTGAGGTTTTGTTCATAAAATCTTTTCCTACACCAGTGTCTTCAAGAGTTCTACCTAACCTCTGTTCCAGCCAGTTCAGTGTTTCTATTTTAATATTTAGATCTTTAATTCATTTTTATTTTAGTTTAGTGCATGGTGAGAGATATAGGTCTAGTTGTAGTCTTTGGCAAGTTGAAACCCAATTTCTCCAGCACCATTTATTAAAGAGGCTGTCTTTCCTCCAGTGAGGGTGTTTGGCTCCTTTGTCGAAGATGAGGTGGCTGAGTGTCTCTGGAGTAGTTTCGGCATACTCTGATCTGTTCCACTGGTCCTCAAGTTTGTTTCTTTGCCAGTACCATGCTGTTTTTATCACAGTAGCTTTGTAGTATAGTTTCAAGTTGGGCTTGTAATACTCCATACCATGTCTCTGTAACCTAGAATTGCTTTTGCTATTCTGGGTCTCTTCTTGTACCAAATGAATTTTTGGATTGCTTTCACAGGGTCTGTGAAGTATGTTGCTGGAATTTCAATTGGGATTACATTGAATCTATATAGCAGTTTTGGAACTATGGACATTTTCACTATGTTGCTTCTTCCTACCCAGGAGCAAGGGATGTCTTTCCATTTTCTGATATCATCTTCAATCTCTCTTTTCAGAGTGCTATAGTTTTCAGACAAGAGATCTTTGATTTCTTTTGTTAGGTTGATTCCTAGGTATTTCAGGTTTTTGGATGCTATTGTGAAAGGAATTGTTTCCCCTATTTCTATCTCAGTGAGTCTATTGTTCATATAGAGGAAAGCTATTGATTTTTGTGTGTTGACCTTGTAACCAGCTACTTGACTGAATTTGGTTATTAAGTCTAGAAGACTTTTGGTGGAGTTCTTGGGGTCTTCTATATACAATATCATGTCATCTGCGAATAATGACAATTTGACTTCTTCATTTCCTCTCTTTATCCATTTTATTTCTTTCTCTTGTCTAATTCCTGTGGCTAGTGTTTCCAAAACTATATTGAACAAGGTTGGTGATAGTGAACATCCTTGTCTTGTTTCTGATTTTAGTGTGAAGAATTTCAGTTTTTGATCATTTAGTATGATATTGGCTGTTGGTTTTTCATAGATGGCTTTTATCAGATTGAGGTAGAGACCATCTATTCCAATTTTTTGTAGGGTTTTTATCATAAATGTGTGTTGCATTTTGTCAAATGCTTTTGCTGCATGTATTGAGATGATCATATGGTTTTTGTCCTTGGCTCTATTGGTCTATTGGTCAGGGTGGATGATATTCTTGATGATCTTCTGCATTTTATTTGCCAGTATCTTATTAAGGATTTTTGCATCTATGTTCATTAGTGACATTGGCCTTTAGTTCTCTTTTTTGGTTGGGTCTTTCTCTGCTTTGGGGATCGAGGTGATGCTTGCTTCCAGGAATGAATTTGGGACCATTGCTTCCCTTTCAATTTCATTGAAGAGTTTAAACAGTAGTGGCAGTAGTTCCTCTCTAAATGTCTTCTAGACCTCAGCAGTGAAGCCATCAGGACCTGGGCTTTTCTTAGTTGATAAGTTTTTAATTATGTTTTCCATTTCACCAATTGATATTGGGTTGTTTAGAATTTTTAGTTTTTCTTCATTCAACTTTGGTAATTCATACTTATATCTAAGAATCTGTCCACTTCTTCTGTATTTTCCATCTTATTGGCATATAGGTTCTCAAAGTAGGTATTGATGATCCTCTGGATTTCTGCTGGGTCCATTGTAATTTCACCCTTTTCATTCCTAATTGCATGGATTTGGGTCTTTTTTTTCCTTTTTCTGATAAGATTGGCTAAGGTTTTGTCAATTTTTTTTTGTTCTTTCAAAGAACCAACTCTTGGCTTCATTAATTTTTTTTTATCATTCTCTTCATCTCCATTGAATTGATTTCTGCTCTGATCTTTATAATTTCCTCCCTTGTATGAGATTTGGGTTTGTGCTGCTCTTCTTTTTCCATAAGCTTGAGGTTCAGCATTAGGTTGTTTAATTGGGCTTGCTCTGTTTTCCTAATATGCGTATTCACTACTATGAATTTCCCTCATAAGACTGCTTTCATTGTGTCCCATAGATTCTGATATGTTACATTGTCATTGCCATTTAATTGAAGGAACTGATTTCTTTAATTTCCTCTGTGACCCATTGGTTATTCAGAAGTGTGTTGTGCAATTTCTATGTGTTTGTGATATTTTTGCAGTTTCTTTTGCTACTGATCTCCAATTTCATGGCACTATGGTCTGATAATATACAGGGATAATGTCAGTTCCTTTGCACTTGCTTAAACATGTTCTATGAGCGAGTATGTGGTCTATTTTGGAGATCGACCTGTGTGCAGCTGAAAAGAATGTGTATTCTGATTTTGTGAGTGGAACACTCTGTAAACATCTGTTAAGTTCATTTGTTCAAGAGTTCGACTGAGTTCTAGTATTTCATTACTTATTTTTTGTCTATCTATTTGTGACAGCTGGGTATTGAGGTTCCCCACTACTATTTTATTAGTGCATATATGACTTTTCATTTCCTTTAGTATTTGTTTTATATAATTGGGTGCACTAGCATTTGGTGCATAGATATTTATGATTGTCATCTCTTCCTGTTGAATTGTTCCCTTTACAAGGATGTAGTGTCCTTCTTCATCTCTCTTAATCAGTGTTGGTTTGAAATATACTTGATCTGCAAAGAGGATAGCTACTCCTGCTTTTGTTTGGGTTCCTGTCACATGGAGTATTGTTTTCTACCCTTTAACTTTCAGTCTATGAGTTTCTTTTTGAATTAAGTGTTTCTTGTATGCAGCATATTGTTGGATCTTGCTTCTTGACTCATTCTGCCAGTCTATTTCTTTTGATTGGTGAATTGAGACCATTAATATTGATGGTTATAACTGATATATATTGACTTATCATTGTCATGAGTTTTTCTTTTTGTTGGATTCTCCCCCTTTGCATTTATTTTCTTGTCGCACCTGATGGATTCATTCTTCTGGACTTCCTGGACTTGTGATCCTCATTGTCTTTTCCTATCATATTGTGTAAAATTTTTTGGAGTGCTGGTTTGGTATTCATGAAGTTCCTAAGGTGCTCTTTGTCATGAAAGTACCTTATTTCCCCATCAATTTTGAAAGATAGTTTTGCAAGGTACATCAATCTGGATTGGAGGCTGTTTTCCTTTAGGGCTTGGAATGTGTCACTTCAAGCTCTTCTTGCCTTGAGGGTTTGCATTGAGAAGTCTGCTGTGATTCTGATGGGCTTTCCTTTGTATGTGATTTGTTTCTTTTCTCTAACTGCTTGTAGAACTTTGTTCTTCTGTTTGGTTTCTGGAATCTTAACAATTATATGCCTATGTGTAGAATTTTTTTTTGATCAAGGCTATTTGGAGTCCTATATGCCTCACTTATCTGTATGTCAAGTTCTTTTCCCGTGCTTGGGAAGTTTTCTGCCATCACTTCTGTGAAGTTGTTTTTTATGTCATCTTCACTCTTATGTCATCTGATTCGTTGACTCCAATTAATCTTATGTTAATCTATGCATCGTCTTGCCGCTGCTGGAGTAATTTCTCATGATCCCTTATAATTTTAAAGCAATTTTTCTTTTCCTGGTCACTAATTGCAATCTTATCTTCTTTATTTGAAATTCTGTCCTCACATTGGCTCATTCTGCTGTGTAGACTTTCAGTGGAGTTTTTAAGCTCCTGGAAGTCTGTTTTCATCTGTTTTATGGATTCCATTTGTTTCCTATGTTGGGATTCCATCATGGTCCTAAGTTCTTCTCTAGATTTATTAATCATGTCTTGCACTATGAGCGCAATCTGTGCTGTTATCTGAGAAATTATTTCTGATTTTCTTTTTTCCTCTTTTGTTGCCAGTTCAGGGTGTCAAGGTGGTTGAGTATCAGATTGTTCCATCTCATTTCCCATTGGTGTTGCTGTAGGTGATCTGGAAGTCTGGTTTTGAGACTTGTTTATATGTCTTCTCATTTTGACATGGGAGGGGGTGCATGAGGGGTGTGGGCTCTTGGCACCCACACAGCTCACCTCCTCTGCCCTGGCAGCATTGGTACAGTAGCCTGGAAGCCCCTTACTGGGTGCTGGGAGTGGTGGTACAGCAGCCCAGAAGACCCTTCCTCTGCTCTGGGAGCAGTGGTGTGACAGCCCAGAAGCCTCTTCCTCTGCACTGGGAGCAATGCTATGGCCAGTATAAGCTTTCTTTTTCTTTTTTTTAATTATATATATATATATTTTAAATTTATTTATTTTTTCCCCATTAACTTTATTGGTACATTTTTGGTATAAAATACAGTTACATTCATCATTGGGATCTTGTACCATTACATGAGTATCTTGGTTCTTATTTTTTTTTTCCCCTTCCCTTGCCCACCCTTCACCCCCTCGACCCTTCCCTATTTGCAAAGACCTTGTTTCCATTTTTATCCTCTTCTCATATTTTTTCCTTTCCCTTTTTTCCTTTCCCCTACCCCTCCCAATTCCCCTGCTCTTTTAGACCTTTTCTTCCCGTTACACAATATCAGTTATACATTTTTTAAATTACAATATTAAGATCTAGGAGACATTACCACAGATTTTACAGAATTTAAAAGGATATAGAAAGCATATTACAAAAATCTTTTTTGAAATAAATTTGACAACTTCTAAGAAATAACTTGGAAGACAAATTAATGAAACTAACTCTGGAGGAAATATAAAATTTGAATAGCACCTATTAAAGAAAGTATATTCCTAGCTTGAAAACCTACCTATATGACAACAGCAGGCTCATAAACATTTTAACTGATAAATTATATCAAACATTTAAAGCAGAAAAAAGAAGGAACACTTCTCTCCTCATTTTAGGAACTCAACATTGTGCTAATCCTAAAACTGGATAAAGATGATAGAAGAAAAAAGTATGAACATAGATAGAAATGTGTTTAACAAAACAAACTGTTAGAAGTCAGATCTGGCACTATGTAGAAAGTGGTTTTATTATAGGGATGGCAGTGTTGGTTCAGAATTAGAAGATCCACCACCAAAAGTAATCATTTTAACAGAGGAAAGGAGAAAGACATATGATCCCGTCACTAGTTGGAGAAAGAGTATTGGACTAAATTCTACAGCTGTTCATGGTAAAAGCTATCAGGAGACTAGAAGTAGAACAGAACCTTCTCAACAGATCAAAGACATGTACTCCATACTTCCAACAAAACTCCTTCTATGAATGGAGACAATACAATACTTTCTCCCTAAAGTGGGGAACAAGGGCATATATGCCTACTATTTATCTGTCCATTAGACTTTGAAACATACATCTAAACCAAAATAGTCTGGCAATAAAATGACACAACTAGGATAGGATTGGCACAGCAGAAGCAAAATCTTTATATGTAGATGAAATGACCATCTACAGAGAAAATACTAAGAAATCTCTAGGAGCCCCTAAAACTTGGACTTGAATTTAGCAGGATTAGAAAACACAAGGTATACACAAAAATTCCAGTCTGTGTATACTTGCTATAAATGAAGAACTGGATATTGAAATTTAAAAGTTATGTAGGAGTACAAAGGACCTAGAAAAGTCAAAATCAAAAACATAAACAGTGTTGGAAGACGTTTAGCACCCAGTTTTAAGACTTCCTCTAAAAGCTACAGTAATCAAGGCAGTGTTGGTGTAAGGAAAGACATATAGATCATTGGAATAAAACAGCTTTAAAAGGAAGGGAATTTTGATACATGCTACAAAATGGATAAATCTTAAGAACATTATGCTAAGGATATTAAGTTAGTCACCAAAAGCCAAATATCATATGATTTCATTTATTATGAGGTACTTACAATAGTCAAAATTATAGAGATAGAAAATAGAATGGTGGTTGCCAGGAGTTAGGGTGATGGTGGAATCACTCAACTATTTACTGAGTACGGAGTTTCCACTTTTCAAGATGAAAAATTTCTGGAGATCGATTTTCAGTTCCTCATTAGATGCAGTGTGCATTACTGACAGGAATATTGCTGAAGTCCATACCATGTTCCCATTGCATCTTATCAAGTGGTACAGAATTTTAGTGTGTCCGACTACTGATGATATTCATTTTGGTTTGATTACAATGGTGTCTTCTGAGTGTTTTCACTAAAATTATTCCTTTCCCACTTCAATTGAAAAAACATTTTGTGGAAAGATAATTTGAAGCTACATAATATCCCATTTCTCATTAAAAAGATCTTTATTTTGTTTATTGAAGACTTAAGACTTCATATTTTATTTAGTGAGTCATAGTATTGCTGTCATTATTTCTTTGAATGTTCAAATTGTCCTGGGCTTGATTGGTGGAAGAATATCCAAGCTGGCTTTGTGTACTTTTGCTACCTCTCCATCATTCTCTGAGGATTTGCTTGTTTTATGTCATGAGATATTCCAGGCTCATCTCACACCTTCTCCTCAAGTCCATGCACTTTCTAGTCTGCCAAAATCCACATCACTCCCTACTGCTGTCCCACAAATATACAGGTCAAATGTCATGGTTGCTTATCATTAATCATTGCTTTTACTTGGAGGAAAAATCAGTTTTCATGGGTTTTCCAAAAATGAGAAAATAAAAAACAGAGAAGGCCCCTGAATTTTCCCATGTTCAGGATGACTTTGCCCATTTATTATACTCCTTATTGGTCTCTGTAGACATTATAACTTGTGACTTTTAAGTAATTTAGCATGCCCATTCACACTGAGTCATTTCGGCTAGAAGATACTCTTTTAGATTAAATTTGAGTAGAAAACGAATTTCTAAAGGAAGGATAGAAGAGTAATTTTGCATGTAGTACAAGTAAGAATTTCTACTCTTTATGTTTCCTCTGCTGTAATCCAAACAAAAACCAAAGGAGCAATGAAAAGTGCCCCTGAGGTGCAGAGGAGCATCTTCTGCACCTCAGAGGGGAGAGAGGGAGGAAGCACTCACAAAACCATCCTTGAGCTGAGTCTTAAAGGATGATGGGGATTTTCTTTGGGACAGAGAACTTTATTACTTCATGATGAAATCTGGGAATAAATATTGAAGCTTTGACTTATCCTTTCTGGTTTTAATTTTTTTCTTATAGCATTCATTACTATTTTTTAGCACTTAAATCCTCATACAGAGAGGTGAGGATCACATGGATATATCGAACCCAATCATCCTGTATTGTAGTTGTCATTCATTCCCTGTAGCAAAACTTCTATTTGAATTTAAAAGCCAGAAACTCCTTATGAGGTATAAATAGAGCCCAGGGAATGGGGCCACAAGTGCTGAGGTTGAGTCCTGGCTCTGAGTCTTACCCCTTGTATGCTTCTGAGAAGGGCAAAACCTCTGTAAGTCTTTTTTCCTCATCAACAGATGAAAATGGTCTCTGTTTCTCACCTCACATAGCTGTTGTGAAGTTAAATTGAGAGAAAATATCTGAAAATACATTCTAATCTGTTACATGTCCTTCAAACGTGTGGTGTTATCTCCCAGAATGTGTAGTACAGATATGGGCATATAGCAAATACTTATGATTTTAAAAATATCATTTTCATTTTGTATACTTGTAAATTTAGGGAAAATTTGCAAAGATAGTAGACAGAGTTTTCATAAACCTCAATTTTATTTTCTCTTAATATTGCCTTATGTTCCTGAGGTAAATATGTCCACACTAAGAAACCAGCATTGGTACAGTACTATCAACTAATTGCAGACTTTCACCAAACTGATTCCACCAGTTTTTCCATTAATATTCTTTTCCAGTTCCAAGATCCCTTGCAGGACACCATGTGGCATTTAGTCCTGTATCTCCAGAGAATCCTCTGCTCTGAGGCAGTTTCTCCATCTTTCTTTGTTTTTCCTGATTTTGTGAGGAGTTTGAGGAGTTCTGGTCAGGTATTTAGTAGAATTGCCCCTAGTGTGTTTTGGTCTGTTGGTTAGCTTTGATTATGGGTTTTTGGAATGGATGTCACAGAGGTGAGATGTCATTTGATTACATCCCATCAGGGGTAGCTGGTGTCCGCACCACATCACTGGTGATGTTCACCCAGTCACCTGGATAAGGTAGTGTCTATCAGGTTCTCCCACTCTAAAGTTATGATGTTTTTCTTCCCCTACGCTAGTCTTTTAAGAGTGAGAGTGACAACCTCCCATCCCGTGGGTGAGGTAGGCAGGGTGATATCTGTGTACATCATTTGGAATTTTGACAGGAAACTTTTAAACTATCAAATGGTAGAAGAAATACTGGTTGATAAGTTCCTTTGTTGTTCTCTGCTTACTTAATTTTGCTAAGAATGAGAAGATAAATTTGTCAGCCAACTGGAAGAAGGTAGATAGAAGATGAAGTTACTAAAGCCCTAGAAAATCCACCAATAACAAAATAAGCTTTTCCCTGCCTGAGAATTATCATTCCAACCACCCCAGTGCCTGAGTAGAACTTCCTGACACAGCAAACCATACTCGGAGAACACCAGCAGACGTTGCTGTTGAGCAATACCCATGTAGCTTTTCCCTCAGTCTTGGTGTGAACACTTAAAACTCTTGCTGTATTCAAGAAGCAATGTGCTATATCTATCATTTTAATTCTGCCTATGGAAGCTATTTGTAAAATTCAGATAAGAAAAATAATATTTGTTCATTTTCTATAATCTGATCGAGATAAAATAGTGGATGTGGGTTTCTATGTCAAAGACTAGAGATTTTTGTAGCAGAAATATAGGCAAATATTTTAATTTACTATTCTGCTAATAGGCTTCCTCATGTGTTTAGTACTCGTGTAAATGTACTCTCTCAACAGTACATATGGACAATAATGTAAAGAATTAGAAGGATGTTGATTTTTTTTGTAGACTAGTATATTTTGTATTTTATCTACAAAAGTTATTTTCAAAAGTAGTCATTAGAGATGATGTAAATCAGTGATGGCTACTACATTTAATAATAAGAAAGACTCTGAGAATGATGTTACTACTGTGTCTTCTCTAAGGGACTCAAGGTGTTTTCACATCACAAAGTTACTTAAGATGACCGCCTGGGCATCAAATCACAGACTACAATATTTTAGGTGGCTGCTGAACTGGATTGTCAAGATCCGAAGGGAGGAAGGAGAGCCTGATTAGAGGAAAGAAAATCTACCTTTCAGAGGCTTCACCTCCAGATTTCTTGAGCTCAGAGTAAATATGTATTTCTAACACTTCTTCCATGTTCAATTATCATTAAAAAGTATCAGAATACCAGAGATCATTTCCACTGGGGAATTTATATTGGCCACCTTTTTTTAATATAGCAAAGAGAATAAGACATCAAAACTAGGAGAAGTTCTGATACTTTATATGAAAGCCTTGATCAGAATTTGTCTTCTTTCAAAAGAAATTGTGAAAAAAAATCATAGATTTGATTTTGAATAATCATCTTTTAACAAGAAAGTTCATTTGATTTTATATAATGTGTCCAATGTAGATAAATCATAACTTTTTTGTAGTTTGAGTGTGTTGGATTATTTATTAGTAAATGAGTGCAGAAAAATGCCTTTTTTTCAAATATTATCTACTACTTATTCAGTAGTTTACTACATGTTGGGCACTGTTTTAAGTAGTAGGTACACATTATTTTATTTAGTCTTTAAAATAATACAGTGAGCAGATATCTCTATTTTGCAGATAAGTTTTAGACACAACTACGCACCTTATTTGAAACCAGTGAGTGGCATGCTCAGAATCTGCCTACTCTAAATTACAATGGTCTTCTCACAGGAGGTGTTTGTATGGCTGAATCAAATTCAGCTTAAGCCTGTTGTTGTGGTAGCAAGACAACATGCTATCTCTTATTCTTCTACTTACACATCAACACTCAACCCAATAAACTGCAGAAAGCATCTGACAAAATAAAATTTCTTTTTAATATAAAAAAATAAAATGCATGGATTTAGGTTTATTGTACTGTGTTATGTTCAGGGTCTTCATCTTACCATGCTCCTGCTAAACCAATTTACCCTGAAATTCATTTTAAAATGGTGCATAGACTTCTAGTGTAGATTTGAATGTACTGGATTGTCTTTTACTAAACAAGTTATGCAGGACCCGACTGGGGAAATAAACAATTTAAAACTAATAGTTTGGGTTTAGTACTTTGGGAAGTTTGACATTAGATTATTCCATCTCTCTTTGGAACTGATTAGCCCTGATCAGTAACACAGAATCAATATTACTGCTTTAAAAAAAATTAAAGAGGGTGCTATTTTCACCTAAGTGGTACAAGAATGAGAAATAGTGGGAAAGTTAATCAGTGGCAAAATGATGTGTGTATCCCTGCACCAATCTCCCTGCTGGGGCTTGCTGAACCTTCTAAAAGTTTTTCTCAGATAGTGTCAGCTAATATACTATGACAAGGAATTTTCTGATACCAGTCTGATGGGGTGCTGTTGATCATTTTATCTATCTTATTATGCAAGCTCTAAGTAAACCATTGCTATAGACTGAATGTTGGTGTCTCTCCCAAATTCGTATGTTGAGACCTGATCTTCAGTGTACTGGTATTTGAAGGTGCAGCTTTTTGGAAGTAATTGGGTCAGGAGGGCAATGCACTCATGAAGGGGATCAGTGCTTTTTAAAAAGAGACCCAGAGGGCCAGGGATTTAGCTCAGTGGTTCCGCCACCTGCCTCCAAAGCGCAAAGACCAGATCAACCAGAATTCAACCAGATCCCGGTACCAAAACCAAAACCAAACAAACAAAAGAGAACCAGAGAGCTGCTCCCTCACCTTTTCTGCGATGTGAGGACACATCAAAAGAAGACATTCTCTATAAATTAGGAAGCAAATCCTCACCAGTCACTGAATCTGCTGGCACACTGATCATGGACTTCTCAGAGCTGTGAGAAATAAATTTCTATTGTTTATAAGTCACCTAGTTTTTGGTATTTTGTTATAGCAGCATGAATGGACTGAGAAAGACATATGATTTTGTTTGGAGGAGAGAATAGGATGACAAAATTCTTCATTTTACAGTGTTACCTTTTCAAAGTCAAGCAAAAACTTGGCAGCTAAATCAAGCCTGGAACTGGATGCTGCTCATGTCTATCTCTATATTTAAAAGTGTCTCAGAATTCCTTTTGTGCCCCTCTCTTTCCTGCTTCTTTACACACAAAAATGCAAGTTAAACTGCATCAGTCAAACACTGGATATTTATTCTCTGTTCTGTTTAGCCAGACTCAAAGTCTTCTTTGAATCAGGAAATCAGGTTGTTTTTCTCTTCACTGCAGTACAATTATTTCTGAGCCATATGCAGGTTCTAATAAGACTTGTGACATTTGCAGACCATAAGCAGCTGTGGTAAGTAAAAGCCTGAAATCTTGAAGTTACATATACTATACATAATTTCTGATTGATCATCATGACAATGAAAGAAACAATGGCCTAAATACATAAAAATAAAAGAAAAAGAAAAATGACGTGTTGAGGGAGTTATCTTTGCTATAGCTAAGATAGACTGTGGAATCCTTTTACTTACGGACGTTTTTAGTATACCTATACTAAACCAGACCTGCTCCCATCTTAATGTATTAAGAGTAGAGATATTTGGGATGCTCATCAGTTATTAACAGACAAATTAAAGTTAAACTGAAATCTCACACGCACCTTTATACTTAGAAGAAAAACTACTGAAAATCTTTTTTTTTTTTTTCTATACTTCTGCCACTAGGAGGCTTCCGATCTCAAGAAACAAACGCTTAACATTCAGGAAAATCACATTCTAATCCAAGGACTATCATTAGCCACTCAACAGTTTAAGGCCAGCGAGTGTCACTTGGGCAGTGCAGCTGTTTACATACTGACTATCCCAACTATCCCGAGTGTCATTTGGGCAGGTGTTATTTCAACCAATCGATTCTTGCATTGAATAAATTTGCTGAAATTGTCGTTTTTATATTTCTTGTTATATTATCTTTTTTTCTTCTAATAACAAGTCAGTATATTAAAGTCATGAAGAAAAGAAAAGGTCAAAGTCTTTTCATGTAATGTTTATAAAATGCAACAATGAAAGTTTTTATAATCAGTTATTAGAGATATATGTTTGAAAGAATATGACTAAAACTTCATTTTCATTAACGTATGTGATACATAATAAAGACACTGACTATGAGCAATTGGCATATATACATATCACATTTGGTACTACCATTGCTTCTTTTATTCTAGCACTCAATTTTTAAAAATTAATTTTATTAATTTTATTAATGTTATATTACCTTATTAAAATGAAAAAAATATGCAATTTTGGGTCACCTTATATTTAAATAATTGGACAGATAAGTGGCTAATTCAAGCCTTGCCACTTACTAATATGAATGTGGAATTGATTTGTACCATGTCAAGTGAGTAGTTGGATATGATGGTCAGTAATTTTACTAAGTAGACACTGCCGACCGCAAATGGACTACAATAGATGTGGTATCTGAGTCATAATTAGTATGTACAAGGTCCACACTCAGAATTCATTTGAACTCAAGTCTTTGATTCCTCATGTAATGTTTTCTGCTTTGCTGAACGCTGCAATTTTATTACGGTAGAAAATGGTCCTGGCTCCTTTTGGAAGACATAGGTCCCTCTGAAGGTAGGGTAGAAGGGTATGTTCTGTGTTCTTTCTTAAACTAGACATTATGTGGGCTTTTCATTTTAATATTTTAGTTCACAGTATTTCTCTAAGTGATATAAAAATCATGCTAAATAGATGAAAAGTTACCATTTTAAGACATTTTCTTTAGAACACAAGCGTAATAATACATTTTAGGTAAATTTAGTTTATCTTTTTAAAGAGCAGCCTAACATTTGGATCAGTTAAACTTTGAGGAAGGAAGAAATTCAAGTCCCCTTAGCAAGAGGAGGCTACAATGGGACAGATGTGAGACCAACAGCTCAGTGAGAGGAGGCTGAGATTTCACCAAGGATTCTGCAGAAATGCCAGAGCATCACTGGAGAGATTTGAGCTGTTACAGAAATGCCAAAGAGAAATTTGACCCCAAGTTAGGCCTTTGGGATCTGTGAGACCCAGAAATGTCAAGGTAGTACAAGGAAGTTGTCTCTGCCTCTGTCTCCCTGCTTCCCTACTCTGATGTCTATGCTGTGTACTGTCCTTAACTCTATTTTTATTCTTAAATCTTGTGTTTCTTGTCACTTTGCCCAAGCTGTTTAGCTTTTACCACACAGAGACATTGATCTTTCAAATATACAATTAGCCAAATAGTATTTTCTTTCCATCCACTCATCCACTCTAGGTCAATAAAGTATACCATTCAAGATACAATCTCTGGCAGTCAAACCATTGCTAACTGCTGAAAATTAGTTCTCTTTCCTTTGTAGTCCATTAGTACAGTCCTAGTGTTTCTGGTACACTGTTTACAAAATAGTAATATTCAACTAGCATTTAACTGATTGTGTTAGTTAACATTTATTTTGTGATGGTTCCTATCAGGGTCTCTGAAGGGGATCTATAGGTAGCAACCTTCTTCCTCAGCCATAATCTGAATAAATTGAGGAGTAGGAGGTGGCACAGACCAAAATATCAACTTTATCACTGATGACAGCTAGTTTGGGGTACATAATTTAGTGAGGCACAAGTGGGCCTGCAATCTAAATTCTGAGCTCAACAGATTTGTTCACTGGACTCAGTCTCAGCAGTGTGGCCCGGGCGCTTCTCCTGGGGTGGCAGAGGCACCTTGAGAGATTCACCCACACAGCAGAGCAGAGCTCACTGAGCATACCCTGGATGTTCCTGCCAATTCTCCAATTTTTCCAGGTACTCAGGTTATTGGACACAGCAGGAAGAGTCTTTGTAATAAAAACCAAAGAACTAGGAAGAGGCATTTTTCCTCTCCCATTTTACTCTGGCTATAATAGAGAATTATTCACTGTAGGTAAATTAATGCTTGCTAAACTCCTCTTTAGAATTATAATGTCAAGTTAAATTTTTCAACTTTGGTTTTCTTACATTGATCATTTGATGAGTAAATTTGACTCATGTACAGTATACTTTATTTTGGTGAGGGGGAGATTAAAGATTTTTAAATACTATAGAAACAAACTTTTGTGAATTCTCTCAGCAGATACAACCGATTGGTGGTATATATTGTCTACAAAAAATAATTCTTATATCTTTCTATAGTATAATGCTTATCTTTCTATATATTGTGGGAAAACAAAAACAAAAACAGAAAACATAGTGATGGTACCAAAAAAGCCTCAGGTGGTTTTTAATGCTGGAAGAAATAAAGAAAATCAGTTCAGTGCTTGCTTCGGCAGCACATATACTAAAATAAGAAAATCAGTTTAAGTAATACAAGCATGATTCACCATTATACATAATTATGCACTGCTTTGAAATGCATACCATGTCAAGTAGCAAAAAAATATGTATTGTGGTCATTTTCCATTTTGATGGTTTATTGTAAAGGATTTGCTATGTTAAATGTGATTTAACACTTCATTTTTCTTCTTATGAATAAGTTGATTTAAAATGTGTATGCTACTTTAATTTACAAAAGAATAATACATAGAAATTATATGGCAATTTATGTTTCCAAAGTAATTTGTAAACTTTAAATGAATAATGCCAACAGCACCACTGGGAATAGGTCATAGACTACATATACCTTATTTCCATAAGAGTTTCTGGAGAATATAGTCATACAAATTACTCTGGTTAGAAAATGTACATAACAAGACAAATACAACTTCTACTGGGTCAGGGGCATCTTGAATCTATCAAACACATGAAAGAAAGTTTTATAGGAAATGAAATAGGCAACCTCAATTTAATGGGATGATGGAATAGCTCTGGTAAATATATGTATATAAATAGAAGAATTAGCATTCTCAAACAATACACCATACTTACTCAGATTAGTTGAAATGGGAACCAGGAAACCTTTGAGGTCATTTGCCCTTGGGATTGCTTTTCCTGTGTATAATATGATCACAATGCAGCCAAATACCAAAGCAGCAGCCAATTAAATTAACCTTAAGAAGAGATTTGTGAAGGGAAAGGGTAAGTTAGCAACAAAAAAGGAAGGAAATGGCAAAAAGGAAGAACTTACCATGATCACCAACTTTCTTTTTAAAAATTGTTCTCTGCTTTTGTACTGTAAATTGATTGTAGTTTTTCAGCTGGTGGAGCAGTTTTTGGATATCCTGGCATCTGTTGAGGAACAAATGATATATAAGTTTTCTCTCACTGATAAAGAACTGATGAGTTTCACAGCCAGGAGCAAGGAAAATCTCTCTCCCTTGGCCCTATTACAATCTCTCTTTTGTTGTCCAATAGTTTTCTTTTGTACTTTCCCCTTCCTGTATCTCTCCCTTACTAATCTGTAGTTAATAGGAAACTCGTGTAATCAGGCCATTGTAGGATGCTGAGAACTTCTGTCTTTCTCAATTGTTCAAAGCTTCGCATTCAAAGTAGACATATTTCATAAACTGTTTCCACGGCTGTTCCCAATTCTCTTGCCACTCTTTAAGGCGGGTCCATCATCTCCAACATAGGCTGTAGACAATGAGGGCCTGACACATTCACCATTTACCTGACAGTGTCTGTGCTGACATCATTCTCTCCTCTCTGCTCTGCCTGCACCTCTGCGTGCTGCATCTAATCCATTTCGCTCTGGTTCTGGCTCTTTGACTGTAAGAAAAGGTTCATTGTGAACAATCTGACAGGTAATGACAGGGACTTAAACAGGAAAGGGTTATTGGTCTCTCCTCTAGAAGTCCAAGGATAATATAGCAGCCTAATGAAGACATGGAGGATCTCAACTCTTTTCACCAATTTTATTTCCTCATTCTCAGTGTGTTGACTTTTACCTTCATGCCTGTTATCACATGTGGAAAGACAGATGCTCTCATAGCCATTTTCTGGGCTGGAAGAAATAGCAAGTGAATACAATGGGACTAGCACACACTGGTCAGAGCTGTCACATGGCCATGCAAACTTCAATGAAGCCTGGAAAATGGAGATTTTAGTGTTTAACACTTCTGTAGGGCAGAGAGTAGAAAATGACATAGTATCAGCCAAAGAATAGCATTTGGCTGTTGTGAACTAAAAAAATTCTTTTCTGACCTTTCTCCAATGGTCAGAAGTGATTATTTCCATGGTACCTATTATTACTATCACATTCCTTCTGTAATTTCACACATCACACTCCATTTGTTTAAAGGTAAATATCCACTTTGTAGGTTGCAGTAGAACAGTGATATTAATCATAATACTGATCTATTCATTAACACCATCTGTTCACATTCAATTATTGAATATCTACCTACTATCATCAAACTCTGAGATACATTGTTGACTAATACCTACTTCCTGTCATTAAGTATATAGCTTATCTGTACCATGCTTTATCAATTAGGAATGCCTTCAGCTACTAAAAGTAAATTCAACTCACAGGTACTTAAACCATAATAACAATCTACAATTTACTTTTTTAAAAATTTCAAAAGGAGGTGAATAGCTCTACAGTATTATGATGCTGGATTATGTCTCTGTGACATTCTCCCTTCTCATGATCACAAGACGGCTGCCGCACTGCCAACATCTCACAGCCACGACAGTGACACAACTATTCCCTCATGCTTCCTTATTAGTGAATTCGGTCTTCCTCAGAGGTCCCTTAGTGAACTCAACTGACCTAGAAGGGGATCAAGTATCTATTATTAACTTTAAGGGAGGCTAGAAGAGTGCCTGGTGAGCAAGGGAGAAAGGATTTAGAATTAGTATTGGGTAGCTAATATTGTTGTCATAAATATTTTACAGCATTCCACATACTTTTGTATCTATGATCTCATCTTATGACTGAAGAGGACTGCTATCCAAACACACTGGGAACCCAAACGTGGAACAGGAGGTCTAAGCGACATCTGCTATGTGGGAAATTCTGGCTGTGAAATAATTTAAAGATTCTTTGAAGGTGCAAATGTAACACAAGGGTTTTAAAGATGTTATGATGCATTCTGCTTATAAAGTATGCATGCAAGAACCCAAAGAGTAATTCAGAAAATTTTATAGTTTGGGAAGATAATTACAGAGTGGGATGAAGAGAGGAATCCAGATACATGGACTCCAGCCCTCTGTCTTGGATGAGATCCTGGAAAGATTCTGAGCCTGTTTCCTCATCTGTAAAATTATGCAGTCAAACAAGATGAGATGATCCTGAAACATTTTCTGAAATCTGAATTCTTATATAATCATAATGTGAGAGTCATGAGCTAAGGCAACATTAAAAATCAAGCTCTTTTTACAAATGAGATAACAGAAAGGTCACTATTTATCCAAATTCACTCATTTAGGCTAGAAATTTGAGTTCCAGTATATTGCACACAAGGCTTTCACAAATAATTAATATTGCTTGTATCTTGGCAGAAATTTAAGAATTTGGTTTCTTTCTTGTCTTAGAATCTCTCTCTGATGGCATTTATTATTTAACAGAATGCAAATAATGAAACTTTTAAAAGTCCACCTTTTACCTGTAACTTTTTTGGTAAACTACTTATCCTCTCTGTAAAATAACAATTGCAACTTTATAGTCTTTTGAGGATGAAATACAGTAATGTAATAATAAACCTTAGTGTAATAACACACTGCAAAGACTCAAGCTGCAGTAACCATGATTGCCATTAATGTCTTCCTATCTCAAGTAGTTAAAGCTTTTCCAAGCTTGAGAAAGTAACCTAGACCAATTTTCCCAGCAGGCTGCACTGGAGGTGAGTCTGAATCTATTATTATTTTGCCTTTATATGATCATATCTTCTACCTTTGCATTATGTAGATGTGAAGATTCTGTGTAATAACCAAGGGTGTGGTACCTAACTGAAGTCAGACCAGTCATTACGGTGCCACTGAATTCAGTAACTGGTAATTTGGACAAGCAGAATTATAACAACTTAAATTAAAAATACACTTAAATCAAGGATTCTGAGCCTGTGATTCATGGATGCACTTCAGGACATAGAGTCATCTGACATCACTGAGACAGGTTTTCTCAACCTTGGCTCTTCTGACCCTCTGGGCAATCATCTCAGGGGCTGCCCTGAATATTTTATCAGGATTCTTGGCTTTTATCCACTAGATGCCAGTAATGCTTCCCTGTTCTGCTAACCAAAAATATCTCCAGATTTTGCCAAATATCTCTTGGAGGGCATATTTCTCCTCCCTTTTGTGAACTTTATGATAAAACTATATATCCCCCCCCAGGATGCTTATTAGTTTCTTCTTATTCTTATAAAGACCTATGACTTTAAAAGGATTGGAACCAATTACTTAAAGCCTTCCAAACTAATAACGAAAGAACACACATATCCAACTGTAGTTGTAAAAAAATGTACACCATCATGGTTAGTTAAATGGTGTAATTTGAAAATTTATTACAAAGTTTATACAAAGTATGAACCTATCCTTTTATTTCAACTACTTTGAAAAGATATATCACCAAAACTGTATCTGGGGAAAGTACCTACTTCAAAAACTGCTATTCCCAGATGGTGTGTTTCTTAAAATACTATCTTCAGCTGACGCCCACAGTCATCCACTAAATCTAGCTCTAAACTTCCAAAGGAGTTAGTATTAATGACAAGTAAAAACAGACCCCATGTCGAGAGGAAAAATAAAAATTAGCTGTTTTTCAGAGAAGAAATCCAAAGCTGATATCGACTATTACCACTGAGTAGAAGGAAGAGGGGTGGAAAAGAAGGGAGGTCAGGGGACCAAAGGGAAGGGAGAGAGAAAGACAGAGAGGAACGGGGAGAAGAGAGGACTGGGGAGCGGAGGGAGAAAGGAGGAAGAACGATGGAGAAGGAGAAGACTGCCTTGACAGAGATAGCCGAAGAGGTTTATCTCTCTTCCTGGAGAGGCTCCTTAGATGACTCCCTCGGCTTCTCCCCGGCCTGTCTGGAAAGCTAGCTGCCCCCTTGGAGACCTGTGCTCTCGCTCTCTTCCACTCCCATGTCCACACCCGCCTTGCTCATCGCCTTCCAAAAAGACCGCTTCCCAAGATCCCCTAAAGCTCAGCAGACCCCTTTCCCTACTCTTTAAGGCCCTCCTTCCCGTCTAAGTCTCCTGCTGCGGTAGAAAAACTACAACCCAAGTCCTCGGCCCAAAAAGCAAACAGGGACTCGGTCTCCTGCCGCGCCCGAGGGAGCACCCTCTAAGACCAGCAACTTCGCCAGCTCCTCAGCCTCCAGGAGACGGCCCGGGAAGGCAGGGTGTGGTGCAGGGGACCAGCCGCCGGCGAAGCCCCGGAGCCGCTCGGAGCCGCCCCGGGGGGGCTCTGCCCTTGTGGGCGGTGGCGCGCGTCCTCGCCGTCTCTGCCGTCGAGGGGAGGGGACAGGAGGGGGCGGAGGCCGGGCGGCAGGAGGAGGCGGTGCAGCCCAGCCGCTCCTCGGCGCGCAGGCCGGCTCCACCGAGTGAGGTCTCCACCCCACCCTCCCGTTTGCCCCGGGCTCTGCGGCTTCTGGACTGCGCGAGGAAGACAAGGACGGTCCCAGGTCGTTGGATGTTCCGTCCCGGAAAGACAGCAAGTTGTGGAGCGCCCGGGACCCGGGAGAGGAGGTGGCCGCCGCCCGCCGGCCATGTGAGTAGAGCGCAAGGCTGCCCGGGCCCCGCTCCCGGACCCCCTGAGCCCGGCTCTCCGTGGGCTCTGCCGGCCTGCCGCGTCTGCTGTCGCGTCCGCCTCCGGGGGTTGCTGCCTTCCCATGCTTCGCCTTAGTTCCCCTTTAAACCGCTGGAGAGTCCCCCTCTCCCTGTTTTAGAATTGTGGGATCATTGTGTTTCCACGGGTGGGCGGGTGACAGAGGCAATCTCGGGGGGCCGAATGTGTTCTTGTTCCTAGACTCCCTGGAGGCGAGGGCCCCCCTTTCTCACGCCACCCCCTGCTGGTCTTCCCCAGCCTTCTGGCCCAGGCAGACCAACTTCAGCCAGTGACTGCAGCTGACAATTAAAAAAAAAAAAAAAAGGTGGCTGCGGGTCTCTTCGAATTATACCCAGAGACATCTGGGGAGGAGATGGTGAAAGGATAAAGGAAAAAGGTTTGCTGTGGACCCTTAAAGCTGGAGTTAGAAAGGAGTTCAGGCTGTAACTCTACCGTGGATGTCCTGTGTGTGTCTGTGTTCATTATGGAAAGTGTGAGAAAGCGTTCAGGAACTCGTTTTGTATGGCAGGAGCAGAAGTACTGTATATGTACCTGCAACCATTTGAGTGACTGGTATTTGATGTCAGGTATTAAAAAGCACGTGTTACCTTTCGGGTTAGACAATAGTTCATCAGGGGAAATGATTCCCATGAAATCATGGGAACTAATGAATCAGAAGAGTAGATGTGAAAATAAGACACACACACAGGCTTTCTTTTACCTGAGGAGATAGTTTTTAAGACTGAAGGAATTCTCAGATGCTACTGATTGATTGAGTACTTGGGAGTGTCTGATAATAGTTCTATCTAATGTAGTTGCCTAGATGGTCTATATTGTTTGTTGAATTTATGATATTCTTCCATGGGGGAAAGTTATCCTAATTATTTTATTTGGGCTCAGAAAGTTAATGCACAGTTAAAAGGGCACAGGAGAGTTGCCACAGTGAGTGTGAATTTGCAAGCAAAGTAAACAAATGATAGTATGGTTCATTTTATTTTAATATCCTGAATTATGTTTACTGCCAGTAAAAATGTTACGTTACTTTTAATGTGAGTAAGTGAAATGAATTCCCTGGCTTGGCAAATAGAAGTCATGTATTTCTTTAAGTAAATAGCTGTCAGAGTTAATTTGGGAGCATTTACAAGAAATAAAGACATGAAAAAATTTTGATCGGGTTAGACAGAAATTGAATTATAGTGAAGCTTACAGAGAGAATTAGTTCTTCTCACTTTTGAAGTGTTGAGGCAAGTTTGAATGTTTATTAACTTAAATTTACAGACCAAATGTGTGTTAGCATTTCTCTAAAAGTATTTAACTTTTAATATTCCATATTACTGTTTGTTTACCAGGGACCGTCATCAGTACTACAGAGGATGGGAAGTTGATGCCCAGTAGGGCTGAAGATCCAGTTTGCTAATAGACACTCCCTGCTTTCAGAACTGTGGATTACCTGCGGTTTCCTGGTGATTTCACACCTTTACTCACTCCTGCATTCCCAGAACATTGACTTCAGTCCTCCTTGCCCAGTTTGGTGAAAGATGGCATCCAGCCTGACTTGTACAGGGGTGATCTGGGCTTTCCTTTCTTTTCTTTGTGCTACCACCTCCTGTGTGGGGTTCTTTATGCCTTACTGGCTCTGGGGATCACAGCTGGGCAAGCCAGTGTCCTTTGGTACTTTCCGGAGATGCTCCTATCCTGTGCATGATGAGAGTCGGCAGATGATGGTGATGGTGGAGGAATGTGGGCGATATGCCTCCTTCCAGGGCATCCCCAGTGCAGAATGGAGGATCTGTACCATAGTGACCGGCCTGGGCTGTGGCCTGCTCCTTCTGGTGGCGCTCACGGCCCTCATGGGTTGTTGTGTGTCTGAGCTCATCTCCCGGACAGTAGGAAGAGTGGCTGGAGGAATTCAGTTTCTAGGGGGTAAGTGACTTACTACATTTGAGTTGTTTGCCAGAATCCCAAAGGAATATTGAAAATTATATTTCATTTGTCTACTGAGATTATTGTAATTGACACTTGGAATGCACAGGAGAAATAGATATGGAATGGCTTTTATCATAGGCTGCCAGAGAGAAAGATTTTTACTGGAGTTGCTTTACAGCTTAAAGAGCTCTTAATTTCTGTACATCCTTAGACATATGCATCATTGGCTTGCTAAGTACCACCTATAGTGATATATGTAGTAGGAGAGATAGTTTGGATTTTATGGCTACTTGTTTTTTCTGTCTGACTATGGGCAATTGGATTATCCTTGACTTAACTGGAATACTTAGTCTTTAGAGGCAGAGGTTTATAGGAAAATGGAAAAGGTTTTTGATTTAACATTGTCATAAACCATCAATACTTCTCATTGGATGTAAAATTGACCCTTGTCCAATCTTTAACTATATTTCTCAATAAGTATTATTGCTTCAAATGATAAATCAGTTTTATATTAACAACTATAAACTTAACTACGGTAAAAAGATCTCTATAGGCTTAATTACTGTGCTAGGATTCAACTTCCCTGGGTGCTTTTGCTGGTCGGGGAGCGGGGGGTTATACTCTATATAGTGAATGATGTGTGCTCGTCCCAGATGGACTGGATAGTTTCACTAACACCAAGAACGTTTTGATTTTTTACTTGGCTTTTCTCCAGCAAGTGTTGCTTCAATATTTCTGGTCATATGGTTTTAATTGGACTTTATGTATTTTCCACTGTGCTTTTCACCTTCATTCTTCAACCTGACTGGCTAAACTTGTGTGATTTACAGTTCACTCTTGTGAAATATGACAACCTCCACAGATAGTGCAGACTGAAGGGAAATAGGAAACCTGGAAAACTTATAAAATGTATTTGTAACTTCATGACAAAGTAAAAGTCTACTACTCTCCCATTTGGTATTGCCTTACAGTCTTTCGTGAAGAACACAGAAGAAAACACATTAAAAACGAATAGTTCTGAGATAGTGTGTACATATTAGAGAATCCCAATTGGTTATTCCAGACGCTTTAATATAAAGCATTCCAGTAATGTTTTATGTGTGCTGAAAATGCATGTGGCAGAAAGTTTTGTCTTTTGACACAAGGGGTAGATTCGTTTCCAGTCTTCTAATTCCTTACCCTAAATTAACTTTGTCCTCCTCAGTTTTTTTTTCCTGTGGTTTTGCATCCTAGTCTGCTCTGGGGACCCTAACAGTCCTCTCCTTACTGGTTCTGTATTCATCAGTGACAAAAATCTTGCCTGTAATATGTATATTTACACAGAAATATATTAAATATATTAGGAAACATGAAGTTTTTGTTGAAAGTAGAAATGTAAATGCAGAGTTGGAAAACTTGTTGATAGATACCACAGATTTTTAGAATAGTACTAATGCCAAGAGTATTTAAACATTTTTTTTTTTTAAAGAATCAACTGGATTTGCTATTTGTTTCTCTTGGCTCAGGAAAATGCTTAAGCAGTTTCATTTTCTTCTCTTATGGTAAATATTACTTTCTGTTTTTCTCTATTTTAGGGCAGAGACTGCTATTATTTCTGGCAGCATAGAAAATGCTTACAAAGAGAAATCAGTTTTTATTGATTATCTTTAAACGTATAATGAAAGAAGGCAACAGGAAGTGAATCTGAGACCCAAGAGATTTATGCTTCTCTCTCTAAGCTATGTATAGATTTTTTGGAATTATATAGAGCTAAATGTTCTACTTTACAAAATACCCAAGGGGATAGACAATTGAGAAAGTTATATATATTTTAAGATGGTCCATGTTTTTTCTTCGTGGATGTTTTTTCACGAACTCTGGCTTGGGAAGAGTTATTGAGACTAAGCTAAGGATGTAATTTGCTTGTAGTTGATATTCTCTTGTTTTTCACATGTTTCTCCTATCAGGCAAAAATAGTTCTGAATGTAAAACTAAGAAGCTTTTTCTGGTTTTGACCTCTTAAGAGTACAAGTAAGTAAATATGCCTGTTATCAAAGATAATAGTAACTTTGGAATTAAAATTAACTTGCATTTGGAAAAGGTTTTGAAAATCTGCCAGTAACCACTATCAGATGCAAAACAAAACATTTCAAAAATAGTTTCTCCTGTTGTTCATTTGATAAGTGGATTTTTATTTATAAAACTTGTGTGGTAAGTAGTTTTATAATTTTTGTTAAATTTTTCATAAAATCGGTGGGTTCTATAAAGACTGCAAAATGTCAAACCAGTGAGTTCTGTGAATCTCATAGACTATAATGTTTCTGAAATGTAATCAGCATACAGGGTACGCTGCAGATTCTCTTCTAAAAATGATTTGCCCAGAAGGGGTATGTTTAGCTAAAGTGAGGGTTGCTCCAAAAACAACAGGAAGCAGGAGAATGGCAAAATACAGAGGCATCCTGCTTAACCCCACCGGCTGTATCTAGAGTCTGCACATATGGTGGAACATCAGGCAGTAAAAACCCCTGCAGTACTTTGGAACAAATTAAAGGACAAAGTGTCAACCTTAATTTTGAATCTTTTTGCTATGGTTGGTTAGAGGTTAAAATGTCATCGGTTGACTGATAGAACAACATAAGTGGGTCTTTTGAAAATAGACATTTGCAACTTATCATAGATTACTCAAGGAATCAATGATGATTACTTGTCATGTGGTAACTTGTACATAAACTTTAATTGATACCATCTCCATTTCATAAGGTTTGTTTATGGCATAAATTAAAAAAAAAACAGTGTGAATTGAGTTTTACCCTCAACTGAGTTTTTAAAAGGGTATATAGAAAGGCATTGAAAAACATAATTATAATAAAATGTTAATATATAGTATGATAAGGAGGATTTGAGAAAATAGAGGTTTTAATGTTGTTTTGTTCTTTATCAAATTACGTACTTTCAAATATTGCTGTGGTCATTTAGGACTTCAGCAGAGTTTAAAAAAAACTTTTTGATGTATGCAGAAGCTTTTTGATATTGTATTTATGTGCTGTGTATGTGAAACCGGTAAGAACACTGCAAAAACGTATAAAAACTATGTATAAGTTCTGTGAACTTGTGCTTGCAAATAATCAGGATCTGATTGTATAAATTTCATTTTAAAAATGCCTAGTTCAGGATTGAGAGAGTTTCAAAGAGCGCTCCAAATTTATTAACATATCATTCCATGTTTAGTTTGAATGTGAGTCACATATATGTATAAAATGGGTGCATAATGCTATCCAGCAGCAAAAGACTGCTTTTCCAATTTAGACACTGTGCTAGTCTTTGAAGCCAGGGACACCATCTCCTCAGCTAATTGATAGTTAAGTGCTGCTCAAGACAGTAATGATGATAGAGTGTGACTTTGGGCATCCCTTTCTCTGTGTGCCACAAGCATCATTGCCTTTCCAGAGTTTTCCCACTGGAAAGTCTCACATGAGCATGTCTTTCATCCCTTTAGGATGATTCTCAGGGACTCTTCTTTCCTTACCTACTTTAAGCCTGACCTGTCATATGCTATGCCATGTGGTGCTTTCCTCTATATCCAGAGATATAAAGGAAAGCTATCACAGCTTTCACAAGTAATAGCTGAATCAATAATAAGTGTTGGCGTATTAGTGGGCATGGTGACATTTTAGTGACAGTGTCATACTCTCATTTTACAACATTTTGGAGCTTTTTAGGCCAGTTGAAGGAGCAAGAAGGGCTTTTTTTGCTCCTCTTTAAATTGCATCTTATAGATTACTAATTACTCTGTCTCATTTAGCTCCCTCTGACCTACTGTATATGGCTCAGTGAGTTATCTGGAGTTCTAAGCCTGCAGTTTTAAAATTTTAACATGCATAAGAATTACCTGTAAGAATTTTAACATGGAGTGCTTGGGGCCCATTCTGTGTTTCTGATTCAGTTAATTTGGTGGGGGACCTGATAGTTTGCATTTCTAATAAGTTTCCCAGGTGATACCTGTACTGTTTGGGGCCATGCCTTGAAAACCCTGTTCTAAGCTAAGTATTTCATATTTTAGAAAATGTGACTTCTGGTAGATGGCTGACTTTCAGAACTTAGAATTTATTTGTGTCATGACCTGATATAAATATCTCTAACTGGGCTATGGAAAAGGTCCCACCTCTGTAGTTTGGTGTTGGTGAAGCACATCATCCTGCTTCCATTTCTTCTTCTTCTTTTCTCCGTTCTCTGAAATTCTCTCTCAATACATGGAGAGTTCAGGGCCCTGCCCCAGAGTGTGTGTTTGGCAGGTCTGGGTGGGACTGAGGTTGAGGACTTTTTGCTGTTGTTGTTAAATTCTTTTATTGGTACATTGTAGGTATACAACACAATTACATTTCTCATTGGGAACTCATACCTTTACATGATGCATCTTGGTTCTTATTTTTTCCCCATTCCTAGCCCTCCCTTCATCCCCTCCACCCTTCCCTATTTACAAAGACTTTATTTCCATTTTTTCCATTTCTCATCATTTTTCCTTTCCCTTCTTTCCTTTCCCCTGCCCCTCCCACTACCCCTACCCCTTTGGACCTTTTCATCCTATTTTGCCTTATCGATTATTCATTCTAATCATTGGTACATTTTAGGTATACAATATAATGACATTCATCATTGGAAATTTGCACCTTTACATAATCTCTCTTGGTTCTTATTTTTCACCCTTTCCCAGCCCTCCCTTCAACCCCTCCATTCCTCCCTATTTACAAGATTTTGTTCCTATTTTTCCATTTTCTTATATTAATTCCGTTCCCTTCTATCCTTTCCCCCACCCCTCCCACTTCCTTCCCCTTTGCCCCTTTTCTTCCTATTTCACATTGCCTATTATATGTTTTAGTCCTTATTTACACTTTCAGTTTCTCACACCAGAGAAACTATTCAGTATTTACACATGTGTGTCCTATTTATTTCACTTAAGAGTATCGCCTCAATGTGCATCCACTTAGCTATAAATGTCTCTAATTTCTCATTTTTTATGGCTGAATAGTACTCCATTTTATTAAAAAAACCATATTTTCTTTATCCAGTCTCCAGTTGATGGGCATTTCTCAAGTGGTCTAGACCCAAATGGTTTACATATCACAAACCAATGTTACTTACTGAAATCTCAAATTATGCCAGTATTGGTGTGTAGACTTGCACAACTATTAAACTAGTATAAATCATTAGACTTGTTACATCTGTACTTGTTATTTTATTTTTATTTTTATTTTTTATTTTTTGATACCAGGGATCGAACTCGGATCCTTGCGCTTGCACAGCAGGCGGCGAAACCACTGAGCTAAATCCCCGGCCCTGTTATTTTAATGGTAGTAGGATTTGAGTTACAGAACACCAGAACTGCTGTAGGAACATACTTGTTAATACTATAATTGGTTTCTCCTTTATATTACCTTGCTAACCTTAAGTGATACACTCATAAAGCAGAAGGAAAATCAAATATTTTCCATACGGTCCCTATAGAAAGACTGTATTTTGATTTATGACTCCAGGTGTAAATGATAAATCCCGCCACCATTCCTAGGATTGTGTTGCCTCCTTCAGTCTGAGACAATGTAATGTTGCTGGTTTGTGTTTAGCTATAATACCTTCAGATCTCTGACCTGTTTTCTGCCATATTACTCAGTTTTTTCCCCCCAATTTTGTGTTACTGGTTTTTACTTCATAACATTATATCTCTGAAGTAAATAATGATGATAATTCTTAAAAAATGTGGAATAAAAAGTTATTCATTGTACTTGTTAACTGCTTTGCAGTATTTTTTCCTTAGAATGATTAGATTTTTTTTTAAACATGGTCCAATTCTCCATTTGTTTTTGCAGAGAACAGTCTGAGAGAGTGATCTGGTATTTCATTTACTTCCTTTTGTTACCACTAGCTAACACAGTCATAATAGAGATCACCGAGGCCAAGGTCATTATGGATTATTTAGCCCCACTAATAGAGATACTGCTACCTAGTTAGTTGTCTTGTAAAAATATGTTGTTAGTCACAAAGGCTACCAGCAGAGAAATGTGAATTCATAACCATTCCCATAAAAAGGATTTTAAAAATACACTGAAGAAATCTTTACATTAACTTGTATCATATACAAGATGCATAAAATTTGGACTCCACACAAGGCCATCACTGTACACCATTAGTGCTTGAACACCAGCTTGGCAAGGGTGGCTTACTGAGTATTGGTTATAATCAGAAGGAATACAGACATTAGTGCAAAACTTTTATTCTTTATGTCATTAGAATTGATCTTATTATTCACTCTCACTCTCACTCTCTCTTTTCCCTCTCCCCTTCCTTAAATACAGATATGGAACCCAGGGCCTTTGCACTGACATATATCCCCAGGTCTTTTCAACATTTTTTTGTTTCAGTTTTGAAATAGAGTTTCACTAAGTCACTAAGTAGCCCAGGCTGAGCTTGAACTAGCTGTCTTTTGCCTCATCTCCCAGAGTGCTGGAAATATATGTATGCACCACCATATCTGGCTTCTTGTTGCTCTCTTAAAATATAATCCTCAATTGTGTTCTGAGAAACATGAATTCCTGAGTGTATCAATGTATGCTAATAGGAAAAAGCAAAACAGTTGTAGGATAAGTAGATTTGAGAAACACTTCGTTATGGAGAGTTAGTAGCCTACATTACAGCAGAACTTTATTGAGCCTTTGGTACATTGATGCACATTGCCAGTCTGGGGAAAATGAGTTGGAACACAGCATCAAATATTTCCCTAACTCATTTAGGCCCAGAACCCTCAAGAGACTTGTGATTCAGCTTCCATTTCACTACAGTGGAGCAGTTAATTAATTCTTTTTTTTTTTTTTTACAGATGAGAACACTGAATTTTAGAGTGACACCTGAAGTTATCCTATTAGTTACTGAATTGGTTGTGAATATTATCACCATCAAATTTTAGTGTTAATTGAAATTCTACCTAATATTTAGAATGCAGGATTTTGACTATTGTGAAGAGTAAGTCTCTTAACATATAGTAGGTGAATATTTTGATTATGTCTTTTACTCTTCCTTTACGTTTCTGATACAATGGAAACACTGTTATAAAATATGATGTCGCAAATTTTTGCCACATGTCAAAAAATATATTACAGTTTAATGTTAATAGTGCAATTTGTACTAGGAAGAATGCCAAAACAAACATACTGTTTTTTAAAAATTATTCAGCAAAAGATTGCATACTGGCCAAATTTTCTAATATAAGTACCCACTGAGAAAAACCTTTGTAGTAATCCTTTAAAACTAAAGATAATGTTAATTTTGGAGGATACATTTCTTCAATAATGAATCTAAGGACTTCATGTCCCTCTTATAAAATGAAGGGCAATGTTCTACTTTGTCAATGTAGATCAATAAAATAGAACTTTTAAAGTTTCAGCTAAATCATACTAAAGGAGTCCAGGGATTTCTTAAGGGTCTTTGAATAGTTATTTTTAAAGGGTAGTATAGTTGAACACAGCATTACCCAGCTTTGGTTGTTAATATTGCTGATGTATTATTGGAGAATTTGGTATCTTTCTTTATATGGTAGATGTAACTCCAGTTAGTGATTTGTTCTTAGAATTTATGAAGTTTAAATAGTAATGTAAGCTCCAGAACTGACCTGCTTATACTTTAGTAAATAATTTACCTTTCATTTGTCTCAGATTTTTAATAAAATCAGACAGCTTTTTGTATTACAGTGTACTGAAATATGTAAAACAATATTTTTTGATTAAAAAATGAAATTCCATTTATGATTTTATGTTTTTCTTATTTCTTTCAACAAGCAGGAAGTATAACATTTTTCTTCGAGGCCTACAGTGACTGGAATAAACAACACCTGATATGTTCAATTAATATTTGATATATTATTTAGTTTTAATTTCTTAGTAGTGACATGAGGATCTACAGAATATGACCTTCATGGGAATATTTCCAAGGAAAAATAAAGAAATACCACCAATGTAATGACATTTAAGACAATGTCCCCTTACTTGATTTCCTTGCATAATATTAGGCCTTTTAAAAGAGTGTTCTGTAGTCATCTGTATTGAAAACATGTTACATAATACCATAATTCCCTCTCCAGGCACCTTTTAATAGCGCTGAATAATTCTGGAATAACGAAATTGGCTTAACTTTAACATTGTGTTTCACAAACTTACTTGGGAATGGCGTGGTCCTATTTACTGGTAATACGCATTAATAGCTCTTTGAATTAATAGTCAACAGAATGAAAATTGTGAGTGAAATGCCAAGTCAGAGTATGTTGTAAACCCACAAGATTGGTGATTTATGGGCATTTATTTACTTTGAGCCTAGAATATGTCAAATAATGTGGTAGGTATTCAGATAAAAATAGGGATATAACTCTATTATGGTGAAGCACATAGTCTAATGGAGGAAACCAATCTAGGGGTGTAATTACAACCCAAAGGATTCATGATGCGTAACACTCACTTCCATGTTTTGCTCCAGGTGGCAGTGACTTAGCCCAAGTGATGGGCTCACTGGCCTCACATAGTATATGCTTGTCATTTTTCCATTCTGCCTTTCCCTCCTTGGCTGTGAGTCACAAGGGACTGTGTTTTCTAGTTGCTTTGACATTGGTATCTGGGTAGATTTGGCCAGAGGGAAGCTCTATTGGAAGATGAGAGGCAGGGAGAAGCCAGGGTATTTCTCTTTCTGGGCAGGTTCATAGGAGCAGATGTCTCTCCCCCTGGAAAGCCTTGTTCTTCATGATTATAGCTCCTATCAGAAAACCACTAATAATGATGCACCCTCACGAGACAACCAATTCCTTTAGTTACTAGTAATGCCATCTTCTGCCAGTATCATTATTCCATCTAATGGACAGCAGTCATTTTCTGTTACTGATAATTTCTGGGTCCCCTTTTAAAATCTTCTTTCGTTTGTTAGTTCTCCTAACATCTGTATAAACAATTGCCTATATTAAATTCTTTATGTTTGAGATAACTTGGATGGTTTCTGCTTTCCTGGGTGGAGTCTGGCTGGAACATGTAGTTCAAAATCATACTTCAGCCAGACACAGAATTATGGCCTACAGTGAACTTTTTTTTAAAGACAAAAATATCTGGTGTTTAATCCAGGAAGGCTCAGGGCCCACTCAGGTGTGAACAAAATGCTGCAGGTCACAGAGGAGTGCTGCCATGCTGTCTACAAAGGGTGCTGGCAGAGGTGATCCCTGTGCTGGGTCTGGTAAGCAGCAGGCTCCCTGAGCTTTTGGGCAGGGGAATGCCAAATCCTCAAAGTCAAAGAGTTGTGAAGAGATCTGACATGAGTTCCAGAATTGGTAGTAGATTTCCTCTAGGGAATTGGGTGGGGTGATGCCCTAGGGATAAAAGTGGAGAGGACAGAAGGAGGCAGGTTGTGAAGCTCTCCATTTGTAGTCTATGCCCCCAGTGTTATTTGATGAGGAGATGGCCCAGATTGTCCTCTTATTAATCTAATATATCTTCCATATGGGTGGCATACTGTAGTGGGTAATGCTGGGTGACATAGGGCACACATAGGAACCACTAGGTCCTTCCAGGATCACACCATTCCAATATCTCTGTGGCTGGGAAGTATGGAATACAGGGACACAAAGTCCCTGGCTGTCCACTTGCCTCTCCCTGGCAACCCAAACTCTGTGGTTGTGTCTCTTCCCCTGCTGTGTGTGCACAATGTCTGTTGGATACAAATTTAAGAATTGTTCTTGTTCTCTTCATGGTTAGAAGGAAACTACAATGGAATCATTATTTTCTGCTGTTTATCATGTAGTGGTATGATGTGTCTTGTTTGTTTTTTTATTTCCTTATTCGTGGTTTTATTACCCAATCTAAAGGGTGAATTATAAATCCTTGTATTAAGACAATTACCTTACAGACTCTATATTCATTTCTAAATAAGATTTAATTCTCATAATGTAATTTTGAGGAAGAATATTAATTTTCCTCTTAAGAGCACTTACTCTTAAATCTGCTAGATGTAGAAACAGAAAGATATTTAATAAATATTGGTGCTTTTCTTTATTCACTCAACTTGTGTCTTTATATGCCTCTTATGTGTGAGGTTCTGTTTCAGGCACTGAAGATAAAGCACTATTTAGAAATGTATGGTTCTTTTCTACCTAGAATTTAAGTCTAGTGAGAGAGACCAATATTAATCTAATACTCCCCTGAATAACTGTAAAATTATAAATGTAATGAACATCAGAACAAACAGGCACCTTGTTCGCAATCATAGGTGGGATGCCAAAGGCAGAAGCTCCTGAGGAAGTCAGTTTTGAATTGAGACCTGATGCGCAGAGGGGCAGAAAGGAAGAGAGCCTCCCAGGTGAGGGACAGTGGGGACAAGGCCCTCAGGTATAAGGGAGCATGCAGGTTGCATTGAAGCACTGTAGACCAGAACACAGGGGGCAGATGGGTTGGATGAGGCTGGAGAAGTGAGTAGGGGCTGGAAGGATTCATATTAAAGATTTGGTTAGGATGCTCAGAGATCAGAAGCCAATGAAGAAATGAAAAGATTTGAGCAGAGGGGTCATATTTGTTCCCCTAACTTGCTCATATGAGATATTGGCACATTTAAGGCAAATTATTGGAGAGTTAAGTTGAGAGATGTTTGGTTAGAAAACCACTGGATTCTTTCACTTATACTAGCTCTTTTGAGGTACAGGTAACCATTATTATATTTTGAAAAGAGAAGAGAGGCATACTGGTGTTTTTTGGTAAACCATTTGAATGTGTAAGTTAAGTAATACAGATGTCTAGGTATTTGGTTAGGGTATACAATGGTTATAATTTTGCACATTTTTGTACTTTTCTTTCGCAATATTTTCTATACTTGAGATTACTCATTTCATTTTTGTAATAGGTGTATGATGTCTTTCTCCTGTGACTGGTTGTAACTCTGTGAGGACAGAGACATAGTCTGTCATAACACCATATTTCTGGAGCCAAACAAAGTGCCTGAGAGAGAAGACAATAATTTGTTGTCTGTTTAGACTTAATATAACATGGAGTCTTTGAAAAACTATTCAGTATGTATGTTTAGTCTATTTTGATTTTGCAGCTCTTGGTCAGATAACGTACCTACTTTGTAGAATGGCTGATGCAAAGCGTGTGTTGAAACACTGACTTGCATATGACAGCATATGATGGCATCTGCCTTCAAGAGGTTTGAAATCTAGGATGAGAAATTATACAGGCAAATATGAGCCAAGTGCTAAAAGGATTCAGAGAGGTGTCCCCAAGGTCCTGTGAGATACACATATTAGGTAGGCTCATGAATAAGGTCAGCTTATGCTAGCCTTAGGCAAGCTCAGCTGCAGACCCTGAATTCTGTCTTCTGAATATTCAATATTGCCATTGAGAAGGCCATACACTACAAAAGCGACAACAAATGCCAGGCAAGCATGCATTAGGAGCTCAGGAATGTTTTGCTGCTGAAAGTGTTTTCTCATTGTTGGAGGGGTGGGGTGGCCACAGTAGCTACATGGCCACTGAATTTCAACCTTCTGCCCATGTCGTACTTTATTAGTTGGCTCTGCCATGGTTTCCGTATTTTGCCATCTCTTCCAAGTCCCCACCAGGATTAAAGTCTCACTGGACTGCAATTCTCTCAGATTTACCTGGCCACTGTCTTCTTAGTGACCTAGAGAGTGATCATGGAGAAGGGTCTCAAGTGGCCAGTTGGAAACATGAACTCATGAGAAAGATTAGGGTAAGTATATAGATTCATAAAGTTAGTGTTCTTGAAAACCCAAAAGAACATTACTTCATTTACTGTTAAAGCGTGGCTTTATATCTTGACATCATCCTTTGCCATGTGGCTGCACTGGTTGAAAGGCAAGCTTCTAGTAGTGTCTGACTCAATCGCCAATTTTAAGCCTCCTTACCAATTTTGCCAGTTGCTTAATAATTATAATGCTGGTGGACCAGGAATTTGGAGACATTTGTACTTTAAAAAACCAGTTTTTATTACTGGAATAAAATGCAATAAAAAATGCGTGTAGAAAAAAGATCATTTTGCATGGCATTCATTAACAGAAAGGTACCTTGCTTGGGGAAGGCAGAGTCTAGAAAGGACTATGAGGTAGTAAAAATAGTAGAGATGTTAAGGGTGGTATTTGATGTCCTCCCTCCTTTTTCGGAATCTCACGCATACGCATGACATTCTATTTTGATCACCTCGTGGGAGAAAGTGAGTTCATTTATCTCATCCCACCACTGGTGGCTATCCTGATTATAGCCCCCTGGTTGGAACCATTTAAAATTCAATTTGGGTGCCTGTGCCCTCCAAGCTCGGTAGGTTTCATTAAATTACATAGCAGTGAGTTCTCCCTTATGTGGCACCTTTTGAAATACATTTGACTTCAGTGTAATTTCAGACAGTTGTACTTTGTATGGAGTGGTTTTACCATCATAATTGTGGAGTCCAGTTAGATGAGATCCAGAAATATGGATCTGATGGGATGGGAATACAGTGGAAAATATTGTACAAGGGAGATGTTTATAATTCTCTCTACTTTTCCTAGTTAGCTTGCTAGGCTTGTAGTTTTTGGCTCATTGTTTTTGTAGCATTACTTATAGCCTAAGATTAGGATAACAACACTTTTTTCCCCGTGTGAGATGCTTCAGGATTTTAAATGTAGTCAGATTCGAAAAATGAATGTTTTCTTGAGACTGTAACTAAAATTAAATGTTAATGCATTTTCTTGTATTAGCTGTTCTTAAAGTAAAGCTTTTTGCTCATGGGTTCACATTCTTCAGTGACCATACATTGCTGTGAAAAGAAAGTGAACACATGATCTAGGCGTAATCCTTAGCGTCATGGTTCTGGGCAAGTTACTGACTTTTACCTCAGTTCCTTCATTTAGTACTAATGATAACACTAATTCATTGAATTTTTGTGAACTCAGTATATGAAAGTCACCCAATATCAGGCCTGATAAAGTAGAATACCAATAAATGGTGACTATTATCAGTAAATAGGTCATTACCCAAATACTTACTGAATACTGCTCACAAATAAATTTCTAAACACAAATATATACTAAATGTGCTGGGTAGCATTGTAGATATTGAGATAAAATAATGAATGGAAGCAGACTAAGAAAGAACTATAAAGAACTATGATCCCCAGCATTGCAAAGAAACAAAAGAAAAAATGAATGTTAGTTATATTTTCATTTATTGTTAGTTTCCTATTGCTCCCCACTGTGTTCCCCCATCTGGTTTATAAATCAATAATATTCTTATGGCAGGTGATTTATTACTCAGGAAGTAGAAAATACACTTTGTTACTAGGTGTATTTGACCTCTGCAGATCTTAACTTGAGATGCCGTTTAGATATCTGTATAGATATTTTGGACAAGTGTTTTTTTGTTGTTGTTGTTGTTGTTCTCTTTTGCATCTGCCATCATATTATGAGTTATCTTGCTTATGGTGATTCTTTTAAATATCATCTGTTGCTTTTGTGAGACCTTTTCTCTTAGGCAGTTCTAGGGGTTGAACCCAGGGCCACAAATTTGTTAGGCAAGTGCTTTAGTAACTCTTGTAGTGAGCTACATCCCAGCTTTAGAACCTTCTTTAGACCCATCTCTTTTCAGTGCATTCTGATGTAATGGTTGCCTCATTACTGTCTGCTCATAAAATTTGTATTTTATCTCTTTTGCATAAACATAGAGACTATTTGAAAGGTAAAATTAATTCTTTAGAGTTCTGAGTCAATTTATGTCAGATACTTTTAATTAAGCTTTATATTATACAGAATATAATTTTTACATACTTTTTCATTTAATCTCAAGAATATGCTGCAGATTTGTGTCTGAAACTGTGACAAGTGGAACAAAATAAATAAATGTAAGACAGGGCAAACCCTGAGAAGTTTATAAATCTATTGCTTTGGTTGCTAGCCTCTTTCCTTCAGAAGGATGTTATTGTTATTCTCCCAACAACAAGCTTCAGTATTGTGTTATATAGCTAGATAGCTCTTCTATCTTCACAAAATGAACTTTGCCAGTGATGTTTGCAGATGTGTGTTGAAGCAATGTTCTCTAAGATTAGAGCTCAATTCAGGGAATTTTGGAGCTTTCATTTCTGATCCTCTGGGGAATTGAGAAAAATACAAAGAAAATATCTTTGATGGTTGTATTTAGTTCTTTAAAAACTGTAACAAGCACACAGTAAGAGAAAGATGAGAATATTTTGAAATTAAAGTTAAAGATGGGTTGGAAGAAAGTTCTGTAACACTAAATTATTTTGAGACCAGAGGCAAGAAATTTTGTCTTTAATATACTTTGAGATATTTACTTAATGTAATATGCAATTATATGTAACTGAAATATGCTGTCAGGAGTCCTGACCTCTGGGTGACCATTTAAAAAGTCATCTGGCATTACATAATGATCTCATTAGTGTCTTGATGCCCTATCACCATGCTTTCCAAATGACTCTCAAGATGTTTGGTGGGTGCAAAGTCATGTACCTGGGTTCCCTTCTTGCATACCTTTCTTCTTCCCAACCATCCTCATGTTATTGGTAGAGTAATCTTGGCTGTGGTTGTGACCCTTCATGCTCAAAGTACCCTGTGTGATCTTTGTAAAATAAAATCCCCCTACAGTGTGGCTCTAGGCTACATTGGTTACACTTCCATCCACCGACCACCTTCTTGTACACTCTACTTCGGATAAATGGAATCTTCTGAAATTTTTTGTGCCCTGTCTACATGATCTCATTTTCATGCCTTCGCAGACACTGTTCTTTCACCTTATTTCCCCTTCTCCAGAGGTCTAAGTCTATTTGGCTTTCAAGACCTTGTTGGACTTCTCTGTAGCTTCTCCTGTGATTACACTGCTGGAAAACCCTCCCTCTCCTGAGCTCCCAAGGAGCTTTATCAATATTTTTTGATGATGGGGAGTTGAGGAGAGCACTGTCTACCATGCTTAATTGTCAGCCTCCCTCCCCTCCTATCTGTAATCTCTCAGCATACTCTGTATCTGTCACAATTTTTACGTGTATTTGACTACTCCCATAAGTTATATTGGAAAATTTTGTATCCAGATCTTTAAGATACTAGTTTAGGCTTTCTGACATGCCTCATCTATATTCTCTATTATATCATTAATTCTCCTTTCATTTGGTGAGATCATTTCTTATATCTAATACTTTGGCACCTAAGTGCGTAAAGAAAATTCTATGGAATTTTCTGTCTTGCATGCCCAAGGTCTATGCTTAAAAGAAAGACCTACTTGAATGTAAAGGTTTCTGATTGAGTTAATACTAAATGATGATCTTGTGTGGTTTTTTTTCCCATTTTACTTGCCTTTATACTAACAGATGGCACAGAAATAGTTAACAGTTGCAAATGTTACTGAGAGATGGTTCACAGCTGTAGCTTCATGTTGATCCAGTCTTTTTTTTGCCAGGGGTCTTTAGCAGTGTACTTTTTTCCTATCATTTCATGACTGACTCAGCCTTTTACATTAGACAAAAACTAACTTGGTTACTCTTTTCCTGAAAAGACAACAGAGAAATTTCCAGTAGTATGGGTTGAGACTTGCTGCCAATTTTTATTTTAAAAGTGGTGAATGTATTTAGAAAGCTTCTCTGCAATTCAGTCTTTGTTGATGGACGTGTCCTTTCTGGTGAGCCACCAGGAGATTCTTACTTCTGTACCAAACATTTCTATTTCAAAATAGTGGCAAGTCTAGGTGGTAATATTAAGTTGTGGCAAGGATACCCATAAGCGATCAGTTAATGCAGTACTACTTGTTTATTAGGATCACCATGCTAGACTGCCACTGGTAGATGATCCAAAAACATGGGACAACAGATCATGAGGATGCTTGGAAGTTGGTACTTTTGAGACAAGTGGAGCTCTTGATTGTGTATGACTCAAGTTTCATTCTTTTAATTTGCTCTCAGAAGCATTCACACTCCTTCCCTAAATGTAAACCATTCCAAGTTTGGAAAACAGTTTCTCAAAATTGAACTACAATTGGCCCTCAAGTGTTTGCTACTTCCGTTTTGCTTGGAAGAACACTGCTTTATCACTCTTTGTGCAGCACTCACGGTACAGAGAAGAGGAAGGACCAGCAGAGTTGGGTAGATTTGCTCAATTTAGGAATATATCCTTTTAAACTGCTGTATGGAATTTTTGTTACGTTCTAAAGGTTAGTTTAACACTTAACTATGTTTTTCCTTAAATGTTACCATTTTTAACTGTTTTGATGTATTCTTTAGACTGTTAACTGTAAGAGGCTAGTGAGTATTTCTTTCTTATTGGTGCTTCTTGCATCTTTAGCACATCATAAGACTCAGCAAATTAGGACATTGAATGCTAAATGAATAAGCAAATGAATTCCATTTGTTAGTAAAACGCTAAGGGCAATAGAGTAATTGTGTTCTTACCTCTAAAGTAGGGAAGGTGATATAATTGGTGGACATGCAAAATGGAAATGCAAGGCCTTTAGTTCAAAAATTGTTGAGAATTTCAAAATGGTGACAGAAGAACTTTGAAACAGAGAGTGATCCTGGTTGGACCCTGGTTGCACAGGTTGGACATCATGAAGCCACCCTTTTTCAATGCAGAATGGAGGCAGAGGTTTTGTTGTGCCCGGATCGCGAGGTCCCCAAAGACCACCAAGGAGCCGATTCCGATGCAAACACACGAGGGTCCTTTATTCAAGCTCGAGCAGGGACTCTCAATTGTCACTGACGCAGCGGGTCAGGATTGAGAGCCCTGACTTTAAAACACCAGGAGTTTTTATAGAGGTTACAGCAGGGCGCGGGGTTTCGAAAAGGGCACGGGGTTTCAAATCACACGCAAATCACACAATTGGCTAGCATTTGGCAAGTTTTGAAAGTTTAAACCTAGTTGGCTGGGCCTTGCGCGCTGAACTGCAAACGGCTGCTCAAGTCATCGAAAAGAACATCTGGGATAGTGGGGTATTGGGGTAACTACTGATTAGCTGTTGCGGACCATCGAGAAGAGCATCTGGGACATTGAGGCAGCTACCAATTAGCTGTCGCTAGGCTAGTTGCTAGGGGACTGCTGGACATTATCACAGACAGGTGGCCAAAGTGCATCTTGTGGTTTTTCTCGGAACTAGAATTTATGTCCAGGCCACCTTTACTCTAAAATGAGGCCAAAACTTTAAAATGGAGTCACTCAGGTCTCACAGTTTGAATTCCCACCTTGTATTTATGCTTGCAAAGTAAATGTACTTCATTCTTTCATTTGTAGTTAATAGCACAAAAGCTTTGCATCTTGGATTTATAATGAAATAGGGAGAGCAAGTACTTAATACTAGTACCTGCCATAGGACAAATTGGAACTAATGCTTAATTTAACATCTTTCAAGTGAGCCTCTACCAGTTTTCTTAGCACAAAATTTAAAGCAGAAAGCTCCAACAACCTAAGCAATCTATTTTCATCCACAGTCCCACTATTTTCACAGACTTTAACTGTGCTGTACACGCTAATCATTCTGACCCAAATCTACTCTATATGAACTCTGGTAAAATGATTATAAATTAAAGCAGGGAAAAATGAGCTTATTTTCACTCTCATTTTGGAGCCATAGGAGCAAGTCTAAAAGGATTTGCGAAAGAGTTTCTGGTCCCAGGAAGAGGTAGAAGAAGCCTTCTCATTTAAAAATCTCCTGGAGAAGGTTTAGTTTATAAGCAAAATTGAGTTGTAATAAAGCAAAGGAAGCAATACGTCCCCCAGGGGTGTTTGCATAGTACATAAACCTGAATGGAAAATAAATGTTGTTCCCCCTGCCCTGCAGTCTCAGCAGATTTAAAAACAAAGTGGGGATTTCTAGTCTGACCTGTCAGTGTAGACTATTCCTTAGCCACTGAAAGTCATTCTGATGACTAGAAGCAGAGCAGCCTGCAGTCTGCACGCTGGTGGTCCATGGCCAGAAAAGAGCCACCAGGAGAACAGTGTGCACCTGGGTAGAAGGGAACTGGACTCCAGAGAAGGAAAGCAGCCCATTCCCCTTGTCCCTCTTGTCTTAGGACTTTCTGAAGAGCAGTTTGGTACCCATGTACCTTAGCTGCTTTTTTGCATGTCACTTGTTACAAAGAGGTAGGTCTTTTGGAATTTAAATGAAACTAAAAATAAATCTGGCCATTGGACTTTTTCATTCCTGGGCATGGAGAGGAATTTGTTATGACTAGAATGTTATGTTATAACTATTTGTTGATTTCTTTATGCTAGTTTTTAATTTACTAGTATAAAATGAAATGGTAGTGGTCTGTGAAAATGTATTTAAAAGTCGTTTCATAACTGCATGGTAAAGTTTGAAATGCAAGTAAGTGTAGCAGTAGTTTCGGAAATGATTGTCCTGTGAGCATCATCAGAATCACAAGCCAGGGTTTATTAACACATTATCTTTCTGCCTTCACTCCTGTGCTTCTTGGTCTGCTACACTCAGGATAGATAGCAAAGCTTTCTGGTCACCCATGTATGGTGATTACAGAGCTTTCAACTGATAAATAAGCTATATAACAAGGACAGAGGAGGGAAGAGAACATGGAACGATCACTCTTGAGATACATCTTTCCATATAAAGGATAGAACCACATCCCAAATCCTGCATGTACACTTACCCGACATTTCCAGGCTTGTCAGTCAGGCTCAACTCAGCAACTCATCACCCAGCTAGCTATTGATGCTAGACCCAGCTCTGCAGAGTAGATGGGAGAACAAGATTTAAATACAGAAAAATTGATGAATATAATATATGCACATCACAGGCAGTCCATGTTTATTTGTACTCTTACCATCTCTGTAAGGTGATGTCGACCCCATTTCATAGACAAGAAAGCTGAGGTTTAGAATGATCAAGAGCATGGAGCAAGCTAGTGACTGTGCTGGAATGCAAATGGATCAGGTAAGTCCAAAATGTTTTTTTCCTAGTATAATATGCTCTTTCCCTTTTTGATAGGAAAGATGCATAGATAAATTGCAGTAAAGCTGAACATCTTCTGCCCAGGCACTTCACATCTTTTCTGGAGTGATTAGAGAAGGTGCCATGGACCCACATGTATGTCTTGAATTATATCTGGAGATATCTGTGATTTGAAACAGTAGGAAATAGAGGAATAATATTTCAAGCTTCTTTTTTGTAAGTATCTACTGTAAGGTTTCAAAATAAATATTAGCCTTCTCATTAATATTTATATTAGAAAAGATTTACTAAATAAGAGATTTTTCCAGTACATTTTTGTGGACTTAATATACATTTACCATTTAAAAACTTACAAACTGAAAGAATTTTGTGAAAAGTTATAGCATGTAAAATAGGGCTTAAAATTTTACTGTTCAGAAATTTTCTGCTTACAGCTTTGTTGTTTTCCTTAAGTGCACATATTTATTGATAAATTTTAATCTATTTTATGATTATTGATCCCTTAAAAATGACCTTTTTAAATATTTCATTAGGATTCCCCAAGTATTTGGCAATCACAGAACAAAGTCCAGTTGAATAGTTCTTTTTAAAAATATACATTAAAATGTCTTTATTTGAAGGTTAAGGTCTGTTGATAGATGTTCAAATTTAATTTGTAGAATAATCTATCCTAATTTGTTCCATTTATTTTTTTCCTTAATAAAAATGGGAACATTTAAGAAACAATGAAATGTCTGTTTCCTATTTTCACTTATTTTGATAGGAGAAATTCTCCACCAGATTTGTTTTGTATTGAAAATATTCTTGTATTTAAAATTGCATACATTTTTAGAATTTGTCACAAAACAGTGTACCTTGCATCTCGTTTAAAAAAAATGGTGTGTAATGCATTTAGTTTCAGTCCTGGTTGTTTTTTCCTTTATGAGAATATAAGCTAGCACATTTGCAGTCATCAGACATTAGATTGCTAATCTCACCTTTCACCTCAATAACATTATTCATTACTTTCCTGTGAATTCTTATCCTTTTGCCCTTAGCCTCTTGACCTAGATGCTTAAGACTGTATGACCCTGGCTGACTTGGTGGATCCAAACTCAGAAAGTTAAGATTTGGCTATTTGCAGTGAATGATGCTTAAAGTACTAGGTGATCATAAAAGCAAACAGAGGGTGGGACAGGTAGGCAAAGAGAGCAGAGAAGAGCAGGGACCATTAACAATGCCTGTTAGAATTGAACAAAAATGAGATAAGTGGCCAAGCTTACTTCATGTAGAATACTTGACAGTGGTGTGTTTTACTTCTTAAAGCCTCAACAATTAGGGATAAAGGTTTTACTTCTTACTATTGAAGAATCTTTTGTGCAACAGGAGAGCACATACAGTATTGTATTATTTACTGAGCCTAGAACTTGAACCTCTACATCAGGGCTTCTTATTTCATAGATTTGTAGAAGGGCTCTGTCTGTACTCTGTATTTGTTCCTATGTACATACTTCTAGAATATGAGGGCCCAGATGTTCTCTGGTTCCCAGTGTAGGCTCACACACACAAAAAGTTTAATCAGCAAACAACTGGAAATCTGAGCCTTCGATGAGCGACTAGATTGTTCTGTGTTTGTTTCTTCATGGTATTGATGATTGAGCCCGGGGCCTCACATGTGCTAGGCAAGTACTCTACCACTGAGCTAGATCCTCATCCTTTTTAATTTTATTTTTTAAGCCAGAGTCTTACTAAGTTGCCCAGGCTGGTCTTGAATTTATGGTTCTCCTGTCTCTGCCTCCCAAGTAGCTGAGATTACAGTATGCACCACAATGCCGGCCTTTCTGTGTCTTAAATGTATATTTTATGTTTCATTGCGTTCACTTTTATGTGTCTTAAGTATTTCGGTGAAAACTTATTACTTTGGTTTCTGATTGCTTCTGAGGTAGGACACAGATACAACTCCTTAAGTTCCTTGCCCTGTGACATAATATCCTTGCCCAGTTCATGTCTTTCCTCCCTACTTAATGGTTACAGTGATAATCTTCAACATGTGTGCTCATAAATATTGATTGGAATAATTCTTCAGCCTGATATGTGGTATGAGGCATCACTTGAAGTTTCCTAAAAAGAAAAAGCATGCCTAAATTTGGACTACAAAAAATGCTGTTTCCTTCTTATTTACAGTTTCAATTGAATAGTTGCATGTTTATACTAGTAGGAATTAAGGATTCTTACTGAGTCTGATTGGATGAGGAAATAAAGAATGTAAACTGAAATTACAGGGTTCTGCTTACTTTGAGCATTCCTTTTAAAAGAATAACTTCATTTACATTACTTAAATACTTAGGAAAAAACCAAACAGCGCACGCGCGCGTTCACACACACACACACACACACACACAGTGTTGCTATGACACTAACAGTTATAGTACTAAAAATGAAACTGTCTTATATCAGCCACAGCTTTAATCATGATTAAATCAGTATTGCCTGCAAATATTAATTGTATGGCTCTTTTCATGATTAGCTTTTGGATTATCTTCCTATTATATGAAGTTTTACTCCTATCTCTATTCTTGCCATATTTTTTATAAATTCATTAGACCACCACTTCCCATTTCCCTTCTGTATAGATACTTTAGACTCTTAGTTTAGAAGTGAAAAGTATGTAAGTTTATTTTTCTCCTAGCATTCTCCACCTCTCCGAGTCATTCCTTCTGTACCATCAGAGCCACCCTGTGCTTGATCAGGTGCTTAAGACTTCTAGAAATTATAATTGTTTCATTCATTTTACAATCTTTCTTTCTTTCTTTTTTTTTAAGTAGCAGGGATCAAACTCAGGACCTTTGCACTTGCCAGGCAGGCACAGTGCCACTGAGCTATGTGCTCGGCCCACAAAAACCTTTCTAATTGTTAGTATTTTTGTCATTTTATTATTTAACTTGGTGCCTTCTGTTCACTTCTACTGTTTTAAGTTGGACATTCTGTTAAACAAGAAGATTAAGATAGTCATTTTTTAATGCACTTTTTAGTGATTTTTAAAATCATTTTGAATCCATCTTACTGTCCTACCATGCAATAGACTTTTCCATTTTGACCATGGAGAACATTAACATTGTCAAATATCTTTTCAAATCAAGACATATTATGCCAAAACATTTTCTTAACTTATCACAACTAAAATTGACGGGAATTTTATACAGCTTATTTTTAGTGATATAGTGCCTCTTTCTGATAATTTCCTTTTTCTTGAGTAAGTTTTTAAGGATATCTGATTGATAACTACATTTGTAACTTTTTTATGTTTCTAGTGTAAAATTATTGATCTGTGTTTCCAAAACTAACAGTTTTTCTTTTGAAAATGAGAGTGATCGTTTGATAGGGAATAAAACCTGGCTATGTAGCTTATTTATACTTACTGAAAATTTCTTCATCACTTCATTGCTAATACACTTCCATATATAAATAAATTCATATATCACCATACTTAACAATTATTTAAATAGGTTTACAATGACATTTGTGGATAACCACTGCATAGTCTAGGAACTAAGCACAATTCTGATATTTTGTGTCTTTAGCCATACATCTGTTCATCCATCCATCCGTCCGTCCATCTGTCTGTTCACCCATCTGTCCATATTTACTCAGTTTTTAGTATGTGCTAGGCACTGAACTAAAGGTTAAAGACATTTCAGTGAGCAAAGGCAGACATAATCTCTGCCCACATGGATCTCTTACTATGTTGGAACTTTCAGTTTTAAACCAGTGATGAGAACCACTATAGAAAATGATTTTAAGCACCAATGAAAAGGTTACATGCTTGGGTTGGAGGAAGGATGCTTGAGGAGAGTGAAGGTTCAACAGAAAACTCTTTGTGATCTCTAAAATTGAGTTCAGTGAATATGGTCAACTCAAATTCTTGTCTGCTGCTGGGCAGTAAAGCAATTTTTCCCTGGGGCCTGCACTGGCTTTCATCTAAACTGAGCAGGTGGACATTAAGGACTTGAGGGTAGAAGAAGGCAGAGCTCCAGACCTCTGAGATGAGCAAGAAAGTTTTGACTTATGCATTTGCCAAAGGAAAAGTAAAATACAAAGAGATATAAAAAGAATTTTACAGTATTTTCCAATTGTAATTTCTAAGATAAAATATTCTGTGTATAGAATTGTGAGAAAGCTGGCCAGTTGAGAAATGCAACTTTTAGAAATAATTTTGTTAGCTATATTCAGATCTGTATAGTGCTTTTGCTCTATTTGCCATTTTGTACCTTTTTATAAGCCGAATTGAAATTGATATGTAGAAACAACTTTTTCAAAACTGAGCAAGACATTGTCCTGAGTCAAATGAGCAACTGTGTTCTATTGCATGATGCTCATCCAACATTCATATGCTGCAAAGGGTGTTTTTCTGCCCAAGTTTATATTGTATATCCTGTTCTGGGATTTTAGACAGGCAATTTCAGCTTGTGTTGCTTTCTTTCAGCATTTCATAAAAGGCAGTATTTCCTGCTTTCTGCAGTTACAAAAAATATGAAAATACATGCCAACCATTTTACGGAACAAATGGATATCTGAAAGTTTTCTCTACCTAACACCAGTGCCATCTATAAAATTTACTTTTATGGTTTTTAATATTGGTAAGAAAACTAATTCTCAGTGAAGTAACTAGGACTATTTGGTCTGATTCTTCCCATAATAGAGACGGATAGAGAAAAGAGAGATTAATGAAGCATTCTCATTACTGCAGAATAGAAAATGGCATTTTCCTCTAAAGAGCCAGATAGTAAATATTATTGGTTTTGTGGGTCATAGAAACTTTGCGAAAGGATTTACTTCTGTCTTTGCAGTGGGAATACAGCCACAGACAATTTGTAGATGAATGGGAGTGGCTGTGTTTCAGTAAAACTTTATTTACATAAATAGGCTGCAAGCACAATTTGGCTTCTGCTCTGCAGTTTGATTTCCCTTAGCAAATGCATTCTTATGGCTTGTTTTTGTCTGAACATAGAGTTAGGAATGGGTTTCACATTTATAAAGCATTCTTAAAGGAGGAGAAAGAGGTAGAGAAGAAAGGAAGAAGAGACAGAGACTTTATGTAGTTCATATGTACTGTTTGGAATTATATGGAAAAACTCTCTTGAGCCTTTCTCTACAAGATTGTTCACTTTTTCCTTGATAATTTAAATTATGGATTTCATTTTGTGCTTATTTTCTATTTTCCTGTGCTAGTTTCAGAAAATTTATTAGAGAAAATGCAGAACATAAAATTTTAATAATATATTGGTTGTCAGAAAAAATAGTACTGATAGTTTCCTTTGGTAACTTTATTCTTTTAAAATTTAAGATTTTACAGGATATTTAAAAATACATATATTATTTTCTTACCTTGAAATCTGGTTTTAAGTGCTATTAAAAAATTACACATTTTTTCTTAATTCTATGCTTGAAATTTAGTCTTCTGACCTTTATTTAGAACAGAACATGCTGTATCCACACCAAAACCATTTCCATAATTGTGTAATGTTCTTTGACAATAACCAAAAAGTAACACTACTTAACATTTATTTGGTGGTTGCTGTGTGAAAGGGAACACGCTGAGTGCTTAACTCATTTTCTCACTATTTAAAAACACAGAGGTGATTATAAACCCCCATTTTAAGGCCAAAGAGAGCAAGACCGAGAAATTAAGTAACTTGTTCAGTGTAATAGCCAGTTACTGGGCAGAATGGGCATTAACCCAGGCTTTGGGGAAGTTCCCTGAGTAGAAGTCACTTTCAGTTTTCCTTCAGTGCCCTTTAAAGTGAAGTCTTATCTTTTATTTCTTTATTGACCCTAGTAGCCTTTTGCATAGGGTGCTAGAAATAGATAAAGTGCTGTATACTGAGACTCACTGAGACAACATTTTTACTTTTTACAGATTCATTAATATTTCAAAATGATGCTTGGAATTTAGCAGGTAGAAAAATCCAGTTGCTTTAACAGAATTTAATAAAAGGGGGAGGGCATCAAAAATTAGTTAAATACAATTTCCACCCTCCTAGACAAAGAATAGGAGTTCCATTTGAAGACATTCTCCCTTTTCTCTCTAGTCTTTCCTATAAGATAAAATTATGAGCTTAGTACTTTGAATTTAAGAGGCACATACTTGCCTTTAAAAGGATTCATGGTTTCTTAAGTTCCCAGAAATGCTTCCTGCATTTGTTTATGTTTCAGATGTATCTTAGGGCATGATTATTGAAAAATTGACTTAAAATATAAACAGTGGCCTTATTGCTTTTCTATTGATCAAGTGCTTTTTAATTTGCAGCAAACTTTCTCATCATGTTGCTATTCTACATGTGACTCTGAGGTGGTTGGCCCTGCAATCCCTAAGGGACAGGGCGTAGCACCCATTCTGCCCATCCAGAAGCCCCTGTGGAGGTGGCTGAGGGAGTGAGTCAATGGATTGGAATTTGCTCCAGTCAGAGGGATAATTCTATACAAATAGTTCTTGGTTTTTCAAAAGGGCTTGTCAGCTTCATACTTTAGAATTGACTCTACCAGGAATTTGCAGTTTTACTAGATTATACACAGGATGCTCTTTTGTAATAAGGAAGTGCTCATTCAGAAATAGCTCAAGCAATGCAGACTAAAAAGCCCTCACCATTCCACTAAAAGCCCTTGCAAGCCCATCAGTCTCTACTCTGTTTCTTTGGTCATTTCCTTTTCATTCAATGGCATGTTTTTGGCAGTGTGATGGTTGAGCCAGCATTCCATCTTATTTTAACAACTATACAAATATAAAAACCACAGGACCAAAATTGTAGTTGGAGCTTCATTTTGTACTATTTAAGAACTGTATTGTCATATATAATTTGTAGTAAACTTGGACATAAAATCAAGCTTCTTTTTTGCCTGTGGGCTGATTCCCTTCTCTTACTGCAGCATATTGTTCATCTGCATAGTTCCCCTTTCTTCCAGGATTGTTTTTCATCTGTGGTACAGCAAGTGGCCAAAACAAATTGGACATTTTACCATGATGGGTCAACAGCAAGGGTCAAAATTTGAAACTTAATCTGTAAACCTACCAGGATCTTCTGAAAATTGGTCTAACAGTGCTTTGCATTGTTGGGTATTCGCTATTGGAAAAGGAACTTGGACTGAGTAGTTTGGTCTACTCCTGGGACCTCTCTTAAGGGCAGGATGAGCTGTGGGTTGGAAGAGTAAGAAACTCTACCCTTAGTATGTCCTGTGGGATTAAAAGCTGTCTGAGGAACAGGAGAATGGGCATGGGGAATACTGGGTTTCTCTGGGGAGCTGTCCTCTGATGGAGTTTCTAAGACACTTGAAGAGAATGCAACTGATATACTGGGCAGAGGATTATATGGAGTTTGAGGAAAACTCCCATTGTGGTTGTTTTTGTTTAAACAGGTGGGAGAGACCCATATTCCCCTGAGAGAGACACGGGAGCAGCTGAGAACAGGGTCATCAATTTCTTCTTCTTGGTGGCTTCTTTAAGTACCATAGTTCTTGGGCCTGTATAGAAATAGAGCCACAAAAGCCTGAACATAAGGTATTTCACACCTTGCCTTTTGCAGAAAAGATCTAACTGACAAACAGTATTGTAATTTAGATTGCCGTCCTGTACTCATCTCTTGCCATTATTTAGTTCGTTTACACCAAAATAGTAATCCAATAGAAGATAAGTTGTTCTTTTTTGAGATTGTCCAGGTCAAATTATGTCCAATTTTTAAGGATATAGCCTAATAGCAAGGTTGCAGGGTATTTCCCATGGTGCATTATGAAACCTATGGAGAGAGATGGGGTCCTTCTGAGGGCATTCCCTGCAGAAGGATGGAAACCCATTGAGCCCCTGGGGTGTACCCTATGTGACTCAAATTGCACTACCAGATGTCTCTAGTGAAATGGACAACAACAGTGCCTTTTCCTTAGACCTGTTCATAGTCTCTGACCCACTATAACTCCTTAAATACCAGAGGGGAGCCCCCTGAAGCCCCATCTAGCCACTTGAGAGACAGTATCCCTCTTATTTTCCCAATAATAAAACACTTCGGTAATTGTTTTAAGGGAGTAGAGATAGAAACCTCTTTTTCAACATGTAAGGGAAAAAAAGAAAAGAAAACCTTAGAAAGTTCTAAGTACCAGAACAGGATTTGTCGTTTCTTGACTTAGCTTTACTTTTGCAAACTCACAGCCAGTTGAGTTGCCCTTCATTAGCTGTTCCCTTTTCTCTGCTCAGGCTCTCAGGCATGTTTCTAAATTACCTGGATTTCTGTTAGAAGAAACAGAGAGGAGATCTAAATAGATTTAGAAGAGAAGAGGGGAGGAGGCATGTATGTTCTCTGGAAGCAGAGGCTTTAGCTCTTATATATAAGGGTCAAATTTCTATCTATTAAGGGTGAAATGATGTCAGTTTAAAAAAAGACACACAGACATGGTCAAAACATGTGACTCTGACTCACATGACAAACCAAAATGGCTGACAAACATGGCAGAAAGGTGGAGTGGGATGGAGCTCTGAGGTCTTAAGAAACAGTCCCCTAAGAAGGTAACTCATTAAGGATACCCAGAGACAAAATGCCATCTAGGGGAAAAACACAAATGAGACTTTGAGCACAAAAAGGGACATGCTGGGGTAGGTTGCCATAAGCAGGAAACCAAGTTACCAATAGCTGTTTCTCCCAAAATGTGGGAAAACTGAACAAAGTGTCAGGAAGGACAAAAATATGGGGGCAAAAGGGCATACTAAACTCTAGGTCATGTACATGAAACCTGAATGATCTGTTCCTTGGCTGGGTTGTTAACAGGCTCTCTGGCAGCCCCTGACCCATGAGACTGTGGATGCACTGGCATCCCATCAGTCACTGTTGGGGAAATCAGTGCTTAATGAGGAGTATTTGGAAAACATGGTAAAGTCTGTCAGTATTAAATGAGATAATTTCTTTTGATTCCTTCTAAATCAAAGCAATAAAGGAAATAAGGAATGTTTAATATTTACCTATCTATAACATGTCTAGCTGGTCTGTTATATCCATACTGGGTCAAAGCAACAAATATTTGTACACATTCATACTTCTAAACTTCAGTAAGTTGCTTGTGCAGTATAAAACTCAAGAGCACTAAATAATGGTCTTTGATTCTGCTTGTAATGCATGACCTGTAACCACCTTACCTACAGGAGAACTATATATCAAAAAGAATTACTGTGGCACCAAATGAGACTCCCATCAAATTGCATGGAAATAGTACACTGTTTTGGTTACCTTTGGGAAATATATAAGTCAAAATTTTTAAATGTGAGAACATTTTAAAATGCTGATGAGACAGATTTGGTAAAACCTGTTTATGTACCTTACTATATCTTGATATTCCATACCAAACATTTCTCAATGATAAGTAAAACAAATTAAATATTGTGTCCTTGCAGAGGAACTAAGACAGGAGATTAGGGCATGGCCAAGTGTCTGATCTTGTGGGTGTGACCTGTCAAACACAGAGATCCAGGACACATGCACAGAAAATAGTACCCAATCCCTGTACCTGGGGCAAATCAGAAAATGCTATCTTCAGTTCTTCTGGTACAAAATCAAGCAGGTTTTTGATAGGACAGCCTAGATCTTTAAAAAGTAAATAAACTCTCCAAAGGACAATAGCTCACAATCTTGGATTTAGTGACTCTTGCTGGTAGGAATCCTTCCACTGCGATTATATAGTAGCCTATGTTTATTGGGTGCTTACTCTGAGCCTGACATGGCGGTTTACACACATATTATATTTTTTTTATTTAAAAATTTTTTCATTAATTTTATTGGTACATTTTAGGTATATAATATGCTGACATTCATTATTGGGAATTTATACCTTTACATAATATATCTTGGTTCTTATTTTTTTCCCCATTCCCCTGTCCTCCCTTCAACCCCTCCACCCCTCCCTATTTACAAAGGCTTTGTTTCTGTTTATTCCTTTTCTCATATTTATTCCTTTCCCTTCTTTCCTTTCAGCTATCCCTGCCACTTCCCCTTCCACTTTGGACCTTTTCTTCCTATTTCACATTATCTATTATACATTTTGATCATTATTTACACTTTCAGTTTCTCACACCAGAGAAACTATTTGGTATTTACACATGTGTATCCTATTTATTTCACTTAAGCGTATGGCCTCAACGTGCATCCATTTAGCTATAAATGTCTCTAGTTTCTTAATCTTTATGGCTGAGTAGTACTCCATTTTATAAAAAAAAACCCCACATTTTCTTTATCCAGTCTCCAGTTGATGGGCACTTGGGCTGTTTCCAAGTTTTAGCCATTACAAATTGTGCCACTATGAAGATAGGTGCACATATATTGCTGTGGTTTGAAAACAATGCTGAGATTCCTCCTCACCCAAGAAAGAATGGCTGCTATCAGGAAATCAACTAATAACATGCTGGCAGGGATGTGGGGAGAAAGGAACCCTTCTCCATTATTGGTGGGAGTGCAGACTGGTGCAACCACTGTGAAAATCAGTATGGAGATACCTCAAAAAACTAGGATTAGAGGTCCCATTTGACCCACCTATTCCCCTGCTGGGTATCTTCCCCAAAGAATTAAAAGAATCATACCACAGCATGTCACATTATTTTGATTGCTGTTAGGAAATATACAAGAAGTGTCTCTTCTCTTACATGACAGCCCTGGGGAGAGTATCTGTTTTACAGGGGAAAAAGCAGAGCCTCTGAGAAGAAAAGGAATATGCCATACCATGATCTTAATTTTGGTTTCAGTCCCCTGAGTTAGCTGCTATACTTTATGACTTGAAATCATAAATCTGTTACCCTGACAGGAATAATAAATTTAGAGATATGACAATAAGTTAATAAAGATCTGATGAGGAGCAAATCTCCCAATCATCTTAAGAAATGCTTCTCCTAGAAAAGTAGAAATTATGTTCCAAGTTCTGTACTTCCTCTTGGCCTGTCAGTTTTATCCTTGTTAGTGAAGAAGGCATTAAAAATATGCAGTAGTGCTGCTCTTGACAATGTCTGTATACTGCTGACTTGCAAGGTTTACCCTCTAAGAATATTTTTGGTCCCTGGTCTCATTATCCAACACCTATATGGAACTGTATAAGACATTTATCAACCTCCTGTACTCATTTATTCTAATCACTTGAGAATGTGCTTGCATTTTTCCTCTGCATAAGATATCTTTCTCTGTTTCTGCCATTAGCAGATTTAGTGACTTGGGGAAGCATAGACTTTCACAGAAGGGGTTTTCTCACTTGACACATTCTACATTTTTGCTTTTTATGTGATCTTTATAATGTAAAATTATTTGAATTTTTGCTTTTATTTTTATTTATCCCAGAATTTTAAAAAAAGTCATTTTTCCCTTTGTTAGCTTGATGGATTATTTCAGATATGCTCTGTGTGTGTGTTACTAGTATTGCCCCATGACCTTTATGATTCATGTGATGAGGAATTTTAAATATATTTTTGCTCCTACTGCATTCATTATCAGCTAATAGTCATCAGCTTTTTGCATAAAGTATTTTTTCTTTAAATACCCTCTATTTACCCTCAGAGGAATTTATTCTTCCTTTGATGCTTGGGGACAAATTACATTCATAACAATCATTAATGATAATGAGGAGAGTGTGTAAATCTTTGATGCATTGAAAACTGAATGGCACCCTGGTGGGCATTTTTTTCTCTCTTACCAGATTTGTTTGGCAGTGTGTGTGCTATAGGTTGTGTAAAAGTGCCTGTGTACATCTCACACACACACACACACACACACACACACACACATGAGCAGGGTGCTTCTCACACTGGGTGAGGATTGCTGTTTATTAGTTGATAATCCCATGAAGGTGGAAAGTGATTTGGTTCATTCTCCTCTCCAAGTTTAATACTGAGAATGATTGCATTGCTCAGGATGGAAGCTCAATAAGAGTCTTCCACCTCAAGGAATCAGTGAATCCATGAACATGAAAGCAATGTGACTGCTAACCCTGCCTGGGCAATAGTCTGATGGTAAAATAAATATTATGAGAGTTGTTATATAAATATTTATTCTTACTTATAATGCAGGGAAGAGAGTGTTAGGAAATGACAAGAATACAGAATTTGAAGTTATATTTGGACTTCACTGTGCAGTGTGAGTTATAGGAAAGTCTTCTCAAGTCTCTAGCCTCATTTTTATCATCTGTAACGCAGAGATAGTAATTCCTAACTCAGAGGGCTACTGTGCGAATTAAATGAAAACCTGGCTTCATATAGATTCAACAAGCATTTACTGTACAGAGAGTTCAGTGCTGGGCCTTGAGCTGAATTCTAAGGATAACTAACTCCTCATTCTGAATTCATAGTATGAGAGAGGTTCTGCTCAAAGTATACAGTTCACATAAGTTATGAGATTTGGTAACAATGTCAATTCTGATGCTGTAGGTTTGAGGAGAACCAGAGATTCCTGGAAGATTTGGGTCCAGATTGCAGTCTACAGCTTAAATAGAAAGGCTGTGGGGGGTGGGGTGGGAAACAAGTGATCATGCAGAGTGGTAAGTGTTGCTATACTGGTGATCTGGAAGTCCAGTGAGGGCTGGGGATGTAGTTCAGTGGTAAGAGTGTGTGCTTAGCACGCAGAAGGCCCTGGGTTTAATTCCAAACACGTCCAAAAATTAATAAAACAGAGAGACAAAAGGGAAAAGTTTGTGTTGAGGGGAAAGAGGAGGCATACAAAGTTTCCTAGAATTGGGCAGTTCAGATCTTGAAAGATTGAGTGGGCTTATTATGCAGAAAAGTGAAAAAGGGCTTTGGTCTGCAATACAGATACAGACAGGAGCCAATTCTAACATAGAGAGTAAGGAAAGTGGAAGAAGAGGAAGAATGGCTAGCAAACTCCCCTGGAGCATTTGAGAACAGAGGGGTCCTGTGTGCTAGGCTAAGACCTAGTGCTGGAGTCAACGGGAAGTTACAAGGTTCGGTAGAGCTCTTGCATGGAATATTTAAAACTGCTTTGAACATAGTTAAATGCTGCATTGTGTTAAGTAATTCTCATAGCAAAGTAGCTTGTACTTGAACATTCTCAGGTAGTAAATATTCTTCAAAAGAATATGACTAGGGTGAAAGCCAAGTGTTCAGGCCTCTATAGGCTGTGGAGATAAAAGAGAAATTAAATTCCAACTCTATCACTTTTTAGCTGTATAACCTTGATAAAAGTAATTAACTTTCTGAATTTCACTTTTTTCACTGGTATAGTGGAGGCAATAAATATTACCTCCTAGAAAAAGTATGAAACTGAAATGAGGTCATTTAATTTATTGACACACTGATTTTTTTATCAAATCATGCAGTTTGATATTAACAGGAAGTATCAGATAATTTATGGTTATTAGTAATGTTGATTTGAGAACATATACATAGGATAGAAGATAACTTGGTAGATGAACAGTTACCATTTACTCAGATTGCCAAGTGTCTTTTCTCTTGTGTGGTGTTTTGATGGCTTGGTAGATTGGAGATGCAGCAGATTTGTGTTGATGGCTGATGCCATCAGCCATCAACCAGTTTTCTGTGCTGTGCAAGGATTTAGAAGGTGTTCAGTAAAGAGTAGGGTGAACTTCGTTAAGTGTTTAAAAATGAAAAAGTCAAGCAAATAATTTTTCTTTAGGGAAAGGAAGATGGAGGACTGCTACAGCCATTTCTGTGATTTAATTCAATAAAACATAATGAATACAGTTGAGAAGATTTTCCTGACTCTTCTGAATCTAAGTTAGATGGCCTTCCCTATTCTTGACTGCACTTGATGACTACCTACCTACAGCACTACAGTGGTCACATTTCATGCATTCATTATTTTTTGCCTCTTCTACTAGATTTTGAGCTTAAGGCAGAGACAGTCATCTTCTTGTCTTTGATTTCTCACTGCCTGGAACAGGGACACATAGTTGGCCTTCAATAAATGCTCTTATCTTCACGCTTATTCTCTGAGATATATTATCTTTGCTAGAGAGAAATGACACTGAAAGAGGTGAAGCGTAAGAGTCTCCATCCCATTGCTTAAGGAATCTGCAGTGTCCTTATCCATTAGATGAACTGGCTCTGGGCTCTGTGTTCTGTACTGTTGTTGAGAACTAGGTGCTGCTCTTGAACTCTGTCTGCAGCTACATCTTGTGTCCTATTCATTATGCCAGTCACATTAAAATAAACACTTGGTCAGTTCCAATCATGTGTCGGTCTCAGATTCCAAATATTGTCTCTGAATTCGAGGCTGGAGAATGGAGCCATTGTGGCTTCCTGGGAGGGCATCTCCACCTATCCCTGGAGGAGAAGCACTGAATGCTCCCTTGGTTTCTGATCTGGTATTTCCTCTGCCACTAAAGGTCACTGAGACTTTTACCAGCTGTCTGTTACTGACTTCTTGGGTATGGCTCTTGGTCTGCTAGTCTGGGCTCATCTTAGCACCTAGAGCAGAACTTGTCTCTCAGCATCTCTCCAACAGGGAGCTCTGATGCTAGGCTCTGACCTCTCCTACTTTGCTTGGTCCAGTGGACCAAGACTAAAAACATGATTATATTAAATTAACTGGCATTTGATGCAATGGGATGTTTCCATGTATGTTCTTTATTTCTAATAAGGATTTTTTTTTTTTTTGGTACCGGGAATTGAACTCAGGACCTTGCGCTTTCGAAGCAGGCGGCAGAACCACTGAGCTAAATCCCCGGCCCTCTAATAAGGATTTTTTAAAAGGTCAATTTTGCTTAAATATATGCAGAGAGACTGGCATTTACATTGGAAAGCATTTTTTAAGAAGTGATAGATTCTTCCTTCCTAAAATAAAATATCCTGCCTAGGACTGGAGTGAGTAGACAGAGAGCAAAGACTTCTATTCTGTATGGTATTCCCACTAACCAAGGATATTATCAGATATCCCTGGACTTACTTCATGTACCAGCATACAGTTTAAGACAAAACTTGTGTCAGATTTGTTTTTATGAATAAATTTATTGTGGCCTTTTAAATTGTATCATCATCTTGCCATTTAGTAACCAGAGTGTGTGACTTTGAAGCAAGTGTTATCTGTGAAAATAAAACATTTCATCACTATGAAAGAGTGTTGGATGATGAAAAGCCAACTCTAAATACATTATAAAAAAAGATTAATAAATTAATAAAGATTATAGCTACTGTAGAGAGGGTGAAGAATGAGGCTATGCTGTAATCCAACTATCACCATAATTGATAATTATTAGGTGATAACCAACAATTTACAAATTATATTTCACTAATTGTATTTGTCTGCTTTCCAAAGAAAATGAAAGTGAATCATTTTCTAATGCAAGAGTAAAAGTATTAGAGTATTTGTTCAAGCTTCCTTCATTTTTTGTTAGACTCCAGGAATATTCTTTAGGTTTCTTTTACTCGGTTTCTGAGGTTTTACATATTTGTGTTTAACTGCATTCAGAAGCATTAATAAAGTTTTCCTCTTGTATTAAAAATTACCCACAGAGTAATAGTATAAGTATATAACCAATCTTTCCAAGTTAAATATCTCAAAGAATCATCCCCACTTTTGGTCACTACATCTAAAAAAATGCACACATTAAATAAAAAACACATGAATAAAAGAAACTGTGTTTTCATTGTGTCTAGATTTAGACCTTAACTCACGGGCTTCAAAATCTGCATGGGCCACTTTTTCTTTATTGCAGGGGCATTGTGAAATGTTACCATCAGCAAGGTGTGCTTTGTCTCTATAATTCCCTAACATCATTCTTATTAATGAGTGTTTTGCTGGTTCCATGCAGAGCTTTTGAATAGCTTTCTCTGAAAAGAACACCCACAGTGAAAATAGTAAGCCTATCCAGTGAACTTGAATGTGTCCCTTATGAGATAGAACCTTGATGTAAAATAGACACTTGGGAAACAATTATTATTAATTACAGACGCTTTCATCACAGCTTTTGATTCTTTGTGTGACCAGTACTCTCTACTGCTGATCCTAACAGGGGCAATGTGTCATCACCCAACAATGGCTTCTGTGCCATTGAGAACAAAAGGACTTTTGGAAAAATACTCAGTTTACCAATTCCTGTTACAAGTTTACCAATTCCTGTGGTCATGTATACCCTCTCAGCTAGTGGATTGTCCTTATTATAGTGCTGGCCCTTGCCTCAGGTACAGGCTTCAAGGGACATGTTTAAGCTGCACCATTGATGTTAGGGATAAGTTACCCATGTGTACAATTTGTTTTGATCAGAAAACCTTGTGAATGAGATAAACACATGCAGTTTTTGATCCATGAAGGAAATGGAGTCTTTGAAATTTTATGTTCTCAAGAATTTTTCCTAATGTGCAAATAATTATCCTTGCCTAATAAAAAGCATAGGCTTACTATATTTAGCTTATTCACATATAATCAAGGTAGTTAGCCAAGATATTGAGTCACTTTTAAGTGGAAAGTTTTAGGTACAGACAAGCTGTCTTTACATTAGTAACTAAAAGCTTTTACCTATGTTTAAAACACATTCTTTTATGTGTTAAAACTTGACTTTGAGGATAGGGAAGGATGAAATGAAAGATGCCAGAAATAAAATCTAAATTTCCCCTTAGAAAAGAAATCCAATATCTACATAAATGAGAGATACACTGTATCCTTGCGTGGACAGAATCCACATGGTTAAGATGTAAGTTCTCTCCCAGCGCATCGATAGATTCAGTGCATTTCCAATCAAAATCCCAGCCAGACTTCATGTAGATGTTGACAAGTTGACTCAAAAATTTAAATGGGAAAATAATGGAACTGGAATAGTGGAAGCAATTTTGAAAACGAAGTAATTTGGAAAACTCAAACTTTACCAGGTTTACAAGAAAGCCACGTTAATCCAGCCTGGATAATATTAGCAAAAGGAAAGACATAGATCAATGGAACAGACTAGGTAACCCAGAAGAGAGAAAACCACAACACGGAGAGTAAAAGGTCAGTAACTGGTGAATCTGAGTGAATGTTATATAAATGTTTATTGTATATACTTATTCTTGCAGTTGTTTTTGCATGTTTGATATCCTTTTTTATTTAAAATAATTCTACCTCCTTAGAGAAACCTAACATACTTTAAAAATGTATCCAAAACTGAAATAATTCGATTTTGTAACATTTCTCGTAACTAGGCAATTTAGTTCCTTCCACACATGCTTTTTAAGAATGTAAAAGTTACTGTTAATTTAATAAGCATATATTAACTGAATTTATCATAGTCAAAAACCCATAAGTAGAATAAGATCTAGATAAAATCTTTATAATTATGACTAGAAATGTATATTACTATATTATTTTATATTTATTCAATACATTTAAGGAGTATAATGAAATCACTTATAAGGATCCAATGACAAACTAAATATTTGGAAGTCCAATATTATGATTGTGACACTCCATTACTGACCAATAAGGTAACTGGGGAAGATCCCCAGTCTTATCAATCCAATATAAAAATTAAAACTTATAGGACTGGGGATTTAGCTCAGTGGTTCCGCTGCCTGCCTCACAAGCGTAAGGTCCCAAGTTTGATCCCCGGTACCAAAAAAAAAAAAAAAATTAAAACTCATAAAACTAAAGACTATTTTTCAGAAGGAGAATATAGGTGGCTTATTTTTAACATCAGATTTGTTGACATTTTTTTTACTTGTAATAAAAATCACCCTGTTCATTCAATTCAGTGACCTAACTTTTTTCTTCCCTTCCTTTCCTCCCTCCCTCTCTCCCCCTCTCTCTCTTTTCTCTCTCTCTCTCTCTCTCTCCTTTTTCCTTCACTCCTTCTCTCTTTCCTTTTTCTTTCCTTTTCTTCTTTTTTGCAGTGCTGGAGATTTAACACAGGGCCTTGCATATATGCTAGACAAGTGCTCTACCATTGAGCTATAATAGCAGGTCTTTTTACTTTATATTTTGGATAGAGTCTCACAAAATTGCTCAGGCTGGCCTTGAATTTGTGATCCTCCTGCTTCAGTTGGTATTAAGCATGGGCCCCTGCACCTGGCTTAGTTTTGACAAATGTGTATGATGCAGACAAAAAAAGTTTCCTTCCTTGTTATCCAAAATATCTCCCCAAAGTTTCATGTATTCAGAGGTGTGGCTTTTGAAAGGTGATTGGATCATAAAGGCACTGTGTTCATTAGTGGACTCATCCATTGATGAATTCAGTAGCTGAATGTGCTTTTAGAAGGCGGGAGTCTGGTAAGAAGAAGTGGGTGATTTATGTAAGTAATTTATGAAATCATAAAGTATATAACCTTGAAAAACAAACAGCTTTATTGAGATCAAATTTACATACCGTTCAGTTTACCCTTTTAAAGTCTGCAATTCAAAAGTTTTTGGTATACATTTGGCAAATTATGAAATTGTCATCACAATCAATTTTAAGATATTTTTATCATTTCAACAAGAAACCTACTATCCATTTGCTGATATTTTCCTTTTCTCTCAACTTGCACATCCTAGGAAAACCACTAAAGTACTTTCTAATATGGCCTTTTGAGTCTGACTTCTTTATTTTGGCATAATGTGTTTGAGATTCGTTCACATTGGTGCACATAACAGTGCTCTGATGCCTTTTATTGCCGAGTAGCATACTGTTGCAGTAGTATACTTGCAGTAGTATACTTGCAGTAGCATATTATTGCAGGGATGTATGTTGCAGGGATGTTTTGGTATTGTATATGCCAATCTAAAAACATTTATTTTTAATTTTTAGTGACAAAAGAGCTACTGTAAACTTCTGCTTAAAGTTTTGTGCAAAAATTTTTCATTTCTCTTGGATGATTGGCTAGGAGTAAGACTGCTGGCTTATATGCTAGGTGTTGTTGAACTTTCCAAAGAGTCTGTACCATTTTTCATTCCCACCAATAGTATATGAAAGTTCCAGTTGTTTTATATCCTTGCCAATATTTTGTGTGGTCTGTATTTGTAACTTGAGCTATTCTTGTGTGTGTGTGGTGGTATTTCACTGTATTTTTAGGGTTCTGCCTAAGAAATTTTTGCCTAACTCAAGGTTACAAAGATTTCTTCCATGTTTTCCTTTAGAAGTTTAATTGTTTTAGATTTTACTTTTGTACATGGTGGAAGTCAGGTTTTTAAAAATTTTTGTTTTGTCGTATGTTTTATATGTGTGCTCTTTTCTTTTGATCTTTTTTGGGGGATATGGACATGTTTTACCGTCATTGCTGTAAAAACTGTCCTTTCTCTATTGAATTGCTTTTGTACTTGAGTTAGAGATCAGTTGCCCACATACATGATTTTAGTTTGCATTTTCCTAATGATCAGTGAGCATAATTTCGTATGCCTATGGGAAAAGGATAGATAAGATCACTAGTCCTTTCTATATGTTACAAACATTCAAATGGTTTTTGTCTTAGTCACTTTCCTCCTTGCTAAGACACAATACCTGACACCTGCAACTTACAGGAGCAGAGGTTTATTTTGGCTCACATTTCAGTAGTCTTAGTTGTTATGTGGTCGGCTGGCTCCAAGGCAGGATGGCATGGCAGAGGACAGCTATTCATGGCGTGGAGGACAGGAAGCAGTGAGTAGGGAGGAGTCAGGAAGGGAGATTTAACCTTCAAGATCACATCCACAGTGATCGGGCTCTTCCACCAGATCCCACCTAATAACAGCAAGTCAGCTATAATGCCCTTATAATCCAGTCACCTTCCAGAGATGCAGTCTATAATCTCATGAGGCTTTACGGGACATCTAGGTATAAAACATAACATTCTGCCTCTAGTCCCCAAAAGACTAATGTGCATCTCTTTATGCAAATTGAATTTCATCTATTTCTGAGAGTTGCCAGAATTCTAACAGTTTCAGAATTGCTGAAAAGTCCAAGTTCAAAGTCCCCTCTGAAACTTAAGGCAAACTCTTAGCTGTGAGCACCCGTGAGAATCAAAAGCAAAATTAAAAATTGCTGACATAAAATGGCACAGAAAAAGCAGTCCATAATTTGAGATTCTATTATTTGTGAAACCCATTGTTTTTCAAAGATTTACTCTTCATCTTGGTCAGGATAACAACAAATAAAGCATAAGGGGACACGGTCCCAATTTGCCATTGGTTGTCATTGGAGAGGAATGTGTGCTTCAAATTCCTGATATATATTTTATTACTGAATATGTGGAAGTAGGTTATTTTCTCATCAATGTCTTTAAAGTATTCTCTTGTTTTAATTTTATTACCTGGATGTGCTGTTTTGGAGTATTTTATAATACTTGGTGCACACTGATGAGTTGGGGCTCAGTGTATGTAAACCTGTTTATCTTCTAAGAAAAAAAAAGGTTTAAGATTGTGTCTAAGATGCAGTCGTGCTTTGGTTCATGAACTTACTTTGCTGCACGATTCTGGAAAAGATGGCTGTGGTTGTGTTTGTCATGAGATGCAGAGTTTGCAAACAAAAACAAAATTTTGTTAAATGCTTCTTTTTGTTAACCAAGTTGATTGCAAACAAAAGCATTCATGAACTGAGATACCACCATATAGCATTACATAGTAATCTCCCTCTGTATCATTTCCTTACTCTGTTGATGCTGATAGTTGAGATAAGTAATTTATACCAGAACACTTCATTCCCAAGAACGTTAGGGATCGAGAAAGAATAAAGACTTTTTAAAACTTTGGAAACATTAGGATGTTCTTTGACTTATAAAAAATATATAATTTTGAACTTGGCCAAGCCATTTTGACTAAGGGTTAGTTTCAAGTTTAGCAGCATCCAACAGAAAAGCCTTGTAGCTGATACAAGTAAGATTTGTTTGTTGTAATATTTCACTGTTTTGCAGTATGTCCAACATATAGTGTCTTGTGTTACCTTATTTAGGTAATTTGAGAAGAGTGGGAATGATTTCAAGACCACTTCCTTGGGAAGATTACACACAAATGTCCTGACCACAGACCACAACCTCAATCTCAGCCAGTCAAATAGTAAATGCTTATTATTTATTGGTGAATTAAATAGTTAAAAAAGTTGATTTGAGTTTTCTTCTGTGCCACAGCACTCTGCAAAGTATTAGAGTAGCAAAGACAAATGGAGCAATGAATGAGTGAAGCAGACATAAGAATAGAGACAGCCAAAGACAGAGGCAATGTGTGGGAAACACATTGTAGTGTAAGCGGAAGAAGGTTTAGAAGGGCTTGGGATTTTACCCCCAGAAAACAGGGAAGTTAAATTTAGAACTAATAGGAGTTATCTAAAACGCTACAAAGGGGACAAGTGGAGAGTGCAGGAGAGAGAGTAGCCAGAGTTAGTGTAAAGGTGGAAAATAGAATAATTTGTCGTGGAAACTTCTAAGTGGCTTGGATTGTTTGGGCAAAAAGTTAGAGGCCGCAGATGGTTATTAGTGAACTCGAAGTGGCAGGCAGAGGTCCTGCATGAAAGGATTCATAAGCCATGTTAAGGACCTTTAGACTTTTTTTTTTTTTTTTTTTGGTACCAGGGATCGAACTCGGGACCTTGTGCTTTTGAGGCAGCTGGTGGAACCACTGAGCTAAATCCCCAGGCCAAGGATCTTTAATCTTAAAAGCAGTGGGAAGCCACTGAAAGGTACCCAGCTGAAAAGTGACATTGTCAAGTTTGCAATTTAGGTCCTATTTGAAAGTATTTGAGATTCAGGTACTCGATTTGAAAGTAACAATGAGAAACCAAACAGTTTGGGAGGAAGCCTCTATCTAAGTCAAGGAACAGGCAAACAAGGACTTGGAATACAGAAGTTTAGGTAGGAATGGAAAGAGGACAAAAATAGAGAAGGCACTATTTGTTGGTTGATTGGATGTTACAAGTGAGGGGTAGAGATGGTGGAATGAATGATGACCCTGGCTTCTGGTTCCCAGACCTTGATCTCTGGTTGTGTCTGGGTGAAAGGGTGCATATTAGTGCAGTAATTTTTGTGTATTCTGCCGTCTGCTTCTTGCACAGACAGCTGACTTGCTCTAGAATTTCTAGGTCATATGCACTTTTAACTAGTCTTTCTAGGTCAAGAATTCACTTCTAACAAGTTATCAGGTGATATAGACTCCAAAACTTGACAATTACTGGATTACTTATTTCCAAGTGAAAATCTGCTCAGAAGCATGTTAAAATGTAGATTCTTATGCCCTGAGATTGAGTTCCTATCTGTTGGGTTTAGCCCACTAATGGACATTTTAGAATAAAGACTAGAAGAGATTTCTAGTGTTAGAGAGACCATTGGTTATATTACAAGTAATCTGGTTTAGGATGGGTGTCAGTTAGGCCACAGTGTTCTTTTCTGTAATCTCATCATGAAAGCTCAAATCTAATAGCTAACATTTATTGAGGGCTTACTTTGAGGTAGGCACTCTAATCACTTTACAATATGCTCTTAAAGGCCTGGCGAACTTTATAATGTAAGGACTATTTTTATTCCCATTGTCAAGGTAATGAAACTGAGAGTTAATAACTTATGTGAGATCTCATACTTATCTATGATCACGCGTCTTCAGAGTCACTGCTAGTATAGCATACAGTTTTCAAGGGTGGAAAGTGGTGTATTTTAGAGATAAATAGACTATGCCATGGGTGAAAGAAGGTGGTGAGGAAGGTGGAGAGTGACGAGTGAGGGGGAATCCTTTGTGTTTTCTCTGTTAGATTTTTTTTTTTTTTTGGTACCAGGGATCGAACTCAGGTCCTTGTGCTTACGCAGCAGGCAGCGAAACCGCTGAGCTAAATCCCCAGCCCTAGATTTTTTTTTTTATGGTTTAGTCTTAATTGTTTTCACTCACTTTCAGTAATTTTGGTTTGAAAATTAAATTGGGCATGAATTCGCCTATTTGTAGTAGATCTACTAGTGTTACTTGTTAAATAAACTTTTTGGATAACTGACTACATGAACAATGCAAAATTAATAATGAAAGAACACTTGAAACTTTTTATATTCTATCAATTTTTGTCATTCTAGTCATCTCCTAGGATTTTTTCCATTGATAGTTTCATTTTTACAGTCATTCTTCGTACCAGTTTCTTGGAGGTTTATCATTAAATGTGCATTCTTAATACATTAGTTTATTATTTTATAAGGAATGAATCTCTACCATTCAATGAGAGGTTTTATGTTCATGTAAGCTTACCATTTGGCTGGCAATCCTTACTCCCCAATGAGAAGAACAAGAAAACTCCCAGGATTACTACGCAGAGTTCCTTGGGTTCTTAAGACAGAGCTCAGTGAAGAAAAGCAGTAAGTGGTTCTGCATCTTAGGAGGCTACACTTCCTTTATTAGCCCTCTCAGTTTTGATTCCTTCTTTTAGATTTCACCTGTCCTTTCTGCAAAGAGCTAAGCAGCATTGGATAAGCTAGAAGGATAGCTAATGGTTTAAATTTTTGTTCATACGTTTGGAGAAGGTTTTAAAACCACAAAAGAGACTCTAGTGGCACCATGTACTTAACAAAGCTGACTGCAAAATAAATTCTTCTTTGATAAGAGAGCCAAAATAATTTCCCCCCAAATTTACTTGTTATCCTTTTTCCCCTCTCTTTTAGTAGCATATTCACTTCACGAGCATTATTTCTGTTTGTTTTCTTCTGCTTTCCATGGATCATAGTTAAGTAGTTTGGCAATGATTCCTCCTTGCCACTGAAATAAAAATCCAGGGTATTTTTCCAATTGGTTGAAATATGAAAGAAGTGACAGAAGGGAATTGCTTAAGAAACTGTAAATGTACTATTTTGTAGATCACAAGAATTTTTAGGAATCATTTTTCACATTATCCAGATGTGTCTGAAACATCTCATCAAGACACTTGTCTGCTCTATGCTAATTTGCATCAAACAAATTCAGAACTGGAGAAGACTTGATCAGCATTTTATTTTAGACAACAGCCACAGATTCCTTGATTTCAGAGAAGGCTGTGACTTGGTGCAGTTATGTCATGGCAAAGCTGGGGCTAAAATTCATATCCCTTGTCTCCCAGTCCAGCACCATTTGTACGTAAACACTCAGGCCTCTGTATCCCTAGCATCCCCACAGTTTCAACCAATTATGGATTGAAAAAGCTGTGTTAAGAAAAAAATAAAATGCTTTTGCTCAACATATTTATGCTCTTAATTTTTTTATTAGTACATGTTTGCAGTCCATAATGATTACATTCCTTATTGTGAGTTGGTACCTATGTATAACACATCTTAATTATTTTTTCCATCCCTTTCCTTTCTCCTTCTTCCCCCTCCCACCCCTGTCTCTCCATCTTTTGACCTCCCTACCATTTCCTATTATCTATTTTTTATTTTGCTCTTTATTTGTATTTTGGGATTATCATAGTAGAGAGACTATGCACTATTTAAGCTCTTGTGTCTGATTTATTTCATTTAACATTACGGTCTCAGGGTGTATCCACTTTGGTACAGAGATTCATTAATTCTTCTTTATAACAGAGCAGTACTTCACTGTGTATAAATACCACATTTTCTTTATCCACGCTTTATTTGTTGATGGACATAAAGGCCACTTCCAAGATCTTCCTGTTGTGAATTTTGCTGCTATAAACATAGATGTGCATGTATCACTATAATATAATATCTTTAACTCTTTCAGAAAGATACCTGGAAAGGAAATAGCTGATCAAATGGAATTTTTAATTTTTAGTTTTTTTGAGGAATCTCCATACTGATTTCCATAGTGATTGTAGGTACTGGTTTATATTCCCACCAACAATGTAGAAGGGTTCCTTTTTCCCCACAGCCTCACCAGCATTTGTTGTCATTTGATTTCTTGATCATAGTCAGAAAGTCCTTGCCCACGCATTTGTCTTCAAGAGTATTACCTATTTTATCTTCCAGATGATTAAGGGATTCTGTTTTAACACTTAGATCTTTGATCTGTATTGATTTCAGTTTGGTATATAGTGAGAGAGTGAGAGAGAGAGTGTGCATGTGGGTAGCCAATTTTCCCAGCACCATTTATTAAAACGGCAACCTTTCCTCCAGTCTAGGCTTCTGGCCCCTGTTAAAGATCAGGTAGCTGAATGTGCCTGGGGTTGTTTCTGCATTCCCTGTTCTGTCCCATTGATTCACATGTCTGTTTTTGTGCTAGTACCACGCTAGTTTTTTTTTTTTTTTGGTACCAGGGATTGTACTTGGGTCCTTGTGCTTGTACAGCACGTGGCAAAACCACTGAGCTAAATCCCCGGCCCCTGTACCATGCTGTTTGTATCACTGTGGCTTTGTAATATGACTTCAAATTTGGGATTGCAATGCCTCCTGCTTTGCTCTTGTTACTCAGGATTGATTTTGCTATTCTGGGTTTCTTCTGGTTCCCTAAGAATTTCAGGATTATTTTTGTTTAGTTCTGTGAGGAATGCTTTTGGTATTTTGAGTAGCATTGCATTAAATCTGTGTATCAGTTTTGTAAGTATGGCCATTTTGATTGGTTCTGTCTATCCTGGAATGGAGCATATCTTTCCAATTTCTGTTGTCCTCTTCCATCTTCTTTTCATAGTACTGTGATTTTTGTTGTAGATGTCTTTTACTTCCTCGCTTATTTCAAAAAAAATTAATTGTGAATATACTGAACATGTACTGATGTTTTCCCTTATCATTATTCCCTAAACAGTATAATATATAATACAACTGGTATTTACATCATATTAGGTATTATAGTAATCTAGAGATAAAGTGGACATGATGTGTGTAGGTTATATGCAGGTATTATGCCACTTTATATAAAAGATTTGATCATCTGAGGATTTGGATATCCACAGTGGATTCTGGAACCGATTCCCGTGGATACCAAGGAATTTCTTTTGGAAATTCTTTGCTCTGGACTGAGAAAAGGGATTCAGTAAATAATGGTGTCTGCAGATGCCACTGGTCATTTTTTTTTTCCACTAGTCTTTAACAGTGGAAGATCAAGGCAGAGACTACAACTAAGTGAAATATACTTTAGAAAGTGTCTCTTCAGGAGACCCTAGAGAAAGCCTTTCATTCATTATTAAATAGCTGTTAACTGGATGCTTATTATGGTTTTTTTGCCAGCACCATGATGGGTGTTGGGATAAAGAGGTTGAGAAAATGGTTGAGAAGAAATGTTTTCCCTGTAAAGACAGAACATCATGTTTATTGGAATGGATGGTTCTAGGGAGGAAAGACAAATGTTGCACAGAGATCTGAAGACTGGTAGGCAAAAATTAGTACACTTTTCTAGCTAGGCAATCCATTTAAAAATGGGTGGCACCAAATGGATAAATAAAATGTGGTGCATTTTTCAGTCTTAAAAAGAAATGAAATTCTGATGCATACTACAACATGAATAAACCTTGAAAACATCATGCTGAGTTAAAAAAACTTACCCTTAAATGGAAAAATATTGTATAGTTCTTTTTGTGCTGCATACCAGAATAGGAAAATTCATAAAGACAGGAAGAAGATTGTTGGGTACCAGGGCCTGGGGGAGGAGGTTAACGGAGAGTTGTTATTTAATAGGTACAATGTTTGTGTTTGAGAATATGAAATAATGGTGATGGTTATCCAACATTATGGATGTACTACTTAATGCCACTGAATTATAAAATGGTAAATTTTATGTTATGTGCATTTTGTCTCACATTTGGGGGGGATGTTTTATTCATCATTATAACACATTCTTCAGCAATTGGCAAGCTCAGTATTTGTTGAACTGAATTTAACCTGATGCCAAAGGAGAATGAACTGAAAAAAGATGTGCTGCAAACATCATGTCTGGAATTGCAGAGATTTGGGGATTTTGCATCATTCAGCCAGAATAGATCCCCACAGTGGTTTAAAAAAGTTCTTTCCAGAGGTTTGGCCTCTTGACACTGGAGTGGTTTGTCAAACAGTCTTACACTGTTAAGATGGAGCTGGTGGAGGAAGAAGCCGCACAATGAAGTGATGAGCCAACCAGGAAAGATATTCTGTGGTCTGTGTGTTTATCATCATTGTCAATTGCATATTTTATTCTTACCATAAGTTGAAGCCAGACATTGTACAATTTACCAAAACAAAATCACTGGAGCCATATTTTCACAGGATACTTTCTGCTGCTAATTTATTATATCATTTCTTCCTCATTTTTTACAGCTCTGTAAGTTTCTACTGGGTAAATAAGCGCATAACTGTTATGCAGGTGAAGATATAAAATATTTTCAGTCTCCCCCATTCTTCCTTCCATTCAGCTCTCCTTCTGTTCTCTGTGGTAACCTGTTTGACATATTTTACAGGAGCATCTAATACATCTCAGGCAGTGTTCTAGGCATTGGGTTGAATACAAAGGTGAATAGGTGATCCCTGCTCTGGAGTAGATCACAGCTCAGAGATGGAAATAAGCACAGAAATAATGTGATATATATCTAGCAGATGTATGTAGAAAGCTCAGTTAAGAGTATTGGGTGATACTCTACGTGAGTTGGGGTAGTTGAAAAGGGTGTGCTTGGAGATGAGAGTTTAGCTGGGTCCTGAAAGCTAGTAGATAGAATTTAGAGGAGCAGACTTATTCACCACCCCACCTTCCTGTGGAGAGTTAAGGCCAGAGGCAGGAACAATCATGGCAGTGGGTTATGAGGTATGTCAAATCCCGCACAACTGCATAGTTGGCAACATAATGTCAAAGGAGAGTACTGGGGGGCCCTGGAAAGCTTCAAACATCATGAAGGTGAAGCATGTCTGCAGAATTTGTTTTTCTATCTGAAATTTTTCGCAAAGAGCAAGTATGGCAGCTTAATTTGTCTTCATACTGTGGCCTTAAAGTGACCCAAAGTGAACCCTTCCCTTTGGTTGGTTGCCCATGTGATCCATTTACTCAGCACTGGCCTGGCCTGACTGTGAAGACTGAAGATGTTCTTAGGAGAGTGATGGGCCACTCAGAGGTAGCTCATGTTCTCATGCTGTGCACCCTGTGGCCGTCATTTACACACCCTGCTAAATGACTAGAGAAACAAACCTTTACTAATTTTCCAGGCTGACTTGTCCTGTATAAAAAGTGATTCTTTCTTGGTGGCAGAGTATTTGGTATTAACCATTCTGTTTTCTGTTTAAACTCCTACTCAAGAGTGAAATGTATATTTTAGTTTCTTCCCTGTTTGGTTATCTAGTAAATATTTTGAGAGAAAAAAATGAATTTCTAAATGCATTTCTGGTTTTTGCCAAACTGTTGTGAAGGAAATTCAAGTTATTAAGAGGTCTCCCCAAATTAGGTAAACAGAGGTGTGACAATTTAAAATACTTTGAGGAGAGTGTCATTTTAGTATTTCCTCACTAACATAATTATTTCAACTCTTTGGTACGTATTGTCCCGTGGAAACCAGCTTTATAAAAGGGCGAAACTATTCTGTACTTATTAATTATGAACCCAAGAGACTCCACAACGAGTTAAGCTTTTTTCCTCTTTCGTTTCATTAGTGCAGATTTGCGGTGCATGATGGTCACACTCCTTGTGGCGAGTGGGTGCGTGTACATAATGCAGCTTAATTCTTTTTTCAGCCTCCTCCCCTCCTCTCTTCCTCCATCGCTTGGTTCCCTTCCTACTTTGTGAAAGAGCTGTCTCTCCATTTCCTCTTATCCTTTATTTTTCTCTTTATTTATATTTTGGGCTTCTCACATAAGACAAACCATGTGATATTTAAGCTTGTCTGTCTGATTTATTTCCTTTAACATTATGGTCTCAAGGCAGATCCATTTTTTTACAAATGACTCAAGTTTATCTTTCTTTACAGCAGAGCAGTGCTCCATTGTGTGTGAATACCGCCTTTTCTTTATCCATTCATCTATTGATGGACATACAGGTCACTCCCAAGATTTACCTATTATGAATTGTCCTACTATGAACATGGGTATACATGTATCACTGTAATATAATGTCTTGAATTGTATCAGGAAGATACCTAGAAGGATAATAATTGGGTCAAATGGAATTTTTAGTTTTAGTTTTTTGAGGAATTTTCATACTGATTTCTATAATGATTGTACTAGTGTACGTTTCCATGAACACTACAGGTTTCTTTTTCTCTGATGCCTCGCCAGCATTTCTTATTTGATTTCTTAATGGTAGCCATTCTTACTGAAGTATTTCAGTGTTATTTTAAATTGCATTTACTTCATGTATATATTGGCTATTTGTACTTCTTCTGAGAAGTTACTGTTCAATTTAGTTGCCAACTTTCTTATTGGGTCTTTTATTTTGGGAAGGTCTATTTTTTTTTTTTTTTTGGTACTGGGGATCGAACTCAGGACCTTGCGCTTGTGAGGCATGAGGCGGCACCACTGAGCTAAATCCCCAGCCCCTAAATTTTTTGAGTCCTTTAAATATTCTGGGTATTAGTCCTTTGTCTGAGGACTAGGTGGTAGAATTTTATTCCCATTCTGTATGTTGTCACTCTATTCTGTTGGTTTCCTTCGCCATACAGAAGCATTCTAATTTGATGTCATCTTTTTTGTTGATTTTTGATGTTATTTCTTGTGCAAACTAGTGTTCTATTCAGAAAGTCCTTGCCTTGAAAATTTCTTATATTAAGTGGACTACATATATCTCTGACGGCCTTATTTCCCTTAAAAGATATCTTTCTATTGGGTAGGGCAGAGATAAATCTCCACTCATCTTAACAATGTTAACAAGTATTTCAAGCCACAAATTATCATAGAAATAGAACGGTATATCTAATAATGTATGTATTATGTCCTGGGTTTGTTGGGTACTTGAAAGCAAAGATCTTAAAAATAAATATTTCTACAAACAATTTTCTAACGACAAATGTAATGATTTTTCTCATGTCATTTCTGGTCAATTTAAATTGTGATTCAAATAACATAGAATTAATGAGGCTGTGTTGTAGTGTTCTTTTTTTCATGAGTCTCCTGCTTTACTGCTTAGTTTAAACCATAAAGTATATTACCATGAAAAATGTGATCTATATATAGCTTTGTATTCTATTTCAACTACTTTTGTGACCTTGAAACTAGATCAAAATTCTGCACCTCTAACCCTACCGCCTATTTCCAAAGAATTTATGAGCTGTCTTAACTGTGGGCTTTTAAAAAAATTAAATCATGGTTTAGCTTTCCCTTTATTAATAAAGAATCTGTATGACACAAATTTTCCCTCGGTTTTCATTCGTCTTCTATATGAAATTCTTGTCAGAAACTAAGTCTATTTAAATTTCATGATATGTCATATTTTATAAAAGTTTATTACATACAGTTTTAATGGTAGAGAACAAAAGTGAATAGACTGAAGCTTTCTATGATAGGTAAACTTTTAATAGGTAGTCTGAACCAATGGTCCAACTTAATTAAGCCTCTAAATATTTAATGCTGACTCCTCCATTTCTTATGTTATCTTGAAGAGCAATTTGAGTTTGTTACGATCATTCTTGAAGATAGCTCATCTATAAGCAGCCAGAAAGACCTGTGCTTACACTTTAATTGAATCTGTACCTGCCTCCTAAGAGGCACTGACCTCACCTGTATTGTATGCTGGTCATTGGAATCCAGTTTCCCCAGTGGCTTATCGCTGGTGGTAGTTTACATTGTGAGCCCATGTTTACTTTCCCAGACCATGGGCATTAAGTAGCATATTATGTAGGAAAAATATCCTGATTTTCTGAGTAGCCAATGTCCAGAGTGCCAAAAAGAGCAGAGGTGAAGGGAGGTACAGGGCCCCATGACTTTTTCACTTATTTTTATCAGCTGTTTGCTGTTATTTGGATCAGAGATGTCCCAAGAACGCTCACGTGTGAAAGACTTAGGCTTAGGCTCTAGCTTGGTGCTATGGGAGATGCTGGAAACCTTAAGATGTGAGCCTAGTGGGAGGCGGTTAGGTCCTTGTGGGTGGGCCCTTGAAGGGGTCTGTGGGACACAGTCTCTTCTTGTTTTCTCTCTTTCATTTCCAGCCGCAAAGTGGATGGGTCTTCTTCTCCATGCACCAGGCATCTACCGTGAAGCAAGGGGTCTGCTTGGTCACAGACTGAAACCTTTAAAACCATGAACCAAAATAAACCTTTTCTCTTCTGAAGTTGACTTATCTGAGTACTTCGTTACCACGATGGAAAGGTCACTAACACATTGATCAAGTATTAATCAGCTCTAGGCCTAAGATCTTTGGTTTATTTGGTTCATGGTATAAAAGAGCCTTCTCAGGGTTGAATTTTCCTCTGATATGACCATCTCATTTTATACATGTATTGCTTGTGTTTTTTAAATAAAATCTCTGAGTCACACTACAGATGAAAGACGAGCTGTGTCGGAAAACATTTGACAGATAATATGAATCTAATGTTATCCATATGTTGTTGCTTATTTTTAAGATGTAAAAGAATTAAAAGGCTAAGGTAACACAGTATTGTATCCCGGGGCCAAGGATCATTCATGTTTTTCATGAGCTCAACATCTGCTTTTAAATGAAGGGCTAGAATAGGGGTTGGCAAACCGTGGCTTATAAGTCTGTGTATTTGTAAGTAGTATATTATGGCAACCCAGCCATGCACATTAACTGATGTGCTCTTTGTGCTTGCTTTCATGCTACAATGGTAAAGTTGAGTAATTGAAGCAGAAACCATATGGTCCAAGAAGCCTAAAATATTTGCTACCTTGCCCTGGGGAGAACAAGTTTGCCAATATCTAGAGTAGATTGATAAATCACAATTTATATAGGGGTATTATAAGTTACAGGTATTTGTACATTGCTTCCATCCCTAATTTTTAGTAAGTATCTTGGAAAGATAATGTTTATTTATAACCAAAATAAAATTGTTATGCCTAACAGACTGTGATTGTGCCTGTAGCAAGACTATCTTTGCACCTGGCACATGTTCTTTCATCATGACATTGACTTCCTGAATAGAACACATCATTTGTCCTGTAGAATATGTCTGGGATATATCTGATTACTTTTAAATGGCATTGCCTGATGTGTTCTTTGCCCTGCATTTCTTTGAGCTGGAAGTTAAATCTCAATTGATTTTTGGTAAGAAATCATGCAAAGTTATTCTCAAATCTGCATCAATTCAGAAGGTTTGTGCCATAATTAGTGACATCAAAAGTTACCCACTGGCATAGTAACAAGACCTTGACCCTCCATTGCTTTTTCAGTGGTTTCCTGCCTGTATTTTATTCTGACTCAGTGAAATCCTGTTGTAATGGCCCAGTAGAATGGGACCAGGCTTATTTTCCTCATCCTTGTACTTTGTTTCGATTTTGAGTTGGTAAGGGTTTATTTTTATTGTGTTCCTTTTTTAGTTTAGGAACATTAAAGAAAACCAACAAAATAATTGCAGATTATAAAGCTTGGTAATGTGGTGTGAAAGAAATCTAAAATGTGATTGTTGAGATTTAAATAGAGAAAAACAAGCTGTAAATTACCGATTGCATTTAGGTTACTATAATCACTGAAATTTTTGAATGCAGTTTTAAAGCTCTGAAATTTCCTAGCATAGAAAAATGTTGAATCTACAAATTTCCTTGGCATGAAATCTGCTGGATGTGGGAGACTAAATCTGCCTAATACACAGTGAGACCTGTGATCTTTTAAAATGGACTTTCACTGTGTTAGTCTAAGTTTCTCATTCTACTTTATACTTATTATAGGTTTGTTTTGTTTTTTTTTTCCAAAAAACGTGTGTTTTATAGCCCGGACTTGGATTTGACACATCTTACTGAAAATCATGTGGAACTGTTTGGTGTATGTATTTAGGACTGTGAATTTAGAGCTGCCAGTGACCTAACCTGTCCCATTATTTTCAGGCAGGAATGTGTTCAAGGCAAGAGGAGGGTTTGAGTGAGGGTTGGAAAGACTGAAGACAGAGAATGTCTAAACTTTAAAATTTTCCATCAGCTGGGCATGGTGGCATATACCTCTAATTCCGATACTTGGCAGGCTGAGACAGGAGGATTGCTGCAAGTTCAAGGCCAGTCTGGGCTACATAGTGAGTTCAAGACCAGCCTGAACTACATAGCAAGACCCTATCTCAAAAACAAAACAAAACAAAATCCACCCCCGGAAAAAAACCCAAACCAAAACAACAACAACAAAAATTTCCCATCAGCTGAGAGAGCTTTCATCATCTGGAGGGCAGTTAATCAAGTTGACAGGTGCAGAGGTACAAGCCCCTCAGAGGCAAAGTGCTCAAGAGCTTAATCGTGACCTCAGTGAAATGTCTCAGTTGCTCTTGGATATAGTGTATTAGAGTAGGTGTAGAGAGGAGTAGCTAAGGGGAGGAATTGGAAATCAGGAAATCATGCTCCATTGTTTTAAGAAGAGTGACTGCCTAAAAAGAAACTATTACTTGCTGTGATATGGTAAGTAGACAAGAGGGAAATCAGAACTGGATTCATTACTGACTGGTTCACTATTATGCTAGTTGAAGTAGAATTTTAACTGCATGTTCTGGTCAGGTGTACCAGAGATTTGGGTGGGGAAAGGAAATGCTGTTGAAAGATAAAAAGTGAGTGACCAGGAAAAGGTGAGCAGAGCTATTAACTGGACAGTAGGGCTGAAGCCTATGAAATGAGAGAAGAAAGAGGGAACTTTGGTTAGGAAGAGCACAGACTACAGTGAAGTTCTCCAAAGAAATTAACTAGGTTGTTTGTCTGAACAAGAGTTGCTCACTAGAAGAGTTTTGAGTTGGGCAGGAAAGGCCAGAGCTAATACCCTCAAAGAGCTCCTTCATTGGCTGGGAGCATCTGGCCAGAGGCAAGGCTCCGGCATGTGTACTGAGGGCCTGAAGATATGGCACCTGAGGTCCATCTGCTGACTCTACACTCCCGTGAAGGGATTACTGAGTGGTGCAGCTCTATGGTTGCCACAGAAAGTCTACAAAAGCAACTAGTACTGTCTGTCCTCCTCTTCATTCTTGGGTTTCATGTCCTCATAGCAATCACGTGGCTGTACAATTACATGAGTGCTGGAGAGTGTCAAAGGGTGACACTTTCCAGTGTATATTTCTTTAACATTTTAGAATTTGCCACGTGGGTAAAAGGTTTTCATAACGAAAGTTTACTATTTGCTTCTTGTGAACCTAGGGCTATGACCTGACAGACAGGTAGATCTTTTGCCAACAAGATGATGAAAAGACACTTAATGCATGAAGAGAATGGAATGAGATTACCTTGTCTCTTTTCCTCTTTTCTGCATAGTGTCAAGTAGAAAGCTGAGGTAGGTAGTCAAGCAGGCTTCATGGATGGTTGAATAAGTGATTCTGCTCTCTACTCATGTGAGTTATTTATTTAGAATGCTAATAGTAGCCTGTGTCAGACCTCAGCCCACACCTTCGCTATACCCTGAGCTTGATTGTTTAGCCACTTTAGTAACTAGTAACCTCTGAAAAGAAGAGGTAAAATCACAGAGAAGAATGATGTTTTTGTGTTTAACAAAACTTCAAGTTAATTTCTTGTTTTCTTTAATTCAGCTGCAAAACTTAACAGCATACAGATTTACAAAGGTCATCATCTACCAGATGAAAATCCATAGCTAATAAAACAGATTTTCCCTGAATTCATGTGGTAACCTGATCAAGTGCCTGACTTTGCTGTTTGGTGATATACAATTACCTTAATTTTTTATAAAAATAGCTTAAAATGATCTATCCTCTGTTCTTTTGAATTTTTATCTAAATTTCTTCCAGTAAGAAATACATTTTAATTCTTTTCAACACCAGCCATATTTCTAAAAATCATGTGATCACCCAACCACTTGGCTGTATTGAACCCCAGACCAAAAAGAAGGGACAGGGAAATGAGGTCTATAGAATACAGTGTGAGATGATGTGGATTATAATAGTGTTATGGGTTGAACTGTGTCTCCCCAAAGGATATGTTGAAATCCTAACCCCAGATAACCATGCAAGTGACATTGTTTGGAAGAAGGTTCTTTGCAAATGTAATGACTATATAAGTGAAGTCACTGGGGTGGGTTCTAATCTGACTGATGTTCTTATAAGGAGAAGGACAGCTGGACAGAGGCACTCAAACAGCACTACACAGCGGAGGCAGAGATTCCACATTATGCTGCCACAAATAAAAAAATGTCTGGGGCCACAAGAAGTTGGAAAATGCAAGGTAGGATCTTCCTCTGGGGTTTTGGCAGGGAGCATGCCCTGCCCAAAATTTAATTTCAGACTTCTAGTTTCTAGAACTTCAAGAGAACAAACTCGTGTTTTTTTATGATACCCAGTTATGGCAGCCCTAGGGAAATGATACCAGTGATATTTCAAATAGTAAGATAGTAAAGGTTGTACAATAGCATCTTTTAAGTTGGTAAAGTATGGATAAACTACACATTTATAAATGTATAAAAAGGTATATCACAAAGCATCTCTCATTACATTGTCCCACACCTTCCCAGATATCACCCAGGGGACATCCACTGTTATATCTGTCTTGGGTATTATTCAAAAAGTATGCAGTGTACTCACAAGCATGTAAGGATATCTACTTTTCTTTCTTGTCCTCTTACAACACATGGCAACGTGGTATTTACACATTTTGAATGTTGACTTTTTCACTTATATTTTGAGATCTTTAAATATTAATCCTTATAGAGCTACTATGTAATAAAGAAATTGAAATTTGATCTATATATTCAATCTAACAGTTTTCTCCATCTACTTTCTGTTGCTAGCACTGTTTGTATACCGTGCAGTTTTATGTGGAATGCTTAATACTACTATAGTTTGAAAACTCATCTGCCAGGTCCTGTGCACATTGCTTTACATATTTTATTTAACTTGTTCTTGGGTGAAGGCATGAGGATTAACAAAAAAGCTTCAATTTCCTTAGCCCAAAGGACAGAAAAGAAGTGTTTACTGTTGGAATGGAATCAAGTTCTATTTGTGCTGTATGCTTCTGAAAAGAATAAAAATTGAAATATTTACAGATAGTCTTGATTACTGCCAAATTGCCTCAAGGTAAGTTTCATGTTAAAATATTTCTCTCTTGTCTTACTTGTCAACTTGTCATTACTGAAAAACATTATTTCTTTGGTGTTATAAATGCTCCTGCATACAGAACTTGTATGCAGCAAAGTAGAGCTTAGTTTTTATACTTCAGAATGCTCCCAACTAGGTTCAAAAGTACAAGGGAACTATTTAAAATGTATGAGTAGTCTGTTGCCAGATTGTTGCAAGAGAATGGGAAAGAAAGTAGATATCTTAATATACTTGTAAATATGTTGTACACAAGCACTGTTTTTTATCCTGAGGTTGTCAGCCAATGACATGTACAACCAATGTACTGTCCCCAAATAACTATGATTATGACAGCCTCCACTGTTTGAATATATGTTCTTCTTTGGAGAGTGGACAACTGGCAGTAGAAGGATATGGAATGCTGTCTGTGGTGGCAAAGGGCAGGGGAAGTATCTCTGGCATTACTGTCTTGTAGAAATGGAAACATAGAAGACTATGTGTTTTCCAGTCTGTAGAAATAGGGTGAATAGCCTTGTCTGTCCAAAAGTATACCAGAACACCTCCATTTTTTGCATGGACTCCAAAGTGGTGAAGACTCCCTTCTCCTTCACCTGGCTGTATCTTTGCCAGAGATATATGGTGGCAGGGACTGGTTGTTTTCCATTAGCACATTAGCTAGAGAGGTTTCTGATTTCTCTTTTATTATGGATCTGGGGATTGAACCCAAGGTCTCATTCATGCTAGACAAGTGATCTACCACTGAGCTACACCCCCAACTCCTTTTATATCAGCCTTCTTTGCATCTAAGTGTGGCAGATCACCAAGTTTTAGACAATGAGATATGGATGAAAGTGATGTGTGGTACTTCTCAGTCATGCTCTTAAAAGAAAGAAAGTATGAGTGCCTTTGCTGCTACTTGTCCTACTGTTCAGATACAAATGTGAATTAGAAGCTGAAACTTTAGCCTCAGGAGAGAAGCCACCTGTTGAGGATGGCAGAGCTCCCCTACCACTCTGGGATATTCCACAGCGGGGAAATAAACCCCAATCTCACTTAAGCCTCTGTATTTTGGTAGTACTTTTTATTTCAGTAGCTTGCATTATTCCCTAACTAATACATCCAATACCTAGATAATGATAGGAACTTGGGCTGTCCACATTTTTATCTTCTGAAGCCAAATATGTAATATAAAAATAACTAATTTTATAGCACCTTACAGGCCAAAGATGCAATGCATTTTCTTGTTTCATTTGCTCAGTTTTGTGTTTCAGAAATATTTATCACTTAAAATGTGTGCGATTAGCCAGGCACACCTGTAATCCCAGAACTATGGGAGACTGAGGCAGGAGAATTGCAAGTTCAAGCCCAGCTGGGCAACTTAGTGGGACTCTGTCTCAAAATTTAAAAAAAAAAGAAAAGGAAGCGCTGGGGATATGCCTCAATGCCAAGGATGTGGATCCTATTCCCAATACCACCAAAACACATAACACCAACAAAAAACAAAGAATTTGAGTAGTGTCAAGCTAGTGGTATTAATATTTTCTACAGTGTTTATCAGAAAACTTTAATTAATTTCTGTTCTAAAAAAGGTGTGGGGGATGATTTGAACAGAGTAAGTTTGAAAAAGTTGTGGAGCAAATAACTGTAAGCAGTTTACCCAGAGCACAAATGAGAAGTGAATATTCTTAATCTTTCAGTGGAAGGGTGTAGTATACAATGTATTCCAAGATTACTTGGCTGTGGACCTCTTTCTTTGGAACACTTTTTTAAAAGAAAATTAATTTTATTGGTACATTTTAGGTATACAATATAATGACATTCATCATTGGAAATTTGCACCTTTACATAATCTCTTTTGGTTCTTATTTTTCCCCCCTCCCCTGCTCTCCCTTCAACCCCTCCATCCCTTCCTATTTACAAAGAGTTTGTTTCCATTTTTTCATTGGTTTATATTAATTCCATTCCTTTATTTCCCTTCCCCTACCTCTCCCACTTCCCCTTCCCCTTTGCCACTTTCCTTCCTATTTCACATTATCTATTATACCTTTTAGTCCTTATTTACACTTTCAGTTTCTCACACTAGAGAAACTATTCGGTATTTACACATGTGGCCTATTTATTTCACTTAAGAGTATTGCCTCAATGTCCATCCATTTAGCTATAAGTGTCTCTAATTTCTCATTTTTTATGGCCAAGTAATACTCCATTTTATAAAAATACCACATTTTTCTTTATCCAGTCTCCAGTTGATGGGCCAATTGGGCTGCTTCCAAGTTTTAGCTATTACAAATTGTGCTGCTGTGCACATGGGCGCACATATAGCACTGTGGTATGATTCTTTTAAATTTTGGGGGAAAATACCCAGCAGAGGAATAGCTGGGTCAAATGGAACTTCCAGTCCTAGTTCTTTGAGGTATCTCCATACTGTGGAACACTTGTTAATGCTTTGTGCAACCTAGGGTTTTTCTGAAACATAGCTCAGGATAATAGTATGCAGGGTTACAATTGTATTGCATTTTATTGGCCTATATAAACCACTGTGTCTCTATTAAAGATGACTATGTGGCTCATTCATTTTCATTGATTTAAACTTTAGCTCATAGAAAACAACCATATCTACCTTATTTTCAAGGACTAATGAGATGTTTCACATTTAGTCCCATGGACTGTTTATACATTACAGTAAAAAGTACTAGTATTTGTCTTTATAGAAAGAAAGTGATATACATTTGATTATGAGATAACATATTGTAATAGGGAACTATTTTTATTTGCTGTATATTATTTGGATTGTGTGTAGAATTTCACTGGAACATTGGTCCTATTGCAGCACCAATAAGTTGATAAATCATTGTTGGTGTTTATGAAGCAGTGGTAGTGGTTAGGCCGAAAAACATCAACTGGGGTTGTATTGTGAAGGGCTGTGAATTTAGACATAGTTTAATAGGCACTTGGGAGCCACCAAGGGTTTTTGAGCAGGGCAGGAGTAGGATTAGCATCATTCATTAAGAATACTCTAACACAAGAACAAAATATGGATTGGGCTGGGCAAATGCTTGAGGCAGGATTATCAGGCAAGAGCTTTTAGCCACTCAGTAGAAAGAGAGAGAAGATAATTCTGAGGAAATTTCTAGGATTTCTGTGTTTCACATTTCCACTGTTGGCCTTATAATTTGTATAGATCTGAAGTATGGATTTTAGGACCATACGCTAATAATAGATAATCAAAAAGCAGAACCACACAAAGTGCACTTGAAAATATGCAACCCAAACCCATCCTCATGGTGGCCTTTGGACAGCTGTCAGGGAAGTGGATCAAACAGCGTTCCTGGTGGGTTCAGCTTACCTCTCATGAACCTGGTCCCATGACTCCTCTCTTGAGTGTACTTGTGACAGAAGGTTGAATGATGCAATAATGTTCTATAATATGGTGTTTGCCCAGCTCAAGTTATTATTCTTCAGCTGAGTTTTTCGTGCTCTTAATGTGCCTATTGAACTTTGGTCAGGACATTTGCAAAGATCTTGGCCACACATCCTGTGTGAGGAATGGTAGTTCTTTCAGGGAAACTACTTGAAGTCTAAATAGTTTTGATACCTAATGCTCAGCTTTTGTAAATTCCTAATTGTAAATGTAATACTTCTATTATTTCTAAACATATATGATTTAGCGCCACAAAAATCTTCTGGCTTTAATTGTCCAGAATCTCAAGGTGCATTTTGTTCTTTTTAAAGTAACCTCTTCCATTATAGTGTGTGGCCCAAGATTTTTGTTGTTTTTAAAATTTTAAGTGTTCAAAGGGGAAAAAAATGTAACTACAGTTGTCAACAGAGGGAATAGGGCTCATTTATTCTTACCTAAAAGAAATTTTCGCCCAGTTTAGTCCTTTTTTCTACTACAAACAGCATGCAGTATTTCCTCATAGCATGTCACTAGGATGTGGTCCACATGAAGATTTTAAAAATGCTTGTTCTGAATTATGCCAATAAGCTTTCCTTGGACAGATTGTTGGAAAAAGCTGTAGTTTGTTCGTTAGCTGTAATATAGGATCCTGGCAGGAGTTAACTCGCAAATAATTATTCTGTGAAAAACTGAGTCAGTGACGTATTATTGTAGGTATCTCATGAATGCCACCTTTGTCACAAGGTTTAATAAACTGGCTACTCTCTTCCTACCTGTAGCAGACAGGGGGTTGTGTCTTCAGATGGAGTTTCAGCTTGATTCTCTGACCAGCGCAATAGCTTTGCCAATGAACACCCTCCATGAAACCTTCTTTGCAGTGATGTGTAGTCAGGACTTTGGACTCTGATTGTGAATCCTAGGTTCCTTCCCTGTGCCATTTCCGAAGTTCAGACACAGTTATACAGTTTTATCCGTGTACCTTGTAGCACCTCCAAGTTGCCAACTCCAGAGACACACTTCATTTAAAATATTAAGTGGACAGTGCATTTTGGATTTGTGGGATGTGATGACACTAATCTTGATTGCATGCATTGAGAACTTTCCAGATATAATATGTCTCTCTCCATCCCCAGTGGGAATAAGTTCAAGCCCTTAAGTACAGACAGATAGAGTACTTTGGTGTGCCCCATCCTTCGCTTTCTTTCTACTCTCTTCCCACCCCTTATAGAGATGATCTTGGCTTCTTTGCTGTTTCCATGTTTTCATATATGCTGTTCTCTTTTCCCTCTATGTTCACCTGTGAAATTGATGCATTCTTCCAATATTTGACACATTTTGAATTTACAGAGTACCTAATATGCATAGTCATTGTACTAAGTACATAGAAAGTGACAGTTACACTCTTGGATTGAACAGACTAATCCTTGGATAGAACTCAGCGTAAAATTATCTCTTTCATGCAACTTTTTCCTTCCTGTCACTTTGTGCAAAGCTTTTTTTTTACATTGTCACTTATCACTTATTATAACTTACACATTATACTTGTGTATTTTCTCCCTGTGGATCATAAACACTTTGACTACAAGACTTTGTTTTTGTTGTCTCCTAACAAACAACTCAGTAATCGAAAAGTGTGAAAGTGAAAGTGAAGTAGAATTTGTTTGTCCATTTCTTCTGTGTTGTCCATCTTATTGGCGTATAGGTTCTGGAAGTAGGTATTGATGATCCTCTGGATTTCTGCTGGGTCTGTTGTAATTTCACCCTTTTCATTCCTAATTGCATGGATTTGGGCCTTTTCTTTCCTTTTTCTGACAAGGTTGGCTAAAGGTTTGTCAATTTTGTTGATTCTTTTGAAGAACCAACTCTTGGCTTCATTGATTTTTTGTGTCATTCTCTTAGTCTCCATTGCATTGATTTCTCCTCTGATCTTTATAATTTCCTCCCTTGTATGAGCTTTGGGGTTGTCCTGCTTTTCTTTTTCTAAAAGCTTGAGGTCCAACATCAGGTTGTTTAATTGGGCTCCTTCTGTTTTCCTAATATGCGTATTCACTGCTATAAATTGCCCTTGTAAGACTGTTTTCATTGTGTCCCATAGATTCCGATATGTTGTATTGTCATTGTCATTTAATTGAAGGAACTGTCTGATTTCTTGTTTAATTTCCTCTGTGACCCATTGGTTATTCAGAAGTGTGTTGGTCAATTTCCATGTGTTTATAAAATTTTTCCGGTTTATTTTGCTATGGATCTCCAATTTCATTGCACTATGATCTGATAATATACAGAGGATAACTTCAATTACTTTGCACTTACTTAAACATGTTCTATGTGTGAGTATGTGATTTATTTTGCAGAATGACCCATGTGCAGCTGAGAAGAATGTGTATTCTGATTTTGTGGGATGGAAGACTCTGTAAACATCTGTTAAGTTCATTTGTTCAAGAGTTTGATTGAGTTCTAGTATTTCATGACTTATTTTTTGTCTAGTTGATCTATCTGTTTGTGACAGTGGGGTGTTGAGGTCCCCCACTACAATTGTATTAGTGCATATATGACTTTTCATGTCCATTAGTATTTGTTTTATATAGTTGAGAGCACTAGTGTTTGGTGCATAGTTATTTATGATTGTCATCTCTTCCTCTTTGATTCTTCCCTTTACAAGGATGTAGTGTCCTTCTTCGTCTCTCTTAATCAGTGTTGGTTTGAAATCTACTTGATCTGCAAAGAGGATAGCTACTCCTGCTTTTTTTCAGGTTCCCATCGCATGGAGTATTGTTTTCCACCCTTTCACTTTCAGTCTATGAGTTTCCTTTTGAATTAAGTGTTTTTCTTGTATGCAGCATATTGTTGGATTTTGCTTCTTGACCCATTCTGCCAGTCTATTTCTTTTGATTGGTGAATTGAGCCCATTAACATTGATTGTTATAACTGAAATGTATTGACTTGTCATTGTCATGTCTTTTTCTTTTTGTTGGGTTCTCCCCTTTACATTTAATTTCTTGTCATGCCAGATGGGTTCATTCTGCTTTGCTTCCTGGGGTTGTGATTCTCAATGTCTGTTCCTAGAATACTGTGTAAAATTCTTTGGAATGCTGGTTTGGTATTCACGAAGTTCTTAAGGTGCTCTTTGTCATGAAAGTGTCTTATTTATCCATCAATTTTGAAAGACAGTTTTGCAGGGTACATCAATCTGGGTTGGAGGCTATTTTCTTTTACGGCTTGGAATATGTCACTCCAAACTCTTCTTGCCTTGATGGTTTGTGCTGAGAAGTCTCCTGTGATTCTGATGGGCTTTCCTTTGTATGTGATTTGTTTCTTTTCTCTGACTGCTTGTAGAACTTTGTTCTTCTGTTGAGTTTCTGGAATCTTAACAATTATATGCCTATGTGTAGGTTTTTTTTTGATCAAGGCTATTTGGAGTCCTATATGCCTCACTTATCTGTATGTCAAGGTCTTTTCCCCTGCTTGGGAAGTTTTCTGCCATTATTTCTGTAAAGAGATTTTTTTATGTCATCTGTACTCTCTCCTGTTTCTTCATTGACTCCAATCAGTCTTATGTTATTCTTTGCATCATCTAGCAGCTGCTGGATTGATTTCTCATGTTCCCTTATTAATTTTGAAGCAATTTTTCTTTTCCTTGTCAGTAATTGCAATCTTATCTCCTATATCTGAAATTCTGTCCTCACATTGGCTCATTCTGCTGTGTAGACTTTCAATGGAGTTTTTCATGTCCTGGAAATCTATTTGCATCTGTTTTATGGATTCCATTTGTTTCTGATGTTGGGATTCCATCATGTTCCTCAGCTCCTCTCTAGATTTATTAATCATGTCTTGCACTAGGAGCACAATTTCTATTGTTATCTGAGAAATTATTTCTGATTTCATTTTTTCCAGATCCCCTTTTGTTGCCAGTTCAGTGGGTCCAGGTTGTTTAGTATCAGATTGTTCCATCTCATTTCCCTTTGGAGTTGCTGTAGGTGATCTGAAAGTCTGGTTTTGAGACTTATTTACTTGTTTTCTCATTTTGACTGGGACGGGGGGGCTGTTAGCGCCTGCACAGATTACCTCCTCTGAGCTGGGAGAGGTCGGACAGGGGCGGGGAGCAGCGGTAGGGATGGTGACCCAAAAGCCCTTTCCTATGGGCTGGGAGCAGCGGGAGGGATGGTAGCTGGGAAGCCCCTTCCTCTGGACCAGTAGCAGTGGGATGGTGGCTCAGAAGCCCCTACCTCTGGTCCAGGAGTGGTGGGAGGGTTAGTGGCCCGGAAGCCCCTTCCTCTGGGCGAGGAGCAGTGGGACGGCGGCTCAGATGCCCCTGCCTCTGAGCCAGGAGGAGCGGGACTCAGTACCTTGGTCTGGTGGTCTGGTGTCCTCTGCATCTTTGTAGTGTGGAACCACATGGCTGCCTGTCTACAGCGGGGTGATTCGGTGTCTTGCGCACGACTCAGGACCTCGGTAGGGCGTGCACAGACGTGCCTGAGTTTATTCTTTGATTTCACTGTGCTCTTGTATTTTAAATGAGAACATATTTGTACATTTTCAGTATAGTGGCTTACACGCCAAGTGTGCCTTACTCATCAAGAAGGAACATACTGAGGTTTTCTTTTTCTTTTTTTTCTTTCTCCCTTTCCTTTCCTTTCCTTTCCCATCCCTTCCTTTCCCATTCCCCTTTCTCCTTTCCCCTTTTCCCTTTCCTTTTTTTTTTGTGTGGTATTGGGATTTCACACATGCTAAGCAATTGCTTTGTTACTGAGGTACATCTCCAGCCCCATACTAAAGTTTTTATTCATTACTAGTTCTCTTTTCCCCCCTTCTTAATATTTTTAATGTAGTAGAGACTAATGATTGTCAATTGAATAAATGCACATGACGCACAGGCTCTGTCACCAGGTACAGGTGAGGGAATTGGCCTAAATGTTATATATTCTTTTTTGGCAGTGGCATCTCTTCTGATAGGACACTGGGAAAGGGTAAGCTCCCATTGTCTTTAACAGAAACTATCCTGCACTGTTTTGCCATCTTTCTGTCTTTTGAGAAGATAGAGTAATTCTTTGAAAATCAAGTTATGTACATTTTTTCCATTCCAAAGAATCTAAGCAGCACAGTAAAATAAGTTTATTATTCATTCTGTGTCGTTAATTCTTCTTGCCAAAGGGGCAAAATGATTTTGCAAAGAATTCTCAGAAGAAATATCTTAGGGACTTAAAAAATAGACACCATGGTTTTATTTTAAGCTTGTCAACAGGGTTGACAAGTGCAAGAATTGTAGCCCTGATGTGCGGGAAGCAGCTCATAAATTGTATTTCCCACTATGTTTTACCTTGCCTGCCAGTTTCCCTAAAATGGAAGTAATTTTTAATATCATAGAGAGAGATGGGAAAAATTTCACTTTCATTTGTAAAAGTGGCAGTGTAGTGAGCAATGTTCACAGGAACACAGGTTTATTTTAGTTTCTGACCTCTTGGAGAAACAGATGCCCTCCAGCCCAGCCCTGGGGCACTGAAGGTGCTGCTGGGCCTGACCTTATAGCTGCTTTTAAAGAGTCTAGGAGGTGATCCTGGGGTTTTATGAGGAGTGCTTTAATTTTCCTTTCTCAGTCAGCTTGTGCTATATCCAGAGGTCCAGTTCTGTTGAGGCAGAGGAGAAAAGAAGGATGTACAAATTGAGTGGGTGGTAAACATCCCTTTTAAGAAGCAGATTCAGCTTAGTTTGGGGACTAGAGGAGACTCAGGAGAGGACTAGAGTATGCCTAGCAGTGTAGAGCTGGCTATGGCTCTGTAGGCCAGAGTGGGGAACGTGCAAATAGTCCACCTGTTTAAATTCTGGCTGTATCCATAATGTAGACCAGTAGACTCTTTTACTTACCCTCCACAAAAGTCACAGTGATGTTTGCCCTTCTTGTAGGACTGTCCCAAGTGGAAGGAGATGAGATTATATGTGATTTAAAACTAGACTATGAGCTATCCAATATGTATGAAATAGGAGACAAGCCAGATAAAATAACATTCTCTATCATTAAATTTTATGACTATTAATCTTATAAAAATGTGATCAATTTAGAAATTAAAGATTAAAGATGACAGTAGAGCTAGAAGTTAACAGGAGTTCTTAAATCTGTATTTCTGACCACTTGGTCAAACCCATGCTATTTGCAGGAAAGTTTCTGTGATGGAAATAAAGAGAAGAGTGAGACTTTATCCCTGTCCTACCAATTGTATAGTCTATTTGGGAAGGTTAAAAGCACCTATGAAAAGCAAACAGGAAAATCAGGAGTATATAACCAGAAGGCTCTCTTTGTTTGGTACCAACTTCGCAGAATTGTTGGGTTCAGTGCAAGAGCTGAAAAACTCACATAGTCTGTTCTGGCCACCGAGCATTAAATGGCTTCTGCTTCTGGCTGAAAAGTGTCTTCCCAGGGAGTTGATTTCGACTCTGTAGGTTCAAATGTAGCAGCGCAAGTCCATCATAGAAAAGGAAGAAGAAACAATTCAAAATGTGTTTTCATCTGTACCAGGAATTAAATTTGGATTTCATCAGGCTATGGAATATACACATTCTTTTGACAAAAGGTTGAATTATGATGCCAATTATTTAAAGAAGGACAAGAGACAGAAATATATCAACATGAAATAGGAATAATTTAGAAATAAGATTAATTTAGAAATTAAGGATTAAATTAGAAATAGAAGTTAGCCTCAGCTGAAGTTGTTTCTCTTTTCCCCTTTGTACAGTCCTGGAGACCCATGAAACCCCTCTTACTCATTACATAGTATCATCTTGGTGTTGGTTGGAAGCAGAACACCTCAGGCAGTAGTGTGAATGTCAAAGACCTCTTTTCTGGGGACATACTTGAAAGCTTGCTGGTTCAGGGATGAGCTGAGGAAAGGAAGACACGTAGATGCCAGACAGTCATCATTTAATACAAAGTCTTTATCATTGGGCAAAGGAAAACATAAAAGACTTTGAACTGGGAATGGTAATTTCTAATCCTTTATGCTTTTTAGTGTATCAAAAAAGCTGCTGATACTTTTAAGTGCCAGCACTTACTAAGGGGGAAACAGGCCAATATCTAAAGTAGAAGATATGCAAAACCCATAGTATAATTTAACAAATTTTTGAATAAAGTGTGTCATTTTGAAATTTGAGTAGATATGTAACTCGAAGACTGATTTAACTGAATAAAAGTAAGTAATGGCAAGGTTTTCTCACTCTCTGCTGTTTGATTCTTGATATCCACAATCCAACATTTATGTGTATTTCTGCTTCTGCTAATGGAGATTCACTTAAATCTTGAAAATTACAGATTTAAATAGAATTACATATAATTTTAGCAGTGACATTTACAACTTTGATACTACTACTTTGATCAAAATTGATGGGTCTGATGGCAAAGTGAGCCTGGGCAGGGTGAGTGAATGTCTGGCTTCGGAGATGCTATTCTGTCTCTAATCGTGTCATGTGGAATCAGCACTTCAATGCTAAACACTGACGTGAAGTGGATGGCTGAATGTAGAATAACTGTCATAATGCTGGACTGACAGAAAGAATCTCAGATGCACACCAGGGAATTTTCTCTAGTCTTGGTTAATTGTAGATTTATTTCATTATTGGCTGCAATTGCAATATTTTAAAGTAATTTTATGATGTGAATAGCTCCAAATATTTCTAAAGCACTGGTATTTGTGATGTTCTTAATGTAGCTTTTCGTTTTTTTCCTCATGTGTGTAAAGACAAATTTTTATTGCTATATGCTAATTGTTGAACTGATGATATAATGGTGAAAAAGCTCCTGGAGTTTTCATCAGTCAGTAGAGTGGTATTGTCTATTTAATAAGATTATTTTCAGATTTTCTACCTATCTGGCATATGATAATTCATACATTTATTCTTGGTCAATACAAAGGTATTATTATGAAATAGTGCTCTAGAGGAATTGTTCAGGGATTGGCTGAGGAAAGAAGACATATCAGCACCATTCAGTCGTTATTTAATACAAAGTCTTTATCATTGGACAAAGGAAAACATAGAAGACTTTGAACTCACACTAGTATTTGATACTATTGTGTATATGATAATTTATGTGATTATTCTTGGTCGATACAACTGTATTATGTATATTATGTATTATGTATATATATATTATGTATTAAGTATAATTGTATTATGAAAGAATGTTCATAGAGGACGGCGAGAGTCTTTATTATAACTGGCAGGACTTCAAGAATGCTGCATTTCTTTTTTTTTTTTTTTTTTTTTCTTGTGGTACCAGGGATCGAACTCGGGACCTTGCGAGGCAGGCAGTGGTACCACTGAGCTAAATTCCCAGCCCTAATGCTGGATTTCTTAAGGGTCATTGCCTACTGTATAACATGTTTTTTCTATGACTAGTGAGAAGCATTCCTTTTTAATCTTCCTCTATCCACTGAGTTTTGTTTAAGGGGGGCTTATTATGATTCTGTAAATTGAAGGCTTTTTGTGAGGAGTTAGCTTTTACTTCATGGATGATAATAAATGTCTTTTATGTGCAGTGGTCACCACCATACAGTTATAATCATTTCCTAATGGATCAACTTTAAAAGAGGCAAAGCTCCTTGAATACATGCTGTGACTTTTGTCCACATATCCTTGGCCTGGCCATCCTTAGTATTTTTAAACTGTCATTGTTCTTTGTGTTGAAGTCCATGAGAGAATGAAAGGTTATGTAGACACTTAAGTAACATATTACAGTCACTGTCTCTCTCCAGTGGCTTAATGCTGCTTAAATTAATCCTTCAGTGGTTCCTTTTGAATTAGTGACCAACATTAAATTGATTATGGTTGACATAATCAAGATAATTAAGACAGAACTAAGACAATATTAAATACAGAGAAATTAATCACTGAATTGGATAATACTCATTCAGAAATACAGTGCTATGACAAAAGATATTCTTATGGAAATTTCATTATCACTTTCATATAAATTTTAAGTCATAAGAGAGATCTGTGTCACAGTGCTTTTTATTATTTAAATCTGAGTTTTAAAAATAGACATTATCTTTTCTCAGGTAGTGACCCCAGAACAAAATCCAGGATAAGGGTTTGTAATGAAAACAACTCTTAACTGGATCTGAGAATTAGAAATATGACTCAGATCTAAACAAAATGAAACCCAGAAAACAGGCCACTCAGAGACTTTGGGAAGATTGGGGAGAAAACAATTGGCAGCTCCTCCTGCTACCTTCTGAGCAGCTTTTTTTTTTTTTGGTACCAGGCATGGAACTTGGGTCCTTGCACTTGCGCAGCAGGCAGCAAAACCACTGAGCTAAATCCCCGGCCCCCATGCTACCTTCTGGATATTCCCTCTGGTTCCTTTGTGCAGATCTCAAATGCCCTGAGCATTTGCTATGGGTAGGCCTCAAACACATTTTTCCTTTTCTGTCAGTCACATCTTTTGTGTATGTCAGTTGAGTTTATTTTCTAGCCATTATTTTATCAGCAGCATGGCAGAGTTGCTTCTCCTGGCAGATAATAGAATTATTCAAGAAGCTTTATTTCCTTTGCTGATTTAATATTCTTATTATCGCCTGTACCCTGGAATTAGAATAATTATATGCTATTTTAGTACTCTTTTCTACTTCCTTATAACATTTGCCATGAATGTAGTTAATCATTTCTATACTTTGTTGTGTTAAGGTCTGTCTCCCTAATGGCTTCTGTGTCCATGATAGCGGGAAGTCTCATCTCTCTCTCAATCCCCTGTTGCATAGTAGGTGTGGAGAAAGCAATCAAGTGTGGCTGATATTTATGCCACTCCTTCAAAGTACTTAAAAAAGGCAGTTTTATAAAAGCCCAGGTAGCTTCCTCTTTTTACACAACTTATCTTCTACAAATCAAAATAGATAACTGCAAAATGTTCCATAAGGTTGAATCAGAACTTTATTCTTTTATCTCAAAGTGAATCTTTGATCCAGGCAATGGTACCAGCTCCAAATACGTCCAGTTCCTGAAAAGTATGTGTACAAAATTGTAGCAAATCTCAAAGGCATATTAATACGTGTAGTTTTTAGGGACCCACTTACAGATCTCTCTCCACCTGCTCCCATCCCTGCCTTCTCCCCGCGACAAGGCATTACCTGTAAATTGCATTGTTTCTAAAAAAACCCACACTGTTGATTAAGTAAACACGCTTATTTTGAGGAAAATACAGTCTATAGAAAGTCATATAGACTCAATTTTTCTCCTTATATGCACTGAATTGATATTTGTTGGATCAAGTTGGCTCTCTGTGAGTTTTGTATTCATAGATTTAACTGGTTGTGGATCAAAAATATTTGGAAAAGAAATTATATCTCTATTGACTATGTAATTCAGACTTTTTCCTTGTTATCATTCCCAAAGAAATACAGCATAACAACTATTTGCATAGTATTTTTACTGCATTATTTGTTAGATGTAATCTAGAGATGGTATAAAGTATACAGGAGGATATGTATAGATTGCATGTAAATATTATGCCATTGTGTATAAGGAACTTGTACTGGTGGATTTTGATATTGAGGGTGGGTAGTGCTAGGACTAATCCCACATGAATACCAAGGAACAACTAAGCATTTCTCAAGAGTGCAGTGGAATTCCTATATCCCTTAGCTTCTTTCCTTTCTCTGTTTCCATTTCATAATTCAGACCATTAGTCATTTCGTTACATATTTAAATTATGGCCTGTTTTATTGCAATCATTCTGTCATCAGCTCTTGCTTTTTTACCTTTTGTTTGTATTCCTGCCATCTTCTGCTGTCCCCTCTAATATGAATATTCAAACAATGCTTTCTTTTCACTGTTAAGATGTTGTTAACTCTCCTTTGAAGTTCACCCAGCTTATTTATGGAGCTCTTCTTTACTTCTTAAAGCTCTTCTCTATTGAGCTCTTTTCTGTCTCTCTTCTCTCATTTATTCTATAACAGCCTTGATTCCAGAACTTAACTTACTTATTCATCTTTTGTAAAATAAATGGGCATTATATCAATATATCTACTTAGCCGAGCAGTCGTGGTAGAAAAATGATAAAAAATAAATTATGTACCTCACATTTTTTCTTAATCCTTTTAGATTTTCTTTTTGATATTATTCTGTATTAATCTCTAGAATCCATGCTTATTGCAAAATTCTCTGAGCAATGAAGAGTCTGATTGGTTCAATCTTATGATCTGGATCTTCATATCTATAGTACAGCTTAAGATTCCACTAACTTTGTAGTAGTGATAACCATATTGATGCCTTATATTTAGTTTTCAGAAACCTAAGCCCTCTATAAGTGTAATAACAATATTAGTTACCAGAAACTGCATACGTGTACTTTATCCATAACAGGTGCAGTACACATATTGGTTCTGAAGCATAAGATTAGACAAAAGATGAAATAAAGGCCCGATGTGGTTATGTGAATTGTCCAAGGTCAAGGGTCAAGGCAGGTTTGCTTTTCTACAATGATCCCTGAAGTTGTATTTCTCTCATCTTAGATATAATGTTGCCTATGTCAAATAGCTACTCTTACGATAGATATTCCAGTAATTCTAGCTCCAGCTCATTTTTTAAGGACAATTTTATTATACTATTGATTTGCCATTCCTCTCATTGTTTTCTATTCTCCAATACTGATAAACATTATTTCTGTGTCTCCCTGCCAGTTACTGATGTAAAATGTTTGTTGAGACAGGACCACGAACATAGGAGAGTTGCCTGCCCCAAATGACTCTCTACTACTGAACACAGTTTGCATAGAGTTAACAAACAAGCTATACTTAGGCACAGCTAATGAGCTAGCTACGAATCCATCTAACCATCATTTGGACAATATTTCTACATTGACCATAAGAATTTAATGCAATTTTAGTCAATAAGAGTGAAGTACAGTATTAGATCCTGCACGAATGACAAAAAGAAGCCTTTTGTGGCTTTGGAGAGGAAAGAACAGACATGTATACAGGTGTATCATGATGAATTTTCTCTTATGTACACATGCATAGAAATTTGGAATGGGGGGAAAGACACCTTTGATACCATAGGGAAGGCTACATCTCTATAGTAGTGTGCAAGCTGGACCTCAGAGAGGGCGTGCAGGCCTGTGCAGGCCTCGAGGGCTTCATCTGTACATGTGGCAGGTATGCTCGGAACAGTTAGTCTCTGGTTGAAACTGCAGCATGTGGTACTTGGGAGCCCATGGTATATAATAATAGTGGAGGGTTTGGTTATGACTTTGCCATGCCAAGGATCTTGGACACGGCACTGCTGGCAACAGTGTGGCACTGTGTAGAAGCACGGACTGTGGAACCAGACTTCTCAGGCTCAAATCCTGCTGGGTCACTTATGAATTGTGTAACCTTAGGTAATTCACTAAAACCTTCTGTGTCTCAGTTACCTATCTGCAAGTGAATTAAAATATCAAATGCTTTTTAAGGTTATTGTGAGGGTTTATTGAGTTAATATGTGTTAAGCATGTACCCAATGCTTGGCATGTGGTAGATATTAAACATTTGTTCAAGAAAAGATAGATAAGGTAGTTTTTTGCCACTAGAGAAAGAAAGGGACTTGATAAAAGTTGGAAGCAAAATGCTCTCTCCTGTGATAATGAGAAGGATGGATTATCAATAGGCTGTGTGTATGTACTAGGGAGGTTGAGTAAGGTGGGATTGTGATGAAAGCCATTGTAAAGCCAATGGGAGGGGCAAGAAATAATGAGGGAGGTTGTACAAGAGAGTAGTGTGAGGTCAGTGTCTTTCAAAAATCTATTAATTTTCCCTTCACCATCATTGTTGGGTGATCAGAATGCAGTCTTGAATCACAAGCTGTCTTTTTGTTCTTTTCTTCTTTATGGAAAGAAAAAAAATATTAGCAGTACAAGTCAGTAGTCAAGAATCTTTTGTCTGCTCTGCTGTAGGCACAGTAAGATGTCAATATATGGATGTAATATGTCTTTATCATAACTACATTTTACTTCTGTGATCTGAAGAAAGCATCCAATTTATTGATCTCTCTGTAGATGTGGTTAATAAACACACAAAAGAGACACTTAGCATATAATGTATCTTATCACCAGTCTTGTTGGTATGTAAAATTCTGTAGGTTCTATTGATCAAATTATATGAGCCTGATAATTAAGCCAGAAGTTTTTCAACTATTATAGATGAAAAATAGAATCTTCATTTTAAACCACTAATCTCCTTTTTCAGCACATGCAATGTACGTGAAATGTGTGCAACAAATCATAGGCTAATAGCACAACTTGGTTATGTGTAATGTTTGCTGTTTCAGGATACTCTGAAGTCCTGCTTGCTAAGATTCAATTCAAGATGAAAAGATCACATAAGTATTGTAACATGCAGCCCTGGATAGTAAGGTAGTTTAAAAATAGGGCATCTTCACGTAAAACTTGGAAGAAGTATTGATTGAAACTGTATAGGGCCTTTGTCTCTGTCCCTGATTTGTCTAAACAGTCTATTTAAAAGGCTGCAGTGTCTCATACTACCTCAGACCTATGAAGGTGAGGTGGATGTTTAAAAGAAGGAAAAGAATAGGTGTGTTAGCGTGGCATCAATATAATACAATACCTGAGATAATTAACCTATAAACACAAAAGGTTTATTTGGGCTCATGGTTTCAGAGGTTCCAGTCCATTATCAAGTAGATCCATGCTTTTAGGCCTGTGTTTGAGAAAGCGCATGGCAGAAAGATGTGGTAAAACAAAATTCACCTAATAGCCAGGCAGTGAAAGAGAGGAAGAGAAAGGGGCAAGGGTCCCACAGCTCTCTTGGAGGGCATGCACCTAGTCACCTAAAGACCTCCCACTAAACCCTGTGTCTTAAGGTTTCCACAGTCTTCCAATACCATGACCTTAATGTCCAAGCATTGAATACATGAGCTTTTGGGGAACACTCAAGATTCAGTTGGTGTCCTTGTGGGTGCAACTTTAGGATTATTTAGAATTTGACCATGGGCATATATTCTCTGATCATGCTGGGTCCTGGCATCTCAGTTACCATCTCCTCACAGCCAAAGCCTTGCATGCCTCACCAGTGGTCTCTTTCCAGCCCTGTAGTCATCCCCCACCCAGGCTGTACAGAGAAATCACCATGAGGACTGAAAAATACCAATGCCCAGGACCCAGAAATTCTGATGTAATTAGGTTGGTAGGAGGCCCAGACATCAGTCTTGCTAACATGTAATCAGGGCTGAGGATCACTAGTTTACAGCCTTTCAGGTAAGAGGGATTTGAGGAGATTGAGGTGAGCACTTTGGCTTAGTCCTGCTGTTGTTTAGTCTTGACATGACTCATGTTTTGATAATTGACATCTCGTCCAGCATCAAAGACCCAAATCCCACCTTTGATCAGCAGGTCTGATGACAGGGGACCTGAGTTTTCTTCCTGTGGCAGAGTCTCTGAGTCTACAACATCTGCCCAGTACATTCTAGTCTAGAGGACTAGACTCTACTATTCTTTTTCTTTCTTTCCTTTTTTTTTTTTGTCTTTGGTGAATTATAGCCTTGCTTGATGAATTGCCACTAGAATTGCCTACCTGGTGCTAACTAGAATTTGCATTTAACACTATTCTGGTTGGATATCCTTGACATGAAGGTTGCTCAGACCAGCCACTGGGAACCACATTCTCAGGTTAGCTTTGTGTCAGGTTGACTTAACTTGCTGCACTGCAGGGTGGACCTGTCCTATTCTCCCCAGTCTTTGTTCTGAATTAGAGGCTGGAACTAGCTCTTGATTTGGGCCTGTTCAAATCTACCTGGTTTCACCATAACTGTGGGTTGCTGAAACTTACATGGCCTTTTACATGACGAAAGTTGTTAATTCAAGCCCATTTTGTAGACTAGACTGCTGGGTCTTGTGTTCCTGGATAGGGAAGTGTACCCATATCTTTGGGGGATTCTGCAACATCTCACTTCCCTCTGAGATTCTTGATTTATAAGGCTTGGGATGCTTTTTAGCATGAACCATATCTGCAAGTCCCTCCATCTGATGATTCTGGTGGCTAGTACATGAAATAAACACATCACAGTTCTGTAAACAGTGATATAGATGTCAGTCACTTGGTTTGGGTAGATTTAACTTCAGTATTTTTCCTTTCCTTATAATACCCAGAGTGCTTCATACATTACCTTATTTATCCTTGAAATCTGGGTATCAAGGTTTGTTGATGCCTTCTCTTATATTGTCACACAGAGAAAGTATATATGGGGCTCGGCCAAAGGTTACAGGAACAGTAAGGACACATGAGGACTTCTGTTCTTAGCCTTGATGATATATTTCTCATATAATCACAGCGAGCTTCAACAATGTTAGCTGGTTTAGAAGAAAAGGAAAAAAATATATGTACTAATATTCAATAAGTAAGGATTTTGTTATTTTTTAAAGCCATGACAGGAGTAATATTCTTAGTATAATTTATATGTGATTTCAATTGCAGACTAAGAAGGAGATGAATAGGGGACAAACTAATAATGCCTCAAATGCTTTTAATACTCACAGTGTGCTGGGACTTTGATGCTGACCTGATCAGTAAGTTGAGGAAAAAGTCCCAACTAGCACCATTGAAAAATTAGCACTCTCAAAAGTCATGTTGAAGTCCAATAAATTAACAACTCTTTAAAAGTAGATTTAGGATAGAACTTGTGCTATCATCAAGTTTGAAAATGTATTTATATTTGAATTGGACTTACACATTTTATAGTTTTGGCAAACATTAAGTGTGCACTATTTCAGTAGGTAAGTTTGCAGTCCCTGATTTTTGAGGCACCTTAGTGGAAAAAACTTATTTAAATGACAGTATTTTCATTTTGGGAGAGTGTTGCTGGTCCTCTGAGATTTGAGTGCTTTAAAGTAAGTCATTTTTATGAGTGAGTTGGTTTTTGTTACTGTGTGTTTGAAGAGAATCATAACCTGGTTTTGTTCTGGTATTGAAAAAGGACACTCAGTAGCTTTATATACCATTATTTTATCCCTTGACCTTTTCAAACCAAAAGCCACAGTTTACATGATATGCCCTGATTTGATAACTTTTGACAGGCAGGATGATCTGTGATCCTGAGAAAAGAAACTCAGTTAAATCCACACAAGAAAGCCATAAGTCCCTGTGGGAAAATGCTTTGCGACTTACTGAAAGCTGACATAAAAGAGAGTGAGCTGTCTGGTTTTTTTCCTGTATTTAAAAACAATCAGCTGATTGTGTTTTGGGGTAGTTGTTTTTACATTTTGGTGAGAAAGAAGTGCTTCTGAGGATATAGTTTAATAGTTTTGACCTCTTATAGGGCTATATTAATGTTAATTCTTAGCCCTAAAGAAAATAAGATTATTGTTGGGATAATGCACAGTGAATACACTTTCCCCAGCCCTTTTAGTGTGTGTGTGTGTGTGTGTGTGTGTGTGTGTGTATGTGTGTGTGTTGAATTACAGGTGAATATTGCTAATGTACAACTCATGAATATGTCTTTAAAATTCATTGTGGACCTGTTGTATCATGAGCAGTGTGATAAATATAACTGTTTATTATGTGAAATCTTATATGGTCCAAATAGACAGCTAGTTTGAACTTCAGATCCAGTTTTCCCTTAAAGCTCTTTGTGTACATAAATTGATGATATACATGCCTCTGCTATGCTGTTAGTATATGTAGAAATAGTCTTGGGATTATATAAAATTTGACTAACTTGGGCAGCATGAAGAGAGACTACTATAAATAAACCAGTGGGCTTATTTATATATTTTAAAATTGCTGACATATTTGGGCTCTTCCAAACAGCTGCTTTGCTTAACATCTGGTTTATTGACTCAGTTTGACATCACATGAGCTTTGATTCTGCTGCTTTGCTTGCTTTCTGGGCATTTGGGCATGGACTTAGTGCTGCTTTTCACTTCCCAACCTCAGGGAACACAAAAAAACACTGTGTTTTGATTTCTTAGGTCACAGGTGGGATGCCTGAATATCTCCATCTTTCAAAAGCTCTCTGGGTGGTTCTAATATATCCCAAAGCCGAGAAATCCTGTTATAAAAGAATTCAAATACCTACAGGTGTGGCCTGAAGAGACATTTCCAACTCCAAGACTATTTGTAGGTTGGTCTACTGTGACCTTTCAGAAAGTTTTGGAAAAGATTTAGAAAACAGAAAAACAAAGGCTTGTGCTAACAAAGAACAATGTTCATTATAGGAAAATCCATTACTTTTCAGAAGGATTTTATACAGAACTATTTCAAATAGAAAGATTTTTCTTGTTATTTTCATGATATAAGCTGATTAAAAACATACAAGTTGTTGCAAAATATGACATTTATGGCATACAGTTTTTAAAAATATAACCAACTGAGGACAATAGCCATGATGTCTTGGATCCCTTCTCTTATGCCAGAAAAGTTATTTTTGAGTATTAAAGTATTGACACTTCAATACTTCTGGATCTGGGGAAAATTAGCTCTTACATTTTGCAGCCTTATTAATAATTAGCAAATTCCACTATGGTTGAATTCAACAAAAATGTAATGATAGGAAATAGGTAGACTCCATGAAGATAAGAAGGAGCTCTTGGAAATGAGGGAGAGGAGACTGGAAGAGGGAAAAGGAGAGTAAAAATGATCAAGATGCAGTATGTATATGTACCAATCCCCCAAGACGAATGTAATTATTAAACATAAACTAATAAAAACAAATAAACTTCTTGAATGAAGTAAAATCATGGAGAACTTTGAGCTTCACTATTCTAAAGCACTTTATTCTGAAAACAAGGGAAGATGCCATTGAAGTGAGGAACTAGATTTTCACTTTAAGATCACTTGGAGGGAGTGGTTGAATTGCAGAAGAAAAAGGAAAGGTCATGGAGACTGGAAGCCCAGTCAGTGGATAATTTCAGCAATCTGAGCTGGAGACAGTGATACAGCCTAATGCTGGGGATTCGTGGGGTGGAGGAAGTGGGAGATGTGGCTATCTTGACTATATAATTTATCTTCCCTATCTGGACTATTGTAAAAGGGAAAGGAAGCTATTAATAATTACCCCAGGAAAACAAGTGTAAGCTGAAACCGTCCCAAACAGGAATATATCATGGTGTTGTGTGAAGAGAACAGGATCAGTTTTCAGGGATTTTTCAAGAACTTGAGAGGAGTTGGACAAATATTGGGATCTAAGTGCAAAAGAATGTCTGCTACCGATATCTATATACTGCTACCCAGTGCTACCCAACAGTAGAACCATTACGTGGTGTGTCCTTATCCTCTTTATTCACCAGATTCAGCACTGTGAATTCTGACTCTTCCCCAAAGTCAAAATGACCATGAAAGGTAAATGTTCTGAATTGATTCAGGACAAGGAAGCAACCACATCACAAAAGAGGACTTACAGAATTGTTTTAGCAAGTGGCAAGAAAGATGGGACAAATGTGTTCAAAGCAAGGGGGGATATTGTGGGGGAGTTTAATGGCAATGTGTCTTTTATTGTAATACATTTTTCAAATTTAAAATTTCACCGTATTTTTAGATCACACTACATAGGTGCAGTAAGCTTCTAAATATATTTTTAAATTAAGAGACTGTTCTGCTTCTTTATTTTAAGCAAATATATTAACAAAAGCCAGGCACAATGAAAAAACCTTTAAATCTAAATAATTAGAGCTAATATAAACTGAGTAGATTTCAATTTGATAATCTAAGTAAGATTTAGTACAGCGTATGTCAAAAGGATCTAAAAGTAGATATTCAAGATAAGAATACTTCAACTTTTAGGTAAATAACTTATCTTTTACTGTAATTTAAAAAAAAATTTAATATTCACTGTATTTTCTTTATCATACTACATAAGCGATCATGCCTGGATTACTTGAGTTTATTTCAGATTTTGGATAAAAAGAGATCCAAGGATCCTGCATCTAATTTGAAAAAATAAAGCAAAAAAGTAATCTTTTCATTGAAAATCTTGAGGGCTGGGGATTTAACTCAGTGGTGCTGCCGCCTGCCTCGAAAGCGTAGGGTCCTAAGTTTGATCCTCGGTACCAAAAAAGAAAAGAAAAGAAAAGAAAAGAAAAGAAAAGAAAAGAAAATCTTGAGTGGTTGGAACATGAGCAGATAGGGAGAGCTTGTTGGCTTTTTTCCTTTTTTCTTCTATACCATGAATGGTTCACTGGCTTAAACACGTGATGTCTTCATTTATCCTCTTTGTACTTCATTATTTGTTTCCTTTCCAATCAGCAAATTGTATTTTAAATAGTCTCGGCTACTCAGGAACTAATTATATAATTTAGAAGTGTAAAAGTTCTCATTACCCTCCTGCAGTCTACAGTATTTTTCTTTGGAACCTTGAGAGCATTTGGCAAGCTTTTCTCTTTTGCACCATGGTGGGGCTCCTTTGAAACTTTTCTAGAAAAGGTATTGCTCTTGGTTGATGTTGGGAGATCAATTTTTTAACCTTTTCTTCTAAAATTACTAGGCATACGGTTTGCACCATGGAGGATTTAAATTACCATTGTGTGGTGTGCTTTAAATGAACAGAAAGCTGGCCACACTGATGTAAGAGGCTTTGGACTCTTTCCTGCACTGGCACTTCAGATGTTGCTTTGTGTTTTGACTCTTGTCTTTGGGATTGTAAATTACTCAGGCAAGCTCATCAGAGTAAATTAAATTCAGTATCTAATATTCATCAAGGTTTTGTTGTATTCAGTTTTGGCTAATTGAGACTTACAGAGGTCAAGTACCTTGGCCAAGGTCATGTAGGGTGTTAATGTCTCAGATGAGTTTTCTTTTAGTCCCTGTTGATTCTTGCATCATGTGTTCATCTGTCTGTTAATTATCATCTTGTCGTCCTGTTGCTGTTCTTACAAACTACCTGGGTTTAAGGGCCCTCAACACTAGTGGGATTTATGGGAAGTCTGCATACTCGTGAATTATCTTTTATCTGAAAATGAGAAACATATAGAGATCAATTATGATAATCTTCCACATGGCAGATGCTGCTCTCCAGGGATTTGTTACCCCATGCCAGCAAAATCAAACCAGGGCTGCTCAGGCTCACCACTAGGATGCTTGAGTGGAGTTGAATGAAAAGCCATACACTGTCTGGTATTTGAAGCTGGCATAGTAAAAGGCAGGATGGCCTGTAAATAAATTACTTCATTTGAAGAGCATGAAGTTTCTGCCAGGGTACAGATATTTTGCATTCATTTCCTAGGGGCTGCTGGAAGTGTGGCATAGCTGTTAAGATTTTTGTTGCTGCTGCTTAAGGGCTTTGTCTATCCAGCCAGATACAGAATGTAACACTCACAGGAATCCAGCTAGGAGAGTATTCCAGAAGGATTAGACAACTGCAGCCTCCAATTAGCTTCTGTAGTCCTGAACCTTCTAGGATATGCTGCAATGCAAAAACACTTGGAAAATTTCTTGGAATTTTAATTGGAAATTTAAATTCTTTGGAAATTTAATTAATGAAATTAAGCCACGTACCATGAATATAGAGAAGGGTGTACAGTAAATGTTGAAAAATGAATTCATCTAAAACTACACTCAAGTTATATTTTTTCTCTCTCTGGCAAAACTGTTTTCCCCTAGTCACTTATTTTATGAGTGTGTGTGAAAGCAAGTATTTTTAATTTTTGGTCTTCCCCTTTCATAAGTGATTCTTTTTATGCAGTTCCTTTAATTTGTGTCTCTCCCCTCTCTTCCTTCTTCCCTCGTCAACACTCACATATCAGCATGGCTGGGTGACATTGTTAATGTTAACATAGGGGCAGTCAGTGAGCCAGGTAATCACCTACCTCAGCACAGATAGCTGGAGCTGCTTTGCTGTTAGACAGAGATAAATTAGAATGAAAGAATGATGATTTAAAACAATGCCTGAAAATGATTATCAAACAAAGACAAGCATTTAGTGAGCCATTGGGCCAAAGAGAAATCCCCAAGTAGGAGAAAGGGACAGCCTTTATCTTGCAATAAGGGCAAATGGTAAAAATAAAGTGTCAGCCCAGGCACATTTTATGTCAGTTCAAGTGACAAAAGGCCAATTTGGAGCACAGCATGTGTTTGGATCATATGCTGTAAAATGCATGACCTTGTTTCCTGCCATTGATATATAGTTTGGTATTCTTCAAGATTTTATTTTCCTTCCTGAAGAAATACTCTGAGCCCTTGATGGAAGAGTGACAAGCCTGAAGTAGTGGCAGAGTTTGAAGGCACATCACTTTTGAAAACAACACAGCTCACCTCTTGCTTGGATTACTTCCTGAGTGGAACCAACAGGCAGGGAAAGTATTTTGTCAGAAATACCATAAAGGGTAAAACAGAATAAGATTCTTTCGCAGGTGAAGTGGGTAGAACCATCAGAATTACAGCCAATCTATTTAAAGGAGATTCAAGTCTTGTCAGGATCAAATGAACACAGATCAACAGCAGGAGCTCAGATGGTCCTAAAGGGAATGTGTAGGACTGAGTCTGTAGTTATTTATTGATTTAATCTAGTCCTGCAAACGTCTAGGAAACTCACATGTTCATCTTACACATCTTTGAGCTTGTTTTCTAATATGTGACATTACATGGGGGATAGGAGTCCCTGTTCTTTACCACTTTACTATTTTTCTTTTTGGCTTTGGCTGGCTGGAATTTAAAAATTTATATCAATTGATTTGTCCTTGGTTGTCTTCTTCAGCTTTGGGAATATACATTCTTTCTTTTCTATGTAAGTGCAGAAATGCATTTACATTAATTTAGTACTTTGCTGCCCCTTCCTTGCCCCTATGTTTGGACCTGTGCTGGTGGTAACAAGGTGCCTTTCTCTCCCTCCCATTCTTTGGCACTTATTTTACCTTGGTTGAAAATAACAAGCTACACAGGCAAGTTTTGTGCCTCAGATTGTTTTGGCAATATAGTAAACCCTCAGTTATAACTGGCCTCACATATGAACAATTTGGGTTATGACCAGAATTTTAGTTTTAACTTACGACCAAAGTCTTGAGTTTTGACTTGAATGCTGCTCACTTGGCTGGTTGTAAACAAAGACTCATGATGGCAGGAAAGCATATGTCAGCATACATAAGCATTAGTCTGAGCCCAGATGTGGGTGTTTGTGGATATAGATGAAGTAGAAAGGTTATTACTCTTATGGAAAAACAGAAGGCTAATGGAAGGTTATAGCCTATCTGAGTCTATAATTTGTGAAAAAGCTAGGGCTATAAATGCAGATCTCATAAAGAATAATCCATCAATGAGTGATAATGGTGAAACATTCCGTGCCAGTAAGAGGTGGTTTCATAATTTTAAAGTGAGAACTGGGGTTCATAGAGTAACCAGACATGGTGAAACAGCCGGTGCTCATAAAAGGGCTGCTGAAAATTACATACACCACTTCGAAAGGATGACATAGAGAAATGGCTTTTGCTCTCATCAAGTTTTCAACTGTGATGAAACTGGCCTTTTCTGGAAGAAAATGCCCAGGAGAATATACATTACCCAGGAAGAGAAGAAAATGCCAGGCCACAAGCCTATGAAGAATAGGCTAACCTTATTGCTATGTGCCAGTGTAAGTGGTGACCTCAAGATAAAGCCTCTCTTGGTTTATCACTCTGAGAGCCCTAGAGGGTTCAAAAAACATAAAGTCATGAAGAATAGGGTAGGGGTCCTGTGGAGATTTAATGCAAAAGCCTGGGTAACAAGAGTACTTTTTCTTGAGTGGATCAGGGAGGCTTTCTGTCCTACAGTTAAGAAACATCTGGAGGACAAAAGTTTACCACTCAAGGCTCTCCTCCGCTCAGACAGTGCTCCTGCTCACCCACAAGATTTGGAAGAATTGGCTGAAAAATTCCTATGGGTCTCAGTTGAGTTCCTCCTACCTAATACAACTCCACTCCTGCAGCCTATGGACCAGCAGGTTATAGCTAACTTTAAGAAGCTATACATCAAGGAACTGTTCCTGAAGTACTTCTGAATGGTCTCAGATACAGATTTAACTCTTGAAGAGTTTTGGAAGGAAAATTACAACATCCTTTCCTGTGTGGGGTTAATTGAGAAATCCTGAGCCAGGGTCTCTCTAAAGACACTGAGATCTGCTTGGAAGAAAGTACGGCCTAAAGTGATACAGGAGAGAGACTTCAAAGGCTATCCAGAGGGGCCTGAGTCTTCACTTGACCCTGTGGTTGATGACACTGTCACTATACCAGAGTCCATAGACTTGCAGGTAGTCTATGATGATGGTGGATTTTGAGGAACTCATGGAGGAACACTCAGAGGAATTGTTTACAGACGAACTTCAGCAACTTCTGGCTGAGCAACAGAGAATGCCAGTTGAGGAGCTTTCTGAAGAAGACGGGGGAGTATCAACAATCAGTACAGCAAAATTCTTCTTCTGAAATAAAGGAAATCCTGAAAAATGGACAGAGCTACAAACATTTGTAGAGAAGACCCACCTAGACAGAGAAAAAGCCAATCATTAGATTCACTTGCTTGGTGACAATGTCATGTCATGCTATAGAACAGTGTTAAAGACAAGACAGAAACAACCTTCGACCAGTTTTTAGTTCTGAAAAGGTTTGAGGCCTAATGAGCCAGAATCAGGGTCTAATGGGCCACAGACCCTCCCAAGGAGAAAAAGGACAACAGAGAGCCAGATTCCTGATGTTCTTATGGAAGGGGACTCTCCTTCCAAACAATAACCACCTTCCATTTCAGCCTCCCTTTTTGCAAAGATGTCCACTTGAATAGTGAGTATAGTATGAAATTGTTGTTTCTGGTAAACTAGGCACATTTTATATGTTCTTGGTGAATACACTAGGAAAATTATTGGTGTTTCTGGTAAATTACATACATTATATAACCCTTTTTTATTATGTAAAAGTTAGTCAAGGGGTGGTTGGGGAGGTTCAGAATGTTACAGGTATTTCCATTATTTCTTATGGGAAAAACAGTCTTGATTTACAACCAGCGTGAGTTACAACTGGCCCATTTGCATGAATTGAGTTCATAAATCAAGGGTCCACTGTATTTTCAAATGTAACATAGTGTTCTTGCTTAGATTACTGTGGTCCTCTTTGTAACTGGACAAGACAGATCTATGTGTATGCTAGAGCACCTTCTTGTTGTCAGTTCAGTGACTTAAACTAACTGGACCTCAAGAGAACAGACTTCCAGTTATTGCCCTAGAAGCCTCAGATGCAGAGAGGGGACAGCACTTCTGTGCTTTCAGAAGGCACCTTGCACATGGAGCTATGTTACTTGTGGCTCCTCCCCTCTACACTTGTAGTCCATTTATAATCAGGGAAATAAGAGAGAACTGTCACATGCTGGAGCTGGAAGGGGGTTTAGAAGCCATCTCAATAATTATTTAGTTAACACATGGCAGGCATGAACCCAGTTACATGTACTTTATTTTGGGTAGTTTAAATAATTGGTGTTGAAAACTGGACCAGAATGTGGGTGTCTTGAAATCTCCATTTCAAACCTTCTTAGACTCCACCTCTCAGATTTTTGAGATGAGAACAAGAAATAGCATCAGAGATTGTAGAGATTCACTGTTGGATTTCAAGAATCTGGTTAGAAAGAGTGAGTGCAGGACAGGCTCATCAGATTTTTTGATGAGTTCTCAGAGTTGCAAAGAGGGTGGCATTTCTTGAATATTGCATCCAAATCTAAGTATTCATTTCTGTGACACCTTTTCAGTTTTTCTTGGAGAAATATGACCTCCAGCATTCACTGTGATTAGCCAGGAGACAGTTCCTGGGCAAGCCATCTGATTTTTCATTTGCTTCCTCTTCCTTATGTATAAAGTCAGGATGATAATACTTACCAGTTCGGTAAGAGCTGATATGAACACAGTCACTCTGTTCCAAGCTTCTTTTGTAGGAGGCTGCTCATTTGGGGGTTGGTTTAAAATGATGCTTCTCAGACCAGTAACAGCAGTCAGGGCACCTTCCCTGACTTTTGTGTATCACAAGGGCTGGGTAGCATTCAGCAATCTGTCTTTTGAAGAATCTCCCAAGTGATTCTAATGCATGCTAAAGTTTGAGAATCACTGATCTAAATGATTCTTTCTCTCTTCCTCATAAAACTGAGTAGCTTGAAAAAATTTATAGGAGAATAAGGTAAGATTTATAGATAACCAATTATCACCAAAACCCTAGTCTCTGGTTTTGTTAGCTTTATTGGGACCTGGAATCCTTATCAGTTTCTAAACTTTGTGAGACAAGGGCCAAACTTGGCACGTTCTCTGTTATTTCCTCAGCATCTGTCACAGTCTCTGGAACACACTTGTGCCTTAATATTCATTGATGAGTGATTAAATGAATGAGTGAATGTTGAGAATCCTTTGGCATTGTAGTCTACTGGAGGACACATAAAGTTCAACAAAGTGCAAGTCCAAAGTCCAGGTTTGATCGTCTTTGGCTAGGTAATTTTGATTGTGTGCTTTGTCTTTGGGCTTGAGGATTCTCATCCTTTAATAATAGGATCGAGCTAGAATTGGTACTCCAGGACTTTCCCACTTTAACATTACATATTCTGTCAAAGAAAACACCAGTACAAGGTGAGTGCAGGTAAGCCTTAAGCTCCATTGATACCTAGTTTAGTTCTTATCCATGAGATTTTGCTTTTTTATCAGCTTATTAGGATTTAATTTTTAATGAATTGATTATATTTCTTGCTTTGTGACTCTCACCCCAACTTTTTTGATCATGTGGCTCTTATTTGGAAGAAATGGAATGTATTCATTCTTAAGCTGCTGGGAGGAGGAACTAAGTTATATGTGCTACTTATCTGACAAAATACCCAGTATAGTAAGCATTAAACAATACATACTTAGTAAACAGAAAGACACTGTTAACTAATGAAGGTCTTATGCATGTTGTGAGGTCATAAAAGCCTTGGTTTAGATTCTGCCTTAACAGTTGCATAACCTTGAACAATGAAACCTATCCTCTTGGAATGTAGTGTCCCACTTGGAGATAATGGAGATAATACCTACTTTATAGAATTATTATGAGGAAGAAATATAGTAATATGTAAATCTCCTACCGCAATGCCTGTAACATAGCAGCTGTTCAATAAAGTACAGTATTTTTTTTTCAAATTTCTTCATGACCTAGTTAGTTTACTAAGTACACTAGGGAACTTATTTTTTCACTCTTGGAACTTCCTATCTTTTATAATTTTAGCCTTTAAAAATTTCAGAATATATTTGAAGAAAGAATTTCAAATCAAGGACACTGAAAAATATAGAATGGAAATACAAGCCAGAAGCACAACTTGGAAATATCAGAGATCGGTTCTGAGAAAAATTTACCTCTTGGGGTTGGAAAAGAAGAATTTTTTAAGGCCAGAATTCACAGAATTCTATAAAGCCTTCCTTCTTACAAAGTTGAAACAATTCTTTTACATAGGGGTTATGTAATTTGATCTAAAATAATAATATATAACCTAGGACCAACACACTAACAGCCACTGTTTGTAGAAAACTTAAATTTTTTTGCTAGCATTTTCTGAATAAAAGCAACTTTCAAAAAATAATAACATACTTTAACACTTCCAAAGGACGGGAAATAGGGGCTAGGAGAGTAAAAGATACACAGCAAATGGTAAGGATATTTTTTCTCCAAGAATAGTCAGGCATCTGGGTCATAAGTCCTAATGAATGTGGTCTTTCTGGTGTTCAGTAGCAGAGAAACGAAAAGCAGAACAGTCAGCTTGTGACTGGTTGGGTCTTTCCAACATTGCCTGTCATCCCACCCCTCCAAGGACTGGGAATGGTCCTTAGCACAAAACTGGCAAGGAGAGCATGGGACTCCATCTCATCTTCTGGGAGATTTCAAACATGCCAAGTCCTGCCAAGTTGCTCTGTCTGTTTTTAGGTTTGATAAGTAGTCTGAAGATATGGATGTTTTCCAAAACAACTGCGCACAGTGAAATATAGAAAGAGAACAAGACTGGATCAGTCATTTTGTAACTGATGACAGAGAAACTAGGTATTCTTATATATATTAAGAATACATATAATTCCTGAAAGGAAGGAATGAAAGATGTCACTTGGCTTTTGATTAAGGAAACAAAGTTCTACATAGATGTGTAGGTTTAGGATGAGATAAGAGATAACATAATGACATTCTTATGGAGATAGTTAAGGATTCAAAAGTTGTTGATACCATAGGTAAATATCTAAGACTTCATATGATCTTTCTATTAATAAAATCTTAAAGTAAAAAAGTTGTAACCACCCACCCACTTTAGAACAAGAAAACAATAGGTGTTAATAGGTGGTCTCAGGGAGATTTGGGCACTTCTTATCAAGGAAAGGCACTGTTGAGAGCCACAGACATTGACTAGGATGGGTGAGAAAATATGAATGAATGACAGGAAATGACAATGGGAATGAAGGAAGGGATCCCATGTCATTGCTATTATCAAGAAGTATTTCTTAGGGACATTTCTGTAACTGTTCGTACTCTGAAAAGCAGAGAGAGCCCCACCATCAGGCAAAATAAGCACCAGGTACAGCAAAATACTTATTCATTATTATTATTATTATATTTATTAAATACCTTTTTATTTTTTGTTATTTTGAGAAAAGATTTTGCTATGTAGATCCAGGCTTGCCCCACACTCAGGGTCGTTTTGCTTCAGCCTCCCAAGTGCCTGGATTGTAGGCACACACCACCAAGTGTAGCAACAGATAACTTTTCAGGATAACTCTTGATCCAGAGAAAACCTAATCTTGAATTGGGGATTAGTTCCAAAATTTTACTAAAATTCGGAGAAGCAGTTTTTTATTATTTTCCTAACTATTGCCCGTTAAAAACAAAACAAACAAAAATTATGTTTTTCCCAGAAAGAAAATAAGATGGCTTAAAGTTACTCATTTTTCATAAAGCAAAATTTCTGTCATTTTTGAATAGAAAGGCTTTATTCATAAAGTCAAGATAGATTCCATCTCTTCCCAGACTTTATTTGAATTCTTTGTTTACTGCTCTGATGTATTCATCAGAGATGGTGAATTTTTGTTTGTTTGTTTGAAGCAATTTTTTTTATTAAATTCTTTTATTGGTATATTGTAGGTATACAACACAATTACATTTCTCATTGGGAATTGTACCTTTACATAATGCATCTTGGTTCTTATTTTTTCCCCATTCCTAGCCCTCCCTTCATGCCCTCCACCTTTCCCTATTTACAAAGACTTTATTTCCATTTTTTCCATTTCTCAGCATTTTTCCTTTCCCTGCTTTCTTTTCCCCTACCCCTCCCACTACCCCTACCCCTTTGGACCTTTTCTTCCTAGTTTACATTATCTATTATTCATTTTAATCATTGGTACATTTTAGGTATACATATAATGACATTCATCATTGGAAATTTGCACCTTTACATAGTCTCTCTTGGTTCTTATTTTTCACCCTTGCCCAGCCCTCCCTTCAACCCCTCCAGTCCTCCCTATTTACAAAGATTTTGTTCCTATTTTTCCATTTTCTCATATTAATCCCATTCCCTTCTATCCTTTCCCCTAGCCCTCCCATCTCCTTCCCCTTTGCCCCTTTTCTTCCTATTTCACATTACCTGTTATACATTTAGTCCTTATTTACACTTTCAGATTCTCACACCAGAGAAACTATTCGATATTTATACATGTGTGTCCTATTTATTTCACTTAAGAGTATTGCCTCAATGTGCATCCACTTAGGTATAAATGTCTCTAATTTCTCATTTTTTATAGCTGAGTAGTACTCCATTTTATTTAAAAACCCCACATTTTCTTTATCCAGTCTCCAGTTGATGGGCATTTGGGCTGTTTCCAAGTTTTAGCTATTACAAACTGTGCTGCTATGAACATGGGCACACATATATCACTGTGGTATGATTCTTTTAATTCTTTGGGGAAGATCCCCAGCAGTGGAATAGTGGGGTCAAATGGGACTTCCAGTCCTAGTTCTTTGAGGTATCTCCATACTGATTTCCACAGTGGTTGCACCAGTCTACACTCCCACCAGCAGTGGTGCAGGGTTCCTCTTTCCCCACAGCCCCACCAGCATTTGTTATTGGTTGATTTCATGACAGCAGCCATTCTTTCTGGAGTGAAGTGGAATCTCAGCGTTGTTTTCATTTGCATCTCTTGAATGACCAGTGATGTTGAACATTTTTTCATGTATTTATTTGCTATTTCTACTTCTTTGTGTGAGAAATGTCTGTTCATTTCAGATGCCCAGTTTTGGATTGGGTCTTTAAATTTGGGAGGTCTGATCTTTTTAAGTTCTTTAGAGATTCGAGATAGTAGACCTTTGTCTGAGGAAGAGCAGGTGAAGATTTTTTCCCACATTGTGGGTTGTTTCTTCACACTGCTGGTGGTTTCTCTCGCTGTGCAGAAGACTTTTAATAAGAAGAGATCCCACTTGTTGATTGTTTGTGCTAGTTCATGGGCAGCTGAGGTTTTGTTCATAAAACCTTTTCCTACACTGATGTCTTCAAGGGTTCTACCTAACCTCTGTTCCAACTGGTTCAGAGTTTCTATTGTAATATTTAGATCTTTAATCCATTTTGATTTTAGTTTAGTGCATGGTGAGAGATACAGGTCTAGTTTTAATCTTTGGCAAGTTGCAGCCCACTTTTTCCAGCACCATTTCTTAAAGAGGCTATCTTTCCTCCAGTGAGGGTGTTTGGCTCCTTTATTGAAGATGAGATGGCTGAGTGTGTCTGGCGTTGTTTCTGCATCTTCTAATCTGTTCCACTGGTCCTCAAGTCTGTTTCTTTGCCAGTACCATGCTGTTTTCATCACAGTAGCTTTGTAGTATAGTCGCGGGTTGGGGATTGTGATACCCCCTGCCATGTCTCTGTTACCTAGAACTGCTTTTGCTATTCTGGTTCTCTTCTTGTTCCAAATGAATTTTTGGATAGTTTTCTCAAGGTCTATGAAGTATGCTGCTGGGATCTCAATTGGAATTGCATTCAATCTATATAGCAGTTTTGGAAGTATGGCCATTTTCACTATATTAATCCTTCCTACCCAGGAGCAGGGGATGTCTGTCCATTTTCTGATATCATCTTCAATCTCTCTTTTCAGAGTGCCATAGCTTTCAGAGAAGAGGTCTTTGATTTCTTTCGTTAAGATGATTCCTAGCTATTTCAGTTTTTTGGATGCTATTGTGAAAGGAATTATTTGCCCTATTTCTCTCTCAGTGAGTCTTTCATTGGTGTAGAGGAAAGGTATTGATTTTTGTGTGTTGACCTTGTAACCAGCTACTTGACTGAATTTGGTTATTAAGTCTAGAAGACTTTTGGTGGAGTTCTTGGGGTCTTCTATATAGAGTATCATGTCATCTGCAAATAATGACAATTTGACTTCTTCATTTCCTATCTTTATTCCTTTTATTTCTTTCGCTTGTCTAATTGCCATGGCTAATGTTTCCAGAACTCTATTGAACGAGAGTGGTGATAGTGGACATCCTTGTCTTGTTCCTGATTTTAGTGTGAAGGATTTCAGTTTTTGACCATTTAGTATGATATTGGCTGTTGGTTTTTCATAGATGGCTTTTATCAGTTTGAGGTAGATACCATCTATTCCAATTTTTTGGAGGGTTTTGAATATTCCAAATGCTTTTTCTGCATCTATGGCGATAATCATATGGTTTTTGTCCTTGGCTCTATTGATATAGTGTATTACATTGATTGATTTGTGTATATTGAACCATCCCTGCATCCCTGGGATGAATCCCACTTGATCAGGGTGTAAGACCTTCTTGATGATCTTCTGCATTCTGTTTGCCATTATCTTATTAAGGATTTTTGCATCTATGTTCATTAGTGAGACTGGCCTATAGTTCTCTTTTTCAGTTGGGTCTTTCTGTGCTTTGGGGATCAAGGTGATGCTTGCTTGCAGGAATGAATTTGGGAGTATTGCTTCCCTTTCAATTTCATTGAAGAGTTTAAACAGTAGTGGCAGCAATTCCTCTCTAAATGTCTTGTAGAATTCACCAGTGAAGCCATCAGGTCCCGGACTTTTCTTAGTTGGTAAGTTTTTAATTATGTTTTCAATTTAATTGGTTGATATTGGGTTGTTCAGAATTTTTAGGTCTTCTTCTTTCAACTTTGGTAATTCATATGTATCTAGGAATCTGTCCATTTCTTCTGTGTTGTCCATCTTATCGGCGTATTGGTTCTGGGAGTAAGTATTGATAATCCTGTGTATTTCTGCTGGGTCTGTTGTAATTTCACCCTTTTCATTCCTAATTGCATGGATTTGGGCCTTTTCTTTCCTTTTTCTGACAAGGTTGGCTAAAGGTTTGTCAATTTTGTTGATTCTTTTAAAGAACCAACTCTTGGCTTCATTGATTTTTGTACCATTCTCTTAGTCTCCATTGCATTGATTTCTCCTCTGATCTTTATAATTTCCTCCCTTGTATGAGCTTTGGGGTTGTCCTGCTCTTCTTTTTCTAAAAGCTTGAGGTCCAACATCAGGTTGTTTAATTGGGCTCCTTCTGTTTTCCTAATATGCGTATTCACTGCTATGAATTGCCCTCGTAAGACTGTTTTCATTGTGTCCCATAGATTCGGATATGTTGTGTTGTCATTGTCATTTAATTGAAGGAACTGTCTGATTTCTTGTTCAATTTCCTCTGTGACCTATTGGTTATTCAAAAGTGTGTTGTTCAATTTCCACGTGTTTATGAAATTTTTTGAGTTTCTTTTGCTATGGATCTCCAATTTCATCCCACTATGGTATGATAATATACAGAGGATAACTTCAATTCCTTTGCACTTACTTAAACATGTTCTGTGTGTGAGTATGTGGTCTATTTTGGAGAATGACCCATGTGCAGCTGAGAAGAATGTTTATTCTGATGTTGTGGAATGAAAGACTCTGTAAACATCTGTTAAGTTCATTTGTTCAAGAGTTCGATTGAGTTCTAATATTTCATTACTTATTTTTAGTCTAGTTGATCTATCTATTTGTGACCGTGGGGTGTTGAGGTCCCCCACTACAATTGTATTAGTGCATATATGACTTTTCATGTCCATTAGTATTTGTTCTATATAGTTGGGTGCACTAGTGTTTGGTGCATAGATGTTTATGATTGTCATCTCTTCCTCTTGGATTGTTCCCTTTACAAGGATGTAGTGTCCTTCTTCATCTCTCTTATTCAATGTTGGTTTGAAATCACCTTGATCTGCAAAGAAGATAGATTATACTGCTTTTTTAGGGGGTGCCCATCACATGGAGTACTGTTTTCCACCCTTTAACTTTCAGTTTATGAGTTTCCTTTTGAATTAAGTGTGTTTCTTGTATGCAGCATATTGTTGGATTTTGCTTCTTGACCCATTTTGCCAGTCTATTTCTTTTGATTGGTGAATTGAGACCATTAATGTTGATGGTTATAACTGAAACATATTGACTTGTCATTGTCATGACTTTTTCTTTTTGTAGGGTTCTCCCCCTTTATATTTAATTTCTTGTCATGCCAGATGGGTTCATTCTGCTTTGCTTCCTGGGGTTGTGATCCTCAATGTCTGTTCCTAGGATATTGTGTAAAATTCTTTGGAGCGCTGGTTTGGCATTCACGAAGTTCCTAAGGTGCTCTTTTTCATGAAAGTATCTTTTTCCTCCATCAATTTTGAAAGATAGTTTTGCAGGGTACATCAATCTGGGTTGGAGGCTATTTTCTTTTAGAGCTTGGAATATGTCACTCCAAGCTCTTCTTGCCTTGATGGTTTGTGTTGAGAAGTCTGCTGTGATTCTGATGGGCTTTCCTTTGTATGTGATTTGTTTCTTTTCTCTGACTGCTTGTAGAACTTTGTTCTTCTGTTGTGTTTCTGGAATCTTAACAATTATATGCCTATGTGTAGATTTTTTTTTGATCAAGCCTATTTGGAGTCCTATATGTCTCACTTATCTGTTTGTCAAGGTCTTTTCCCCTGCTTGGGAAGTTTTCTGCCATTATTTCTGTGAAGAGATTTTTTTATGTCATCTCCACTCTCTCCTGTTTCTTCATTGAGCCCAGTCAGTCTTATGTTATTCTTCTTTGCATCATCTAGCAGCTGCTGGATTGATTTCTCATGTTCCCTTATTAATTTTGAAGCAGTTTTTCTTTTCTTAGTCATTAATGACAATCTTATCTTCTATATGTGAAATTCTATCCTCACATTGGTTCATTCTGCTGTGCAGACTTTTGATGACATTTTTAATCTCCTGGAAATCTGTTTGCATCTGTTTTATGGATTCCATTTGTTTCTTATGTTGGGATTCCATCATGTTCCTTAGCTCCTCTCTAGATTTATTAATCATGTCTTGCACTAGGAGCACAATTTCTATTGTTATCTGAGAAATTATTTCTGATTTCATTTTTTCCAGATCCCCTTTTGTTGCCAGTTCAGTGGGTCCAGGTGGTTGAGTATCAGAGTGTTCCATCTCATTTCCTTTTGGGGTTGCTGTAGGTGATCTGGAAGTCTGGTTTTGAGACTTATTTACTTGTTTTCTCATTTCGACTGGGGCAGGGGGCTGTTAGCACCTACACGGATTACCTCCTCTGAGCTGGGAGAGGTCGGACAGGGGCGGGGAGCAGCGGTAGGGATGGTGACCCAAAAGCCCTTTCCTGTGGGCTGGAAGCAGCAGGAGGGATGGTGGCTGGGAAGCCCCTTCCTCTGGACCAGTAGCAGTGGGATGGTGGCTCAGAAGCCCCTCCCTCTGGGCCAGGAGCAATGAGGGATGGTGACCTCGAAGCCCCTTCCTCTGGGCCAGGAGCAGTGAGACAGAAGGTGGCCCAAAAGCCCTTTCCTCTGGGCTGGGAGCAGCGGGAGGGATGGTGACCGGGAAGCCCCTTGCTCTGGACCAGGAGCAGTGGGATGGCGGCTCAGAAGCCCCTACCTCTGGGCTGGGAGCATTGGGACTCAGAACCTTGGTCTGGTGATCTGGTGTCCTCTGAGTCTTTGTAGTGTGGAACCAGGTGGTTGCCTGTCTGCAGCAGGGTGATTAGGTGTCTTCCGCGGGACTCGTGACCTCGGTAGGGCATGCACAGACCTGCCTGTCTGCAGTGGGCTGATTCGGTGTGTTCCATGCCACTGGGGACCTCGGTAGGGCGTGGGCAGACCTGCTGGTCTGCAGCGGGGTGATTCGGAGTCTTCGGCGCGACTTTGGACCTTGGTTAGGCGTGCACAGACCTGCCTGTCTGCAGCGGGCTGATTTGGTGTGTTCTGCGCGACTGGGAACCTCGGTAGGGCCTGTTTGAAGCAATTTTAATCAATTCATAAGGGCTATGAGCAAAGAGTACCAAAATTGTTTCCTAATCTCTACCAAAGATGAGAGGAAGAATGCTAAGTATATTTTTTATCCCTTACAGATTATCCTTATTTGTAAATTTTTTAATAAAAATGACTATATCTATAATACTGTATTCCTTTTAAAAATTAACTAAATAGGCAAAATGTTAAGATTTGATAAATTAAGAAGTGTATCCAGAAGTAGTCACTATATTACCTCATCACTCTTTGTATATTAGGGATACTTTATGAAAAAATATTTGATAAATAATTATTTAAAGTATCAATTCCAGGGCCGGGATTTTAGCTCAGTGGCACTATGCCTGCCTGGGAAGCACAAGGTCCTGAGTTTGATCCCTGGTACCAAAAAGAAAAAAAAATTCAATTCCCAGTCATTTAATTTGAGGTATGAATTGCATATTTCAAATTGAAGTTTTTGTCTTCAATTATTTTTGTTTTGTTTTCCTTACCAGCCAGAAAACCACATCCTACATTTCTTTAAGAAATGCCTACTTTTAATTAATTTCTCTGACTCTTTTCTACCTTCTCCATTTGTGTGTGTGCTTTCTTTTTCTGGTTAGATGGATTCTAGCCTCTTGACTGGGGGTGGTGGTGAAGAATTCAGGTTATAGATCTATTGACCTCAGACCTATGTAAAATACGCAGCTTCCTGGACTCTTGTTTGCCCCACTTACCAACACTGACAGTGAGAAGCCCACAGCAGCAGTGGACATTTGGCTCTGGATTTCCTCTTTCTAATGACCACTCCCCGGGGGAAGAATAAGGCAGCCCTCCTGGCAACTACTTCAGATATCTTCACCCAGTTTGGGTGACATCTTCAACCACTTTTGTCCTGGGCAAAAGTGACACTTTGGAAAAGCATCCTGGGAAAGGGATTTTATAATGAGGGGGAAAGAAAATTAAGAAAGTTGAAGTCAACATTGCTCAGCATGTATAATTTGACAGACTTAACTCAGCTTGTAGAGGATGATGCTGTCTTTAATTTCTATTTCTTTTTTTAATCTCTATTCATTTAAAGGAATTTTCAATTCATTTTCAACTCTGTCAAGATGCCCTGATGTAGTAGGCTCCAGAACATTCCTTGTTACCACCTGTAGAGCAAACCGAGTATGGGCAGTGAGTCAGTCTTCCTTCAGGGTTCTCTCTAAGCAACACCAGCTCCTGTCCAGGGCCTATTCTATTTCTTGAAACCAGTAGGTTGTTACTTTTTCTGATTTATGTTGTTTTATTATCTTTACTTTAAAATTTTTCCTTTATTGAGTATCTTGATTTTCCTAAAGAAGAATAATTGATACTACTGTAGAAGAAAACTGTAAAATAATCCAAATAAATAAAATTTAAACAGTCAAATACGAAATAGTGAAATAAAAATAATAAAATCAAAATATATACAAATGCCAAAAGAACATTGACCCAGACCTTGGACCATATACCAAACTAACCCCAAACATAAGTGTGAAACTTCAAACTCTAAAGCCTGTTGGAGGAAACAGAGGAAGAGTATGTTCATATCATGTTAGGCTAAGATATGTTAAATCAACATTAAAAAGCATGGTTCATAAAAGAAATCATATATCTGGTGAAGGATTTGTATTCAAATTATTTTAAACAGGCAAACCTCAATATTAAGAAAACAATGTAATTAAAATGAGCAAAATATTTGGACAAATATATGGATGGCAAATAACCATATGAAAAGATGTTCAGCCTCATTTTTCTTCAGGGAAATGTAAATTGAAACCACAAGGAGATACCATTCAGCACTGGTTAGAATCACTAAAGTTAAAAAAGACTAACCGTACCAAGTGAGGATGTGAGTGAACTGCAACTTCCAAGTTCTACTGGTGGTAATATAAAGTAGTACAACCACTTTGGAAAATAACTCACCAGCTTTTAAAAGAAGTTATGCATACACATACTATATGTGTTAGCTTTCTGTTATTTGAAAAAATATAACTGTGATAAACTTAAAAGGAAGAAGTATATTTTGGCTCATGGTTTCAGAGATTCCAGTCTGTGATCAGTTGGCCCTATTGCATTGGACTCTTAAGTGAGACAGCACTTCATGGCAGGAGCTTATGGTAGAGCAAATCTGCTCAGTTCATGGCAACTGAGAAGCAAAAAGAAAGAAGGGGCCAGGGTCCCACTATCCTGCAGGGGTACACTCCTAAAGGTCTAACTTCCTCCCACTGTGCCCTACTTAAAGTTTCCAACACCTCCCAATAAAGACACGAGCTGGGGACCATGAGTTTTTGGGTGGATACGCTCCACTCAAATGGAGCAGAGCATTACCCACCCATTATACCCCTAAGTATTTACTAAAGGAAAATGAAAGCATATATTCCTACAAAGATTTGTATATGGGTGTTCATAGCTCCTGAGATTATAATAGCCCAAACTGGAATCAATGCAAATGTCATCAAGAGATGAATGGATAAACAAATGGTAATAAATCATATACAACAGGCTATTATTCAGCAACAAAAAGGAGTGAATTTATGATACATGCAACAAAATGGGTGAATATTAAAATAAGCACATTGAGTGAAAAAAGCTAGACAAAAAAACCCACATATAGATGATTTCATTTATGTAAGATTCTTGAAAACTAAAACTAATCTACAGTAAAGGGAAACAGGTCAGTGGTTGTCTGGAGCCCTGGAATGGGGAGAGGGAAGAATTGTGGAGGATCTTGAGGAAACTTGATGGGATCACGAATGTTTATTTTCTTAATTGTGGTGATAATTTTACTGTTGTATACACATCAAAATTTATCAACACACTTCAAGTATGTTCAGATTTTTGTGTGTCAGCCATACCTTGATAAAACTCTACAAGAGAAAGAAAGAGAAGGGAAGGAAAGAAATGGGGAGAGAAAGGGAAGGAGTGAGGGAAAAGGCCTAAACTTGAAGTCAGAGGCCTGGGCTGGGATGCTGAATCTGTCAGTTACTTGCTATGGATACCTGCAGTTAAATCACATAACTTCTCAGAGTTCAGTTTTCTTTCCTGTGAAATGAAGTTAATAATATCCATCTCATATATAATGTATGTAAAAACATTTTTCTCTATACAAAATGCTAATAAATATTTGCCAAAATGATGAATATTATTGATTCAAGCAGATACAGGCTAAAACAATTAGGGGTATTTTTCATCCACTTTGAGCGGAGAAATGTGTGGAGTCTTCTGAGATAGGAGGGATGTTGAAGTGGATGTGGGGTGACAGAAGGAAGGAGGGATGTTCATCTTTTGCTGTGAGGTGGAAAGTGGAAGCTGAAACTTGTTAGATCTCTGCACAGGAAATGCATTAGTGCTGCCCCCTGTTTGGGGTCTACAGGTCCCGGCATGCAGTGGTCTGATTTAATATGGGCCTCAGAACATGGCTCATAAAGATGTGCAATTTCTGCAGGCTACCCCCAAAAGAGAGGAATCGAAGCAAAAAGGGCAATAAATTCTTAATGCATTGCACACATTATGTCTCATGTTATTTTTAAACAAAAGGCATACCATGCATTTTTCCTAATACACTAGAATGTATTTATGTTTAACAAAAGGTAGCCAGCTATTTCTTGGATAATACAAGAAGCATTTATAAGCATAAAAGTGTTTATAAAGAAATTTTTTCAGAATATGTATGCACTGTTCAAAAAATTATTGCAGTTTCTGTTTCCGTTAAACATCTACTTCTTGACTAGACCAAAGCAAGAAAGTAAATGCAAAGCACTAAGCCATTTAAAATCTAAATCAGACTTTAATAAGGGAATGTCATGTTTCATTTCAAAGCTTCTCTTCATCTCCTTTTCTTGTACTGTTAAGTGAAAGAAAAGTGAGCTTTATAATTACACGGCTGGCTCAGATTCAGATTATATGTGAGATCTCACATTATTTTTCCACACCCCGCTCCTATTCCACTCCCTTTCTTTTGCTACCATTTACCGCACCCCCCCAAGCTTTCTTCCTTACTCTTCCTTCTTAAAGATCTGACAGAATGGAGCTCTGTTGATTAAGCTGCTGAACGATGGTGGCCCTTATTAATTTAAGGGTGACAAGCAAAAAATAAAATAAAGTAAAACAAATGACTTTAGTGGAGATGTTTCTCACTCTGGTTCATCATCCCAGCCTGGCTAGGTAGAAAATTAGGTGATTTTGTTTTCCGTTGCTCAACAGAGCGTGAAATCAGATGGAATTTAACTTTGACAAATGTTTACTCTTTTCCATCTGGCCTTCCTACTGGTCTTGGATCCTCAAAGACGTTTCTCACAGCTGATTGTAATGCTTGCTGCCTTATGCTTTTAGACTCCTCACCCCTTCTTAAGAACTTGGCCTTAGTAGCAACAAGGGTAGGTCCTCATTCAGATACATTTTATGGTAACCTCAAGGGTTTTTTTTCCCCCTAATCAAAACTCTTAAATTCACTGTTCATCACAGAATATTAAGTCTGCAAAGGGCAGTTGGAAATTGTCATATAGTTCCTTAGAAACTATTGTTACAAGGAAGTAATGCAAAAGATCATTGTTAGAGTTTGGATTTGAATGCTCCTCAAGGCCTGGGTGTTGAAGGCTTGGTCCCTAGCTTGTGGTACTATTGGAAGGTGGAGGAACCTTCAGGAGGTTGGGCCTAGTGGAAGAAAGTTAGGCCATTGAAGTCATGTTCTTGAGGACAATACTGGGATCCTGTCTCTGCTTCCTCGATGCTGTGAGGTAAACAGGGCTCCTCCGCCATGTACTCCCACCATGGTGTGTTGTGCTGTCACAGCCCCAAAGCAACAGGGCCAGTAACCATTAACTGAAACCATGAGCCAAAATAAAAAAGTCTTCCTTGTAAGTTGTTTATCTGAGTCATTTTGTCACACTGATGGAAAGCTGATGAACACACAATATAGAATAAAATTATTTTAATATTCTCCCTAAAGGAATATACTTGGGGTTATTTTGTCTGTAAAAAGATGTGACTCTTGCTTGATCTCACTGACATGAGGAGGTCACTTTTGAATGTAGGCTTTATCTGAGTGAAGTGATAGAAGATGCAGGGAAACATGTTTTGCAGATTCTATATGATGGTACTGATGAGGATTGAGAAACTATTGATCATTTCTTTGTGATAGTAATATAATCCTTCCTTCTATAGATGATAATGTTTTTATCATCACAGAATATTATTTAGATAGTAATGTATAAAAATAGGTATTGTCTTTTACACTGTCACTGGAAATCTGTAAAGGGTCTGGACCTAATGGAAGATTCTCTGCTTTGGAAGAAGCCAAGGACATCCTCTTCTCTCTACCTGCTACATGAACCCTTCCAAGGTCTGCAAACCTTATTTGACATATTCAATGAAAGGGAGCTTGGGCTGGGGATTTAGCTCAGTGGTTCCGTCGCCTGCCTTGCAAGCGCAAGGACCCAAGTTCGATCCCCAGTAGAAAAAAAAAAAAAGACAGCCTTGACTTTTTGGCCGGGGATTTAGCTCAGTGGTTTCGCCACCTCCTATGCAAGCACAAGGACCTGAGTTCGATCCCCGGAACAAAAAAAAAAGAAAGGGAGCTCACTACTCCATATTACTGGATATTTCTGTTAGGAAGTTCATCCTTCTTTTATCCAAAACCAGCCTCTTAGTGTTTGAACCAGCTGCTGAAACTTGACATTCTGGAGCCTCTAGGAATAAAACAAGTTCTTCTCTGCCTTAAAGCTCTCAAGGTTTTCAGACAGTTCTCATATATCCACTAAAGTTCCATCCACCACCCCTGGTTAAGTAAAATAGTTCTTGCTCTTTTCAGTAGTTTCTCACTAAATCTCCTCTAGAGTCTGGCATAATTCTTCGCACAAAGTAAGCTCTCAGTGAATGACTTGACAGAAGCCTGACACTTGTTATATTGTGAATTCCACTAAAGTTCTACTGATAACTACATTCTATTAAGAGTCTGCCAGATAGGATGTAGAAATAGCAGTGATTTCTAAGATGTTTTGATATTGATATCATCTCTAAATGGTTCATATTTAAACCATTTGGTTGAACACTTCATTTTTAAACACTTCATGTTTTCTATTAGATTGACTAACCTTCCCTTCATTTCTCTTTTTAATTTGCACCACCATCCACAGAAGTATATGTAGGAGAAAAGGCATGTGTGTATAAGGCAATCTAAAGTGAAAGATCCAGGAAAGAAGCCTGAGCTTTGAGGAAAATATAAGTTTTTTTATCCTCTTCAGTTGATGACAGCAACTCAAAATTTTAGTTTTAGTTAAGTTAATTAACCCAGTTCTATTATTAGCTGGATTGTTTATTTCAGGAAGGTCATACACATTGAATATGGACTTATATATTTTTCTCTGAGCATTTGGTTGCATATGTACTTATTCCTGAACATGTTTTAAGTACTAGAAATAGGAATGTGGGTGATGGGGTTGAATTTTGTCATATGCTAAAACTGTACGCTCTAACACCTCAGAATATGACATACTTGGAGACAATCTCTAAAGAGGTGATAGGGTTAAAATGAAGTCACTAGAGTGGCCCTTAATCTAATGTCTGGTGTTCTTAACAGAAGGGCAGATTAGTGGACAGACTGTTGGAGGGAACATTATGTGCCCAAAAAGGGAGAAGGCCAGCTGCAAGCTAAGGAGAGAGTCTCAGAGGAAACCAGCCCTGTCAACAGTTTGATCTTGGACTTCTAGCCTCCAAAATTTTGAGAAAATAAACTTTAACCACCTAGTATGTGATAGGCAGTTCTAGAAAACTACTTCAGTGAGAAAATGCTTGCAGTGCAAATTGTTAGATATAAAGTCAAATTAACATTAGAGAATGTATAATATTTAAGGTCTCATGAGATATAAGTACAAGTGTTTGGTCCTTAGTGATAACATTGGGTCTACTGATCTTGTTCATCTGAGTTTATTCATCTGAAATCAAATCAGTTGTTCCCATTTAGGTTTTGAAAGGCAAATTCAGAACACAGTGATTAACCTATATGTTTTAAAACACTATTCACCACTATAACTAAAGTAATGTAATGTGAAACATGTTAGGTGCTGGTGCACCTAGGTTGGTGCATTACTTTACTGTACTCACATATTTATTACAACTTTGCCATGCACTGTGAGCGCTAATATTTTGCAAAAGGAATTATATGCTAATATTTGTAATTAATCATTGTATTATCTTTCTTATTTTCACATGGTCTGCCATATTATCATGTATAGTTTTTAGTCTCTTCAAGGACTTTTGAAGGAAGATTTTTGTTTTTGATTGGTCAAAAAGCACATTGTGGGAAATTGATTTGATGACCTAAATAGGAACTCAGTAAGTTATTGGCAAACCAAGGACAGCACATTAATTATGTCAATTGTTTCAAGCTGTGGGTTACTAATTAGTGATTTGCAGCCAACAATTTAATAATTAGAATAATTGTGTGGACAATATCAGGTATATTGATAACACTACTTAAGGTAGGGTTATATAATTGGAGTAAATTTTGTTTTAATTATATTAATTAAACATAGAATTATTGAGTACCTGCTGTATACCTAGCACTGCTCTGAGCGCTTGGAATATAGCAATAGACAAGGAGACAAGGGTCCCCAACGTCATGTAGTCAACTCTGTAATAGGAGAAGGAAGATAATATGTGGTGTAAAAAAATAGGACTAATGTTTAAATTTTTTAAAAATCACCACATTAAAAGACAGATTCCCATTAATCTTCATCGGCATAGTTCCTCTCACTTCAAACACACTTATCCCATCATTTTTTCTTCTTTCTGAAGCAGTTCTGGGAGTCCTCTTTGGCAAGTGTCTTTAGTTGCACTGTCATAGCTACACCGATATCCTGGATCCATTCAAAACATTAACACTTCATAGTCATTTTGACTTTGGGGAAGACCAAAAGTTGCAGGTGCCAGATCCAGAGAATAAAGTCATGAGGACACATGATAATGTTTCTTTTTGACAGAAAATACCATAAACATTTGATCACAACAGTGTGTTGTGATTATACAACAAATACAATGAATGCTTAAATAAAAACATTACATACAGTAACTGACACAGTACCATTAATTCTCCTCAAAATATTCCCCCTTGCTTCATACACTTGGCAATGTGTCTTTTACTGTAATAAGTTTTTAGAAATTTTTTTAAACATTCACTGTATTGTTCAATCACTCCTTGTAAATGATAACCATAGTAAGTGAATTGTTTGGTATTATAAAAAGGTGACTGTGCTAGGGGATAAAAGGAAAAAGTAGCAAAAAACAAAAGGAATAGGAGTTTATGGTAGTGGGAGATGGCTGTATTTTTAGTCAAGATGGTCAGGATAGGCCTCATTGAGCTGTTGTTTGAGCAGAGATAGGAGATGAGGGAGTTGGTCTGGTGCATGACTTGGGTGAATGTTATAGGCAGGGGAAATAGCCAGTGCAAAGGAAGGAAGTTCTGGAGAGTTTGTGGAATGGCAAGGCAGTGTGTCTAGAGAGGGATGAGTGAGGAAGTGACATGTCCAAGAGGTCCGAGTGGGCCAGAGAACATGGCATTTGTAGGTGATTTGGAGGATTCTGGCTATTGTGTTGAGCACAACTGGGAACCACTCAGGGCTCTGGGCAGAGTAGTCATCTATAGGTGGTTTGGAATAGACAGTGCATTTATTATTGAGTTTCTGAATTAAAAATAAAAAAAAGAATAGAAGAGACTGTCATGTCAGGAAGTCTATAAAACTCCCATGAAGTGGACTTTCTGTTTTTAATGTGTTGAGAGCAAATAGGAAGTTCCATGGATGATCTCTTAACTTCTAGAACTAGTTTATCAATCCTGTGTCAATATAAGAATCACTTGGAAGCTTTGTAAAGATCCCGTCTCCTACTTTATCTTAAACCTGCTGGATCAAAATGTCTGTCTTTAAAAAGCAACTCGGTTGACTCTTTCATAATAAGTAACATTGCAAATCACTGATGTTTTGAAAACTTTGAGTTCAGTTGCTACTTCTTTACAGCAAAGCATTGGTCAAGTTACTTAACCTCCAGCCCTGTGTTGAACGCTCAGCAACACATCTAAGAAACCTGAGCTGTGAGAGTGCTGGTAGCCCCTTGGAGTGGGAATAACTGATAAAGGATCCCAGTAGAGTGATTCACAAGGAAATGACTTGCTGTGAACAAGTAGTTGTCCTGGAGGCTGGCTGGACTGTTTGCTAGCTGTTCTCAGAGTGTCCTGTGGACCTGATGAAATCTGCTAGCTTAGGTCCCCTTTGATCTGGCTAATTATAGTGAAGCATGAAAAAAATGTTAATTGTTTGACTCTTGGCTCTTGTGTTTCTTAACATCATGCTTCCCTACCTGGCTCCCTCCAAACCAGCCCCTTTTTCCAGTTAACCCTAAGTTGATACCTCTACTGCAGCTTCCAAGAACCAAGAACAAGGGTTCAGGTCTACTCTTGTGGGGTAAACAGAAAGAGAGCAGAAAACAATGAACCTTGTTTTACTCTTTTTTATTTTTTTAAATGAAATGGTGGAAACATTCAACCTCCATGATGGCAGTAAGGTTGAGCAGCCCAAAGATAGATCCTATGGAAACCTCAATATGTTTTATAGGAATGCTGTTAAGAATTGTTAAGGGGAAAGGTGATGAGGCTATTTAAGGCCTGGTGTCTAATTTCTTGAAATGCACAGACTTTCTAAAAGTTGAATTGTAATTGAATTAGGGAGACTGACGGGGAAAAGAATAATACATATATATTATATAATATATATATTTTATATATATATAATATATATATATTCTATGATTTAAGAAAAAATTCTGGGCTGTTAAACATGAACTTCCTTTTGCTTACAGCAGTAATAGTAACAATTAATAATAGTCAGAATTGGTTGGGCACTTACTTTGTGCTGAGCTTTGTGAGAAGCTTTTTACCTTTAACTCCTACCTGTGAGGTTAAGTCCTATCATGACCTGACTGCCTTGTGCTATACATGAGAAAATGCAAGCTTGTGTGTGTGTGTATTGTTCTGGGGATGGAGCCCAGGGCCTCATGCAAGCTAGGCAGGAATTCTACTCAGATATGTATATCGCTTGCCAAAGAAAGGGCACCCAGCACCCTAGTAGATCTGGGATGGTAACCTCTTCTCTGTGACTGTAGAGTTCATGCTCAGCATTTTGAGGTGTTGCTGTTATAGCAAAGTATTACTGCTCAGTGTTACAGCCAAGTGTTATGGCTGTCTGAGGTCTCTGGTGGCGAGGAAGTCTAGTGGCATTCAGACAGATGGAGGGATTCTTTATTATGTTGGCGGACTTAGAGGAGTTCCTACTCTGCAGTCTGAGCCCCAGTAGTAAGGCAAGCAGCCTTACATATTTTTGGGGTGGGGGGAGGGCCCACCTACTGGGCGAGCATGCTCATTTAGCCAGGTGGGCACAGTTAACAGAACATTCTTGAAACTTTAGGTACAAACATCGTGCAGCACAAACAGTCACATTGCTTGAACAGAACATCCTATGGCAAAAACATGGGGGGGCTCAGCAACAGACAAAGGCCTGCCCTGTCGTACTTTATTTCCTTATCATTGCCTCTGACCATAACTTTTCATGGTGGTAGACAGCCAGAGACGGGACTCTGGATTTAGACCTCAAAAACAGAGCATTTTGAGAAGCTGTGTTTGTGCAAAACAGAGTGGAGGGAAGTGGTTCTCAAATTCATACCTGATCATACTTGGGGAAAGTGTTCCAAATTCACATTTTCAGGCCTCAACTCAGACCTACTGAGAGATGAACTCTGGGGAATGGGGCCTAACAATCTGCATTTTCCTAAGCTTTCCAGCTCATTCCCACACTTGGTGAAGTTTGAGAACCACTAGTTTGAGGAAACACAACCTAAGTTTCTTGTCCAAGTTTTAAAATGTATACTTAATCTTACACTAAACATTACATTTGGTTTTGGTCAGATTGCTTTGAAATTCTGATAATATTTAAATAGGTCACAATTTTTATAGTTATTAAAATGGGAAATATACATCTTTTAAAGGCTTGTGAATACTCATACAATACATAATCCTTAAGAAAATTCTAATTTAATTGACATCTCCACTAACCTACAAGCAGCAGCATAGTAATGAGTAAGGAAGGTGAGAACTTGATGAATGGATAATTGAGATGTGTTTTGAAAACAGCATTGAAAGGTACAAAAGGATTTTTACTTGGAAAGGGAGATGAAAAGGAAGTTTAAGGAAATGCACTGAGGCAAGGTGTGGTGGGTAAAAGCCAAGAGAAACTGGCTTATAAGAAAGCAAAAGGAACAAACTGGAAAGAAAGAGGAGTTTGGAAAGAAGAACAGATTGTTTTGGATTTCGTAGTAATCCCTGATATGCATCCTGAGCAAGACAGCACCTTCAAAGAATTCTAAAGTAAGACTGTCGTGTCAGAGATGTGTGCAGTTGTATCAGCCATGATCATTCAGCCAAGAGTGACAGAAACCCAATTCAAAGTGCCTGAATCAAAAAAGAATCTATTGGCTCATGTCACTAAAGAAAAAGGATAGCCTGCCCATGGGCCTGCTGAATCCAGGGGATGCCAGCAAGGTCATTACTTCTGGGTTAAACTGGTGGCCAGAAGTTCAGGCCTACATTCAGTCCTTAGAAATATAGTCAGTGTCCTACAGTCGAGTTCTGGTGTCAGACAGGCTGGAGCAGGTCTACAGAGCTCCAGAAAGAGGGATGGTGAGGCCATCAACACCTTGTAGGCTGAAAATGGGTGTGGGCAGGTTCCACAGTAAGCAAGACTGTGGGTATAGGGAAGGAACGTCCAGGGGGCTGGGGTGCAAGTGCTTCTCTAGAGGAACTGAGATGGATGGATGGATGAAGGAGGGATGGAGGGAGGGAGGGGAGGGAGGGAGGGAGGGAGGGAGGGAAGGAAGGAAGGAAGGAAGGAAGGAAGGAAGGAAGGAAGGAAGGAAGGAAGGAAAGCCAGGCTCACACAGAGGCAACTGCACTGATTCAGGTTCAGGCCAATGAAGGCCAAACTTGGAGTCATTCCTGAAAAATCCTTACCCATCACAATAAAGAAATAATCACCATGACTTTTAACAGAGCAATATAGAACAACTTTACTGTCATACATGAAGTATAGGGAAGAATCTAGTTGGTGCTTTTAACAGTCATGGTGAAGTTAAGTTTGGGGGAAAGGCAAAGCCTCACAGTATAATTAGGGGAAGTTTTACATTGCTAGTGGGAAATCTGAGAGGAAACATACAGCCAGTGGTGAACATTTGCTCCCTACATCCTTTGCCTTAGGCTGTGAGCAGAGAGGCCTAGAAATACCTTTTCATTGCCTTCATTAAATTAAATAGTCTGAGGACTTGTTTATCTTTTCCCAATGGAGCTGTAAGCTTTAGGAGCCAGGCTGTGTGCTTGATTCCTCAACCATAACTGTATATCCTAGTTAATTTAGATTTTCATTCTCTTGATTTTTTTCTCCATGATTTTGACCTTTTACCTTTCCTCTGGGGAAAGTGGCTAATGTACATATATAGAATTAAAAGTTATCTTGATACCTCCCACTCCATTTGTAGATAGAAAATCTGCAAATCATGGAAAGCACTTTAATGAATGGGACATGATTAACTCATGTTATCCAGGTTAATTCAGCATTCACAGAATTGATGCTTAGTAAATGCTCTTTACCTTAATGCAGGAGCTGATCAGGCAACAAACTAGTTTTCAGTTGGTTTTGAGTTGAGCATTGGATAACACTTGGAGCTCTTAATTAGGAAACAGACCTGTTACCTTTTGTGGAGTCATTTGGAAAAAATCACCCCAAAATAAAGTGAAATTAAAATGTTAAATATGTCATAGAATAATAAAGTTTTAGATTGGTGTGGAAATGTTCAGTGTTTTTAATATCATGACTGATAGGGTCTCTAGGTGGAGTGATTTATCATAGTTCACTGCAGAGGCTTCAGTTGTAGCTAAGAAGAGCAAAGCTTTACAAGTGTGTATAGAACTAAAATCAGACAGTGTCTTCATTAGAATATTAATTGCAGTAGAAGTGGGAATTAAACTTGGCAACATGACAGAGAAGCTGATGTCAGAGTTATTAAATCGAAAAGATTGCCACTCAAATCAAATCAGATAATGCTATTACTGTCATCTTTGGCACTCTCAACACTCTGAAGAGAGTGGAGAAAAGAAGCCCTAAGTTAAACAGCTGTGTGCTGTGCCTCCCCGTATCTTTGGGATTGCTGTCATAATCCTAGGAGATTAAATAGGAAATCAAAGTAGGAAAGCTTCTCACTGATTGACTCCTATACAAATTTTACAAATTCATTAGTCATAAATTGATTCTCCGCATGGCTGTACAGAGTAAAAAGAGAACATTCTACCAAAGTAAATAGAGATAAATTATGCTAGAACATTTCAGCCAAATGTTTTTTAAAATGCACATTTTGTTCTAAGGAGCTTATTCCTTGTGCCTCTGTAGCATGAGAACAGCATTAAGGATGACAAAAAATTTTTACTGGGAATTTGGTACTTTTGTTGTTGTTTTGTAAATAGGAGTATCTACATTCTCTCTTTAGATAAGATAGTAAAATTGGAGCTCTTGTATGAAAAATAAAATCCGTTCTTTTAGACCTCTCTCACCTTGCCCTTTGCTTCATAGACCACAAAGTCAATGCCAGTAACTAAAGCCCTTGTGGGTTCTTGATTACCCAATTTCCTACTCACTTTTGCTAAACATTACCATAGAAGTTGACATTATGCCCCCGTCTGCTTCTCCTGGAGACTACAGTTAAGTAGAGATTTGGCTCCCAGCCCATTAATAGATTTTGAAAGTAGTTTACTTGCTCAAGACAATGAACAAAATGATCTAGCATTGAATCCATGCACCCTACTGAAGCTAGTAGTTCAATTTTTTTGTTCTGACAGCTATTTACTGCTAGCAGTTAGATGTGGATAAGCTTCTGCATTTTGGATTGCAGAGTGCTATGGTTTTAGTGCAGAGGTTTCATGGAGCCACCTGCAGCCTGCACATCAGAAATGCTGCTGATATTGTGGTCACCTCCTCTGGCAACTGAACTACACCCAGGGTTTCATGAAAAGTAATGACGGCACTTCTCTCCCAGGCAGTCTTTGGAAAACCTTCTGGAACAAGCAACCCCTGGATTTTGGAGGTGGCCAGTAGAGCAAACATTTTCTAAAAGGGAATGTAATTAGCCTTTGAACTGATGACAGACTGACTGCCTTCCTGGAGTGACTATTTTGGTCTAGCCACTTGTGGAGCTGTATGCTCTTTTTGCTCACTCTCCACTGATGAGTTGGTCACCCTGTTTTGTCTAAGAAAGATCCCTCTCTCTCCTCCTCCTCCTCCTCCTCCTCCTCCTCTTCTCTCTCTCTCTCTCTCTCTCGCTCTCTCTCTCTCTCTCTCAGACACCTGATCCTTTGCTGCATTTGGGAGGTATAAATTCGTGGCATGCATGCATTTTTGAAGTGCTGGGTTTTGAAAGAGTCTTCTTCAGGGTTTTGTTATAGCACATTTCTTTAAATTAGTCTCATCAAGGTTTCAAGGTGTAATGGTCTGAATGTTTGTACCTTTCCCCACTTAAGTGTTGAAATCCTACTCCTCAGGTGATGTATTAGGAGGTGATCAGGTCAGGAAGGTAAAGCCCCTATGAGGGAGATTAATTTGTCTATAAAGAGGCCCAGAGATCTGTCCTTCCCTTCCACCGTGTAAGGACACAGCTAGAAGATGATCTCTTCCCACATTTCAGATTCACCTTGATTTTGGACTTCCCAGTCTGGAGAATTGTGAGAAAAAAATTTTGTTATTTACAAGTTGCTTAATTTATGGTATTTTGATTTCCAGCCCAAGCAGACTGAGACACAAGAATGGATTGGCTGAGCCCTCCTTTTTCTTTCTTTTTCTCTAATCTCTTTTCCAGAATGACCATTAATTAAATACCTAACCTGTGGCAGACTCTTTATAACCATTACCTTACTTTACCTATACATTTGCTGTGAGAGGTTGTTTCTTTTGAGGTGAAAAAACTGATGCTGAGGAAGGTAGAATGCTCTCACCTAGTTGGGTAGCAGTTGATCCAAATTTAATTGAAGTTCCTTGTATTCCTAAAGCCTAGATCCTTCCCATAACACTACTGCTCCCAGCTCGGGCTATGCAACAATACAACCTGATGAATTGCAATCAGTAAGTCAATAATTGTTCAGTTACATTTCAAACTTCTTATATCCTCAGCCTCAAGTTTCATGCCTGGTACTTAGTGGGCATATTATAAATATTAATGCTCAACAGATTTTTGGCAATTGATAAGGAATCCCTTATATTTCAGTAATTGAATGAACATATACAGTTGGCCCCTTCTGTATCCATGGATTCTGTATCCATGCATTCAAACCAACCACCGAAACACTAGAGAAAACATTGCATCTTTAGGAAACATGTTTAGATGTTTGTCCTTGTCATTATTCACTAAGCAATAGAGTACAACAACTACTTAGATATTATATACATTGTATTAGGCATTATAAGTCATCCAGAGATGATTTAAAGAAGACGTGTGTGGGCTCTATGCAGGTACTATGCCATTATATAAAAAACTTGGGTATCTGAGGATTTTGCTCTCTGGAAGTCCTAGGGCCATTCTCCTTGGAGTACAGAGCATTTCAGTACATATAAAAGAGTGCGACATTGTGCTGGAGATGTAGCTCAGTAGTAGAGTGCTTGCCTGGTGTATGCACAAGGTCAGTTCCTAGCACTATCAAAAACAAAAAAAAGGGTCAACGTGGTTTTTAAAGATTGACTGAATTGCTTGTTCCCTGTAGTATCACAACTCTTTATCTTCACTCCTATTCTCTAAAATAGATATAATTTCTTCTTATGCAAATAAAAAATATTATGATCTTTTAATGAAAATTATTATCATAAAACAAATTGTAAGAGGAATTCTATACATGATTGACTAGACTTACAGAATTCTATTAAGTGAAATCAATGGATCAGGTTGGAAGAGGTTGTAAAACCAGAATATAATCCAGTGAAGAGGTCCTGGGAGACCAGTGTCCTGACAGATGAATGGATCTGTTAATTTAAGATATATCAAAGCAGGTCTTAGTGAGTGTACTTGGAAAATAGACTTTCCCTGTTTGATCCATAACATTGTTTCAGGAGGCCTAGTTTTCTGAGAGTTGGTGAGTTCACCTTCTGTCTCCAAATGTGAATGTGAAGAGCGAAGAGGATTTGAAAAGGAAACAGGTGCAGTTATTTCATGCTCTGACTAAATGCCTATGGTAACTTATGGAGCAGACTGGTGTGATGGATCAACAACTCGTACACACATAACTATGACTTTCCTGATTATAGCTCATGTGATCAGTAGTACAAACAGTCTGTCAATAAAAACAGAAAATTCTGAACTCTGTAATTAATTAGAAAATGAATGCCCATAATCTTAGTCAGAGAAACATTTTGGCACTGCATAGTTTTGTTCTCCTGTGAGTATGTTGATATAGTTAAGTGTAGCACATTTTAATAAAATTAAATCTTAAATAACTGTTGAACCTGATTCCAATTAAATGGATTAGCCAATCTATACTGTAGCTTACTGAGCTGTATCAATAGGAAAAAAAGTGTCTGTGAATTTTTTTAAACTTTTATATTGTGGGGATAGACTTTCACATTTGCTATAAATTGTTTATATAAAGTAAGGATGTAAACTCTAATCTGATTATGCAAATACTATTCAGAGCGGAGGTTAAGAGCACAGTGGAACAGTATGGAAATAAGGGAGAGTGGAAGACTCAGGCTCTGGAGCCCAGCTGCAGACTTGAATCTTGTGGTCTTTAAGTAAGGAAACTTTGATAAAGGACCTTAGATATGTTACCTTCTGAGCCCTTTGGCCTTCCCATGTTTTACCAAAGGAGGAAAGGAATAGTGAAAAATGATATGAATTGCTTAGCGGCATGACTTCCTATGGATAGTTCTAAAAGTGAGCCAGCACTAGGAATTGTCCTGAGTGTCCAAAGTGTAATTATGGCAGTGGAGGCCAGTGTGCTCAGACTGATTGCTGCCTTTTTGTGTGAGTTTTGGTTTGTACTGTAAGAAACAACCCCTCCCCAGAGAACTGGACTGGTGTTAGGGCAGAATACCCTACAGGAGGCTTGAGATTCTTTGATATAGCAATGTAATGATTTTTTTTTCTAATGGGAAATGGATGAGGTTAATGTTCTATCTATTGTCTAAGGTTTAAAGCTAGGTCACTGAGTCCTTGCATTCTCTCAGAAGTTGGAGGAAAATGTGCACTGTTCCAACTCCCTGTGAAGTCTGTCTGTGTAGAAATCATGCTCACTTCTCTGATCTCTATAGGAATAGCGAGAAACTGGGCTCATGGTATCCAAAACAGTAAGAGAGAAGATAAGAAGTTACTGATTATCACCATGGACCATGCTGTTTTCCCCAGTGACATTAGTGGCAGTCAGAATATCCAAGATGCTCTGTGACTCACTAATAGAAAATTGGATCTCTTGTAGAGTTTTTCATATGTGAAAAAATTGGATGTAGAAGCAAATAAAATTATATTTTCTTAACCAAGGACAACTATTGGTAATATTTTGCCATATTTTAGGCTTCTCTGCCTCCTCTCTATGCTTAAGTTTGGGCTGTGGCTTAAAAACTGATGATTATACTATTTATGTAATTTAGTTCTATGTATTTTTTAGTTTTATAAATATTTCCTATCTCTTTTGAAATTTCTATTTAATAACTTTTATAAGTAGTATACTACTCATATGACATAATTTACTATTCTCTTATTATTTGATGTTAATAGCTTTTAGCACTCTTACTGTATTATAAATCATATTTTGGTGCACATTGAGGATTATGCCCTTAAAATAATTTCCTAAAAGTGGAATTACTAGGTCAAAGCTGTAAGCATTTTAAATCACTTAATATAAGTGGCCAGTGGCATTTTAGAAGATGAGAACAAACATAAATGACCAAGAGTAGGGGCGTGGTTGTATAATACATGACATAGTCACACAGTGAAATATTATACAGCTTATTACACTGTTTTAGAGAAATACTGACATTGCTTAGAATAGAAAGATTTGCTTTTTTAGAAAAAAGTTTATATATAAATATATTTTTATGCACATACAAAAGACATAAAGGAAACATAGTAATAGTCAACTTCTTTAGTTAAAAAATAGGTAGGTAACTTTTATTTTCTCCTTTATTATTTTAACATATTCCAAAGTTTTTATAAGAAACATGCATTAATTTTATGATCAGAAATGTATGATGGTCTTAGAATTCCAGCATTCATAAAGTTTGGTTGTTTTTAACGTTTTTAACACTACCAGTTTTCTAAGAAAAGTGATGGTAATGTGTTTATGCATGAACTCATTTATTTATTCACTGAAACTTGTTCATTGAGTACTTGTAGTGCTTGGCTCTATACTAGGGATAAAGAGATGTAAAAATGAATGAAAATATTGCTGCCCATTTGCTAAGAAAGTCACAGCTTAATGTATTTTAGTAGGGAGTTGGTTTATGCCAAACTTTTTGAGAAATTGCCAAAAGTAATATAAATTTTGGCTTCAGTTATTTAAACATTTTTACTGTTATTTCCCTTGATTAATTTGACATCCTACCTACAGCAATAGTTAAAAACTGTACTGTCCAATATAATAGCCGCTACCCACTAAATTAAAATTTTAGTTTCTGCATTGCTGTAGCTATTCTTCAAGTGCTTAGTAGCCACATTTGGCTAATGGCCACTACACTGGACAGTGCAAGAAGTTATATTGCACAGTCCTGGTCTAGGAGAAGGTATTTACCCTTCCCTGTTTCCTCACTCCATGTTTTTCTGATGTTTTTCCTAGACTTACTGTCATTTCCCAAGTGAAATCCAGCTGTTGCCCTTGAAATTGATTTTGTACATACTCATTAGACAGATAATCCTTATAGAACCATGATGAATCTGTATCTCTGTAATTAAGAACTGGTAGATGGTTTATCTCTTAGCTTTCAAATGAAATATGGCCTCTTTAGGCAGGTCTCCAGAGTCCCCTGTAACCTCCCTTCCACTACTCCTTCAGGTTGTATCCATCTATGACTACAAGTAGTTTCATCTATTCCCCATTTCTTAAGCTTCCACTCTTCTTTCTTGCCTTTGAGTTACTCTTCACGCTAACGAGAAATATTTTTTTTCCTTGTTGCCTAGCTTGGCAATCACCTCAAATGCCACCTCTGTCACGAGTCCTTCTTTGATTCTCCAGTCAGAAGTCACCCTTTCCTTCTCATTACCCATGGCTCCACATTTGAATCAATTAAAGGGCATCTTGCCCAACACTTCCCCAAACATTTTTCTTCTGCTATACTGTAAAGTCTTATATATAAACAGTTTATATATACTATGCTAAGACTCACAAATCTCTGTTGACTAAATTTGGAAATACACTGCCATCATTATCTTTATTTTCTTTATATCACTTGAGCACATTAAATTGCACGGTGGTCCTCAGTCCGGTGAAGTTTGAGTTGATTGTCCATTTTAGAGAGCTAATCTTGTGCCCACTTGCCTGACATGATTGGAAGTTAAGACTGATCCTTGGTAGGACTTCCAAGAAAATCATAGTTCATTAAATATGGAAGAGAATTACATTAACAATAGAAACTCTGAAGCTAAATAAGTAGCAGTGAGTAAAGAAAGGCTGTGTCTTTAGCAGCTGTCTTCTCCAGCTTTACTTTTCAGATTAAATGAATAATCAAAGTATCCTTGAGACATTGCAGTGCTGTTGTTTTAATTGTTGTTTGTTACTAGTTCACCAATGATAATTGCAATTTTGTGGCAGACGCAAAGCTGTATAGCTAATTACATGGCCACGGATGTAGCTGTAATTCCAGTGTTAATGACTACTGACTTGCTGTAACGGTATTCTTTCCACAGACATCCAGCACCCATTCAAGACTATACTTTTGCCCACCCCTTTGCTCTCTTATCCCATTTTTAGGACTTCTCTTCTCCTAGCTTTGTACTTGTATTGCATCTCTGTTCTCTCTACTTCGGCTCTAAGAAACGCCTAAGCAATTCCTGTGCCTTTTTGAATCAGTGAAGAGGAGGAAGAGAGGCAGAAGAGACCAAGTCCCCCGCAGAGTCTTCTTTCCTTCATGATTTATCTTACTTTTTGCACTATCTGTTATTGCTTGTTGTGTCACCTTTCCAACTTCAAGTAGAGAAAGAGCAGTTTGGATTTGATGTAAATTGATCCTTGCTCCTAATTTCGTATCTCCTACCTTTTATTGTTTATGTGGATTATCACTATTATGTATGTCTAAATAGGGGTCTGAACTTTTCTTTGTCTCTAAAAATTGTGTAGCAAACTCAGATCAGTCTTTCAAAAAAGCCCGGGCACAGTTCTTCATTGCTTTGACAATGGTCATATATATGAAAAGCCATGGATTCACATTATTTTATATTTATTTTAAGATTAAGAAGGACCCGAGGGATCATCAAGTTCAACCCTTTTGAAGCAGTGTTGGTTTAATGACCTGAGGTTTGTGGGGCTGTCTTACTTCCAGGTCAGTGCTCCATTACAAAGATTTCTTAGTTCTAGAAATAGAGGAAACTGTCAGTTGTGCAAAGCAATAATTCCTCAAGGGCTGTACCCTAAAGTTCCTGGACCTCCCAATGGCAATATTTAGGTAGTAATAGCATTTTTCAGTGACTTTTGCGCAGAAATTTTGATGTGGATGTCAAACAACCACTAGATGAGATGCCACAAGACTCTTTGCAGCAAAGGGCTGAAAAATTTGCAGGCAGATCTGTTTTTGTAAGAGAGGCGAGATGGAAGTCTTTGATGTTGTCCAGATCATGCATGAGAGGTGAGGTGAAAGGAGAATCAAACCAATGGACAAAAGAAGAGGAGCCACATAAGCCCAGTAGCTTTCTATTAGGGATGCTTTCATCCAAACTCACAATGATAAAGCAGTATCTGCAAAGCCACACTCGTTGAGTCCAAGTGGTATGTGTGGGTGACAGTTTATTTTTGGAACCTTGTGCTATGATAATATCTGAGGATGTTTTAAAACTAATCAGCACCATTCACTACATGGCCACGGAACTGAGGAGCACTATACTCAGCTTCATGTTACTCGTCAGGAAATGGGAGCCCTAGTCTGGCCCTAGGCACCAAGCCTAATGGGGTCGTATGTCAACACAAAGTGCCTTGCGATTGACCGTGTATCGCATGATTTAACATGACACAATTACAGCTTCATTTCATAGTTAATATTTTCATGTGGTTAAGAGGGTTTGTTTAATCTAAAAAGTCAGTTTAAAAGTCACATCTTTGATGGGAGAAAAGGACAGAATATGCTGGAGAGTGAAAGGGGAAGTCATTGTGAAGGGGAGGATGTGAAAAGGAACAGATTGCAGGGATCAGAAGTGAGAATACCACACCAGTTATCCATTACCTGTCCTCAGAGCTGGCACTAAAACTGCCAAAGGCTGATCTTTTACTTGAACATTTTTACAGTTCTCACTAAACTGGATGTCTTAGTTTGTTCAGGCTGCTGTAACAAAATTACTACAAAATAGGGTAGATTGCAAACAACAAACATTGATTTCTCTCAGTTCTAGAGGCTGGAAAGTCCAATATTGAGACCCCTAGCAGATGCGGCCGTGGGTGAGGTCCTGTGCCTCAGACAGCTTCTTCTCACAATGTGATAGAAGGGTGTCTGGGGATTTAGCCCAGTGGTTCCACCGCCTGCCTGGCAAACTCAAGGTCCCAAGTTCGATCCCCTGTACCCAAAAAAACCCCCAAAAGCAATGTGACAGAAGGGAAGCAAGTTCTCCAGGGCCTGCACTGCCAGGGCACCTACCCCACTCAGATAGGCAGAGCCCATATGATTGTGTCATTTGGTAAGGGTTCCACTGGGCCCTTAATACCATCTCCTTGGGGGTTAAGTTTCAGTGAATTTTGGGGTAATGGAGAGATCCAATTATAGCACTAGATAAGATTTTTAATTAATTAATTAATTTTGTTTTGTTTGTTTTTTGAAGCTGGGCTGTACTGTGTAGTTTAGGCTGGCCCCGAACTCACTGTGTAGCCCAAGGTGGCCACAAATTGCTGGTGGCAATCCTCCCACCTCAGCCTCCAAAGTGCTGGAATTTCAGACATGTGCCACTATACCTGGATAAGATTTTTTTTTCCTTAAATTCTTTCATTGGTACATTTTAGGTATACAATACATTTACATTTATCATTGGGTGCTTGTACCTGTACATGATGTATCTTGGTTCTTATTTTTTTCCCATTACCTGTGCGCCCTTCACCACTAAACCCTTCCCTATTTACATATTTCGTTTCCATTTTTTTTCTTTTCTCATGATTTTTCCTTTCCATTCTTTCCTTTCCCCTTCCCCTCTCACCACCCCTACCCCTTCGGACCTTTTGCAATTTCAAAGTATCATTTATTAGTTATTAATCCTTTTAGTCCTTATTTACACTCTCAGTTTCTCACACCAGAGAAACTATTCGGTATTTACACATGTGTGTCTTATTTATTTCACTTAAGAGTATGGCTTCAATATGCATCCATTTATTTATAAATGACTCTAGTTTCTCGTTCTTTATGGCTGAGTTGTACTCCGTTTTATAAAAAAAACCCCACAAAGCAACCGATAACAAATGCTGGTGGGGGTATGGAGAGAAAGGAACCCTTCTCCATTGTTGGTGGGAGTGCAGACTGGTGCAACCACTGTGGAAATCAGTGTGGAGATACCTCAAAGAACTAGGGCTGGAGGTCCCATTTGACCCAGCTATTTCCCTGCTGGGTATCTTCCCAAAAGAATTAAAAGAATCATACCACAGAGATATATGTGTACCCATGTTTATTGTAGCACAGTTTGTAATAGCTAAAGCTTGGAAACAGCCCAAGTGGGTAAGACTTTTTTTAAAACTAATTTCTTCCTGTTCGTCCCTGAGGTAAATAAGGAATATATTTCTTTTAATGTCACCTGAAGCCTTGCCCACAAAATAACCTGAACACACTTTACCCTGCAGTCCCTGGTGTAATTCTGTGGACCACATATATTATACTAATGTGGACACTTGCTAACTATTGTTAAGTGCTTTTAAAGCATCAAAGCACTTTCAAAGTCCAGTGTGATTAATTCATAAAACAGTTCAGTGAGGTATGTAGGTTCAAAGCCTTATTATTGTTGTCGTTACCATTCTTATTTCACAGTTGGACACACCAAAATGCAGGAAGGTTAAGTGCTTTGCTCAAGGTCATTCAGGAAACTGGTGTGCAGACAGAGCTGGACCGGAGGACTCCAGGCTGAAGCATAATCCTTTGTCTACTAAAAATGAAGCGGTTGCTTTTTTATATCATTTTACCAAGAATCAAGCAAAAAAAAATTTTGAGAATGAAGAATCTCTATTCCAATACCATTTGTTTCTTGAATTATGCCTCAGGGGCACATAGTATCACCTAATGGATAGTGTCACCTAGTATCACCTATTGGCCTGCTTATCATTCTTAACACTTTTTGAAAGAAATACTTCCCAGAGTGGATATTTTTGTGATAGTTTCCTTAACTTCCAAGATTATATGTGTAATTTGTGAGAACCCTCTTGTTTTTCATATATCAATGATTTAACTAACCTTTTCCTTTTGACAAGACAAGGTAAATTTCCATTTCATTGAATTGAGTTTTGACTTGTGTTAAATTGTTCCTGCTCAGAGACAGAAGCATTTGTACTAACGTCATTATTATATGCTGATTAAGTACCATTGAATGAATTAGCAAACATTCAAATAATGGATTTTTAATAATAAAAAGCCCAATTTCAAGCTTTTCTTTATGACTGTCTGCTCATTTGAAATTACTGAAGCAGAGCAATCCAGCGAGGAGCTTAACTGTCCTCTCTTGACTGGAGTCACCCTGATATGTTGGCATTTTCTTTTACTTTATGAAAGGGCCTCAAAGTTACCCTTACTTTTCAGGCTAGTGAGATTGCACTTACCTTTTGAAGTGACAGATTGCAATGCCTCTCTTACTGGCAAATCTATCTTCTGAGAGAAGCAAGACACCCTGACCGCAGTCATTGTGTTGGCAGTAATACTCAGAGACTGCTTGAGATGATACAGTTTACAGCCCTGCGTCTGTTCCTAGCAGTGACCTGCAGTAGCCTCTCTCTGCCTTAGAGATTTCCGGTGCATAGGGCCCCCTGAGAGGGGTTTGTATATATACCATCCATTTAATGGTGATAAAACACAGGATGCATTTTAAAAATACTGTATTAGTTGACCCAATCTGTACTGTGGGGAACAAAAACTTAAGTATCTCCCCAAATGGCCACTGTATTGCTACAGCTAGTTCTTCTGCAGAAATAAAAGTGACACTAAAGCAAAATGGAAATTTCCTACCAAAATGGAGACCCAGTTAGTAGTATTTATCTAGCAGTCCATTGGAGATGATGAATGGTGTAAAGAAACGTAGATCTTACTCAATGGAAGACCCCACACCCAGACTCCAGTGAGTGCTTTTCAGTCTCATTATGAAAGAGAATCATATCTATAAGTGGTTACACCTGGCATTGATTAAGCTCTTTGTGCGGTTTTGGGATCAGCCTTGTGTCCAACCTTTGTAGACTTAATGGACTCTGTGGCCTCAGTAGGCTACTTATCCCTGAGCCCTGGTAGCCTTGTCAGTAAAATGAGATTGTTGATGTTTATTATCTTGGAGGATTGTTGCAAACTTTAGGAACAATGTAGCATGTCTTACATAGCCTAGAACTTAGTGAAAGATTAATAAATGTCTATTATTGTTATTATTACTAATAAAAAATCAGTGTTGCTAAATATCAAATGGTGGTACAAGTATAAATGCTCTAGAAAGTCAAAGCAACTTGAAGTTCTTTCACTAAAATTCTTAGATTTTACCAAGGGCCACCTGCCCTGGAGGGACAGCAATGCTTCCTGTTTGAACCCAGTTCTTCCTCTGTGCCATTCTGCTCCCGACAGTGTGTTGCCAAAGTTTCTGACCCTGCTATCTATATCTGCTTCATCCAGATAAATAAAGTTAGTTGCTATTGTATGTTACAATATTAAAAATTGGACACATTTACCATTTCCTTTAGTTTTATCCTAATTTCTTTTCTACCCTGAAAATGTTCTTATTTTCATAGCTTTTGTATCAGCTAGCCCTTGTTTACTCACAGTGGTGGAAGCCAAGGAACATATAAATAAGTGAAATTTCACAATAGAACACTGAGAAACCTTATTTTAGTCTGTTTTCTGATCCAATCTTGCATTTACCAGAATTCTACCAGAAATGTTGGAAATAGCAAAATGAACTAATTTTGTGCTCCTTATATTTCTGTCCCACAGACCCATGGTGCTACTAGTGATGTGTGCAATGATGAAAAGATAGGTATCAGACAGGAGAAGAAAAGATTTCCCTTGAATCACTTATGAATTGAGTAACTAATTGTAGTAACCTGAAAAATGGCTGAACCCATTTTTTTTGAGTTTGCCTTACAAATAAAATTTTCAGAAGTATGAAAATGCCTCTAGGGCCTTGTTCATTTGGAAAATAGCAGTGTTGATAATGCAAACTGAGAAAACATTTCCACTTATGTTTGGTATGCAGCATGATCTTTCTTGATGATTTATCTTCCTTCATATTTTGCTTAACCTGATACTATTTGTAGTTGGTATTCTGGAGTGGTCATTGACTAATGAGGGGAATGTCAGCCTGAGCATATGAGGTATCAGCAGAAACTTTTCTGGAATTGAAAACAGGCCATGGGAAATCCAGAGGCTTGCATGTGGATAATTGTAAATTTTGTACAGATGAGAACTGCCATGTTTGGTGATTTGTCTTTATCACTATAAATATGAGAAAATTCCCTCTGGCTAATTAAGGAAAGGGGGAAAAGTCCTCATCAATCATTCTGAAGGTTAGGGTAGTAGTAGGTAGTCTCACATACAAATCTCTACAGAACTTGTCTGCCACATAAAGGCTGCACCCTTCGCTTTGTTTTTTTTATCATCAAGTTTATTGGTACAATTTAGATATACATAATGATCACATTCATAGTTTGGAATTTGTACCTGTACATGGTATATCTTGATTTATATTTTTTCCCGTTCCCCTCCCCTCCCTTCTACTCCTTTACCCCTCTTATTTGCAAAAGCTTTGTTTCTATTTTATCTTTCTTTTCTCATCTTTTTTATTTTCCTTTCCTTCCTTTCCTTCTCCTCTTTCCCTTGTGCCCTTCTCATTTGAACATTTTCTTCCTATTTCATAATATCTATTATACATTTTGGCCCTTATTTACACTTTCCATTTCTCACAGCAGAAAAACAATATGATATTTACACATGTGTGTCTGATTTATTTCACTTAAGAGTATGGTCTCTAGGTGCATCCATTTAAGCTATACATGTCTCGAGTTTATCCTTCCTTATGGCTGAGTAGTACTCCATTATATTAAAAAACTACATTTTTTTAATCCACTCATCAGTTGATGGGCTTTTGTTGTTTCCAAGATTTACCTATTACAAACTGTGCTGCTATGAACATTGGTGTGCACATATCACTGTGGTATGATGCTGTTAATTCTTTTGTGAGGATACCAAGAAGGGAGATAGCTGAGTCAAATGGAACTTCTAGTCCTAGCTTTTGGAGGAATCTCCACACTGATTTCCACGTGGTTGCGCCAGTCTACACTTGCACCAGAAGTGGAGAAGGGTTTCTTTTCCCGCACAACCCCACCAGCATCTGTTTGATTTCTCGAAATAGCCATTCTTTCTGAAGTGAGATGGAATCTCACCATTGTTTTAATTTGCATCTCTCGAATGACCAGTGATGTTGAACATTTTTTCATATATGTATTTGCCATTTGTATTTCTTCATCTGAGAAGTATGTATTCATCTCAGATGCCCATTTTTGAACTGTGTCTTTAAATTTTGTGGTTTGATTTTTTTCAGTTCTTTATATATTCTAGATATCACTCTTTTGTCTGAGGAACAGCAGGCAAAAAATTTTCTCCCACTCTGTTGGTTGTCTCTTTACTCTATTGGTAATGTCTTTTGCTGAGCAAAAGCTTTTTAATAAGATGAAATCCCAGTTGTTGATGCTTTGTAATATTTCCCATGTGATTGAGGTTTTGTTCATAAAGTCTTTGCCTACACCTATGTCTTCAGGAGTTCCACCTACTCTCTATTCCAGCAGATTTAGTGTTCCTGTTTTAATATTTAGATGTTTGATCCATTTTGATTTGAGTTTACTGCATGGTGAGAGACATGGGTCTAGTTTTAGTCCATGGCTTGTGGAAAGCCAGTTTTTCCAAGACCATTTATTTAAGAGGCTGTCTCTCTTCCAGTGAAGGTGTTTGGCTCCTTTGTTGAAGATAAGGTGGCTGAATGTGTTTGGAGTTGTTTCTGCATCTTCTGTTCTGTTCCACTGCTCCTCCATTCAGTTTTGGCTTTTTGTTGTTGTTGTTGTTGTTTGGGTTTTTTTTTTTTTTTTTTTTTTTGCCAGTACCATGCTTTTTTTTTTTTTTTAATCACAGTAGCTCTGTCGTATCATTTCAGGCCAGGGATTGTGATGCCTCCTACCTTGCCTTTTTTTGCCCAGAATTGCCTTTGTTATTCTAGGTCCCTTCTGGTTCCAAATGAATTTTAGGAATATTTTATCTAGTTCTGGGAGGCATTATATTGGTATTTTGGGATTGCTATTGGGATTGCATTAAATCTGTATAACAATTTTGGGAGTATTCCCATTTTTACTATGTTGGTTCTTCCTACCCACAAGCAAGGAAAGACTATGGATTTAGGAAATCAAGTTCATTCTTGCCATTTTTTTTGAAAATAATTATTTATTGTAATGAAAGTCAGGATTCCCAAAGAAATAAAGCATTTATTTATGACCTGGGTGGCATACAGACATTAACCTTTACAGTGATGCATCTGTTCTGATCCCTTTGTTGGCACAGTGACAGAATTTATAATGGCAAGTTCAAGACCTTATGTTTAAGTTTTGTAAATTAAAAAGTTCTGATATTGTGACACAGTCTTCCAAAACATGTTTTCTTGGAATGTTGTAGAATTTTTTAGCATTTTCTGCCATACTTTCTGTCTCCGATCAATTAATCATCAAAACAATACCCAAGACATCTTGGCCACTTTTTTGTTCAAAGTGAAAATTTCTAGTAGACAATTGGCTTTATGAATCTAGCTCAGTGAGAAGGATAGAACTGGTAAAAAATTAGGAATTGTTAGCATGTAGATGACAACTAAAAGCATAGTTCTGGATGGAATTACATGGAAAGTAAGTGTAAATAGAGAATCTTATAATAGTCCTCATTCAAGCGAGTCGTTTTTTTTTAACTGAGAAAAGTAACTCATTCAGCTAAAAAGGTAAGTAATATTTCCTGTGACCTGATAAGCAATATCTTCCTTATGGAATGCCACGTTTTAAACTACCTTAAACCTCTAAAATTTCTTGTATATGTTAAAAGGCAAACTGAGCTCAGTGAACCTCAAGCCACTCTTTTCCCAACTCAAATAAGTTGATAGTTGAATATCACTGCAACTTCCTGCTTCTCAGACATTTATTGGTAGCTCTGTCTTTTTTCACTCTGAATTGATTTTGGTGCTTCTATAAACTTCTGAATTTGGTCCATTTCAGTTCTGAAATCTGAAGAAAACTGTATCAATATTTCATCTAAAAAATTAAAGGAAATGGAATCTATACCAATAAACTTTGTGTTTCATGACATCATAAAATGCCTGTGCCTGAGGCAGAAGTGGATGGAAGGCAGCAAGATGTAGCTTTGTTTAAAAATTGTAACTCAGAAGACAAACAGTTTGGGATAATCTAGACCTGTTGTTTCTGTATTTGTGACATTTTTATGTTAGAGTTGAATTAGGGGGTGCAGAAAAGTTTCTTCTGGTTGAGCTTTAAAGTCGCAATATTGGTGCAGTTTTTCAAGTCCTTGCTCCAAATATGATCCCTAGAGAGAATCGAGTGAGCAAGGGTGAACATGTGATAGCTAGAGATCTGGAACAGGCGAGAGATTATACCATGTAAATTTCCTGTTCCTTAATGGATCCTCAGATAAATTTCTGTGTGACATTACTATTTTTATAATTTTCAAATATGTTTCTGATGTGGTTTTAAGTTTCATTAAATAAATAGTGATTATTTTTTAATTTGAATATATGTTCATAATATAAGCTTTGGAAAATTCAAAAACAGTGTTATGTTTATTGGTAATCCAAGCCATTAGATCTCTCTCATATACATACTCTCTTTGTATCTATATATATATAAATATATATATATATAAAATACATAGATACATACATATATATCTTTAATTGGTTCTTCATGTTATGCATGAGGAATTGGCTCATGCAGTTATGGAAACTAAGTCCAACAATCTGCTGTCTGCAAGCTGGAGACCCAGTACAGGCTGTGATATAATTCTGACCCAAATGTAAGGGCCTGAGAACTAGGAGAGCCAATGGTATAAATTCCAGTCTGTGCTCCAATTTGAGCAGGCAGGCCAGAGGCAAGGGGGATGAATTCTTCCCTCTCCCAGGACTGGGTGATGCCCACCCACACTGGGAGAGCCATCTTCTCTACTGAGCTCACTGATTCACACGCTGATCTCATCCAGCAACACCCACAGACACACCCCAAAAATGTCTAATCTAAGCACTATTTGGGACAGTCAGGTGGACACAGAAAATAGCCATCATGTCTAGGTATTAAACTTGACTTTGAAAAGCAATACAGCCACACAAAGTATTATCTACTAGGTTGAGTGTGATATCAATCATGTTTTCTTGTAATAATTCATTATTAGAAATAGCGAATTCTCCATTTATTGAAAAACGTAATTTTTTAATTTGACACAAAACAAAAAATTACTGAAAATATATGGTCAGGAAGATTATAAACTCATAATCATTACCCGCATTATTTGTTATTTCCTGCTCTGTGGACCTCTTTCTTGGGTATCAAGGGGCTTACATGGCAGTGGCACATGCCATTGTCTGTATTTTCTCTGTGGTGGTGTGGGATGGAGAGTTGTGATCCTTTGACCTCTTATTGGGACTGATAAGTACTGTAATATCATTTATGCTACTTTCTACGTGTTATGTTAGCCAGGTCACTCAGCAGTGGTCTCCCGTGGATTGTAGAGCTGTGATAATGAACACGTCATGGTGCCAACAAGAAAGTAGGAACCCCTTGTCTATGACTGTAAGTGGTGTCTGCAGCGTTCACAGGCCACCTCACATCACCTGGTGTGAGATATGCTGCCAATACAGCACCCTTATAACACATTTTATTCTGACATCAGTGTCTGTTGTAAAAACCACACCTGAAAAGTAGTTCTAATATCTTTATGGCTCTATTCCAATAAAAGGGATCAATTAATCAAATTAAAGTGATTGGCTCCATTTTGTCACTAATATTAAAAGTTATCTGGAAATAGCTGAAGTGACATTAGCAGATAAATGAAGAAAATTCCAAATATACCATGGAATACTATTCAGCCATCAAAATAACTAAAGCCTGTCATTTGTGACAACATGGATGGAACTGGAAATCATTATAATGAATGAGACAAGCCAAGCACAAAAGGACAAGTGCCACGTGATCTCACTTATATAGAGAAAATTAAAAAGTTAATCGCATAGGCATTAAGAGTAGAATAGGGGTTACCAGAAGCTGAGGGGAGTAGAGGGAAGAATGGGGTAAGAGTGATCAATGGGTAATAAGTTAGATAGGAGTAAGAAGTTCTTGAGTGCTACTGCCCATTAGGGTGACTGTATATAACAATAAATGTACTGTACATTTCAAAAATCTAGAAGGGTTTGAACGTTTTCACCATAAAGAAATGATAAATGTTTGAGAGGACAGATTTAACCTGATTTAAACATTATATAATATATACATGTGTCTGAACTTTAGATGCTATTTCATGAATTTGTAAAATTTTTATGTTTTAATATATCAGTTAAATTTTTAAAAATTATTAAGCACATCTGATCTTATTAGTCCTTACATGGATTAGAATCACATTCAAGCTCCTATACATGACAATCAAGGACTTTGTGATCAAACACCTGCCTGTATCTCTGATTTCCTCACTTTCCAGTTTCTCAGTCATTTATGCCTGCATATCTTGCCCTACTTCTTCTCCCACAGATGGTTCTTCCTGCCTGCTATGCCAGTCCCCCACCTCCTCTACCCATCCCATCTGTCTGCTTCATGGTCTCCAAGGAGAGTCCTGAGACCACTTGAATCAAGATCAGATTGAAAGATTATTTGGAACTCAGATTTCTGGGTCAAATCTGAGACACACTGCATATAATTCTCTGGGAAACCAGTGTCGGACTTTAACAAATTCAATCTAAAATGTGAGAACAACTGATCTACCAAATGAATTCCTTCTTTGAAGAATCAATTCTACCATGATCCACCTGGGAGGCTCTCTCCTACTCCCTACAGACTCTTAGGACCTCTCTTCTTCACCTGCATCCCTGCCATCATGTATGGTGTGAAATGTGTTACTGTTTGTGATTCTTGCTTGTCCCTGCCACCCATCCTCAAGGTCCATGTGGACAGCGACATGGACTCCATTCTTCCTTTAACCAATTCATATCCCAAGGCCTCACGCAGATGCTTTCTTGTTGCCAGCTGAGGCTTAGCATGTCATAGCATTAAATTAACCTAAAAATATTCTTTAAAATCACAGTGACTTTTTAGTTTGACTCACTCTAGAAAGTAAGAAAGAATAGGTGAGGAAACATTGTTATTTGTAAAAAGAAATCCTGTTTAAACAACCGAGAGCCAAATATTATGCTTTAAATCATTAACTAAAAGCCAGATCTGAAAATAAATAAGTTGTTAACAATTTGTTGTGCTAAGTTTCTTCTCATGTGAAAAGTGACCATTGACTCAGATCAAAGAAAATGAAAAAATAAAGACAAAAGAAATTCTCATCATAAAACTGAAAAATAATTTTCATTGTTATTTAAACCCATGAAGTAGGAAAGCCGTATTATTATTACAATGAGCAGACAATTTGTTCCTTTTCTTTCTAAAGTGATATTACTTAAACCCTTTTTATTACATTTTCACAGACCAGATGGTACAGAATGTTTAATACAGGGTGATAAAAAAAGGCATACCTATAAAACATGTGTAAGCAGAGGCTTTGTGGCAGAATTCTTCTGGTGTTGGAACTGCCATTTTATTTGGAAAGATAAACCACCCAACATTGCCTTCAAATCAATGGCTGTGTATTGAATAGTTGCCCTTTCTCCAAACTCTATCCTGGTGTTGAAGACATTTTGTGTAATTGGAAATATACCAGATGGCCATCTAGTTCTGGGATGGTTTTCCTTCTAATTTCTCTCTTTATTTTTCTAAAGGAGCAGAGAAAGAAATTGCACTTAATGTGCTGGGTAGTGGTACGAAAAGACAAAGAATACCAGAAGTAGCACTGATGGTTTCATTGGGCCTTGAATTTGCTCTTTGCCAAGATTCTAAGTTGCACATCCAGTTATAAATTGGTCTCTGTGGAAATGCATATTGGTACAGCAACTGGCTGAGGGGTCACCCGCGGATCTTTACAATCTGATATAAATATTCCTGTTCAGAATTGCCTGACAGTGGCTGCACGTGGATCTCTCAACTATCTGACTGTTTTTTTGTAGACTATCAGCACTTGACCTGAACTAGTAATTGGCTTTCCAAAATTCTAAATGACAGCACAGTTGTTTAGATCGTGCTTTCTACTGCTGCCATTGAAAAGTTATTTTTTTCTTTTTTGTGTGCTAGGGGTTGAATCCAGGTCCTTGCACATGCTAGGCAAGCACACTGTGTGTGAGCCACACCCCCCTCAGCCCAGACAAGTTGTTTCATATTTGGATCTCAGTGTGTATAGATGAAGTCACAAGGCCATTTTCCCAAAAGAAGGAAACTTAAGTGTGCACCACTATATAAAATCTTAGAATCTAACAAAATAAGTGAAATCAGACATGTTTATATAGGGGGAAATTAAGTTTGGATTGCATGGTGGGGGCACCAAAATGCCTCAGTTATTACCTGAACTGTTGTTGGCTTTCATCCTTTCACTGTGAAGTCTCTCAGGAACTCAGGGACTGCCTGCAAATTTATAATCTATATCTCAGCATGGCATATGGATGAGTAGATAAGAAATGTATTCATATGGAGTATGTCTTTGTGTACGTATGTGATCTTATATCATCCTGTCCTGATTCTGTAATAAATGGGCTTTTCCCTGGGACTCTTCTTTTTTTTTGAGACAGGGTCTCTCTATGCAGCTTAGCCTGGCCTAGGCTGGCCTTGAATTTGTGGCGATCTTCCTGGCTCAGCCTCCTGAGTGCTGGTGTTACAGGCCTGCAGCACCACGCCTGGCTTTTGGGACTTTGGTTCTTAATGTAACCTGTTCAAAGGGGCAGCTGAGGTGGCATCAAGGCCAGGCCCGTATGAATATAGTAAGGACCAAGCCATCTTTGAAAGTCTGGCTTGACGGGAGGGCTCCAGTGCAAGCCCTGCTCCCCACTGTAGATCCCCATCCTCCATCCCAGCCCACATGGCTGTAAACCTGGAGGTTTGAGGGTTCTAAGTGCTCTATTCTCTAGATACACACACACACACCCCTCCTTTGCTTCAGCTGCACCCTGTGATCTGTAATTGTCACTCACAATGCAAAATTCGGGAAGGGTAATACCTTCCAGGGATGTTACATGTAGTTGGAGAAATGACTGTTCTGGGGCAAAGGAGGATATTAATAGAGGGGAAGAAACCTTTCAGGTTCATTAAGAGTAAACAGTGTTGCTGCTCTCACTGCTGAGCCTTGGCATGTTCTCCAGGAAATGAAACAAGCTGTGTGTTGTTTATCAGACTTCAAAGCACAAGTCCTCTGACAATGAAGACAACAAAAACAGGAGAAAGGAGCACATTTGCTCCTGGTTCAGACTCATTAGAGTCTTTCTTTTCACACACACATCTACTGCGGAGAGGAGCCTAAGAAAGTGAGTGAAAGTGGAAGTTGTAAGAAAGCTAATAGTTAAAAAAGGGAAATCAGTTTAAGCTGGATTTTAAAGAACCAGTGATTTTAGTTATTACTTTCCTGTAGAGGAAGATTAAGAATCATTTGATTATGAGCTGTTGAAAAAATTTATAATAAATTCCTTTTTTTTTTTTGGTACTGGGGATCAAACTCGGGACCTTGCACTAACCCTAACCCTAACCACTGAGCTAAATCCCCAGCCCTAGATTCCTTTTTAATTGAAAAGAATTTTGGATTTTTCTAGGATAACAATGAATGAGAATGATAATCATGTTTAGATTAGCTTAAAGTTTTGTGCTATGAGAATAACATCTAATGCCATTAAAAAATAGTGCCTTGGTTAATTTATCCGCAAAACTGGCTGTCTTGTCTCTGATGATACATACTCATGTCAGTATAATACATAATAAAGGGACAGCCAGAGTTCCATTTAGCAGCTGATTTCTGTTATCATAAATTTATGTGTTTGTGATAAATGTGTATGCAGGAATTCCCAGATGAGGCTGGGAGACAAAGGCTGGGAGAGTCCCAAGACCTGGGACCTTCAGGGTGACCAACTCTGTGAGACTTTTGGCACATATATGGTAAATGGGCTGTTGGGACATTAAGTTATCTGCCATAGGAAAGGGCACCCTCTTGTTTCTGCCCTTGTTAGGCCTCAGCTTATCTTGGTAACCATAACCTTCCAGGGAATTCATTTATCCATGACTTTAGAGAAGATGCTGAGCGTCTGGAAGAAAGTGGCAGTAAGCACAGTGAGGAGGAAACAGACCAGCAATGTGTTCCAGGTAGAAACTGATAGAAATCCATCTCTTCTTTGCCTGAAATACCCACTCTCCTATTTCTGGCCAACAATTCTGCATCCTTCGTTCAAAATTCAACATAGGCATCATTTCCTCTAGAAAACCTTCTCCCTTGGTCTGCTTGGATGCTGAGCTCGCTTCCAACTTCTACTTCTGTCTTAACTGCATGATGCTTTTTGATTTTCTTGGCTCTCTCTAGCTGGTGTCTAAATGCTTTCAGAAGGACCCTTTGGATTCAAGTATTTAGCTCACAGTGACTAGAATAGAGCTTTTCTCCTTCAGATGTCACAGTGAGTATTCAGTGAACAAATGTGTAAATCCTTGAAGCAGAGTCTGAGGTAAGAGGGGGAATTGCCAGGTTTCTATTTTGAACAACAAATTGAAATGCCTAGTACAATTATGTAATAACATCTCACAAACTGAAACAACCTGAGTTATTATTAAACTTGTTTTGAAATCATTGGTTTTTTTTTTTTCACTCAGAATTCTCCTTAAAGTTAACTTCCAAACTTTTGAAAGTTGGTGGGTAGGCCAAGAGTCAAGCTTTTCTCTGAAATTCGACATGTTCATCTATATTATTAAAAACTAGTTATAAATTCCTATGTCATGACCTGTGACTTTATGGAGGTACCTGTTCCTCTGCTTGGTAAGTTAAATGCATGTGTGTGTGGCAGAACTGTACTTTATTATATCCCAAAAGAATAAAATTTCATTTGGATTTATTGAGATTTTTTTTAAACATCTGTATTGAAATTAAAAGTTCCTTTTTAATGTAGTTCTTACCAGCCAATGTGTAATTGTCTGATAAGGAACTGATCTACAATAGTGATCTAAAAATGGGCAGTGTGGGCCAGGGATTTAGCTCACTGGTGCTGCTGCCTGCCTCCCAATTGCAAGGTCTGGAGTTCAATCCCCAGTGCCAAAAAAAAAAAAAAAAAAAAAAAAGAAAGAAAGGCAGTGTGAAAGAAATAGAGTAAGAGTTAAGAATAAATTACTAAATATTATCAAAATGAAAGGGAAGCTTATTACTCTCTAAGTGTGATAAGAGCTTTCTTTACAAATTAAACATGTTAGTTTACCTTTGTACTTCTTTAAACATACCCATTGTAAAATATTATATTTGATATGAGATATTGAAGAAAAGTTCATGTTGTACATTAGGTTAGCAAATGTTTTTATCAAAGGAATTTTTCATTTTAGGTAGCCTATTTTGACTTTGTTTTGATTTCGTGTATTTTAAAATGAGGAAAAACCTGGCATGGTGGCACTTTCCTATAATCCCAGCACTCTAGGAGCCTGAGGCAGGAGGATTGCAAGTTCCAGCCAAGCCCAGCAACTTAGCAACTTAGTGAGACCCTGTCTGGAAAAAAGAAAACAAAATGTCTGGGGATGTAGCTCAATATGAAGGTCTTGGGTTCCATCCACAGTACCACCAAAAAAAAGTGAGGCGAGAAATGAAGTAGTTAGCACAATTATACAAATGCCATTTTATATCACTTTTGTTAGTGCTTTTCTAGTATTCCTTTGCTTTTTTCCTTGCCAGTGCAGAGTTGATCATTGGTGACCCATGCTCTCATACCTCTGGTGTATTCTCTGCTGTAATAATGACCCCACGACAGTGTGATTGCTCATGTCTGTGTCTGGGGCTATAACAAGTCATACAGGTCTTGCAGAAAGACAGCATGTGTGGCGTTTTCCTCGGTGGCTTCCCCGGTGCCTAGCAGTCAGTAGGCATTCAGCAAAAGCTTTGTGAAATTTTTTTCATTATTTCTTTGATTATTATCTCACTTTGGTGAGGAGATGGATGTAGCTTATTTGGTTAATCAGATCCCACAGATATCTACTACAAATTCAAACCATTAGCCTATTTGGCTTTCCAAGACATTTTATTAGCCCACTGGATTCTCTTGATTTATTTTTGTTCCTCACCATTTACCCATTTGCTTGCCATCAAAGACAGTAAGGAAGCAGAGTGATGATCTGAGGTCATACCCAGAAGGGGACAGTCTGATGAAAAGTATCAGGGGAACCTCATCTATTCTTTATGTGAGGGAGATACAGTGAAGATATCAGCTACCTTTAATGAGGAAAGGATGCAGAGAACCATGAACTATGTCAGAAAACTTGCGGAGAGAGCAGTGGTCAGTAGTTTACAGATCTGTCATAGGAGTAGGTAGGGAGGAGCTATGAACTGAGTTGCCACAAGAATCTGAATCTCAGGAGTAGTTTGAACACTAAGTTCCTTCCCAGATGCCTATAGCATAAAGTGTGTGTATTGGAGAGTGGATAGTGTGAGTAAGAGGTGGGAGGAAAGGGGAAGGATTTGTTGGGGAGGCCAAGAGACAGAAAGGCAGAGGGAACATCGAAGACAGCTTTGCTGCCAAGACAGTTTAGAAATGCCATGCTGCAGGAACTACTAGCCTACACTTGAAATCTGTACGAGTAGAATTTTTCTTCTAAAGCAGCAATAGGAATTGTGCTAGCCTGAGGCATACCAGCTTTGTTAAGACATTTCCAGCCAGGAAGCAATGCTTAGGCATTTACTTGACAGACTGTTGAAATTTGAACCTGTTACAGGTTTTTATTTTTATGTTTTGGCATCTTCCATTTATATAAATAATGAAATAAAGATGCTAAGCATAACGTTAATTCCCTTAGGAAAGGAAGATTGAGCTTTGATGAGAGAAAAACATTCCAAGACTTGGCTTCCTTTGAGAATTTTTAGCACAGGTAAAGAACTCATAAGTAATTGGTAACGAGGCTATAAAAGGATAATGTTGGATTTTTTTCAACAGGAAAATGTATTCAGATAATTTCTTGGAGATTATGAATAATCTTGATGGATGCCATAGTGAAAATCATATCATTATCTTTAGGACATGGCCAAGAAAGAAGAGCATCTTGGCAGCATTGTACCAGTGACAGAAATCTCAAGATACTTCATGGCTCTTGGCCCTGTTCTGGAAATCAGCCATTACTTTTTTTCAGGAACTTCAGTACCAAATGATCTTCCCAACAACCGGAGCACAGGAGCGAAGACCCAGTCTCTGTTCCCTCATCCAGCTCACTTTTAGAAATCAAATGATTAAAGCCAGACAGAAATGCATAGCTAGTATGAGCAGTGATAGAGCAAACTGCTAAATGTTCATTTTGTGTTATGGAAAAATGATAAATGGGAGGAAATAAGGAATAAAGAATTTTTCAGAAATTAAATAGGAGAAAGTGATAAGGGAATACCAGAAATATATAGGCTTGCACATATCAGCTAGTACTAATCAAGAAGTTTGTATTATATAAATCAAGTGTGGAGATTTGAGTTTTGTAGCTTGATGAAAAAGACAGCAGTAGAATAAAGCCATTTCAGAATTTTAAGGATGATAGCAGTTGGTAAAGACTCATGACCTTGAATCCAAAGGATCAGGAATTGAGTGGAAGAAGTATCGTTACTAATATGATGCGCAAAAGGAGTCTGGAGCTTTCAAAAAGGATGAAGGATAAATGTTGAAAATAGTGAGAAGGAGATCTATAAATTCATTCATTCAATGAATGCACGTGGAATGCTTTCCATGTATCAGCCATGGTGCAAGAGAGATAGGAATCAGGTGAATGGGGCAGGAAAGGGGAACAGAGCTGTATGGTGGGGATACAAAGATGATACAGAGAAATCCAGACTTCCTCTGTAAATAGGAATCGAAGTTGATCTTACCTTTGTTTCATTTCCTTAGGATTCACCTACTATTCTTTTAGCATGGCAGACCCCTAAGTTTTCTTCACTATTTTGCCACTAAGTAACGAAGGTCAGTTTATAAAAATAATGTAGGACTTACAGAATAAAGCAGGTAGATGGGTAAAGATAGTATGTAATATCAATGTTTAATTCTAAAATATTTGATCTATGGTTACCTGAAAGTCACTTTAAAATCTTACATGAGGACAACAAATGTCAAACCCCAATACTGAAAAAAAAAATTGTCATCGTATGCTAAGTGCTTAAGAAATTTGGTCAGAAAAAGTAAAAGTATTTGCTGATAAACAGTGGAGTCTTATATAACTTCAATTATTATTTATTTTATATGGAGATATGAATGAAGAGTAAGGGCTTTAATTATTTTATAAATGCTCTAAAATGAGAAGATGTTCCAAATTAGAGTAAATTGTTACCTGAATAATAGTTCAGCCCTGGCCATCCAAAGCCTGAGATCCATTCTATACATTGGATACTTCTCTAAATAGACACCATGTAATATATACTGTAAGTACTTTTCTTATTCCTCTGTGACTTTTGTGAAGCCAAGCACTATCTAGTAATCACTCTCATAAGGAGCTTCAGATCTTCTATTCAAGATGGGGAGGAATAAACACAGAGTATATCCATCCTTGGTTTTCTTACAATTGTGTAGCTGGTCTGTGAATGTGCCTGGGGCATAATGAATATTTTTCTACTTGAATTCATGCTGATGTCAGGTGGAGATGCATCCGAGTTGGGAGATCTCACACGCTCCCTTCTGTCCATAGTACTTGAGTGTTGTGTTTTTCTCATTTCAGGAGTATGTAGAGTTATGTGGCAACATTAAGAGAACTTTATGAAAATCAGCCAGCCAAGCAAACTCAGATCTAAATGTTTTGGCTGAGTATTTTAAGATTTACTAAGCCATATCTCCAAATCCCTTCTCCTTGTGAAAGATACGGAGCAGAAGAATAGGGAGAAGTGAACTTCCCATCATAAAGAGCTCCCCCTGCTGGAAGGCTGCCTTCCAGAAGGGAGCACTTTGCCAAAGAACAGAGTAAGGAATACTCCAAGGATGACCAGGATCACAGAGATAACCAAGACTAGAGCTCTAACCCATGTTCCGTTTAAGAATCATTTTGCTGAATGTCTTTTCAGTGATAGTTTAGAATGTCACTAGTTTTTTCAGTTCACTCTAAAAATTAGCACTGGTGAAGCCATTTCTTCAGAAGAAAAATGATTGGCAAGTATTATTATTTTATGGCTACATTAACACAGTGAGCATTTTCTCCTTGTGGTTTCCTATTTCCATGAAATCCCACAAGGATATGGAATCTTTCAGGTGATGAAATCTTTGATCCTTCTTTTATGGCCATGGCAACTAAGTCTTTTTTTACTGCTCAGATTAGTTAATCAATTGTGGTTTCTGATATATGTTGTTTGACAGCAGCCATCCATGAAGAGTATTGGCTCTTTGTTCATTAGCTAATAAGTGCTCCTATTAGAAGACATTATTCCCAAATACAATATACAGTGAGTTGTCTTAAGGGCTCCTTCAATATCATTCTAAGATAATTGGCTTGAATAACAGTAAAGGCCACACATTTCCCCATTGAATGTTATTGTTTAAGGAAAGGAACAAGTACACAATTCATAATAAAATTATACCCAATTACAATTTTAGTTAGTAAACTTCATGGACTAGAATAAAAAATGCAGATTTGGTATTCTTCGCATAGTTTATAGTAGCTTGGTATTAAAACATATTTTCACATGCATTTTCTCATATGCAGTGAAGTAGCTACAGATCACCCCAAGTTCAATAGATATAGTCCTTAGCAACTAATATGGTTACAAGTTCATGCTCAGTCTCATTGGATTCCCATCTCTGTTTAGCTGTTTTCACCTAGTTGATCCGGGTCAAATATACAATGATGATGATTATCCCCTGCTACTTTATGTAAAATCCATTTCCTAGCCAGTGACTCAACTTACTGATTTGTTTCAAAATTGCCATTGGAAAGATTTAATTGGTCCCAAATATCACTTCTAGTTTGATATAGTCTATGTAACCTCACTGGTGTTTCTATGATGAACTGAAGACTTTATATCCATCACTCCTTTGAGTCCTAATTCACGAACTATGTCATTGCCAAGCTTATAAAACATAATTGTAAACCATAGACTTACTTGAAAACTCACCTTTTTGAGCATCATCCTAGTTCATAATTCCCTCTCTTCTTGGCATATTTTATATATGAAGAGAATGTGAAACGTATAAGTCTCCCAGTCAAATTTCTGGCACAGCCAGTAAACAGCCAGAGGTGGGGAGGCTACCTCACCATCATAAATGCTCCCACCTCTAGTCAGCATCCACATTTACACTTTCTCAATATGCATATTTGGAAAGCCTATAGCCTTCAGGGTGGGAACAGCAGACTGACTACAATGTATCATATCTGCAACTGAACTCAGGGATTGTTAATTTGCGTATGGGCAATCAAAGCACAGGTGCAGTACAACAGAACCTCTCACCAACCAACTGCTACAAGAGATGTCCCTGCTACAAAGAATAACTGAGGAGCCGCAACTCCCTCTCATCTATGCTAACTTTCCTGGTTTAAAGTTCCTACTTGAACACTTCCACTCTTTCACATCCAGGAGAAGGGGAGTCTCCTACCTACAAGGTGCCCCACAGACTGTCACAGGCATCTACCCAAAGAGTAAGGCAATATGACTACCCCCAGAAGACACTTGCGTGCAATATATATGCTAATAGGAAAGTTTAGATAGATTAGATAATTTTATATTGGATATACTTTTGCTATGTTAATATGGTAATAGTTATATTAATATTAAGTGCTCTGCCAAGACTACGTCTGATCAGTTTCTACTATTTTTTTCAAAACCAGTGGAGTAAATATAGTAGGGTTCACAATAGATCTTAGCTCCACCTTCCTCTACTCCAGTTTTGACAGTATGTGAATTAACCATGAACAAAATGGCTTTATGGTTGTGGAGGAGTTACAGGGATAATGGTAGAGGAGATTTAAGTCATACAAGGTTGAAATTGTTTGGCCAAATTCATACAAGGCACATAAATGGAGGAAGGGGAATGAGCATTTACTAATTGGACACCTTTCACATCCAAGGCTGTTCTGCAATGTTGACATGGCCCAGAATGTTTTCTAGCCATCAGTCTTGATGGACTGTCTCAATCGAGAAGAAACCTGTTTCTTTTTTTCTGTTGTTGCCTTGTGAGTGAAGAGTTGGCAGAATGCACACACGTAGTTCCCAGAGGAGGCTAATTTACTCTGGGAGCTACTTTTCTTTCATGTTTGCTTATGGGATCCTTCTTGGTGAAGGACAGACCAGTAATAGTTTATATTAGTACAGCCTGGAATGATTTTGGCTTTTCCTTAATGATGGCCGTGATAACACTCCTAGCTCCATCCTGAAGAATGATTCTAAGCCTCATAGGGAATACTTTCACCTAATCCCCACAAAACTTTAACTCCTGACACTTTCTGAAGGTCACAATGTGCAGAGGAAAGAACACCACTGGAACTTTGAATCACACAGACCTGAGTTCATTCTTGCTTCTTCCATGTATCACTTTTGTGATTTACCTGAATTTGTTTTCTTATCTATGAAATGATGACAGTAATCTCATCTGCACTTCATAGAGTGAGATCATAATTTAAATTTCATAGCCTAGGTGACATTTATTTTTGCCTGCTATGGATTTGTTCTTTTTTTCCTGAAAGTCTTTGAATGACATAAAAGTTTATATAGGGATAGGATGGTAGAATTTGAAAATATTTAAAGAGGGAAATAATATTAAATAAAAATAATGGACAATTATGCAAGTGAGACCAAAGCCAGGTATTTTCAATTCACTATACTTTCCAGAAAACAAAAGAAGTCTGCCAAAGCAAAGGAATTTTAGTGGTAGTCTAAAGGAAGCCATATGAAGGGAGCACTGCTTTGAGGGTGAAGACATGGCAGTGACAATTACTGTGGTAACACACTGATGAACAAATCCTTGGGAGATATTTCTGAGAGTTGTCACCTCTTCTTCTCCTCCTAAAGGTGATATTAGCATGTTACTTTATCGTTCCCAGGGTTTCTGAAGTGAAATATGATGAAGGAAAGGAATTGGCTGCTGAGGGTCTGCACGTCTCCTCAGAGACTTAGAGAACAAGTAGTTCAGGGAGTGGAGTCTGAATGCTAGTGGGCTTGTTTCCCAACTCAGTGTGAGGCAGGAGACCCACTAGTTAGTCCTACTTTTGTGAAGCTGTGGGAGCTGACTTCTCAAACCTCCAGATGGTAGACCCAGACAAAGGGTTGTTTTGTTTATTTGTTTGTTTTTACAAGTCTTGGTCTGCTCTTCTGTTCTGAGAAATTTCTAACTCTCAAAAATAATAAAGTTGATGCCATTACAAATGCCTGGAGGAAGCTTATATTAAAGGAAGAAGAAATTGTAATTAAGTATACCGTTGTATGCTTGAATGAACAATTTTTAAGACAAATTAAGTTCAAGTGTTTCTAGATTTTTTAAAAAAATCTTGGCTTTCCAAATTGTATTGGTCTATTTTCTCAGGTATAAGCAAATACCTGAGGCTGGACTATATAAAAAGAAATTTATTAAGCTTAGTTATAGATGCCAAAAGTCCCATATCATCAGTATATCTGTTTGGCTGCTGGTGAAAACCTCTTGGCAGGTGACATCAGAATGGAAGAGTGCCGTCTTTGTAAATAGGGAGGGATGGGGGGCGGCATAAGAACCAAGAGAGATTATGTAAAGGTGCAAATTTCCAATATGAATGTATACCTAAAATTTACCAATAAAATTAATTTTAAAAAAAGAATGGAAGAGTACATAGTGCATGTGGAAGAAATCACATGATGAAAAAAGAAACAAGGGAGCAAGGAGGGACTGGACTTGCTTTTGTAACCACCATCTCTTGCTGGAACTAACTGGTCCCATGAGAACTACATTAATCCTTTCTGAGGATAGTCCCCCAGTGACCTCCTAAGGTCACTAACCCCACTGCCTAATGGTTCCATCACCTCTTAATACTACTGCATTATGGACCAAGCTTCCATAACACAAATCCTTGGAGGACAGACCACATCCAAACGAGAGGACCAACTATTCCTTTGCCTCCTCTCTTCTCTGTTCCCTTCTCCTGATATAACTCAGAATCAAATGTTTTTCTTTTGGCATAGGGAATACCTAGCATCTCTGAATATAAACCATCCTTGACAATATCCAAGCTGTAAGAAAAGACTTGCTTAAAGGACAATGACTCATGATGATATTAAAGTTCTCCAGATGAATGCTAGCCTATGGAGTTGCCCTCTTCACTTACTTTCCTTTGCATATGTCAGTAAAAACATGCACAGATGAAAGGTCATTTTGTTTTAAAGCACTGGCAAGACCACAGAGAATCTTTTCTCCCCACTAAGATTCACATCTACTCGCAGAGAGCTGACTCACACACAAAGCACTTTTTAGGAGTCCAGGTCATCCAAGAGCATGCCTTTTAACAACACCAACACTGTTTACATTTGTTTTGCCACTACATTACTGCTTATTAAGTGTCTACAAACATTACCTTGGATTCTGTACCAAGTGACTTTTTAAAAAACCAGTTATTCCTTTGTAGGAAATTATACTCCAGAATTGCTAAGAAAGAGATGCTGGGAAGCTTGGCCTGGACACTTTGTTTGGGCTGTTTTTTGTTCTCTCACAGTATAGACCAGTGTGTGCACTGCCAGCACCTTTGATATTTGGGCCGTGGTTCTTGATGGGACGTCTCTTCTTGAGACTAAGAGGTTTAGGGACATGTGAGGAAGTGACCTTAAGTGTCCACTCCTCTCCCAAAGGAAAAGAAGGCATTTCTTTTTTGACTCAATCAGAAGACTTTTCAAGATCTTTATGTAATAAAACCTTGGGTTTGTGACACTCAACATGTATAAAGGTGGATGTGAGCTTTGCTCTTTCTCTAGCTTGCTAGATCTTATAAGTCCTATCTAGGATTCATATAGAGGAAACTTGGTCCATCATGTCATAGTAATGAGAGGTGATGGAACTGTCAGGCCTAATGCATCTCATGTAAAGTTTTGATCAAAACATCTGCTAATTTGCAGGGGCAAATTAGTCCTGACATGAGAGTTAATGCTCCATCACTATAAAAATTACTTGAAATAAACAAACGATGAAGAGAAAGGTTTATTTGGGCTGATAGTTGTGAAGGTTTCAGTTGATAATTGGCTGGCCCTGTTGCTCTTGCGCCTGTGGTGAGGTAGAGCTTCATGGTGGGAATGCATGGCAGAGAAAAAAAACCTGACTTTATGGCCAAGAAGCTGAAGAGAAGAGGAAGGGACCAGGGCGTCCACAGTCCCCTTGAGGGCACAAGACAAAGACCTCCCTCAAGGTTTCATCTCTTCCGGACTCCACTACTTCCAACAGAGGCTCCGTGGGGAGCAAGGCTGTACCGGGTAGGCCTTTGGGAGATACTTAAGATCCAAATGATGGCAGCAAGAGGAGAGAAAATTCTATAGATGCTCAAGGATTAGTTGAAAGCATAAAATAAGTTAAGAAGAGAGGAATTAAAATACATAAAGGCATTATCTTTCTTTAAAAATACCTTCTTATTCCATGTTCTTTCCTATGATTGTGGGACTCTAGAACTAGAGTTCAAAGGGGTGCTGAGATGCCACCAGTTAAGATAGTTTTGAGCCTACATGAAGTGATTTCTTGCACATCAAAGTCTGCAAAAACCGAGGCACATTTTTTGGAAGGTGTTTATACTTTAAGTTGTTGTCACTTTTGTTATTGCCACAGATGATTTTCCTCGGATTCACATGATGCTGTTTACAGCCTCAACTGCACAGGACCCTCAGGTGTGTTGTTAACCTGAGTTCAAAACTTCTAAACAGAAATGTAAAGGCATGCCATTTAGGAAATGGGGAAATAAATAAGAATGTATAACTTGAAAATATTATATCCAAAAAGGCTTAAATTCTCATGGGAAAGGAAGTTTTGCTTTTGTACTTAAAAAGATTAATATTAAAGAATGGAACATTCTATAGTTGCTTCTCCTTACTGTTAAAGCATTAAAAGTTTCTGATATATTAACTGTCTTCCAGTGAGTCCAAATATGTGCAGGACTGAACCATTCACGGTTTTGCAGCAGATTGCTCAGCCTGGGTTGTGCTCTTAACACTTGTTGGAAAAGAACAAAAGGAGGGAAGAAGAGAGGAGAAAAGAAAAAGTATGAAAAAAGGGTTAAGTGGAAAAAAGGAAAATATAAGAGAGAAAGAGAATAAATAAAAGTGAAAATTATTTTATTACACACATATATACGGTTTTCCACTTACACAGTTACTGATAGACCTGGAACTAGAATACAGGTAGATCTTTGTAATTTACCTCCTTCTTATCCTTAGCTTTCATGGTGGCAAGTCCTTTCACAGGCATTAAAATGCTTGAAGAGAATTATTAAAATTTAAAATCCTCAGAAGGGAAATGATATTTTCAGTTGAGTTATTTAAGGGAGCCAAGTAAGATTTTGGAAGGCCCCAAAGGTTACATTTTATAGATGGAAAAAATTTTGTTGAACACATCTGTAAAGAAATTCTTCAAATTATTTCTTTACTATTTCCTTACAATATTTTAACTTTACAAGAAAATAATGTACCTGAAGTTTCATAACTCACATTCTCGGAATTATTAGCCAGCTTTAATTTCATTTTTTTCTTTCCTGATTTGTAGTTTCACGTCTTTCTTTTCTCTCCATTTAACTTTGGTTTCTGACTGCTCGCTTTCATTTACCTCCATTTTCTTTTGCACCTCTCTTATTTTTCTTTGTTTTTTCCATTTGCATCATTCAGTTTTTCCTCTGCTTTTCCCATAACCTCTTTTCCTGCCTGAATTCTCCTACTGGTTTACTTATCTGCTGTCCTTCTAATCAGTGTCCCTCCTTCCTTTTCCTCTTTTTCTGCCTTTCTTCCATTCTCTCCTCCTACTACCCTTTCTTCTCCCCTTTTCTAAGTTGATTTACTAATGATAGACTCACTGGAAATCTGTTACTGCACTCAGCTATTTCTCCATTATGCAACCAAATGTACCCAGAAATAGGTATTATTACTTTTTTTTTTCTCCTGATGACAATTTTCCACAAAATAAAAGCTGCCGGATGATATTTATGTTTTGAAAAGTAGTATAGTTGAGCTGAACTTGATATTTTAGGATCTGAATTTCTTCTGATTGCTCTCCTTTCAAATTCCTGATTTTATTGTGGTATTCTATAGCAGTATTCTGTCATTTTCTACACCAACAGACAGCTGTTAAGTAGGAACATTTATGTAGCTTTAGTTTGACTTACTAAGGTATTTTTCCACACAATAAAATGCATCCACTTTAAGGTTATGGCTTAATGAATTTTGGTGAATTTTAATGAATAACAGTATACAGCTGTTTAACTACTACCATGAAGATATAATACAGCTTCCTCATCTTAAAAAGTTGCTTTTTGCTCTCTACAGCCTGCCCTCTGATAGGCTCTTGGTTTTATGGTTTTGTCTTTGTGCAGATATGTTTTCATTTCTCTTGAATAAATACCTAGAAATAGAATTTCTGGACCATATAGTAAATGTCTCTTTAATTTTATAAGAAATTGCCACACTGTTTTCTAAAATATCTGCATGATTTTGCATACTGACCAGCAATGTAGGAGAGTTCCACTTGCTCCACAACCTTTGCAAAACTTTGTATTGTCTGTCCTTTTAATTGCCTATTATCTGTGATGGTATTTCATTGTGGTTTTAATTTTTGTTTCCCTAATAAAATAATGGTGATAAACATCTTTTCATGCATTTTCCCAATTTATCAAAATAGAAATGTATTTCTGCTATCTTATATCAGCTTTTTACAGATTTGAAAATAAAGTTAATTTCTTAAATTCTTAATCATCTTATAAACAAGCCTCTGAATTTTCCAAGAGCAAATACATTTTTCTCCAAAAGGGCTCAGTATTCTGCAAGGCTCCACATTGTTCCCTGGAAAATTTAGCTCAGGTTTGTTAAAAACTCTTTTCTTAAGAAACCCCCCATGTATTTGTAGGTCCAAATACGTTTGCAGGCACTCTTGCCCTCAGGAAGCTTGGTTCCTTTTCTTGATTGCTGCTAGACTGTTCCTCTTTCCTTGTTAGCCATGCTGAGCAACACACTGCAGCTTTTATCATTTTTGGCCTCTGGCAGACAAAACTAAATCAATATATTTACATTCTATCTAGTGTTTAGGAGATGATTTTGTCGACTTCAGGAGCCTGTGTATGTACTCTTACAATATGACTCATCTGAATTGTAATCAAATTTCTACTATTTCTTTATTTTTCATATGTGTTCTGTTCATTTAACAGTAACTGTGTTTCTGTGACTTTCATGTGGTTAGAAAAACAACTTTCCGTCTCTGCTCTCTCATGTGGTAATCTTATTTGCCACCGATGCCTCGAGCAGGTGAAGTAACTGCTTCGTAACTCTTGATAAATGCATTAGAGCTACCTGGAGAAGTAACTACAGACTTAAAACCCTTTTCCCCCAGTGAAATAAAATTAGGTTATGGTTCTTATAAACCATCTTTCTTCCTCAGGCTTCTGAGTCATTCTCATTGCTGCTGTGATAAGCATGTCCGCTTTCTCTAGAATGAATGAAATTCTTGGGAATGTAGAATACATTTCATTATTTTTGACAAAATAGAAAAAAGAGCTTCATTATTTGAATAATAGAAGCATTGATGATGTATGAAAACAATGTCACATCGTTTTCCTTTTGAAAGGAAGAGTAAATTTTTATATTCAGTTATTTCAGAGCATGCAGTAGAAATGTCAACTTTTCTACTTCCTGAATCCTTGGATGACTAACCCAGATTGCAGTTTGTGGTGAGCCACTTGCTGCTGCTGCTGCTGCTGCTGCTGCTGTTGCTGCTGCTGCTGTTGCTGCTGCTGCTGCTGACATTTGCAGCCACTCCAGGTGGCCTGCTCTTGTTTGCTCTGGGTACTTAGTAAATGTTATTACATGATTTAGACTTTAAAGTGCTGAAAATCACTTGACTCTTACTCCAGACTCTCCAAAGTGACAATAATAAAAAGAAAAAAGAAGGGACAGTCTACAATAATACTACAGAAACATTTATTTTTCCAAATTAATTTAAATGGCAACAATTATATGCATTGAGACCTATGCGAAAAAATATTCTATCTTCACTCTTTAAATAGTATCACTAAGATGCCGGAATGATGAATATGTGTAAAAATTCATTCATCCTATTGACAATAGGCAGTTCTTTTAAAGTGTTAATGTAGTCAGATGATACTAAAATGAAATTACTGAAAGACTTTAAGCACCACACTTTAAATAAGCCCAACTCTTACCCAGGAATCCCTTGACTACAATTCTTACAAAAACATTATAGAGAGAAGTGAGTGTCACTAACCTAGAAGATCATATGGTGTTACATTATGTTTTAAAGCATCAACTACAGATTTCAATGTTCTTAGTTTAATTTTGGTAGGTTCTTAACTTGTTCTGCAGAGATATTGTAACTTATAATAAAGACATATTGGAAGGTGATAATCATAGCTTGAGAATCTAAGTTTTTGATTATCCACAGGGATGGAAGTACGTAGATTGGACCATTCAAGACAGTGTTTGATTCTGAAATCAATTGTGTTTGTCTGGGGGATGCAGTATGAGAATTCCCTGGACGTACATTAGGCAAGCAAGCACATAGAGCCCTGCAGAACTGCTGTGCCTGACCTTATTTTAGGCTTCTTCTGGTTCCCTCAGGTGGTTGATAACCTAGTTATTAAGGAAAAAGATAGATTTTTCTTTCCATTAAACTTTTCATACACATGGCTGGCTTGTTGAGTTCTTTCTTCAGTTGTGGTAAAGATGATGAGATAGTCTGTCTTCTGCAACTCATAGCTGTGGTGTTGAATTAAAGATCAGATGAACAGACTGCCTCTCTAGGGAAGGGAAAGGACTCATTTCAGGTTAGGTAGCTACTGGTGTGACAGAAGTAGAAATCCTCCATTATCCATGGGATGGCCTGATTTTCAGTTGTCTTCTTTGTATATCAGTTTCTATTCCATAACAAGATAAGAATACTTGCCTTCCCAATGTCAAATATTTTAATGAAAATCAAATGGTATTATTAACATATTTTTTTAAAAAATATAAGCAGTATACAGACATGATACATAAAAGTTATTTGCTTTTTAAGATAAAAGTTTTGTATCCTTAGGTGAAAGGCAATGCATACATTTAAGTATCCATCCTGATATACTCAAAAGCTTTCTTACAATAACAATACAGGTACTACCTCATCCTAAAATTGCTGTAGTCTAATCTTTCTTAATTTGCCTGATGCTGCCCTTTTGTGCATGCATGCACATTCAATGATATGTTGCTTAGATTTTTATTTGAATAAATTCACCTGTTTATGCCACAATCACCATGTGATGACTTGAATGCCATCACTTGAAGTAAAGCCAGTGAAAAATGTATTCTCTCAGGTAGAAGAATGACTCAACTCTCGGGGAGAAGGCTAAATGAAGAATGGCCCTGTGTATTTCTCTGCCCAGTGTAGTAGATGGGGGAAGTCAGCAGGCTTTTCTTTATCCCAAGAATCCATAAAAAGCTTGTAAAGGTCAGGATTCCAGGGAGACCTCTTTGTTCCTTGCATCTCAGTTTTCCCCAGGCTTCCTCTACATTTATTGCCATTTTGTTGCAATAAGGTCACACTCTCTGGGGAGAGGAAACTGGGACAGATGGACAATCCTGAAGAGTGGATCAGGAGGATAAGAACAAGGCCAGTGAGGCAAACAGTGAACATCACAAAGGGAAAAGAAACCTAAAATGTCTTTTGTTTTAATTGAATGGTTGTCACAGTTAATACAATCAGTGGATATGTCTGTGTTTAATGTCTCCTGTCTGTATGCATTGGTCATTATTCTTGCTGTTCTTCCTTGAACTTGTATTATACTCTTTGTCTCAACTTCAGTATCTGAATGAGAGACTTAAAGAGGTTGTAGAAGATGGTTGGGCACCGTGGACCATCATAATGAGCTATATTAAAGAGTCCTGCACAGAGTCCTCCTGTCACCCCACACTGCCACAATCATGTGGCACAGCACTGGTGTTTGTACAGAAGCCAAGAAGCGTATCCCCACTGTTTTACTTCAGATTTTAAGAACATTATTATAATTTTGACAATTATGTTTTTATATCTGTGTTAACCAATATGTGTGACTCTCCTTTGTCTTCTCTAAATTGACAGTAGTAGTTCTGAAGATGGCAGTTTCTATCAAAACTGGAGCTGACTGGCTTAGTACGTAAGAGTTTCTCTTTGAAAGGCAAGCGTTTCAAATATGAAGTTCTGTTTGCACTCTGAAATCTGGGAAGGCTGATGATTATTTTTCAGAGCAATTGGCTGGGTCGATTTTCTTTTCTCTGTGAAGCTTTGTCAGGATTAAACCTCAGGTGCCCTGTGGATTGCCTCACTTCCCTTCTCTCCAGCCCCGTGGGGAGTGGGGCACCAGCTGGTGTCATTCTGTTGACCTCTTTTATGCTGTCTGTCTTATACTACTGTTTTTCCTTTCTAACTTGGTGTGGCTGTACATAACAAATTTTCTGTAGAAAGCTTTTGTGCCTTTAATTTGCAGGGGTCCTCATGGGGCTTCATGAAGCCCGTGTTCATTCAGTTCATGATCCTGGACCAAAAATATTTTTAAAGCCCATTTAGTCTCAAAAGAGCAGTACACACATACATATATTTACGTAGTTCTATGTTCTGCCTTCTATTTCTATTTATAAACATTCTTAGATAGGATTTTTCTCCCAAAAGCAGAAATAACTTGAATATACTTGAATCCGTAGGAACATTACTGAAGAGTGTAGTTTGATAAAACTTTTAAAACTAGAAAAACAAAACCTGTACTTAACTGTACTTTATGAGACTTACTGGAACAGAACATTAGTAGTAGAGGCATGTGCTGATAGGACATGAAAAAAAAAACCAGTCTTTCCATGCTTGGTGCTAAACAGCTTTTGTATATTTTCAAAATGTACTACTTTCATCTTCTGAATAATTTACATTAAATATAAAACAAGCTTCTTTAATGGTCTACAAGTAGTGCAAGTATTTTGTATAGTGGCTTTTGGGATCAGTTTTGTCCCTTTGGCTACGTTATATAATAGAGTGAATGCGGGTCAGTTATTAGAAAAGATTATCAATGATTATAAATCCTGATCTTCTTAAACCAAAAGCATACACTCAATTTAGGAATAAATTTACTTATAATAAAACCACCTTTTGTATATCAGTCACCGTAGAATAAAAGAACTTTAGGCTTTTATTTTACATCAAAAATATAAACAGATTTCACAATTTCTTCCATTGCCTCTACAAATTATATTTAACTCCTTTTTCTCTCTGCTAAGCAAACCAACAAAATGGATCTCACACCTGGGAGAAAAGCCTGATAATTTCCACTTCAGTTTTGGTGCACATTTCCTAAGCAAGCCACTAGTATTTATACCCTGTTATTCTGGGCAGTAAAAATAAAATACTACACAATATTAGTGTGAGTTAGAATTCAACTTCTCTTGATAAATTTGTGGTAATTTGGGGGTCCTAATACATGAATTTTCAAATATCAGTGTTTTTATTAGTGTGTGTGTGCGGTACATAATGATTACATTTATCCTGGAGAGCTGGGACCTGTGCGTAGCACGTCTTAACTCTCCTTTCGTCCCCTGGCCCTCCCATCCCTACTTGCTCCTTCCAGCTCTTGCTCCCCTCACCATTTGCAAAAGCTCTGTTTCCATTTTTTCCTTCAGTTCTTCATCCTTTTCCCCTCCCTCTCAGTTCAAGTCAGAGTTCTCACTGTCTAGTACACTGTATACTTACATTTGAAGCTAATTTTGTAATTGGGCTCTGTATAATATAGTATGAAGAAATATATACCATATTGTTTTAAAATATACAATATTAGCACTATATGAATGACTGCTTTGGGCCTATAAAAATAGTGTTCACTTAGGGCAAACTTACTTGGAAGCCATTCTTTAATGGCTGAAATCAAGAAGGCACTACTGCTGGGTATACTAGCAGCATTAATCAGCTTGAAGTTCTTAAGATCTAAATATCTCTCAATAGGAAGACATATAGAGATAGAGTCTTCTGCTATGAGTATGTGTAGCTCAACAGCTAGCTCAACAGCTACCCACCTGCACACGCACATACACATAAATGCATATATTGTTTTGGGCCTTTTAAGTGGAAAGCTTTCTAAAATGAACTCGTTTAAATGATCACAGTAAGTCAAATGAGTCAGACATCAAAATGAACTTCAGTTCTTTCACCATGCATCCAATACCACAATGCCAGCGGGGCCTTTTGAGTTTGTGTTGGATGCTATTCCTCTCTCCCCAGAATACTGTATTGTGCTTTTAAAGCTTGTGTTAGTTTTAATGGATTGTTTATTTTCTCCACTATCGTTGGCCATCATATCCCGGCTCTCATAAGTTCTATTGCAAGTCCTAACCCGCATTTATTCATTACCTCTGACATTCTCTGGATTTAGAAAATAGGTCACCAAGCTTGTAATATTTTTAGGTAAAGCATAGAAGTAAAAATCTTAGAACTTGATGGTGTGAGTTTTTCCTCCAAAATATAATAGGCAGTTTTATCACTTGACTTCCGTGACATGACTCATTGATCTCAGTTATGATCCAAAAGATGAGATTTCTACATAAATATCTGTAGATAAGTAATATGTCACAATTAGGAAGCAGAATCAGGTAAATCTGATACAGAGCTGATGGAAGTTACCAAATTATTCAATTTTAACTTGAAATTCCTTTTGTTTCTTTTTCATGTCAGCATTATTGAGCTCTTGACCATTGACCTTGTGTAGAGTTGGCAATTGTACCATGAATATTGTTATTACCTTTAGGTCAGCATAATACCACCCAAATGTCAGTGAAGGATCCAGTGGTACCCTCAATAATGAAATCTTCACTGCTTGGATAATTTGGTTCATTATATATCTAATATTCTGCCCTTTGAAAAATTTCATCATATAAATTAAAGGTGGGGTAATGTGTTGCATACATTTAGGCTCATTTTTAAATCTTATCTTTCAGTTGAATGTTAACCATTTCACAGTCATGATATTTTTTAAATGGTAAAACTTATGAATAAAACTGAGTTTGGTGGTTATATGTCTGTAACTCTACTACTCAGAAGACTGAAACAGCCTGTACTACATAGAATGACCTGTCTCAATCTCTAAAGAAAAAGTAAATCAATTTTTAAAATAATTTTAGAAAAATCAAAATGATGGCAACCTTGGAAAAAATGTTTTTCCCATCAACATTTTTCCATCATTCTTAATATCATGTCCATCTACACTATGGACCCCATGACACATTAGAAAGTATTGATTATAACTCTAAACTTTTATAACTGTATAAGCAAGATCTACTTTATTAATTCATCTGATTTAGAATTGGGTGTCAGTTTATTAGGTCTGCCAGCTAAATACTTTTCACATATATGAAGTGTGATCAAAAATATAATGAATGTTTACATTTTTTAAAGTTTATTACAATAAAAGACACATGGCCATTGGTTTTCTTCAAAATACTCCCCCTTGCTTTGAACACACTTATTTCATCATTTTTGCCATTTTCTGAAGCATTTCTAGAAGTTCTCTTTCATGAATGTCTTTTGATTGTGATGTCATGGCTTCACCGAGTCAGTTTTGGGAGGTATGGGGACACTGAGATCAGATGATTTACGATGCATCTGTTCAAATAGTTTTTCAAGCTTCTAATTTATCAAGTTTCCACAAAACTCCTTTCATTGTAAATCTAATCCTATTAGGTTTTTTCTCCTTAAAATAGATCATTACTTTTCTTTTTTTCCTGAAATAAACACATTAAGGAATCCATTATAGTCTTCCAGTAAATGGTTTCTTTTATAGATATATTAAGTATTTTTGAAGTGATCTTGTTGGATTAACATCAGAAAATGAATAGAATATTTCCACTTTCTGGATTTAGTGTTCTCTCATGAATGATGGCTTGAATAGCTGAAACTTCCATTAAAAAAGAATTATCACCATATGATTTCTTTTAGTAAGGCTTTCTGATATCTAAATCTAGAGCTGCCACCAGCCATGAAAAGGATCATATTAAGTTTTAGATTATTTACAGGACATAAAAGTAGATATATTAGAAAGAACAATAATTTCCATTGTGTCTAATGCCTGGCCTTATTTCCATAATTATAAAATTTATCCAATGTACCAGATTCTTTAGATAACGTGATTCTTGCCTCTTCAAAACTACACTTCCCTGTTTTGCTCCCTTCTGTATATTCTTGATAAATAAATGTGCACAGCACAGTACAGGCAGGGATCCCACGTTGGAGCAAGTTGAATTCCCAAAGTGTATTTGGAGCTCATAATGCTATCATATGATATTTAGGAAATAATGCAAGCAGACAGAGCCTATTTAACTTAAAATATACCCCAAAGAATAATGGCTGTATAACAATCATTTTGGAGAACTATGTTTCTATGAAGAGTCAGGCTTCCAAATTAAGGACAACCAGCACATTTGTTCTCACTTCAACTTTGAGGTCTGTGCCCTCTTACTATTCCAGGGAAGTGGGGAGAAACTGCCACATTTCTGAATGTGTGACTGCTGAGCCCTGAAAGCGATAGTGAGATTAAGGATTTGAGAATAAGATGGTACAAATATTCTGAGTCAAGAGATTAGAATGAAGATAGGAAATGATGTGAAGGAGCTGACTGAGGGAGAAGGAAAGGAAGAGTAGCTCCATGAAAGTTCCTTCCTCCTCTTTCATTCTTCTTTCCTCTCTTCTTTTTGTTTCCTTCTGTTCCTTTTAAAGTTACTGACAGTTTATGGAGCGTAGAACAGAGCTCTAACCTAAATACTGCACTACATGGAGGAAGTAACTCCCTCTAATTGCTTCCTTGTTCCTCTCCTTCCCTGGTGGAACCCAGCCCTTGAGTGACATTGGTTTGGGTGGGAAGAGGGTGGGTGGGTGAGACTGAGCATGACGTGCAGAACATGCTGTATGTGTTGTTGAAGAGGCCTGAAGTCCAGTAGTAACAGACCACAGAAAGGGGATTCCTTTGCCTGTGCTCTGTGGGCTTGCAGATTTCATCAGTTTTAAATGTGGTATTGTTGCTTTTCATTTAGGATACTCAATATCTTTCAAGGAATTCTCTCCAACTCAAGAATTCTGGGCCTGATTTTGTCTATGCAATGGAGTTTGATAAATCTGATTAAAAATCAATAGTCCTCAAAAGGCTTCTTTCAAAGGCCTGATTCCTTGAGTTAGAAATATAATTTCCAAAGCAGAAAAGGATATAGCATCATTACTACAAGAGAAAAATACATATAATTTCCCCTTACGAGTTCATCTGCTTTGGTATACTCAAAGGGCTTGCACTGTGCTAAATAGGGCACATTCAAAATCAGTGCTTATTAACTCTGCGCTCCTAAAATGTCAGCTTAGACTTGCAGTTTGAAAAGATTTGGACTCTCATTTGTCCTCTTAATAGTCTGTGGCTAATTAACTGACTTAGTTACAACTCAGCCTCAGAGAGCCTAGGGTCAAGAGTTCAGTTTCCCTGTGGACCAGTTCATCTTCTCTGTTTCATGGTCATTGATTAGCGGCCTAATTCCTATTCAGGTAATTTTCAAAGTTATGTTATTGATTACAGAGGATTGAGTATTGATGGATCAAAGCAAAGCTTCTACCAGCAAAGTTACTGCATATAGTTAATAGGTCAAAATGGCCTGCTGTACAGTCATGAAGCTTGCTGTTGGATGCGTCCTAAATGGGAATCTTAGCTTTGCCACTTTGCTAGAGTACTTTGGGCAGGATATTTCACTTTGCTAAGTCTTAGTGTCTCCATCCATAAAATGGAGATTGAGATGTAACAGTCTCACAAGGAAGTTGTGAAAATTACAGAGATTATGATGTTATCTGTGTCCACAGGCTGGGAATGTGATCCTTGTTTCCACTGGCCCAACTCTCTGGGGATGCTTTCTCAGTGCTGCACATCCAGGGCCTCTTCCGTTCCTCTGCTCTGCAGATGGCATTGGCCCACCCTCATCCACTGTGGTTCATGCAGCTGCTTTCTCCAGCTGTAAACCAGGAGAGGGCAATTTGTTCAGTGAATTCACTTAATAGGACCTTTCAACTAAGTGGTTCTGAGCAGTAAGAGTGACCTGCAGAAGGAGGAGAGTCTCATAGAAATGTACACAAAAGATAAGTAGACTTACTCTGTTGTAGGAAATTGCACTAATAAACCTCAAGCTGGATCTGAATCTCTATATTTCTTTCACTTTATTGAGGACTTCTAGCTAATTATAATCCTAAAGCCATTTTCTCTGAGTCCTAAAGTTTGTGCCCTGAGTAATTACTCTGCTCATTTCCTCATCTGTAAATGTGTTTGTCTCCTAGGATAGGACTGGGTGTAATGGGCACCATAAAGATGTCCTGGCATACAAGTTATAAATAAGATCAATAAAAACATGATGGGATGATGCTTTTTAATTCTCCTTCTAAGATTATTAGCTCTTTTTTTGTGGAGAGAAAAACGTAAATGTGATGATAATTATGACGATCCATCTGTTATACTTAAAGTACCATAGGGGGGAAAAGCCCTAAATTTAAAGCTCTTCTGCAGTATTTTGCCATCTTTTTAGGCTCATTTTGAAGAAACTGTTTCCATTTCAAACAAACTTTGCTGTCCTCCAGGGTTACATGTCTACTTTGCCATTTCAAGAAACTATGTTATTTTGATGGTGCCCTTTCTTTCTTTCTTTCTTTCTTTCTTTCTTTCTTTCTTTCTTTCTTTCTCTCTCTCTCTCTTTCTTTCACTCTTTCTTTTCTTTCTTTTTCTTCCTTCTTTTCTTCCTTTCTTTTTTGTTTGTTTTATTGGCAACAAATGTGTAGGATTTACCAAATATGTACTTAGTGACCATTGAATAATTACTTGATAAGGGCTATTAAATAAACTATGAAGGCACAGAATAGGTAACTATTAACCCCTGAGTACTTATCCAAGTATTTGTCTCTTTCAATACCCCACCTAACAGGGAGTCCAAAGAATATTCTATCCAAAGTTTACTGAAATATGTTCCATATTAAGACTGAGCACTGTCCCAGAAATTTTGGCCACATACAATTTAAAAGTTGGGTGGGGTAACTAATAAGACTCACATTCAGTGCCTCTTGACATATTGAAAAAGTTATTTTCAGTAGGTTTTCATAAAGTCCCAAGTTAACCTCTCTCTAAGTATTGTTAAATCTGCAAGTCCATGTTTTTTCCATTCTATGATCTGATATTATGTGTCCTAAAAATAGAAATTTGCAAATTGTCAGTGTGAAGGGGCTAATGGAAGACCTAGAAACTGTGAACTATGTAAAAGCAAAAAGAAAGAGGGAAAGAGGTCTAAGAGAAGAGAGCAAAAACAAGAGAGGAAGAAAAACGTGAAATGAGGAAGAAAGGAGGAGGAAGGCATTTAAGCCAACTAAGCCAAGCATTGCAGAAGTAAGTGGGACAGCCCTGAACTGTCCTCACCATCACGTTAGGAAATGGAGGTTTAAGAGGGAGACTGTTTTTGAATGGTATCAAGTGATGCAGGGAAATCCCATTTGGTGAGAACTAAGAGAAGGAAAAATTCATAGTATAAGAAAAGAAATTAAGAATAGAATTTCAGAGCACAGAGAACCTCTGAGATCCTCAAATTCAATCATTTGCAGTACAATATAATACACATACATAGAAACCGAGGTGAAGGTAAAGATGCTTGGAGAAAGCCACTCAACCAATGAGCAGGAGAGTCCATCTCCGTTATCTCCTGACTCCTGGCCTGGGGCTTCTGTGTCATGCTGCAGTCTTGGTAGCTACCCAGGGGCCAGACAGAACTTCTAGAACTTTCCAAAGTTTTGGTTAGTCTGATATTTTAATTTGAACATGAATCTTCCTAGAAAGATTCTCCTCACGAGAATCTTTTTTTTAAAATACGGTGTTAGTATTTTTCTTAAATATTGCTCAAGAGCTTCTTATACTGTATAGCTTACACATCATCTCTTAATACTACATAGAAATATATTTCATCATGGGAAATAAAGGGAATATGTGATATGACAGCAATTGAGCACAATGCTTATTGATATACACAATGTACATAATGATTTCATTCATCATGGGCATGCTCTTCTGTAATGTTTAGTCACTACATAAACTTCTGTCAGTAGTCTTCAAGCAGTCTGATCTCAGGACATGTTTACGTGCTTAATAATTATTGAGGACTGAGGCAGGTCTGCACATGCCCTACCGAGGTCGCGAGTTGCTTGGAACACCCCAAATCAGCCTGCTGCAGACAGGCAGGTCTGCGCACACCCTACGGAGGTAGCAGGTTGTGCGGAAGATGCGGAATCAGCCTGGGCCCTGGCAACAATGCACTGGACACCCCCACCCCTGATCCTGTGTACAGCCACCTGGTTCCACACGATGAACACGCAGAGGACACCGAACCACCAGACCAAGGTACTGAGTCCTGGCACTCCCGGCCCAGAGGTAGGGGCTTCTGAGCCGCCGTCCCACTGCTCCTGGTCCAGAGGAAGGGGCTTCCGGGCCACCATCCATCCCACTGCTCCCAGCCCAGAGGAGAGGGCTTTCGGGCCACCATCCCTACCACTGCTCCCTGCCCCTGTCCGACCTCTCCCAGCTCAGAAGAGGTAATCCGTGCAGGCACCAACAGCACCCCCCCCGCCAAGTCGATATGAGAAAACATGTAAATAAGTCTCAAAACCAGACTTTCAGATCACCTTCTGCAACCCCAAAGCAAAATGAGATGAAACACTCTGATACTCAACCACCTGGACCCACTGAACTGGCAACAAAAGGGGATCTGGAAAAAACGAAATCAGAAATAATTTCTCAGATAACAGGAGAAATTGTGCTCCTAGTGCAAGACATGATTAATAAATCTAGAGAGGAGCTGAGGAACATGATGGAATCCCAACATCAGAAACAAATGGAATCCATAAAACAGATGCAAATAGATTTCCAGGACAAGAAAAACTCCACTGAAAGTCTACACAGCAAAATGAGCCAATGTGAGGACAGAATTTCAGATATAGAACATAAAATTGCAATTAATGACCAGGAAAAGAAAAATTGCTTCAAAATTAATAAGGGAACATGAGAAATCAATCCAGCAGCTGCTAGATGATGCAAAGAAGAATAACATAAGACTGATTGGAGTCAATGAAGAAACAGGAGAGAGTGGAGATGACATAAAAAAATCTCTTCACAGAAATAATGGCAGAAAACTTGCCAAGCAGATGAAAAGAGCTTGACATACAGATAAGTGAGGTATATACTACTCCAAATAGCCTTGATCAAAAAAAATCTACACATAGACATATAATTGTTAAGATTCCAGAAACCAAACAGAAGAACAAAGTTCTACACGCAGTTAGAGAAAAGAAACAAATCACATACAAAGGAAAGCCCATCAGAATCACAGGAGACTTCTCAACACAAACCACCAAGGCAAGAAGAGCTTGGAGTGACATATTCCAAGCCCTAAAAGAAAATAGCCTCCAACCCAGATTGATGTACCCTGCAAAACTATCTTTCAAAATTGATGGAGAAATAAGATACTTTCATGACAAAGAGCACCTTAGGAACTTTGTGAATACCTAACCAGCACTCCAAAGAATTTTACACAATATCCTAGGGACATTGAGGATTACAACCCTAGGAAACAAGGCAGAATGAACCCATCAGGCATGACAAATTAAATGTAAAAGGGGAGAACCCAACAAAAAGAAAACGTCATGGCAATGAAAAGTCAGTACATTTCAGTTATAACCATCAACGTTAATGGTCTCAATTCACCAATCAAAAGAAATAGACTGGCAGAATGGGTCAAGAGGCAAAATCCAACAATATGCTGCATACAAGAAACACACTTAATTCAAAAGGAAACTCATAAACTGAAAGTTAAAGGGTGGAAAACAGTACTCCATGTGATGGGCACCCCCCAAAAAAGCAGTATAATCTATCTTCTTTGCAGATCAAGGAGATTTCAAACCAACATTGAATAAGAGAGATGAAGAAGGACACTACATCCTTGTAAAGGGAACAATCCAAGAGGAAGAGATGACAATCATAAATATCTATGCATCAAACACTAGTGCACCCAACTATATAGAACAAATACTAACAGACATGAAAAGTCATATATGCACTAATACAACTGTAGTGGGGGACCTCAACACCCCACTGTCACAATTAGATAGATCAACTAGACAAAAAATAAGTCATGAAATGCCAGAACTCAGTCGAACTCTTGAACAAATGAACTTAACAGATGTTTACAGAGTCTTCCACCCCACAAAATCAGAATACACATTCTCCTCAGCTGCACATGGGTCATTCTCCAAAATAGACCACATACTCACACATAGAACATATTTCAGTAATTGGAAAGGAATTGAAGTTATCCTCTGTATATTATCAGACCATAGTGCAATGAAATTGGAGATCCATAGCAAAAGAAACTCAAAAAATTTCATAAACACGTGGAAATTGAACAACACACTTTTGAATAACCAATAGGTCGCAGAGGAAATTGAACAAGAAATCAGACAGTTCCTTCAATTAAATGACAATGACAACACAACATATCGGAATCTATGGGACACAATGAAAGCAGTCTTACGAGGGAAATTCATAGCAGTGAATACGCATATTAGGAAAACAGAAGGAGCCCAATTGAACAACCTGACGTTGGACCTCAAGCTTTTAGAAAAAGAAGAGCAGGACAACCCCAAAGCTCATACAAGGGAGGAAATTATAAAGATCAGAGGAGAAATCAATGCAATGGAGACTAAGAGAATGATAGAAAAAATCAATGAAGCCAAGAGTTGGTTCTTCAAAAGAATCAACAAAATTGACAAACCTTTAGCCAACCTTGTCAGAAAAAGGAAAGAAAAGGCCCAAATCCATGCAATTAGGAATGAAAAGGGTGAAATGACAACAGACCCAGCAGAAATCCAGAGGATCATCAATACCTAACTTCCAGAACCTATACGCCAGTAAGATGGACAACACAGAAGAAATGGACAGATTCCTAGATACATATGAATTACCAAAGTTGAAAGAAGAAGACCTAAAAATTCTGAACAACCCAATATCAACCAATGAAATTGAAAATGTAATTAAAAACTTACCAACTAAGAAAATCCCGGGCCCTGATGGCTTCATGGCTGAATTCTACAAGACATTTAGAGAGGAACTACTGCCACTACTGTTTAAACTCTTCAATGAAATTGGAAGGGAAGCAATACTCCCAAATTCATTCCTGGAAGCAAGCATCACCTTGATCCCCAAAGCACAGAGAGACCCAACCGAAAAGGAGAACTATAGACCAATCTCACTAATGAACATAGATGCAAAAATCCTTAATAAGATAATGGCAAACAGAATGCAGAAGATCATCAAGAAGATCATACACCCTGATCAAGTGGGATTCATCCCAGGGATGCAGGGGTGGTTCAATATACGCAAATCAATCAATGTAATACACTATATCAACGGAGCCAAGGACAGAAACCGTATGATTATCTCCATAGACTCAGAAAAAGCATTTGACAAAATCCAACATGCATTTATGATAAAAACCCTCCAAAAAATTGTAATAGATGGTCTCTACCTCAAACTGATAAAAGCCATCTATGAAAAACCAACAGCCAATATCATACTAAATGGTCAAAAACTGAAATCCTTCACACTAAAATCAGAAACAAGGCAAGGATGTCCACTATCACCACTCTTGTTCAGTATAGTTCTGGAAACATTAGCCATGGCAATTAGACAAGAGAAAGAAATAAAAGGAATAAAGATAGGAAATGAAGAAGTCAAATTGTCATTATTTGCAGATGACATGATACTCTATATAGAAGACCCCAAGAATTCCACCAAAAGTCTTCTAGACTTAATAACCAAATTCAGTCAATAGCTGGTTACAAGGTCAACACACAAAAATCAATAGCTTTCCTCTGCACGAACAACAGACTCACTGAGAGAGAAATAGGGCAAATAATTCCTTTCACAGTAGCATCCAAATAACTGAAATACCTAGGAATCAAGCTAACAAAAGAAATCAAAGACCTCTTCTCTGAAAGCTATGGCACTCTGAAAAGAGGGATTGAAGTTGATATCAGAAAATGGACAGACATCCCCTGCTCCTGGGTAGGAAGGATTCATGTAGTGAAAATGGCCATACTTCCAAAACTGCTATATAGATTTAATGCAATTCCAATTGAGATCCCAGCAGCATACTTCATAGACCTTGAGAAAACTATCCAAAAATTCATTTGGAACAAGAAGAGACCCAGAATAGCAAAAGCAATTCTAGGTGACAGAGACATGGCAGCGGGTATCACAATCCCCAACTTGCAACTATGGTACAAAGCTACTGTAATAAAGACAGCATGGTACTGGCAAAGAAACAGACTCGAGGACCAGTGGAACAGATTAGAAGATGCAGAAACAATGCCAGACACATTCAGCCATCTCATCTTCGACAAAGGAGCCAAACACCCTCACTGGAGGAAAGATAGCCTCTTTAATAAATGGTGCTGGAAAAATTGGGTTTCAACTTGCCAAAGATTAAAACTAGAGCTATATCTCTCAACATGCACTAAACTAAAATCAAAATGGATTAAAGATCTAAATATTAAAATAGAAGCTCTGAACCAGTTGGAACAGAGATTAGGTAGAACCCTTGAAGACATCGGTGTAGGAAAAGATTTTATGAACAAAACCTCAGTTGCCCATGAACTAGCATAAACAACCAACAAATGGGATCTCTTCTTATTAAAAAGCTTCTGCACAGCAAGAGAGATCACCAGCAGTGTGAAGAGACAACCCACAATGTGGGAAAAAAATCTTCACCTGCTCTTCCTCAGACAAAGGTTTACTATCTCGAATCTATAAAGAACTTAAAAAGATCCGACCTCCCAAATTTAAAGACCCAATCTGAAAATGGGCATCTGAAATGACAGACATTTCTCAGACAAAGAAATAGAAATAGCAAGTAAATACATAAAAAAATGTTCAACATCACTGGTCATTCGAGAGATGCAAATGATAGCAACACTGAGATTCCACTTCACTCTACAAAGAATGGCTGCTATCATGACATCAACTAATAACAAATGCTGGTGGGGCTGTGGGGAAAGAGGAACCCTGCTCCACTGCTGGTGGGAGTGTAGACTGGTGCAACCACTGTGGAAATCAGTATGGAGATACCTCAAAGAACTAGGACTGGAAGTCCCATTTGACCCCACTATTCCACTGCTGGGGATCTTCCCCAAAGAATTGAAAGAATCATACCACAGTGATATATGTGCACCCGTGTTCATAGCAGCACAGTTTGTGATAGCTAAAACTTGGAAACAACACAAATGCCCATCAACTGGAGACTGGATAAAGAAAATGTTTGGTTTTTTTAATAAAATGGAGTACTACTCAGCCATAAAAAATGAGAAATTGGAGACATTTATACCTAAGTGGATGCACATTGAGGCGATACTCTTAAGTGAAATAAATAAGACACACATGTGTAAATACCGAATAGTTTCTCTGGTGTGAGAAACTGAAAGTGTAAATAAGGACTAAAATGTATAATAGGTAATGTGAAATAGGAAGGAAAAGGGTAAAGGGGATGGAAGTGCCAGGGCTAAGGAAAAGGATCGAAGGGAATGGGATTAATTTGAGAAAATGAAAAAATAGGAACAAAATCTTTGTAAATAGGGAGGACTGGAGGGGTTGAAGGGAGGGCTGGGCAAGGGTGAAAAATAAGAACCAAGAGTGATTATGTAAAGGTGCAAATTTCCAATGATGAATGTCATTATATTGTATACCTAAAATGTACCAATGATTAGAATGTATGATCGATAATGCAAAATAGGAAGAAAAGGTCCAAAGGGGTAGGGGCAGTGGGAGGGGCAGGTGGAAGGACAGAAGGGAAAGGAAAAATGATGAGAAATGGAAAAATTGGAAATAAAGTCTTTGTAAATAGGGAAGCGTGGGTGGGGTGAAGGGAGGGCTAGGAATGGGGAAAAATAAGAACCAAGATTCATTATGTAAAGGTACAATTCTCAAGGAGAAATGTAATTGTGTTGTATACCTAAAAAGTACCAATAAAAGAATTTAACAAAAAAAAAAATTTATTGAGTACTCCAAAGTACTCTTGTTTACACGTGTGATCGCTATTAATATTTACCCATGTAAAAATTAAAACTAAGAAAACTTTAACATGCTTATTAATTTAAATAATATTAGATCCAATATATGTTAATGCACATAAATTTTCCAAATAAAAAATAGTTAATGACATTGTTGTATAATTTTTGTAAACATTGTATCTTTTACATTTGTCTGGTTTAAGAGAAGATAGCTAATTTCTCATGTCCCCACTCAATCTATTGTAATGTTTTTTGATTGCATGTATGCACAAAATTCAGACTCACAAACATTTAATTGTAAAAGACAGCAGTATTTTAATAGCATTTATCAATAATTATAGATATTATTCTTTGATATGACTCTGAAACTTGACCAGTGTTTGTTCCTTAAAGGTTATTTGAGGTGTAGAATCTATGAACTCCCATATCCTATTAGATATGTAGTAACACACACATATACACTTACTAAATCCATCATCCTAGCTTGTCTATAAATGGAACCTTTATCCAGCATAATTTTATAACATCATAAATTAGCCACTTGGAAAAATATTCATTTACTGAGTTGTGTAGATTCTCCAAATATTGAGATATATCACTTTATAATATATAAAAATTATATTTATCAATTTCACTAATGATCTCTTCTGAAAGGTCTTTATTGAAAAGCTGCCAGGCAACCGTGACAGAAACAGTGTTTCAAAAATTATTTTTGCTTGACAGTGCATATTTTATTGCTGGCAACAAATAATTGTCAACACTAGCTCATCTTCCTTGTTATAGAGGAAACATTTGCCAAATACTAAAGTCTGAACAACAATACTTTGTCATTTCTTGTTTCAAGTAAAAATGTTCCGGGGAAAAAACTGACTCTAGTTCAGCATGAAACTTAAAAATCCACTGCACAAGTGTTTTATGCCAAGGCAGCTATCATATTTCTTTGTAAATACTTCCCGTTTTATCAAACAATATTAGAAACATATGCAGTCCAAGATTTATAGTAATAAAATTAATTTTTACTTCATGAAAGACATTTGTAAGGACTCTGGAATGTTTCCTCTCTTGTAAGTGGGTGGTAGAAGACTACTTGGCTAGTAGTACAGTTTGATGTTACTACCTAGACTAATGTGAAGGAACCTGCAATTTTATTTGCCATTAAGTTTGTACAATCAGTGCAAATAAAAGCACATTTTAGTGTGATTATGAAAGCAAGTTTGTCCACAGACTGTACTTTGAAAATCACAGCATTACACTGAAATTTCACATTTAATTCTATCTTTCCTGTTTGGTGTGGGGGTATGGTCCATTTAAGTTATTTTTAGAACTTTAAAGATCTTGAAATATATTACTCAAATTTCAATTGCTATATTCAAACAAAACACTTTTCAGAACTTTTGAGTCTTATTACCACATTGTGCTTTAGAAAGTTAACACATATAATGGTGTGTTTTATTTTCATATGATTTTTCAGTGCCAATGTACAGTTTCCATGCTTAGAAACAATTTAAATTGACACCAAAATTCTGAACATATTTGTGTCCATTTGACTACTGTATAATATGCAAAGAAAAAAATGGCATTGAAATCATGCTATGAGTCCTTGGTAGGGAAAGTGTCAGAGCAGAAAGCATGGATTCTGGAATTGGAATCCTCATGTTGTCTTTATGTACTTATTAGTTCTGTGACTCTGGACAAGTCATTTTATTACTCAGTGCCTTTGTCTATAAAATTTAAATAATGGTGGAGTTTATCACAAAGATGTTGTAGAGGTTAAATGAGATGATTTGCAGACAGTGCCTGATAAGTATTCCCATCTTGTAGGTGTTCAATAGGTGGAAGCTGTTGTGTTTTTACTAATGGCATGAGAAAGCTTTCTTTGAGTCCAGCGTTGTGGCCAAGAAGTCTCTGTATAGATTTATAGCTACCTTGGAGCATTAAAATTAAACAATCCATTGGTAGATTTGATGGCAGAATCTGAGATAAGAAACTGGAATCTAAAAGCCTGATATGCATGTCTGTGAGTCACCAAAACAGAAAGGATGCCTCAAATAGGTTTATAGAGGCCAGGACACAGTGGTAGGAAGATAATAGATTAAAGAGAGTAAACAAAATATATTTAATCCCAAAGGAGGCCCTGGTGACTGCTAAAGTATTACAGTTCTTTGTGGTTATGAGAGCTGGTTTATAGGCAAGAGTGGGACATTGGGAACTCTTTTACTTCTAGGCTTAGTAAAAATTTTCTTACCAGCATGACAACTTTGAGCAACAGTCACAACTTCTAATTTCTATACATCTAAGGTCACTCACTTGTACTTAACTTGCTCATTTTGTTATTATCTCTGGTGTCATATTGGATTTTTGGTAATAATTGCTTTTCATTGAATTGGCACTAATTTTTTCTCTGAGGTCTTCTGTACAGAACACTGACTTTTGGACAGATGTGCATGACAAGATGTTTAAAACCTTGTCAGTAGTTCCCCCAGCTCAGTTGCTGCTTTTTGCTATTTATTGAGGACTCCTTAAGATGATGAATCATTAAAGGATTGTATATATTTCATTCCTTTTACATTATACATAGTGCGTTAAATACAGACTTGTACATGCACACCCAGAATGCACTGTGGATACTACGTAAATTCATAAGGATGAGCTAACTAAAGGAATAAGTATGGTTGCAGATGATATCCAAGGACTGACCCATGAGCTTCAGGGCATTACAAAGGTAGCAGGCTGGGGTGATAAGATGGAATGAGCCATTGCTCCAGGAAGGCATGGACAATGCTCTTGCATGGTGCAAAGAGGGCATAGTGTCCTGTAAGCCAAGCAAAGGAACATGCTTTCAGGACTCAATGATCACCCATTTAAAATGCTTTAGGAACGTAAAATATAATGAGAATTGACAATTGACCGTAGGATTTAACATGATAGAAAAAGTTGGTGACTTGGGCAAAAAGTTGTTTCAGTGGAGTAATAGAAATAAGTTCCAAAGTGAAGCAGGTACAAAAGAGGAGGGGAAAAAGTTTGAAGACAGCAAGTGTACACACCATTCTTTTGAGGAATTTTGTAATAAGAGAAGCAGAATGATCAATACCAATAGTCACATTCAATACAAATGGTTGAATATTGATATTAACAACTCAATACCAGAAATCACATTAAATACAAATACAAGGCAAAGATTATCAGGCTGGATAAAAATGTAAGATCCAGTTGTATGGAGCCTAAAGAAAACATATTTTAAACTTAAGGGCACACATTAGTTACAATAAAAGTTGGGAAAATACATACCATGCTAACAATATTCAGAGTAGACTGGAGTGGCTATACTACTAGAAAACAAAGTAGATTGCATGTAAAATATCATCAAGGAGCAAGAAGATCATTTCAGTGATAGAAAAATCAATTTATCAGGATATGAAATAATCTTAAATATTTGTGTACCTAATAATAGAGCTTCAAAATACATGAAGCCAGCTGGGGAGTTAGCTCAGTGGTCCCACCACCTACCTTGCAAGTGCAAGGTCCTGAGTGTGATCCCTGGTACCAAAAAAAATAAAAATAAATGAGGCCCAAACTGTTAGAAGCAAAAGGAAAAATAGAGAATCCACAGTTATAGTGAGAGATTTCAATAGTCCCTTCTTGCTAATTGATAAAAAAATTGGAAACCAAGTGAGGAAACATTTGAATATCATTTTCAGTCAACTTGACATAACCGACATTTGCAGAACACTCCACTGAACTACAACAGAATACTCATTTTGTTCAAGTGCCAAATGAACATTTGCCCAGTAAGACCATATTACAGGTCATAAAATAAATCTAAATAAATGTTAAAAGTGTCAAATTATATAATATGTGTTCTATCAGAATTAAACTAATATCAAAATAAAGCATAAAAAACTATCTACAATTAGCATTTTTTGAAAACTAAGACATTTTTAAATAACCTATGAGACGAAGTCAAAACAGAAATTAGCATTTTTAACTGAATGAAAATAAAGACAAATGTAGGAAAATCTGTGGACTGCTGCTACAACAATATTTAGAGTGAAATTTACTCTAAACAGATATCATCTATTAGGATAGAAATGTCTTAAATCATTGACCTCTACTTCTATATCATTCTTAATGATGAAGGACTGAATGTTTTCTCTGAAGGATATTAGTTGCCGATTTCATTTAATATTGCTGAACTGGAGGTTCTAACCAGTACAAGGCAGGAAAAAGAAACAAAATCATGGGGGGCTGGGGATTTAGCTCAGTGGTTTCGCTGCCTGCTGAGCAAGCACAAGGACCCGAGTTTGATCCCCGGTACCAAAAAAAAAAAGAAACAAAATCATTCATATTACAAAGGAAGAGGGAAACTGTCTTTATTCTCAAATATCATGAAAGACTGATTTTCCATGTAGAAAATCAAAGTAGACTGCCTCAAAAAGCTTCTTGAACTAATAAATGAATTTAGCAAAGTTTCTGAATGTAACATACCTTTAGAAAAATTCAGTGTATTTTCATATATTAACAATGAACACATATATGGATTTTTTAGAAAGATACAAAGGCAATTCAGTGGACAAACAATAATTTTATCAACAAGTATCACTGGAACAGTTGCATATTCATATCCAATAAAGTTAACTTTGATCCATATTTCCTACGGTATCCAAAAATTAACTCAAGATTGGTAAACATCTTATTTAAGATTCCAGAAACACAACATACGAACAAACTTCTACAAGCAGTCAGAGAAAAGAAACAAATCACATACAAAGGAAAGCCCATCAGAATCACAGCAGACTTCTCAACACAAACCTTCAAGCAAGAAGAGTTTGGAGTGATGTATTTCTAGCCCTAAAGGAAAACAGCCTCCAACCCAGATTGATGTACCTTGCAAAATTATCTTTCAAAATTGATGGAGAAATAAGATACTTTAACAACAAAGAGCACCTTAGGAACTTCATGAATACCAAACAAGCACTCCAAAATATTTTAGAAAATATCCTAGGAAAAGACAATGAGGGTCACAACCCCAGGAAATCCAGCAGAATGAATCCATCAGGCACGACAAGAAATTAAACGCAAAGGGGGAGAATCCAACAAAAAGAAAAGGTAATGACAAGGATCAGTCAATACATAGCAGTTATAACCATCAATGTTAATGATCTCAATTCACCAGTCAAAAGAAATAGACTGGCAGAATGGGTCAAGAAGCAAGATCCAACAATTTGCTGCATACAAGAAACACACTTAATTCAAAGAGTAACTCATGGACTGAAAGTTAAAGGATGGAAAACAATATTCCATGCAACAGGAACCTGAAAAAAAGCAGGAGTAGCTATTCTCTTAGCAGAATAAGTGAATTTCAAACCAACATTGATTAAGAGAGACAAAGAAGGACACTGCATCCTTGTACAGTGAACAATCCAAGAAGAAGAGATGACAATCATAAATATATATGCACCAAACACTAGTGTGCCCAACTATATAAAACAAATACTAGTGGACATGAAAGCACTCATACAGTAGTACTGGGGGACCTCAATACCCCACTGTCACAAATAGATGGATCAACTAGACAAAAAATAAACAACAAAATACTAGAACTCAAACTCTTGAGCAAGTGATCTTAACAGATGTTTACAGAGTCTTCTATCCCACAAAATCAGAATACACATTCTTTTCAGCTGTAAATGGGTCATTCTCCAAAACAGACCACATACTTGCTGATCATACTTATTTAAGTAAGTGCAAAGGAATTGAAGTTATCCCCTGTATATTATCAGACCATAGTGTGATAAATTGGAGATCAATAGCAAAAGAAACTGCAAGAATTTCATAAACACTTGGAAATTGAACAACACACTTCTGAAATACCAATGGGTCATAGAGGAAATTAAAGAAGAAATCGGGCAGTTCCTAAAATTAAATGACAATGACAATACAACATATCAGAGTCTATGGGGCAAAGAGAAAGCAGTCTTAACAAGGAAAATTCATAGCAGTGAATACTCATATTTGCGAAACAGAGCAAGCCCAATTAAACAACCAGATGCTGAACCTCAAGCTTCTAGAAAAAGAAGAGCAGGACAACCCCAAAGCTCATACAAGGGAGGAAATTATAAAGATCAGAGCAGAAATCAATTCAACGGAGACTAAGAGAATGATACAAAAAATCAATGAAGCCCAAGAGTTGGTTATTCAAAAGAATAAACAAAATTGACAAACCCTTAGCCAATCTTATCAAAAAAAGAAAGAAAAGGCCCAGATCCATGCAATTAGAAATGAAAAGGGTGAAATTAAAACAGATGCAGCAAAAATCCAGAGGATCATCAATACCTGCTTTGAAAACCTATATGCTAAGAAGATGGAAAACACAAAAGAAATGGACAGATTCCTAGATACATATGAATTACCAAAGTTGAACGAAGAAAAACTAAAAATTCTAAACAACCCAATATCAATCAATGAAATTAAAAACATAATTAAAACTTTACCAACTAAGAAAAGCCCAGGTCATGATGGCTTCACTGCTGAATTCTACAAGACATTTAGAGAGGAATTACTGCCACCACGATTTAAACTCTTCAGTGAAATGGAAAGGGAAGCAATGCTCCCAAATTTGTTCCTGGAAGCAAGCATCACCTTGATCCCCAAAGCAGAGAAAGACCCAAAGAACTATAGGCCAATCACACTAATGAACATTAGAGTCAAAAATCCTTAATAAGATACTGGCAAACAGAATGCAGAAAATCATCAAGAAGATCATACACCCTGACCAAGTGGGATTCATCCCAGGGATGCAGGAATGGTTCATCATATGCAAGTCAATAAATGTAGTGCACTATGTCAATAGAACCAAGGAAAAGATCATGTGATAATCACAATAGATGAAGAAAAACCTTTCGACAAATTCCAATACACATTTATGATAAAAACCCTACAAAAATTGGGATAGTCTCTACCTCTATCTGATGAAAGCCATCTATAAATAACCAACAGCCAATATCCTACTGAATGGTCAAAAACTGAAATCCTTCACACTAAAATCAGGAACAACACAATGATGTCCACTATCATCACTACTGTTTAATATAGTTTTGCAAACATTAGCCACAAAAATTACACAAGAGAAAGAAATAAAAGGAATAAAGACAAGAAAGTAAGAAGTGAAATTGTCATTATTTCCAGATAACATGATACTCTATATAGAAGACCCTAAGAACTTCACCAAAAGTATTCTGCACATAAGAACCGCATTTAGTAAAGTAGCTGGATACAAGGTCAACACACAAAAATCAATAGCTTTCCTCTACATGAACAACAGACTCACTGAGAGAGAAATAGGACAAACAATTTTTTTCAAAATAGCATCAAAAAAACCCCAACTGAAATACCTAGGAATCTACCTCACAAAAGAAATCAAAGACCTCTTCTCTGAAAACTATAGCAGTCTGAAAAGAGAGATTCAGGATGATATTAGAAAATGGAAAGACATCCCTTGCTCCTGGGTAGGAAGAATCAACATAGGAAAATGGTCATACTTCCAAAACTGCTACATAGATTCAATGCAATCCCAATTGAAATCCCAGCAGCATACTTCATGGACCTTGAGAAAACAATCCAAAAATTTATTTGGAACAAGAAGAGACCTAGAATTGTAAAAGGAATTCTAGGTAACAGAGACATGGCAGGGGGTATCACAACCCCCAATTTGAAACTATACTACAATGCAATTGTGATAAAAACAGCATGGTACTGGCAAAGAAGTAGACCTGAGGACCAATGGAACAGATTAGAAGATGCAGAAACAACTCCAGACACACTCAGCCACCTCATCTTCAACAAAGAAGCCAAACACCCTCACTGGAGGAAAGATAGCCTCTTTAATAAATGGTGCTGGAAAAATTGGGTTTCGACTTGTCAAAGATTGCAACTAGACCTATATCTCTCACCATGCACTAAACTAAAATCAAAATGGATTAAAGATCTAAATACTAAAACGGAAACGCTGAACCAGCTGGAACAGAGGTTAGGTGGAACTGTTGAAGACATTGGTGTAGGAAAATATTTCATGAACAAAACCTCAGTTGCCCATGAACTAGCACAGACAATCAACAAGTGGGATCTCTTCTTATTAAAAAGTTTCTGCACAGCAAGAGAAACCACCAACAGTGTGAAGAGACAACCCACAATGTGGGAAACGATTTTCACCTGCTGTTCCTCAGACAAAGGTCTATTATCTGGAATCTATGAAGAACTTTAAAAAATCAGACCTCTCAAATTTGAAGACCCAATCCAAAATGGGCATCTGAAATGAACAGACATTTCTCAAAGAAGTAGAAATAGCAAATAAACATATGAAAAACTGTTCAACATCACTGGCCATTCGAGAGATGCAAATGAAAACAATGCTGAGATTCCCCCTCACCCCATAGAGAATGGCTGCTATCAAGAAATCAACCAATAACAAATGCTGGCAGGGTTAGCTGGTGGGAGTGTAAACTGGTGCAACCACTGTGGAAATCAGTGTGGAGATACCTCAAAGACCTAGGACTGGAAGTCCCATTTGACTCAGCTATTCCCCTGCTGGGTATCTTCCCCAAAGAATTAAAAGAATCATACTACAGTGATATATGTGCACCCATGTTCATAGTGGCATTATTTGTAATACTAAACCTTGGAAACAGCCCAAATGCCCATCAACTGAAGATTGGATAAAGAAAATGTGTGGTTTTTAAAAATAAAATGGAGTAATACTCAGCCATAAAAAATAAGACATTAGAGACATTTATAGCTAAATGGATGCACATTGAGGTGATACTCTTAAGTGCAATAAATAGGACACACATGAGTAAATACCGAATGGTTTCTCTAGTGTGAGAAACTGAAAGTGTAAATAAGGACTAAAAGTTATAATAGTTAATGTGAAATAGGAAGGAAAGAGGCAAAGGGGAATTTGGAGGGGTATGGGAAGGGAATGGAATTAATATGAGAAAATGAAAAATGGAAACAAAGTCTTTGTAAATAGGTAGGGATGGAGAAATTGAAGGGAGGGCAGGGGAATGAGGAAAAAATAAGAACCACAGGAGGGTGAAGGGCACACAGGTAATGGGGAAAAAAATAAGAAACAGATACATCATGTACAGGTACAAGCACCCAATAATAAATGTAAACGTATTGTATATCTAAAATGTACCAACAAAAAAAAATTTAAGGAAAAAAAAAGGAACCAAGAGAGATTATATAAAGGTGCAAATTTCCAATGATGAACGTCATTATATTGTATACCTAAAATGTACCAATAAAATTAATATAAAAAGAAAAAACTTCCGTTTGAGATGACCAAAAAGTTTTAGAATTAATGGTGATAGTTACATAGCATTGTAAATCTAACAACACTGAATTATACACTTAAAAATGATGAAATTAGCAACTGTTATGTGATGCACCTTTTCTCACAATAAAAAACTGTTAAGAGAAGGAAAAGACAAGCCACAAACAGGAAGGAAATAGCATATCATGGGTTGGTAAAAGACTTGTGTCCTAATATTTAAAGAATGCTCATAACTTAGTAAGAAAATAATCCATTAACAAAGATAGGAAAAGAAATATGAACAAATACTTCACAAAAGACAATATGAATAATACATAACATGCACATTAGTTATTAGGAAAATGCAAATCAAAACCACTGTGAAATACCACTTGATACCTATTAGAATGGCTAAAATTAGAAAGATAGGCAATGCAATGTTTGGATGAAGATGTGGATGATGAACCAGAAATCTCATAAACTTCTTTTGGAAAAGTAAAATGCTAAAGCCCTGTTAAGTCATTTTTCTGTTGCTATACCCACAATACCCAACACCCACAACTTAAGGGAGTACAGGTTTAATTTAGCTAATGGTTTTTGGAAATTCAGTCCATGGTTGGCTGGCTTCAAGGCATAAACAAATGGTGGAAGGGAATGGAGAAATAAAGCTGTATGTTTCATGGTGGCCTGAAAAGTAAAGAAGGGGAACAGTCCCAGAGAAGAATGGGTGAGAGACCATTTATAGACCCAAAATCATGCCTCTATGATTCACCAAGACACACTCAGAAGCATGCATACTTTACTAATCCAGTAGGCATCTCTTAATCAATGAAATTGATATATCTGGATTAGTGGTCCCAATCCCCTTTGGAAAACAGTTTGGCTGTTTCTACAAAATTTAAACATTTATCATATGACTCAGCCATTTCACTCTTAGATATTTTTCTACAAGAAAAGACAATATACTCTATGTTCATACATAGGTTTGTATACAAATACAGTGATTTGTTTATAATAATCAAAAACAATACAAGTTTTATCAACAGGAAAATTGAGCAAATTTTGTTATATAAATACAATGGACTGTCACTCAACAATAAAAATAAATGAACTATTGATATATGCTAAAACATTGGTGACTCTTAAAATAATTATGGTGTGCTAAAGAAGTTACATATATACTGTATAATTTTATCTTCCCTAAACTCCAGAAGAGTGCTCCCTAAACTTTTTGGCACCAGGGAATGGTTTTGTGAAAGACAGTTTTTCTGTGGACTGGGAGGCATTTCAGAGATTATTTCAGGATAATTCAAGTCCATTAGATTTATGGTGCACTTTATTTTTATTATTACATTGTAATGCATAATAATTATACAATCACCATAATGCAGAATCACTTCTCACTCACGATAAAGTTTTGGCCTGAGTTGTAAGCAATTGATTTATTATGGTTTCTGTGCAGTAAAATCTCTCTACCAATATTTGTATTTAGAGCCACTCCCCGGTACTAGCATCACTGGTTCAGCTCCACTTCAGATCATCAGACAGTAGAGTCTTAGAAGGAGCTCGAAACCTAGATCTCTTAAATGTGTAGTTCCCAGTAGGATTTATGTTCTAATGCCTCTGCTCATCTGACTGGAAGTGGAGGTCAGGCAGTAGTGTGAGCCATGGTCAACAGCTGTAAATATAGATGAAGCTTCACTCAGGTGCCGACTCCTGCTATGTGGGCCAGTTCTGAACAGAACGTTGAGGATCCCTGTTGTAAAGGATCCAAACTAGCTGTAATGACTGAAACAAATCAGTGGTTGCCTGAGGATGGGAGGGAGAAGACGTTTGGGCAGGGCTATGAGGAAGCACTTATGAGTGGGCACAAGGATTCTTCAAGGAGTGATTAGTCATGCCAGTGAGCTCAATCTCAGCCATGGTTTCATGGGTACAAACATGCTTGAACTTTTCAGATTATACATTTTAAATATGTAGAGTTTATTGTATGTGACTTATACCTAATAAATCTGTCAAACAACTTAAGAATACCAAAAAAAGTAGCTTTCTCAAAAAAAAAATGCTAAGATGCTTTCTTCTTTTACTGCTAAGAGTTGAGGGAAATATTAAAGGAATGTACAGTGCCCAGTCACTTTTATATGAAAATATTACAGATAGAAAAGAGTGGTGATAGCCACATACATTCCAGATCTCTGAAACCCAGGACATTTTTATCATCTTGAAAAAATGCAATAACATATATTAACTTTGTAAAACACACCATCAATATTAAATTGGATGTAATCTTACTACCTATTTATGTGGCTGTAAACTGGCACATAAACAGGTGATAAATTTTTGTGTAGCTTTTGCACTCTTCTCTACTCATGTGACCCTGTATCTAACATTCATGTGACATGGATGTTTTCTTAAGCTCATGATAAGATCACCAATACAAGACTGAGCTCATGGTGCATTTCCTGACAGCTTTATTTGGCGGTCCGTTTGTAATTTTCTCATGGTTCTCATTTTAACAATTTTCATTTACTTAAGCTTTCTTAAAACTTTGTTTTCTTAAATGATAAAATTGAGACTCTAAGGTATAAATCTAATTTTCATTGAATTTGCAAATCTAAGGTCAAACTATTTTAAAACTTCTCTTCATTTTATTATACAATTTCACAGAGTTTGGGCTATATTTCCATCTTAAAGCATGAGCTACTTTAGGAAATACCAATCTTTATAACTTTTTTGAACATGATGCTTTAGAATGTATCTTGATTATGATAGTTACACATACACATGTGCACATACATACATGGTGGTTCATAGGAATTCAGTACAAAAGATCTCACTTCCCTCTCACTGCTATAGCTTGTGCCTCTAACATCTCTCACGTGGAGCATTTGTATAGTGTCTGAGTTGCTTTTCCTGGGTCTAGTTTCTCATACTTCTAGTCCAGTTCTAATGAGTGTGAGCATCCTGAAATGTGATCATGTCACAACACAGAATAGAACCCTCTTGCATGTCTCCACTGCTTTGGAAACAGAATCCAAATTATTCAGTATGGCTTATGTAGGTTAAGGGTGCCCTCTTTCCATTCTGTCTCACCTCTCTCTGTGTCCTCTTTCTTTCTCTTTTCTGTACCAAGAATCCAACCCAGGACCTTGCGCTTGCCAGGCAGGCATGCCGCCACTGAGCTACATCCCTGGCCCCTCTTTGTCTTCTTTCGTACATGACTCATCCTGCATTGTAATTTTTTCTGGTCTTTGTACACACACTTGCTATCCTAAGGGTTAGTCTTTCCTACCTCCTGAATCTCACCCTTCACATCTCAGCATACGGTTTATTTTTCCTAGAAAATGTTTTTCCTCTAAGCTTTGTCTCTCTGCATAGTGAATCTTGTATTTCTTCTGTCAGAGGCTTTATTCAAGTGATCAGAGTCTGTTAATAGTCTGTTTCTCCCACTATATCATGAGCTCTGTTAGGATAGGTGCTACACCTTTCTCAATCACCACTTTATTCTCAAGATCTCTTTATCATATCTGGTACATTATAGTAGATGAATAACAAGTGGTTTATCATAAAATGAGAAGACACAATCAACAAAATGTATTTGTGGATATTTTAGAGCAAAATATGAGGGCTTTCCTTTTTTTTATTAAAGATCCCCAAGACAGAAAGCGAGGGCTAAACATAAATAAACCCAATTTAGTTTGGTGTGTTTGTTTTTTGAGATAAATATTATTCTACTTGAGCCTTTTAAAATTAAACCAATCTAATTTCCCTTATGTGAGATACCCAGAATAATCAAATTCACACAGAGAGAAAATAAATAGTGGAACTCAGGGCTGAGGAAGTAGAAAATAGGGAGTTACTGTTTTATGGGAACAGAGTTTGTTTGGAATGATGAAAACTTCTAGAGATGGATGGTGGTGATATTTACACAACAATGAATGTAGTATTTAATAGCACTGAACTATACTTTTAAAATGGTAAATATTTTATATATTTTAGTTCAATAAGATATGTAGACATAAAAATATTAAACCAGAATGAAAAACTAGAGTCATTTATAGCTAAATGGATGCATATGAAGGCCATACTCTTAAGTGAAATAAATAGGATGCACATGTGTAAATACTGAATAGTTTTACTAGTGTGAGGAACTGATAGTGTAAACAAGGGTTAAAATGATTAAAATGAATAATTGATAGTTTGAAATAGGAAAAAAGGTCCATAGACGAAGGAGTGAAGGGAGGGGAAGGGGAAAGGAAAAGAGGGAAAGGAAAAACTATGAGAAAAGAAAAAAAAAGGAAATGAAATCTGTGTAAATAGGGAAGGGCGAGGGGTTGAAGGGTGCACAGGTAATGGGGAAAAAAAAGAACCAGGATATATTATGTACAGGTACAAACACCCATGATAAATGTAAATGAATTGTATACCTAAAATGTACCAATAAAAGAACTAAAAAAAAATATTAAACCAAAGTAAAACTTTCTTATGGATAAAATAGCATGCATTTTTCAGTATTCTGTTATGGCCAGTTATTATTGAAGTTTGAGAGGGAGGATAAGGAGGGAAATAGAAGATACAGAGAAACAGTCATTGGAAAAGGTGAGGCAGAAAAGTTCTCAGGAAATACCTTACGTTATGTATTATGTATCAGGCAGCTTTTATGTGTGGAAGAGTTGTTGGCTCCCGAATCAGTTGTCCAAAATTACTGTTTTCAATCAAAACTTGATTTGCTCTTCATACATAGAGGATTCATATACATTAATTAGGAAAAAGTAAGCATGCCTTAAAATTGACTTTTGAACTTCCAAAAAATTGATCAATATAGCTTTGATTACAAATTCTTTTGATATTTCAACGTTGTTCCTTGCTTTTCTATTGAAGAAATTAACACTGCTTCATTTCATAATGCTTAAGGCTTAATTCAACCAGCCCTTTTTATCAATGTTCTTTTAGTTCACTTTAGATCTCATTTTATATTGTATCTGCAAAACTGCAGTATAACCAAAATTAAAACAATATTTATACCTGATTAATTGCTACTTTAACTGTAATGTTTAAAACCCTGATCTGAGTGTGATAACCCTAGGGCCTTTTGGGGGGATTTTTTTTGCAAGTTTTAGTTTCACCTCCATGAACATCTTGAAGAATGTTTGATATTAAGCTTAAGGGTAGATTCAGCCTATGGCCATGGTAATTGCACCCAAGACCTGTGTCTTATAACCTGAAGATATATTTAGTCCCAGTCATTTGTACCATTATATAGAAGTTGGTGGTTATATGTTCAGCCTGACAGTCCGGTCTATAAAATAGGGACAAAACTAACCAATGATCTAGAAATAGTTATCCCACTGCATTGATGGAGGAGGAAGTAGACAATTGTCAGACAAAGAGAACATGAATTTTGGTTCCCGATACTCTGATAATGAATTAGACATTTAGAGTTCCTATTTTTTCCAGGAGACTATAGATTATTTTCTAGTTATCACATGAACATGAGATAAATTAAAAATAAGAAAAATTAGAGTTCTTTCCTGGCACAATTCTCAACTGTAGAAACTGGAATTTATGAAATCCCATATAAGTAAAACTTGATGCCCTGTATATAGCCCATGTAACCTTGAAGATTTCATTGCATTGTGTGTTTGTAAAGTACATGGTTCAAATATTACTGAACCAAGACTTAGCTAAAGTCATTGACATTCCAACCAAATAAATCTTTGTGTAATGTCTGAGATAATGTGGGCATGGGAGGGAGTGACCTGTTGAGAATCATACATGTGTGGAATCCTTTCTTTGATTTTGGCTTCATTAAAAAGCATGCAAATGAGGCTCCTGACTGAAAATAAATTGCTGAGAGAAAAAAACTGTCATAAGAGCTTTCCAGGTAAAAGAGTATATTTTATAAAGAATGTGTTATTGCCCACTCTCCCTAACATTAGAGCATGCTGTATGGTCTGCTGCCACTTGTATAGAAGACCATCAAAGAAGCAAAAGTTCTTTCATAACTTGTGATATCAAAGTTCTTGCCTTCAGGTTATTAATTGACCATAATTATCTCTGACAAAATCTGCTAACAGTGGTATGAGATAGGATCATCTCCTAAAGTTTTAAACAAAAATGAAAATAGGAACATCAAAACCCCCCAAACCAGTTAAGCCTACTCCATCTTTTGTATGACTGTGCTGGTCAAGTGTTAGGACGACTAGCCCACTGGATTATTCTCTCTCAGTGTTCTATCAGAATTCCTCAGGTTGTTCTGTGATGCATTTTGCCAGGATAATATGTTGCATAACGGTGTTTGTTGAAGTGGTCAGCCTTCTAATTATGTCTGTCTGAAACCACTTCTCAACCTTTTCCCATCAATCTCACACATCCTTTTCTTGGACTGCTTTGTGTAAGTTGAAAAGGCTTTTGTTTTTTTTGGTTCGGGGATCAAACTCAGGACCTTGCACTTGGGAGGCAGGCTTGGTGCCACTGAGTTAAATCCCTAGCAGCACTGGGTAAGTTGAAACAGATGACAATGGTGAGTTTCCAAAATGGCTCCATTAATTTCTCCATTGTTTACAGTGGGATTGAATTGGAAACCTCGAACATGTCAGTCCATTAACATTGCATGTTAGGTGAATATTTATTTAGAAATGATAATTTTTAGTAAGAGACATCTGATTTCATACCTTGTAAAACATAAAGTGGAACAGTGGGCTATCATTCACCCAATGGAATCCCCTAAATGACACTGAGAATGACTTTTAAGTTATTCTAACATGTAGGGTCCGTTATAATGTAAGAATCTATTTCATCACAATATATTTATGATTGGTATGAGGTGACCCAAGGCTTAAAGCTATTTAACATGTGAGAAATTTTGAGTTATTAGTTAACATTTTATGAAATATTTTAAAGAAAATGTTTTTTAATTGAAGAATTATAAATCAAAAAGTAAATATGTATCCAGGCATCATTTTGCTACAGTTTGAAGTTTTGCTTAGAATATTTCATCCTTTCTCCATGATCAACAACTTGCCTTTTGGGGCATAAATAGCAGAGTAAACAGGAGATAAATAGGACAGGCATATGTGTGTGTGTGTGTGTGTGTGTGTGTGTGAGAGAGAGAGAGAGAGAGAGAGAGAGATCTGATAGAGAAGTTACAAGATACACTAATACCAAGGTAACAACCACACCAGCACCACCACCACTCCCCACCCCTGGCAAAATAGAAAGGATAAAGCACAACTGTTTTTCAGTTCTATTACCAAACTATTTCTTAGTTTGGAAGAAAAAAACAGCCCAGATTCAGAATTTAAAGACAATATTGCTGTTATAAGAACAGCAATGTAGGAAGGAAGACAATTATTCCCAGGGCAAACAACTTCAAGAATACCAAGGCAAATTGAGAAACTGCTGGGAAAATACAAACTAGAGAATTTCTAACAGTTTTTATCTCGCTCGCCATGTGCAGCAGCATAGCAGGAAGATCCTCTTTCCTTCCTCTCACAGTGCTCATCTCTCTCTAGTCTCTTGTATTCAAAGTGAAAATGTGATTCTTTCAATCTTTTCAAGTAGTGTTTTGAATGTTTTCTAACTTTTGACAGTCTTCCTTCCCTTTCCTTGATGAAAATCATGAAATGTTAATTTTTCTACTCAAATGTCAATCTTAATATCCACATGTTTCTTCAGTCTCTTCTCAAAGGAAGCCTCGGATTATAGTCATGTATAAATATCTTGTAATATTCATATGCTAAGGAAATTGATGTGGTGGTTTCCAGTTTTGGGCTGGTGAGCCAAAACTGCCTTTAGAACAGTTCTTTCATTTATATTGATTGAGCCATATTTGTACATCTTTATGGGGTACAGTATGATAAATATATATACTTATATATATGTATAGTGTAATAATCAAATCAGGATAATAAGCATGTCCATCTCCTCAAACTGTAATCATTTCTATGAATTAGGAACTTTAGTACTTCCTATTTTCTACTGACTTTTAGGAACTCTCTACTATTTCAAAATACATTATGGTCATTATAATCAGTACTTACCCTTCTGTGCTATAGAAAATCAGAACTCATTCCTCCTATCTGTGTTTTGGCGCCCCTTCTTTTTATCGTCCCTCCCTCCATTCTTCCAGTGTTTGGTGATTAATATTCCATTCTATACATCTGTTCTTTTAACTGCCACTCTTATTTTTCCTCATAATGCTAGTGACATTGTTATTCACAGAAAGAAGATAGAGGATGAATGATGCATTAATCAAAACTATCTAACAAGGATCACGCTTTTGTGAGGATTTATAATAACCTAGACCACAATCTTCAGAATCTTTGGAAAATAAACCTAATTTCTGAGGGTGTGGATTGCAGCAATCAGAAAGGAAGCTGTGGGAGAACAATGGTTACAGACCAGAGATGTTGCTGTAATGTTCAAAGATGCCTGCTGTAATGTGGATCTCAAAGGTCTCCCAAAGGCAGATGTGTTAAAGGGCTTGGTCCCCAACTTGGCATGATTGGGAAGTGGTGGAACATTTAGGAGACAGAGACTGAGGGGAGGTCTTCATGTCACTAGGGGCGGGCCCTCAGAGGAGATTGTGAAACCCCAGTCTCTTTCTGTCTTTTGCTCCTGGCCATGAGATGAGCAGCTGGGCTTCACCCCACTCTCCTGCCATGATGAGCTGCCTTGCCTAAAGCAACAGAGCCAGCTGATTATGGACTTGAACCCCTAGTTCTATGAGCCAGAATAACCCTTTCCTCTTTATTTGTGAATCACCTCAGATATTTGTTATAGTGAAGGAAAGTTGACGCTGCATGATTACATGAGGATCAAGGCAGCTGAGAAAGTTCGAGTGCAGCACTGGCTCCAGACCCTCTAGGAACACACAAGCTATTAAGCAGGACATTTTCTATAAAATTTCTGTGTTCCTTTGGTCACTTTATTGAAAATTATCACTTTACATTTTTACTTCTACAAAAAATGTATCCTATTAAGTTACAAAATGTACTTGCACTTTTAAAGGTATGTTTAGAAAAGAATTTAGTAAACTGTAACCTATATTGTTAAGCTTTTCTTTAAGAAAAGGCCCTCAGGAGGAGAAGAAACATAGATTATGAATTCTTGTTAGGCAAAGGGACATGATACTTTCTTTTTGTTTGGAATTGGTATGTTTGGAATTCAGAGGGATTAGAAATTTTAATTAAAAAATGGGACTTAGAAGGAATTATAAATTTAAATCACTTTTCCCGAATCATCAGGAATATAGTAGTTAGCAGAAGTTAAAATATTTTAATTTCAAAAGACTAACACAATTCTTATTTCAAGTATAGTGAATGAGACATTTATTAATTATAAAGCTTTTTCTTTTTTATTTTCCCCCCACTTTTTTAGGGAAGAAGATATGAATACCAAATCTGGCTTAACACTGTTTTATCCAAACCTTCCTGTGAATATTCCTGTCTTTGTTTGCCTAAGATTATGTAAAAGACTTTGACTTAGGGACACTTATGTCACACCAGTGACATCAGCTTAAACTTACTGACCATGAGAATAGGTGGAATATTATTTTATGAGATGGAATAAAGTACTTGTACTTTAAAAGAAATTATATAGGAACAGCTTATTATGTATCCTTTTTCATGTGTAAATGTATTTGTTCTCTTGAGTAAGCACGATTGAGGTCAGGACAGAAACAAGTACAATCTGTTTTAAAGTTTTGTGGAACTGTCCCAATAAGCTAAGTGGATGGATTAGCATACCCAGTATTTACAGCGTAGACTCATTCTAATGTTTGAGAATTGGGAATCTCAATTTATACTGTAACCATTTCTTTAAAAAACAAAACAAAATGAGAAAATATTTAGGAAATGGTAAATCTATTGAGTCCTTATTCTAATCATTGGATAGTGCCTTATATATCCCTAAACACTGAATCTGTCTTCCACCATGAGTCTCCTGAGCAGCTCGAGATGAATGTGATTTTTTTACAAGCTATAAAGTCTACAAAGCTGATTGGCTGCAGTGACATTTTATGTTAATGTCACAGAGATTGCTAGAGTAGAAGATAAGAAAAGCAAAGCTGTTTAATTTCCCAAAGATAAGGCTATATTGTGAGGTTTCTGTGACCAAATCAGATATTTTACTTGTGTAACTGAAGAAAGTGCACAGCTGCTGTTGGGAGCTTTAAGGAATTCTGGCTTAATGAGGGGCTTTGCAGATGTCTGTCATTTAAAGTGTATGATAATCATTAGTGCTGCACATGGTCAACTGATAGCAGTTTCCACCTTGATTTTAATATGCGACTTTTACTTCCTCCAGCTGGCACTTGCAATATGAACAGATTCCTTGATAAAATGTAAAGTATACACAATTATATTAAAAATAAGGGAGTAGAAGAAAAGTAACCAGTTTCCTATGCTCAGATATTAGTAACATTGCATCCTAAGAAAACAAAAAGCTTTACTCTCTTTCCTTTAAAATTTTATTTTGGGAATCAGAGGATATTTCTAGTCAGTCATTTAGCTTTGAATTTGTTACACTCAGTGTGGAAACGTATATAAAAGAGAATAGCTAAATTAATTTGTTCTTTAAGTTCATTGAATATTTAAATATACTTGCAGCATCTTTTCAAATCCCATAAAAAGAATTAGCAGCTATTTCAGCAAATACCCCTACCACATTTATAAGAAAAGAAAATCTAAATATGATTGATCAAGTAAAAAAGAACTTACTCATTTCTTTCATTCATTCATTCATTCATTCATTCATTCAAGTACTCATCTATTCACTTATTCATTCATGTGTGTATTTAGCCAGGATAGAAATGGGATAGTGCATGGGATGAGAGAGGTGGTGATCAGAGTAGTTGTGGGTTTTGCTTGGTTTTGTTTTATTTTGAGCTTATCTTAGAAGAAGCTATGAAATGTCATTCTGGCTGCTCTTGATGCATATCTGTCCACAGATAGGTTCACTAGACTAAATCTCCTCTCCTCTCTCTCTCTCTCTCCACTCCCAATCTGTCATTCTCACTCAATGACTCCAAATCCCTGCCCCTTTCTTCCTTTCTTTCATTTACTAACATGTTTGTGTTATGAATCAGACACAGGACCCATTGGAAGCAGGGGCTGGGTTTCCTCATCTCCGTCTCACTAATTTGAAATGCAGCCCACAGAAGTGCCCCTGCCCTGGTCCAGGAGCTCTGGCTGGCTGGGTGAGAGTTCATTGATGTGCTGAATATCACAAAGAACTAATTCTGTGCTGAAAGGTTAAAAAGAAAGGAAGGGGGAGGGGCAAAGGGAAAGGAATAAAGAAGAGGTCTGTGGAGAATGGTTTATTCAGCTAATGAACTTTGCAGAATGGCTAACAAGAAAGAATTTTGCTGAAGGAAAATTGGTCCCTAATGTGACTCCTTCCCCCTTTTTCTTTGGCTTTTTGAAGGGAAGAAAAGTTAGAGGAGTCCATAGTTATATGATTCCAGGGGACAGAAAGATATATTTTCAAAGGCAAAACAAAAACTCCCACTTTGGCTTCTAGTTTATGGTCTGAGGAATGTGAGCAACTCGTGGATTTGCTTGGGCAGCCCTGGCTTCATTTAATGCTATTATGCTGCTGTTGTGACCTCATTTGGTCTCATGAATTTGTGGCACACAAGTCAAATGGCTCGTGAGGATTCTTCTGTACCCTGTCTGCCAACAGGCATGCCTTCAGGAGAAAGAGTAGGTAGTTTGTCTTTATGCTGAGTCCTGCTTTTTTCTGTCTCAAGAGGCACGTGAGTCAGCCAGGAGGATGTCATGGAGAAAAAAGACACTGATCAGAAGTGTAATAAAAGCAACTTGTCTTACTCCACCCTTGCATTTTCCTGGAGTTAGGAGGCATCTCCATGCCTTTGGGCTCTTCTAACCCTAGAAGAGCCTCAGAGTAGAGGCAGGATAGAAGAAATTTGCAAATGACATTTTAAAACAAAAATGCATTCATGTTTAAGCAAACAACCTTGTACGATTCTACAAAACATATTCATCATTTGACTGCCTATGACAAGTGTTCTTATGCCTAGTACAGGCAAAAAGACAAAAACAGATGCTAGGACTAGCACAACTGTGGTTTTAACAACTTTAGGAAGGAAATTTGATTTGCATGCCATTTAGAAATTATTTTGGACACCTTTGACATCAGAGTTATAAAATTATAAAGGCCGGGGATTTAACTCAGTGGTACTGCTGCCTGCCTCGCAAGCGCAAGATCCCGAGTTCAATCCCTGGTACCGAAAAAGAGAAAAAGTTTAAAACACCACCCTACAACTGTATAACTTCCCTGTGTTTGATTTATGTTCACACAAACTGTGAGGGAGAAAGCTTGCACTTTCTCTTTTTCTCTTGTAACTAAATAATGCAGTCATACATTAAGTAGATGAATCTGATCCTACTGTTCTCCACTGGCAAAGTTGTGGTCTTCCTGCCTAAATATTTAGGCGTTAAGGAAAAAGCTCAAAGTGGGAGTAGGACAATTTGCCTTTATTACACTTCTGATCAGTGTCTCTTTTCTCCCATGACATCCTGGAGTCCCTCTTGAGACAGAACAAGGCAGGACTCAGCATAAGGTGTGGTGTAGAAAAAGCTCACGGTTAGGGGAAAGAAGGAGACATTTATTCTCTACCTTTTTGTCCTTTAATTGTAATTATCATTGTGTCTTCATGGTTGGAGGAAACATAGGGTAAGTGAACAGGCCAATTAGTAACCCTAATGAAATTTAATACCCCCTACTTTTCAGTATTTTAAGTTTTTTCATTCATTCAACAAATATGTGCCAAGCATGTGTAATGTGCTAGGCATTGTTCTAGACCCTTGGGACACACTGATGAACAAAACAAATAAAGATATCATCTCTCCTGGGATTGTATTCTAGAGCAAGATCCTTGTATGAGTTGTAAAACCTGATTGCTCAAATTATTTCTCTCCAAATATTCTCAATGTTCTTACTCCCAAGACAACTTCAATTAATATTTCTTCACCTTTTCCATCGTAGTTTGTTTTTTTAGTGCTTTTCCTTCATTCCTTGACCAATGATACTGCACAATCTCATTTCTTGGCCATTTCTTAGATTCACATCATTTCCTATCTCATTGAACAGTTCCCATGGACAAAGTTATAGAGGTGCTATCTGAATGGACTTTGTAGTCCTATTTCTATAAATACCTAGGAATCAAATATCTATTCAAAGTAGGGAAGTGTTTTTATTTCTCTCTTTGTTTTTAAAGTATTTACCAAAGGTCAAGGAAGTATATTAACTGCAAATAAAAGAAGTCAATGTTTAGGGTAGACTCTTCACTTCTAGTTTAGCACTTAGAAGCATTGGCACTTGTTTTTTCTATTCCTCTATTCATTTATTTGTTCATTCAGTAAACTTTCAGTTACCGCAAACCCTGTGCCAGATGCTGTCCCTGCTGTGGAGGACAATGAAGATAAACCAAACAGCCACTGCCCTCCAGAATCTGGTCTGATGGGAGACCAGGGTACTTCTTTGCAAACATTATTTCTGACTTAAAGTCCTGAAGAACTTATGTTTCTTCAGCTTGCTTTGATGCTTTTCAGTATTTTCTATGGCAAGTTGTCTGTGCCATTAGAAAAACACATTCTTAAAATGCTGAATACAGATTTGAGTTCTTTGGCATGGGTATACATGTACACATATGTGCGTGCATACACACATGCCAAGATTTATTTTTCTTCAACTTTGCTGAACTGCTTTTCCTTCCACTATCTGCTGAGGCCATATAGTGATATACAGTTCTTTCAAAAGCCTGATGGGATTTATGCCCAGCTGAATTATTTCATTCTGCACTCTATGTCAGTTCCTGGAAATTAACAATAGGCCATTTCACTTTGGTCTTTGATCCCACTGTCTCAGGCATGGTATTTTTCCAGATGTTTCCATCTGGGGTTGCTGTTACCAAAAGGCATAGCACAAATTAAAACAGGCCAAGTCCTGAGGGCTAAGGAATACAATGTTCTCCACCAAATAAACTAGTCATTTGCTACTAAGGCCAGGAAAGGGGAACTCAGACTTCAATATCTGAGCAGTCTATTGAGTTGTTCTTTTAAGAAAAAGGACCAAAAAATAAATAAAAAAAGAAAAAGGACCATGCTTAACCCATAAATTTTACTCAGGTTCCTGTAGCTTCACAAAGACTTTGATTTGGCCTGGTTGCTAGCAAATTATTTATGTTTTGAAATAAGTTAACATGCTAATTTTCTCACAGTTTAATTTCCCCAACTGGTCACAGTTTATAATTTCCCCAACATTCTCAAAGGTCTGACTGCCAGTAGGCATGGGAGAAATTTCTATCACTAAGTCTACCATTTAGGTAGTTGGACAGAGATTAGACAAATAATTATACCTTCTTTCAAAGTTTCATAAACAAGACTTTCATAGCACATTTAAAATAAATGGCAAGAAATGAACTCATGGCAATAAGAGTACTGTGAAGCATTATATGTGAAATTCACTTGATTGAACCAGAAATAAGAGGAATGACAGTGAAAACAGTGCCCCAAGAGAGATTCCCAAGAGATCCATCTCACCAAATGCCAAAAGAGGCCCTGCCCTGGCTGTACTCCGGCCCAAAATGACCACAAGGACTCCTGAGCATGATTCCTAAAGCTCAGTGTGGTATTTTAAAAGCAAGTTCATGGAAAATGACAAGAGCCAGTCCCTGTGATAGGCCATCACTGAACTGTAGCTAAAACCTGACTGTAGAAAGAGTAATTAAGAAGAATATGTTGTGTGAACATTGACACTTCTGTTCTCATAACTAATCTTTACATTATTTAAGGCTTTCTAATTTTATTTCTGTAGTTTAATTTGGTGCGTGAAACAGCAAACATTGCTTATTCTCATTCCTTGGCTAGACTTAAGTTAATGCCCATATCCAACAGAAGGGAGATTAGAAAACGTAGTTTAACATGTAACATTATTTGTTAAGTTTCCTTTCCAAGTAGGAAGTATCTTTTTAACTAGTTGTATGACCTATGATATAGTAAAGTCACTGCTGTGCATATTCCGTTCATTAATGTGTGGATGTGTGACTGAAAAGACATACACATGAGAATGTTCACAAAATTATTTCTGTAGTAACCACAAACTGGAAACTCTTCAAAAGATTATTAATAGTGAAGTGGATAAATTGTGGCATATTTAGACAATGAAATGCTATGGTGCAATGAAAATGAACCAATAATAATTATATTCATCTCTTTGGACAACTGTCTCAAACATAAATTTAGTGAAAGAAGCCATAACAAATGAGTACATAATTTTTTATTCCACTTAGATAAGCACAAATATAGTCAAAACTAATCTTTTCTGAGAGAAGTTAGAATAACAGATATCCTTGGAATGAGAGGATTAAAAAGAAGCAGCAGGATGGCTTTTGGAGTGCTGGTCACATGTTTTTTAATCTGAGTAGATGTTACATGGCATATTCAGCCTACAAGAATTCTTTGAACCATGCCCTTATAGGTACACTTGTCAACATGCACATAGATTTCAATATACTTGTGCAAATGCAAATACATGCTCACTTTTAAAAGAGAATAACAACAGAAAAACTTATTTTAAACATGCTTAAAAAACAGGGAAGTTCTAGATTTGAACTTTAAATAGAAATATAATTTATGAATATCCAAATCTTATTTTCCTACTTTAGAAAGAAAGCAGGGTATTTTTCTGAGTGTATATCAGTGTGGATAGTTTTTATTTATTATTTAACTGCAAACTCTTTGAAGATCTGTCATGAAATGATATTCATTAAAGGTATGCTTAAGTGATTAAAATGCTATTTTCCTCCACAGAATATTCTAGAATTCTTTGATTAGTTATCATTTCTCCCTTTTTTGAAAGTCCAGGGTATTTTTATACCACTTAATGATACAGATAGTACTAATTTATATTGAATTTAATTTTGTAAACTCCTTGTGGCAAGAGCATATCTATTCATTTTTTAATCTTCCGTGATAAAATGCAGGAGATAAACAGTCCAGTAAGGAGATTAATGTACACTCTGGTTGCCAAACTACTTAAGTTCAAGTTCCCTCTATGCTGCTTATAATTTACATATAAAGTTGGGTGATCACTTAGCCTCTCTATTCTTAATCCTCCATATCTGGAAAATGGGGACAAATTTGATGCTTGCCTTTTAGAGTTATGGTAAAGTCAAAATGAATTGAAGCCTAAAGCTCGGACAGCTCCTGACACATAGTCATCAATTGTCAGCTGCTACGTTTAGCTATTAGGCATCATCATAGTATCATCATAATTCCTTAAAGAGAAAAATGAAAGAAAAAATTTAAAAGATGTGGGAGTAATGCTTAGCCAAAAATTATATATAAAATGCAGTATTGCTTAGTAAAGATCCTTTGTGTGCCAATTCCACAATACAATTTATTTTCTCAGCTGTTCTTCAAATATAGTGCACTGATCATTTATGCTAAAATGTGTTTGAATTATTCTACATCAGCCTGGTCACATACACCTAATAAGTTTGAGGCTGTTTTGTTTTAATTTTTTAAACATTGGTTGTCTCCTGATTCAGTTAGATAGGCTAGAACAAATAAGAATCAGTCAGAGCTGAAATACAGTAAAAGTTTCTTTCCCAGCCACATTATAGTTCAGGTAGATTGTACTAGTCAGCTTCTATGTGAGGATGCAAGGACTGAGGCTTTGTCTATCAGTCTACCATTCCCTAAGCTTCATCTCTACCCATATCCAGCTGACATAGGGAGAAAAAGAGCAAGGGGAAAGGCAGGCTACTTTCTAAAAGCCATGACCCAAAATACCACATATCTTCTCCTCTTGTATTCCTTAGCTGAACTTCAGTGAATGTCCAAATACAAGTGAAGAGAGACTGGGAAATGTAGTTTCAATATGGGCCTTTGAGGATGAAATTGAATTCTGTGAAGAGCTAGCAATGTTTGCCATTTTTGATAGTTAGGCGAGGGCTCTGTCTTTCTCCTCCCTGATAATTCTACACCAGATCCAGAAGCTTGTTTGAAAAGGGATTTTTTTCTGCCACACATACACTGATTAGCAAGCAGGCCTCAGTAATTCATGTCTTTTCAGAAGCCCATCAAAGTCTCAGCTATCTGTCCTCACAAATAATTCAACCATAGCTGACATGAAAGGGCCCTGTTATCTAGGAGCAGGACTTCTTCATGGAAGCTTGAGACATGGAATCAGGCAACCACAGTCCTATGAATGATGCCTGGGTGTACCTCTATTTTGGAATCAAACTCAGAAACAATTTCAATGGTACACCCTTCATAGATAGAAGATTCCACTAGATTGTCCTACTGTGTACACAGAAGAGTAAAGAAAGTCTCTAGATTCTTGCCAGTCTATGCACCAGGAATTTCACTGACCAAAACCAACACCTCTCACATCAACTTTTCCAATTATAAAAACTTCTGAGTTAATATACACATAAGAATGACTAAAATTGGCAACAGCCATCCTGAAGGGTGACTTCGAGACGAAATACTGTCTAACAGTAGTTGAAGTCTGTACTCTTAGTTACGAACAGCTAATCACCTGCAGGGTATAAAGCAAGCAGGCTTCTCACACCACATATCATACTGCCCCTGTAGAACTATGTTTATTATAGACATCATGACATTATGAAAAGTAAATTTAGCCCTTTATTCAAACATCCTTCTGACCAAGATATTCACCTGGGAAGGTTCCCTGTAGTAAACCACTTATTTATACTGTGATGGTTTAACATGTAATCATTGCCTGAAATACAGAATGTTGATTGGAAGCCAGGCAGCTGGTCATCAGGAAGCTGTTGTAGATTTCTGCCATTATGTGCTTGCCCTGTGAAGATTGATAAGCAACAATGACTTTCTGCTTTAATAACCTTTAGAAAAGGAAGTAATGAAATGTTAATATACTTTAGAGACTATGCTTTTGGAAAACATACTGAAGCTACTGTGGGATGATCTATCCTCTCAGAGGGGGTGTCCTCTGAGTGGTTTTATATAAAATAGTCCCAACAGGTTGTGCTATAAAGAGCCTCCTCTCCCAAGGACATGGCAAATATATACAGTGAATGCTATTCATACCTTCTTCCTGTCTCATGATGATCTATTGGGGTTTTTTTTAGCCTTTGTTGTTAATGGGATGAGAAGAAAGAGGAGCTGTTTCCCTGAAATGATATTTGAAGTGTGTTTTTAGATCCTAGACAGAGAGCTCATTTCTAAATTCTAGTGTTGCTTTTACGTTCAGTAGTGGTGTTCCAAAGGAGTATTGCAGACCACCCTACGTGGGCTGGGGGGCTGCTGTTTTCATGGAGTTTTCACCATGGCAATGGGAATAGAATTTTCAGCTCTCTGAGCTCTTCTGTATTCCTAAGTAAGTTTGCATAATACTGCTGGGGACAAAGCACTTGCCTGCTGAAAGCCAAATGAATGAATAAATTAGGCCTCAGGATTTTTGAACTGTTGTGAAAGGGTTTTTGTTTCTTGGGTTTTTAACACCCCCAAATCAGTTGGAATATTTTCTTTCTTTAGATGATGTCCCTGACCCAAAATATGATGTGTATTTCAGAGAAATAGGCAATTCAGACACATAGAAATGTAATAGTTGGATGACTGAGCAATGATACCTAGAATCTAGATAGCCTTTTAAGAATTTTTGTTTTAAAGTAAAGCTCTTCTTTGAAAAATTTGTCTGATGTTTCATACTAATCATGATCCAGGACAGGATTATTGTGTCTGGAACAGAAACAGTAAACTCTTTAGAACCTGGCTTAGGGATTTTGCCATGCTGTTGAAGGACGTTGAACAATATTGAATTTTTCTTTTCTTGAAAAGACAGGCCAAGAGAGCCTTATTATAGAACAAATTTATTTTGAATTGATTTCTTTTCCCTAAATCTGTACCTTTCCTTTCCCTTTCTTTCTTTTACCCACATCATGTCTTCCCTAACCAAGTAAGAATTTTAAATAATATTACCTGAGAACATTCTAATAAATTTTATCTAAATAATTAAATGGCTACTTTAGGAAAAAAACTATTGCATATATTGAACTAACATGTTAAATTGTGTATTGTGGAAGGAAGGTATTTAAAATATTAAGTTCAGTTTGACCCAGAGACATACACAAGTCCCTAAAGTTTATCAGGAAATATGATGAAGAGAGTCTGTCACTGTGACTCATTCATAATAGCATCCCAGTGCATACGAATTTCTACTGTAAAGTATTTATATATCAGGGAAGATGAGACAAAGTGTATGTCTTTAAGGGAAAACTCATTTAGGATCATGCCACAAAAGCCATCCAGCCTCTACAGTGGGGTGATATTATCAAAAATCTCTAGATATCCCTCATATTTGTATAGTGGCATTGTGCACTCAGCCATTTTTTTCAGTGTGATACAATGACTTGCTACTGCTGTCAGCGTTGTGATGGCTTTTGACAAAGCATTCAGATTACCTTGGGCAGAACAAGCAAAACAAATGGAAAGTTCTTCCCCTCTTACAGACAACCAATTTAGCCAATTAAAAATGATAACAATATAAACCTCTTGTTCCTTCCATTACTATTAAAAAAATTTCTGTAAATAACATTTCTAGTCATGCTGCTAGCAGCTGAAAACTGGATTTGCTTTCTTGTTTTGCTGTTGATAGGTAGGTGTCATTGGGACAGAGCATCAGATCTTTGTCGGGGCCACGTACATTTGAATTTGGTTTTTATTTTTAAATGACTCCAGCCACAGAAGTTCAATCTAGGCAGAAGGTTAAAGATAAATGTATATTGTGTGTTTGATGCAAAATAGAGGAACTCACCATACCAAAAATAGAATTGGTCCAAAAAGGTGAGAGGATACATTATTAAAGTATTTCATTTTCATGTAATGAGAAATGGAAAGTCTCCAGATAGTTATACATGGCCATGTGTAAGCAATAACCCTGGAAGATCTGTATAAAGATCAAATAAATTACACTAATTAAAATGATTATACCAGGAACTTTGTGACATTGTTTTTAATTTGAAAATGAAAAGATAGTTAATGTGGAGTAATTCGTGTTCTTCTGGTCTAACAGACTGGGATAAGACTTCTGCCTGCATTAGGGCATTTCAGTTTAATTTATGAGTTAGACCACCAGGATATCATCATAATAAAACAGCAATTTTAATTTATCCAATTGAGTTATTATTGTTTGTCTAAAACTCAGCTATTTCTCGGCATAATTGAATGGTTTATTCAGTAGTTTCTAATATTTTAAGGAATATATATATCCCATTTTTACTTATTTAATTTGCATTGAATTTCAAACAGGATTTGAGACAGCTGAGTATAACATTCTGCTTTAAAGCAGGTACAAAGATGAATAAGTAGTCTCTGGCATCTATTTCAGCTACTTAGTTTTTAGGCAAAGTGGAAGCAGAGTACTAAAGATTGTGTCTCAAACAAGCACCTGGAACCTCCCATTAGCAATTAGAAGATGAAGGTCCTTGTTTCTTGTGAAGAGAATCCAATAGTGTTTATATGACTCTGGTAATTGGCTTTTCATGTAGTCATTAATTACTAATTAAATAAGACAACTTTCCTGTTGTTCTCTTAAAGAAAAACATTGAAAAGTCACAAGTTAGTTTTTATTAGTAATCAAGCGCCAAAGAAGATGTTCTACATACTTATGCATATTGTTGTCTAGTGAATGTTAAGAGTGAAACACTATTTTAAACAAATATTTATTATGTTGTAGAGTATCATTTTCATAGCTTATTACATTTACCTCTTATTCATGGCTCAGTTCTTCATTTCAGTTGCAAGCAAATATCTTCAAAGCATTTCCAAGTCATTTTCTTAGCAAATTCCAAGTTTTGATGACATGACCTGATTTTCCCAGAGTTCACTTTCTTCTAAGCTGCTTGGCCCATGCTCCATTTGGCACTTATTTGAAGAGGATCAAGAAAAGTGAGTGAAGATGTTTGTAGCTAAAAGTCTGGAAAAGAGAACACTTATATGCATAGGTAAATAAATGCCTTAGCCTGCATCAAGGTGAACTTCATGCAAAGGTATGGCCAGAATGCATGCTACCCTGAAGACCTTGGTGGAACCAAGTTCTACTCCAGAAATTTTTTCTTAGGGAGGGAATCTATAGCAGTATCAGAGAGACCAGGAAAATTTGGTCAGTATAGACCAAAGAAAAATGGAAATAGAGGATCTGTGGAAACTAATGGAGAAATTATCTATGAAAATTTAAATAAACAAATTAATACAACCAAAGCAGTGAAGGATATTATCTCAAAACTTTATGTAAGTTGCAAAGTTTTGTTTATGAGCAAATTAAATAAAGGTACAACTTCAGACCAGCAGCTGGTGCTGCAAGACCATTTGTGTGGACAGCATGGTCCTGCAAGCTATGGTGATCTAGTGACTGTCACACAGGATTTCCTTCATATATTTATGATGATAGTGTGAAAAAATACCGTGGATCTCTTGCACTGTACAAGTTTACCTCTAAGTTAAAACCTGCCTCTGATGGTTAGCTACTCCCAGTAGAGCATATGGCCAGAAACATTTCTTGTTAATATGACCACAAAATTGTTTGAGGTGATTTGGTGGTTTCCATAGTAACACTTGAATTAAATTAAATTCAAGAAAAATAGCTTACAACCTTAAATGCTTTTATGTTAATAAATCTATATATGGTACCTCAAATATTTAAGTATTTGTACTGAGTATTGTGATTCACTTAAAAATGGATATTTGACTATCTTATTCAGACTTGAAGTTTCAAATTGATTTTTAAATTTTTATTTATTTATTTTTGGTGTTGATAATTGAACCAGCTTCATGCATGCTAAATATATACTTTAACACTAAGCTACCCTTCTAGCCTATAAGTCTAAATGTTAGTAAATTTATAAACAACATGGAGCTATTTGGGATAACTTCAGATATACTATGTTTAAGCCTCACTTTGCTGTTTACAGGAACTGCTTATGTATGTGGTAGGGTTCATTTATACTGAAACAATTGATGCAGTTAAGGAAAGAAAACAGTAAATTTATAAATGTAGTTTAAAATGTTTTGGAATTTGGTTGAATTAATAAATGTGACACGTTGCTGATCAAAGATCACCTAAAAATAATTGTTAACATTTGCTAAATTTCAAAAGCAAATATGAAGATTTTATAAGGTGGACTTAAGAAACTCCAAGAATACTTATTTAAAAAATAACATCTGAGTAATTTTAACTGTCCACACATTGATACTATTCTGACACAGTTCTTCCTCAAATGGTGTATTGTTTATCAAAAAGAAAAGGCATTCAACCAGACAACATTTTACGTAACAGTCTCCAGCCCTAACCCGAAAAACTATCTGCTGCTTTTTAAGGCACAGGACTGAGCTGGACCACAGAGCGAAACTGCACTGTGAATGCTTTATTGTCATTTCCCATTCATCTTGAACTCTGGGGAACTCAGTTACAATACAGAATAATAAATTAATGTCAGTCACACCCATGAGGCCTCTTTAATGTTACCCGTGGCAAAAAATAGTTTGGACAAATTCCATCCCTTGCTTTAATAGGATGAGTCCTGCCATTAAGTCAGATTTAGCTTAGGAAAAGGGCTGTCACTGCCCTCCAGCAACACAGACTAATCTTGAGTGTCCTTCATTAGTACTTTTACCACATGCCTTCTTTCACCCCGGAGCTCCCTAGAATTTATTCACCCTCCCTCTCTGATCTGGCCTGTGAACATTACCTTAATTTGCCACACCTGCTTATGTTAGGTGATGTGCTTGGGGGCTCCTTTTGGTCTGTTTGTGTGTCCACCTCCTAAAATAGGCAAGGACATTTATTGCCCCCTGCTCTCAATTTAGGTTACTGCTCTAAAGTTATGTATTTATGATGGATACAGAAAATTCAATTTGCAGATATAACCCAGAAAATGTTTACACTGTCAAGGATTTGGGTGGAAGATAAGCATGTGAAGGAAAAAAAAAAAAAAAGGATCTGAAGGGAGCACATATTTTAGAATATACAAACAAATCTGTTTTTCCTAGCATGGCTTTATGGTTTATTAGACTAATCATTTAAATGTTAGCACAAATGCTTGATCAAAATGAAATAAAGATGGCAGGCAACTTTCAAAATGGAGCTATTTCTTGTACATTCTGTGGGTGAATCTGGTTTCTGATTTAAATAAGCCAAAGGCCACTGACTTTGGCAAGTGTTGCATAAAGTTCAGGAAGACTTGCTGAGTAGTAATATGTAAAATATCTGAGACAGATGCAAAGTTGCAGTGGAGAAAGCCAGTCTGTATTATATGATTTATAAGTTAGGCTGTCTATCTACCACCCACTCACATAAGACTAGGCAGACAAATGTCCGTTTATGTGTGTTACTTCTTATCTTTTTACTCTCCCTGGCACTTTATTTGCTTTCTTTTAGCTTTTATACAGTAATCCTGCTTTTAAAAGATTACAAATTCTCTTCTATCATTAAAAAGTATGGATTAGAAAACTTGACCACACAACACTCAAATATTTGGTGATTTGACTGTTTTAACATGGGAGAGTATATCAATGAAAAGAAAAATACTGAATCCATTGATTGATTCGTTTTGCAGAAATACATACTGAGTACTTCCTATGGCCTAGGCTCAGGACTGAAGCTCCAGATGCTTAAATGAAAAAGTCTAGAAGGCAGAGAGAACACCAAAACAAAGATGATACAACTAACTTTAAAATAAGAGAAAATGCAGAGAGCTATGAGTCAAAGGAACTTAAATTAATTATTTCTTAGCCTTTTGGCTAAGATAGTGTAGGAACCTAAATTAGTGGAGTGATTACCAAAGTCTTTGCTGAAAAAAGGATATAGAAGCCACTGGTTCCCAAATTTTGCTGTGCAATGGAATCACCTAGGAATCTTTTTAAAATACTGGTGCCTGACTCCCACCTTCAGTTGTTCTTTTTATGTATAGGGTGTGAGATGGGCAATAGGATTGTTAGAAGCTCAGTGATTGTAATATGCAACAGTGTTTGAGTGCCAGTGATTTAGGTCAAAACCTGAAGATCAAATCAGAATTGACCTGGTGATGAACACTGACAGAACACTGATTGAATTGACCTGGTGATGAACATTGACAGAATAGTACCCTTTAGGTTGGAAGTATTGTAGACTCTAGGTTCTAAAAGAAGGCTTGTCTGGATCAGGAGCTATGGGGCTACTGATCACTTACCTAAGCCAATTTTGTCTTGTATAATACTGAGACTAATTTTAAGTTCAAAGTAGGTGAAAGAAAGCTACTCCATTATACCTTGGCTACTAGGCTATTGTTATGGCTTGAATATGAAATGTCCCTGAAAGATTCATGTATTGAGGATGCTAACCATTTATCAATTTATCATCGATGAGTACATAACTGAATGTGCTCCTGGGAAGTGGGCCCCAGTTAGAGAAAGTAAGTCACTGGGGGTGTGCCTTTGAGAAGTATACCCTATCTCCATGCCCTGTCTCTGGCTTCTCTACCTCTCTACTTACTGGCTGCAAGGAATTGAGCAGCTCTTCTCTGCCATGCCCTTCTGTCATGATGTTTCTGCCCTGGAGCTAGCCAACCATGGACTGAAACCTTTGAAACTGTGAGCCAAAATAATTTTTTTCCTCTTTAAGGTGTGTTTAAGTTATTTTGTCCCAGAAACAGAAAGGTGACTAATACAGTTATAAAATTTGTAAATGTCAAACCAAATTTTATCACACACTTAATTAATAAATACCCTTTACCAAAGTAGGCACCAAACAGTCCAGGCAGTCTGTTTTTTAAGTTCCTTAAGACCTCAGCTCTCTGTGCTTTTAGGTATGTTGACCTTGCCTTAAATGGTTTACTTAAGGCAAAAACAACAGCATTTAACAGGCAAGGTCCTATGCCGTCTACTTGGTATCATAAATCCCAAGTTGCCCTAAACTAATGGCTGGGCACAAATCCAACTAGGGGTGGAGCCACAGGCACCATTTCTTTAAGAATTATGGGATCAATCTAAGGGATGTAGAACACAGGTCTGGCTGGATTCTTACACCCTGATATAATGGCAGAGGTATGGCTGACATTTTTATTTATGTGCATACTTTGAATATCTTAAATGCCACCTAGTGAGACCTTGTTATTATATCCATCATGCTAATGAACAAAACACTACTTTACCCAATAAAAAATTTTTTGATATTTATTTGCAAAATTTCTCCTCTTCATTGATACACAGGGAGTAAAAGGACTTGCAGTGGCTGCCTGTGGAGTGTGGGTCTTTCTGGTGGTTACCTTGCCACACTAGCCTGGCATCTTTCACAGCATGCTAGCTTGATGACTTCTGGGAATAAAAGTGTAAACCAACTGGTATATGCATACTATCCCACTGATCATACTAAAGTAATATAAAGTAAATTGCAGACTGTATAGCAGAGAAGTAAAGGCCTTCTCTGGGTCTAGAAAGGAAGGAGGCAAGAATAAAATTCTTCTTGGATAGAAAGTTGACACTGATTAACTTCCTTTCTTTCCTATTTAAAGAACACGGCAAGAAAATGGTTGAGGCAAGGCGAGATACTTGGATGTTCCTTTTTTTTTTTTTTTTTAAATGGCAGACGCCTTCATTGTCTAGCTCTGTGAATGACTTCAATTGCCACTTGACAAAAGCTTTACTTTTCTCATCTCTCTTACAACGTATTGATCCCTGTTTTCCCTTGTCTCAATATCTAGAGATTTAAATATTAGTCAAATGTAATTATTAAATTATTTTGTAGTCTTCCTGGGTCATTGTATATCCTGTCTGGTGAATTCCTTCCAGAAGCCTTTAGCTGTTTTTTCAGTAATGAGGTTCTACCTTTGATCAAGAAAAAATCAAAGTGAGGATTTGAGTACTGTGGAGTCACAGCCCTAACCTCTTGCAAGCTGTGAGAGCTACTTTCCCACAGCCAGTTCAAAAGACAAGGCAGGGATTTTGAAATCTGTGTTTCATTTCTTTTTGATACTGTTGGATTATGTAGCTTTTTGCTGGCTAGGCCTTTATGTTGTTCTTACTAGCAGAGATATTTATGATGGCTTCTCTAATTCCAGCTACTCTTCTGCTTTTGTTGCCAGCGGATTCTCTTCCTTCACTGCAGATCATTTTTAGGGTTGCTTTTCATAAGTCAGCATTTTCCAAGCTCTTTTATGGTGCCTCTAATCATGGTCTATATATGTATTGCCAATAGAAATATACTATGGGACATGTATGCCTTTAAAATTTTCTAGCTGCTGTATGTAAAGAGAATGAATATAACTTTAATAATACATTTTAAGTAACCCAATTTATAAAAAATGTTATTTCAACACATACTCAATATAAAAATAATTAACAATGTATTTTCTATTTTTTCATACAGAATCTTTGTTATTTGTGTGTATTTTACATTTTCAACACATTTAGCCACACTTTAGGTACTCAATAGCTACATAGTAGCTCTCATATTGGATAGCAGAAATATAATAATAGCACAAAAAACTTATTATCTAAATAACCATCGTTCATTCATTTTATCATCTGGATTGATTTTGTAAAGCGCATCCCTGATCCTTCTCTATCTTCCCAGTGGTTCTCTTGACCCATGGCACTTATTTTTGAGATGACAGATGAAGGCTGTTCCTGTAAGAGAGCTAATTGCCATTGTGTAATTCCATCCTGTAACCCTGAAGTCTTTAGTTCCACACCCTCACCATTTTGGTTAATTGTTCATGGAGATATAAAAATGATAGAAATACATTGAAGGCTTATGGAGGAAGAGGACTAGCAAGCCAAAAAAGGTATAAAAAGGATTAGGCATTCATGATTCCTTTGTAAAAACTAAATTTTAGGGCCAGGGGTGTAGCTCAGCAGCACAGTGCTTGCCTGGCAAGCACAAGGTCCTGAGTTTGATCCCTGGTACCAAACAAACAAACAAACAAAAAATAAAACAAAACCCCCAAAAACCTTAAATTTTAAAAACTCAAAAGAAAAAGTCTATGCATATACATCTCCAAAAAACTTACAGATATTCATATTGCTTTTTTTTTGTTTTTGTTTTTTTTTGGGTACAGGAGATCGAACTAATACTCCTAATCTTTCTACTTTAGCACCAGTCTACTAATTACTGTGGGAGAGACACACAAATAGAGACTGACCCTCTCTCCACACTTTATTGAATCTGACAGCATGAGACAGTGAGATCAGCACTTCTCACTGTTAACGCAAGTCTCCCACATCTACATCACCACCACACTGACAAGTTTCCTCTCTTAAGTGGAAACAGTGAATTTCAGAGAAACAAAAAAATAAACTGGACTTGTTTTTTTCCAATCTAGCCTCTGCTTTCATTGCTGCTTATGTAACAGGGTTCATGTGAATGACTCTGGCACTGTGGTGCACATTTCTAAAAGTGAAAAAAAGTCATAAAATTACTCACATTTGAAAGGATTTGGGGAGCTCTGTAATTTTTGGACTTGAAGTACTTGATGTGTTTCCTACAGATGTTTTGTAACTACATTCAACATAGTCACAAGAACAGAATTTAATATCACAAAGCCTTGACAGCAATAATCCAAGTCAGTTTTCTATATATTAAGTAAACATTAATGTTATCATTTTCTCTGTATTTATTTCTTTGGTGGTTAAGCTTGAAAATAGGTGAAACTGATACATGATAATGAGAAGGAACAAAGAAGTTTAGAGTAAACACAGTAGTTGGTGCTAACAGGCAACTTGGTGCTGGTGAACTATAGGAGGATATTGCTAATATCAGCCATCCGTATAACAGTTTTAAAAGGCTGAAAGGCTTCTGTGTACCGCAGCACCATTCCCTGGAAGGGTCTGTAAGTGACAAGAAGACTGTGCATCTGTATTCTCCAGTAGGGGAGCTGCTAGCTATGTGTGTCTGTGTGAAAATATAAAGTGTGGCCAGCATGACTGAAACACTGAAAACATAATTATTTTGTAAAACTTTACATTTTAATTGAATTCAAGTCAATTTTTTTTTACAAGTTAACATCAGAAAGTACCAATCAAAGCAAAGGGTACCATACTTAGGTGCACATTATTGCCATCTTATATTAATGTGGCCCCTGTGGTAATTCCTACCACATTGGGTTTGCTTTCCCAGATCAGATTTTATTTTATGTCTGTCTTTATTAAATCCTGGGAGTCAAAGTCTCCTGACCTTGGGACCCTCCAATCCCCTTTGGGTGCTGATAATGAAACAATTCATCTCACCTCAAATGCACTAGGGAGCATTAGTCATAACATTTTGGTCTTCCAATGAATTACTTTGTTTTCCTCAGCTTGATCTTTATAGACCACTAGTCTTTCAATCCCTTGTGCTTCTCCCTCTTCCATAACCAAGAGTTAATAATTCCTGCCCTGCTTTCCCAATTCTACTACCCTACACTTCAATTGAGATGTACCTACTTGCATAAATGCTTTTGATAGTAGTTCAGAAAGAACTTGTTCACTACCTTTCCAATTTTGTATCCTTTATTAATAATCAATTTTCTTTTCTAATAAATGCTAATTAAAATACTCATCTTCCAAGTTTAGAGTTTCCATTTTAACAACCTGCAGAGTCTAAATTTAGTTTTTCCTATGATTCCTTCAGACCATTTTGAAGAGAAATTAATACATAAGAACCACATTAGATTTTGTTTCTATATATACTTTCTTGACAAAATGGCTGCAAGTACTAGAGAAATATGGTTAGTTCCAGATTTTAGTATTAGCAACAGAATAAAAGATTATAGAAAGTAGGTAGATAGATTTTTCTCGACAGGGAAAGGGATTAAGAGGTGGAGGGAAAGAGAGGGAGGGATGGATAAGGGATGAAAAACAGGAATGGGGATGTGTTATGTACATACCAACTCCACACAAGGTATGTAAACATTATATACAGCAAACAGGTACAAAAAGGAGATTAAGGGATGTGTGGGAGGTGGAGGGAAGGGAAAGGGGATAAGAAAAGGAATTAAGATGTGTTATATACATGTACCAACTCCACACAAGAAATGTAAACACTATGTATGAACCTATGTACTAATAAACTGAAATAAAAAAATAAAGAGGTCTTATATTGTAATTAAAAAAAAGACAGATTGAGCTCATTTGGCTTACACACAGTTGTTTGTGTTGAAACTTTGAAAAATTTTGTTGAAATTTGTATAGCATCTGAATAACCATGGTTTTAAAAACTTGAATTTTTCCAGTCATTATTGACTCTGGAAAAGTCTTGGAGTTGTAGGATCATTTAACACATGTTAAATATTTGTAAAAATAAATGCTCTCCTGGTATAGTGAGTAGCTTAGTGGTAGTGTGCTTTCCTAACATGTGCAAACTCCTGGGTTCAATCCCCAGCAATGCCAAAAAAAAAAAAAAAGTGTTGTCTTGTATTAGGGTCTGGTAGCTCTTTGCTATAGTCAATCAGCAATGTCCAGTATGGTAAACTAGTACCAACAAACGTTCAAAGGCTGATGAAATGTATAGCTCTACTGAGTCACCTCAAAGGTAGGATAGCAAACACTGAAGTGTCTGCTGTTACTCTGCCTTCCACAGAAGAGCTTTAACCCAGAGGCAGTCAACAAAATACAGGTATGAACATTTCTTACTGTTTGCTAAATTAAAGGAAGAGCCTCACAGGTCAGGTCCAAAGAAATCAATGTAACAAGGTAACTTTTCATTTTTAAAAAATTGTATTACCTTCTCCAAAGTGTTCAAGGAAATGTAGTGCTGATTCTTAAATCATTCTTGTATTAATCACATTTCCATCACTGGGACAAAATACTCGATACTTGCAATTTAAGGAGAAGTTTATTTTGGGTCACAGGTTCATAGGTTCCATTCATGGTCCCCTCACTCCAAGGCAGAAACATCATGGTGGAAGGGGATGGCACAGGAAAGCTCCTCACCTCATGATGGCCAGAAGCAGAGAGAAAGCAAGAGAGCTGAAGAGGCAAGGTGGGTAGGAAGAAAAATACACCCTTCCAGACCCTTCCAGACCTTTTCCTTTACCTCTTCCAACCAGGCCTTTCCTGTAACAGCACATTCAGCTATGAACTCAACAGTGGGTTAATCCCTTGTAATTAATCCCTTACAGTGCCTTCATGATCAAATCACCTTCAAAAATCCCGACTTCTAACTATAACATTCATATAACATTTGTGAGAATCCACAGGCAATTGAATTGCTTACTCAGAAGCTCTATAGGAATGCAGGCAAAGGAGAAATAGGGGATGAAGCCAAAATCTTTCTCTTTGGTTTCCTTGATTTCTCCTCCACATGCTGCAGCCACATGCTGCAGTCCTTTGAGGAGGGCCAATGGAGCACACACTGAAAATTGACCAGAAGAGCTGCTGAAAATATATGCAGTGACAAGGTGTCTGCTAAGAAGCTGTCTCCATCCCTGAAATGCTTTTTATGGCATTCTGTTCTGGCTTCTGTTTCTCTCCATACATGCCCACAAGCATGCATATGTTCCAAGTTGCCTAGATCTCAAATTAATTCAATAGTTAAGTAATAATTCAGAATAAATTGGACATTTCTGAGATCCCCCCAAAACGACAGTGGAGCTTATTTTCTACTAACCAGCATCTCCAAAGAATAGGCTTATAAGGAAATGCAAATATCAGCTTCAAAGCAATTATGTATATTGAGAAAGGAGAAACTCAATAATCATGAAAACAAGAATAAAGAGGAGAAAAATGGCCAAATCTTGAGATGCCAAAGGAAAGGGATATATGACCTTACTTTACCATTATCATGGATGACTTGTGCGGATTAATTAAGTAAAAGTCTGTAAATTTCATCAAACTCTTTGGAGAAAGGAACTATTTAAATATAAATTATAGTTATCCAGCTTATGTCTGACATGTCAGGCATGCATGGTTAGCTGTGTCTGGTAAGTTATGCTTCCTGCAGGTTATAAAGATGAGGATCTCTGATAGACCTCCCTTCTTTGACCCAGCAGTGTGGCAGAGATTTATGGTACCATGTGGCATCTGAGGACAGGATACTTCTTTGAACTTTGTTGTTGTGCTTACAGAAACCAGAATCTCTTGTTTGCATCTTGTTGTAGGCATTCCCTTAAGAAATAGCTGAAGGGAGGCAGGAATTAGTAAACTGAGAAAGCAATGTTCTACTTTTTAAATCTTAGTGCCTATAAGAGAAAAAAAATAAGCAATGAGAGATGAACATATTTTTAAGCAGGTGTTTTAGTTTCCTAGGGCTGTATTACAGTGTGGCATCAATCAGGTAGCTTAAAAGAACAGAAACGTATTCTCTTACAGTTTTGGAGGACAGATACCTGAAATAAAGCTGGTGGCAGGGCCATGATTCCTCTGAAGTTCTAAGAGTCTTCCTTAGCCTCTTGCTAGTTTCTGGTGCCCCTGAGTGTGACCACAAACTGTCTCTACCTCCAGTGTCTGTGTGTCTTCACCTGGATGGCTTCTTAGGAGGACCCCAGTTGTGTTGAATTAGGGTCCCACCCTCCTCCATTGTGCCCAAATAAGACTGTATTCTGAGGTAGTGGGGATTGGCCTTGCTACACCTCTTTTCTAAGGAGAAGGGAACACAGCTGACCCCATAGCACCAATTTAGGGTCATTTTCAAACGTGCTGAGCAGGTGATCCTTGCCCTCATACCAAATATCACATGACAGCTATGGCAGGAGAAGCCTGGAGCCCAGCTCCTCTGACCTGCAGTCCTCCTCGTCTCCTCCTTTCCACCCGTGTTCATGCTCTGCACACCCCATGGATAGCCCACCAGGGCTTCAAGGAGCACAGTCTAAAGCTATGGAAGCACATATTCCTTTGGGTTCCTTTCTCAAGTCAAATTCCATTCCCTTATAGAAATCAGCTTTATGGAGCATAACTTCTGAAAATACTGTTTGTACAGGTTGTTTAATAGCAGTTGCATTTCCTTTGTTTATTGGTTTTACTATTAAGGAAATAGAGTCTATGCTGAAAACAAACATCCTCCGGTGTCCCCTCCCTGGGTATCAACACCAACAGCCATTCATTAGAACTGGATGAAAAGCCTAATATAGTTTGAGGGCTGGTTCCACCCCCCTAAATTTTAACATCTATGTAAAACTGTGGCTTACAGCTCACCTCTTAGAGTCTAGAGTCTGCTTCCCCCTTTAATAAAAATTTGGAAAGGAGAAAACTCATTCCTAGAAAGATTGTAATGATTTATATTCAATTACTTGCTGTGAGGGGAGTGGTAGGGTCCACCAACTAAACCAATGGCTTCCAAGCAGAAAGACTGAGGCTCATGCTACTACATCTGCCCTGAATGGTGGAAACCTTAGGTGGAGTTGCCCAGACTCCTGGGGGACTGCAGACTTGCTTATCAGTCACTGGGAGGCTGGAATCCTTCTGGCAAAGAGAAAGGATTGCAGTTTTTAGATGTTTCAATCCTGGAAGAGGAAGCTCTGGGAAAGAGTACACAAAGCAGCCCAAGGGGTAGAGTCCTAATGATAACTCCATAAAAGGAGGCTTTAAATGGTCTCAGCTGATCCATATTTTTAGAAAATTGTTTTAACTCAGCCTGCCTGCCTGTAATGCTATTGCCAGAAACAGCAACGAAAGGGAGATAAACACAGGGTTGTAATCTTTTTTTCTTTTTAGTGCCTCCCGTGAGGCCCTGGGTAGTACAAATCATGCTCAACAGGCTTTGATTAGCAGCTATTCAGTTCTTCCCAGAAAGGAGACATTCACATGAGGCACTGTTCTCCCTTCATAGATAAGCTACACATTGTCCATGGAGGCTGGTTCCCCTGAAGAAGCCTGGGCTAGCCACCTCTTTCATGCCTCTGGAGACTGTTCTCTTTGCAGCCTTGTAAGGTGGCAGGGCCAGAGAAGTCTGTGTCTCACTTATGGGGTAGCACTGGGTTATCTATGAACCTTTTTAAATGTAAGTGGCCTATGCTAGTCACATCAGCTACTTTCTTCTTTCTTGTGTGGCAATGTGGTATTGCATTTAAAAAAACAACTTTCAATAGAGGAGCATTTCTGATTCTTTTCCTACCTAACTGTATCTTTGAACATATCCCCTTATCTTTTTGAGCTTCAACTTAGGTTCATTCTTCTAATACTGAGCTACAGTACATACATTTAAGAGGAGATGGGTAAGATGCTATAGCTATGTAAAGCCACAGGATAAACCCGAAATCTCTTACCAGAGCATCACTTCTACTCCATTTTAGGAAAAATGTTCTGATATATTTTTTAAAGGGTCACTTGTGGAGTAGAATGGAAAATTCCGTGATAATTTTTTCAAAGAGCTGTGAGGAAAATCTGCCTCAGAATAAATTGATTTACACTATGGTTCATTCCTCTGTGTTTTTAGGAGTATTTTGATGGCAAAGTTTGAGAAACACCATATGAGATCTTTTCACCTCTAACATTGGGGAATTCAGCCCCTTAAGGTCTCTGGTAAGATGAGTTATGCACCTTTAAAATTCATATATTGAAGCCCTAATCTCATGACTGTATTTGGAGATAAAGCCTTAAAAAAATCATAAAAAAAAATAAGGCCAGTAGGGTTAGGCTTAATCTGATATAGTGACTTTACAAGAAGAGGAAATTTGGGCACACGGAGGAAGGACTGTATGAGGACCATGAGATGGTGAGCATTGGCAAGCCAAGAAGAGAGGCCCCAGGAGAAACCAGCTCTGTCAGTACCTTGATCTTGGAGTTCTAGAATGTAGATTTCTAAGAGAATAATTTTCTTCATTGAAGTCATCCAGTTTGGGGTATTTTGTTATGATAGCATTAGCAGACTAGTAGTTTCATTTGCCTACTGAAGTCCAGCTTCCTTAGCTCAAAATTAACAACCTCTCCAAAGGTCATTGATCCCAACCCCACCATTTGACCACTAAATTCTTACTCTTTTGGTTCTAAATTTGTTCTGTTTTCATTTTGTGCCTTCCCATTTACGAACATGTTATCTTCACTCAGGATAATTGTCTTCACCTATAGAAATCTACTCATTCTATAACAGCCACTTTCCATTGTATTTCCACCCTGACATGAGTTGACTTTTATCATGATTATTAGTTTTGTTACTAACAGGACACCAGTATACCTTTGGATTGTGGTTGTTTCTGCACTCACTGTCAGATACTGTAGTATGTGGAGCACTTCCTCAGTTCTTTTTAATTCTTCTATGTGACAAGCATCAGGTTGGGCAAGGAATCAAAAGCCTGTCAGCTCAATTAATGAATCAGTAATCATCAATATTATTTTATTAGATGTATTTAAACTATATTTTATGTTCACATATTTATTACCTATTACATATTAATACTATTTTATTTTATTTATTTATTTTGGTACTGGGGATCAAATTCGGGTCCTTCCGCTTGCAAGGCAAGCAGCGGAACCACTGAGCTAAATCCCGGCCCTAAAATGTTTTAGATATACTCATTGTTTCAACCTTGGGTATATATCTGGTGTTCAGCTTTTAGATTTTTGTTTGTGTAAAATTTATATTCAGATAATAGATCATCAAGCTAAGAATGAGTATTCCTGATTGTACATTCTGACAAGTCTGCAACGTGAGATGCAGTATTTACTCATTTTGGAGTATCTTTTACTTTTACTTCAGTGTGCTGATACAGATAATTTCTTGAAAATGATATAAGTGATTTCTTTGTAATTTTATCTTAGTATTTTTCCATTATGAAATACTTGTTGAACATGTCAATGTATATTTTAAATACTTTTCATATTTTTAAATATTGAAAATCACTGAAGACAGGAATTAGTAGTTTAAAAAACTCAGCTAAAGTGAAAAAAACTATATTGTGTCGACTAGAAACAAAATTCTCAAGTACTTTCAAAACTTGTTTGGGACTGGTCATTAAATTACAGATGGAAAAGTAAAAAGTTTCAGTTATACTTGACATTTTAAGAGAGAAAGAAAACAGAAAGGAAAATCATTATAGATGCCTTGAAAGAAAATTGTTTTCAAATTGTTGTCTGTCAGCAATTCCAGATGGCTTTGCTGTGTTTTAGTGGAATTGATAGTATTTTAGAAAAACCTGAGGAAAATACATGAGGTTCTTATTTCCTGATGTCCCAGAAGGTAGACAAAGGAAAAATATCTTTAAAGAATTTTGAGTGCATTGGCCACCTGTTCCAACTTATTTATGGTGCACACCAATAATCTTATGATATCTTTATATTCTCTAATTTTTTACAGGTAGAAAGGATATTTTATGAGTATAGATAATGGAAATAATGTATACTAAGTTGAAAAGTTAGTAGAATTCTGTTACAAATGTCTTACATGTTCTATTCAAACTACATATGTGCACATTTGTACATATTATACACATACTAAAATATGCTACATGTATAATATATAATTATAAGATTTATGCACATGCATATGCACACACATAAAATATTTATGTTAATTCTTACTACATGTTCATGATAGAAGTTTTTTTCCTATTTTACCGAAGAAGAATACTGCCCAAGAGAAAGGCAAGAACATTGCCTAGGATTGCAAAACCAGAGGAGAATGTCACCAAAAGACAAAATTACAACAAATTTAGTTACAGGTCCAATTGGATTTTTTTTTTTTATCCAATTGGCTTTTATTTGTGACTCCTAAATCAGAGTAGCCCCTGTCCTACTAAATAGAATAAGAGCTCCTGCTGGGCAGTTGCGCAACAGGTTTTTTTTGTTGTTGTTGTTTTTTGTTTTTTTTTTAAGGTGAGAACAAAAACCTAGAACAGTAAGAAAAAAGTGGCTAACCATGGGTTACTTCAGGTTATGTTTTTGTAAGGGATTAAAACAGAGGGGACTTACGCTGGCTAAAACTTGCTTGTTTAGTGATTCGGCTATTATCTCTCTCCTGATATCTTAGAAGATCAGATAGCAACTTAATTTGGACATGCCAGTGTGGAAATGAGCAACTCCATTTTATTCTGGTCTGTTGATGACTAGTACAGGAGCTCAGTTCAAATCAATCACCTCCTGTTATTGTATTTAACCTGAGCATACTTCTAAGGCTATTCTCTTAATCACCACAGCGTTTCTCATAAAAGGTATCAAAATCATTAGTGCAGACTAACCTGGATTAAAAACTAGCCTCTGCTAGGATAGTTTGTGAAGACAAAAATCTGTGCAACTTCATGCTTTAATAAGCATGAAGCTGTAGTTGCCATCAGAGTATGTAGAACTTAAAAAAAAAGGTGGCATATAAATCCATGATGTATTTGTTTTCATTACTGCATAGAATTTTCATTTCATCAAATGGAGATTTTGCTATTTCTTTAAAATATGCCTGGCATCCTACTTTAGTGTTGTTTAGTTTAGGTTAGGGAAGCCTGATTAAATTTTGCAAGGACTTTGGAAAGATGTGGAAATGAATGGAGAAAGTTTGAGCACAAGGAATCTGCCATTTGTCAGCATTTAATGCCTTAGTTCAGGACATTGATGGGAAAAAAGTTTGACTCTTCCTTCTCAATACTGTTATGTTAGAATGGAACAGTTTCCGAAAATAGAATATACCCAGTCAAAGAAACCAAGGAAAAGCCTCAGTGACCTCATCATTCCTTAGAAGATTCCTCTATTTGTGTTCTTTACTGCCTCGGGTAATTTTATGCCATAAGGATAATAAAACTCGGAGAGAAATATTTTCCTCCGAGGCGAAGCCTGTATCCGGGCCTATTCTGAGTGACTCTCTATGGGGCAGCCTCCCCTCATGTGTGCCCATCTGCTATGCCACCAGCTTCTGGAGCATCCATCATGCACTTGGCAGTTGTGTACCTTGCTGTGATGTCACAGCATTTCCAGAAAGTGCAGATGGCTTTATTCACACTAGCCCTGGGGGCAATTCTGAGGCTAGGAGGGAGTGATCTGCCTATGGCTACTGCCAACAAGGATGAGCCTGGCTGCACACCCCAGGCCCTGTGGCTCCAAAGCTGACTGTCCTTCCTGTGCCAGAGTCTCCTAACTCAGGACTTCATTTGAGTTAAAACTTGACCACCCCCCTTCTTCATTCACTTTGGCCTTAGATAATAATTAAAAATTTTAGCAGCCATATGACAATGTTGACTCCCTGGCCCCTTCTCCCCACCCCAGATTCCTGCTCCCCCCTCTTCCAAGGGAATCTGATTATTCACAGCTCACTAGTTTCCCACTCAGCCAGTCTCTTCTCCATGGTCATAGGATCCATGGTCCACTATGTATTAGCAAGACAAGGCATTCCTCATGTGATCCCCACAGCATTGGAGCAGCAGAGTTTCACCAGTGTCTCTGTCAAATGGGGCACAGCCCCTAAATTTGCTCCAGTTCTTGGAGAAGCCAGTGTGCTGCAGAACTGTTTTCCAGTGACTGTATCTGTATACTGCTTGGCTCTCGATCCTGTCCCCATGGCCCCTGCAGTCACTCACCTAGGCCTCTGGAAGGATGACACAGTGAGCCTGTCAGACATAAATGATGCTATTTCCCATGCCCAAAGCAAATCACTCTAAGGGCCCAGGGGAAAGAAATTGAGTTAGAGCTTTACCAGGAATCAAAGCAAAGATCTGTGTGGATGTCTGGGGAAGGCTGAGAGGTGGCTGGGGATAGCATTCTGCTTCATGATACAGAGGTGTGTTGTGTGTGAGACTTCAGACACATGATGTCATCTGCCCTACAATATGAGCAGAGCTGTCCCACGAAATAGTGCATCCTGGTGGCAGTGCACTTCCTTTTCATAAAGCAACTGCTATATAAATGAAAATAAATGTTCAGAGTTTACCTCCCCATAACTGTTTCTTCATAAAAGGGAAGCTACTTCTGTATGGGTTGCACTATGCTGGGACTTTAACCACATTTTATCCAGTCTTCTCAAGGACTCTCCAACTCCAAAGTGCTTGTTGCTGGGAGTTTACCACTAGAATCAGGGTAACTGGATTTGCCAACATGCCCCGAGTAGTCTGACTTGGAATTAGCATTACATTCTCTTTCTCTTTTTTAATTATTTGATGTTTGTATTATATAATAATGATATTCTTTGGGGAAAATTGGTACGTGCATACAATTTATCTTCCTCATTTTCAATCTCTTTATCAGTCTTTCCTTTGCTTACCCCTGCCCCAACCCCTTCCCCATCATCAAGAGTTTACCTTCCAGCTTCCTATTATTTATTTATTTATTTAAATTTCAAGTTTTTCATATGAAAGAAAACATGCAATATTTAACTTCTGAGTCTGGCATATTTTGCTTAGGATTGCATTTTTAAACCAAAGTTGAGATGGGTTCAGGATTTGCACAGTGAATGTCCTTCTAGTTGCTTTTTGTTTTCTCATTGGAACTTTCCTGATAGGATATTGTTGGAGCCTACCTAGCCTTGCTTCCACAGAGCTTTTACATTAAAGGGTGAAGATTATGTTAGGTTTTTTGGTTTTTGGTTTTGTTCTGTAAGGTCATTATCACTTTGTATAAAAAGTGATCCTTAAGGAAAAATATCTCCACTGAGAACTGACCTGAGTGGCCATGTTCTTTATGCTACGGGCTTGTGAAGTGTCTCCTGAGGTTCTGAATGGTATTTCTGGGTCAGAGAACTGAAGCAAGTTGGTCCTATTTTTAGGTTTTAGGATAGTTGTTCAAGAAATGTGAAAAGGTTAGAAGTATCTCTTGCTCTAAATTTGTATATAAATCACTTGCAAGTTGATGGGTTCCCCATTAGCACCCTCAGGCATTAAGAATGCGTTCTTCAGGCCTCCGAGATAGCTCAGCTGGGAGAGCGTCAGACTGAAGATCTAAAGAATGCGTTCTAGTGTCAGTTATGGCTTTTGGATCTAACTTTGTGCCTGTGTCATGTGTTTGCACAGGCTACTGAGCCAAAGGAAGGAAGGGGAATAATATGCAAATGATGACAAGAAACTTTATATATACTGAGGGTTGAAACCTATCATGACAAACAGCCCTACCCCTACGCCCCCAAAATGTATTTTTAGATCAGTAGAGGTATGGAAAATTGGATAAGTGATAAAACACATTTTCAAACTCATTAACTGTAGGACCTATGTGGTGGGTGGGAATAAGGGTGCTCACCATACATTTCTTCCAACTTTTTTTGCAAGTTTGAATTTTTTCATAATATGTTAAAGGAACAAAAAGAAATAAATTAATTCATAGCTGTAGAGCTGTGGTCAGTTTCAGAAAATACATTTCGAAGATATGAGCAAGCAATAAGGTAGATCCTCTGCTTTTAATTAGGTCATGATTTTTTGTGTGTGTTTGCTTTAAACTAATGACATCTACAGCTGCTAATGAAGAATCTGAAATGTTTATAATTGTAAGCAGCAAGATTGCTATTAATGTTGATACACTACAATATACTGAAACCCTATTAGATGGAGTGCTCCAAGCGAGGCACTTTACATCTTTATAATTTATTTCAAATTACAATGCTAAAGATACCAGGCACTATGCTACAGAGATGGAAACCATTAGGTCTATTTTATAGATTAAAATCTGAGCTCACAGAGTCAAAGATGTGCTGCCAGGGTCACTCGTTGCTGGGGTGTTGTCAGGATTCAAACCTGACATGGACATCAAAGCCTGCTCTATTTTCACTGCTTGGAGTGTGGTCTTGGGTAGCAGTCTCTGCCTGTCAGGTGCTGTTTGAAATGAAAGAGACTGGACCTGCCCCATTGCTACAAAGTGGAATCTGCATTTTGAGATGCTCCATCAGCTGTTCCTTGTTCCTTGTGCGCATCAGTCTGAGCAATGCTGTACTGGCCCACACTTTCTGGAGAATTTGCTCCGTGTCCTTATTATTCTCCTAGAATAAACATAGCCCATCTTAGATCAGTGAAAATGAGCATTTTTTTTTTTTTGTCTCAAAGGTGCACCTGCAGAGCTGAGCATGGTTACCTTCCTTTCCCGCAGCCACAGAGTGAAGACAGTGAGCCAACACTTCTATTCTTACAATAGGAGCCAACCACCCGAGTTTGTGCCTCAGCCCTGCCTCTGGTCATCCATGTGATGAATGGACACTTTGATTGCCCCACCTGTCTGTGTGACTTCATTTCTTCATCAATCAAGTGGAACATCAGTTCTCCTTCTACTTGCCTCATGGAAAGACCAAAATGGCAGGGCATGGGAGGGGGGTGGAGGAGGATCAGAGGGAACAAAGTCTTCTCCTCAGGGGCGGCAGCAGTGTACTGGGCCTTTAAGCCTTTGCTCTAGTAGGAAGGTTCCCCAGGCTATGGCTCCTTCACTTTCTCTTACTGTACTGAGGTTTGAGTGGCTGGGGTGAGCTACTGGGTGGGAGTTGATTGCTCACAGTTCTAGATTTCTCTTGCTGGGGCCCTCCCTGCATCTCATCTAAAATAAGGACCTTCTTTGGGAGAAAAGGACTGGGTCAATATCAGGTTTTGGCCTGAACCAAATACTATAACACCCTTTCCACCCTGCAGCTTAAAATCAAAAGTTGATCAAGATCATTTGTTGACTTACTGTGAAGTTTGGTGGCAGCCTCTTTACAAATACCATCTCATTGAATCCTTGTAATAGACCCTAAAAGGCAGGTATTTCCCCCATTTTATAGACAAGGAAAGTTGAGTTCTAAAGAAGTGAAATGGTGGAAGTGAGGTGCCCTTAACTACTGCCATTAGAAAGATGTTGCTTTCAATATGATACAGTTTGCCAGAAAAGTGTCACATACAAATTGAAAAATCTCCCCCCAAAGTTTCACTGTTTGAAACAATTTATTTTTTTCTACCAATAATTGCCTGGGATCCTAGAAAAAGAAAAGATGACAAGTCACTCATGGCTGAAATTAGCTTGTGTATTCTTGCTCTGAGCTAAGGTTTTCGGGTGCCTAACACGCTGTATCTGTCTTTCATGTCCTCTATCACATGAGCTGGAAAGAGAAAAGAAATGAGAATTAATGAGCCATTTTGAAAAATATTTTAAGAAAACCCAAAGTCTGCTGTCTTCTGCAGGGTGTTTTCAGCAAAGAAATAACCTTATTGTGAATTGGTAAAATATTTTGTATAGTTAAAAAACAGCCCTCTTTCTATTTCCCATTTTAGAGTTTAGAAATACCTCTGATCATAAAGAGCCCATTGCTCATTTTGATACCTGCAGGTGCTTTTGGTGGACAGAAGCTCTTTGTGTGCTAGAGCTCTCATCCAGAGTGACAGCACCCGGGGAAGGGGGAACTTGCAGAGCTCCAAAGAGACTGTCCCTTGTCTTTGATTAGAGGCAGAAGTGAGAGTGTTCCCTGCAGCCAAAGCACAATCAGTCTTGAAGAAATGATGACTTGAAATCTGTCTTGATCCTCCTCCCATTCACCCTTCACTGGGAAGGAAAACCCAGAGTTGAGACAGTGATTTCAGAGGCGTTGGAAGATAGAGGTTAGGAGCACTACAGGCTTGGGGCTCAGACACACCGGGATGTGTGGCCCTCAGTCCACCACTTAGTAGCTTTGAGTATAGATCTGCTCTAACTTTTAGTTTCTATATTCATAAAATGGATGGAATTGCATATTTTATATATCTATTACATAACTAATGCATGATTTTTCTGAGGCTTTTGTAAGTACCAAATAAATCATATTACTACTATTTAATATGTAACAGATATTATGAATGAGTGAGTTGAATACAGGTAAATAGGGTTGAGTTTCTGGCTGTATGATGAGCTTTCAAACAATCATGGAGTGTGTCACAACAGGAGAGGGGCAGGAGAGAAATCTGTAGCTCACTGCTGGGATATCAGGCCAGGGAAGGCTGTAAATCTAGGCCTCTAAGCCTTAAAAGCCAGTATTGTCATGGTGGAGTTTGAGCATTAAGCTAAGGAGTGAGGACCCTGGAGTGGGATAATGATAGGTGAAAAAAAGCCCAGGGTTGGGATCCTGGAGCCCTGGGATTAGTTTGAGCTCTGTGTCTGTGGACAAGCCTCTCACATCTTCCATGCCTCCATTTCAGAAAACACTGAAAGGAAGTATAACTTAGTAGAGCCTCACCAATCCTCCTTGTCATAGAATAATAGTTTACTCCTAATTGCATTTTCAGGGTCTGAAGAGTTATAATACTGGCCCATGCTTTTGTTTCCTCCTCACCACTGGACTTGCTTTGCTATTACATTTTGTAAAGGAGCCCTTATCTGGGATGAAAATGGATGAATATAGTGTACATAAATTAGCATATGGAGACTTTGAGATGGAAACCTGCCAACCCCTTCCAAAGAGAGGTTTAGATAACAGGCTGCAAGATTGAGCAGCTTTCATGAGAACAGTAAAGAAAACAATTTCCCTCGGTGCTTGCCACAGAAAGGGAGATAAAGGAACTGGAAGATGGATAAAAGTATCCAAAAAGCATAAAAGAGGAGTTGATGGGAAATGTGGGTGTGACCACTGATGGGTGGAAAAAGTCAAGCTATAAAAAAATAATAAACTGTGGAAAAAGAATGGAGCAATAGTCATGGAAAGAAAAAAGTGAGCTCACATAAAAACTTTCTTGAGTAGCCTGGAAAAAATAAGGCTTTGTAAGTTTAACATGAGGACTCTATTCTTACCACCTATGGGGAGTAATTGGCATTGGCTGACTAGAAGTTTGTTTTGCCTTCTTGGCAGGAGCCGAATTGTTATGCTAATATTCCACTGGCTAAGTGTTAAGTGCTGAGTTTCAGTAGAAAGAGTTTTGCAGAAGGGAGAAAATTCCCAACCCCAGATTCATTTTTGGATCGTTCAGTTCTTTATAGACTTCAGGCTTCAGACTCAATTTCTAAGAAATAATTAATATCATAGCGGTTATTAGCAGCACTTTATGAAAACTAAGAGGAACTACTAGAAACTCTCCCCCAGGTGGCTTATGGACAGACAGAGTGTATGCAGGGTAGGATTTGGACCCAGGAGCTCATGCAGGGCTAAAGAATTTTTAACAGCATTACTGCACCACACCCAAGCATCTACCTTTTACATTTTCCTGTTCCATCTCTTTTCCATTAACATTAGCATCTCCTTAAAGGTCATTCCACTGAGTTGGCTCTTAAAATATTGTAATTGTTCTTGAACAGAGTGAACCCTAAACCTCTGCATACTCAGGATGAAATAGCCTAATCATCGGTGCATTATTAAAATCGATCTCTTAAATCTAAAAATTGAGTCAATCTTTGGATTTTTCCCCTTTTTAAAAAGGCAGCATCCCTACAATCCTGATGCTTCTTACAAAATGGCTAATTTATTCAACTAATATACACTTTGTGGTTTTCTCATGACCATTAGGTTGCAGCCTTTAATATTACAAAAATAGATCCCTTCTTAATTGCAAGTGAGCCTGTTGTTGCAAATGATCTCACACTTTCTCCAGCAACTCACCTCTGTTAGCACCTTCCTCAAATTGTTGCTTCCCTTCACAGCACCGTTCTTCACTTCCCCACCTGTATGCACATATATTCAAAAAGTGTGATAATGTTTTTTTTTCATAGCACTGGCAAAGGAACTTGGTTAAAATTAACCCCACATGGCAACCACAAGGTTTATAAATCTAATAAAGAAAATCCCTGTAAATAATATTAAAGTTTGGCAGCTAGAGAGTCTGGTTGAGCAGTTTATTCTCCAGTAACAAGTTAAGTGATGAGAGCCATTAAAACCTGTTGGGTCACTCAGACACCATTTGGGCTACCACTTCAAATTCTAGAATATTCTATGAGCCTCACTTCAGCATATTGTATAAACCCAAGTGGAATCTTTTTCAGAGAATTTTAAACTGTCCTTCCATCAAATATTGATTTCCACAACAAGCACTAAGGTTTAATACTGCTAACGCTAAAACTGGACAATGACATATTTCTTTTATTAAAAGACGTTTCTCATTTGACATTTAGGCATCTCTACTTTACAATATAGTACTTTCAGTGTAGACCTTAAAATGCTAGTTAACTTCAATCCATATCCCCGTGGCAGTTAGTTAACATTTAAAGTATCTTCTTTAGTCTGCACTCTTGGAGAGGTTAATTAGCACGTTAAATTCCTTAAATTCCGTAATGAGGCACCAGACTACAGAGATGGTTAAAGGGAAAGCCTTCCAATATCACTATTTATACTTGCCCTAGAGGTTCAATAATTAGCATAAATTTTATTAGAGATAATTTTAATTGAGGATATGGAGAATGTTCAAGAAATATGGTAGGATATAAAGATTTGTATGGGGACCTCTTTCCTCTATATGTACAGGGTATGTACCGTACCAGTAAGTCTGGCCCTTAAGAGAAACTGCTGTAAGTGATTCAAATAGGAAGGAGTGTAGCCCAGGAACTTCGAGTTTTACACATCTACTAGAAGATCTGGGAAATGAAGGTTGGAGAGGATACTTCGAAGAATTCAGGAAATGAGAAGTGGAAGGATCAAGAGAAGCTGATGATCTGTGCTCAGTGGGTGATGAAGAGGGGACCCTGGAGGCCACACCCAGATGTTCAACAGATGTCTACTGTGTGCCACAGCTGTAGATGTCAGTGAGGAATAATGCTTTATCTCTTTCTTGCCTTCCAAATGCTGCAAGAAGTCTTCTTCTTGAACACTGTGATGCAAAACTGCTAGCAGTAAAGCTTAGAGAATATAGTTTCCTGGCTTCTATCTCTGTCTAGAAAGGAAGATTCTAAAACAGCAGGGATGATTTTGGTTATTAACAAGCAATATCAGCTATAGGATACAAATCTGACAAGCCTAGTATTCTTTTCAAGAATGTCTTAGATCTACAATTACCCTCTTAGTAGAACTGTGATTACAAAAATGGTCTGTATTTGTGCTTGTCCAATAGGGTAGCCACTAGTGCCACATAGCTTTTTAATACTTCAAAAGTGGCTTGAGATACTGAGGAATAGAATTTTTGAGATTTATTTAATTTCAATTAACTAATTTAAATGCTGGCGTGTAGCTGACTGCTGGGACAGTGCTGTGAGAATTCTTTTTCCCTCTGCATCCTCCCATGCCACTAATGGAAGATATTCTTGTCTAATCTGACCAGAAGTTTCCCTAAACCTGCCATCTGATAATTGTTTTGTTTATTGTGTGCTGAGAATGTCCTGTGAAATGCTTGTTTGCGTAACTATATGATGGAATTGGAACAGGTCAGATTTCACTTAATTTACAGAATCAATTTCCTGACTGTGTTTGGTACTCACTTGCTAATAGACATTTGTTGCATGTTTAGTAAAAGTGGGCCTGGATCTCCCTCTCATCTTAGTAATCAAGAGTGGTAGGAAGGTAACAGTGATGTTTACCTACAGATTCTAATAATTGTAGCAACCCATTAGCCCGATGGGTATACAGTATAAGCTTTTCTCCTGCAAATCTTCCTTGGAACTTTTGAATCTGTTATATCTTCCCTGTTAGCAAACAGTAGCAAGATGATAAAACAAAGACTAAGTAAATATTAATATAAAAATTCAGATGAACTAGTTGCCCTCCATTGAATACATTTTTAAGAATGTGAGCATATGTTCATGGCATTTTAATTCATACACATAACACACATTTCCTGTATACAAAATCATCCCTAATTTATATGGTTGAATCTACATTTCATAGTAGTACAAAGGCAGTCCAGGATTGCACAAAGAAGTCTGACCTCCAAGTGTCTTGTCACCTTAGAGAACCACTGGCTAACTTACTACCTACATAGGCATTAGACATTGATAAGCTTCTAACAGAAGCTCCTAGCATAAAGTGGACCAAGGCAGTTGTTTTGTAACTTAATGATACTCATTTTTCAGCCATACTAAAAAGAACATTAGCAAATGAGACAATCATTGTTATCAGATGAAAAGAAAACTACTTATGATTTAAATGTTTTCATTTCTTATTACACCTAACAACTTTTTGCCCAAATACTTTCTGCATTTGTCATCCTTAAAACAGTTTACTCATAAGATCACAAAAAATGGGTATTACCTATTAAGAACTGAGCATCATAGAAATGATACCACATTGTCTATTAAACACTCATGAATTTCAATTTACACAAAATGTGACATGCTCAAGAATTATCTCTTTTAGGGATAATGGATAAAACTAGATTGTAATTGTCTTCAGAATGCTATGGATTCTTTCCCTAGGGAAAAGGCTTGAGGGAACTGATCGCCAGGGCTTTTGCCTAGTCAACAAAACTTCATATCACTGCTTTCTGGATTATTCTTCAGCTTCAACACAATTCATATTTATATAATTGCATATAGGATATCCCGGAATTAGTGATTTGTAGTTTCATTGATTCTGGGCTCTCCCTTGGATTGAAGCTGCTAGCCATTAGATGGTTATTATCCTGTGAACCAAGAGATAGGCTGAAGGAAGGAGTAACAAGGTAGGAAATGAGTGTTGGACAAAGGGTTTATCTCTCTTTAGGGATCTACATACCCTAAAGGTGGTTGAGGAGGTGCTAGAAAGCAACTTGGCCTTGGATGCCTGGGAGGAAACAAATTATTTATCCTCAAAGCCATTCACTGGGGTTGGGGAGTGGGACGAAAAGGGGGCCTAGAAGGGACTCTGGTGCATAATTTGAAGATTTCTTCAAGATGCATTTGGAGAGGCCGGGGATTTAGTGGATTTCAGTGGTTCCGGCACCTGCCTCGAAAGTGCAAGGACCCGAGTTCAATCCCCGGTACCAAAGAAAGATGCATTTGGAGCCCTACCCTCCTTTCCCCACCTTACCACGTGAGTGGGTTTTCTCATTTAGGAGTTCCCTATTTAGCACCTGATAACCCACATTCTCACCCTTCACACTGCATGCATTGATCCTATTGCCTGGGCACATTTGTGGTACCAAAGTGATAAAAATGCTTGCTAATTGACATGACAAGATCTTTCTTTCAGATTACTCCCTAGATTCAAACACTGAGTGTTTAACTCTCTTTTAGATTCTTGTGAAACCATATTAGGCTTTGATGCAAAAGGAGACTGGCTAGTCCAAAGCTGTCAGCACAGTGTGCTGCCATGATAATAACTTAATTTATATTAAAATAAAGCCATCCCTTGCCTCTGTTTAATGCTCAAATCTTTCGGTTTTGGCTGCAAGGAGGTCATGGATTACAGTGTGTCTTTGTCTTCCAGAGTGTTTTGTGAGAGGTGAGGATACTCATTTCTTGATTCTCACCCAAGCGTAGAACAGGTAGTACAGTTCACAGGTTCAATCAGCCTGCTCAAGTAGTTCATGAAAATCTTTATGTTCCTTCTGTCCCTGGTACAGTTTGATAATACTGAAACATTCTATGTTGATTCTTAAATTGGAAACAAAAATCTAATGAATGATGAAACATAAGCCATTAGCACTTTTGCTTGCTCTTGAATTACTTGTTTACATGGATTAATGGTAGAATTTGTATGCTTTTACAAGAATGATTTAAAGGGTTTGTGGATAGTATATCCTAAATAGGATTTGCAAGGCTTTTAATACTTTTAAAAGGCAAAGTTGGAAGCAAACTGAGCTGTCAAGTTTTTTTTTCCCTTCTCCTTCTTCTTTTAAGGAGACTTGATATTGTTCCTGGAATCAAAGTGACCTTAGATGGCTTATGGACGTTTAGGGTGGTGCTTTCAAAAAGCAGGCACAGTGGTTTTGTTATATTGTGAAATACTGATCCTCTCATCCCCCTTTATCCAGAGATGCAGAGGCCCAATGCTAAAGCCCTCTTGTCTCATCTCTGCAGGCTTGTTGATCGGTGCTGGCTGTGCCCTCTATCCCCTGGGCTGGGACAGTGAGGAAGTTCTGCAGACTTGTGGCTACATTTCTGGCCAGTTTGACCTGGGTAAGTTCTCTTCATAGATGACAAACCTTTTAGAAAAAGAAATCCATATATGATGCTTTCTAGAAGTAGAAACAGGATGGAGGAGAAAAACATGCAGAATATTATATATATAATGTAAAATTACATATATAATATATATATCCATCTAGTGAAGAATTATTGATAATCTACTATTTGCCCAGCACTAGGATTTGTGTTGTAGATGCAAAGACAAGAAATGGCCCTGCTCTCAAGAGTTTGTGTTCATTGATAAACTCATTCAAAATAATATGTTTATTAATAATTTTGTTTGCTAAGAACAACTGTCTAGATGGAATTTCAGTCTGTCTTAGAAGAAAAGGCAAACGAAGCAATCAAGAAAATGACAATAACGAAAAAGGAATCCAAAGCAATTTTTTTCTAGGGTACTACTTTGTGAAAGAAATAGGAGTGGAGCCAAGTCCTGAACAAGGTGGTGCATGTGGAGTATGGAGAATAGACAGAAGCACCTATCATAGCATGAAAGGAGAAAGAACAGTAAGGGGGATAAGAAAAGCTCATCGGGAACCAGAGACCCCAGCAGTAGGAATGCAAGGTGCTACCACAAAGCCGGGATTGAATAGATAAGGGCTTGTGCGTCAATGAAGAATGCCTCATTAATCTGCTTTTCTGTGTACTAATGAGAAAATTTTAGATATTCTCTCCTTGTAGCTACAGTATACACTACTTTATAGCCTATAAAAAATTAGTGGAGTACTATATGGTGTACGTCATTTTAATCTGTATTAATTAGGTAATATTTCATTTGGTTGATAAGTGACAATTAGCCACTTCTTAGTTCTTTCTAGTTGGGGATGTAGTCTATTCCAGTTTCTGTTGTTTTAAGACATACTGTAATGAGCTGTTTAAATAATGTGAGTGTTGTCTCTACTGAATTATTTCCTTACAGTGTTTTTCTAAAATTGGTGTTATTACATCAAAGAATCCATAAAACACATTGATGTGCAGGAAAATAATACATTTTCCTCACCCATTGTAGATTCCTGGGTAAGACTCTTATGGAAAAACACAAATTAACCAGAGAAAAGTATGCAAATTTATTTTAAATAAGCTCTTCATGACTTGAAAACATTTATAAGGAAACAGACCTGATGAAAGGGCAAGTGTTTGCTATGCAGGTTTAATGAGGAAGTTGGTAATCACTGGACCAGGGATGTGTGATCTAGTAGTAAGAAATGGGAAATGTAGCAAGCCCTATTTGTTCAAATTCTTTTCTGCATCCCTTCATTTTAAGAGTTGAGGACATTCCTTTCCTCCAAGTATAGGGAGGTCACCTCCCACATGAAGGTCCTGCTTCAAGAGGAGTTGACACAGTTCTTCCTAGGGAGAAGGGTGGGGAAGGTCAGAGAAACCTTCTTGCTTCTGCTGTTTTTTCAAATGCCAAGATGCCATATTTGGGGACAGCATGAGTGATGAGTCCTAAAGCCCACCACTGCCAAGTGGCAATAAGTATATTTTTCCTACTGTATGGCCAAAGTTTCTAACAATGCAGAGCAAGTTACTAACTTAGCCTATCCTCTTCACATTAAATATTTTACTCTAAGAAGAAAAATTCTGAAGGAACTGGTCTAATGGCAGTATTACTATATCCAAAATCACTCTTTTTGAATTTTTGTTAGAATACTTATGAAATTTTTTCTGTTAAAATCATGAGAAAAATAGATAGAAATGATACAATACCAAAGGTCTGTGAATTTGAAAAAGATGCAATTTTTATTTGACTTAGTGGATTACAACCATTCTGTTTATTTCAAAAAAAGTACTGGTTCTTTCGGTGGGAAAGAATGTGTTCCAAATACCACCTAATTTGCATGACTAAAAAATAAGAGATTTCCCTTTCCCATTTCTTCCCTCTGGAAGGACAAAGCTTTCCTAAGTCTGGATTAGTTCGGTGGTTTCTATAAATGTAGAAAAGAGATAAAATGCTGGCACAAATTTGACTGTAAACTTTTTTTAGGGGAAAGGAAATGTTTACAGGGAAGATAGTATTTTAATATGGTGCTTGGCATTTCGCTTTCCCTGGTGTTTAAGGTGTTCTTGGCTGTTTAACAAAGGCCCCAACTTGATTAGACTCCTGTTCTCACTGACCTGTTCTTACTGTGCATTGCTATATTAATTAGCAGATTATAATGAAACTCAGGTCCTGTGATTGCAGTTTTCATTACTGCACCCCAGTATTTTGTATCTTCTCAGCACTGTGGATTAAAAATTCGAATGTCAATTAAAACCTACCCAAAACACTTCCCTCTTCGCTCATGGTAATAACTTCTTGCATTCTTAAACTCACTAAATTCATTTTAGCAATTCTGGAAACCGCTATTTTTCATTCCTGCCCATTTGTTTTTAAATTTCTCTTAGGTTTGATGAGGAGAGGGAAAAATCTGCCATCATCTACAGATAAAATGCATTATAGATCTGTTTCTCCAGGTTATTATTTTTGTGGACTCTGTCATGGTCTCTCTCAAAATAAAACCTAAAGAAAGAGGAACTGTGGCAAGGTGCTATCACCAGGCCTGCCCCATCTTATCTTCTTATGTTTTCTCCCTTGAAAGGGAGCTTTATTCCTATACATTGATGAAGGCTGACCTTCAGTTTATTACTGAAGTCATAATTGATGGAGCTAAATGGAGAATGGGGTTGGCGAGCCCAGTTTGAGTCTGTGAAGGTGCCACCCCATGAGGCTGAGGCAAGTGTTCTCTTTTAGGAGGCGCCACATTGAGTGGCACCATGCTGCTTGCTGCAGCCACACCCTGCCTCTGCCACTTTTGAGAATCTGAGTTTATTTCCAGCTCCTCTCAAAGGAGATATTGTGTGGGCACATCTTCCTCCTGAGGCTTGGGAAATGTTACTGTTAGTAAAGCTCATGCCCTCCTTAGTGTAGAATATGGGTCACTTTCTTGGCATGCTATTTTTTGTTTAGGGTTCACCCCATCCCCACACCTGGTGCTAGGAATTGAACCCAGGACCTTGCACATGCTATGCTAACATTTTACCACTGAGCTACACTACCTCCCCAGCTCTGGCATGCTGTTTTTTTCTTTTTTTAATTAATTTTATTGGTACATTTTATTGGTACATTTTAGGTATACAATTCGTTTACATTTATCATTGGGTGTTTGTACCTGAACATGATGTATCTTGGTTCTTATTTTTTTCCCCATTACCTATGTGCCCTTCACCCCCTCCACCCTTCCCTATTTACATAGATTTCATTTCCATTTTTTTTCTTTTCTCATAGTTTTTCCTTTCCCTCTTTTCCTTTCCCCTTCCCCTCCCTTCACTCCTTCGTCTTTGGACCTTTTTTCCTATTTCAAATTATCAATTATTCATTTTAATCATTTTAACTCTTGTTTACACTATCAGTTTCTCACACTAGAGAAACCATTCGGTATTTACACATGTGTGACCTATTTATTTCACTTAAGAGTATGGCCTCAATATGCATCCATTTAGCTATAAATGACTGTAATTTTTCATTCTTTATGGCTGAGTAGTACTCCATTTTATTAAAAAAACCACATTTTCTTGATCCAGTTTCCAGTTGATGGGCACTTGGGCTGCTTCCAAGCTTTAGCTATTACAAACTGTGCCACTGTGAACATAGGTGCACATATATCACTGTGGTATGATTCTTTTAATTCTCTTGGGAAGATAGCCAGCAGGGGAATAGCTGGGTCAAATGGGATCTCTAGTCCTAGTTCTTTGAGGTATCTCCATACTGACTTCCACAGTGGTTGCACCAGTCTTCACTCCCACCAACAATGGAGAAGGGTTCTTTTCTCCCCACACCCCTGCCAGCATTTGTTATTGGTTGATTTCTTGATAGCAGCCATTCTTTCTGGGGTGAGGTGGAATCTCAGGGTTGTTTTCATCTGCATCTCTTGAATGACGAGTGATGTTGAACATTTTTTCATATATTTGTTTGCTGCTTTTACTTCCTTGTCTGAGAAATGTCTGTTCATTTCAGATGCCCATTTTTGAATTGGGTCTTTGAATTTGGGGGGTCTGATTTTTTTCAATTCTTTGTGTATTCTAGATAGTAGTCCTCTGTCTGAGGTACAGCTGCGAAAAATTTTTTCCCATATTGTAGGTTGTCTGGTAGCTCTGTTGGTGGTTTCTTTTGCAGTGCCAAAGCTTTTTAATAAGATAAGATCCCAGTTGCTGATTCTTTCTGCTAGTTCCCGTGCTATTGAGGTTTTGTTCATGAAGTCTTTTCTGATGCCAATGTCTTCAAGAGTTCTACCTAACTTATCTTCCAGCAAGTTTAGTGTTTCTGTCTTAATATTTAGATCTTTAATCCACTTCCATCTGAGTTTAGTGCATGGTGATAGGTATGGGTGTAGTTTCAATCTTTGGCAGGTTGAAATCCAGTTTTTCCAACACCATTTATTAAATAGGCTATCTTTCCTCCAATGATGGTGGTTGGCTCCTTTGTCAAAGATGAGGTGATTGAGCATGTCTGGAGTTGTTTCTGGATCTTCTAATGTATTCCACTGATCCTCAGGTCTGTTTCTTTGCCAGTACCGTGCTGATTTTTTCACAGTAGCTTTGTAGTATAGTTTCAAGTTGGGGATTGTGATACCCCCAGCCATGTCTCTGTTGCTGAGAACTGCTTTAGCTATTCTAGGTCTCTTATGGTTCCAAATGAATTTTTGGATTGTTTTCTCTAGTTCTATAAAGTATATTGTTGGAATTTCAATTGGCATTGCATTAAATCTATATAGTAGTTTTGGAAGTATGGCCATTTTCACTATATTGATTCTTCCTACCCAGGAGCAAGGGATGTCTTTCCATTTTCTTGTATCCTCTTCAATCTCTTTTTTTAGATTGCTGTAGTTTTCAGTGTAGAGGTCTTTTGCTTCCTTTGTTAGATTGATTCCTAGATATTTCATTTTTTTGGATGCTATTGTAAAAGGAATTGTTTCCCTAATTTCTGTCTCAGTGAGTCTGTTATTTGTGTACAAGAAGGCTATTGTTTTTTGAGTGTTGACCTTGTATTCAGCTACTCTACTGAATCTGTCAATTAAGTCTAGAAGTCTTCTGGAGGAGTTTTTTGGGTCTTCTAGGTAAAGTATCTTATCACCAGCAAATAATGACAGTTTAAATTCTTCCTTTCCTATCTTCATTCCTTTTATTTCTTTCTCTTTTCTAATTGCTGTGGCTAGTGTTTCCAGAACTATATTGAACAGGAGTGGTGATAGTGGGCATCCTTGTCTTGTTCTTGATTTTAGCGTGAAAGTGTTCAGTTTTTGACCATTTAGTATGATGTTGGCTGTTGGTTTTTCTTAGATAGCCTTAATCAGGTTAAGATAAAGACCTTCTATTCCAATTTTCTGAAGGGTTTTTATCATGAATGGGTGCTGGATTTTGTCAAATGCCTTTTCTGCATCTATTGAGATGATCATATGGTTTTTGTCCTTGACTCTGTAAATATGGTGTATTACATTTATTGATTTATGAATGTTCAACCATCCTTGCATCTCTGGGATAAATTCAACTTGGTCAGGGTGTATGATCTTCTTGATGACCCTCTGTATTCTGTTTGCCAGTATCTTGTTGAGGATTTTTGCATCTATGTTTATTAGGGAGTTTGGTCTGTAGTTCTCTTTTTGGGTTGGGTCTTGCCCTGGTTTTGGAATCAAAGTAACACTTGCTTCCAGGAATGAATTTGGAAGTATTGCTTCCCTTTCAATTTCCTTGATGAGTTTAAAGAGTAATGGCTTTAGTTCTTCTTTAAATGTCTTGTAGAATTCAGCAGTGAATCCATCCGGACCTGGGCTTTTCTTTATTGGTAACTATTTTATTACATTTTCAATTTCACTCATTGTAATTGGGGTGTTTAGAATTTCTATATCTTCTTCATTTAACTTTGGCAATTCGTATGTATCTAGAAATCTCTGGCATGCTATTTTTGAAATGTTATTCTTTTGGTCAGAGTGTCCTGAAATAAAACTTGCTTTTGTTCCTACATGGCAGATTATTTAAGGAGTGCATTCACTTCAGTGATTCAGCCAACAAATATGTATGGAGTTCATACATATGTATGCACCATACTTGTGCTAGGTGCTGAGGATATGGCTTCAACTATGAATTTTTTAAACAAAAAGACAATATTCATTGCTCTTGAGAAACTTAAAACTAGCCATCAAGGAAGATATTCAAAAAGATAATAAGCATATGAAGAATGTTATACAAGATGTGTCAGGTACTACAAAATGGGCATTGTGATTGACTTGCTAACTTTATTTCATATTAATTGGTGAGTTTAAGTAAGAGACTGACAAATATTTCAGTAAAGATTCAGATACTAAATATTTTCAGCATTGCGAGCCAAATGGTCTTGGTTCAACTACTCAATTGTGCAGTTGTAGCATGTACAATTGGTACATATATAGGACACATGTGGCTATGTCCCAATGAAGTTATTTATTCACATAAACAGGCAATGGGGTCATTGCTTGACAGTCTTTGATTTCTGACAGAAAATAACCCTAGCATGCCAAAAATAGCTCCATTTCGGATGTCCTCAATACTGATTCTTGCAGCCTCTGTGTTGTGAAGAGAATAACCTAAGTTAGTAACTTGTTCTGCACTAATTGTTAGAAACTTTGTCCAGACATATGGTAGGGAAAATACATTCACTTGTCAGTAGTGGGCTTTAGGACTCATCGTTTATGCTGTCCCCAAATATGGCATCTTGGCATTTGAAAAAACAGCAGAAGCAAGAAGGTTTCTCTGACCTTCCCCAGCCTTCTCCTTAGGACTTTTGGCAGTAGGAGGCCTGCACTGAGAAGCCTTATACACTTACCCCCTAGTGTACTGTATAATATTGTACTACAATTCTCTCATTGAATGGTGGTGGAACACAAGGTGGTGTTATGCCTTGTATCTGGATGTCCCTCTAAGGCCTCATGTACTCATAGGTAGGATGGATCTAGGGTGTATGATACTGGAATTAAGAGTGTGTGGTACTAAATTAGTTCACTGATTGGAATTACCATAGTTCTGAGTGTGGATAATGAGGAGACCCACCCTAGATGTGGGTGGGATGACACAAAAGACTTGTAGCCTGTATAGCATAAAAGGGAGAGGGAGGCTTGCTGCTGCTTGCTGTCTTCTGCCTGCCACACCATAAACCATTTCTCTTCTGCCATGTACCCCTGCCATGCCACCCTGCTTTTGAACCAGCCAACTATGGACTGATACTTCTATACTGTGAGCAGAAAGAAACTTTTCCTCTTTTAACCATGGGTGTCAGGTATTGTCTCAGCAATGAAAAAAGTAAGACAGGTGACAAGCACTATAAATCAGTCTTGGTCACCCTCACTTCTCACACTGGAATGGGATGGGAAAGGTTCAGTCAGCCCATCAGGGCCTTTGAGACAGAAGGAAATAGATATTCCCAGAGGCTCCTAAAACAGAGGTCACATGCAGAGAGGAGAGGCACCAGAAGCAATGCTCTCCCTCAACTGGCAGTCCTTCTGACCAAGTGGGATGGTGGAAGTAAGCAGCAGAGTAGGAAGAAAATGGGCAGAGAAAGCAGCCTGTGTATCAGCCACCCCCAGAGCTTACCTTCTTTAGGACCTTCCAGCATTATTAATGTACAGTAATTCACCTCCTTATTGGCTAATGTTTGTGGTCTACTTTCCCTTATAGCTAAAAACAAGTAGTTACTTGCTGAGTTACTTCATCTCAATTCAAGACATCTGAGCTCGCCAGGAGGGCTTCCGGAGGAGTTTTTATTCTTAGCAGAGTCCTCAAGACTGTGTAGGGTTTAGGGAGGTAGAGAGAGAAGATGGATGTGTTCTAGGGTAGCATGGAGGTATAGGCTGCAGGGAGGGCAAGAGGAGGAGCCAGAAAGGAGCTTGCTTTGTGTACTTCTCTCCTGTTTCAACAGGCTTTAGCCACTTACCAGTCAAGTTATTTAAATACAGGATGACCCAAAATTGCATATTTTTTCATTAATTTTTATAAGATAATGTAACAGGAAGTATAAAAAAACAATTTTATTGAATTTATTCAATAAATTTTCCATGTAAGGTATATCTTGAAACATTCGATATACAATGCAACATTAAAATCTGGACAGTTGTGTAAGTCTTTTTTAAAATTCTTACTGCATTTTTACATTTCTCTGAATAACACACTACACTGTTGTGTTGGCCTTTCCTTTTTTTCTGTGATTGGTATAATTTGAATAAAATATCTACCCACTAAATGTAATGATGAAGACAAATGGAATGGGATGGGAAAAGTTCAGTCAGTCCATCAGGCCCTTTGAAACAGAAGGAAATATCCTGGCCGGTCCTTTTTGCTACCTGTGTTTTTCAATTATTTAGTCTATCAGACCTAGTCTAAATTGTAAAGGACTTTTTGAACCCCCTTGTTTTGAATAAATAACAAATGAATTTCATATTGTTTGGTCCAGAAGGTGCAGGCATATTTTATAATAATATTTTTTCTCACTTTTTGATTACAGAATAGCTTGTTAGATGTTGGGCAACTCTGTCAACACCACCAGGAATTATTATAATCATTGACCACTATTAGAATTTTTTGTTTCATTTCTTCTTTCAAGTTCTATCATTTCTGTATTATGAGTAGTTGACAATAAGGAGACATTGTTTTTTCTTTCCATATCATAAGGCAGACTTTCCCTCTCTGATATGCTAACATTTCTCCCTTTTTCAGTTTTTTCTTTTGCAGACCTCTTGGCACTTCCTTCCTAGTCAGTCTCGGTGTCCCAAATGTATCCATTTTGTATTGTAAAATATCACTGAGTTCTGGAGAAGTATAAAAATTATGTCTAATGTACTTATGATAAGTGTTTTTATAGCTTGTACCACAAAATTATAGGTTATTTTCACAGATAAAATAAACACAAATTAGTAAAAGAAAATAATCAGAACTTATTAGATTTCGCTAGAAACAAGCATCAAAGGTGAATACAATGTTCTAAATAAAAAAGTATGCAAAAATAATCAACATAAAACAAATAAATAAACGTATGAGTGCAGAAAAGAAACAACTGGTTGAAATGACCACTTCCTGAGCAATGCCCAGGGTAGTCAGCATGTAAATAAACATGTAAGTGGCACTCAGGGTAAACTGTTAAGTGGTTAGTCCCTAGTACCAGCCAGGATAAGTCGTACAGTGTAATACTTTATTTTGGTTAGGAGGGCTAGGAAGAATTCTCCCAGGGGATTAAACTGAGACCAAAGACCAAAGTAGTAGCTAGGCAACAAGAAATTTCACAAAAAGCTTACATTTGTGGTTGAAACGCAGTGTGGTAGTAATCTAATGTAAAAAATACCTTCTTTTCTAAGAAAGGAAGATGGTGGAGAATTATTTGTTTGGCTTGTTTGTTTAACTATTATTACATGCCTTTAAATTTCATAAGTCTATGATTATTCATCAAGTATTTTTATATTGCTTACAGAACCTTGAAACAATTTTTTAAAAACCTGATTTGGGGCCAGGGTTTTAGCTCAGTGGCACCATGCCTGCCTGGAAAGTACAAGGTCCTGAGTTCGATCCCCAGTACGAGAAAAAAAAAACCCACTTTTACATATCAGATTGTAACCCTGCTTACCTTTGAGTCATACTTATTTATGAAGAAGAAAGGAACATTTATGAATTTGCAAATTTTTATTTTTTATTTTTTTGATACTAGGAATCGAACCCAGGGCCTTGCGCTTGTGGCCTTAAATTTACACATTTTTAAAACAGGAAAACAAAAATCTAAACAGACTGCATAATGATTATCTAAATTCTTTATGACAAGTACAGTTTACCTTCACAGTAGTACTTGAGCTTTACTTTTGCAATCAGAAGCAATTTTTTTGAGAATGTCGATTTTTAGTCTCCACACCACAGAAATTATGATTTTCCCATTTGTGTTGAAGGCACAAATTATTTATATAAGTCAGGGACTTTGGGGGTTAGGTTACAAAAGTGTGACTCAAATTAGACAACATTTAAGGTCTCTTTACAACAGCAAGGCCAGAGCTAAGATGAGATGCAGACTTGTCTGATCCAGGATCTCAAAGATGTAATCCAAGGCTCATGTTTGGGAAGAACCATATGAGACTGGCTTCAACCACCTGCCAAACTACCACCTGCAATTTGGCTTCATTCAGAAGCTACTTCTTCCCATGAGTTTAGATGCAGTTGGCATTTGTGGCTTTGAACATCTTGGTTTATATTAAAAGGCAAGAGAAACCTTTCCCCCAGTCATGGAATAGAAGTCTCACTACTCTACTTGACCTGACTCTGTTGTGTGTCCACTCTTGAATACGTAACTGCCTCCAGAGAGTGCCATGTGCTGATAGGCTTCTTAGGGTCCAATTTGGATATACTTGGAGTTTTCTGGAATTAGATTTCACTGAGAAGTTGTAGGACTTCTAAGTGGCAGATGAGGCTGAGGAAAAAAGGCATCTCAGTCGATCTTTCTTTTGTCCCACTACAGTATCCTGTATTCTTTCAATCAGTGTAGCTTGTGATTGAAGACGAAGACTCAGAAATGGTTTAGGCTGTATAAGCATTAATAATGGTGATTTTATTTCTTACTTTTTGAAAAAACAAAACAGTACAAGTGATAATAATAATGCATAGTGTAGTGTAGTATCAGGTACATAATAAAAGTCCAATAGGTGTTCACTGTTAGACAGGACAATATTTAATGAATATTTGCTGATCAATCTTTAGTCCTCCTTTTACATTCCATAGCAATTAAATTTTGATTTACACATTAAGCATAAGGTCTTTATAATCAGGTTGTCCAATTGATTAAATTCATGACTCAGACACTTTCATCCACCAAAGACTTTTCTAATTATATCCTTATGATCAAAAGTAGTGCTTCAATTAATTTGTCTTGCTAATTTGCCAAGTAAATTTGAGTAATTATTGCTTTCATTTTGCTATTTAATTTGATTAAGATGCCATCATGTTTCTTGTTCTTGAAATCATGCTGTTGGTGTCTTAAAAACAGTGTCATCGACTCAAAACTCTAATACTCTCACTATTGGAAAAGATAAGAATTTGTTTCCTTTCACTTTCAATCTAGGGAAGAAATTTTCTGCACTGTCATTTGAACAGTGGGCATCCCATCCCAATGTCTTTGGACACATCTCCTTTAGTTCTTGACTCAAGACTCATAATCTAGTATTTTATTTGGAAGTTGCAGGAAGGACAGTTGGCTAACGATGGGAATGAAGAGTTTTTCAGGCTTGGTATTCATGGGTGCTTCTAAAGCTAAGTGACCTGGTTGTCTGCTGTCCACACAGAAGCCTCTACTACTAGAGATGATAATAGAGAACTTACCATTGGCTTTTGTGACATGTAATTTAACAGGCAAAGTTTTGGCTAGAAGTTAGAAGGTTCCTAATGCTCATGTGGGTAATTCATGCTCAGGCGGGCCAAGGAGATGAGGTTCTGACCAAGAAGAGCCAGGCATTCAAGTTTTGTGCCAGAGCTTACGTGTCTCAGACAGTAAAGTGACTGTCACTCAGTTTGGCAAGAGACCTCTCACACTTGGTACACTGGTCATTGCTTAGAGTGCATTTTATTATTCTATTATTAGATTTCTATTTGGGAAGCTAGTTAATAGTAAGATGTTGAGCATATGTTGAGATTTAGCCATATTTAAAGTCTTTATAGCAGTGATGGTGTCTTGCCTTCTCATGGCTATTCACTGAGCCTGTTCCAATCTTCTAACACCTATGTTCAAGTTACTAGAAGTCCTTGAGAAGGTTCATCACAAGCCTGGATGCCCTTACTTGGAGCCCAAGAGAGCAGAGGATAGCAGAGCAAAGTGAGGCAGCAACTGAAAATTAAACCAAGACTCAAACTGATTAGATTCTGGGGGATCCCCGGGGCACTCTGGAAGTTAGCTCCAGATGATGCTGGGAAGCTTCCAAAGGTTGAGGCAGCCCAACTTGGCAAGTGATGGATGACATGACTGAGTGAAGTGTTCAGGCAGGCACCTCCAAGGCAAAAACCAATCAGCTTTTCGGGTCACTTGGCCTTCTTTAGGGACCTCTTTTCATACAACAAAGGGTTTTCAACATTCATCCCAGAACATGGAGAGAATAACACATTCATCTTTGAGACATTCATTTGACCTCCCCATTCCAGTGTGTCCTATGATAACAGTGAGAGCATAAATACTTTCATTTTAAGTTATAACTTAGTATATGTCTCTAGTCCTGCTTTAGGTAAAACTATCCCTTTTTGTGGAATCATAGATCTGATTGTTTGCTTCTCTAACCACATCTTGGCAAGTTTCAGATTTGCAGCTAAAGTTCTTATCTTAGTGTTTGTTATTCAGTAGATTCATTTATTAATTCAACAAACATTTATTAAGAATATTCTAGGTACCAAGTTGTGCTACACACATGAAATAATGAGTAAGATTGAATGATCCTTACCTGCATGCCATGTAGCTGCTATCTATGAAATGGTTAAAAAAAGGGAGGGAGATCAAAGAGAAAGGAAGGCAGGAAGAAAGAAAAGAAGAATCCTTACTGCTAATTTTTGACAACAGAAAGGCAGCTGGCTTCATATCTCTGTATATATTTGGACACAGGTACCCTGACAAGAACTGTGGCATTCATCTGTAGGGACTAATGGTTCAGCCATCTCCAAGAAAACAAGAAGGGAAAGGAAAAATTATGAGAAAAGAAAAAAAAAATGGAAAGGAAATCTATGTAAATAGGGAAGGGTGGAGGGGGGATGAAGGGCACACAGGGAATGGGGAAAAAAATAAGAACCAAGATACATCATGTACAGGGACAAGCACCCAATGATAAATGTGAATGTATTGTATACCTAAAATGTACTAATAAAAGAATAAAAAAAAGAAAACACATCAAGGTCAGGATCATAGTTCAAAGAACCCAATACACTGTTGGGTGAAAAAAGAAATTGTTTTAAATTATTTTCTTCCTAATTCCTAAAAGATTATTCCTACTTTTGCATTAATTCTTTTTTAATGCTTCATTCAGTAGCTTGCAGCTGGAATTCAACAGTTGCAGCAGAAAGGAAATTCTCTTCAGAAACTTGTGGGAAATAAGATTTCCTGAGCTATTATATCTTAAGAACTATTGAAGAAAACATTCTGGTCTTTCCTTTAAAATTCTCCTTCATTTAAAAAAAAATTTAGAAAAAAAAGATGACTAAACTACTAAGTAGTGTGCCTTTTTAGAGGTAGTATAAAGTACTTAAGGTAGTTTAGGATTATCAACAGTTTAATTGTAATTATTCTGTTATATTACATGTTCTCAACTATTTCCTACCATGTTCCATTGGAATTTTAATCTGGGGCCAGAAAAACATTAATTTTAAATTTATCTGTTTTTGAAATATATTTTTGTTGCTCTGGATCATCACTCAGGAAGAACTTTGATCAAGTGACTGTGTCAATGAGATATATAAGAAAGAAAGGACAATTAAGACAAATTGACTATATGAATATCATCTTGAACAAATTTGTAGGCTTTATCAATTTTCCTGGTAGTTAGGACTTGGAGATAAAATATCCTAACACTAGCTGACTCCTGATAGTGTAATACTGACTTCCTGGGGGAGGGCCCCTGCCTGCCTCCTGCCCTCAAGGGGATCATAATTGAAAAGAGTCACAAATGTGTCTTATCTAATTGCATAAGTTCTGAATAGTAACACTGAGGAAAGATCATTCCCTAGTGTTATTGGGAAATTTACCTATACATGCACTTAAGAGGAGGATTGTTTCCGATCTTTGTATTAACAACAACAACAAAAAAAGTTCTGCCTTAGAATTGAGAATTCATTTCATTGTGTTTACTTATGTGCTATTGACCTTATTTTTGTTGTTCATTTTGCCTTTATTCCATCCTTTATTGGATGCCTTTATTCCATCCTAAAAGATGGAGAGCAACCACTTCCTTTTAACATATCTTTTCCAGTTAGGGAAAAGCCATTTGCAAGCATTATTGATTAGTAATGCATCAGAAGGGTTTTGGGGGAAAATACAATAAAGTGATGAAAGTATTAATGTGACCTTTAGTATGATTTTCAAGCTGGGAAAATGTTGACAAAATTAAGGTCATATAGAAAAATGGACCAAATAAGCAGTATGTTTGGGAAGCTTCATTTATCAGTGCTTTTCAGGAAATATCATATGAATTAATTATTCCAGATAAATGTATTTTCTTCCTAAAAGGGTAATTACTGGAAAAAATAAAAATGAACAAACCATGAAATTAATTTGAATCTCAGTTTTACTTCTTTATAGCTGTTTGATTCTGAACAAATTATTTGACCTCTCAGGACTTAATTTCTCTCTGTGTCTCTCTTTCCCTCCTTCCCTTCCACCCCCCTCCTTCTTTCCCTCTTTTCTCTCTAAAAGAAGGTACAAAACCTGCTTCCTAGGTGACTGTTAAAAGGACAAAATAGAAAGCATTTTGCATGTGGAAGAAATAGAACAAATGTTAGTCCCCCTTAGTTCTACTCTAAATACCAACACAGTCCTTATTTTAGTCACAGAGAAATAGACTAGAATATTCTGTACTTCCCCATCATTTCAATATATATAAAACATAAACAAGCCCCTTTTTTATCAAGAGTGATTAGATTGTCCTAACTGCTATTTATATTGGCACAGTGCTATTGGCCTTTCACTAAATAACCAAGATTGAAGGAAATTTTTATTTCTCTCTGATTATGTTGTTTATTTCTCTCTGAGTATGTTGTTGTTTTGCAATAGTTTTATATCACACTGTCATCAGTTATTCATTCCTGCTATTAATTATGCTTTTCTCTCCTTATTCCCTAGCTTCTAATTAGTGTCCTTTCTAATAATCATAAATCATTATGGAATCGTGCTTTAAGGGAACACTGTTCAGTTTGCTGTTTATATGGGCTTTGTATCTTTGAAGCACTGGCTTTTGTATGCTCTGGCCAGAATTTTTTAACTTCCTGACCTGGGGTCATACTTTGGATAGCTGAACATGTCAGTTGCATATCTAGCTAAGTATGCTGTTTTGAGTTACAATTAGATGTTTTGATGATACTATTGAATGAGTTCAGTGTTACAGTAATGGATTTATTTTAACTTAAGGTCTCCAGACCCTTCAAGGAGCCCATAGTTCACCAATAGGTTTCAGAGAATTTGTGAAATTAGTGAGATGATATGTAATTTTATATGTTATGCACATGTACTTTTTTTTCGTACTGGGGATTGAACTCAGGACCTTGTGCTTGCCAGGCAGGTGTGGCACCACTAAGTTAAATCCCCAGCCCACACATATACTTTTTTTGGAAAGATTATTCATAGTTTTGAATTATTGTTCAGATAGTTTCCTGATATCTGATATTTAGAATCTCTGACCAACATTGGGAAAAATTAGAGACCCCAATACTACACCTACCCTCCCAACAATCCCCAGGAAGCTGGAAAATTGTGGAACCCCTTTGACTTAGCTTCGTTACCTATGAAAGTGTTTGCCAAAAGATTGTTATAGAAAAAACAGCCTTGCTTATAAGAAGCATTACACAAACAAGCACTACTATATATAATTCTAATGTGAAATTATATCTGAAAATGAATGTTTAACCTTTCTAGTGAACTAACTACGCTTTCTCTGTGGACCAGAACCAGTTTCATTTGGGCTGCTATTGGAGACAGGTCTCCATGGGTCTCACATGTCAGCACATCTTGTAGCAGAGGCACTTTGTTAATGACCATCTTTTCAAAATATTTTTATAGTAAACAGTCTTGGAAAACAGAGCAGAGCCCAGGTTCTTTTGTCTAGTGTAATAAATATTATCTCCCTCTCAGTGGAAATCAGACATAATCTCTTGCAGCTCATTGTAGAAGAGTCAAGTTCCCTAAGCTTGGGGCCCCTCAGCTGTGGCACAAACCCACTGTGTTTGCCTCAGCCCTGTGGAATTCGGGAGGCAAGGGGAATGGACACAAGCATGAAGCTCATACTGCTTGCCACTTTGGATGTGAGGAACACAGTCTCTAATTCGGGACACTCCTATCTCTTACCAACATCCATGAAGTTATGGTGGCCTAACTTGCCATTAAAATCTCAGACCTTCACAATTCTTGACACCACTGCTACAATGCTTATAAATCACGTACAATTTCTTCAACATAGAAGGTACCATGTGTGTGTTCAGCCCAAATGTACACTGCAGGGTGGAAATCCAATGCTGCTAGTACAAGTGCTGCCACCATTCATATCTTGACCAACACTAGAAGTTTTATTAACACAGCAATTGTCAGAAATGGATTTTTATATTGATGAGATTAGTGTCGTAATTATCATGATAGATGTTTAAAAATGGATTTTCACTGGTGACAGTAAAGAAAGTAAACTGTAGTGGCTAAAATAGCAAGAGATACTCTTTATTTTTACATGAAAGGATTGAAGCATTCATCCGGGCATAGAGCCATTATGCTAAGTCAGAGTGATGGTCAAAATATTTACCAAGCAATATGTCATAGACTCTGAACAATCTGAAATAAAACAAATGCTGGCCACAATGCTGAACCAGGCTCCCATGGAGTCCCCTATGCCAGGTATGAACTCTTTGGTTTCTGGAACATGAAGCTAAGATTCTCTATCATACTTAAGAGAAAAAATGAAAAGTAAGATGTTTGGGAAGTTGGGTGCCAATGGCTATTTGGGTTCAGAGGTGCATATTTCAGTACTTGGACAACCAGTACAGTTCTAATCATTCATTCTAGCTATGGCCTTGTTGCTCTTAAGAAGGGTATCCCCCACCCCACCCCACCCAAAAAAGAAGAAGAAGAATGGTATCCAGAGCTTTATCATCACTAATGGAGTATGTTTCTAGTCTTTGGTTTTCAAGATTTCAGAGAGAGAAAGAGACAGAGAGACAGACAGACAAAGACAGACAGAGATGGACAGAGACAGAAAGAGAAAGAAAATTAGGATTTAACTAGCTCCTAGAGAGGTTGATGAGCTGTTTTGTGCTTGAAGTTTGATTAATGTTTGTTAAATAAGTATCTCTATGTGTAGTAGAATTTGGTCTGAGACTTGCTTCCTCAGAACTTGAAAATAAGGCTGTGAAAGAATAGCTACAACTCACCATCTCCCACATTGTTCCAGCAGGTATTGGAATTTACTAAAAAATGTCACAAGCTTGATCTTGACCAAATTGGATTTAGCTCTGTTCCCAATAGCTGCTTTATAAGCAAAGAGGGTTCGTTAGAGAAAAGCTCTTGGACTGAGGGCAGGTGACCAAACGTTAAAGCACTGCTGCTGCAATACAGTCCAGTTTAACTGGATATGTACAGAGAATATCCAAAGGCTGCTGGAAATGTGACAGGTACAGACAGGGAGAGCAAATAAAATGTCATCCCTATGTAATGCAGCATTTCTTCCCACTGGTTTTTGGAAAATTGGCTGCAGCCATAGGGCACACTGAGGATCAGCATTTAGAGACATGACTTTTTCACATTCTCTTTTGGGTCATCCACAAGTGAAAGAGTATGTAGCCTTTATAAATAGCACCTATGGACAGACACTAAAGGACAATCTTTATCGCTATACACTCAATAAAGCCCTGCTGGTTATCTTAGCAACCCCCACATGGAGATGGGATTCTGTGTCAGTTCACAGTGTGAACACAAAGGCCACTCTGTACCTGTAGATAGAGCCAATGTCATCTTTACAGTGGATTATCTCTAGAGAAACTTTTAGGATGGCTCCAGTGCTAAAGAGGAAGGATTAATAGCAAGGATGCTGGCAGAGATTCAGCTGGCTACACAAAACAAAGGGTAAACTGCTTTTTGTGTGTAGTAGTGCAAACATTTATATTAAAGAAATGTATCAAGTGGATTACACAACAGCAGTTCATTTGATTGGTTGGAACATAAGAATTCAGATCCTGCTCCACTCATCCTGCTTTTCAAACATTTACACGAAAATTTAATTATACTTCTGGAAGAACCAGGGTTATTTCTGTTTCTTTGGCATTTCTTTGCAATGAGAGATTGCTAAATAGGCAAAGGATCTTTGCCATCTTTTTTATGTCTATGTGACTCTTCTTGGAATCTCAGGATGCAGTGATGCAAGGTCTTAATTCAGCATAAAGTTTAGAAGGAAGAAACCTGGATGGAGCTAATGTGAAGGAAAAATGATTAAGTTTGGTATGGTGTGAAAGGAAAAAAACCCCAAGAGCCCAGATATGAGAGGAAGTGAAGAAGCACTTGTTCCTGGCAGTCGTGAGGGTGTCTAGCTCTTAGCTCTCTGATTGGCTCACGTCTCCTGTCTTCACTGATGACATAACCCCTGCTCTTTTTGCTCTATCTCAGTTTCTTCTGCACCAATGGTTTACTAATATTGACATGAAGTACACAGTCATCCTTTAGTATCCAAGAGGGATTAGTTCAGGGCCCCTTCTGAATTCTCAACTCAGAGGATATATAATTCAGTTATGTAAAATGGCATGGTATTTGCACATAACCCAACACATCCTCTGGAATACCTCAGATTATCTCTAGATGATGTTTAATGCCTAATCCAACATAAACATTATATAAATAGGGGTTGAGCTATATTTTTTTAGAGAATAATACATGATAAAATGTCTGCACATGTTCAGTACAGACACAATTTTATGGGGATATTTTCAGTCCACAATAGGTTGAATCTGCAGTACAGAACCAGCAGATACTGAGGGCCAACTGTAAGTCCAAATGCCCTGCTTTGTTGACAAAAGATGGTTTTGACTTATTTTTCCCCCTCAACTTTATACTTCTTTGCTCTGGGTATATAAAATTATTTTTTAATGCAGACAAGTTATTAGGTGATGTATGTACTGATTACCCAAATAGCACTAGATTTTTGGTTAAATATAACTCAGCAATGTCAGCCTGCTGTAGTTTGGAAGTTATGAAATTACAAATTATAAGCAAAGCAAAGAAGTCATTTGTTAAAAAGAACACAATCAACAGATCTGGGGAAGTCACTTCAGTTTACTGGACAACAGCATCCTCATGAGTAAAACACAGGAGGTATCCTAGATTTGAGGTATGAAAACTATGGGCCAAATTTGGTCTGGTGGTTTCTTTAAATAAAATTTTATGGGAACAGAGCCATGCTCATTCATTTCTTTGGCTTTTGCACTAAAACAGAATTAATTTGTTCTTCAGAAAGGTTTCTGAACTAAAATACTTACTGTCTGGCCCTTTTCAGAATAAAATTGCCAATCCTTGACCTCGTCACTCTTCCCCAAGCTCCCTTTGGGCTTAGGATCTGTAACACTGTGAGGTTATTGATGGCAGAAGTGAGAGAAGGATAAAGTCAGAAGGACATGGAAATGGAGGTGGTGTGATGTGCCAGTTCTTGACACGGCTTGAATTTAAAAGAGGCTCTGTCTTGTTCAGGTTTAATCCCTTCATAGTAATCCATGACTCCCCATCCCTCCTGCCTTCCTGTCTTGCCTGAAGCATTCACAGCTGGAGCTGCCTGGGGACCACTGATTGCACATAAAAATCCTGTAGCCTTTCTCTGTGGAGCATGTGCTTCACTTGTAGAAAATCCTTCAATTATATCACCTGGAAAAACTCCTTTCCTTCCAAAGGAAATATTGTTTCCCACGTAGAGTATATAACCACTTCATCTCGCCAGGCCAGAAGCATTTGTGAGGAGAACGGGCCCTCTGTGTCCCTGTGTGCTGCCCTGGGCCTCTGTGGGCTTCTCCAGGAGAAGATGGGTGGTGTCCTGGGTACACAGATCCTGCACATATGTCCACTTCACACGGCTTCATAGATTGCAAAATTCATGCTAGAATGTCAACGCTGGTTAAATGATTCAATTTGTAGACTGGCTTTGGTTGGTTGGAATGGGATGAGGTTTGTGTTAGATGGGATGTGGTCAGAGGGCAGCAGCCACCTGAATATGTGTGCTTTACAGACTTACAAATGGAATGCAAGAGGGCCAGTGAGGAAAATTACAGAATAATAATGATCAGTACGCTGGGGATGTAGTTCAGTGCTAGGGTGCTTGCCTGCCATGAGTGAAGTCCTGGGTTTCATCCATAACCCCAAGTAAAGGTGGGTGGATGGGGATAAATGGTCATTATTACACTTTCTCATTTTGCACGCCATATGACCAGCATATTTATTGATTTCCTGCTCCATATGTCACTGGACAGGCTCTAAGGAGGCTCCGCAAAGAGGAGCTAGGTACCTCAAACCCATGCCCCCACCACCATAAAGTAAGATTCTTCTAGTCTTGTTACAGAAAGATAATTTCAAGTCACATCAGTGAGAGGTATAAGTAGAATTATTAGGCAGAGTTGAAGAGGTACATACTTAGAGAAAATAGAGTGAGGGGACTTGAGAGAGGGACACTATGGTCAGTGGTTGGAGATATATATATTTGGTCTTGGCGGTATCCTTTAGGGTAGATGATCTAAGATGTTTTGCCTAAAACATTCTTTGAACCACATGAACCTGTTTCTTCATCTTAAATTCATGTTGCTACCCTTTTCTTTATCAACTAAGTTAATTTATGGACTTACAGTATCTTTAAAGGATTTGGATATGATGGGCCTGGAAGAAAAAAAAAAGCCTAGGAAGCATAAACAAGCCTAGGGAGTAAAGGTATGGAGTACAGATATGGATGACATTGGGTTACTTTGTTCATGCCTTAGGACTATAGTTTCCTATTCTTCTTACCTATCTTTTTTTTTTTTATCCTGCCTCACTTACAGTTATAAAAGTCCCTCCCTGATTTTCTCTGTAAGAATATGTACATATACATGTTTATGTTTACCTTTTGTTTAAATTAGTTTAATTTTGATTTAGAAATGATTTTAGACACATCAGAAAATTTGCAAAAATAATTCAAAGAATTCTTGTATATCCTTTGTCCAGATTCCTCTGTTACACTGATCTCATTTGCTTTACTTTCTCCACCTCCTCCCTACTGCATTCTTTCTTTCTCAGGCATAATGAATGACCTTCCAACCTAGACTAAAAATAACAATCTCTTCTCTAGCAGTAGGATTACCGAAATTAGGAAATTAATATTGATGCACTACTCTATGTATAGACTTCATGCTAATACATTTAACATACAGAATCATTAATACAAGAAATGAAGTTTATTGTTCATTTACTTATTATGGACTTTCTTTGTGCTTTATGGTTTTCCACTTACAGAATATAACAAGCATTAAGCACTATTTAAAATCTCCAGGGCTGGGTGTGTGGCTCAGGGATAGAGTGCTTGCCTAGTTATGCACAAAGTCCTGAATTCAACCCCCAGCACCACTCAAATCAACTCAAATCAAATCTCAGATGCTCAAAAGCTTTTCAAAAGCTTGCTTTCTAAGCATACACATTGTTGTTAGGAAGTGTTAATATTTGAGGAAAGGTGTTCCACCACTCTTGGCCCAGAGGAAGGGGCTTCCGGGCCACCATCCCTCCCGCTGCTCCCAGCCCAGAGGTAGGGGCTTCTGAGCCGCTGTCCCACTGCTCCTGGTCCAGAGGAAGGGGCTTCCCAGCCACCATCCCTCCCACTACTCCCAGCCCAGAGGAAAGGACTTTTAGACCTCCTACAGTCCCGCCGCTCCCTGCCCAGTGGAAGGGGCTTCTCTACCACCGCTTCTGGCCCCTGTCCCACCTCTCCCAGCTCAGAGGAGGTGAGCTGCATGGGCGCCAACAGTACCCCCCTGCCCCCCGAGTCAAAATGAGAAAACATGTAAACAAGTCTCAAAACCAGACTTCCAGATCACCTACAGCAACCCCAAAGGGAAATGAGATGAAACACTCTGATACTCAACCACCTGGACCCACTGAACTGGCAACAAAAGAGGATCTGGAAAAAATGAAATCAGAAATAATTTCTCAGATAACAGGAGAAATTGTGCTCCTAGTGCAAGACATGATTAATAAGTCTAGAGAGGAGCTGAGGAACATGACAGAATCCCAACATAGGAAACAAATGGAATCCATAAAACAGATGCAAATAGATTTCCAGGAGATGAAAAACTCCATTGAAAGTCTACACAGCAGAATGAGCCAATGTGAGGACAGAATTTCAGATGTAGAAGATAAGATTGCAATTAATGACCAGGAAAAGAAAAATTGCTTCAAAATTATAAGGGAATATGAGAAATCAATCCAGCAGCTGCTAGACAATGCAAAGAAGAATAACATAAAACTGATCAGAGTCAATGAAGAAACAGGAGAGAGGGAAGATGACATGAAAAAAAACTCTTCACTGAAGTAATGGCAGAAAACTTCCCAAGCAGGGGAAAAGAACTTGACGTACACATAAGTGAGCCATATAGGACTCCAAATAGCCTTGATCAAAAAAAAATCTACACATAGGCATATAATTGTTAAGATTCCAGAAACCAAACAGAAGAACAAAGTTCTACAAGCAGTCAGAGAAAAGAAACAAATCACATGCAAAGGAAAGCCCATCAGAATCACAGCAGACTTCTCAGCACAAACCATCAAGGCAAGAAGAGCTTGGAGTGACATATTCCAAGCCCTAAAAGAAAATAGCCTCCAACCCAGATTGATGTACCCTGCAAAACTGTCTTTCAAAATTGATGGATAAATAAGACACTTTCATGACAAAGAGCACCTTAAGAACTTCATGAATACCAAACCAGCATTCCAAAGAATTTTACACAGTATTCTAGGAACAGACATTGAGGATCACAACCCCAGGAAGCAAAGCAGAATGAACCCATCTGGCATGACAAGAAATTAAATGTAAAGGGGAGAACCCAACAAAAAGAAAAAGACATGACAATGACAAGTCAATACATTTCAGTTATAACAGTCAATGTTAATGGGCTCAATTCACCAATCAAAAGAAATAGACTGGCAGAATGGGTCAAGAAGCAAAATCCAACAATATGCTGCATACAAGAAAAACACTTAATTCAAAAGGAAACTCATAGACTGAAAGTGAAAGGGTGGAAAACAATACTCCATGCGATGGGAACCTGAAAAAAAGCAGGAGTAGCTATCCTCTTTGCAGATCAAGTAGATTTCAAATCAACACTGATTAAGAGAGACGAAGAAGGACACTACATCCTTGTAAAGGGAAGAATCAAAGAGGAAGAGATGACAATCATAAATAACTATGCACCAAACACTAGTGCTCTCAACTATATAAAACAAATACTAATGGACATGAAAAGTCATATATGCACTAATACAATTGTAGTGGGGGACCTCAACACCCCACTGTCACAAACAGATAGATCAACTAGACAAAAAATAAGTCATGAAATACTAGAACTCAATCAAACTCTTGAACAAATGAACTTAACAGATGTTTACAGAGTCTTCCATCCCACAAAATCAGAATACACATTCTTCTCAGCTGCACATGGGTCATTCTGCAAAATAAATCACATACTCACACATAGAACATGTTTAAGTAAGTGCAAAGTAATTGAAGTTATCCTCTGTATATTATCAGATCATAGTGCAATGAAATTGGAGATCCATAGCAAAATAAACCGGAAAAATTTCATAAACACATGGAAATTGACCAACACACTTCTGAATAACCAATGGGTCACAGAGGAAATTAAAGAAGAAATCAGACAGTTCCTTCAATTAAATGATAATGACAATACAACATACCGGAATCTATGAGACATAATGAAAGCAGTCTTACGAGGAAAATTCATAGCAGTGAATACGCATATTAGGAAAACAGAAGGAGCCCAATTAAACAACCTGATGCTGCACCTCAAGCTTCTAGAAAAAGAAGAGCAGGACAATCCCAAAGCTCATACAAGGGAGGAAATTATAAAGATCAGAGGAGAAATCAATGCAATGGAGACTAAGAGAATGATACAAAAAAATCAATGAAGCCAAGATTTGGTTCTTCAAAAGAATCAACAAAATTGACACTTAGCCACCCTTATCAGAAAAAGGAAAGAAAAAGCCCAAATCCATGCAATTAGGAATGAAAAGGGTGGAATTACAACAGACCCAGCAGAAATCCAGAGGATCATCAATACCTACTTCCAGAACCTATACGCCAATAAGATGGACAACACAGAAGAAATGGACAGATTCCTAGATACATATGAATTACCGAAGTTGAACGAAGAAGACCTAAAAATTCTGAACAACCCAATATCAACCAATGAAATTGAAAATGTAATTAAAAACTTACCAACTAAGAAAAGCCCAGGCCCTGATGGCTTCACTGCTGATTTCTACCTGACATTTAGAGAGGAGCTACTGCCGCTACTGTTTAAACTCTTCAGTGAAATTGAAAGGGAAGCAATACTACCAAATTCATTCATTCACCTTGATCCCCAAAGCAGAGAAAGACCCAACTGAAAAGGACAACTATAGGCCAATCTTACTAATGAACATAAATGCAAAAATTGTTAATAAGATACTGGCAAATAGAATGCAGAAGATCATCAAGAAGATCATACACCCTGATCAAGTGGGATTCATCCCAGGGATGCAGGGATGGTTCAACATATGAAAATCAATCAGTGTAATACATTGTATCAATAGAACCAAGGACAGAAACCGTATGATTATCTCCATAGACGCAGAAAAAGCATTTGACAAAATCCAACATCCATGTATGATAAAAACCCTACAAAAAATTGGAATAGATGGTCTACCTCAAACTGATAGACGCCATCTATGAAAAACCAACAGCCAATATCATACTAAATGGTCAAAAACTGAAATCCTTCACACTAAAATCAGAAACAAGACAAGGATGTCCACTATCACCACTCTTGTTCAGTATAGTTCTGGAAACATTATCCACGGCAATTAGACAAAAGAAAGAAATAAAAGGAATAAAGATAGGAAATGAAGAAGTCAAATTGTCATTATTTGCAGATGACATGATACTCTATATAGAAGACCCCAAGAACTCCACCAAAAGTCTTCTAGGCTTAATAACCAAATTCAGTCAAGTAGCTGGTTACAAGGTCAACACACAAAAATCAATAGCTTTCCTCTACACCAATGACAGACTCACTGAGAGAGAAATAGGGCAAACAATTCCTTTCACAATAGCACCCAAAAAACTGAAATACCTAGGAATCATCCTAATGAAGAAAATCAAAGACCTCTTCTCTGAAAACTATGGCACTCTGAAAAGAGAGATTGAAGATATCAGAAAATGGACAGACATCCCCTGTTCCTGGGTAGGAAGGATTAATATATTGGAAATGGCCATGCTTCCAAAACTGCTATATAGATTTAATGCAATTCCAATTGAGATCCCAGCAGCATACTTCATGGACCTTGAGAAAACAATCCAAAAATTCATTTGGAACAAGAAGAGACCCAGATTAGCAAAAGCAGTTCTAGGTAACAGAGACATGGCAGGGGGTATCACAATCCCCAACCCGAAACTATACTACAAAACTACTTTGTTAAAAAAGCGTGGTACTGGCAAAGAAACAGACCTAAGGACCAGTGGAACAGATTAGAAGATGCAGAAACAATGCCAGACACCCTCAGCCATCTCATTTTCCATAAAGGAGCCAAACACCCTCACTGGAGGAAAGATAGCCTCTTTAATAAATGTTGCTGGAAAAATTGAGTTTCAACTTGCCAAAGATTAAAACTAGACCTATATCTCTTGCCATGCACTAAACTAAAATCGAAATGGATTAAAGATCTAAATATTAAAATAGAAACTCTGAACTAGTTGGAACAGAGGTTAGGTAGAACTCTTGAAGACATTGGTGTAGGAAAAGATTTTATGAACAAAACCTCAGTTGCCTGTGAACTAGCACAAACAATCAACAAGTGGGATCTCTTCTTATTAAAAAGCTTCTGCACAGCAAGTGAAGTCACCAGCAGAGTGAAGAGACAGCCCACAATGTGGAAAACAATTTTCACCTGCTGTTCCTCAGACAAAGGTCTACTATCTCGAATCTATAAAGAACTTAAAAAGATCAGACCTTCCAAATTTAAAGAGCCAATCCTAAAATGAGGATCTGAAATGAACAGACATTTCTCAGACAAAGAAGTAGAAATGGCAAATAAATACTGAAAAAATGTTCAACATCACTGGTCATTTGAGAGATGCAAATGAAAGCAACGCTGAAATTCCATCTCACTCCAGAAAGAATGGCTGCTATCATGAAATCGACCAATAACAAATGCTGGCGGGCCTGTGGGGGAAGAGGAACCTTGCTCCACTGCTGGTGGGAGTGTAGACTGGTGCAAGTACTGTGGAAATCAGTATGGAGATACCTCAAAGAACTAGGACTGGCAATCCCATTTGACCCTGCTATTCCACTACCGAGGATCTTCCCCAAAGAATTAAAAGAATCATACCACAGTGATATATGTGCGCCCATGTTCATAGCAGCACAGTTTGTGATAGCTAAAACTTGGAAACAGCCCAAATGCCCATTAACTGGAGACTGGATAAAGAAAATGTGGTTTTTAAAAATAAAATGGAGTACTACTCAGCCATAAAAAATGAGAAATTAGAGACATTTATAGCTAAGTGGATGCACATTGAGGCGATACTCTTAAGTGGAATAAATAGGACACACATGTATAAATACTGAATAGTTTCTCTGGTGTGAGAAACTGAAAGTGTAAATAAGGACTAAATGTATAATAGGTAATGTGAAATGGGAAGCAAAGGGGCAAAGGGGAAGGAGATGAGAGGGCTAGGGGAAAGGATTGAAGGGAATGGAATTAATATGAGAAAATGGAAAAATGGAAACAAAATCTTTGTAAATAGGGAGGAATGGAGGGTTGAAGGGAGGGCTGGGCAAGGGTGAAAAATAAGAACCAAAAGAAATTATGTAAAGGTGCAAATTTCCAATGATGAATGTCATTATATTGTATACCTAAAATGTACCAATGATTAGAATGAATAATTAATAATGCAAAATAGGAAGAAAAGGTCCAAAGGGGTAGGGGTAGTGGGAGGGGCAGGGGGAAGGACAGAAGGGAAAGGTAAAATGCTGAGAAATGAAAAAAATGGAAATAAAAGTCTTTGTAAATAGAGAAGGGTGGTGGGGGTGAAGGGAGGGCTAGGAATGGAGAAAAAATAAGAACCAAGATTCATTATGTAAAGATACAGTTCTCAAGGAGAAATGTAATTGTGTTGTATACCTAAAATGTACCAATAAAAGAATTTAACAAAAAATATTTGAGGAAAGTTTTAATAATAGTAATAATAATAGTGAATAGCAATGTCTTCTCTCCCCTAGTGTGTAATATGGGTTCAGTCTACTGAACCCTGTCAAGTCCAGTTCCTGTTCTGTGTCTTCTGTGCTTTCCTAAACTTGAGCACAGTACAATTAATTTGTTCTTCAGGCAGGTTTTTTTAACTGAAATCTGAGACCTATATAACACATACTCATATTAGAATACGGTGTTTGAACAGCTGGTCATTGACCCTACTGTTCTCTTCTGCATGGTATTGTCCTCTCCTCATTCTTTCCATTCTGGTTACAGAATGAACTAAGCTGCACTGAAAAATTTAGAAGGCTGATCTATAAATATTGTCCCATCAAGCTTCACCCCTAACATATCTCCTTACACCTATTGCTGCTATGAGCTCTTTGCAGATACACATTTTATCTTTCCAAGAGTATAAATCCCTGCTCTCTTTAACATTTGTAGTTATGGAGAATATTTAGTAATGCTGTAGCTTGAGTGTATCAGTCCTCACTAATGAATATGTATGTATTATACGTTCGGCCCCTCCACATCCTGGTTGCTGGGCATGCAGTACAGGTGTGTGGTTAAGGGAGTCTCAAAAATGACTTCCTCCAAGCTAGAAAGTCATACACTGAGGTGTACACTGTGTGGTTGGAGAAAAATGTTCTTCAAATTTGAAGAAAGCCCAAATCTTGTTTTTCAGTTTCCTAAACCTGAGAAGGACAATTGGAAAGTTCTAGTCAACTTCATATGTTAGAGTCAAGAGTTATAGCTCTAGAAGAGTCCACTAGACTCCAAGTGCTGGGCCCACTCACTGTAGAACTCCTAGAATATTCTGTAAATAGCCTGAACACTTGGGATTTGAGGGATTCTACCATTATAATATCTTTTAACCACCTGTTTTTAGGGAGTACTATGGGGGAAGTCAGTCCCATTCTCATTATTTGTTTGAGGACAGCGCCCCCTGGAGCATATCCCTAGGGAGTACATAGAATGCAGTACAAGTGGAGCCTTTGCAGTTGTGTCCAAGATAATTCCAGCAATCTGAGTTGACACTTCCAGGAATAATCAGACATAAGAAATATGCAAAGGAGCTTTAAAAGAGCCACACCTCACATCTGTCTCTCAGCTTCTTTACTTCTATAATTTTTTCTATCAACCAAGATGGGTATTCTGCTTCTCTTTCCAGATACATAAAGTATGATTTTTACATGTGTCCCATTAAAAGTTAGAATTGAAGCTTTTGTATGTTTTAGGTCAAAGGTTCAATAACTGTTTCTTTTTTACTAGTGACACATTTGTTCTTTAAAGAACAAATGGAGCTGGTCCCATGACATATTCTTTTTATTCTTCATCTTAATACATATTCAGAAAAGATCTCAATATGCAGAGGCATGAAAGAATTTATTCAAGAAATCAAGTACGTATTGAAATTTTGTCTGATATTTAAGGCTAGAGAAATAATGTTTCTTTTTCCTTTCACTGTCATAGGTAAAGCAGTAAGGATGAAATATAATATGCCTGCTTATTCTCTACTCAAACTTTATACTTGCATATTAAAATTTAAACAATTTATAAATGCATTCTTGGGCATTAAACCCACTGCTTGGTACAAGTGCTCTACCACTGAGCTACATCCTCAACCTGATTAGTGCCTTGGTAAAAGAAGTCATTTAGCTTATTATGTCTTGACTCAGGAACTTGTGGTTGCAAGGCATGCTGGGAGCTCAGCAGTAATCTCACAAGGAAAGAGAAGTAAATCAGGCACCCATGGAGCTCAATTTAAAATTACAAAGCACAAGAAGACATAGAAAAGATGAAGACTCTTTGACAGATGGTGTACTAGTCAGCTTTGCATACTACAAAAAAGTCTGAAAATAACTAACTTTATAAAACTAAAAGTTTTATTAGGCTCACAGTTTTAGAGGTTCACACCCAAGATTTTGCAGCCCCAGTCTTCTAGAGAGGAAAGGACATCGTGGCAATGGAACATGGTTGCATCATAAACAAGACAACAGAGAGAGGAAGAGAGACTGGAGTCCCACAGTCCCCTTCTAGGACATGCTTCTATTGACCTGAGAACCTCCCAGAAAACCCTACTCCCATTAGTGCCACTCTGTGGACTGAAGCTTTAATTACAGTGAACCCTTGGGGGCACTCAAATTAAACAATTAAATGGTATACAATCATAGCAGCTGGCATGCAGTTAGGGGACGGGAATTGCTTGAGTTGCCCCATTTTCTACTGTGCTTGAAGCACACTGTAGGAAATGGAGGGCCCTGCAATAGGGTCTGTAGATATGGTAGCAGTTAGGATAGTATGGTGGTTCCAGCCAAGCTGCTGAGGGATCACAGTAGAAAGCGACCATGGAGCGGAACATGAGTGTACCCAAGTCCTGGAACCCTTCATCATAGAAGTTTGAGACAGAGTCAGAGTTGCATCAGAAGCGCTCAATCTGGGGACATGTCAAGAGAGCAAGATTCTCATGCAGGGAACAATACTTTCTCAAGCAAGTTTCTATAGATCTCACCTCCCCACATCCTCTAGAGCAGATGAGGTTGCCAAGAGTGACCAGTTAGGTTCTGCTGGCTCAGGAATTGGAGGAGGCAAGTCTGAGATGTAGACCTTAGTAACTAGAACATGGGATGCAAAGTCTTCCAAGAAGACTAGCAAAAGCCAGGGGCCAAGATAAAATGTTTTTATTTTGTTGGTATATAGGTTCTATCAAAAACAATTACTGTCTACCAAGTGAGAAAAATACATTGTACTTTCATCTTCCTTACACATTATCTGAGCACAGGAAAAAGTTCTGGAATCAGTTTGACCCAAGTTCAAACTCAACCTTCACATTTACTTGAGATACTGGGAAGGTGACTTAATTTTCATGCAGTTCCATTTCTTCATCTTCAAAGTCGGAACACATTGAACAAGTATAAATAGATTTGTCTCTCTACTATCCAAAATGGATCATAGATGAAAATGATTAAATGAGGTGCCACTTTTTGACTGTTTAAGCCCCTCACACAGTGTTTATATAACAGCTCTTATATGATTGTTAATGTTGGATTTCTAGTCTCCACACTAGTATAGTGTCTAATATATCTATTTGTGCCATAAATGTGGTATCAGGTTTTTTTCGTGGCCCAGGCTTCATACTGGGTACCAGAATATGAACATGAAACACAGTCACACGTAGTAGGCTTTGAAACATTAATTGAACAAAGTAATGAGAAGGCAGGGGTTAATCTGCAATGTCCTGAAGTGATGAAATGATCACTGTATGTCCATTGTTATTTGTGTAAGGCTGAGTTATTTGTAGCTTTTCTTCTGTTTCTTTTACTTCCAAAAGCTGCATTAAAAACTAATTTGAGCCACCCTCAAAAATCCAGCCATACTGATCCCCACCCTGTCCCCACTGGAGCTGCCCTGGAATGCTGCCACTGAGCCTTTGTCTGTGGATGTGGAATGTGGCTGTGGTATGCTGCTTTCTGTCCCATTAACCTCTATTTTATCTGTCAAGAATAGTATTCACCATTGTTGAAAGCAGCAATTTACCAACCAAGCAAGCTTGGAGTCCTGTTTGGTGAAGCATTACAGAGAGCAAAAGGGAAAGTTTTAAACAGATTTGCCTCTCTAGTTTCCTGAAAGGATCACAGACAAAACTTGCCCTCTGGTAAAATGCTTTCTGTTTGCATTATAATAACAAGCATTTATTGCCATGGCAGGGGAATAGAGAGGCTATGAGAGAATAGCCTCATATTTGTATTTCTCAGTTTCATTTAGTGCCATTACAGTTCATGGAATATCATGCCATTTAAAACATATAAACTTAAAATCTCAGAAAACTCAGAAAGGCTCTTTTTTCTATGACTGTAAAAATCGTACTAACTTTTTGTAGTTAAACGTATTGGTTTTAACAATGGAATCACACTCGGAAAGAGGAATCTACATTCCCTTTCCTTTGAAGAAGTTCAAGGTACAATATCAAGTGTATGGCTATTAGACTCAGTTCTTTACAGACTTCCAGATGTTTGACTTCTTTGTTTACAGTATTTTGGAAAAAATATTTCTCATTTATCTGGTTTATTTCATAGAACTGAATATCTGTAAAACGTGTTCATATACAAAGTATGATTTAAAGTGATGCAACTGATGTTTAGTAATACTCACTAGAAAGAAAGCTTCATGACACCAAGGACCCAAACCAACAACCCAGATTCTTCCCTGCCCTGCCTCCAGGTCCTATAACATTGCAAAACAGGTAACAGGTGTTTAAGTTTGTGATTGTTGTATACCTCATATTTCTATCCACCAACACAAATGAAAATTCTGAAGAAGAAATTTTCAGAATTCAAACTCCCCCACTCTGGACACGGCCATACGCAATGTGGTGAGGGGCTGAGCACCAGGCGGGGCAGCACTTTGAAGTGAGGCCCTCCCCTCCCTTGCTTCATACTCCAAATGACTTCCATCATGACTTGAGCAGTACTTTAACTTGACCTGAATCTGTCCACATTGCTCTATTACATTTACCTTTTCCTTAGCCCAAACTCTCCTACATTCATACTTGCCTTTCTCCTGTTCATCTGCCAGATCTCAGCTTCAATTTTACTTCTAATTTAAGGCATTCCTTCACTGGCTTGAGCACATCGTATAGATCCCCTGGGATTTGCTGCCTTAGCATCTTGGATTTTTTCTTCAAACCTTATACCAAAATTATCATTATATAATATCTGAGATAATTTATTATTTATTTCCTTGACTCCTTGATAAGCTCCTTGATAGTAGGGGTTGTATCTATCTTATTCCCAACCAAGACTCCAGCATCCAGTAATTCCTAGTTGAAGCAGGCACTCAATAAACATTTCTTGAATCAATGAATGACTGGGGAGAGAAAAAGGAGATAGGAAAAAGGGAGAGAGGGGACCAAGAATCAGGGGTTCGATGACTTACTAAGTATTTCTTCAAATTTGCCATTTAAATCCTATTGACATTTCTTGCTCTTAATAGACTGATCTTGACCATTTCTTGCTCCTTAAAATGTGTGTGTGGGGGGGTATAGTTTTGTATATTTTTTGAAGCTAGTTTGATGGAATGGCTGTATTTCTATCTAGTAAAAAAAAAAAACTAGAACAAATCCATATTAAATCACTTTTGATTCCATCATTATTTGTGCCCTGAATTACTTAATAAATGAAAGTCTTCATGTCTACAGTACAGGAATATTTTTCTTTTAAATAACATTGAACATTAATTGCTCATTTTAGCCCTAACTTGGTTGATGAATTTTAACCATAAAATATGTGAATCATAAATATAAACTTGAATATATGTGATCAGGGATCATATTTTCTTATCTCCTCAAACATTTTAATAACCTTTATTTAGTCTTTGTCCAGCTTTCCTCTGATAGACAATTGGTCTGATTGAGTTTACCATGTGTTTTATGATACACACAAGGATAAATCCACGCTGGGCGAAGTGGTGCATACTATAATCTCAGCTGTTGTTTGGGAGGCAGAGGCAGGAGTATTGCAAATTCCAGGCCAGCCTGGCCAACTTCACAAGACCCTATCTAAAAATAAAAAGGGTTGAGGATGTAGCTCAGTGTTCCCTGGGTACAATCCCCAGAACCAGAAATAAAAAATAAATGGATCCAGAAACTTAATAATGATTAGAAACTACAGTTACCTCCTGAGCAAGACAAGGCGTTAGGTTTGCCCCCAGGAAGACGGTAGCACAGAGAGTGTGGAGCTGCTGTGGCTGAAGGTTCTGCTCCGGCTCTGGGTCACCAGAGCTTGATGGGCTGTGGGGAGAGTGGGTTTAATCCTTTGACAATGAAGAAACTTGAAAAAACCATTTGCTAAAAGCAATTGAGGATTTGTTTATTCACTGTTGTCTTAGATCTGGTTCCCCAGAACTTCATCCTCTGCAATGAAAATTTCTGTTCAGGCTATCAAGGAAATGTGCCAAGGAGAAACCAAAAAAGGAAGTGGGAAAGCAGAGTGGGCTAAAACTGAGTGAGGGTGCACTTTGGGGCGAGGTCCCAGCCTAAGAGTGCGGTGTCCTGCCTGGAACGTTCCTTACACAGCAGAGTCTGCCCCTCCTGGAGGCAGGAAGCCGCTGGGCATTCACACTCCCAAGAGTCCTGAGTCCATCCTGGCTACAGGTCGTACATTTCGGCTGTCAGGATGGGGGGCAAAATGTTTCCATTTGCTCAGGGGTCTGCTGAGGAGCTGGCGAGAAACAGGTGTTAGGAGTAAAGTACAAACAGAAGCTGGGGAATAAGAACCCAGAACTGGCAAAGGGACCCAGAATTGGGTGGAGCACATGCACCATCGGTGCCAGTTCCTCTCCTAGTTAACACTCTCTGAAGCTTAGACTCCTGTTTTAACTTCTGTGAAAAAAAATGTCCTCTCTCTCTTTGGTCCTCTCATAGTCAACTCTGTAGCAGCTCCCTTTTTCATCTTTATTATATGTAGCTACTGTCACATTTACTATTCTCAAATAACTATCCTCACCAGCTACTTTTTCTTGAGAAAGTGCCCAATAATTAATAAAGATTCATATACTTTGCTTTTCCTGTTACATTGTAAAACTGCATGTAGGTCAATACCCTGATAATAATGAGAAATGGATTGTATTCTGTTCTGTGAGCCCTGTGCGGAACAGATAGATCACATATTTTGCTGAGTCTTTGAAAGGTTCTAAACCACTGGCCATCTCTTAGCTGCCTTAAATTAATTCTCCCTCCTAGATTTATTTAATCTAGTCAAAGAATAATTCAAAATAGAGATGGGTCCCTAGACTCAGAGCCGCATTACCCTATGGTTGTCAGCAAATGTGGTCTGTGAATGGGGACTCTTTTACCCTTGAAAAATGCTTATCCTGTCTATCAGCATTAATGGAGGTCATTGTGCCCATGAGACCTGTTCCAAGGTGGAGATATGACCCTTCAGAATGTATTATCTTGTTAAATTTAACACACTGTAGGAGGCTGGAAATACATAGTTGGTTTGGAAACTTCTCTGAAAGAGCCCAGTGCCAGAAAGAGACTGGAGTTACTCTTAAAATAAAATCCAAGATTTATTCTGTTTTTCAGGGACTGGCTGTCTGCCTGCTTTGTCCCTTTCTTTCTGTTTTGTTTACTTAAACTTTGCCTTTTATTATTCAATAATTATTTATTGAATACCTACTGTGGGCAAGCACTATGGTCAGAATATAGTAGGGAACAAAACGTACAAAAGTCTCTTTTTCCAGAAGCTTTCATTCTATACTTGGAGACTAAAATTAAACACAGACACACAGACACACACACACACACACACACAATATTTTCAGTCCACGGAAAGGACTATGAAGGCAATAAAGTGAGAGGAGGAAACAGAGTGACTCTGATGAAGCAGGTGGACATGGAAGTTATCTTAACAGAGGTGTCATTTGAGAAACAGCAGATTCTCTAGTGACCTGGAAGTGGAAATTTCTGGGTAGAGAGAATAATGAGTGTGGAGCCTCTTGGTCTAGCAACAAGCCTGATGTGCTACAGAAAGATGGCCAGTGTAGCCAAAGAGAAGACAAAGGGTAAGGTGATCATGAGGTCTGAGAGGGGGACAGATACCAGCTGGCCCCAGAAGGCCCCAGAAGCCTCAGGAAAAAGACAGATCTTGGAAGATTCGGTAGAGGGTATTAAGTAAAAGGTGAATTGATCTGGTTTACTTTTAAAAAGATAGCTTCCTGCTTTGCTGTTGGTAGTGATATAAAGAGAGGTTGGGAAGACAAGAAAGCAAAGGCAGCAGGAGACTGCCTGGGGCTGCTTCAGGCATTCAAAGTGTGGTAACAGGAATGAACTGGGAAAGGAGAGCAGCAAAAATCTTGCCATCTCATGGTAAGTTCTTGAGCAGATTATTGAACTTTCTTAACCTCGCTTTTATGGTCTAAAGAATGGTGATGATATTCATATAACTAATAGATCACGTTCTTCTTTTTTTCTTTTTTTTTTTAGCTGATCACACTTGGATATTTATTTTGTTTGTTTTGTTTTTTTCATTTAGTTTATTGATACATTTTAGGTATACAATATAACATTCATCATTGGAAATTTGCACCTTTACATAATCTCTCTTAGTTCTTATTTTTTCTCCATTCCCCTGCCCTCCCTTCAACCCCTCCATCCCTCCCTATTTACAAAGACATTGTTTCCATTTTTCATTTTCTCATATTAATTCCATTTCCTTCTTTCCTTTCCCCTACTCCTCCCACTTCCCCTTCCACTTTGCCCATTTTCTTCCTATTTCACATTATCTATTATACCTTTTAGTCCTTATTTACACTTTCAGTTTCTCACACTAGAGAAACTATTCAGTATTTACACATGTGTGTCCTATTTATTTCACTTAAGAGTATGGCCTCAATGTGCATCCATTTAGCTATAAATGTCTCTAATTTCTCATTTTTGATGGCTGAGTAGTATTCCATTTTATAAAAATACCACATTTTCTTTATTCAGTCTCCAGTTGATGGGCAAGTGGGCTACTTCCAAATTTTAGCTATTACAATTGTACTACTATGAACATAGGTGCATATATATTACTGTGGTATGATTCTTTTAATTCTTTGGGGAAGATACCCAGCAGGGGAATAGCTGTGTCACATGGGACTTCCAATCCTAGTTCTTTGAGATATCTCCATACTGATTTCCACAGTGGTTGCACCAGTCTACACTCCCACCAGCAGTGGAGCAGGGTTCCTCTTTCCCCACAGCCCCACCAGCATTTGTTATTGGTCGATTTCATGATAGCAGCCATTCTTTCTGGAGTGAGGTGGAATCTCAGCATTGTTTTTATTTGCATCTCTTGAATGACCAGTGATGTTGAACATTTTTTCTATGTTTGTTTGCTATTTGTACTTCTTTGTTTGAGAGATGTGTGTTCATTTCAGATGCCCATTTTTGGATTGGGTCTTTAAATTTGGGAGGTCTGATTTTTTTAAGTTCTTTATAGATTCGAGATAGTAGACCTTTGTCTGAGGAACAGCGTGTGAAAATTGTTTCCCACATTGTGGGTTGTCTCTTCACACTGCTGGTGGCTTCACTTGCTGTGCAGAAGCTTTTTAATAAGAAGAGATCCCACTTGTTGATTGTTTGTGCTAGTTCACGGGCAACTGAGGTTTTGTTCATAAAATCTTTTCCTACATCAGTGTCTTCAAGAGTTCTACCTAACCTCTGTTCTAGCCGGTTCAGCGTTTCTGTTTTAATATTTAGACCTTTCATCCATTTTGATTTTAGTTTAGTGCATGGTGAGAGATATAGAACTAGTTTTAATCCAGTTTCCAAGTTGAAACCCAGTTTTTCCAGCACCATTTATTAAAGAGGCTATCTTTCCTCCGGTGAGGGTGTTTGGCTCCTTTGTCAAAGATGAGGTGGCTGAGTGTGTCTGGCGTTGTTTCTGCATCTTCTAATTTGTTCCATTGGTCCTCAGGTATATTTCTTTGCCAGTACCATGCTGTTTTTATCACAGTATCTTTGTGGTATAGTTTCAAGTGGAGGGTTGTGATACCCCCTGCCATGTCTCTGTTGCCTAGAATACCTTTTACAATTCTAGGTTTCTTCTTGTTCCAAATGAATTTTTGTATTGTTTTCTCAAGGTCCATGAAGTATGCTGCAATGGGGATTGCATTGAATCTATATAGCAGTTTTGGAAGTATGGCCGTTTTCACTGTGTTTATTCTTCCTACCCAGGAGCAAGGGATGTCTTTCCATTTTCTAATATCATCTTCAATCTCCCTTTTCAGACTGCTATAGTTTTCAGAGAAGAGATCTTTGATTTCTTTTGTCAGGTTGATTCCTAGGTATTTCAGTTTTTTGGATGCTATTGTGAAAGGAACTGTTTGCCTTATTTCTTTCTCAGTGAGTCTGTTGTTTCTGTACAGGAAAGCTATTAATTTTTGTGTGTGGACCTTGTATCCAGCTACTTTACTGAATTTAGTTATTAAGTGGAGAAGACTTTTGGTATAGTTCTTGGGGTCTTCTATATAGAGTATCATGTCATCTGCAAATAATGACAATTTGACTTCTTCATTTCCTATTTTTATTCCTTTTATTTCTTTCTCTTTTCTAATTACTGTGGCTAATGTTCCCAAAACTGTATTGAACAGGAGTGATAATAATGTACATCCTTGTCTTGTTCCTGATTTTAGTGTGAAGGATTTCAATTTTTAACCATTTAGTATGATATTGGCTGTTGGTTTTTCATACATGGCTTTTATCAGGTTGAGGAAGAGGTCATCTATTCCAATTTTTTTGAGAGGTTTTATCATAAATGCATGTTGGATTTTGTCAAATGCTTTTCCTGCATCTATTGAGATGATCACATGATTTTTGTCCTTGGCTCTATTGATATAGTGTATTACATTTATTGATTTGCATAAATTGAACCATCCCTGCATCCCTGGGATGAATCTCACCTGTTCATGGTGTATGATCTTCTTGATGATCTTCTGCAGTCTATTTGCCACTATTTTGTTAAGGATTTTTGCATCTATGTTTATTAGGGGGATTAGCCTATAATTTTTGGTTTTGTTCCTTCTCTGCTTGGGGACCAAGGTGATGCTTGCTTCCAGGAACAAATTTGGGAGCATTGCTTCTCTTTCAGTTTCACTGAAGAGTTTAAATAGTGGTTGCAGTAGTTCCTCTCTAAATGTTTTGTAGCATTCAGCAGTGAAGCCATCAGGACCCAGGCTCTTCTTAGTTGGTAAGTTTTTAATTATGTTTTTAGTTTCACTGGTTGATATTGGGTTTTTAGAACTTTTAGTTTTTCTTCATTCATCTTTGTAATTCATATTTATCTAAGAATCTGTCTGTTTCATCTGTGTTTTCCATCATATTAGCATATAAATTCTCAAAGTAGGCAATGATAATCCTCTGGATTTCTGCTGGGTCCATTTTAATTTCACCCTTTTCATCCCTAATTGCATGGATTTGGGCCTATTCTTTCCTGTTTTTGATAAAGTTGGCTAAGGGTTCATCAATTTTGTTTGTTCTTTCATAAAACCAACTCTTTGCTTCATTGATTTTTTATCTCATTCTCTTAGTTTCCATTGCATTGATTTCTGCTCTGATCTTTATAATTTCCTCCCTTGTAAGAGCTTTGGGTTTGTCCTGCTCTTCTTTTTCTAGAAGGTTGAGGTTCAGCATCAGCTTATTTAATCGAGCTCCCTCTGTTTTCCTAATATGTGTATTCACTTCTATGAATTTCCCCCATAAGACTTCTTTCATTGTGTCCCATAAATTCCAATATGTTGTATTGTCATTGTCATTTAATTGTAGGAACAGTCTGATTTCTTCTTTAATATCCTCTATGACCCATTGGTATTTCAGAAGTGTGTTGTTCAATTTCCATGTGTTTATGAAATTCTTGCTGTTTCTTTTGCTATTGATCTCCAATTTATCACACTATGGTCTGATAATATACAGGGGATAACTTCAGTTCCTTTGCACTTACTTAAATAAGTATGATGAGCATGTATGTGGTCTATTTTGGAGAATGACCTGTGTGCAGCTGAAAAGAATGTGTATTCTGATTTTGTGGGGTGGAACACTCTGTAAACATCTGTTAAGTTCATTTGTTCAAGAGTTTGGTTGAGTTTTAGTATTTCGTTGCTTTTTTTTGTCTAGTTGATCTATCTATTTGTGACAGTGGGGTGTTGAGGTCCCCCACTACTATTGTATTAGTGCTTATTTGATTTTTTATTTCCATTAGTATTTGTTTTATATAGTTGGGTACACTGTGTTGGTGTGTATATATTTATGATTGTCATCTCTTCCTCTTGGATTGTTCTCTTTACAAGGATGTAGTGTCCTTCTTTATCTTTCTCAATCAGTGTTGGTTTGAAATCCACTTGATCTGCAAAGAGGATAGCTACTCCTGCTTTTATTCGGGCTCCTGTTGCATGGAGTATTGTTTTCCACCCTTTAACTTTCAGTCTATGAGTTTCCTTTTGAATTAAGTGTGTTTCTTGTATGCAGCATATTGTTGGATCTTGCTTCTTGACCCATTCTGCCAATCTGTTTCTTTTGATTCATGAATTAAGACCATTAACATTGATGGTAATAACTGATACGTATTGACTTATCACTGTTATAACTTTTTTTTTTTGGTTGGATTCTCCCCCTTTGCATTTAATTTCTTGTTGTGCCCAAGGGATTCATTCTGCTGGGCTTCTTGGGGTTGTGATCCTCGGTGTCTTTTCCTAGGATAATATCTAAAAATTTTTGGAGTGCTGGTTTGGTATTTATAAAGTTCCTGAGGAGCTCTTTGTCCTGAAAGAAAAATATGGAATGCTTCATGAATTTGCGTGTCATCCTTGCACAGGGCCCGTGCTAATCTTCTCTGTATCATTCCAGTTTTGGTATATGTGCTGCCAAAGTGAGCATGACACATCATGCTCTTATGAGGATTTGGTGCATCAATGTTTACTCTATGGAAAATTCTTATGATAATTTTGTTCATTTAGTAATAACTGCATGTTTACTATTTTCTATTGTTATTATTGGATGGAGAAGGGAGTAATCAAGGATGACACCTAGGTTGAGGACTGAGCAGTATAGCTTGTTCTTGGTGTACAGAGATAGTGTTCTAGAAGATTTTCAATATGTAAAAGCTCTTGATCTAACTTTGCTGGTATTGACATATGGTGAGCACAAGCCAGTAAGTCACTTAACTCTGTCTCGCTTTGCCTGTATACCCATACATGGAGCAAGTACTAACTACCTCTCCAGTCAACTACCAGTGACTATATGGAGTAGAGTTGTATTGTAAAGCAAACAGTTTTTTATTATTTTTAAGTAAAGAAGTTATTTTTCCTACAAATGAACAAGGTAAAAATGACTGACTTATGAAAAGAGGGCATGGTTTTCAATCTATAGTTTATGTGTTCAGTGACTGTGAACTCCCTGTGTTCTATTGTCTGTGTTAACTGTAATATATAACCAAGAACAGAAGAAAGGAAGGAAAATGGTTGCTGTCAAATATTGTCTGATAAGATGATACTGGTGGTGAAAAGTGCTATTAGAGGGAATGCAGCTCAGTGGTAGAGTCCTTGCCTTTCATGCATGAGGCTCTGGGTTTGATTCTCAGCATTCAAGAAAAAAAAAAAGAAGAAAGAGGAAAAAGACAAGGAAAAGGAAAAAAGGGCTTAGAATTGACAGTGCTAATTGTCTCAGGGAGGAAACAGGACAAGCTCTAGTGAAAGATATGGAGGACTTTTTACTGCTCACACAAAAAGATTAACTTGGGTACCAGTTTTTAAAAAGTAGAAACCCTTTACATTAATTCAGATTGGATACTTGATGGGATATTTGGGCTCAGTGCCTTCTGCTACTTAGAATCTGGAACCCAGGTTTGAATTCTGCCTGAGTTGATTAATAATTGTAAGCATATGACTTTGGATAAACCACCAACTTCTATAAATTGCAGCATTTTGTCAGCAATATTCCACCTCACAATGCTGTTTGAAGAATCAACCAAGACAATAAAGGAAAAGATATCCATTCTTGTGTATTGTGGGTATAACAATTATTAATCACTGAACTCTGAGAAGTCAGGACACATTTGGACCCTAGTCATCATGCTTTCTTTTATTTATTTATTTATTTATTTATTGGTACTGGGGATCGAACTCGGGACCTTGCGCGTGGGAAGCAGGCAGCAGCACCACTGAGCTAAATCCCTGGCCCCATGCTTTCATTTAAATAACTCTTTACATTAGAGATGGATTTCAATCCCAGGAGAATCTGGGAGTTCTTGTTCTTCAGGTCAGACAGTAACAGTGTGTCATTTGAAAATTTATGTAAATTGGAGTATTTACTCTGATATCCTTCAAATGGATCTCCTCATTATTCTTCACATAAGTCTCTTCCTTCAAGTGGCCCTTTTGCAGAAAAACTGTACATATGCTTTTAATTTTCCCCCTAAAATACCTTGTTATGCATATGAATGTGAGTTAGAGGTGTTAAAATTAGTATCATCATCTCTCCTAGTGCTGGCTATTCCTGTTTTCCTTTAACCTTTGTGGACATCAGTGGAAAGGAATAGGTTTTTATGTTCTTAGCTGGCATGCATCATAGATATTTGACATCTTTCTGAAATGCATACAAATTTTCTTGCTTTCTTCACTCTGCAGAAAACTGTCAGCATGTTATCATTCCATTTGAGTGAGGGCACCATGTTCTCAATGGGTATTTTAGAGCACATACCCTGAAAAAAAAAGAACAAAATGTCCTTCAATTCATGCTTATCAATTTCTGGTTTCTTTCTCCTTCCTTTGTTCCTAGGTAAATGTGAAATCGGCTGGGCCTACTACTGCACAGGAGCAGGTGCTGCTGCCGCCATGCTGCTGTGCACATGGCTGGCTTGCTTCTCGGGCAAGAAACAGAAGCACTACCCATACTGAGATGGAGCCACTAGCAACAAACAGAGAAGACAGGCCACCGGGGCTTGAAGGGGCCAAAGCATCTGCTACTTTCAAAAGGTTTCCACCTTTTGAGTGGTTCTAATCCAGTACAATGAAGAGGAAATGAAACCCAATGGAACCAGGAATAATATATAGGAAGGAAAGGTTGTAAAAGATAAGTGGAAAAAATGGAGAGAATGAGATAATGGAGAAAAATGGACCAAAGGTTAAAAATACTGCAGAGTGTTGGGTAACTCTATTCCACAGATTATTGTTAATGTATATCACACACACATACACAAAGCAAATCTATATATGCAGTCAAGGATTTTTGTTATGTTTTGTGCTTTAAAGGTGAAGACTAGGGAGACTCAAAAGGGCTAGTAGAAACAATATCAAGTGGGAAGCAGAGCACCCCGCAGATGTTCCCTGTAGGTGATGACACTCCAGAAAGCACACGAGCACACACGCATCCATACACACACCCCCTCCCCCACACACCTAGATCATCACATGGACTGCAGTGGAAGGTTAGCAGTGTATTATTCCTCATTTATTAAAATATGCGTTGAAAATACAGTATTATCACTTTATAAAGCATCTATTAAACCTAATAAATGGACCAGTAAGCCACTCTATCAGTATTTTGTGTATCCTGCATAAACTTCATACCCTGGTCATATTTTCAGTGTTTATACAGGCACCTAGAGTTAAGCCTTCATACTTCAATATTATTTAAAGATATGCAGTATTTCTCTGAGTAGCTTCTGCTATAATATTCTTATGAAAGAAAGGTACAACTTTCTGTCCACTGGAGAAGGGAATTCAGTGGAAGATGTGAGAAAAATGAGACTCATTTTCTAGTCATTAGATCTTGGTTTCTTTTGTCCATTATTGTAATGAGCTGTACCACATTTATTTCAATATTCATTTTGCAAAAATTATAAAGTGCTATTTTGTTTGTATTTGAAAAGCTCTGTGAATAAATTCTCTCCTTGATCAATAGCTCAATGAGTCATAGAGTGTTAATTCAGTTATCAGGGTTTTTTCCCTTTAATTTCTTAAATATAGCCTTTCAACTATGACAGTCCTGATAATCTTCCTTTTCTCTTTAAAGGCCTCTCATTAATTCACTCAGTAATTATCCAACCAGGTATTGTTCTAGGCATACAATGCATTAAAGCTAAGACATAGTTTTTTTCTTTCAGCTCAAATTCTTTGCAGTTAGAATTCTAACTTCTTTTTATAGCATTTTGATCATGACCAAATTCTTATAAGAGAATTTCAGGTCTGTTCTGTATTAAGTTTGAGCATATAGAGAATATTCATTCATAATTTAGGGCAGCCAGAACCAGATCACAATTCAGGAGGTATCTGAGATAAAAATCTCCAGGGCTATCCCAAGCTGCCACTGACTTGCTGCCTCTCCACCTTCTCTGGGATGCCAGGGGCCATTTTACACTACTATTATTTAGGGATTGTGGCCATTTAAGGAAGCTTATCTCACACTCCTAACCCCAGGAGAAAGGTCTACAGGAAAAGTGTGGACTCTTCAGGACACTTCCCCTCTCCCCTGCCCAGCAGCAAACAGTTCTTTCAGGGGCAAAAATTTTGTACCAGATGAGTATATTCTTTATTAAGCAACCCTGAGTTATTACAGCAAATCCTTAAAAATTCAGTTTGAGTATGTGAATTATATACTTTTCATATCTGGAAATTGAACATTCTTTTTGGGGGGGGGTGTTACCGGGGATCGAACTCGGGTCCTTGCGCTTGCGCAGCAGGCAGCGAAACCACTGAGCTAAATCCCCGGCCCAAGGGAACTATTTGTTTGTTTTTTGTTTTTGTTTTTGTTTCTTTTAGTACCAGGGATCGAACTCAGGACCTTGCTCTTACAAGGCAGGTGCCGGAACCAGTGAGCTAAATCCCCGCATGAACATTCTAATTATTTATATGTGAAACTATATTTTCTACATAGTCTATACATATTTATAGATTTAATTTGAAAGTCTGAATGTCACACTTGCTTCCAGTCTTATGATCTTCCCAGAGTGAGATCCATGCTGCTTTAAGAAGAACAATACAAAACTGTGGCCAATAAAATTCTGGATTTTCTGAGGCTTTGTTGGTATGGAGAAAGTCATTGTGCTCTCAAATGCTTAATTCATAGTGTGCTGAATGTCATTTGATTGTGTCTCATTGTCTGCTGAGCAAGGGCCTCTAAACTGGTTTCCTGCAGAGAAGAGAAGATTGCACTTTGCTTCCTCAATTAGCCTATCATTTTCATGAATTGCTCGTGCTCTTCGGATCTTTTTAACTTCACCTTCCTGTCAGAATAGTATGACTTCTTCTCAGCTCCCATTATCAAGTTAGACTTCTCTATGGAATCCATTAAAGTTTAATTCTTCAGACAGATACAATGATAGCATTATCATTTTTATGTACATGAGACTGGACATCAGAGAGACTGCCTAGAATAAAAAGCTCATCACTATTACATGATAAACCAAATGACAAACCTTTGCATTTCAAGTCCTGGCTAGTTGTGTTTTCAACTGTTACTTTTTTTTTTTTACCCAGTACCGCGGATAGAACTCAGGACCTTGTGCTTGCCAGGCAGGCACAGCACCACTGAGCTAAATCCCTCGCTTTCAACTGTTGTTTTTTAACATGCCCCAGCATCTCATGAGGAGTATCTAATTTAAGAATTACATATACTGCTTTTCAAATGAAAATCAGGGTTTATAAAATAATAGCAGTAGCAACCTGAAAAGTATATACAGATGATCTTCAACTTATGATGGGGTTACATTTAATAAATTATTGATAAATTGAAAATATCATAAGTCAAAAATGTAACTCACCAAATCTACCAAACATTATAGCTTAGCCACACAGTATATTGCAGAACATCAGTTGTTTACCACAGTAATTTCATGGCTGACTGGAAGCTAGAGCTTACCACCTCTGCCTAGCCTCCTAAGAGAACAGCATACATATCCCTAGCCTGGGGGGGGGGGTTCAAAATTCAAAGTAGTTTCCACTGACTGCATATTGGTTTTACATCATTATAAGGCTGAAAAATCATGGGTCAAACTCATAAATTAGAGACTATCATTAGATTCTTATGCATATTTAAGAGGGGAGAAAAAGCACCATGTTCACAATTTCAAAAGGTTTTCATGGCTTGTACATGCCAGTGTGAGACCAAAAGTGACTCCATTTTGCTAATGTGAGACCAGAATGACTCCATTTTGTCCAAAATGGAGCAGTCTCCTTTGTTCTTTCAAATTAATGATTAAATGTGCTTAATCTGGGACAAAAGACATGATCTGTAACTCAAGATTCCTAAGCTCATTACTCAGCCATCTGTTTGCCCTAGAAACAAGAGTCCCGGGCCCACTATCCATAGGACAATCTGTTAACGTGCTGACTATCCACACAAGGTGGTCATGACCATGAGTCAAGGTGTCTGCTGACCATCAGTACGTGACAGTAGACCACTAACCTTTGTCCCCATTTTTCTTGTAAAAACCTATACGTAATCCCCTTCAACACCCAATGAGCCTAGCCAATCAAAATTCTACACTTCATACTTGCTAAATGTTAACCAATCATATGGCTGCTAATGACTGAAGCTTGCTGTAATCTCAATAAAAACCCTGCTAATTTGGAACTTGGGGCTCTCAATCTCGATCCACTGTGTCAGTGACAATTGAGAGTCCCTGCTTAAGCTTGAATAAACGACCCTCGTGTGCTTACATCGGAAACGGCCTCCTGGTGGTCTTTGGGACTTCGTAATCTGGGTACAACACCAGGAAGGTGAGTGGGAAATTGACCTGCTTTTAGGAAGAGAAATGACACTCAAGTTAATTGATGACATTTAGTTGGCTCTTACAGTTTTCAGAAATTCATTTATGTACTTGAGCATAAGTGCTGGGTAATAAGCATAAAAGGGTAACAGGAACATCAGTAATTACCATAGCCTATGATGTGAATTGGCTCTCAAAGACAGGGAGGATGTTCCTTCCAAGTAAAGAATCTTCCAGAACAAATTAAAAGGATGAAAAGAAGGCTGATAAAATAACAATCTTCTGCTCTTCAAAACCCAACATTAAGAAAAAAAGAAGCCAAAGATTAGAAAAAGTTACATGTCTTGCAAAGAACTTATATTCAGAATACATAAGGAATTACAGCAAATAAGTAATAAAGACAATTCATTTTTGTTTTTGGATACTGGGGATTGAATTTGGGTCCTTGCGCTTGCAAGGCAGGCAGTGGAGTTCTTTTTTTTAACCATACAACTTGTATGGTTATTTCCCAAGGATGATTTGTCTAAACACATTGAGGAGCTGTTCAGCATGATTAGTTAAGAAGAAAATGCAACACAGAGAACCACAACAAAATGCCATTTCACACACACTAGATGACTGAAAAGTGAAAATGTCAACAACGTGAAATGTTGCCAATTAAGGGGATGCTGGATAGAACAATGGGCAATTTCTTATTATGTTAACTACAATAGTTCCCATTTTAGGCATCTATTAAAAATTATGATTACAAAAATGTTCATTTACATTGTAGTATATTTACATAGTGGAGACTACTCAGCAACAAAGATGAGTGAATTTCTAGGCACACCACACAACAACCTGGGCAAATCTTACAGACATTATATTGGGCAAAATTAATATATGGTGACAAAGTATAACAGTGGTTATCCTCTTAGCAGGGTGATGGATTGACTGGTAAAAGACACAAGGAGCTTCCTGGGACAGCTGAAATGTTCTGAATATTGTTTGGGGTGATGACCACATAGCATACATGTGCCAAAATCCATAGATTCTGCACCTTATTGTACGTTAATTGTGCCCTTCTGAAAGTCAGATGTGGGGAAGGGCCTTAGAGGCTAATAGAACTGAATCATCTCCCATGGTGGGAGTGAGGGCATTTGGAGGGTGGAGATGAAGCTGGAGAAGGACGTGAAAGTGTTTTGTGTGCCATGCTATGAAGTCTTAAATTTTAATAATTAAAATTGGTCCAAGAGGCAATGGAAGGATTTGAAGTAGAAGGAGTTGTGGCATGAACAATTTGTATATTTTAGATTCCTACAACAAGTTTGGTGAGTCACTGTGGCAGTGATGGGGTGAGGAATCTTTACAATGTAGTTACTCCACCAACAAAGAGTTGCTGAGCATCCACTATGGTCTAAATAGTTAGGAAAAAGAGATGAAGAGATAGGGTGATGGCATCTAGTTGCAAAATGATAGGACCAAACTAGGAAACATTCATGGCATAGGTGAAGAGTATAGGTCAGACTAGAGAGAACAGGATAAAATCAGTAGATCCATAGAGAGAAGGATGAGAGTAGAGGTGATCTGGGACTCTCTTGTGAGCAGTTGGCCGAATGAGAATGTCACAGAGACACAATAGGAAAAAACCATATTCCACAATATATGCATGCAATAAAACATCGTGTTATACTTCACAAATGTATACAACTTTTTATTTGTTAACTAGAAAGTAAATTTGAAAAGAAAATGACTTTCAATCTAGAATTCTTTGCCTAAGAAAAATATTTTTAAAATGAAACAAAAAATTCAAATAAAAATAAAGGCCTTTTTAGAAGGTGCAAGAAAAGAAGAAGGTAGAGAAGGAGCAGAAAGAAGAGGAAAAGGAGGGAAAAGTAGGGAGAGAGAGAGAGAGAGTAATTAAAGACTTGTGTGTGGTTCTTGTGAGATATCTCTGTACCTGTACAGATCCCTAGAGGGTGTTAGAAAATTAAGGCCTGAACTTTAGACCAAATTTTGAATATATAGATGACAAATATGGGCATTATCACTGAATATCTAGAAAATGCAAAGAAATGAATGCAGAAGAAACCTTAGGTATTTCATCACTTAACACAGAAAGCACTAAAATATCCTTGCTAGTGGAACAATCGGCTATTAGAGGGAATTCAAGAGAAGATATTGTCAGAAACACCAAGGCAGAGAAGAGAATTTCAAGAGGAAGAGTGTCCTCAGTAGGATTTATGGCAAGTGTATTGGGGAGTCAAGTTGTATTTATTTAATTTGGTAACAAGAGGGACAATAATAGCCTTGGAAAAGAGTGGAAATGACACTAATTAAATTGTTAGGGGTAGAAGAGCTAAAAAGAGTTAACAGTGGGACAGTTGTAGAATAATAGTTTAAGAACCTTAACAATGAAGGGAAGTAGAAAGATGGAATTGATTCTTCATTTTTATTAATAATGAAAATAACATCTTTGTAAAAACTCCTTCTGCAATCCTTGGTGACTGGGGTAAATTTCTTAGGACAGCCAACGTTCATATATGCTTTTCTTTGATTCAGGTGTTCTCTCTTAAAATGGACGATTTCCAGACACCCTGCATGGAGATAAGACCACTAGATTGTTACAGCACATTCCAGCAAGCCCACAGGACCTGGAAGAATTCACCAGCCACCTCAAGACCAGTTTGGGGGCAGGGGGCGTTGCGCAAGGGGAGGCTACCTTCGGTTATTTCCTCAGAGCAAGGCAAGAGGATGCTATGAACAGGGCCATTGCACCAGCGCATAGTCATGAGGGTCAACAAGAAAATAACTGATTTTTGTCCTGGAAGAGCTCACCTGTTGTAGAAAGAAGACAGTGTCTCAATCCAGGTCATCTTCCACCCACCCCCACCCTCCATACTGGGGTGTGAACCCAGGGTCATTTCATTGAGCTACATCCCCAGCCATTTTTTATATTTTACATTGAGACAGGGTCTCCCCACCAGGTTATTTTAGTTAAAGTAAATATTTGTATCTAAAAATAATAAATGTTTGGCAATAAGGAAAAATGAGATCATTTGTAATGTGAACAGGAGCAAGGAGGGAGCTGAGTGTTGTGAGGCCATTTGTAGCCACACAGGCTAAATTCTTTTTACTAGTAATGGGATCTAGAAATTCTTCTGCTTGTATATATTTTAACAAGTTTCAGAATTACCATTTCTTTGGATATGGGAAGAAAATGTTGCCTGTAGCAGTATTTGGAAGCTTATGCTGTACCTTCTATATATGATTGCCTGAGATGCTCAGTTTGATTTAGCCAGAAGATCTCTTGTGTTTTTAAAAATTATTTATTGCTTTAAGAAATGTTCATTGGTCATTTATTATGTGTCAGATGCTATGACAGGATCTATCATTGATATAGTTTACCTTTTATGGTGGACCTTAAATTTTCCTACTAATTTTAATTCTTTGAAACAAGTACTCTTTGTTACAATTCTTTAAACATATGTTAGATCACAATGCCAATAATAATAATTTTTAAATGAATGTTTAATTTGTAACACATATAGAAATAAGCTTTTACAAGGGTGGCTTTCTTTAAAAGACTGTTTTTCTGCACTCATCTGGAATGAATTAGGATTTGGGGAGGCAAGTTATTAAGTGATTAGTTTCCAAGCCATTTTACCTACAAACACCTGGTCTTTAAGGAAACCTCCAGACCAAGGAGATGAGGTGTGATCAAGATATGCAGTGAATGTTTGAATTTTAAAAATTTATTATAGTAAAAGACACATTGCCATTAATCTCTCTCGGAATATTCTTCCTTATTTCTAACACACTCATCATTCTTGCCAGGTTTTGAAGCAGTTCTGGAAGTCTTCTTTTGTGAGTGTCTTTATGATGTGTGATACAAAATCCGATGAATGCTGTTGCTGAGTGTCATCCAATGGAAAGGCAGTCTCCTAAAATCATTGCGATGTGTCCTCATTCATCTTATTCACTGGTTGAGGCACCCTGCAACTCTTGCTCTTTCCCACAGTCAAAATGACCAAAGAAGGCAACCATTTTAAATATGTTGAGGACAAGGAGGTAGCCATACAGCACAACTAAAGACACTCATAAAAGAGGACCTCAGAGATACTCCAGTAAATGGCAAGAACAATGTAATAAGTGTGTTTAAAGTGAGAGGAGTGGGGTTTTTTTTTTAGTCAGTGAGGCTTCATTGTTGATTCCATTGTATACTAGTTGTGTGAACTTGGGCAATTTTATTTATCTTAATTCCTTCCTTTTTAAATTCTGAGAAATAATCCTTTTTTCTTACTAAAGTTTTATGAGAATAAAACAAGATAATCTATGAGGAGCATTTTGTAGTTCTCAGCACTTGGTAAGCATACGCATATGTTATACATTTACATATGCTATATATATATATATATATACACACACACACATTTCTTATCATGATTATTTTTTATTTCTCTCACTCTGGGCCCAGAATTTTGACTAATAGTAAAGGAGGGTATGTGTACTCTTAAGTGTATGTAAAAGTACCAAGAGGGGTAAAAGAACTCCAGATATCATAGAGCATCTAAAAAAATTTGCTACAAAAAGATCAATACTTGACTATAAAAGCTGACACCAAAAATCATTTTTACTGTGTCTGATCTGTGTCTTTAATTCTTCTGAAGACCTATTGCCTATCCTTTTTACGGAAGCTAAGGAAATGGGTCTTGCCAATTTAGTTCATTTTCTTTGTTATCTACAATGCTTTGTCTTTTTAAGTACTATATGCTTTAGAATTTTTTTCCAAAATGCAGAGCTCTTGCCTTCACTTTTCATCAGTTTATTTTTCTATGATATGTATCTCATTCAATTGCCCTGAAACACATAGCTACAGTTTTGCTGTTACAGCTGCCTGAGATTTGATACTGAGATTTCCAGACCTTCATCTACGCTCTCTTTGACACCTGCCTCCCCTTTGTCTGCCCCTCAACACAGATGGGAATTTTAAACCTTTGCAGCAAGAAGAATCATTTCAGTTTGTACATGTGCAAAATGATATGGACAGAGTTTTCATTGAGGCATTTTCAAGCATAGAAAAAGTCTAGAAACAATTTAAATGACCATAAATAAGGAATTCCTTAAGTAAATTATGTATATCCATACGCAGAAAACTACACAGACATTTTAAAGGCAGATTTTCTGTTCTTACATGCAAAGATCCCCAGTATCTATTAAGTGAGCAAAAGCAAGATGCAGAAGAGTTTATATAGTGTGCCCAAATTTCTGTGAACATTCTAAAATAATATATGTGTATTTGCTTGTGTAATGTTTCTGGACAAGTAAGAAACAGATGATAATAGTTGCCTCTGGATGAAGGACAGGGTGAGAGAATGGGACAAGGTGTATTGGCAAAAGCTGCTCAGTTCATGCTGGGCTGGCAGCAGAGCAGGGGAACACTGCCAGAGAGAAATTATAGGATTATATGTAGTGTTCTTGCAGCATTTTCACTCCTGTCCTCTCTACCTAGAGCATTATTTTTGACCCCTCTTGGACTAACTACACCCTATCCATAATTGAGATACCCTTTAAGGGTCATTACTGACTCCACCTCATTTCAAATGATGTGTGCTTCCTTGTAGAACCTCTTATGACCAAAATTCCAACTAATTAATTAAATATCTAGTTTCTCACTTGAGTGTTGTCATTACAAAGACAATACTCACATCTCACTTACTTCCTTGGTACTGTTCAATGACTACATTATACCTGAAGAACTTCAGCCACATGCTTACTTTAGGTTCCTGTTACAACATAAGTTGTTTGTAGTTAGGTCTGTCAATATCATTGGTTAGATGTTTTCAATGATATTCTCTGAAAAATGACATGACACCTTGATTACTCAAACTGAATATGCACAAAAGATATATATCTGATGCCCTTTGAAATTTAAATCCTAAATTCTCTTTTTCTGATGCTCCTAATGGTCTTCAAAAAGCAAAAACAACATTTAGGACAAGAAGGAATACAGATAGTTCCATTACTTTTTCTTGGGGTCTTCTGAAAAAAGTGTAGCAGGTATCAAAGGTAGATGTAGGAAGATCTTCCAAATAAAAGTCAAAAGAATTTTCCCACCAACCTAAGTTCGAAATGATGCTGTGAATTAACTCTTATGTGGGGAAATCCTACAAAGTGCAAAGTCAATTTGTCTCCTTTGCTCCAGTAACCACAGATTAGAAGTTTATGTGTTTATATTGCAAGGATTGGGTTTCTTTCGTGGTATTATTCCATGGTATCTTAGAAGCAATGGAAGAGATGATTTATGCATTGAAGAACTGTCAATAACCTCTCTGCGTTACAATGACTGTGCAATTTTCCCTGCTGATTACTGAAAATATAGATACTTGGCTCTAACACTCTGAGGTTGTTATTCAGGAGGTACAATGGAGAGCTCAGTAACTTGCACTTTAAAAATGTATTAAAACATTGAAAGATGGAGGGCTAAGAGTGTAACTCAGATAACAGTGCTTGTGTGTCATGCACAAGGCCCTGGGTTTGATCCTCAGCATGACGAAAATAACAACAAGAAGCATATTAAAAGAGAAAGTCATAAGAAAAATACAGCAAATGCACATATTAATCCTGTATACACTCCTTTTATTTGGTGTGCAGAGTTCTATCTTGTAACAATTCTCACTTCTACAGGGATTAGTGACTTTGGAGGTTATCTGTGGGTCTCCACAGAGGAACTAGGGCACCTTGAGTTTAACGTAAGTGAATATTTTTGCAAGTGAGGGAATAAAAATTAGGTGGGGCTTTTTCCCCTTGAGGAGTGGATAATATTGTCTTTTCAGCTAGATTACAGACACTGATATCACTTTCTCATTTCTCTTTTTTAGAAAAACATAAACTACTACAACAGAATGGGTAATAATTTAAGTGGATATAATAAAAATATATTCCTTGAACCCTCTCCTATGAGAAACTAAGGGGAGGACAGGGCAAGGGGGATGAGAAGGGGCAAAAATGATCAAAATACGTTATTTGCATGTATGGACTTGCCAAAATTAAACCCATTAATCTGTATAACCAGTATGCATTAATAAAAAAGATGTGAAGCAAACAAAGAAAAAACTTAAAAATGGCCTACTCTTCTAGTACACTTAATATATAAATGTACTTACAACATTCTGACTCAAACCTCTTGGGAATATACCCCCTTTCCAAAGAAATATTCCCTTGTAAATATAATGTGAAATAAAAAGAATTAAAAGTCTTAGTTGATTATTCTGGGAGAAAAAACTGTATTTGAAATGCAAAAGCCTTAGATTGACATTAACAGTATTAACAATACAAGGGTCTTTGTTGGCTTTGAGGTAGAAATATAGGCTGAAGAGAAATATAGGATTGAGAGAAGAAATGGACAGTATCAAACTGCCATGTAAATAGAAACCCATTTAACCTGTTATCTTTTAGAACATGCCAGGAGACAACTCAGACCTCTTGACTCTCAGATTTTCCTTAGGGTACCATATTCATTGGATAATTAAGATTCTCGGACAAGCAGAACTTTGAAGAGAAATGGGGAGTAGTATGTTGACAATCCTTAGTGATAAAAATGAATCCTGGGAAAAAAATGAATCCTGGATTTATATGAAATAAAAAATTTTCAAACTTCTTACTGAAAAGTATTGAAGTAGATGCATTTTCAGGAAAGAAAAGTCTGTGTGTTTGGTTGTGCATGCTTACACATAAGTGTAAAGATGGATTTAGGTAGTTTAAGGCTAAAAGGAATAACCAACATTACCTAATATTTACATAACTTCTTCAGTTTTCCAGTAGAACAATGACAGAAAGGAATGACAGACAGTTGCTCATTACAAATAGCTAATTCTTTTTTTTTCACTGTTTAAGGAATTTTTATTAAAGCAAGAATTTTATACACCAAATGATGTTTCCTTGCTCAGTTATCAATTCTGTTACTTAAAACAGAGCTGACATCTTGAGCTATTCCACAGTAAAGAATTACAAAATTAAAGAAAGAAATGCTTTAAATGTTTGTACTTTGCTGAAAATTCTTTTCCCAGGGTCTATAAAACATTAATTTGTTTTTATATTTTACTATTTTTTTTTGTATTTTTTTGTTTTTAAATCAAGTAATCTAGGACTAGCATTGTTTGCTAGACCTGGCATTTGCTCGGTACATAAGGTTCAAAGTTTCCTTTCCTTTTTAAATTTATTTTATATTTTGCAATGGGTTTTTTTCATAGTATTTAAAGTTTTTTGATGTTTAGATATTTTTCTTTGGTGAAGCATGAGTTTCTTTTCATGGTCCCTGATCAATTTTAGACAGTTGGAACTCCAGTGGCACTGTTCACTGCTTTCTGGGCAGCCTCTTTAGCTTGGTGGGCTTGTAGTACAGCTACAGCTTCATCAGCCTTAGAACAGAGAGACTCTGGAGACTCAAGCATGTGAAGAAGTTCTGAATTATCAATCTCCAACAACATGCCAGTGATTTTACCAGCAAGAGTAGGGTGCATGGCTTGAATAAGTGGAAACAGCCGTTCACCCAACATTTGTTTTTGCTCTTGGGGGGCGGGGCAGATGCCAACATGGAAGCAGCCAAAGGTTCCTGACCTTGTACATGAACAGCAGGCTGTGGCTGTGTATTAAGATGCTGCTGAGGACTGTGGACTCCCGCAGTGTATTTATACTGGGGAACAGTGCGGACAGGAGTAGCTGCAGCGCCAGCAGCTGCAGGGTGTGGACCCATTGTCTGTGTTGACGTGTTTGCAACACGCTGTGTTGACATGACTCGTGGAACATGTGAAGAAGCTGGTCTCATAGTGCTAAATGGTGGTATAGGAGCGGCTGGGCGGATAGCACCGGGCATATTCTGGAATGGATGAGGCCTGGCACTCTGAGCACCCTGAGCGAGGACGTGGTCTTAGTTGAGCAATTTGGCTAGGAGGATAGTATGCAGCACGGTTCTGAGTCTGTGGGATAGCTGCCATGAAGTAACCTGAAGGAGGTGCTGGCTGGTAGGGGTTGATTACAGCGTTGGGCACAGCTCGTACCCTCGCCATTCTCTGCATATACTGGCTAGTGAGGTGAGCCGGGCTCTCTTCTTTGAGCTGAGCTAAAGCTACATAGAGTGGCTTGGTGGCCACAGTTCTACCATTCATTTCTTTAACTGCTTTAGTGGCTTCTTCTGGGGAGGAGAAACATACAAAACCAAATCCTTTGCTGCGACCACCCTCCATCATAACCTTTGCACTAGTGATTGTACCAAATGGAGAAAACTCTTTCCGGAGATGTTCATTATCAATACCATCATCAAGATTTTTCACATAAAGGTTAACACCCTGGTATCTGGTGATCGTATCTTGCTTCATTTGTTCAAATTTGTGCTTAGGTTCCGTCTGGGGTTCCACTTTTTTCTGAGCTCGACCAACGTAAATTTGTTTTCCATTGAGCTCCTTTCCATTCATCTCATCCACAGCTTTCTGTGCATCTTCATGCCTTTCAAAGCTCACAAATCTAAATCCTTTGGATTTTCCACTTTCGTCCGTCATTACTTTCACACTTAAGGCAGGTCTAAAGAGATCCTTAAGGCGCTCATCATCCATGTCTTTTCCAAAATTCTTGATGTAAACATTGGTGAACTCTTTTGCCCTAGCTCCAAGTTCTGCTTCTCATTCTTTACGAGACTTAAATCGTCCAACAAATACTTTGCGATCATTTAGGAGCATCCCATTCATTTTTTCAATAGCTCTTTCAGCAGCTTCTTGCGTCTCAAAATGTACAAATCCATAGCCCTTGGAATCATTTTCATCACAAACCACCTTATAGGAAAGGATGTTACCAAAAGCAGAAAATGTATCATACAGTGCTTTATTATCAATGGATTTGTCCAAATTTTTAATGAATATGTTGCCTAGTCCACTTTTGCGAAGTGATGGATCACGCTGAGACCACATGATGCGTCCTGGCTTGCCCTTTATAACATCAAAATTCACGGTGTCCAAAGCACTCTCCGCTGGCCGTGCTACGAGTCCCAGCGGGCAGCGCCGCCACGCACGCCGGTCCCAGTCCCGGAGCGGTGCCTGCCGGGAGCTGGAGTCCCAACCACAAATAGCTAATTCTTATAAATGAAGCAATAAGTTGTGTAATAGAATTATGAGCCAGGCTTCAGAGTCCAAAGTGAGTGGTTGGGAGAGGTTGCTAATTTTAATCAGAAAATTAGTAATATGGGGCTGAGAATTCCCTTTAACTTATTGAAAATTCCCTTTAACTTATTGGAAATCTTCAGTCCCTGTAATTTTCTAGAGACAAAAGTTAAACCAGGAGAATTTGAAGATAAAATTCTTCTTTTCTTACATCAGTATTAAGTTACAAAGGCAAAGTAGTGATAGAGAGTTCTGAGCATCTGGCAGAGGTATTTGATCTTTCTTGCTAAGCCTATGCCATAGGTTGCCAATATGTTTGTTCCTCCGTAGATGTAGATCTGACACCAGATTAGGACTGCCTGTGCATATTTCTCTAGATCAATCATCACTGACCCTACTTACTCACCCTCGGGCTCTTAGACAAGATTCCTTTGACCTTTCCTGTTTCATGGTTTGCCTTCAATTGTTCCTTCTTGGTTTAAATCATTATTTTCTTATTTTGTTTTGTTTGTTTTTTGGTACCGGGGAATCGAACTCAGGTCCTTGCACTTGTGCAGCAGGCAGCGAAAGCACTGAGCTAAATCCCAGGCCCTTCTTGTTTTGTTTTAAACACTAACTAAGCTTGGAGTATAAACCACAGAATATTAACTATATATGCCAATTCAACCCAGCTTGAATTGGAGCTCCTTTTTTTCCCCTTACTACCTTGATAATTATTAAAATTGCAAAACTTGTTTCTTCATCTGTTAACTATAAGAATAATAATAGTTACCTAATTGAAAACTCACAATATAGTACCTGGTACACAATGAATGTTCAGTAAATGTGACTATTTTCACTCTTAATATTTTTTACATTCTGAAGTTCTGGTGTCCTGTTATGACTTAAAGTATCTGTAAGAACCTCTTTTAGATAAAGTTAAGACCTTTCATTTGAGCCTGAATTGGAAATTTGCTGTCCACATGGCTCCAGATGTCTCCGGCAGTTCGGTTTCTTGGAGAACATTTTGAAGTCTATAAAGTGGCCCATCTTACCAGACCATTACCTAATGAAGGACTCTTCCATGGACTGATATTTTTAACAACAGCTCAATCATGTCATTGGACACTGTGGTAACTTTAAATCACTTCTCTTTTCTGGAGATGTAGTTGTTCAGACCTCTGCGTTGGCCCATCAGAGGATGGAGGAAGAGATCTGCCAACAGGAAGAGCAGCAAAAGGAGAGACTGTGACCTTAATGCACTGCCAGGAAATGGGGACAGAGATCTCTCATACTATGGGGACAGGGGACACACAAGAAGGGGCAGGTATCATTACACTGCCCAGATATTCTCCAATATGACCTAGATACATGCAGCCCAAACCTAGGGCCCCCACAGCTGGGGCCTTGAATGAGTCATTCACTGCTTCCTGAGCTCAGGGTTGTGATCCTTTCTTGGGAGCCTTCCACTGGGTCTGAGGCTGCCAGGAGTCATTCCCGCGGATTCAGCATGCCCCAGGGACATGTTTAGGTTCTCAAGGAGTAATTCCCCTGAAAGGAGCTTTTGCTAAGACTGCTGACTGCTGGCGCAGACATTTCCAGACACTTGATATTTTTTTCCTTGCCTCTGGAAAGTGACTTTAAACTATTCAGTTTAAAAAAAAAATCCCTAGTAGAATTGGGAAGGAAAGCGACAGAAGCAAATATTTTTTGATCTGCTAAAGCAATTGAATAGATTATTGTATATTTTAATGACTTCTGTTTATAGCATACTTCCTATGTGTGTGTATTCAGTTTGAGCTGCCAATTTTTGTAGAAACACAGAAAATCTTAATTATGAGTGCTTAGTAAATAAAATATTAGAAAAAATATAGCTTTATGAAACATGCTACATACAACTTGCCTTCCCTTCCACTTCCTTTCCGCCCCTTCTCTTTCTTCTTCTTTTTTAAGTTATAGGAACCATGCTACACATGAAAGAAGAGGTCCTGGGCTTCAAGAACCATCCAGTATGGGGAAAGACATGTGAGTCAGTAGAGACAGAAGCTCAGATGAGGAATCCAGTGAGAGTGGTCGTCCCACCTTGACGGTGAGGGAAAGCTGTATCAGAGCATTTGTCACTTGAGCTTTATTCTTGTTAAAAAAAAAAGGCAGCAACTGAGTTGAACACTTGTTAGATTTTATTATAGTCATGTGTACACACACAGAGAAAGAAAGAAATCGGTTCTGTAAGAAATTAGAGCAGGATTTTTGGCGGAATAAGAAAGCATTGTTTACCAAAACTGAGACTGAATTCAGTTTAGCCAGGAGGCTTAAGAGTTAACCTCTGTTTTCGTGATCAGATCATTAGGACTCACCTTTAGTTCAGTAAAGTATATAAATGTTAAGTTTTACTGTTGTTGTTTTGGGTTTTTTGGAGAATTTTCAGACAAAGATTGGGCAGGAGTTGCGGATATCTTGCAGAACTGCTTGTAACATGTGGTAGACAATGGATATTGCTTGCCGATTCTTTCTCAATATCAGAAAGGGGCAGCTCTTCACCTGGTGGTTGAGAGGAGAGAAGGCAATCAAGGAAGCACATACAACATAAGCAAATGCAAGCAGGCAAAGAACAGTCCATTCTGGGGAAAGGGAAGTGGCTTATTATGGCAAGAAGGTAGGGCCAGGGTAGAATGAATAAGTGAGAAGAACAAGGGCTAATGTACTAATCACTGATGATAGCCATGTTTGCATCTCCAATGCTGATGGCTCTCCTCCATTCCCTTCTCTCTCCTCTCTTCCTGGTACTTTGCCACATGTATGTTGGTGCATTCAGTGGTGTCCTGCATTTCCTAAGGCTGTTTATATTTCCCTGTCCATTCTTTAGATTGCATAATCGCTACTGACCTCTATTCAAGTTTTCTGATTATTTGGCCAATTCATATGTACTCTTTGGCTCCTCAAATAGATTTTTTCAGTTAGGGTTTTGAAATTTTCCACTTCAGAATTTCTAGTTGTTTCTTAAGAAAAAAAATCACTATCTACATTAATCTGGATTTTTCAAAGAAAGAGAACCAACAGGACATTTGGTGAAAGATGTGGAAAGACATTATGAGACATTTGCTCACACAATTATGAGGCTGAGCAGTCCCATGATCTACAACCTGTAAAGGAGGTGGGAAAGCTGGTGGTACAGTTCCATTAAACCTGATGCTGGGAACTTCAGGTTAGGGTCTAAGTTCCAGTCTTAATCCAAAGACCTGAGCAGTGGGACTGCTGAAGTCTGCAGGTAGGAAAAGATGGATGTCATAGTGCAAGGAGACAGAGCAAATTCACTCTTTTTCTGTATTTCTGTTCTCTCAGGAACTTTCTGGATTAGATGAGACCTGCTCACATTGGTAAGGACAATCTTCTTTACTCCCTCTACTGATTCCAATGCTAATCTCTTGCACAAGACACACTAGATATCTGGGCACCACTTAATCTGATCAAGTTGACAGGTAAAATTAACCATCACACTATATTTATATTTTTTATTTGATGAATCATTGTTACTATGCCTCCCTTTAATCCTTCAAATATGGTTTTCTTCAGTTCTTAGAACATAGCTATTATAATAGTGTTAAGCCATTTACTCCAAGAGGCTGAAGAACCTGTTCCAATTCTTTGAGTTTGCCTCACACTGCACTTTAATTGCTCCTGAGTAGAGGCAGCTTAAAACACATGCACAGCCTTCCAGAGTCCCAGGGATGTCTTTGGTTATAGTAGGGCTCTTCTTGGCTAATTCACTCCTTGATTCTCATTGTTAATCTGTTGGCTGGTCTGCTATTTTGCTTGTGGTTGCTAGTATTATGGAGCTTCCACCCCCTCTCAATTATTTGTCAGCCATGTTGCCATTGTTTTTGACAACACCTTTCCTTCTTTTCCTTCCTTCCTTCATTCTTTCCCCTTTCTTTCTTTCTTTCCTTCTTTTTTTTTCAGACAGAGCTTTGCTATGTAGTTCAGGCTGGCCTTGAACTCACTGTGCAGCCCAGGCTCACCTCAAATTCACAAAAATCCTCCTGCCTCAGCCTCCCAAGTGCTGGGATTTCAAGTGTGTGCCACCACACCTGGCTGACAATACTTTTAGACATGAATTTCCTCTATTCTCTGTTCCAAAGTTACTCACCTCAGGCAGAGCTGTGGGGTTCTCCATTCTTACCGCCTGCCTCTTTCCCCAAGGGAAGAGCCTGAGAGCTGTTGAACCAGAGCCAGGGATAGGGATGGCATCCTGCCTCTACCCTGTGTCATTGGCAGTGCTGAGGGGATGGTAGCCTTATACCCACTTGGCTGCCCTCATGGTGTGAAACCTCCGCTTTGTGAGCAAGCTGTAGTGGAGCCAGTCCGTATCACAGCTGCAGCTGTGGGCAAAGCTCTCCTCCCTCTAAGTCTGAGCTGGGTAGAAGAGAGGAGCCCAAGCTCCTTGTCTTTCTTATTACTGGGACAAAATACCTGACATCGATGTGGTAAAGGAGGAAAGATTTACACAGTTTGTAGAGGTTTCAGTCCATAGTTGACTGGCCCCAAGGCAAGATGCCATGGCAGAGGAGAAATAGTTCATAGACTAGCAGGCAGAAAGCAGCCAGCCTTCATTCTCCTTTTCCTTTTTATTCCATCCAGACTACGAGCCTATTGGTTGCTGCCACCCACACCCAAGGTGGGTTGTCCCTCTTAAGTAAATCCATCATCCTAGCAAGAACTATGCCAAACCATCTGTAGACTAATCCAGTATTACATTTCTGTAACCTAGTCACCCTCCAAAGGCCCCACCTATGAGCACATGAGGCTTTGGGGGGTCACACTAGACATGAGCCATAATACTCCCTCTTTTTTGCTTGCCCAGAACAAGGTTTTCACAACATGAGACTTGAGGATAAGTGATGCTATTGGCCTCTCATTTGCAGAATGAAAGTATAGCTCTAGTCCACAGCCTCAGGGGAGGAGTTCTCCCATCACATGTAGAAATGAAGGCAGTAACATCCCAAATCGCAAAGATTTTTCACTCTTCATATCAGTATTTAGAAAAATTTGAATAAGTATTTTTCCATTTGCCTTTTTATCATTGGATGAAATATCCAGATATGTACAATTATTGTTATTTTTATATCTTCTCTCAGTTAGATGTTTTTATATTTTGTTTTGTTTTGCTCTGATTTTTGGAGAGAGCATCCATCCACATCCATACATGGCCATTCTCCAAGTCCCTTTGCCTAATAAGGCTGTTATTAAAGTTTGAAATTTAGGGCTAAGTGAATTGGTATCCAGCAAGTAGATTGTCAATTTTCATAAGTGTTAGAGAAATGTCATTGCTATTGTTAATTAAAATAATTTTAAATGATTTTAAAATGATAAACACATATCGGATAAATGAAAAATAGTTTCCAAAGTTAACAAATCCAGATTCATGCAAATAACATTAGCCATAAGTGGCTCAGCATCTGTTATGCTTCTTTTCTTATTCTTTATTGTTATTAAGGTAGAAACTCCCAAATCAAAAAGGATGCAAGTGGTTCATAGACTGCAGGGGCAAGGCCAGGGGTCAAATATCCCTGGGCGATTTCTCACTGAATATGGCTCATGGGACTCTGTCTAGCGTAAAGTCGACAGGATTATGAAGGTTTCAGTGTGAGATCAAACAGCTATAATTTCTTAATCTACTCTTATTACTTTCTACTGTGGAAAGTAAATTTTCCATTTCCATTGCATCATATAGAGATGATTTTAAGATTTAACCAACTAATCTGAAGTTCATTAATTTCTCCCTCCAGTGAAGTATCTCATATATATCTTGGAAAATGTCAAGTTCTCAAAAATTAGCCTACCTATTGTCTTTCTAAAATCCTGCTATCATATCCTCAGCAGTAGCATCTTGAAGTGTGACTTCTGAAGTGACAGGTTTAGGCTTTCAGGGCTGTGACATATTATTCAGTTATGACACTTCAAATTTTTTCTGTAAGTAATAGAAATGAATTTTGGCAGTTTTATAAATGTCATAACTAGCTGATTTTATCATAACTTCAACTCCAAAAGCTGATGTGAGCACATAAAAATACATTTGTCCTCTTGGCTTAGTTTGACTGCATTACAATTGTTCCTCTCTTCATAACATTCGAGTTGGGATAAGGAGTCATTTGTTGGCTGCCAGACACTACCTGACCAGTGTGCTCACTGCATAGTGGTAGAGCCCTTTCCTTGTTGAGTCATCAGCTCATGCTTTGTCACTGCTTTATGTCAACATATTTTTCCATGTTCTCTGCTGATAGAACCTGGCTGCAGATCACCCTCCCAGAATATCACTATGTTCACCAACCTAGGTGTTTGGTTGCTTTTGGGATTTCACTACATGGACATCATGGACTTGTTGGCTGAGTGACTGAGCTCATTCTGTAACCTTCCATCCTCATTCTGGAAGTAGGTCTGATGAAGTCACCTGGTTTAAAAACTTCAACACTATCTATTCACCTGGTCGACCTTTCCAGTATGTCCAGCCCCCATCATGAAACTACCTGGAGCTAACCAAGAGTCACCACATTTGCATAGAAAGGCTCATCATAAATAGCAAAAATATCCTTCATTCTCTCAGAAAGTATTTAGAAGCTCCATACTGGGAACCTGGATCAAAAAGTAGACAAATTCTTACACAACATGCAGCTTTGTGCAGTTGTGAAATCTATGTCAGCAATGTGTTTTAGTCATTGCCCTTTTTTGCTTATGTGCTCGTTATATTATGCTGTATCCCTGGTGCCATTTGAAAAGGCTTTTGCCAATCTCTTATTAAGCTATTTCTCTGAGTTCAATTATGATCATTAAAAAATATAGGGAAAAAGATTCTTGACATTGCTCTGGGCAAAGCGTTTTGGATATGATTCCAAAAGCCCAGGCAGCAAAAGCAAAAATAGACAAACAAGATAGCATGAGACTAAAAAGCTTATGTACAGCAAACAATCAACAGAGTGAAAAGACAGCCTATAAAATAGGAAAGATATTTATGAACCATCAGCTTATAAGGGCTTAATTTGCAAAATATAAAATACTGAACTTGATGGCAAAAAAAGGCGAATTATCTGACTGAAAGATTGACACAGGACTTTAAAAAATGTTCTTAGAAAATATACACTGGAATTTTTGTTTTTGGCAACTATTAATAAAGGAAATGTCTAACTGTCTACTCTGAGAAGGAAGAGCCAAGTTTAGCAGTAATGGAGAAAATCAATACCAAAAGTGCAAAGTAATGAGAATGTAATGTACTTCATCTTTTTAAAAAATATTGTATGCAATACTGACACATTGTCACTTTCTTTGAAAATTTGTCCTAAAATTTGGAGTTAATTTGAGAAATGATGAACTGTCCTTATTTTAAAGGTATTTTATAAACCTTCATAATTATTTAAGAGGAGGTAGAAGACACATTTAAATTAATTTGAGCACTTGTCTTTGTTACTTCCAATTTTTCCCCAAAGTCAATATGCTTTGAATGGGCATTAATGAAAAATTTTTTTTTATTTAAAAAAATTCTCATTCTGACCTTTTGTGCCTTGTTACCTTCATTCTACTTGATTGCTGCAATTCAGCCCTGCAATTCTCCATGGCTGCTAGACAACCAGCAAAAAACCAAGCTTCAGCTGTTGGAAACTCAAGGAAGGAGCTCATTCGAAGGACCTTGCATAGATTTTTTTTCCAACTGTATTTTAGTCAAAGGAAAAGAAAAGAAAATAACAACTTCTGCTTTGAATAAAAACATTTAAAGCCAGTAGTTCAGTGATGGTTGAAATGTAAGCCTTAGTTTGAATTTATTTGTGACCCAGCTGCTTGCAAGGTGCAGTGTATAATTAACTGAGTAACCAACTCTAAGAAAATGCATAGGTGGAGCTCAGGCTCTGCATAGAGAAGAGGGCTGGAATTTTTAATCTCGTCCTTGCATGACCCTGCATGCACTTGGCAGCACTCTGTCCTTGGCCCTTGCCTTGTTACTCACCATTTCTAAGCCATTTTAATCTACTATGAATGTTCCCATTTCTTTCCTACCTCTTCCAGGTGTCTAGAGATTTTTCTCCATCTCAGAGAATCAGAAACCACACCTGCAGGGCTGGGGTTTTAATTGAGTGGTAGGGAGAGTTTGTTCTGGATTACAAACCTCAGGCTGCCACCTACAACCTGTGTTAACCTAGGAAATTTTCTTAACACCTCTCAGCCTTCATCTCTTTATCTGTAAATTAGAATAATACTTTCTAATACATTAACTTTAATTACATGAAGTAATGTATGTAAAACTCTTAGCACAAGTCTGATGTATGTAAAGGGCTTGTAACTTTTATAGTGAGTATTTTTTACAGTACCCAGCAAAGCAACCCCCACAAAGTATTTGAAGATGTCCCCTGGCTGGTATCCTGTGATACCTAAAAAAGCAGATGTCAGTGGGGCCACCCCCATCATTTATGGGGCCTGGGAGCTACAATACAATCCATGCTCACTTCCTCTTTCTACCCTCCTTTTGCTCTGCCTTTTATGCACAATGTATCATCCATGGGAATGTGTGAAACCCCAGCTTGCATGTACAAGCTCTGTCCAAGCTCACCCTACATCTAGTTCTTCAAACAGCTACCCTGTAGGTCTAAAGATGGGCTGTCTAGAGGACATATTCAGGAAAGAGATCCTTGCAGACCTGGCAGTGACTTGAGGCCTTGGGTGAGAAATTCCATGAGAGTAGTTATCTGTGCATGGTGAAGAAGAGGAAGGTGGAATGAATTTGGTAACTTGGAATTCTGCCCCACAGAGAAGCATGGTGGAGAATGACCAGAGCAGCCTGCTTTAACAGGAGGGGCTAGATCAGGGCCTGGTATATCTGGAGCTAATTATGTTTCTGGTAGAAAACCTATGGTTCAGACAGGGAAGTTAGTTTTTCTGTGCTCTGTCTAGCCAGCCTAAGCCTTGCAGCAAAGTGACTTGATGCCTACAGTGTATGCAGGAGCCTGCCCCTCTCATTAAGACCCTGACAACTACCAAGAAGCCAAGGAGCTTCCTTTGCCAAAATGCCAGACTCCTTTTGCTCCAGGGCCACCGATGCAAACTCCCTGCAGTAGTGGCATCTCAGTGTAATATTTGGGAACCCTGCCCAAAGCTCCCTCCCCAGATGCACCACAGAACTTTCTGTTCCTCTCTTCTTCTTTTTCTTTGCATTTGTTGGGTGGATACTCAAGTAACAGGAGAAGAAATACAAATACCTGGACTCAGAGGAGAGTCTTGGGTTCAATGTGAGGAAAAGAGATCTGCTTGCTAATAGCAACATTGACTCCAGAAATCCCAGCAAGAAAACCCTTATGGCCTGCTTCATGCCATTTCCTGTGGAATTGAGGTTTTTTTACATTTTATTTTATTTGTACAATTTAGGTATACAATATAATGACATTCATCATTGGAAATTTGTATGTTTACATAATCTCTCGTGGTTCTTATTTTTCCCCCTTTCCCTGCCCTCCCTTCAACCCCTCCATCCCTCCCTATTTACAAAGACTTTGTTTCCATTTTTTCATTTTCTCATATTAATTCCATTTCCTTCTTTCCTTTCCCCTACCCTTCCCACTTCCCCTTCCCCTTTGCACCTTTTCTTCCTATTTCACATTATGTACTACAACTTTTAGTCCTTGTTTACACTTTCAGTTTCTCACACTAGAGAAATTATTCAGTATTTACACATGTGTGTCCTATTTATTTCACTTAAGAGTATCAACTCAATGTGCATCCATATGGCAATAAATGTTTCTAATTTCTCATTTTTTATAGCTGAGTAGTACTCCATTTTAGTAAAAAAACACATTTACTTTACCCAGTCACCAGTTGATGGGCATTGGGGCTGTTTCCAAGTTTAACCTATTACAAACTGTGCTGCTGTGAACATGGGTGCACATATATCACTGTGGTATGATTCTTTTAATTCTTTGGGGAAGGTACCCAGAAGGGGAATAGTGGGGTCAAATGGGCCTTCCAGTCCTAGTTCTTTGAGGTATCTCCATACTGATTTCTACAGTGGTTGCACCAGTCTACACTCCCACCAGCAGTGGAGCAATGTTCCACTTTCTCCACAGCCCCAATAGCATTTGCTTATTGGTTGATTTCTTCATAGCAGTCATGCTCACTGGGGTGAGGTGGAATCACAGTGTTGTTTTCATTTGCATCTCTTGAACAACCAGTGATGTTGAACATTTTTTTCATATGTTTATTTGCTATTTCTACTTCTTTGTCTGAGAAATATTTGTTCATTTCAGATGCCCATTTTTACATTGGATCTTTAAATTTGGGAGGGGTCAGATTTTTTTAGTTCTTTATAGATTCTAGCTAGTAGAACTTTGTCTGAGGGACAGCTGGTGAAAATTTTTTCCCGCATTGTAGGTTGTCTCTTCACACTGCTGGTGGTTTCTCTTGCTGTGCAGAAGCTTTTTAATAAGAAGAGATCCCACTTATTGATTGTTTGTGCTAGTGCATGGGCAGCTGAGGTTTTGTTCATAAACTCTTTTCCTACACCAGTGTCTTCAAGAGTTCTACCTAACCTCTGTTCCAGTCAGTTCAGCATTTCTGTTTTAATATTTAGATCTTTAATTCATTTTATTTTAGTTTAGTACATGATGAGAGATCTAGGCCTAGTTTTAGTCTTTGGCGAGTTGAAACACAATTTTTCCAGCACCATTTATTAAAGAGGCTATCTTCCCTCCAGTGAGGTTCTTTGGCTCCTTTGTCGAAGTTGAGGTGGCTGAGTGTCTCTGGAGTGATTTCCTGCATCTTCTAATCTGTTCCACAGGTCCTTAGGTCTGTTTCTTTGCCAGTACCATGCTGTTTTTATCACAGTAGCTTTGTAGTATAGTTTCAAGTCGGGGGTTGTGATACCCCCTGCCATGTCTCTGTTGCCTAGAATTGCTTTTGCTATTCTGGCTCTCTTATTGTTCCAAATGAATTTTTGTATTGTTTTCTCAAGGTCCATGAAGTATGTTGCTGGGATTTCAATTGGGATTGCATTGAATCTATATAGCAGTTTTGGAAGTATGGTCAATTTCACTGTGTTGATCCTTCCTACCTAGGAGCCAGGGATGTCTTTCATTTTCTAATATCATCTTCAATCTGTCTTTTCAGAGTGCTATAGTTTTCAGAGAAGAGGTCTTTGATATCTTTCTTTAGGATGATTCCCAGATATTTCATTTTCTTGGATACTATTGTGAAAGGAATTGTTCGCCCTATTTCTGTCTCAGTAAGTCTGTTATTCATGTAGAGGAAAGCTATTGATTTTTGGGTGTTGACCCTGTATCCAGCTACTTTACTAAATTTGGTTGTTAAGTCTAGAAGACTTTTGGTGGAGTTCTTGGGGTCTTCTATATAGAGTATCATGTCAACTGCAAATGATAACGATTTGACTTCTTCATTTTCTATTATTATTATTCCGATTATGTTCTTTTTACTTCTTTCTCTTGTTTAATTGCCATAGGTAATGTTTCCAAAACTATATTGAACAGGAGTGGTGGACATCCTTGTCCTGTTCCTGGTTTTAATGTGAAGGATTTCAGTTTTCGACCATTTAGTATGATATTGGTTGTTGGTTTTTCATAGACAGCTTTTATCAGATTGAGGAACAGACCATTTATTCTAATTTTTTATAGGGTTTTTATCATAAATGTGTGTTGCATTTTGTCAAATACTTTTTCTGCATCTATTGAAATGGTCCTATGGTTTTTGTCCTTGGCTCTATTGATGAAGTGTATTACATTGATTGATTTGCATATGTTGAACCATCCATGCATCTCTGGTATGAATCCCACTTGGTCAAGGTGTATGATCTTCTTGATGATCTTCTGCATTCTATTTGCCAGTATCTTATTAAGGATTTCTGCATCTATGTTTATTAGTGAGATTGGCCTATAGTTCTCTTTTTCGGTTGGGTCTTTCTCTGCTTTGGGGATCAAAGTGATGCATGCTTCCAGGAATGAATTTGGGAGCATTGCTTCCCTTTCAATTTCACTGAAGAGTTTAAACAGTAGTGGCAGTAGCCCCTCTCTAAATGTCCTGTAGAATTCAGCAGTGAAGCCATCAGGACCTGGGCTTTTCTTAGTTGATAAGTTTTAAATTACATTTTCAATTTCATTGATTGATATGGGGTAGTTTAGAATTTTTAGGTCTTCTTCTTTCAACTTTGGTAATTCATACATATCTAGGAATCTGTCCATTTCTTCTGTGTTTTCCATCTTATTGGCATATAGTTTCTCAAAGTAGGTATTGATGATCCCTAGATTTCTGCTGGGTCTGTTGTAATTTCACCCTTTTCATTCTTAATTGCATGGACTTGGGCCTTTTCTTTCCTTTATCTGATAAGGTTGGCCAAAGGTTTGTCGATGTTTTTCATTCTTTCAAAGAATCAACTCTTGGCTTCATTGATTTTTTTTTGGTATCACTTTCTTAGTCTCCATTGCATTGATTTTTGCTCTGATCATTGTAATTTCCTCCCTTGTATGAGCTCTGGGTTTGTTTTGCTCTTCTTTTTCTAGAAACTTGAGGTTCAGCACCAGGTTGTTTAATTGGGCTCGTTCTGTTTTCCTAATATGTGTATTCACTGCTATGAATTTCCGTCATAAGACTGCTTTCATTGTGTCCCGTAGATTCTGATATGTTGTATTATCATTGTCATTTAATTGAAGGAACTGTCTTATTTCTTCTTTAACTTCATGTGTGACCCATTGGTTATTCAAAAGTATGTTGTTCAGTTTCCAAGTGTTTATGAAATTCTTGCAGTTTCTTTTGCTATTGATCTCCAATTTCATGGCACTATGGTCTGATAATATACAGGATATAACTTCAATTCCTTTGCACTTACCTGAATATGTTCTATGAGTGAGTGTGTGGTCTATTTTGGAGAACGACCCATGTGCAGCTGAAAAGAATGTGTATTCTGATTTTGTGAGGTGGAACACTGTGTAAACCTCTGTTAAGTCCATTTGTTCAAGAATTTGATTGAGTTCTAGTATTTCATTGCTTGTTTTTTGTCTAGTTGATCTATTTGTGACAATGGGGTATTGAGGTCCCCCACTACTATTGTATCAGTGCTTATTTGATTTTTCATGTCTGTTAGTATTTATTTTATATATTTGGGCACACTAGTGTTTGGTGCATATATATTTATGATTGTCATCTCTTCTTGTTGGATTGTTCCCTGTACAAGGATGTAGTGTCCTTCTTTGTCTCTCTTAATCAGTGTTGGTTTGAAATCCACTTGATCTGCAAAGAGGATAGCTACTCCTGCTTTTGGGGGCATTCCTATCCCATAGGGTACTGTTTTCCACCCTTTAACTTTCAGTCTATGAGTTTCTTTTTGAATTAAGTGTGTTATATGCAGCATATTGTTGGATCTTGTTGCTTGACCCATTCTGTCAGTCTATTTCTTTTGATTTTTGAGTTGAGACCCTTAACATTGAAGGTTAAAACTCATATAATATTGATTTATCATTGTCATGACTTTTTCTTTTTGTTGGATTCTCTCCCTTTGTTTTTAATTTCATGTTGTCCCTGGTGGATTCATTCTGCTGTGCTTCCTGGGGTTTTGATCCTCATTGTCTGTTCCTAGGATATTGTCTAAATTTTTTGGAGCGCTGTTTTGGTATTCATGAAGTTCCTAAGGTGCTCTTTGTCATGAAAGTATCTTATTTCTCCATCAATTTTGAAAGATAGTTTTGCAGGGTACATCAATCTGGGTTGGAGGCTATTTTCCTTTAGCGCTAGAAATACGTCACTCCAAGCTCTTCTTGCCTTGAGGGTTTGTGTTGAGAAGTCTGCTGTCATTCTGATTCTGATTTTGTATGTGATTTGTTTCTTTTCTCTAACTGCTTGTAGAAGGTTTTTCTTTTCTTAGGTTTCTGGAATCTTAACTATTATATGTCTATGTGTAGATTTTTTTGATCAAGGCTAGTTGGAGTCCTATATGCCTAACTAGTCTTCATGTCAAGTTCTTTTCCCCTGCCTGGGAAGTTTTCTGTCATCACTTCTGTGAACAGTTTTTTTATGTCATCTGCACTCTCTCCTGTTTCTTTGTTGACTCCAATCAGTCTTATGCTATTCTTCTTTGCACTGTCTAGCAGCTGTTGGATTGATTTCTTATGGTCCCTTACAATTTTGAAGCAATTTTTCTTTTCCTGGTCACTAATTGCAATCATATCTTCTATATCTGAAATTCTGTCCTCACATTGGCTCATTCTGCAGCATAGACTTTCCATGGAGTTTTTAATCTCCTGGAAATCTGTTTGCATCTGTTTTATGGATTCCATTTGTTTCCTATGTTGGGATTCCATCATGTTCCTCAGCTCTTCTTTTTTTTAATCTGTGTCCACTGTAGATTTATTAATCATGCACTATGGGCACAATATCTGCTGTTATCTGTGAAACCATTTCTGATTTCATTTTTTCCAGATCCTCTTTTGTTGACAACTCAGGGAGTCTATGTGGTTGAGTAGCAGAGTGTTCCATCTTGTTTCCATTTGGGGTTGCTGTAGGTGATCTGGAAGTCTGTTTCTGAGGCTTGTTTCTGTGTCTTCTCATTTTGATGATGTGTGCTGCTGGCACCTGAGTGGCTCACCTCCTCTGTTCTGGAAGCAGTAGTAAGTTGGCCTGGAATCCTCCTCTTCACTGGAAGCTATAGCATGTTGACCTGGAAGCCTCCTCTGTGCTGGGACTGGGCCTAGGTTGGCCTCAAAGCCTCCTACTCTGCACTGGGAGCTCTGAGGAATTGAGTTTTGACCCATCTGCTCCAACAAAATATATTGTTACATGTACATTAGGAGCTTTTTAAAAAAATTTCTGAGACTTGCAGCACCCACATGCTCTGCATGTTGCTGGAATGGATGTGGGGTTTAATGTTGACTTAATGAGAACTTATTCATTTTTTCAAGAAATAGTTTAGCAAGAAAACAGTTATTGAGTATAATTTAATAACTAAATACACAATAAAGACGGAGTGATGCAGTAGGTAGTAAAACTTCTCCAGGAAAGGAAATCAATGCCTCAAAGTATGATTTGTTCTATGGCAATGGAACTGGAGCCATGTGCCAACCCTGGGAGAGCTAGTATTCAGTGTTAGAAGTGAAAGTACTGCTTTCTTGTCTTTTGAGCAGGAACATTTTGCTCTGGTGACTGTAAAGGCCCATTTCCATGCTTACAGCTTCATTAATCAACACAGCTGATTTCTTCTGAACAAGGTTGGTCTGGTGAAGTATTCCTGAATGACATAGAACTATATAAGGAAGAAATCTCTTTCAGAAATATTCTGTTTTGTTCTGAAAAAATGACAGATCTGACTGATTTCCATAAAGTAGGGTACAGTGATAGGGAAAAGTTTTAGATAACTTAGTAGATTGAATATTAAGGTAGCTGTAGAAGCAAAATAAGTAATGTGTTCCTTTAAGGTTTGCTTTTCTCATAACTCTTGTTGTTTAAGGTGACTTTAAGGTGAGGGTTATCTGAGTCTTTAACCAGTAACTTCATTAACCTAACAAAGTTGCAATGGCTGGGTGAATTTACAATGTATATGTGCCTATCTTGTTCTATGCCTTGTAAATAGGAACTGGAATTGTATTTACACATCAAAGACCACTAGGGATGAGATAATGGCTAAAAAGGATATAAAAAGAAAATGCTGAACAAAGGGGTGCACGGATACTAACCAGACCATTTTCTGGCAGTCCCACCTGCTTGCAAGTAGAACTTTTATTATTTTACCCAAATTCTGTGTCTCTGTGTATTTCTTTCTGAGATTTCTGGAACAACAAAACATGAGATTTTTATGATGTAAACAAAGATTATTATGGACTAATGGTTTGTGTCCCTCCCCCAATTCAATATGTTGAAATCTAACCCCCACTATGATGATATGTGGAGATGAGGTCTTTGGGAGGTATTAGGATCATGTTAGGGGAGCCTTCATGAATAGGATTCATTTCTGTATTCCAGAGACCTCAGAGAGGTCTTAAATCCTACTATGATATGAGAAGGATATGAGAAGACTGAAGCCTGGAAGCAGGCCCTCACCAGAACCCCACTATACTGCAACCCTAATACTGAACTTCCAGTCTCCAAAATAATGAGAAATAAATACTTATTAGTTGATCTTCTATGATAGAGTAATCAGAGCTAAGACAGAGGTACAATGTAAATAGGGTCCTGCCAATAAAAAGTTTTAGAAATTTTGGAATAAAAACTAATCCAAGAATGTTTGTTTTCACTGCAAAATATCTCAGGGCTTTTATTAGACTCCAGTGTGATATTATTTTAAATGGGAGGCTGTAAAAACTTTCTAAAAATATTACATACTTTTGAAATTATTGGAATAGATAACTTTTTATTTCTTGATCTTTTTTCCTATGCCCAAATAAATCTTTTAAATGTCTAAGTTCAACAATAATATTTCTTTTAGGATGTGAGAATTAAATATGTTCCCTGGGGGCAGTCAAATTTGATTCAATGGATATTGGGGTCTGATATTGCCACAAACTGTCCACTGGAGAGGGAAAGCAGGAAAATATTCTAAAAGATTTCTCATGGAAAATCAAATGTAACAGGGCAATTTCTTCTAAAGGGTATTCTTTGTCATCTGTGTCATTTAAATACCACATTAATTGCACAGTTCAGGCAGAGACCACCGAGAGCGGTCATCTCCATGCCTTCTAATAAGCTCACCCCTGGGTATAGACCTCAGCTCTCAGATCCCCTCTTCTAAGAGACCCATGCCTATAGTTAATGACTCTTATTAAGGGAGGATAGGTATCTATGGATAATGGCAGTAAGTTAAATATTTAGGAAAACTTCATTTTTTCCACAATGCTTTTATTATTTATCCTTTTCTTTCTTTTTTTTTCCTTTCTTAATTTAGTACCACATATAACCAGTGGACCCAGAAGCACTGATTAGCCTTCTTTATGACATTTGGGGCTGCCTGCTTTTGTCAGTTTGATAGAATTTAAGACTTATATGGGGAGTGGGTTTGATTTAGGGGAGAAGAGGAGCTGAAAAATGAGCCTTCCATCTAACTAAGGAGCTTCCATGTCTATACCCTTACATTTAAATTATAGAAGCTACTTTTGGATGCCCAGTTAAGCTATAAAGAGAACATAACCATAAATTCTATAAACATGGTGATAATGTTCTCAAATTGGGATATATTATCCAGTTAAAATATTTTTTCTTGATTTATAAAGTTTTTTATTCTTTATGAGATGTACACTAATCCTATTTAGTTAGTAATGGGAACACCTTAATTAGAGAAAATAAATGTTTATATCTTAAGTGTAGTAGGAGATCTGGCATAGATGATTGATATACATGTTTCCACATTGCATTTGGATTGCAGGATCATCCATAAGAATATTTTTGGTATCTTCTCACTGTTTGAAAGAACTAATCCTTTGAATTTCTCTTGTGAACCAAGATTTAGTCTGCTCTGCCACACTTTTTTAGGGAAACTTTTATCACATTGTTTGCATCAGTGAGTGAAGTCGCATGATTTTTTTCCCCTTCAAAGCAGGACACTGTTGGAGTGTGAATATGTCTCAGAGTCATGGGACTATCACCACTCCCCAGTCATTCCAAAATTCAAATGTTTGAGTGTCCTTTGTTATTTGATAAATTATTAAATCCAGTTCCCTTTGTCTAGTTCTAGTTTGCTTTCAGATGAAGAGGAGAGCATAAATGCATACTACTTGTCCAGGATGGCAGATGGGTGTGCTATGGATAGTCTCCACCTCATCCCCATATTTTAGTCAGAGTAGGTTTGGAGCTGGAAGAAAAACAGGGCTGCCAGACCTAATTAAATATTTTAAAAATTGGCAAAGCAGATCTATGGACTAGTTACTTGACTCCATTTTCTGCTGGATTCACCCTATTCAGAGTGAAATCTGGCCTTAAATTCTTAGTAATTTCATCCTTGATTTCTAAATGACTGTTAACTCATTTCTTTAAGCCTTTTTAATTTTCCCCTCAGGAAGGGACAGTGCTGAGTCTGACATCTTGGGAAAGTTGAGTTTCTACTGTGCTCCTTCCCATGAAAGAAAACTTCAGCAGAAGAACTTCAGCAGAAACAAAACTTATTCAAAGCTTACTGTGATTGTGAGAGAGTGAGGCTCTGAGGTCTTAGGTATGGAGTGTTAGTAAATGTTTAGCCATTACCATTTGCCAATTCTTGTAGTGTAAATACTACCATCTTGACTCCATGTGTCCCTGATGTGACAACACTGCAAATAGAGTTGGGAAGAGATTGACATCATCAACTTTTCCAAGCCAGTAGGACCTCCCTTCTGCCCACCAGTGAGTGTATCCTTCTACTCCACTGGTTCCCAATTTTTGGAGTGAATCAATATCACTGTTTTAAAAGTGCAGATACTTATTTAAGGTCTCAGAAGCTAGGCCAGAGCATCTGTATAGTTAACTAGTTTCCTATATGGTCCTGATAATGTAGTTTGGGCTCCCATTCATCTGTTTATTTCTGCATAAATTTGGTCATGTGTATGTAATATTGCCATTCCAGATCAAGATCTCTAAAGTCTTTTTAGCATCATTAAATCCACTAACCTATCATTAAAATGGGCTACATTTACTAAGATGTAATTAAAATAGATTCTAATGTTCAAGATGAATAATGATCATCATATTCACTTTCATATAATAGTCTATATTCAGCTCATTACTTTTCATTATGTTGAATATAGAAAGCCAAATTCCATATATTTTAAAAGTTAGATAAAATCTTTAGGAGCACACAGCTCATTTTAGAGTTGTGAGAATATTTTCATATATTTTCTCAATAAAAAATGATGGATATGACATCTTTGTTTACTCTCAGTTTTCTTCCAATAGGATTGCACCAAGTGTGTTGTGAATATAATAATTTGTTTATGACAGAAAAGCAAATAAATGTACCAACTTTATCTGAAAATGTTTGGGTGCTTTTGCAAAAGACTGTGTAATTAGCTTCTTCCTCTTCAGTGATGAATAGATTTCACTGGAGATGATTTTACTGCCTTACAGCTAATCTTTTCCAAAGTTGGCTTTCACACCACAGATATCTACCAACATTTATTCCCTAGGAAAAGAGTTTGCAATCTAATTGGAGCTTCAAGAATTCCTTCCATCAACACTTAGATAATGCAAAGGCATTTGAAACTGTGGCTGGTACTGATTATTGCATGTACTGTATTTTCCAGATTGTTTGATGGAGTAGACAGATGTAAATAATCACTATAGAGTGTGACAAATGCTGGGGGACACTGACTAAGGATGGCCTGATCACTCAGGACAGCCTCACAAAGGAAGTGACATGAGCTGAGACTTAAGGATAATCAGTACTTGAAAGGAGGACCTCAGGGGCCTTTCAAGCAGAGGAATGAAACCCAGGCCATGGTCTCAAGAATAGAAAATTTGACTGTTCATCTGAATGGTAAACTGTGTCCTACCCTGTGTACAGAAGTGTGCTGGGCCCTGGGGAACCAAAGGGAGAGGCACAGCTCCTGCACTAGAGCTAGTTATGTGGCACTTGGGGCTGAAATGTTAGAGAAGGAAAGGGAGAAATAATCAAATGCCATAGTGCACTACAGATATGAATGAAGTGATGTGGGATATTATGACATGTGCCAGAAGTGCAGGCTGAAGTCTTTGTGGTTAAAAGCCTCAGTCAAGACAAAGAAGCAGTGTTTAAACAAACAAAGGTGTTGTATAAACAGGAAGAGAATCATGACCAGAAAAGACAATGCTGGGGATTGTGCAGAGGGTGGGGTGGGGAGTGAGTTCAGAGTACTCTCTCAGCTCTGGACTGGTCAGTGTTTGGGGTAAAGAAAAAAAATCCTTCTCTTTTTTAGGCCTTCAGTTTCCTTAACAATAGCAGAGAAAAAGTAATACTTAGAGACTTGTGAGGCCAAATGAGGCGATCATGTACAAGCATTTTGTGACCTGCAATATATAACAGACAAGATTCTTGCATGAGAATTCCTTTCTCGGAAGCCAAGACTTCATGCCTGTACATTTAGTGTCTCCTGAATGATCTCTAATACAAGGGTACACATTGTGTCACGTTTAGATTTTTCCACTGAGATGAACAACCTCAGGACTAAAACTTTTCTGATTAAATAATGCATATAGATGAGCAAAATTTGATTTGATTTTCAATTTTTATTATGCTTTAAATGATAACTCTCAACTTTGTGGTTTAAAATTTAAAATAGCAATATTAAATAATTGTGAATGCTATAGTGGGTCTTATGGCGTACAAGTTTTCTTAAGTGGGTGAGACTCCTAAAGCAATAAGCAGATAAATAAATTTGCTTTATTTAATCTTAAAAGTGTTAATTGCTAACTTGGTTATATAATGTTCTTTTAGGAAGCAATTTTTTTCTGGTACTTGGCATTGAACCCAGGGCCTTCACACTGAGCTACATCCCCAGTACCCACCCCCTTTTTAATTTTGGCATTGTTTGAAATGAAGACAGTGCTGCTAATCTAATAGTAGCCCTAGATGAGCTGGTTTGCCCATCAAATAAAACCTTAGTGGTTAAAAGAAATGAGCCTGGTTTCAGGCTAGTGGTCTAAGACGATTCTACTGACTATTCTTTCACTCTGCTACCCAGCTGTGGCCATTAAAGGGACATAAATACAATAAGCATTATTCATAAGCTCACTCTTTTGTGTATCAGAGAATGATATATAAAAAAGAAAAGCAAGGTCATGCTTGCACACACCTGCAAATCCCAGTTACTCAGGAGGCTGAAACAGGAGAATCAAAAGTTTGAGGTCAGCCTGGACAATTAATTTAGCAAGACCCTGCTCAAAATAAAAGGACTAAAGACTTAGCCCAGTGCCCTCTGGTTCAGTCCCCACTGTCACAAAAAACAAACAAGCAAACAAACAAACAAACAAAAACATATATATTTTACAAAGGCCATTTCTTATATGCTTGCATAAAAAGAGAGTTTCCAAAATCGGTTTCAGCTACTTTTCCACTTTGATAATTATATTTTTTCTCACATAGAAACTTCAAAGCTTGCCTCCCATCGCAGCTCTGAAGTTTCCACTGTTTTGAGGAAGCCACCAAACCTGAAGCCACTAGTTGTTCACAGAGCTTTTGTACCAGTTGTGCTCTGGGACTCTTGTGCCTATTTTGGATCTAGCATCTGGTCAGCACATGAGACCTGATTGCACTTCACTTTTTCAATGTAGTCTCATTGTGTTTCTCGGTTGAACCACCCACTTGGATCTGGAAAATAACATTGAATTTTTCACCATCATTCTCTCCCCCAAATACATCTGGAGTAAAGATAGATTTAAAAATGTAAATACAAACTGCATTTATATAGAAGGAAAGAACAAAGATAATATATGACTAAGAAAGATTATCCCTTTCCACCCCAAATGGTCAAAATACTTCTCAAATGTGGCTATTATACTCATATTTTTGGAAACATTGAATTTATTTCATGGAAGAAGAAACTAATTTCCTTTTGTTCATTTTATAAGAATGGTGGCTCAGCATCTAATATGTCCTACAAAATAAAAATAGAATTACTGAAAAGTCTAGCTGCTTAATTGTTTAGGATGGACAGGTATGTGAAAATGCCACCAAAACAATTGGAAAAAGAGTGAGTTAATACAATTAATTTTCACGCAATTCTAAATTCCCCAAATCTTAAGCTGGATTCAATTCTTGTTGCTTTGGTGGTTAATTTTTGTGAAATTGTTTTGTATATGTGGAGTAGACAAGGACAGATCAGTGATGGCTGCAAATTTTCTGCAACTCTTGCCACTGAGAGGTAGAGTCTGGTCTCAGAGATGTGCTTGATTAACAGAGTATGTTGTAAGTGACTCTAGGTGACCCACAAGGCTAGGTCATAGGAGTCCTGTTGCTGCTGTCTTTGTCCCTTGGGGACACTCTCTGTGGAGCCCTGAGCTGCCCTGTAATGGGGCCCCCTCACCAGGGCTACCACACTTGAAAGGACATATGTAGGTCCTTCAGATGATGGGTATAGTAGCTGAGCTAGCCTTTTTAGCCACCTTGCCAAGTCACAGGAGAGTCCAAACCAGCACATCCAGTCAATAACACATGGGACAACAGAATCACTTGGCTGGGCCTGCTATAACCCCTTAACTCCCAAATTGTGCTATAAAAATGGTTATCTTAAGACTGTTAAATAATCAAACACATGACTAGATATGCCCTTTGAGGTCCTGACTCTCATCTATTGGCTCCTTTACATTGCTCCTTGATTATTATAAATAGCATCTCTCTCTAGTCTCATAATTGTTTTGCACTGTGTATATTATCTTCATATGACAGATGAGAAAATAGCCATCAAGAGAATAAGAAATGATTCTAAGGTATAGTAGACTCAAGAACATAGCCCAAGCTTCAAAGTACATGCTTTCATCTGACCGAGAACCTTAATTACTGACACAATTACAGAGTTAAGAAACTTTCTCTGAATATTTGGACTCTACTTCCATGATTCAATCAGGGGCCAACAAACTTTTTCCTAAAGGGCCAGACAGTAAATATTTTAGCCTGTAGGTCATATGATCTCTATCAAAACCATGGCACATAGCTGTTAACAGTCTGATCACACACACAGACAATATGTAAGCAAATGATAGTTGTCATACATATCCAAAAAAATTATGAAATCAGTCCATGGGCTCAGGCCATAGTTTGCTCATCTATGATTTGCACATTGGATGTAGTCATATTTGGATCTTTTTAAGTTTTTGAAAAAGATCTTCAAGTCTTATACTATTGATCATATCTCCTTATAATGTAAATTTTAAATTAAAGTGGAAGGTTTTATCAAATTTTAAGACTGCAAAATATATGTAGTAAATGGAATGTGTAAATCATTGTAGAATGTAGCAAAAAAAGTACATTTGGAAAATTTTAGAGGTTATTTTTGATTTACTAAGTTACAAATCTTAGGGCTGATTTTGCATGCAAATTATCTAAAATGGTGTGGAACTTTATCCTGATGGGGATTACATTTCAGAAGGGTTTTTGTCAGTTGTTATTTTCTTTAATCTTTGGGAGCTGTAAAGACATATGTTTTTGTAATTACACATGTTTAGTAAAGCACTTTGTACACTATGTCTAAAACTCCTTTCCCCTTCTGTAACCTCACAGTTCAGGTTTGTATAGTCCCTGTGGCTGAGTTGCTGGCTATATGGGTAGGATCCTTCCATCTAACTGAAACTGTGTGGGCAGTTGTGGGGGGCAGAAAACTATTGGAGAGCTAGTTCTTTATAACGTAGTTATTAAGCTCTTGAAAGTCAGAGTCAGGCCTTATTCTCTGGAAGAGTCCTCCACCGCTATCTTTTAGTGTTACTGGAGCCACCTCCAAGTCATGTTAATCATTGCTGTCCATTAATTTTCTTTGGCTTTCTTGTTAGTTAGGTTTCATTTGTTCTATTAAATTTGAACGGACTTGAGGGTAGTTTTATTCTTTGTTTTTCCATTCCCATTGCTTGACATGTAATTGTGTCTAATAAATTTTTTTAAATTTCTTAAACATTTTTTTCAAGTTTTTTTATTTCATCTACACACCTGTTTAGAATTTATGTTAAGCAGTTCTTTAGCAATACAATGCTAATAACAGAATTTGTAATATTGTCAGCTTTTATTGCTATAAAATTTGTTTTACATATTGATTTTGTGAATTAGCTACCTACAACATTTCCAAAGACTTCAAACTTATTTATTCAATCTTCATGGTGCACAGTTTTAAAACTACAAATAATGTACAGTAGTGAGAATTACATTTTCTCCCAATCTTGTCCTACTATTCTTGGCTTTTGTTTTGTCCAGTTTATTGAACACCCTTCTATAGACACACTGTGCCTCAACCAAGTAATCACGTATTTTAGAAGCCTCATAATATATACACACAGTAGCATAATGCAGACACTTTTCTCTATCTTTCTTGTATTTCAGAAATTATCCATTTTAATATGTATAAAAGTGATTTTAAAATATATTAGAGATTTATGGCACAGGCAGACTTACATAACAAATATTTAGTTAGGTACATTTATGTTGTTTTAAAACATTTTGCTTTCTCAAGCAATGCTTTAATAGCATATGTCTTTATGTACATTTAAAAGATTGTGTGTAGGATAAATTAAAAAAATAGAAGTGTTGAGTAAAAATGCAGTGCATTTTGAATTTTATTAGTTATTTTCAAATGAATATGAACAAATGTGTATTAATATACTCCCCAGGTAGCAATGCATTAGACTTCCCATTTCCTCCACATATGATGTTCAGCAAACTTTGATCTTTGTTAATGTGATAGGCAAAACATATTTGTCCTCAGTTTCAAATTGCAGCATTCTGAAGTATGTCTGATCAAGACTTTTGCCTAACTTTTTATATAAATATTTATTTTGTCTTTGACTTATAGTTCTGTAGAAATGAGCTCTTAGACTTTTGAAGGTTTTTCTTAATTTTTGTGATTTTCAAATACAAAGTTGTCAAATATTTTTGGCTTAGAAAACTTTTTGCTTGTCAACATTAAAGAATTTATCCATGTTTTTCTTCTAGTGTTTTTATAATTTCTTGTTTTTTATTTCAATTCTAGATTTATCTGGAACTTTTGGAGCAAAACAACTGGACTTCTTTTATCCAGAATGTTATCAAGTTATCAACACCTCACTTGCTAAAGAATCTATCTTCTTCTCACTTATATTTAATGCCTCCTCTATCATATTAACAATTCAATTATGTGGGGTTTTATATCTTTGGTATCTATATTTTCTTCTTTTAAAGTGGCTTTTCCTGTGTGTCACATTATCTAAATTATTTTTGTTATAAAATTTTTTACCACTTAATCTCCTTGTATTTCCTTTCTAGAGTAATTCTAGCTACACTCAGAATTTTTTTTTTTTTTTTTTGGCAGGGTCTCACTATACAGTTCAGGAGTTCAGGCTGACCTTGAACTCACTATGTAGCCAAGGCTGGCCTTGAACTTGCAGTGATCCTCCTGCCTCAGCCTCCCTCCCGAATGCTGGGATTACAGGTATGGGCCACTATTCACGGCTAAACTCAGAGTTTTACAACACAGATTTTAAGTTAATTAAATATTTTGGGGGCTGGGGATTTAGCTCAGTGGTGCTGTGCCTGCATGGCAAGCACAAGGTCCTGAGTTTGATTCCTGGTACCAGAAAAAAAAAAAGTTAAATGTTTTTCTATTATTATCTTATAGTAGGATGAAATACAATTTATTAATTTATGAAGAGTTGATATTCTTATAAGTATTTGGATTTCTTATCTAAGAATGATTACATTTTCTCTTATATTCAAATCTTTGAAATATTTAAATTTTTTTCTTGTGGATCTAACTCACAACTTATGCTTATTCCTAGTAATTTTTGTTTGATTATGGTTGGTGTTATGGATAGATTCTTTTCTTTTCTTTTCTTTTTCATAGTTAGTAGTTGTTCTTATATAGTACAGCTCATGATCTTACACATTCATTTGGAATTCAATCATCCTATGAAAACTTCTTCCTGTTTGTAATAATTTCCCAGTTGCTTGAGGTCTTTTCAGTTCTATCATCTTATAATGTAAAAAATAAGTTCATATTTGTTTTTAAATATTTTTATTTTTTGTCAGTCAAAAAAATTTTATTTGGGTAGAAGGAAATAATTCAAGAGATCTGTTGTACATCACAATAATTATAATTAGTAACAATATGTTATACACTTTAAAATTGACAAGAGAGTAGATTTTAAGTGTTCGTACCACAAAAAACTTAAGTATGAAGGTAATGCATGCTACATAGCTTGAGTTAGCCTATCCAAAAAATGCGCATAGATTAAAACATGACATTGTACAAAATAAACATGAATTTTCATTTGTTAATTAAAAATAAAAATTAAAAATTTTATCTCAATTTTTTTCTCTTGTTTTCATGTTATTTTCCCCTTTTCTAAAAAATAAAGAAACAGTGTTGAGACATAGTGGACATCCTTGTTTTCTTCTGACCTCAGTGAGAATGCTTCAGGAATTTTTAGCATCATGTATGAGACTAGCTTTTTACATTTAATAAAGGAATATTTTAATGCACATATTTAAGTATTTATTTATTTAAATGCAGAAATATTCCCAGGTGAGACATACATGTATATATTTGCATGCACATGAATATTTATTTATGGAAATTTTGGAAAATTTTAGATGATTTTTGTCTATATACAGTATATGTAGAAAACATAAGAGGGAACTATTCAAATGTATTCAAGAAACTAAATTTTTTTGTCTACATTGGTCTCTGGCCTCAGGAGTCATTACTTTTTTTCAGCTTTTTCTCATGTAGCACATCTACTGGCTAGCAGGATCAATAACTATGGCTAAATAAAAAATGAATCATACAGGCTCCAGAGCTTTTCCTAATGCTACCCTAGGGGTATAGAATTCTCTGATGTTCTAAATTAGCCAATTATAAAAAGGACACAATTGTTTCTCTTCTACAAGAAATTTCAAGAATTTTAATTGGATTCTGTGAGCTCCACCCACTTTACCAAACAACTAAAAAACCAAATATGGGGCCTTGAAGTTAGTAAAGCAGGAATAATTGCTACCTTACTTGTGGTGACTGATTTTATGTGTCAGCATGGCTGACCACTGAATATGGTCAAGCATTATTCAGAATACTTCTGTGAGGGTGATTTGGTTGAGATTTACATTTAAATTGGCAGACTTTGCCTAAAGCAGATTGTTCCCCATCACATGAGCTGGCCCTCATCCAATGAGCTCAAGGCCCCAGTAGACCAAAAGACCGATCTCCCCGAAAAAAAAGGGACTCCAGCAATAGTCTGCCTGTGCACTTGAAATACAGCTAAGATTCTTCATGTGTCTCCAGCCTGTGGGCTCACCCCACAGATACTGAACTTGCCGTCTTCCATAATTTCACAAGCAAATTCCTTAGTATAAAATTTGTCATATATATACTAATACACATACACACTATATATGTATTTAAAAATACACATATTTCTCTAGAGAAAGCTTAGTCAATGCCCTTTTGTAAAATTATGACAAGGAACAAGGAAGGATTTTCCACATTATTATCCTTCTTTTTGACCAAATTATAAAACCTTAGATTTACTTTCAGTATCTAAAGCAGGCAAGAAGGAGATGAGGCCCCTTCCCAAACTCCAGATACTCCAGTTTATGCAAAGAATGGCGGGGGGGAGTGATGATTTGGACCTGTAAAATTTCTTGTCTGGCTAGAATTTGGGGATCTTTACAAGTTTTGCAAGAAATCTTACACTTGGGCTTTCTGAGTCCTGTATTTATTTAAAATCCTCTAAGACATATCCACAGGCTTCATCTAGATTTATAGGCACTGCTTGTTTCTCAGTTTCTATCACTTCTTCATTTGTCAAGCTCAGCTCTCTCATCTTTTTTGTTTTCCTCCTCAGCTAAAAGTAAAATGAATCTGATTAGTTACATGTCTTTGTACAAACTGTGCTCTCTTCCTGGAGTAATGATTTCTCATTTTTGCCATTCTCTTCTAGCTGACGATGGGCAGGGCTTTGCAGCCAAGATTTATGTCTTAGTGCTAAAATTTATTAGTTGTAACATGGCCTCTCTCATCCTTGTTTTTCTTAGCAGCAGAATGGCACTTACATTCCAGGGTTGTTATGAGGAATAAATGAAAACATTTGCATGAAGCAACTCGTACAGTTCTCAACATTTATGTGGCCTTAATTATGCGGTTTTTCAGAAAAAAATACTTTTCAGTCTTCTTTTTTAAGATCCAGCCTAAATATAATTTTCTACACTCAGTCAAGCTATTGGGCCCATTATATAGATCAGTAAGCTCAAATTAGAGTTGTGTGCAGAATTATGAGATTTATTGCAAAGAAATATAAGAATGTGAATGGAAGACAAAAATAGTTCAAAACTTAATTTCCTCACTGAGAGAACATATACAAGGAGCTTCACAGTGAACTGGAGAAGTAGTACTGTATTTCTAGAGGCAACAAATCGAGTTCAGAGAGTGTGTTCTCTCTTGATTAGCCTCAGGTAAAAGGTGAGTGGCTCAGTGGCAGTGACTTGCTGTCTCTCCACAAGATATGGAAGCCTGTATAGTACCTGGAGGTGTTGAAGGAGGCTAGAGGAGGCAGAAAAACAGTCTCTCCGGGACATGGATGTCTATCTCTTGGAGCCTTTAAATGTGACCCTGTATGGCAAAAGAAACTGCAGATGAGATGATAGTTGTGGATCCTCCACACCCAGACCACGCCGATTCAGTAAAGCAGGGCATTACAAGTTGACCATTAGTCAATCCACCACAGATACTTACATCTAATTCAGAGAGTTCCCAGGGGATTGAGACAGGAGGATCTAAGTTTGAGCCCAACTGGGCAATTTAGTGAGTTGATAAGACCCTTTCTCAAAAACAAGCAAGCAGACAAAAAACCTGCTAGAATATATCTCAGTGTGAAGGTCCTGGGTTAAATCCCCAGTACAATAATAAATAAATAAATAAATAAATAAATAATAAATTTCTTTACAAGAAAGATTTTTTTCATGGAGTACCATGAATATTAGAATTTTGGAGAACATTTTAGATTTAAACCATAACACTTACATTCATAGAAGTTGTGGTTTAGATCTGAAATGCCCTCGAAAATCTTATGTTTGAAGGTGGGCCTGGTGAGAAGTGTAGGTCACTAGGGGCATGTGTTCAGGTTAAACAGATATATATTCTCAAATATTTATTATTTGTGGAGGAAATATTCAGAATCCTTTCTTCCAGTTTTTTTTTTTTTTGTATTGGGGATCGAACTCAGGTCCTTGCACTTGTGGGTTAGGCAGCAGAACCACTGAGCTGAATTCCCGGCCCTCTTCAAGTTTTTTGAAATAATCAGTACCTTATTGTTATCCATAGCCATAGCACAACAGAAAGTCTTACTTTTATCTAATATAGCTTATTATCACCAATCAACCTGTGCCCATCCCTTCCTACCTCCTACTCTCTCCTGCTTCTTATAATAACCATTTGCTTCTCAATCTCTTTGAAATCAACCTTTTCAGATTCTACAAGAGTACGATCATGTAGTACTTGTTTTTGAGCCTGGTTTATTTCACTAAACATAAAGCTATCTGGTTTCATCCATGCTGTCAAAAATGACAGGATTCAATTCTTTTTATCACTATATATTATTCCATTATATGTACGTCATATTTTCTTCACTCATTTATCAGTCTATGGACACTTAGATTGTTTCTAAGAGAGATTTCATGTTTATATTTTATGCAGCTTTCCCCAACATTGAATATACACACTAGTACTTTTTTTACTTTTATAAAGATTTAATATCTTAGCTACTTTCTCATCACTGGATCAAAATACCCGATGCCCACCCTTAAAAGATGAGACATTATTTTGGTTCATGTTTTCAGTCCACAGTTAGCTGGCTCCAAGGCAGGAAGGTCATAGTGAAAGGGCCTGGACAGAGGAATGCTGATGGTTGGAAAGGAGGTGGGGGCGAGAGGGGAGAAGGTGGCAAGGGAAGTATATTTTTCTAGGTCATGTCTCCAGTGCCCTGCCTCTTCCAAATAGGCCCCAATTCCTAACAGCACATTTAACTGTGGATTCTTCAGTGGATTAGTCCACTGATGAGTACAGCTCCCCCACGATCCAATCATCCTCCACACACATTAGTATTTGGAGGGATATTTTAGGTCTGAACCATAACATTGTCATGGAAGTGGTTATTTTTTAGATCTAAAATGCCCCCCAAAATCTCATGTTCAAAGGTGAGACCTAGTCAGATGCAGCATGTCACTGAGGGCATGAATTGGAAGGCTTTATTCTCACTTCTGGCTCTTCTCTTCTCTTTCTGCTTCTAGGCCACCAAATGATGGATAGCTTCCCTCTCGTATTCCATTCTTCCATGGCATTTCTGCCTTGGAGCCAGCCTACCTTGGACTGAATCCACTGAAACTGTGAGCCAAACTAAACCTCTCCTTCTGTAAGTTGCAAGTTTTATGTATTTTGCCCCAGCAATGGGAAAGCTGACTAATACAGAAAAGTGGTGCCAGTAGTGGGGTAGTTGCTGTACTGTGACTGACCATGTTGCTTTGAAGCCTTTGGAACTGGTTCACAGTTTATAGTGACAATCACGAGCAAAAAATCACAGCCAAATGACATATAGCTTGGTCTGAAAGGAAATGCTTGTAAAGTTGAGGTGAAGAAGAGTGTGGCTGCACTAAAAAGAAAGAAGAGTGTGGATTAGCATTAAAAACAAGCCAAGTATTTTGCAACAGGGAAGATGACTTGAAGGTATCTCAGGAACCAGCAAGACCCCATCCATCACAGGTTCAAAGGTGCCAAAGTATAAGCTTTTTATTTGAGAAGAGAGGCATTGGGCCCCTGCTGGAAGGGCCACCTAGGGTATTGGTTTTCCAGGATTCATTTCATGGTGCTCGGTCATCAAGGTTTTCAGAAGCTTGTGGAGCCATGGTTCAAGGAGGCTAGACTACTGCTAGAGCTGGTAGCTGATTTTGACATCACCAAAATGATGATGACACTTGTTTTTCAGATTTGCAGAGTGAAAGAGTTGTAGAGTCATGAGGCTTCCACACAGATTTCACAGGATGGCCTGGGAAGCTAGGTAAGTGTGATATATGTAGTTATGTCTGAGAGTGTGGTATGCGTAGTTATGATAGCAACAACAAAGGTGCAGTGGAGACCCTGGGAAGTCAAAAATGCCAAGAATGTGGAATGTCTGCTGAGGAAAATCTTGGAGAATGAGCAGAACCAGCTCAAGAGAGAGGCTATGTGGGCGACAACCAGAACTACCATAAAGGTGGGACTGCCCAATACTTTTGGAGCTTATTTCTCATCACTGTTTGCCCCAGATACTGGACATGGAGGTATAGAATGTAATGTTTGTCCTGTTAGGTTTTGGTCTTGCTTTGCTCTTCTTTCTCTCTGCTTTTTTTTCCCTTTTAGAATAGAAGTTTTTTTACTCTGTATCATTGTATGCTAGAAACATTTAACATTTTTGTGATTTTCAAGGGGCTCACAGCCTTGATTTGTACAGGAGATTTTGGACTTAGACTTTCAGTAATGCTGGAACTATTAAGAATTTAGGAACTCTTAGAGATGCACAAAATGCATTTTGTATAATGAGATGGACATTTTCCATAGTGAAAATGTGGCTCGGGTGAGGTATGTTATGGTTTTTATCCATAATGTCTCCTAAAAGTCTTAGCTTTTGAGGTGAGGCCTGATCAGAAGGGGCAGATCAGTAGGCTTCATGACTTGGAAGGGTATATTCTCTTCTCTAGCTCTTCTCTTATCTTTCTGCTTTCTGGCCACCATGTCATGAACAGCTTTCCTCTGCCATGCTATTCTTCGATGATGTTTATGCTTTGGAACCAGCCAACCATGAACTAATTCCCTGAAACTATGAGCCAAATTAAACCTCTCCTCCTTTAAGTTGCAGATGTTGGGTATTTGGTCCCAGTAATAAAAATGCTTACCAATACAGAAGTAGAGGGAAGTTAAGTAGAGGGAAATGGAAACAAGTTTATCATAAAACAAAGGCTGATTCTAGTCTTTCAGATAATATAATTTTATATTTGATTTATCACATATTCACTTTATTATAGTCATATTATATCAAGCATGTGCCATTAGTTATATGGTTATTTTGAACCCAAGAACTTGGGGAAATAATTTTTAAAAAAATGTATAAAAAATATTTGTAGTCCTCTGATGAAAGAGCCTACAAACCATGGTTTCTCACAGAGATCATTCCAGCCTCTTTGCTTTGATATAAGCCCAGATCAGTTTTTCACTTGATGAAAAGGTGCTTTGAAGGATGAGCCAGGCAGCCCATTCCGAGCTTGAAGTCTCCAAATGGATACCAAAGAATAGTCTAATGCATCCAATTGACTGTGGCCTTGGAGCTTTGAAAATTGTTCCAAACCTGCCTGATTTTCCAGTGAAATATTCATTTTACAGTATCAGATAGCTTGCCTTGAAAAATCACTTTCCTATGTTCTTAAAGTCTGTGAAGTCCCTCTCACTTTTTCCTTTTCATAAATCCAATTCTTCTAACTTTTAATTTATTAGATAACTGTATCATTTTATTCCATTATAGAGACACGGTCAGAGTCAAATCCATGAGAAAACAGATCTCCTTTGTATTGGATGCTGTAGATATTCTACTATTACTAATTTACTTCCTATGAAGTAATATGGATTATTCTGAAATAGTTTTAAAAAGGAAAACCTCATTTTTTTTCTGTTTGGAACCATAGAATGTGAAGGGATCTATCTTGTAAACACACCAAAAAATGTGTAACTTTTAATGTTAGACTTTTCTTTGAGCTTTTCCGTAGCATGCCTCAAAGATTTGTGGAGTAGGCCAGAATAATTGTGGTACAGCGTAACAGTTTCTTATTGAACACCTGTTATCGCTTTACTTCCTTTCCTCCATCAAAGGAAATTCTATGTTATGAATACAGTAAGATTAAAAAAAAGCTAAAGAAAGATTACTGGTAAGTAAATTAATGTGAATTCTTCCAGAGAAAGCCAGGAGATCTAATGATCTAAGTAACTACATGGGTCATATGCATGAAAGTGGAATTGTTGAACCAACCTCTTGAAAGTCAAGAAGTACACACACTTTTGTTCTATCTGGAATAAAATGTAATTGAAGGTTTTCAACCATGCCTATTGTGTTGGTGACAGTTTGTAAGATATAAAACTTTCCTATAACACAATGTGTTGCTATTGGGCCATAATTTCTAATTTGGTCATTTGAAGACTTTTGAAATAATTTAAGATGTATTTCTCACCAAAACAATTGGTAATTACCCAGAGATAACAATCTGATAAAAAGAGCTAACAATTTTGTGAGAGTTATACTAAATGTTCTGCTTCCATTTTGATAATTTTTAGAAAGACATATAATGGGATAACTTTGTATTTGGAGTTCAGAGTGAATTTCTCTAAAGCCATCTCTTGGTGGGAGAAAATTTATAACTGTTTAATAAAATAAACCCAAACTATTGAAATAATTATATAACAGGGCTCAAATTTGAAGAAGCAGCGCCTACATGTATACACCATGTAGCTGAGGACATTTGCTAACAGTGCAACACAAAAACACACAAGAAGTTCCTATCTCCTGATATTTGTGGATCAGTTTAGACATATCTGCCTCTGATCATGTAGAGAGCAGTTCATACTCATACTTTACTTAAAGATTCAAGCTTAGATATAAATTTGGCAAGAATAGTGAAATGGTTTCTTGGGAAAGGACTATGTTAAAAGCATTCATACCATTAAAATATTCTAGTTACTATGATTCACCAACAGATTACTCAAACACTTCTTCAAGTTATTAGAAGTTCAAAATAGATGAGTCAACCCTAATTTGACTGAACTGAGCCTTTACATTGCTTTAGTTAAAAATCTTTTATTTGGTTATTAACTTATTGATCTAATCATTCATTTATTTTATAAATATTTACTAATGATCCACTAAGACACACTGGAACCTTTTCATGCTTCATATCTCTTCTCTCTCTCTCATCAAAATAAAAAATGGGTGTTATTATGCCCATTTTACAAAGAAGAGTCAGATTAACTTTCCCAAGTCATATAATAAAGCAAGTGACAGAACCATAATTTGAAATAAAGTACTGATATCAAATTCTGAGATTTTCTGCCCTTATAGCACTCTACCTTTTGCCAACATACTCAGTGCACATAGAAAACATTTTGTCAGGTCACATTCTCTGAAACATAAATTGCATGAGTAGCAGATGAAGAAGAAAGGGCTGGAGTTCCATTATCCCCCTCAAGAGCATGCACCCAATCACAAGAAGACCTCCCACTAGGCCCCACTTCTTAAAGTTTCCAGCAAGTCCTACAGTGCCATGAACTGGAGTCCAAGCCTTTAACACAGAGGGTTTTGGGGAACCTCAAGTTCCAAACTAAGAGAAAGAGCATGTTTGTGACTCAGCTGAGTGAATCCTAAAAAGATAAACTAAATATATTCATTCAAATCCAAATAATATTAATGTACTGGGAGAGATGTGTGGCTGTGAGTAGAGAATGGAGTACAACTGGCAGTGCATATGATATCATGTTTCATAGAGAGCACTGAAATATGTCTAAAACTAAAGGATCAAGAAATAGTATGTGAGCATATCATCAATTGAATATGGTAAAATAGCAGAAGAAATAGTAAAAGGAATTCAGATCGTCTAGTGTGTTTAGTTGTAAAGACAAAAACAAACAGAACAACATATGAAGTTTAATCATTGAAGGCACAAACATAAGTTCTTAGAAGCTTCCAGAGAGCATAAAATAAAATAAATCAGGTATCATACAAAGGGTATTAGGAGTGAAGAAAGATGGGATATCGTATCTTTATTTTTATTTGAATCTGTAATAGCACCTGATTTTAAAAATTGTGTTCTTTTACTACTTGATAATAAATAAAACTTCAGTTTACAAATGAAAAATAAATACTGTTAACTCAATGTACCAACTTATTTGACCTCAGATTCCTTTTTTTAATGACGTTTGAAGACCAAATGATTTATGGATTTCATTTTCAGAGTAATTGCTTTGAGGAGAAAATCCGCAAAGAAAAACTTACTAAAGGCTGAGGATTTAGCTCAGTGGGTCCACTGCCTGCCTCGCAAGCGCAAGGACCTGAGTTCGATCCCTGGTCAAAAAAAACAAAAAAAAAACTTACTAAAAGAATAAACATATAACCATACTCTTGCACTACATAAATAAGTATCAATAGTGCTTAACTGATAAACCAGGCTTCCTAAAGTTCAAGTGCACTATGGGTGAAGAACTTTTATGGTTCTTGTCCTTTCCGCTACTTTTGGTCAGGAAGGCAACTTTCTGTGGATTTCACTAGGAGGAGTGCAGAGGCCTAGATAAAATTTGATATTTCTTAAGCATATCAACAGCCAGTCTTGGATAATGGTATCCAAATACACAAACCATATCCTTCATCAAGGAAATTGACAAGTTAAATTCCTTGGAATTTCTCTGGCCTTTGAAGTTTTCCATTGTTTTATGAGAATCTGACTTCTAGAATTTCTGATGACAAATCACGTTTCAGTGGTTATTATGAGATTACTGGGGGGAATGGGGGGATGACAAACCTGATATTCTAAGTATGTCTGCTTGGTGCCATTCCCTATATTTGATGTATACTGCTTTTATGAGAATAGCCAATGCACCTTCTGGTAACTGTATGAGACCACTGCCTCATATTGAATTGAATTTATTCTCAATTTGGATCTAAGGAATTTAAAAACCCTTTCACACATACTAGTAGTAAGCCCAATCTCCCCAGTTTTATAAATGATTCAAGTTCCTGACCATCTTAAATAATGTGTGATCTGAGAAATCCTTTTGAACCCTGTTCTGTTGTTCAGTATATTTATCCAAGTTGTTGCTTGAAATGGTAAACCACATGGCAGCCAAGGTAATGAATCAGTGTATTTAAGAACCAGTGACTAACTTTTAATGAACCCAATTTTAATGTCTTCCAGCCCAAATTTCTCCAGCATGTCCAATGGATATTATGTCAAATGGCTTGTTGAATTCTAAAATCATTATATTTACAACTTTCCATTCTGCTGGTCTAGTGATCCTTTCAAAAAAAAAGAAAATGTAGTTAGTTTTATTTGATATTTTAAATTAACACATTCTGCCTTGGTAATCATTTCTCCTTTTGAAGATGGCCTTGCAAACCATTCGTTCTAAGACATTAATTTTAGAATTTTCCCCAAGATTGCTGTCAAGAGTAAAATAACCTACTTTCTTCATTTGAAAAATTAAAATTGTTTGTGGTCATGTTTTTTCAGTACTTCTCCATAGAGCTTCCAAAATTATTGACAATGTTTTATGGATCCTTTAAAAAGTAATTTAAATATTCTGAGACAGAATTTTCCCAAACCACACTATTTGCTCATTCTAGGCTTTAGTTTTTACCACATTTTTTCTGACAACTGTCATCATACAAGCCTCACCTCAAATCAAAAGAAGTGTGAAGCACATTATCAACTGCAAATGTACAGAGAAGGGTAAGAATAGTAAATTCAATGATAACAAGAAGCTATCTTTAAGCAAAAATAGATGTGTAATGACCTTAAATTTAAATTGACTAAAGACTCCTACTAAAAGACAGATATAGTTTTACAGATTAAAAAACAAAGCCCAATCTGCCATTTACAATACAAGAATACAGAAAGCTTGATGGTAAAAATATACACTATGGAAACACTAACTGAAAAAAGCAAGTGTATTCATACCAAATAAAGTAGTCTTTATGGGGAAGTCATTCCCAGAAAAAAAGATATTTTATAATGATCAATTCACCAGATAGACATAACTATTCTAGATAGGTATACACCTAATACATACCCTCAAATATGCAGAGAAAAAAATGTATAAATGAAAAGAATAAGTAGATAAATGTAATGTCATGTAAGATAATTTAATGCAGCTATCTTAATAATACACAGTTCTTGACAAAATTTAAGTAAGAATATAAATGTGAATAACCCAATTAATCTTGACCAAATGGACATACATAATACAGTGCTTCACAATTTCCAAGTAAACATTCTTTTCAGCATATGCATGACAGGGTTTTACGTTAGTCACATTAAATTTAAAAGAGCTTCACAATGCAGATTGTGCCCTCTGTTCTCCAACAGCAGTGCAGTTTAGATGGTAACTGATAATAAGAAGCCAACTGAGATATTCCTATCTGTTTTGAAATTAGGACACACATTTCTAACCCATGGGTTAAGGAACAATAGAAACTAAAAAAATTGTTTTTAAACTGAATTATAATGAATAATACTTATGAACTCCTCTGGGATGTAATTATTGCTGTGCTTAGAAGGAAATTTATAATCTGAAATGCATATATTAGAAAAAAATAAAGTTTGATAACCAATACCTAAGCATACAAAATAAGGAAATTAGAGAACAAAAGTTAAAAGTAAGGAAACTAGAAGGAAAAATATAGGAATAGAATAGAGAAGATCAACATAGTTTGTCATTTAACATAAATAATAAAAGTGATAAATTCCAGATAAGGTTTATTAAAATATATCTCAAACATTAACAACAAATTAGATAAAATGTAAATATCCTACAAAACATAGCTTGCCAAACTGAATGGAAGAATTAATATAAGATTTGTATAAATCTATACTATTAAGGAAATGGAATCTACAGTTTATAATTTCCTACAAAGAAAATTCTAGTTGTTTTTGGCTTCATGTGTGAATTCATCCAAACATTTAAAGAAGCTGTCCAAAGCAGTATGGATATACAGAGGCTTACTCAAATAATGGAATATTATAGAGTAAAATGAGGCAAACAAATATTATATGCAACAATTCGGAAGCATCTAATAAATATATTTTGAGTGACTAAAGCCAGAGATTCTGTGTGTGTGTGTGTGTGTGTGTGTGTGTGTGAAGTCCAGGTTATAATTACCCTCAAGAAGAAAGGAAAGGCTGGGTAGTGTTTGGGAAAATGGACAAGAGAGGGTTCCTGGAGTGCTGGTTAGTTTTAATTCAGTTCCTGTTCTCTTTTCTCTTTTTTGTGGTGTGTGTGTGTGTTACTGAAAATTTAACCCAGGTCCTTCACACTAAGATACATCACCAGTCCTTTTTAATTTTTTTTGTTTATTTTTATTTCAAGACAGGGTCTTAATAAGTTGCTATGTTGACCAGGCTGGGCTCAAATTTATAATCCTGCCTCAGCCTCCCTGTGTACTAGAATTATAGCCATGCACCACCACATCTGGCTAAATTTCAATTTCTCTATGTTTATGTTTATATATACTTTTTTATTTAAAAAATTCTAAAGGTAGTATACAATTAATATTCTCCTTATTTTCAAAACTGGAAAAAGTAGTGAAAAAACCCCTCACTAGTGAAGATGTAGGAAAATAATTCTCACTCACTGTTGATGAAAATGTGAACTGGTACAACTGTATTGGTAGATGGATTGAAATTAATAAGCTTAAAGAGTCATCCTCTGATCTAACAAATATTCTAAGAATATACCCAAAAAATTTTATGCGAATATACATTAGAGTACCTATAACATTATTTCCAAAGTGAAAACACTCATGTGTTTATCAAAATATGATATATAAATTATAGTGTTTTCATAAAATGAATATAATTTAAACAAGTAAATTCAGCTGCAAACATTAGCATGGATGAGTTCTACAAACATAATACAAAGCTAAAAAAAGCAAAACACAAAAGCACACATGCAGTAGGATTTCACTCATTTGAGGTCTGGAAACATGCAAAATAAAACTACTGTTTTATGAATTCTATATATAGATGGTAAAACTGCAAAGAAATATAACAATGTTATATTATCACAAAATTCAACAAAGTAATTATACATAAGAAGTGAGGCAAGGAAAGAATGAAATTTGTAGGGACATAAGTGCTTAGTTTTATGGGTATCAGTGTTCTTTCTCATGACTGAAGGGTTTTCATGAAATTTTTATCTCATGCATATTTGTTAAGACAAAAACCATTCGTTATATTTTCCCACTTATAGGTAATATTTCAAAGTTAAAACATGTTATAATACTTCCTGAAGAATTTACAAGGGATTATGAAAATGTACAGTGAATGCTTAAATTGAAAAAATTATTACAATAAAAGACATTGCCATTAATCCCCCTAAAAAATCCCCTTGCTTCTAACACACTTATCCCATCATTCTTGCCACTTTCTGAAGCAGTTCTGGAAGTTTTCTTTTGTGAATAACTATATAAGTTGTGATTTTTAAAAATGTGGTGGATGCTGCAGCCAGGTGCCATCCAACAGAAAGGCAGGCTAATAAATACATTGCAGTGTGTCCTCATCCATTTTATTCATCAGATTTGGCACCATGTGACTTCTGATTTTTCCCCAAAGTCAAAATAACCATGAAAGGTAAACCTTTTAAATCAGTTCAGGAGAGTGAGGCAGCCACACCAGCACAACTAAAGACATTCATGTAAAAAGGACTTCTAGAACTGCTTCAAAAAGAGGCCATAATGGTTGGATAACTGTGTATGAAGCAAGGGGAATATTCTGAAGAGATTAATCATAAGGACCTGAGTTCAATCCCCAGTACCAAAAAAAAAAATTTAAAGTTTTAAAATATTTACTATACTTGATCACATCTCATAAATTACATGAGTTATTTTTCCAGAATAATTATTTCTATTTAAAAATCACATTCTTATTCCTGAGGTCAACTGCCACTGTATCTGTCATAGAGCATCTAGGATATGCAGGTATCACATATATGAAATAATTGATTAAGGTCTCTGTTCACTTGATTCTGACATTATAGAGAAAATTTAAAGATTGTAAATCAAAATAGCTCTCAGGGTCTGGGCAATAACACAAATGAGCAAAAATAGCCCACTGGAGGACAAAACTGTCAAGCTATTTTATGACAAACACTTTTCATAACTCTTAAAATATTGTGCACCCAATAAAATACTCAAATATACCCTTGATCCAAATAGAACAGGCAAATATTTTGGTCCTTTTAAAAAATGCAACATGACTTGCCTATTTTGCATAACCACTTCAATTCTGAATCCTTTATTTATAACATATTTGTGATGGCTTATGTCTAGACGTCCCCCCAAAGCCTCATACAGTCATAGGTGGGGCACTTTCAGAGGTGTCTGAATCTAGAGTGTGTGACTGATTCACAGTGCAATGCTAGGATTAAGGGTGCTAAGATTAATGATGGGTGATTATGAAATCAGTCCACAGATTGGTTTAGCACTGCCCTAATCCTGGTAGCCTGCATATTATATAAGGGACAGAAAGAAGCTTGTTTTATCTCTTGCTTGCTTAGCTATCTTCTGCCCACCATGAACTGTTTCTCTTATGCAATGCCTATCTGCCATGTCACCTTGCCTTGGAGCCACCAGAAGATGGACTGAAACCTCTACAAACTGTGAGCTAAATAAACTTTTCCCCCTCTAACTTTGTCTCAGCAATGAGAGAATAGTAAAACAATATTTATCTCCATATATTAATATATGTTGATATTTCTGAAAATGTACCTTCATCCATTCAAAAGTTATCAGGAGGCTTTGGGAGTACAGCTCAGCAGTAGAATTTTGCTCAGAATGCACAACACCCTAGGTACAATCTGCAATGCTGGAATAAATAAATAAATAAGTAAATAACCAGGAACATTACCTAAGCTATCACTATCTTTCGTATCTCCCTGAAATACAAGAAGAATAGGATAACGGAGGGCAGACTAATATAAAAATGCTAAAAGTAGATTTCGTGAGAAGTTGGGACAATAAATAGACATGGTTTTATTGTTGCTCAAAACATCCCCAAATATCCTGCAAACTCAGTTTAGTCTTATTAAGGCAAACATGTCAATAAAAAGATGTATCTGAACTTTCTTAAACTATATCCATTCAATCTAAGGAATGATTTACAAGATTTACAAGAAGAGTTTTTTAAAAAATATTTTTCTAACTGTTCACATTCTTTGCTATTTCTACTACCATAGCTAGTCTTTTTCAGATTGTATTTTGCTGGACCAATAGAAACAAAGATCCTAAGGGTGACTCAAAAGACCTCCGCCTCTTGCAGCATTATCAAGTGAACAGCTAGGAGGGTGCCCATAGTGGAGCCATTTGCAACTGACATTGCACTTTTATCTGTGGAATTGGTGAAGTTGTGTTAGGAGATACCAGTGTGATCTGAAGTAGTGTTATTCGGACAAAGACATGTAATGTTGGGTAGGGGGAGCTGCTATAATCCAGTAATACTATTTTATCTGGAGGGGGGTGATTTATAATTTAGAGGAGAGCGAGCTATCCCAGAATAGCTCTGAAGCTATTTAAAAAACTATCTCTTGAACTTCCTATTTCTTTCTTTCTGTTTCTTATTTTGTTTTTATTTTTATTTTTTTAAAATGTCTTTCTAATACAACCAAACTGCACTGCAGATTATAGTTGTTTTTAGCAATTTATTAGTTTTTGATGTAGTTTTAAAATCTTTTTAAAAGTTATTTCTTGATCTTCAAAATGTCTGGAGAAATTTTCTCTTTGGTGGTTTTCAAGGACAAAGTTTTAGAGAGAGAGAGAAAAAGGAAAAAACATAAGCAAGAAACAAATCTTCAAAATTTTCTAGATTTTCCTTTTCCCCAGTTTTACCCTATGTGAAGTGCTGGCCAGCTTTCGGAGAACTAGGTGATCATTTCTCACTTAATTTGACCTTGTCTCAGGCCATTATACTAATCTAGAATTGCTCCTTTTCACAGTGAAAATTTAGCTTGAACTACACTTCCTTAGAATGCTCCTATCCATATGGGAAGCATTTAATTAACGTCAGAGTAGCAGATGCAGCTGGTGTTTTGGGGATCCCATTTACAGGCAGCTGCAGGTGCTGCTGCTGATCTATAATTCAGCTGTCTCCAGAGGAGTATCCTTGTGTGTTTGGAGCTTCCTTCTTAGGTGGTGCCTGGATGGGATACCCTCCCTTCCTATCACTGTAGGTGGCAGAGCCAATTACTCTTGGGGATAAGGACGTCCAAAAGACTCACTTTCTCCTCCAATGGGACAGATTTTGAAGTCCAATTTTAACTCCACCTCTGTCCCATTAGATCAAGATGAGCATAGAGTTGACCATAAACCTCTGTCTTGCTTTATTCCTCCTCCTTCTTATTCTGCTTGTCTCACTATCCTGAAGTTTTCTCTAGAGAGTAATATAAAAGGCTATGAAGTGTTGGAGATTTGCCCCAGCTATTACCCTGTGAGAGTTTCATCAGTATGGGAAGCTAGGAGACTCCTGGGTCAGAGACAAAAAACAATTTCCTACACATAGCAATAACAGACAGAAAATCATCATTTGGGCATTGATTCCCAAAGCCCTTGTTCTCAAAGGCCAGGTGACAACCATGCACAGAGTGGTATTACAGAAGAAATATCCTGCACTTAGGGCTTCTTAATATTTTAAAACAGAAGATAAAATTTGCCCATTGTTGTGGGGGGATTTTTCTATCTCAGTTTTCCAAAGCTCTTCACTCTACAATTACCCTTGGAAAGGTATTCAGAACAAAGACAGCCAATGCCTATGACCCTAGTACATGAGAAACACGAAAGACTTATGGAAAATTGTCAACCAACAATATTTTCTAATCCCATGTCCTCTTGGAAGTTTTGGGAAAATTTACCATAATTATGCTTAAGTTCTAACAGTTCATCAGGCTCTGCTTTTAGTGGTTGTGAATTTTTCTCCTTTCACATGAAGTATAATTGGATTTTTTTGTGACTTCTATAAAGCAACTTCTACTGCCCACCTTCACAATAGTTGTCAAAAAACGGTGGGCCTTCTTTGCAAAAGAGAATTAACAACAACCAAGGCACAATTCTAGCAACATTCTTTGAACATTTCTCCCAGGATTTGTCTTATAACCACATTTTCCAGTTATCTTCATTAAAAGACAATTAAATTGAGGACCACTTTTTGCCTGTTGACCACACAACTTGGTCCAAATATTCATTACAGATTCCCCTGGACTTCCTTCAAATACTGTTAATTGGTCCAATAAATCCTCATTCTTTCTTTCATAAATCACAGCCTTACTACCACTCAATCCTTTCTGAGAAGTCTGTCAAGAACTGTAAGTACCTGAAATTGTATTCTATTTGCAAGCTAATAAATTACCCTACTACCATTTCATAGATGCTGGAAGAACATATCAAACTCCTGTGTCAGAGACAAAGGACAGCTTTGAACAACACATGGCAACAGCAGTAGCCAGAGTACCATCATTTTCACATTGGTTTTCCGAGCCCATTTTCACAGAGGGTGATGTGGACACCTAAGTGATACTTCAATACAAAGTTGGTCATGTTACAGGAGAGAAACCTTGAGGTTAGGAAACCTCAATTTTTTATACTTGGCAGTGAGCAAATTTACCTGATCTTTTTTCCTGGAAGGAAATGTTAAGTGTTGGTCGGCTTTCTGTTGCTGTGACAACATAACAGTTGAGATAAACAAACTTAAAGGAAAAAAGGTTTATTTTGGCACAGAGGCTTCAGTTCATGTTCACTTGATTCCCTCACTGTTGACCTGTGGAGCATGCAGTGGAGAAAAGCTGTGTGCCTCAAGATGGCCAGGAAGCAATGAGAGATAGAGTGGGGCCAGACACCCAATAAACCCTTAAATGACCTATGTTTCTTTCACTAGGCCTCACCTCCTGAAAGTCCCACTACCTCCCAATAGCCACAGGTCGATGAGGAGGCTTTTATGAGCCATCTGGGACTTTGGGGGACATTTAAGATAATAAAGTTATCTTCATGATACTGGACAATAAACAAATGTACTATTTTTGTGAGTAGAGACAGTATCTCTAGCTCTCATGGCTCAGCTCTATAAATAACCTTGAAAAGATAATTAGGAACAAAAACAGCCAGTATCTCTGCTCATAAAATATACACAAATCCAAGAGACCCATGATGAAGTGTCTCCCAGTAAGAATTCTTTTAGCAAATCAATTTTATATCAATCTTTGTCTCTAGTTGCGCCGTTTTGGAACCCAACAGAGTGAAAACAAAAAGAAAATGTTAGGGGTCACATTTGAAAACCATAATAATAATTATTATTACTAGACATGATATAATTTTGTAGATGATTAAAGTTGAATAGCAATGAAAAGGCATCTCTAATGCCACATGTGTTTGGCTTTATTTCCTAGACCTACATTTGATAAATTCTTGCTATTGAGAGAAAATGAATATTTGCCAAGAAAGCTATGTCAATAGAAACATTCCCAAATGGGAACCTGCAGATTAAATGTTTATTTCAACTAATTTTGCAAATTACGTCATTAGCAGAAATTACCTAAAGCCCTCTCTATATTTTTCTTTCTACTCTAATTTATTGGACTTTTTCTTTCCTTCCCTTTCCCTCTTTTCCTCCCTCTCTCTTTCCTTCCTTTTCTTCCCATCTCTCTCTTTTTTTTATCATGAAGGCTCACAGAATTTTCTTGTTTGAAAAATTACTATTTTCCTATCAAAAAGAACTGCATAACATAGAAAAGTGAATTTTGAGTTCCGTGAATAAAAAGAAGTGGACTGCCCATGACTCTTTAAAGATACATATGCAGGTCATAGAGATATGTATGCATCTGCATGTTGAACACAAGTGAATGTTATACGTGAACATTGAAAAGTAAGTTCAGCGGTCCATCTGGATTTTTATGCATATTTCCACTTTGGATGAAGGCAATTACTGTTTTAGAAGTTTACATAGCTACCATCTGTCACAAGGCTCTATTAATCAACATGATGACTATCTCTACTCCTTGAGTACTCAGTAAACAGAATGTGAAATGTGGTCAGTCCAGAAGCACATACTTGGTCATTAACTATTTTTCCACAAAAAAAGAAAGTACACACTATAAACTAGTAGCTATACAAGTGACTCAAAAAATGACCAGTTTTCAAGACTTCAATATAGAAAGAGTAGGAAGGAAGAATAGAAACATTTGAGGAAATTCTACAGTCAGCAGCTTCCTTTCTTCTCACATCAGCCTTTAAAAGACATGTTATAGATAACTTGTTTGAAAAGAGGAAGTGGTCTCAAAAAGATTAATTACTCTGTCAAATGTCCCAGCACTCAGGAAGTGACAGAGTAGGAACACAAACCCAGGTTTGATCCACTCAGTTTTCTTATCAATCAACAACACTGACTTAAACTTGGAATGATTACTCTACCTAAATAGACTCAATTTTATTTCTATCTCTACCAGTAGATTTGCAACTCTAAGCCAAATCCTTTTTTTAAAAAAAAAAAAATGTTTTCACAGGTCATAATAGCAAAAATTGGAAACAGCCCAAGTGCGCATCAAATGGAAAATGGATAAAGAAGATGTGGTTTTTTAATAAAATGGAGTACTACTCAGCCATAAAGAACGAGAAACTAGAGACATTTATAGTTAAATGGATGCATATTGAGGGCATCCTCTTAAGTGAAATAAATAGGACATATATGTGTAAATACTGAAGTTTCTCTAGTGTGAGAAACTGAAAGTGTAATTAAGATACACACAGATGAAATGGCCTAATAACATATTTCTCGGATTGTGTTTCCATTGCTTGTCATATGACTGTATCGAAATTTAAATCAGGGAGAAGTTTGGCTTATGTGGAGTCTGCTAACTAACTGGAGTTTTTTTCTACATCATTATTTGTTCAGTGTTGATTTTGGGGATCTTTCTGAAACAAATCACATCCTCTGGTGTCTTGTTGGTGCTTGAGATGCTTTTTTAAGTTATATGGAAAAATGTTTAAGTGCTTTTCAGTCTTGTTTTGGTTGAGTTCTATTGTATTTGAATATTATTGTAGTTTTTTCCCCCTTGCATTGGTCTTCTTTGAATGGTCTTAAATATTTGTATATGTGTGTGTTTGATAATAGAGTTATTTTTTAAAAATTTAAAAAAATGCTTGGGCCATACCCTAAACCAACTAAATTTCCCTTCTGGAGGAGGGACACAGATTGCTACCCCTGAAAGTCCTGCAGATGATGCTAATGTGCAGATTTGAAAACCTCCAATCTAACTCAGATCATTCCTTTTTCAGGGTCTCGTGGATGCTCCTCCTACTTCAAAATGAAAATGTGTGACAGGCCACATCCCAAAGGCGCTTTCTTTTCTCAGACTCACCAGTGTGATCATTCAGTCAGCTCCAGCATTTTAGGACCATTGTTCTCCACAGTCACTGGGAGAAATCTATCCTCTCTACTTGTGTGGTTGCTTCTGAAGGAAAGGTAAATTTCTCTTAGCACTTCCTGTTTATTCTCCAGGTGATCTGCTCTTCTGCTCTCCCTCCTCTGAATCCTCCTCATATAAAGCCCTGATCTCTTCCTCTTGTGAGATGAGAACTGAAAAGGAGATTCAGAATTGACTACATGTTTCCAAGACCTACATCATTTTACTCTGGAAAGTATTGTTTCTCTTAAGTTTTTAATGGTTCTCTAGCAAAGTTTCCTTAAAACACTGCCTTAACATTAATATAATTCTGAGTGAAGTGGACTTTATATTTATATCCTTTTTATGCCTGACTATAAACCAATTTTGATATAAGGTAATTTTCCCAAGTGTATTTTGACCCATTTGAATACACACATTTTTAGAGATTTAGAGAGATATGTTAATTAGTTATACACAAGCCAACTATTCATGAGGTAATGTTTAATTAATATGAATTATAAACTCATAAAGAATTGTATATGTGTCATACTATTCTTCAATTTATAAATACTGCTTTTTCATTCTTATAGCTCCTAAAAACATTTATTCAAGCTCTTTACATATATTTTACTATCAGTCTGCCATTAGTAAAGACAGTTTAGAATTATCAAATACATTCTTTGAGAGTACATTGTCCTAAGTTTATGTAATTTTTGGTGACAAGGAATTCACATATGACAATCTTATTGAAATTTCCCTGTTAAGCTATTTGTGCACGTTTATATATTTATTCAACAAATATTACTGAGCATGTCTTGTGGGCTGTTGTTTTGTTTTGGGTGTGGAGTGCCCCCAAAGGCTCATGTGTTGAAGGCATGAAGGCTCATGTACAGCAGTGTCAGAAGTGGAGTTTTTGAGAAGTGATTGGATCATGAGAGCTCTGATCTCATCAGTGGATTAATCCATTGATGGGTTCACAGTTAAATTGACTACTGGAAGGTGGTGAAATTGCAGGTGATGGGCCTTGTTGGAAAGGGTACATCTTATCCTTGATTCCTTCCAGCTCCCTACACCTTCCCACCATGATGTTTCTTTTTTTGTCTTGCCACAGGCCTAAAAACAGTGGAACCATCTGGCCAGAAACCTCTGAAACCATGGGCCAAAATAAATTATAAATTTCTTCCTTTAAGTTGTTTCTCACAATTACTTGGTCATAGTAGCAGAAAGCTAACTAATGCAGCTGGTAACTGTGTATCCTTCTAAGTTCTCTCATCTAAGGTCTGAGTTTACACATAATGCTGGAGATATGATAACCTCATGGAATATAAGTTATGATTGAGTTATATTCCAGTGGGAGAAGATACATAATAATACTTATCAGGTACATTCTGTGAAGTGGTATGTTTCAGGAAAAGGAAGAAAGGATGAAGACTGATGGTGAGGAGTGAGATGCTTAAAGGGAAGATCTCTTTAAGCATTGTATTAACATGTACTTTATTCTCTGTATTCTGATGCTTTGACTTCTGGGGCCCTGCTGACCTCAGAGAAATGGCCTCTTTCAGTGATAGCCAAGCCCTAAGTACAAAGAACAACTCTCTGGTGGGTGTGCTTTTCAAATACAGCCCAAGCAATCTGGAGCCCACTCTCCACCCACCTCCTCCATTGGCTTTCACACTCCAGGCCTTGTCTATCTGCTTCAGTCACTTCCTGGCCAGGTGCCAGATCACAAGCCAGTCACAACCTGCTAGCCTTCTGTGGAAGCCATCACGGAGTCTCTTGCCCCCAGGTAACCCTCACTGTGCCTCCTGACTCACCCTGATGCTTCCCCACACAGCCCTACATGTCACACATATTCCTCTTCTTGGCAGTTGCAACAAATTATCTTCTCAATAGCAGTTGTCTCCTGACCTGTTAGCTTTATGCCACCTCAAATCTTATGTTAATACATTATATATAGAAACAGAGGACCGACAGTTGAGGAAAGGCCTGGTGAAATAAGAAGTGAAATATGAGAGTATCTGAAGAAAGAACCTTCTACACAAAGAGCTGCATGAATTATTGGGCTAAATGTTTGAGGAATAGCAAGTTGTGTGGCTATGGCAGAATGAGTACTGGGGACAATACCAGAAGATAAATCAGGAGGAAGGGAGTGGTGATGAGCTGAAAGGAGGGCAGGCATTTAAGGTGTACTTGATACTGCTAGAGAGTAAACTATCAATGGGTAGAGACAAGAAGAAAATCTAGATGCTGTATCACATTTCTAGACAATGCTGAACTATCATCAAAGACAGGGACTGGCGCGGCACATAGAAACATTCAAACCTTCCACAAGGTAGATCAAATCCCATGTATGACACAGAGAAATCTGGCTTTCTAATCATGTTCCCTTACTATCATGGATTATTGTGTTGAATTATGAAAGAAGCACCATATTTTCTTAAATGGGGCATGTGTATTTTACTTCCTAGATGGTCCCCAGTCCTCATATTCTATTATGTATTTTGAGTACATGAAAATTCTTTTCCTCTTAGTTTGCTGAAGTAGGGAAAAATATAGGTCAAGACACTAGTGGAAAAATTCATAAAACAATAATCTATGGCAAGGACTCATGCCATACATATTAAGGGGAATATTTACCATGAGTGGACACAATATTTTGTGTTCATACATTGCGGACAAATTAATTATAAACTCTTTCTTGCCTATGTTATCACTGTGCTGGGCCTGAGGGAGGCTCAGAAGTACAGACTGGTATTCATCTCAAAGAATAATCATCATAATAAATATAAAAAATACAGTCACGATTATAATATATAATGAGCTGAATTTTGTAATATAGATTACAACTCTCCTATAAAGTCAGAGGGGAGATCAGAAATGTTGGCATAATGACTAAAGAGCATGATTTTAATTTTTACCTTAAAGAAAGCATGAGTTTTAAATAGAAGTATAGTACAGACTTAACAAAGGAAAAAAACTATGAAAACAAAAGACAAAATGAAGTTTCTGTACAGTAGAATGTTCAGCCTGATTGGAAGGATGAAAGTATGAATAAAATCTACTAACTTCTTGGGGTCTTGAAAATAAGATGAACAATACTTGGTGAAAACTGGAGGAAACAGAATATCATTGGCTTTTTAAGTTTGTTCTGCAGGGATAGAGATGGACACCAGGGCCTTACATGTGCTAGGTAAGTGTTGTATCACTGAGCCACATTTCCATCCCTCATTGATCATTTTTGAAGAAAGAAGTGGCACAATCAAATCCTTTTAATAATGAAGCTTAGTGATTCAAGAATAAAATAACAAAATCAAAGACACTAGATGTGACGTGTAGTAATTTCCTAAGGCTGCTGTAACAAAGTACCAGAAACTGGGTATCCTAAATAACACAAATTTATTGTCTCATGGTCCTGGAGGCTCAAAATCCATAACCAAGAAGTTGACATATTTGTCTTCTCCTGGAATCCCTAAAGGAGAATCTGTCCCATGACTCTCCTAGTTTTGGCAGTTGCTGGTAGTCCTTGGCATTTTCTGGCTTATAGACATATCACTCTGATCTCTGCATTTGGGTCACACAGTTCTCTTTTACTATCGTTGTCTGTGTCCAACATTCTCTCTTCTGATAAAGATGTCAGTCATTAGATTAAGACCTACTCTAGGGTCAGGAATTTAGCTCAGTGGTTCCACTGCCTGCCTCGCAAGTGTAAGGTCCTGAGTTCAATCCCTGGTACACACACACACACACACAAGACCTACTATAATATATGACCTCATCCTATCATGATTGTGTCTACAAAGATCCTGTTTCCAAACAAGGTTTTATGTATAGATAACAAGGGTTAAGGATTAAATGTGTCATTTTAGGCAACTCATGGAGCATAAGATTTGGCAGTAACTCAGTGTCACCCCAAAATCTTATGTGGCACCCCTCATAGCAAATGTTATGATATCTGGAAATGGACCATTTGAAGGTGATTAGGTTTAGGTGAGCTCATGTGAGTAGGGTCCTTATAAGAAAATATGCTATAGATCAGCCCACTGCAGACAGGCAGGTCTGCAGATGCAGTCCTGAGGTCGCCAGTCATGCTGAAAACACCAAATCAGCCCGTGCCCCTGCAGCAATCCACTGGACCCCCCGCCCACTCCTTTGGCCTCTTCTCTGTACAGTCACCTGGTTCCACACTACAAAGACACAGAGGACACCAGATCACCAGACCACTGTACTGGAGCTAATCAAGTTCTCAGCATTTAAAGAATTCCTGCCCAGAGGAAGGGTCTTCTGAGCTGCTGTCCCACTGCTCCTGGCCAAGAGGAAGGGGCTTTCAGGCCAAAACCCCTACCACTGCTCCCAGCCCCTGTTCCACCTCTCCCAGCTCAGAGGAGGTGAGCCACTGGGGTGCCAACAGGACCCCCCTGACCCCCCAGTCGAAATGAGAAAACACATAAGTCTCAAAACCAGACTTCCAGATCACCTACAGCAACCCCAAAGGGAAATGAGATGGAACACTGTGATATTCAACCACCCGGACTCACTGAACTGGCAACAAAAGGGGATCTGGAAAAAATGAAATCAGAAATAATTTCTCAGATAACAGGAGAAATTGTGCTCCTAGTGCAAGACATGATTATGAAATCTACAGGGGAGTTGAGGAACATGATGGAATCCCAACATAAGAAACAAATGGAATCCATAAAACAGATGCAAATAGATTTCCAGGAGATGAAAAACTACATTGAAAGTCCACACAGCAGAATGAGCCAGTGTGAGGACAGAATTTCAGATATAGAAGATAAGATTACAATTAATGACCAGGAAAAGAAAAATTGCTTCAAAATTATAAGGGAACATGAGAAATCAATCCAGCAGCTGCTAGACAATGCAAAGAAGAATAACATAAAACTGATCAGAGTCAATGAAGAAACAGGAGAGAGTGCAGATGACATAAAAAACTGTTCACAGAAGTAGTGGCAGAAAACTTCCCAAGCAGGGGAAAAGAACTTGACATACAGATAAGTGAGGCATATAGGACTCCAAATAGCCTTGATTAAAAATAATCTACACATAGGCATATAATTGTTAAGATTTCAGAAACTCGACAGAAGAACAAAGTTCTACAAGCAGTTAGAGAAAAGAAACAAATCACATATAAAGGGAAACCTATCTGAATCACAGTAGACTTCTCAACACAAACCGTCAAGGCAAGAAGAGCTTGGAGTGACATATTCCAGCTCTAAAAGAAAACAGCCTCCAATCCAGATTGATGTACCCTGCAAAACTATCTTTTAAAATTGATGGAGAAATAAGATACTTTCATGACAAGGAGCATGTTAGGAGCTTCGTGAATACCAAACCAGCACTCCAAAGAATTTTACACAATATCCTAGGAACAGACATTGAGGATCACAACCTCAGGAAGCAAAGCAGAATGAACCCATCTGGCATGACAAGAAATTAAATGTAAAGGAGGAGAACCCAACAAAAAGAAAAAGACATGATAATGATAAGTCAATACATTTCAGTTTTAACCATCAATGTTAATGGTCTCAATTCACCAATCAAAAGAAATAGACTGGCAGAATGGGTCAAGAAGCAAAATCCAACAATATGCTGCATACAAGAAACATACTTAATTCAAAAGGAAACTCATAGGCTGAAAGTTAAAGGGTGGAAAACAATACTCCATGTGATGGGCACCCCCCAAAAAAGCAGTATAATCTATCTTCTTTGCAGATCAAGGAGATTTCAAACCAACATTGAATAAGAGAGATGAAGAAGGACACTACATCCTTGTAAAGGGAACAATCTAAGAGGAAGAGATGAAAATCATAAATATCTATGCACAAAACACTAGTGTGCCCAACTATATAAAACAAATACCAATGGACATGAAAAGTCATATATGCACTAATACAATTGTAGTGGGGAACCTCAACACCCCACTGTCCAAATAGATAGATCAACTAGACTAAAAATAAGTAATGAAATACTAGAACTCAATCAAACTCTTGAACAAATGAATTTAACAGATATTTACAGAGTCTTCCACCCCACAAAATCAGAATACATGTTCTTCTCAGCTGCACATGGTTCATTCTCCAAAATAGACCACATACTCACACATAGAATGTGTTTAAGGAAGGGCAAAGGAATTGAAGTTATCCCCTGTATATTATCAGGCCATAGTGTGATGAAATTAGAGATCCATAGCAAAAGAAATTTGAAAAATTTCATAAACAGGTGGAAATTGAACAACACATTTCTGAATAACCAATAGGTCACAGGGGAAATTAAAGAAGAAATCAGACAGTTCCTTCAATTAAATGACAATGACAATACAACATATCGGGATCTATGGGACACAATGAAAACAGTCTTACGAGGGCAATTCATAGCAGTGAATACACATATTAGGAAAACAGAAGGAGTCCAATTAAACAACCTGATGCTGAACCTCAAGCTTCTAGAAAAAGAAGAGCAGGACAACCCCAAAGCTCATACAAGGGAGGAAATTATAAAGATCAGAGGAGAAATCAATGCAATGGAGACTAAGAGAATGATACAAAAAATCAATGAAGCCAAGAGTTGGTTCTTCAAAAGAATCAACAAAATTGACAAACCCTTAGCCAAACTTATCAGAAAAAGGAAAGAAAAGGCCAAAATCCATGCAATTAGGAATGAAAAGAGTGAAATTACAACTGACCCAGCAGAAATCCGGAGAATCATGAATACCTACTTCCAGAACCTATACACCAATAAGATGGACAACACAGAAGAAATGGACAGATTCCTAGATACATATGAATTACCAAAGTTGAATGAAGAAGACCTGAAAATTCTAAACAACCCAATATCAACCAATAGAATTGAAAATGTAATTAAAAACTTATCAACTAAGACAAGTCCGGGCCCTGATGGCTTCACTGCTGAATTCTACCTGACATTTAGAGAGGAACTGCTGCCACTACTGTTTAAACTCTTCAATGAAACTGAAAGGGAAGCAATACTCCCAAATTCATTCCTGGAAGCAAGCATCACCTTGATCCCCAAAGCAGAGAAAGACCCAACTGAAAAGGACAACTATAGGCCAATCTCTCTAGTGAACAAAAACGCAAAAATCCTTACTAAGATCCTAGCAAATAGAATGCAGAAGATCATTGAGAAGATTGTACAACCTGATCAAGTGGGATTCATCCCAGGGATGCAGGGATGGTTCAACATATGCAAATCAATCAATGTAATACACTGTATCAATAGAGCCAAGGACAGAAACTGTATGATTATCTCCATAGACGCAGAAAAAGCATTTGACAAAGTCCAACATCCATGTATGATAAAAACCCTACAAAAAATTGAAATAGATGGTCTCTACCTCAAACTGATAGACGCCATCTATGAAAAACCAACAGTCAATATCATACTAAATGGTCAAAAACTGAAATCCTTCACACTAAAATCAGAAACAAGGCAAGGATGTCCACTATCACCACTCTTGTTCAATATAGTTCTGGAAACAGCCACGGCAATTAGACAAGAGAAAGAAATAAAAGGAATAAAGATAGGAAATGAAGTCAAATTGTCATTATTTGCAGATGACATGATACTCTATATAGAAGACCCCAAGAACTCCACCAAAAGTCTTCTAGACTTAATAACCAAATTCAGTCAAGTAGCTGGTTACAAGGTCAATACGCAAAAATCAATAGCTTTCCTCTACACCAATGACAGACTCACTGAGAGAGAAATAGGGCAAACAATTCCTTTCACAATAGCATCCAAAAAACTGAAATACCTAGGAATCATCCTAACGAAAGAAATCAAAGACCTCTTCTCTGAAAACTATGGCACTCTGAAAAGAGAGATTGAAGATGATATCAGAAAATGGACAGACATCCCCTGCTCCTGGGTAGGAAGGATTAATATAGTGAAAATGGCCATACTTCCAAAACTGCTATACAGATTCAATGCAATTCCAATTGAGATCCCAGCAGCATACTTCATGGACCTTGAGAAAACAATCCAAAAATTCATTTGGAGCAAGAAGAGACCCAGAATAGCAAAAGCAATTCTAGGTAACAGAGACATGGCAGGGGATATCACAATCCCCAACCTGTGACTGTGATAAAAACAGCATGGTACTGGCAAAGAAACAAATCTGAGGACCAGTGGAACAGATTAGAAGATGCAGAAACAATGCCAGACACACTCAGCCATCTTATCTTCGAAAAAGGAGGCAAACATCCTCACTGGAGGAAAGATAGCCTCTTTAATAAATGGTACTGGAAAAATTGGGTTGCAACTTGCCAAAGATTAAAACTAGACCTATATCTCTTGCCATGCACTAAACTAAAATCTAAATAGATTAAAGATCTAAATATTAAATAGAAACGCTGAACCTGTTTGAACAGAGGTTAGGTAGAACTCTTGAAGACATCAGCGTAGGAAAAGATTTTTTGAACAAAACCTCAGTTGCCCGTGAACTAGCACAATCAACAAGTGGGATCTCTTCTTATTAAAAGGCTTCTGCACAGCAAGAGAAACCAGCAGCAGTGTGAAGAGACAGCCCACTATGTGGGAAACAATTTTCACCTGCTTTTCCTCAGACAAAGGTCTACTATCTCGAACTATAAAGAACTAAAAAAAATCAGACCTCCCAAATTTAAAGACCCAATCCAAAAATGAGCATCTGAAATGACCAGACATTTTTCAGAGAAGGAACTAGAAATAGCAAATAAATACATGAAAAAATGTTCAACATCACTGGTCATTTGAGAGATGCAAATGAAAACAATGCTGAGATTCCACCTCACTCCAGAAAGAATGGCTGCTATCATGACAACAACCAATAACAAATGCTGGTGGGCCTGTGGGGAAAGAGGAACCTTGCTCCACGGCTGGTGGGAGTGTAGACTGGTGCAACCACTGTAGAAATCAGTATGGAGATACCTCAAAGAACTAGGACTGGAAGTCCCATTTGACCCCACTATTCCACTGCTGGGGATCTTCCCCAAAGAATTAAAAGAATCATACCACAGTGATATATGTGTGCCCATGTTCATAGCAGCACAGTTTGTGATAGCTAAAACTTGGAAACAGCCCAAATGCCCATCAACTGGAGACTGGATAAAGAAAATGTGGGTTTTTTTTTTTTTTATAAAATGGAGTACTACTCAGGTATAAAAAATGAAAAATTGGAGACATTTATAGCTGAGTGGATGCACATTGAGGTGATACTCTTAAGTGAAATAAATAGGACACACATGAGTAAATACCGAATAGTTTCTCTGGTGTGAGAAAATGAAAGTGTAAATGGGTACTAAAATGTATGATAGGTAATGTGAAATAGGAAGAAAAGGGGCAAAGGGGAAGGAGGTGGGAGGGGTAGGGAAAGGAAAGATGGGAATGGAATTAATATGAGAAAATGGAAAAATAGGAACAAAATCTTTGTAAATAGGAAGGAATGGAGGGGTGAAGGGAGGGCTGGGCAAGTTTGAAGGATGGGAACCAAGAGAGATTATGTAAAGGTGCAAATTTCCAATGATGAATGTCATTATATTGTATACCTAAAATATACCAATGATTAGAATGAATAATTGTTAATGCAAAATAGGAAGAAAAGGTCCAAAGGGGTAGGGGTAGTGGCAGGGGCAGGGGAAAAGAAAGAAGGAAAAGGAAAAATGATGAGAAATGGAAAAAATGGAAATAAAATCTTTGTAAATAGGGAAGGGTGGAAGGGGTGAAGAAGGGAGGGCTAGGAATGGGGAAAAAATAAGAACCAAGATGCATTATGTAAAGGTACAATTCCCAATGAGAAATGTAATTGTGTTGTATACCTAAAATGTACCAATAAAAGAATTTAAGAAAAAAAAGAAAATATGCTACAGCTCTCTTCTGCCCCTCAACCCCTCAATCTCTCTCTGTCATATAAGAACACAAGGAAGAGTCTGAAAGCAAGAAGAGTCTTAGGGAACCAAACCAGCCAGCACCTGGAATTTGGGCTTCCCATGCACCGGAATTGTGAGAAATAATTTTCTGCTGCTTAAGTCATCTAGTCTATGGTATTTCCTTGCAGCAGCCTGTGTTAACACAACAGACATAAGGAGATCCATTTATTCAGTAGGTACCAGTGGCTGCCCTGTGCCAAGCACAATGCCAGGAATTAGATGTCCTGGACTAGGACATTTTAATTGTTTCATGAGTGCATTTAGAATCTGTGTATATGTTTATCCCCTATTTTATTCCCAAAAGAAATTAGGCATCCAAGATTATAAAGGGGAGAATGGAGAGACATATAGGATACAATAATTTGGAAGGATAAGAATTTTAAAATAATACCATGTAACACCAGGGCAAGAAATTTGAAACAGGTAGAAGCAATAGAAGATTGTTTGAGAAAGTATGAAATACTCATATTAAATGAAGACATAAAAACTTCATTAGACCAATTACCATAAAAGAGATTGAAAAGGTGATTAGAGAAGTTCCATTAAAAAGGTTCTGGAACCAGGTGGGCACACAGCTGAATTTTATTTAACCATTAAAAATGGTTGATTCTATCATTTTAAAAACTATTTTTGATCCTCAGAAAAAGATGGAAAACTCAGTAGTTCCTTTCATAAATCCAGCTGAAGTTTAATATCAAATTTTATAATGATGGTATATATAAGAAAGATATAAGCCATCATTTATAGTAAATATTGGTGAAAAATAAAATATCAGCAAATAAAACCAATAGTATGTGAAAAAACTACTGTGCTATGACCAAGTATTGTATAGTCCAAGAATGCAAGACTTACTGTTATTTTCAAGAAAACTGTCAACCTAATTAAATTAATTAAAATTAAAGAAGCACAGGATTAGATGAATAGATGCTGAAAATTTAACACCCTTCCTTCCTTCCTTGCTTCCTTCCTTCCTTCCTTCCTTCCTTCCTCCCTTCTTTATTCTTTCTTGGTTTTGGTACTTGGATTGAACCCAAGACCTTTGCACTGAGATCATTCCCAGTCCTTTTTTAAAATTATTTTTTAAAATTTTGAGATAGGATCTTGCTAAATTACTAAATTTCCAAGGCTGGGATGAACATGCACCAGCCTCTCAGAGTACTGGGATTACAGGTGTGTGCCACCATGCCCAGCTTGGAGTAGGAATTCCTAACTTAAAATGTCTAAATTATATGTTAATAAGTAAACACCATGGAAGAAAAACAACTATTACCCTGAATAGTAAAAAACTAAAATTAGATGCCAGTCAAGATTGTCTGCCATTTCCACAATGAAGTCACAATGTTTTAGAGAGAGGTGGTAGAACCATCTAAGGTGGTCTCCAGTGAATTCATTAATTTATACTAATAACCAAATAAGCAAAACATTTTAGGAAAATCAGAATGACTGGAAGTACATGCATATTGGAAGGCTGGTCAGTTTGGTCAGCACAGAAAGAGTGGTAAAGTGCAGAAAGGGACAATGACCACCTTTTCCCTTATGGAGTATTGTATTATATTGTTTTGTTTCTTGCAAATAGCAAGAATGTCCACCATAATTTAAAAAGAAACCAAATCTATAAATTCAATATTAAAATATGGGATGAGGCATTTTCTCTATTACTTGATATTTCTTTCTGTGAAGGAAGTTGACATAACTTCTAGTCTCTCTACCTTTTTACTTACTCCAAGACAAGGTGCAAGGTGGGATGAAAAGATTCACTGGTTGGTAGGTTTTGGGAGATTATCGTGCAAGAATGGCTCAATTCAGCTCCTCTTCTCACTGGGAAGGAAACTTCATCAGGGAGCAGGCATTCTGCTCCATCTCTCCCAATCCAGGATTATCTCCCTGCAGGATAGAGGAGAAGACATCAAGACTGCCACAATTGGGGCACTGGCTGAGAGAGAAACTGTGCCCACTTCTGGGCTGCAGTGAACCACTTCTCATCTTGATCTTCCATCTGCCTGGTTCTTCATTTCATTTCTCAATTTTCACAGAATTGGGGTATAAAAGAAGAATGTCATTAGTTGATTCCCTTTAAAAGTAATAGTTTCAATTTGGATAGAAAATTTTAGAGTTTAAAAGAAAAAGTTATTCTTGCATTTTAGCACATATACATTTTATTCAAACACAAAGTAAAAAAAATATAAACTGCAGTTGGTAGGTTTGCTGTATAGAGGTGTAAGTTGGCAATTCTGAAACTACATGTAGGTATTCCAGACTTGAATAAAGAAGTAAATATATTGGGGATAGAGAGGGCAGGTTTTTCACTTTAAGGAGTCATGAATGTGTAAATATCTTGTGGTTGATATTAATGGAAATGATCTGTAAGATTTATAGGCATCAAAATGAACATATAATAATGTTATACAATTGTAAGTTATATAGTGATATATTACATAATGGGCATATATAAAAATAAAACATACATATAATATATTATCTATGTCTGTCAGCTGAAAATGCTGGAGGCCATGACACAGCAATAGGAACGAATAGGAATAACACACCTAGAGCCCAGGTTTTACTTTCTAAATATACATATAAATATATATAAATATATATAAATATATAAAAATATATATATAATCAAAAAAGAGCTAGTCTTCTTGGAGAAATGGGGCCTGGGCAGGGGCAATATAAAAATATTTTAGTATATGTGCTGCCAAAGTGAGCACAGGGGCAATATAAAATAAACCAGAGACATCTTACTGCACCAAGCAAGTATTCAGAGTAAATAAGTATTCAGAGATTCATGCCAAGAGGAAACAGAAGTAGTCCGGAAGGTCTTCCATTGGCCACATCTGGGACAATTTGAAAATAAAAAAGTGATAGAAATGAATTATCATTGAATAAAATAAGTATTCAAGAGTTCATATATATGAATAAATAAAATGTGGAGAAGAAAAAACTCTTCCTTAACAACAAAAACAACTAACAACAAAAAACAGAAAAAAGTGCAATTAGAAAATCTTCAACGGATATCAAAATTAGTGTGTATTTCACAATAAACATAATGCATAGTCACAAAGTATTTTTTTCCACAAATTACCTATTGATTACAAAGAAGAAAATAGTTTTGTAAGAGAAATCTGTTGAATGCTTCCTTAGCCAAGCTATTCAATTTAACATCCCAGTACTGGGAGAAACTAATGTCTAATATCATGATCATGATCATGTTCATGGGCTTTCAAATAAGATGCCCTGAAAAGGACACAATTTCACTTCAAAAGTATTCCTGACAAAAATGTGCAATCTTAATCTAATCATAAAGATATATCAGGAGAACCTAAGTTGAGAAGATACACCACAAAGTACCTAGTTTGTAGTCTTCAGAAATAACAAATATGAAAAAGAAGAAGAAAACTTAAGGGACTCTTTCAGATTAGAGTATGTTAAAGAGACATTTATGATGTTGAACATTTGAACTAGGAGAATAAATCCTAAGAAGGACATTATTAGAGTGGTTAGTAAAATTTAAAAATAGATTTGAACTAGGTAGTAGAATTTTATCAATGTTAAATAAATGTTTTATCAATGTTAAATTTCTTAACTTAGATAACTTTGTGTTTATGGGCAAAAGGAAATGATGTTTCTACTTATTCTAAGTTAGTTCAGATGAGAATAAGTGATATATATATATCATTATATATATCATTTTATAATTATATATTATATTACATTATATATTATAATTTTTATATATTATATTCTCTCTATATGTATATTATATATATTCTATATATTATAATATATAGAATATATATCATATATATTCTATATATTATATATAGAATATATATATTATATATAGAATATATATATATATTCTGTGTTAGACCCTGGAAACATATCTGTTTCCTGCATTTTGGGCTTGTTTTCTAAATTTGGCAGATGTGAGACCTGAAAGAAATGCATGTCCTATTAACTCTTTGGATTCTATAAAAATTTGAGGCATATGAGCATCTTGATGTTATAAATTCTGAGTCTCTTAAGAAACTGTACACATTCCAGGGGAAGAAAATCCAGGTAGCAGCTGTTGAAAGCACCCTAACTCTACTGAGGTACTGAAAATCCTATGGGCTGATGTTATGCAGAATAAGGCATAGAGACAATAGTCTTTGCCTTTTAATTTAAAGGAATTTTGGACTTTAAGCTTCTAAGTCCTCAGGTCAAGATAATTGCATTTTGGACTACAGAGTCTTTGAATGTCGACTTGCAATGGGATTTTAACATTAAATTCTCCTTAGAAATTTGAAGCAGAAAAGGGGCTTTATATTAAAACTGGGGCATTGCAATTGTTATGGACTGAAATATATATTGTTCTTCCCGTTCATATGTTGGTGCTGTAACTCAGGACCTCAGAATCTGACTATATGTAGAGATAAGGTCTTTAAAGTGTTGATATCAAGTTGATGAAGTAATAGGATCCAATATTACTGTTGTTCTCAGAAGAAAATGAGATTAGAATAGAGACAGGTATAAAGAAAAGACCACGTGAAACACAAGAAGATGGCAGTTTGCAAGCCAAGGAGGAAACCAACTCTGTCCACACTTTGCCATCAGACTTTTGCCTCCAGCATTTTCAGAAAATAAATTCCTGTTTTTAAGTCACTGAATTTGTGGTATTTTAAGGGACCTCTAGCAGATTATGAGATCAGTGTTGTTGGATTTTACAACTGTGGTACATCTATAAATCTTTTATCAGAGGCACAGTGATCTTTATTGGGAAAAGTGACCTAAAGATGGGAACAGAAATATTCTGAAAGATTGCTGGTCCGGTTCCCATGAGCAATTGAGTACTAAACCATAAAGGTGAGGAGATCAAAATGAGAAAGGTGATGAGGAATGTTTTTTCACTACTCTTAATGTTTTCTCCTTATAAAGAGAACATAATTAGATGTAACTGGAGGCATCTGTCTGCCCTTTACTCACTTCACCCAAAGGTGGCAGTGGTGTGGTGATTTGTTCTGTTGGTAAATTTTAAAGAATTTAAATGGGCACAGATAACCTAGTTTTGCCCTCCTTGAGATGAAGCAAGTTCCAAAGGAAAAGCATTCTCTGCTCCTTCTGGGACACTCTCTTCCCATATAGTGAAGGAGAGCAAGAGGGCCTGGGTGGGTAAAGGATTCTAGTTCTGCCATTGGCTAACAGGCACATTAGGCTGTCCCATTAAGCTATATTTCCCCAACTTCACTTTCAGTTATAAAGGTGATATTTTGATTTCTCATCTGCTTTACCTTTTATTACTCAAGTTGTTAAAAATGGGATGTAGAAGGAAAATGTCCTGTGATAGACACTAATAAACATCTATTTATCTTAAAGGTTTTCATTACAAAGAATTCTTTTTTTTGAAGGTATGGTTTCCTATTATTCTTGGATATCTGGCAGGATTAGCAATATTCCCATTATCATAACTTTTTTTAGGGAAGGCTATGATTAAAGCTAAAGGCAAAGTAGGCTATTTTATAGATAAAGAGAACTCAGCTTGTACAATATATATTTAACTTATTAAACATTTAGATAAGATGCCAGGTCCAATTTAATACTAATTAAAATATCCCTTGATGTGATAGAAAATAGTTTTGTGCCTTATAGTTGGTATAATATTTAACATACATTATGTAATTCCTCCCACATTATGAATGGTTCAGTAAGTTTGCATGAGTTAGAAAAGACAAAATTAACCAATAGCAATCACCCAACCCTTGTTCTTTCTGCTAAATCATGTAGCTGCTTGGCAAAAACTCATTAATTCCATGATTTGAAGAGGAATAAAAAAACCAGCAAGCTCTAAATACTCAGCAATATGTTGAATGGCATTTGAGTGTAAACTACATGAAATAAAATCTTTAAAGAATATAGGAAATCCCTACAGCAGTGTGGGATCCCACTGTTGGGGTGCTGCCATGGGAATGATCCTCTCTGTGGTTGTTAGGCAAATGAACACCACTACTGTGTCTGTCCATCAAGATTGTAAAGTTAACAACTGCTACATCATTCCTAAGTGAAGAAAGACTCTTCTCTTCTAAACCTTTCCTTTTCCAAAATGAGAGGAAACCATGGTCCTTCAATATACATGCACAATCTCTGGGTTGCAGCATGGACAGTTCAGCATTCATGATTTACATTTACCATCTTCTAATTCTTCTTTCCTGCTTCTTACCTGCATCTATTGTGTGTTGCAGCTGAGGATAAGACTGGATCGGTGGATATACTTTTGTTTTAATCAATTTTTTGTATATATTTGAGATTTATAACCCAATGTTATGAAATATATCTAGATAGTAAAGTGGTTACTACAGTGAAGCAGATTAATTTATCTATCATCTTACATAGTTGATATTTTTGTGACAAGAGCAGCTAAAATCTGCTTATTTAACAAAAATCCCTAATACGATTCAATTTTAGTAACTAGAGTCCTCAAACTGTACTTTGGATCTTAGGGCCGGGGATTTAGCTCAGTGGTTCCGCTGCCTGCCTCGCAAGCTCAAGGACCCAAGTTCGATCCCCGGTACCAAAAAAAACCAAACTGTACTTTGGATCTCAAGACTTGTTCATCCTATGTATCTTTGTGTCCTTTGATCTGCACCTCCCATTTCCCAACCACACCCTCCACTTCTGGTAACCACTATTTTATTCTCCATAGAAGAGAATGTCTTAAAAACCAGTTTCTCCTCTGCAGTCATTGCCCTAGAAAATATTAATAGAATTCTGGTTTGCTTCAGTGATTTTTTTAAAAATTTGAAACCTGTCTTCCTATTGCCTTCACATTTCTTCCTATTCCCCCTCTATCAAGAAATCCCCTTTTCTCTAATTCCCTTTCTATCAAGAAATCCAGATCTTAACTCCAGCAGATTCCTAAGGTGCTAAAAAGGTACCCCAAAGGCCCTGTCAGATGATATTTACACCTTCAAACCAGAGCTTTCTTATCTAATCACAGCTAATGTAATGGTACAGACTTCTGCCCAATAAACTCAGTAGACAAGATCAGGTTTTCCAGGCAGGCAGGGCTATTTGCAGTTTTCATATCATAATATAGAGGCAGCTTTTATGTTTCCCCTGTAGGTTCAAGCTTGCTGCCAAGTAATAGATGAAATAAAACAAAATAAAAATGAAACATGTTGTTTCAGTGACCTCAAACAAGTGGTGATTTCACTTTAGCACTTTATAGATGAAACTGCATTGTAGTGTGATAGAGCTCTTATCACCCAGAGCCCTGCTTTGTAGAAGGTGATAAAAAATCTTCTGGCCTGTTGGCTTTTCTAGCCTTCTATTTTTAAAACTTTAATAACCCCAAATTGAAGAACAAAGCTTTCCATCTGGAATCAACATCTTCATTTAAAGTGACATATACATTTACTTTCAGAAATTATTAATAAGATATACAATGATAATATATTAGCTCAAATGCCTTAATCTCAGCTCTCACTATTACATTAATAGTTAAATAGATAGTTGTTTTTTACAAATTTATTATTTTCTGTGATTATCATCTTTCACTAGTCAAGGAGTCTGGATCTTTCTGTGGCTTTATATCTTGTGCTATGGCTTGCATTTGGAATGACCCCAAAGACCCATCTGTTAAAGGATTGGTCCCCAGCCCATGAGGCTGCTGGGAGGTGGTGAAACCTTTAGGAGGTAGTCTCTGGTGAGAGGTCTTTGGTCATTGATATGCTCTTGGAGCTGGTCTCTTTTAGTCTCTCCTTCATTTCTGGCCATGAGTTGATGGTTCTAACACATACTCCTACCATGATGTGCTGCTTTACCACAGGTTCAAAGGCAGTGGTTCAGGAAACCATGAACTGAAACCTCCAGATCTATGATCCAAGATAAATTTTTTCTATATTTAAGTGAATTATTCCAGTGACAGAAAGCTCATTAGCACATTCCTCTTCTAATTTGACTTCTTTATTGTCAAAATGTTTCTACTGACTCCCCCCACCCAATGCCCACCCTCACCAATGCTATCACTGGATTTGTGCAGACTAAACCATTCTTTCCTTTCAGATCAGCTGCTCCCACCTAAACAGGAAAGCTAAGCCACACATTCTAAAGTGTATCTGCAAATCGATGGTTATGGTCTCAGACTGTCAGTTATTGAAACAATACGTTTAAAGACCAAGTGTCAATTATCTTGCACAGATACGTATAGTTTTCCCTTCTGCTAGCTAGCTGAAGTCTCCTTTAAAATATAAAGACGAAGCATCATTCCATTCATCAGATCAGTGTATGTTCTATGGAAACAGTCCAGAATCCTGTACTTTATGAAACATGCAATGCAGGTAGTAAATGTAAAAAGTACATTTTCAGATAGAGTTCCACTGATTTAACTGTATAGGATTTATGCTTTTTCTATTAAATGAATACAACTTCCACAGGAGAAAAGCAGGGTTGGGATTCTGTGTGCTCAGCTTAAGCATTCTTGTTAAAGAAAAAATCTTTCCCACATGTTTCTTTCTGTGGAGAAAAATAGAACTTGGAGTAGAGAAGAATGATGGTTTCTGGCAAGGCCTTGCCCCAATCATGTAAAGTAGGATTAGTCATGTTTCTTTGCCAGAAAGCTATTCAGGACCCTCAGATGAAAATAGAAGTGGAAAGCATACTTATAAATAGTAAGGATTTTTACTGCTCAGATCAGCACAGAGGTAAATTGGGGCTTTTGGGTCTCAGAATTGCCAGCTTGGCAGACACGGATGATGTGTGAAGAGCAGACCGCTCCCAGCCCCCTTCCCCTGCCTCTGGGTCCACAGCCTTTGAGCTCAGTTCAGGGCCCTATAGACACCTGGCCTGTGTGTGCTTCAACAGGCCATGTGAATACCACCAGCTATGTGTAATTATCCTTTCTGCTCAATGGGTTTCCGTCACATTTTAATATTTATCTCCAGTCATTCAATACCAAGCTGATCTTTTGTTTAATCTTGATTAAATCTTGATTTATCTTGGTTCATAATCCCTTTTCCTAATTTTATTTTATTTTTTCTTAAATTCTTTTATTGGTACATTTTAGGTATACAGTACGTTTGCATTTATCATTGGGTGCTTGTACCTGTACATGATGTACCTTAGTTCTTATTTTTTCCCCATTCCCTGTGCACCCTTCACCCCTCCACCCTTCCCTATTTACAAAGACTTCATTTCCATTTTTTTCTTTTCTCATAATTCTTCCTTTCCCATCTTCCCTTTCCCCTTCCCCTCCCACCACCCCTACACCTTTGGACCTTTTCCTATTTCAAAGTATCAATTATTAGTTATTAAACCTTTTAATCCTTATTTACACTCTCAGTTTCTCACGCTAGAGAAACTATTTGGTATTTACACATGTGTGTCCTATTTATTTCACTTAAGAGTATGGCCTCAATATGCATCCATTTAGCTATAAATGACTCTAGTTTCTCATTCTTTATGGCTGAGTAGTATTCCATTTTATAAAAAAACCACATCTTCTTTATCCAGTTTCCAGTTGATGGGCACTTGGGCTGTTTCCAAGCTTTAGCTATTACAAACTGTGCCCCTATAAACATGGGTGCACATATGTCTCTGTGGTATGATTCTTTTAATTCTTTTGGGAAAATGCCCAGCAGGGGAATACCTGGGTCAAATGAGACCTCCAGCCCTAGTTCTTTGAGGTATCTCCACACTGATTTCCATAGTGGTTGCACCAGTCTGCACTCCCACCAACAATGGAGAAGGGGTCCTTTCTCTCTACAGCCCCACCAGCATTTGTTATTGGTTGATTTCTTGTTAGCAGCCACTCTTTCTGGGGTGAGGTGGAATCTCAGCGTTGTTTTCATATGCATCTCTCAAATGACCAGTGATGTTGAACATATTTTCATGTTTCTTAGCTGCTTTTACTTCTTTGTCTGAGAAATGTCTGTTCATTTCAGATGCCCATTTTTGAATTGGGTCTTTGAATTTGGGAGGTCTGATTTTTTTCAGTTCTTTATATATTCTAGATAGTAGCCCTTTGTCTGAGTTACAGCTGCTAAATTTTTTTTTCCCACATTGTAGGTTGTCTGTTAGCTCTGTTGGTGGTTTCTCTTGCAATGCAGAAGCTTTTCAATAAGATGAAATCCCAGTTGTTGTTTCTTTATGCTAGTTCCCGTGCTACTGAGGTATTGTTCATAAAGTCTTTTCCTCTACCAATATCTTCAAGAGTTCTACCCAATTAATCTTGCAGCAAGTTTAGTGTTTCTGTCTTAATATTTAGATCTTTAATCCACTTCAATCTTAATTTAGTGCATGGTGATAGATATGGGTCTAGTTTTAATCTCTGGCATGATGAGATCCAGTTTTTCCAACACCATTTATTAAATAGGCTATCTTTCCTCCAATGAGGGTGGTTGACTCCTTTGTCAAAGATGAGGTGATTGAGTATGTCTGGAGTTGTTTCTGCATCTTCTAATCTATTCCACTGATCCTCAGGTCTGTTCCTTTGCCAGTACCATGCTGTTTTTCATGCTGCTTTTATCACAGTAGCTTTGTAGTATAGCTTCAAGTGGGTATTGTGATATCCCCAGTCATGTCTCTGTTGCCTAGAATTGCTTTTGCTATTCTAGATCTCTTCTGGCTCCAAACGAATTTTTGGACTGTTTTCTCTAGTTCTATGAAGTATATTGTTGGAATTTCAATTGGCATTGCATTAAATCTATATAGTAGTTTTGGAAGTATGGCCATTTTCACTATATTGATTCTTCCTACCCAGGAGCAAGGGATGTCTTTCCATTTTCTTGTATCCTCTTCAATCTCTTTTTTTAGATTGCTGTAGTTTTCAGTGTAGATGTTTTTTGCTTCCTTTGTTAGATTGATTCCTAGATATTTCATTTTTTTGGATGCTATGGTAAAAGGAATTGTTTCCCTAATTTCTCTCTCAAGGAGTCTGCTATTTGTGTATAAAAAGGCTATTGTTTTTTGAGTGTTGACTTTGTATCCAGCTACTCTACTGAATCTGTCAATTAAGTCTAAAAGTCTTTTGGTAGAGTTTTTTGTGTCTTCTATGTAAAGTATCATATTGTCAGCAAATAATGACAGTTTAACTTCTTCTTTTCCTAGCTTTATTCCTTTTATTTCTCTCTCTTTTCTAATTGCTGTGGCTAATGTTTCCAGAACTATATTGAACAGGAGTGGTGATAGTGGGCATCCTTGTCTTTTTCCTGATTTTAGCGTGAAAGTGTTCAGTTTTTGACCATTTAGTATGATGTTGGCTGTTGGTTTTTCATAGATAGCCTTAATCAGGTTGAGATAAAGACCTTCTATTCCAATTTTCTATACCATTTTTATCATGAATGGTTGTTGAATTTTGTCAATTGCCTTTTCTGCATCTATTGAGATGATCATATGGATTTTGTCCTTGATTCTGTTAATATGGTGCATTACATTTATTGATTTACGAATATTGAACCATCCTTGCATCCCTGGGATAAATCCGACTTGGTCAGGGTGTATAACTTTCTTGATGACCCTCTGTATGCTGTTTGCCAATGTCATGTTGAGGATTTTTGCATCTATGTTCATTAGGGAGATTGACCTGTAGTTCTCTTTTTGGGCTGGGTCTTTCTCCGGTTTTGGAATCAAAGTAATACTTGATTCCAGGAATGAATTTGGAAGGCTTGCGTCCCTTTCAATTTCCTTGATGAGTTTAAAAAGTAATGGCGATAGTTCTTCTTTAAATGCCTTGTAGAATTCAGCAGTGAAGCCATCAGGACCTGGGCTTTTCTTCATTGGTAAATCTTTTATTACATTTTCAATTTCACTCATTGTAATTGGGGTGTTTAGAGTTTCTATGTCTTCTTCATTTAATTTTAGTAATTCACATGTATCTAGGAATCTGCCCATTTCTTCTGTGTTTTCCATTTTATTAGAGTACAGGTTCTCGAAGTAGGTATTGATGATCCTCTGGATATCTGCTGGGTCTGTTGTGACTGCCACTTTCTCATTCTTAATTGCACGGATTTGAGCCTTTTCTTTCATTTTTTTGATAAGGTTGGCTAAAGGTTTATTGATTTTATTTATTCTTTTGAAAACCCAACTCTTTGATTCATTAACTTTTTGTATCATTCTCTTAGTCTCCATTTCATTGATTTCTGCTCTGATCTTTATGATTTCCTCTCTTGTGTGAATTTTGGGTTTGTTACTCTTTTCTTTTTCTAGGATTTTGATGTTCTGCATTAGGTTATTTATCTGAGTTCTCTCTGTTTTCCTAATATGGGCATTTACTGCTATGAATTTCCCATGCAGAATTGCTTTCATTGTGTGGCATAGATTCCTGTATGTTGTACTGGCATCATCATTTACTTGTAGAAATTGTTTAATTTCTTCTTTAATTTCCTCTATGACCCATTGGTTGTTCAGGAGGGTGTTATTCAATTTCCATGTGTTTGTGGGAGTTTTGCAGTTTCTCATGTTATTGATCCCCAATTTTACTGAACTATGGTCTGATAATATACAGGAGGTAATTTCAGTTCTTTTACATTGACTTAGACATGTCCTATGATCTAGCATATGGTCTATTTTGGAGAATGACCCATGTGCAGCTGAAAAGAATGTGTATTCTGATTTTGTGAGGTGGAACACTCCATAAATATGTATTAAATCCAATTGTTCAATAGCTTGGTTCAGTTCTTGAATTTCATTGTTAATTTTTTGTCTAGATGACCTATCTATTTGTGATAGTGTGGTATTGAGGTCCCCCACTACAATTGTATTAGTGCTTATTTGGTTTTTCATGTCCATTAATATTTGTCTTGTATAGTTTGGGGCATTTATATTTGGTGTATATATATTTAGGATTTTCATCTCTTCCTCTTGGATTGTTCCCTTCACAAGGATGTAGTGACCATCTTTGTCTCTCTTAATTAGTTTTGGTTTAAAATCTACTTTGTCTGCAAATAAGATTGTTACCTCTGCTTTTTTCTGGGTTCCTGTCATGTGGAGAGCCATTTTTCCATCCTTTTACTTTCAGTCTATGAATTTCTTTTTGAGTTAGGTGTGTTTCTTGTGTACAGCATATTGCTGGATTTTGCTTCTTAATCCATTCTGTCAGTCTATTTCTTTGGATTGGTGAATTGAGACCATTAACATTGATAGTTATAATTGATAGATATTGACTCATCCTTGTCATGGTGATTTACTGTTGTTGGCTCTTATTTCCCCCCCCCCTTCCCTTTAGTTTCTTACCTTGTCTGGTGTCTTCCCTCTGTTGAGCCTCATGGAGTGGTGACCTTCATTCCCTTTTTCTAGAATATAGCTTAGAATTGTTTGGAGTGCTGGTTTGGCGTTCATGAAATTTCTCAGCTGTTCCCTGTTGTGGAAGTATCTAATTTCCCCATTCATTTTGAAAGATAATTTTGTAGGATGCAACAGTCTAGGCTGGAAGTTATTTTCTTTTAGGGCTCAAAATACTTCACTCCAGGTTCTCCTTGAGTTGAGGGTTTGTGTTGAGAAATCTGCCATGATTCTGATGAGCTTTCCTTTCTAGGTGATTTGTTTCTTTTCTCTAACTGCCTGTAGGATTTTGTTCTTCTGTTCGGTTTCTGGGATCTTGACTATTATATGTCTAGGTGTAGATTTTTTTAAAATCAGGGCTAGGTGGAATTCTATATGCCTCACTTATCTGTATGTCCAATTCTCCACTTCTGTCTGGGAAGTTTTCTACTATTACTTCTGTGAACAGTTTTTTATGTCAATTGTGCTTTCTCCTGTTTTTTCATGGACTTCTATCAGTCTTACGTTATTATTCTTTGCATCATCTAGCACCTGCTGAATTGATTTCTCATGGCCCCTTACTATTTTTAAGAAATCTCTGTTTTCATGGTCCTTAACCACAATCCTATCTTCTATATCTGATTTCTATCTTCAGATTCTCTTAATCTGCTCTGCATGCTTTCAATGGAGTTTTTAATCTCCTGACTATCTGAATCTGTTTCATGGATTCCATTTCTTTCTTGTGTTGGGTGATCATGGTTTCCATTTCTTTCTTATGCTGGGCATTCATAGCTTCCAGCATGATTCTGAGCTCATCTATTTTTTATCAGTTTCTGTTCTGGAGCCTTTAATCATGTCTTTCACTCTGCTCACCATGTCTGCAGTTATATGCAAGATTATTTGTGCTTTGAATTTTTCTAGAGCTTCATTCATCTATTTTCTTTCTTCCTGTGCTATCAGTTCAGGGTGTCCAGATGGTTGATTATCAGACTTTTGCACCTCACTTCCCCCAGAAATTGCCTTTTGTGGGGTGAAAGTCTGGGTTTGTGACTTGCTTAAACACCTTCTCATTTTTGTTTTTGGTACTATCCTTGGTTTAGTTCCTGGGTTCATATTTTGAAGTTGCTTATTGTAAGTGTCTTTGTTGATGTATTTAGAACCCTTACGGAATGATTGCTTCTCAGAGGTGTCTTCCAGATACAGCTGGTCTTTAGGTTTTGAGTCTCTAATGGCTCTGAGGCTATCTAATATTCATTATATCAGGATGGACAACTGAGTAGATCAATCACAACACCTTAGTCCAAGTGGTACAATCAGCAACACCATAGCATCAAATACATTGTTAGAGAATGACAATTTGTGGTAGTTATTAATCTATAACCTTTAAAAATGAAGAGCCTCCTTCAGGGTATGTCTCTGCTGTCACAACAGGCAATGTGGGCAGCAGTGTGCAGTTATAAGTCAATGAGTCTCAGTAAGCTAGTCCCAGACACATGAGATTTAGGCAGATTTCTGGCTAAAAGTCCCAAGTTGAGCTCCCTGTCCACCTGCAGTGTTGCACTCTGCAAGGTTCTATTGCAGGTTTCAGCTGCCTTTTCCCTGAAGAAATTCCACGTTCTGATGGGAGCTGATGATCCCTCCAATTTACCAAGCACAGTGGTCTGGCATGCCTTTATTGCAGAGATTCTCTTCACTTTTCCAGTGGGCTTGTTTTCATCATGGAGCCTGAGAGAGGTCCTCTCTGTGTTGTTCACTTCTGCAGCTCAGGACAATGGCTTTTATGTCCCCCTGTGCTTCCTGTCTCGGTCCCAAGCCTGTCCTGGTTGCAAGCTGGTGGTGCAAGCTGGAGGAAGGAGGTCTATTCAGGTTGCAACCGCTCTGCCCTACTTGGCCCTAATTTTATTTTATTTTTAGAAAAGGAAGACATACAGCAGAGGGGCACATTTGTCAATAGTGGTTGAGAAAACAGTAAGTTTTATTATGAAATAAATTTCCCCAAAAGAGACCATTAACCGAGTATTGCTTCCATTATTTCTTCTCTTGTTATTATACCAAGAGGTAAAATTTCCACCTCCAATCAATCTGCTGAGGTTATAAATATATATTTTTAAAACTTTGAAAATTATATTACCCACACATTGAAGAAGAAAAGATTTATTTAGACACTTTTGCTTATGAAAAAATATCACATTTTCACAGGGATATTTGTGTGTATTCAACTAGCACATAATCATGACTGGCACTGTACTGAAAAGAGTTTCAATTAATATTAAAAATACTGTGAGAACCACAAGAATCTTAAAAAGTATGGCAATATGTAGAAATCTAGTGATTTGTATTTTCCAAGACATTAAAATATATCTTAAATAGAAAAAATTTCAGAGTCTCAGGTAACTGCTTCATCTATACTAGTACTTTTCTCAATTATTATGAAGATTTTTTTAGAGCTTTCTCTGATGCTAACTGGAATGTGGTGGTCAGTTTAGAATTTTTTAGTTATTAGGAATTTCACTAAAATATAAATAATTACTGGGCCTGGGATTTAGCTCATTGGTTTTGCTGCCTGCCTTGCAAGCACAAGGTTCTGAGTTCAAGCCCCCGTACCAAAAACAAAACAAAAAATATATAAATAATTACTATCTTGAAGCTAAAGAGTATCAAAATTGGTAACTTAGAGATAATTGATTAACTTCCATACTTTGGAATCTTGCTTCAAAATTTCAAAAATCAGTATTATTTGCATATACATTTTTGGCAAAGTGGCCAGTTTTCAGAAAGGATTTCCTCTTAACATTTACATAGCTCTTTTTATTTGCAAAAAGGAGGTAGGTAATAGTCTGTAAATTCAACATCCTCCTATAAATACAAAAGATCAAAAGTATCAGGCATCTTTTTTCCTAGCTGATACAACCTGCAAACAGAATTTTATCAAAAATGTTCTTAGGTTTCAAAGTAAAATTACTCTGGTTCTCAATAGTTGTAATCATTTTGTAAATATAATTCCTCCATCTGACTCACATTCAGAAACAATCGACAAACAGGCTGCAGTTGAGATTAACAACATCAAAGCTTCCTGAACTGTAAACCAAGAGTTTTTAAGGCTTTGCCCAATGTGCAGTCAATTCCAAAAGTGCTAGTTGCTACTCATTGTAGGAAACCGACTGGAGAAGTCCCTGGGTTAGTGGGGAATCCAAGCTCTTAGGCTCATTCAACAAAGAATTTTTAGATTATTGTATTTTTATAGATTATTTATGTGGTGGTTGTTTTTACTGAACAATAAATTCTGTGATAAACAAGGATTGTCTTATCAGCCATCATGGCAGAAGAAATTGGGTAATACCTGGAAAAAGAAAAAAGCTCCATTTTTTTTACATTTTTAAAAATTCCTGACACCATGTGTGTGGAGATTCTCCTAACACCAAACAATTCTCCAGTTCTGCAATACTTCCCAGGCATCCTACAATATAAAAAGTTTCTTTCTTTCTCTTTTTAAATTTTAATAAGTACTTGCTTTTACTACCTAGCAATTACATTCATCATGAGGAGTTGGTATATGTACATAACACATCTTAATTCTTTCCTTTATCTCCTTTTTCTCACCTGCCTACCCCCACTACATCTCTTGATCCTCCTCCTATTTGCAAAAGATCTGTCTCCCTATGTTCTATCTTTGATTTTGCTGTTTAATATATTTATATTTTGGGTTTCTCACATAAGAGAAATCATGTCTCATTTAAGCTTGTGTGTCTGATTTATTTTACTTAATATTATGGTCTCAAGGTGCATGCATTTTCCTGCCAATGGCTCATGTTTGTCTTTCTTTATGGATGAGCAGTACTCCATTGTGTATAAATACCAAATTTTCTTTATTCATTGATCTTTTGATGGATATATGGGCTGCTTCTAAGATTTAGCTATTAAGAGTTGTGTTGCTATAAGCATGAATATGCAAATAACACTGTAATATGATATCTTTAACTCTTTTAGAAAGATACCTAGAAGGGGAATAGTTGGATCAAATAGAATTTCTAGTTTTAATTTTATGAGGAAATTATAAGCAGATTCTAAGCCTACCCACCTGGAATTAGCACAGGCCCCTCTAGCTAGGAATCATTCCCACAAGACTACCCTGTACCTCAGACACCACTTGTAGTTTGCCCAGAGCTGTCTAGCTTGGCTAAAAATGAGAAGCTCCCACAGCCTCTACCTCGTTTTTGATAATTTGCTAGAACAGATCCTGAAACCCAGGGAAAGTTTATTAACCACTACTACTTATTATAAAGAAAAATTTGAGACCTCACCATGACTTTTCCTGGATGGAAGAGACAATTCAACTCCTGGGGCACTCATAAGAGTCTGGAACCCCAGCCGAGAACTTTGCATTTCCCTCTAGTGCATGATTCTTGGGATGTTGATTCTCTGCATGAACAGCAAGTTTTAGCTTGCAGACAACCAAGAAGCTTGCTCAAACTGCAACTGCAGTGCACAGCTCCCAGCCAAAGTCCCTCCCAGACTACAGCTACATAGGGGCCCTAGACAGAGGCACACTTAGATACCATCCCAAGTGTGCACAGGCCCCAGCCAGAAGCCCACCCAGACAACAGGTCAGATCAGGGATCCAGAAGGCCACCACTCTGAATCCAAGAAATGGTGTAATGGTGAGCAGCAGAGTAAAGGCTACTCAGTGGCTTCCTCAGAATTCAAGACCATCGGATGAGAAAGAAGTCACCTCAACAAAGGCACAGGAGGCTGCATCTGTTGAAATGAGAACACATGAAAAGAAATCTCAAAACCAGACTTCCAGATCATCTATGGCAATACCAAAGGGCAATGAGACTCCCTAAACTGGCAGTGGAAGAGGATCTGGAAACAAAGAAAACAGAAATAATTTCTCAGATAACAACACTCATTGTATCCATAATGCAGGAAATGATTAAAAAATAAAGAGCAGACAAAGATAAAAAAAAACAGAGGAGCTGAGGAACATGATGTAGCTCCAACAGAGGAAACAAATAGAGTCTCTCACGAACAGCTGGTAAGGACCACACAGGCATGCACACTACCTGGCCTTGGAGCCATGCAGGCAGAGCACCCAGGAATGACTGAGCCCAGCTCTGTCCAGCTGGTTTGCCTACTTGTGACCAAGAGCTGGAAAGGACCCACCAGATGCCCATGGAGCCACATGGGCAGAGTTGCACTGGTAGAGTGCACAGGACAGTTTGACCCTAGCTCTGCCTGGCTGGCTATGCCTACTTGTGACCAAGAGTCGGTAAGGACCCTCTGGGCATGCCCACCAACTCTGTGTGGAGCCACGTGAGTGCATGCAACAACAGAGCACCCCCCCCCAGCTCCTCTCACCTCTTGGCAGTGCAGCTATGTGGTTCCACACTACAGAGGCACAGGGGGCATAAAGGCCATTGTCCTGAGCTGTGGAAGTGGTCAAGAGAGAGAGGGCCCCTCTCAAGCTCCCTGATCATACCTGAAGCCCACTGGAAAAGGGAAGAGAATCTCTGCAATAAAGGCACACCAGACCACCCTACCTGGCAAAATACAGGGATCATCTCCTCCCTTCAGAACCTGGACTATCTTCAGAAGAAAGGCAGCTGAAACATGCAATAGAACCTTGCCCAGTTCCAACTGGCAGGAGGACAGGGAGCTCAACTGAGGACCTGCAGCCAGAAATCTGCCTGAATCCAATGGGGCTATGAATTGCTTACTGAGATACATTGACTTCTAAATGTCCACTGCTGGCCATGTTGTCTATAGTGTCAGAAGAGGCATACCCTGAAGGAGTTCATTCATTTTAATCTTTTATTTCTTATTTTCAAAATTACCACTATTTTTTTGCTCTAATTTTAAAAAGTTTTCCTTCTTTATTTGCTCTTAAAATTTTTAATTTTCTTTTTTTTTGTTTCTTTCCTCTTTGCTTTCACTCTCTCCCAGGCTCCCTTCCTGTCCCACATTGTTTTTCATCTCCCTTTGTGTAACTGTTCTGGGCCTAATTCATATTTCTTCTTTATTTTTACTTTTCTTCTCTCACCTGTGTCCTCTGGCTTCACTGCTAACCTTCCACTATCCTTCTACCTACAAGTCCCTCCCTCCCCAACTGTTTCTACTTCCCCATTCTGAACAGTAAAGTTGCTATATGGAAGAGTTTATTCACTATAAACATATGTTGGCAATCCTTCATTTTGATTTAAATCACAGAATTAAATGTGAGAGATTAATAACTACCACAAATTGTCATTTTCTAAGAGCTACTTCATGCTATTGTGTGGCTCATAACATCACTTGGGCTAAGATGTTGTGATTGATCTCATCAGTCCTACTTCCTGGTATAATGTAAATGAGAAGGCCTCACAGCCATTAGTGACTCAAAACCTAAACTCCAGCTATATATCGAAGACACCTCTGAGAAGCAATCATTCCATAAGGGTTCTAAATACTTCAACCAAGATACTTACAAAGTATCAACCCAGGAACTAAACCAAGGACAGTACCAAAAACAAAAATGAGAAGACATTTAAGTAAGGCACAAACTCAGACTTCCACCCAACAAAAGGCAAATTCTGGGGGGAAAGGAGATGGAAAAGTCTGAGTATCAACCCCTTGGACACCCTGAACTGATAGCACAGGAAGTAATAAAACAGATGAATGAGGCCCTAGAAAAATTCCAAACAGGAATAATCTCCCAAATAGCTACAGAGATGGTGAGCAGGGTGAAAGACATGATTAGAGGCTCTAGAAGAGAAACAGATAAAAAATATAGATGAGCTCAGAAACATGCTGAAAGCCATGGATGCCCAGCATAAGAAAGAAAATGAAACCATGGTCACCCAACACAAGAAAGAAATGGAAACCATGAAACAGATTAAAACAGATATTCAGGATATTGAAAACTCCATTGAAAGCATGCAGGGAAGATTAAGGGAATGTGAAGATAGAATATCAGATATAGAAGAAAGGATTGAGGTGAAAGACCATGAAAACAGAGATGTCTTACAAATAATAAGGGACCAGAAGAAATCAATCCAGCAGCTGCTAAATGATGAAAAAAAGAATGAGTGATAGTAGTTCACATAAACAGGAGAAAGTAAAATTGATAGAAATAAACTGTTCACAGAAGTAATAGTAGAAAACTTCCCAGACAGAGGTGGAGAATTGGACATACAGATAAATGAGGCATATAGAACTCCACCTAGCCATGATTTTAAAAAATCTACACCTAGACATATAATAGTCAAGATCCCAGTAACCCAACAGAAGAACAAAAATCCTACAGGCAGTTAAAGAAAAGAAACAAATTACCTACAAAGGAAAGTCCATCAGAATCATGGCAGACTTCTCAACACAAACCTTCAAATCAAGGAGAGGCTGGAGTCAAGTATTTCAAGCCCTAAAAGAAAATAACTTCCAGCCTAGACTGTTGCATCCTACAAAATTATCTTTCAAAATGAATGGGGAAATTAGATACTACCACAACAGGAAACAGCTGAGAAATATCATGAAGGCCAAACTAACACTCCAAAGAATTGTAAGCAATATCCTAGAAATAGACAATGAAGGTCACCACTCCATGAGGCCCAACAGAGGGAAGCCACCAGTGAAGGTAAGACACTAAAGGGAAGGGGGAAAAAATAAGAAATGAAAGAGCCAACAACAGTAAAACATGATGACAAGGATGAGTCAATATCTATCAATTATAATTATCAATGTTAATGGCCTAAATTCACCAATCCAAAGAAATAGACTGACAGAATGGATTAAGAAGCAAAATCCAGCAATATGCCATATACAAGAAATACACTTAACTCAAAAGGAAATTTATAGACTGAAGGGAAAAAAATGGAAGACAGTTCTCCATGAGACAGGAACCCAGAAGAAATCAGGGGTAGCAATCTTATTTGCAGACAAAGTAGATTTCAAAGTAAAACTTATTAAGAGAGACAAAGATGGTCACTACATCCTTGTGAAGGGAACAATCAAAGAGGAAGAGATGACAATCCTAAATATATATGCACCAAATACAAATGCCCCCAACTATACAAAACAAATATTAATGGACATGAAAAACCAAATAAGCACTAATAGAATTGTAGTGGGGGACCTCAATACCCCACTATCACAAATAGATACGTCATCTAGACAAAAAATTAACAACGAAATTCTACAACTGAAAAGAGCTATTGAAGAAACGGACTCATATGTTTACCAAGAGTTCCACCCCACAAAATTAGAACACACATTCTTTTCAGCTGCACATGGGTCATTCTCCAAAATAGACTATATGCTAGCTCATAGGCCATGTCTAACTAAATATATATTATCAGACTATAGTGCAATAAAATTGGAGTTCAAGAACATAAGAAACTGCAAAACTCCCACAAACACATAGAAATTGAATAACACCACTGTGAAAAACCAATGGATCCCAGAGGAAATTAAAGAAGAAAGTAGACAGTTTCTACAAGTAAATGAAAATGGCAGCACAACAGACAGGAATCTATGGGACACAGTGAAAGTAGTTCTGCACAGGAAATTCGTAGCAGTGAATGCCCATATTAGGAAAAGAGAGACAACTCAGTTAAATAATCTAACGCAGAATGTCAAGGTCTTAGAAAAAGAAGAGCATAACAATCCCAAAGCTTGTATGAGAAAGGAAATTATAAAGATCACAGCAGAAATCAATGCAATGGAGACTAAGAGAATGATACAAAAAATTAATGAATCAAAGAGTTGGGTTTTCAAAAGAATAAATAAAATCAATAAATCTTTAGCCAACTTTATCAAAAAAAGGAAAGAAAAGGCTCAAATCCATGCAATTAAGAACGAAAAAGTTGAAGTCACAAGAGACACAGCAGAAATCCAGAGGATCATCAATACCTACTTCGAGAACCTGTACTCTAATAAAATGGAAAACACAGAAGAAATGGACAGAGTCCTGGATACATATGAATTGCCAAAGTTAAATGAAGAAGATAGAGCAATTCTAAACACACCAATTATAATGAGTGAAATTGAAAAAGTAATAAAATGTTTACCAACACAGAAACCCCCAGATTCAGTTGGCTTCACTGCTGAATTCTACAAGACGTTTAAAGAAGACCTCTCACCATTGCTCATTAAACTCATCAAAGAAATTGAAAGGGAAGCAAGCCTTCCAAATTCATTCCTGGAAGCAAGTATTACTTCGATTCCAAAACCAGGGAAAGACCCAACCCAAAAAGAGAACTACAGTCCAAACTCCCTAATGAACATAGATGTAAAAATCCTCAACAAGATACTGGCAAACAGAATACAGAGGGTCATCAAGAAAATCACACACTCTGACCAAGTCAGATTTATCCCAGCAATGCAAGGATGGTTCAACATACATAAATCAATAAATGTAATACACAATATTACCAGAGCCAAGGGCAAAAACCATATGATCATCTCAATCGTTGTAGAAAAGGCATTTGACAAAATCCAACACCCATTCATGATAAAAACCCTACAGAAAATTGGAATAGAAGGTCTTTATCTCAACCTGATTAAGGCTATCTACGAACACCTAACAGCCAACATCATACTAAATGGTCAAAAACTGAAAACTTTCATGCTAAAATCAGGAACAAGACAAGGATGCTCACTATCACCACTCCTGTTCAATATAGTTCTGGAAACATAAGCCACAGCAATTAGAAAAGAGAAAAATAAAAGGAATAAAGATAGGAAAGGAAGAAGTTAAACTGTCATTATTTGCTGATGATATGATACTTTACATAGTAGACCCAAAAAACTCAACCAAAAGACTTCTGGACTTAATTGACAGATTCAGTATGTAGCTGGATATAAAGTCAACACTGAAAAAACAATAGCCTTCTTATGCTCAAATAGCAGACTCATTGAGAGAGAAATTGGGGAAACAATTCCTTTTACAATAGCATCCAAAAAAATGAAATATCTAGGAAGCAACCTAACAAAGGAAGCAAAAGAACACTACACTGAAATCTATAGCATTCTGAAAAAGGAGATCAAAGAGGATATTAGAAAATGGAAAGACATCCCTTGTTCCTGGGTAGGAAGAACTAATATAGTGAAAATGGTCATAATTCCCAAACTCCTATATAGATTTAATGCAATGAAGATTGAAATGGCAACAACACACTTCACAAAACTAGAGAAAATAATCCAAAAATTCATTCAGAACTAGAAGAGATCTAGAACAGTAAAAGCAATTCTAGGCAACAGAGATGTGACTGGGGGTATCACAGTCCCCAACTTGAAACTACACTGAAAAGCTACTGTGATAAAAATGCATGGTACTGGCAAAGACACAGACCCAAGGATCAGTGAAATAGATTAGAAGATGCAGAAACAACTCCAGACATACTTAGCCACCTCATCTTTGACAAAGGAGCCAACCACCTCCATTGGAGGAAAGATAGCCTATTTAATAAATGGTGTTGGAAAAACTGGACTTCATCCTGCCAAAGATTAAAACTAGACCCATACCTATCACTATGCGGTAAACTAAGATGGACGTGGATTAAAGATAGAAATATTAAGACAGAAACACTAAACTTGCTGCAAGATTAATTGGGTAGAACTCTTGAAGATATTGGTAGAGGAAAAGACTTTATGAACAATACCTCAGTAGCACGGGAACTAGCATAAAGAAACAACAACTGGGATTTCATCTTATTGAAAAGCTTCTGCATTGGAAGAGAAACCACCAACAGAGCTAAGAGAAAACCCACAATGTGGGAAAACAATTTTAGCAGCTGTACCTCAGACAAAGGTCTACTATCTCTAATATATAAAGAATTGAAAAAATGAGACCCCCCCCAAATACAAAGACCCAATTCAAAAATGGGCATCTGAAATAAACAGATGTTCCTCATATAAAGAAGTGAAAGCAGCAAAGAAACATTTGAAAAAATGTTCAACATCACTGGTCATTCGAGAGATGCAGATGAAAACATCACTGAGATTCCACCTCACCCCAGAAAGAATGGCTGCTATCAAGAAAACAACCAATAACAAATGCTGGTGGGGGTGTAGAGAGAAAGGACCCCTTCTCCATTGTTGGTGGGAGTGCAGACTGGTACAACCACTGTGGACATCCATATGGAGATGCCTCAAAACACAAGGGCTAGAGGTCCCATTTGACCCAGCTATTCCCCTGCTGGGTATCTTCCCCAAAGAATTAAAAGAAACATACCACAATGATATACATGCACCCGTATTTATAGGATCACCATTTGCAATAGCTAAAGCTTGGAAGCAGCCCAAGTGCCCATCAACTGGAAACTGGATAAAGAAGAATTGGGTTATTTATAAAATGGGGTACTACTCAGCCATAAAGAATGAGAAACTAGTGTCATTTAGAGCTAAATGGATGCATATTGAGACCATACTCTTAAGTGAAATAAATAGGACACAGATGTGAAAATACTGAATAGTTTCTCTAGTGTGAGATACTGAAAGTGTAAATAGGGATTAAAATGATTTATACAAATAACTGATAATTTGAAATAGGAAAAGGTCCAAATTTGTAGGGGTGATAGGAGGGGAAAGGGAAAGGGATGATGGGAAAGGAAGAATTATGAGAGAAGAAAAAAACTGGAAATGAAATCTGTGTAAATAGGGAAGGGTGCAGGGTGTGAAGGATGCACAGGTAATGGGGAACAAAAAAAGAACTAAGATACATAATATACAGGTACAAGAACCCAATTATAAATATAAATGAATTGTATACCTAAAATGTACCAATAAAAGTATTTAAAAAAATAAAAATAAATAAGGAAAGACAAATGGAATCCCCCCAAAAAGATGCAAATAGATTTCCAGGAGAATACAACTCCATTGAAATTCTATGCAGGAGAATGAGCCAATGTGAGGACAGAATTTCAGATGTAGAAGATGGATTGCAATTAGTATCCAGGAAAAGAAACATTTCTTAAAAATAGTAAGAGACCATGAGAAATCAATCTAGCAGCAGCTAGATGATCCAAAGAAGAATAACATGAGACTTATCAGAGTCAATGAAAATCCAGGAGAGAGTGCAGATGACATAAAAAAATCCTGGTTATACAAGTAATGACAGAAAATGGAAATTAATGGCAGACAGTGGTAATGAACCTGACATACAGATGAGTGAGGCATATAGGATTCCAACTACCCATGATCAAATATAGTCTACGCCTAGGAATATAATAGTTAAGATTACAGAAACCCAACAGAAAAACAAAATTCGACAAGGAGTTAGAGAAAAGAAACAAAACACATAAAAAGGAAAGCCCATCTGAATTATAGCAGACTTCTCAACAGAAACACTCAAGCAAGAAGAGCTTGGAGTGATGTATTTCTAACCCTTAACACAAAACAACCTCCAACCACAGATTGATGTACCTGCAAAACTTTCTTTCAAAATTATTGAAGAAATAAGATACTTTCATGACAAAGAGCACATTAGGAACTTCATGAATACCAAACAAGCAATCCAAAAATTTTAGACAATATCCTAGGAAAAGACAATGAGGATCACAACCCCATGAAGCCTAGCAAAATGTATCCATTGGGTACGACAAGAAATGAGACACAAAGGAGGAGAATCCAATAAAAATAAAAAGTCATTACAAATATAAGTCAACACATGACAGTTAGAACTGTCAGTGTTAATGGTCTCAATTTACCAATCAAAAGAAATAGACTGGCAGAATGATTCAAGAAGCAAGATCCAACAATATGCTGCATGCAAGAAACACACTTAAGTCAAAAAAGAAACTCATAGATGGAAAGTTAAAGGATGGAAAACAATACTCCATGCAGCAGGAACCAGAAAAAAAGCAGGTGTAGCAATCCTTTTTTGCGGATCAACTGGATTTCAAACTAACACTGATTAAGAGAGACAAAGAAGGACACTACATTCTTGTAAGGGAACAATCCAACAGGAAGAGATGACAATCATAAATATCTATGCACCAAACACTAGTACACCCAACTATATAAAATGAATACTAAAGGACATGAAAAGTCATATATGCACTAATACAATAGAGGGGTACCTCAATACCCCACCGTCACAGTTAGATTAACTAGACAAAATATAAGGAATAAAATACTACAACTCAATTGAACTCTTGAAGAAATGAACTTAACAGATGTTTACAGAGTGGCCCACCTCATAAAATCAGAATACACATTCTTTGCCGCTGCACATGGGTCGTTCTCCAAAATAGAACACATACTCACTCATAGAATGTGTTTAAGTATGTGCAAAGGAATTGAAGTTATCCCCTGTATATTATCAGAACACAGTGCCTAGAAATTGGAGATCAATAGCAAAAGAATCCACAAATATTACATAAACACATGTAAATTGAACAGCACACTTCTGAATAGCCAATTGGTCACAGGGGAAATTAAAGAAGGAATCAGTTCCTTCATTTAAATGACAATGACAATACAACATATGGGAATCTATGGGACACAACGAAAACAGTTTTATGAGGAAACTTCATTGCAGTGAATGCATATATTAGGAACACAGAGCGAGCCCAATTAAACAACCTGATGCAGAACCTTAAGCTTCTAGAAAAATAAGAACAGGACAAACTCAAAGCTCATACAAGGGAGGAAATTATAAACATCAGCGCAGAAATCATTAAATGGAGACTAAGAGAATGATACAAAAAAATTAATGAACTCAAGAATTGGTTCTTCAAAAGAATAAACAAAATCGACAAACCCTTAGCCAACCTTATCAGAAAAAGAAAAGAAAATCAGGAAAAGTCCATGCAATTAGGAATGAAAATAGTGAAATTACAATAGACCCAGCCGAAATCTAGAGGGTCATCAATATCTACTTCCAGAAACTACACACCAATAAGATGGAAAACAGAAGAAATGGACAGATTACTAGATACATATGAATTACCAAAGTTGAAAGAAGAAGACCTAAAAATTCTAAACCACACAGTATCAACCAATGAAATTGAAAAAGTAGTTAAAACCTTACCAATTAAGAAAAGCCCATGACCCAATGGCTTCACTGCTGAATTCTACAAGACCTTTAGAGAGGATCTAGTGCCACTACTGTTTAAACTCTTCAATGAAATTGAAAGGGAACCAATACTCGTGAATTCATTCCTGGAAGCAAGCATCACCTTGATTCCGAAAACAGAGAAAGACCCAACTGATAAAGAGAACTCTAGACCAATCTCACTAATGAACATAGATGCAAAAATCCTGAATAAAATACAGGCAAATAGAATGCAGAAGATTATCAAGAAGATCATACACCTGACCAAGTGGGATTCATCCCAGGGATGCAGGGATTTTTTAACATATGCAAATCAAACAATGTAATACACTATATCAATAGAGCCAAGGACAAAACCCATACGATTATCTCCACAGACACAGAGAAAGCATTTGACAAAATCCAACACACATTTATGATAAAAACCCTATAAAAATTGGAATAGTCTCCAACAATGTGATCAAAGCCATCTATGAAAAACCAACAGCCAATATCATACTAAATGGTCAAAAACTGAAATCCTTCACACTAAAATCAGAAACAAGACAAGGATGTCCACTATCACCACTCTTGTTCCATATAGTTTTGGAAACATTAGCCAGGGCAATTAGACAAGACAAAGAAATAAAAGGAATAAAGATAGGAAATGAAGAAGTCAAATTGTCATTATTTGCAGATGACATGATACTCTATATAGAAGACCCCAAGAACTCCACCAAAAGTCTTCTAGAAATAACCAAATTCAGTAGAGTAGCTGGATACAAGGCCAACACCCAAAAATCAATAGCTTTCCTCTATATGAACAATAGACTCACTGAGATAGAAATAGGGGAAACAATTCCTTTCACAATAGCATCCAAAAAACTGAAATACCTAGGAATCAACCCAACAAAAGAAATCAAAGACCTCTTCTCTGTAAGCTGTAGCATTCTGAAAAGAGAGATTAAAGATGATATCAGAAAATGGAAAGACATCCCCTGCTCCTGGGTAGAAAGGATCAATATAGTGAAAATGGCCATACTTCCAAAACTTCTCTATAGATTCAATGCAATCCCAATTGAAATCCTAGCAGCATACTTCATGGACCTTGTGAAAACAATCCAAAAATTCATTTGGAACAAGAAGACACCCATAATAGCAAAAGCAATTCTAGGTAACAGAGACATGGCGTGGACTATCACAATCCCCAACTTGAAACAAACCTACTGTGATTAAAAACAGCATGGTACTGGCAAATAAACAGACCTGAGGACCGGTGGAACAGATTAGATGATGGAGAAACATCTCCGGACACACTCAGCCACCTCATCTTCGACAAAGGAGCCAAACACCCTCCCTGGAGGAAAGATAGCCTCTTTAATAAATGTTGCTGGAAAAATTGGGTTTCAACTTGCCAAGATTAAAACTAGACCTATATCTCTCACCATGCACTAAACTAAAATGGAAATGGATTAATGATCTAAATATTAAAATAGAAACACTGAATCAGCTGGAACAGAGGTTAGGTAGAACTCTTGAAGACATTGGTGTAGGAAAAGATTTTTTGAACAAAACCTCAGTTGCCCATGAATTAGCACAAACAGTCAAGTGGGGTCTCTTCTTCTTAAAAAGCTCTCCACAGCAAGAGAAACCACTAACTGTGAAGACACAATCCACAATGTGGGAAAAAATCTTCACCTGTTGTTCCTGAGACAATGGTCTATTGTCTTGAATCTACAAAGAACTTAAAAAACTCAGACCTCCCAAATTTAAAGACCCAATTCAAAAATGGGCATCTGAAATGAACAGACATTTCTCAGAAAAAGAAGTACAAATAGCAAATAAACAGATGAAAAACTAGTCCACATCACTGGTCATTTGAGTGATGCAAATGAAAACAATGCTGAGATTTCAACTCACTCCAGAAACGATAGCTGCTATCATGAAATCAACCAATAACAAATCCTGGCAGGGTTGTCGGGAAAGAGGAACCCTGGCTCTCTGCTGGTGGAAGTGTAGACTGGTACAACCACTGTGGAAATCTGTATGGAGAAAGCTCAAAGAATTAGGACTGGAAGTCCCACTTGAACCACACATTCTCCTGCTGCTTATCTTCCCCAAAGAATTAAAAGAATCATACCACAGTGATATATGTGTACCCATGTGCATAGCTGCATAATTTGTAATAGCTAAAACTTGGAAGCAGCTCAAATGCCCATCAACTGGAAACTGGATAAAGAAAATGTTGTTTTTTAATAAAATGGGGTACTACTCAGCCACAAAAAATGAGAAATTAGAGACGTTTATAGCTAAATGGATGCACATGGATGCGATACTCCTAAGTGAAATAAACAGGACACACATGTGTAAATACTGAATAGTTGCTCAGATAAGAAAATAGATGAGATCAGAAACATGTTGGAAGCCATGAATGCACAGCATAAGAAAGAAATGAAATCCATGATCTCCCAGTATAAGAAAGAAATGGAATCTGTGAAATAGATTCAATCAGATATTCAGGAGATTAGAAACTCCATTGAAAGCATGCAGAGCAGACTAGGAGAATCTGAAGACAGAATATCAGATATCGAAGACAGGACTGTAGTTAAGGACCATGAAAACAGAGGTTTCTTAAAGATAGTAAGGGACCATTAGAAATCAATCCAACAGCTGCTTTTTGATGCAAAGCATAATAACATAAGACTCATAGGAGTCCACGAAAAAACAGGGGAAAGTACAATTTCTATTCCCCTATCTACCCACTTCCAGTTAACTTCCTCCCTCCCTCCCCTCCTCCTTTCCCTTCCTCATATGCATATACCCACCCTCCCTTTCCTTCCCCTCCCTCCTGCTCCCCTCCCTCCCTCTCTCTTTTCTCACCTCCCTTCCTCTTTACCCTTTATTTCTATTCCCCTCCCCACCACCTTCCAGTTCCCTTCCTCCCTCCCTCCCCACTCCCTTGCCCTCCCCTCCCCTTCTTCCTCTCCTCTCTCCCTCCCCTTCCTTCCCCCCTCAAATTTCAATCTGTGGGAACAGGATGCCACCTATCTCCCTTCTCACCCCCACCCATTCCCTCCCTTGCCCCCTCCCCTCCACCAGAGAGCACACAGACACATTCTCAGGGCCCCAAGAGGTAGTTTCTTGCCCCCATCATGGGTAAGTGTGGGTGGACAGTTTCAGGTCTACCCCAGTGGAGGCAGAGGCAGGCAGACCTTTGGCTATCTCTCAGATGGCAGTGATGTTTCTTGGCCAGCTCTCTTGGCCTGGCACTCTCGCATCCCCTTGCAAGTGGCTGGGGCTCCATGGCCTCGGATTGACCTGTGGAGGCCCAGCTTGGCAGGGCTTCTCTTTTGGCCTCTCCTGGTAGAGCGTTTCCAGACTAGCACGCTTGGGGATAGACATCTCCGAGTGCTCAGGGAGCTGCTGCTGCCCTGGCGCATCCTGCTGGGGTTGATCCCGCTGTGGGTGCTGAGGACCACCAAACCCTGCTGTGGCTTTCTTCATCTTTGGTGTCCAGGAGCAGGCCGCGATGCTTGGGGAGATGGCATCTTCCCTGTCCAGGGACCAGGTCTCCTGGCCCTGCTTGACTTCTTGTGCACCTTGAAGCACACAGGGAGGCCACAGAAGAGACTGTCTGGGGGACAGAGGGAGGAGCCATGGGAACAGGGTCTTCATGAGAAGGGTACAGTGTGGGGACCTTAGGCCGCTTGGGAGGGCTGTCAAGAGGGACAAGGCGAGGAGCTTGGATGTCTACTCACCTTTCCCTTCAGTTTAGGCACTGAAATTGCTCTTCTCTTCTTTCTCAGCCTGGTCCTAGGTCCTGTGCTCCCCCCTGCTGGCTACCTGGCCCTGCTTCTCCTGGGAGCTCCTCACAGTGGTCTGCGCTGTGTGGGCCTGACCCCCCCTTATATACCTGTCCCTGAGGTGGCCAAGCCCTTGGGCTTTCTTTGGTCAGCAAGTCAACAGCCAATCAAAGCCCTGGATGGGCAGAGGGGCTGTGATGTCACAGAACACCATCTGGATGGGTACATGGGGAAGGGAGGGTATGGCGAGTCCAACATGCTATGGTTAGAGAAGGGGGCAATTTGCTTCACAGCCCTCCAAAGCTTTCCTATACTGTTCTCTACCCCCTTTTATCTGCCTATGCTCACTTGGTATGGGTCGCTTTCCAGGGAGAGGGTCTTTCCTCCACACTGTCCCCAAGACCACCCCCACTCAGTGGTCCATGCTGTCCTTTCCCTCCCCCTGCCAGTACCTAATCTTTGTCTTACCTGACCCTTCCTTCCTGCTAACCCGGTCCTACCTAAGACCATGTGCAGGTGGGCCCCATCCTTACCTCCCACAAATTTCTCTCATGCACTTGCAGATTACTCACTTCTTGACACCACCAGGGCACTTTTCCACCCCACTCCAGCTACCCCTGTCCACTGAGGTTCCCTCAGTTTTGTTTTCTAGTCTGCAATCACTGCCTTCAGGCTGTCAGACTTCCATGAATACACTGGCTCCACTAGGTGTCGCAGCCTTGTTTAAAATTGGAGGGGCTGCTTGTCTCAGGAGATGCACTACCCGGGCCCAGGTTTTAACAGCTTACCTGAGTCGAGGCAGGCATTCATGTTCCACAAGTCATGAGGGATGCTTAAGTGTTCCATGCACACAAATACAATCTGAGTCTGATGAATTCATAAGGCAGAGTGGGCTTGGGAGGGATTACACAACATTGTCTTTGAGGTTCTCTTACAACATTGTCTTTGAGGTTCTCTTCTCTTGTTATGTTACAGCATAACAAGGTTTTCTTTAATTTTGGTTTGCTTTTTGTTTTTTGAGACAGGGTCTTGTTAGGAACTCATGGTGGTCCTCCTGCCTTAGCCTCCAGAGTGCTGAGATTACAGGCATATACCACCACAACCAGCAGTGTAACGAGTGTTTCACAACATTTTTCCAGAATGGAAAGAGAACAGTAAATCTAATTATTTAGAGAAAATAAGATAGCATATGTATAAAATTATACTAAGGTGTTTTGAAAACAACAGAAAAACAAACAAACAGCTTGTCTCTTGTAGACAAGGCTGGCCTAGAACTTGTGGTGATGCTCCTACCTCAAGTCTTCTGAGTGGTAAGATTAGAGGCATGATGGCTTGTGTCTAGATGTCCTCCCAAACCTCATGCAGTCATAGCTGGGGCTCTTCAGAGGGGACTGGATCTAGGGTGTGTGCTGCTGGGAACAAGGATGTGATGCTGGGACTGATTCGTGGTGCAATGCTAGGATGAAAGGTGCCCCACCTTGGGGTGACTGCTGCCTACTCCAAGGGTGTGTTGCCTGGATAGGACATAAGGAACTAAAAGGTGGTCACTGCTTGTCTCTTGTGACCTGCTGCTTCTTTACTCCTTTGCTGCTCTATGATGGCCCTGTCTTTCACCATTGACTTCTAGTTTCATTGCATTGTGATCTGACACTATGCACAGTAATTTTGATTCTTTTACGAGTACTTCAGCATGCTGTATGGGCTAATATGCAGTCCATTTTTGAGAAAGTCAGTGTGATTCTGAGAAGAATGTCTGTTCATTTGTTGTTGATTAGAACACTCTATAGAGATCTATGAAGTCCATTTGTTCAAAAGTTAGGTTCAACTCTGATATTTCTCTATTGTTTATTTTGTCTAGTTGACCTGCCTATTTATGACAGTAGGATATTGAGGTCCCCCATTACAAATGTATTGGTGCTTATACAATTTTTCATATCCATTGGTATTCATTTTCTGAAGTTGGGTGTCCCACTATTTGGTGTGTAAATACTTTTACTTATTATCTTTTCCCATTGAATTGTACCCTTAGCCAATACGTAGTGAACTTCTTTGTCTCTTCTGATCAGTCTTGGCTTGAAATCCACTTGATCTGTGGTGTGTGTGGCTACTTTTGCTTTGTTCCAGGGTCCTGCTGCATGGCATACTATTTTCCACCCCTTCACTTTTGGTCTATGAATTTATTGTAGGGAGTTAAATGTGTTTCTCATATAAAGCATGCAGTTGGGTCTTGTGTCTTGTCTATTCTGCTCATCTGTGTCTTTTGATTGTTGAACTAAGACCTCTCACATTGACTGTTATAACTCATATGTACTGACTTTTCTCTGTCAGTATATCATTTTCATGTTGTTTGCTCCCTTTCTTTCCCTTATATTTAATTGTTGGTGTCACCTGATGGATTCATTCTCTTGGGCGTTTTGGCCTTTTTTGCTCCATTGTCTTTTTCTAGGATATCCTGGAGAATATTTTGACATACTAGCATGTTGGTTATGAATTTCTTTAGGTGGTCTTTGTCATGACACCGCCTTATTTTAACATCAATTTTGAAAGATAATTTTGTGGGGTAGGTCATTCTGGGTTCGGAGGTTTTTCTTTTTTTTTTCTTTTTCTATTTTTTCTTTTCTTTTTTTTGCCTGAAACACTTCACTCCAAGTGCTCCTTTAATTTAGGGTTTGTATTTAGAAGTCTGCTGTAATTATGATGAGTTCTCCTTCATAGATGATTTGTTTCTATTCTCTAACAGCTTTTAAGACTCTGGCCTCATGGTGAATTTCTGGAACCTTGAGCATGCTCTGCCTTGTCATGGCACTTTTCGGATGATGGGTATTCGAGGTTATATATGCATCATGTAAGTGTATTTCCAATTCTTTTTTCATTCTTGGAAAGTTTTCTGTTCTTACTTCTGTAAACATGTTTATTTTAAAACAATTTAGATACTTCATCATCTGACTTCACTATATTACAGGAGATTGAAGAGCCATCTCTGGAGCCAGAAAATGAGAAAATACTAGACATTTTGGGGGAAACTTGTAAATCTGAGCCAGTAAAAGAAGAAGGTTCTGAGCTGGAGCAGCCATTTGCCCAGGATACAAGTAGCATGGGGCCAGACAGGAAGCTGGTGGAGGAAGAGAACCTTTTTGGCAGCACCCACCTGGAAGAGGAAGAAGAGGAAGAGCAGGAGGAAGAGGAAGAAGAGGAGGAAGAGGAGGGAGATTTAGATTTGGCCAGTGAGTCAACACGTGCTCAGTGGAGTGAGGCAGACACCCTCTTAGAGGTAGTGAAAAGGGAGCCCATGGAGCACACAGGAGAAGGCGCGAGTACGGACTGTGAGCTTGTAGGACTAGAGAAGCCAGTTGAGCAGAGTAGCACGGCCTCCGAACTGCCAGAGGCCTCTAGCCAGGAGCTGGCAGAAGCGCCCACAGAAGCCCCGAGCCCGGAGCCCCGAGATAGCAAGGAAGATGTGAAGAAGTTTGAGTTTGATGCTTGTAATGAAGTCCCTCCGGCTCCTAAAGAGTCCTCAACCAGTGAGGGTGCTGATTAGAAAATGAGTTCTGTGGAAGATGACTCGGACTCTAAAAGGCTTTCCCGAGAGGAGAAGGGTCATAGCAGTTGTAGTAGAAATTTCTGGGTTAGTGGACTTTCTTCTATGACCAGAGCTACAGATTTGAAGACTCTTTTCAGCAAGTATGGGAAGGTGGTGGGCGCCAAGGTTGTGACAAATGCCTGGAGTCCCAGAGCTCGCTGTTACGGCTTTGTCACCATGTCCACAGCCGAAGAAGCAACGAAATGCATCAGCCACCTGCGCAAGACTGAGCTGCATGGAAAGATGATCTCTGTGGAAAAAGCGAAAAATGAACCAGCCAGCAAGAAAACCTCTGAAAAGAGGGACAGCGAGGGCAAGGAGAAGTCAAGTACTTGACAGATCCGCGAACCTCAGGAGGGACGATAAATCTGACAGAAAAGATGACAGCAAAAAGGGTGAAGATGCAAGTGGAGAAAAGAGTAAAGGCCCAGATGAGAAGCTGGGCTCCTCTGAGCGATCTCGAGCCACAAAGTCAGGAAGTCGAGGCACTGAGCGGATTGTGGTGATGGACAAATCAAAGGGTGTGCCTGTTATCAGTGTGAAGACATCTGGATCCAAAGAGAGAGCCTCCAAAAGCCAGGATCGCAAATCAGCCAGCAGAGAGAAGCGTTCCATTGTATCCTTTGATAAAGTCAAGAGACTTGGAGTCCCCTAGGGAGCGGGAGTATAGTGAGCGGGAGCAGCGCCTGCAGGCACAGTGGGAGCCTGAGGAGCGGAATGGCTGGAGATTGCCCGTGAGCGGCTGGCCTTCCACCGGCACCAGCTGGAGCGCCAGCGCATGCACGTGGAGCAGGAGCTCAGGCGTGAGCAGGAGCGCATCCACCGCGAGCCCAAGGAGCTGCGGCGCCAGCAGGAGCTGTGCTAGGAGCAGGAGCGGCGGCCCTACGACCTGGACAGCTGGAGGGACGATGCCTACTGGCCAGAGGCCAAGCGGGCCCCTCTGGACGAGCGCTACCACTCGGACTTCAGTCGTCAGGACCCCTTCCATGACTTTGACCACAGGGACCGGGGCCGCTACCCCAACCACTCTGTGGACAGTTGAGAAGGTTCAAGGTCAATGATGGGAGAATAAGAAGGGCAGCATTACCCCGAGCGCCAAGGAGGACCAGAGCTCCACAGTGGGGACTCATGCAACAGCTGTGGCTATGGCTTGGAAAGGAGGATGAGCGAAGGTAGGGGGCTGCCCCCTCCCCCCCCAGGAGAGACTGGGGGGAACATGGCCCAAGACTAGAGGATGACTGGGCATGGCAGGCCGCTGCCGACGGGGGCATGATAGACCAGGACCACAAGAGGTGGCAGGGTGGAGAGAGGAGTAGGTCTGGCCACTCGGGGCCCGGCCACATGATGAACCCGGGTGGCATGTCAGGGCGTGGCAGCTTTGCTCCAGGCTGGGCTTCCCCGGGCCAAGTGATCCCCTTTGGAGGGATGCACTGTGGCTTCCTGGGACAGAGCCTGGGGAGCAGACCCAGCGACACCCGCTTCACTCTCCGCTACTGAGTACTTCAAATCCTGTGTCCTGTCCTGTGACCACAGTATGTTCTGTTAGGAGTTCTTTTAAACCGTGTACAAATAATTTGTTTTATCTGCTGCCATATTGTACTTCAATGCAACGTGAATGTTCATTTTGGATTTTTTGTAATAAAGGTGTTTCCGTTCACATACAAAAAAAAATTTTAAAAAAACAGGCTTATTTTATCCTTTGTGCTTGCTATCTTCTGGTTTTTCATTATTTCCAATTAATGTTCAACTAGTCTTCTTTGCATCGTGTGGCAGATACTGGATCCATTTTTCATGTTGCCTTGTCTTTTGAAAGTTATTTCTCATTAGTTTTCTTCACAACCGCAGACCTGTTTTCTAAATCTGATATACTGCCCTCATATTGGTGGATTCTACTGCCCATACTCTCTTTCTCTTCTCTTTTTTTTTCATCTGGTATCAAACTTGGAATCTTATGTTTGTGACTCAGGTGGTAGAACCCCTGACCTAAATCCCTGGACCCCATTCTTTCTTTTTACAAAATGTTTACTCAGGTTATTGGGGCATTTTAGGGATTCATTAGGATCACATTCATCATTGGGAAGTAGTACTTGTACAGGATGAATCTTGCTTCTTCTTTTTCCCATTCTTCTGCCCTCCCTTCACCCCCTGCACCCCTCCCTACATACATGAGCTTTGTTGCCATTTTATGCCTCTTTTCAGATTTTTCTTTTCCTTCTTTCATTTCCCTCACCCCCCTTCCAAGTTCCCCTTTCCCTTTGAACATTTTCTTCCTATTTCACATTAGCCATTATACATTTTGGTCTTCATTTACTCTTTCAGTTTCTCACACCAAAGAAACTATTTGGTATTTACACTTATGTGTCCTATTTATTTCACTGAAGAGTAGGGACTCAAGGTGCATACCTTTAGGTATAGATATATCTAATTTCCCTTTCTTTGTAGCTGAGTAGTACTCCACTTCATAAAAAGAGTCCACATGTTCTTTACCCAATACCCATTTGATGTCCATTTGTTAGCTATTACAAACTGTGTTGCTGTCAACATGGGTGTGCTTATATGACTGTGGTATGATACTTTAATCCTTTTGAGAAAATACACAGGAAGGGGAATAGCTGGGTCAAATGGGACATGGAATCCACTATTTTTAGGAATCTGCATACTGATTTCCACAGTGGTTGCACCAGTCTACATTCCCAGCAATACTGGAGAAGCATTCCTTTTTTGCCATATCTCTACCACCATTTGTTATTGGTTAATTTCTTGGTAGCAGCTATACTTTCTCCAGAAGAGGGAGTTACAATGTTGCTTTCATTTTCATCTCTCCAATGAGCAGACATATTGAACATCTTTTCAAATGTTTTGCACTGCTTCTACATCTTCATCTGAGAAATGTCTATTCATTTCAGAAGCCCATTTTTGGATGAGGTCTTTCCATTTACCGAGGGGTCTGATTTTTGAAGTTCTTTATGTATTCTAGATAGTATTCCTTGGAGGAATCTCTGGTCAATTTGTTTTCAAAAACTGTGTGTTGTCCATTCAGTCTGCTGTTGGTTTCTCTTGCTGTGGAGAAGCTTCTTAATAAGGTGAGATCCCAATTGTTTACAATTTTGTTCTAGTTCCCCTGCAACTGAGGTTTTGCTGGGTATCTTTCCAAAAGAATTAAAAAAATCATAGCACAGCTCTAGAAGGTCAAGCAAGTTCATAGCATCACAAAATTTGGAAACAGCCCAATTGCTTATCAACTGGAGACTGGATAATAAAATGTGGATTAGTGTGTGTGTGTGCAGATCTCAGGAGCAGTGATGTGGACCAGAATAGTACACCAGCAGGCAGATAGAGCAAGGGCCCCATGCAAACCCCAGCCACTTGGGCACACAGGCCCAAGCCAAAGACTTACCCAAAAAAGAGCTGCAAAGGTGAAGCAATAGTCCCTGTACCGTTGGTAAGTGCACAGAGAGCCTAACCCAAAGCCTGCTCAGACACAGAGAACTGGGGTGCACAGCACCCAGCCAAAGGCCCTCCCAGACAACAGCTACATAGGTGGGCACACTCAAGCCAGAAGCACACCTAGATACCATCCCAAGTGTGCACAGGCCCCAACCTGAAGCCCACCCACACAACAGGTCAGCTCAGGTATCCAGAAGGCCAACCATCTGAACCCAAGAGTTAGCACAATTGTGAGCAGCAGAGTAAAGGCTGCTCAGTGGCTTGCTCAGAATTCAAGACCACCGGGTGAGAAAGAAGTCACTGCAACAAAGGCACAGCAGGCTGCATCTGTTGAAATGAGAACACACGTAAAGAAATCTCAAAACCAGACTTCCAGATCATCTATTGCAATACCAAAAGGCAAAGAGTCTCCTTGAACTGGCAAAGGAACAGGATTTGGAAATGAAGAAGTCAGAACTATTTTCTCGGATCACAACACATATTGTATCCATAATGCAGGAAATGATTAATAAATGTAGAGCAGACAAAGATAAAACAGCAGAGGAGCTGAGGAACATGAGGTAACCCCAATATTGGAAACAAAGGGAGTCTCTCCCAAAGAGCTGGGAAGGACCACACAGGCATGCCCACTAGCTGCCCTTTAACTCATGTGGGCAGAGCACCCAGGAATGACTGAGCCCAGCTCTGTCCAGCTGGTTTGCCTACTTGTGGTCAAGAGCTAGAAAGGACCCACCAGATGCCCATGGAGCTACATGGGCAGAGCTACACTGGTAGTGTGCGCAGGACAGTTGGCCCCTAGCTCTGCCTGGCTGGCTATGCCTACTTGTGACCAAGAGCTGGTAAGGACCCTCTGGGAAAGCCCACCAACACAGTGTGGAGCCAGGCGGGAGTATGCAACAATAGAGCACCCTCCACTGCTGGCCTGTTGGCCGTGAAGCTATGTGGTTCCACACTACAGGGGCACAGGGGGCATAAAGGCCATTGTCCTGAGCTGCGGAGGTGGTCGAGAGAGAGTGCCCCTCTCAAGCTCCCTGAACATACCTGAAGCCCACTGGAAAAGGGAAGAGAATCTCTGCAATAAAGGCACACCAGACCACCCTACCTGGCAAAATACAGGGATCATCTCCTCCCTTCAGAACCTGGACTATCTTCAGGGGAAAGGCAACTGAAACATGCAATAGAACCTTGCCCAGTTCCACCTGGCAGGAGGACAGGCAGCTCAACTGGGGACTTGCAGCCAGAAATCTGCCGGAATCCAATGGGGCAATGAATTGCTCACTGAGATACATTGACTTCTAAATGCCCACTGCTGGCCATATTGTCTAGAGTGACAGAAGAGACATACCCTGAAGGAGTCCATTCATTTGATTCTTTGATTTCTTATTTTCAAAATTACCACTAGTTGTTTGCTCTCATGTTGAATTTTTTTCCTTTATCTGCTGTTATATTTGTTATTTTTCACTTTTTTGATTTTTTCCTCTTTGCTTTCACTCTCTCCCAGGCTCCCTTGCTGTCCCACATTGTTCTTCACCTCCCTTTGTATTCCCGTTCTGGGCCTAATTCATATTTCTTTCTTAGTTTTACATTTCTTCTCTTTTCTTCTCTCACCTGTATCCTCTGGCTTCACTGCTAACCTTCCCCTATCCTTCTACCTACATATCCCTCCCTCCCCAACTCTTTCTGTTTCCCCATTCTGAAGGATAAAGTTGCTATATGGAAGAGTTTATTCACTAGAAACATATGTTGGGTTGGTCATTCCTTTTGATTTAAATCACACAGTGAAAGGGGAGAGATTAATAACTCCCAGGAATTGTCATTTGCTAAGAAGTACTTCATTGTATTGTGTTGCTAATTCTATCACTTGGGCTGAGATGTTGTGATTGATCTCATCAGTTCTACTTCCTGGTATAATGTAAATGAGAAGGCCCCACAACCATTAGAGACTCAAAACCTAAACTCCAGGTATATATCAAAGACACTTCTGAGAAGCAGTCATTTCATAAGGGTTCTAAATACTTCAACCAAGATACTTACAAAGTATCAACCCAGGAACAAAAGCAAGGACAGTACCAAAAACAAAAATGAGAAGACATTTAAGTAAGGCACACACTCAGACATCCACCCAACAAGAGGCAAATTCTGGGGGAAAGGATATGGAACAGTCTGAGTGTCAACCCCTTGGACACCCTGAACTGATAGCACAGGAAGTAATAGAAGAGATGAATGAGGTGTTAGAAATATTCCAAACAGTAATAATCTATCAGATAACTACAGAAATGGTGAGCAGGGTGAAAGACATGATTAGAGGCTCTAGAAGAGAAACAGATAAAAAAAATAGATGAGCTCAGAAACAAGTTGAAAGCCATGGATGCCCAGCCTAAGAAAGAAAATGAAACCATGGTCACCCAACACAAGAAAGAAATGGAATCCATGAAATGGATTAAAACAGATATTCAGGATATTCGCAACTCCACTGAAAGCATGCCGGGAAGATTAAGGCAATATGAAGAGAGAATATCAGATATAGAAGACAGGATTGAGGAGAAGGACCGTCAAAACAGAGATGTCTTACAAATACTAAGGGACCACATGAAATCCATCCAACAGGTGCTAGACGATGGAAAGAAGAACAAGATAAGAATGATCGGAGTCCACCAAAACAGGAAAAAGTACAATTGACAGAAATAAACTGTTCACAGAAGTAATAGTAGAAAACTTCCCAGACAGAGGTGGAGAATGGACATACAGATGAATGAGGCAAATAGAATGGTGCCTAGCCATGATTTCAAAAAAATCGACACCTAGGCCTCTAATAGTCAAGATCCCAGTAACCCAACAGAAGAACAAAAATCCTACAGGCAGTTAGAGAAAAGAAACAAATTACCTACAAAGGAAAGCCCATCAGAATCCTGGTAGACTTCTCAACACAAACCCTCAAACCAAGGAGAGGCTGGACTCAAGTATTTCAAGCCCTGAAAGAAAATAACTTCCAGCCTAGACTGTTGCATCCTACAAAATTAGCTTTCAAAACCAATGGGGAAATTAGATACTTCCATAACAGGGAACAGCTGAGAAATTTCATGAATGTCAAACCAACACTCCAAAGAATTTTAAGCAATATCCTAGAGCTAGACAATGAAGGTCACCACTCCATGAGGCCCAACAGAGGGAGGCCACCAGTAAAGGTAAGACACTAAAAGGAAAGGGGAAAAAAATAAGAACTAATAGAGCCAACAACAGTAAAACATGATGACAAGGATGAGTCAGTATCTATCAATTATAAGTATCAATGTTAATGGCCTAAATTCACCAATCCAAAGAAATAGACTGATATATTGGATTAAGAAGCAAAATCCAGCAATATGCCACATACGAGAAATACACCTAAATCCAAAGGAAATTTATAGACGGAATGTAAAAGAATGGAAGACAGTTCTCACCTCCCTCTCTCTTTACCCTTTATTTCTATTCCCCTCCCCACCACCTTCCAGTTCCCTTCCTCCCTCCCTCCCAACTCCCTTGCCTTCCCCTGCCCTTCTTCCTCTCCTCTCTCTCTCCCCCTCCTTCCCCCATCCAATTTCAATCTGTGGGAACAGGATGCCACCTTCCTCCCTTCTCCCCCCCCTTCCCTCCCTTGCTCCCTCCCTTCCACCAGAGCGCACACAGACACATTCTCAGGGCCCCAAGAGCTAGATTATTGCCCCCATCATGGGCAAGTGTGGGCGGACAGTTTCAGGTCTACCTCAGTGGAGGCAGAGGCAGGCAGACTTCTGGCCATCTCTCAGATGGCAGTGAGGTTTCTGGCCACCTCTCTTGTGCTGGCCCTCTCGCATCGCCTTGCGCGGGGCTGGGGCTCCACGGAATCAGATAGACCTGTGGAGGTCCACCTTGGCAGGGCTTCTCTTTTGGCCTCCCCTCGTGTGGCTTTGCTGGAGCAGCACGCGTGGGTATAGACTTGTCTGGGCACCCAGGGAGCTGCTGCTGCCCTGGTGCATCCTGCTTGGGCTGCTTCCACTGTGGGGGCTGAGGACCGCTAAACCCTGCTGGGGTTTATTCCTCTTTGGTCTCCAGGAGCAGGCCGCCCTGCTTGGGGAGACAGCATCTTCCCTGTGTGGGGACCGGGTCTCCTGGCCCTGCTTGACTTCCTCTGCACCTTGAGGCACACATTGAGGCCACAGAAGAGACTGTCTGGGGGACAGAGGGAGGAGCCATGGGAACAGGGTCTTCATGAGACGGGTACAGTGTGGGGACCGTAGGACTCTTGGGAAGGCTGTCAAGGGGGACAAGGGGAGGAGCTTGGACGTCAACTCACCTTTCCCTACAGTTTAGGCACTGAAATTGCTCTTCTCTTCTTTCTCAGCCTGGTCCTAGGTCCTGTGCTCTGCCCTGCTGGCTACCTGGCCCTGCTTCTCCTGGGAGCTCCTCACAGCGGTCTGCCCCGTGTGGGCCTGAACCCTCCCTTCTATACCTGTCCCTGAAGTGGCCACACCCTTGGGCTTTCTTTTGTCAGCAAGTCAACAGCCAATCAAAGCCCTGGGTGGGCAGAGGTGCTGTGATGTCACAGAACACTATCTGGATGGGTCCGTGGGTGAGGGAGGCTCCAACATGCTCTGGTTAGAAAAGGGGGAATTTACTTCACAGCCCTCCAAAGCGTTCCCATTCTGTTCTCCACCCCCTTTTATCTGCCTATGCTCCCCTGCTAGTGGTCGCTTTCCACGGAGACGGCCTTTCCTCCACACTGTCCCAACACCACGCCCACTCAGTGGTCCCTGCTGTCCTTTCCGTACTATATTCAACCCCTTGACTTTTGGTCTCCGAACTTAGTGTAGGGGGTTAAATGTGGTTCTCCTATAAAGCATGGGGTTGGGATTTGTGTCTTGGCCTATTCTGCTCTCTGTGTCTTTGGATTGGTGAATTAAGACCTCTCACCTTGACTCTTATAGCTTGTATGTATTGACTTTTCTCTGCCAGTGTATCATTTTCATGTTGTTTGTTCCCTTTCTTTCCCTTGTATTGAATTGTTGGTTTCACCTGATGGATTCATTCTGTTGGGCTTTTTGGCCTTGTTTGCTCCACTGTCTTTTTCTAGGATATCCTGGGGAATATTTTGGCCTACTAGCCTGTTGGTTATGAATTACTTTAGGTGGTCTTTGTCATGACACCATCTTATTTCAACATCAATTTGGAAAGATAATTTTGTGGGGTAGGTCAGCCTGGGTTGAGGTTTTCCTTTTTTTGGTTTTTCATTTTTTTCTTTTTTGGCCTGAAACACTTCACTCCAGGTGCTCCTCAAATTTAGGGTTTGTATTTAGAAGCCCGCTGTAATTATGATGAGTTCTCCTTCACAGATGATTTGTTTCTTTTCTCTAATAGCTTTTAAGACTCTGCTCTCATGGTGAATTTCTGGAACTTGAGCATGCTCTGCCTTGTCGTGGCACTTTTCTGATGATGTGTATTTGAATACATTTATGCATCATGTAAGTGTATTTCGAATTCTTTTTTCATTCTTGGAAAGTTTTCTGTTATTATTTCTGTGAATGGGTTTATTTTATCCTTTGTGCTTGCTATCTTCTGATTTTTCCTTATTTACAATTAATGTTAGATTAGTCTTCTTTGTATCGTGTGGCAGTTGCTGGTTCCATTTTTCACGTTGCCTGGTCTTTGGAAAGTTATTTCTCATTAGTTTTCTTCACAACCGCAGACCTGTCTTCTAAATCTGATATACTGCCCTCACATTGGTGGATTCTACTGTCCATACCCTCTTTCTCCTGTCTTTTTTTTAATCTGGTATCAAACTTGGAACCATATGCTTGAGACTCAGGTGGCAGAACCACTGAGCTAAATCCCTGGACCCCATTCTTTCTTTTTACAAAATATTTACTCAGGTAATTGGGGCATTTTAGGGATTCATTAGGATCACATTCATCATTGGGAAGTAGTACTCGTACAGGATGAATCTCGCTTCTTCTTTATCCCATTCCTCTGCCCTCCCTTCACCCCCTGCACCCCTCCCTACATACATAAGCTTTGTTTCCACTTTATCCCTCTTGTCAGATTTTTCTTTTCCTTCTTTCATTTCCCTCACCGGCCTTCCAAGTTCCCCTTTCCCTTTGAACATTTTCTTCCTATTTCACATTAGCCATTATACATTTGGGTCTTCACTGACACTTTCAGTTTCTCACACCAAAGAAACTAGTTGGTATTTACACATATGTGTCCTGTTTATTTCACTGAAGGGTATGGCCTCAAGGTGCATACATTTAGGTATAGATGTCTCTAATTTAATTTTCCTTGTAGCTGAGTAGTACTCCACTTCATAGAAGGACCCCATATGTTCTTTACCCAATACCCACTTGATGTCCATTTGTTAGCTATTACAAACTGTGTCGCTGTCAACATGGGTGTGCTTATATGACTGTGGTATGATACTTTAATCCTTTTGAAAAAATACACAAGAAGGGGAATGACTGGGTCAAATGGGACTTCTAATCCCAGTATTTTGAGGAATCCCCATACTGATTTCCACAGTGTTTGCATCAGTCTACATTCCCAGCAATACTTTTTTTGCCATATCTCCACCAGCATTTGTTATTGGTTAATTTCTTGGTAGCAGCTATAATTTCTCCAGAAGATGGAGTTACAATGTTGATTTCATTTTCATCTCTCCAATGAGCAGACACATTGAACATCTTTTCAAATGCTTCTGGACTGCTTCTACATCATCATCTGACAAATGTCTATTCATTTCAGAAGCCCATTTTTGGATGAGGTCTTTCCATTTACCGAGGGGTCTGATTTTTGAAGTTCTTTATGTATTCTAGATAGTATTCCTTGGAGGAATCTCTGGTCAATTCTTTTTCACACCTTGTGTGTTGTCCCTTCAGTCTGCTGTTGGTTTCTCTTGCTGTGGAGAAGCTGCTTCATGAGGTGAGATCCGAATTGTTTACTCTTTTGTTCTAGTTCACCTGCAACTGAGGTTTGGCTGGGTGTCTTTCCAAAAGAATTGAAAGAATCATAGCACAGCTGTGGAAGGTCAAGCAAGTTCATAGCATCACAACATTTGGAAACAGCTCAATTGCTCATCAACTGGAGACTGGATAAAGAAAATGTGGGTTAGTATGTGTGTGCAGATCTCAGGAGCATTGATGTGGATCAGAAGAGTACGCCAGCAGGGAGATACCACAAGGGTCCCATGCCAACCCCAGCCACTTGGGCACACAGGCCCAACCCAAAGACTTAGCCACAAAAGAGCTGCAAAGGTGAAGCAATAGCCAATATATCGTTGGTAAGTGCACAGAGAGCCTAACCCAAAGCCTGCTCAGACACGGAGAACTGGGGTGCACAGCACCCAGCCAAAGGCCCTCCCAGACAACAGCTACATAAGTGGGCAGGCCCTAGCCAGAAGCACACCTAGATACCATCCCAAGTGTGCACAGGCCCAAGCCCGAAGCCCACCCACACAAAAGGTCAGCTCAGGGATCCAGAAGGCCAGCACTCTGAACCCAAGAATTGGTATGATGGTGAGCAGCAGAGGAAAGGCTGCTCAGTGGCCTGCTCAGAATTCAAGATCACCGGGTGAGAAAGAAGTCACCTCAACAAAGGCACAGCAGGCTGCATCTGTTGAAATGAGAACACATGTAAAGAAATCTCAAAACCAAACTTCCAGATCATCTAATGCAATAGCAAAGGGCAAAGAGACTCCTTGAACTGGCATAGGAAGAGGATCTGGAAATCAAGAAATCAGAACTATTTTCTCGGATCACAACACATATTGTATCCATAATGCAGGAAATGATTAATAACTATAGAGCAGACAAAGCTTAAAAAGCCGATGAGCTGAGGAACTTGAGGTAAAACCAATATTGGAAACAAAGGGAGTCTCTCCCAAAGAGCTGGGAAGGACCACACAGGCATGCCCACTAGCTGCCCTTTAAGCCATGTGGGCAGAGCACCCAGGAATGACTGAGCCCAGCTCTGTCCAGCTGGTTTGCCTCCTTGTGCTCAAGAGCTGGAAAGGACCCACCAGTTGCCCATGGAGCCCCATGGGCAGAGCTACACTGGTAGTGTGCGCAGGACAGTTGGCCCCTAGCTCTGCCTGGCTGGCTATGCCTACTTGTGACCAAGAGCTGGTAAGGACCCTCTGGGAAAGCCCACCAACACAGTGTGGAGCCAGGTGGGTGCATGCAACAACAGAGCACCCTCCACTTCTGGCCTATTGGCCGTGAAGCTATGTGGATCCACACTACAGGGGCACACAGGGCGTCAAGTCCATTGTCCTGAGCTGCGGCAGTGGTCAATAGAGAGAAGACCCCGCTCAAGCTCCCTGAACATACCTGAAGCCCACTGGAAAAGGGAAGAGAATCTCTGCAATAAAGGCACACCAGACCACCCTACCTGGCAAAATACAGGAATCATCTCCTCCCTTCAGAACCTGGACTATCTTCAGGGGAAAGGCAACTGAAACATGCAATAGAACCTTGCCCAGTTCCAACTGGCAGGAGGACAGGGAGCTCAACTGGGGACTTGCAGCCAGAAATCTGCCAGAATCCAATGGGGCAATGAATTGCTCACTGAGATACATTGACTTCTAAATGCCCACTGCTGGCCATGTTGTCTATAGTGACAGAAGAGACATACCGTGAAGGAGTCCATTTATTTGATTCTTTGATTTCTTATTTTCAAAATTACCACTAGTTGTTTGCTCTCATGTTGAATTTTTTTCCTTTATCTACTCTTATAATTGTTATTTTTCACTTTTTTGATTTTTTCCTCTTTGCTTTCACTCTCTCCCAGGCTCCCTTGCTGTCCCACATTGTTCTTCACCTCCCTTTGTATTCCCGTTCTGGGCCTAATTCATATTTCTTTCTTAGTTTTACATTTCTTCTCTTTTCTTCTCTCACTGTGTCCTCTGGCTTCACTGCTAACCTTCCCCTATCCTTCTACCTACGTATTCCTCCTTCCCCAACTCTTCCTGTTTCCCATTCTGAACGGTAAAGTTGCTCTATGGGAGAGTTTATTCACTAGAAACATATGTTGGGTTGCTCATTCATTTTGATTTAAATCACACAGTGAAAGGGGAGAGATTAATAACTCCCAGGAATTGTCATTTGCTAAGAAGTGCCTCATTGTATTGTGTTGCTAATTCTATCACTTGGGCTAAGATGTTGTGATTGATCTCATCAGTCCTACTTCCAGGTATAATGTAAATGAGAAGGCCTCACAGCCCTTGGAGACCCAAAACCTAAACTGCAGGTGTATATCTAAGACACCTCTGAGAAGCAGTCATTCCAGAAGGGTTCTAAATACTTCAACCAAGATACTTACAAAGTATCAACCCAGGAACAAAACCAAGGGCAGTACCGAAAACAAAAATGAGAAGACATTTAAGTAAGGCACACACTCAGACATCCACCCAACGAGACGTGTCCTGGCCCACGGTTAAGTGATCGGAGACCCTAGAGGGGGAGTGAGAATAACAAGGGACAAGAGACACGAGAGATAGTGACAAGACAGTTTTCTGATCAAGTCTCGTTTATTGTGGAATCTGCTACAGCATATATACCGTAGGGCTAGAGGGGAGGAAGAAGGGGACGGTACTGGGGCTATTTTCTTGTTGCTGGGTAGACTTGCAGCAGGCCCAGATATGCCCGTAAAAGGCACTCAAGAGTTCTAGCGGGGGGGGGCAAGGCCCCCGACAGGTCCTCCCTTTAAATTATAATTATAGTAGAAAGGCGTCAGGAGAGCCAAGCCTGTGGGGGCTGAGCCTGTCTTGGGTCAGAGCGACATACGTGTCTGCACTGTGCACTTTACCAATCATGGGTTAACCAGCGAATCGAGGCTCTGGCACCTGTCTTAGGTGGCGCACGAGCGCTCTCTCATTGCATGGCACGTTTGCTCCATTGCCCGTCATTGGCTTGCCAGCCCACTCACCGGGGGGGGGGGGCGAGAACACTTTGCCACGGCAAGGACCTAATCGACAGTCCGGCATTCGTCCTGGTCAGCCATTGCCAATCTATGATAGTGGACCTGTATGGGCGCTGTTTTTATTGTCTCTATCTGGGCTCTAAGAAAGGCCATGATTTTGTTGTATATTATGGGCCCCAAAGAAATGAGCAGAAGTAGGCCCAATAAGGGTCCCAGCAAAGGGAGAAGATAAGGGAGGAAACCATTGAGGCCAGTCCAGAGGGGATTTTGAGCAAATTCTTGTCTTCGTCTGTTTAGATCTTTCTGAAGTTTGTGAATTTTTTCCCTGACGATCCCAGATTTATTGGCATAGAAACAGCAATGTTTTTTTTAGGGCTATGCAAATCCCCCCTTGTTCCACCGTGAGGAGGTCCAGGCCCCTTCTATTTTGAAGGACCACCTCAGCCAAAGAATCAATCTGATCTTGTAAATCTGTAAGAGTGTTGGAGAGAGCTTGAACATCATTAATCAACTGGTTGGATAATTTGGCATAGGAGTGTAACGCCACACCGACGCCAGCAGAGCCAGTGGCAAGGGCGCCGGACACCCCTAGCCCCACGAGCAAGGGGACCAATGAGATGGCCCTTTTATGTCACCCAGCGATATAGTCAAAGCTGGGCAAGGGCACTGGCTCATCTCCAGGAATGAGGGTGATGTCCAGGAAGACAGTCGCCACCACGCACAGCCCAGTCCAATTAGTGGGGAGGGAGGTGAACGCCAAGCTCCCTCCACAGACGAGCATGTGACCCGGGGCAGGGCAAATGGCGGCAGAGCCATTAAGCGTTACAGAGCAGAGAGAGAAATTTTGGACTCTGACAGGTATATCGAAGCTATCGTTGTGGCCCGAACTTAGATAACAAACTGAGGCATTGAACTGTACTGGCTGGACCCTGAAGGGCAGAGAAAAACTGCAATTGTAACTAGAGCTGTTGGCATAGTCAGTTTGGTCGGCAACTGGCAAGGCGAGGGGCAGGGGTGTGCCAAGGGTCAAGCATAGCCAACAATCTGCAGCAAAGGCTGGGTTGGATGTATTGATCAATCAATAAGTGGCCTCTAAGACACTCAGGGTTTGGACGTCAGGGTCTGGGCCTCGAGGTTTGGGAAGGGCCAGTGGATGATAATTTAGGGAGGGGTACATCTCTTGGATGATAGTTTCGAGCTGTTTTTGTACTCGCTCTTCCCTGAGCTGATCTGAAGGCCCACCACCATCAGATATATGAATTGGGGCCTGTGGCGGCCAGCAGACATCTTTGCCAGGACTGTCACTGCAGGAGGCTTGGCCAAATTTAGGATATCCAGTGGGACTGGAAAAGTCCCAGTCACCCCCGATGGAGCCCCTGTAAGTTCTTTGTAGAACAGCAGTTAGATATATTTTTCCATCGGAATGTGTACATTGTTGGACTTCAGTGTAACAGGTAGAATGCATCTCTGTGGCCATGGCACAGCCGGTAGGGCATGGCCCTGGTTTGCCATTGATTGTTAGTATGACTTTAGGCTTAGTGACACAATCCCATTTTTGGTTATATCCTCCCGTTATCGAGGCCTCATAAACCAAGTAGGCAGTCTTGTTGTCGCAATCAGTACTATGGGTGTAACTTGTGGGTACGGGCCTGCCAGAACCCCCGGCACAGTCACAGGGGTTACCATACAGGGCAATGAGCAGTTGTTCCTTGTTAACTTGTTGAAATCCGCTTTCTGCTGTCAGTGTCAGAAGCAGCAACAGGCCATGTAACAGAATCAGGGATGTCATCTTTTTTAACCTGTAAGCAAAATTTCGTCCTGTGATGTAAGCAAGGCTGGGCTGTAGATAAGAGAATTAGGCTAACCTGATTAAGCTTTTGAAGATGACCAATGTGGACATATTACAATAACATATTTAGAACTTAACCAATGTAAACATTTTGTAATAACATATTCAGTGCTTAAATATCAAGGATAACCAATGTAATCAATTTATAACATATTTAGACAACATTCGTTGTGATGTGTCTCCCATAAGATTATAATATAAAATTTACTAGGGGGTCCCTTTAATGAATTAAGACCAGAATAATCATTTTCTGGGTGGCCACTTCTATATTCATCAAAGGGAGTCCCCATAGTCTCTAATCATTTTGACAAGCAATTAAGAATATATATATCTTTTTATTTTACAACTGTTTATTGCAATTTGATTATTGTATGTAGGTGACAATACACATTACTTTTATAAAATAAATCTCAGTGGCACTTTGATCAATTAGCAACCTGGGAAGGAAGGCATGCCTTTAATTTAATAACATTTATCTGTAAGCCAATTTAACGATAGGCGAATATCTTTTGAAAAGGAAGGAAAAGAAATATTGAGCTCAACTGTACGAACTCAAACAACAGACAACAGACAAACATATGAGACAGTTTATAAAATTAGGGTGCGCTCAAATATATCTGGCCAAATTGAATTATACTATTCTCTTTATGATTATTAGATTATAATTGTAGGCGCCATTGTTAACTGGTTGAAATTGGACAATATTAGGTCATCGGTATCATCAATATGCTTATCAACTTGTTTCACTAAGTGTTCTGGAAGCCACCTGGCCAACTTCATTTCCTTGGAGTAAACACACACTGACCCTCGGCCCCAGATGAGTACGGGGTCAGGCCCATGCCATGAGTGGTCCAGGGGGTCTCTCCACATCACAGAGGCAAATTGTTTTTGCGTCTCTGGCTGCCAGAAACGGTTAGCTGCGAATAATCCCTTAGCGTCCAAATTTAAAAAGTTAAGAATAAATAGTGCATGTGATATTAGGTTTCTGGGTGACCCCTTGATAGGGTCCCATTCTCCCCTTTTTATTTTATCTAATGTAATTTTGAGTGTGAGGTTGGCTTTTTTTTATAGTGTCTTGTCCTTGTGGATTATATGGGATTTCCGTTATGTGTGTTATATCTAATTGTTTGTAAAACTTTGAGAAGCCAGAGCTGGTATAGCCTGGACCATTGTCTGTTTTAATTTGTTGTGGACATCTAAGTACTGAGAAGGCAACTAGAAGGTGGGCAATTACATGTTTAGTAGCCTCTCCGGATTGTAGGGTGGCAAATATAAATCCACTATATGTATTAATGTTGGCATGTATATATTTAAGATTTTTAAATTTAGGGTAATGTGTGACGTCCATTTGTCATAGGGCATTTGGAATTAAGCCACGAGGATTAACTCTCAGATGAGGTGTGGGAAGATGGAGGGTGTACGTAGGACAGGTTTTAACAATTTGTCTAGCTTGTTTTCTAGTAAGTTTATACATGAGGCGAAGTGTGTGGGCACTAAGATGATGTAGCTGGTGTGCCTTTTGTGTCTGGTCAATCTGAACGGGGGCATCAATATTTAGTGAGTGGGCAGAAGCCTGAGGTTTTGTGGCCAGGTCTGTTAGTAGATTACCCTCTGTAAGCGGCCCAGGTAGGTTAGAGTGGGCATGAAGATGTCCAATAAAAAAGGGCTTAGATCTTTTTTTAATTAGACCTTGTAATTGGATAAAAAGGTTACCTGTCTGGGAAACGTTTTTTATCTGTCTACATGTTTTTAACAGAGGTACCAATTGGGCAATGTAAGCACTGTCTGTAAAAAGATTAAAGGCCTCTTCAGGGAAGGCCGAAAAAACCGCTGTGACCGCATGTAACTCAGTCATTTGGGTGGAGGAACAACTGGTTTGGAATTGGACGGTGTTAGTGTTCTACACATAGGCAGCCATCCCTGTGGAGGAACCATCTGTGAAGATCAACAGGGCCTCAGTTAATGGAGTAGGCCAGGTGAACTTTGGAAAAATAAAATCATGTCTATTGGCAAAATCAATAAGTTTATCTGGAGGATAATGATTATCTATAAGGCCTGCATAAGAGGCGAGGGCAATTGGCCAAAAGTCAGTAACTTGTATAAGCCAGTCAATTTGTTCTTTACTGTAAGGTTGGAGGATAATGTCAGGCTCCTTCCCAAAATGGCACTTTTCAAGGTGTCTGTCCCGGGGAATAAGGTCAGAAATGGCCTTATAATAGGGGGTGATGACCTGTTTGGGTGAAACGGGAAGGTGTACCCACATGAGGGGTGTGGTCTGTCAAAAAACAGTAGTAGGGGAAAGCGTGGTCTTGTAGATAATATATTGTAGTGGTAAGCTATAATCTATAAAGGCAACAGTTTGATGAAGAATTGTTTGTTTTACCAAGGTGATGGCCTCGTGACCGGCGGGGGTAAGCTCCCGAGGTGAGGCGGGGTGACTATCCCCTTGTAGGATATCATAAAGGGGCCTTAGTTTTTCTTTACCTAATTTAAGATAGGGCATAAGCCAATTTATATCTCTAAGCAATATTTGAAAATCATGAAGAGTTTTTAGGGTATCAAGGCAAAGGGTAAGTCTTTGGGGCGAAATGTGGGGTCCAGTCATTTGGAAACCTAAAAAGGTATAAGGGTCTTTTAACTGTACCTTTTCAGGGGCAACCTGGAGGCCACGAGCCTCAAGGGCTCAGCAGAGCTCGGCATAACAGGTTAAAACCTCATTGTTATGTTGTCCAGCAAGCAGAATATCACCCATATAGTGTATAACATACATTTGGGCCCAAGATTCACATACGGCCTGAATAGCTGAAGCTACAAAGGACTGGCAGAGCGTGGGGCTATTTGCCATGTCTTGAGGGAGTACCCACCATTGGAAGTGTTGTATTGGAGCACAGAAATTGGTCGCCGGAAGGCTAAATGTGAAGTGTTTTTGATCAGCAGGGTGTAAGGGAATGGTGAAAAAACAGTCTTTTAAATCAATGACAACCTTATAATACCCAAGGGGGATGGCTACTGGTGAGGGAAGCCCGGGTTGTAAAGGTCCCATAAATACCATGGTCTTATTGACTGTTCTAAGATCTTGTAAGAGTCTCTATTTTCCTGACTTTTTTTTAATGACAAAGATGGGAGTATTCCATGGGGAATTGTTGGGGATGATATGGCCAGCGTGAAGCTGTTCTTGTACCAGCTGTTGAGCCGCTAATAAGTTATCTTTGGAAAGGGACCATTGATCGACCCATACCAGATCATCTGAGAGCCAGGTGATCTTTTTAGCATGGTCCGCAGGAGTGTCAATGACCCCTATGGAAAATGGCCTAACCCTGCTCGGGGGGGGGGTCGAAGGACTGGCTCAATGGGCTGTATAATACCTGTAGAGTGTTTACTTAGCCCTTTTTTTGGAATGTACCCATTTTTAAACATCTGCATAGTGACGACTTCATTAGGGCTAGAGATAATCATCCCCATTTGTGATAATAGGTCCCTCCCCCATAGATTAATGGGTAACCCTGAGATGATATAAGGTTGAATGGTGCCCTGATTGTCATCTTGGTCTTTTTAGGTCAGATCTTTGGCACTGTGTGTAGGGTTTTGACTCTGACCTATACCCTTGAGGTGGGTGAGGGTGTCTTTTAATGGCCGAGCCTGAGGCCAATCTTTTCCTTTGATGATAGTTACATCAGCACTGGTGTCTACCAATCCAGAAAATTGTCTCCCATCTAACCATAAGGTCATGAGAGGCTTTTGGGCTGAGAGTATTTCCGACCAGTAGACATCAGATGAGCCGAATCCCTGGTTGCCTCTGACCTTGTTAAGAGTCTTATTAGAGGTAGGGAGAAGGGGAAGGAGCAACAATTGAGCAAATCTTGGCCCTGACTGAATAGTGTTAATGGCTTTGGGGGAAGAAACCATAACTTTAATCTCTCTGGAGTAATCACTATCAATCACCCCAGGGTAGATCAGCAGCCCATCCATAGTGCTGCTGCTTCTGCCTATTACAAGCCCAAAGGTCTCCTTAGGCAGGGGTCTGCCCCTGTCGGGAGGGCCTGTACCTCCATTTCTGGAGTCAATACTGTGTGGGCGGTGGAACTGAGGTCCAGTCCGGCACTTCCCGTTGTTGTTCTGAAGAGGTCTGAAATGGATTGTTGTTTGCTGGAGCAAAGTTGAGTGCCCCATAAATTTGTTTGGGTCTGCGGGCCCGGGGTTGGCCCCCTCTCCCTTTTCTCTGGTCTGGGTTATGGGCAAGCGGGAGGGGCTGGCCCTGAGCGTCCATCTTGGACCTGTACTCATTCGCCCAATGTCTCCCTTTATTGTATCGAGGGCAAGGCCCCAGAGGTGTGGCCCTAGGGGCCCACGCCCTAGGGGCCTGACATTTCTTTGTAAAGTGACCCGTTGTCCTGCACCAGAAACATTTGTTGCCCGGGCGAGGCGACAAAAACTGTCTGACCGTGTAACCCTGCATGGCGGGAGCCATAGCAAGCCCCTGTTGGTAGGTGGTCCCAATTTCTGAGCAAAGGCGAATGTAACCTGAGAGATCAGTTTTTTTTTTAATAAGGGCAGATGGCGGCCTGGCAAGCAGCATTGGCATTTTCAAAAGCAAGCTGTTTAACAAAATCTGTCCCCGTTTTTGTCCTCCCAAAAATCCGACCCGCTGCTGTGAGCAGGCGATGAACAAAATCCGCGAAGGTCTCATCAGGCCCCTGTCAGATATTGGTGAGAGAAGCACTCACATCTCCTATAGAAGGGAGCTTTTTCTAGGCTCTAGTGGCTGTGGTCTGAATCTGGCCATACAACCCCACATCAAATTGCATCTGTTGATCGCTGGCGGCATAGGCTCCATCCCCCAGAAGCATATCGAGTATCTAACCATTATCCGCCTGAGCATTGTGTCTAGCAGTATCTCGGCAATTTTTTATATATTCAGATTTTCATAGTAAATAGTCACCTCCTGTAAGGGTGGCGCAGGCCAGAGTCTGTCAATCGATTGGGGTGAGCCAATTTTTTGTCACCAATTTTAAAATGGCCATTGTGTAAGGTGTAGTGGCCCCGTATTGAGCTGTGGCCTTTTTAAGGTTTTTAATAACCTTAAAATCGAAACCACTGTGGTGTCTCCATGCCTGTCTCTGCACGTCAGTAGTTTTAGTTATGGGAAAGGCTTCCACATTTTCAAGTTCTAGGGATACTCCCGACCCGGATGGCACCCTAGGGGCCACCCCTCTAACGGGGGGTCATGGCTTAAGTTTGTCCTCTCTACGGACATTTTCATGGGTTTTGTCTGTTCTTAAGCCCTCGAGCTGGGTAATAAGTTCCTGGTGTTTCTTTTTTAATCTTATTTGTTCTTTTAGAAATTTTATCTTGTCCTGGAGTTCCTTTTGGGGATCAACAGCAGGGCATGCCAAAGCGGGCGCATTGGGAGTGTTGGGTACCGGAACATAAGGAGGCGGACCTTGGACTATGGGCGGCCAGTCAGGATTATGATATCTGGCTGTCTCCTCCTCAAGATTAGCCCAGTCAGCCTCCCCCGGATCGTTCTGTGGCAAGGGGGGGGTATCTGAGGTGGCGGAGGGAAGGGTACAAGGTCGGTTCCTCTTTCACTGGCTGGGCAGGTTTAGAGGCAGGGGCTGAAAGGGTGGAGGCAGAAGCTGAGGAGTTCCGAAGCTTTTTTTTAAAAGGCTTGGATGAGGCAGAGCCCACCTGTAAACCCTCATTGGTTGTAGTTTTTTTGTCTGACTCATCATCACTATCAAAAGACATCAAGCCTTTTTCCTCATTCTTTGAGGAAGTCCCGTCCCGCAGGGGCTCGGGCCTCGGCACCATCTTGGCATCTTGGGGGGTATTTACATACTCCTCACTCCCAGGGGGAGTGACCGAGCCTTCCTCTGATCGGAGAGCTGTCTCCCCGACCTGGATGGCTTGAGCCACCACCGGATCTTTGGTTTTTTGGGAGATAATTTCATCAATAAGATTTCAATAAGAAAATGTAGTAATCGGGACCTTTCCTGGTCCACAAGTACAATAATAATCTTTAAGGGCCTCCCCTACTCTTTTCCATCTCCTCTCGTCGATGGCACCCTCGGCGGGAAACCAAGGGCAGAGATCTCTAATATAATCAAAATATTTTAACAACTGTTTGACTGTAACCTTTACCCTCATGCCTGTAAAGTTTTTTTAAGACCTTTTACAAACAACTCCTGTTGGCTAATCTCTTGTCCCATAATCGCTGCTCAACTGAACGAGGTGCAGGAAAGACAGCAGGTTCATGTCAAATGCAATCCTCTTTTTTCTATTTTATTTGTCACTTTTATTTCATTGGGCCCCCGAGCAGCGTTTTGCACTGGATCCCACATTCTTGGGCCCCACGTTGGGCGCCACTTGTCCCGGCCCGCGGGTAAGTGAACGGAGACCCTACAGGGGGAGTGAGAATGACAAGGGACAAGAGACATGAGAGATGGAGAGAAGACAGGTTTCTGATAAAGTCTCGTTTATTGAGGAAGCTGCTACAGCATATATACTGTAGGACTAGAGGGGAGGAAAAAGGGGAGGGTACTGGGGCTATTTTCTTGTTGCCAGGTAGACTTGCAGCAGGCCCAGACATGCACGTAAAAGGCACTCAAGACTTCTAGCAGGGGGGGGCAAGGCCCCCACAGAGAGGCAAATTCGGGGGAGAGGAAATGGAACAGTCTGAGTGTCAACCCCTTGGACACCCTGAACTGATAGCACAGGAAGTAAGAAAAGAGATGAATGAGGTGCTAGAGAAATTCCAAACAGTAATCATCTATCAGATAACTTCAGAGATGGTGAGCAGGGTGAAAGACATGATTAGAGGCTCTAGAAGAGAAACAGATAAAAAAAAAATAGATGAGCTCAGAAACATGCTGAAAGCCATGGATGCCCAGCCTAAGAAAGAAAATGAAACCATGGTCACCCAACACAAGAAAGACATGGAATCCATGAAACGGATTAAAACAGATAGTCAGGATATTTGAAACTCCACTGAAAGCATGTGGGGAAGATTATTGCAATATGAAGAGAGAATATCAGATATAGAAGACAGGATTGAGGAGAAGGACCGTCAAAACAGAGATTTCTTACAAATACTAAGGGACCACATGAAATGCATCCAGCAGGTGCTAGACGATGGAAAGAAGAACAAGATAATTGCTCTTCTCTTCTTTCTCAGCCTGGTCCTAGGTCCTGTGCTCTGCCCTGCTGGCTACCTGGCCCTGCTTCTCCTGGGAGCTCCTCACAGCGGTCTGCGCTGTGTGGGCCTGAACCCCCCCTTCTATACCTGCCCCTGAAGTGGCCACGCCCTTGGGCTTTCTTTGATCAGCAAGTCAACAGCCAATCCAAGCCCTGGGTGGGCAGAGGTGCTGCGATGTCACGGAACACCATCTGGATGGGTCCGTGGGTGAGGGAGGCTATGGCGAGTCCAACATGCTCTGGTTAGAGAAGGGGGGAATTTACTTCACAGCCCTCCAAAGCGTTCCCATTCTGTTCTCCACCCCCTTTTATCTGCCTATGCTCCCCTGGCAGTGGTCGCTTTCCACGGAGACGGCCTTTCCTCCACACTGTCCCCAAGACAACGCCCACTCAGTGGTCCCTGCTGTCCTTTGCCGTACTATATTCAACCCCTTGACGTTTGGTCTCCGAACTTAGTGGAGGGGGTTAAATGTGGTTCTCCTATGAAGCATGGGGTTGGGTTTTGTGTCTCGGTCTATTCTGCTCCCTGTGTCTTTGGATTGGTGAATTAAGACCTCTCACCTTGACTCTTATAGCTTGTATGTATGGACTTTTCTCTGTCCGTGTATCATTTTCATGTTGTTTGTTCCCTTTCTTTCCCTCGTATTGAATTGTTGGTTTCACCTGACGGATTCATTCTGTTGGGCATTTTGGCCTTGTTTGCTCCATTGTCTCTTACTAGGATATCCTGGGGAATATTTTGGCCTACTAGCCTGTTGGTTATGAATTACTTTAGGTGGTCTTTGTCATGACACCATCTTATTTCAGCATCAATTTGGAAAGATAATTTTGTGGGGTAGGTGAGCCTGGGTTGGGGTTTTCCTTTTTTTGGTTTTTCATTTTTTTCTTTTTCGGCCTGAAACACTTCACTCCAGGTGCTCCTTGAATTGAGAGTTTGTATTTAGAAATCTGCTGTAATGATGGTGAGTTCTCCTTCACAGATGATTTGTTTCTTTTCTCTAATAGCTTTTAAGACTCTGCTCTCATGGTGAATTTCTGGAACCTTGAGCATGCTCTGCCTTGTCCTGGCACTTTTCTGATGATGAGTATTTGAATATATATGTGCCTCCTGTAAGTGTATTTCGAATTCTTTTTTCATTCTTGGAAAGTTTTCTGTTCTGACTTCTGTGAATGGGTTTATTTTATCCTTTGTGCTTGCTCTCTTCTGATTTTTCCTTAGTTACCATTAATGTTGGATTAGTCTTCTTTGTATCGTGTGGCAGTTGCTGGTTCCATTTCTCACGTTGCCTGGTCTTTGGAAATTTATTTCTCATTAGTTTTCTTCGCAACCGCAGACCTGTCTTCTAAATCTGATATACTGCCCTCACATTGGTGGATTCTACTGTCCATACCCTCTTTCTCCCCTCTGTTTTTTAAATCTGGTATCAAACTTGGAACCTTATGCTTGAGACTCAGGGGGCAGAACCACTGAGCTAAATCCCTGGACCCCATTCTTTCGTTTTACCAAATATTTACTTAGGTGATTGGGGCATTTTAGGGATTCATTAGGATCACATTCATCAATGGGCAGTAGGACTCGTACAGGATGAATCTCGCTTCTTCTTTATCCCATTCCTCTGCCCTCCCTTCACCCCCTGCACCCCTTCCTACATACATAAGCTTTGTTTCCACTTTATCCCTCTTGTCAGATTTTACTTTGCCTTCTTTCATTTCCCTCACCCCCCTTCCATGTTCCCCTTTCCCTTTGAACATTTTCTTCCTATTTCACATTAGCCATCATGCATTTGGGTCTTCTATGACACTTGCAGTTTCTCACACCACAGAAAGTAGTTGGTATTTACACATATGTGTCCTGTTTATTTCACTGAAGGGTATGGCCTCAAGGTGCATACATTCAGGTATAGATATCTCTAATTTCCCTTTCTTTGTAGCTGAGTAGTACTCCACTTCATAAAAAGCCCCCACATGTTCTTTACCCAATGCCCACTTGATGTCCATTTGTTAGCTATTACACACTGTGTCGCTGTCAACATGGGTGAGCTTATATGACTGTGGTATGATGCTTTAGTCTTTTTGAGAAAATACACAGGAAGGGGAATAGCTGGGTCAAATGGGACATGGAATCCCACTATTTTGAGGAATCCCCATACTGATTTCCACAGTGTTTGCACCAGTCTACATTCCCAGCAATACTGGAGAAGCATTCCTTTTTTGGCCATATCTCCACCAGCATTTTTTATTGGTTGATTTCTTGGTCACAGCTCTAATTTCTCCAGAAGATGGAGTTACAATGTTGCTTTCATATTCATCTCTCCAATGAGCAGACACATTGAACATCTTTTCAAATGTTTATGGACTGCTTTTCCATCTTCATCTGAGAAATGTCTATTCATTTCAGAAGCCCATTTTTGGATGAGGTCTTTCCATTTACCGAGGGGTCTGATTTTTGAAGTTCTTTATGTATTCTAGATAGTGTTCCTTGGAGGAATCTCTGCTCGATGTTTTTTCACACATTGTGTGTTGTCCCTTCAGTCTGCTGTTGGTTTCTCTTGCTGTGGAGAAGCTGCTTCATGAGGTGAGATCCGAATTGTTTACTCTTTTGTTCTAGTTCACCTGCAGCTGAGGTTTGGCTGGGTGTCTTTCCAAAAGGATTGAAAGAATCATAGCCCAGCTGTGGAAGGTCAAGCAAGTTCATAGCATCATAAAATTTGGAAACAGCTCAATTGCTCATCAACTGGAGACTGGATAAAGAAAATGTGGGTTAGTATGTGTGTGCAGATCTCAGGAGCATTGATGTGGACCAGAATAGTACGCCAGCAGGCAGATACAGCAAGGGCCCCATGCCAACCCCAGCCACTTGGGCACACAGGCCCAAGCCAAAGACTTAGCCAAAAAAGAGCTGCAAAGGCGCAGCAATAGCCCCTATATCGTTGGTAAGTGTGCAGAGAGCCTAACCCAAAGCCTGCTCAGACACGGAGAACTGGGGTGCACAGCACCCAGCCAAAGGCCCTCCCAGACAACAGCTACATAAGTGGGCAAGCCCTAGCCAGAAGCACACCTAGCTACCATCCCAAGTGTGCACAGGCCCCAGCCCGAAGCCCACCCACACAACAGGTCAGCTCAGGGATCCAGAAGGCCAGCACTCTGAACCCAAGAATTGGTATGATGGTGAGCAGCAGAGGGAAGGCTGCTCAGTGGCCTGCTCAGAATTCAAGACCACCGGGTGAGAAAGAAGGCACCTCAACGAAGGCACAGCAGGCTGCATCTGTTGAAATGAGAAGACACGTAAAGAAATCTCAAAACCAGACTTCCAGATCATCTAATGCAATAGCAAAGGGCAAAGAGACTCCTTGAACTGGCAAAGGAAGAGGATCTGGAAATCAAGAAATCAGAACTATTTTCTCGGATCACAACACACATTGTATCCATAATACAGGAAATGATTAATAGCTACAGAGCAGACAAAGATTAAAAAGCCGACGAGCTGAGGAACATGAGGTAACCCCAATATTGGAAACAAAGGGAGTCTCTCCCAAAGAGCTGGGAAGGACCACACAGGCATGCCCACTAGCTGCCCTTGAAGCCATGCGGACAGAGCACCCAGGAATGACTGAGCCCAGCTCGGTCCAGCTGATTTGCCTACTTGTGATCAAGAGCTGGAGAAGACCCACCAGATGCCCATGGAGCCACATGGGCAGAGCTACACTGGTAGTGTGCGCAGGACAGTTGGACCCTAGCTCTGCCTGGCTGGCTATGCCTACTTGTGACCAAGAGCTGGTAAGGACCCTCTGGGAAAGCCCACCAACACAGTGTGGAGCCAGGCGGGTGCATGCAACAACAGAACGCCCTCCACTTCTGGCCTATTGGCCGGGAAGCTATGTGGTTCCACACTACAGGGGCACAGGGGGCGTAAAGTTTAGTGTCCTGAGCTGCGGAAGTGAGCAAGAGAGAGAGGGCCCCGCTCAAGCTCCCTGAACATACCTGAAGCCCACTGGAAAAGGGAAGAGAATCTCTGCAATAAAGGCACACCAGACCACCCTACCTGGCAAAATACAGGGATCATCTCCTCCCTTCAGAACCTGGACTATCTTCAGGGGAAAGGCAACTGAAACATGCAGTAGAACCTTGCCCAGTTCCACCTGGCAGGAGGACAGGGAGCTCAACTGGGGACTTGCAGCCAGAAATCTGCCGGAATCCAATGGGGCAATGAATTGCTCACTGAGATACATTGACTTCTAAATGCCCACTGCTGGCCATATTGTCTAGAGTGACACAAGAGACATACCCTGAAGGAGTCCATTCATTTGATTCTTTGATTTCTTATTTTCAAAATTACCACTAGTTGTTTGCTCTCATGTTGAATTTTTTTCCTTTATCTACTCTTATAATTGTTATTTTTCACTTTTTGGATTTGTTCCTCTTTGCTTTCACTCTCTCCCAGGCTCCCTTGCTGTCCCACATTGTTCTTCACCTCCCTTTGTATTCCCGTTCTGGGCCTAATTCATATTTCTTTCTTAGTTTTACATTTCTTCTCTTTTCTTCTCTCACCTGTGTCCTCTGGCTTCACTGCTAACCTTCCCCTATCCTTCTACCTACATATCCCTCCCTCTCCAACTCTGTCTGTTTCCCCATTCTGACCGGTAAAGTTGCTGTGTGGAACAGTTCATTCACTAGAAACATATGTTGGGTTGCTCATTCATTTTGATTTAAATCACACAGTGAAAGGGGAGAGATTAATAACTCCCAGGAATTGTCATTTGCTAAGAAGTGCCTCATTGTATTGTGTTGCTCCTTCTACCACTTGGGCTAAGATGTTGGGATTGATCTCCTCAGTCCTACTTCCTGGTATAACGTAAATGGGAAGGCCTCACAGCCCTTAGAGACTCAAAACCTAAACTCCAGGTATATATCCAAGACACCTCTGAGAAGCAGTCATTCCAGAAGGGTTCTAAATACTTCAACCAAGATACTTACAAAGTATCAACCCAGGAACAAAACCAAGGACAGTACCGAAAACAAAAATGAGAAGACATTTCAGTAAGGCACACACTCAGACATCCACCCAACAAGAGGCAAATTCTGGGGGAGAGGAAATGGAACAGTCTGAGTGTCAACCCCTTGGACACCCTGAACTGATAGCACAGGAAGTAAGAAAAGAGATGAATGAGGTGCTAGAGAAATTCCAAACAGTAATCATCTATCAGATAACTTCAGAGATGGTGAGCAGGGTGAAAGACATGATTAGAGGCTCTAGAAGAGAAACAGATAAAAAAGAAATAGATGAGCTCAGAAACACGCTGAAAGCCATGGATGCCCAGCCTAAGAAAGAAAATGAAACCATGGTCACCCAACACAAGAAAGACATGGAATCCATGAAACGGATTAAAACAGATAGTCAGGATATTTGAAACTCCACTGAAAGCATGTGGGGAAGATTATTGCAATATGAAGAGAGAATATCAGATATAGAAGACAGGATTGAGGAGAAGGACCGTCAAAACAGAGATTTCTTACAAATACTAAGGGACCACATGAAATCCATCCAGCAGGTGCTAGAGGATGGAAAGAAGAACAAGATAATTGCTCTTCTCTTCTTTCTCAGCCTGGTCCTAGGTCCTGTGCTCTGCCCTGCTGGCTACCTGGCCCTGCTTCTCCTGGGAGCTCCTCACAGCGGTCTGCGCTGTGTGGGCCTGAACCCCCCCTTCTATACCTGCCCCTGAAGTGGCCACGCCCTTGGGCTTTCTTTGATCAGCAAGTCAACAGCCAATCCAAGCCCTGGGTGGGCAGAGGTGCTGCGATGTCACGGAACACCATCTGGATGGGTCCGTGGGTGAGGGAGGCTATGGCGAGTCCAACATGCTCTGGTTAGAGAAGGGGGGAATTTACTTCACAGCCCTCCAAAGCGTTCCCATTCTGTTCTCCACCCCCTTTTATCTGCCTATGCTCCCCTGGCAGTGGTCGCTTTCCACGGAGACGGCCTTTCCTCCACACTGTCCCCAAGACAACGCCCACTCAGTGGTCCCTGCTGTCCTTTGCCGTACTATATTCAACCCCTTGACGTTTGGTCTCCGAACTTAGTGGAGGGGGTTAAATGTGGTTCTCCTATGAAGCATGGGGTTGGGTTTTGTGTCTTGGTCTATTCTGCTCCCTGTGTCTTTGGATTGGTGAATTAAGACCTCTCACCTTGACTCTTATAGCTTGTATGTATGGACTTTTCTCTGTCCGTGTATCATTTTCATGTTGTTTGTTCCCTTTCTTTCCCTCGTATTGAATTGTTGGTTTCACCTGATGGATTCATTCTGTTGGGCATTTTGGCCTTGTTTGCTCCATTGTCTCTTACTAGGATATCCTGGGGAATATTTTGGCCTACTAGCCTGTTGGTTATGAATTACTTTAGGTGGTCTTTGTCATGACACCATCTTATTTCAGCATCAATTTGGAAAGATAATTTTGTGGGGTAGGTGAGCCTGGGTTGGGGTTTTCCTTTTTTTGGTTTTTCATTTTTTTCTTTTTCGGCCTGAAACACTTCACTCCAGGTGCTCCTTGAATTGAGAGTTTGTATTTAGAAATCTGCTGTAATGATGGTGAGTTCTCCTTCACAGATGATTTGTTTCTTTTCTCTAATAGCTTTTAAGACTCTGCTCTCATGGTGAATTTCTGGAACCTTGAGCATGCTCTGCCTTGTCCTGGCACTTTTCTGATGATGAGTATTTGAATACATATGTGCCTCCTGTAAGTGTATTTCGAATTCTTTTTTCATTCTTGGAAAGTTTTCTGTTCTGACTTCTGTGAATGGGTTTATTTTATCCTTTGTGCTTGCTATCTTCTGATTTTTCCTTAGTTACCATTAATGTTGGATTAGTCTTCTTTGTATCGTGTGGCAGTTGCTGGTTCCATTTCTCACGTTGCCTGGTCTTTGGAAATTTATTTCTCATTAGTTTTCTTCGCAACCGCAGACCTGTCTTCTAAATCTGATATACTGCCCTCACATTGGTGGATTCTACTGTCCATACCCTCTTTCTCCCCTCTGTTTTTTAAATCTGGTATCAAACTTGGAACCTTATGCTTGAGACTCAGGGGGCAGAACCACTGAGCTAAATCCCTGGACCCCATTCTTTCGTTTTACCAAATATTTACTTAGGTGATTGGGGCATTTTAGGGATTCATTAGGATCACATTCATCAATGGGCAGTAGGACTCGTACAGGATGAATCTCGCTTCTTCTTTATCCCATTCCTCTGCCCTCCCTTCACCCCCTGCACCCCTTCCTACATACATAAGCTTTGTTTCCACTTTATCCCTCTTGTCAGATTTTACTTTGCCTTCTTTCATTTCCCTCACCCCCCTTCCATGTTCCCCTTTCCCTTTGAACATTTTCTTCCTATTTCACATTAGCCATTATGCATTTGGGTCTTCTATGACACTTGCAGTTTCTCACACCACAGAAAGTAGTTGGTATTTACACATATGTGTCCTGTTTATTTCACTGAAGGGTATGGCCTCAAGGTGCATACATTCAGGTATAGATATCTCTAATTTCCCTTTCTTTGTAGCCGAGTAGTACTCCACTTCATAAAAAGCCCCCACATGTTCTTTACCCAATACCCACTTGATGTCCATTTGTTAGCTATTACACACTGTGTCGCTGTCAACATGGGTGAGCTTATATGACTGTGGTATGATGCTTTAGTCTTTTTGAGAAAATACACAGGAAGGGGAATAGCTGGGTCAAATGGGACATGGAATCCCACTATTTTGAGGAATCCCCATACTGATTTCCACAGTGTTTGCACCAGTCTACATTCCCAGCAATACTGGAGAAGCATTCCTTTTTTGGCCATATCTCCACCAGCATTTTTTATTGGTTGATTTCTTGGTCGCAGCTCTAATTTCTCCAGAAGATGGAGTTACAATGTTGCTTTCATATTCATCTCTCCAATGAGCAGACACATTGAACATCTTTTCAAATGTTTATGGACTGCTTTTCCATCTTCATCTGAGAAATGTCTATTCATTTCAGAAGCCCATTTTTGGATGAGGTCTTTCCATTTACCGAGGGGTCTGATTTTTGAAGTTCTTTATGTATTCTAGATAGTGTTCCTTGGAGGAATCTCTGCTCGATGTTTTTTCACACATTGTGTGTTGTCCCTTCAGTCTGCTGTTGGTTTCTCTTGCTGTGGAGAAGCTGCTTCATGAGGTGAGATCCGAATTGTTTACTCTTTTGTTCTAGTTCACCTGCAACTGAGGTTTGGCTGGGTGTCTTTCCAAAAGGATTGAAAGAATCATAGCCCAGCTGTGGAAGGTCAAGCAAGTTCATAGCATCATAAAATTTGGAAACAGCTCAATTGCTCATCAACTGGAGACTGGATAAAGAAAATGTGGGTTAGTATGTGTGTGCAGATCTCAGGAGCATTGATGTGGACCAGAATAGTACGCCAGCAGGCAGATACAGCAAGGGCCCCATGCCAACCCCAGCCACTTGGGCACACAGGCCCAAGCCAAAGACTTAGCCAAAAAAGAGCTGCAAAGGCGCAGCAATAGCCCCTATATCGTTGGTAAGTGTGCAGAGAGCCTAACCCAAAGCCTGCTCAGACACGGAGAACTGGGGTGCACAGCACCCAGCCAAAGGCCCTCCCAGACAACAGCTACATAAGTGGGCAAGCCCTAGCCAGAAGCACACCTAGCTACCATCCCAAGTGTGCACAGGCCCCAGCCCGAAGCCCACCCACACAACAGGTCAGCTCAGGGATCCAGAACGCCAGCACTCTGAACCCAAGAATTGGTATGATGGTGAGCAGCAGAGGAAAGGCTGCTCAGTGGCCTGCTCAGAATTCAAGACCACCGGGTGAGAAAGAAGGCACCTCAACGAAGGCACAGCAGGCCGCATCTGTTGAAATGAGAAGACACGTAAAGAAATCTCAAAACCAGACTTCCAGATCATCTAATGCAATAGCAAAGGGCAAAGAGACTCCTTGAACTGGCAAAGGAAGAGGATCTGGAAATCAAGAAATCAGAACTATTTTCTCGGATCACAACACACATTGTAGCCATAATGCAGGAAATGATTAATAGCTACAGAGCAGACAAAGATTAAAAAGCCGACGAGCTGAGGAACATGAGGTAACCCCAATATTGGAAACAAAGGGAGTCTCTCCCAAAGAGCTGGGAAGGACCACACAGGCATGCCCACTAGCTGCCCTTGAAGCCATGCGGGCAGAGCACCCAGGAATGACTGAGCCCAGCTCGGTCCAGCTGGTTTGCCTACTTGTGATCAAGAGCTGGAGAAGACCCACCAGATGCCCATGGAGCCACATGGGCAGAGCTACACTGGTAGTGTGCGCAGGACAGTTGGACCCTAGCTCTGCCTGGCTGGCTATGCCTACTTGTGACCAAGAGCTGGTAAGGACCCTCTGGGAAAGCCCACCAACACAGTGTGGAGCCAGGCGGGTGCATGCAACAACAGAACACCCTCCACTTCTGGCCTATTGGCCGGGAAGCTATGTGGTTCCACACTACAGGGGCACAGGGGGCGTAAAGTTTAGTGTCCTGAGCTGCGGAAGTGAGCAAGAGAGAGAGGGCCCCGCTCAAGCTCCCTGAACATACCTGAAGCCCACTGGAAAAGGGAAGAGAATCTCTGCAATAAAGGCACACCAGACCACCCTACCTGGCAAAATACAGGGATCATCTCCTCCCTTCAGAACCTGGACTATCTTCAGGGGAAAGGCAACTGAAACATGCAGTAGAACCTTGCCCAGTTCCACCTGGCAGGAGGACAGGGAGCTCAACTGGGGACTTGCAGCCAGAAATCTGCCGGAATCCAATGGGGCAATGAATTGCTCACTGAGATACATTGACTTCTAAATGCCCACTGCTGGCCATATTGTCTAGAGTGACACAAGAGACATACCCTGAAGGAGTCCATTCATTTGATTCTTTGATTTCTTATTTTCAAAATTACCACTAGTTGTTTGCTCTCATGTTGAATTTTTTTCCTTTATCTACTCTTATAATTGTTATTTTTCACTTTTTGGATTTGTTCCTCTTTGCTTTCACTCTCTCCCAGGCTCCCTTGCTGTCCCACATTGTTCTTCACCTCCCTTTGTATTCCCGTTCTGGGCCTAATTCATATTTCTTTCTTAGTTTTACATTTCTTCTCTTTTCTTCTCTCACCTGTGTCCTCTGGCTTCACTGCTAACCTTCCCCTATCCTTCTACCTACATATCCCTCCCTCTCCAACTCTGTCTGTTTCCCCATTCTGACCGGTAAAGTTGCTGTGTGGAACAGTTCATTCACTAGAAACATATGTTGGGTTGCTCATTCATTTTGATTTAAATCACACAGTGAAAGGGGAGAGATTAATAACTCCCAGGAATTGTCATTTGCTAAGAAGTGCCTCATTGTATTGTGTTGCTCCTTCTACCACTTGGGCTAAGATGTTGGGATTGATCTCCTCAGTCCTACTTCCTGGTATAACGTAAATGGGAAGGCCTCACAGCCCTTAGAGACTCAAAACCTAAACTCCAGGTATATATCCAAGACACCTCTGAGAAGCAGTCATTCCAGAAGGGTTCTAAATACTTCAACCAAGATACTTACAAAGTATCAACCCAGGAACAAAACCAAGGACAGTACCGAAAACAAAAATGAGAAGACATTTCAGTAAGGCACACACTCAGACATCCACCCAACAAGAGGCAAATTCTGGGGGAGAGGAAATGGAACAGTCTGAGTGTCAACCCCTTGGACACCCTGAACTGATAGCACAGGAAGTAAGAAAAGAGATGAATGAGGTGCTAGAGAAATTCCAAACAGTAATCATCTATCAGATAACTTCAGAGATGGTGAGCAGGGTGAAAGACATGATTAGAGGCTCTAGAAGAGAAACAGATAAAAAAGAAATAGATGAGCTCAGAAACACGCTGAAAGCCATGGATGCCCAGCCTAAGAAAGAAAATGAAACCATGGTCACCCAACACAAGAAAGACATGGAATCCATGAAACGGATTAAAACAGATAGTCAGGATATTTGAAACTCCACTGAAAGCATGTGGGGAAGATTATTGCAATATGAAGAGAGAATATCAGATATAGAAGACAGGATTGAGGAGAAGGACCGTCAAAACAGAGATTTCTTACAAATACTAAGGGACCACATGAAATCCATCCAGCAGGTGCTAGAGGATGGAAAGAAGAACAAGATAATTGCTCTTCTCTTCTTTCTCAGCCTGGTCCTAGGTCCTGTGCTCTGCCCTGCTGGCTACCTGGCCCTGCTTCTCCTGGGAGCTCCTCACAGCGGTCTGCGCTGTGTGGGCCTGAACCCCCCCTTCTATACCTGCCCCTGAAGTGGCCACGCCCTTGGGCTTTCTTTGATCAGCAAGTCAACAGCCAATCCAAGCCCTGGGTGGGCAGAGGTGCTGCGATGTCACGGAACACCATCTGGATGGGTCCGTGGGTGAGGGAGGCTATGGCGAGTCCAACATGCTCTGGTTAGAGAAGGGGGGAATTTACTTCACAGCCCTCCAAAGCGTTCCCATTCTGTTCTCCACCCCCTTTTATCTGCCTATGCTCCCCTGGCAGTGGTCGCTTTCCACGGAGACGGCCTTTCCTCCACACTGTCCCCAAGACAACGCCCACTCAGTGGTCCCTGCTGTCCTTTGCCGTACTATATTCAACCCCTTGACGTTTGGTCTCCGAACTTAGTGGAGGGGGTTAAATGTGGTTCTCCTATGAAGCATGGGGTTGGGTTTTGTGTCTTGGTCTATTCTGCTCCCTGTGTCTTTGGATTGGTGAATTAAGACCTCTCACCTTGACTCTTATAGCTTGTATGTATGGACTTTTCTCTGTCCGTGTATCATTTTCATGTTGTTTGTTCCCTTTCTTTCCCTCGTATTGAATTGTTGGTTTCACCTGATGGATTCATTCTGTTGGGCATTTTGGCCTTGTTTGCTCCATTGTCTCTTACTAGGATATCCTGGGGAATATTTTGGCCTACTAGCCTGTTGGTTATGAATTACTTTAGGTGGTCTTTGTCATGACACCATCTTATTTCAGCATCAATTTGGAAAGATAATTTTGTGGGGTAGGTGAGCCTGGGTTGGGGTTTTCCTTTTTTTGGTTTTTCATTTTTTTCTTTTTCGGCCTGAAACACTTCACTCCAGGTGCTCCTTGAATTGAGAGTTTGTATTTAGAAATCTGCTGTAATGATGGTGAGTTCTCCTTCACAGATGATTTGTTTCTTTTCTCTAATAGCTTTTAAGACTCTGCTCTCATGGTGAATTTCTGGAACCTTGAGCATGCTCTGCCTTGTCCTGGCACTTTTCTGATGATGAGTATTTGAATACATATGTGCCTCCTGTAAGTGTATTTCGAATTCTTTTTTCATTCTTGGAAAGTTTTCTGTTCTGACTTCTGTGAATGGGTTTATTTTATCCTTTGTGCTTGCTATCTTCTGATTTTTCCTTAGTTACCATTAATGTTGGATTAGTCTTCTTTGTATCGTGTGGCAGTTGCTGGTTCCATTTCTCACGTTGCCTGGTCTTTGGAAATTTATTTCTCATTAGTTTTCTTCGCAACCGCAGACCTGTCTTCTAAATCTGATATACTGCCCTCACATTGGTGGATTCTACTGTCCATACCCTCTTTCTCCCCTCTGTTTTTTAAATCTGGTATCAAACTTGGAACCTTATGCTTGAGACTCAGGGGGCAGAACCACTGAGCTAAATCCCTGGACCCCATTCTTTCGTTTTACCAAATATTTACTTAGGTGATTGGGGCATTTTAGGGATTCATTAGGATCACATTCATCAATGGGCAGTAGGACTCGTACAGGATGAATCTCGCTTCTTCTTTATCCCATTCCTCTGCCCTCCCTTCACCCCCTGCACCCCTTCCTACATACATAAGCTTTGTTTCCACTTTATCCCTCTTGTCAGATTTTACTTTGCCTTCTTTCATTTCCCTCACCCCCCTTCCATGTTCCCCTTTCCCTTTGAACATTTTCTTCCTATTTCACATTAGCCATTATGCATTTGGGTCTTCTATGACACTTGCAGTTTCTCACACCACAGAAAGTAGTTGGTATTTACACATATGTGTCCTGTTTATTTCACTGAAGGGTATGGCCTCAAGGTGCATACATTCAGGTATAGATATCTCTAATTTCCCTTTCTTTGTAGCCGAGTAGTACTCCACTTCATAAAAAGCCCCCACATGTTCTTTACCCAATACCCACTTGATGTCCATTTGTTAGCTATTACACACTGTGTCGCTGTCAACATGGGTGAGCTTATATGACTGTGGTATGATGCTTTAGTCTTTTTGAGAAAATACACAGGAAGGGGAATAGCTGGGTCAAATGGGACATGGAATCCCACTATTTTGAGGAATCCCCATACTGATTTCCACAGTGTTTGCACCAGTCTACATTCCCAGCAATACTGGAGAAGCATTCCTTTTTTGGCCATATCTCCACCAGCATTTTTTATTGGTTGATTTCTTGGTCGCAGCTCTAATTTCTCCAGAAGATGGAGTTACAATGTTGCTTTCATATTCATCTCTCCAATGAGCAGACACATTGAACATCTTTTCAAATGTTTATGGACTGCTTTTCCATCTTCATCTGAGAAATGTCTATTCATTTCAGAAGCCCATTTTTGGATGAGGTCTTTCCATTTACCGAGGGGTCTGATTTTTGAAGTTCTTTATGTATTCTAGATAGTGTTCCTTGGAGGAATCTCTGCTCGATGTTTTTTCACACATTGTGTGTTGTCCCTTCAGTCTGCTGTTGGTTTCTCTTGCTGTGGAGAAGCTGCTTCATGAGGTGAGATCCGAATTGTTTACTCTTTTGTTCTAGTTCACCTGCAACTGAGGTTTGGCTGGGTGTCTTTCCAAAAGGATTGAAAGAATCATAGCCCAGCTGTGGAAGGTCAAGCAAGTTCATAGCATCATAAAATTTGGAAACAGCTCAATTGCTCATCAACTGGAGACTGGATAAAGAAAATGTGGGTTAGTATGTGTGTGCAGATCTCAGGAGCATTGATGTGGACCAGAATAGTACGCCAGCAGGCAGATACAGCAAGGGCCCCATGCCAACCCCAGCCACTTGGGCACACAGGCCCAAGCCAAAGACTTAGCCAAAAAAGAGCTGCAAAGGCGCAGCAATAGCCCCTATATCGTTGGTAAGTGTGCAGAGAGCCTAACCCAAAGCCTGCTCAGACACGGAGAACTGGGGTGCACAGCACCCAGCCAAAGGCCCTCCCAGACAACAGCTACATAAGTGGGCAAGCCCTAGCCAGAAGCACACCTAGCTACCATCCCAAGTGTGCACAGGCCCCAGCCCGAAGCCCACCCACACAACAGGTCAGCTCAGGGATCCAGAACGCCAGCACTCTGAACCCAAGAATTGGTATGATGGTGAGCAGCAGAGGAAAGGCTGCTCAGTGGCCTGCTCAGAATTCAAGACCACCGGGTGAGAAAGAAGGCACCTCAACGAAGGCACAGCAGGCTGCATCTGTTGAAATGAGAAGACACGTAAAGAAATCTCAAAACCAGACTTCCAGATCATCTAATGCAATAGCAAAGGGCAAAGAGACTCCTTGAACTGGCAAAGGAAGAGGATCTGGAAATCAAGAAATCAGAACTATTTTCTCGGATCACAACACACATTGTATCCATAATGCAGGAAATGATTAATAGCTATAGAGCAGACAAAGATTAAAAAGCCGACGAGCTGAGGAACATGAGGTAACCCCAATATTGGAAACAAAGGGAGTCTCTCCCAAAGAGCTGGGAAGGACCACACAGGCATGCCCACTAGCTGCCCTTGAAGCCATGCGGGCAGAGCACCCAGGAATGACTGAGCCCAGCTCGGTCCAGCTGGTTTGCCTACTTGTGATCAAGAGCTGGAGAAGACCCACCAGATGCCCATGGAGCCACATGGGCAGAGCTACACTGGTAGTGTGCGCAGGACAGTTGGACCCTAGCTCTGCCTGGCTGGCTATGCCTACTTGTGACCAAGAGCTGGTAAGGACCCTCTGGGAAAGCCCACCAACACAGTGTGGAGCCAGGCGGGTGCATGCAACAACAGAACACCCTCCACTTCTGGCCTATTGGCCGGGAAGCTATGTGGTTCCACACTACAGGGGCACAGGGGGCGTAAAGTTTAGTGTCCTGAGCTGCGGAAGTGAGCAAGAGAGAGAGGGCCCCGCTCAAGCTCCCTGAACATACCTGAAGCCCACTGGAAAAGGGAAGAGAATCTCTGCAATAAAGGCACACCAGACCACCCTACCTGGCAAAATACAGGGATCATCTCCTCCCTTCAGAACCTGGACTATCTTCAGGGGAAAGGCAACTGAAACATGCAGTAGAACCTTGCCCAGTTCCACCTGGCAGGAGGACAGGGAGCTCAACTGGGGACTTGCAGCCAGAAATCTGCCGGAATCCAATGGGGCAATGAATTGCTCACTGAGATACATTGACTTCTAAATGCCCACTGCTGGCCATATTGTCTAGAGTGACACAAGAGACATACCCTGAAGGAGTCCATTCATTTGATTCTTTGATTTCTTATTTTCAAAATTACCACTAGTTGTTTGCTCTCATGTTGAATTTTTTTCCTTTATCTACTCTTATAATTGTTATTTTTCACTTTTTGGATTTGTTCCTCTTTGCTTTCACTCTCTCCCAGGCTCCCTTGCTGTCCCACATTGTTCTTCACCTCCCTTTGTATTCCCGTTCTGGGCCTAATTCATATTTCTTTCTTAGTTTTACATTTCTTCTCTTTTCTTCTCTCACCTGTGTCCTCTGGCTTCACTGCTAACCTTCCCCTATCCTTCTACCTACATATCCCTCCCTCTCCAACTCTGTCTGTTTCCCCATTCTGACCGGTAAAGTTGCTGTGTGGAACAGTTCATTCACTAGAAACATATGTTGGGTTGCTCATTCATTTTGATTTAAATCACACAGTGAAAGGGGAGAGATTAATAACTCCCAGGAATTGTCATTTGCTAAGAAGTGCCTCATTGTATTGTGTTGCTCCTTCTACCACTTGGGCTAAGATGTTGGGATTGATCTCCTCAGTCCTACTTCCTGGTATAACGTAAATGGGAAGGCCTCACAGCCCTTAGAGACTCAAAACCTAAACTCCAGGTATATATCCAAGACACCTCTGAGAAGCAGTCATTCCAGAAGGGTTCTAAATACTTCAACCAAGATACTTACAAAGTATCAACCCAGGAACAAAACCAAGGACAGTACCGAAAACAAAAATGAGAAGACATTTCAGTAAGGCACACACTCAGACATCCACCCAACAAGAGGCAAATTCTGGGGGAGAGGAAATGGAACAGTCTGAGTGTCAACCCCTTGGACACCCTGAACTGATAGCACAGGAAGTAAGAAAAGAGATGAATGAGGTGCTAGAGAAATTCCAAACAGTAATCATCTATCAGATAACTTCAGAGATGGTGAGCAGGGTGAAAGACATGATTAGAGGCTCTAGAAGAGAAACAGATAAAAAAGAAATAGATGAGCTCAGAAACACGCTGAAAGCCATGGATGCCCAGCCTAAGAAAGAAAATGAAACCATGGTCACCCAACACAAGAAAGACATGGAATCCATGAAACGGATTAAAACAGATAGTCAGGATATTTGAAACTCCACTGAAAGCATGTGGGGAAGATTATTGCAATATGAAGAGAGAATATCAGATATAGAAGACAGGATTGAGGAGAAGGACCGTCAAAACAGAGATTTCTTACAAATACTAAGGGACCACATGAAATCCATCCAGCAGGTGCTAGAGGATGGAAAGAAGAACAAGATAATTGCTCTTCTCTTCTTTCTCAGCCTGGTCCTAGGTCCTGTGCTCTGCCCTGCTGGCTACCTGGCCCTGCTTCTCCTGGGAGCTCCTCACAGCGGTCTGCGCTGTGTGGGCCTGAACCCCCCCTTCTATACCTGCCCCTGAAGTGGCCACGCCCTTGGGCTTTCTTTGATCAGCAAGTCAACAGCCAATCCAAGCCCTGGGTGGGCAGAGGTGCTGCGATGTCACGGAACACCATCTGGATGGGTCCGTGGGTGAGGGAGGCTATGGCGAGTCCAACATGCTCTGGTTAGAGAAGGGGGGAATTTACTTCACAGCCCTCCAAAGCGTTCCCATTCTGTTCTCCACCCCCTTTTATCTGCCTATGCTCCCCTGGCAGTGGTCGCTTTCCACGGAGACGGCCTTTCCTCCACACTGTCCCCAAGACAACGCCCACTCAGTGGTCCCTGCTGTCCTTTGCCGTACTATATTCAACCCCTTGACGTTTGGTCTCCGAACTTAGTGGAGGGGGTTAAATGTGGTTCTCCTATGAAGCATGGGGTTGGGTTTTGTGTCTTGGTCTATTCTGCTCCCTGTGTCTTTGGATTGGTGAATTAAGACCTCTCACCTTGACTCTTATAGCTTGTATGTATGGACTTTTCTCTGTCCGTGTATCATTTTCATGTTGTTTGTTCCCTTTCTTTCCCTCGTATTGAATTGTTGGTTTCACCTGATGGATTCATTCTGTTGGGCATTTTGGCCTTGTTTGCTCCATTGTCTCTTACTAGGATATCCTGGGGAATATTTTGGCCTACTAGCCTGTTGGTTATGAATTACTTTAGGTGGTCTTTGTCATGACACCATCTTATTTCAGCATCAATTTGGAAAGATAATTTTGTGGGGTAGGTGAGCCTGGGTTGGGGTTTTCCTTTTTTTGGTTTTTCATTTTTTTCTTTTTCGGCCTGAAACACTTCACTCCAGGTGCTCCTTGAATTGAGAGTTTGTATTTAGAAATCTGCTGTAATGATGGTGAGTTCTCCTTCACAGATGATTTGTTTCTTTTCTCTAATAGCTTTTAAGACTCTGCTCTCATGGTGAATTTCTGGAACCTTGAGCATGCTCTGCCTTGTCCTGGCACTTTTCTGATGATGAGTATTTGAATACATATGTGCCTCCTGTAAGTGTATTTCGAATTCTTTTTTCATTCTTGGAAAGTTTTCTGTTCTGACTTCTGTGAATGGGTTTATTTTATCCTTTGTGCTTGCTATCTTCTGATTTTTCCTTAGTTACCATTAATGTTGGATTAGTCTTCTTTGTATCGTGTGGCAGTTGCTGGTTCCATTTCTCACGTTGCCTGGTCTTTGGAAATTTATTTCTCATTAGTTTTCTTCGCAACCGCAGACCTGTCTTCTAAATCTGATATACTGCCCTCACATTGGTGGATTCTACTGTCCATACCCTCTTTCTCCCCTCTGTTTTTTAAATCTGGTATCAAACTTGGAACCTTATGCTTGAGACTCAGGGGGCAGAACCACTGAGCTAAATCCCTGGACCCCATTCTTTCGTTTTACCAAATATTTACTTAGGTGATTGGGGCATTTTAGGGATTCATTAGGATCACATTCATCAATGGGCAGTAGGACTCGTACAGGATGAATCTCGCTTCTTCTTTATCCCATTCCTCTGCCCTCCCTTCACCCCCTGCACCCCTTCCTACATACATAAGCTTTGTTTCCACTTTATCCCTCTTGTCAGATTTTACTTTGCCTTCTTTCATTTCCCTCACCCCCCTTCCATGTTCCCCTTTCCCTTTGAACATTTTCTTCCTATTTCACATTAGCCATTATGCATTTGGGTCTTCTATGACACTTGCAGTTTCTCACACCACAGAAAGTAGTTGGTATTTACACATATGTGTCCTGTTTATTTCACTGAAGGGTATGGCCTCAAGGTGCATACATTCAGGTATAGATATCTCTAATTTCCCTTTCTTTGTAGCCGAGTAGTACTCCACTTCATAAAAAGCCCCCACATGTTCTTTACCCAATACCCACTTGATGTCCATTTGTTAGCTATTACACACTGTGTCGCTGTCAACATGGGTGAGCTTATATGACTGTGGTATGATGCTTTAGTCTTTTTGAGAAAATACACAGGAAGGGGAATAGCTGGGTCAAATGGGACATGGAATCCCACTATTTTGAGGAATCCCCATACTGATTTCCACAGTGTTTGCACCAGTCTACATTCCCAGCAATACTGGAGAAGCATTCCTTTTTTGGCCATATCTCCACCAGCATTTTTTATTGGTTGATTTCTTGGTCGCAGCTCTAATTTCTCCAGAAGATGGAGTTACAATGTTGCTTTCATATTCATCTCTCCAATGAGCAGACACATTGAACATCTTTTCAAATGTTTATGGACTGCTTTTCCATCTTCATCTGAGAAATGTCTATTCATTTCAGAAGCCCATTTTTGGATGAGGTCTTTCCATTTACCGAGGGGTCTGATTTTTGAAGTTCTTTATGTATTCTAGATAGTGTTCCTTGGAGGAATCTCTGCTCGATGTTTTTTCACACATTGTGTGTTGTCCCTTCAGTCTGCTGTTGGTTTCTCTTGCTGTGGAGAAGCTGCTTCATGAGGTGAGATCCGAATTGTTTACTCTTTTGTTCTAGTTCACCTGCAACTGAGGTTTGGCTGGGTGTCTTTCCAAAAGGATTGAAAGAATCATAGCCCAGCTGTGGAAGGTCAAGCAAGTTCATAGCATCATAAAATTTGGAAACAGCTCAATTGCTCATCAACTGGAGACTGGATAAAGAAAATGTGGGTTAGTATGTGTGTGCAGATCTCAGGAGCATTGATGTGGACCAGAATAGTACGCCAGCAGGCAGATACAGCAAGGGCCCCATGCCAACCCCAGCCACTTGGGCACACAGGCCCAAGCCAAAGACTTAGCCAAAAAAGAGCTGCAAAGGCGCAGCAATAGCCCCTATATCGTTGGTAAGTGTGCAGAGAGCCTAACCCAAAGCCTGCTCAGACACGGAGAACTGGGGTGCACAGCACCCAGCCAAAGGCCCTCCCAGACAACAGCTACATAAGTGGGCAAGCCCTAGCCAGAAGCACACCTAGATACCATCCCAAGTGTGCACAGGCCCCAGCCCGAAGCCCACCCACACAACAGGTCAGCTCAGGGATCCAGAAGGCCAGCACTCTGAACCCAAGAATTGGTATGATGGTGAGCAGCAGAGGAAAGGCTGCTCAGTGGCCTGCTCAGAATTCAAGACCACAGGGTGAGAAAGAAGGCACCTCAGCGAAGGCACAGCAGGCCGCATCCGTTGAAATGAGAAGACACGTAAAGAAATCTCAAAACCAGACTTCCAGATCATCTAATGCAATAGCAAAGGGCAAAGAGACTCCTTGAACTGGCAAAGGAAGAGGATCTGGAAATCAAGAAATCAGAACTATTTTCTCGGATCACAACACACATTGTATCCATAATACAGGAAATGATTAATAACTATAGAGCAGACAAAGATTAAAAAGCCGACGAGCTGAGGAACATGAGGTAACCCCAATATTGGAAACAAAGGGAGTCTCTCCCAAAGAGCTGGGAAGGACCACACAGGCATGCCCACTAGCTGCCCTTGAAGCCATGCGGGCAGAGCACCCAGGAATGACTGAGCCCAGCTCGGTCCAGCTGGTTTGCCTACTTGTGATCAAGAGCTGGAGAAGACCCACCAGATGCCCATGGAGCCACATGGGCAGAGCTACACTGGTAGTGTGCGCAGGACAGTTGGACCCTAGCTCTGCCTGGCTGGCTATGCCTACTTGTGACCAAGAGCTGGTAAGGACCCTCTGGGAAAGCCCACCAACACAGTGTGGAGCCAGGCGGGTGCATGCAACAACAGAACGCCCTCCACTTCTGGCCTATTGGCCGGGAAGCTATGTGGTTCCACACTACAGGGGCACAGGGGGCGTAAAGTTTAGTGTCCTGAGCTGCGGAAGTGAGCAAGAGAGAGAGGGCCCCGCTCAAGCTCCCTGAACATACCTGAAGCCCACTGGAAAAGGGAAGAGAATCTCTGCAATAAAGGCACACCAGACCACCCTACCTGGCAAAATACAGGGATCATCTCCTCCCTTCAGAACCTGGACTATCTTCAGGGGAAAGGCAACTGAAACATGCAGTAGAACCTTGCCCAGTTCCACCTGGCAGGAGGACAGGGAGCTCAACTGGGGACTTGCAGCCAGAAATCTGCCGGAATCCAATGGGGCAATGAATTGCTCACTGAGATACATTGACTTCTAAATGCCCACTGCTGGCCATATTGTCTAGAGTGACACAAGAGACATACCCTGAAGGAGTCCATTCATTTGATTCTTTGATTTCTTATTTTCAAAATTACCACTAGTTGTTTGCTCTCATGTTGAATTTTTTTCCTTTATCTACTCTTATAATTGTTATTTTTCACTTTTTGGATTTGTTCCTCTTTGCTTTCACTCTCTCCCAGGCTCCCTTGCTGTCCCACATTGTTCTTCACCTCCCTTTGTATTCCCGTTCTGGGCCTAATTCATATTTCTTTCTTAGTTTTACATTTCTTCTCTTTTCTTCTCTCACCTGTGTCCTCTGGCTTCACTGCTAACCTTCCCCTATCCTTCTACCTACATATCCCTCCCTCTCCAACTCTGTCTGTTTCCCCATTCTGACCGGTAAAGTTGCTGTGTGGAACAGTTCATTCACTAGAAACATATGTTGGGTTGCTCATTCATTTTGATTTAAATCACACAGTGAAAGGGGAGAGATTAATAACTCCCAGGAATTGTCATTTGCTAAGAAGTGCCTCATTGTATTGTGTTGCTCCTTCTACCACTTGGGCTAAGATGTTGGGATTGATCTCCTCAGTCCTACTTCCTGGTATAACGTAAATGGGAAGGCCTCACAGCCCTTAGAGACTCAAAACCTAAACTCCAGGTATATATCCAAGACACCTCTGAGAAGCAGTCATTCCAGAAGGGTTCTAAATACTTCAACCAAGATACTTACAAAGTATCAACCCAGGAACAAAACCAAGGACAGTACCGAAAACAAAAATGAGAAGACATTTCAGTAAGGCACACACTCAGACATCCACCCAACAAGAGGCAAATTCTGGGGGAGAGGAAATGGAACAGTCTGAGTGTCAACCCCTTGGACACCCTGAACTGATAGCACAGGAAGTAAGAAAAGAGATGAATGAGGTGCTAGAGAAATTCCAAACAGTAATCATCTATCAGATAACTTCAGAGATGGTGAGCAGGGTGAAAGACATGATTAGAGGCTCTAGAAGAGAAACAGATAAAAAAGAAATAGATGAGCTCAGAAACATGCTGAAAGCCATGGATGCCCAGCCTAAGAAAGAAAATGAAACCATGGTCACCCAACACAAGAAAGACATGGAATCCATGAAACGGATTAAAACAGATAGTCAGGATATTTGAAACTCCACTGAAAGCATGTGGGGAAGATTATTGCAATATGAAGAGAGAATATCAGATATAGAAGACAGGATTGAGGAGAAGGACCGTCAAAACAGAGATTTCTTACAAATACTAAGGGACCACATGAAATCCATCCAGCAGGTGCTAGAGGATGGAAAGAAGAACAAGATAATTGCTCTTCTCTTCTTTCTCAGCCTGGTCCTAGGTCCTGTGCTCTGCCCTGCTGGCTACCTGGCCCTGCTTCTCCTGGGAGCTCCTCACAGCGGTCTGCGCTGTGTGGGCCTGAACCCCCCCTTCTATACCTGCCCCTGAAGTGGCCACGCCCTTGGGCTTTCTTTGATCAGCAAGTCAACAGCCAATCCAAGCCCTGGGTGGGCAGAGGTGCTGCGATGTCACGGAACACCATCTGGATGGGTCCGTGGGTGAGGGAGGCTATGGCGAGTCCAACATGCTCTGGTTAGAGAAGGGGGGAATTTACTTCACAGCCCTCCAAAGCGTTCCCATTCTGTTCTCCACCCCCTTTTATCTGCCTATGCTCCCCTGGCAGTGGTCGCTTTCCACGGAGACGGCCTTTCCTCCACACTGTCCCCAAGACAACGCCCACTCAGTGGTCCCTGCTGTCCTTTGCCGTACTATATTCAACCCCTTGACGTTTGGTCTCCGAACTTAGTGGAGGGGGTTAAATGTGGTTCTCCTATGAAGCATGGGGTTGGGTTTTGTGTCTTGGTCTATTCTGCTCCCTGTGTCTTTGGATTGGTGAATTAAGACCTCTCACCTTGACTCTTATAGCTTGTATGTATGGACTTTTCTCTGTCCGTGTATCATTTTCATGTTGTTTGTTCCCTTTCTTTCCCTCGTATTGAATTGTTGGTTTCACCTGATGGATTCATTCTGTTGGGCATTTTGGCCTTGTTTGCTCCATTGTCTCTTACTAGGATATCCTGGGGAATATTTTGGCCTACTAGCCTGTTGGTTATGAATTACTTTAGGTGGTCTTTGTCATGACACCATCTTATTTCAGCATCAATTTGGAAAGATAATTTTGTGGGGTAGGTGAGCCTGGGTTGGGGTTTTCCTTTTTTTGGTTTTTCATTTTTTTCTTTTTCGGCCTGAAACACTTCACTCCAGGTGCTCCTTGAATTGAGAGTTTGTATTTAGAAATCTGCTGTAATGATGGTGAGTTCTCCTTCACAGATGATTTGTTTCTTTTCTCTAATAGCTTTTAAGACTCTGCTCTCATGGTGAATTTCTGGAACCTTGAGCATGCTCTGCCTTGTCCTGGCACTTTTCTGATGATGAGTATTTGAATACATATGTGCCTCCTGTAAGTGTATTTCGAATTCTTTTTTCATTCTTGGAAAGTTTTCTGTTCTGACTTCTGTGAATGGGTTTATTTTATCCTTTGTGCTTGCTATCTTCTGATTTTTCCTTAGTTACCATTAATGTTGGATTAGTCTTCTTTGTATCGTGTGGCAGTTGCTGGTTCCATTTCTCACGTTGCCTGGTCTTTGGAAATTTATTTCTCATTAGTTTTCTTCGCAACCGCAGACCTGTCTTCTAAATCTGATATACTGCCCTCACATTGGTGGATTCTACTGTCCATACCCTCTTTCTCCCCTCTGTTTTTTAAATCTGGTATCAAACTTGGAACCTTATGCTTGAGACTCAGGGGGCAGAACCACTGAGCTAAATCCCTGGACCCCATTCTTTCGTTTTACCAAATATTTACTTAGGTGATTGGGGCATTTTAGGGATTCATTAGGATCACATTCATCAATGGGCAGTAGGACTCGTACAGGATGAATCTCGCTTCTTCTTTATCCCATTCCTCTGCCCTCCCTTCACCCCCTGCACCCCTTCCTACATACATAAGCTTTGTTTCCACTTTATCCCTCTTGTCAGATTTTACTTTGCCTTCTTTCATTTCCCTCACCCCCCTTCCATGTTCCCCTTTCCCTTTGAACATTTTCTTCCTATTTCACATTAGCCATTATGCATTTGGGTCTTCTATGACACTTGCAGTTTCTCACACCACAGAAAGTAGTTGGTATTTACACATATGTGTCCTGTTTATTTCACTGAAGGGTATGGCCTCAAGGTGCATACATTCAGGTATAGATATCTCTAATTTCCCTTTCTTTGTAGCCGAGTAGTACTCCACTTCATAAAAAGCCCCCACATGTTCTTTACCCAATACCCACTTGATGTCCATTTGTTAGCTATTACACACTGTGTCGCTGTCAACATGGGTGAGCTTATATGACTGTGGTATGATGCTTTAGTCTTTTTGAGAAAATACACAGGAAGGGGAATAGCTGGGTCAAATGGGACATGGAATCCCACTATTTTGAGGAATCCCCATACTGATTTCCACAGTGTTTGCACCAGTCTACATTCCCAGCAATACTGGAGAAGCATTCCTTTTTTGGCCATATCTCCACCAGCATTTTTTATTGGTTGATTTCTTGGTCGCAGCTCTAATTTCTCCAGAAGATGGAGTTACAATGTTGCTTTCATATTCATCTCTCCAATGAGCAGACACATTGAACATCTTTTCAAATGTTTATGGACTGCTTTTCCATCTTCATCTGAGAAATGTCTATTCATTTCAGAAGCCCATTTTTGGATGAGGTCTTTCCATTTACCGAGGGGTCTGATTTTTGAAGTTCTTTATGTATTCTAGATAGTGTTCCTTGGAGGAATCTCTGCTCGATGTTTTTTCACACATTGTGTGTTGTCCCTTCAGTCTGCTGTTGGTTTCTCTTGCTGTGGAGAAGCTGCTTCATGAGGTGAGATCCGAATTGTTTACTCTTTTGTTCTAGTTCACCTGCAACTGAGGTTTGGCTGGGTGTCTTTCCAAAAGGATTGAAAGAATCATAGCCCAGCTGTGGAAGGTCAAGCAAGTTCATAGCATCATAAAATTTGGAAACAGCTCAATTGCTCATCAACTGGAGACTGGATAAAGAAAATGTGGGTTAGTATGTGTGTGCAGATCTCAGGAGCATTGATGTGGACCAGAATAGTACGCCAGCAGGCAGATACAGCAAGGGCCCCATGCCAACCCCAGCCACTTGGGCACACAGGCCCAAGCCAAAGACTTAGCCAAAAAAGAGCTGCAAAGGCGCAGCAATAGCCCCTATATCGTTGGTAAGTGTGCAGAGAGCCTAACCCAAAGCCTGCTCAGACACGGAGAACTGGGGTGCACAGCACCCAGCCAAAGGCCCTCCCAGACAACAGCTACATAAGTGGGCAAGCCCTAGCCAGAAGCACACCTTGATACCATCCCAAGTGGGCACAGGCCCCAGCCCGAAGCCCACCCACACAACAGGTCAGCTCAGGGATCCAGAAGGCCAGCACTCTGAACCCAAGAATTGGTATGATGGTGAGCAACAGAGGGAAGGCTGCTCAGTGGCCTGCTCAGAATTCAAGACCACCGGGTGAGAAAGAAGGTACCTCAACGAAGGCACAGCAGGCTGCTTCTGTTGAAATGAGAAGACACGTAAAGAAATCTCAAAACCAGACTTCCAGATCATCTAATGCAATAGCAAAGGGCAAAGAGACTCCTTGAACTGGCAAAGGAAGAGGATCTGGAAATCAAGAAATCAGAACTATTTTCTCGGATCACAACACACATTGTATCCATAATGCAGGAAATGATTAATAACTATAGAGCAGACAAAGATTAAAAAGCCGACGAGCTGAGGAACATGAGGTAACCCCAATATTGGAAACAAAGGGAGTCTCTCCCAAAGAGCTGGGAAGGACCACACAGGCATGCCCACTAGCTGCCCTTGAAGCCATGCGGGCAGAGCACCCAGGAATGACTGAGCCCAGCTCGGTCCAGCTGGTTTGCCTACTTGTGATCAAGAGCTGGAGAAGACCCACCAGATGCCCATGGAGCCACATGGGCAGAGCTACACTGGTAGTGTGCGCAGGACAGTTGGACCCTAGCTCTGCCTGGCTGGCTATGCCTACTTGTGACCAAGAGCTGGTAAGGACCCTCTGGGAAAGCCCACCAACACAGTGTGGAGCCAGGCGGGTGCATGCAACAACAGAACACCCTCCACTTCTGGCCTATTGGCCGGGAAGCTATGTGGTTCCACACTACAGGGGCACAGGGGGCGTAAAGTTTAGTGTCCTGAGCTGCGGAAGTGAGCAAGAGAGAGAGGGCCCCGCTCAAGCTCCCTGAACATACCTGAAGCCCACTGGAAAAGGGAAGAGAATCTCTGCAATAAAGGCACACCAGACCACCCTACCTGGCAAAATACAGGGATCATCTCCTCCCTTCAGAACCTGGACTATCTTCAGGGGAAAGGCAACTGAAACATGCAATAGAACCTTGCCCAGTTCCACCTGGCAGGAGGACAGGGAGCTCAACTGGGGACTTGCAGCCAGAAATCTGCCGGAATCCAATGGGGCAATGAATTGCTCACTGAGATACATTGACTTCTAAATGCCCACTGCTGGCCATATTGTCTAGAGTGACACAAGAGACATACCCTGAAGGAGTCCATTCATTTGATTCTTTGATTTCTTATTTTCAAAATTACCACTAGTTGTTTGCTCTCATGTTGAATTTTTTTCCTTTATCTACTCTTATAATTGTTATTTTTCACTTTTTGGATTTGTTCCTCTTTGCTTTCACTCTCTCCCAGGCTCCCTTGCTGTCCCACATTGTTCTTCACCTCCCTTTGTATTCCCGTTCTGGGCCTAATTCATATTTCTTTCTTAGTTTTACATTTCTTCTCTTTTCTTCTCTCACCTGTGTCCTCTGGCTTCACTGCTAACCTTCCCCTATCCTTCTACCTACATATCCCTCCCTCTCCAACTCTGTCTGTTTCCCCATTCTGACCGGTAAAGTTGCTGTGTGGAACAGTTCATTCACTAGAAACATATGTTGGGTTGCTCATTCATTTTGATTTAAATCACACAGTGAAAGGGGAGAGATTAATAACTCCCAGGAATTGTCATTTGCTAAGAAGTGCCTCATTGTATTGTGTTGCTCCTTCTACCACTTGGGCTAAGATGTTGGGATTGATCTCCTCAGTCCTACTTCCTGGTATAACGTAAATGGGAAGGCCTCACAGCCCTTAGAGACTCAAAACCTAAACTCCAGGTATATATCCAAGACACCTCTGAGAAGCAGTCATTCCAGAAGGGTTCTAAATACTTCAACCAAGATACTTACAAAGTATCAACCCAGGAACAAAACCAAGGACAGTACCGAAAACAAAAATGAGAAGACATTTCAGTAAGGCACACACTCAGACATCCACCCAACAAGAGGCAAATTCTGGGGGAGAGGAAATGGAACAGTCTGAGTGTCAACCCCTTGGACACCCTGAACTGATAGCACAGGAAGTAAGAAAAGAGATGAATGAGGTGCTAGAGAAATTCCAAACAGTAATCATCTATCAGATAACTTCAGAGATGGTGAGCAGGGTGAAAGACATGATTAGAGGCTCTAGAAGAGAAACAGATAAAAAAGAAATAGATGAGCTCAGAAACACGCTGAAAGCCATGGATGCCCAGCCTAAGAAAGAAAATGAAACCATGGTCACCCAACACAAGAAAGACATGGAATCCATGAAACGGATTAAAACAGATAGTCAGGATATTTGAAACTCCACTGAAAGCATGTGGGGAAGATTATTGCAATATGAAGAGAGAATATCAGATATAGAAGACAGGATTGAGGAGAAGGACCGTCAAAACAGAGATTTCTTACAAATACTAAGGGACCACATGAAATCCATCCAGCAGGTGCTAGAGGATGGAAAGAAGAACAAGATAATTGCTCTTCTCTTCTTTCTCAGCCTGGTCCTAGGTCCTGTGCTCTGCCCTGCTGGCTACCTGGCCCTGCTTCTCCTGGGAGCTCCTCACAGCGGTCTGCGCTGTGTGGGCCTGAACCCCCCCTTCTATACCTGCCCCTGAAGTGGCCACGCCCTTGGGCTTTCTTTGATCAGCAAGTCAACAGCCAATCCAAGCCCTGGGTGGGCAGAGGTGCTGCGATGTCACGGAACACCATCTGGATGGGTCCGTGGGTGAGGGAGGCTATGGCGAGTCCAACATGCTCTGGTTAGAGAAGGGGGGAATTTACTTCACAGCCCTCCAAAGCGTTCCCATTCTGTTCTCCACCCCCTTTTATCTGCCTATGCTCCCCTGGCAGTGGTCGCTTTCCACGGAGACGGCCTTTCCTCCACACTGTCCCCAAGACAACGCCCACTCAGTGGTCCCTGCTGTCCTTTGCCGTACTATATTCAACCCCTTGACGTTTGGTCTCCGAACTTAGTGGAGGGGGTTAAATGTGGTTCTCCTATGAAGCATGGGGTTGGGTTTTGTGTCTTGGTCTATTCTGCTCCCTGTGTCTTTGGATTGGTGAATTAAGACCTCTCACCTTGACTCTTATAGCTTGTATGTATGGACTTTTCTCTGTCCGTGTATCATTTTCATGTTGTTTGTTCCCTTTCTTTCCCTCGTATTGAATTGTTGGTTTCACCTGATGGATTCATTCTGTTGGGCATTTTGGCCTTGTTTGCTCCATTGTCTCTTACTAGGATATCCTGGGGAATATTTTGGCCTACTAGCCTGTTGGTTATGAATTACTTTAGGTGGTCTTTGTCATGACACCATCTTATTTCAGCATCAATTTGGAAAGATAATTTTGTGGGGTAGGTGAGCCTGGGTTGGGGTTTTCCTTTTTTTGGTTTTTCATTTTTTTCTTTTTCGGCCTGAAACACTTCACTCCAGGTGCTCCTTGAATTGAGAGTTTGTATTTAGAAATCTGCTGTAATGATGGTGAGTTCTCCTTCACAGATGATTTGTTTCTTTTCTCTAATAGCTTTTAAGACTCTGCTCTCATGGTGAATTTCTGGAACCTTGAGCATGCTCTGCCTTGTCCTGGCACTTTTCTGATGATGAGTATTTGAATACATATGTGCCTCCTGTAAGTGTATTTCGAATTCTTTTTTCATTCTTGGAAAGTTTTCTGTTCTGACTTCTGTGAATGGGTTTATTTTATCCTTTGTGCTTGCTATCTTCTGATTTTTCCTTAGTTACCATTAATGTTGGATTAGTCTTCTTTGTATCGTGTGGCAGTTGCTGGTTCCATTTCTCACGTTGCCTGGTCTTTGGAAATTTATTTCTCATTAGTTTTCTTCGCAACCGCAGACCTGTCTTCTAAATCTGATATACTGCCCTCACATTGGTGGATTCTACTGTCCATACCCTCTTTCTCCCCTCTGTTTTTTAAATCTGGTATCAAACTTGGAACCTTATGCTTGAGACTCAGGGGGCAGAACCACTGAGCTAAATCCCTGGACCCCATTCTTTCGTTTTACCAAATATTTACTTAGGTGATTGGGGCATTTTAGGGATTCATTAGGATCACATTCATCAATGGGCAGTAGGACTCGTACAGGATGAATCTCGCTTCTTCTTTATCCCATTCCTCTGCCCTCCCTTCACCCCCTGCACCCCTTCCTACATACATAAGCTTTGTTTCCACTTTATCCCTCTTGTCAGATTTTACTTTGCCTTCTTTCATTTCCCTCACCCCCCTTCCATGTTCCCCTTTCCCTTTGAACATTTTCTTCCTATTTCACATTAGCCATTATGCATTTGGGTCTTCTATGACACTTGCAGTTTCTCACACCACAGAAAGTAGTTGGTATTTACACATATGTGTCCTGTTTATTTCACTGAAGGGTATGGCCTCAAGGTGCATACATTCAGGTATAGATATCTCTAATTTCCCTTTCTTTGTAGCCGAGTAGTACTCCACTTCATAAAAAGCCCCCACATGTTCTTTACCCAATACCCACTTGATGTCCATTTGTTAGCTATTACACACTGTGTCGCTGTCAACATGGGTGAGCTTATATGACTGTGGTATGATGCTTTAGTCTTTTTGAGAAAATACACAGGAAGGGGAATAGCTGGGTCAAATGGGACATGGAATCCCACTATTTTGAGGAATCCCCATACTGATTTCCACAGTGTTTGCACCAGTCTACATTCCCAGCAATACTGGAGAAGCATTCCTTTTTTGGCCATATCTCCACCAGCATTTTTTATTGGTTGATTTCTTGGTCGCAGCTCTAATTTCTCCAGAAGATGGAGTTACAATGTTGCTTTCATATTCATCTCTCCAATGAGCAGACACATTGAACATCTTTTCAAATGTTTATGGACTGCTTTTCCATCTTCATCTGAGAAATGTCTATTCATTTCAGAAGCCCATTTTTGGATGAGGTCTTTCCATTTACCGAGGGGTCTGATTTTTGAAGTTCTTTATGTATTCTAGATAGTGTTCCTTGGAGGAATCTCTGCTCGATGTTTTTTCACACATTGTGTGTTGTCCCTTCAGTCTGCTGTTGGTTTCTCTTGCTGTGGAGAAGCTGCTTCATGAGGTGAGATCCGAATTGTTTACTCTTTTGTTCTAGTTCACCTGCAACTGAGGTTTGGCTGGGTGTCTTTCCAAAAGGATTGAAAGAATCATAGCCCAGCTGTGGAAGGTCAAGCAAGTTCATAGCATCATAAAATTTGGAAACAGCTCAATTGCTCATCAACTGGAGACTGGATAAAGAAAATGTGGGTTAGTATGTGTGTGCAGATCTCAGGAGCATTGATGTGGACCAGAATAGTACGCCAGCAGGCAGATACAGCAAGGGCCCCATGCCAACCCCAGCCACTTGGGCACACAGGCCCAAGCCAAAGACTTAGCCAAAAAAGAGCTGCAAAGGCGCAGCAATAGCCCCTATATCGTTGGTAAGTGTGCAGAGAGCCTAACCCAAAGCCTGCTCAGACACGGAGAACTGGGGTGCACAGCACCCAGCCAAAGGCCCTCCCAGACAACAGCTACATAAGTGGGCAAGCCCTAGCCAGAAGCACACCTTGATACCATCCCAAGTGGGCACAGGCCCCAGCCCGAAGCCCACCCACACAACAGGTCAGCTCAGGGATCCAGAAGGCCAGCACTCTGAACCCAAGAATTGGTATGATGGTGAGCAACAGAGGGAAGGCTGCTCAGTGGCCTGCTCAGAATTCAAGACCACCGGGTGAGAAAGAAGGTACCTCAACGAAGGCACAGCAGGCTGCTTCTGTTGAAATGAGAAGACACGTAAAGAAATCTCAAAACCAGACTTCCAGATCATCTAATGCAATAGCAAAGGGCAAAGAGACTCCTTGAACTGGCAAAGGAAGAGGATCTGGAAATCAAGAAATCAGAACTATTTTCTCGGATCACAACACACATTGTATCCATAATGCAGGAAATGATTAATAACTATAGAGCAGACAAAGATTAAAAAGCCGACGAGCTGAGGAACATGAGGTAACCCCAATATTGGAAACAAAGGGAGTCTCTCCCAAAGAGCTGGGAAGGACCACACAGGCATGCCCACTAGCTGCCCTTGAAGCCATGCGGGCAGAGCACCCAGGAATGACTGAGCCCAGCTCGGTCCAGCTGGTTTGCCTACTTGTGATCAAGAGCTGGAGAAGACCCACCAGATGCCCATGGAGCCACATGGGCAGAGCTACACTGGTAGTGTGCGCAGGACAGTTGGACCCTAGCTCTGCCTGGCTGGCTATGCCTACTTGTGACCAAGAGCTGGTAAGGACCCTCTGGGAAAGCCCACCAACACAGTGTGGAGCCAGGCGGGTGCATGCAACAACAGAACACCCTCCACTTCTGGCCTATTGGCCGGGAAGCTATGTGGTTCCACACTACAGGGGCACAGGGGGCGTAAAGTTTAGTGTCCTGAGCTGCGGAAGTGAGCAAGAGAGAGAGGGCCCCGCTCAAGCTCCCTGAACATACCTGAAGCCCACTGGAAAAGGGAAGAGAATCTCTGCAATAAAGGCACACCAGACCACCCTACCTGGCAAAATACAGGGATCATCTCCTCCCTTCAGAACCTGGACTATCTTCAGGGGAAAGGCAACTGAAACATGCAATAGAACCTTGCCCAGTTCCACCTGGCAGGAGGACAGGGAGCTCAACTGGGGACTTGCAGCCAGAAATCTGCCGGAATCCAATGGGGCAATGAATTGCTCACTGAGATACATTGACTTCTAAATGCCCACTGCTGGCCATATTGTCTAGAGTGACACAAGAGACATACCCTGAAGGAGTCCATTCATTTGATTCTTTGATTTCTTATTTTCAAAATTACCACTAGTTGTTTGCTCTCATGTTGAATTTTTTTCCTTTATCTACTCTTATAATTGTTATTTTTCACTTTTTGGATTTGTTCCTCTTTGCTTTCACTCTCTCCCAGGCTCCCTTGCTGTCCCACATTGTTCTTCACCTCCCTTTGTATTCCCGTTCTGGGCCTAATTCATATTTCTTTCTTAGTTTTACATTTCTTCTCTTTTCTTCTCTCACCTGTGTCCTCTGGCTTCACTGCTAACCTTCCCCTATCCTTCTACCTACATATCCCTCCCTCTCCAACTCTGTCTGTTTCCCCATTCTGACCGGTAAAGTTGCTGTGTGGAACAGTTCATTCACTAGAAACATATGTTGGGTTGCTCATTCATTTTGATTTAAATCACACAGTGAAAGGGGAGAGATTAATAACTCCCAGGAATTGTCATTTGCTAAGAAGTGCCTCATTGTATTGTGTTGCTCCTTCTACCACTTGGGCTAAGATGTTGGGATTGATCTCCTCAGTCCTACTTCCTGGTATAACGTAAATGGGAAGGCCTCACAGCCCTTAGAGACTCAAAACCTAAACTCCAGGTATATATCCAAGACACCTCTGAGAAGCAGTCATTCCAGAAGGGTTCTAAATACTTCAACCAAGATACTTACAAAGTATCAACCCAGGAACAAAACCAAGGACAGTACCGAAAACAAAAATGAGAAGACATTTCAGTAAGGCACACACTCAGACATCCACCCAACAAGAGGCAAATTCTGGGGGAGAGGAAATGGAACAGTCTGAGTGTCAACCCCTTGGACACCCTGAACTGATAGCACAGGAAGTAAGAAAAGAGATGAATGAGGTGCTAGAGAAATTCCAAACAGTAATCATCTATCAGATAACTTCAGAGATGGTGAGCAGGGTGAAAGACATGATTAGAGGCTCTAGAAGAGAAACAGATAAAAAAGAAATAGATGAGCTCAGAAACACGCTGAAAGCCATGGATGCCCAGCCTAAGAAAGAAAATGAAACCATGGTCACCCAACACAAGAAAGACATGGAATCCATGAAACGGATTAAAACAGATAGTCAGGATATTTGAAACTCCACTGAAAGCATGTGGGGAAGATTATTGCAATATGAAGAGAGAATATCAGATATAGAAGACAGGATTGAGGAGAAGGACCGTCAAAACAGAGATTTCTTACAAATACTAAGGGACCACATGAAATCCATCCAGCAGGTGCTAGAGGATGGAAAGAAGAACAAGATAATTGCTCTTCTCTTCTTTCTCAGCCTGGTCCTAGGTCCTGTGCTCTGCCCTGCTGGCTACCTGGCCCTGCTTCTCCTGGGAGCTCCTCACAGCGGTCTGCGCTGTGTGGGCCTGAACCCCCCCTTCTATACCTGCCCCTGAAGTGGCCACGCCCTTGGGCTTTCTTTGATCAGCAAGTCAACAGCCAATCCAAGCCCTGGGTGGGCAGAGGTGCTGCGATGTCACGGAACACCATCTGGATGGGTCCGTGGGTGAGGGAGGCTATGGCGAGTCCAACATGCTCTGGTTAGAGAAGGGGGGAATTTACTTCACAGCCCTCCAAAGCGTTCCCATTCTGTTCTCCACCCCCTTTTATCTGCCTATGCTCCCCTGGCAGTGGTCGCTTTCCACGGAGACGGCCTTTCCTCCACACTGTCCCCAAGACAACGCCCACTCAGTGGTCCCTGCTGTCCTTTGCCGTACTATATTCAACCCCTTGACGTTTGGTCTCCGAACTTAGTGGAGGGGGTTAAATGTGGTTCTCCTATGAAGCATGGGGTTGGGTTTTGTGTCTTGGTCTATTCTGCTCCCTGTGTCTTTGGATTGGTGAATTAAGACCTCTCACCTTGACTCTTATAGCTTGTATGTATGGACTTTTCTCTGTCCGTGTATCATTTTCATGTTGTTTGTTCCCTTTCTTTCCCTCGTATTGAATTGTTGGTTTCACCTGATGGATTCATTCTGTTGGGCATTTTGGCCTTGTTTGCTCCATTGTCTCTTACTAGGATATCCTGGGGAATATTTTGGCCTACTAGCCTGTTGGTTATGAATTACTTTAGGTGGTCTTTGTCATGACACCATCTTATTTCAGCATCAATTTGGAAAGATAATTTTGTGGGGTAGGTGAGCCTGGGTTGGGGTTTTCCTTTTTTTGGTTTTTCATTTTTTTCTTTTTCGGCCTGAAACACTTCACTCCAGGTGCTCCTTGAATTGAGAGTTTGTATTTAGAAATCTGCTGTAATGATGGTGAGTTCTCCTTCACAGATGATTTGTTTCTTTTCTCTAATAGCTTTTAAGACTCTGCTCTCATGGTGAATTTCTGGAACCTTGAGCATGCTCTGCCTTGTCCTGGCACTTTTCTGATGATGAGTATTTGAATACATATGTGCCTCCTGTAAGTGTATTTCGAATTCTTTTTTCATTCTTGGAAAGTTTTCTGTTCTGACTTCTGTGAATGGGTTTATTTTATCCTTTGTGCTTGCTATCTTCTGATTTTTCCTTAGTTACCATTAATGTTGGATTAGTCTTCTTTGTATCGTGTGGCAGTTGCTGGTTCCATTTCTCACGTTGCCTGGTCTTTGGAAATTTATTTCTCATTAGTTTTCTTCGCAACCGCAGACCTGTCTTCTAAATCTGATATACTGCCCTCACATTGGTGGATTCTACTGTCCATACCCTCTTTCTCCCCTCTGTTTTTTAAATCTGGTATCAAACTTGGAACCTTATGCTTGAGACTCAGGGGGCAGAACCACTGAGCTAAATCCCTGGACCCCATTCTTTCGTTTTACCAAATATTTACTTAGGTGATTGGGGCATTTTAGGGATTCATTAGGATCACATTCATCAATGGGCAGTAGGACTCGTACAGGATGAATCTCGCTTCTTCTTTATCCCATTCCTCTGCCCTCCCTTCACCCCCTGCACCCCTTCCTACATACATAAGCTTTGTTTCCACTTTATCCCTCTTGTCAGATTTTACTTTGCCTTCTTTCATTTCCCTCACCCCCCTTCCATGTTCCCCTTTCCCTTTGAACATTTTCTTCCTATTTCACATTAGCCATTATGCATTTGGGTCTTCTATGACACTTGCAGTTTCTCACACCACAGAAAGTAGTTGGTATTTACACATATGTGTCCTGTTTATTTCACTGAAGGGTATGGCCTCAAGGTGCATACATTCAGGTATAGATATCTCTAATTTCCCTTTCTTTGTAGCCGAGTAGTACTCCACTTCATAAAAAGCCCCCACATGTTCTTTACCCAATACCCACTTGATGTCCATTTGTTAGCTATTACACACTGTGTCGCTGTCAACATGGGTGAGCTTATATGACTGTGGTATGATGCTTTAGTCTTTTTGAGAAAATACACAGGAAGGGGAATAGCTGGGTCAAATGGGACATGGAATCCCACTATTTTGAGGAATCCCCATACTGATTTCCACAGTGTTTGCACCAGTCTACATTCCCAGCAATACTGGAGAAGCATTCCTTTTTTGGCCATATCTCCACCAGCATTTTTTATTGGTTGATTTCTTGGTCGCAGCTCTAATTTCTCCAGAAGATGGAGTTACAATGTTGCTTTCATATTCATCTCTCCAATGAGCAGACACATTGAACATCTTTTCAAATGTTTATGGACTGCTTTTCCATCTTCATCTGAGAAATGTCTATTCATTTCAGAAGCCCATTTTTGGATGAGGTCTTTCCATTTACCGAGGGCTCTGATTTTTGAAGTTCTTTATGTATTCTAGATAGTGTTCCTTGGAGGAATCTCTGCTCGATGTTTTTTCACACATTGTGTGTTGTCCCTTCAGTCTGCTGTTGGTTTCTCTTGCTGTGGAGAAGCTGCTTCATGAGGTGAGATCCGAATTGTTTACTCTTTTGTTCTAGCTCACCTGCAACTGAGGTTTGGCTGGGTGTCTTTCCAAAAGGATTGAAAGAATCATAGCCCAGCTGTGGAAGGTCAAGCAAGTTCATAGCATCATAACATTTGGAAACAGCTCAATTGCTCATCAACTGGAGACTGGATAAAGAAAATGTGGGTTAGTATGTGTGTGCAGATCTCAGGAGCATTGATGTGGACCAGAATAGTACGCCAGCAGGCAGATACAGCAAGGGCCCCATGCCAACCCCAGCCACTTGGGCACACAGGCCCAAGCCAAAGACTTAGCCAAAAAAGAGCTGCAAAGGCGCAGCAATAGCCCCTATATCGTTGGTAAGTGTGCAGAGAGCCTAACCCAAAGCCTGCTCAGACACGGAGAACTGGGGTGCACAGCACCCAGCCAAAGGCCCTCCCAGACAACAGCTACATAAGTGGGCAAGCCCTAGCCAGAAGCACACATAGATACCATCCCGAGTGTGCACAGGCCCCAGCCCGAAGCCCACCCACACAACAGGTCAGCTCAGGGATCCAAAAGGCCAGCACTCTGAACCCAAGAATTGGTATGATGGTGAGCAGCAGAGGGAAGGCTGCTCAGTGGCCTGCTCAGAATTCAAGACCACCGGGTGAGAAAGAAGGTACCTCAACGAAGGCACAGCAGGCTGCATCTGTTGAAATGAGAAGACACGTAAAGAAATCTCAAAACCAGACTTCCAGATCATCTAATGCAATAGCAAAGGGCAAAGAGACTCCTTGAACTGGCAAAGGAAGAGGATCTGGAAATCAAGAAATCAGAACTATTTTCTCGGATCACAACACACATTGTATCCATAATGCAGGAAATGATTAATAACTATAGAGCAGACAAAGATTAAAAAGCCGACGAGCTGAGGAACATGAGGTAACCCCAATATTGGAAACAAAGGGAGTCTCTCCCAAAGAGCTGGGAAGGACCACACAGGCATGCCCACTAGCTGCCCTTGAAGCCATGCGGGCAGAGCACCCAGGAATGACTGAGCCCAGCTCGGTCCAGCTGGTTTGCCTACTTGTGATCAAGAGCTGGAGAAGACCCACCAGATGCCCATGGAGCCACATGGGCAGAGCTACACTGGTAGTGTGCGCAGGACAGTTGGACCCTAGCTCTGCCTGGCTGGCTATGCCTACTTGTGACCAAGAGCTGGTAAGGACCCTCTGGGAAAGCCCACCAACACAGTGTGGAGCCAGGCGGGTGCATGCAACAACAGAACACCCTCCACTTCTGGCCTATTGGCCGGGAAGCTATGTGGTTCCACACTACAGGGGCACAGGGGGCGTAAAGTTTAGTGTCCTGAGCTGCGGAAGTGAGCAAGAGAGAGAGGGCCCCGCTCAAGCTCCCTGAACATACCTGAAGCCCACTGGAAAAGGGAAGAGAATCTCTGCAATAAAGGCACACCAGACCACCCTACCTGGCAAAATACAGGGATCATCTCCTCCCTTCAGAACCTGGACTATCTTCAGGGGAAAGGCAACTGAAACATGCAATAGAACCTTGCCCAGTTCCACCTGGCAGGAGGACAGGGAGCTCAACTGGGGACTTGCAGCCAGAAATCTGCCGGAATCCAATGGGGCAATGAATTGCTCACTGAGATACATTGACTTCTAAATGCCCACTGCTGGCCATATTGTCTAGAGTGACACAAGAGACATACCCTGAAGGAGTCCATTCATTTGATTCTTTGATTTCTTATTTTCAAAATTACCACTAGTTGTTTGCTCTCATGTTGAATTTTTTTCCTTTATCTACTCTTATAATTGTTATTTTTCACTTTTTGGATTTGTTCCTCTTTGCTTTCACTCTCTCCCAGGCTCCCTTGCTGTCCCACATTGTTCTTCACCTCCCTTTGTATTCCCGTTCTGGGCCTAATTCATATTTCTTTCTTAGTTTTACATTTCTTCTCTTTTCTTCTCTCACCTGTGTCCTCTGGCTTCACTGCTAACCTTCCCCTATCCTTCTACCTACATATCCCTCCCTCTCCAACTCTGTCTGTTTCCCCATTCTGACCGGTAAAGTTGCTGTGTGGAACAGTTCATTCACTAGAAACATATGTTGGGTTGCTCATTCATTTTGATTTAAATCACACAGTGAAAGGGGAGAGATTAATAACTCCCAGGAATTGTCATTTGCTAAGAAGTGCCTCATTGTATTGTGTTGCTCCTTCTACCACTTGGGCTAAGATGTTGGGATTGATCTCCTCAGTCCTACTTCCTGGTATAACGTAAATGGGAAGGCCTCACAGCCCTTAGAGACTCAAAACCTAAACTCCAGGTATATATCCAAGACACCTCTGAGAAGCAGTCATTCCAGAAGGGTTCTAAATACTTCAACCAAGATACTTACAAAGTATCAACCCAGGAACAAAACCAAGGACAGTACCGAAAACAAAAATGAGAAGACATTTCAGTAAGGCACACACTCAGACATCCACCCAACAAGAGGCAAATTCTGGGGGAGAGGAAATGGAACAGTCTGAGTGTCAACCCCTTGGACACCCTGAACTGATAGCACAGGAAGTAAGAAAAGAGATGAATGAGGTGCTAGAGAAATTCCAAACAGTAATCATCTATCAGATAACTTCAGAGATGGTGAGCAGGGTGAAAGACATGATTAGAGGCTCTAGAAGAGAAACAGATAAAAAAAAAATAGATGAGCTCAGAAACATGCTGAAAGCCATGGATGCCCAGCCTAAGAAAGAAAATGAAACCATGGTCACCCAACACAAGAAAGACATGGAATCCATGAAACGGATTAAAACAGATAGTCAGGATATTTGAAACTCCACTGAAAGCATGTGGGGAAGATTATTGCAATATGAAGAGAGAATATCAGATATAGAAGACAGGATTGAGGAGAAGGACCGTCAAAACAGAGATTTCTTACAAATACTAAGGGACCACATGAAATCCATCCAGCAGGTGCTAGAGGATGGAAAGAAGAACAAGATAATTGCTCTTCTCTTCTTTCTCAGCCTGGTCCTAGGTCCTGTGCTCTGCCCTGCTGGCTACCTGGCCCTGCTTCTCCTGGGAGCTCCTCACAGCGGTCTGCGCTGTGTGGGCCTGAACCCCCCCTTCTATACCTGCCCCTGAAGTGGCCACGCCCTTGGGCTTTCTTTGATCAGCAAGTCAACAGCCAATCCAAGCCCTGGGTGGGCAGAGGTGCTGCGATGTCACGGAACACCATCTGGATGGGTCCGTGGGTGAGGGAGGCTATGGCGAGTCCAACATGCTCTGGTTAGAGAAGGGGGGAATTTACTTCACAGCCCTCCAAAGCGTTCCCATTCTGTTCTCCACCCCCTTTTATCTGCCTATGCTCCCCTGGCAGTGGTCGCTTTCCACGGAGACGGCCTTTCCTCCACACTGTCCCCAAGACAACGCCCACTCAGTGGTCCCTGCTGTCCTTTGCCGTACTATATTCAACCCCTTGACGTTTGGTCTCCGAACTTAGTGGAGGGGGTTAAATGTGGTTCTCCTATGAAGCATGGGGTTGGGTTTTGTGTCTTGGTCTATTCTGCTCCCTGTGTCTTTGGATTGGTGAATTAAGACCTCTCACCTTGACTCTTATAGCTTGTATGTATGGACTTTTCTCTGTCCGTGTATCATTTTCATGTTGTTTGTTCCCTTTCTTTCCCTCGTATTGAATTGTTGGTTTCACCTGATGGATTCATTCTGTTGGGCATTTTGGCCTTGTTTGCTCCATTGTCTCTTACTAGGATATCCTGGGGAATATTTTGGCCTACTAGCCTGTTGGTTATGAATTACTTTAGGTGGTCTTTGTCATGACACCATCTTATTTCAGCATCAATTTGGAAAGATAATTTTGTGGGGTAGGTGAGCCTGGGTTGGGGTTTTCCTTTTTTTGGTTTTTCATTTTTTTCTTTTTCGGCCTGAAACACTTCACTCCAGGTGCTCCTTGAATTGAGAGTTTGTATTTAGAAATCTGCTGTAATGATGGTGAGTTCTCCTTCACAGATGATTTGTTTCTTTTCTCTAATAGCTTTTAAGACTCTGCTCTCATGGTGAATTTCTGGAACCTTGAGCATGCTCTGCCTTGTCCTGGCACTTTTCTGATGATGAGTATTTGAATACATATGTGCCTCCTGTAAGTGTATTTCGAATTCTTTTTTCATTCTTGGAAAGTTTTCTGTTCTGACTTCTGTGAATGGGTTTATTTTATCCTTTGTGCTTGCTATCTTCTGATTTTTCCTTAGTTACCATTAATGTTGGATTAGTCTTCTTTGTATCGTGTGGCAGTTGCTGGTTCCATTTCTCACGTTGCCTGGTCTTTGGAAATTTATTTCTCATTAGTTTTCTTCGCAACCGCAGACCTGTCTTCTAAATCTGATATACTGCCCTCACATTGGTGGATTCTACTGTCCATACCCTCTTTCTCCCCTCTGTTTTTTAAATCTGGTATCAAACTTGGAACCTTATGCTTGAGACTCAGGGGGCAGAACCACTGAGCTAAATCCCTGGACCCCATTCTTTCGTTTTACCAAATATTTACTTAGGTGATTGGGGCATTTTAGGGATTCATTAGGATCACATTCATCAATGGGCAGTAGGACTCGTACAGGATGAATCTCGCTTCTTCTTTATCCCATTCCTCTGCCCTCCCTTCACCCCCTGCACCCCTTCCTACATACATAAGCTTTGTTTCCACTTTATCCCTCTTGTCAGATTTTACTTTGCCTTCTTTCATTTCCCTCACCCCCCTTCCATGTTCCCCTTTCCCTTTGAACATTTTCTTCCTATTTCACATTAGCCATTATGCATTTGGGTCTTCTATGACACTTGCAGTTTCTCACACCACAGAAAGTAGTTGGTATTTACACATATGTGTCCTGTTTATTTCACTGAAGGGTATGGCCTCAAGGTGCATACATTCAGGTATAGATATCTCTAATTTCCCTTTCTTTGTAGCCGAGTAGTACTCCACTTCATAAAAAGCCCCCACATGTTCTTTACCCAATACCCACTTGATGTCCATTTGTTAGCTATTACACACTGTGTCGCTGTCAACATGGGTGAGCTTATATGACTGTGGTATGATGCTTTAGTCTTTTTGAGAAAATACACAGGAAGGGGAATAGCTGGGTCAAATGGGACATGGAATCCCACTATTTTGAGGAATCCCCATACTGATTTCCACAGTGTTTGCACCAGTCTACATTCCCAGCAATACTGGAGAAGCATTCCTTTTTTGGCCATATCTCCACCAGCATTTTTTATTGGTTGATTTCTTGGTCGCAGCTCTAATTTCTCCAGAAGATGGAGTTACAATGTTGCTTTCATATTCATCTCTCCAATGAGCAGACACATTGAACATCTTTTCAAATGTTTATGGACTGCTTTTCCATCTTCATCTGAGAAATGTCTATTCATTTCAGAAGCCCATTTTTGGATGAGGTCTTTCCATTTACCGAGGGGTCTGATTTTTGAAGTTCTTTATGTATTCTAGATAGTGTTCCTTGGAGGAATCTCTGCTCGATGTTTTTTCACACATTGTGTGTTGTCCCTTCAGTCTGCTGTTGGTTTCTCTTGCTGTGGAGAAGCTGCTTCATGAGGTGAGATCCGAATTGTTTACTCTTTTGTTCTAGTTCACCTGCAACTGAGGTTTGGCTGGGTGTCTTTCCAAAAGGATTGAAAGAATCATAGCCCAGCTGTGGAAGGTCAAGCAAGTTCATAGCATCATAAAATTTGGAAACAGCTCAATTGCTCATCAACTGGAGACTGGATAAAGAAAATGTGGGTTAGTATGTGTGTGCAGATCTCAGGAGCATTGATGTGGACCAGAATAGTACGCCAGCAGGCAGATACAGCAAGGGCCCCATGCCAACCCCAGCCACTTGGGCACACAGGCCCAAGCCAAAGACTTAGCCAAAAAAGAGCTGCAAAGGCGCAGCAATAGCCCCTATATCGTTGGTAAGTGTGCAGAGAGCCTAACCCAAAGCCTGCTCAGACACGGAGAACTGGGGTGCACAGCACCCAGCCAAAGGCCCTCCCAGACAACAGCTACATAAGTGGGCAAGCCCTAGCCAGAAGCACACCTAGATACCATCCCGAGTGTGCACAGGCCCCAGCCCGAAGCCCACCCACACAACAGGTCAGCTCAGGGATCCAGAAGGCCAGCACTCTGAACCCAAGAATTGGTATGATGGTGAGCAGCAGAGGGAAGGCTGCTCAGTGGCCTGCTCAGAATTCAAGACCACCGGGTGAGAAAGAAGGCACCTCAACGAAGGCACAGCAGGCTGCATCTGTTGAAATGAGAAGACACGTAAAGAAATCTCAAAACCAGACTTCCAGATCATCTAATGCAATAGCAAAGGGCAAAGAGACTCCTTGAACTGGCAAAGGAAGAGGATCTGGAAATCAAGAAATCAGAACTATTTTCTCGGATCACAACACACATTGTAGCCATAATGCAGGAAATGATTAATAGCTACAGAGCAGACAAAGATTAAAAAGCCGACGAGCTGAGGAACATGAGGTAACCCCAATATTGGAAACAAAGGGAGTCTCTCCCAAAGAGCTGGGAAGGACCACACAGGCATGCCCACTAGCTGCCCTTGAAGCCATGCGGGCAGAGCCCCCAGGAATGACTGAGCCCAGCTCGGTCCAGCTGGTTTGCCTACTTGTGATCAAGAGCTGGAGAAGACCCACCAGATGCCCATGGAGCCACATGGGCAGAGCTACACTGGTAGTGTGCGCAGGACAGTTGGACCCTAGCTCTGCCTGGCTGGCTATGCCTACTTGTGACCAAGAGCTGGTAAGGACCCTCTGGGAAAGCCCACCAACACAGTGTGGAGCCAGGCGGGTGCATGCAACAACAGAACACCCTCCACTTCTGGCCTATTGGCCGGGAAGCTATGTGGTTCCACACTACAGGGGCACAGGGGGCGTAAAGTTTAGTGTCCTGAGCTGCGGAAGTGAGCAAGAGAGAGAGGGCCCCGCTCAAGCTCCCTGAACATACCTGAAGCCCACTGGAAAAGGGAAGAGAATCTCTGCAATAAAGGCACACCAGACCACCCTACCTGGCAAAATACAGGGATCATCTCCTCCCTTCAGAACCTGGACTATCTTCAGGGGAAAGGCAACTGAAACATGCAATAGAACCTTGCCCAGTTCCACCTGGCAGGAGGACAGGGAGCTCAACTGGGGACTTGCAGCCAGAAATCTGCCGGAATCCAATGGGGCAATGAATTGCTCACTGAGATACATTGACTTCTAAATGCCCACTGCTGGCCATATTGTCTAGAGTGACACAAGAGACATACCCTGAAGGAGTCCATTCATTTGATTCTTTGATTTCTTATTTTCAAAATTACCACTAGTTGTTTGCTCTCATGTTGAATTTTTTTCCTTTATCTACTCTTATAATTGTTATTTTTCACTTTTTGGATTTGTTCCTCTTTGCTTTCACTCTCTCCCAGGCTCCCTTGCTGTCCCACATTGTTCTTCACCTCCCTTTGTATTCCCGTTCTGGGCCTAATTCATATTTCTTTCTTAGTTTTACATTTCTTCTCTTTTCTTCTCTCACCTGTGTCCTCTGGCTTCACTGCTAACCTTCCCCTATCCTTCTACCTACATATCCCTCCCTCTCCAACTCTGTCTGTTTCCCCATTCTGACCGGTAAAGTTGCTGTGTGGAACAGTTCATTCACTAGAAACATATGTTGGGTTGCTCATTCATTTTGATTTAAATCACACAGTGAAAGGGGAGAGATTAATAACTCCCAGGAATTGTCATTTGCTAAGAAGTGCCTCATTGTATTGTGTTGCTCCTTCTACCACTTGGGCTAAGATGTTGGGATTGATCTCCTCAGTCCTACTTCCTGGTATAACGTAAATGGGAAGGCCTCACAGCCCTTAGAGACTCAAAACCTAAACTCCAGGTATATATCCAAGACACCTCTGAGAAGCAGTCATTCCAGAAGGGTTCTAAATACTTCAACCAAGATACTTACAAAGTATCAACCCAGGAACAAAACCAAGGACAGTACCGAAAACAAAAATGAGAAGACATTTCAGTAAGGCACACACTCAGACATCCACCCAACAAGAGGCAAATTCTGGGGGAGAGGAAATGGAACAGTCTGAGTGTCAACCCCTTGGACACCCTGAACTGATAGCACAGGAAGTAAGAAAAGAGATGAATGAGGTGCTAGAGAAATTCCAAACAGTAATCATCTATCAGATAACTTCAGAGATGGTGAGCAGGGTGAAAGACATGATTAGAGGCTCTAGAAGAGAAACAGATAAAAAAAAAATAGATGAGCTCAGAAACATGCTGAAAGCCATGGATGCCCAGCCTAAGAAAGAAAATGAAACCATGGTCACCCAACACAAGAAAGACATGGAATCCATGAAACGGATTAAAACAGATAGTCAGGATATTTGAAACTCCACTGAAAGCATGTGGGGAAGATTATTGCAATATGAAGAGAGAATATCAGATATAGAAGACAGGATTGAGGAGAAGGACCGTCAAAACAGAGATTTCTTACAAATACTAAGGGACCACATGAAATCCATCCAGCAGGTGCTAGAGGATGGAAAGAAGAACAAGATAATTGCTCTTCTCTTCTTTCTCAGCCTGGTCCTAGGTCCTGTGCTCTGCCCTGCTGGCTACCTGGCCCTGCTTCTCCTGGGAGCTCCTCACAGCGGTCTGCGCTGTGTGGGCCTGAACCCCCCCTTCTATACCTGCCCCTGAAGTGGCCACGCCCTTGGGCTTTCTTTGATCAGCAAGTCAACAGCCAATCCAAGCCCTGGGTGGGCAGAGGTGCTGCGATGTCACGGAACACCATCTGGATGGGTCCGTGGGTGAGGGAGGCTATGGCGAGTCCAACATGCTCTGGTTAGAGAAGGGGGGAATTTACTTCACAGCCCTCCAAAGCGTTCCCATTCTGTTCTCCACCCCCTTTTATCTGCCTATGCTCCCCTGGCAGTGGTCGCTTTCCACGGAGACGGCCTTTCCTCCACACTGTCCCCAAGACAACGCCCACTCAGTGGTCCCTGCTGTCCTTTGCCGTACTATATTCAACCCCTTGACGTTTGGTCTCCGAACTTAGTGGAGGGGGTTAAATGTGGTTCTCCTATGAAGCATGGGGTTGGGTTTTGTGTCTTGGTCTATTCTGCTCCCTGTGTCTTTGGATTGGTGAATTAAGACCTCTCACCTTGACTCTTATAGCTTGTATGTATGGACTTTTCTCTGTCCGTGTATCATTTTCATGTTGTTTGTTCCCTTTCTTTCCCTCGTATTGAATTGTTGGTTTCACCTGATGGATTCATTCTGTTGGGCATTTTGGCCTTGTTTGCTCCATTGTCTCTTACTAGGATATCCTGGGGAATATTTTGGCCTACTAGCCTGTTGGTTATGAATTACTTTAGGTGGTCTTTGTCATGACACCATCTTATTTCAGCATCAATTTGGAAAGATAATTTTGTGGGGTAGGTGAGCCTGGGTTGGGGTTTTCCTTTTTTTGGTTTTTCATTTTTTTCTTTTTCGGCCTGAAACACTTCACTCCAGGTGCTCCTTGAATTGAGAGTTTGTATTTAGAAATCTGCTGTAATGATGGTGAGTTCTCCTTCACAGATGATTTGTTTCTTTTCTCTAATAGCTTTTAAGACTCTGCTCTCATGGTGAATTTCTGGAACCTTGAGCATGCTCTGCCTTGTCCTGGCACTTTTCTGATGATGAGTATTTGAATACATATGTGCCTCATGTAAGTGTATTTCGAATTCTTTTTTCATTCTTGGAAAGTTTTCTGTTCTGACTTCTGTGAATGGGTTTATTTTATCCTTTGTGCTTGCTATCTTCTGATTTTTCCTTAGTTACCATTAATGTTGGATTAGTCTTCTTTGTATCGTGTGGCAGTTGCTGGTTCCATTTCTCACGTTGCCTGGTCTTTGGAAATTTATTTCTCATTAGTTTTCTTCGCAACCGCAGACCTGTCTTCTAAATCTGATATACTGCCCTCACATTGGTGGATTCTACTGTCCATACCCTCTTTCTCCCCTCTGTTTTTTAAATCTGGTATCAAACTTGGAACCTTATGCTTGAGACTCAGGGGGCAGAACCACTGAGCTAAATCCCTGGACCCCATTCTTTCGTTTTACCAAATATTTACTTAGGTGATTGGGGCATTTTAGGGATTCATTAGGATCACATTCATCAATGGGCAGTAGGACTCGTACAGGATGAATCTCGCTTCTTCTTTATCCCATTCCTCTGCCCTCCCTTCACCCCCTGCACCCCTTCCTACATACATAAGCTTTGTTTCCACTTTATCCCTCTTGTCAGATTTTACTTTGCCTTCTTTCATTTCCCTCACCCCCCTTCCATGTTCCCCTTTCCCTTTGAACATTTTCTTCCTATTTCACATTAGCCATTATGCATTTGGGTCTTCTATGACACTTGCAGTTTCTCACACCACAGAAAGTAGTTGGTATTTACACATATGTGTCCTGTTTATTTCACTGAAGGGTATGGCCTCAAGGTGCATACATTCAGGTATAGATATCTCTAATTTCCCTTTCTTTGTAGCTGAGTAGTACTCCACTTCATAAAAAGCCCCCACATGTTCTTTACCCAATACCCACTTGATGTCCATTTGTTAGCTATTACACACTGTGTCGCTGTCAACATGGGTGAGCTTATATGACTGTGGTATGATGCTTTAGTCTTTTTGAGAAAATACACAGGAAGGGGAATAGCTGGGTCAAATGGGACATGGAATCCCACTATTTTGAGGAATCCCCATACTGATTTCCACAGTGTTTGCACCAGTCTACATTCCCAGCAATACTGGAGAAGCATTCCTTTTTTGGCCATATCTCCACCAGCATTTTTTATTGGTTGATTTCTTGGTCGCAGCTCTAATTTCTCCAGAAGATGGAGTTACAATGTTGCTTTCATATTCATCTCTCCAATGAGCAGACACATTGAACATCTTTTCAAATGTTTATGGACTGCTTTTCCATCTTCATCTGAGAAATGTCTATTCATTTCAGAAGCCCATTTTTGGATGAGGTCTTTCCATTTACCGAGGGGTCTGATTTTTGAAGTTCTTTATGTATTCTAGATAGTGTTCCTTGGAGGAATCTCTGCTCGATGTTTTTTCACACATTGTGTGTTGTCCCTTCAGTCTGCTGTTGGTTTCTCTTGCTGTGGAGAAGCTGCTTCATGAGGTGAGATCCGAATTGTTTACTCTTTTGTTCTAGTTCACCTGCAACTGAGGTTTGGCTGGGTGTCTTTCCAAAAGGATTGAAAGAATCATAGCCCAGCTGTGGAAGGTCAAGCAAGTTCATAGCATCATAAAATTTGGAAACAGCTCAATTGCTCATCAACTGGAGACTGGATAAAGAAAATGTGGGTTAGTATGTGTGTGCAGATCTCAGGAGCATTGATGTGGACCAGAATAGTACGCCAGCAGGCAGATACAGCAAGGGCCCCATGCCAACCCCAGCCACTTGGGCACACAGGCCCAAGCCAAAGACTTAGCCAAAAAAGAGCTGCAAAGGCGCAGCAATAGCCCCTATATCGTTGGTAAGTGTGCAGAGAGCCTAACCCAAAGCCTGCTCAGACACGGAGAACTGGGGTGCACAGCACCCAGCCAAAGGCCCTCCCAGACAACAGCTACATAAGTGGGCAAGCCCTAGCCAGAAGCACACCTAGATACCATCCCGAGTGTGCACAGGCCCCAGCCCGAAGCCCACCCACACAACAGGTCAGCTCAGGGATCCAGAAGGCCAGCACTCTGAACCCAAGAATTGGTATGATGGTGAGCAACAGAGGGAAGGCTGCTCAGTGGCCTGCTCAGAATTCAAGACCACCGGGTGAGAAAGAAGGTACCTCAACGAAGGCACAGCAGGCTGCTTCTGTTGAAATGAGAAGACACGTAAAGAAATCTCAAAACCAGACTTCCAGATCATCTAATGCAATAGCAAAGGGCAAAGAGACTCCTTGAACTGGCAAAGGAAGAGGATCTGGAAATCAAGAAATCAGAACTATTTTCTCGGATCACAACACACATTGTAGCCATAATGCAGGAAATGATTAATAGCTACAGAGCAGACAAAGATTAAAAAGCCGACGAGCTGAGGAACATGAGGTAACCCCAATATTGGAAACAAAGGGAGTCTCTCCCAAAGAGCTGGGAAGGACCACACAGGCATGCCCACTAGCTGCCCTTGAAGCCATGCGGGCAGAGCACCCAGGAATGACTGAGCCCAGCTCGGTCCAGCTGGTTTGCCTACTTGTGATCAAGAGCTGGAGAAGACCCACCAGATGCCCATGGAGCCACATGGGCAGAGCTACACTGGTAGTGTGCGCAGGACAGTTGGACCCTAGCTCTGCCTGGCTGGCTATGCCTACTTGTGACCAAGAGCTGGTAAGGACCCTCTGGGAAAGCCCACCAACACAGTGTGGAGCCAGGCGGGTGCATGCAACAACAGAACACCCTCCACTTCTGGCCTATTGGCCGGGAAGCTATGTGGTTCCACACTACAGGGGCACAGGGGGCGTAAAGTTTAGTGTCCTGAGCTGCGGAAGTGAGCAAGAGAGAGAGGGCCCCGCTCAAGCTCCCTGAACATACCTGAAGCCCACTGGAAAAGGGAAGAGAATCTCTGCAATAAAGGCACACCAGACCACCCTACCTGGCAAAATACAGGGATCATCTCCTCCCTTCAGAACCTGGACTATCTTCAGGGGAAAGGCAACTGAAACATGCAATAGAACCTTGCCCAGTTCCACCTGGCAGGAGGACAGGGAGCTCAACTGGGGACTTGCAGCCAGAAATCTGCCGGAATCCAATGGGGCAATGAATTGCTCACTGAGATACATTGACTTCTAAATGCCCACTGCTGGCCATATTGTCTAGAGTGACACAAGAGACATACCCTGAAGGAGTCCATTCATTTGATTCTTTGATTTCTTATTTTCAAAATTACCACTAGTTGTTTGCTCTCATGTTGAATTTTTTTCCTTTATCTACTCTTATAATTGTTATTTTTCACTTTTTGGATTTGTTCCTCTTTGCTTTCACTCTCTCCCAGGCTCCCTTGCTGTCCCACATTGTTCTTCACCTCCCTTTGTATTCCCGTTCTGGGCCTAATTCATATTTCTTTCTTAGTTTTACATTTCTTCTCTTTTCTTCTCTCACCTGTGTCCTCTGGCTTCACTGCTAACCTTCCCCTATCCTTCTACCTACATATCCCTCCCTCTCCAACTCTGTCTGTTTCCCCATTCTGACCGGTAAAGTTGCTGTGTGGAACAGTTCATTCACTAGAAACATATGTTGGGTTGCTCATTCATTTTGATTTAAATCACACAGTGAAAGGGGAGAGATTAATAACTCCCAGGAATTGTCATTTGCTAAGAAGTGCCTCCTTGTATTGTGTTGCTCCTTCTACCACTTGGGCTAAGATGTTGGGATTGATCTCCTCAGTCCTACTTCCTGGTATAATGTAAATGGGAAGGCCTCACAGCCCTTAGAGACTCAAAACCTAAACTCCAGGTATATATCCAAGACACCTCTGAGAAGCAGTCATTCCAGAAGGGTTCTAAATACTTCAACCAAGATACTTACAAAGTATCAACCCAGGAACAAAACCAAGGACAGTACCAAAAACAAAAATGAGAAGACATTTCAGTAAGGCACACACTCAGACATCCACCCAACAAGAGGCAAATTCTGGGGGAGAGGAAATGGAACAGTCTGAGTGTCAACCCCTTGGACACCCTGAACTGATAGCACAGGAAGTAAGAAAAGAGATGAATGAGGTGCTAGAGAAATTCCAAACAGTAATCATCTATCAGATAACTTCAGAGATGGTGAGCAGGGTGAAAGACATGATTAGAGGCTCTAGAAGAGAAACAGATAAAAAAAAAAATAGATGAGCTCAGAAACATGCTGAAAGCCATGGATGCCCAGCCTAAGAAAGAAAATGAAACCATGGTCACCCAACACAAGAAAGACATGGAATCCATGAAACGGATTAAAACAGATAGTCAGGATATTTGAAACTCCACTGAAAGCATGTGGGGAAGATTATTGCAATATGAAGAGAGAATATCAGATATAGAAGACAGGATTGAGGAGAAGGACCGTCAAAACAGAGATTTCTTACAAATACTAAGGGACCACATGAAATCCATCCAGCAGGTGCTAGAGGATGGAAAGAAGAACAAGATAATTGCTCTTCTCTTCTTTCTCAGCCTGGTCCTAGGTCCTGTGCTCTGCCCTGCTGGCTACCTGGCCCTGCTTCTCCTGGGAGCTCCTCACAGCGGTCTGCGCTGTGTGGGCCTGAACCCCCCCTTCTATACCTGCCCCTGAAGTGGCCACGCCCTTGGGCTTTCTTTGATCAGCAAGTCAACAGCCAATCCAAGCCCTGGGTGGGCAGAGGTGCTGCGATGTCACGGAACACCATCTGGATGGGTCCGTGGGTGAGGGAGGCTATGGCGAGTCCAACATGCTCTGGTTAGAGAAGGGGGGAATTTACTTCACAGCCCTCCAAAGCGTTCCCATTCTGTTCTCCACCCCCTTTTATCTGCCTATGCTCCCCTGGCAGTGGTCGCTTTCCACGGAGACGGCCTTTCCTCCACACTGTCCCCAAGACAACGCCCACTCAGTGGTCCCTGCTGTCCTTTGCCGTACTATATTCAACCCCTTGACGTTTGGTCTCCGAACTTAGTGGAGGGGGTTAAATGTGGTTCTCCTATGAAGCATGGGGTTGGGTTTTGTGTCTTGGTCTATTCTGCTCCCTGTGTCTTTGGATTGGTGAATTAAGACCTCTCACCTTGACTCTTATAGCTTGTATGTATGGACTTTTCTCTGTCCGTGTATCATTTTCATGTTGTTTGTTCCCTTTCTTTCCCTCGTATTGAATTGTTGGTTTCACCTGATGGATTCATTCTGTTGGGCATTTTGGCCTTGTTTGCTCCATTGTCTCTTACTAGGATATCCTGGGGAATATTTTGGCCTACTAGCCTGTTGGTTATGAATTACTTTAGGTGGTCTTTGTCATGACACCATCTTATTTCAGCATCAATTTGGAAAGATAATTTTGTGGGGTAGGTGAGCCTGGGTTGGGGTTTTCCTTTTTTTGGTTTTTCATTTTTTTCTTTTTCGGCCTGAAACACTTCACTCCAGGTGCTCCTTGAATTGAGAGTTTGTATTTAGAAATCTGCTGTAATGATGGTGAGTTCTCCTTCACAGATGATTTGTTTCTTTTCTCTAATAGCTTTTAAGACTCTGCTCTCATGGTGAATTTCTGGAACCTTGAGCATGCTCTGCCTTGTCCTGGCACTTTTCTGATGATGAGTATTTGAATACATATGTGCCTCATGTAAGTGTATTTCGAATTCTTTTTTCATTCTTGGAAAGTTTTCTGTTCTGACTTCTGTGAATGGGTTTATTTTATCCTTTGTGCTTGCTATCTTCTGATTTTTCCTTAGTTACCATTAATGTTGGATTAGTCTTCTTTGTATCGTGTGGCAGTTGCTGGTTCCATTTCTCACGTTGCCTGGTCTTTGGAAATTTATTTCTCATTAGTTTTCTTCGCAACCGCAGACCTGTCTTCTAAATCTGATATACTGCCCTCACATTGGTGGATTCTACTGTCCATACCCTCTTTCTCCCCTCTGTTTTTTAAATCTGGTATCAAACTTGGAACCTTATGCTTGAGACTCAGGGGGCAGAACCACTGAGCTAAATCCCTGGACCCCATTCTTTCGTTTTACCAAATATTTACTTAGGTGATTGGGGCATTTTAGGGATTCATTAGGATCACATTCATCAATGGGCAGTAGGACTCGTACAGGATGAATCTCGCTTCTTCTTTATCCCATTCCTCTGCCCTCCCTTCACCCCCTGCACCCCTTCCTACATACATAAGCTTTGTTTCCACTTTATCCCTCTTGTCAGATTTTACTTTGCCTTCTTTCATTTCCCTCACCCCCCTTCCATGTTCCCCTTTCCCTTTGAACATTTTCTTCCTATTTCACATTAGCCATTATGCATTTGGGTCTTCTATGACACTTGCAGTTTCTCACACCACAGAAAGTAGTTGGTATTTACACATATGTGTCCTGTTTATTTCACTGAAGGGTATGGCCTCAAGGTGCATACATTCAGGTATAGATATCTCTAATTTCCCTTTCTTTGTAGCTGAGTAGTACTCCACTTCATAAAAAGCCCCCACATGTTCTTTACCCAATACCCACTTGATGTCCATTTGTTAGCTATTACACACTGTGTCGCTGTCAACATGGGTGAGCTTATATGACTGTGGTATGATGCTTTAGTCTTTTTGAGAAAATACACAGGAAGGGGAATAGCTGGGTCAAATGGGACATGGAATCCCACTATTTTGAGGAATCCCCATACTGATTTCCACAGTGTTTGCACCAGTCTACATTCCCAGCAATACTGGAGAAGCATTCCTTTTTTGGCCATATCTCCACCAGCATTTTTTATTGGTTGATTTCTTGGTCGCAGCTCTAATTTCTCCAGAAGATGGAGTTACAATGTTGCTTTCATATTCATCTCTCCAATGAGCAGACACATTGAACATCTTTTCAAATGTTTATGGACTGCTTTTCCATCTTCATCTGAGAAATGTCTATTCATTTCAGAAGCCCATTTTTGGATGAGGTCTTTCCATTTACCGAGGGGTCTGATTTTTGAAGTTCTTTATGTATTCTAGATAGTGTTCCTTGGAGGAATCTCTGCTCGATGTTTTTTCACACATTGTGTGTTGTCCCTTCAGTCTGCTGTTGGTTTCTCTTGCTGTGGAGAAGCTGCTTCATGAGGTGAGATCCGAATTGTTTACTCTTTTGTTCTAGTTCACCTGCAACTGAGGTTTGGCTGGGTGTCTTTCCAAAAGGATTGAAAGAATCATAGCCCAGCTGTGGAAGGTCAAGCAAGTTCATAGCATCATAAAATTTGGAAACAGCTCAATTGCTCATCAACTGGAGACTGGATAAAGAAAATGTGGGTTAGTATGTGTGTGCAGATCTCAGGAGCATTGATGTGGACCAGAATAGTACGCCAGCAGGCAGATACAGCAAGGGCCCCATGCCAACCCCAGCCACTTGGGCACACAGGCCCAAGCCAAAGACTTAGCCAAAAAAGAGCTGCAAAGGCGCAGCAATAGCCCCTATATCGTTGGTAAGTGTGCAGAGAGCCTAACCCAAAGCCTGCTCAGACACGGAGAACTGGGGTGCACAGCACCCAGCCAAAGGCCCTCCCAGACAACAGCTACATAAGTGGGCAAGCCCTAGCCAGAAGCACACCTAGATACCATCCCGAGTGTGCACAGGCCCCAGCCCGAAGCCCACCCACACAACAGGTCAGCTCAGGGATCCAGAAGGCCAGCACTCTGAACCCAAGAATTGGTATGATGGTGAGCAGCAGAGGAAAGGCTGCTCAGTGGCCTGCTCAGAATTCAAGACCACCGGGTGAGAAAGAAGGCACCTCAACGAAGGCACAGCAGGCTGCATCTGTTGAAATGAGAAGACACGTAAAGAAATCTCAAAACCAGACTTCCAGATCATCTAATGCAATAGCAAAGGGCAAAGAGACTCCTTGAACTGGCAAAGGAAGAGGATCTGGAAATCAAGAAATCAGAACTATTTTCTCGGATCACAACACACATTGTAGCCATAATGCAGGAAATGATTAATAGCTACAGAGCAGACAAAGATTAAAAAGCCGACGAGCTGAGGAACATGAGGTAACCCCAATATTGGAAACAAAGGGAGTCTCTCCCAAAGAGCTGGGAAGGACCACACAGGCATGCCCACTAGCTGCCCTTGAAGCCATGCGGGCAGAGCACCCAGGAATGACTGAGCCCAGCTCGGTCCAGCTGGTTTGCCTACTTGTGATCAAGAGCTGGAGAAGACCCACCAGATGCCCATGGAGCCACATGGGCAGAGCTACACTGGTAGTGTGCGCAGGACAGTTGGACCCTAGCTCTGCCTGGCTGGCTATGCCTACTTGTGACCAAGAGCTGGTAAGGACCCTCTGGGAAAGCCCACCAACACAGTGTGGAGCCAGGCGGGTGCATGCAACAACAGAACACCCTCCACTTCTGGCCTATTGGCCGGGAAGCTATGTGGTTCCACACTACAGGGGCACAGGGGGCGTAAAGTTTAGTGTCCTGAGCTGCGGAAGTGAGCAAGAGAGAGAGGGCCCCGCTCAAGCTCCCTGAACATACCTGAAGCCCACTGGAAAAGGGAAGAGAATCTCTGCAATAAAGGCACACCAGACCACCCTACCTGGCAAAATACAGGGATCATCTCCTCCCTTCAGAACCTGGACTATCTTCAGGGGAAAGGCAACTGAAACATGCAATAGAACCTTGCCCAGTTCCACCTGGCAGGAGGACAGGGAGCTCAACTGGGGACTTGCGGCCAGAAATCTGCCGGAATCCAATGGGGCAATGAATTGCTCACTGAGATACATTGACTTCTAAATGCCCACTGCTGGCCATATTGTCTAGAGTGACACAAGAGACATACCCTGAAGGAGTCCATTCATTTGATTCTTTGATTTCTTATTTTCAAAATTACCACTAGTTGTTTGCTCTCATGTTGAATTTTTTTCCTTTATCTACTCTTAAAATTGTTATTTTTCACTTTTTGGATTTGTTCCTCTTTGCTTTCACTCTCTCCCAGGCTCCCTTGCTGTCCCACATTGTTCTTCACCTCCCTTTGTATTCCCGTTCTGGGCCTAATTCATATTTCTTTCTTAGTTTTACATTTCTTCTCTTTTCTTCTCTCACCTGTGTCCTCTGGCTTCACTGCTAACCTTCCCCTATCCTTCTACCTACATATCCCTCCCTCTCCAACTCTGTCTGTTTCCCCATTCTGACCGGTAAAGTTGCTGTGTGGAACAGTTCATTCACTAGAAACATATGTTGGGTTGCTCATTCATTTTGATTTAAATCACACAGTGAAAGGGGAGAGATTAATAACTCCCAGGAATTGTCATTTGCTAAGAAGTGCCTCCTTGTATTGTGTTGCTCCTTCTACCACTTGGGCTAAGATGTTGGGATTGATCTCCTCAGTCCTACTTCCTGGTATAATGTAAATGGGAAGGCCTCACAGCCCTTAGAGACTCAAAACCTAAACTCCAGGTATATATCCAAGACACCTCTGAGAAGCAGTCATTCCAGAAGGGTTCTAAATACTTCAACCAAGATACTTACAAAGTATCAACCCAGGAACAAAACCAAGGACAGTACCAAAAACAAAAATGAGAAGACATTTCAGTAAGGCACACACTCAGACATCCACCCAACAAGAGGCAAATTCTGGGGGAGAGGAAATGGAACAGTCTGAGTGTCAACCCCTTGGACACCCGGAACTGATAGCACAGGAAGTAAGAAAAGAGATGAATGAGGTGCTAGAGAAATTCCAAACAGTAATCATCTATCAGATAACTTCAGAGATGGTGAGCAGGGTGAAAGACATGATTAGAGGCTCTAGAAGAGAAACAGATAAAAAAAAAATAGATGAGCTCAGAAACATGCTGAAAGCCATGGATGCCCAGCCTAAGAAAGAAAATGAAACCATGGTCACCCAACACAAGAAAGACATGGAATCCATGAAACGGATTAAAACAGATAGTCAGGATATTTGAAACTCCACTGAAAGCATGTGGGGAAGATTATTGCAATATGAAGAGAGAATATCAGATATAGAAGACAGGATTGAGGAGAAGGACCGTCAAAACAGAGATTTCTTACAAATACTAAGGGACCACATGAAATCCATCCAGCAGGTGCTAGAGGATGGAAAGAAGAACAAGATAATTGCTCTTCTCTTCTTTCTCAGCCTGGTCCTAGGTCCTGTGCTCTGCCCTGCTGGCTACCTGGCCCTGCTTCTCCTGGGAGCTCCTCACAGCGGTCTGCGCTGTGTGGGCCTGAACCCCCCCTTCTATACCTGCCCCTGAAGTGGCCACGCCCTTGGGCTTTCTTTGATCAGCAAGTCAACAGCCAATCCAAGCCCTGGGTGGGCAGAGGTGCTGCGATGTCACGGAACACCATCTGGATGGGTCCGTGGGTGGGGGAGGCTATGGCGAGTCCAACATGCTCTGGTTAGAGAAGGGGGGAATTTACTTCACAGCCCTCCAAAGCGTTCCCATTCTGTTCTCCACCCCCTTTTATCTGCCTATGCTCCCCTGGCAGTGGTCGCTTTCCACGGAGACGGCCTTTCCTCCACACTGTCCCCAAGACAACGCCCACTCAGTGGTCCCTGCTGTCCTTTGCCGTACTATATTCAACCCCTTGACGTTTGGTCTCCGAACTTAGTGGAGGGGGTTAAATGTGGTTCTCCTATGAAGCATGGGGTTGGGTTTTGTGTCTCGGTCTATTCTGCTCCCTGTGTCTTTGGATTGGTGAATTAAGACCTCTCACCTTGACTCTTATAGCTTGTATGTATGGACTTTTCTCTGTCCGTGTATCATTTTCATGTTGTTTGTTCCCTTTCTTTCCCTCGTATTGAATTGTTGGTTTCACCTGATGGATTCATTCTGTTGGGCATTTTGGCCTTGTTTGCTCCATTGTCTCTTACTAGGATATCCTGGGGAATATTTTGGCCTACTAGCCTGTTGGTTATGAATTACTTTAGGTGGTCTTTGTCATGACACCATCTTATTTCAGCATCAATTTGGAAAGATAATTTTGTGGGGTAGGTGAGCCTGGGTTGGGGTTTTCCTTTTTTTGGTTTTTCATTTTTCTCTTTTTCGGCCTGAAACACTTCACTCCAGGTGCTCCTTGAATTGAGAGTTTGTATTTAGAAATCTGCTGTAATGATGGTGAGTTCTCCTTCACAGATGATTTGTTTCTTTTCTCTAATAGCTTTTAAGACTCTGCTCTCATGGTGAATTTCTGGAACCTTGAGCATGCTCTGCCTTGTCCTGGCACTTTTCTGATGATGAGTATTTGAATACATATGTGCCTCATGTAAGTGTATTTCGAATTCTTTTTTCATTCTTGGAAAGTTTTCTGTTCTGACTTCTGTGAATGGGTTTATTTTATCCTTTGTGCTTGCTCTCTTCTGATTTTTCCTTAGTTACAATTAATGTTGGATTACTCTTCTTTGTATCGTGTGGCAGTTGCTGGTTCCATGTCTCACGTTGCCTGGTCTTTGGAAATTTATTTCTCATTAGTTTTCTTCGCAACCGCAGACCTGTCTTCTAAATCTGATATACTGCCCTCACATTGGTGGATTCTACTGTCCATACCCTCTTTCTCCCCTCTGTTTTTTAAATCTGGTATCAAACTTGGAACCTTATGCTTGAGACTCAGGGGGCAGAACCACTGAGCTAAATCCCTGGACCCCATTCTTTCGTTTTACCAAATATTTACTTAGGTGATTGGGGCATTTTAGGGATTCATTAGGATCACATTCATCAATGGGCAGTAGGACTCGTACAGGATGAATCTCGCTTCTTCTTTATCCCATTCCCCTGCCCTCCCTTCACCCCCTGCACCCCTTCCTACATACATAAGCTTTGTTTCCACTTTATCCCTCTTGTCAGATTTTACTTTGCCTTCTTGCATTTCCCTCACCCCCCTTCCATGTTCCCCTTTCCCTTTGAACATTTTCTTCCTATTTCACATTAGCCATTATGCATTTGGGTCTTCTATGACACTTGCAGTTTCTCACACCACAGAAAGTAGTTGGTATTTACACATATGTGTCCTGTTTATTTCACTGAAGGGTATGGCCTCAAGGTGCATACATTCAGGTATAGATATCTCTAATTTCCCTTTCTTTGTAGCTGAGTAGTACTCCACTTCATAAAAAGCCCCCACATGTTCTTTACCCAATACCCACTTGATGTCCATTTGTTAGCTATTACAAACTGTGTCGCTGTCAACATGGGTGAGCTTATATGACTGTGGTATGATGCTTTAGTCTTTTTGAGAAAATACACAGGAAGGGGAATAGCTGGGTCAAATGGGACATGGAATCCCACTATTTTGAGGAATCCCCATACTGATTTCCACAGTGTTTGCACCAGTCTACATTCCCAGCAATACTGGAGAAGCATTCCTGTTTTGGCCATATCTCCACCAGCATTTTTTATTGGTTGATTTCTTGGTCGCAGCTCTAATTTCTCCAGAAGATGGAGTTACAATGTTGCTTTCATATTCATCTCTCCAATGAGCAGACACATTGAACATCTTTTCAAATGTTTATGGACTGCTTTTCCATCTTCATCTGAGAAATGTCTATTCATTTCAGAAGCCTTTTTTGGATGAGGTCTTTCCATTTACCGAGGGCTCTGATTTTTGAAGTTCTTTATGTATTCTAGATAGTATTCCTTGGAGGAATCTCTGCTCGATGTTTTTTCACACATTGTGTGTTGTCCCTTCAGTCTGCTGTTGGTTTCTCTTGCTGTGGAGAAGCTGCTTCATGAGGTGAGATCCGAATTGTTTACTCTTTTGTTCTAGTTCACCTGCAACTGAGGTTTGGCTGGGTGTCTTTCCAGAAGGATTGAAAGAATCATAGCCCAGCTGTGGAAGGTCAAGCAAGTTCATAGCATCATAAAATTTGGAAACAGCTCAATTGCTCATCAACTGGAGACTGGATAAAGAAACTGTGGGTTAGTATGTGTGTGCAGATCTCAGGAGCATTGATGTGGACCAGAATAGTACGCCAGCAGGCAGATACAGCAAGGGCCCCATGCCAACCCCAGCCACTTGGGCACACAGGCCCAAGCCAAAGACTTAGCCAAAAAAGAGCTGCAAAGGCGCAGCAATAGCCCCTATATCGTTGGTAAGTGTGCAGAGAGCCTAACCCAAAGCCTGCTCAGACACGGAGAACTGGGGTGCACAGCACCCAGCCAAAGGCCCTCCCAGACAACAGCTACATAAGTGGGCAAGCCCTAGCCAGAAGCACACCTAGATACCATCCCGAGTGTGCACAGGCCCCAGCCCGAAGCCCACCCACACAACAGGTCAGCTCAGGGATCCAGAAGGCCAGCACTCTGAACCCAAGAATTGGTATGATGGTGAGCAGCAGAGGAAAGGCTGCTCAGTGGCCTGCTCAGAATTCAAGACCACCGGGTGAGAAAGAAGGCACCTCAACGAAGGCACAGCAGGCTGCATCTGTTGAAATGAGAAGACACGTAAAGAAATCTCAAAACCAGACTTCCAGATCATCTAATGCAATAGCAAAGGGCAAAGAGACTCCTTGAACTGGCAAAGGAAGAGGATCTGGAAATCAAGAAATCAGAACTATTTTCTCGGATCACAACACACATTGTAGCCATAATGCAGGAAATGATTAATAGCTACAGAGCAGACAAAGATTAAAAAGCCGACGAGCTGAGGAACATGAGGTAACCCCAATATTGGAAACAAAGGGAGTCTCTCCCAAAGAGCTGGGAAGGACCACACAGGCATGCCCACTAGCTGCCCTTGAAGCCATGCGGGCAGAGCACCCAGGAATGACTGAGCCCAGCTCTGTCCAGCTGGTTTGCCTACTTGTGATCAAGAGCTGGAGAAGACCCACCAGATGCCCATGGAGCCACATGGGCAGAGCTACACTGGTAGTGTGCGCAGGACAGTTGGCCCCTAGCTCTGCCTGGCTGGCTATGCCTACTTGTGACCAAGAGCTGGTAAGGACCCTCTGGGAAAGCCCACCAACACAGTGTGGAGCCAGGCGGGTGCATGCAACAACAGAACACCCTCCACTTCTGGCCTATTGGCCATGAAGCTATGTGGTTCCACACTACAGGGGCACAGGGGGCGTAAAGATTATTGTCCTGAGCTGCGGAAGTGAGCAAGAGAGAGAGGGCCCCGCTCAAGCTCCCTGAACATACCTGAAGCCCACTGGAAAAGGGAAGAGAATCTCTGCAATAAAGGCACACCAGACCACTCTACCTGGCAAAATACAGGGATCATCTCCTCCCTTCAGAACCTGGACTATCTTCAGGGGAAAGGCAGCTGAAACATGCAATAGGACCTTGCCCAGTTCCAACTGGCAGGAGGACAGGGAGCTCAACTGGGGACTTGCAGCCAGAAATCTGCCGGAATCCAATGGGGCAATGAATTGCTCACTGAGATACATTGACTTCTAAATGCCCACTGCTGGCCATATTGTCTAGAGTGACACAAGAGACATACCCTGAAGGAGTCCATTCATTTGATTCTTTGATTTCTTATTTTCAAAATTACCACTAGTTGTTTGCTCTCATGTTGAATTTTTTCCCTTTATCTACTCTTATAATTGTTATTTTTCACTTTTTGGATTTGTTCCTCTTTGCTTTCACTCTCTCCCAGGCTCCCTTGCTGTCCCACATTGTTCTTCACCTCCCTTTGTATTCCCGTTCTCGCCCTCATTCATGTTTCTTTCTTATTTTTACATTTCTTCTCTTTTCTTCTCTCACCTGTGTCCTCTGGCTTCACTGCTAACCTTTCCCTATCCTTCTACCTACATATCCCTCCTTCCCCAACTCTTTCTGTTTCCCCATGCTCAATGGTAAATTTGCTCTATGGAAGAGTTTATTCACTAGCAACATATGTTGGGTTGGTCATTCATTTTGATTTAAATCACACAGTGAAAGGGGAGAGATTAATAACTCCCAGGAATTGTCATTTCCTAAGAAGTGCTTCATTGTATTGTGTTGCTCATAATATCACTTTGGCTAAGACTTTGTGATTGATCTCATCAGTCCTACTTCCTGGTACAATGTAAATGAGAAGGCCTCACAGCCATTAGAGACTCAAAACCTAAACTCCAGGTATATATCCAAGACACTTCTGAGAAGCAGTCATTCCAGAAGGGTTCTAAATACTTCAACCAAGATACTTACAAAGCATCAACCCAGTAACAAAACCAAGGACAGTACCAAAAAAAAAATGAGAAGACACTTAAGTAAGGCACACACTCAGACATCCTCCCAACAAGAGGCAAATTCTGGAGGAGAGCAGATGGAACAGTCTGATTGTCAAACCCTTGGACACCCTGAACTGATAGCACAGGATGTAATAAAAGAGATGAATGAGGTGCTAGAGAAATTCCAAACAGTAATCATCTATCAGATAACTTCAGAGATGGTGAGCAGGGTGAAAGACATGATTAGTGGCTCTAGAAGAGAAACAGATAAAAAAACAATAGATGAGCTCAAAAACATGCTGAAAGCCATGGATGCCCAGCCTAAGAAAGGAAATGAAACCATGGCCACCCAACACAAGAAAGAAATGTAACCCATGAAACGAATTAAAACAGATATTCAGGATATTCAAAACTCCACTGAAACCATGCCTGGAAGATTAAGCCAATATGAAGAGAGAATATCAGATATATAAAACAGGATTGAGGTGAAGGACTGTGAAAACAGAGATTTCTTCAAATACTAAGGGACCACATGAAATCAATCCTGCAGCTGCTAGATGATGGAAAGAAGAATAAGATAAGATTGATAGGAGTCCACAAAAACAGGCGAAAGTACAATTGACAGAAATAAACTGTTCACAGAAGTAATAGTAGAAAACTTCCCAGACGGAGGTGGAGAATGGACATACAGATGAATGAGGCAAATAGAACCGCGCCTTGCCATGATTTCAAAACAATCGACACCTAGGCATATAATAGTCAAGATCCCAGAAACCCAACAGAAGAAGAAAAATCCTACAGGCAGTTAGAGAAAAGAAACAAATTACCTACAAAGAAAAGCCCATCAGAATCGTGGTAAACTTCTCAACACAAACCCTCAAATCAAGGAGAGGCTGGACTCAAGTATTTCAAGCCCTAATAGAAAATAACTTCCAGCCTAGACTGTTGCATCCTACAAAATTATCTTTCAAAATGAATGGTGAAATTAGATACTTCCACAACAGGGAACAGCTGAGAAATTTCATGAACGTCAAACCAACACTCCAAAGAATTGTAAGCAATATCCTAGAGATAGACAATGAAGGTCACCACTCCATGAGGCCCAACCGAGAGAAGCCACTAGTCAAGGTAAGACACTAAATGGAAAGGGGGAAAAAATAAGAACTAAAAGAGCCAACAACAGTAAAACATCATGACAAGGATGAGTCAATATCTATCAATTATAATTATCAATGTTAATGGCCTCAATTCACCAATCCAAAGAAATAGACTGATATATTGGATTCAGAAGCAAAATCCAGCAATATGCCGTATACAAACAATACACCTCACTCAAAAGGAAATTTATAAACTGAAGGTAAAAGAATGGAAGACAGTTCTCCATGTGACAGGAACCCAGAAAAAATCAGGGGTAGCAATCTTATTTGCAGACAAAGTAGATTTCAAACTAAAACTAAGTAAGAGAGACAAAGACGGTCACTACATCTTTGTGAAGGGAACAATCCAAGAGGAAGAGATGACAATCCTAAATATATATGCACCAAATATGAATGCCCCCAACTATACAAAACAAATATTATTGGACATGAAAAACCAAATAAGCACTGATACAATTGTAGTGGCGGACCTCAATACCCCACTATCACAAATAGATGGGTCATCTAGACAAAACATTAACAATGAAATTCTACAACTGAAAAGAGCTATTGAACAAATGGACTTAATATATGTTTACCAAGAGTTCCACCCCACAAATTTAGAACACACATTCTTTTCAGCTGCACATTGGTCATGCTCCAAATTACACCACATGCTAGCTCATAGGCCATGTCTAACTAAATGTATATTATCAGACTATAGTGCAATAAAATTGGAGGTTGGTAACATAAGAAACTGCAAAACTGCCACAAACACATAGAAATTGAATAACACCATTTTGAAAAACCAATTGATGACAGAGGAAATTAAAGAAGAAAGTAGAGAGTTTCTACAAGTAAATGAAAATGCCAGTACAACAGACTGGAATCTATGGGACACAATGAAAGTAGTTCTGCACAGGAAATTCATAGCAGTGAATGCCCATATTAGAAAAACAGAGACAACTCAGTTAAATAACCTAATGCAGAATGTCAAGGTCTTATGTAAAGAAGAACATAACAATCCCAAAGCTCATACAAGAAAGGAAATTATAAAGATCACAGCAGAAATCAATACAATGGAGACTAAGAGAATGATACAAAAAATTAATGAATCAAAGTGTTGGTTTTTCAAATGAATAAATAAAATCATTAAACCTTTAGCCAACTTTATCAAAAAAAGGAAAGAAAAGGCTCAAATCCATGCAATTAAGAATGAAAAAGGGGAAGTCACAAAAGACAGCAGAAATCCAGAGGATCATCAATTCCTACTTTGAGAACCTGTACTCTAATAAAATGGAAAACACAGAAGAAATGGACAGAGTTCTGGATACATGTGAATTGCCAAAATTAAATGAAGAAGATAGAGCAATTCTAAACACACCAATTATAATGAGTGAAATTGAAAATGTAATAAAATGTTTACCAACAAAGAAATGCCCAGGTTCTGATGGTTTCACTGCTGAATTCTACAAGACATTTAAAGAAGAGCTCTCACCATTGCTCATTAAACTCATCAAAGAAATTGAAAGGGAAGCAAGCCTTCCAAATTCATTCCTGGAAGCAAGTATTACTTTGATTCCAAAACCAGGGAAAGACCCAACCTAAAAAGAGAACTACAGACCAAACTCCCTAATGGACATAGATGCAAAAATCCTCAACAAGATACTGGCAAACAGAATACAGAGGGTCATCAAGAAGATCACACACTCTGACCAAGTCGGATTTATCCCAGGGGTGCAAGGATGGTCCAACATACATAAATCAATAAATGTAATACACTATATTACCAGAGCCAAGGGCAAAAACCATATGATCATCTCAATAGTTGTAGAAAAGGCATTTGACAAAATCCAACACCCATTCATGATAAAAACCCTACAGAAAATTGGAATAGAAGGTCTTTATCTCAACCTGATTAAGGGTATCTATGAAAAACCAACAGCCAACATCATACTAAATGGTCAAAAACTGAAAACTTTCATGCTAAAATCAGGAGCAAGACAAGGATGCCCACTATCGCCACTCCTGTTCAATAGAGTTCTGGAAACATTAGCCACAGCAATTAGAAAAGAGAAAGAAATAAAAAGAATAAAGATAGGAAAGGAAGAATTTAAACTGTCATTATTTGCTGATGATATGAAACTTTATAGAAGAGTCAAAAAACTCTACCAAAAGACTTCTGGACTTAATTGACAGATTCAGTAGGTAGCTGGATATAAGGTCAACACTCAAAAAACAATAGCCTTCTTATGCACAAATAGCAGACTCATTGAGAGAGAAATTGCAGAAACAATTCCTTTTACAATAGCATCCAAAAAAATGAAATATCTAGGAAGCAACCTAACAAAGGAAGCAAAAGAACCCTACACTGAAATCTCCAGCACTCTGAAAAAGGAGATCAAAGAGGATATAAGAAAATGAAAAGACATCCCTTGTTCCTGGGTAGGAAGAACTAATATAGTGAAAATGACCATAATTCCAAAACTACTATATAGATTTAATGCAAAGAAGATTAAAATTGCAGCAACATACTTCACAAAACTAGAGAAAACAATCCAAAAATTCATTCAGAACTAGAAGAGACCTAGAACAGTAAAAGCAATTCTAGGCAACAGAGACATGACTGGGGGTATCCCAGTCCCCAACTTGAAACTATACTGTCAAGCTACTGTGATAAAAACAGCATGGTACTGGCAAAGACACAGATCCAAGGATCAGTGGAATAGTTTAGAAGATGCAGAAACAACTCCAGACATACTTAGTCACCTCATCTTTGACAAAGGAGCCAACCACCTCCATTGGAGGAAAGATAGCCTATTTAATAAATGGTGTTGGAAAAACTAGATTCCATCCTGCCAAAGATTAAAACTAGACCCATACCTATCACTATGCACTAAACTAAGATGGAAGTGGATTAAAGATAGAAATATTAAGACAGAAACACTAAACTTGCTGGAAGATTAGTTGGGTAGAACTCTTGAAAATATTGGTAGAGGAAAAGATTTTATGAACAATACCTCAGTAGCACGGGAACTAGCACAAAGAAACAACAACTGGGATTTCATCTTATTGAAAAGCTTCTGCACTGCAAGAGAAATCACCAACAGAGCTAAGAGAAACCCGACAATGTGGGAAAAAAATTTTAGCAGCTGTACCTCAGACAAAGGTCTACTATCTCTAATATATAAAGAATTGAAAAAATGAGACCCCCAAATTCAAAGACCCAATTCAAAAATGGGCATCTGAAATAACAGACGTTCCTCAGACAAAGAAGTAAAAGCAGCAAAGAAACATATGAAAAAATGTTCAACATCACTGGTCATTCAAGAGATGCAGATGAAGACATCACTGAGATTCCACCTCACCCCAGAAAGAATGGCTGCTATCAAGAAATCAACCAATAACAAATGCTGGTGGGGGTGTGGGGAGAAAGGAACCCTTCTCCATTGTTGGTGGGAATGCAGACTGGTGTAACCACTGTGGACATCCATATGGAGATGCCTCAAAACACAAGGGCTAGAGGTCCCATTTGACCCAGCTATTCCCCTGCTGGGTATCTTCCCTGAAGAATTAAAAGAAACATACCACAGCGATATATGTGCACCCGTATTGATAGCATCACCATTTGCAATAGCTAAAGCTTGGAAGCAGCCCAAGTGCCCATGAACTGGAAACTGGATAAAGAAGATTTGGGTTTTTTATAAAGTGGAGTACTACTCAGCCATAAAGAATGAGAAACTAGAGTCATTTATAGCTAAATGGATGCATATGGAGCCCATACTCTTAAATGAAATAAATAGGACACACATGTGAAAATACTGAATAGTTTCTCTAGTAAAATACCAAATAGTTTTCTCTAGTGTGAGATACTGAAAGTGTAAATAGGGATTAAAATGATTTATTTGAATAACTGATAATTTGAAATAGGAAAAGGTCCAAATTTGTAGGGGTGATGGGAGGGGAAGGGGAAAGGGAGGATGGGAAAGGAAGAATTATGAGAAAAGAAAAAAACTGGAAATGAAATCTGTGTAAATAGGTAAGGTGCAGGGTGTGAAGGGTGCACAGGTAATGGGGAAAAAAATAAGAACTAAGACACATAATGTACAGGTACAAGCACCCAATTATAAATATAAACAAATTGTATACCTAAAATGTACCAATAAAAGAATTTTTAAAAAATAAAAATAAATATGGAAAGACAAATGGAATCCCCCCCAAAAAGATGCAAACAGATTTCCAAGAGAATAAAACTCCACTGAAATTTTATGCAGGAGAATGAGCCAACGTGAGGACAAAATTTCAGATATAGAAGATGGACTGCAATTAGTATCCAGGAAAAGAAAAATTTCTTAAAAATAGTAAGGGACCATGAGAAATGGATCTAGCAGCAGCTAGATGGTCCAAAGAAGAATAACATAAGACTAATCAGAGTCAATGAAAATCCAGGAGAGAGTTCAGATGACGTAAAAAAAACCTGATTACACAAGTAACGGCAAAAAATGGAAAGTAATGGCAGAAAGTGGGAAAGAACCTGACATACAGATGAGTGAGGCATATAGGATTCCAACTACCCATGATCAAATATAATCTACACCTAGGAATATAATAGTTAAGATTACAGAACCCCAACAGAAGAACAAAATTCGACAAGGAGTTAGAGAAAAGAAACAAATCACATAAAAAGGAAAGCCCATCAGAATCACAGCAGACTTCTCAACAGAAACACTCAAGCAAGAAGAGCTTGGAGTGATGTATTACAAACCCTTAAAACAAAACAACCTCCAACCACAGATTGATGTACCTGCAAAACTTTCTTTCAAAATTATTGAAGAAATAAGTTACTTCCATGACAAACAGCACATTAGGAACTTCATGAATACCAAACAAGCAATCCAAAAATTTTAGACAATATCCTAGGAAAAGACAATGAGGATCATAACCCCAGGAAGCCTAGCAAAATGAATCCATTGGGTACGACAAGAAATTAGATGCAAAGGAGGAGAATCCAACAAAAATAAAAAGTCAGTATAAGTATAAGTCAACACATGACAGTTATAACCATCAATGTTAATGGTCTCAATTTACCAATCAAAAGAAATAGACTGGCAGAATGATTCAAGAAGCAAGAGCCAACAATATGCTGCAGGCAAGAAACACACTTAAGTCAAAAAAGAAACTCATAGATGGAAAGTTAAAGGATGGAAAATAAAACTCCAGGCAACAGGAACCAGAAAAATGTAGGAATAGCTATCCTTTTTGCAAATCACCTGGATTTCAATCCAACACTGACTAAGAGAGACAAAGAAGGATACTACATCCTTGTAAAGGGAACAATCCAACACGAACAGATGACAATCATAAATATGTATGCCCCAAGTACTAGTGCTATATAAATACTACTACTATATAAGGCAAATACTAATGGACATGAAAAATCAAATAAGCACCAATACAATAGTAGTGAGGGACCTCAATACCCCACTGTCATAAATTGATAGATCAACTAAACAAAAAATAAACAATAAAATACTAGAAATCAATCAAACTCTTGAGCAAATGAATTTAATAGATGTTTACTGAGTGGTCCATGCCACAAAATCAGAATACACATTCTTTTCTGCTGTACATGGGCCATTCTCCAAAATAAATAACATAATTGCTCATAGAACATGTTTAAGTAAATGCAAAGCAATTGAAGTGATCCTTTATATATTATCAGACCATAGTGTGATAAGATTAGAGATCAATAGCAAAAGAAACTGCAAGAATTTCATAAACACATGGAAATTAAATGACACACTCCTGAATACCCAATGGATTACAGAGGAAATTAACAAGAAATTGGACAGTTTCTACAATGAAATGACAATATCTATAGAACATTTTGTAATCTGTGGGACACAATGAAAGCAGTCTTAGGAGGGAAATTCATAGCAGTGAATACTCACATTAGGAAAACAGACCAAGCTTCATTAAACAACCTGATGCTAAACCTCAAGCTTCTAGCAAAAGAAGAGCAGAGCCCAGAGGAAGGGGATTCTGAGCCGCCATTCCATCACTTCCAGCCCAGAGTTAGGGGCTTCCAAGCTGCCGTTCCACCTCTTAAAGTGCAGAGGTAGGGGCTTCTGGGCCACCATTCTACCACTACCAGCCCAGACAAAGGGGCTTCTGGGCCTCTGTTCCACCACTGCCAGCCCAGAGGTTGGGGATTCCAGGCTGCCGTTCCACCACTCCCAGACAAGAGGTAGGAGTTTCCAGGCAGCTGTTCCGCCACTCCAGTCTGGAGAAAGGGGCTTTCGGGCTGCCGTTCCACCACTCTCAGCCCACTGGTAGGGGCTTCTGGGCCGCCATTCCACGGCTCCCAGCCCAGGGGTGAGCGATGCGGGTGCCAGCAGTACCACCACTGCCCCCCCCCAGTCAAAATGAGAAGACACATAAACAAGTCTCAAAACCAGACTTCCAGATCACCTACAGCAACCCCAAAGGGAAACAAGATGGAACACTCTGATATTCAACCACCTGGACTGCCTGAACTGGCAACAAAAGAGGATCTGGAAAAAATGAAGTCAGAAATGATTTCTCAGATAACAGCAGAGATTGTGTCCATAGTTGAAGACATGATTAATAGATCTAGAGAGGACACAGATGAAAAAAATACAGGAACTTAGGAACATGATAGAATCGCAATGCAGGAAACAAATGGAATCCATAAAACAGGTGCAAATAGATTTCCAGGATATTAAAACCTCCGCTGAAAGTCTGCACAGCAGAATGAACCAATGTGAGGACAGACTTTCAGATATAGAAGATAAGATTGCAATTAGTGACCAGGAAAGGAACAATTGCTTCAAAATTGTAAGGGACCATGAGAAATTAATCCAGCAGCTGCTAGACAATGCAAAGAAGAATAATTTAAGACTGATTGGAGTTAAAGAAGAAACAGGAGAAAATGCAGATGCCATAAAAAACACTGTTCACAGAAGTAATGGCAGAAAACTTCCCAAGCAGGGGAAAATAACTTGACATACAGATAAGTGAGGCATATAGGACTCCAACAGCTATGCTCAAAAAAAAATCGACACCTAGACACATAACTGTTAAGATTCCAGAAACCCAACAGAAAAGCAAAGTTCTACAAGCAGTTAGAGAAAAGAAACAAATCACATGCAAAGGAAAGCCCATCAGAAAAACAGCAAACTTCTCAATGCAAACAATCAAGGCAAGAATAGCTTGCAGTGACATATTCCAAGCCCTAAAGGAAAACAGCCGCCAACACAGATTGATGTACCCTGCAAAACTATTGTTTAAAATTGATGGAGAAATAAGATACTTTCATGACAAAAGAGCACCTTAGGAACTTCATGACTTCCAAACGAGCACTCAAAAAAATACTAAATAATATCTTAGAAACAGACAATGAGGATCAAAGCCCCAGGAAGCACAGCACAATGAATCCATCAGAAATGACAAGAAATTAAATCCAAAGGGGGAGAATCCAATCAAAAGGAAAAGTCATGACAATGATAAGTCAACAGGTATCAGCTATAACCATCAATGTTAATAGTCTCAATTCACCAATCAAAAGAAATAGACTGGCAGAATGGGACAAAAAGCAAGATCCAACAATATGCTGCATGCAACAAACACACTTAATTCAAAGAGAAACTCATAGATTGAAAGTTAAAGGGGGAAAACAATACTCCATGTGATGGGAACCCCCCAAAAAAGCAGGAGTAGCTATCCTCTGTGCAGATCAATGGAATTTCAAACCAACACTGATTAAGAGAGACGAAGAAGGACACTACATCCTTGTAAAGGGAACAATCCATCAGGAAGAGATAACAATCATAAATATCCATGCACCAAACACTAGTACACCCAACTATATAAAACGAATGCTAAAGGACATGAAAAGTCATATATGCACTAATACAATAGTAGCGGGGGACCTCAATACCCCACCATCACAGTTAGATTAACTAGACAAAATATAAGGAATAAAATACTACAACTCAATTGAACTCTTGAACAAATGAACTTAACAGATGTTTACAGAGTGGTCCAACCCACAAAATCAGAATATACATTCTTTTCCACTGCACATGGGTCATTCTCCAAAATGGACCACATACTCACTCATAGAACCTGTTTAAGTATGTGCAAAGGAATTGAAGTTATCCCCTGTATATTATCAGAACATAGTGCCTAGAAATTGGAGATCAATAGCAAAAGAAACCACAAAAATTACATAAACACATGGAAATTGAACAACACACTTCTGAATAACCAATGGGTCACAGGGGAAATTAAAGAAGAAATCAGACAGTTCTTTCAATTAAATGACAATGACAATACAACATATTGGAATCTATGGGACACAATGAAAATGGTTTTATGAGGACACTTCATCACAGTGAATGCATATATTAGGAACACAGAGCGAGCCCAATTAAACAACCTGATACTGAACCTTAAGCTTCTAGAAAAATAAGAACAGGACAAATCCAAAGCTCATACAAGGGAGGAAATTATAAACATCAGAGCAGAAATCATTCAATGGAGACTAAGAGAATGATACAAAAAACTAATGAACCCAAGAATTGGTTCTTCAAAAGAATAAACAAAATTGACAAACCCTTAGCCAACCTTATCAGAAAAAGGAAAGAAAATCAGGAAAAGTCGATGCAATTAGGAATGAAAAGGCTGAAATTACAACAGACCCCACAGAAATCTGGAGGATCATCAATACCTGCTTCCAGAACCTGTACACCAATAAGATGGAAAACACAGAAGAAATGGACAGATTCCTAGATACATATGAATTACCAAAGTTGAAAGAAGACCTAAAAATTCTAAACAACACAGTATCAACCAATGAAATTGAAAACGTAATTAAAACCCTACTAAGAAAAGCCCATGTCCTGATGGCTTCGCTGCTGAATTCTACAAGTCCTTTAGAGAGGATCTAGTGCCACTACTGTTTAAACTCTTCAATGAAATTGAAAGGGAAGCAATACTCCTGAATTCATTCCTGGAAGCAAGCATCACCTTGATTCCGAAAGGAGAGAAAGACCCAACCGATAAAGAGAAATCTAGGCCAATCTCACTAATGAACATAGATGCAAAAATCCTTAATAAGATACAGATAAATAGAATGCAGAAGATCAGCAAGAAGATCATACATCCCCAGGGATGCAGGGATGGTTTAACATACACAAATCAATCAAGGTAATATACTATATCGATAGAGCCAAGGACAAAACCCATATGACTATCTCCACAGATGCAGAAAAAACATTTGACAAAATCTAACACACATTTATGATATAAACCCTACAAAAAATTGGAAAACATAATCTCTACTTCAATGTGATCAAAGCCATCTATGAAAAACCAACAGCCAATATCATGCTAAATGGTCAAAAACTGAAATCCTTCACACTAAAGTCAGGAACAAGACAAGGATGTCCACTATCACCAATGGAAACATTAGCTGTGGCAATTAGACAAGAGAAAGAAATAAAAGGAATAAAGATAGGAAATGAAGAAGTCAAATTGTCATTATTTGCAGATGACATGATTCTCTATATAGAAGACTCCAAGGACTCCACCAAAAGTCTTCTCGACTTATAAGCAAATTCAGTAAAGTAGCTAGATACAAGGTCAACACCCAAAAATCAAAAGCTTTCCTATATATGAACAATAGACTCACTGAGACAGAAATAGGGGAAACAATTCCTTTCACAATAGCATCCAAAAAACTGAAATACATAGGAATCAGCCCAACAAAAGAAATCAAAGACCTCTTCTCTGAAAACTATAACATTCTGAAAAGAGAGATTCAAGATGATATCAGAAAATGGAAAAATATCCCCTGCTCCTGGGTAGGAAGGATTAATATAATGAAAATGACCATACTTCTAAAACTGCTATATAGATTCAATGCAATCCCAATTGAAATCCCAGCAACATACTTCACAGACCTTGAGAAAATCCAAAAATTCATTTGGAACAAGAAGACACCCATAATACCAAAAGCAATTCTAGGTAACAGAGACATGGCAGGGACTATCACAATCCCCAACTTGAAACTATACTACAAAACTACTGTGATTAAAAACAGCATGGTACCGGCAAATAAACAGACCTGAGGACCAGTGGAACAGATTAGAAGATGCTGAAACAACTCCAGACACACTCCGCCATCTCATCTTCGACAAAGGAGTCAAACACCCTCACTGGAGGAAAGATAGCCTCTTTTATAAATGGTGCTGGAACAATTGGGTTTCACCTTGCCAAAGATTAAAACTAGACCTATATCTCTCACCATGCACCAAACTAAAATTGAAACGGATAAAAGATCTAAATATTAAAATAGAAACACTGAATCGATTGAAACACAGGTTAGGTAGAACTCTTGAAGACATTGGTGTAGAAAAAGATTTTATGAACAAAACCTCAGTTGCCCATGAACTAGCACAAACACTCAACAAGTGGGATCTCTTCTTATTAAAAAGCTTCTGCACAGCAAGAGAAACCACCAGCAGTGTGAAGACATAACCCACAATATGGGAAAAAATCTTCACCTGCTCTTCCTCAGACAAAGGTCTACTCTCTCTAATCTATAAAGAACTTAAAAAATATCAGACCTCTCAAATTTAAAGACCCAATTCAAAAATGGGCATCTGAAATGAACAGACATTTCTCAGACAAAGAAGTACAAATAACAGATAAACATATGAAAATCTGTTCCACATCACTGGTCATTCAAGTGATGCAAATGAAAACAATGCTGAGATTTCAACTCACTCCCGAAACAATGGCTGCTATCATGAAATCAACCAATAACAAATCCTGGAGGGGTTTTGGGGAAAGAGGAACGCTGCTCCACTGCTAGTGAGGGTGTAGACTGGTGCAACCACTGTGGAAATCAGTATGGAGATTCCTCAAAGACCTAAGACTGAAAGCCCCATTTGACCCAGCCATTCCTGTGCTGTGTATCTTCCCCAAAGAATTAAAAGAATTATACCACAGTGATATATATGCACCTATGTTCATAGTAGTACAATTCATAATAGGCAAAATTTGGAAGCAGCCCAATTGTCCATCAGCTGGAGACTGGATAGAGAAAATGTGTTTTATTTTTCTTTTTATAAAATGGATCACTATTTAGCCATAAAAAATGAGAAATTGGAGACATTTATAGCTAAATGAATGCACATTGAGGCGATACTCTTAAGTGAAATAAATAGGACACACGTGCAAATACAGAATAGTTTCTCTAGTGTGAGAAACTGAAAGGGTAAATAAGGACTCAAAGGTATAATAGATAGTATGAAATAGGAAGAAAAGGGCCAAAGGAGAAGGGGAAATGGGAGGGGTAGGGGAAAGGATAGAAGGAAATGGAATTCATGTGAGAAAATGAAAAAATGGAAAGAAAGTCTTTGTAAATAGGGAGGGATGGAGGGGTTGAAGGGAGGACAGGGGAATGGGGAAAAAATAAGAACCAAGAGAGATTATGTAAACATATAAATTTCCAATGATGAGTTATATACCTATAATGTGTCAATATAATTAATAAAAAATTGAAAGCTATAAATGAAGAGATTTGTGGGGTGAGGTCTGGAAGGGATCTGAACACAGGAGATTTATCCCCATGGTATTCAGCGTGTGCAACCCTTTGGGCAAATGGATGTATTGTTCTTGTTAACCAGCCTAGAGGCACTCTGAATTATTTTAGGTAGGGTTTTCATGGAGGCTTCATCACATAGGCATTATTGATGAGGTCATTGTGAAATAGGACAGGAAATTGGGGGAATTCATGAGTTGTTATACACTGTAGGTGAAGATGTGTCCTTGTTCACTATATTCTTGGCCAACAATGTATGGCAGGCATTCTCCATACCCCCTAAAATAAATAAGGAGTCCTCCACCAAAAAAGCCATACTTATCACTTAATGGAAAATTACCAGCAAGTAGGCCACCCCACTTGCCATAAAAGGTAGTCCTGTTCTTTTGTGAGCACTCCAGTCTGATCTTTGTCAGACCTGTGTCCCCTTCAGCTTTTCTTCTCCTCAAGCTGATGTCCTCCCACCATTGTCTTTTCCTTCTCAATTAAATATTTTCTTGTGAATTCTTCCTGCTGCTTCAGTTTTAATTTCTGTTATCACTAAAGCAAGATCCTCCATATGTTCTATATCAGTTGGTCACTTGAGTGATCAACTCAATTCTCAGCCCCTCTCCCTTCCTTGGAGGTCATGAGGTGGAATTGAAAGTTCTGCTCTCCAGTCACAAAGTTGATTCTCCTGGCTGTGAGACACTCCCTCTTCCCATCCTTAGGGGCTTTTCAAAAGTCAGTTTATAAAACATCAACTCTGGTGTGATTGAAAGGGTTTTGATAGGAATAACAAAAACTTACCTTTCACTTTTATCCATCAAAGTACTTTCAGTACTGAGGATAGAAAAAAAAAAAGAATTTTTTTCTAAGACACAAGTTCAGCACTCTGGAGATTATGGCAGGAACCCAGGCTGGGAGCTTAAGGAGGTCCTGTCTTTTTCTTTTTTCTTTTTGTGGAACTCATGATTCAATCCAGTACCTTCCCACACTGAGTTGATCCCCTGATGTTTAAAAACATTTCTTTGTGTGTGGAAAAGGGATGGGGTCTTGCTAAATTGCCCAGGCTGGGGTTGAACTTGTGATCCTCCTGCCTCAGTATCCCAGAGTACTGGGATCACAGGTGTGCACCGCCATGCCCATGCCCAGTTCTATCATTCTTGTCACTTAGGAAACTATAACAGTTTCAGGACCTCTGGCTCAGAGCTTTGGAGATATATATTTATATCATATTATCACATGGGATAAAGAGTAGAAATCAAATAAATATTTTGGAATAAATGAATGACTTTTCAAAAACCTCAGGTGAATGGGTCCATTGTGGAATTTTAGAAGCCCTTGAAAGATCTCCAAAGATGAAAGATGTTCTTCAAACACCTACCCTAGCCAGAGAGCCCATAGCCAGCTTATGACATTGGCAGTTCTGGCTTTTAAATGAAGCAGATTAGAACTAGTGGTGGGGAGAAGACCTTAAACTAAGTAAATCTCAGACCTTGAGAGTTCAGTCACTGTAGTGATACTTGTGACTAAACCTTAGTACATTATATTGTTTGAGACTGCAGAAAAGTGATAATCCTGCCCATTTTCAGTGTGGGGCACAAGTAGACTTTTAAATACCATCTAAATAATTGGAAAGCTGGGCACAGTGGCACATGTCTGTAATCTCAGCACTCTCAGAGGCTGAGGCAGGAAGATCACAAATTTGAGCCCTGAATGGGAAAATTCAAAACAGTACGACTCTGTCTTAAAAACTAGAAAGGACTGAGGATGCAGCCCAATGTGAAGGCCCTGGGTTCAATCCTCAGTACTGAAAAAAGAAAAAAAGAATTGGGGCAGACAAAAATGAACTTGTCTTTTGATATCAATGTACAAGTCTTTCCTTGTATAGCATGGTAATTACACAGATTTGTCAGTTCTGTATCACTTATTTGTTACACATATTTGAGGTTTTCCAGCATAGCATTCTGTTCCACAAGAGAAAAGGAGAAAGCTCTGGAACAAGAGACTTTTTAAGTATCATATTATCACCAAGAAATTCTGGAATCTATTCTGCTACATCTGTGAGAAGAACCTCAGGGGGAGCTTGGAGAAGTATGTGCATTCAGTCTCTAGCGGACAAGGAGATTTAGGGTCCAGTTCCCCTTCCAAAGAAGGACCTGTTAGGTGTGCTGCAGGCTGAAGGCCTCCCCCTGGAATGCTCTTCAGGCACTGCCCCAGTTGGTTACAGCAGACAGCAACGTCACCCAAGATCAAATGTTTTTCTCAAATAGTCCACCTCCAATGACCATTCAAGGCAGAGATATAAAAGATTGGTCTTTTTGACCTGATGGGCTATTTGACCTTCAGAGTTCCCCATGGGGTCATCTGAGACCTGTTTGGCGAGTTTTGCAGCCAATTTATTCCTCTGCCCTTTCAGAGGTGTAAACAGCTGGGACATTTCCTAGGAAAAGTCCTGCTACACCTCAGACTACTCCCCAGAGAGCCCGCCCTCCCTTTAGATTAGTTTGCAACATTGGAATTCTCCATTTCAAACGTGCAGGTATTCACATGCATAGTACTATGAAGTTGTAAGCTTGGGATGGTGGAAGTAGTGTGTGCTAGAAAGGGGTAAATTCAATTTGTAAAATTTCTGAAGTTCTTCAATTTTGAAATTTAAATCATAAGATATATTCCTGGATCTGGGAGCAAAACTTAGTGGTAGAATGTGTACTTAGCATGTGTAAGGTCTTAGGTTCAATCACCATCACTAAATCTATTTGTCCATCTGTCTGTCCATCTATCTACCTATATAAATTTCTCTATGTTAAGCATGAGTCCATGGTGATATCCTAACTGCTCAAACCTAGAGCCATCCGTACTATATATGCCCATCCTTAGACTAATCTCTTGCATGTTTCTGTTTAACAAAAAACAGAAAATCAATAATTTTATCACTCTCCAAGAAGTAAGACAGTAGTGACACAGTAAATATTGTGATCTTTTCATGCCTTTCCCAAGAAGAGTTGCTCAAAAGATACAATCACCAGGTTGCATCTCCATTTCATTTTGACAGAGTGTGCTCATACTTCAATTACAGATGCACAATTAAATCATCCAGTTAACAAGTCTTAAAAATTAACCATGCTTTTACTTAACTAATATACTTTTTATTAACTCCTTAGGAAATTATATTTTCCATTATATTACTAGGCTATATATAAAACAATATCTTTCCACCTGCCCCCCATTATAAATTTGATAAAAATATATCTGTTATGGCTAACAGGTAGGAGTAAATTGTTTTTTACAGTAATTTTCTGGGATTTCAGTTTTGTTTCAAATCATTCCTCCTTCAAGGAAGGGAGTATGTTATAGACCTCTACATTTACTACTAGTAATGTTTAGAATAGGGTTTTGCATCTAACACTGACTCAATATCACTTAATTGAATTCAAAAAGTTGGTTTAATGGCAAGTGTTTTAGCAAACATGCTTACTTTGAGAGATAATTTTATTATAGCTCCCTCGCAATGACTTCATTATTGACTGTGTATTTAAAAGTCTATGTTATTTGTATGCCTTTTAATCCTAAGCTCATGCCAAACCTGGGAAAGAAATGCTAAATTAGGTTCTGGTTCCAAAATTTCTATTCACATCACTAAGGACCACCCAATTATGAAGGGCAGAACCCTAATTTTTCACCTCTTAGAGAATATTTGAATTATGTATGTCTCTGATTGCTACTATTCAAATGGGCACCCATGCTCACACATGTTTAGTGAACAGAAATGCACAATTTATATGTATTTTGAGAAGCTGTAGTAATGTGCAATGTTCTATACCTCTAGGAGGGCATTTTATCTTTGTATAATGCATAGTTGTTTGACTTTATAGGTTGTGTTAGGGTTCTCCAGGATAAGATATATGTAGTTATAAAAGGGGATTTATTAGGTTGGCTTACACTACTAGATGCTGAATGGGCCCAAAATAGCGGTCTGCAGGCTGCAGAGCTAGGGAAACTTGTAGCTGCCAAGTCTAAGAAGCTCGAACAAGAGGGAGACCAGTGATGTAGCCCCAGAGCAGGGCCAAAGGCCTGAAATCCTGCTGGAGAACAGCTGGTGCAGGTCAGAATTCAAAGGCTGAAGAACCTGAAGTCTGATATCTATGGGCAATAGCCGCAGCAAAAAGTGCATCAACTCAAGAAGGGTCAGTGATGCTAGAGCAGGAGCTTCCCCTTTCTTCCACTGTTTCATTCCACCTGGATGCCCAACTGTATGGGGTGGTGCCTGCATTCAGGGCACGTCTCTCTTTCAATTCACTGACTCATACATCAGTCTTCTCTGGAAATGCCCTCTCAAGTGCACCCACAAATATTCTTTATCAATTTCCCATGCATGCCTTAATCCAGTCAAATTGACAACCAAGATTAACTGCCACTTATATCTGTATATTTGATTATTCAGTTGATGACCCTCTTCTTCTGTTAGACTATACTTTTCTTGAAGAAAGTCATAATGTACATTTTGCTCATTATTTTTCCCATGTGTCTATCACAACACCTAGCATATTGTAAACATTTAGTAAACATAGTTGTATTCCCTGGAATTCAGAGCCCTCTATGCTGGCACAGTTAATATTTATTTTTCATTTTCCCCCTTTAGAATATTCCTGGATTTCTTACAGATTTTGCAAATATTCACCATTCAAGAACAGTGCTGCCAGAGTTGAGCTTCAGTGATAGTAAACAAAGCTTGCTGGTAACATTTACTTAGTACCTAAAATGTGAAGAGTTGTTGGGAGCATTGCTACATAATTCTAGGGAAAAATCATTTGAGTAGGCCTAGTTCTCCTGCCTACAGGCCAGCTATAACATTCCAAGACATAATTCCATTTTGGCCTCAGGTCACAAGGGAGATCTCAATGATCCCATGATGCTGTAATGCTCCAGGACAAGACCACACCTGCAAGAGACACCCTGGGAGGAACCAAATCTTCATCTCTGTAGTTCCTGGGAGGAACTAAATCTTCATCTGCATAGTTCCTCATTGTTCTTAGATTTCCACCACCCCCACCCAGTCTTTTGTTACACCTTGTTCATCCCAATGTGATACTGAAATCTACGTATTCATTTGTTACATTTGTTTCTCCTGATGTACTAAATAAAAGGTGCTGCAAGCTAGGGGTTCTTGTCTTTGCTGCCCAGAGCAGCACTGATCAGACCCAAAGCTCAGCTTCTTCTCAGTCTCATTTGTCTACCTTTCCTGTAATTCGCCGTGTGCTGCCATGGCTCGCAGGAGACTAGGGCTTACTGCAGAGGTTCTGGTAATGTCTCCTTCCCCTGTTCCCTACAAAGAGTGACATTGAGGAGTACTTAAGATATAAACTGGATAAAACATACCCATGAAAGGTGCAAGGCTTATGATTATGCTTTCACATTTCCACAAGCACATCCACACATACACATATACTTACTTTGCACATACAGTGGAAGTTGTTGTTATGTGAACAGTTACTGAATTCTGATCAGAAAAGGAATATAACTCCATCTTCTACTTTTAGAGGCTTAAAAATAGAGCCCTTCTTGGTCAGGATTATGGTCTTAGAAATCTGAGCCAAAACAAAACAAAATGAAATGAAAAAAAAAAACATGAATGATTGACAGGAACTTCAGCTTCTTTGACTTGTTTCAGCATAGAGAAGGCCTATAAATAGAAATTGATAGTTTGGGAAATAGTCTTGAAAATAAAAGCAAAAGCATTAGGGTAATGTCCTTGATAGACCAGCAATGGGAGGAGTCAATTTGGAGGACAATGCCTCTGGAGATACATACTCCTTGTATGCTTGCTTCCAGTACAGAATCCATCTCTGATTACAAATGAGTTAAAAGTTATTGATAGAGACAGCCAAACATCTTGATTGGAATAAAGGGGCTTAGGAGGCAGGAAGATTCTACTATTAACCCCTGACATACGTATTATAATATTGTGCTGCTAAGTAATCACAGTATAGAGTTTATCACAGTGAGTCATTCATGTTAAAGTGTCATTTTTTTTTGCTTCACTGGGCTGTGAACATCCCAAGTAGAATCCCTTCAAATCTTTTTCTCTTTCTCTTCCTCCTCCCTTCCTCCTCCTTCTTCCTGTTATTTATTCGTAGAAATATTAGCTACTATCACCTGTCCCTCTTGCCACTGCCTTAATCATGGTTACAATCTCCTGGTAGAACTTTGAATTGACTGTCTCATTCTACTTTCTCCTGATTCTGATTCACTTTCTAAGCCAATAGGAAGAAAAACATGAGTTTTTCTAATGCCCCAATTTTTCTGCATAGAGACTTTCAGTAATTTTTTGTTCTCTAAAATCTAAGCTCCTTCTCACAACTTATTAAGATTCTTACACAGTAATTCAGCCACAAGTCCCACAAGTTCTATACACTTTCCTATGTTCCAGCAGAAATCTACCTATGCTTTCCCACGGAAAACATGCCTTTTAATATTCTGTGCTATTTTACAGTGTTTCTTCTAGTCACAATCCCTTCCCCTTTTCTTCTTGCCTGCATAAACCCTACTTATTCTAGTGTTCAGAGCTGAAGTACAAGCCACATATTTAGTCACATAGATGACTGACATTATCTTTACTAGGATGGAGAGGGATGTTTTGAATGAGTAAATTGGGATTTTAAGGTCTCAAGATCTTCAGTAACCACACAATATTCAAATGAAGTTCATCAACTCAATCTAAGCCATCAAACTAATAAAGCTTCTGGCCACTGTTAATTTTTGTTTCATTGATTTAATTCAGAGATAGGGAGGGACTTCGAGCCTATAAGATTTGGTCCAAACACCTCCTCTGGTGGTGAAGGATGACAAACCTTCATTTGTTCTTTGCTACACCTGTAATTTACAAGTCTGAATATATTATGGTTTCAAAATGTAATAAAGCATTAAAATTACCTACAGAGCCAGGGCATTATGAGTTAGAGAAGATATAGTTCTCCTGAATCCTGAACTGGAATAGAAATGCCATGAGCATCTAAGAAGGAAGCCATAGGATCTGCATGGCATCTATGTTTCATGAGCATCTGTTTTACTGTCAGGTATAAGAGAATTGTCCAATAGTTTAATGATGATAATTTGAGAGTAACTAGGTTGAAAAATTTCATATTAAAATTTTGATATATATTATGAAGAATATAAAAAGTACGTGAAAATTTCAAATAAAATCTAAGAATTCTGACTTTATTTTGAGGGATCACTTTGGCAGCAAGTCTTAGGATTATAGGAATAAATGTGTGAGTTCATATTAGGTTATAAAGTTTGTAAACTATCCACAATCAATCTAGGCCAACCCCTTTATTTTATAATTAAATATTCTAAGGTTCAAAGAGGTTAAATTAGTAGCAGAGTCAGGGCCAAATTGCAGGAATCCTGTCACACCACTTCTAAGGATTTTTTTTGTCTTTCCAGAATATGATAAGTAACATTGTATAAAGCATTGACTGTATGCCTCAAACTGAAGCAGTGTTCATTGCTTTTCCAAGACAATGTAGGAAAAGATCTTGAAAGACTCTCATGCTCCTTTTAGCTAAGCTGAACTGAATTAATGGTTGGATCAGTCTTCTCTGACTGCATGGAAGACATGGAATAATCAGCTTGTAGGATTAGAAGTGTTCCCCCAAACTCACTTAAATTTAATACAAATGCCCTGATAGAGATTACAGTTTTAATGGGAAGTGTACCTTGGAATAAATTATGGGGAATTGAACAACATTGTGATGTTATTTGCAGTATAACCTATCATTGTCTTGGTCTGGAAGCCCTGGAAAGAGGTGGGTATAAATAATGCAGTATATGTTCATGCAGGAACATGCAGTTTTGCTCTAATTAGTTGTAATTTTTAGAGCATTCTTAGGAATTATTGTTTTTTCCTGGGTTTTATTTTCCCTCTAACTTATAGAAATGGAAGAAATAGAGGTTCACCAAATCCTTGCTAATCAGTATTGAATATTTTATACTTTTTATGAGAATGTGGTTGTTCTAAGTTTTTATAAAAGAATAACAAGAATTTCAATGATTAAACTTAATTAAAGAAATGCAAGTTCTGTTTGGATTTTGCCTCAATTCCCCGTGGTAATGGGAATATCTATCCCTTGCTGCCTTGGCAGCGCTGGGAAGGTTCTGGAGCCCACTGAGCAGCTGTAGACATAACATGCTGGGGTACCGAATTGGATCCACTGCTGTGCTAGTTTATTTCATACAGTGTTTGAGTTTGGCTTCCAAGGTAGTATATGTGCATGTTTCATTGTGTATGTATCCTTCTCTTGCCAGCCATGAGAATATTTAATATCTTCCACTCAAGCTTATTTGAAATAATCAAAGTTTATTTTATTTTCTTACTTGAAAAAAAGGCCAAGTTGCTGGTGATTTTTTTCTGACCCTGCATATGGTATCAGAAGAAATCTACATACATTTCAAATGAACTTTTTATGCTATAACAGTTTTAGATTTATAGAAAAAAATATGAAGATGGAACAATGTTCCCATATACTCCAGACCCAGTTTCTGCAAGTAACATCTTACAACAGCATGGTACATTTTGCCCCACTTGTAACGAACAAATATTTATATATTATTACTAACTGAAGTACATATTTGTGTTAGTTAGCTTTCTATTACTGTAGCAAGTACCTATCGTAATCAAGGATAAATAAGGTATATTTTGACTCATGGTTTCATAGGTTCCAGTCCTACAGCTTTGGGCACATCAAGCACATCATGGCAGGGGGGTACATGTTAGAGCAAAAGGTCCTCATCTCAGAGCAGGAAGTGAAAAGAAAGAAAGAAAGAAAGAAAGAAAGAAAGAAAGAAAGAAAGAAAGAAAGAAAGAAAGAAAGAAAGAAAGAAAGAGAAGAGAGAAAGAGTTAAAAAAGAAATAAAAGCACATTCACAAATTAAAGTGTGTTGATCACTTTCTCATTGCTGAGACATAATACCAGACTTATGCAACTCAAAGTAGGAGAGGTTCATTTTGGCTCATGGTTTAGACTATAGTTGGCTAGCTCCGTGGCAAGAAGGCACAGTGGAAAGGTCTGGCAGAGGAAAGCTGGTTAAGTCATGGTGGCCAGAAAGTAGAGTGAAGGGAAGAGCTGAGGAAGGAGATGCACCCTTCCAAATGGTGTCCCCAGTGACCAGCTTCCTGTGACCAGACCCCATCTTTTAATAGCACTGGACCAATCCATCACAAGTATGGCAAGCCCATGATCCAATTTCTTTCTATGAGCCTTTGGGGGAACAATCCAAATCTAAACCATAATAGACAGGAAGACATCCTACTATGCCCCACTTCCCAAAGTTTCCCTTACCTCCCTGGAAGATCAAGCTAAGGACTGATCCTTGAACACCTGGGCCTTTGGGGGACATATACTATAGCAACACTTCTTTCAGATAGTCTTAGGTTTTACCTAACATTCTTTTTCTATTCCAAGATCACATCCAGAAAATCACATTACATTTAGTAATCATGCTTCCTTAGGTTTCTCTTGGCTATGACAGCTTATCAGACAATCCTTGTTTGATAATTTGGATGGTTTTGAGGAGTACTTGTTATATACTCTATAGAACAGCCTTCAAGTGAGATTATCTTTCTGATTTTTTTCATGATTAGACTGGGATTATGAAATTTGGGGTAGGAGATCACAAAAGTAGAGTGAGATCCATATCACATCTTATAGAGGATAAATGCTATCAACATGACTTATAATTGGTAGTGTTAACTCTGATCACCTGACTGCGAGGTTTGCTTGTTGAGTGTCTTAACTGTAAAGTTAATCTTTTATTCTTCTTTTCTCTCCATCCTTTTGTGAGGGAAGTTAGTGTGTGCAGATCACACATAAGGAGCCAGAAGTTATGTGCCACTTCATTGAGGGGAGAGTAACTGCACAAATTATTTGGAGGTGTTCTTCATGAAAGATATATTTCTTCTTTTCCACTTATCTATTTATTTTATCCATTATTTATATTGGTATGGATTCATAGATTTTTATTTATATCAATATGGACTGGTGGATTTTATAATTGGACCCAGTAATATTTTATTTTGTTTTTCAAATTATTACAGCTCTGGCCTTTGAGATATTTTAGATATTAGTAATCTTTCTATTACTGTAACAAATACCTGAGACAAATAAACCTAAAAAGAGGAAAGGTTTATTTTGGTTCACAGGTTTAAAGATTTCAGTACATGAGTAACTGACACTTTTGCTTGGCCCTGTGCTAACATGGTACATCATAACAGGGGCATAGTGCATCATGATGGAGCATGTGGCAGAAGAGGCCAATTCACTTCACAGTGGGAAGAAAAAAAAAAAAATGAGAGAGCTTGAAAGAGATGGTACTTCCATAATCTCCTTCAAGGGCCTGCTTACAATGAACTTAGGCCTGCTTCTAGGCCCTGTCTCTGAAAGTTCCACTCTCCCACTAGCACCAAACGGGTCACCTTTAACCTATGAGTCTCTGGAAAACATTTGAGATCCAAACTATAGCATTTCACTTGGCTCTTGTGCCTCTTTCACATACTCACACCAAGGTGTGTGGTTTTTAATGTTTGATTGGGTTTTGGTTGTTTGCTTTTGGCTTTTCTGTCATCTTATGGCCCATTTTGTGTATTTGATGCCCAGGATTTGAAATCAATCATTTCTCCCCAAATCCCTAGTTTCTTATTTTAGAGAATGGCATTAGAAACCAAGATCTGTCCACTGTATTCATTAATGTGAGATTTTGTTTTTCCTAGGCCCAGTATACACTACATACACACATATCTATAAATATTATTAAACTAGCCCATGAGTGCGTACTATTTCCAACTGTAAACCATCACCACACAGATCATTATAACTATTTTCCCTTGTGTATCTGTAACCTTCCACTCCAACACTGAGAAGCCTTGTTGTCATCATCTGCCATCCATTAACTTGTTAATTTCCAGGATCCATGCATAATATGTCACAATTGTTAAACCACCACATTCTCTTCAGTGAGGATATTTCAATATTTGCAATCAAGTTAGATTATTTTGGCACATTCTGTATTCTTTCTGGGATCCTGGCATCCTAGGTGATTAAAAGTGGTTTTTTTCATATATTAAGGTTTACTGTTTTGGAATGAAGTTCTATGGAATGAAACAAACAAACGCATAATGCCATGTACCCACCATTATAATCATACAAGAGAATTTCATGATGCTAAAATTATTCTATATGTTACCATTCAATCCTCCTTCCCAACCCCCAATTTCTGGCAATTACTGACCATTTCATTGTTTTTATAGGTTTTTCTTTCTCCAGGATGTCATGTATTTGAAATAATATGATACAGAGCATTTTCAGGCATGTTTTTTTCACTTGGTACTATACATTTAAGATTTACTTGTATATTCATTTAGATTGACAGTTATATTTTTATTGGTGAATATTATTATACAGATCATGGTTTATCCATTAATCTGAAGAACTTTTTTCCCTTCCATATCTTGGCAATTATGATTAAAGCTACTATAAATATTCACAGGAAATTTTGTGTGCCTGTGACATTATGAGGACATAGCTTTTCAAATCAATTGAATCAATACTTGAGGATATAATTGCTGAATCATATGATAAGAATATGTTTAGCTTGGTGATCGTCTGCCAAACTGGATTCCAAAGTGACTATACTATTTGCATTTCCACTAACAATGAATAAGATTTCCTCTGCAATATTGTCAGCAACTGGTATTGTTAGGCTTTTAGGTGTTAGCTATTTTAGTAGAAGTCTGGTAGCATTCTGTTATGTACTACATATATTTTCACTTAGGTAATAAAGTGCATTGATTGTTGGAAAGATTTTAGGAGTCCTTCACCACTCCTAATCACTAAGTATGTTGTTCGTATAATGTAGGAACTGGGGATAATTTTCTAGATTATATAAATATTCAATCACTGTGATTGCAATAGAAGTATTTCATGGGGCAAAATTGTAAATTTCCTCTTATATATTTTTCTTGGGAAGAGAAGGGCTGCCATAGATATATATTCAAATTAAAGTTTATTGGCACTGCATTTTTCTCCCACACTCTGTATAATTTCTACACATTTATTCTAGTTGCCATGTTTCACAAGAGTAGGAAGAATAGGATATCATAACCCTTTGTCAGATGAATTAATTTAGGCCAATATAGTGGGTAATTATTTTCTACCAATAGTCATTTGGTAGAGTTGGTAGAAAAACCCCATAAGTAAGTTCTGTATTTTCTTTTTGGCTTTGTTTTGCTTTCTTTAAACCCAATCCCAACCTGGCAGGGAAAGGATACTCAGGTTTTGACTGGCTAGAAATACAAGAATACTTACGTTTCCAAATTTGCTGACTGGTGGGTACCCTGTGCATTATATTTGGCTGCTAATGCTGTTTGCCTCTATGAACTATGTCTAAAATATTGCCAAGTTTACAGAGTAAATAACACTTGGGTCACCCAGAGAGCTTATCAGACCTATTGGTACAGGTAACAATATGGTGGTGAAGGGGAGACCCAGGAATTTGGCTTCATCTCAAAGTGGAAATGGGAGGCTGGCTCTGTGTCAAATAGATCTGGCTGTTTGTTCCAGCACTTGGCCTATTCTTTGCTGCTGCTCACATGGACACCTGCATGAGGATGCTTAATGTGCCTTCAGAGAATATGGAAATAGCAGTATTGGGCCTTCCCTCATGGACCCACATGTGAGCTCCATATTCACACTGAAGGACTTGTAATTTACCTTTATACATTTGATTTGCATGCTTTTGGGATCATTTTGCATTAAATAAGATAATTTGCTTTTTTACTATCACATACTCACAATATAGCTAATTTACAGTTGTGTTAGTAACTTCTTTAGAAACACATAATTTCATATTCAAAATGTATGTAGTGGGAGGAAGAGATAAAAATAAGAAAAGAATCAGAAGATGAAATCCATGAGCAAAGACAGGTATAAGTGGCTCAATTCATCATTTATTATGCAATGCACTAGGTGAGCACAAAACACAGTTTCAAAGCTGTGTCACACGTGTTATTATGCATGTATAGAAAAAGTTGACAATCAATCACTTGGATATCTATAAAATTCTTTATTTCTGGGAGAAAAATTGTATGACAGCTATTACTCCAGCACCTTCAGGTACTTTTCCAAATTATATCAATGCTATAGTCATGAAACCATAGCTGGCTGAGTATTCATGGATATAAATCTCCTTGGTATTTTACTCAGGGTCTTTGAATGAGGACTTAAACTAGCTCTGTGCTGAAATCAGGCAGGTCAGTGACAATCAGGCAAAAGATTGACAGGAGCTGACTGCTGACTTTAGAGGAGGATAAGTGAGTCTTGTGGGAGAGGCAGTGATTGGATTCATTGATGGATTATCCACAGGGCTGACATTACCAAGTAAAAACAGCACAGGAGCTGCTTGGGGTCGAGCAGCAAACTTCATGGAAAATAAATTTATTCTCAAGGGAGCAAGAGGCAGTTGCCCTCACCAAGTGCAGAGGACCAGAATGGGGCATGAAGATTTTAATGAAGAAACAAATGGAGCCCAGGACAGAGGCAAGATTCCCTTATTTTCTATAGAGAATAGGTCTGAGTAAGGTGAGAGCAAATCAAAGAAGGAGCTATACTTCAAGTAGTATAGCTATTGTTGAAACCTGACTGATGAGATTAGAAGTATTTTTGAATATGTGTAGTCAAAGATGGAAGAAAGATTGGTTAAAATAAAATGAACACCTCTAATACTACAAAAAATTATGGGGACCTGGGCCAGGCCCAGAAGATGTGCATTATAGAGTACTTGACCATGTTGTACCTGAGGACAGAGAGTCAGAAAGTGGGATTAAAATGATAGGAAGGAAATTATGTTCAGTCAGTGACATCTGCAACTCATTCTGGAGCCCCTTGTAAAGACTGGGGACTTGAGAAACTAAACTTTCACGATTTTTCCAGTAGAGAGTTACAACCAGAGATGATCTGTTGACACCCATATGCCTTCTACAACCTGTCTTCAGAAGTGTCATATTTAATGTGTTTAGGCACTAGACATACAAATATGAATGAGTTACAGTATTTGCCCACAAAACAGTCATAGCCTAAAGAGAAAGAGACACAAATCTGTATTTTTGGATGCTATACTAGATTTGTGCAGGTGGCAGGCTATTATAGTTTAGATTTAAAATGTCCCCCCAAAATTTCATGTGTTTTGAAGGTGATTGGATCATGGGGACATTCAGTGGCTTCACCCATTGATGAGTTCAGTAGGTAAATATACTGTTAGAAAGTGGGTTCATGTTATAGGGGAATTATTGAATGTGTGACCTGGAAGGCTGTATTCTCCCCAGCTCTTCCTTCTCTCTTTTCTCTTGGATATCATGATATGAAAAGCTTTCCTCCACTATTCCATTCTGCAATGCTACCTTGAAGCCAGCTCACTATGGACAAAACCCACTGAAACTGTGAGTCCTTACAAACCTCTTTTGATTTAAGTTTCAAGTGTCAGATACTTTGTTCCAGCAATGGGAAAGTGACCATGTGGAAAGCTTTAGTGGTGTGTGCTATAGAAGCCCTAGAAAGTAATGGTGAGCCTTTTGGAGCTTCCAGTGACAACAAATATCTCACTGTTGCATGTGTTACATAGGTTTGTCACCACTGCCCTAGAATATTGTGACAAGTAATACTGATTGTAGCTCAGACCAAAATGCTGATAAGAATGTGGACAGTAAAGGCCATGCTTAGGAGGCTTCAATTGGAAACAAACATTCTAAAGATAGTTGGACAAGAAGCCATATGTATTACACTAGCACAAAAAATTGTCTACATGTTTCCCATGTCTTGGGACTTTGTAAGAAACTGAGATTAAAAGTGGTGTACTAATTACTCTGGTATAGAAAATTTCAAGGCAGCCCAATATTCAGGCTGTGGTGTGGTTTCTCCTTGTTTAGTCAGATCAACAATCAGGAGCAAAACGAAGAGCTGTATGATTTGAACAATTTACAGCTTAGCCAGGAAGGATGTGCCTGTGAAGTTGGGGACATGGCAAGCATCATTTCTGAAAAGATTATCATTAAAAAGAAGTCAAGTAGTTTGCATCAGGACAATAGGAAAAATGCCTTGAACAAAATCTCAGAAATCTGCATGACTCCGCCCATCACAGGCTCAAAGGTGCAAAAGTATAAACATTTGCTTTAAGAAGAGAGAGGCCTGGGTAGTCTAGCTCATGCAAGGCTACCTAGGAAAGTAAATTTATAAGTTCAGGTATGGAAGCATACAGAGGCCTCTGTAGCCATGGTTCATGAGGGTCTAGCTATTGCTTGAAGATCTTGGTGTCATCCATGTGGTGCTGGTTTTTCAGGAATACAAAATACAAGACATATAAGATCATGGAAATCCCCCCAGTTTTCAGAAGGTCTGTGAGGCCAGGCAGAGTGGCCCCAAGAGGGGAGTACATGAAGCTGCAAGAATGAATCTAAAAGGTTCACCCCCACAAAGTTGGAGATGCCAGAAACCTGGAACATCTGCTGAGGAAAACTTCAGGCAGTGAGCCCAAGAGAGAGGCTGTGTGGGTTGCAACCAGCAAGGACCTAGGGGCTGGGTTGCCCAAGCCCTTTGGAGTTTATTTCTCACTATTACCTGGGTTAATTGCCCTAGACATGGAACTATATGGGGGACTGCCCTATTGATTATGCCCAAAGCAGGCTGTAAGCAGTGCAAGCTGTAAAGAGTTAACCCCACAATTGGCTTGTTTATAGTAGTGAGTTTGGCCAAAGTCTATATGCTGAGATCAGAGTGACTCGAACCTAAATTCTGTTCCCAGAGTTAAAACCTTCTTTACTAAAAAGACAAAGTTAATTATTAACCACAACCTATATTTTGTCTGTTCTATTCCTAATTCAAGAATGCTTTGTCTCTTCCTTTACAAGCCTTGACTGCATCCTCAGCATATCCATCGAAATTCCACATAGTCCCTCTATGTAGCCCCTTTACCTCAATCTAACTGTGATGTCACCAATAAATATCAACAGCTCTGGGTGTTCAGGCCCTCTGCTTGTTCAGCCTTGTTTGCACCAGCATTGGTCATGCTGGCTTATCTCTGTTTCTTGAACTCTGTAAGTCTTTCTTCTTGCCATGCATAATAGCACTGAGCAGGAAATTGGAAACCACTGCAGGGGGTCTCTGATAGAACTGCAGAATTTTTAATGTTTGCCCTGCTGGGTTTCAATCTTCCTTTGATCCATTTCCTTTCTAACCCCTGTTTCTCCCTTTTAGAGTGGAAATGTTTGCTCTGTGCTATTATATGTTGGCAATATGTAACTTTTTTTATTTTTACAAGGGCTCACACCTAAGAGTTGGACTTGAGTCTCAGAGGAGACTTTGAACTTGGACTTTTCAGCAATGCTGCAACTGTTAAAAGCTTGGCAACTCTTAGGGATGGACCATATGCATTTTATGTAATGAGATGGACATGAGTCTTTTCAAGGCCAGGGAACGAATGTTATCATTTAGATTTAAATATCCCCCATAGACTAATGTGTTTGAAAAGTAATTGGATCATTGGGGTGCTATTCTCATCAGTGACTTCATACATTGATTAGCTCAATAAGTTAATGTGATGTGAAGAGGTGGGGTGAAGAAGGTGAGTCTTTAGGTTCATGACCTGGAAGGGTGTATTCTTCAGCTCCTTCTTTTCTGTTTGCTTCCTTGCCATGATGTGAGTAGCTTTCCTCTTCTATGCCATTCTGCCATGCCATATTTGCCTTGGAGCCAGGTGACCATGGATGATACCAAATGAAACTGTGAGCCAAAATAAACTTTTTAAGTTTCAGAAGTCAGGAATTTTAATCCTTGTAATGGGAAAGTGAATAATACACAAAGTTTATGAATCCATAACAGGAATGATCAAAAAAAAGTTTTTAGGAGACAAAATTTTGGATGAGGTTGGAAAAACCAGGAGAGGAAGTGTATTTAAGCAGTTCTTCGTTGATCTCTTCAACAAATTATTTGTTTATGCCTAGTGTGTGGAAAGTCTGTGCTAACAATTAGGAAATAATGATAAACAAGACAAACTCTAAATACCAGCAAAGATGCTGGAAAAGAAAATATCAGAAAACAGGGACCATTGAAGAAACCACAAGCAATTTAGTAGTACTGGAAAACATGTGTTTATGGTGATAATATTTGGATGTATTTATGCAGATAATATTTGGATGGTCAGCAGAAGCCAGATCACTATGGGCCAAGAACATGACATCATACCAAGGATTGACTATTATCCTTCTATTAGAATTCACTACTGGTTATGTTGATCTACTGGGAATGGAATAAACATCAGTGTGTGAAATCATTTAGTAAACTTTAAAACACTAAATACATTTAAGGAATTATTGTGTAGCTCTGCTTGCTTTGCCATCTGTTAATGTGACTATCTCTGACAGAACTGAGAAGTCAACCATGTTCAACTCATGAACTACCTTAAATATTCCAAGTTCTATTACACAATGCATACATGCATGGAAATATCACATTGTACCCATGAGTAAACATAATTATTATCTGTCATTTAAAAATAAAAGTTTTTAAAGTGCTAGGAATATTCTTTGGACTCATGTACTTTATGTTTGTTGTCTTTCCTGGTAGGATGTAAGTGGTAGCTGTTGTATCCATCAGATGTTCCACAAGGAAATAAAAAGGACTTTCTAAAATAAAGCCATTTTATGTTTCATGATTTCAGCAGTTATTTCTCATACACCTTTGAGAAATATAGGAGAAAGTTTCTCCCATTTGACAAATGTCATTACTACAACTAAAAAGCTTTAGTGTGTTTTCACAGAAAGGATTTATTACCTTATTGTAGTACACAATTGTAACATTATTAAAAAATACAATTTCAAAATTGCCCAACTCCTATGCCTAAACATTTTCTATGCATATTTAAAATATTAGTTCTTATCCTTGGGCTAAGTTTCAATAAAACATGAACAAGAATACAAAATAAAGAACTCTGTGCTCCTTCAATTTTACCAGAAGAAAAATGCTGTTGGCTATCTCCCTTGTCAAATCATCAGGGCTTGAAATGATTCCACTTCCAGAAATAACACAAATTATATTAAGATGGGTCTTTAGCATTTACTTCATCTTTGGCAGAGGAACCAGATAAACCAAATCATGTCTAAAATTCACTTGTGTTTTAAAATTTTGCTTATTTCATAATAATTTGAAATCATCATTTAATTATTAATTCTGCTTAAATTTTATGACATTAATCATCAAATTTAATTTTGTTATTCTAGTTGTTGAAATATGAAATCTGCTATTTTAATAATGTTAGGATAGGGGTCCTTGATTCTTTAAAACTGAGCTAATACAAGTTAAATTATCAACTATTTACTAAGTCCTGACCTAATAAACTATTATTTTTAAAATATCATTTATTCTAAAAAGATATCAGATGACTTTAACAAAAAAAATCATGTCTAGCTGATTTAAGGCTTAGTAGGAGCTAGAAGATGTTCTAACTAATAAAAGAAAATATTAATACAATTACTGCAAGCCTTACATAGGATGTATGTGGAGATCTTCATCCCAGTGTAAAGAATAATAAAATAAACAAATGAACAAATACTTATCCTCTGAAATTATTCACAAGTGTATTTTTGTTAAAATTGGGTGTTTCTCAAGTCCTAAATTGTAATAGCAAGAAGTGTTGAAGAGTGACACAGATGTTTATCTGCATGGGGAATAGAAAATAAAATACCATAAGAAGGTATTTTCAACATTTATTCAGCTCCAGCCAAGAAAAAAGTCCATGCAGTATATGGGAAGTTTGAGTGTTTGTATAATTAAAAGGTAGATAGGGATTATTTTCTTGGATTTTACAATAATTGTGGTCAAATATTTCAAAGAGTTACCAGATTTTCAATACCCCATCCTTGGAGGCTAAATTATTTTAAGTTATTCTTTTATAATAAAGTTGATAAATAGCTAAACAGGGGGAGTAGGATAGGAATAGAGGTAGAAAATAAGAGGTAGAGAAAGAGAATGGGAAACCTGAATATAGGTTTAGTTATGAATATATTTATCAAAATTCATCAAGCATTATGCCAGAGACCTATGTATTTCACTCTATAACACTTACCTTTTAACAATAAAACAAACTTCCTATATTTAAAAGCATTAGCCATGAATATGAATACACTTAAATTTATACCTATGACTCTAAGACCTAGGAACCCCCCTCAGGGACTTCTAGAAAAATTGATAAAATTAAGTTTCTGCACAGGTATAGCTGAGATTACTTCACAATCCATGGCTGTCCTTCTAAATTAAACACCTCGGAATTCCAGTCTACAGATTCACATAGTGGTAAGAGGGTTGACGCATATTTGAAACTCCAGATTTAATTCATACTTATCAGTCATATATAAATAATAATATAGTAGATGAATTAAGATATAGCCTTGTGCTATCCATTCTGTTTTCAAATTTTATTAAACTATTTAATTGTTCACCCACAGCTTGACATCTTTTACCAAAGGTCTAATGCTATACAGACTCAGGATAATTTGAATGTGCTTCCAATTTATCATCTAGTCATGTAAACCACTTAGCAGCTAAATCTACTGGTCATATGTGCATCCCAAGAGGAATAAAGCAGACCACCTCTGCATGGTGTCTTTAGAAGTAGAACGATTTTAAAAAGAATATCTGTGTAGAATAAGAATAGAATGTTGGCTGGGTATTTAGCTCAGTGGTTCCGGTGCCTGCCTCACAAGCACAAGGTCCCGAGTTCGATTCCTAGTACCAAAAAAAAAGAATAGAATTTTATTCTGTGGATGAGTATTTTTTAAAAGGTGTTTCCTGGCATGCTAGAGCCATGGTTGTTAATATTTTTTAATGAATAAAGAATCCTGTAGTCCAATACATCTGTGATGAGGTGAGTAAAAGTTAAACTGGCATAGTCTTACCTTTGGATTTAACAGTCTTTAATAGGTGAATGTTCTGAGAATCTCGTAGAAGGAGCTGTAGTGTACAGAATTTTCCAGTCCTACCTCACTCAAAAGTGGTGGGAAACAGTCTTCTGTTGGACAGATTTGGAATATTGCTACATAAGCTGTTGGACCATTCCAGTAGAAATCCTGGTAGTTATCTGATATCTCCTAACAACTTTAGACTGGGTAAATAGTACTGGGTATAAGTGTAGTCTAGCCCTAAAGACAGAAGTAGGAAATGTATAAACAGAATTATCTCTGATCTCTGTCACTAAAACATACTTAAGGTGTTATCAGGAAATAAGGAGCTACTCAAGAAAATTCACTTTTAGCTGCTGCTCTAAACTTAAAATCTGTTTCCTTCAAATTAGGTTTGGAAAGTCCTGTGTCAAATTCTTATCTCAGCTGAGAAGGGTAACATTGTCTGTGCGAAGCTGGCAAGGAGAACCAGCATTCTATTTGGTAAGGCAGAGAGAAGAGGACTTCTCTAGGGACTGCAGTTCATGAAGACTCAGGGAACACTGTCTACTAGGACGACAGGCAGTGCAAAGAATGGGCTCTTCCTGGACAGAACCACAGCTCTGAAGCAAGAAGCAGATGTCCTTAAACAAGTGGTCATGGGCCCATGACAGGAGACCATCTTCTCTTGGTTACTTAAGTGTTATCACCAGTTTCTCCTCAATAAGAGACTGAAAATTGTTTTCAAAATCTATTATATATTGTTTTGTTTATTTCACATAGTAACTTTGTCAAGTATTTACTATACATTAGCTATTATTCCATCAAGACTGTGAGTTGCTGAAGAGGGAGCTGAGGCATACTTAGGATGGAAAGCAGCACATTCATGGTGTACACTCTGAGCTGTGCACCCAGGTCTATCAGACATCAGACCCGCACCCTTCTGCACCTCCTACCATGCCCCCCTCCTTTCTTAAACACTTATAATCCACAGAGGACATTTTTTATTCTTCTAGTCATTAACAACCTATCTGTTCTCAACTGTTGTAATTCTCAAGGTACATCTCTAATTATCAAGCACAAAAATCTGTACTGATTGTCTCTTCCCTAACTATAAAAAAAAAGAAGAGCATTTTGTTTTATTAAGCTTAATTCTATCTGGATATATACTTTGGGTGGTCTGATGTCTAGGTTTCCTTGAACAGTCCTTGTTTATTCATTATTCTTAACATTCTCCATTTTGCTCTTAAAATTATCCTGGGTTTATCATAAATTAAATATTATACCAGATATATTTTATATTATGAAAATATTCTTTGTTAAGAAATTCAAATTATACACATTTTAGTAGAAATTAAAATATTCCACAAGGAAAAATAAAGGAGAAGAAATTTATTTTGATTCTGGCCTACTAGGTAAACATGAGCAATCAAAGTTACAGTATCCAAATTTAGCAGATATACTAACAAGTGAAACCTTTACTTTTCAAACAAAATGCACAAATATCCCATCTTAATTGTATCAGTCACTGTTTGCTAGAGAAACAGATTTAATGCAAGATATACGAATATATACGAATTTACAGGATTGGCTTACAATTGGCACCAACAGAGTCAAATGTGGAAAAGTTCAAAAGGTCTGTCTGTGTGCTGGAGATCCGAAGGATCCAGTTGAAGGCCTGGAGCTCACTGTAGTGTCCCATGGAAATTCCTACCAGGAGGCTAAATGGTCTATGATGGAAAGCAGAAGAATCGATGCTGGAGGCTGAAGGATCTGCACTGGAATCCAGGAGATGACACCCAAGATAAAGGCAAAGACTGGAGCTCCTCTGAAGAAATATAAGCAATCCTCCCTTCTTCAATTCCATTCTGGCAACAATCCTCCCTAAGGTGGGTCTTTCAGATCCAGAACTATGTTGAGCCAATTTAGCTAGTTGGGTGTTTATTACTGAAGTTGATGCAATTGATTAACTATCACATTAGTGTGGAATGCAATTTCAAATACAACTGCCATGCTATTTTAAAGGGATCATTTTGTAACATCAATTTTCTGGTAAATTTAATCATGTATATTATTTTAAGTTTAATAGAGTTAAACTTTATGAAAGAGTATAAAATTAAACAATCCAAAGTGGAAAAAAAACTAAAGGAAATTCTAGCTTGTCAACACTTTTGAAAAGTATATCCTGAAAACTCTATATTATTCAATTTTTACATTCCAAGGTAATAAATGATATAATAATCACATAATAATTACAAGTTGTCACCTTTGTTGCAAATTTATAAGAAATAAAAGAGAGAATTACATGTTGTGCAGGATTCCTTTCAAATATTGAATCTTTAGACTCAAAGTCTTCAGGTTGTTTGTAAGTTACTCCATGGTTTGACTCCTACCTTTTTTTTTCTTATACTGGGGATTGAATCCAAAGTTTTCAACTAAGCGGCATACGCAGTCCTTTTTTATTTTATTTTGAGACAGGATCTTGCTAAGTTGCTAAGTTACTAAATTACCCAGGCTGGGCTCAGAGTTGAGATCCACTTGACTCAGCCTCCCAGAGTGCTGGGATTACTGGCCCGCTCTACAATGTGTGGTGGTTTGATCCTTCTTTATTGTGTTAGACTCACCTTGCTCCATGTTGCACCTCATTCTCTGAGCTCCAGCCCATGAACCTTCTCTCCTTGTCTCAAATGTCACCATGTTCTTTCTCACTATAGACCTTTTAGTCAAGTTAGCTAATTTCAACTTAAATTTTCCAATGTGCATTTTCCATAAACCACTAGGGAGGCATATAGCTCCCCATCCATGACACTGAACTTGATACTTGATACTTTTTGACCAATGCCATAAAACCATAGAAAATACAAAATTTTGAAAAGTGTTTATACAATTAGATTTGACTTCTTGTGCCTCTGCTTTTGCCATAAGAGTACTTCCAGGTTGTCTGCTGCTTCCAAGAGGAGGGTAAAAGGCACATGAGCAGAGCCACCCCATCAAAGCCCACACTCAGCCCCAGCTGATCCACAGAACTACAGAAACAGGTATTGTTCAATGATGCTGAGATTTTGTTGTTGTTGTCCTTTATCATCAGCTATAACTAATGGACACAGCTATGTGTTCATCTTTGTTGCATTTACAAAAAATGTAACTTTATATGTGTTTGGATTATTATGTAATTAAAATATCCACCATTCAAACCTATAGTAATCAAGAAAGGGTCACTCCACAGAGTCTGACTTATAGTAAGCACCCAATAAATATTTTTGAAAACATGAATAATTCAAAGGCCCTTTCAAAAGCAGACAATGAATAACAAACTGAAGAAAACAGGAAGATTAAATTTTCTAATTTGTATCGGTTAAATAGCAACTACCTAGACTTTCATAATCTTCTTAAAAGAGCTTTGCTGGGATTTGTTACCTGGATTCCCCTGTCACCTGAGTGCCAAAATCAGGAACAAGACCTGTAAACAATCACCTGTGTTTACAATGAGAATACAAGCTTCTGATGAAAAAAGTCAGCTGTAAAATTAGGTGAGGGAGAGATTGATTTTTTTCTTGCATTAATCATGAAAACAAATCTATTCACCCTCCTACATTTCCTCTCTTCTACCCCAGAGGGAAGAATGAAAAGGGAAGGAAGAATGTCTTTTGCATGAGTCAAGTTAGACACAGCACCAGGCTGACTAAAGGTGATTGATGAGGAAAAACTACCAAGGGCCTGCCTTGTGTTCATGAAGACAATAGATTTTAGGTCCTCTGTATTCAGCTCTCCAATTCTGTACTACACAATGGCAATGCATTCCAACAACTCATTGAAAGAAGATGCTAAGATTCTGTGATATAATTAAAATGCATATTTGGTTTTTCCTCCCTTTTGTGCCACTCTCTTTTTAAACCTTTGGGATTTCTGGATTCATAAGGGTGTCATGTGTATGACAATGAGAAGACTGTTGCCTAGGGCCCCTAGATAACTTCAGGATGTGAGCTGGTGCCTGAAAAGATTGGGATTAGAAGGTTACAACTTTCTATTCCACTTCTTCTGGGAAGGATGGAGGGGCTGGAGATTGTTAAGCTCAATACCCAGTGATTTAATCAGTCCTGCATATGTAATGAAATTACCATAAAAACTCCTAAATGATGGAGTGTGAACAACTGGAACACATCAATATCTGGGAGAATGGCATTCCCGGAGGACACAAAAGCTCTGTGTTCCTTCTCTTGTCACTTGTGCTGTGCATCTCTTCCACTTGGCTGTTCCTGGATTTTACTCTTTATAATAAATTGATAATCATATATAAAATGTTTTCCAGTTGGTCACCTAAGACATGTGACTGGCACCCAAGGAGGAGGAAGCCTTATGGAACTGAACCTTTTGCCTGTGGGGTCAGTTGACTCTGGGTAGTTAGTGACAGAAGCAAATCAGACTGTTAAACACCCAAGTTGTGTCTGAATAGTTGGAGAATTTATTGGTGTAAGAAAAAAAAAAACCTTTACAGATTTGATGTCCAAAGTATTTATTGTGAGAATTTAGGTGTTATAGTATACATCTGGTAGATGCAAATACTGATTTTCTGCTCTCTCATTGTAAGCTTATTAAAAGCTGTATACAAGTTGATTTCTCATGGGACTCAAAAATTTCAACTCCTGTTCTACCTGCTGCCCAGACCGTTGTAAGTTCCATGGTGTCTTGCTTCCCATGCCATGCTCCATGTTCTCAGGATATCTCATGAGTCACAGGTATACTGACTATCACCAGTAAGCCTCAGGTGTACACAGAACCCAGGCCTCTGCAACAGTTACTAAATTTGACCCCAAACAGTGTCCTTTTTCCCTCTCGGAATCACTAACCAAATAATGGAAACAAGCACTGTTCAAGCTACAAGGAAAACTTATTATTGGCCAAATATGAGGAAAAGCAGGCAGCACACTTGAAACAAATCAGCTTCTTAGCACCCCAAAAAGGCTGAGGATTCTTTTAAGTGATAAGGGAAAAAGGGAAGATTTAGGCAATATAGAGGATTATTAATGACTTTTCCAGAAGGGGTAGCCCCCTCTCAGAGATGAGGACAGGCTGGTATAGAAGAGAGGTTTTTATTTGTCTGTTTGTTTTTGTACTGTTGTACTGGGGATTGAACCTAGGGCCTTTGTTCTGAATACATCCCCAGCTATTTGTTTTTAAATTTTACAGAGACAGGGTCTCATTAAATCTCTAAATTCTCAGCCTGGGATTGAACTTGCCATCTTCCTGTCTCAGCCTCCCAGAGTCCTGTTTGCACCACTGTACTGGGCTTCAAGAATCACCATATTCCTTGAGGCCAGCTTGACCAATATAGCACTGGCTGGTGGGTATTTTATTAGGGTAAAGTATAGCAACAGGCTAGCAATGAGTCTAATGGTGAATATTAGGTCAATGTGGCATCCTTTGTAGTGAAACTGGTATGTCCAGGCTGTGCTACATCAGTTTTGTAGCATTGGCCAACATCTGAATACTGCATGGCTTCTCGGGTGTGTATTTCTATACTTGAAACAGAACACTGGTTAGAGAAAAAAAGGGATTGTGGTTTTTTTCAGCCTTTTCAAGGGTGTATTTCTCAGGGTTTGGAAAGGTGTGTGCCCGGTGACAAAAGCACCATCTTAGATATAGAACATTCTTTTTTATTCCGGGGTCTCTACACATTCCTCAGAGGCCGCAGAGGTGGTGGAAATTTGCCAACTTAGCCAACCATGGAGCCCAGGACTGGGGTGAGGGATGGTCCAACACAGTTCCTTCTTCCATTCTTTTTTTATTCCACAATATGTACTGTGAATCTGTTCTGTGCCTTGCACTAAAATGACAATATTCTGGACAAGGCAGAGGAAGAGACAAGAAATGTGGTACACTAGAAAAGGAGTTGTGGGGTCACACTGGAGGTGGAGTGGAGCCACTGGGCACACACCCTTCCAATCTCATTAAAGGACTTGAATATTTTGAAAGAATGTACTATGCTTATTCATTTTCATTACGTTAGAGACATAAAAATGAATTATATATATGTTGCTTTGCTTTTAAAATAAGATTGATATCTTAGGACTTGAAGTATTAGAAATAATTTGAACCTCTGAAGAAAACTTTCCTTTGAATTATCAGAAAACTCATTAAAAATCATTGAAGAAGAGAAAATAAGCCCATCAACTATTTAAATAAAGTAGATCATCACTACTTTTAAGCTCTAAAATTCTACTTTTTAATGGAGTAGAGATAGTATTTCAACCTTTAAAAAGTGTTTTCATGTACACTATATAATTTAATATTTACTCATTCTTGAAAAATTATCTTGAGGCTTCAACAGAAAGATCTACAATCCATACTGCCCGACTAAACAAATAGTACCTCCTCATCTTTGAACACATTTATTAATCCTTTACCAACATTCTATACATTTTTCTTAAATATTATACTCTCCAAAATTAAATTACAGTTTAAAATACTTCCTCAGAAGATTAGATGTAAAAACTTGTATACAATGACTGTCCATTGAGAAAATTCTGAAAAATTTCCTTATATCTAAGTGCTATTAGCCACAGAGATTTTCTCTGGTGTCTCATATTACAGCCCTTACTGTGGCCCATTTGAGAAAAGATGCTAGGGTCAGAGGTAATATTTTTTCCTTCCAAGAGGAGGTTCGCTCTCTCTCAAAAACACAGAGGAGTGTGGCAGGCAGGGTAGTAGGACGCAAAGATGCTCATAGTATGGGAATATGTTATACGGTAAGGGAGAATTAAAGTTGCAGATGGAATTAAGTGTGCTAATCCTCTCTGGCTTTGACACAGTGAGATTATTCTAGAGCCTGATCCACTCAGTTGAATGGCTTTAGGAGCAGAATAGAGGCACCCTGAACAAAGAAGAAAGTCAGTGGCTCTTCTGTGCCTGAGATTTCCACCTTGCACTTGCTGAATGCTGCTTGTAGCTCTCGGGCTTGTCTGCCCTCCCCCTCCACCGCACAATCATCTCCTTGCAATAAATCTCTTAGTATATGAATCTTAATGGTTCTGCTTCTCTGTTAAGCCCTGAATGATACAAGGGATTAGGCAGTTATTTGATGACAATACATTGACAATTTTTCATTAAAAGTAAGCTTGTTTTATGAACCAGAGTAATAAAAACTCAATTTTAAACCCTGTGTAACAAATGACCTTAATATTGTCTGAGTGACAATTAGAACATAAGTTGTCTGATTTCTTTACATCATAACTCCCAAAACCCCTAGCCCATCAGGTTTCTCCTGCTGAACAATATATGTAACTCACCTAATAAACAATTATTTAAAAAGTAATGGCTTGTTCAAAAAAAAAATTCAGGCAGATTTTTTTTTCATTAAGTTTATTGGTACATTTTAGGTATACAATACAGTTACATTCATCATTGGGATCTTGTACCTTTACATGATGTATCTTGGTTCTTATTTTTTTCCCCATTCCCCTGCCCTCCTTTCAACCCCTCCACCCTTCCCTATTTACAAAGATTTTGTTTCCACTTATTTTTTCTTTTCCCTTCTTTCCTTTCCCCTACCCCTCTTACTTCCCCTACTCCTTTAGACTTTTTCTTCCTATTTCGCATTATCAATTACACATTTTAATCCTTATTTACACTTTGTTTTTCACACCAGAGAAACTACTTGGTATTTACACATGTGTGTCCTATTTATTTTGATTAAGAGTATGGCCTCACTGTGTATCCATTTAGCTATAAATGTCTCTAGTTTCTCGTTCTTTATTGCTGAGTAGTATTGCATTTTATAAACACACACACACACACACACACACACACACACACACACATCTTTATCCAGTCTCCAGTTGATGGGCATTTGGGCTGTTTCCAAGTTTAGCTATTATAAACTGTGCCGCTGTAAACATGGATGAGCATGTATCACTGAGGTATGATTCTTTTAATTATTTTGAGGAGATACCCAACAGAGGAATAGCTGGGTTAAATGGGACTTCCAATCCTAGTTGCTTGAGGTATCTCCATATTGATTTCCACAGTGGTTGCAATCCCACCAACAATGGAGGAGGGTTCCTTTTCCCCCACAACCCAGCCAGCATTTGTTATTGGTTGATTTCTTCATAGCAGCCATTCTTTCTGGAGTGAGGTGGAATTTGCATCTCTTGAATGACCAGTGATGTTAAACATTTTTTCATGTTTATTTGCTGCTTTTGCTTGTTTGTCTGAGAAATGTCTGTTCATTTCAGATGCCCATTTTTGAATTGAGTCTTTGTATTTGGTGAGTCTGATTTTTTTCAGTTCTTTATATATTCTAGATAGTAGACCTTTGTCTGAGAAACAGCTGGTAAATGTGTATTTTTAATGGTATTTTTTTTCCCACATTGTAGGCTGTCTCTTAGCTCTGTTGGTAGTTTCTCTTGCAGTGCAGAAGCTTTTTAATAAGATGAGATCCCAGTTGTTGATTCTCTGTACTAGTTCCCATGCTACTGAGGATTTGTTCATAAAGTCCATTCCAATGCCAGTGTCATAGAGAGTTCTACCTAACTTATCTTCCAGCAAGTTTAGTGTTTCTACTTTAATATTTAGATCTTTAATCCGTTTGGATTTTAGTTTAGTGCATGGGGAAAGATAGGGGTCTAGTTTTAATCTTTGGCAGTTGAAATCCAGTTTTTCCAACACCATTTATTAAAGAGGCTATCTTTCCTCCAATCATGCAGATTTTTAAAAACTTTAAAAGGAGCAAAATAAACTTGAGCTAAAGTCATGTGTCATTAGTGTTAGAAGATGGCACCTAAGGAAAAAGCAGATATGTCTAAATGTGAGCTCAAAATGTAGATGAGCACAGATTCAAGGTTAGCAGAGCACATTAGGAACAGGAACCATAGACCAGGACAAACAGTAAATGCTAGGTTTATTCTCATTGTTTCTTCAGGGTGAATACACATGGAATTTTTTCTCTCTGTTGCTTTTGAAGTTCCAGCTATCACGATGGTTCTTTGTGAGCTGTGGCAGCTGTGTCGATCACAGCCTAAGTTTGATCAAGGAAAAAGATTGCTCTTGGGAGGTGAACCCGGTAATTCAGGCAGCTAGCTGCTTCACGGCTTGAGATAAATTGACTTGCTGATCAGGATTTAGCAGCTATCAGTCATTCTGACATCCTTGGAGTAGTGAGGGAAAGCTACTTCTCTGAAGGAAATAATTTTTCTGGCTCCTAGTTCATCCCTAGTCTGAGCTAGCCTGATTGGGCTAAGAGGGCACTTTTGGAGGTAGCCTCCTGGGAGAGGGGTGCTGATGGAAGACCTTTGGCTGGAGGCAGATAATGGATTTGCTTCAAAAATTTACTATAAATAGCCTTTGAGATAGACAGCAGTCTGCAAGTCTGAGGGTTAGGGAAAGTTAGTTTTACAGGGAGTTGGCAGAACTCACAGACTCTATGTCTACTTAAACAATGAATCAAAAAAAGAAACTCTTAGTTCATACCAATGGGCTGGTTTCCAGTAACTTCTGCTTGAGTTAAGATGTTGATATATCATAATAGAGAGGAATTGAAGGGAAGAAATTACACTCCAAAACCCCTGTCTTTTGCATTGCTTATAATAATTTACCTCTGGTTTGGTGCTGTGAAAATATTATTCATGTGTATGGATTATTGCTTGTGAAATCTTTCAATATAAATTTATTTGTGTTAATTAAACATAGGCCCCTTAAATTTACCTGTGTGAATTACCAAATAAAATAAGAGAGATGGATTTTAGTGAGAAATATTAGGTATAATTTGGAACTTATTGGTTCTTAGAGAAATTTACAGACACTTTCCGCCACCAGCCTCACAAGCTCAAGGTCCTGAGTTCGATCCCCGGTACCAAAAAAAAAAAAGAAAAAAAAGAAAAAAGAAAAACAGTGCCTAGAGTTCACTTAAAAGATGGGCAAACAGATTCTGCACAGAGATGAGAATTACAGGACCTCCAGTAACTACAAAAGATCTGAGAGCTAAGGCTGCCAACCCAGGCAACTGGACAGGTTTTTTCACTCTTTAGGAGCATGTCCAACTGAGTGTGTAAAATTCAGAGAAATCCACCCTAAGATAAGGCAGCTTCATGGTCCCTTTTCCACATGAGAATCCATGAAGGTAACTCCTATGTCCCCATTGTTGCCCACCTCACTCTGTCCCATCACTCTTAAGGGGGTTTGTGATGGGAGCTCAGAGGGGATGGTGCCCCTCAGTGCCCTTAGGGCCGTTTCATTCTCTGAGTAGAGGTGAAATAATAACAATAATATAAGGATATCAGGAAAGGAATTAAAGGAGGCCATGAGTAGAGGACAAACAACTTTTTAATTCTGTTCTGTTAACATATCAGAGGCTATACTGTATTAGTTAGAGTTTTCCAGAGAAACAGAACCATTAAGACACATGTGTCAGGGAGGGAGGGAGGGAGAGAGGGAGAGAGAAAGAGACTTATTTTTAAGAAATTTGCTCCCATGAAGGTGAAAAGTGGCAAGTCCTCAAATGCAGAGCAAGCAGCCTTGCAAGTTTCAGCAAGAGTTGATTTGTGATCTTAAATCTGAACCCCATCTGCAGATAGAGTCCCCTCCTCCAGAAGAGACCTTAGTCTTTTCTCTTAAGGGCTTCAACTGATTAGATGAGTCTCATTCACTGCTTTACTTAATTTAGTGATGTAAATGTTAATTAAGTTGGGGCCAGGGATTTAGCTCAGTGGTTTCGGCGCCTGCTGTGCAAGCGCAAGGACCAGAGTTTGATCCCCGGTACCAAAAAAAAAAACAAAAAAAAACCTTAATCGAGTCTTTATAAATAATTCTCAGAAGCATCTAAATAGGTATTAGGCCAAAAACTTGGGGGCCATAGTTTTGCAAATTTGATACATAAAATTAATCTTCACAATGGCAAATGTCTTTAGGAAAAACATAAATTATAGTTTTGAAATTGAATTGGATATGTTAAAATTCTTCTCCAAGTTGTTTGCAAAATGGAGGAAACCATTTCAGTTTGATAAGTAGATGATACTTGGTCTGTGGCCATTTTAGTTGTTCTCTGCGTAGGTAACTTTGGGCAGGCATTTGCCCTCTCTGGGTCCTGCTCTGGCTCTATAAATTGAGTAAGCTGGGCTATCTGTATTTATTTATACATTTTTCTGTCAGTGGTCCAACAAAAGCTTAATGAGTTTGTAAGATAGGCCCGCTGGGGGCCTCTCAAGCTTTTCGTTATGAAGACAGCTCTTGAATTATTATCAAGTTAAAGAATGTGACAAGTAGTGACCACAGATTCAGAGCTGGTCTGTTCTGCTTGCCGCTTCCCATTTCTATGCAGTGGGAGACAGATGCCTTTCTAAGAACTTTCTGTGTGAGGAGCTAGGGAATAGGCTGCAGAACATTGATCTTTGCTAAGTATGACTCTTCCTGGAATGTGATGGGTTCTTTGGTTAATGTCTAACAATGACAAGGAACCCTATGGTTAGATAGAAAGTATCCTTATGATCATAAAAACATAAGTGACTTCCTGGCCTTCCCTAACACTCTCAGAAAAGATCTTTCGCCTAGATTTGAAGGCGTAGTAAAAAGGAACTGAAATAGACATTAGTAACATACTGAGTTCAGCAATGTTCTGTATATTTTTAAAGTGTTAAATATATTATTTGAAATTAATCTTTGCTATCAGGTGGTCACTATTCTAGATACATCTCTATGAACATAATGAGAGTAAAGAACTATACCTGGACTTTTCCTTATTGAGTACCTATTGTGTTCCAGGTCTTTGGCCCTCAGGATAGAAAGGATCAAGACCAAGTCTCTTCTATCATGGGCTTTAGTCTAGAGCGTATTCGAGTTTGGATCTTGAATGTGTCCCAAAGTTCCATGTGTTAAAGGTTTGGTCACCAAGGTAGAATTATTGGGAGGAGGTAGAATTTTAAGGGGTGAGGCCTAGTGGGAAGTGGTTAGGTCATCGGAGTGCCTTCAGAGGAGGTTGTGGGATCCTGGTTTCTTCCTCTTCTTCTCCTTTGCTTCCTGGCCATGAGATGAGCAGCTTTGCCCTGTCACACTCTCCCACTACAGTGTGCTGCCTCGTCACAGGCCCATAAACTATAGCATCATTTAATCATGAACTGGAATCTCCAAAACTATGGACCAAAATAAACATTTTCTGTTTGTAAGTTAATTATCTCAGGGATTTCATTATAGTGATGGAAAGCCAAGTGACAGAGCAAGAGCGAGGAGGGGGGGGAGAGATTTCTTTTCAATTTATTTCATAATTTTAGATAGGAAAAACTCAATAAAGAAAGCTACAAATGGATGAGGAGTGATAACAGGAGGAATTTTACACAGCTTCATTAGAAAAAGCTTCTTTGTGGGAGCCTTTTCTTTGGTGCACAGCCCTGAGTGAAGTAAGGAGTAAATGGAGGCCCCATGAGAATGAAGAGCGTTCCTGGCAGGATAATCAGGTATAAAGCCTCCAAAATGGGAACGTGCCTGGATGACTCTAGGCACTCCAAGTGTCCCTTCTTCCTAGAGGGTACTGTCTTCACCCATGCCAGGGAGATCCTACTCTTTTTAATTTAGCACACTGCCTTTGGAAAGGTCATTACAGTATCACTAATTCACTTTTAAACCAGTTCATCAAAGAGATATTTTTTATGTGTCAGTTAATTTCTGCTTTAAGTGCAGGAATGTTGAGCTAACATACCATAATACTCTAAAAGTAGTCAAAGAGCTGGGCCTGGTGCCACATGCCTGTGATCCCAGCATTCCGGGAGACTGAGACAGGAGAAAAGGAAGTTTGAGCCCAGCCTGGGCAATTTACCAACTTAGCAAGAACCTGTTGGGTTCAATTTGCAGTGCTGAAAAAACAAAGCAAAAGTAAGCAAAACAGTAGTCCAGGGGTGGCCAGCAGCACTATCCTTGAGGAAGCTACTACAAGTACACTTTCAGTTTTATCTTGATCCATAAGCAACACATCTATAGCATACTGAGTACCAGGAAAAGCTAGTGACTCATCACCATGATGACTATTACACATGAGCTCTTGGTGATGAAATTAAAGTTATTAATTAAAAGGGGATTTGCAAAATAATTTAGAACCACTCTTTGCTCTGGCATGAATGGTCTGTGAATATCCAGCTAAGAGTGGCATTCTCTCCAGTCATGGCTTTAGGTTGTTTTTTACTGAATGGTACATTGGTGCCTACAAAAAGGCTTAGAATTCTGCTTCAGGAAGATTATCTGTCTGAAGTGAAGTTTTCAGAATGTCACTGATTTGACCCAAAATTTGCATGGATATTCTGTGTTTGCTTGGATAATTGACATTTTATTGAATATATTGTGGTTAAATTTAGTTGAACCTTGCTTTGTTTTATAACTTAATAACAAGTTTTATTTTAGGGCGGGACAATGGCTAACTCTCATGGTACCAGATTTCTAGGTCAGCTACATTTATCTACCCAACAAGAAACCAAAAGTTGTGCAGGACTAAGATGACATAGTTCAATTTGTAACAGACACTTATCTCTGATTTTATCAGTTCCTAAACCTATGCCCAGCACCTCTTTCTGTTTCTACCTTCCAGTTTTAGGTGACCCTCCTCTTTGCTCTTATAACCCTTGCAATGTGTCTATCAGAACACTGGTCATTTTTTCTACCATACTGTGGGTACCTTGAGGATTGGCATTATTTCTTATTCACCTTTGTATCCGTATCACAATGGACTAGAAATACCAAAAGGGACAATATTTATTGGCTCTGTTCTATGTGCCGGGTGCTATTGTGTGCTCTGGAGATAAAATGAACAGACAGACGTAGTTACTTTCTCTTAGCATTTCAGTTTAGTGACAGAGAAAATCTAAAATTTTATACCAGTAACTATTTAAATTAATGAAATGCTAAAAATCAGGTATGCAGGTTACCAAGAGTGTATATAACAAAAGGATAATTGAATAAAGGGTGAAAAAATGTCCTTGTAAAGTACAAATTAAAGTAATCATTTGTCATTATGTTTAATTTCTAAGAGTCTCAGTCTCTGAAAAAGTAAGCTAAGGTATTGGATATCTTGTTGAAAATATAGGATAAAGGTCTAAGAAGGCTTGCCTTTTTATCCATTAAAATGTATCCTTTTTTAACGCTTCAACAAGAGGTTTAAAATGGGGCTAATCCAAGCAATGCATACATGAAGCCAAAACAAACAGCCATGAAATGCTTATAGCTAGGTGTCTGGCATCATGGTGAAGAATTCCATTCATCACAGGCATGTTTAGTCTGCAAATGCCAGGGAAATTATTTGACCAAGACATAAGTTGGCTTTTCTACTGGAAATTTATGGATGGGTGAGAAGATATAATAAGATGGAAGGGATTCTAAGAATACAAATCATTTGGCTAGCTTTAAACTTGTTCTTTGTTGAGATACCAAAGATGACCCTGAGTTTCCTGATGGGGCTTGCCACTGTGGAGTCATCCCTCAATATCACATTAGAGGCTATATCTGCGAAATGAAAAAGCATCAATCTGAAGGTACAGGTAAGAGCACAAGGAAGAAAAGCACATCCATTATCATGAACGAGTCATGAAAATGGTCACGGCATTCTTGACAAAGGATCACAAAGCTGAAGCTGTGTTGATCTTCTATGGTCATGGAACTAATGATGTTTTTAAAAAATTATCTGTTTTTTATATCTTCCAAATTTCCTATTATGAGAATATCAGCAATAATAACTAAATGTTTTTAAGATTTCACAGTGTGCCAATATGATCTTAGTTTAACCATCAAAACACACACATGCACATGCACACACACACATGTGGTTATTATCCTAATTTAACAGCTAAAAGTTAAGTAAATACCCAAGCTAAATAGCTCTTCAATAGTATAACCTCGGTCTAGATCCATGTTTGTATTTAAATTTGAGCCTGAAGCACTATATGTTTTTTTTAATCAAAATAATTCAACTTAAAAATATTTTGCACAACAATTTTTTTGGCAGATAATACTTTAAACAAAATTATTTATGATATATATTTGGTCTCACTCAGTAGAATGACATCATAATTCATCACTACAGTTAGGCAAACCATGGGAGCTACTCAAACCTACTTGTTTAATAATGACAAAAGAGTTATATAGCCCTAAAAATATAGGAGAAAATTTAAACCTCATCAAGTTCAAAGTTCTTTACCGGTGTATAATAAACACATTTACATCTTAGGAACTTATCAAATTCAAGGGTCTTAGACTTAGATGGAAAATATCTGTACATATCTTAAGAATCAAAGAAATTTTAAATCAAAACAAGTAATTTACAGGGTGAAAGTGAGTTGACTGAGAATAGCTAATGTGAGCAGCAACACTAATTCCCTTTGAAGGCATAAAATAAAACTACAACTATTGTGCTATGGTAACTATAAAAGTCATCATAAACTTTCCCAGGCTGAGAAGACCCTCATCCCTCACTTAGATCATAAATCAGTGTTACTGTCAGCACTGAAACCCATCAGGCTTATTATCAGTTATTACTCTACCATATATTAGCTATGCCTGGTTTTGCCTTTCAAATAGCTTGTTTTGATCAACATTGTGAGATTGATCTACATAGTGGGTGATTATTTAGTCCCATTGCCTGAATAACACTGGGTTAATATTTTTAATTTCTTTATTTGTTCCATGGCTGATAGGTATTGTACTGGTACTGGTATAAGGATTCCAGCACTTGTCTTTCAGTGAATTTATATATTTCTGTTGATTGTATAGCTGGTAGTGGATTTACCAATTCACAGAATGTACTGTATATGCAATCAGTTTTAACAGAAATTGTCAAACAACTTTCCAAAATCTTTGAATCAATTTATAATCCCATTAACAGAGTATGAAGGTTCTAGTTGTTCCACACAAATTTTCAATGTTTTCTGTCTTTCTCATTTTAACTGTGTTGGTGAGTGTGTTGTGGCACCCTGCTATATTTTACATTCGTGTTTCAAGAAACTAATAAAGTGAGCATCTTTAAATATATTTAGTGATAATTTAGATATCCTACTTTGTGAGGTATCTGTTCAAATCTTTTGCACATTTTAAGATTTTATTGTTCATTTTCTTTATTGATTTCTAGTTTTCTACATTTAATGGGATATATATATATATATATATATATATGCATGTGTGCATCTGTGTGTGTAGATACATGAGACACATACCTTTTTATTTTTTTTTTGTTAAATTCTTTTATTGGTACATTTTAGGTATACAACACAATTACATTTCTCATTGGGAATTGTACCTTTACATAATGCATCTTGGTTCTTATTTGTTCCCCATTCCTAGCCCTCCCTTCACCCCCTCTACTCTTCCCTATTTACAAAGACTTTATTTCCATTTTTTCCATTTCTCAGCATTTTTCCTTTCCCTTCTTTCCTTTCCCCTGCCCCTCCCACTACCCCTACCCCTTTGGACATTTTCTTCCAATTTTGCATTATCAATTATTCATTCTAATCATTGGTACATTTTAGGTATACACTATAATGACATTCTTCATTGGAAATTTGCACCTTTACATAATCTTTCTTGGTTCTTATTTTTCACCCTTGCCCAGCCCTCCCTTCAACACCTCCAGTCCTCCCTATTTACAAAGATTTTGTTCCTATTTATCCAGTTTCTCATATTAATCCTATTCCCTTCTATCCTTTCCTCTAGCCCTCCCACTTCCTTCCCCTTTGCCCCTTTTCTTCCTATTTCACATTACCTATTATATATTTTAGTCCTTATTTACACTTTCAGTTTCTCACACCAGAGAAACTATTTGGAATTTATACATGTGTATCCTTTTTATTTCACTTAAGAATATCACCTTAATGTGCATCCACTTAGCTATAAATATCTCTAATTTCTCATTTTTTATGGCTGAGTAGTACTCCATTTCATTAAAAAATCACATTTTCTTTATCCAGTCTCCAGTTGATGGGCATTTGGACTGTTTCCAAGTTTTAGGTAGCACAAACTGTGCTGCTATGAACATGGGTGCACATATATTACTGTGGTATGATTCTTTTAATTCTTTGGGGAAGATCCCCAGCAATGGAATAGTGGGGTCAAATGGGACTTCCAGTCCTAGTTCTTTGAGGTATCTCCATACTGATTTCCACAGTGGTTGCACCAGTCGACACTCCCACCAGCAGTGGAGCAGGGTTCCTCTTTCCCCACAGCCCTGCCAGCATTTGTTATTGGTTGATTTCAGGATAGCAGCCATTCTTTCTGGAGTGAGGTGGAATCTCAGCGTTGTTTTCATTTGCATCTCTCGAATGAACACTGATGTTGAACATTTTTTCATGTATTTATTTGCTACTTCTACTTCTTTGTCTGAGAAATGTCTGTTCATTTCAGATGCCCATTTTTGGATTGGATCTTTAAATTTGAGAAGTCTGATCTTTTTAAGTTCTTTATAGATTCGAGATAGTAGACCTTTGTCTGAGGAAAAGCAGGTAAAGATTTTTTCCCACATTGTGGGTTGTCTCTTCACACTGCTGGTGGTTTCTCTTGCTGTGTAGAAGTTTTTTAATAAGAAGAGTTCCCACTTGTTGATTGTTTGTGCTAGTTCATGGGCAACTGAGGTTTTGTTCATAAAATCTTTTCCTACACCAATGTCTTCAAGAGTTCTACCTAACCTCTCTTCCAACTGGTTCAGAGTTTCTATTTTAATATTTAGATCTTTAATCCATTTTGATTTTAGTTTAGTGCATGGTGAGAGATACAGGTCTAGTTTTAATCTTTGGCAAGTTGAAACCCAATTTTTCCAGCACCATTTATTAAAGAGGCTATCTTTCCTCCAGTGAGGGTGTTTGGCTCCTTTATCAAAGATGAGATGGCTGAGTGTGTCTGGCATTGTTTCTGCATCTTCTAACCTGTTCCCCCTGGTCCTCAGGTCTGTTTATTTGCTAGTACCATGCTGTTTTTAACACAGTAGCTTTGTAGTATAGTTGCAGGTTGGGGCTTGTGATACCCCCTGCCATGTCTCTGTTACCTAGACCTGCTTTTGCTATTCTGTGTCTCTTCTTGTCCCAAATGAATTTTTGGATTGTTTTCTCAAGGTCCATGAAGTCTGCTGCTGGGATCTCAATTGGAATTGCATTGAATCTATATAGCAGTTTTGGAAGCATGGCCATTTTCACTATATGAATCCTTCCTACCCAGGAGCAGGGGATGTCTGTCCATTTTCTGCTATCATCTTCAATCTCTCCTTTCAGAGTGCCATAGTTTTCAGAGAAGAGGTCTTTGATTTCTTTCATTGGGATGATTCCTAGATATTTCAGTTTTTTGGATGCTATTGTGAAAGGAATTATTTGCCCTATTTCTCTCTCGGTGAGTCAGTCATTCATGTAGAGGAAAGCTATTGAATTTTGTGTGTTGACCTTGTAACCAGCTACTTGACTGAATTTGGTTATTAAGTCTAGAAGACTTTTGGTGGAGTCCTTGGGATCTTCTATATACAGTATCATGTCATCTGCAAATAATGACAATTTGACTTCTTCATTTCCTATCTTTATTCCTTTTATTTCTTTCTCTTGTCTAATTGCCATAGCTGATGTTTCCAGAACTATATTGAACAAGAGTGGGGATAGTGGACATCCTTGTCTTGTTCCTGATTTTAGTGTGAAGGATTTCAGTTTTTGACCATTTAGTATGATATTGGCTGTTGGTTTTTCAGAGATGGGTTCTATCAGTTTGAGGTAGAGACCATCTATTCCAATTTTTTGTAGGGTTTTTATCATAAATGCATGTTGGATTTTGTCAAATGCTTTTTCTGTGTCTATGGAGACAATCATATGGATTTTGTCCTTGGCTCTATTAATATAATATATTACATTTATTGATTTGCATATGTTGAACCATCCCTGCATCCCTGGGATGAATCCCACTTGGTCAGGGTGTATGATCTTCTTGATGATCTTCTGCATTCTATTTGCCAGTATCTAATTAAGGATTTTTGCATCTATGTTTATTAGTGAGACTGACCTATAGTTGTCTTTTTCGGTTAGGTCTTTCTCTGCTTTGGGCATCAAGGTGATGCTTGCTTCCAGGAATGAATTTGGGAGTATTGCTTCCCTTTCAATTTCATTGAAGAGTTTAAACAGTAGTGGCAGGAGTTCCTCTCTAAATGTCTTGTAGAATTCAGCAGTGAAGCCATCAGGGCATGGGCTTTTCTTAGTTGTTAGGTTTTTAATTAAGTTTTCAATTTCATTGATTGATATTGGGTTGTTTAGAAATTTTAGATCTTCTTTGTTCAACTTTGGTAATTCATATGTATCTAGGAATCTGTCCATTTCTTCTGTGTTTTCCACCTTATTGGCGTATAGGTTCTGGAAGTAGCTATTGATGGTCCTCTGGATTTCAGCTGGGTCTATTGTAATTTCACCCTTTTCATTCCTAATTTAATGGGTATAGCTTGTGTTTTCTAATCCTGCTAAATTCAGATACAAGTTCTAGGGGCTCCCAGAGATTTCTTGGTATTTTCTCTGTAGATGATAATTTCATCCATATATAAAAATATTTTACTTCTACCTTGCTAATCCTATGCTAATTGTTTCTTCTTATTGCCAAACTATTTTGCTTGGGCCTATGTTTCAAAGTTTAATGGACAGATGAAGAGTAGGCATATCTGCCCTTGTCCCCCACCTTAAGGAGAAAACATTGTATCTTTTCCATTCATATAAGGCACGTTTGCTGGAAGTGTGGAGTACATATCTTATCTGTTGTGAAGGTACTGTTCTACTTCTAGTCTCCTGATAGCTTTTACCATGAACAGCTGTAGAATTTAGTCCAATACTTTTTCTGCAACTACTGACAGGATCATATGCCTTTTTCCTTTCTTCTGTTAAAATGATGACTTATCAAGGTGGATCTTCCAATGCTGAACCAACACTGCCATCCCTATAATAAAACCACTTTCTACATACTGCCAGATCTACCTTCTAATAATTCATTTTGTTAAACAAATTTTCATCTATGTTCATACATTTTTCTTCTATTATCTTTATCCAGTTTTAGTATTAGCACGATGTTGATTTCCTAAAATGAGGGGGAAGGTGTTCCTTCTTTTTTCTGCTTTAAATATTTGATATAATTCATCAGTTAAAATGTATATGAGCCTGTTGTTGTCATATAGGTAGGTTTTCAAGCTAGAAATATACTTTCTTTAATAGGGGCTATTCAAATTTTATATTTCCCCCAGAGTCGGTTTCATTAATTTGTCTTCCAAGGTACTTCTTAGAAGTTGTCAAATGTATTTCAAAAAAGATTTTTGTAACATGCTTTCTATATCCTTTTAAATTCTGTAAAATCTGTGGTAATGTCCTCTAAATTTTGATATGTAATTAAAACAATGTATAATTGATATTGTTTATAGGAAGAAAAGGTCTAAAGGAGTAGTGAAAGTGGAAGGGGTAGGAAAATGGAAATAAGGGAAAAGAAAAAAATGAAAACAAAGACTTTGCAAATAGGGAAGGGTGGAGGGGGTGAAGGGAGGGCAGGAGAAGGGGAAAAATAAGAACCAAGATACATTATGTAAAGGTACAAGATCCCAGTGATGAATGTAACTGTATTTTATACCTAAAATATGCCAATAAACTTAATGGAAAAAAAATCTTACCTACTAAGAAAAGCTCAGGACCTAGTGGACACATCACCAAATTCTACAAGAACTTCAGAGAAGATCTAACACCCATACTCCTCAAACACTTTAATAAAATTGAGAAAAATAGAGAATACTCCCAAAGAAAAACATACTGTTGAAAGCCAATGTTGCCTTAATTCCAAAACCAGACAATAACTCAATTTAAAAAGAAAACCAATATCTTTAATGAACATAGATGCAAAAATCCTCAATAAGATATTGGCAAACAGAATGCAACAAAGAATGAAAAAAAAAAATCTTGCATCATGACCAAATAGGCTTCATCCCCAGAATACAAAGATGGTTCAAAATATGCAAATCAATAAATGTAATACATCACACAAGTAGAAGCAAGGACAAAAAGTACATGATCATCTCAATAGACACAGGAAAAGCCTTTGACAAAATCCAACACCCATTCATGATAAAAACCCTGAAGAAAATAGGTATAGAGGGACCTTATATCAACTTGCCCAAAGCCATTTGTGACAAATTTATAGGCAACATCATATTAAATGGGGAAAAACTGAAACCTTTTACTCTAAAATCAAGAACAAGTTAAAGATGTCCATTATCCCCACTCCTGTTTGATACAGTCCGCAAAACTTTAGCCAAAGCAATCAGCCAAGTGAAAGAAATCAAAGGGATATATACATATATAAGAAAGAAGTAAATCTATTCTTATCCCCAGACAACATAATCCTTACATAGAAAACACAAATAATTCCACCAAAAGATGCATTAAACTAATAAATTCTGAAGGATACAAAATCAATACACAAAATCCAGAAGCATTCTTGTACACCAATAATGAAACCACCAGCAAAGAAATTGGGAAAATAATTTACAATAAGTTTAAGAAAAATTAAACACTAAGGAATTATACTAACAGAAGAACTGTAAGACTTCTATAACAAAAATTATAGTACTCTAATAAAGGAGATTGAGGAGGACATCAGAAAATGGAAGGGCACTAAGAGATGGGGAGGAGGGTGAGGAGAGGAAAGGAACATAAAAAAGAGTTAAGACGTGTTATGTACATGTACCAACTTCCCATGATAAATGTAATCAATATGTACTGGAGACATGAACTAATGAAAGTAGAAAATTAGGGTTGGGGCTTTAGCTCAGTGGCACCGTGCCTGCCTTGCAAGCACAAGGTCCTGAGTTGGATCCCCCTGGTACAAAGAAAAGAAAGAAAATAAAGTGTTTCATTTGTTATTTTTTTCTGTAGCCATCCAGCAACAATGTGCATCCATAATTTTAATTCTGGCATTAGCCTTTGAATCACCATTTGAATAGTTGGAATTTGGGAAGTGGTATAAACTGCTATGTTGACAGTAGTTTTAGAGCAAAGTGAGCCTGTGAGCAATGTTTCAGGTTTAATATCTGAATGAATTAATCCCTCAAAAGCTTATGAGTGCGTCACTCAGTAGTATTGGAGAGGTGAGGGAAAATTGTGTCACTGAACAGCTCTAGCATCTAATGGTATGGTAAAGACCAAACACCAAGTTCTTTCTGCTCTACCCCCGCTAGCTAGATGACTAGACTTCCATCCTCTACAAGTTTCTGAACCCTCATAGTGATGTTGACCCACTCCTGAAGTTCTTGCTGTCCAGTCACCCTGGTGCTCCAAATGGAGTTGAATGAAATATTTTTGTTAATGCCAGTGGGCCTTAGTATTAATACCCATAGGAGTGACCTTTCCCTAGTAGCTTTTGTTCATTCCAACAATTTCATAAGTGACATTTTAGGGGAAAAAATACTAGTACTAAACTCTGAGTTCTCACAAACTTCTTCATTCTCTCAGTTTCCAAGAGATACCTGGGTAGTAGATATTTGTTTTGTTATTCTCAATAATTCTCCCTCCCATTTAAGCCTATGTCATTTTCTCTGATGAATCAAGTTGTTCCTTTATCCACATTTTTATGGATTGTATCTAGATGTTCCCCCAAAGCCTCACATGTTCATAGGTGTGGCTTTGGGGAGGTGGCTGGATCATGAGTGTGTGATACTTTATTAGGGTGTGTTATAGCTAAATTGGTTTAGCATAGTTCTGGGTGTGGATAATGAAATCCCCACCCTGGTTGTTGGTGGCACCAATCAAAAGGCTTGTATCCTACATGGAATGTAAAGAGATAGAAAAAAGGCAGGCTTGCTGCTTTACTGCCTACCCTTCCATGGACTGTTTCTCCTCTGCAATCCCCCTCTGCCATGCCACCTTGCCTTGAAGCCAGCCAATTATGGACTGAAGCCTCTACAAGCTAAGGTAAAATAAACCTTTCCTCCTTTCATTTGTGGGTGTTAAGAACTTTTTCCCTGCAATGAAAAAGTAACTAAGAGACACATGCAGACTTCTAGTGATACTTGTAATAGAGTCCCTGTGGAAACATTACCATTCCCATGTGTCCCAGGGTCTTGTTTCTTTCTCTTTTTCCTGTAGGTAACTTCCTTCTTCTTCTGGTAGAGTGTACAATGATAGAAAGGGGGCATACAAAATGCATAGAAGGATCTCATGTTTCAACAGCTAGTTACTCTAAAACTGGCAGTCAATCTTTTGGTGTTCATTCATATTTCTTTCCCTACAAACTGTCAGTTTCCTGTGCAATCATATCTTGGCAGGACAACTCTGCCAGCAATTCAGATAGATTAAGGAAATGTTAAATGGATAGAATGCCCTTCCTAGAATGATGTGCTGGAATTCTATTTTACCTATTTGGGGCCTTGACTTCAATTGAAGGACCCTAGCTGTTAGACCAATGTCTTCAATAGAACTGTAGTCAAAAACTAGATTGCTGGAGATCACTGAGGAGTGCCCTTGGGAATATTTGTAAAGAAGTAAGGGAGCAAGATTATGAGAGAAGCAGGGAGAAAAGTTGAAATGCAAAGTGGTTTTCACAGAGACTATAGTCAATCCTATGGAGAGTCCTAGAACTGAGATGGCCTTTCAGATTTATCCAGGACTAGGAAAAAAGAGCAATGAGGCCAGTTCATTGTGCCCTCTGATCTCACAGTCATTGTATGTGGACTGCCAATCACAGTTTTAAGGAGGGTATAATTTTAAACAGGTACTTTCATTCATGGAAAGCAATTTCCACAGAAGGAGTCAGTAATTAATAATCCTGCTACTGAAAGAATAAGTGCCTTTATCCAGAATGGGATCCCAGCATGAACTACTAATGGCAAGCATTCCTTTACCTATTCTGGGCATACCTGAGAATCTAGTATTCAAATCCAGGGATAGAATACAAAAATATACAATAACATTTTGGCAAGTTTTTGCCATTTTCCATTACATGGCTCCTTTCAGCCCACAGTCTGATGAGTGAAGCTGTCATGCCTGCAGTGCTATGATGAGAATCAGTGGGAAATGACACCAGTGCCCATAACCCCTCCATAAGGTGTATCTGGCTTGTACTGTAGCATTTACTGGCTTAAATTTTTTTTCTCTTTCTTTTTTTGGTACCGGGGATCGAATTTGGGACCTTGCAATTGTGAGGCAGGCAGCAGAACCACTGAGCTAAAGCCTGGCCCGAATCTTTTTTCTTTTTTAAATTAATTTTTAACTGATACATTAAAAAAATAAATATTTTACATGTGAATGGAGTACTGTGTGATGTTTGGATACACATACATATGGTGAGATGTTTAAATCACATTAAAGGTGTCTATCTCATCCAGAATTTATCTTTTCTATATGAGAAACATTTCAAAATCCGTTCTCTAGCTTTCTAAAATACATGGTACATTATTGTTACTTGTAATCACCCTACTGTACAATAAATAACAGACCAGAATTTCTTGTTCCTATCTAACTGTCACTTAATACCTATTGCTCAACCTTTCTACAGCCTTTTTTTCCCAACTTCTAGTAACCACCATTGTATCCTCAGTTTCTTTTAATGAACTTCTCAATATTCCACAAATGAGAGAGATTTTATGGTACTTATTCTGTACCTGACTTATTTCACTTAATATACTGATCTTCACTTCCATCCGTGTCGTCACAAATGACAGGATTTCATTCTTTTTATAGCAAAACAGCATTCCACTGTGTTTATGTACCACATTTTCTTTGTTCATTCACCAGCTGGTGGACAAGTACACTGTTTTTATACTATTTAAACTTTCCTGTATATGATATAATTATCCCTTTACTTGATGCTTCTAACAACATTCCTTGTACTTTATTTATATCTTGTTACAATTTCTTCATATTTTTAATTAAAATGTGTTTTGAAATTTAAAGAATGGTTTTGTCACTTTGTCATTTTGTTTAATTCTTTTCCATATTTATTTACTATTATGGTACAACAACACCAGAATAATGATACTTTTATTACATATTTTTCTTATAAAACTAGACAAAATATCAAATGTTTTCCATTCCTTACTTCAAGGGCTTGGGCAGATGCAGTAGATTGGCTAATTTACATTTACCTCTTCCTACATGTAATAGCTATAGCACTAAAGTACTACTTGACTTCTCCCATTCAGAAATTATTGTACGTAACTCAAATTCAAAACCAAGTCAATTGAAGAGAAAAAGAATACCAGCGCATCAGTTTTTCTGGGGTATATCTGGAAGGTTTGATGTGGCTCTGGAGCCAATAATTTTGGTGTTAAGTTCTTGATTCCTAGATTGTGGCTGAGATACTCTATTAAGGTATTGTAGTCATCAGTTGTTCTTGCCACCTCTTAACTCCCCTGCCTCCTGACGGCAATAGAAGTAGTCATACTGGCAGGCTACCTCTGTGTTATTATTCTTGGAACTAATTCTCCAGACTCAGCTTTTAATGGTTTATTAATCATCTAAGTCCTTTCATTAAATTAATTTCTGTCTTTTTATTTTCGATACAGGCGATCGAACTCAGGACCTTGTGCTTGCAAGGCAGGCGCGGTGCCACTGAGCTAAATCTTGGCCCTGCATTAAATTAATTTCTATTTGATAACTAAGACTAACCTTTGATGTAAAAAATCAGAGATTTATAAAAGTTCACATCCACTTATTTTAAAATGTTGAGAATTTATTGAAAAGCTGTCTTCTGACTGCCAATTTTGTTCCAGTAGGTGTCATTTCATTGTCCTAAATCTTACCATGATGCTCTTCTTGAGTGGTCCCCGTGTTTCTGTCTACACAGAAATGCTGTCACTTCCCATTGAAAGAAGAATCTTGTGAAATACCATGCCATTTACAATTTAGTCTGTCTGTTTTCCTTAGTCTCATCTTTCTTTTTGACCTTGGAAATCAAAGAGTGCTCAAAGTGAGTAGCAGGACAAAGTTACTCTTCCAGATACCTTAATTTTTCTGATGAAGAAGACTTGGCCTTTACTAGCAAACTAAATCACCCTTGAATCTGAGCCTCGTTTCATGGAAATGGCTGTGACCTTCAAATGAGATATTTCCTACTCTTCCCCTAGTGAACACAGGTCCTACAATATCTGTGGGTACTGTCCCCATGTTTGCAAATCCAAGATAAAAAAGTCTGTAATTTATATTTTCTGTTTCCTTGTGCTCTCAAGCTTCTTTGCAAGACTGGCAGAAACCTCAGCTAAAAAAATCTATCTAGGGTTCTCCCTGTGTCTCTTCTTACTCTCCATTGTTTTGACCTTTAGTATGACCAAACTAAATAGAACTTTCTCATGTTAAAACTTGTATTTCTAAATACTTTCTTCTCTAGGCTATCGCTGGAATCAAACTCTTCAGAAGAGTCCCCTTGTTCTCCTGATGACCCTGCTATCAAAATAATCAACTTCTGGCTGATTCATGCTCTCCTTTGTCCTGCTTGCCTTGCTCTTCAGCTTAGTCTTCATCTAGTGGTAGCTCCTTGAGTTCCACAAATAGAAGTATCTTCTTATGGCCACTATGACCACCAAATTTTTTGATGGATATGAAATAGTTGCCCTGCTTCCAAACTTGGAAATGCATATCAAATTTATACCAACCTAGAGCTAGTGTCCTTGTAAGAAAAATCATTCTGTGAAATCGTATTACAAATGTCATCTTCAGCCTCAATGTGCCCCGACAGGGACCAAGTCGAACACACTGTTGATAGCAAGCCTCAGGCCAGGTAAGGTATTCAGCCACCAAAGGATGAAGTAGGCTGTTGAGATTGCTTCAAACATGCGTCAGTTTATATGGGCTACCAAGACACATTTTGCCTTATACACCATATGATTCTTTCCAAAGAGTAGTGTCGATGTGTGAAACAGGTGAGACTATGTGACCGTGTGCCTGTGTGATTTATTGTTATACTAACAGCCAGAGTCAGTAGAAAATTTAATAAGTCAGCAGTACCTAGAAGTACTCTCCAAAAGGTCTAACTGCTCTGTACAATTTCTCCCAGAAAAGTGCCAACTTGATTCCACTTGATTCTGAAGAGCTTTCTGTCATTTTACTCAGTGATTTTTGAAGATAGGGCCACCAGATTCCAGAGGTCTGGAAGAGATTTTTAACATTGAAATGTACTTTTTAGCCGGCTGTCAACTTTTCTTTTATGGGACTTTATAAAGCACATGCATACACAATATACCACATAGTGTTTATGAATGTATATATATATACACACACTTTGGTGTATGCGGTCAGTTATTTTTAACCTGATAGTGATGTGTGATCAAAGTTGGGAGAATATTACTTCAATCAACATGAAGTACTAGTTCTTAAAGTTTTGAAGCAACAGAATTTACTTTGATTTTTATTTTATTTTATTTTATTTTATTTTATTTTATTTTTTCTTTGGTTCCAAAACTCAAGGTTGCACACTTGTCAGGCAGGTGCTGTGCCACGGAGCTACACCCTTTGCCCCTTAATTTGATTTTTAAAAAATGATCTGACCATTTTTATTCTACCTATTGTTTGAAAAAATATCATGAACAGAAAGTATTATTCAATAATACTTTTAATTTCAAAGTACTACCACAGTGGCCTATACACATGTGAAAAATAACACTATATGTCTATGTGTAGATAGATATTTTGTCCATTTGTATTTGTAGGTCCTTTATGATTATTGCATGAACTCCCTAGGACTGTGTAGCAATAGTTGGGAAATATTGGGTTAGTGCTTGTGTGTGTGTGTGTGTGTGTGTGTGTGTGTGTGTCTCACATTTTCTTAGGTTCCCAGCCATAAATATATCTGACAACATATTTGTCTAAACAAAAATAGATGGTTTAAAGTGAGCTGGTGAGAAATGATAAAACTAAATCCTACTAGAGAACAAATATATCTTTCTGAAACCTCTCTTTAGCAAACCATTCATTAGCCACAAATATCTGTACCTCATCAGAGTTATTCCTCCTTCAGAAGGTAAACTGTGCCCTACAATTGGCAAAATACAATAAAATGTGTTGACATTTTTAGAAGATGATGGAAAATGCCTTTTAAAAATCAAACACTGTGGCAGGGGATTTAGTTCAGTGGTTCTGTCGCCTGCCTCACAAGTCCAAGGTCCCGAATTCAATCCCTGGTATCAAAAAAAAAAAAAATCAAACACTGAAAGTATTATATGCATTAATTTTGTGATGCTTTTCTTCTACAAATGTTAGCACTGATCCTTATAGTTCATGCTTTAAGTTGAAGATTGACAACATTAGAATTAGGATTGTGACCTTCCACTTTATTAAGTGATGTTAAAGAAGTTATGTCATCACCAGATTTGTCCAGGGGCAACGAATAACAAGAATGAGCTTGACAACCCACAGTTTACATTTCATTTTCTCAGTCAAAGTGAAGAATAGAATGACCACATAAATTAATCATGAGCCCTTTCTAGGATGATTGGGGGGTAAACATCTTTGTGGCTTATCAGTAAGATATGAGGAATAGAAACAGTTGTAGTTTTATTTTCTTATTGTGATTTGGTTTCTCAGTTTTTCTTGAAGCTAGTGGATTATGTAATGCAGGATACACTATGGAGTTAGTGTATGTTTTGTGGCCTAAGCAGATCACTTAGTCTTTTGTTGTCATCTCCTTCTTCAGAGTTTAATTTAAAATACAGTCAAATGGAAAATGTTTACTGTAAATGAGCCATTCTTTGCTGAAATCATTTTGTCAAATGAACTTACTGTCCAGAAATTTAACCCCAACAGCTGGAGATTCATTATAATTGTTTCATATCCTCTGAGCTCCCATAAATGCCATCTGACCCTTGCATCCTCAGTGAGGATACTGAGGAGTAAGATGGGTTGCCTGTACCACTTGGAATTCAAATGTTGCGTTTCTTCTCCCTGGAAATTCCTCCGCTTACCTTCATGTCCATCTGAAACCTACTCACACCTACAACTTCTAATTAACTTGAACTTCTTTAGAGTCTTCTAGTCCCTATTTAAATTAAACCCTCTTGTTATAATCCTCCATTATATACTATACCTCCACTTCACATTGCATTTTGTTATATTTTCTTACATATTGTAGCAATGTATAATACTGTTTATTTGTATTATGATTTGTTTTCTGTGAGATACTAGGACAGAGTTTAAGCCTAAGTCTGCTTTCATGTCCCAATATTTATATGGTTAATTGGAAATAGATCAAGATATAATTACTAAATGAATAGAGTTTTTCTACATAATTTTAAAACAAATTTTGAAGCATTATAACTTAATAGATAAATTCACCCATTATAAAACATGGTTGTTTTATAATGAAATTATTATCCATTGTTATTCTCAATGAGAAACTTCAAAAGCTCAATTACTTCAAGGTATTAGGGGAGTTGAAATGTATTTTTCAAGAACAAAGTAATTTAGTAAATGATGGCATGATTTGCTGAATAGGTGCCCAGTCAACCATTTACTTGCTGGGTGATGACTCATAAATCAAATTTTTCAGTAAAAAGTTAATGTATATGAAGAGCAATTGGAGTTCAGATCCTTCTTTGTGGAAAGAAAACACCTCATTATTGAATAATTTAATATTATAAGTTAAAACATGAAATTCAAGGCTTGGATGGTCCCTGTATACCAGTAATTTTCCCCCAAGACTCTGCTAAGAAATAATGGGAGTCCAAAGTTCTTTGCAAAATTTATCTTCAGTAACATGGCACAGAACAGCTGAAATATCAAATTCCTTTGATTTTGATTGGAATGACATTAGTCAAATATTACTCATGTTGATCAGATATTTTCTTTGGATAAGTGCAAATATTACAACAAATTAATAAAAATCGAAATCTATTTATTATTTTATAAGTGTAGATTGTTTACTAGACAGCATCTTTCAAGTCCACAAGGGAATATATCCTAAAAGAACTCCCTGGTGGTAAAGAGTGCAGAAACCCCCATAATCAACAGTTGCAAAAAAAGGGATGCATTGCTTTACCAAATAACATAACAATTTTCTTGCTGGAAAGCAGCATAAATTAGGAAATAAGTGATGAAATACAGCACTTACATTTGGCCTATTAAAAAATCTTAATTAGTAACAGTTCCTAGGGAGGTCCTGAGGGTATGACATATGTTCCATAGAAATATAAATTAAGAACTTCCAGACAACCTAGGAAATTAATCATTTTCCCTAATTCCCAGCAAATGGTCTTGCCTCCTACTTTACAGAAAAATTATGTACCATCAAATAGGAATTTCGTTAGCCTGTCTGCACGCTGTCTGTAAATTGACTGGTATCTACCGGTAGGAGGTGACGCACCCCTTTGTGTAAAATGGATGCCTCCGTCTGTGAAAGCCACTCCGCTGAGCTCCTTAGAACTTCCTTTTCAAGGACTGTTTCATTTTTTTCTGATCTTCTTCATTCTTTATTTCTCTGACATTCTGAGCTCATCCTCTCTTTCCTGTCAACACTTAAATGTAGTCAAATCTCTCAGATCTGAAACAAACAAACAGGCAAAAATTCTCATCACACAGTATCTACCAGTTGTTGCTCTTTCTGTCTTTTCTCCTACCCAAATACTGTCTATGTCTACACTTTCCACTTCCACTTTGGCATTGATCATATCACTCAACATACCTGAAGGCTGAACTTAAGACTCAGCATCTTGAAAGGAATGATTCTTTCTAAAATCACCACCAACATACTTGTTGGAGAATTTAATGTACATTTCTATACCGTACTCTGCCTCTTTGCTTTGGCAGCACATATACTAAAATTGGAACCATACCTTACTTGTTCTCTAGAAAGCCTCTGCAAATATTAATGAGTTCTTTTTTTACTTACTTATTTAGCAAATATATCTTGATCACTTACTAAATGGCAAGCCCTATTTTGTGTTCTGGGGATATAAGAAAGAGAACAAATTTTTGAAGCATTTCCTTGTGTTTAATTGTCACATGTACTTTCTTGATTTGATTCTATTCCAACTTCTAATTTTTATACGGTTTCCAGATAACTCTTTCTCCATTCATCTTGCAAATACAGGTACAGTAGTTTTTAATCTGTACTGAGTCCCCTTTCTACCCAGTGCAGTGACTTCAGTTACCATCTGTACAGTTATATTCTCAGTATAGATTTGGAAGTGCACATCTCTATTCTGAGCTTCTGGTCTGTATATCAAGCTTCTCTCTAAATTTTACCCTCATAACTCCTACAGGATGCTCCAGTTCACTGTGTGCCAAACTGGATCTATCTCTGGGAGTGACATCACCATTCCCTCACTTGCCTAAACCAGAATCCTGATCACTCCTTTTGATTCCTCGCTTACTTTATTCTCAACCCATTCTACTGCTTTATAGCGTTCTTATGTAACCCACTTTATTACCACTTTCACAGTCTACTGTAAGGCCACTGTCACTTTTCATCGCCTCCTCATAACTCTCCTTTCTTGAGCCTGGACTCCCCTAATCCTGTGTCTCTCAAGTCTAGTGTGTCTTTCTAAAATGACACATCTGATAATTTGCTTCTTCCTTTGTTCTATTAATGGATTCCTGGTTGTTTTCAGTCCTGCACTTATACTCCTTTGTGTGGGAAGGAGGTTGATGTCAGCTGCCTTGGCTGTCAGCAAAAAGTCAGCCCATCTTCAGCCCCTTAGATTTTAGGTGAAAATCAGACACCAGTCTACTCCATTCCTTACTTCAAGTGACACACTGCAAGCACTCAGAGTAATCCTGTTGAACATCCTTACTAGGTTTAAGGAGAAGAGCAGACAACCTATCCCAAACAAATTCTTGGTTTAAATTAGAAAGAGCAATCCATCTTCCAGTGAAGAGCCTCTTACCTCAGCATACACAGGCCACAGGGCTGGTGAGCAGAGCAGAAAGGATTTGAGACCCAATATGTTCCCTCTGTTGTGTTCCCACACATGAGATGTGATCAAAGAATATGATGAATGTTAGATAAATTTTTTAAAAAATATTACAGTAAAAGACACCTTGCCATTAATCAATCCCCTTCAAAATACCTCTCTCCCATTTGTAACACCTCATCCCGTTGTTCTTGCCTCTTTCTGAAGCAGTTCTGGAAGTCCTTTTTCTTGAATGTCTTTTTGCTGCTCCCTTCATATCTTGAGTTGATTCAAATGTTTACTGCAATTTCTGTCAAATAAACACATTATGGTGTGTCTACCCATCTTGTTCACTGGATCAGGCACTGTATGACTTCTGGCTCTTCCCAAAAGTCAAAATGACCTTGAAAGGTAAATGTTTTGAATCAATTCAGGACATCAAGGTAGCCATGGCAGCGCTGCTAAAGACATTCACGAGGATGGCAGGAATGATGGAATGAGTGTGTTCAAAGTGAAAAGGAATGTCTTGAGAGGGATTAATAGCAATGTATCTTTCACTGTAACAAATTTATTTTCATTTAAATATTCATATTTTTATCTCATCTCATAGTGAACAAATGTATAGACTTCTAAAGTTGGATACATGTGGAAACTTGCTTCAGTGATAATGGAAATTAAAACTGAACCAACAGCATGACTTTATAGACAAACACTTTATTGAGAAAGAAGAAAAATAGGAAAGGGGCTTTGGCTTAAGGAGAAGAAAAGCTGAAGGAGACTCGGATCTGACAGAGCTCAATCAGATTGGCCTTTTCACAAAAGAACAAGATTAGTTTTATAGTACCATTAGGGTTAGCTAGGAGTTGATATGTTTCCACTGGGTCATGAATTATGTTCTTGTTTTAGGGGATCTCTCCTTTATATAAGACATGCATCAGCAGCTCTTTTTATCCTTGGAGACATCATGGTGCTCCTCTTCTATTGCAGCATACCTTATCATTATGATTGTAGGAGATAAGGGGAGTGCACATTCCAGAAATTGTTAGCAAAGGAGGATAGGGAAAAGAGATATCTCCCTCTTTAGTGGGAAACAGGTCATGGTTTAAGGCTTGAGAATCCTTGTTTCATGTCCCATGAGGGAACTTGTCCTATCTCAAAGTGATCAGCACCTCCCCTCTGGGGTTATGGTTTGGGATGGATGTGGCTCATAGCCTATGTAACTCTTTACAGAAAAATATACTTCTAATTTTCTTTTGAAACTCTGGCTCTAGAATCTCTGATACCCTTGAAACAGGAGAAGGATTTTAAGAATCATCTAACAAACTTTCAGTCACCTCACCTCCAAATTCTACTGAGTACTCAGTTTTAAAGGTCATTCTCAGGTCTGGTAACTAATTTCTCAGCTAGATCTTCTAGTTTAATTGACTGTTGGACTAGGAAAGCAATTCCTGTCTGCTAAGCTAACCAAACAATAAATAAATAGGACGGCCTAGGTCTAATCCCAAAAATGCAGTTGTTACATAATAAAAAATGCAAATTCTTTATTCATTTCAATAACAAATTAACATAGAATACATGTTCATTGCATTAAATATATAAAAAGTCTTCAAATATATTCAAAATTCTTATAGAATTAAAAACTCCACGAAGTCTAAGATTGAACGAAAATTCATTAGATTAATAAAGTGTATTTTTCCAAAACATAAGAAAAAATGTAATTTTTTTTTTTTTGCCTTACTGGGGATTGAGTTCAGAGGTGCTCTATTACTGAAATACATGGAGGTATTTTTTTTTAAGACAGTGTCTTTTTAAATTACAGAGGCTGACCTTGTACTTGTGAGCTTCCTGCCACAGCTTCCCCAGTAGCTGGTATTACATATGTTAGTCACCACATCTAGCAGAATAAATACATTCTTAATGGCAAACTAATAGAAAGTTCCAATTAAACTAAAAATAAGGCAAATATTCCACCTGTTATCCCTGTCTTTCAACATAGAAAGTCTAGTCAGTGCAATAATACTAGCAAACAAACCAAACAAAAACCCAGAAACTATGACGGTTGAAAAGGGAAAACAAAGTTGACATTTTCTTCAATATAATTTTACACATAAATGATCCAGGATAATTTACAAACTATCAAAACAAAAAATGTTACCAAGAACAGTTGAGATATGATCAAGGTAAATACTAACATCTTATTCATTTTTAGGACAATACACTATTGGAATAGTTACAAAAGGATCTAAGAATAAATCTAACACTAAAACTACTAACCCTTTATGGAAGAATTATAATTATTTAAAGGCCTTAAAAGTCAAACTAAATATGTAGATTATAATATACTATGTTCACAAAGAAGTCTCAGTATCATACAGGCAATTCTTCCCAGCCTAATGACCAAATAAATGGCATTCCAATAGAATTTAGAAAATATTCTAACATTCATATGAAAGAACAAATTTGAATGATAAACAATATAATTCAGTAAAATAAATAATGAGAAAGATCTTTCTCAAATAGGAAGGGATCAAGAAATGGAGGAATGGAAAAAGAAATTAACATGTATTATTCACATGTACCAACTCCACATAAGAAATGTAAATGTTATGCACTACAAATATGAAATAAATTTTTTTAAAGATTTCAAAAAAAGAAGTAGCAAAGAAAGTCTTCTCTTACCATATGTAAAAGATTTATACATATATGGATTTATATAGTAATTTAAGATGTTTAGGACAGAACAGAGTCCATAAATAGATCTAAGCATATCCAGTTTCTTGATAGTTAGAGAATATATTACAAATGAAAGGATAAACAATGTACTATACAATAAATGATTCTAACATAATTCAAGTTACAAGCTAGGAAATTAAATTAGGATTCAACTTGTAAAGTACAGGAAATTAAGCTTTAGATACATTGAGGACTACAGTATTAAAATATAATAATAAGCCAAATGTGCTGATGCACTCCTGCAATCTCAGCACTTGGGAGGTTGAGGCAAGAGGAACATCAGCTTGGACTATGTAGAGAGATCCTGTCTCAGCAAAACAGAAGGAAGGAAGGAAGGAAGGAAGGAAAGAAAGAAAGAAAGAAAGAAAGAAAGAAAGAAAGAAAGAAAGAAAGAAAGAAAGAAAGAAAATTAAAACTCATTAAAATAATTTTAAAATCCTGGAGCAGGAAAATATTTCTTAATCAAATCAGATCGTACAATAAAGCAAATCCCCCAATAAAAGGGGAACTGGAAGGGGTAGGGGAAAGGAAAGAAGGGAATGGAATTAATATAAGAAAATGAAAAAATGGAAACAAAGTCTTTGAAAATAGGGAGGGGGGGAGGGGTTGAAAGGAGGGCAGGGGAAGGGGGAAAAAATAAGAACCAAGAGAGATTATGTAAAGGTGCAAATTTCCAATATGAATGTCATTATATTGTATACCTAAAATGTACCAGTAAAATTAATTTTTAAAAATATAATATAACAGAAATTTGTTTATATTGAAATTTTAATAACTTCTAAATGACAAGGGGCAGTACAAAGTTAGAAGTCAAGCAGAACACTAACAGAATGTTTGCCATATATATTAGATTTATTATCAAGAATATATAATGAACTCCTACAACTCTATAAGAAAAATGAGCCAACATTAACAGAAAACTTCCAGAAAAGGAAAACTGATGACTACCAACTACATTAAAATATGTTTATTTTTATTATGTATTAGAAAAATGCATGTGTTAGAGTGACCATAAATACTTGGCAACTGAGGTCGGCCTTAATCCTGTAGTCAGTGGAGACACTGGCAATTTAATAATCTAATTATTCCAAGTACAATGGACCCTTGACTTATGAACTCAATTGGTTCTTGAGGGCTGGTTGTAACTCAAGTTGATAGTAAGTCAATACAGCTGAGATCTGGATGTTTACCTGGGTACATGCTATAGATAACAAGGGGCAGATGAATTTTCTATTAACTTAATTAATCCAAGTTGTTCGTATGTCAGGCTGGTCATAACTTGAGTGTCCACTGTATTGGTGAGAGCATACAGAAGTGATCAGCACAACCTGCTTTCAAAATCAGCCAATCAAATGGCATTTTTGGCATCTTTGAAAATATATAAATCTTGTATGTTAACAATTTTCATTTCTAAATATAGCCTAAAACAAATTCTTCCATAAGCCCAAGGAGGACCGGGGATTTAGCTCAGTGGTTCTGGTGCCTGCTGCACAAGCGCAAGGTCCTGAGTTTGATCCCCGGTACCAAAAACAAAAACGTAAGCCCAAGGAGACAAGAACAAGGATATTTACTATGGTATTGCTTAACAAATTGAAACCAAGCCCAATATCCTTCAGTTGGAGAATGAATAAAAAATTCTGCTTTATGTATACAGTAGACTTGATATGATCTTAGAAATGGTACACTTCACTATGATTACACTATAAATATCTTTATATTAAGGTTATGATATATCTATATAACATTCATTGGTCTCAAAGTAATAGACCTTAAAATAAGAAAAACAAAATAAGTTTTAGAATTATGGATTTTATATATATGTATATATATATATATATACTTTTTTTTAGCCAGGCAGTAAATGAGAGCCATGAAATGACACTTTAGTTTTCTGAATAGATAAATGTGGTTTAGAGGTTTAAATGCATGGACTAGAAGAATATATACCAAACATTGTACCTGCCTCTGGAAGTGCACAGCTGGACAAGAGAATAAAGAAGATGGTAATCCTGTTGCAGTGTTTTAGTTATTTAGCTTAAATTTTGAATTAAAAATGAAAACAAATAGTTTACTGCTTGGTGGCTTCTTGCAGGTATTTCCCTTTACTGAGTACTTTTTAAAAGTCTTCAATTAAACAGTTGTGTTCCAGTGAGAAAATCATAGACTTCGAGATTATTGGATGCTGTCATCCTAGATAGAGACATTAGCCAGAACACTTACAAGAGGCTCTGGCAGGAAGACATCAGATGTTTAAGAAATAATAGTGGACAATTCAAATTGTTTAGAATGGAAGGTGTTTACAGTTGTTGGACAGAGCTATCTGTGACAGATTGGAAGATGTAAATACTGGACAACTGAGCTACGGCTTAATTCAGCAGTCAGTGGAGATCCATTGAAGATTTCTAGGTTAAAAGAAGACTTTAAGATGATATTTTTAGTTTGCAGAAGCTGAAAAAAAGTAACCATATATGTGTGGAGAAAAAAGACTGAATTTGTAAATTGGTAAATTACATGTAATCACTTTAAGAGTACGATTTTATTTTCACAGACAAATATGACAATTACAAGGAATGAGTGGATAATGAGAAAGTGGACAGAATGAGAGGAGACTACCTGGTTCAAACTAGAGGAGTGACAGAAAGGCAAGGAAATATGATGGCTTGAAGTGTAGGGAGAGGGAGAAGGGGAGGTAGGCAGGGACGTAGGGTGAAAAGTGGCTGACATGGCAGATGACTACACAAATGACCACTTTCTTACTAGAAATTGCCCTTTATGAAACCTTTGCAGGTCTAGAATAGTTATTTTTAGGGCTGTAGACTTAGAGAGGAGGAGAAATTGTGGCAGAGTTTGGGGGCAATTCCTAAAAAGACTGAGGCTTCTGTTTGGCTTTTGATGTTTCCATTAGAGTTGAGATTCAAATGTGGAAAAAGAGCAGCCCAAAAATTGTCTCATTCATTCTAAATATTAGAAATGACTAGCATATGTTGATCTGTGAAAATTTATCTCTCAGATAAAAATTTGGATTCCAAAAAGCCATTTCTCCAGGGAAATACTAATTCATCTAAGAAATACTAATATGTTCAAAGAATTATAATAACTTAGGCCAACTTCTACCAAAGAATGTTGTTTTTTCTAGCTGCTTGTGAAATACTTAGAATTAATTAGTCCATAATATCCTTTCTAAGATGCAAAATGACGCCAAGTACATGAAAGACTAAAGGCATTGATGAAAATGTGTTTTCTGTTAAATAGGTTATGGAAGAAAACCAAAAATATTGACGTAGTAAAAACTTCAAAGGGAAACACTGGAGGGAGTCCAAATTCCCAGTAATTTCAATGGAATGAGTTCAATAAGGTTTTGTGAAGTTTAACTTCCTTATGTCTTAAAATAAATCACGAAAACATAACCAAAAATTTTCATGTTCTGATTTATTTAGAAAAATAACTATTTTAAACTAGATTCAACTAGGGTTAAATTATTAAAGTCAAAATCACATACAAATGAATTAGGGATCTGATAAGTATGGCCAATGAGCCAATTCCAATCTGCTGCCTGTTTTTAATCTTCCTCCTCCCCCTCCCCCCCAACTTCATTGCCCATGATTTAAAAATAACTTTCAATTTTTAAAGTGTTCTTTTTAAATGGTTATATAGGTGCCTTCATAATATCTTTGATTGTGACACTTAGCTGGCAAAGCCTTAAATCTTTATGATCTGGCTCTCTACAGAAAAGTTTTGTCAACTCAAGTAAATGAGCCGAACATTGGGGGAAATAAGGAAGGAAGGCAAGCTAAATGGGGTGAAATATATTTCCAAGTATAATTGGAATATGAATATAATGTATATAATATTAATCTATTTGAAATAATTTTTCTTGTACTCATGAGGGGCCTGCCTTGCATTTTATCATTTTTTTGTAGAGACCTAAAACTATCAATCCTATACATTTGCAGATGACTGGCATGATCACACAGATTTATTTTGTGATCTTATCTTGCTTGCTGGGGTCACTGGTGTTGACTGTGGCTAAGGTAATTATAAAATAGATCAATCAAGCACATGATGAGAACAATGACCTCAAGGCACATACCTACATTTGTGAGTGACTGAGTTCCTGAAGATGGTGAGTTATAGAGATAAATTAACTGTCTGCTGAAAGGACTAAAGTTGGATGTGATGATGGACTCAGTGGAGAGCAAAGATGGCAAGTCCTCTTGGAAATTATGCTTTTCTGGATGAGCTGTCTAGAGACAAGTGATGAGCTAGTCCAAGTCCATACAAGCAGAGATTCATAGTGTCACCTGGAGGCAAATCCAAGACTTAATTTTTTTAAAGGCAGAACTTCCACCAAGACTCTTCAGCAAATGAAACAGAATTGGCCAGGACATAGTTCCTTTCTATATTCTCTTGGCGGTATTTGGCCACACAAGCCTTTCTTTATGCAGCAGTCACTTTGGAGTAGCACTTGGTGAGCGTAGGGGATTAGTTCCACCGAGTTGTCATTTCTGTGGGTCATCCCCCGGGGCAATCCACTCCTTGTAACAGCAGTGTTCTGACAACAAAAGCACATTTTTCTGTCACATATACTTTTAAATCTCATGAATTATTATTGTTTTTCTAACTACAAATAAGCCAACTGAAATATAGCAGCAGTCTAGCAACTGGGTCAAGGTCACCTTCCTAATGTTTCAATTATATATTCCATTCCCGGTGTTTGACACTGAATTTTGGATGAGATGTTTGGTTGTTGGTTGGCTTGTTTGGTGATTTTTAAAATTTACTATTAATAATGGCCTTATTCCAGTATAATTGACATGAAATAAACTGCCTTACATTTAGTGTCAAATCTCATGTTTTTTGACATATGCACATATCAGTGAAACCACCATCACAGTTAAAATAATGAGCACATTCACTAACTCCAAAAATTTCCTTCTACCCCTCTGTAATTTCTTCCTCCTGCCCCTCTACCCCACTTTTCCAGCCCTTACCCTGTCTCCAAGTGGATTGTCTATTGCTATGGATTAGTTTGTATCTGTTAGAATTTGTTATAAATGGGTTCACATTATATGTGCTCTTCTTTTTTTGCAGGGAAGGATCTGGCTTCTTCCACTCAGCAGCATGATTATTTTGATTCATCCTTATCTTACATGGATGAATGATTTGTTCTATTTTACTGCTCAGTAGTAGTCCATTGTGTGAAAATACAATAGTATGTTTATCCTTCCAATGTAGACAGACATTTGGGGATAGTTAGTGTCTCCCTCCTCCCCCTCTCCTCCCCTTCTGCTTCTCTTCCACCCCCTTCCGCTCCTCCTCCCCTTCCACCTTCTCCTCCCCCTCCGCCTCCCCCTTCTCTCCTCCTCTTCCTTTTCTTCTCCTTCTTCTTCTTTCTCTTCACTGTTACAAGAAAATTCATGTACAAGTGTTTGTGTATATATGTACTTTCAATTCTCTTCAGTGCATACATAAGAATAGAAAGGCTAGGTCATATAGAAAGTATGTGTTTAACTTTTTACAAAAATAAAACTTTCTAAAGTGGTTGCATTATTTCACATTCCCATCAAAAATGAATGAGAGTTCCAGTTCCTCCACAATCTTCAAACACTTGATAGGAGTAGTATTTCTAATTTTCATCATTCTCACAAATGTGTAGTGGAAATTCTTTGGGCTTTGATTTGCACTCTTCAAATCACTAATAATGATGAGCAACTTTTCATGTGCTTATTTGCCATCAGTTTATTGTCATTGGTGGACTATCTGTTAAAATATTTTATCCATTTTAATTGCATTGTTTTTAATTTTTTCTTCTGCTTTATTGAGGTATAATTGACAAATGAAAATTGTATTATATATTTGAATTTTTTGTTATATTGTGAATCAAGTCCTTTACTGTATACATGACATGAAAATGGTTCTCCCTGTCTCTGGCTCATCTTCTTTCTCTTAACAGAGCTTTAGAAGAGCACCATTGATGTTGATGAAGTTCAAGGTATTATTTTTTATTTACAGATCCTGTTTTTAGTTTTGGGGCAGTTTCCTAAGCTTCTGGAGAATAACCACACAGAATAGTGATTGGTGCCATAGAGTCCACTGCTGTGCTGCTTTACTGTATCACAGAGTACCATTTCCTTTACCTTAGAAATGATTTTTTAAATTCTCTAAAAGCTTTTTCAAGGACATATTTCTTCCTTAAATTTAGACATAAATGAATTCTCAAAGTTTTATTCATTATAGATAAGAGGTCCAAGATATGACCATAATTGAAAACTTGCATAACATACTGCATATTGATATTACTAAGAAATAAGTCATATTGTCATGGTTTTAGACAGCTGTTACACTTTCCATCCTGAGTGTCCCCTAAAGGCCCATATGTTTAAGGGTTGATCCCCAGGGAGGAGTTTGGGGAAGCTGTAGAAACTCTAAGAGGTGTACTGGGTTTCTCTGCATCACACACTCCTTTTCTATAGCATCCTTCTCTCTTTTTCTGGTTTTTGCCAAAAAGTCACCTTCTTGGAGATGATTTCTCTGATTATACCCAAAATAGCAAAGTCCTCTCAGTCCTCTAGAATCTATTTTTCCTTTCTAAGCTTTATTTACTTTTATAAGCTATACATTACTATCTAAATTTTATTATATACTGTATTATGTATGTATACTACTTATTTTCTGCTCCTACAGAAAGTAAGCCCGATATGTAGGCACCTAGGATTTGTCCAGCCAAACACCTGTATATTAACTGCCAGGCTTTAGTCTCAGCCTGAGTGACTCTTACGATAAATAAACTTATGAACTAAAAAGACACATGGTTATATGTCCTGAGTTCTTGGCCCAGTGGTGGCACCACCTGTGGAACTTTGACAGATGAAAGGGTTGATTTTGGGCTCTGCAAGGACACTACCTGCTCTATCACTCCATAATCCTAGGAGACTTATACCATGAAGCAGCTCCTGGTAATCCTAAAATGTTGGGACTTTTTTTTCTTTTAGGGAATCAAATGAAGTTTTTCTTAAAATTTGGAACAAAAGATAATTTCTATTTTACATACTGGTTTCTCCTGATCCTCCCAACTCCCTTTGATGAGTGTCAGTTATATTCGAAGTACTGAACTTCAAGTTCACAACTCCAGCAGGTGTATGTTACTATTTTCATTTTACAGACTAGGAAACTGAAGGGAGAGGTTTGCCCAAATCTGTATTCAGGAATGAAACTAGGATGAAGCATGAGAAGTCTAGTCCCATAGCCTCTGTTCTTTCTTCTATATTTTACTGGCTATTAAATTTATCTTTGATATTAAGTTGATATTATATTTACATAGCTAAAGAAGCAAAAACACTACAAAAACTTATATACTGAGAATCTTGTTTCAATTTTTTCTGCTTTCCCTATTAAAATATTTTATTGTATTTAAAAATTTATCTTCATAAGATTTCTTTATATAAATTTCAATTTTTTATTTTGTTTTATTTCTATCACAAAAGTACCATTCCACTACATTGTTCTATTTATTAGGGGAAAACTCAAACGTTTTTGTTTGTTTGTTTTTTGAGGCTAGAGTTTCATTATGTAGTTCAAATTGACCTTGATTTCACTGTGTAGCCCAAGTTGGCCTCGAACTCATGGCAATCCTCCTGCCTCTGCCTTCCAGGTGCTGGGATTAAAGGCATATGCCACCACACCCACCTGGATGAAAGTCACACTTTTAAGTAGACACTATTCAGATTTTATTTTGAAGAATTTCAAACCAATGGAGAAAACTAAAGCAAATATTAAAATGAACACTAACATATATTTCTTCTAGATTTTCTAATTAACATTTGCCATGTTTACCCATTTCCCAGATCTTTTCACCCAATTATTTTTACTGTCCCTGTCTGAATAAGCCATCGCATTGAGGTTGGGATTGAACCTAGATCCTGATGGATGTTCCAGCATTCTAACACTGAACTATACCTCAGTCCCTCTTCTACATTTACTAGTTGAAATCTCAATAAGAAGAACATCTTCAACATATATACTTTTAAATTTACTACTTTTTTAACCTTATGTTTTACAAACCATCGCTGTTATTATTCTTTTCAATGCCCAAGTTCCTATGTTTCAATTTTGGCCTGATTGTAAATTCACTTTACCTAGTTCTATTTTTTTTCTAGGACTATCTTAGCTTCTGACACATTAAATATTCCACATGTATTTTGTACTTTAACCTAAACAGCATTTTTTTAAAAAAATGTATACATCTCTTAGGGATTTCCAAACTCAATGTAATGAGAACATTTTTTGTAGGGGACGGGGAAGGGGACGTTACCAGAACCTCTGCAGTGAGTCCTGGTCTCCTGCGAGCCACGGCAGCACACGGCGAATTACAGGAAAGGTAGAAAAATGAGACTGAGAAGAAGCTGAGCTTTGGGTCTGATCAGTGCTGCTCTGGGCAGCAAAGACAAAGCCCCCACCTTACCACACCTTGTATTCAGTACAGCGGGAGAAACAGATGTAACAAATGACTTGCAGAGAGTTCAATAGTTCACATTGGGATAAACAAGGTGTAACGGAAGGCTTGCAGAGAGTTCAGTACATCTCCGGCAAACAAGATGTTAATCAGTCCAAGAACAATGAGGAACTGAGCAGATGTTTGTTCTCCCAGGATGTGTCTTGTCCTGGAGAATCACAGCATCACTGGATCACTGAAGTCTCAGGAGGCCAAACTGGAGTTATTCTGTAGCTGGGCTGTAGGCAAGAGAACTAGGCTAACCAAATGATTTATCCCTAGAATTATGTAGTATTGCTCCCAACAATTTTTTCTTTGACAGAGCTCAATGAAAGAGTTGAATATTTCATTCTAAAGATATTTTTATTAGGCCTGCCCTCTTGCTGGACTTGAACTTATTTCTAAACAATATCATATGGAAAAACCTTGTACATATGTCTGTGCATTAGAATATTTTTCTGAAATAAAATTGCTGAGTCAGTGAAATGTATGCCTAATTATTGTTAAATGTTGCCAGATTCCTCATTTGTGGTTTGTACAATTGCACAATTTCCCTTGTAGTGCAGGAGACTGCCTGTTTCCCTCAGTTCTGCAGAGTATAGTTTCATCCTTTTGGGTTTTTTGATAATCTGACAAGTCAGAAATGATTTATCAGTCTAGCCTTTGAGTGTTGAGCACAATATCATACATTTAAGAATCATCTGGATTTCCCTTTGATGTATTAACATTCACACCCTTTGCTTATTATTTTATTGGCATTTTCATCTTAATTTCTGGGAAGGCTTTATAAGGGAGATTAACCATTTGTCTATAATACAAATTAGTAATAAATTACCACAATTTAATATTTACATTTTTATTTGGGTTACAGTTTTTCTTTTGTTTTGAAGAAGTTTTTGATTTTTATTGTGAAACTTTTTATTTTGATATGATCTCTGGATTTTGCATGAAATCTGCAGTTCCAAGGCTTTATATTAATTTAGATTTTCTTCCAGTTCTTTTATGGTTTCATTTCTTCTACTCATATAGTTGATCAAATGGATTTTAGGTAGGTTAGTAGTTTTAGGTACATATTCAGCATTATCTTTTTCCATATTGATACTTACTTGCTGCAATATTATTTGTTAAAAAGCCCATCTCTATCCCACTAACTTGAGAGGCTATTTTCATCATATATTGAATTTCAGTACGTTTCAAGATTTATTTAAGAACTTACTGTTTTGTTATACTGACCTATTTATCCATATATCAATGCCATAATTCTTTAATTAATAAGGACTTATGGTATATTTCAGTATCTATTTAAGCATGTACTCTATTATTTCTTTTGCATTTTAGAGGATTTATTTTGCTTATTTATTTTTCAGATCAAGTTATATGATGACTTGGATTGGCTATACATTATTCCAGTGATGTGGCACAAAGAAAGATAATGATGAAGGAAGATTGGCTCTATATTCATAACTTTTAAAATTGAGTGGTAAGTCTCCACATTCCTCATTTCTCCATAGATATCATCTATCAGAGAATTCCCAGTGTAATTCCCAAAGCTCAGCGCCCACAGCATTAACCTACTCATAATAAGCTTCCCTTCCCTTCTTGGCTCTCTTTTCTCTCTCTCTCAAGACCACTCCAACTTCCTAGGATCTTTCCCTAAATGAACAACTTGCATCTCAGTCTTTACATCAGGGGAAGCTTTGGGGGAGATTCAAATAAGAAAACAATAAACAAGTATGACTCTTCTTGGGGGGGGGATTTATTTTAAACTCTTGCTATAAGGAATTGCCAATGTATCAAAACATCAAACATGCATTAAAGAGGATATTACTGTCTGCTGTTTTAAACTTGTATTGAAGGTATAAGTATTTTCTATTATGGTGGGATCATATCTGAAGTATTAATACGGAAACTTTTTTCATATCTTTGAGAACATAGATAATTTTTTCCTTCCTCTCAATCTGTGTAAGTTCTGCACAGCAGAACCAGAAAATAGGTTTCAAAGGCAAGGTAAATGTAACCAACAAATAATTGAATGACCTGAAAGAAAGACCTATTTTGTTGTGTACTTGAGTAGTGCTGTTTTCCTACTTAGAAGCTAAGTGACCTTTACAGTGTATGAAGAAAGGAGTGTAAAAAGGGAAGCTAGAATGCACAGAGAGCATGAGAGAGGGTGAGAGCTCTGGCTAGGGCTGGAAGTTTTCTTCACCAAGAGGACAACTGAGAAAGATGCAGACTGGAGCAAGATTATTAACTTTATCTTGAGAGCAGCCTAAGGGATTAATAATGCACATTTCTAGGTGTGTCTGGATGGGTCATGAAGAAGTGACTTTGGGCCCCATGTCTAGTTTCTGTCCCTTTCCTCTCTGCTGTTATTCACTTGCTATACTTCCTCACCACCATGAAGTCAACAGCATTCCTTCGCCAGTCGCTTCCACCATGATATTTCTGCTTTGGAGCCAGCCAACCATGGACTGAAATCTCGGAAACCATGAGCCTAATAAGCCTTTCCTCCTTTAAGTTATGAGTGTTAGATATTTTTTTCCAGCAACAGAAAAAGTGACTGGTGCAACAGTGATCATATTGCCCATTTTCCGCCACCAAGCTTTAAAGATTAGCACATTGCCCATCAATTGCCTCTTTGGGAATTTTCTTTAACCAAGCTGTAAAACTTTTCTCAGGCCCAAGGACCAGTGGAACAGATTAGAAGATGCAGAAGCAACTCCAGACAAACTCAACCATCTCATTATTGACAAAGGAGCCAAACACCCTCACTGGAGGAAAAATAGCTTCTGGTTTCAGCTTGCCAAAGATTAAAACTAGACCTATATCACTCACCATGCACTAAACTAAAATCTAAATGGATTAAAGAGCTAAATATTAAAGCAGTAACACTAAATTGGCTGGAAGAGAGGTTACGTAGTACTCTTGAAGACATTGGTGTAGGAAAAGACTTCATGAACAAAACCTCAGTTGCCCGTGAACTAGCACAAAGAATCTTATTCTGGGATCTCTTCTTATTAAAAAGCTTCTGCACAGCAAGAAAAACCAACAACAGCATGAAGAGACAACCCACAATGGGGGGAAAATTTTTTATCAGCTGTTTCTCAGACAAAGGTCTACTATCTAGAATATATAAAGAACATTAAAAAACCAGACCGCCCAAATTTAAAGACCCAATCCAAAAATGGGCATCAGAAATGAACAGACATTTCTCAGACAAAGAAGGAGAAATAGCAAATCAATACATGAAAAAAATGTTTAATGTCACTAGTTATTCGAGAGATGCAAATGAAAACAATGCTGAGATTCCACCTCATCCCAGAAAGAATGGCTGCTGTCATGAAATCAACCAATCACAAATGCTGGCTGGGCTGTGGGGAAAAAGGAACCCTTCTCCACTGTTGGTGGAAGCGTAGACTGGAGCAGCCACTGTGGAAATCAGTATGGAGATAACTCAAAGAACTAGTACTGGAGGTTCCATTTGACCCAGCTATTCCCCTGCTGGGTGTCTGGGTATCTTCCCCAAAGAATTAAAAGAATCACACCACAGCAATATATGTGCACCCATGTTCATAGAGCCACAGTTTGTAATAGCTAAAACTTGGAAGCACCCCAACTGCCCATCATCTGGAGACTGGATAAAGAAAATGTGGTGTTTTTTAATAAAATGGACTACTACTCACCCATAAAGAATAAGACATTAGAGGCATTTATAGCTAAATGGATGCACATTGAGGTGATACTCTTAAGTGAAACAAATAGGACACACGTGTAAATACCAAATAGTCTCTCTGGTGTGAGAAACTGAAAGTGTAAATAAGGATCAAAATATATAATAGATAATGTAGGAAGAAAAGGGACAAAGGGGAGTGGAAGTGGGAGGGGTAGGGGAAAAGAAAGAGGTGAATGGAATTAATATGAGAAAATGAAAAAATGGAAACAAAGTCTTTGTAAATAGGGAGGGGTGGAGGGGTTAAAGGGAGGGCAGGGGGATGGGGAAAAATAAGAATCAAGGTGTATTATGTAAAGTTACAAATTTCCAATGATGAATGTCACTACATTGTTTACCTAAAATGTATCAATAAAATTTTTAAGTATTTGCCTAGGATCCCACTTGACCCATTTATGTTACAATTCCTTGGAGATATACTGAAAAAAATTCTACCTTCCCAGACAAGCTGAGATAGTCAAGACCCCCCCATGACTGATATTGGTGTGAAGGATAAAACTTGCCTTTGTGTGTATTGTCTTTGAGCATATAAGCCTGCCTTGAAATTGGCTGGAAGCTTGCAAAGTTGTGAATACAGTTTCACTATTAAGTTAAAATTCCTATTACTAATAGTAATCACAGGTTTATTTAGTGCTACGGCCTATGCTCCATATTTAATTTTTGTTATTAAATTCTTTTATTGGTACATTGTGGTACACAACACAATTACATTTCTCATTGGGAATTGTACCTTTACTTAATGCATCTTGGTTCTTATTTTTTCCCCATTCCTAGCCCTCCCTTCACCCCCTCCACCCTTCCCTATTTACAAAGACTTTATTTCCATTTTTTCCATTTCTCAGCATTTTTCCTTTCCCTTCTTTCCTTTCCCCTGCCCCTCCCACTACCCCTATCCCTTTGGACCTTTTCTTCCTATTTTGCATAATTGATTATTCATTCTAATCATTGGTACATTTTAGGTATACAATATAATGACATTCTTCATTGGAAATTTGCACCTTTACATAGTTTCTCTTGGTTCTTATTTTTCACCCTTGCCCAGCCCCTCCCTTCAACCCCTCCAGTCCTCCCTATTTACAAAGATTTTGTTCCTAGTTTTCCATTTTCTCATATTAATCCCATTCCCTTCTATCCTTTCCCCTAGCCCTCCCACTTTCTTCCCCTTCTGAATAGTTTCTCTCCCGTGAGAAACTGAAAGTGTAAATAAGGACTAAATGTATAATAGGTAATGTGAAATAGGAAAACAAGGGGCTCCATATTTAATTTTAAAGCAATCATTTGCAGTAGGTATATTCTTTATCTCATTTTGCAGATGAGGAAACTGACTTCAGAAAGCATTACAAGGATTATAGCATTAAAGAATAAAGAACTGGGCTGCTGATGTCAATGCTGCATTGAACTCTTAATAGCTATAGTAGACACAGCACAAATTCTTAATACTGTTACACCACAAACAAAAGCAACAGCAAAGGCACATTTAAAATTGAGCAAAGCCAGGTTAGAAATGGTTATCTTGATATAGTGTTAGGAATGATTAATGATCTCCCATTGTCCACTAAAATATAAGATTATTTTTAATCCGGTATTATTTTTATGCATTATGATGTATAGCTAGAGTCTCGGGTTTCAGAACAAAGTGTCAGATTCTTATTTTAATGTTATAAGAGGAACAGGCTTTGTTTATTCCTTTTCTTGTTCATGTTATCACTGGTGCCATTAGGACAGATTCATTTGTTGTCAATGCTCATTCTCATTACAACCTTCATCACAATAATATTGTACAGTATTGAAATTTTAATGGCTCATATATTCTGTGAAATATGATAGTAATAAACTCCAATTCACTGACCTCAGCTTTTTAATATTTAATACATTGTCCACTCCCAAGCCACCTAGCTCCCTTCTGCCTTCATTCTCCTTGAATGGAGATGGGATGGAATGGACAGCCACTCAAGGCAGGAAACATTTACCAAGTGAAATACTTCTGTTCATAGGCCTATTAAATGTGGCCATTCACGTTCCATTTTTTTAAAAAAAATACCCAAATCACTGTTTCTCCTCATGGCAGAGAATACAAAGAGAATGCAAAATAGATATACAGGAATCCACCCTTATTACAAGGATTACAGCAAGAACAAAAAAATGACACATCCATCATCCATTCTGGAGACAATGGCTACATTAAAAGCCAGAAATACTGCTAATGCAGCTTCCTATAGTTGGCCATATGTATTTGTTGAGAAAGTGAAAAATATTAGAAAGTGAATCAAAGACAAGTTTAACATTACAGCACAGCTTCGCTATTTATTTAGAACCCGCACCATGACTCGGTGACTCGGACACAGAACCACAGCCTTCCTGGACATAACCAAGAAATACTATGAGTGAAATAAGTGGCCGGATCATGTGCTTCATAGCTTGATCTATCACTGGGCCCTTTGTCACAGAATACAAAAAGCAAAGACTACGAGGATCACTGCTACTGTCTCCTATGGCAAATGAAAAGTTGTGTTTTCCCAGTACCAACTATGTATCTGTCACCTTTCCACAAAGTGGGGATATCAAATTGAGAAAGTTTAAAGTACTGACTATGCTTGTTTGTCCCTTCATTTTGCAAATCCAGAAACTCAGGTTTTAGTCCTCCAGAGTTCATCAGTCAAGTGACTCAATCATACAGGGTACTTCATCCTGCAGTATAAGCAAATGTTAATTTATTAGCTTATAAAGAGAAAAATTGCTACACACTGACCCCAAAGATTAATGAATGGAATAGCCTGATGATTTATCCACCTTCAGCAAGGAAATTCTTTTCAGATATTAGACAGGGAAATTCCATGGGGGAGGCCACCTCATTCTTTTGCTTAATGGATCATTAACCATTTTTTTATCTGTGTTTTTATGCTTTATCACTGACCACCTTACCCATCTTGACATAAGCCATGGTAAGTTTGTTATTACCATATATGCTATGGTAAATAGTCCTCCTTCTCCCCCTTCCTTCCTAACTTCTTCTATCCTTTCCATTCTTTTTTCATTTTTCTTTTATTTCTTTTGCTTTCAGTCTCAAAGTATATTTTGTATTTAAAATACTTTTACAAGTATTTTACAAACATTTAATCTTGATTTCCATTTGGTACCACAGAACTCTTGTCCTTATTGTCAAAAAATCTTTGCCTTATTGTCAAACAGTTTTGGGAAATATATACTGCACATTATATTTTACTATTATTAATTCATAATGAACTTCAGTGTATTAAAGGCTCTGAGAATCTCTATGCCCTAAATACATCTATGTAAACTTGATAACGTAGTGTTTCCCAAATTTCCTATCCTGGGAAGGCATTCACCTTGTAACATCTCTTAATATCTCAAGGGTATGGAAACAAAGTCTTTGTAAATAGAAAAGGGTAGAGAGGGTGAAGGGAGGGCAGGAAATGGGGAAAAAATAAGAACCAAGATATATCATGTAAAGGTACAAAATCCCACTGATGAATGTAATTGTATTGTATACCTAAAATGTACCAATAAAAGAATCTAAGGAAAAAATCAAGGGAAACAATGATATAGTCACATCTGCTGTGTGCTTTTTCGATCACTTAACTCTCAGAGTCCTGATAATGATCTAGAATCTTGATGTATCTCCTATGTAGACAAATCATTATAAGATGATTAAAGAACCAACAGTACTGACAAATCATACCCTTTTCCCAAACTCCAAATCCATATATAAAATTTCAGAATATTGTTAATTACTGTGTCTTTCTTCCTTTTTAACTATTTCTTGACTTTGGTTTTCTTCATTCATTCTGAAGCCATGGGCTCTTTTCAGTGTCTTATACTTCACAATATGACTCACTCATCCTTCCAACTCTCCTCAAGCTCATCCCCAATCTTACTAAAGTGATCTTCACATAATTTGTAAAACACAGAAGTAGATACAGAAGAAATTTAAAATAGCCCATTAATTCCACCACATATGGAACCATAGTTTGTATTTTATGAGGGGTCAAAATGTAACCTGTGTCACTTTTGAAAGATTAGTGCTTTTCTTAATAAATTTTAAGAACCACTTATCTATTATGAATATTGATCCATGCATTTTATTTGTTACAAATAGTACTCTTGGATTTCACTTGCTTATCCAATATCTTTTTCTTTCCTTTTAGGCAATATATTGCTTTATTTAGTATTTAACTCTTTCCATAGAAAGATAGTGTGCAAATGTTATCATGTTCTCCCATTAGGGGTAAATCTTCAGTGGCAGCCATAATTCACTGTTAAAGACAGTCTTGTAAGAGTTTACAAGAGATGGAGGTATTTGAGGAAGCTATTAAAGAATAAGAAGAACTTTGCTAAAAATAAAAGGGATAAAGAGCAGGCATTTAAAAAAACAGACAATAGAGTCTAGAATGTATTTTCTCTTTAAATTGGAAGTGGTATGATAGAAGATTGCCTTTTATAAAATATATTTATTGCAGATATTTGGGAACATGAAATGATACATTCAATGATGAGAATAACTTTTAGAGAAGCAGAAATTCATTCTCCCTCCATAGAAAAGGAAAACATCTATACGTGGTCTAAAGGAACTCACTGAGGGTAAGTTTAAAAGAATGAGACTTGATAGCCTGACTGAAGGATCTAGCCAAGTGTCTTCTTATCCTCTTAAATAACCACATGTTGCCTTTCAAGATATTAGTTTGCTATTTACATCAAAGGAAATTTCTCCTTGAAGCAAGATGAGATGAATCAAGCAAGATTGGAATCTGACCCAAGATAAATACTTTAAGGCTATGTGAAAATATTTGGGACATTTGGGGTAAGATGAAAAGGAGTTAATGGGTTGTTGCTGAACTAAAGGAAAGACAATAAAGATATTGAAGGAAATTTCCTTAAGGAGTTGATTTTAAAAGTGATGTGATAAATGATTCTTGAGCATGTTCACAGAGTAACTGTACATTGCCAAAACAGGAGACAACAATTCAAAGCAATGAGCACATACATATGTCCACAAATAACCATTGGCTGACATAAATGAAATATATCTGTTTGATCTCTGTTTGATTTAGCTCCATGGGGTTCCGTGATCTGGAATGAATTGACCATGTGAAGAATACATAACTATTCACTAACTCCTTTCATCCAGTCCTGACAGTTCCTTACCTCCTGTTGTCATGATTCCAATCCCATCACCATTGATAACCAGGTCATGATTCCAATCCCATCACCATTGATAACCATTGATAAGTGGTCCTTGTAGTAAATATTGTGTTGCAGCACCCAGGTCCTTCCTACAGTATTTATTTTGGGAATTACCCACCTATGTCCCAGAAGTGTTCACTTCTGTAAACTGCTGCTACAATACCCCAATCTGTGATTGTAATCTGAGTAATGCCTCCCCCAAAGTTAAGCATTCTGCTTATGATGACACAAGAGTGAAAGGCCTAGCCTCCTATTCTGATTTTGAGACAATTCTAAATGGCCATTCAACTGTAACATATTCCATGCTTTTTGGTGAGGCCTAATTTGAATCTATCACAGTTAATGTTGTACTTCTATCCAATTTTGACACTGTATTTTGAGAGTATACATTATTTCTGAGTACAACTTCCAATATACTTCCTGTAGACAAATTTTCATCTCAGGCAAAGCCCATCTCCAGGGACTTGTGACCAAAGATGACAAAGTGATGGTTTGAAACAGAATTTAAAGTGGAATTATGGAGTGCATCATCCCCTGGCAAGTTGACATTGAGGACCCTCTCATGGCTCTTGGCATGCTATCTCCCATAGTTCTGCAGCTGTTAGGGCTTTTGCCAGTGGAGCACTGGGAAGGAGAATCACTGAAAGAGGAGGTACCAGCTCATAAAATATTTATGGATTTGGAAGATACTAGGGAAGTATTAATTACAAATGTAAAACCGGATGTTGTCTACTAAATGTTACTGGCACATTTGAGAAAGGACTGAAAGTTCTTGCTTCAGTAGCACATATACTAAAATTGAAATGATACAATACAGAGATTAGCATGGCCCCTGCACAAGGATGACAGGCAAACTTGAGAAAAGACCAAAAGTTAGGAGCAACTGTTCTATTACACTATAACAAACTAACTCAAACCTTATGGGCAACAATGATAACACTGATTTCATTCATAAATTTGAAGTTAGGTGGGGCCCAGTGACAACAGCTCATCTCTTTTGCACTAAGAATCAGATGGAGTGGTTGAAATGATAGAGGCTGGAACCACATGAAATTTCACTCAATCGTGAGTCTGGTGATTGATGCTCGCTGTCAACTAGATCAGTGGCTGTTTGGCTTTCTCTCATCTTGGTAACTGGAATCCTGGAGAAGAGGTCCCAAAAATGAAAAAATACTGTTGAAGTTGCATTACCTTTTATTACTTGGAGTTATACAGCATCAATTCAATAATATTCTATTTGTTAGAAGTCAGTCACTAAGGCTGCTGGCACATAAACATTTGCTGATTTATTTAAAACCACCAGAGTGATTAATAGCTAATAGAAGGTAAGTTGGAAAAATCATAGAGTCTCAGTTATTATGTTTTAAAAGACTGTATCTCTGTAGCTAGAGGACAGAAGAAACTGAGGACCAGCCTCAGGGCTCCAGAGATTATTAAATGATAAACCCAGGAAGGCTACTATGCCAAGATCAGAGGCTTAATTAAAAAGGCAGAGGAGGGTGAAATTTGGAGTCTGAACTCAACAACTTTGAAACCTCTAGAGCATTCTGCATCCTCTAGGCCTACTTCCTCCTCTGTAGCACTCCAGACTTCTGGAACTCTTTGAAGAAAATGCAGAGGAATCTGCCTTGCTGCACTAATTTTACTGGAGTAAAAAACTCAGAAAAGTAGGAAAACTAAAGAAAGTAGACTATATAAAAGTAGAAAACCCATAAGCTGACTATGAACAGTGGGAGGACCCAGAGGAATCTCACCTCACTGAGAAGCCTGGAGGTGTGGCTTTTCCATAGTCCAGATGGTAGGGATGCTGTTAGTAGGGCTGTGTTTCTGACAGCAATAAGGATGACAGGGTGTGAAATAATGGAAGCCACTTGGAGGTGCTTAACAGCCAAAAGCAAATGAATAAAATGACAATAATAAATGCCAAGGTCAAATGGCAAGTAAGGGAGCCTAACCTACAGAGAGCTACGAAGATGGTTAATAATATGTAGATTCTATAGGGACAAGATACATTGAAAGCCAGCAAGTGCACACTTCAATATATAAAACTAAAAGAAATCAAAGGAAAAGATTAGAAGGTGGAGGCAGCTGCTTCGATAAAAGTTATGACCCTTGCTCATTTTCTGGACCTGAGCCAGGGTCAAAGTGTGTACGTATGGCAGCCCTAATTTCTATGTTACCTATTGTAATCACTGCCCCTCTCGTTATTCACCTTAATGGTTACATATGTGGATTTCTTGAGAACAGCTGACAGAAGAAAAAAAAAGATTTAAAAATGGTTGACTTGGTATGTGAGTTTAAGCCAAAAATAAACTGCTGCTCTTAAGTAGCCCTACCTGTAGGTAGCATTGAAAGACATAGAGAGGGAAAATCCTTCCAACTCTCACATATATGGGCAGTATCCCTAGCTACTTACTTTTTAAGGAATGCAAAGTGATCTACAAACATACATAGACTTATATGCAGGGGTGAATTGCTTGGCTTGCTGCTCAACAATCTAGCAAGAGGTCCAACACAGATAGAAAGAGGGCTAAGAGGAGATGTGTAGATATACCTATGGGAGAGGATACCAGGTAGGAAGGCCTGTCTGTTGCAAGATATTACCCATCTTAGAGCATTCATAATGGAAGAAGCACTAAACACCACCAAGTAGACAAAATGACTAAATAGTTGGTGTCAGGCAGTCTGTGTCACAAGACATCCTGTTCTGGTACAATGAATATATACATAAAGTATCCATGATGTCAGAGAAGAATGCTATGGAAAATGTAGACTCCCACATAGAAAGCTAATCTAAATTTGTGCCACCCCAAAGATCCAATCTATCAGTAATATAGACCAACACTGACCTTTAACATGGCACTAAACAATAAATCAGCTGCTGGCAAATTGACTCTTGGTCCTCTTTCATGCTGAAAAGGCCAGAGATTCACTCTGACTGGAATGATAACATGTCACATGTATGAGTTTGATTTGCTTGCTCCCAGCCCCCAGTTAGCACCATTACCAGAAAGCCTACAGTGTTTGATCTACTGACACTGGACAGTACAGAGATTCACTTTAGATCTAGACACTGTTTTACATTGAGAGGTGCGACTGTAAGCACATAGAATCCACTGAACCCACCACAGACATGACACCTAGAATCTGCCAAGTGGATAGATTGATAGAATGGTCTTTTAAAGATAAAGCTAAAGCCCCAGCACCCAGAAGGAAGCTCCCCCGCTGCCATCCCATCCTCCTAGGGCAGAGAAAGTGAGCTGGCCCCAGCACCAAGAAGGAAGCTCCCCCCCACACACTGCCATCCCAAGCTCCTAGGGCAGAGAAGGTGAGCCACACAGATGCCAGAAGCACCGCCCTCCCACCGTGAAAATGAGAAGACACGTAAACAAGCCTCAAAAAACAGACTTCTGGATCACCTACAGCAACCCCAAAGGGAAACAAGATGGAACAATCTGATACTCAACTGCCTGGACTCTCTGAACTGGCAACAAAAGAGGATCTGGGAAAAATGAAATCAGAAATAATTACTCAGATAACAGCAAAGATTGTGCTCATGGTGCAAGACATGATTAATAAATCTGGAGAGAACACAGATTAAAAAAATAGAGGATCTGAGGAACATGATGGAATCCCAACATAGGAAACAAATGGAATCCATAAAACAGATGCAAACAGATTTCCAACAGATTAAAAACTCCATCAAAAGTCTGTGCAGCAGAATGAACCAATGTGAGGATAGAATTTCACATATAGAAGATAAGATTGTGATTAGTGACCAGGAAAAGAAAAATTGCTTTAAAATTGTAAAGAAACACGAGAAATCAATCCAGCAGATGCTAGATGATGCAAAGAAGAATAACATAAGACTGATTGGAGTCAATGAAGAAAGAGGAGAGACAGCAGATGACATAAAAAAACTGTTCATAGAAGTGATGGCAGAAAACTTCCCAAGCAGGGGAAAAGAACTTGACATACAGATAAGTGAGGCATATAGGACTCCAGCTAGCCTTAATCAAAAGAAATCTACACATAGGCATATAATAGTTAGGATTCCAGAAATCCAACAGAAGAATAAAATTCTACAAGCAGTGAGAGAAAAGAAACAAATCACATACAAAGGAAAGCCCATCAGAATCACAGCAGACTTCTCAGTGCAAACCCTCAAGGCAAGAAGAGTTTGGAGTGATGTATTTCAAGCCCTAAAGGAAAACAGCCTCCAACCCAGATTGATGTACCCTGCAAAACTATCTTTCAAAATTGATGGAGAAATAAGATACTTTCATGATAAAGAGCACCTCAGGAACTTCATGAATCCCAAACCGGCACTCCAAAAAAATTTAGACAATACCCTAGGAAAAGACAATGAGGATCACAACCCCAGGAAACTCAGCAGAATGAATCCATTGGGTGTGACAAATTAAATGCAAAGGGGGAGAATCTAACAAAAAGAAAAAGTCACAACAAGGCTTTTAAAACTTTTAACTTCATCTTCCTAATGAGTGTATAATTCAATCTTGTTATTGTACTGATTAGTATTTTTCTGATTCTAGAGTTGCACACCTTTCCTTGTGCTATACTGGCTATTTATCATCTTCTTATGTCTACTTTTTAATTGGGTTGTCTATTAATGAGCTCTAAGAATTCTTTACATATTCTGGTCCTATGCATTGTAAATATGGTCTGTTTAAGGGCTACTTTTCATTTTAATGATGTCATTTAAAGTCCTAAATTTTGATGGAATCTCATTTATCAACTTTTTTCTTTTATACATCATGTCTTTTGTATACTAGGTAGTTTTGCCTACCCTGAATTCATAAACATTTTCCCTTATAATTTCTTCTTAAAGTTTTATACTTTTAGGCTTTCATATTTAGGTTCATAGATCCCTTCAAGTTATTTTCATGTATGGAAATAAAGGGTTGAGGTTAATTTTTTATATCAGATACCAGGTGTTCTAGTGCTGTTTGCTGAAAACACTATCTCTTCCTCAGCTCTTGAATTGAGTTTATATTGTATAAAATGCTAATGTTAAATAATCTTTCAAAACTCAGTGGACCATATATGTGTGGTTCTATTTCTAGATTCTCTGTTTTATTCAAATGATCTATATGTCTTTCCTTACACCAACACTACCTTGATTGATGTAGCGTTAGAAGAAGTCTTAAAATTAGGTACTAAATGTCTTCCAACACTGTTTTTGTTTTTGTTTTTAACTTTTCTAGGTCCTTTGTACTCCTACATAACTTTTAAATTTCAATATCCAATTCTTCATTTATAGCAAGTATACACAGATCTGAATTTTTATATATACCTTGTGTTTTCTAATCCTGCTAAATTCAAGTACAAGTTCTAGGGGCTCCTAGAGATTTCTTAGTATTTTCTCTGTAGATGATCATTTCATCTACATATAAAGATTTCGCTTCTACCTTGCCAATCCTATCCTAATTGTCCCATTTTATTGCCAGACTATTTTGGTGGGGCCTAGGTTTCAAAGTTTAATGGACAGATAAAGAGTAAGCATATCTGCCCTTGTTCCCCACCTTAAGGAGAAAGCTTTGAATCTTCATTCATATAAGGTGTTCTTGCTGGAAGTATGGAGTACATGTCTTTAATCTGTTGAGAAGGTTCTGTTCTACTTCTAGTCTCCTGATAGCTTTTACCATGAACAGCTGTAAAATTTAGTCCAATACTTTTTCTCCAACTAGTGACAAGGTCATATGGCTTTTTCCTTTTCTCTGTTAAAATGATGACTTTTGGGGGTGGATCTTCCAATGCTTAACCAACACTGCCATCCCTATAACAAAACCACTTTCTACATACTGCCAGATCTGACTTCTAATAGTTTGTTTTGTTAATCAAATTTCTATCTATGTTCATATGTTTTCTTCTATTATCTTTATCCAGTTTTAGGATTAGTACAATGTTGAGCTCCTAAAATGAGGGGAGAAGTGTTCCTTCTTTTTTCTACTTTAATTGTTTGATATAATTTAACAGTTAAAATGTATATGAGCCTGCTGTTGTCATATAGGTAGGTTTTCAAGCTAGGAATATACTTTCTTTAATAGGTGCTATTCAAATTTTATATTTCCTCCAGAGTTAGTTTCATTAATTTGTCTTCCAAGGTACTACTTAGAAGTTGTCTAATTTATTTCAAAAAAGATGTTTATAGGGCCAGGGATTTAGCTCAGTGGTTCCGCTGCCTGCTTCGCAAGCACAAGGACCCGAGTTCGAGCCCCGGTACAAAAAAAAAAAAAAAAAGATGTTTGTAATACGCTTTCTATATCCTTTTAAATTCTGTAAAATCTTTGATAATGTCTCCTAGATCCTGATATTGTAATTTTAAAAATGTATAATTGATACTGTGCAACAGGAAGGAAAGGTCTAAAGGAGCAGGGGAAGTGGGAGGGGTAGGGGAAAGGAAAAAAGGGAAAAGAAAAAATATGAGAAAAGGCAAAAAATGGAAACAAAGTCTTTGCAAATAGGGAAGGGTGGAGGGGGTGAAGGGAGGGCAGGGGAAGGGGAAAAAATAAGAACCAAGATACTCACGTAATGGTACAAGATCCCAATGATGAATGTAACTGTATTTTATACCTAAAATGTACCAATAAACTTAATGGGAAAAAAATAAAATAAAAGATAAAGATAAAGCACCGATGTGAGGATGGTATTTCAGCAAGAACAGAGTGCTAATTTTGAGGAAACTAAATACACAGTAAGTTAAAAGGTAACACTAATTTAGGGGCCTGGGAGCTAAGGAAATTGAAGTTGGAGTAGCCTCACTTACCATTATGGCCACTTTGGAATTGTGTGCTTCTTATCAAGAGTGGGTCAGAAAAGAATAGTTTTGATAGTATGTCTTGATAACATTCCTGTCCAGTTTTAATAGTAAATTGACAAGCTCAACTGTGCTGACATTTATTTGTGAATATGTGTGCCCAGGAAGGAGAGAGGAAATGGGTCAGGCAAACTAGAAAGCTGTGGAGAATTCTTGTAATGAGAGTTGCAAACTAAGTTAATAATACATTTTCGTAATAGTCAATTACCTGTCATCAAATCTACAGACAGAGAGAATACATGCAATTTGTTCATTATTTCCTAACATTCCCAGGACAAAGTTCAGCAATCTTAGGTATATTAAGAAAATAAATATTATTTTTCTAATTTCCCAATTCTAACATCTATCTAGATTACTTTATGCCCAGAGTGGACTCTAAAGTCATATATTAGGTTAATCAACATATTTCTGTATATACCCATGTCTTCCAGAGCACATTGGCCATAGAAGTTAAGGGTTCCAGGGCCGTAATCACAGAAGTGTTTAGCTGGCTCCTAAGCTGTTTTACTGGAAGTTCTACAACACAAGTCCATCAGTAACTACTCATGCTAATGTGCCTTCACCCCTTCTCCATGCCAAGGAAAATGCCACAGCCTCCTTATCCCCATTGGGAATCTGAAGCCCAATATTGTGCAAGAAAACTATGTGTTCTCAGCTTTCAGGGCCTTGTAAGTGCAAGTCTGATCTCTTAGCTAAAAGTAAATTCCTGAAGGGTTTTGTTTTGTTTTGTTTTGTTTTGTGTTTGCCTTTCAGGTTTAAAATCTTGTATCCAATTTCCATCCAGAAAGCCTCTCAGGATAACAGTGCTTTACACTATATTCACAGGACTACTTTTTCAACCATGATCTTTCGTCCCAAAGCCAAGAGCTTTCTGTGACTTCCTCCTATTTCTTTACTAGCAGACCGTGTATAAATAAGTACAAGATAGCCTCCTTTCTTTCTTTTGTCTGGATGTTTTTGCAGTTTATGCAGTTTATGTTTTTTGTGCAAATACATTCCTAGATATCCATATGGTGGAAATGAGGAAACAGATTTCCAGAAAAATCTTGTCTTCTCCCTAGACTGCCGAAGTATGACCTTAGGGGAAATGGAATGTTAAATAAAACTGGGTTAAAATCATCATTTTACAATTCTCAAGCTACTTTCTATGGGTCAAATCACTAAGGCAATATTAAATGGAAGCACTGGCTTGAGAAGTGTTTTGTGACATGAATTAAAATATCTTCTGAAGATTTGCAGGTCTAGAAGCATCTGAGAGGTGTACCCTGCTATTTCCAGAATGGAGCATTATTTCTCACAACACCCTCATTATTCACATAAGCTTTGCCTTCCTTATCATCCTAGCAGCTTCTATTGTTTATTTCTCTGCAAATCTGCTGCTGTGGTATGCCCGGCCAGCCCCTCAAACCTAACCCCTATTCGCTCCCCAGTGGTCTCTTTGAATTTTCCAGAACTGACAGAATCCAAGTTATGTTTCTTTTAAATCCATGTTCCAAGTCCAATTTGTAATGTAACAAGTATTGGCCTTGTCTCCTTGACAGTTTAAAAGAAGAAGAAAGAAACCCTTAAGTATATATATTCATTTGCCACATTGTTCCTCAGAGGAAAATTTAAACTGAAGACAGATTTATAAGCCTGTTCCTAAAAGCAAATATGCCCAAACTGGCTTTCTGGCATAACTCTTTAAAAAACAAAAAAAAAGTTTGATTTTTATTTTTGGTAAGAAGTGATCTATTTAAACACAAGAAATACTGTTACTTTAAAACTGGGCTTTCTTCTGTGCTCTTTTCACATCTACCACTCTCACCCACTGGAGAAATAAATGCTGTATTTTCAAAGGACTATCAATTTGGATGAAGACACCCGGTGCTAATAGACATGCTCAAATTTTTTCTCCCTTGGCTTGTTCTGCCCTCCTGTACTCCCACACCTTGTCATTCACAAGGGAGAAAGCTATAATTACACACACAGATGTGGCTTGTGCATAACATAATAATAACTAATATTGAACTTTGGCCCTGTGCCAGATGCTTTACATAGACTGTTTCATTTCGTGGGTGGGTTAAGTCTTGTTGATATTCCCATGTGTCAGAGAAAGTTGATCCAGAGTAGCTGGATCACTTGTCCAAGGTTAGCCAGCTGGGAGAAGTGAAACTGGCATTCAGAGCCTCATAACCTGGTTCTAAAAGCAGTATAGTTATTTCCTCAGCTGTGTGCTTCCTGCCCCAAGCAATAGTTAAGACTGAGTGTTTTGTAATGCAATTCAAGGCAAAGATGAGCGAAATATGCCTTAGAGTAATAAATATTAAGCATCCAGTATTTGTTGGCAATAAAATAAAATAGAATAGGAGGGGACTGAAGTTACATTATAGGGTGAACATGAATTTTTCATACACATAGGAAGTTTTTGGAAGAAAGTCAATCTGCACCGTGGTGAGTTTGTTTGACTTTGGATACTGTAAGGGAGGAACCCCTGCAGCCCAGAGGCAAAGCTTTCCCTTTGCAGTCCTCTAGGCTTCTTACCCGTAAGACTCAAATTCATCTGCCATTTGTCTCAAAGGCAGGAAGGAACATCGAGCCTGAAACCACTTCTGCATGGGTGGCAGTAATTAGATGGAAGAAAAATGTAACTGAAACCTAACATTTACTAGGCGGAAAACTTTGCTAAACATAAGAGACTGCTGAGGAAAGGGGTCAGCACAGAGATGGAAAAATCAGAGACACAGGAAGCAGAAAAGATTAAAGGAAGTGTGCTAAATCAATATACAGAAAGCACTGTAGAAATGAGAGGCCTACAGGAGAGGGCAGGCAGGGGATCAGGAGATCATCTACATGGAACTCATTAAAAAGCCTGCACAGAGTAGGGACTAAAGAGAATTCCAGCCACATTCTTTCCCAGCCCAGGCTTCCTTCCCTAAAGCAAAGCTGCTCCAGAGTGATGGGTACCTGGGATCGAACTCTGGATGTTGCACTTGGGAAGCAGGCGCCTGAACCACTGAGCTAAATCCGCAACCCTCTTCCTACTTTTAACTTCTGTCATTCCTAGGACTCCCTCTTTGATTTCTAGAGAACAAGAACTCAGCATATCATACAGTTAACAGAAGCTTCCTAGTTTGATATGATCCCATTTGTTGATTCTTGGCACTATGGCCTAGTCAGGTTCTTTTCAAAATGTCCTTGCCAGGGCCGGAGATTTAGCTCAGTGGATCCATGGCCTGCTTTGCAAGCACAAGAACCTGAGTTTGATCCTGAGGAACAAAAAAAAACCAAAAATGAACAAACAAAAAAAGTCCTTGCCTATGCCTATCATTTCAAGTTTTACCAGTGCACAGGAGGCTTCTGGGTTGCCATACCTCCACTCCCAGGGCAGAGGAGGCTTCCAGGCTGCCATAGCACCGCTCCCAGCACAGAGGAGGCTTCCTGGCTGCCTTACCACTGCTCCCAGTGCAGAGGAGGCTTTTGTGCCACTGTGCCACCACTTTCAGGACAGAGGAAGTTTCCAAGCCAGCATGCCACTGCTCCAAGCACAGAAGAGGTGAGCCACGCAGGTGCAAGCAACACACACATTCCCCTCCACAGACACACACACACACACACACACACACACAAACACAAACACACACTGTCGAAATGAGAAGACATGTAAACAAGTTGCAAAACCAGACTTCCAGATAACCTACAGCAGCCCCAAAGGGAAAAGAGATGGAACAGTCTGTTACTCAACTACCTGGACTCCCTGAACTAGCAACGAAAGAGGATCTGGGAAAAAATGAAAGCAGAAATAATTTCTCAGATGACAGCAGAGATTGTGCTCATAGTGCAAGACATGACTAATGAATCTAGAGAGGAGCTGAAGAACGTGATTGAATCCCAACATAGGAAACAAATGGAATCCATAAAACAGATGCAAACAGGTCTCCAGGACATGAAAAACTCCACTGAAAGTCTACACAACAGAATAAGCCAATGTGAGGACAGAATTTCAGATGTAGAAGATAAGATTGCAATTAGTGACCGGGAAAAGAAAAATTGCTTTCAAATTGTAAGGGACCATGAGAAATCAATCCAGCAGCTGCTAGATGATGCAAAGAAGAATACCATAAGACTGATTGGAGTCAATGAAGAAACAGGAGAGAGGGCAGATGACATAGAAAAACTGTTCACAGAAGTGATGGCAGAAAACATCTCAAGCAGGGGAAAGGAACTTGACATACAGATAAGTGAGCCGTATAGGACTCAAACTAGTGTTGATCAAAAAAATCTACATATAGGCATATAATTGTGAAGATTCCAGAAACCCAACAGAAGAACAAAGTTCTACAAGCAGTGAGAGAAAAGAAACAAATCACATACAAAGGAAAGCCCATCAGAATCACAGCAGACTTCTCAATGCAAGCTAACAAGGCAAGAAGAGCTTGGAGTGATGTATTACAAGCCCTAAAGGAAACCTCCAACCCAGATTGATGTACCCTGAAAAATTATCTTTAAAAATTGATGGAGAAATAAGATACTTTCATGAAAAAGAGCACCTTAGGAACTTCATGAATAGAAAACCAGTACTCTAAAAAATTTTACACAATATCCTAGGAAAAGACAAGGAGGATTAAAACCCCAGGAAACACAGTAGAATGAATCCACTAGGCACAACAAGAAATTAAATGCAAAGGGTGACAATCAAATAAAAAGAAAAAGTCATGACAATGATAAGTCAATACGTATCAGTTATAACCATCAATGTTAATGGTTTCAATTCACCAATCAAAAGAATAGACCGGCAGAATAGGCCAAGAAGCAATATCCAACAATATGCTGCATACAAGAAACATGTTTAATTCAAAAAGTAACTCATAGACTGAAAGTTAAAGGGTAGAAAACAATGCTACATGCAGCAGGAACCCCCCAAAAAGCAGGAGTAGCTATCTTCTTTGCAGATCAAGTAGAATTCAAACCAACACTGATTAAGGAGACAAAGAAGGACACTACATCCTTGTACAGGGAACAATCCAACAGGAAGAGATGACAATCATAAATATATATACATCAAAAACTAGTGCACCCAACTATATAAAACAAATACTAATGGACATGAAAAGTCATATATACACTAATACAATAATAATGGGGGACCTCAATAGCCAATGATCATGAATAGATAGATCAACTAGACAAAAAATAAGTAATGAAATACTAGAACTCAATCGAACTCTTGAACAAATGAACTTAACAGATGTTTACAGAGTCTTCCAGCCCACAAAATCAGAATACACATTCTTCTCAGCTGCACATGGGTCATTCTCCAAAATAGGTCACATACACATAGAACATGTTTAAGTAATTGCAAAGAAATTGATGCTATCCCCTGTATATTATCAGACCATAGTGTGATGAGATTGGAGATCAACAGCAAAAGAAACCACAAAAATTTCATAAACACATGGAAATTGAACAACACACTTCTGAATAACCAATGGGTCATAGAGAAAATTAAAGAAGAAATCAAAGTGTTCCTACAATTAAATGACTATACAACATATCAGAATCTCTGGGATGCAGTCTTATCAGGGAATTTCATAGCAGTGAATACTCATATTAGGAAAACACAGTGAGCCCAAATAAACAACCTGATGTTTAACCTGAAGCTTGCAGAAAAAGAAGAGCAGGAAAAACCCAAATCTCATACAAGGGAGGAAATTATAAAGATCAGAGCAGAAATCAATTCATTGGAGATGAAGAGAATGATACAAAAAATCAATGAAGCCAAGAGTTGGTTCTTTGAAAGAATCAACAAAATTGATTTTGACTAAATTGACTTTAGCCAACCTTATCAGAAAAGGGAAAGAAAAGGCCCAAATCCATGTAACTAGCAATGAAAAGGGTGAAATTACAACAGACCCAGCAGAGGATCATCAATACCTACCTGGAGAACCTATACTCCAATAAGATGGAAAACACAGAAGAAATGGACAGATTCCTAGATGAGCATGAATTACCAAACTTGAATGCAGAAGACCTAAAAATTCTAAACAATGCAATATCAATCAATGAAATTGAAAACATAATTAAAAACTTACCAACTAAGAAAAGCTCAGGTCCTGAAGACTTCACTGCTGAATTCTACAAGACATCTAGAGAGGAACTACTGCCACTACTGTTTAAAATCTTCAATGAAATTGAAAGGGAAGCAATACTCCCCAATTCATTCCTGGAAACAAGCATCACCTTGATCCCCAAAGCAGAGAAAGACTCAACCAAAAAAGAGAACTGTAGGCCCATCTCACTAATGAACATAGATGCAAAAATCCTTAATAAGATACTGGCAAATAGAATGCAGAAGATCATCAAGAAGATCATACACCCTGATCAAGTGGGATTTATCCCAGGGATGCAGGAATGGTACAAAATGCACAAATCCATAAATGTAATATGCTATATTAATAGACCCAAGGACAATAAACACATGATCATCTCAATTGATGCAGAAAAAGCATTTGACAAAATCCAACATGCATTTATGATAAAAACCCCTACAAAAAATTGGAATAGAAGGTCTCTGCCTCAATCTGATAAAAGCCATCTATGAAAAACAAGCAGCCAATATCATACTAAATGGTCAAAAACTGAAATCCTTCACACTAAAATCAGGAACAAGACAAGGATATCCACTATCACCACTCTTGTTCAATACAGTTTTGGAAACATTAGCCAGGGCAATTAGACAAGAAAAAGAAATAAAAGGAATAAAGATAGGAAATGAAGAAGTCAAATTGTCATTAATTGCAGATGACGTTATACTCTATATAGAAGACCCCAAAAATGCCATGAAAAGTCTTCTACACTTAATAACCGAATTCAGGAGACTAGCTGGATACAAGGTCAATACCCAAAAATCAATAGCTTTCCTCTACATGAACAACAGACTGACTGAGACAGAAATAGGGCATACAATTCCTTTCACAGTAGCATCCAAAAAACTGAAATACCTAGGAATCCACCTAACAAAGGAAATCAAAGACCTCTTCTCTGAAAACTATAGCACTCTGAAAAGAGAGATTGAAGATGATATCAGAAAATGGAAAGACATCCTTTGCTCCTGAGTAGAAAGGACAGCATAGTGAAAATGTCCATACTTCCAAAACTGCTATATTGAATCTATATTGCATTGCATCTATGCAATCCCAATTGAAATCCCAGCAGCATACTTCATGAACCTTGAGAAAACAATCCAAAAATTCATTTGGAACAAGAAGAGACCTAGAATTGTAAAAGCAATTCGAAGCAACAGGGACATGGCAGGGGGTATCACAATCCCCAACTTGAAACTATACTACAAACCTACTGTGATAAAAACAGCATAGTACTGGCAAAGAAACAGACCTGAGGACCAGTGGAACAGATTAGAAGATGCAGAAACAACTCCAGACACACTCAGCCACCTCATCTTCGGCAAAGGAGCCAAACATCCTCATGGAGGAAAGATAGATAGTCTCTTTAATAAACGGTGCTGAAAAAATTGGGTTTCAACTTGTCAAAGACTAAAACTAGCCCTATACCTCTCACCATGCACTCAACTAAAATCAAAATGGATTGAAGATCTAAATATTAAAATAGTAACATTGAACCAGCTAGAACAGAAGTTAGGTAGAACTCTTGAAGACATTGGTGTAGGAAAAGATTTTATGAACAAAACCTCAGTTGCCCATGAACTAGCACAAACAGTCAACAAGTGGGATCTCTTCTTACTAAAAAGCTTCTGCACAGCAAGAGAAAACCCCACACTGTGAAGAGACAACCCACAATGTGGGAAAAAATCTTCACCTGCTCTTCCTCAGACAAAGGTCTACTATCTTGAATCTATAAAGAACTTAAAAAAAATCAGACCTCCCAAATTTAAAGGCTCAGTCCAAAAATGGGCATCTGAAATGAACAGACATCTCTCAGACAAAGAAGCAGAAATGGCAAATGAACATATGAAAAAATGTTCAACATCTCTGGTCATTCGTGAGATGCAAATAAAAACAACACTGAGATTCCCCCTCACCCCAGAAAGAATGGCTGCTATCGTGAAATCAACCAATAAGAAATGCTGGCAGGGCTGTGGGGAAAGAAGAACCATGCTCCACTGCTAGTGCGAGTGTAGACTGGTGCAACCAATGTAGAAATCAGTATGGAGATACCTCAAAGAACTAGGAGTGGAAATCCCATTTGACCCAGCTATTCCCCTTCTGGGTATCTTCCCCAAAGAATTAAAAGAATCATACCACAGTTATAAATGTGCACCCATGTTCATAGCAGAATAATTTGTAATAGCTAAAACGTGTAAGCAGCCCAATTGCCCATCAACTGGAGACTGGATAAAGAAAATGTGTGCTTTTTTTATATATATAAAATGGAATACTACTCACCCATAAAAAATGAGAAATTAGAGACATTTATAGTTAAAGGGACACACATTGAAGCGATACTCTTAAGTGAAATAAATAGGACACATTGTGCAAATACTGAATAGTTTCTCTAGTGTGATTAACTGAAAGTGTAAATAAGGACTAAAAGGTATAATGTGAAATAGGAAGAAAAGATGCAAAGGGGAAGGGGAAATGGGAAGGGTAGGGGAAAGGGAAGAAGGGAATGGAATTAACATGAGAAAATGAAAAATGGAAGCAAAGTCTTTGTAAATAGGGAGGGGTGGAGGGGTTGAAAGGAGGGCAGGGGAAGGGGAGAAATAAGAACCAAGAGAGATTATGTAAAGGTGCAAATTTCCAATGATGAATGTCATTATATTGTATAAATAAAATGTAGTAATAAAATAAAATTGTTAAAAACCTGCACAATAAAATCTGTAGAGATATCATTTAATAAATAACAATCTTTAATTTAAATGTAATTGAATATGTATTTTCTTCCATTTTGCTTTTTGAAAAAGATTTTCTTACTTCTTCAAAGTTAGGAAAATGTCCTATATTGTCTTCTAATCATTCTATAATTTTATCTCTCATATTTAAGTATTGAATAAGCCGGGTTTGATTTTATTTTTACTAGGTAATAACCCATTTGCATTTTTTTCATAGAGAAAAATTAATTGTTCCAGCACAAATTACTCATTGTAGTAGTAAATGCTGGCTATCTCAAAAAATGTCCTCTTCTCTTTATCTTGTACATATGAGATAGGAGATTGGGGCATGGCCAAGCTGGCTGGGGAACTACACATGAACTGCAATCACAAGATCCCAGACACGTGACACATGAACTGCAATCACAAGATCCCAGACACGTGACACATGAACTGCAATCACAAGATCCCAGACACGTGACACATGAACTGCAATCACAAGATCCCAGACACGTGCAGAACAGTTTCCAAAGCCCTACATTTGGAGTTCTCCAGAGAACTGGAGCAGGTTTTCCATAGAATAGCCTAGACCCCAGGTCAGCTTGAGGCATGAGACCCCAGAATTTCCTCTCAAAACCTGGATGTATAAGTTCTCATGGGTTTCCTTGAGATTTGGACAGTATAAAAGGAGAGGTGATCCATGAAGATCTTGTTATGGTGGCTTTCCTCATGATAGCCCAACTTGCTTTCTCCAGGGTGTTTTTTACCTTGCTATTTTCTCTTTTACTTGGCCCATGCTACCTCTGCAGAGCCAGTTTCTTCTTCACTCTTCACCTTTCCCTTCTGGAATAAACTTGACTGCTACTTTTTGCTTGTTTTGTTCAATTTTCTGTTTGAGTCGAGAAGAACCTGGAATCTTAACTTCAGAGGGAGACGCGAGCAACCCAGAACCCAGTAACGTTTAGTTGGTGAGCCACTTTTAGAAGCAGGGTACCTGATAATACACATGAATGGTCAGGTCAATGAACTTTCTCAGTTTTTCTTGAAGTTTCAATTGGTCATTTTGGCTACATCATAGCCATTCGAATGTGAGCAGGAAAGATAAGTACCACTTCTTAATTTGAGTTATAAGACCATGATAGGGCTTCTCAACACTTTCTTCCCCATCTGGTTGAAATCTGAACAAGAGCAAGGACCAGACCTGACCATACAGATGACAATAATGATCAACTATTAGTGGGGCAATAATTCCAGAAGAACTTGGATTTCTTAAAAGAAAAAGCAGGAATCAATAAGACCATTCATACTACAACTGCTAATTAAAAGAAAATACATTTTTTCCTATTTAAATTATTGTATTTTGGAAGTCCTTTGTAACTGCTACTTAGCCTTGCTCTAACAGGAATTGGTATCAGGTGGGATGATACTGTAGCCAAAGCCTGAACTGTAGGTTATTGGTTTGTTGGACAGTTGACAAGTAGTGAGGATACAAGATGAAGAGGTAGAGATGCTATGACTTGGTTGCAAAATATTTGGCCAAATCATAGCCTGTGATAAGACGAGCAGCAGTCCACATGCGAAAAGTGTACAGGTATAGAAAAAACAGACAAGTTAAGAATGTTAATGTATGTTTGGTAGTTACTTATTGCCTTTAGCAGGTATAGATAAGATAATAGATAAATCTGCAAACTCTGGAAAGATAGAATGAAATAACGAATGCTCAGAAACATGGAGACTCGGCAGTCAGTACAAGCATCTAGACATGAGTTATTATTTAGAGACTCTCAAAGGCTTCCTAATAAACCATGCAGGACTGTTTTGAAAAAATTAGCTTTAGGCTAGTGTATTCCCCTTTCTATCTATTGTTTCAGATGGCCTCAAATACAGTAGTCGCCATTTTGTAAAAGGAGCAAGGTATAGGTCAATTGAGGATCCAAAAAATAAAATAAAACAAACAAGCAAAGGATTCCTGTCCAAAAAGGACAGGCCATGAAACTGACTAGAAGCAAGCAGTCCTGAAGCCTAAGTTTTTGAGGACCTGATACTACCAAAGAAATTCTACCCTACAAACATTCCAGTGAGAAGGCATATTCTCTAAATACCCATTTGAGACATGTACTAGAGAATAATAGGCAAGGATAAACCTCTCAGATAGCAAAGCCAGGGACCATGGGAAACAAAGAATGAGAGAGCTGCTCTCTAAGAGTGTAAATATATGGGACTTATAACACTGGTAAGGAAGAGAATACTTGTGATTCTTCCTTCCTGGCATTTGATCACTGCTGTGCACTAATGAATACTACGAGTTTCCCATTCTTCCATTTCTCAAGTTGGAGTATATGTGTGGTTATCTTTTGCTTCTTCCACATTATTTATTGTTTGTTTATTTGTGGTAGATGTGAAGTAAATGGCTTTGTGTTTATAAATCACTGGATTCAGGAAAAGTTACATCTGGACCATCTGGAAAGGACAACAGATGATCCTAAATATGAATGAATGGTTTAACTGAATGCACTGTGAGTTGCTTCCTTTTTTAGAGAATGAGCCTGTTCAACCAAGTACAGAATGCTGGAGGGTGGAGTAAAAGCGTGATTCTGTCCTTATATTTCTCAAATAAGTTTTTAAGAATTATTTTTAACCATGTACTGCTGAAGAAATTTCAATATATTTTATCAATTCATGTGTTTAGCTGTGGTACTCACTTGTTATGTTTTGTCCTACAATATCTAATACACCTCTATTTGACTTAATCTTGCAAACTAAGGATGCAGAGAGACAAAGGCCACTGAGAATCAGTGGTACAGTTAAAGTTGCGGACAGAAAGGCAGAAGTGCTCATAATGGTATCTATTGGCTGCTGTCTAATTTTCTGGACTTATACATAATACATTCTGTAGAAGCCAGTAACAACTCAAATATATGATCTGGGGACTTCTCTGTGTAGCTGAGTGGTCTCCAATCATAGTTCTCCAGCCTTGCTGCTATTCTGTGAAATACCTAGTGGATTTTTAATAAATTTCATTTGTGCTTGAATGAATCAGAGCAAATTTTTTTTGCTTGTAACAGAAACTCTAACATGGTCAATATAATCTCTTTTGCATTAAAAGTCATTTTTCTGTTCGGCATTCTCTGTGAATGCTCAAATTAAACAAGTTCAGTGATGGAGATAAAATAGGAAAAAACGACCAGTAAAATTGCCATTCTTATTCTATCTGCCCATGCTGTGCAGAAACCTTTCTTTAAAAACCACTTTCTCTATTTCTGAATCAGTCAATGTCTTCCCTAACCATCACCTTGCAATTTCCTTATTCTCCCATCTCCCTGTCTACAGTGTGAGCCCAACAGGCCCCAATGTGGAATTCTTAATGGGACCCATGTACTTTTACAGCAGTGCTTCCAGTTTTCCTCTCTCCCCCATACATCTTCAGGCTTCTTGTAATCATCACCATCATATACTCATCAACATTCATTCAGTCAACTAAATTGAAATGTGAATTCTATAGCAATAACATAAGCAAATGTGGGAATGGCTAGTGAAAATATTTTGAGGTGACAGACTGATGGTAGCTTGGCAAATAGATTCAGAAATTCTGTCTCAGATATATTATTCATCAAATGATATTTTTAAAGCACTTCAGTACAGCTTTATTTCAATTTTAGCCTCATAAAAAACAAGCATAGCATAAAGCAAAAGAATTTTTTCTTGAAAAGTCTTTTATGATCAATTTAATGGATGCAACAAATACACTCACAACTGAGGCAGTTTTGAGATAAATTGAATCACTTTAGTTCAAGATTTAAAGTAACTGTCAGCATGGGTTGAGTTAATCAATTTTACTGTTGTGAATATTGCTTAATACAACCCACTCTATTGAACAGGCACTCTGTGACAAGTATTGAAGTAGACGGCATGTAGGATACAAAGGTACCACATAGACATGAATGAAGTCTTCCCAGGGGAAGTGAAAATAAAGACAGGGAGGAAGGTAAAGCATATTTAGCATGCCTTTCACACTGTTTAAAGGATGGGAGACTCATACTTATATCTGTGTGTATATCTACATGTATGCCACTATATCTATCTCTCTACAGAGAGGTAAAGTTTTAAAAATCATACACACAAAGGGTGTGTAGTAGTCAGGATTTTAGTTAAATTATGGGAACCAACTCAATTAAGTATAAACAGAAAGACAATGTATTGAAAAGAACTTCTGTAATTACTGGACAGAGAAAGCAGGCTTACATGAAAGATGTACAGCTGGAAATTCGTTCCATAGCATTGGCCAGGAACTGCTGCTCCAGAAAACCCATTTTACTGAAATCCATACTGCTCCTTCAGAGGTCATTTTCTCTAGTCCCAGTGTTTTGTATTACAAACACTCATTGCAGGTCCCAGGATGCATCTGACCAGGACATGCTCACACTCTAGCTTCAAGGGAAACTGGGGAAGTGAGCTGCTGCTATCTGGATTTTAAGTTACAGTAAAATCTGTATTAGCTTCCTGTTGCTGTTGTAATAAATTACTACACACTTAGTGGCTTGCCACATCACTCCAATCTCTGTTCTCCTATTGTTACATGTGTTTGTGTGTGTGCACACATGCATGTGTGTGTGTGTGTGTGTGATCTCTCTGCCTTCCTCTTATAAGATGTGATGGCAGATAGGATCTGCTCCAATAGCTCAAGATGATCACTTTGTCTTTGTCAATTTCTCATCACTGGACCTAATACCTGACATTCACAACTTAAAGTAGGAAAGGTTTACTTTGGCTCATGGTTTCAGTCCATTGTTGGCATGGTGAAAGGTCCTGTGAGAAGAACAGCTGTTCATTCCATGGCATCAAGGAAGCAAAGAGAGAAAGAAGAGCCAGGAATGGGAATATACCCTTATATCCAGTGCCCTAACCCTTTCAATCAGGCCCTACCTCTGAGCATGTGAGTTCTGGGGGACATTTTAGATCTAAACCATAACACCTCAAGATTCTTAATTATATTTGCCAAAATATGACTAAATAGCAAATATTGATAGGCTCCAGGGAATAGAGCCTAATATCTTTGAAGGTCAGATGCAACAAATTATCCTTTATATTAGAATGGATGTGTCAATGTGCTCCACATCTCTGGAAATTTAAGGTGACAAACCCTTGACATTTTTTCAGATTATTTCCCACCCACTCTCTGACACATAAATGTCTTATCACCATGTCTAGAGAAGTTGCAACTTCATGCTTACTAGATCTAAATTTTAAAAAGTAAAGAATTTGTAAAATATGATACTCATCTGGATGCCATCAAAAAGAATGGTTAGTGTCTAATTAGTATATATTATTTATAATATAAGACCTTATAGACTTTTGTTAGAATCATGTCAGACATTCTATGAAATTAAATTGTCTTTGAAAAACAAGGGCATCAACTAAGTAGTCAAGCTCTTCAGTTCCTCTTGCTGTTCCCATCCTCCTAAACTCAAATTCTAGTCTAAGCTTCAATGTAGGTAGATTGTGGTACAGGTATTCAAGGCTTCCAATTAAAAAATGGACAACTTTCTATCTAGTCTAGTATATGTTCATTGAAGAAGGAAGAAAATCCAGAACACTTTACCATGATGTAATAGATATAATATATAATGCTGGTTTTGTGAATGAGGAACTGAGCAAATTCTCCCAAAAGGTATTCCATAAACCACACTTTGGAACACAAGTGTCTAAGTGTATTGGCTAAATAACGTTTCATTTGAATTGATCTTCTGCTTCCTCGGGAGCTACAGATATAGCCTGTAGAGCTCATCACAAGTTCTACAGTAGCCCTAGAAAGAACATATTGGCGGCTTCCCCACCTCCTGCGCGCCTGACAAGCTAGGGCTTCGTGGTGCCGAACCAGGCGCAGAGTCCCTGAGTAGGATCCAGTACGCTCCCGCAGCTATGGCCTGAGCCATTGTCCAGTTCTGCCACTCCCAGGACCTCCAGGCCACCCGGGACTTCCTGTTCCCTCAGCTGCGCGAGGAGGCCCCAGAGGCGCCTCGCGGAGCGACCCGGCTGTAGGGCACACCTGGCCCACTGGCAGAAGAGGGACTGGGTGTGAGTACACTTCTCCCAAGCAAGAAAAATTACCTGTTAAGAAGTGGGCACGAGTTGACAGTGGAACCCAAATGACAGTGGCGTGGCCAAGAAAAATTAATTTTGCTTTGTTGAGGTAAATCAACAAACTGGGAAGGTGATGGTTGGGGAGCATGGGAAGATGTAGAACTCCCAGAACCTGAAGAAGAAGGAAGTACTTGCAAGACACAAAAAACTTCCTGGCTTCAAGATTGTTTTATCCTTGTCTCCATCCAGTGACCTTAGTTCAGGAACAGAAAGCTGTGTTTCTAGTGCTCAAATAGAAACATAGTGATAAAGGAAAGGAAGAAATGCAGTTTGCCTTGGTTGGAGTCGTTAAGTGTTGAAGAAGGGGAATGTGTGACCAGTGCTCTGTGTATCCCACTAGCAAGCCAAAAGAGGAGTTCCACGGGGCGACCTGACTGGACCTGCATTGTGGTGGGTTTCACTTCGGGTTACGCTCGCTTCCACGCTGAGACCGCCGTGCTTCTGCTCGCACAGCTGCTGAACGAGGACAGGGTGCTCCAGGTGAAATGCAGGGCCTACGAGACCCCTCGGCAACCTGGCGACACTGAGCAGAGTGTAGAACTGAGTACCTTATATCCAGCTGCCACTGTGACCATTGACGGATTTAGCCTTTTTCAGCCTCTTCGTGACTGTAGAAACCAGGTAGCAAAAGCTGCAGCGTCAGGCAGCGAGGACATAGAGCTTATAAGAAATGGGGTCTGCAAGATATCTACACCATCATGGATCACGCTAGCATTGGTATTATGACCCTGTCCGCTTTCGATCAGATGAAGACTGCCTCCAACATAGGCGGGTTCAATGCGGCCAACAAAACAGCCCTCCTGCCAGGTCACAGTACATGTCTGTCGGCGCCAGCCCATTCACTGGCTTCTTCTATACGCTAGAGGTAAGCACACAGCCATTATTATCTCACGTTGCACTCGCAGTTGCAAGTAAACTCACTTCTGCTTTATTTAATGCTGCCAGCGGTTGGCTTGGTTGGAAAAAGTAAGCACGAAGAAGCTATCTAAAGGCAGAAGCCGAAGGTGCAACCAACTTCCTCATGAGCTGTAAGATTTGGGCTTCCAGATTCTAGACGCCATGGTGAAAGCATATGTTTGTCCCCGTGTAACACACTGGCAGCGGTGACAGATGATTTTGGCAGAGTTATTTTATTGGACGTAGCTAAAGGAATCGCAGTGCGCATGTGGAAAGATACTTTACGAAAATCCAGAAGACCCTGGGCTGATTTTTTTGCCCCAGTAGGAGGCAGTGTTTCATCCTGGGTGTTCGCGCTTTCTCTCTCCCACCTGAGCTCAGGTCGGGCGCTTTAGCAGTCATTGCTAAGTCCGCTCCTTTGCTCACCTCCTGGGTGCCTCTGCCTAACTTTACGTGCAGACGCCTAGGGGGGTGGTTTATCTGTTACAGTGTGGGTGCCGGTCCTGCTCGGGACACATCTGTGTGGGCTCCCTCTCGGGTTCGCAGGACGCTCCTGCCAGCTCAGTTCGTCAGTTCAGAGAGAGCCCCGCGCCCCTCAGCTTCTCCCACGGAACCGCAGCCAGGAGGTGACTTGAGAACATCTCAGCGAGCCACACACCCTGGAGTGAAACAGCGCCCTCTAAGGAGGGAGGAGAGAGCGCGCAGCTGCAAACCATCGGGCCACGTGTTTGTGCCGCACACCGGCTGGAAGCCATGATCACGGACGGGAGGAGCGGGCTTGCCCGCGCTTAGCGTGAAGAGTAATGGACTCAAGACAGTGAGGTACTCTGTACTGGATGGAGGCCACCGTCACCCTGCAGAGAGCTGCAGGGACAGCAGAATCTCCGCCTGCCACGTGCTCTGCCTCCGAGGAAATAAGTTTCAGAGAGATGCGTCGCTTCTCCTTGGAGGCCTTCTCCCAGCGTCAGACCAGTGTTCTCAGCGAGACTTGTGCAGCTGGCCAAGAAGACACAGCCATGCCTACTGTCGCATCCACTGTGGCGACCTCGCGCTGGCCTGGCCTGTCTTGGGGGACACAGCCCTCGGTCTCCTGTCCCTCATGTGCTGGCCTGAGGGCCTGCGAAGACGCAAGACAGTGTGGCTGCTTCTCTCCTGTCTCACGCAGAACTTCCTAGGTCACTTTGCCCTTCCTTGTCCGCGACCCACCCGCGCGCTTCGGTGGCAGGAAATTGATGGATCTTTTGTTTCTATTTTAATTAGGCCTTTGTTTTAAAGGCAAACCTGGTCATCTTCCAGAGTATTTTAGAAGAAGGGAATCCCAAACAGAAGGAAGGGAATGGGAGCAGAAGGATGGAGGGGCTATCAGGGCTTCAGTGCTAGCCGTAATTTTTGTTATCTCTTCTGTATAAGATATTTTACAATAAAATGATAGTGTAAAAAAAAAGAACATATTGTTCTCAATGTAGAATGTGTAAAAGTAATAAGGTCAGAGATTAACCATAAGGCCAAACAGACAGCCGACTATTAAGTGGTACAGTGTAACAGGTAACATCTAGCCTCTCTGGGAAGTGGATTATCTAAGCTAGATAGAATTTGACATAGCTGAAGAGAGAAAAAAATCTCAAATTCCCAAAAGTCAGGATAGAGATTCTAAAACTTAGCCTGTTTATAGACATACTTTTTTCCTTCTGAAATATTTTTTAATGAAAAACAATATAACAAAACATGCATTGCTATATGGCTGCCCAGCCAAAGCCTACAGCTTGCAGGCTCCCTTGCAGTGAAAGTAACTTGAATCTAGTCAGTGTGATGTGCTTGGAGAGATTGATATCTATCACTTTGAGGTTGCTTTGTGGTTAAGTGCTGTACTTTAGAAGCATAAAAAGATGAACATTTTCCTCTTTTTCCCTTTTTTAATTTTCCAGTCACTGGATATGTTACTGACTGTTACAGGTTTGCTACAACAGATCCACACTACAGCTTAGTCTTCTTGATAATTCTCAGTGCTTCCTTTCCTCAGTCATGATTGAGTATGACAGTGTGTATGTGCTTTTCAGCCAGTTCTGACCAAAGTGGTTCATGCATGAGGAGTGATTGAAAATTACAGTGTATGTTTAAGTTTTAAAAATGTATTGCACCGGGGATATAGCTCAGTGGAGCTATGGCTGCCTGGCAAGGGCAAGGTCCTGAGTTCAATTCTCAGTACCAAAAAAAAAAGTATTGCCATTAATCCCCCTCACAATAATTGCTCTTACTTCAAAAATACACCATTCTTGGCACTTTCTGAAGCAATTCTGGAAGTCTTAATTTTTAAAAAATTTAAACATACACTGTATTTTTTATTACATCTCCTATCACTAGGTACTACATCACTGAAGTCTAGTTCAGACGTATCCCAATAAAGGATATTTCTTGATTTTTTAAATCCCCAATCCTTAGCATAGACCCTGGAGACCTGGTTGGTCTCTTATTGACAGGGTTCAGACTATGACCTATACCCTTCTATTAGAGAAGCTAAGAAATAGAGTGCAGTAATTTCTTACTATCCTCTAAGGATTGATTCTACTAAGAATCAAAAACCTGGCAGGTTTCTGAGGATGCTTAAGTTTCTCATGTAAAATGGTATAGTATTTGTATAGAACCTCCACACATACATTCTACACACATACATACTTTTAAAAATCTCTAGTTTATGTACAATGCCTAATACAATGAAGATGCCACATAAATATTTGTTTTAATATATTATTTAGGAATTTTAAAAAATGGCAGAGTGGTGAGTGCCAGCAGCACGGTTTCTCCAGGACAAAGTGCCCAGGGTCTGAAAATCAACAACCCAGAGAGGAAACAGAGTAAATGTAGGGCACACGGAAACCATGAGGGAACTGACAGAGGAGAAGAAAAAATGATCGATTGCTACAGAAGAAACAGCTCACAGCCAAAGACTGGAGACTGCATAGTGTGGCAGAACACCTGGGTAGCCAGCCTGGTGAGGAGACAGCAAAAACAATTTTGCTGCTCACTGTGAAACGGAGACTAGACTTGGATTGAGAAAATTTTATGCAATTGGAGGCTGCAGTGAGAACACCAGACACCATTTCCTGAGTTAACAGACACTGTTTCCCAGAGTTAGTAGTTGGTGAGTGAGGTGGAAAGGCAACCCAGCACTCAGTTGCATGGATCAGCACTGGGCAGGCGGGGTAATCATTTTATTCCAAAAGGCTCTGACTTAAATTCCAACAGCAGAACAGCCCCGAGTTTGCTTCATTGCCAGCGCCCAGGAGTGGAAGGTGGGAAGGGCCATCCAGTCACAGTAGACTGCTGGCAGCTGAACAGTGGACTAGAGGAAATTCTGCTGAGAAGTAGGTAATGGGACTACCCGGACTTCACTCCTACAGCTAGCAGAAAGCAGTCTTGGCCCTAGCTACAAAGGACTGGAGGTATCCCCTTACTCTGCGACCAGAGGTGCAGGCAGGCAAGTGGCCTTGGCCAGAGGCAGGACAGCAACACCCCCACCCCCCATCATGTGCCCTGCGACCAATGGCCCTAATAAACAAGCTACCCTAGGCATCAGCGGGACAAGGGCATGCCCCACCCATATGGCTGGCACATGAGAGTAATCAGTGGTGTGGAACAGAGGAGCCCTTACAAGGTTTGGGAGGGGTCACCTGTGCACTGACCTGGGAGCAGCCTCAGGCTGGCTACATCTGAGGGTGCCACAGCAGGTAGGAGAGTGGTGGGGAGGCATGGGCAAGCTGCTGAAGGAAGTCTGGAAAGTTGTGGCTAAAGAATTGCCACAGCCTCCACATCTGGAGGCCAAACCCAGCTCCGTATCCAGCACTAATCTTACTGCAGACTTGGAGGGGTTGCTCCTCAGCACATTTTCAGGCTTTGTCTTGGACAGTAACACAGAACTGTGGACACCAGAGGAATTTTATTATTTTTCTTTTTCTTTGCTTGTTTCATTTTCCTTTTTCTGTTTGAATGGGGGGTGTTTTTGGTTGTTTAGGGTTTTTATCTTTATTTTTGTTCTGTTCTATTCATCTTCTTCCTCTCTTTCCTCAACTATTTTTCTTGACTTTATTATATTTTCATATGGGTGAACAATGTTTCCTGTCTTTCTGGTTGACTGTGATATTCTTTTGTTTTATCCTTCATTCTTTCTCTCCTGCCCTCTTCTCCAGTTTCTCAAAGCTTGGGTGTTCATCATTTGCCCTCCAGCCTAGCTTCTACTATATTTCTCTTCATTTATCTCTTAGTTTTATCCCCTATCTCTCTTAAATTTCCACCCAACAGAGTACAATCACTCTACTAAGGGGAAACTCATTGCATACAGGTTTCTGGTTTATGTTTGATTTCATTATATAATGGTAGCGCTTGCTCATACGATTAAAAATACGAAACTAATAGCTACCACAGTTTATCAGGCTTTGCTTGATGCTATTGTTATTGCTAATTGTACTACTTTAACCAGGATGTCATACCTCTTGTAATCAGTAGTTCTCCCTTGTATGACAACACTGTAATAGTCTGGGGTCACAACCATCACCATAGTGCAGTACCAAAGGAATGGGTACTGAGCTAAATATATAGCAGCCTCTATAGCCTAATAGATATTATCCTTAGTAAATTGGAAAGGTAGGATCTTGGGATAGACACAAAGACCAAGAGCCACCTAAATCTAGAAGAAATCTCTGAGGCATAGACATTTCCTAGAGACGCCTCAATACTAAGTAATAAAGCTATCTGCCATAAGAAATCTACAAGCAACAACTCAGAAAACAAAATAAAATTAGAAAATCACAAGATATAGAAGGGAAATGCAACCCCAGACCTCCTGTACATCCAGAATAAGTCCAGCAGACAATGAGATAGAGGAAATCAGAAGCCACCCATTTAAACTTTTTGAAATGATGGCAGTGGAAGGAAAGAAAGAAAGAAAGAGAGAGAGAGAGAGAGAGAGAGAGAGAGAGAGAGAGAGAGAGAGAGAGAAACCAAATGGATGAGGCAATAGAGAAAATAATCTTTCAGATAAAAAAATGACAATCAAAATGAAAGACATGCTCAATGAATTTAGAGTAGACACAAATTTTTTTAAATAGAGGAGCTTAGGAAAATAATGGAAATCAGGAATTCCCAAAATAGGAAAGAAATGGAATCCATGAAACAGATTCAAACAGATATCCAGGAGTTTAAAAACTCCATTGAAAGTACACGCAATCACTTGAACCAAGGTGAGGACAGAATATCAGATCTAAAAGACAGGATTGTGGTTACTGACCATGAAAAGAAAATAAAAATAGCAAGGGACCATGAAAAATCAAACCAACAATTGCAAAATGATGCAAAAAGAACAATATAAGAATGACTGGAGTCAATGAGAAAGCCAGAGACAGCACATATGGCATTAAAAAAAAAAACACAAAAAAAACAAAAAACAAAACCTGTTTACAGAAGTAATGGCAGAAAATTTCCCAAACTTGAAAAAAAAAATTAGACATACAAATAAATGAAGCATATAGAACTCCAAATAGCCATGGCCAAAATAAATCTACACTAAGACATATAATAATCAAAATTCCAGAAATTCAGCAGAAGAACAGACTATTAAAAGCTGTTAGAGAAAAGAAACAAATCACCTAAAAAGGAAAGCCCATCAGAATCATAGCAGACTTCTCAACATAAACCCTGAAACCAAGAAGAGCTTGGAGTGAAGCATTTGAAGTCCTAAAAGTCAACAACCTCCTACCCAGATTGATGAACTTCACAAAACTAACTTTCAAAATTAATGGAGAGGCTCGGGGATTTAGCTCAGTGGTTCTGCCACCTGCCTCGTAAGCACAAGGACCTGAGTTCAATCCCTGGTACCCCCCCCCAAAAAAAATTAATGGAGAAATAAGATGCTTCCATGATAATGTATTATTTAGGGACTAATGACAAGAAAAGCTCTGCATATGCTCAGTTCAGAAACAATTTTTTTGCAAATATTTTTGAGCCACAACTAGTTGAATCTGAAGATGGAAAACCTGGAGATACAGAGATTCAGTTGGTTTCCATATGTCCTTAGAATCATAAGTGAGAGATTTTTTTTCAAATAAGGAAAGAGTATTCAGATGTTCTGGACAATGAAGAAAGAATGAATAATCACTACTGCAGGGATAGAATTTATAATCTGCCTACTCTACTACTCTACTCTAGTGCCTGTACTAATAGATGAGTAGTAGATGCTTAAGTGAAGATGTGGATATTTAAATAAATAAATGAACAATGAACTTTTGGCTTAGTTTCTTACTAGTATTTTTTTTAGTTCTTTTATTGGTATATTTTAGGTATACAGTTCATCTACATTTATCATTGGGTGTTTGTACCTGTACATGATATATCTTGGTTCTTATTTTTTTCCCCTTTACCTGTGCACCCTTCACCCCCTCCACCCTTCCCTATTACATAGATTTCATTTCCTTCTTTTTTTTCCTTTTCTCATAGTTTTTCCTTTCCCTCTTTTCCTTTCCCCTTCCCCTCCCTTTACTCCTTCGTCTTTGGACCTTTTTTCCTATTTCAAATTATCAGTTATTCATTTTAATCATTTTAATCCTTGTTTACACTATCAGTTTCTCACACTAGTGAAACTATTTGGTATTTACACATATGTGTCCTATTTATTTCACTTAAGAGTATGGCCTCGATATGCATCCATTTAGTTATAAATGACTCTAGTTTTTTGTTCTTTATGGATGAGTAGTACTCCATTTTATTTAAAAAAACACTTTTTCTTTATCCAGTTTCCAGTTGATGGGCACTTGGGCTGCTTCCAAGCTTTAGCTATTACAAACTGTGCCACTATAAACATGGGTGCACATATATCACTGTGGTATGATTCTTTTAATTTTGGGGGGAAGATACCCAGCAGGGGAATAGCTGGGTCAAATGGGACCTCTAGTCCTAGTTCTTTGAGGTAACTCCATACAGTTTCTTACTAGTATTAAAAACACTCCATGGGGCTGACAGTCCGTCCACCTTCCCACCCAAACCTAGGCTGCACACAGCCCTGCTAACTGCCCTACTTCTTTTCCCATTATGCATCCTCTGTCTTCCATCACTATGTCTGGTTAGGGACCTATTCTAATCTAGACCATGCAAATTACAGTGGTGCATCCTGGCTGACTTCAAGCATCTCTTTGCACAGAAGACCTCTGCTAAGCACCATCAGACTCCTGGGCTTACTTTGCCACCACTAGCTTCTGCTCTACAGCTGAGTTGCATGCTGAGTCAAAGCCTGTCAACTTCCATGATGCTGCTTTTCTTCTCCACTTGTCTATACCCACTAAGTCCTATGTGCCTTGAAACCCAGCCCATTGTAATTCTGGCAACAATAAGTTATATTCAAATGTGGGTTTTAGTTGCTTAGAGCAAATAATTATACTAACACTGTGTAAACCTAGTCATATCAGAATCACTCATGCTGACAAGGTAAATTAAATTCAATAGGTCTACAGTGACTGTGAAGAATCTGCATTTTCAAAATTTTCCACAAGTAAGCTCTCAGATGTACACCTCAATTTAAGAGCCATTGTTTTAGAATTCTCTGAGTTCTATTGCTAGTAATTGTAAAACAAAGGATGTGACATAGGTCAAGAAGTAAAGGACCAAGTTTTCAAACGAGCTAACCATTTGACTTCAGGGTTAATATGAGAGGGAACCAATGGTTTTCTATGAAGTAAAAGGAACATAATTTGAGATCACTGAGGTCCCTTCCAACTTGGAAATTCTCATATACATAATAAAATGCAAAGCTTTTTAGAAGCATCAGGATTCTTGGTGAGGCAAGGGAAAACACAATTTTGAGGAGAGACAGATGTGAGTGTGAATTCTGCAATAGTCATTATTTACTATAGGATCATGGACAAATTGTAAATTTTGAAACACAATATCCTCATTTGAAAAATAAGAACAATATTGGCTCTCACATTTGTTATAAAAACCAAAGAAAAAATAGAGATAAAATTGTTTTTACCCCTTTGGGTTAATGTGAGAATTAAATGAGTTGAGACATGTAAGGCAATTATACACATATGACAAATGTTTGCTATTATTGTTTTATTTTTATGATAGGACTCTACAGAATTTCTGTCATACTTTTGATACCCATAAATGTCACTTCCTTTCTTTTTTACCTACCCTCTGGATATTTAATCTACCAAAGTGCTTTAAGCAGAAAGGTCCTAAACTCAGTGAATGTGTTAAATTGGTTTGAACTGGTTGAGTGACTTTGAGCTCTCCTTTTATCTCTTCTAGTTTATTTAAATGACTTATTTTTTTCTCTCTATTGCCAGTCCTGTGATAAGGTTCTTAGTACATAAAGCATACTCACTGAGTATTGTTCATCTGTTCCCTTGTAAGTGAGGTTCTCTCTGCTGCTTGTGTGATAGGATAATCAGATTGCCTGTAGGAAATGGCAGTCATGGAAGACAAATGAGCATAATATATGGTCTAAATTAGTATCAGTTCCTGCCCAATTAAGAGTGAAACAAGGGAAACATTTCTCTGAATGCAAACAAAAAGGGTACAGTCTCAACAGTGTTGTTGTTAATTAATCCATAGAGAGTTACAGATGGCCAATGACTCATTGATTTGAGCAGATGTGATTACCTCGAGGAATGGGCTACCCTGGACTTTGAGAGAATGTGAATAGATTTTTTTCACAACCATTTCCTGGAAGACTGAACGCATATTACTTCAGCAAAAATGAGATGAAACCTGAATGTAACTGACATGTAATATGTAATGTGGATGATGGAAGCATCTGGTACAACACCCTCATTTTAAGGATGAGGAAACTGGGATCCATAGAATTTTAATGCTTGCATGCCAATGAACTGTGAATCTAAACTTTTTTGCATAAACGTAGATAACAGAAACTATAGAACTAGGTTTATCTAGGACATCTAAACTTGTAATATTTGATGATGAACTTCTACATACATTTACAAACATTTGTTGTTTGTGGCCAAAAATGTCTGGAATATTGGAATTTATGTACATGAAATGAACAGAATGCTTGAAAGCACATAGTCCAGAAAATCTGGAGTGTCAGCACAATTGTCAGAGAGTGTGTGTTTTATACCTAATGAGAGATGGGGATAGCTAAGTAATTAATGGAGTAGAAAATGCATCCAGACTACTGGAATCCAGTTAGTGGCTATCCCTCTTACCAGCACTGTGTCTGACAAGGTTTCTTTTGCTTTCTTTGCCTCAATGTTCACATATGTATAATGGGATAATAATTGCTGGTACCTGCCTCTACTGCCAATAGTAAATGAATTAATATAAAGCATTTAGAAGAGTGTCTGTAAGGAGAGAAGGGAAAGGAAAAATTACGAGAAAAGAAAAAAATGGAAACAAAGTCTATGTAAATAAGGAAGGGTGGAGGGGTGAAGGGCGCACAGGTAATGGGGGAAAAAATAAGAACCAAGATACATCATGTATCAAGCACCCAATGATAAATATAAACATATTGTATACTAAAATGTACCAATAAGAGAATTTATGGGCCGGGGATTTAGCTCAGTGGTTTCGCCACCTGCTGAACAACCCCAAGGACCCAAGTTCGATCCCTGGTACCCCCCCCCCCCGCCAAAAAAAGCAGGAACAATAAGAGAATTTAAGCCGAAAAGGAGTGTCTGTACATAATAAGCATTATTAAATATTAACTTTTTATTTCAAAATGAGAAATTTCAGTTCTTATTTTTAAATAACTCAACAGCTATGGGCTGGTGGCAGGAATTTCAGGGAGTAGGGCTGCAGAAGGAGAAACCAGTGATAAGGCTTTCCAGGGACAGTCCATATTTCGGAAATAATTGTGGTCTTGTGTTTACCTTTTACACTCATGATTTTATCCTTCCCTTTGAAAACATCAGTTCAAAGTCAGTTCTACTCTAATCTTTTTTTTTGGACCGGGGATCAAACTCAGGAACTTGCACTTGTGAGGCAGGTGCAGTGCCACTGAGCTAAATCCCTGGCTAGTTCTACTCTAATCTTAATAATCATCAGAATTAACTGCTGGGGTTCTAGGGCAGTTCTTTATGACAATATATGGTAGCTGAGACCAAGAGTCTCTACTGGGCCTGAGAGGTCTCTGGTCTAAATGTCCCACTGCCTTTTTCCTTCTCACAGAGCCCTGGCCCCAGCCTCCCATGCTGAATGGCCCACTTTGCTCTTTCCATAGCGAATGTATATTTTAAACATACAGTTTTCTTCTATGAGAAAAAATATTATTTTAAGAACATTAAGTAATTTGGGGGTTACTAGCTGGATAACAATCAAATGTATACTTGTATTAAGACCCTCACCAAACTCTGGCAAGATTGTGAGACCTCCCTCCAATCCACTACTTCACTCTCCATAATATTAGTCCAAATTTTTAAAAATCACACCATAAAACTAGTATAATAAAGTCCAACAAAATTCTGATTGTTTTGCCATGGGTGACCACTTTGGTGGGACTTTAAAATATCATGTAGAAAGCTTTTAAAACATAAGTTTTTCACTTTAAGGATAAATTTATTCATGTCTAATGAAAAAGACTTAGTCAAATTTCTCTTCATAGACCTAAAACTCTGTATCATTTGCAGGACAGCAATGAATTTTCCCCTTCTTGTGGAAAATATGGAGTCTTATCTTCTGTACTGATAAATCATGCAATGAATTCCTACAAAAGATAGAGTTCTCATTATTGCAACAAATGGATTGTATTATACTTGCAAAGTTCCCATAAGAAATTGCCACAAAGAATTGTACTAGTTTGCTGTTGTTGTTTAATATTATTATATTTTAAATTTTCAGAGGGATCTACACTTTATTCCTATGTTAAAGGAAATAATGAAACATTCATTTGAATTCACCATTTCTTCTTACATTCTAACCTAAATTACTTCAATAGGTGTTTTAAAATGGGTTCACCTATCCGCTTCATCTGGAAACAATTTGTTATCAGTCAGACCATTTGTATACACATCCTAAAAAACTGGAAGTACATTTCTCCTTGGACATTTGAAACAAAATGAGAAATCTCACCAACAGAGTACTGAAAAAAATGTAGTGGCATCACATCATACTAATTATAAGGTTGTATACTAGTACCTAGAGTAAAAACTAAATGGTCATATCATACTAGGTATACTAGTATGATATACCTAGGTATACTAGGTATACTCGAATAAAAACTAAATGGATGTGAACAATATCCCTTGCCTGATTACTGGGTCTTTGTGTTGAGTATCACCTCCTTTGCTTTCTTTTTACATGTATTTATTTAGATAAAGTCAGACCTAGTCAATAGAAGGCACACCTCCAGTTTGGACAAGAATTTAATTAGCTCTGATTCTCTAGTATCTTGGTAGGTTTAGGTTGCTTTTTGCTGGAACGGTGTGGCTAGAAGATGTTATTGTTTGTGTCTAGATATCCTTCCAAAGCCTCATGCAGTCATGGGGGGAAGGACTTTTTCAGAGGTGGCTGGATCTAGAATATGTGGGGTTAAGGGGATCTAGATGCTGGGATTAAGGGGCAGTGATTAGTAAATTAGTCCACTGACTGATCTGGTACCACCCTAAGCCCAGTATCCTAGATAGAATATAAAAGGGACAGAAAGAACCTGCTATTGTCACTTGTGGATTATTGTTTCTCTTGTTGCCTTCTGCCTGCCACAAACTTTCTCCTCTGTAATGTCCCTCTGTCATGCCACCCTGCCTTGGAGCCAGTCAATTATGCATTGAAACCTCTACAAACTGTGAGCTAAATAAAACTTTTCTCTTTGAACTTCGGGTGTTGGATACTTTATCTCAGCAATGAGAAAAGTAACTAAGACAGATGATAATGCCTCAGGAGATCATAAGATAAGGCAAAGAAGAAGGAGAAGGGGTAAGAGAGGAAAGAGAAGAGAAAGAGGAGGAATAGGTAAGAAGGAGGAATATGTGAAGGAGGAGGAGGAAAAAGAAGAAAGAGGAAGAGGGAAAAAAGCAGAAAAGGAAAAAAATATATTGGATTATGGACTATGTGTTTGAAACTTTTACTACGAAAATTCGTTATGAAGTTTGTATAAGGAATACATTTTTATCACCCATTTTACAGAAGAGGCATCAGAGGCTGAAATTTAAATAATTTTCACTGGTTCACTTTGTGAGAGATTCTTTGTCTCACCTCTGTCTAGTTAAAAATTTCTCCTTCTTCGGGCAGATTTTCTCCTCTCCCTCTGTGTCCCAGAGCAGTGTGTGCAGATGATCACGCTGCCAGCTGCCAGGGCATTCATTTCCCCAGAACACTGTGAGCTTCCAGGGAGCTGGCATTTTCTCATCCGTCTTGCATGCTTGGCACCCAGCACAAAGCAAGTAAGCTGCAAATATCTACAGTGAGAATGAAAGAGCTATGAAGTCAAGTGGTAATATGATAACTTAGCATTGAAAAAGTTAACGGGATTCTAATAAAGACATAACTCACTCTTTATTGTAAAAACCCTGCCTACATTAAACCAAAGGAAAACATCTTTGTCAGATAACACTTTTCCTTCAATTCTTAAAATAGAAACTCTCTCTTTCCCTCCCTCTCTCTTCTCTCTCTTTCCCTTTGTCCTCTCATTATTTTTGCAGTGAGAGACATTTAACCTAGAGCTTTATGTCTTTGTTTTCAAAGTCATGTTACTATTTTTTGTGATCTTTAATAAATCTGCTCATCTATTACCCTACATTGTTAATAATCCTCTATGCACCCAATTCAGTTAAAACTGCTAACACTACTTTATGCTTGACAAAGCCAAGAAAACATAATTCTTGTCTCTTTCAATTCCTCTGTAGAAATATAGTGATCGTCAAGTCATCATAAGCTGTTTAAAAATATATATAGTTCTTAGAGATTTTAAGAAGTGCTTGCATTGGCTTGTTAGGGCAGCCATAAAAGACCATCATAGAGTGGGTACCTTAAATAGAATTTTATTTTCTTATAGTTCTAGAGGCTAGAAATCCAAAATCAAGGTATCAGTAGGCTTGTTTTCTTCTGGGTCTGTCTCCCTGGTCTGCAGATGGCTGTATTGTTTTGTTCATAGTAGTGAGTATCTTCCATTGGGGTGAAGTTCATCCCTTGGTGCTGTTCCATTCACCAAGAGGCCCACAGGGCTGTCCAGTTACCCAGCTCCACACTTGCAAGCCAGGCTTCTTACCTACTTTAAATTAGAAAACAGGTTGAGATTGTTTCTATACCTCAATTCCTCTCATCATTCACCTTACTGTGTGGGTTCCTGTTCCAGAGCACCCTAGTTATTCTGAGAGAAACTTATTTGGAAGGAATCACTAACTTGATAGTTCAGCTAGTCTCCCTGTGTCTGCAGATGAGCTCCTTTCTATGTGTGTCTTTACCCTAATTTCCTCTTTCTATTAGGACACCAGTCATATTAGGTTGGGATCCACTTTAGTCACCTCATTTCAAGTGCATTCCTCTTTATTTGAAGACCTTCAAATAGAGTCACATTCTGAGGTATGAGGAGTCAAGGCTTCAACCTACAAGTTTCACGGTGACACATTCAGCCTATACAGTGCGGAATGCCATGTCCATTGCTGGTGTTTCATTGGAGGGATGGGTCCTCAAAAGAGAATCTGTAGACAGGGCTGGGTGTCTCCTCCCAGCAGGTTCAACCCTGAGCCTAGTGGACTCTTTGTTGAGTTGTTAGGTTTAATGATGCCTGATAGGCAGGACAGAATTAGCCTAAAAATCTCTAATCTAGCTCCAAAGGTCTCAAAACTTACTTGTGCATGTGGTGCAGTGTTTGATCATGTTCTTTTATGAGGTGTTCTTCATCCCTCTGCTGTAAGCACTGAAGGTGACTATGATAGGAACAGGGAAAATGGTACCTAATAAACTACTTCATCCTCTCAGAACTATGTGGAAGATATAAAGTTATCTGCTGAGCAATGAGCCATGTCTAGGAAGTGCTGGGCAGTGGTAACTGCTTTAGGGTTTGGTCTCTGTGCTAACAGCCACCAAGCTTCCCTGCATACAGAGGAGGACAGCTCTTTAATGACAACTTATTTATAATGTCCGCACAGGAGCTTCCCCAATTAGTGACCAGCAACAGCCTGCAGTATCCTGAATGCCCTGGAAGAGGCCAGCTGTGTAAAAATGTCCCCTAGAATGATGACATTGTCCTCTGTCTATTTGTGGTGTCATTTACAAGTTAAAATAAAACTCTTTTGACAGGCGTTTTTGTTTCATGACTAAGAGTTGATAGCTCTGTGAATTGCAGTATGTTTTTATGAGCAGACATAACTCACCGGAATCTGCAATCCACTGGCACTTCTTCAACAAGGCCCTGACTGCAGAGGTCAGGCCCTTAGTTAGATATAAACACCTCTGTTTTCAAGTCCCCTGAGACACTGAAATGTTCAGTGTAGAGATACAGATGACAAACATACTCCTCCTGGCTACCATCTGCTTTCAGCCACCCCTGCCAGCTGCTGAGAAGAAATGGGATGAGAAACAGCACACGTTAAAAGTAACACAGTCTATTAAAACCCCTTGTGCTAGCTTTTGAAAGAATAAAATAGCTAAGAAAATGATCAAAGGTGCTTTGATATGTCACACTCTGGCTTACCCAGCTAACTTCTTTTATAGCTGCCACGAGAGATCTCCAAATCTGATCTCTTTTAGAGTTCCCACAGAGAGTGGCTCTCCAAAGGGAAATATAATCTGGACTTTCTAAACTGTTTTTCAAATTTTATATACATATATATATACATATATGTGTGTGTATGTATATATATGTGTATATATGTATTATATATATGTATACATATACATATATATACACATGTATGTATATGTGTATATATATGTATTAAATATGTGTATATATATATAGGAAAAAATGAATTACACTGAAAACCTATTTTCTCCCAAAATTGGTTTGCAAATTATCCCAATTGTTTACAGGATGGTGTCAGAATTAGGCTAATTTTCAAAAATAGAAAGTTGGAAACCTATTTCTCTCTCCTACCTATATTTATACTCATTAAAGAAGCTGTTGTTTATAGACAAAGTAAACTCAATCACTTCTGGGTAATAGCTTTGTTTCTCTTGCTCTAAAGGGAAAAAAGGAAATGACATTTTTATTTTTAGATCAATAATAAATGACTACAACTCATTTAGAATGCTAAGCAAGCCAATATACTGATTGGTTTATCAACAACAATTCTAAATGGTGCTTTAGCATTATAAATTAAATTGAATACTAGGCAAGCCAATATACTGATTGGTTTATCAACAACAATTCTAAATGGTGCTTTTGCATTATAAATTAAATTGAATGGAGCTTTAGGAAATTGGGCATTTCAATTGAAATTGTAAAAATCTCTGATCCACAGTACATAGGAGGAGGAAGTGACCACTACTTCACCCATAATAGTTCATGAAGGATCCCCAATAGGGCGTAGTTAGAGTTGGCCAGAACATCTGGTGTGAGTGACAGCCAAGAAAGATGAGAAGTAGTAAATCAAGTCAGCTTTCTCTCTACTATTTAAACTGTAGTGAAGGCAATGTATTCTGACCTCTTCCTATCTGACAATATTGTCTGCCTTTTAATAGTCCTGTCTCTATCCCAGATACTAAAAGCAAAATTTAAAGTATACATTTTTCCCTAGTATAATCTTTTCCTGACTTTCAGACTTTTTTCTAGGACCTCTGAGACGAGTCTATAAAGGGTCATAGGCATCCTAAAACCTACATCTTTAGAACTGAACTCATTATATTCTATCATTGACTCTTCTTTTCCCTGAGTTAACCTAATAGGTCAACAAGACACAGCAAAATTATCCTGATTCTTTCTTCCTTTTCTCTTTCTCTTTCATTGATCTAGTCACTGTAGTTTTCTCAACTCCTTCCCCTATCTCATACTTACTGTTACTGACTTGGTTAAAACCCTTAATACTTTCATTGCTTTGCTTGTTTGTTTTTTCAGCTTTTGTGGGGATCAGGCACTAATATTAACAGATTTCTGCCTTCATTTTATACTCTTGGCCCCTAAAATTGTAGCAAGAACTGTGCTGAGTAACGAGGATACAAGGACAAAAGATACCAGCCCAGCCTCATGCAACTGGAGAAATCATTAAACAGGATTTTTAAAAAAGATAGTGCACTCTATTATGTTTAATTGGTAGAAGGAAAGTAGTGGAGGGCCGGGGATTTAGCTCAGTGGTTCGGGCGCCTGCCTTGCAAGTGCAAGGTCCTGAGTTCGATCCCCGGTACCAAAAAAAAAAAAAAAAAAAGAAAGTAGTGGAGATGCAGACTTTGATAGTGTTTATGTCTGAATAGGATTTTGAAGGAGAAGTAAAAATTAGCTAAAGAAGTGGAAAGGATATTGCAAGCACAAGGAATGGTGTGTACAAATGCATGTGAACTGAGAAATCACAGTGAGTTCATACAACAGTGAGTAGTCTGAAGAGCTGAGAAGAAGGACAGGAAGAAAGCAGTATAAATATTTGTAAAAGCATTGAAAGATTTTTAGAATATGCGATGGTCTTAAAATATGTATAAATTTTTTCACGGCCCTTCCTCCCCAAAATGGTACTAGTTTCCCCTAAGCTTGAATGTGAAGCAAACTTGAAGACTCAGGTAATGAATAGAATGTGACACAAGTGATGCTATGTGGCTTCTGAGGCTAGGTCATAAAAAGATGGGCTTGTGGCTAGGCACAGTGGCGCACTCCTATAATCCCAGCTATTCAGGAGGCCAAAGCAGAAGGATCCCAAGTTCAAGGACAACCTGGACAATTTAGTGAGATCCTAACTCAAAATAAAAAATAAAATGAACTGGGGATGTAGCTCATTAGAAGAGCATCCCTGGATTCAATCCCCAATACAAATAAAAAAGACCACCTCTTCAATGGCTCTTCTTCATCTGGATAGGACACTCTCTCTAAGCAATCCAGAGAATACCCAATGCTGTGAGAATGCCCAAGTAACATGGGGATGAGGGGCAAAAGCCTTCAGCCAACAGCCAGCATCTACTTGCCAGCTATAAGAATGAGTCACCTTGGAGGTAGATTTCCAGCCCGATTAAGGTTTTAGATAATTGTAGTCCCAGGTGACATCTTGAATGCAATCTCATAAGGGAGGTTGAACCAGAAATACCCAGCTAACCCATACTTGAATTCCTGACCCACAGAAACTATGAGATAAGTATTTATTATTGTGTGAAGCTATTAAGTTTGGGATGATTATAGACCACTAAAAGAGGAGTGAAGTGATTAGACATGTTTAATAACAAAATGTAATGGTATTATGAACTACAGAGAAATGATTGGAGTGGAGATAAAATGAAGGTAAATAACCTACATAGTCTGTGACTAAGTAGAGAAATGATATGTTATATGCATGTACCAATTCCCCAGTTGAACATCACTTTTCTGTATTGCAAATGTACTCTAATAAAAATTAGGTATAATTTAAAATAACAGGAGACATATATTGGGTGAAAGAAAAGTAACAGTGGCAGTGATTTAGAAGCAAGGTCAAGTGCTATTGAAAACTAGAAAAACCTGTCTGATTAGTCCACATTTGACCTGAGATTGTCAGAACCGACTGATACAAGTGAGGCAGAAGAGATAGTGAACAAAGAGGATTAATTACAATGCCGCATTTGTACACACTAAACTTCTGGATACCTTGAAGTTTATTCTCTGCATAAATAGATCAGTGAAGTTTCAGAAGAAATTGTCTTCAATATCTTAAGATTAAGAAAGGCTCTCGAAAAGAATTGACTAAGCCCTCAAATATCTTTGCAGACAAAGGCACCAAAGTTCTGAGATGAGAAGCTCAAACATTCAACCAATGATACCAGTAGGGTTACCATATAAATTGAAGAAAATTTTTATACCATTCCCCAAATCAATTCTTATTTTCTCTATGTTCATTATATGAAGTAGGGTGTAGGAGCAATTTTTACTGAAATTTTATTAATCATAAGAAATATATATTTATTTTCAATTTTGTAGTTTTAGGATAAAATCCTAATCCAAAAACATTTCCATTACTTGCCTCCAAATATTAACCACCTTTTAAGCTTTCTTCATGTGGCCTTTTACAGATACCAACAATTGTGGATAAAAGAAGAACTCTTGAATGTCTACTACTCTAAATTTCACAATAATACAGTTATTTCTGTACATTTTATGGTTTCTGATAGACAAAATATTTCTGTTAACTAGGGTTTTAACTTTCTCGGTATTGCTTTTCTGTAATCTAATACAGTGCTTGGCATGAAAAACACTCATTAAACAGGAAGGGAAGGAGAGGTGAATGTGTTGCATTTACCTGTGAAATTCATTACCACTGTCTCCCTGCCATGGAACCAAGAACCTGCCCTCTAAGTAGTCTCTGCACTGGGTCCCATAGGACTAGAACTGTGGCCAGATCTGAATTACTGTTGTGGGAGAGACTTAGAATTTTCTGCCGAGGAAACCTCCTCCTCAGAAGCCCAACCCTATTTCTTTTCTTCCTTCTGCCAGAGTCTTTGCCTAGAATAGCAACTGGAGAAGTCAGTGTTCCCTCTTTGCCTTTTGTCAGCTTGGATCCCATATGCTCATGGAGGAAGTGATGGGGAGAGGCTCTCCCTGGAGAGGAATTCACTTAGAAACTCTCAGCACCACATTGCCAGGAGGGGCCCAGACTGCAAGGGGCATCTTTGTCTCTAGTTTTCACAATTAGAACTGCTATGTCTTGCACCTGTTAAGTGACCTGTGGCATACATCCCACAACAGACTGTTGGTATCATTGAAAGCTCTAAAATATTGGCCATCACTGACCTAGAGTTCAGTCCTCGCATTTCTGCTATTACAATCAGATTGTGAGATTTTTTTTAAATAAAAATTATTAGGCAATTATAACATTATCCTACTAATAGCCCCTTCTGGATCTGAGCTCTGAATGTGTCACATTTTAAAAACACTTACTTGTACCAGTTTTGAAAATAACTTATTGATTCTTCACTATCTTGTGTGCCCATTTTAAATACCTTTGAATTCCTGATAACACAAATTTGTATTTTGGCTTGTCCTTTACAAAAGACTGCTAAACTTGTTTTCCAGGCATACTATATCCTATTAGGATTTTATATTTTTTCACAGATTTATGTTAAACAGTGCCGAGTGGTTTTTTGAGGAAGGGAAGAGCACAGGGCAGAAGGTCTGTCACTGCTAGGGTCTCAGGGAAAAACTGGTTTGTCTAAATTCGGCTGTCATAATCTTCAAAGCGTACATGCCTTAGACTAGAGATTGCTAACTCAGCAGGTGCAGTGGGAGACCCAGACCACACCGGTGGTAATAAAAACCCTGGGAAGAACAACGGGAGCATTCTAACCACTCGGGAAATGCCACCCATAGAAAGCAAGGCATCATCTGCAAGGCACATGGGCTGCAGTATGACCCACTAGGCAGAGCAAGTCAATGCTATTGTGGGTGGTGGGCTCAATAGCACCATTGTGGCTGCTCTAATGACTTCAGTGACAGAGCAGGAAAAATTCCCTCTGGTTTCTGAGAGCTGAAATGCCCATTTCATCAAGCGGCCCACCTGCCACGCTCCCTCTTCAAGTGTGAAAGTCAGATTCAACCTAAATTTGCCAAAGGTTATGTTGCTGTCTTTTGAAGATCACACAGCTTCTTTGTTGCTGTTTATTTCCCAATATTTTGAAGTTGCATGCACACATAAACATGTGTGAGGGACTGAAATGCAGAAAAGAACAGACTGGTGTTCCAAATGTCACAGTGACTTAACTCAATTCTTCCTCACTCCCCACCGGCTCTTCATATGTTTGGTTTTCATAAATTAGGTCAGGTTGGTTTTGGTGCTCCCTGCCCATAAGGACACACAGATTTTATGTGGTATGTAGGATTTTTAGGTTGGAAAGAAAATAAATCAGACTAATTAATGCACACTGATGTCATAGTGATAAATCAGATTTTTTTCTTCCTGTCATACACTATTAAAGATAAAATTGCCCAGTGTTGGGGCAGAACAACTCTTCCTTATGTAAGAGAATTCCTCCATCCTCCTCAGGACATTTAGTAGCCACATCTGCCTCACTGCTGCCTCTTCCCTATCCTACTCTCCTACACTGTGATAACCCAAAGCTGCTTCCCTCCATCTCCAAATGCTCTCCATTAGAATCCACTGCCAGAGACTACCATGCTTATCACAGTGAGAACAACTGCAGTGATGCACTGAGTACTTGCTGGACACCAAAGTCTGTACTACCTGATCCATACTTAGTCTAGATAGACTAATCTCTACTTGGAAAATGCAGGTACTTGGTTAAGTGAATATTCGGGAGCAGAAAAGGTTTGGGTGTATTACTAAAATCGCACAGGAAGGTAAGTAATTCATGCCAAGTTTAGCCCAGACCAAAATAAGGAAATCTCAATCAACTTGAACTCAAAAAAGTTCTGCTTCATCACTGGCTATTTTTAAAAGACTATGTGCTACTTCTTAGGGTCTACTTTAAGAAATAGTGTGTTACTCCATTGCCACAACTCTAATAAAATAGCTGAGCATTGATTATTTTTATAAACAAAAGTGGTTTATCTAGCTCGTAGATCTGGAGGTTCAGGGGCATGGTCCCAAGATCATCTCAGCTCTGGTGAGACTCCATGTCAGATGGTGTCATCATAACGAGAGTACATGCAAGAGGGAGAGATCACATCAGCAGTCAGGAAGCCAGAGCACAGGGAAAGGCCAATTTTGTGGCCTAAACCTATCCACTAAACCTATCCTGTTAGGGGTCCCAGGATCTCTCATTATCACCACTGGAAGACCAAGCTACCAACACATGAACTCTTAAAGGACACATCCAAACCACCCCCAAACCATACCACAATACATAGTTACAAAACAGTCTGTAGCTATTTTATCTGCCATTGCCAAAACTTGAAGCATTCCTGTTCTCTGGACACCTAGGTATTTCCTTTAACTACAGCCCTAAACAATTTGGAGTATCTGACAGTTCTTGTGACTCCACCTGGCCTGGCCCACACCAATTCATCAGCAGCCAGGCAATGCTGCTCTGAAATTGGAGAGAAAAATTCCCACGGAGCTGTCATTTCATACAACTTCCTAGCAGTAGAGGTTTGCATTCAAAGAGCCTTACAATTGATTTTAACCCATGGCAGAAAGATGACCATGTGAGAATGCTTCTGTCTTTAAACAGTGGCTTCCTGGAGGAGCTTCAGGGCTCTCCAAACAGTGATGAGTATTTATATTGACTGAGGAACTAGAGATTGGCTACATCCATTTTTCATATTAGAATCCTTGACAACATGTGTTGTGTTTTTTTAAGAAAAGTATTTCCAACAGCTAAAAATACTTCCAGCTCAATGTTCACTGTTCTGTTTAGTGTTTGAAACAAGAATATACCTTGTTTAATTTACTAGGTTTGATCTCCAAGCAGGCTTTGTAATTTGAAGATTAATGCCTTGATCAGAAAAAAGTAAAGCTTCTTAATTATGTCATCTTTTTTTAGGAATTATGGAAAAGATAATCTCTGGTTTATTTTCTAGGCACTCTTACATGAACTTATGCTGAAGTTTTGGGGAACACTTAAAGCTCCTTACTTTCACAGATGGCTCTCTTCCACCATTACCTGTTTTCTCTCCAAGCACTCTAGAAGGTCCACATGAAAGATTTATTTAGCAAAAAAATCCAAGAGATTTTAACTGTGTGAAAAATCTCAGATGAGTGGCCACATGTAAAATGGGTTAGAATTCTAAGATAATGTTGCCTTTCTAAAGGGCTTGGATTGCCTTAGGAACCATATAGAGGTGAGGTCCTTGTGTTTTATTTTTGCCCTATGGAACCTGTACTGTGGGCTGGAGAAACCAGGCACCTAGAAATGCCAATGGACATAGATAAAACACAAGCCCAATGAAAGTCTGCTCCTTCTAGGCATTAGGCCAGGTAAAAGGGACCAAATAGCAAGAAAGGAAATTTTTAGAAAAATAATCATTCTTCTTCATCCAAAATCACAAAGACCATGGTCTCATTCTTTGCTAGCAAAAGCAGAGTGGGAACCTAGACTCCCACCCTTACCCAAATGATACCTAATAAGCATTAAGTGCAGTTAAGAACAGATGTGTTCATTTTACTTCCTGCTTAAGTTGTGATAGCTTTCATTTTGATTATGTCTGTGTCTCTAAGAATCAACGCAATTGTTTTTCACCACTAGGGAGATTTCTCCTTTTCTCTTGACTGGAGTTCAATTGCTTCATATTGTCTGGTTTTAAGGCATTTATTCAGAGGTATTATAAGAAAGAAAATACATTTTTACATGATACTTTTATCCAGAGCAAAATCAATCAACAAAATAATTTTCAAAATGATATAAACACACAAACTCTAGAATGAAAACCAAGATATTGTGAAGCAAGATCCCCAGAACTAAGGGGACTCCACCTACCCCAAGGTCCAGCTCTGCCACACACTCTTATTTCCTCATGCTTTATGTTTTCCTGGGGAGTCATATTCAATTTGTATTCCCAGCACAGGGACAAAAATAGCAATGAATTTTAAGTATTAAAGCCTGATATGATGAGTTTGATATAGTGGCCATTTGTTGGTTGATCTCATATTGTCTGTGTGGTAAATTTAAAAATTCAGTATAACAACAGTATGATCACTAGGTACAAATGAATGCTAATCCGCACCACTGGGGAAGTTAATTAAAATTTTGAAGTATGCTTATCAAGATTCCATGCTTCTTTCAGATTTGGTTTATTTACCTCAAATATCATTACCAAAATATACACTAAAGGATCTGTTGCATAGCATAAAATATATTGGTAATCATATGTGTTAATAATCAATAGTATTAACAATAACTGACTAATGTTTAAAGTGAATGATGTTTATTTGAAATATTGTGCTCTCTCTCTCTCAGTGAAGAATAATAATATAGCAGGTCCAGAAGTCATATATATTAGAAGACAGGCTCCTTCCTAAAACTGCTTTCCCTGTCAATGTCCTGTCCTCAGTCACTTCTCCTTTCCTACCACCTCTCGGGATAGGCTTTCAAGCTTGCTTTTAGGCATGGGCTTGTTCTCAAGTTGTCTTCTCATGAGAAGAGTAGTCTTTTAATCTCACAGTAATGATAACATGTACAGCAAACTGAGGTCCAAAGTAAGCCTGAAGCCAAACTCAGATGAATTCAGCCTAGATCAGTTGAATCACAGCTTATCCACAAACAGAATAAATAAATTCTTATTTATTATATCGACAGAAATTTTGTAGCATAATTACACTAATCTTGTAGCATAATAGATAGAAAAAACTATACATTCTTGTCAGTATAAGCTAAGTTTTGCTGCAGTAACAACCCCCCCACACACACACTTATTTATCACTTACATCAGTTGTCACCATAGGTCAACTGAGGCTCTGTTCCATAATTTCATTTAGGGACTCTGACATAAAATTCCTTGTTTGGACTTACTGGTCTTTTAAGCGAGGAACAAAGAGAAATAAAGGACTATGTGCTAGCTCTAGAAATTTCTGCTTAGAAATAACACATATGAATTTATTTACATTATACTGGTCCAAATAATTAGCATAGCAATGTCTGAGCAGGGCAGGATGCATAATTCCTCTACCAGGAGCAACACTACAGCAAAGGAATCCATAGGAAAACTTACACTTCACAGAGAGGCAGGAAATAATTTGAAAAAAAAATTGACCACAACAAAAATACCTTGAACATTTTGAGAACATAGTATAGAGTAGCTCAATTCCAATTCTTGACCCCATCTTTTATTTTTTTCCCTGATTGGCTCGAGTTTTGTTGTCCCTTGAATCTTCAAAGCAAAGAGCACATTTATGTATGCATGTGACTGTGCAAGCTATGGCATATTCCTCTGGTAGACTGAACCTATTGCTCTTCACAGGACAGACAGGCAGTGATGTAGGTCTTGCAATTTTTTCTCCCTAATATTATCAACAGTGCTCTGCTCTTCAAGCATCAGTGTTTTCCGTGGAAGATAAATTAGGTGTTATTAATTTTCCACATTAAGCGAAGTGTGTAGGGGACTGTATTGTTATAGGGATGTCATATTTTCTACTGCTTTGAAACAGCCCCCAAATGATGTAAAAATTGACACTAATGAAACACTCTACCCTACATCCACATTATTATTGATGTTATTGTTTAAATATGAAGTGTCTCCCAAAGACTCATGTATTGAGGGCTTTCCCCCATGTGCAGCAAAGTTCTGACTGGGGCCCAGAGAAGCGAATGGACCACGTAGGCTTTAATTTCATCAGTGGGCCGATCTACCAATAAGATCATAATTCCGTGGCATTATTGGGACATAATGAAAGAAAGAGTTGGAGCCTAGTTGATGGGTGTGAATCATGGGGGTCTGGCCTTGAGAACTATATCTGGCCCCTGGACCCTTTCCCTCTGGCTGTTGTTCTCTATCTCTTCCCACTGGCTGCCATGAGGTGAGAACCAGCTTTTCTCTGCCATGCCTTTCTGGCAGGATGTTTCTGCCTCCTCACAGCCCTAAAGCAATGGATCCAGTCAGCCAGCCACCAACACCTCTGAAACCATGAGCCAAAATAAACCTTTCATTTTTTAAGTTCTTTTTCTCAGTTATTTGGCCACAGCAAAGAAAAGTTGACTAACACAGGCCACAGAAAACACACCTGATATCTCATCCTAGCATGGAAAGAAAATTTTATACTTTTTTTTCTCTAATAATTAGAATTTAAAAACCAGTTAGTCAAAGTGGTTCATTATTTTTATTTTCCTTTCCTGTGGTTCTTTTTCAGCATCATTGCTTTGTATATAAGCTGGGATGGCCACCTTCTGTGAAGGAGGATTTGTAGGATAATTCAATTATCTATCCAGATGCTCAAGCAGGAGACCTAGGCATTTCCAAGGACGTGTATTCTATTTTCCTCTTTTTTCCCTGCTACTATTGCCTCAGTGCAGGCCCTTGGAATCATTTGCTGTACTAGTGCTTAACTCTCTAAAGGCCTTCCCACTTACCTCCACCCCCATCTCCATATAATAGCCTGTGAGACTAGAGAGTCCATCCTTAGTTTTCTTAGCTAAGAAGCATTGGATAGCATGTAACATAAGAACATTGATACCCTGAGACAAATTGTGCCCCATATATGAAACTTTAGCTGGTAATTTTGCATTTTTCTTTTGATACCTTATGTCCTTTTGGGGCACAAAAGAAAAAAGTCAAAAGATACATAGACTCTGTTTTGAAGCTTTCCTTATTGTTGGCCATCAGAGAAAAACAAAGGTCATTTGCACTTTAGATGACAGTAGAGAGACAGGAAAACTCAAGATATTTGAGCTCTTGATTGAGCCCTTGTGAAGTAACACAGTCTCATAACTTTCTAGTTGCTGAAAGTGCTTGAATACTTTTGGCTCTTTCAGGGAAAGACAAACCATTGCTGACATCTGAGTCTTAAGGGGACTTGAAAATAGTCATACATCCACTGTTGTAAAGTAGGTGATACTGTCTGGAATTAAGGAAAGAACAGTATTTGAATTTGGGGTTTGTGGTTAATCATAGTTGTTATTTTTCTATTTATATTTCCCATGTTTCATTTTGCAAAACTCTCTGTGTATATATGTATGCATATTTATACATATGTACAGGTGGGCACATTCATATGTGTGTATACCTGTACATATATACATACATATATACGTGTATACATATATATATGCACTGTGTAAATCTAATCTCCCTTATTTCTTATACAAAGTAATATGCTCTGTATTCACTTGTATCTTACTTGTAAACTCCTGAATGCACTTTGGAAATAGCTTTTTACCAGTTCATTAGTACTTTTTATTACTAACTATGTGTCTGCATCACAGTTTATTCAACTAGTTCTTAGGTTTTCTTTTTTTTCTTTCTTTCTTTTTTTTTTTTTTTTTTTGGTACCAGGGATCAAACTCAGGTCTCTCTGCTTGTGAGACAGGCGGTGGAACCACTGAGCTAAATCCCTGGCCCTCTTAGGTTTTCTTTGGTAAGTAGTTATTTCAAGACTTCTTCAATATTTTATTATTTCAAATAGTACTGTGATGTACAACCTTGTGCAAATGTTGTTTCATGTTGTGGATCACAATAAATTCCTAAAAGGAGTTTGTTTGGGTAAAAAGATAAATGCCTAGATATATGGTCAAACATTATTTGGGATGTTTCTCTGAGGGCATCTTTCCATGGTAGGGGTTTCTTTGTTTTGTTTTGTTTTTGTTTTTCAGTACTGGGGATTGAACTTAGGGTTTCATGAATGCTAAAAAATCAAACAAAAAACACTCTACCACTAATCTAAATCCCAGGCTGAGATTAATATCTGAACTGATAAACTTTAGACAAGAGATGGTCCTACCTAACGTGAATAGACCTCATTAGGAAAAAGTCCTCATCCCCCACAAGAGAAAATTCTCCAGCCTGACAGACCACATTGAAGATCAGCACCTGCTCTTCATTGGTCTGCAGCATGCTGGCCCACGCTGCAGGTTTGGAACTTGTTGGTCTCCACAGTGGCATGGGTCAATTCTTTAAAAGAAATATCCTTCAGTCTATATGTACATGTCCTGCTGGTTCTGCTTCTATGCATGAACACTCACAAATACAATGGTTATACCACTTTGCATTCCCACCAATCACAGATGAGAAAGTCTGCTTTACCACATCTCTATAGACAAGCTATTGTTAAGCATTTGAATTTCTGCCACTCTGATAGGTAATAAATGGCATAATGATATAGATTTAATTTCCATTTCTCTTATTACGAGCGAAACAGTACCTTTTCTTGTGTTTAAGGGCCATTTGTATGTTTTTATAATGAAAAGATTTTTATAATGTCTCTTTCTATGGACTAAACTAGATCCCTGTTAGAAAAGAAATAAGCCTGGGCACTCAGATATAAATTACTTAAGTAATAAACTGCTCAAATTGTCTTTTAGGAAAAGCCTCCAGAATCTACTCCAGGATGGTTTATAACTTGCTTCTCACAATACAGAAAAGAGCCAGCCTGTCTTGTCAATTTTCTTTTGACCTCACAAGCTCAAAAACCTCCCATGAAGTATATAATAACTCCCCCAGAAGAAGCACGCAACCTGTAAAACTCCTAAACTCCCCTTCCTGGCCATTCACTCAGCAACCAACTCCTCCCTTTTTCCTTCACGTGAGTCGCCCCTCTACAGCCTGCTGGGGAGTCAGACTTGATGTTATACCTCTTGGTATCCTGACCCATCACCATTTGTACAATCAAGGCTTTTCTTTTTGTAGAAAAAAAAAGAAAGAAAAGAAAATGGTGCCATAGTACTGGCTTCAATACAAGTTGGGCCATGAGCCCTTGCTCAGTAGCAGATAGACTAGGTTGATATGATTAGCAATTTTATTTCTAAGATTAATATAATCATTTTTTCTAATGAGAATACCCATTCTTTTTAAATGAGAATACCCATTCTTTTTAAATGAGAATACCTATTCCTTTATGGAATTCACAGTACAGATACTCTTTATGTTATTGTTTTAAATTTTATTTTTTATGAACCAGAATATGGTTAACAAAATAAAATATGCTAGGAACATTTCTTTGATAAAATGTGTCCTGATGAGAGCCTAGATTTTACAACAGATTTATGAAGCCCTAGGGAAGTAGAGATGCTTTGTGAGGGCACCTGGATTTCTGACCTGGCATCTTTCTGGTAACTAGGATAGTCTTTCCTTTCTTCTTCTCCCTCTACTTCCTTCCTCCCTATTATCCCAGGTTCTCTGAAGTTTTCTTTGTGCTAATTGAATAGACAAATCTGTGCCTTTTCCTTTTTGTAGTCAAATACTTTCTTTTATTAACACTAGTAAGTGTTATTAACACTAGTTGCTCAAAAGGTGCAAAGTGAACGCATTTCCAGTTAAATCTGTCTCCAAGGTGATAACTTGAAAGAAAACTGTAACAGGAATATTAATTTGCAAGACAAATTGCTCACCCCTAAGCGATATTCCATTTTCCCAAACTTGCTAGCAGGAAACTTGTTTAATGTGAATGAGGTTGAAGGGACTAGCAAGTAGTGAATTAGTTGTTCCTCGACACTAGACAATTACAAAACAGCAACTTACGAGATGCACACATCTTGTAGACATGTTCTATTTTCTTTAAATTTGAAAAAGTTGCATTTATTTTGAAACTCAGGAAATTTATTCAGCCAGTTCTCTTTGAAGGGGTTCTAGTCTTCTCCAATAATTCTATTACATATGCTTGTAATAAAAGCATATAATGAATGTAAGTTGTGTCACTTCACCATAAATTCCTACAAGAAGAGACTTTGGGGTCAACAAGAATTTAAGATTTATAAAAATTTGAATGCTTGACTTCTTTGTAAAAAAAAAATGGAGCATAAAGAGTGTTTGCTAAAGTCCCTACCTAAGGGAAAACGGGTTAGAGTTTTCTAAACTATAAAACTACAATGGTGAATATAATTTTGGAGACTGTGTGGGATTCAATAGATACAGCTTTGTTGCAGAAAGATTATATAACTGTTTATAAAACTTCACTTTTACCTTTATTAGGATGCTCTCATAATAAAATATGAGAAATGAACAAGAAAAGAAAAAGAAAACCATTACTAGAAGCTCACAAGTCAGAATTTTCAACAGAAGGAGACTCAGACTTAGTAGTTTCCTGAAGCTATTAAACCTGACCTCTGATTTTGTAAGGCCTGTACTCTGAAAGAATCTTTTGGACTAGAAGATTACACAGGAAGTAAACATGACAGAAATTGTCATTCCCCTTGTCACTCAAAAGACCCATCTGCTCCTGAGTTAAAGCCATTTTCTATTAAATTCACCAGCATGCTAATTAAAGAATGACTGGAGGACAATGATGCTGCCAGATGCTATGAAGATATATCACTGTCTTTTTATATGGTTAGGGAAACGTTTAAACCTGTAGCTGCTCTGTCTGCTCTACCCACCAACATAGCTAAATCTCATTTATCTGAGAAAAATCATTTCGTATTAGTGTCTTTCAAGGGGTAAAACAACTTAAAACAGGCTTTGATCAAATATTTAATGTCTTTGTACATGATTTAATTATACACATCAGTAATTACATGAGGGCAACTTGAACATGACATTCCTTGGGGTTCCAGATGTGTGTCCTGATAACTAATCATATTTCTCCTAGAAGTTATCCCTATTTAAAGGAGTAGAATCACAGAAATCCTCCAGCACAGGCATAGATGGGTGCTCAGCCCATGTCTATTACACTTTACTTGGGTGTATGAGCTTTACTGTATTTGAAATGCTCTCTTTGAGGAAAATTAGGCAAGTCAGAGAGGAGATGGAAATGGAAACTGGCATTAGGGTTGGCTTGCTATGGAACTTTTTTTTTTTTTTTTTTTTTTTTTTTTTTTTTTTGTGCTGCGTAAGGGTCTTGAAGGAGCTCCGTCCATCTCTGAAACAGCCCCTGGGCAGTGCTGACTGCTTTCTGTACCTCTCCCTTCACCACAAAGAAGGGGTCCTCCATGGACATGGCGTCCAGGCCCCCGGCCGCCTCCGCTGCTCCGCGCAAAGGGCGTTCGTGCCCTCCTGGCCTTCCTCTGCTCACTCACTGGCCTCGGCCGGGAGGACCCAGAGCGGAGGTTGCGCACTCGGGCCAGGGTGTCCGGAGGCCGCTGGTCCAGCGCTAGGTCAGCACCTCGGACCGAATCCTGGACTCCCTTGCTATGGAACTTTTGCTAATGATATCACGACCATCAGCCACCACAGTGTCTACTGATCACTTTCTTCAAGAAAATGTAAATCTATTCTCTTTTGTGAGAGCATTGTTTGAATTTTGGACGTTAGCACATTCTTCTCCCTTTTAAGTACATCCTTCAGAGCACTATGTTTTGATCAGCAGTGGATTTTAGCAGGAAAACAGGCTGCATATCACAAAATTAAAAACCAAAACACAACCATTAAGGGCTGCTAACATTAGGCGAAAATAGAGCCGTTTAAATGAAGATCACGAAGACTGAATATAGTCCCTTTCATTGATGGGTTTTAAGGTTTGTCTTAAATATTAAATGTAGTGCAAAGGAAAAAAATCAAAATAGTGTTGGAAGTTCTAGATCCGCTGCCATAACAGCAAACCCTCTCAGATTTTTGCATGACAGAATCAGAAGTAAGATGGGTCAGTAAATACAGGGTGCAAGACAGTCAGCATCTGCCTAGACTGTGGTGCAAATTTAGCCCAAAGACTTTGAGGTCAACTGGCTCCTTCTTCCCTGAATGCTTAGCATCTGAGTGACTACATACTTGCAAGCCATGATTAAAGCGTCAATTCCCTTCAGCCCTTACAGCTCCAAGGCTGTTTGCCTCCCAGAAGAACTGAGAAGAGATGCCCAGACACTGTTTCAAAGGTTCAGATCCATGTACTATTCAGAAACAGCATATCAGACATGAAGGCTTGCTTTTTTGCTGAGGAGACTGAAAGAAATTTGCTTGGAGAAAACTTATGATATTTTCAGTTCAATGCAGTAAATATTTTGTCACTCTCTTAGTGGACAGCTTGGTACCACACCAACTAACTCTAGAATAATATTCCCCTTCCCAGTTGAAAAAAAGGAGCTTCTATAGTTAATAGCTTTTGTTGCTTAGGAAAGCAGTAGTCAAAATGAAGTGAGAGTTTGGGAGTGGAGCATTGTTTTGTGAGCCAGTTGCTCTGGTGTGATTTGATCTATTTCATTACAACAGTGTCACACAGTATGACTCAAAAATCTGTGGATTTCCCCTTTTTCCTTTTCTGGGTTTGTTGTAATTGTTTCTCACTGTTTTTGTTTTTGAGGAAAATACTCACTATCCTATAAATGCCAGGGCTGTATTTGACAGCACGGGCCAAGACCACCAACATTGTTTCCTTTCTTGTTATTTATTTGGGAACAAACCAGCACAGGAGCTAAGAAGGTAAGCCACACTGAATTGGATGAGGAATCCATGGAATAACACAGTGGGAAAGAGTAGTGGTAGACAGTCCCTATCTGCTCTGTTTTAAATAAGTCCTCTGAGTGTCTTCCTTTCTGACTGTCAAGTTCAAGTTGACTCTCTTGTTTAAAAGAACCAAACAATCAATCAGGAGGTTACAACTTGATTCAGGTCTTTCAGGTTTCAAACCAACAACTTTCTGCAACCTAGAAGGAGGGATACTAAAAAAAATTTAAGTTTTAAAATAAAAAATCTGAATATTTCACTCCATTGAAAAAAATGGAGCATAAAATCTGTCAGAGGGAGATGGGGTTCGAGTTTTCTAAATTTTTAAGCCTGTACGTTTAGTTCTCATTGGCAACAATCCAAGAAAACATGTGTTGTGAATGCAGCCGCCAATGTATTCTGCCTCAGGCAAATGCTGAATTTAGACATTAAAGCACTAAATAAATAGGGTACCACTTGTTTTCTTTCCAACAGGATCAATCCATCCAGGTAAATTCTCTCTGTAGAGAAATTAAAAACTGGAGGAAATAAAATATTCTTGCATGAATTTCCTATTTTTTCTAAAAACATACAAAGTAAATTGATCCTTAAGAATCTAATTCATTATAAAAATTAAGTATACGTTGGGGCTGGGAGTGTAGTTAAATGATAAAGCAAGTGCTTGGCATGCACGGGGCCCTGTGTTCAATCCCCAACACACATATATGTAGTGAAATAAATGAAGATCCATTCATTACCTTGTGAGTCAAGTAAAGAGGGAAAAAAATTAGTTACCAATGTTAGTAGTCAATTACAAGAATGTAATTAAAAGTATATTAAACAGTATTGTGTTCTTAATTTATAACATGGCACTTAGAGACCCTGCTTAGGAGGAAATGGCTTTGAGTGGATTTTCCACTGGTAGGGTTATTCCATTCCACTTTCCTGAGATGGCTGGCTGTGGTTCAGGATGTCATTTGCAACTGTGTGGTAGGATAGCTGGATTGATCCTGCCTTATTAATCCCATCTGCTAACCAGTTGAAGTGTACAGTCAAGACAAAGCAATAATTTGCAGAGAAAATATTGTGTATGTTTTCATAAGGACCCCTAGCCCTTGCTCTCAGTAATAGTTAGAAGTGCTAATTCAGATAGGATTAATGAGCTAAGCCCTCTTCAGGACTTCATCTAAACCTCATTACCTGCCAAAGGCCCCATCACTGAACACCATCATATTAGGGGTTGTGGATTCAACATGAATTGGGGTGTGGGGATGGAGCACAGTTCAGTCCATAGAAGACCAAAAAAAACAAATGTAGTATTTATAAATGCACTTCTCATGAATTTATACTCTATTTTATTTACCATGATTTTTAATACTACTGTGGGTATGCAAAGGTGCAAAAATGATTGAGAGATACATTTCCTATAGATGAAACAATATTGCTATAAATATACTAGAATGTGTCTTTTGATCAATACATATAAGAGTGACTTGTCGGATCATAGTGTATGCATAAGTTTAGCCCCAAGTTTTCAAAGTGGCAGTACAAGTTTATAATCAAGCAGAAAGCCACACTGTTGAAAATTTTCAGATACAGACAAAATTATTGTTATTTCCTTCAATGAGAAGAAAATCCCACACTGGGATATATTTGTGTGTGTGTGTGTGTATTTTAATTTTCCATTATCTAAAAAGCTAGTGATAGAAATAAAAATTATTCTAGTACTACATATATATTATTAAATCATTAATAAATTACAGTCCCCTTGCCTTGCAATTTAAAGATGATTCTCTGAAGTGGAACTCAGATGCTACTGTCTATAAAGTTTTCTCAATTAGCAATAATGCCATTCATTTAAACTGTTTATGACGTTTGTGTCCCAATTTGTATTTTTGTCATGTTGGGTATCTCATCTTCTCTGATTTAGTAGTGGTTTCGATGTAGGAAAAATACAATTTCTGGCCTGCCAAAGAGTTTGTAGTCTCACAACACCATGGAATGATGTCAAGAACTAAAGGAGGAAGTTAGAAGAGTTTTATTAGAAATAAGGAGAAGAATAGCTCCTGGATTTCCAGGAGGAGTCCCAGATGAGTGGCTACCAAGACCCTTTATCGGGAGTAATTTACACAGCAAAAGCACAATGCAGGTACAACAGGTCAAACTACAATCAAACTATAGGATTACAAGTATAGCTGCTTAGCTAATATTGATCCACTAGGGAAGCCAGGCGTGTAGCAAGGGTATATGGCTAGCATCACTAACTTTAGCTTACCTGTAACTTCTAACTTTTTCTGATGCCTATCTGGACTTACTGGACAGGGTGGTGCTAATTACAGCATAATATCGATTGCTGTTTATCCCTGGAAAGGCATGGAGACCTGACCATTGTGTCTCCATCTTGAGGCCTGGCCTTCTTCAGATGTGACTCTAGCCACAATCTTGATGTCTTTATTTTTTTGTGCTGATTTCCTTGAGGACCCATGCCTCTCTGACTGTGTATTATTTTCAGTCTAACTTAGCTGCCTATAATAGTTTGAAGGCATGGAATATGAATATATATATATATATATATATATATATATATATATAATCAGTTTCACTTAGATTTTTGTCCATTTGCCCAGAGAGGTAGTTTGTTTGTTTGCATCTTCACTGCATAAATTATTTTCACATTTATTGTGGTAAATCCCATTCATTTATTTACAGCTTCATCTTGGATCAGTAACTCCTTTAGAGAACAAATGACTAAAGTCTTGATTTCATAAAATTTAAGTTTGAAGCTCTTCTCCATCTTGCCCCAGGGAGCAGGGTAGGGAAAGGAATGTGGGAGGAAGGCTGAAGGTCAAGCAATTTTTATTGTTCAAAGGAATGCACTGCAATATGCTCTCTTGGAGCTCTGGGAATTTAAATATCAGAAGGATTGCTGGCAGCTTAGGTATGCATATGCAGCGCTGTTTGGGAATGCTCATATGGTGTGCGCTGTGCTGTGCCTGGAACTGACGGCACCATCTGTTCTGTGCTTATTGAGCAATGGGACTTAGCCTGCTCTCCCCAAATGAGCACAAATGCACACACACATACACACACACACACACACACACACACAGGGCTCCAACTCCCACCCCAGAAAACACTTGACTTGCCTCTGTTTCAGGCTTAATTTCAGCAGGAAATTTGGATGAGTCAGGTATCAAAACACAGTCATAGTAGGGTCCTCCTCTCATGAAAAACTTGAGGTCCAAGTGACTAGGAAACTGATAATCATCACATGCCTTATAATGCCAGATGGCACTAGCAGGAAAAAAAAGAAGCATGCTGATAGAGTATCCCTGTGTAAGTCAAATCTGTACAGGCAATGTAATAAGACAGCAATATGGAAAAAAAGAACCAGCTTTTAAGAAATGTTAATAATAATTTTAACTGTGCCTACCTGTACATATTTACCCATTGTTTGGAAGTGGTAGGTTTTCCTCATATGATCATCATCATCTTCACCAAATAAAGGGAAACAAGAGGGTGATGTTCCATAGGTGCAGCTGTATTGTAGGAGATCATATGCCCTGACCAGAGACTGAGAAGTTGAGTAGCATGATTAATGAGCCATCAGTACAGAGAACATTTGCCCAGGATTTTCTGTGATTATCTTAATTTCAAGTAATCTTATTCTTTAAAAAATATGACTAAATGATCGGCTAAAGTTGGAATAATGTAATTTGCTTTTTATATAAGATTTTTTATATAAAAGGTTCACAAATCAAGAAAAGTTCTACTTTTTCAGACATAGAATTTTTATTTTTGATTTAGAAAAATATAGTCCACATAAAGGTGGCCCTGAGAATACAGATATATGTTGGTGTTATTGTATGTGGGTGGACGGAAGAAAAGATCATTTTCAAAGGTGTTGGCATAATCTGACGACAATCTCCTATTATAAAACAGAGAAATGCTGGGTAAAATGTAACAAGCATTCTCTTAAATATGTTAACTAAGCTTATAGGACAGTAAAAAGCAATTCTTGTGAGGCCAAAGTGAAAAAGAACAGAAAACCTCTGAACTCAGCTTGTAAACTGACCCTATGGGAGGCCTTTGGGTGAAGAGGCTGCTTGTTAATTTAAGCAATATAAGAGCTTCAGCTTTATGCCCAAAGAGTAACAGCCTGAGACAAAAATTTAATTCCAAATAGGATTTTTGCACATTCAGGAATTATCTACCCCTAAATATATAATAACTACAAAGGGAAAATAAATGTAAATAGTAATAAATAAATGTAAAATAGTAGATGTACAGTTTTACTATTTTACTAGTGGAATATCCTGATAGATATCAACTTAGTTACCTTTGTAATGCAGTCAGTCTTCTGTATCTGTAGTTTTTCCAGCCATGAATTCAACAAACAGCAGACTGAAAATATTTGGGAAAAATTTGCTTCTGTTCCAAACATGTACAGATATTTTTCTCATTATTCCCTAAACAATAGAAATAACAACTGTTTACATAGCATTTATACTGTATTAGGTATGAGTAGGCTAGAGATGATTTAAATCAACAGAAGGATATATGTAAGTTATATGCAAATATTATGCCATTTTATATACAGGACTTACATGCTGTATATACACAAGACTTTATATACAGGAGCATATGTGGATTTAGGTATTTGTGGGGGATGCCAAAGGACAACATTCCATACATACATCTTGACATTGAGAAGCACATCACTTCTCTGAGACCCTTCCCAGTGATCCATTACTTCAGTATAATCATGAAAAAAATCATCAGATAAAACCAGTTTGGAGGGACAGTCCTCAAATAGCTGAGCAGTGCTCTTGAAAAGTGTCAAAGTTGTGAAGGATGAGGAAAAAATGAGGGATTATCACAGACTGGAGAAGACAAAGGAGTCATGACAAATAAGTGTAATGTAAGATCCTAGATTACATCCTATAGCAAAATAATAATAATATGAAATCTCTAAGTTCTATTTTATTTTATTAACATTAGTTAATAATAATTTAACAAGTGTTATGATTTGGATCAAAAATGTTCCCCAAAAGGCTCAAGTTTTCAGAGGTGGGCTTTTGGAAGATTATTAGATAATGGGGCCTTGCCTCATCAATAAATTAATCCACCGATGAGTTCATAGCTGAATGTGCTGTTTGGAGGTAGGGCCCAATTGGAGGATATTGATATGGGAAAATATAACTCTCAACCTGTTAGATGTCAAATGTGCCAAGTCTGTGGTCTCACAACATTGAGGAATGAAGTCTCGAACCAACAGAAGAAGTTAAGAGAGTTTTATTGGAAATAAGGAAAAAAAAGAATAGCTCCTGGATTTCCAGGAGGGGTCCCAAGTGGGTGACCACCAAGGCTCTTTTTCAGGGGTAATTTATACAGCAAAATCACAGGGTACAACAGTGGGTTAAACTACAATCAACCTAGAGGATTAGAAGTACAGTCATTTAACTAATATTGATCTGATAGGGAAATGAGTCATGTAGCAAGGGTACATGGAAAGAACAGGCATTTTGGGGAAGGGAGGGGAGTATGGTTCTAGATGTTCTGGTGACTCACCTATGCATCTGATGCCTACCTGAAGCAGGTGGTGCTAATTACAGTACAATTTCAAATTGCTGTTTATCTCTGGGGAGGCTTGCAGGGTGCCGATTGAGGCCCGGTTCTCTTCAGATTTGCCTCTAGCCACAATCTTAATGTCTTTACTTTTTGTGTGTGCTGACTTATTTGAAGGCCTATTAATTTCTATCTAACTCAGCTGTGTACAATAACTTGGGTCACTGGGGGCATATCTGTGAAGGGTGTATCTATTGTGGCTCTCATGCTGCTCTGTTTCTAGCTTTCATGAGGTGAGCAGCTTTCTTCCAGCATCCCCTTTCACCATGCTGTTTCAGCCTTGGTGCCAGCCAACCTTGGAAACCTCTGAAAGCATCAGTCAAAATGAATCCTTCCACCTTTAAGTTATAGATGTCAAATACTTTGTCCCAGTGATGGAAAGGTGACTAATACAACAAAGTTAACTTTTTTATTTTGATAAATGTATTGTGATTATGGAAGATATTGAAATAAGGATGAAGGGAGAATGAAAACTCTATGGGGTTCTTGTATTTCTTTAAGCCTAAAATTATCTCAAAAAAATTAAGTGTTCAGAAGAGACAAACAGATACCAGTAACCTTATTGCAGTTTTAAAGGGGAACAAAACCCAAACCAAAACTAAAAATAAAACCAAGAGCCAGGCATGTTGGCACTCACCTATGATCCCAGCACCCAGAAGACTGAGGCAGGGGGATCACTATGAATGCAAAGCCAGCCTGGGCTACATAGTAAGTTCAAGATCAGACTGAATTACAGAGTGAGACTCTGTCTCAACAAAACAAAACAAACACACAAGCAAATGAAAAACAAAGCAAGAAAAGGGTGGGGAGAATCAAGTGAAAAAACAAAAAAAATAAGATAAAATGTGAAATTGAAAAGCCATTAAATCTGGCTGAAATCAATTATTAAACTCTAACAAGTAGGCAGCTTCTTCTTATTCTCCTTTGATACAACTACATAAAAGGATTACAACTATGTAAGAGGGCATGTGGGCATAGTGCCCATTCACACCCTCCCAGCATGACAAGTCACTGCTTAAGGCACTCTAAAACCCAAAAGGAAGTTGTCAGAGCAAAAGGCACTATCAACAGATCAGGTGGCTTGAAATTTCTTGGAAGTGGCTGCTAGTTTGTTTAACATAATTGTGGGTGGATAGTGTGACTTTAACAGAACCATAAAAACAACAAGGCATTCAACTAGCCCCAGATATTAGAAACGGGAAAAGCAAGGATTAGGGTAATATGATTCAAATGAACCAAACCTAGCTAATGATATGTATATTCAATCATGTAAATCAATTATTCCTGGTTCTTTAACCTATATTTGAAAAAGGAATTTGAGAAAATGTTAGCAGCATTGTCTGATAGCTCGGGAAAGTGTTACTACTTTTTTGCAACTTGGAGGTATAAAATGGGGGTTGAGGCTGGAATACAGGAACATTTTGATCTCTGACTTCAAATATAAGCGAGGTTCTCATCATTTCCTGTCTTAGTACAGTAAGTCCTCTATGAGTTCTGTTCCCAGAGAATTTTCGTTAGTCGATTTCTTTCATAAGTCTGGTAAAGTGACATCTTTATAGAAATATACAATGTAAAGAGTAAAAAAAAAAAAACACATACACACAAATACTATAGACTATTTGCACTTCTACAGTTACCTTAAAATGGTGGTACAGGGTTAGGTTTAGAGTGAGTTACTTCCGTGATTTGCTCAATCTGCGAATACGAAATGTGAGGTGCATTACAGCTCAAATGTAAGTTGAAGACTTCCTATATTTAACATTGTGGATACAAATCCAAGTACTGGAAATTTTTAAATGCAGGGAAGAAATCACAGAATGTGCTATTGGGAGCTGGATGTGTCTTTAGAGATAATCTAATTTGACCTTTCACTCCTGACATGCAGAAAATGAGATCTAGAAAGAATAGACTTGTCTAAGGCAACACAGGGCCATAGTGAGTCAGGCTTACGTTCTCTGTCTCCTGCTGCATTTCTTAAAAACAAAGGTATGAGCTGCTGTACGTGAACAACATGAAGACATCAAATCTCTAACAGCCTTTAAGATGTAATATGAAGTAGAAATACAATAGTGCCTTCACTTAGTTATTCATCAATTAGCAAGGAGACAAGTCATTTTCTTACAGTGAAAAAACGTACTTATTTTCTCTTTGAAGATTTTGAATTTAACTTTGAGGGGGACACAGAAAATGATCTGACCCACCAAGAAGCAAAAAAGAAGCACTCTCAATGAAAATAAATAAGATCTTACAATGAAGACATATGGGAACTGCTCACACAGTCTTTGATTCTATAAAGCTATAGAAGCATCCCCCTTAATTTTACACGGTCTATGTATATAAACCATGGGCTTTTAAGTGGAGCAATAAGCTAGTTTGAAACAAGGTATATTTTAGTTCATATTTTTCTGATGATACCTAGACTTAATATCCTACAAAAATAGGCATGCAAAAGGCATAGCACAGAATAATAATAAAATATCTTAGTAAACAAAAGATAATACTAACATGTAAGAACATAAATGCTGAAAATGAAAATACAGATTAAGTACATTAGAAAATACTTATTTTCAAAAAGCCAGCAGAGATACCTTTTATTTATTTTTTTTGAACACAGAAATGCTTTACTTATATAAACGCACACAAACTATAAAGCACTAAGAAATTTAAATATCCATGTCATAATGTGTTAGAGTCTGGATTTGGAGAGTCTCTCAAAGACCAATCAATGTGATAATAGCTTAGTTTCCAGGCTGTGGCATTACTTCAAGGTGGTAGAATCTTTAGAAGATGGGGTCTAGTGAAGGAAATGAAGCTACAGAGGGTGGTGACATGCCCTTTAAGAGGACATCACTCCCTGACCTCTTCTGTCTTTCTCTTTGCTTCTCAGGTGCCATTAAGTAAACAGGCACATGCTACTACCATGTTCTATGATGCCATAGGCCCACAGGTGATGAGATCAACTGACCATGAACTGGAATCTCTGAAGTGGTTAGCCAAAGTAGACCTTTTCTACTTTCAGCTGATTTAATTTTTTTTCACTTTTTGTTTATTTGTTTTTATTAGTATGTTTGTAGCACATTTCTTATGGGGAATTGGTACATGTAGATAATATGTCTTAATTCCTTTCTTTCAAATCTTTCCCTTCCCTCCCTTCCTCCTCCATCCATCTTACTTTTTTAACTGGGTATTTTGTAGCAGCAATAAAAAGCTGGTTTAACATAATGTAATGGTTAACCTTCATTGTCATCTTGACTGGCTTGGAAACTCCTGAGGAGATTAATAAAGCACACTTCTGGGTGTATCTGGGTGGACTGTACAGGCACAACTTTGGGTACCATATGTAGTCCTTTGCCCCTTCCTCTCTGGTGTTGTTCTCCTATTCAGCTTCCTGGCCAACATCAGCTAAGCGGCTTTCCTCCACCAGGCCCTTCTCGCATGCCATTTCTGTCTTCGAATGAGCCATCCATAGACTGAATTCTCTAAAACTATGAGCCAAGCTAAACTTCTTTTCCATTAAGTTTTGGATGTTGGACATTGTGTCCCAGTGGTAAGAAAGCTGACTAATACAGAAAATTAGTACCAGAGAATTGTGGCCATTTTTAAACTATATCTGAGCAAGTGGTTTAGAAGCATTTGGAACTGGCTTGAGGGAGGAGTTTGGAAAGGTTTGAAGGTGGTGGCTAGAGAAGCCATAGAATGCTGTAAGTAGAGGTTGACTGGCAATTCTAGTCAAATCTCAGAAGATCAGAATCATGACAGGAGTGCAAACAACAAAGGCCTGTCAAGTTGACAATGAAGCTTAACCATCACATTAGGTTAAGTAAGGTTTTCATTGCTGTGACAAACTCAGAAGATTTCAGTTCGGAAAAAGGATTTCATTGGCAACTGAATAGAGGCCATATATGTCACACTCTGGCAAAAAAAAAAAATTGTCTATATTTTTCCCATTTCCTGAGACTTGGTAGGAGACTGAGATTAAGCAAGATAGACTGATTGATATGGCAGAGGAAATTTCAAGGCAGCCCAAAGTGCAGGCTGTAACATGAATATTGCTGGCTGCTTTTAGCCCAATTTATAGTGAGAAATGAGGGCAAAAACTTGTCCTTTTTCCAAAAAGAACCACATGCAAAGTTGGATCAAAACAGGTATGGCTGCTGAAGAGATTAACTCTATTAAAAAGAAACCATGCCTGGCATAGTGGCACACACCTATAATTCCAGCACCCTGGGAGGCTGAGACAAGAGGATCAAAAGTTAGAGGCCAGTCAAAGCAATTTAGTGACTTAGAGAGACTCTGTCTCAAAATAAAAAATTTAAAAAGGGCTGGGGATGTAGCTTAGGGTAAAGTCTCTGAATTTATTCTCCAGCACCACACACACACACACACACACACACACACACACAAACACACACACACACACACACTCAAAGTACTTTGTAAATAGACAAGAAGAAAGATGTCTTGAAGACATCTCATAAATCAGCAAGAGCCCACCTATCACAGGCTCAAGGGTACAAAAATGTAAAGTTTTATTGAGGAGAGAGTCCCTGGGACCTTTGCTCATTTGGTTCTCCAGAAGTCATTGCATTGTGTTCAGCAATCCAGGCATTCAGAGGCCACTGTAGTCATAGTCCAAGGGACCCTGGCTACTGCTTGCACTGCTAGCAGATATAGGCATTGTCCATGTAATTCAGATTTTATTGACAAGCAGAATGCAAGAATTGTGGAGTCAAGGAACCTTCCATTCAGATCTAAGGAAGGTCTGTTAGGCCAGGGAAGGTGCCCCTGAGAATTCTGTGTGTGTGTGTGTGTGTGTGTGTGTGTGTGTGTGTGTGTGTGTGAGAGAGAGAGAGAGAGAGAGAGAGAGAGAGAGAGAGAGAGAGAGTATTCAAGAAAGTCAAAGATGCCAAAAACATGGAATTTCTGCTGAGGAAAGCTGCAGGCAGTGAACAGAGTCAGCCTAAGAGACAAACTATATGGGCTGCAACCAGCAAGACCATAGATATGGGGCCACCCAACCCCTCTGGAACTCATCTCACCACTGTGTGCCCAAGATGCTGGACATGGAGCTATAGGACTTAATGCTGGTCCGGATTTCACTTTTGTTGGTCCAATTCTTTTCTACTCCCCTATTTGTCCCTTTTGGAATATAAATGTTTACAATGTGCCATTGTGTCTTAGGACCATGTAATTTGATCTTGATTTTTTTTTTATAGAGGTGCACAGCTATGAGTTTGCCTCAAGTCTCAGAATAGACTTTGATTTGGACTTTTGAAAAATGCTGGAGTCTTTGGGGAAGGGATGTTTTCATTTTTTGGTTCTTCACTAGACAGTTGTATCATCTTAAGCAGAATCATTGTTATTGTATTATTTGGAGATCAAGTAGGGTCTAAGAATATGTGTTGGAGTATTAAGTTGATGAGAGGTGGGATGTGATGATTAAGTTTAATTATTAACTTCAATGGTTTGGGAACCACTGAAAAGATTAGTAAAGCATTTTTGAGTGTTTCTGAATGAATTCTGGAGGAGTAATTTGGCATACTATAACTAGTTCCTGGCCCCTTCCTTTCTGGTATTGTTTCCCTTTTCTGCTTCCAGCTGCCATCAACTAAGCAGTTTTGGTCTGCCGTACCCTTCCACTGTAATGTTTCTGCCTTAGAGTCAGATTCCCATGGATTGAATCCCTTGAAACCATGAGCCAAATAAAACCTCTCTTCCTTTAAGTTTTGGGTGTTGGATATTGTGTCCCAGTGACAAGAAAGCTGAATAATACCATAACATACATAAAGTGTACTTAATATTTATTTATTTTATGCATTTTTTGGTACAGGGGATCAAACTCAGGACCTTGCACGTGAAAGACAGGCGCAATGCCACTGAGCTAAATCCCTGGCCTGAGTATACTTAATATTTAAAGAATAACAGAATGTTCATCTTTGCTTGAATGGGTATTACTAAGTGATCAGTTTAGACTCTAGGCTGCGCTGTTTTTCCTCACTTCTTGATTCTTTTCTGGCTCATTCAAATTGACATTTTGGTTCTCAAAACTTATTTTTCCTTTTAATCTTTTTATTTGCATCTATTCACTTCCTGAGCCATATAGGCTTGTATCTATGAAGTCTGTGCACTTCATAATCAATGATGTTGTTGAAAAAGTGTGAAGTCCTCAATCCTAAAAGCTCCATGGAAACACAACTTTTGGCCACTAAGAGTGCTTCCTGTATAATCCAACATGCCTCGACGGCTCTCATCCCAGAGGAGACTTCTGGGTCAGCGTGCCACAGCTCCCAGCACAGAGGAGACTTCCAGGTTAGCATGCCACAGCTCCCATCTCAGAGGAAACTTCTGGTTCAGCATGCCACAGCTCCCAGGCAGGAGGAGGCTTCTGGATAGGCTTTCCATGGCTCTCAATGTATAAGAGGCTTCCAGGTAGGCATCCTGTGGCTTCCTGCACAGAAGAGGCCTCTGGGTTGGGGTGCCATGGCTCCTGGCCCAGAGGAGACTTCCAGGTCGATGTGCCATGGCTCCCAGACCAGGGGAGACTTCCAGTTCAGGCGTGTCACAGCTCCCAGCCCAGAGGACACTTCTGGGTCAGTGTGACACAGCTAGGAGCCCAGAGGAGACTTCTGGGTCAGTGCACCATGGCTTCCAGGCAGAAGGAGTCTTCTGGGTAGGCATGCCATGGCTCCAAGTGTAGAGGAGTCTTCCAGATAGGCATCCTGCAGGTCCTAGCACAGAGGAGGTGAGCCACAAGGATGGCAGGAACAACCCCCTGACCCCCCACATCAAAATGAGAAGACAGGTAAACAAGCCTCAGAACCAGAATTCCAGATCACCTACAGCAACCCCAAAGGGAAACAAGAATGAACACTCTGATACTCAACCACCTGGACTCCTTGAACTAGCAACAAAAGAGGATCTGGAAAAAATGAAATCAGAAATAATTTCTCACATAAGAGCGAAGATTGTGCCAATAGAGCAAGACATGATTAATAAATCTAGAGAGGACACAGATAAAAAAATAGAGGAGCTGAGGAACATGATGGAATGCCAACATAGGAAACAAATTGAATCCATAAAACAGATGCAAACAGATTTCCAGGAGATTAAAAACTCCATTGAAAGTCTATGCAGCAGAATGAGCCAGTGTGAGGACAGAATTTTCGATATTGAAGATAAGATTGCAACTAGTGACCAGGAAAAGCAAAAATTCTTTAAAATTTTAAGGGAACATGAGAAATCAATCCAGCAGCTACTAGATGATGCAAAGAAAAATAACATAAGACTGATTGGAGTCAATGAAGAAACAGGAGAGGGTGCAGATGACATAAAAAAACTGTTTACAGAAGTGAGGGCAGAAAAATTCCAAAGCAGGGGAAAAGAATTTGACATACAGATAAGTGAGGCATATAGGGCTCCAATTAGCTTCGATCAAAAAAAATCTACACATAGGCATATAATTGTTAAGATTCCAGAAACCCAACAGAAGAACAAAATTCTACAAGCACTTAAGAGAAAAGAAACAAATCACATACAAAAGAAAGCCCATCAGAATCAAAGCAGATTTCTCAGTACAAACCCTCAAGTCAAGAAGAGCTTGGAGTGATATGTTTCAAGCCCTAAAGGAAAACAGCCTCCAACCCAGATTGATGTACCCTGCAAAACTGTCTTTCAAAATTGATGGTGAAATAAGATACTTTCATGACAAAGAGCACCTTAGGAACTTCATGAATACCAAACCAGCACTCCAAAAAATTTTAGACAAAATCCTAGGAAAACACAATGAGGATCACAACCCCAGAAAGACCAGCAGAATGAATCCACTTGGCATGACAAGAAATTAAAAGCAAAGGGGGAGGATCAAACAAAAAGAAAAAGTCATGCAAATGATAACTCAATATGTATCAGTTATAACCATCAATGTTAATGGTCTCAACTCACCAATCAAAAGAAATAGACTGGCAGAATGGGTCAAGAAGCAAGATCCAACAATATGATGCATACAAGAAACACACTTAATTCAAAAAGAAACTCATAGACTGAAAGTTAAAGGGTGAAAAACAGTACTCCATGTGACAGGAACTCCCCAAAAAGCAGGAGTAGCTGTCCTCTTTGCAGACCAAGTGGATTTCAAACCCACACTGATTAAGAGAGACAAAGAAGGACACTACATCCTTGTAAAGGGAAGAATCCAAGAGGAAGAGATGACAATCATAAATATCTATGCACCAAACACTAGTGCACCCAACTATATAAAACAAATACTAACGGACATGAAAAACCATATATGCACTAATACAATAGTAGTGGGGGACCTCAATACCCCATTGTCACAAATAGATAGATCAACTAGACAAAAAACAACTAATGAAATACTAGAACTCAATCAAACTCTTGAACATATGAACTTAACAGATGTTTACAGAGTGTTTCACCCCACAAAATCAGATTACACATTCTTCTCAGCTGCACACGGGTCATTCTCCAAAATAGACCACACACTTCTCATAGAACATATTTAGGTAAGTGCAAAGGAATTGAAGTTATCCCCTGTATATTATCAGAACATAATGCGATGAAATTGGAGATCAACACCAAAAGAAACTGCAAAAACTTCATAAACACATGGAAATTGAACAACACACTTCTGAATAACCAAAGGGTCACAGAGAAAATTAAAGAAGAAATCAGACAGTTCCTTCAAATAAATGACAATGACAATACAACATATCAGAATCTATGGGACACAATGAAAGCAGTCTTACAAGGGAAATTCATAGCAGTGAATACTCATATTAGGAAAACAGAGTGAGCCCAATTAAACAACCTGATGCTGAACCTCAAGCTTCTAGAAAGAGAAGAGCAGGACAAACCCAAAGCTCATACAAGGGAGGAAATTATAAAGATCAGGGCAGAAATCAATGCAATGGAGACTAAGAAAACAATTTTAAAAAATTAATAAAGCCAAGAGTTGGTTCTTCGAAAGAATCAACAAAATTGATAAACCCTTAGCCAACCTTAAGAGAAAAAGGAAAGAAAGGCCCAAATCCATGCAATTAGGAGTGAAAAGGGTGAAATTACAACAGACCCAGAAGAAATCCAGAGAATCATCGATACCTACTTCCAGAACCTATATGCCAATAAGATGGAAAACACAGAAGAAATGGACAGATTCCTAGATACGTATGAATTACCAAAGTTGAAAGAAGAAGACCTATAAATTCTAAACAACCCAATATCAATCAATGAAATGGAAAACCTAATTAAAAACTTACCAACCAAGAAAAGCCTGGGTCCTGATGGCTTCACTGCTGAATTCTACAAGACATCTAGAGAGGAACTGCTGCCATTACTGTTTAAACTCCAACAAAATTGAAAGGGAAGCAATACTCCTGAATTCATTCCTGGAAGCAAGCATCGCCTTGATTCCCAAAGCAGAGAAAGACTCAACTGAAAAGGGGAACTATAGGCCAATCTCACTAATGAACATAGATGCAAAAATCCTTAATAAGATACTGGCAAACAGAATGCAGAAGATCATCAAGAAGATCATACAACCTGACCAACTGGGATTCATCCCACGGACGCAGGGATGGTTCAACATATGCAAATCAATCAATGTAATACACTATATCAATAGAGCCAAGGACAAAAACCATATGATCATCTCAATAGATGGAGAAAAACCATTTGACAAAATCCAACACACATTTATGATAAAAACCCTACAAAAAATCAGAACGGACAGTCTCTGCCTCAATCTCATCAAAGCCATCTATGAAAAACCAACAGCCAATATCATACTAAATGGTCAAAAACTGAAATGCTTCACACTAAAATCAGGGACAAGACAAGGATGTCCACTATCACCACTCTTGTTCAATATAGTTCTGGAAACATCAGCTATGGCAATTAGACAAGAGAAAGAAATGAAAGGAATAAAGATAGGAAATGAAAAAGTCAAATTGTCATTATTTGCAGGTGACTTGATATTCTATATAGAAGACCCCAAGAACTCCACCAAAAGTCTTCTAGACTTAATAACCAAATTCAGTAGAGTAGCTGGATACAACCTCAACACACAAAAATCAATAGCTTTCCTCCACACAAACAACAGAGTCACTGAGAAAGAAATAGGGCAAACAATTCCTTTCACAATAGCATCCAACAAACTGAAATACCTAGGAATCAACCTAACAAAAGAAATCAAAGACCTCTTCTCTGAAAACTATAGCACTTTGAAAAATGATATTGAAGGGGATATCAAAAAATGGAAAAGACATCCCTTGCTCCTGGGTAGGAAGGATCAACATAATAAAAATGACTATACTTCCAAAATGACTATATAGATTCAATGCAATCCCAATTGAAATCCCAGCAGCATACATCATAGACCTTGAGAAAACAATCCAAAAATTCATTTGGAACCAGAAGAGACCCACAATAGCAAAAGCAATCCTAAGTAACGGAGTCATGGCAGGGGGTATTACAATCCCCAACTTGAAACTATACTGCAAAGCTACTGTGATAAAAACATCATGGTATTGGCAAAGAAACAGAGATGAAGACCAGTGGAACAGTTTAGAAGATGCAGAAACAACTCCAAACACACTCAGCCACCTCATCTTTGACAAAGAAGCTAAACACCCTTACTGGAGGAAAGAGAGCATCATTAATAGATGGTGCTGGAAATATTGGGTTTCAATTTGCCAAAGACTAAAACTAGTTCTATATCTCTCACCATGCACTAAACTAAAATCAAAATGGATGAAAGGTCTAAATATTAAAACAGAAACACTGAACCGCCTGGAACAGAGGTTAGGTAAAACTCTTGAAGACATTGGTGTAGGAAAAGATTTTATGAACAAAACCTCAGTTTCCCATGAACTAGTACAAACAATAGACAAGTGGGATCTCTTCTTATTAAAAAGCTTCTGCACAGCAATTGAAACCACCAGCAGTGTGAAGAGACAATCCACAATGTAGGAAACAATTTTCATGTGCTGTTCCTCAGACAAAGGTCTACTATATAGAATCTACAAAGAACTTAAAAAAAATCAGACCTCCCCAATTTAAAGACCCAATCCAAAAATGGGCATCTGAAATGAACAGACATTTCTCAGACAATGAAGTAGAAATGGCAAATAAATATATAAAAAATATTCAACATCACTGTTCTTTTGAGAGATGCAAATGAAAACAACACTGAGATTTCACCTCACTCCAGAAAGAATGGCTGCTGTACTGAAATCAACCAACAACAAATGCTGGTGGGACTGTGGGGAAAGAGGAACCCTGCTCCACTGCTGGTGGGAGTGTAGACCGGTGCAACCACTGTGGAAATCAGTATGGAGATACCTCAGGGAAGTAGGACTGGAAGTCTCATTTGACCCAGCTATTCCCCTTCTGGGGATCTTCCCCAAAGAATTAAAAGAATCATACCACAGTGATATATGTGCACCCATGTTCATAGCAGTACAGTTTGTAATAGCTAAAATTTGGAAGCAGCCCAAATGCCCATCAACTGGAGACTGGATCAAGAAAATGTGGGTTTTTTAATAAAATGTAGTACTACTCAGCCATCAAAAATGAGAAATTAGAGACATTTATTGCTAAATGGATGCACATTGAGGCGATACTCTTAAGTGAAACAAACAGGACACATATGTGTAAATACTGAATAGTTTCTCTAGTGTGAGAAACTGAAAGTGTATATAAGGACTAAAAGGTGTAATAGATAATGTGAAATAGGAAGAAAAGGGGCAAAGTGGAGGGGGAGGTAGGAGGGGTAGGGGAAAGGAAAGAAGGGAATGGAATTAATATGAGAAAATGAAAATATGGAAACAAAGTCTTTGTAAATAGGGAGGGATGGAAGGGTTGAAGGGAGGGTAAGGGAAGGGGGAAAAAGTAAGAACCAAAGAGTATGTAACAGTGCCTATCTCCAATGATGAATGTCATTATATTGTACACCTAAAATGTACCCATAAAATGATATACAAAAAAAATCAGACATGCTTCCTTCCTGCATCCTATTTCTACTCCAGTCCTCATTATTCTTATAGCCAGTTAAGGTTACTTTTCCCTAAATCTTTCTCCGAACTAATCTCTAGGTTAGAAATAACATAACTTCATTTTGGCATCTAGGAGACTTAGAGAAACAGATTTTTTCTTTAACCCTGTGGTTCTTGTGAGGACTTGGGAGCTACTGAAACATACATGAGACAGCTTTTGCAATCATTCCTGCCCTACACAAGGGGCCTACATCACTTCATCGAGGAGCTATGGAGAGGTGAAAACATTTGCACATGGATACAGTTAGTAGGTGTCACCACTGCAGTATCACTCTAGATCATTCTGAACCAAAATACTGCTTTTTTCCTATGTTAATTCTATTGAGGTGAAATCTTGATTTCCTATGAAGCATCATTTCTCTTTTTGTGCTATTTATGTCTTCCATCCCTTGTGTGACTGCCATTACAACTTCAAAAATTACACCAACAAAGGTGTCTCTGAATAATTGTACACTTAGGAAGGGTGCTATTTTTTTTTCTTCATAAAACCCCAGATGCATAGTGCTCTCATTAAGCTCTGCTGACACATAAAATAAAACCCCTCCATAGTGATCTGTCTCCTCATTTGAAAATTGAAAGATAGGGAACTGAGCAACACATTAACCTTTCCAAGCTCTGTACTTAAGTTAATAAAGGAGTCATAGGAAGAGTCATTATATTTGGGAGCTGATGACTGGCAGTTTCTACAATGCAATGAACAACTAAATGTGCGGGTTATGATAATCAAATTAACATTTACTTCTATTGTATTCTGTTTGTAGGATCAAGGTGTAGCTTCGTGCAGTTTGAGGGAGCAATTTGTACTAAACTTATGGTATTTTTATCCATAATATTCTTATGCCATAGAATCCCTGTGCCTTAATGTATTTGTTTTCAAAGTATTGAGACAGAGCAAAGGAAATGGGGGTCATTGTAGAGAATACAGTGTGATGGTATGAGAAGGAAGTAAATATTTCCTGTTCTGCTATCATACCCCCTACTGCCTTAGTTCAATTCCTGTTTTCTGTTTTGTTTTGGTACTGTAGATTAATCCCAAGATCTGTGGACTGAACTACATCCCCAACTCTTTTTTTTTTTTTTTTAAGACAGGCTCTTGCTAAATCAGTTGCCTGGGCTGGGGTCTAACTTGTGGCCCTACTGCCTCAGACTCCCAGAGTGCTGGGGTTACTGGTGTGACCCACTAGAACCACCTTCAGCTCCTATTCTTAAGTATGATTAACTATTTCCATGATTGAGAAATCCAATCCAGGCAATTGGCCATTTGCACCATTTATCTCCTTTCTCCTCCTCCCTTCAGTGGCCAATATGACCTTCCCATATATATTTACCTTGATGTTATCCCCTTGTTTAACACCTTCCATTTTTCTGTCATTTGCAAAATCCTCAACATGAGTTAGGGGATCATTACTGGGTTGTGCTCAGTGAGCTAATCTGAGGGGTGACATGGATAAAAAATATATATATATATATATATATATATATATGGATAGATAGATGATAGATAGATAGATAGATAGATAGATAGATAACTGTCTTTTCAAAAGCTCTCAAGTAAGTTGTAATGCACAGTCAGGTTTGAAATCCTCAGGGGAAGGTGCCAAACCAAAATCACATGGACAAAAGGGGCCAAACCAAAATCACTTCAGACAAGTCCCTCCTCCTACTAGTGACCTGAGTAGTATCCTGTCTTTCTCAGGACTGTTGAGAACCTCTAATCATAAGATGAAGTCAAAACTCAGCACATACAGAAGATTGCCTCTGTGTAATCCCATACCTTCTCCAAGAACCCTGTGTTCCAAACAGAGAGCTATTTATAACTCTCTAAGTTTATGATGTTATTTTGTATTTCTCTCTATATATATTTTTGAGGCAGGGCTCACTATGTATCCCAGGGCGGCCTGGAACTCACGGTGATCCACCTGTCTCCGCCTCTCCCTCTTGAGTGCTGGGATTACAGGTATTCACTACCACGCCCAGCAACCTCTTTATTTTTGCAGATGCTCTTCCATTGCTCTGGGTTCTTTCTCCTTGTCTTCTACCTGGAAAACTCATCCTTTAGACTTCTTTAGAAATCTTCTTTGCTGAAATATTCCTAGCTCAGAAGAGTCATAACAAATAATCACTCATGCATGTTCTTCGTGCATGTTATTATTTAATATTATTAAATATTATTATTTAATAGTATTGCACTTGCAGTGTATTTTGAATTTTTTGTCTTCGTCCCTCTATTGTTCTCTATTGTTCATTAGCCTTCAGTTTTTTTGTTTTGTTTTGTTTTGTTTTGTTTTGTTTTTGGTAGTGGTGGTACTGGAGCTTGATCCTAGGGCCTCACACTTACTAGGCAAGCACTCTATCTCTGGGCTACATAGCCAGCCCTTTTTATTTTTTGAGACAGGGTCTCACAAAGTTGCCCAGGTTGGGGTCAAATTTGTTATCCTCCTGCCTCAGCCTTCCAAAATGCTGGGATTATAGTCATGTACTACCACATCCAGCAGCCTTTGATATTCTTACAGACAGAGTTAGAATCTTAGATAATTGGCAGGGCGGGGGGTGGTTCTGGTAATAATACCTTGCCCTTATACAGTATTTTCAATCAAATGGATGAATTTCTTTAAAGAGCAATTCCCCAAAAGATGGAATACCTAAATATTAGAAATAAAGGTAAATGACAAGAATTAGGCAGTCTTTGATCAAAATTAACTCAATAAGTCAAAAGTATGATTCACATCAATCACTGGCAGTTTGAGTCCTTTCTCTTTCCTCTTCAATCTGATGCTCTAGATCAGGGGTCCCTTGCTTGCTGAAAGGTACAGATATTTATCTGACGGTGTTCTGGAAAGCCTAATGCTTGCAGTAGTTGTTTTCTCATGAAATGATTTACATCAAGGATTAACTATCATCTACTGAGGAATCTAGTATATATACCAGGACTTATGCTTTGCATTAAACATAACAAAGATGCAATAAATATAATGGAATTATGCTCCAAAAATCTTTTGGGGCACAAGGAGATATTTGATTAATTCTGCCTAAACAATTATGCCTAGACCATGAATTCAAAGAATGTTAGTTTTGGCTTCCAAAAACTAATGTCTCAGTGAATAAATTGTTATTGTTCACAATAGAACATGTACAAACAAGATCACAATAATAAATTTGTTAATAGTTGTCCAGGAGCCCAACCCGTGAAAGATGCCAAGAATGGCAATAGCAGAATGCAATGATGAAGTAATCAGTGGAGCCAGACCTTTGTGTAGTCATTTAATGATACACTTAATCATTTATTAGTTCAAGGAGAGCCTTAGGTTTTAATTACAGTTGGTAACAGAGGACTTATTGACTGAGCCTGCATTCCTAATGTGAAGGTAGAAATCAAAATGTACCTTCTTCATTAATGGATCACGCTGACTTTAAGGAATGCAGAATTTCAACAAACTTACTTTTATAAAAAGAAAAATTACTCTGTTATTTTAAAAAGGAAATAAACCCTAGAAAAATTTAAATAAATATTTTAAAGTCACATGAATAAATTTTACTTCAAACTTCAATCTCACCCTCTTTCCAGGACATACAAGATTGGGTTACCATAAACAGTTGACTGGATTTATAATACAAATGTAAAGTGTTGCTGAACCCACTTAATTGATCATTTCCAAATATGCTGTGGTGTAGCAAATGGTACACTAGTAGGGCATAGTAATAAATGATATGTATTAAAAGGTTGCCATCCATCAATGATCTTCATGTCTGAGCTTCTTGCAAGACATAAGGTATGAGTAACTTGGGGAAAAAAATGATAATTTATTCAAGAACATCAGTAATGGAGAGCTATGGCTTAAATTTTCTGGCAGCTTCAAGAAAGCATAAGTAATTGAAATTTCCTGTTGTGATTCCTGTCTTCATATGGCAGAGCCTCCAACTTGAAAGATGGAGAAAATGTCAAGAATTTTGCTTATAAGCTCTTCGGTATATTCTGGCCAGTAGTGGGAATGGCCAGGACCTAGAGGCAGACAGACCTTGGCTGAAGCCCAGCTCAGTCACTTTTCACCCTTGCATGTTTGGCTTTCAGCTTCCTTATATAAGTGATAATGCTAATAGCAGCCTTAGAGGGTGGCTGTCAGGAATTAATGAAATAATATGTGAAAGGGAGCTTGGCATGAATATGCTTAATGAAGTTTCCTGCCCTTTTCCTTAATTTAGTGAGGCCCCAGGACTATTTCCCAGGTTTCTGGCGTCTCCTCAGCCTTCTTCCCAAAGCCAACATTAGGACAGAAAGACTGAGACACTCAGCTCAGGCACAAAATTAAGGAGATGCAAACAGTGTGGCTATTAAGACAATAATATTATAATGCAATGTTTTTTTTAAAACAAAACCACTATAAAAATAAAGCCCATGATGAAGACATTTAGCATTTTAAATTAAGATAGGATCCAACCCTCTTGTTACATGACACAGCCTCTCTTGCCTAACTAAACATGGACCTGTCAGGTCTTGCCTTTACTAATAAGTCTGAAATTTTGTTCATCACAGGTCTCTCATATTATTTTGATTTGAAAATATTTTTCTAGGTGCTATTTAGATAGATTCCCAGCCTTCTGGTAAGCATTCCATTTTATATCTGAGCCAAGCGGGTCTTTTGCCTCTTCCTAATGCCTCAAATGCTTCTTCTTTTTCCCAAGGCCCCATGTCTCAGTGACTTTTCTCTCTCCTTGAAATCTGACCTTCTGGGCTCAGGGCTCCTCAGCTGTAGACTGAAGTACAGTGGGTAGGCAGTCTCTCAAGTATATTTCCAACCATTCAGGAGTATGGTTTTATTTTATTTTGTTTGTGATGAGGTGTGGCAGGATCTTTCCTATAAAAGACCTGAATTTGAAGAAGCTCAAAAATTGGTAAATTCTGTGAAATTCCTACTCTTCCAATATCTGTGTCTGGTGAACTTTCAGTTACAATACTAGTCACTGATATTTACTGAGCTATTTTTATGGATCACACACTAACTTCTTCAAAAGTGGCCATTCGTTGAATCCTCACAACAGTCCTTTGAGGAAGACACCACTACTATTATCTTATTTTACAAAGGAAAAAACTGAGAGCTTAAGAGGTTTTCCTCAGATATACTGTAAGTAAATGTGAAAATTGGTCCCTTATTCACTGCTTTTCCAAATTCCTTCCTTTTAAGATGAAGACATCCATGAGAGCTCATTGCTGATTCCTACTCAGAGGTAATCCAGCTATTCTGTGGATATGTACAGTTGAACTGAAAATTTCACTTCTGTTTGTCACCAAGCATGGTGATGGTTCTCTGCACAGAATTCTTCCCCATTTAGGGGCAATGCCTTTTTCCTGCTTTGTACTTACCTTGGCTGGCAATTTACATAGAATGCATTGATATTACTAGCTCTAAATGCTCAAAGGAAATGTGAGATGGTAGGTTCAGTAGAACACTACATCTAAGAAGAATTTCTTCCAATTCACTTCTCCCCTGCATCCCACATAGGAAATGTGTCAGGTAGTGGCACTCGAGGTCTTCAAAGTCCATTGATGGGGAGGAATGACTGTAAGAAGCCAGGAAGCTCATGTTCCTGTCAGACCCTTGTGTCCCTTCTCCATCTCTGCCTGATGAAAAAGGGTAAGTCTCCATACCTTTGTATATACACACAAGAAACAAAACTGTGTCAGACTTAGCAACAGAGAGTTCTTTGGGCCTAAGGAATTGGCTTTTCTTCTCCCTGAGCTTGCAGCAGCACTTGTGACAGGCTTCCCTTGAGACAGCGTTGCAGCTCTGTGCTCAGCTCTGAAATGGAAATCTCCAATATAGTTTTCCTACTTTCCACCACTGAAGAATCTTTGAACCCAGGTGTGATTGTGTTAGTTGAACATTTATTATATGCGTAGCACTGGCTGAGGCATTGGGATATCAATATTCTATTCTTTAGTATTTTATAAACATGATGGAGGTTAAGACATTCAGAAGCAGCTGAAATAATACTGGGAGAAATTAAACAGGAGAGGTAGGAATCTTAAAGAAATACTTCAAAGGTTATTTATAAATAACAGTAATGATCTTGATATCTGATATCATGTCTAATGCCCAAAAGCACTTTTGCCTTTCATATCTTTCTAAATTGGAAAAGTAGTGTTCAGTATATGTGTGTGTGTATGTGTGTCAGTTATAAGCTGATGTTTCCACATAGATAGTTGTAAGTCTGACATATCCAAATGGAGTAGGTTATACTTATGTACATTATTTCAATTTAATTTAAGGTCAGCTTTAAATATGATCTCTAGACATTTCTTGAGTAGTTGGCTGCATTACTGATGTGCTTAAACCCCTTTGTCCTCCTTTCCTCAGTTAGAGCTATTCATCATCCACCCCATTAAGGGCCTGAGAGGCTGAGGACACTGTAGTCCATTTTTATCTGCGGTGAACTTGTCTTCCCTTGGACTCACACCCTAGAGTCCACCAGCATTACAGAGTGCATTACATACCAGGAAGGGGAGAGTGGGTATAAGATAATCTTGAATAAAATTGTCATTTGGAGTCATAAATTGATAAGGAATATTTTCCTGTCAGAGATCAAATTGATAAGGTCGATGTCAGTGGAGAAGACTCTCTACAAAAAGGAGACAGACTTTTTCTAAGTCTGCACTGATAAGAGTGTTTTATATTTTCAACTTTAGTGGCCTGTCATTATCCTAATTTGGTAAGCTCATGCTGCATAATATATCAACTGATCAGAGAAAGTAATTTTTCTTACTCCAAATCATGCTTACTTAGTACTTGTCACTATCTTTCATATATGCTCAACTCTCCTCTCACCAAGTAAACCTCTAACCAACGTTTACTGCTCCTCCCCACCCATTAAGTTTTCTGTTCAAACTGTTTAGTCACATCTACACTGCTTTTCCTAACACTACACATTTCTTACTAGTCAAATTCTGATCCTTAGTAACTCCTACCCCTGCTTTCTCTGGGATGCAAACAAACCATGGCTAGAGAAAGTAAGGGAAATGAGAACACCTGACACATTAAATATATGTTTTTATTATTTACTTTTCGTTAATTAACTTTGCTGGGATTTGAACCCAGCTCCTTTGCACTAAGCAACATCTTCAACCCTTTATACTTTGAGACAGGGCCTCACTAAGTCACTAACTTGCCCAGGATGGGCTTGCGTTTGCAGTCTTCCTGTCTCAGTTCTCAGGGTGCTGGGATTACAGGCATGAGCCACCACACTAGTTTCAATATTCTTACTCTATGACTTCAGTTGGCAAGTTATCCATTGATTTTTGTGCATGCTCTGTGCAGTAACTATCCAAACCTTCATTTCCTCTTATCCCCTCTTAACCTTGGCTTCTACGTCAAGGTTTCTGAGCAAGTGTTCTCTCACCTACCATTCCTCCACCTAAAGTATCTGTTTTTAGATGATATTAACATTCAATTTTGTTTTAATCAAATTTATTGAGGGTTCTTTTACATTTAATGGTAACACCTATATTAAGTGTAGTTTCCAGTACCAAAGTGGAGATAATTGTTTTCATTATGTGAAGTTATGTGATAGCATTCAGTTAATCTGCAACATTCACCATGACTTTAGACGGTGATCTATTTTTTGTCACTATAATTTTGCTTTTTCTAGGAATTATATAAATAAAATCATTCAATATGTACTCTAATTTGTCTTGTGCTCAGCATCATATATGTGAGATTCATCTGTTTTTAGATGTGAAAGCTTTGTAAAGAAAGCTTTGCTTGAACACAGGCACATTTCTTGTTCTGAAGTTTCCTTTGACTGATAATATTATTACTGCTCTAGTTGCCTTCTAATTACAATCTGCAGTGGTGCATCTTTTTCATCCTTTCATTAACTATCATGTTCTCATATATCAAGTTCATACTTTGTATACTGCACATAGTTTTTTCTTTTGTAAATCCACTTTGAATTTTTTTCCAGGACTGGAGATTAAATCAGGAGCCTTCATGCTGAGCTACATCCCTAGACCTTTATTATTTCTTATTTTGAAATAGCATCTCACTGAGTCATTAAATTGCCCAGGCTGGCCTCAAACTTGTCATCCTTCTGCCTCAGCCTCCCAGAGTGCTGGGATTACAGGTGTTCAACACCACCCCTTGTTACTATCACTGAATTTTAACTGAGGTATTTATATAATTTACATTTAATGTAACATTTAATACTAGTTATAAGTCTGCTATTATTTTTTTACCCTATTTATTTTTGTTCCTTTTCCCAGCTTCTTTTGGCATTATTTGCATAGGCTTTTACCTTATTCTATTGGCTTATTATCTGTACCTTTTTCACTTTTTACTGGCTGTATTAGAATTCACAATATTCTTATTCAAGTTTTCAGAGTATTTTTGAATGATTCAACTTCTTGTCTACTTATAACAGTATGTTTGCATTTTCTGCATTTCATCTAGTTATTTTTTTCATACTTTTTACTTATACATGTTACATAAACACATCAATTAGTGGTAAGCAGATATTCAACCTTACAAGAACAGTTTTAAAAAGAAAAATTATCTTTGCTATTTAGTCACACATTGATCATTTTGGGTTCTTTTTATTCCTTTGTGCATATCCATGTTTCCAACAGTACCATTTTCTTTGACCTAAAGATCTCTCTATATTTCTTGTGTTACAGAATTGATGGAAATGAAAAGTTTCAACAATTCCTTCCTTGCCAGGCATGGTGGCTCATGCCTATAATCCTAGCACTTGGGAAGCTGAGGAAGGAGGATTACTGTAAATCTGAGGCCAGCCTGGCTACATAGTGAATTCAGTGTCAGTCTGAACTACACAGCAGGACTTTGTCTCAAAAAAACCAAAAACCAAAAAACAAAATAAACCCACCAAAAAAATAAAATCCTTCCTTGGAAATCTTTATTTGCTTTTGTTTTTTAAAGAAATATTTACTGGGTGTAGAATTCTAGATTGACTTTTCTTTCATCAATTTGAAGACATTGTTATTTATGATTTATAATTTTTCATGTTAATTCATACATGTCTATTAAGTCATCCTTATGTATATTCCACATAATATATAATGAAATTACGCTTCCATTTTCCCAAAATTTCCTCTTAAGTCCTTACCAGCAGAACAATTAACATTCAGATTTTTACTGGAAATGTTTATGCTGATATAATATATAGACAATATAGGTTTTCACTACTGTTCTCACTTCCTTTTGAGCTTCCTTGAAGGTCTGTACTTCAAGCAACAATGTGTTTAAGGCAACCTAGGCTTTTTCTTCCTTATGTTCTTTGAAATTCTTCCAGCTTTTACGTACTATCCAATTCAAATCTAGTTCCACCTTTCAGTGTATGTTACAGCAGAACTCCACTTCTAGGTACCAAATCTCCATTAGTTTCCCATGGCTGTTGTAACAAATTACCAGAGATTTAGTGGAATGATTTATTCTTTCACAATGCTGAAGGCCATAAGTTTGAAATTAGTTGTCCCTGAGCCAAAATCAAGATCCAGGCAGGTCCACATTCACCTTTCCTGGAATCCAGGGCAGAATTCATTCCTCACCTCTTCCAGCTTCTTGTGGCTGAGGACATTCCTTGCCTTGTGAGAACATTCCTCACTCTAACCTCTGCATTCGTGATTTCACTGACTTCTCTGTTGTGTATCAGGTCTCCTGCCTCCCCCATCAAAAATACCTGTGATTGCCTTAGCACGCCCAGAGAATCCAGGATAGTCTCATCCCAAGAAACTTGTCTTTTCAGCCATATGAAGTAGCAATCACAGCTTTCAGAAAGAGGATTTGGATATCATGAGGGAGGAAGGAATAATTCAGACTACAACAGTGTATTTCTTTTCTTCAAGCAAAATGGTTCTTGTCTTTGCAGTTTCACTAAATGACAGCAGGACACACAGAAATCACCATATATAAGAAAAATCACTTTCTGGGGGTGGATTTATAGAAAGAAATACTAGGAAAGAAGATTGGAGATACCTGTAAAATGTAAGGTAGGATACAGGGTATTTTTGAAGTTTCTTTAAAAATTCAAAGTGTTTCAATATCTAAGACAAAGGATTTTTGTATATATCTAAATGAGAAAAAGTGAGAGCAGTCTGAGAGTCACAGCTTCACAAAGAAAAAATAAGATACAAAACAGAAGACAACATTGAAAGTCACCAGGAGCCTGGATAGTTCAGTGCAACCCAGGATTCTGAAAACAAGAAATGCATGCAGAAGTGGGAAAGGAGTTAAACTGAAATATAAGGTAAGGAAAACGGAAAAAAGAAAAAAGAAAAGATTTATGTGCCCAGAAAATAAGTGAGGGTCAATACAGGCTAGCTTGAAATGAAATCCAAATAAATAGAGAGATCCTTTGGCCTGAGATGCTTAACCTGGTTAATATACTGAACTGTTCAAATACATGAAAGTAAACAGAGAAACTAAGTTATGATGTAAGGTAAAGAGAGTCACCCCAAAAGCAATGGAACAAGCAACTATGGGACTGAAATCTCTGAAACCACAAGCCAAATAAACCTTCCCATCTTTTATGTTGATTATCTTAGTTTTTTTGTCATGCTCATGGTTGCACAAGTTTGTCTATGGTCATGTGGCCCTGTTCCTTTGGGCCTGTGGGGCACAGTATATCCTGGCAGAAGCTGCACACCTCAGCGCAGCCAGGAAGCAAAGAGAGAGGAAGAGGTGGAGCTCCAATATCCTCTTCAAGGAGACACCTACAGTGGGCAGACTTCCTCCCACCAAACCACACCTCTTAAAGGTCCCATCACCAATTAGTAGTGCAGCAGGCTGGGACCGGACCAAGCCTTTAAAACACAGGCCTTTGGGGGGTAGTCAAGGGCCAAATGATAGCACTGACTATCACACATCTTTCAGGTTGTATCTGAGCAGAACATGGAAGAATATATGGATTGAGTCAAATAAAGATCAGAGTAAGGGGGTTCCAGGTACGCACAGGAGAAGCTGGGTAAATTATGGCACTATTCTAATATTTGAGGTGGAGAGAACAGAATCAAGTATCTATTCTGGATATGTTACCTTTGAAATAACTATTAAATACCTAAGTGGAAATGTCAAGGAGGTAACTGTCAATCCAAGTCCAGAGCACAGAAGAGCACTCTGAACCACAGACGTTAATTTCGAAGTCATTAGCATTTGAGTGATAATTAATCTTATTGGACTGGATGTGGTGGGATGAGCAGATAGAGAGCAAGAACAAGTATTGAGCCCGGAGGCACTCCAGCAGTTAGAAGTCAGAAAAAGCAGCAGCCAAAAACAGAAAATGAGAAAGAATCAGTGAGGTATATGGAAGTCCAGAGAAATGTGGAACCCTGGAGGCCATGTGAAGCATTGAAGGAGATGTAATTTAGAGAAAAATCAGATACAACTTTATAGTCAATTTTATATTTACCAGTGAAAATCTGTTATGTTTAAAAGTAGCAGGAATATATACTAATTAGGGGGTGCTAGAATGCAGGGGTTTTTAGAAAGAAGATGGAAAGGGTGAAAGAGGAGACTAAGAAGCCCAAATCCATTCACCTGGGAGGGCTCTAATCTCGGAGAGTAATTTTACCCCCTTTTATTTTATTGAGTGTGACTGTAAAAAAAAAATTCTTTGAAAGTACACAGGATACTTTTTAAATAATTTTTGTTCTCATGATTCTACCACCCAACAGTATCATTTAATATTGCTGATTTTTTTCCAGAATTTGTTGATATAATACATAGACCATTAGCTCAACATGGAGACTGTGGAGATCAAATCCCTGGTTTTAAGTGATCTTCATTTACTGCTCTGAGTCCTTAACCTACGACTGTCTCTAGTTCAGTTGCTAAGGTGTAATATGAGAATAGCAGCAAAACCTACCCCCAGGATTTCTGTAAATATTAAATAAGATAACTCACAGAATGCTTAGAAGAGTACGTGATCTGAAGAGAATATTACATATGCTATTATCTAGTTGTAAACACATAACCATAATGAACTTTTTTTTGTATTAAATTCTTTTATTGGTACATTGTAGGTATACAACACAATTACATTTCTCATTGGGAACTCATATCTTTACATGATGCATCTTGGTTCTTATTTGTTCCCCATTCCTAGCCCTCCCTTCACCCCCTCCACCCTTCCCTATTTACAAAGACTTTATTTCCATTTTTTCCATTTCTCATCATTTTTCCTTTCCCTTCTTTCCTTTCCCCTGCCCCTCCCACTACCCCTACCCCTTTGGACCTTTTCTTCCTATTTTACATTATTGATTATTCATTCTAATCATTGGTACATTTTAGGTATACAATATAATGACATTCGTCATTGGAAATTTGCACCTTTACATAGTCTTAGTTCTTATTTTTCACCCTTGCCCAGCCCTCCCCTTCAACCCCTCCAGTCCTCCCTATTTACAAAGATTTTGTTCCTATTTTTCCATTTTCTCATATTAATCCCATTCCCTTCTATCCTTTCCTCTAGCCCTCCCACTTCCTTCCCCTTTGCCCCTTTTCTTCTCACAGTCTTACTTTCCTGCTAGTTCTTTCCATTTCATGTTATATCCTAATCAACTCCCCATCACACTAATCATTTTTAAAGGCCACACGGAAAACAAATTATACTTCACTCATTTCCCTGTTTTAACACTGTGAATTCCAAATTTCTGCTATTTAATTGATAAACATCACAGTTCTACATGTTCTGTAATATACTCATACATTTGTGCACCATATGCGTGTGTGTCCTAAGAAAGAAGCACACTGTAAGAGTGGCTGAACACAGATTTGAAGCAAATTGCCTGGAGTTTACGTTCCTTCTTGCCAGTTTACCAGGGCAGCAGGCTTATGCTTCCTGTGGCAGGTTCCTCATATGCATAAGGTTAGGTAAGTAATGCCACTTACCTCAAAGGCCATAAGGACTGAGTTAATAGATTGCCAGTGCTGAGAGCAATGCTTGTCAAGAAGTATTTAATAAATGTCAACCATTCGTTTATTTTGAAATATCTCTCAAGTATAATTATTAGCTCAAAAGTTATACTCATTAGGATGACCACTACCAGAAAAGCCCAGAAAATAACAAGTGTTGGGAAGGATGGCGCAAACCCTTGTGCACTGCTGGTGAGATTGTAAAATGGTGCAGCTGCTGTGCAGAAGAGTATGGAGTTTCATCAAACACTTAAAATAGAATCACCATATGACCCAGCAATCCCACTTCTGGGTATATATCCTAAAGAACTGAAAGCAGGATCTCAAGGACATATTTGCACATACGTATCTACTGAAGCACTAGTTACAGCAGCCAAGAGGAAGCAGACCAAATGTTTCCAACGACAGATGAATGGATTAAAAAGATGGTGTTGACACATAATGAAATATTATTCAGCCCTTAAACATAAGGAAATCCTGCCACATGTTACCACATGAAGCTTGAGGGACTTACACTGAGTGAAATAAGCCAGTCAAAACAAGGACAAGTACTAAATGATTCCAATTATATGAACTTTCTAGGGTGGTCACAATCATGGAAACAAAAAGTAGAATGCTGGTGGCTGGGAACTAGAGGGAAGGACATGGGAAGCTGATGAGCAGAGAGTCTTCACTTCTATTAGACTATGCATGCAATTACTGGTGAGTATACCAAATATGAATACTTACTTATTTCTGGTTTAAAGACTTTATAGGGTTTTTTTGGCATCATCCTTGATTCTGCATCACATAAAGATTCATGTGCTATTTTGTTTCACCATAAAAATACATGCAATATAAATAGGAAAAACAATGTTCTCTAAAGAATAAGTCTATTTGCTTTTATCAGGTAAGAATCATACATCTACATTTCCCTTTTCTTTCACAGCTACTCAGAAGTAACTTAATGGTTAATTACTGTAACTATTATTAGTCCAGGTTTGGAATAAATATACTTTTATTCCTCCCTCCATAAAACTTCTGCCATTATTCTATCTTAATGTGTTCTAAATGTTTTATTATAAGGAAATTCAGCTGGAAATCCGTAGAACATAAGATGTATATCAATAGAATTCTACTGCCCTCTTTGTTTCAACAGTAAATGTGTCAAGAAAGATATTTTAACCAAGGAAAATTTTTGTCCAGTTGTAAAACATACAGAAAAAATTGTTAAAACTCATTATGCTGTACTAACATGGTGTATAAATCAATACCAAAAGCCATTTTATGAAGTTAAATAATTATTCTTCATAAAGCCCTATTAGATTAAAAGAATGAACAAAGTTTCCCAAATTTAAACATTGTACTAATTAGTGAAATACTGATATGACCATTAAAATAATAAGGATATCCCCTTTCACCACTGTCATTCAACATTGTTTTGAATGGTGTACCTAACATTTTTTAAATTTAAAAACAAACAGTATTGAAAGACAAACATTTACATATTCATTTACATAAACATGTTAAAAGTAAACTGAGAAGTTTATAATTGCTTCTTGGCCTTTTGGCTAAGATTAAGTGGAGAAGTTTATGATATTAACTTGTGAAACATGCAATTAATCTAGCCTTTTAAAGATTGTATCCAAAAGACTTAGTCTACCTAGAGACATGTTTGTTTCAGGTATTAGAAACAGAATTAACAGTATTATTTTGCAGTAGAAATAAAAGTTTTCAGAAATGCTCTTTCTTTTATTGCTCAAATTCTATTCTGTTCTTGTATATAAAAGAGTTATCTACATGTTATGAAGCATTTAGAGGAGTTACTCCATAAATGCCAATTAGAGAACTGATTTGGCCTTAACCCATTTTTCCTATGTGTAAAATAATTAGCAACTACAAGGTAAAATTGCTTTTAAAAAATAGTAGCAAGAAAAAGAATGATTTTCTAATATAAATATATTTTCCATTGTACGAAACTCACATAATCATATAGTTTCATTTTTGTTTCAAATGAGTTACTTAACTTTGGCTGCTAGTTTGAATTATTGAAAACATTTAATTTTTCTTAATGGAAAAAAGTCCAATTAAGCAGTAAAAATTTCCAAAAACCCTTGGAAAATCTGTCACCTATAAACCAACTTGGTAAAGATGTAAATAAGCTGAAGAAAAAGAAGAAAAGGTCCAAGCATGGTTAACACAGATTTAATTTTAAAAAGTCAAAGTATAAAGGAGGTCGACATTTGCTCACATTTATTTCAAGAAATACTTATCACAAGCAGAACTCTACTGCCCTCTTTTGTCTCAAGAGTGTAACACAACAGAAGTGCCAGAACAGGTGTCTACCAGCAAGCACTAAAAGACAAAGGTGTAAGGTTGTGTTCTGGAATAGCAGCAAACTACTAGGGCAGAGGACACTTGCTTAAGTGACTTTTACTATCTGTTGTCTCAAATTTTGTTCACTGAATAAAGATTTACTGACTGTAAAAATGTTTTGATTATTGCTGAAAATACATCACAGAGAACAGAGCAAGTCAAAGTCATAAATTTAGAACTTTTTATGATTCTAATTTAGTGAGCCTAAGAAGTAGAAATCTAAAAATTATCAGATTTAACTTTGGCTGCACAACCTATCCTGCTTGCAAATGCAAGAATGTCTAAAACCAGCAAAAATAAAACAATTTAGGACTTTGTTGTCTTAGCCTCATAGCCATGTGATTGAAGCAGTCTTGTTAAGTGATCTAAAAACAAATTATGGATTCTCTTTGCTTAGCATTAAACTGCATCCAAATTTTCTCTAACAATTCCACTTTAAGTACTCAATCTTATAGTTGAGGTTTCTTTTTTTATAGGGAAAATACATATAGCCTTGGTTTTCTGATATCTATTGCCTTGGAACTTTCCTTTCTACCCCACGAATAAACAGAAAGTAGAGGGATAAAGAGGTTCTACTTCTATTGCAGAAATGCAATTAGTTATTTTTGCCAGTTGTACCCACCCACCATCTCAAATGAAGACATACTGTTTACATTTTCCAACAACTACAACCACCACCACCAATATTTATCCACATCAACTTATGATTTGGGGAATGAAGACAGGGATATTCTCTTAGCACCAACCTATGATTCCATGATTGCTGAAATTCTCCAATGGAAAAAAGAAGCTATAAATTGCTTTTATGACAGTGAAATTAATCTTTAACTGGACAGCCAAATGATAATGACCTTTTCTTTCACAATTTTAATATGTATTTTTCATAAAAAACACATTTCTCATTCATTTAACCAATTCATCCAAAGGAAAAAAGGAAAACACTGTAATTGCAAGTATCCTCACAATAACTTTTTATGAGATATACAAGAACAACATTTCAGCAACTTCCATAAAAATCTGGTATAAAAGTTAAAACATTTTAGAAATGATAAAATCAGTTTACCTAACTTACATTCCTTCAAAGACACATTTGCACGTCTTATCGTGGTTTGTAAACCAAATACAAAGTCTTTTTCCCTCTGAAATCCATATCAACTGATCACATTAGTTAAACTGCAGAAAGTTTCATCAGGATGCATTTCGATAAAAGCCATAAACACAAAAGCAGACAAACCTGGCATTTGGTATCGTGTACATGGCACATTTAGAAGGACCTGTTAATAAATTCCTGGAACATATCCATAAAATTCTAGGCACCTTTGCACATGCTGCACCTACGATGCTCACAGCATTCATGCAGAAGGAAAGACAACAATGTTCCCATGTTACTCAACAGAAAACTAAGGCAACTCATTGAAGATCATGTAGTCTGATCAGTAGCACAACACATTAACAATGGACCAGGATATAGGATAGGGCCTGTTATTGCTACTGATTTACCTCCCTAACTGCACTACGACATGATTCAGAGCATCAAAACAAGTATGAATTATTTTTGCCTGGAAAACAGACCACCAATCAGCATGGGTAACTTGCAAAGCATTCACAGTAAAACACTGGGATAAAGAGGGGAGCTGACTGAAGAGAGGGGAAGAGTGATCTGAAAGACTGTAATATGGCAAAGTTCTACAAAAACCTAGAATAAACTAGAACAAACTGAAAAATCATTCTAATTAGGAAGCCAATTTTCAGACCAACTGGAGTTGGTGCAGAAATAAAAAGGCAGGAAATTTTTCATCTTAATAACTCAGCGTTTGGCATATGTCCATGTAAATAACTCTGAAATTTCTTTGAGGTAGACAAATGTTAGGAATGAATTTATTTCATGCTTTAAAAGAAATGGAAGAGGGGCTCTATTTCTAAGACTATCTTTAAAAAGTTTTTACTTATTTTTTAAAACTCCTTTCAGTAAAGTGCTTAGATGTCAGCCATTTTATTGCATATTTAAAGGCTGACGTGAAGATCTTACAGCTAAAGAACCAATGTCAAGTTGGACTTTAATAAAAAAGGCCGGAACGCACATCAAAGTTCACAGCAAGTTTATAACTTTCTAGAACTTCTCTACTAGGCCCACACTGTTTCCTCTCGAGACTGTACTTCCTCTGTAGTCTCCATGAATCTCAGTCAGATCTGGTGCTCTTCCTTCAAAGTCCCACCAAAAGTATGTGTTGCTGTCACTGCTGACTGCTGCCCTGTGTCTCCCCTCTGGACTCTAAGCTACTCAGGGTCTTCAGGAATGTAAGATTCCCTTTGTAGCTTCAGTACCTACCACTCTACAAGCATGCACATGATTCACTGTCCCGTCTTCCTCACAATCTCCCAGCCAGCCCGTATTATGTGTGTTCAACCAACTGGAGGTTTATAGTTAGCTCTTCACATGACATTCAATGAATTATCCTAGGACTCATTTTTATTCCTATTGTTTACCCAGGAAGAGTTAATCTACCTGGGCAAGTAACTAGGTTACAATCTTGGTTCCTCTTTCTGATCTCATTAAATTACATTTCTTTCATTAAAACATCCTTATAGACTTAGAACATAAAACTAAGTCCCCATGAGTGGCAACAAAATGTGACATATAATGACTTATTGACAGATATTTTTGTTATTAAATCAGATAAAAATAAAATTTTGCTTGAACCCCATTTTTAAACAATTAACAAATCTGAGAATTTGAACTGACACATGGAATACCTCCAAGAAAAAAACACTATGTACTGAATGGAGGAACATAGCTATTAAAAGGGACATATTTTTGTACTTGTTTGGCCCCAATTTCTGCTACATAGATTGCTCCAGTCTTTCTGTTAACTTCCAGGAGATGTGGCAGAACCTGATCTGGTAGCTGGATGGTACTGATCACAGAACAGTCGCCAATGCTTCCCACTGGGGGTGCTGCCACAACCAACAGCCTGCTACGATTCAGCTGCGCCACGATCAAGTACTTCTCATCAGGAGTAAATCTAAGGGGAAAGACAGTTTACACCACAAATTCATCACAAATGTTTACTTTCTCAGCATTTTCATTCCCTGGAGTCCTGAACAATAGTAGGTAACTATCTCTGAATGATTCCTTTAATGAGAACTTAAATTTTATCTAATTCTGTTGAGAGAAGCAAGAGATCTGTGATGGTAGAGACAGAGATTAGTTTAAATTTAAAAACAAAAATTATCAATATGACAGTATTAAACAAAATTAAAGAACTCGAAACTACAGACTCAAACTATTATTTTCCTCATTTAAAAATTTTCCTTTTGTTTAAAAGTTTGCCAAAGGCTACAGGAGACACCTGTAGCATATCTTTATTATCTCTGATATTGGCATTCCACAGAGCACTAGGCGTTTAATTGCTTTCCATTTATATGGGATTCAAAACTCCAAGATATCACTTTTCTCTACACATACTTGTTTCAATCCATTTCCGCCTGGTTTTTCTTTTGTGATGATACTGAGGATTGCACCCAGGGCCTTGCACATGGTAGGCAGGCACTGTACCACTGAGCTATATCTCCAGACACTCTGCTTAAAATTTACAGTGAACATGATAAACCTTCACCTAAATCAGAGGAAACCTTAATGAGAGGAAGTAACATAAATCAACTAAGATAAGCATTTCAAAATAAAAAGAAAAAATAATCACCTGACTGAAGAAGGTCCTTCTTCTGTGAAACAGTTATTCCATGCGCCTAACCACTCCCCAGTGTCTTTACTGAACACTTGGATTCTTTTATTCCCTCGGTCAGCAACCCACACCTGAGAAACCAAAAGCATATCAACTGTGAAAAGAGTCACTGCATGAGAAGAAGGAAAAATAAGTGCTTACTTTTATTAGTCTTAAAAGACCCCAAAGACCAAATACCATAAATACCATTTTCAGCTGAGAAAAGACTAAAATTCAGAAAGGTTAAATGACTTGTCTGAACTGCACTTACAAGAAACAGGCCCACAATCTAATGGCTATCTGTCTTAATGTGCTCTCTATTGTATTAGACATGTGATTAACTAAAACAACTAAAAAAACTTGTGTAGTCCACAGTAATGCAGAGGATTAATAGATAGTAAAAAGCAACAGTGAGCCTTCTTCGTTCCTCTAGCAAGGTTCATCTTCACTGAGCACCACCAGCCTGTCAGTTCCTGGGCCAGGCAACAAGAGAAAAAAAGCAGCCTTGCTCCTTAGGAACTCAGCAAGGGAAGTATTTATTTACTCTTGTATCATTAAACCTATGCTATGTCTAAAGTGCTGAACCATTAAATAAGACAAAGGCTGGGAGATTTTAGTAACACATAAAGTATGATAACAGGTTTCATTTGGCTTTATCATATGGTGTAATGAGTTAAGAAATTGTTGGTATAAAAGAGAAAGTCCAGTTCATTCTAAAAGAATGTGTATTGCGTATTGTGTGCAATTTAATGGCATACACAAAGTGAAATGGTTTTTCATGACATGTACCTAGGGCTAGAGAGGCAGAAAAAATGAAATGGAGGAGAAAGGCAAAGCCTGCTGATCTCTACATCCCTCTTCAAGCTCTTTGGATTTCTTGGGTTTGTGGATTCCGGGACAATTTCTTCAGGGTAATCCTAACTCTATCAATGTGTGTGAATTTGGTGGCCATTGACTTCCTTTCCAAACAGAAATAAAGACTCATTATACCATTTCATAGAGAATCTGATGCCTAAGTAAATAATTTCTCAAGGTCTTTTCCTGATCTATGATTCTTTAGTAAAGATGAGTTTCCTTAAATATTTTGTCTCAGACAAATGACCAAAGAGGAAATAAAGTTTGCACCCTAGAACTGACTGATACTATATAGCAGTGATGGCAAACGTTTAAAGTGCTCAATGATACAAACAGCCTGCTGTAGCATGCTTGCTACAGGTTCACCACCACAGCTATATAAGTTATCAGTAGTGTCTTTTCTACTTAATACTCAACAAATTTTGATCATAGGAAATCCTATTTAAGAAATGAGTCTTTAAAAGGAATGAAATTTTCATATAGGGTTGTGGTGATGACTTAATAAGTTAAATCATTTAAAATGCTCCCAATAGAATTGCTGTTAGAAAAAGCACAGGCGTGTAGATCTTAACACTCATTTTTTATGACTTAGTAACACCAGAATTCTCTCAGCAAGTGACTCCAAAGCCTTTTAGGATACTGGTAAACACAGAAAGTTTGACTGGGGCTAGGTTTCTCATTCTCTGAAATTTGGACTTTTTCTTAGTCCACAAGGGAAATAATTAACCAAGTTCAGGAGGCTAATGTGTAAAAACAGAACTCTAACTTTCTAGTGCTCAATTTATACATAAAGTTCATCTGGTCAGTTAATTTCTTATGGTAGACAGGAATATTTAATGATCAAGACATTTATACTTTATTAAAAAATACCATGATTAGAAGGTTGCTTGATGGTCACAAAAGCAAAAGTGGAAATAGATTGTCTAATGTCATAAAGCAAGCAGCCTGATGTATCTATTATGAGTCCAAGATGTTTTGTCATTTAACAAATACATATGACTACTATGTGCCAGGCTGTAAGATATTAAGCAAGAGGTTCAGCATGTGCCTTTATATAGCCTACAATTAAGTGATTATAATATAGCATGACAGTTACCGTAATGGAGAATTACAGGCCACTATCAGAAAATGAGAATTTAATATAAAAATTTTTGAAGGAAATTTGGTTGTGGGAAGGTAATCTCAAAGTGGCATTTCTGCTTAGAAGGTAGGTTAAAAAAAGGTGGCAGCAGAAAGGGACAGAAAAGAGAGAATTAGATTGAAATCTGTTGGTTAAAGCTATTTCTAGGTGTGAGCTAATGAGGACAAGTTTGTCTACATGGCTCTCTTTTTCAGGGTTTCAAGATTAATCTCTAGTTCAAGCCCAGCCTGGGCAGCTGAGCAAGTTCCTGTCTCAAAGTAGAAAAAAAATAAAATAAAATAAAAGGAATGTGGGTATAACTCAGTCCAAGTACTGTGGGTTCAATCTCCAGTACTGAAAAAAAGATTAATCTCTCCCACCCCTTTTTGATCAACACATTCTTTTTTCACAAATTGAAAGCAATGAAACAGTTTTTTCCTAGTAGGAGGACAATACTTCTTTTCAGATAATTTTGTTTGGATCAATTCTTTACTCTTTCTCATCTATTTTGCTCACCGCTAAATAGCTGAGGAACCCCCTCATTACAGGAACAAAACAATTAAAGTATGTGTGCAGAGCCAGCTCCAGAGGAATTGCTCAAACCTACCTACTAACCAACACACATCCACACATGCCCAGACACACATGAATATGACAATGATCCAGACGAACATGCCCAGAGACACAGATCTAGACACACACACACACACACACACACACACACACAACCAATGTCCCACTCAATGACATTGTATTTTTACCCGACCAGCTGAATCAAGTGTAACACTGTGAGGTATATTGAATTTAGCAGGCCCTGTCCCATTTTCTCCTTGCAGCCAAAGGATCATGAAATCTACAAGCAACAAATATATATGGTCAGTGCAACATATAGAATGGCTTATACACTTGTATATTACATTTTTCAAATTGTAAAAAACTAATTATGTCTCCATTAGTTTAATTATATTTTCCTGGTTTCATGTACGCATATACCCATTTGCCTAATTCTTATACGGCTTCAGTTAACCTACTTCTTTAATTATCTCCACTTGAATTTGTTTATGATTGTTTCAAAATCATTGTTTAGGGTTTATGTCATCCTCTTCCTTAAACTGGCTCCTCTTCCCAACCTACCTGTTATTTGGTATTATCATTTCACTGAGCTTGAAAATTCACATTATGTTTTTATAGTGTGTCTCTCTTATTAACCACTCCAGAGTTTTGAACTGTGGTCCTCTGAAATATATGCCCATGTCCTAACCTCTTGTACCTGCAGATGAAATTAAATTAGGGATCTTGAGATGAGAGCATCATAAATTTAGAGTAGACCCTAAATCCCTGAAAGGGAAAGGAGTAGATCTGAGACCCAAAGACCTGGAGAAGGGGCCTAGTGAAGATCGAGACAAAGATGAGTTACCTGCCCCAAGGCAAGGCATGCCTGAGGTTAGGAGAGGCGAAGAAGAACTCTCCTCTAGTGCTACTAGCAGGAGCCTCACCTATCTTATAAATTTCAGACTTCTGGATTCTAAAAATGGCTAGAATAAATTTCTGTTGTTTAAAGCCGCTCTGTAGGAATTTTTTTTTTTTTTTTTTTTTTTTTTTGGTACTGGGGATCGAACTCGGGACCTTTCACTTGCAAGGCAGGCTGTGGAACCGCTGAGCTAAATCCCTGGCCCATAATCTCATGATGTTTCAATAAATTTAGTATGAAAATTTTAAACAAGTTTTTCTTTTCCGGAAGTGTGTATACATTTTTGGCAGACTCTGTATATTCTAATATAATACAGTTTCTTGTAAAACCTCTATTTTTAGAAAATCACTTTTCTACTAAAAACTTCCAAGAGACTCCTTAGGCCAGTGGTGACAAACCTATGGCACACATGCTGCAACAGGCACCAGCACTGCTATAGATAAAAGTTTTTAAATCTTCAGATAAGCTTTCAAAGACATCTCAAACCTTATTTTCCACTGTTCAGAGAGTACATTTTCAGCTGCAGTCCTGCTAATGATTACCTGTAGACTTTGTAAGATAAGGCCTGCTGGAACCCTCTGCCTGTCCCCTTCTCACCAACCACCAAAACCAATTTAGTTCAAGGAGTACTTCATGAAATCAATCTTGTCCTACTTCTCCAGTCAATTTAGTTTCTCCTTCTTCTAATCACTATTTTATTTTCAAAATCATTATCATAGATTGCATTTAATTGTCTCATCCATAACAGACCTACCTCTATTGATATTATGTAAAGAGGACATAGAACAGGGCCCTACTGAAAATATGGATGGTTAATCAGCCTGTAGCATATCTGACTCTGAGATTCTAGACTCCTAACTTCTCCATTCTTAATTAGATAGGCTACCCACTTATCTCAAACTGACTATAAATTTTCAAACTCCCTCCAGTTCCTTATGGAGGAAACTCCCAGGCATTGAGGTATAAGCCATAACAGCAAAATCATTCATTATTGGCACTCCAATCCAACTATCTTCCAGTTTTCTCCTAGTAATGTGTTTTAGTCCTTTACACACAATTCATGTATACACAGTTACAGTATTATACCATGTATAAAACAAATTAAATCTAATTTATATTTTTATGATATATAAAATTTAGTTATGTACCTTGGGACAGTTTGATCAATCTGTTATTCAATCCTCCATCTCCATCCACAACATAAATATCTCCTGTGTCCTCTACGTATAATTCTGCTGGATTATCAAATTGCAGGGGATTCAAACCAGTGCCTTTTTTTCCTGCAGTACCCAAGACTTGAATAAGATCACCAAAGGAATTGTATTTCTTAACAGTATGACCATAGGCTCCTGTAAAGATAGACGAGCATATCTCACAAATAAAACCACTATATAACATTCAGTTTTCAAATAGGCGGAGAACAAAATTTTGAAAGAATTAAACAGTAGGAAAAGGATGATAAGCTCGGATAATTTATTGTTATAACTGACAAGAAACAGAACATCTTTACGATACAGCCAAATTTGTTTATGAATCAAAATCTGAGTTACTCCAAAATAAGGAGACTGTAAGTTGAAAAAATAAACAAAAAAATGTACTCATATACAAAGTTCATGGTTAACAATTTTTTGTGCAACATTTTCTTTTTTAATCTCATGATCTTGAAAAAGCATTGCTTGCAGAAGGAAATCAAGAAGCAACTATAAAAGGAACAACTTACATTCAAAACTGTTATTTCAATCATTCATATACAGATCTTAAATTTTAATACAACAAAAAACTCCATAATAAAACTTTAAAAAAATATATTGTATTTTCTGCTGGTGGAAACAAATTTAAAATTGAAACCATTAACTTTTCTCTCCTAAGAGAAAAATAACCTTTGAATTAAAATTATCTTATAAGTGAAAGAATAAAGTAGATCACTAATTAGGGAAAACTATAAAGCGGCAAAAATAAACTTGAAGGCATAAAACTAACTGATAGGTATGCAAAAGACTAACTGAATACACTAAGCTTAACAGAAACAAACTGAACCAGTTCACATTACAAGTCTATCTTGAAAAATACATGTATTATTGTATTTAATTTGGACACTTAAGCTAAAGTTTATAGCAATAGTAAGAGAAAACAGTATTATCAGAGAAAGCAAACCTCAAAGTATCTGAAGAACTGACAAAGAGCGCAGAATACTAGTCAATAATTTTTTAAAGAAAATGACTGATTTGCAGCTATATTTTCATTAATCTATTCCTTTTAAAAACGGGGAAAAGAAATGTAATCTCAACCAGATCTCTTGGTGGGAAAATAAGCTATAATGGAAAAAATGAGATTGGTTATGCTCTTTTTATTTCTGGGAATCAGGGAAGTTTTATAAAAAAGAATAACATGAACAGAATGAATTAAAGGACAAGACCTTTAGCAGTGAATTCTGGGGGGGAAAAAAGAATACAAATAGTCAAATCTCACTGTAATGTTAAACTGTGATATTCTAGATTTTTTTTCTTAGCTAGATTTTTACCATCTACAATACATCTTAAAATAAATGGTTTATCCATTATCTGAGGCCCAGAAATCTTTTGAGTTCTGAGAAGATGTGTGGTGTGGCAATGGAATGACATATAAAAACTTAGACCTTGGACTGGGGATTTAGCTCAGTGGTTCTGTTGCCTGCCTTGCAAGCACAAGGTTCCGAGTTCGATCCCCAGTACCATAAAAAAAAAAGGCCTGTTGCTGCTTCCTTCAAATATTTCCTGATAATTAAAAAAAAAAAAGGAACATAACTTGGACAAGGAACATTAGAAATACTGTATTTATGATCCTATACCTTCCTGAGTCCTTAAGGGAATGCCAGCCCTTCTCTGGTATTGCTTTGTTAGTTCACCAGCACAAATGAACTGCTTTCTCTGAAAACTTCCTCTATACCTGTCATTTCAATTGTGCTTACTTTTCAACACTGTTTACAAAAAATATTTGCTAGTGGGAAGGATTCAGACATGCTTTGTCAGTAGAATTCCAAAACCATGAGCACCAGCTTCTTTGTACTCTGGACAACAAAGCAATTATGGCTTCTTAGCACCTCTTTTGAAAGAGAGCTGGTAAAGAAAATGTGTGGAGTCTATTAATTCTCTTTAAAAGACTGCCATTTTAGGGCCAGGGATTTAGCTCAGTGGCACCACGCCTGTCTCACAAGTGCAAGGTCCTGAGTTCGATCCCCAGTACCAAAAAAAAGATTGGCATTGCCAAAGTGGTGTGGACTTAGTCTGAGAAGAGTAACTGATGGTTTTTAAAGAGGAAAGGTCCCTTATCAAGTTTAAAAGAAAGATCACAATAATTATAGCCTCCCTATTGAATTTGTTAACTCTGCAGAATACAATAAAAGATTTTGAGAAGTAAGAACATGGGCAAAATGTGATTTCTAGTAAGGTAATTTAGCAGATACAGCTACACGTACCACTTCCTACATCTGTGATCCAGATGGACTGTTCATATGGTGTGCTGGCTGCAAACATACCATGAGGTGTGTCAACTGTGTAATTCCAGGCTCGTAGGAAATATCCATCCTCTGTGAACACTAATACTTTGGGGATGTTATCCCCTCTCTGAAGGTATACAAAAATAACTGCTTAGATAGGATCAGGGTTAAGGAATGGTTTTTTCATTTTGTCAAAAAGAAATAAAATTGAAAGATTAATTGAGAAATTTAGTAATGTTTGAAAAATTAACTTCAAAACCTAGTAATATATACAGTATATCATATTCAAAATCAAAATATTTACTTGAAACCCACTCCAAAGTCTCATAAGTAGCGTAACAGAAATAGTTACTTAATCGAGTAAAACATAAAGTCTGTAATTTCCTTTGAGTTCATTTTTTTAATTCCCATTATACTTACTTGAGCTACGTAAACCAATCCATTGAGTGAGTCAACTGCAACACAAAATGTCGTTCCAGTAAAGTATTCTGAATAATTAGGCCAACCCAAATCCAGCCGGTAAAGAAGTTTCTCCGTTCTCCAGGAAACTTGAAAAGCAAAGTTCCTTAAGACCTTAAGTAAAACCAGAAGATTAAAATTCAGTTTTCACTCTAGATAAGAAAATGGGGTTGGGTGGGTTTGAAGTTTGCCAGACTAAAATGATTCCTAAGAAATGCGCTTGTATGTATTTATTTGCCATTTGTACTTCTTCATCTGAGAAGTATATATTCATTTCAGACGCCCATTTCTGGACTGGGTCTTTAACTTAGGGGGGTATGATTTTTTTTTTAGATCTTTATATATTCTAGATATTAGACCTTTGGTTGAGGAACAGCTGGCAAAATTTTTTAAATATAGGAAAAAATGTTCAACATTACTGGTTATTCCAGTGATGCAGATTAAAACAACATTGAGATTCCATCTCACTCCAGAAAGAATGGCTGCTATCAAGAAATCAACCAATAACAAATGGTAGCAGGGCTGTGGGGCAAAAGGAACCCTTCTCCATTGTTGGTGGGAATGTAGACTGGTGCAACCACTGTGGAAATCAGTGTGAAGATTCCTCAAAAAACTAAAACTAGAGGTTCCATTTCGCACAGCTATTCCCCTTCTTGGTATCCTCCTGAAAGAACTAAAATCATCATGCCACAGCAATATATGCACACTCATGTTTACAGAAGCACAATTTGTAATAGCTAAATCTTGGAAACAGCCCCAATGTCCATTAACCGAAGAACAGATAAAAAGAAGATGTGGTTTGTTTGTTTTTTTATACAATGGACTCAGCCATAAAGGATAAACTCGAGACATTTCTAGATAAATGGATAAACCTTGAGATCATACTCTCAAGTGAAATAAATCAGACACACATGTGTAAATATCACATTGTTTCTCTGCTGCGAGAAATTAAAAGCATAAATAAGGACCAAAATATATAACTGATATTGTGAAACAGGAAGAAAATGTTCAAATGGGAAGGGGAACTAGGAAGGGGGGAGGGGGAAAGGAAGAGAAAAGAAAAAAACGAGAAAAGGAAAAAATCCAAACAAAGCTTTTGTAAATAAGGAGTGGAAGAGGAGTTGAAGGGATGGAAGGGGAATGGGGAAAAAGAAGAAGCAAGATATATCATGTACAAGTGCAAATTCCCTATGATGAATGTGATCATTATGTATATCTAAAATGTACCAATAAAAATTTAAAAATCTGAAACAGTAAAAATAGCTTCTGGTAAGCGATAAATAAAAGAAATGGGCTTACAAGTCTACAGATTAAAAAGACCACAATAAAGTCTGTAAATTATTCGACAATGTAGTAAGAGTTGCTGAACAAGAGAAAATGACATCCACAGTGACACTTTTAACACTAAGAAACCAAGGGACTCCAGTGGCCCGGCCTCAAGTGCAGGTTTTCAGACGAGCTAGTGCGGGAGGGAGCCAGGACCACTATCCAACACACCAGGACTGCGGCGCCGCATCCAACAGTGCCGTCCACACCACCCGACAGTGACTTCCTCACTAAACAACTCACCCCAGAGCCACAAAATCGCGCGTGCAAAACCAGACTTGCAAGAAAAAACCCAGCGCCTGCCGCGCAGACCCAGAATCTGGCCATGACCAGACAGAGGCAAAGGAAGAGTCTACAGGTCACGGGGAACAGCTAGGCAGCCTTGGGTGCGAGCAGTTCGTCGAAGCCCCTTTCTCCTGTCCCCGCTGCCTGTGGTGTGGACAATGAGAACGCAAAGGAGCACAGGGCCAAAGAAAACTTGAGAAAACTCCGTTCCGGGTTTCGAGGGCCTTCCCGGGGCCCCGCCCCCATGTCAGGGGCGGACATGCTTACCCAGTGACCACCCTTTCCCCACCCTTCGGGGTGGTCCAAGCGCAGATTCTCGTGGCCACCAAAATAGGGGTGCCTAAAGATATGCCTCACCCATTTGCCCTTCATTCTTTTTAATTTCATGTTGAAAAATCAAAGTATAGCCCTAAAACCTGACAAATAAGATTTAATTGACACTAACAAAACGGCTTACAGGCTCTGAGAAGGTTGTAAATCATATTTAATTTCGAAACATCCAGGCATCAGCTCTAGATGCCTACGTTCCCACATCAAGACCCCGCCGCTGGCCTTCAGGAAACGCGGCCCAGACTGGCGGCGCAGAGTTGAGCTTCCTTGAGCGCGACGGGTCTTATTGATAGTCCCCAAGAGCCGGTGGGGGTTGTTGGGGCAACCCGATAGGACGCCTGGTGCGGCAGGCGCTGAGGCTTTCGCGAGTCCCCCATCGCGAGGCTGTGTCCTCTTCGCCCGGCTCCGGGTGCTCTCGGGCCGCCGGCCTGCTCCCGGAAGACACGGAAGCTAGGTAACAAAGAGTCTGTCCCGCTGTCCGCTTCCTGGGCTGCGGGACCCAGGACTCGGGAGGAACGGCCGGGGATGCACGCCGCCCCGGCGGCCACGAGTCCTGGATCGCGGCAGTGAGGAGCGCGGCCCACGGCCGAGGCGCTGGTGCGGGCCGAGAGGCCGGCGCCTCCCTCTTCGCCGCCTGCAGGGCCCGGGGCGCAGGTGCCTCAGCTGCCCTGGACGTTTTACCCCGGAAAGTGGCTTCACCGGCTCCCGGCGGCGCCCAGCTTTCAGCTGCGCGGAACAGCGCTGAAATCTGGGTTTCTCTGCGGGACTCGGAAGACCCGGCTCTTCCCCGAGGTGTCCTGAAGCTTTGTGTGAAGAACCCTGACGGGAATGGTTTTTTGCTTTTAATAAAGTTTTTCTAAGTTTCGGATTTTAGAAAATTTTCCGGAGTTTGCAATACCCTACCTCCTCTCATTTTTCTCCTGCTCCTAGAGTGCTTTTCTTCTTCAACTATAAATATTTTTTGCTGTCAACGGAGCAGTCCAGGGATGAACATTTCATAATTGGACGTATAACTTAAACACGTGGAAACAGTCAAGATGGACAAAAAGTCCTTTGAAACCGTGCTGGATGAAATTAGAAAGGTAGTTACATTTGATTATTTAAATTCTATAATATACCACTTGCCATGGTTTAATTTTGGGGGTGCATTGTGTAAATTGCACAGAATAAAAGTCCTATCATTGCCAAGTGGGTACGAATTTTCACAAGGAGTGTAGAAGCCTGTAAATTGCGATGTTTCATGAACAGAAGTTATGTTAACACAGCTTGAGAATCAGTGCGATGTTGTGGAAATTATATTCAGTCCTTGGTTGTGAAGCAGCTTTACAGTATTTAATTTAAAACTATAATTTTGATAAATAATTGAATATTTCTGATTTTTACCTCATCTTTTATTACAGGAAAATGACCAAAAACTAGAACTTGAAAGTTTTTTTTAATACTGGTAATTATTACTATGAAGTATTTTTCACATTTAAAGATTAGCAGAATGTTTGTTGTCTTGGACAGAATTAAATTAAGTGTGACATTGTTTAAAGTCACTTTCTTAGGGATTGGCCGTCAGTATCCTAAGTTTTAAACAGTATCTTAAATTTCAAAACTTTTTCTCCTGCATTCTAAGTTTTTGCTTCTTTTCGAGGTTCTTGTGTGTATCCAGTTATGAACCAGACAACAATAGTTTTGGAGTGCAGTCTTGAGCCTAACTGTAGCTCAAGTATAAAAACAAGAGCTTACCTCTCTAGAACTGAGAGAACTTGATGCACCATAGTTATATCCTCCCCAAGTGCCTTGTTAAGGCGTGCAGGGCAGTTACTATTTCATACCTTTCTGTCTCTTGACTGACAACACAGAAATTTCTGCCATGTACTCTGGTGCTTGTTTCAGCTTATAAAGTTATTACTGAAATTGTTTCTGGACTTGCTGATTTACTTTATTTTATATAATGCTCTTTTCTCTTTCAAATGGACATGTTTGATTTTCACAACTTGAGAGAATTAGATGTTCCTTTTTGAACAATTTTCTACTTACACAAATCCAGTTTGCCCAAAGATTTGAAACAAAATACCAGTTTACTAATTGGATGGATAGAATTTGTAACGATTTGTTCAGGAGCATTTTTTTTTTAAATGCTGTTTGTAAGAAAATACTTTGTGACCTCAAGCCGATTTCTACTTTTAGATGAAACAGTGTCCGTGGGCCTGTTCTTTCCTTATCATGTATTGTAAAAATGTCTTGTAAATATTAGTGAGGGGAATAGAGATTACCCAGAGATGAAAGTTATTTTCATATAAGATGGCAACTTGGGTCCATATTGCTGGTCCGCAGTCAGTATTTGCAGGCTTTGTCAAATGCATCAACATTGTAGTAGTCTATTAAAATGGAATAAAGTAGAAGCACATGTAAAGTGGGCATTATTAACTGATTTTATCTTAATTCCTCTTAGACTGTGTAAATGTCATTTTAAACCAAAGCATCCCTTTCCCTGATTACCACTGTACTTAACCATTGTCATTAAAGCAAAAAAGCATGTAATAAGACTTTAGGAAAATAAATAAGGAAGAAAAATGGGGAAAAGGCAGTTCAATTTGCTTTTCAAAAAGGAGATAATAGCCATCAGTTAATGGGCACTTACTGTTTGCCTGGGTCCTGTTAACAACCCAGAAGATAGGTGCTTCTGATTTTACAGATGGTAGACTTAGTCTCTGTGAGGTTAATAGGCAGCTCATGGTTACCCAGCTGTTGAGTGGGGGGCCTGATAATCAGACTGAGGCAGTCTTACTCCAGAACATGATGCTGTTCTTGAGGGTACAGCTGTACCTCTCAGGCATTGGTGAAAAAAACCCAAACGTGTCAGGGCATCAGCACTGTCCAGGATTTAATTCAGCAACTCGCTTTTTACTCGCTTTTTCCAATAATGATAACCAAACCCCTTATTGTACATTGTCCGAATGCCATTTTTCCCCATTTCAGTGCAAAGCTACTGAGCAACCTGAATGTTTAGTTGATGGGTCTAAACATTTTCTCCTCGTAGAATGATACACAAGTATATGGAAAGTACTACTATTTTATAGCAAGAACAAAAGGATTAGGATTTTTGTTTTGTGGATTTTTTTTTTTTTTGACAGTTCTGGAAATGGAACCCAGGTACTCTACCACTGAGCTATGTGCCAGCCTTGGGATTAGTTTTTTATGATTAATGGCTATTGATCTATGATAACCTGGTATTTCCTCCTCTAAGGTTGACAAATAGCTTCAAGGGGAGCATGTGATATCAATTGGATCTAGATAATGTTGAATTAAAGCCACCACTTTCTCTCACTTGTAGGTTCCTTACAGAAACCTGACTTATTCAATACCTATTAGATGTCAGATCTAATATTGACTATTGTAATTCTCAGTTTCTTTTTTAGGTAGGTGGTAAATGGTATTTCCCTTTATGAATGAGGAAGCTTGAAAGGAATTCAAATGCCTCTCACAGGCCACACTGCCAGTTAGTGGCAGCCAGGGACAGTGAACTCAGGGCCCTTTAGCTCCTTGTGTTCTTATATCCCTGTGGAAGTACTGAGAGCCTCAACTAGATCTTGTCTTATTCTTCTTTCTCAGTGCATAATTGGTGCGCAGTAAATAATTCATGAGTAAGTAATATCTGATATATTTAGTCTTAATAACAATTTAGTTGGATGGGGATGTTTTGAAATTCTTATTCTTTATGTGCAATTTGTACCAGTGTTGAATCTTACTTACTTGAATTTTATTTCCTTTCTATTTTGTAGCGAGGCCCAGGGGGCACTCCTGCTCTGTCAGTGTATCCTTTACAGTGTGGAACTTGGGAGGTACAATGTCCTGTCACCACAGTGACTTCAGCTGCTTTTGCATTCCAGGGCCAAAGGAGACCTGTCACCATTGAGTTAACTGGCAGTTTTGATAGATGCATATTACTTTGCTGTTTATGTATATTAATGCTGCTTTTTTATTTTTTAGGCTGTTTTGACAGAATACAAATTAAAAGCAATTGAGTATGTGCATGGATACTTCTCTAGTGAACAGGTATTCCTTGTTATTTGTTTTTAAATAACACCTTTTTACACAAGTATTTTGGCTAATGTCTGTTTACCCTGCTGGATAAATGCAGAATTTTTAAAAATTTTTTGTTGCATTAAGGAACTTTAGATGTTTTCAGTTTGAACATACAACTACAGAATGTATAGATCAGGAATATTTTATAAACCTACCCACTTTTGCCACAATTCTTATTCTGGAATGATTTAAAAATACACTATCTAAAACAAAAAGCATTTCAAAATGTTAGTTATTCTAGGCGCAATATAAAAAATGTTTGTAATGGTAAAGTTACCTTTATTTGTATGGTATTTATAACACAATAATTGTAAAATTCACTATATTATAAAGTAAAACTTGAATAAGTGAAATATTCTTATGTGTTCTTATATGATGCTACTAAACAAAAAGTTGAATAACGGCACACACTGTCTAAAAAGTAATTTCTGTTAATGCCAGAAGATGACTAGTGTAAGTATGGTAGGTTAGTGAAAACTTTTATTCCACTTTAGGGAGGTTCAAAGTTTTAAGAAAGGAGATACGCACACACACACAATCTGGTAGAAATAGAAATGGACATCTGGAGAGCAGTTCTGGGAGTGAACAATGGATGATGCACCCATAGGTCAGGCTAGTAAATGCTCCAATTTTCATTTCTCAAGAGCTTGAAAATTTAAAAGTTTGAATAACTAACCCTGTACGAATTTTGCCTTTAAATTCTTAAAGGCTGTTTTATTATTTGTTACCTATACTGCCTTTTTAATGAGTTTTTCAGCTTTTCCACTGCTTTACCCAGTCATTTTTGTTCTTTTTTTTTTAAGTAACTGCACTTTGTTATCCACTTTCATTGATTTTTTTTTTAATTCATTAATTTTATTGGTATTTTTAGGTATACAGTATGCTTACATTCATTATTGGGAATTTGTACCTTTGCTCTTTTTAAAATTTAAGTTTTGAAGAGATAATTTCTTATAGCTAACACCTCTGCCCTCCCTCCCTTTCATTTGTGTGTCTGTATGTATGTGTGATGTTTTAGAGAAAACATCTTTCCTTGGTGGTGCATTTACTTTGCTAAAGTCCTTACAAACTTTATTAAGCCACTTCCTAATTGAGATATTCTAAATCTACTTACTATATTAAAATAAACATTGATAGTTTAATTTTTATAGTTTGTAAAACACAGTCTTTCTGTATCATAAAAATACTATTTCCATTAAGGTAAGGATAGGTACTCTTTCCAAATTAACTGGAGTACTTGTTTTTAATAGCAAACTATTAATTGTATGCTATTTGTGCATCTCTTTATAAGAAATGAAAATATTTTTACTTCACATGCCCCTCCAGTTTATATCATTGGCCTTGCTTTGTAGAATAATTGGAACCTTAGCACATTTTCAGGTACTTACAGTAAAATAGTTAACATAGATACACAGATTTCATGATTCTTCTTGCTTTTTTTTTTCTTTTGAGTATCTTTGAAGGCAGGGGTGGTAACCTGCCAAAACTTCAAAGTTAGAATCTTTTTTTTCTGGTACTAGGGCTCGAACTCGGGACCTTGTGCTTGCGAGGCAGGTGGTGGAACCACTGAGCTAAATCCTCGGCCCCTCAAAGTTAGAATCTTGATCCTTGGCTCACCTCTTACTGACTACCTCACAGTGTTTCCCCCACGCATTTCAACTCTGGTGGTAGAGGGTGGTTGTGGGAGCCAGCAAGAAACTGGGTATTTGAGCACTTAAAATGTTCCACCATGTAGAAGCTGCTTTAGTAAATCACAGTGATTCTTGTTTTTTAGGGAGTAGATCTCTGGTATGAGTGGTATAAGTAAAAGAGTAGATGTTAGTGGACCTACAGTAAATCACAAAATCACACCATTGTTAGTAATTAAAACTGTCACTTTCCATTATACATTTTCTATTCGTAATACATTTTTATATTCCTGAGCTGTCATTTTATTTTTGTCAGCCTCCTGTTTTTACGAAGATACTCTTTTTCCTCCATTGTATATTTTCCCTTCTAGACCGGTATTATCCAAGAGAACTTTTGTAATGGCGTGTTACTTTCAGTGATTTAAATTTACATAACCACACTTGGCAACTCTGTTGGACAATGCGTCTGTACTCTGGGACCTTGCTCATCACCCATACCCAGGCTGCATGTATTGAATAGAATTCCAGAAATCTTACAGAAATGTTTGGAAGCACACTGTCAATAGAGCTAAACTAATTCTTTTCTTTCAGGTGGTTGATTTATTGAGATATTTTTCCTGGGCCGAGCCTCAATTAAAAGCAATGAAGGCATTACAGCATGTAAGTAACTTATTTTTGTTTGGAATACAGAATTTAAGTAATGTTCTCAATTTTCCGTAATTCTTCTCAAATTACAATTTGTTTGCATCAGGAAAAACTAAACAACATATATATCCATCAACAGATGAACAGATTAAAAAAACATAGTATTTACACAAAAGATAAACTTGAATTATTTGTAGGAAAATGGATGTGACTTAAGTAAGTCAGACAAACAAGCTTAAATATTACATAGTATCTCTTATATGAGAAGCCCAAATTATAAAGAGCAAAATAAAAGATAGGCAATAGGAAGTAGGGAGATCTTTCTCAAATGGAAAGGGCATTAAAAGATGGAGTGATGGGAAGGAAAGGGGATGAAAAAAAGAATGAAGATGTGTTATGCACATGTACCAACTCCATACGAGGAATATAAATATGTACTAAACATGTACTAATTTAAAAAACTATGCTGGAAAATTTTGTATTCAGTGTAAGTTGCATATACTGTATTATTAAATTCTATACCACAGTATTTTAATTGACCGATTGGAGGGAAAATATTCATTACCAAGTAAAATAAAGGAATTAAATTAAGTACTTTTATGCACTTTTATTGTTTAATATCCATCTTTATCCTCTTATACTTAGTCTAAGAAGAGTCACCAAACATTATAGTTAACAGTTCTTTTGGCCTGTACTGTCCAAGTGATTTTCAGTGTTAATGGAAATCTGTATCCGTACAGTCCATTGCAGTGGCCATGTGGCTGTCGAACATTGAACCGTGTGCTTAGTCTATCTGAGAAACTGTAGTTTTAGTTTCATTTTATTGAAATTACTTTAAATGGTCACAAGTTTCTAGTGGCTGCTGCATAGGGTAATACAGTGTAGAACTTAGATCATCAGGGTGTTTAGATCAAACAGAAGTTATCTTGCTCTAGAAGAAAATTTGCCAACAAGTACTAGGCATGGTCAGGTTTAGTTGAAGCAATTTAAAGTAGGTTCTAGATACCTAAACTGATCTATCTGCCTAACAGTGTCTGGGTCTTGTTAGTGCTTCTTTTCCTCCTATATAACAATTACTTTTTTTTGATTTACAAAAGAAGGTTCTCTGTCATGCTTTGGAGGTGAAAGCCTTTTTTCTCCTCATAGCAGAATGAGCAAAGTAGAGAGCTCTTCTATAAGATATATTGCTGAGGACTTTGCCTTTTTTTTATCAGGACAACAAATTCATGATAGCTTTGAAGACCACTTGCTTTTCTCCCTACTTTAGAATTATAATTCAGAGGTGAAAAGTTTATCACAGGGACAAGTCATTACACTGACTTGTATTAAATTCTCACCTTTTCTGACTTTCTGATTTGACTGTTTTCATACTAAAGACTATTTGGTTGTATAAGGTATAATGAACATTTCTGTAAATTAAATGATTTAAAATAGTAATTCTAAGGATTTTTACAAATATATGTAAGGAAATTCATGATTAGGTATCAGTTTAAAACTATGCAAAGGAGTACATGTTTTTATCAATTCTTTTGGTACTACGTTAATGAAAGTGCTCGAAAAACATTAAAAAAAATCTTACATTGTTGCAATGCGTGTTAACATAAGACTCTTAAGAAAGTTATGTAACAGGGAAAGCTGTTTAACTCAGTGTTTCCCTAGCTTATGTGACCAGTGGGCCCTTTCCCACGTGACCGTAGCACCATGAACCACGGTCTTTGGGGAGTGTTGATTCGTGGCACACCTACTCTCACCTAACTGGTACATATAATTTTCATCTAACTCCTTCAGCAATTTAATCTCCTGTGTGTATAAATATCACCTTTTGGAGGAAAGTACTTGTTAATGTGTTTTACTCTATAAATTAACATATTGAGAAAAATGGATTAAAAAGATCACAGGATAATTTGATCTTTATCTGAAATGTTACATTGAAAGAGCATAAGTATAATTTACATATTATTAGAACTTCCTTTTGAATGGCTGGGACTTGCTTTTGAATAAATAATTTCACCTAAAATGTATAATGTCACCTAAAATGTTTATATTAATAACATTTAAGTATATTTTTTCAAAAAGAAATATCTAGGATGAAAGCTTTGTGTTGAAAAATAAACTATTTTTTTTTATCTTAATAGAAAATGGTGGCTGTTCACCCAGCAGAAGTGGTCAATATACTCAACTGTTTTACCTTCAGTAAAGACAAGCTAGTTGCTCTTGAACTATTAGCTTCGTAAGTATTTATTTTTTCCATTTTCTTCAAATTTGGATGCTTTTTAGCTTCCTCCTAACTCTTTGATGTGTTTTAGAATTATATAAATAGGTGGAACTCTTAATAAAATATAGTCAATGAAGAGGAGTGATGAATTCTGATTTCTTCATGTGAATAAATATCCAATGTACTTTTGTATACATGATTATAACCTATGAAATAGTGGGGCTTATGAAGATTATTTAATCTGATTTTTCTTCATTGCAGTAACTTGCTTTGTCTTTATACTCTAAAAAATTTGAAAAGCAAAATTGGTAAAGTCATAATACTTTTAAGAGTTAGACAAAAGTTCTTCTGCTTACTGACACATCTTTGGGCAAAGTATCTTTATTTTCTGAGCCATATTTCCCTCAATGGTAAAAATAAGGATAACTACTTACAAGGTTTATAATATTACTTTATAATTTCTAGTAATCAGTTAGATGAACCTCTCTTCAGTTACATTTACTATTGTTATATAAACATACTACTTAAAGTTGCTTATTAAAAGTAAGTTATCCAGGGCTGGGGATTTAGATCAGTGGTTTTGCTGCCTGCTGCGCAAGCACAAGGACCCAAGTTCGATCCCCAGTACCGAAAAAAAAAAGTTATCCCATTTTCTCCTTGTGTCATGGGAAACATTTACTCAGCTATGTTTGCATAAGCAAAAGCTGCTGACTTCTGTATATATGTCCAGGTGGTTAAGCAAAATGCTAAAATTGTGTTTCTTTGGTAGGAACATTGTTGATGTACAGAATTCTCGTCCCATTGAGGATTTATTCAGGATAAATATGTCTGAGAAGAAACGGTGCAAGAGAGTACTTGAACAGGTAATTTTCTGAAGATTGCTGTGAAAATGGCTGGTCTTTTTGAATGTTGTAAAGAAAAAAGTGCCCATCTTCCTGTGTTAGCTCTGGAGAATAATGTTGTCATGCAGGCTTAAGAGTGAAAAGCCAGTCAGCCCCTCCCCTGTACCTCATGAAGTCTTTATGTCTTGGTCCCTTGGTAGCACTTGGCCATAGTTCCAAGCCTTTGTTTTTAACTTTAAGTATTTAGAAACTTGACTTTTCAAATTTGTTAATCAGATTTATAAGAAATTACTACAGCAGAATTTCACTTTTATTGATTTAATATCTACAAAAGTGGGAATAGTAGTACTTGTCCAAACCTAGAAAACTTGATTCCTCATTTAAGGTAGTAAGCTCCTAGTATTGTGATGCCAGTAAACTGAATTAATAATTAGAAACCATGGGGAAAGGAAAGAAGGGGGAAAAAAAATAGGAGAAAAGGAAAAAAAATGGAAACAAAATCTTTGCAAATAGGGAAGGGTGGAGGGGGTGAAGGGAGGGCAGGGGAAGGGGGAAAAAATAAGAATCAAGATACTCATGTAATGGTACAAGATCTGAATGATGTATGTAAATGTATTTTATACCTAAAATGTACCAATAAACTTAATGGGGGAAAAAAAATAATTAGAAACCTGCTTGAGGGAGATGCAGGTTGGTGTCCCAGGCCTTGCAGCTCATACTACTTAGTATTCCCCACCTTCTCTAAACTCAGGGAGGGTAGGCAACTCTGGCTTAGTCCAGTGTTACTGTGGTAGAAACAAAGTCTGAGCCCGTGACGTTTTACTTGAATAATTTCCTCATTGGTTTTTTAAAATCTTCATGCCAACCAACCTATACTGCTATAGTTTTCTTCCTTATAGAGCATTCTGTTGGTGTCATTTTCCTTCTTGGAAATGTTCTGGAACTTTTATGTTCTGTGGGAAAGGTCTTTGATTAATGTAAGTTGCACAGCTTTTCCACAAAGTATACCTGAAGAGCCTTTAAAATATTCATACCTGTTAGCCTGAAAGTTCTTACCTTTTAGCCTGAAAAAATTTGTTCTGTGGAAATAAGTAGAAATATACAATTCATATTATAAGGACATTCACCTAATGTGATTTATAATAGCCAAAAGTTGAGGTGTCTTTTTAGAGTTAGGGGGCTGGATTATATAGCTCATATAATCATATGTGTTGTGAATGGATTTATAAAACTAATATAACTATATACATGTATATATACATGTAATTATATTTTTATGAATTATATTAATTATAAAACTATATATAGTTTTAAACATATCCAACGTAAATACACCTGCATAGTTTTATAATACATACAGATAGATCTGTTGGAATATTTACTTTATACAGTGATTTTCATTAATTTAATACATATTGGTTGAACACCAACTCAGTATATGTAAGGCTTCATTTCAGAAGCTTGGGATGCAGCAATAAATAGCTAGACCCAATCCCTTCCTTCACTGTCTCATAACTATGTAATATTATGTTGAACACCAGCCAAATAATTCTTGCCTATTCAGAAGGATAGCTGTTTGAACACTCTGTGGTCTGTTACTTGTATTTTTTCTCCTAAGTTGTATCTTCTTCTTTCATCCCTGTATCCTCCTTACCATCCCTGTACAATGAGTTTGGTATAGATTTGGACTCTGTTATTTCTTAGTGGTTGAAGAAAAGAAACAGAATAGACAATAAGACTTTTTTTGCACACAATTTATAGAACTTGTTATGAAGATATCTTTGTTTATAGGTCTATTAGTTGCAACATTAACAATATTGTGTTGCCTTTTTAGTAATTCCACTTAGGGTGATTTTTAAAAATTATTATTTAGGACATATAAGTGCTGACTGATATGTGAACAGACTGAATGAAATACTGTTCCTTAATTAGTGTTTTTAGCTGGGCTTCCCAATATCCTGAATACTTAACTGTTTGTTTGTTTGTTTATTACCACTGTCTTCTTTTTCACATTGCAGGCTTTCAAGGGCGGCTGCAAAGCTCCCCATGCTATGATATCTTCTTGTGGAACAATCCCTGGAAATCCGTATCCCAAAGGAAAACCTAGTCGAATAAATGGAATTTTCCCAGTAAGCACACTTTGATGACTGTATGTGAATCATCTTATGCCTAGGTGATATGTATTTTGTTTTGGTTTTTGGTTTGTTTTGGTACCAGGGTTCGAACTTGGGTCCTTATGCTAGCGAGGCAGGCGGTCAAACCACTGAGTTAAATCCCCAGCCCAGTGATATGTATTTTAAGTTAATGATATTTAAGAGAAAATACCAATTGATGATCCATCTGCAAAGGAAAAGAATTTTATGTTATCAGCATAATTCCTGGATTCACCATCAATTCAAAGTTCATGCGTAAACTTAACATTTAACATGTTTTTGTAAAATCTTCAGAACAAGCTAAACAAAATAGGATGATTTTGTTTTGTTTTCAGGTTTTGGTAAAGGAACATTTCTTAAATTCTCAGTATTTTTCAGATAGTTTCACAGTTAATATTTGAGAAACTCTGCACAGTGTCCTTCCTGAGAATCATGTTGCATAATAAAACTGCTGAGAAGTCCCTTAAAAAAGATACTTGTTTTTAATAGCATCTGGTGTTCTCAAATCACTTTATGAAATAAATTTTTTTAAAGATCCACTTTAGTTGCTGAATAACAAATAACCTAGGGGCTGTGTGGATTAAAACAGTAAAAATGTATTATCTCACTTAATTTTCATGGGTCAGGAGTCTGGGATTAGCTAGTTCTTTTGAGATAGTACATTTTTCTGAAAGCTTGATTTGGAGCTCAAGAATGTGTTTTTAAGGTAGCTCATTTACATGCCTGCCAAGTTAGTGTTGTTTTTTGGTAGGAGCCTCTTTGTTTTCGTCAGGACTTTTTCCATAGTGCTGCTTGGGTATCCTATGAACATGGCAGCTGGCTTCTCTCAGTTCAGATGATCCAAGAGAGGCCAAGTGGAAGCCTCAAGGCCTCTTATGACTTTGCATTGGAAGTCAAATGCCATCATTTGTGCAGTATTCTATAGTTACATAGGTCAGCCCTTTTCATTGGCTACACAATTCAGCCTTATCTGTTCTGGAACAGGACTGTAGAAGAACACTAAGAGATGTGGATTAGTGGGAGGCCATCTCGTAGGTTGGTTTCCATGCTAATGTGTAGTATTTAAGGACACACACTATCCAAAACACACGCTGTTACAGTTTAATCCTTTTTCTGATTTGCTCATTATAACAGTCTTTTGTAAGGTCCCCTGCCCTTAAAAACGTGGACAGTCACACTTAATATTTTCAGAGGACACTAGTTTTTTCTCATCTGTTTTCAACTAATACTGTTGTTCTTTTTCTTTCTTTGAGCATTACATATACTGTGACATTTCAAGTCTATAGTTGGTTTCTGTTTTTTTGTGGAGGAAAACAATGAGAACATGTTTTCTCCTTCTCTTTGACATCCCCTCTGTACATTACATGTTTATTTCCAAGTAACTCTGATGGTGCCATAAGGGTTCTATGACAGGAGGTTAAGAACTTCCTTATCAGGATTGTGCAGTCAGCCAGGGCAGAACTGGGTTTGGAATCTGAGTCTTACTCCTAGCAAGTTACATCCTTTTCTTCAACATAATACAATGTGGTTATTTGCTATTTTGGTTTAGGTTGGATTTTCTTTCTCTTTTTTTGTTTTGTTTTTAAGTTGTAATTTATTTAAACTTCATTTTTAAATAGGGAACCCCTTTGAAAAAAGATGGTGAAGAATGTACCAATGAAGGCAAAGGAATAGCTGCACGGATTCTTGGACCATCCAGACCAGTATGTTTAGGAAATAAAAGATGAAAGTTTTAATTTTTAATGCAGTTTTCTGTCTACAAAGAATAAATTAAGTTTTTGTGTTGCAAAGTTTCAGTGTAGGAGAAATTCTATGGGAGAATGGCCCAGGGCAGTGACAGTGAACTTTTTAGAGCTTTCAATGATACAAATGGCCTGCTAGGCACACGTGCCATAGGTTCTCCACCACTGGCTTAGGGAAATACAGTATAATTAGTTAGCAGTGTTATGGGCCCTTTTGAGGTTACATGTTGTATATAGTGAGATCTGTCAAATTATTTTTATTCTTTTCTCTTGCCACATTCACCTGTTCAATTGAAGTATAGAGTGAGGTGTTTGCCTTAACTGAGGTTTTGTTTTGGCCAAATCAATATAAGTAAAACAAAAATAAAGCCAGGTGGTTCAAAGTCTTTTCAAGGAAGTGGCTATGATGAGGCTGTAAACTGGACCAGAGTAGACACCCCCATGTGTGAGGGATTGTTGGAGTTCAAGGACTAGAGGCCTGTGCACAGCTACCTCGCAGTCCTCGCCTGTTCACATAGAAGAATGCAGTGGCTGTTGTTTGTAAGACTTAGACAGAAACTCATCCCCTCCCACTTCTACTCCAAAGGTATGTGCTCTCTGTAGGTATATGTGCAGAGTATAATTTAGCTTCAGGTATTTCTATTTCTTACATACATACCATCAGCTATAAAATAAAGTATGTGTGGATTTGTAGATTTCAAAAGACAATAGAAAGAACTAAAATAATGGACTCCTTATGCCATTGTACTTCTGTTAGAGTTGGAATTGTCAAGTGGTAAAGCAAGCAGTGCTTTTATCTTCCGAAAAGGAAGAAAGGATGGAAATGATAGGTTGAATTCCTAGAGTTTAAGAGGATATTGCCATTGGGGTTCTCAGGTAGGCGTAGGTGAGATTCCAAAATTAGCCTATTTTTGTGTGTTACTGAGGAGGAGATAGCAATTCTTGGATTAACATCAGCGGGGTCAGAGAGAAGTTTGCTATTTAGGATAAGCTCTGACCCTTCACTGGAGATGATTGGGTACTAAAATAAAAAGTACACAGCCCTTTTTGTCAAGATCTACCTTTGGAATTTGATAGGAACCACTCTTATTAAAAGCGAAATTTCCTTCATTTGTGTCATGTCTTAGTCTAGTCGTCTTTAAGACTAAATATTTTGGTTAAGTTTTATTTTGTTTTTTTGTTTTGCCAGGAGACAGCTTATTTGATTTTCTTCTAACTGCTATACCTTTCCCCCTCTTCTAGCCTCCTTCAACATACAATCCACATAAACCTGTTCCTTATCCAATACCTCCATGCCGGCCACATGCAACTATTGCACCAAGTAAGGAGTCCTTTAATTTCTACTTCTTTTTTGTCTGTTTATTAAATTGAAAGTAAGTACTAGTGTTGGTGCTTAGGAAACCTGCAGCTCTTCTAAGAGTTTGTGAGAGTTTAATTTTGCCCACAGTCAGCTTTTCGTGTCCAGCTACTAGTACCCTCTGTAGCAGTCAGTTTACTTAGGGTATTTTCCTTCTGATAAATTAATTGCACATTATTTTTATTCATTCTTTATTGTTATGGGTTTTCACTTCAGTAAATGATCCTCAAACCCTTTTTTGGTGGTTGGTGTGTAGAAGTATCATTAATGCATTTAATTTAAGTCAGGTACATATGCCTGACTGTAAGAATGGCAGATTCTTCCTGGCTTGCTAGTCAATGAGCTTATGTCTAGAAGGGCATGCAGTGAGAAGTAGGAATCACCCATTGTCTCACTGGTCTCTGTTTTCACTTAACCCTATACTCTAACTTCCATGTAAGATCTAACTTGCATATGACAGTATTAAAAATAGATTGGAATGCTACATTAATACAATTTGAACTCCTGGCCACAGAGTGATACTAAATTGTATATATTTTTTCTTTTTATTTTTACTTTAGGTGCTTACAATAATGCAGGTCTGGTACCGTTAGCCAATGTCATTGCTCCAGGTATACCCCCTCCACCTCCATATACTCCGAATCCAGTAGGAACAGGTAAAGTCATGTTATATTCAGTGTTAAAATAAGTAACTTATTCATTCACAAACATCCATTTGGAGGGGCAATTGTGTAGTGTGGTGTGTTCTAACAATGGAAACACAAGTTCAAGAGTCTGACAAGTCTGAATATGAGTCCTTGGTAGCACCAGGCTGCTTTCATTATCTTGATGGGCTTCCATTTTCCCATATGTAATAGAGAGTAACAATTTTAATAATATTATCCATCTGGACATGGTGGCATATGCCTGTGGTCCCAGGTACTTGGGAGACTGAGGCATGAGGGTCACAAATTTGAGGCTGCCCTGGGCAACTTAGCAAGATCCTGTCACTTAACTAAGTAAATAGGAACACTTTCAGTTAATATTAGATGACCTTATAATGTGTTGTATGCTGGGGAATCAGGGTACACAAACAGCCCTATTTACAAAGAGTTTGCAAACTAGTGAAAAATACATGTAAGGAAAGCAAGACAATTTCAGTATATTCTACTTCATTGGTTCTAAATTATACATTTTTTTATGGTTTAATTTCCCTAAAATTGGGATGTGGTTTACAGCAAATGAATCTTAAGTTTTGAGATATAAAGAGAATGAGCAATGCGACCATGTGCATATGTGGAAACTCAAAGGAGGGGGATCCAAACTAGTCAGTCACCCTAAAATAAATGTGAACTGTATGGTATACTGCTAAAGTTTGTTGACTCAGCAGTACACCTGCCATTTAACTGAATTAAGTTGAAGAAATAGCTAAGAAGAGACTGGTAATAAAATGTTGTATGAAGCATGGCAAAGTAAGAAGGTGATTTCTTGTGGCCAGGAGCTATTGGGCATTTTTTAAAAGCATCTTCAATTCCCCACTTGAGAGATTCGGATTCAATGATTTGGGGGGAGGGCCGAGATTATCTTTATTTTTAAATGATCTCCAGGTGATTTTTATCTTCAAGCAAATCGCTTCTTGGCCTTTTGGCTAAGATTAAATGTATCTTCAGGCACGTTTGAGAAATACTGTACTCTGTACATAACCCAGAAAGCGTCAGAGTATCTGGGGGTTTTTCAGGGCTTTCTGTTAACTACCAGATTTAAGAGAGCTAAGGCACTTTATACCTCCAAGTCTTTATTGAGAATCTTCGGGCATTTAGGGCAGATGGTTATCTGACTCAGCAAGGGAACTTCAGAGAAACTAGAATTACCAGATGAATACTCAAGGGGATGAGGGTTGGGTTAGCAAAGGATTTTTTCGCCCTAAGGCAGTTTATCATGTGCATATTTGTAGGGTGTGAAGGTGGTGGGTTGAATATTCCATGCATGGCAGAAGAGGGGAGGGAGTTACAATCTAGCCTGCTGTAGCCTGAGTTCCACTGCCAGTTGACATGGTGGCCCCATTGACTTTTGAATGGCATTAAGGTTCTACTTAGGTGTCCTTGGACCACATGTGGAAACACAGGCAGGTTATAGAAAAAAAAAAAAGAGCCATTTCTTACAAACAATATGACAAGTCATGAAGAAGTACAAATGCCACCAATTGGGCACCATGGGGATACGGGGCTTGTAAAAAGGTTAGAAGGGCTAATATTCCCAGCACTTCCCGTCTCATTCTTTTTCTTGATGCTCAGGCCGGCATCTTTCCAGAAAGGGGTGTTAAGCTTATGTGTAAAATTACAGTGTGTATTTAAAACCTAACAAGTTAACGGGAGGACAGCAGGATAGGACAGGGTGGAGGGAGAAGAAAGAACAATTGTTTATAATCCTCAGTGTTCATATATGTGTGATTTTTATTACAGGCATATTTTATTTTCTAACTATTTATTCATTTTGACACCTATTTCTGATTCTTAGTGTGTTAAATAATTTGATTAAAATTGAAATTAACGTTTATTTATTTACTTTTATGTAGAAAATGAAGACCTTTCCAATCAGTCAAAACCTACACAAAATCAAAGTAAGTACCAAATTTGATCCAGAGGTCACTGATATCTGTCATGGTTGTCTGCCTTGTTACTCACTGAGAACAGTGTGAGTTGAATGTGTTCAGGATGTTTTAGGAAAAGTTCTTGGATAAAGAACATAATTAAAACTTACAGTGGTTTATTAGTGCTATGTTTTATCACTATGAAATGCACATATTAACTGGATTTAAATTAATCTTACAACTTGATGTCCTATTTGCAAAACTTGCAGTGAAGTCTCAGTACTATCTGGAATCCGTGCATATTCATTTTATATTCTGATATTGGAAGCTTCATTTCTTTATATAAACACATAAACATATGGTATGGTAAAAATCCCTTTGACATATGGTAGATCAGATTCTACTTTTAGATTTATTTTTTTCAGTAAGTATTGTTAGGCATAATTTAACTTGAAAAAGAATGACAAGCACCAGAGGAGAAAGTGGAATTGGAAATGAAGTGTCACCCGGGTCTTGCCTCCAGGTGGCATCAGTGCTTAAGTATCTCATCGTCCCCTAGTTGAAGGTATGTGTGACCAGGAAGGAGGTGCCTTCTGGTATGGGACAAATACTGGCATCAGTTCTTCAATTGCAAAGTAGTACTCGAGTCTTAATTATTGTGGCACATGGTTATGAGGCTCAGTGGGAAAATTCTCCTCCCTGAGGATGGTACCTAATGAGTACTTCTGAGCTGGTTTCTAAAGGAGGTAGCATAGTTGGGTAGAAAGAACACTAAGTAAGATGTCAGGACATCTAGTTTTTTATCCTGGCTTTGTAACCACTTAGCTTTGTAACCTTGAGCAGGTCACTTAACTTCTATGAAAAGGAGATGAAGGACACTTTAATCTTCTGTTTCACTTCATTAACAATTCTATTTTGGAAAGAGGTAACCAGGTTAAATATCATAGTACCACTGGTAATAGTAGCATCCTTTGATTACCTATGCTGTGTTATTTGAGCATGATTAAGAAGTTAGTTTTTGTTTCTCCTTTTTTAACCTTATTAAGAAACTAAAACAATTGCATGGTTAAGAACATGGGTCTGACAAATCAGCATAATGAAAACCAGCAATTTAGATATTACAAGACCTGATTATACCTGTCATTGATTTTCTTTGAGATTTGTAAAATATGACAAATATTGTCGTGCATTTCTTTTGAGTTCAAATTGGACATTTTGGTGTGATGATAAATTCTTTCCCTTTTTCTCCACAGCATTTTCTACCCCAGCAAGTCAGCTCTTTTCACCTCTTGGTTCTAATCCTTCAACACCTGCTGCAACTCCTGTTCCCACTGCATCCCCAGTCAAGGCAGTAAATCACCCATCAGCATCAGCAGCTGCCACTGTTGCTGGAATGAATGTACCAAATGCTATCCTTCCTGTGTTCCCAGGGCAGGTCTCCTCAGCCATCCATACACCTCAGCCATCAATACCAAACCCAACTGTGATCAGGACCCTTTCGTTGCCTACTGCACCTGTAACTTCCATCCACAGTACAACCTCTGCTCCTGTTCCTTCCATTTTTTCTGGCCTAATGCCATTGCCAGGTCCTTCTGCTCCACCTACCCCTGCCCCTCAGGCTACGTCTATACTTCGAGCCACTCTTACTTCCAGTGAAGCATTTGCTTCCACTTCTGCCCCTTACACTAGTCACTTCTTTTCCACCAACACTACTGCTGCTTCTACCAATAACCCCAATTCCACTTCATTGTCATCAGTGTTTCCAGGTCTCCCTCTCCCCTTAACACCAACATCCCAAGGTGTATCCAATTCGACTCCTGTGATTACTGGTGGTTCTGCTCCCAGCGTTGCAGCTTCACTTGGCATAAATAATCCTCTTTTGTCTGTTTTAAAAGGCATTCTGACATCAAATGACACCAATTTAATCAATTCCTCTGTTTTGTCATCTTCTGTCACAAGTGGGCTGGCTTCATTATCCTCTCTTACTAATCAGAGAGCCTCAGCCCCTAACAAGTGCTATGCCCCATCAGCCCTTCCTGCCCCACAGAGGTCTTCTACTCCCAGGCTGGCCATGTTCCCAGGCCTGCCGTTTCCTGTGGCTTCCTCAACCGCCACTCCCCCTACACTGCCTGTGCAGTCTTCTTTGGCCACTGTTACATCCTCTTCAACATCAGTGCCAGTGAGCTGTGGCTCTTCAGCTGCCCTCTTGCATGGTCCCCACCCAGGTACTTCAGACCTGCACCTTTCATCCACCCCTGCTATGACAACTATTCCTGTTATGATCAAAACTGAACCCACAAGTCCTATTCCCTCCGCTTTTAAAGGCCCCTCTCATTCCATGAATCCCCCTCGTGGCACTTTAGGCTTGTCAGGGACTTTGGGCCGTGCATACACTTCTGCATCAGTGCCCATCAGTTTGTCTACTTGCCTTAATCCTGCATTATCAGGTCTCTCCAATTTGAGTACTCCCTTAAATGGTTCAAATCCCCTTTCCTCCATTTCCCTTCCACCACATGTTTCCTCCACTCCTATCACTCCAGTATTCACTGCTCTTCCTCCTTTTACTTCTTTGACCAATAGTTTTCCTTTACCTGGGAATCCCTCTCTGAACCCATCAGTATCTCTCCCAGGGTCATTAATAATCACCTCATCTAGCGCTGCCACCTCCACAGCCATGCCTCCTCCTAGCTCGACAGCAGCTGTTCTCTCAGGGCTCTCTGCTTCAGCGCCAGTCTCGGCAGCCCCCTTCCCCCTCAACTTGTCTACTGCTGTCCCCTCACTTTTTTCAGTTACTCAAGGACCTCTGCCCTCTTCAAATCCTTCCTACCCTGGCTTTTCTGTTTCTAATACCCCCAGTGTTACCCCTGCTCTCCCTTCGTTCCCGGGACTGCAGGCGCCCTCCACAGTCACAGCTGTCACACCACTGCCTGTTGCAGCCACAGCCCCCTCACCAGCGCCTGTCCTCCCAGGATTCGCTTCAGCGTTTAGTTCTAATTTCAACTCTGCTCTTGTTGCACAAGCCGGGTATGTGAATAGTTTGCAATAGGATAAAATTATTTTTCACATAAGTTTAGCTCATTGTCTTATGTTGTTCAAATGAAAGTCAAAATGGAATTATTTGGTGGTCCTAAATTATGTTTCTTTGGACCAAAACTTTAGCTCTAAAAAATGTTTCATGGCTCTTCAATGATGATAAGATAAATATATAAATGTCAGTGCTTATTAACAATTTTAGAATTTAGTATTTGGTTTAACTGTTACTATTACAAATACTATTTTAAAATACTAAAAAGTAATACTATTAGTATTTGGTTTAACTTCCTTACAGCATAAGTTATTAGATAAACTATAGACTTACGAAATTCAGAATAATATTCAATAAAAATTGAGTGGCTGATGTTATGGTTCTTTGCAAAAAAGGAATAGATTTCTAGGATTTTTTTTAACAAAATTGTGTTATGGTAAATATGTAAGTATTACTACTAATAAAGTTTTAGGATTTCTATTTGGTGATTTGCTTATAGCAGAAAGCATTATGTAAAACATAGATTTCCTGAATTCAAAATTACTTTAATTGAAATTGAGTGGCTGGTTTACTGGTTCCTTCCAATAGAAGAATGGATTCTAAGTTTTTGTTTTGTTTTAAATGTCTTATGATACTACTTGACAAATATATAAGCAACCTGTCTTATCTGCAGTTTGACCTGTTTTTCTGTCAACTGTAGTTTATCATCTGGACTCCAAGCTGCAGGCAGCTCTGTTTTTCCAGGCCTTCTGTCCCTCCCAGGTATCCCTGGGTTTTCCCAGAATCCTTCACAGTCGTCCTTGCAAGAATTACAGCATAATGCAGCTGCACAGTCAGCGTTGTTACAGCAGGTGAGCGAGTAATATCTGGTGTAAATAAAATAATGTGTTCTGTTAGTGATACGTAGGTATCCCAACATTGTCCAAAAGTAGGTTAGTTCTTCCCAGAATTGGCAAATTATGCTTGTTTTCTTTTAAAATTGTGACAAAGGTTAGGATGAAATCATCAGTATGACTTATTTTTCTTACTTGCAAATTTTTTAAATCTCAACTTATAGATTTTACTTAAAATGTGATCTTTTCAAGACAAGTTTAACTTGTCTTCTGTTTAGGCTATAATGGACCATTAAAGGAAAATGTCACTAGAAAACCTGTTAGCTTTTATTTGCAAGAATATTAAGTATTTTAATGGCATTTCTATGACTTCTCCACCTGAAGAAGTTTTAACATGTCATTTAAAATGTAGGAGACTGGGCCGGGGATTTTAGCTTAGTGGTTTCGCCGCCTGCTGCACAAGCGCAAGGACCAAAGTTCGATCCCTGGTACCTAAAAAAAAAAAAAAAAAAAAAAGTAGGAGCCGACCAGACTTTATCTTGCCAAACTTTGTTCTTTTCTTCCTTATCTGTAATATACCATAGCCAAAAAAGCAAGTCCAGAGTTGATTGAAGGAAACAGTCTGTTAAACTGTGCTTTTTTCTCTCAGGTCCATTCAGCTTCTGCTCTAGAAAGCTATCCAGCTCAGCCTGATGGCTTTCCAAGTTACCCCTCAACACCAGGAACACCATTTTCTTTGCAACCAGGCCTGTCCCAAAGTGGGTGGCAGTGAATATTTGAAAATTTTTATTCTTGGGAACAACATGAAATTTGCCTAAGAACTGCAGAGAACAATCTGACAAATGTGAAGTCAGCCAAAAGTCAGAAAATGAAAATGAGGATAATCCTAGGGAAATTGTGAAAAGAAATCCTAGTTGCATTTTTTAAAAAATGGTTTTAAGTATGAATACTCTCCATTCCCTTATGTAAATATGCTGACAATAAACTGTAAGGGGAATAGTATTTAAAAAATTATTTGTGGACTTTTCACCTTCCATCCTACAAAATTTTGTATCATGTATGTGGTCTATATAGAATATTAAAAGAAAAAACCGAACTCTTTATAGCCGAATACAGCCTTAAATCTGCTTGTATAGCATCCACGGACAGAAGTAATAGTTGTGCCTCAGATTTATGGGTTGCATGTGGCCCTGGGGAGTTACAACCCTTGGTATGCATGAGTGGTTCCTGTTAGTATCAGTTGGAACTCAGTATTCCGTATGTATCCGAAGAAGGGAACTGGAGACCCACCGTTATTTTTAATTTCTAGTATTTATGATCATACATACTGCTGAATTTAACTCAATATGTTTCAGGTAAGTGGAAAGGGTGCTTAATTATGTAGGCTCTAGAATGACTTTCAGGTGTTTTCAACTAAAACTATATATCCAGAACTACTTTCTTACAGAAATACAAGGAAGGCTTATTATTTGCCTTCAAAATAACTTGCCCTAATCTCAGCAGTATCCAGATGAATGAGGAACACTTGGGCCACCTCTGTTATTCATTGTACTCTGGAAGCTCTTGGTGAATGTTTACAATCATGGGATGTAATATTTTTATTTGTATTTAAATCAAATGCTTATCTGAAGTAATTATGTGACAGCAAATAGAGAAGACTTGCTCTGTTAGTAAATAAGCAGTGCGTACTCTATTTAAGGACCTGTGGTAATATAACATGATTGAATGTCATTAACTTAAGAGTGATAACTGCCACACTAGGGTGGGGGGTTAGAAAGAAAGAATTCCAATCCTGTGATTAAAAGTGTAAACTATAGAGTCTACTGTAGTACATTTCAGCATCTAGAAGTTTTACTTTTATAAAGATGGTGTCTGGAAGATGTTGCAAATGTATTTTCCTTCAACTTTTTAAGTATATTAAATATTCCTGTATGGTTAGTTTTTAACAATTTTTTAAAATAAACTTTATGAATATGACAAATACTTTATAAGTGTTTTATTAAATGCTTAGGCTTTTTGATTTTTTTTGTATGTGCAAGAGCTAATTTATTGAATTTTTTTGTCCAAATGTTGCAGCCCTATTTTACTATTGTTTGTCCATCTTTTAATTAATATCTTGTACAAAAGTTGTATTGTAATCAACATTTGAACCAACTGATACATATCTTTACTTTTTAAATTTTTTATTAGTACATGTTACAGTACATAATGATTATATTCATCATGGGGAACTGTGACATATACATAACTCATCTTAATTTTTTTCCATTCCGTGCCCCTTTACTGCCTCCCTTTTCCTTTCATCATTTGCTCCCCTTCCCATGTACAGAAGCTTTAGCTCTATTGCTTTTTCAGTTTTTCATCTCCTTCCCATCTCTTCCTTCCCTCCTCCCTCCATCTTTTGTTCCCCTTCCCATTTGAAAAAGATCTCCCTATTTCCTATTACCTATCTTTTGTTTTCCTTTTCATTTATATCTCATATGTCTTAATTACTTCTCCCTCATTGCTGAGACAAAAATACCCTGACACCCAAAGTTAAGGAAGGAAAGGTTTATTTAGTTCACAGTTTGTAGAGGTTTCAGTCATAATGGGCTGGCTCCAAGGCAGGGTGGCATGGCAGACAGGCATTGCAAAAGAGAAACAGTTCATTGCAGGCAGCTGGTAGCAAAGCATGCAAGAGACAAGACAAGCCTCTTTCTTCCCTCAGGCTACTGGGATTAGGGTGGTGTCAAACCAATCAGTGGATTTATTTAGTAATCACCCACTCTTAATTCTAGCACCCTTAATCTTAGCATAATCAGTCATATACTCTAGATCCAGCCACCTCTGGAAAAGCTCCACCTGTAACTGCATTGAGGCTTTGTGGGGACATCTAGACACAAGCCATAGCATATAAGAAGCCATGTGATATTTAAGCTTATATGTCTGATTTATTTCACTAAATTTTATGGTCTGAAGCTACAGCCACTTTTCTGTGAATGACTCAAGTTTATCTTCCTTTATGGAGAATGTGATAAATACATTTTCTTTATTCATATGTTGATGGACATACAGGCCATTTCCAAGATTTAGCTATTATAAGTCGTTCTGCTATAAATATGGATATGCATGTATCACTCTTTTGGAAAGATACCTAGAAGGGGATGGCTGGATCAAATGGAATTTCTGGTCGTAATTTTTTGAGGAATCACCACATTGGTTACCATAGTGATTATAGTAGTTTACATTCCCACCAACAATGTAGAAGGGCTGCTTTTTCCCCCTACAGCTTCACTAGCATTTGTTATTTGATTTTTTTTTTTTTTTTTTTTTTTTTTTTTTTTGGTACCAGGGATCAAACTCGGGTCCTTGCACTTGTGCAGCAGGCGGCAAAACCGCTGAGCTAAATCCCCGGCCCTTATTTGATTTCTTGATGGCTATTTTTTCTGGAATAAGATGGAATCTCAGTGTTTTAATTTGCATTTCTTGAATACCTAGCAATATGGAACATTTTTTAATATATGTATTGGCAGTTTTAATTTCTTCTGAGATGTCTATTCATTTTGGTTGCCCATTTTTTGATTGGATCTTTTATTTTAGGGGATCTTAATTTTTCGAGTTCTTTCTTTATGTATTCAAGATGTTAGGCTTTGATCCAAGGAATAGCTGGCAGTTGTTTTTCCTCATTCTGTAGGTTATCTCTTCACTCTCTGTTGCTTCCTTTGCTAGGCAGAAGCTTTTTAATGTGATATGATCCCATTTGTTGATGCTTAGTATTATTTATTGGGGTTCTGTTCAGAAAGTCCTAGCCTATACCTATGTCTTCAAGAGTTTTACCTATTTTATCTGCAAGCAGTTTAAGTATTTTCTGTTTTAACATTTAGGTCTTTGATCCATTTTGATTTTAGTTTAGCACATCGTGAGAGACAGACATAGTCTAGATTCAGTCTTCTGCATATGGATAGCCAGTTTCCCCAATACTATTTATCAAAAAGACTTATCTTTCTTCCTGTGTGTGTTTTTTACCCCTTTGTCAAAGCTGAAATAGCTGAAATGTGCCTGGGGTTGTTTCTGATTCTTCTGTACTGTTGACAAGCATGTCTTTTTTTTTTTTTTTGTCAGTTTCAAACTTTTAATCACTGTACCTTTGTAATACAACTTCAGATCTGGAACTGTGATTCTTCCTGCTTTGCTTTTGTTACCCAGGTCATCTTTTACTATTCTGGGACTTTCCTGGTTCAGTACGTATTTTAGGATTTTTTTTAAGACCTGTGAAGAAAGGTGTTGGTATTTTGATTACGGTTGCACTTTGGAAGTACAGTATAGACTTTTTAAAATAAACTCTAATCTTTATTTCTCTTTATGTTACTCTTGCAAATAGATGCATTATGTTTAGTTTTAAAATTCTATTCATTTATTTGTACATGTTTGTAGTACATAATATTAACATTCTTTGTGTGGTGTCAGTGCATGTACATAATGCATCTTAATTCCTTTTTTCCTTCCCCTTCCCTCCCTCACCTTTCTTGCTCCATCTCGTTTCCCTTCCCATTTGAGGAACATCTGTCTCCCTACTTCCTGTTATCTTTTATTTTACCCTTTTTTGTAATCTAGGCTTCTCATATAAGAGAAACCATGTGGTATTTAAGTTTGCATGTATGATTATTTCATTTAATATTATGGCCTCAAGGTGCATCCATTTTCCTACAAATGACTCGAGTTTATCATTTTGGCAGACATATTACAGTGATAACATGCATATCCATATTTATGCCATCATAATTCATAATAGCTAAATCTTATAAGCAGCATATATGTCCATCAATAGATGAATGGATAAAGAAATGGAGTACTCTCTGCCGCATAGTATAGCCATTTTGACTATATTGGTTCTGCCTAACAACAGGGAATCTTTCCATTTTCTGACGTCCTCTTCAATCTCCTTTTCAGAGTAGTGTAATTTTTGTTTTAGAGGTCTTTTACTTTCTTCATTAGGTTAATTCCTAAGTATTTAATTTTTCTTGATACTATTCTAAATAGTATTATTTTCATAACTTCTTTTTCTGAGTTTACTAGTGTACAGGAGCACTATCAATTCTGTGTTGATTTTGTATCTTGCTACATTGCTGAATTTGGCTATTCTAGGAGTCTTTTTGTAGAATTTTTTGGGGTCTTATATGTAGAAGGTCATGTCATCCACAAATAATGGTAATTTGACTTTGCCGTATGTATCACTTATTTCTTTCTGTTGCTTGATTGCTCTGGCTAATGTTTTAGGGACTATGTTGAACAGGAGTAGTGATAGTGGATGTGTTTGTCTTGTTCCTGATTCATAGGGAAAGCTTTCATTTTTTTTCCCCATTTAGTCTGATGTTGGCAGTAGGTTTGTCATAAATGGCTTTTATCAGATTGAGGTAAGATCCTCCTATACCTGTTTTCTTCAGGGTTTTTTTTTTTTTTTTAATCATGAATGGATGGTGAATTTTGTCAAGCTTTTTCTGCATCTATTGAGATAATCATGTGATTTTTATCCTTCTGTTTAGGTGATAGATTACATTTATTAATTTGTATATGTTAAACCATCCCTGTATCTCTGGGATAAAGTCTACTTGGTCATGATGTATGATATTTTTGATGATTTGTTTCATTGTTTCTCAGTATCTTGTTGAGGTTTTTTGCATCTATGTTCATTAAGGAGATTGGCCTGTAGTTCTCTTTTTTGGTTGGCTCCTTCTCTGGTTTTGGAATCAGAGTAATCAGAGTAATGCTACCTTTCAAGAGTGATTGAGAGTATGGGGTACTCCTTCCCTTTAGGTTTCATTAATGAGTTTGAAGAGTATTGCCATTCGGTCTTTCCTGAAGTTCTTATAGAATTGAACAGTAAATCCAGTAGGACATGGACTTTTCTTAATTGATAGGCTTTTTATTAGTATTTTATTTATTATTTCATTGTCTGTTACTGGAGTGTTGAGAGTTTCCAAATCTTGGTTCAGTTTTGGTAATTCATTTGTATTTAGAAATCCATCCATTTCTTCTGAGTTCTCCAATTTATTGGCATACAGGTTTGTGAAATACTTGCTAATAATCATCTGGATTTCGAGAGAGTCTATTGTGATTTTACCTTTTTTATTTCTAATTGCATTGATTTATGTTTTTCTTTTTGGGATAAGATTCTCTAAGAATTTGTCTATTTTTCAAAAATCAGCTCTTCGATACATTGGTGCTTTGATTTTTGGTTTTGGTTTTTTGGGGGGGTTTTTGGTCTCCATTGATTTCTGCTCTGGTCTTTATAATTTCCTTCCTTGTACTGTCTTTGGATTTGGATTGTTCTCATTTTTCTAGGACCTTGAGGTGCATCAGTAGGTTATTTGTGCTCACTCTGTTCTGATGTAAGCATTCATAGCTATAAACTTCTCTTTTAGGACTGCTTTCATTGTGTCCTATAAGTTCTGGTGTGTTGTACTAGCATTATCATTTAATTCTAGGAACTCTCATATTTCTTCCTTGATTTCTTTTGTGACCTACTGATTATTCAAGAGTGTGTTGTTTAATTTCCATGCATGTACAGAATTTCTGTGGGGTTTTTTGCCATTAAGTTATAGTCTGATAATGTGCATGGGATATTTCAATTCTTTTGCTATCTATAATTATTTTTATCCCAGAATATGACCTACAGTTACTATTATACTAGTTGCTAGAAATTATTTGTTCTTTTTAAGTCTATATTCATAAAATTTTAAGATGTATTGTACTACTTATATACTGTGACCATTCATTCGGAAAATAGATTGGGTAATCTTTATATAGTGTGATGCTAGTATAAGCTATATTTCTGCTATCCTAAGAGGCCCTTGAGCAGCGGACATAAATCCCTTTCATCTCTTAGATGTATTTCTCCAATCTTGCACATATAGGGCTTTCAAAGGTTTATATAAAAGTGAAGAAAACATTTTTTGAATGTTTGCACTAATGACTAGGTATTACTTTTATGTCTCTATTCCACAACCTTGTATGATAAGTACTGATAGCTTTGCTAAAGAAGCCAAGATGTAACACACAATTAAGTTGTAGATTTGAAAGAATAATAGGCTATTTGTACTACAAAGTGCTACAAAAACACTAATGGGAGGCCAGTTGGCTGGAGGAGGTGAGCCTTACTACCTGAGGTGGTCCAGAAAAGTTTCTCAGTGACATTAATGTCCTAAAGGATGACTAAGAGCAATTTTGGCACAAAACGACAGAATGGTAATATAGTCATAACTGGATAGAGCACAGTATTTAACTTGAAGCTAAAAAACAAAAGAGACATCCCTTCATAAACAACTTTAAGGAGTTGGGAATTTGTTCTGTAGTCAAAAGTTTGGAAATTTCTTAGAAAGCACTTTAGTAAAATCACTTAGGTTGCAGCATTGAGCTTATATTAGTGTAGTAGACTGAATGGTTATTGTAGAAATCCAACAATGAAGATTGTAAGACTGCCATAATGAAAAGGGAATAAGAGGGCTGGGAATTTAGCTCAGTGGTTCTGGCGCCTGCCTCAGAAGTGCAAGGTCCCGAGTTTGATCTCCGGTACCAAAACAAAAAACAACAAAAAGGGAATAAGAATGTTCTTATCTGTTCTTTTTATGTGAAGGCCTATAGTCCATATGTAATTTGCAGAAGCTGTTAATTCATATAATTGATTAAACTTAATGTTAAGCCTCACTACTTGATGGCCAGATAAGTTTAGCCTATAAAGTATAGTTGGTGTTATAATTTTAGAAAAGACTTGAAATCCAGTTTAATGAGATGGTTTTTAAAGGTGGCAAAACATATTAGTAAACAATATCTGGGGCCGGGGATTTAGCTCAGTGGTTCCGCCACCTGCCTCGCAAGTGCAAGGTCCTGAGTTCGATCCCCGGTACCAAAAAAAAGAAATAAAAGACTATCTAATTTTGTCATTTAAAAGATTAAAAAGTTGAACATTAGCAAGTAAGTTTATAAGAAGGATCAAAATTATTATCCTCAAGGTCCTTGTATTCAGATGAGACATTGTGGTACCAACTTTTTTTTTTAACTTACATAACCTCTAATAAAATTCTTGGTAAGAAGTAAAAGTCAGTGGTGTCTGTTACTCTTAATTGGTAAGGAAGAAATTAAATTACCCAGAAAAAGGCAAAAGAGGATTGTAAAGAAAGTGAAAGGAATAGCACAAAGATCTTAATTGTACTTCCTCTATATTAGTAATCACAACCCTTGTAAGTGGAAAGAAAGCAAGCTCAGAAAGTTTTCCTGCTGTCCTCTTGAATATTGAGGAATGGATCATTTCAAAGGTATACAAACCCAACAGAATAGAAAACACTTACTCATTGGTAAAGACCAGCCTAGCCATAATGCCAAAATTCAAGAGTAATATGAGAAATAATAGAAGTCAATCTTACTCAAGAAAGTATTAGAAAATTATAAATTATTTGCAACACAAAGCGTATGATACACCATAATGAAGTTGAATTTAGGAGGGCAAGATTAAAATAACAAAATCTAAAAGCGCTACTCACCACATTAATAAATGAAACACCATTTTCTCAGAATAGGCGCGAAAAGCACTTAATAAAATTCAACCACTGTAATAGTTTTGGGGTTTTTTTTTTTCAAGGTAAACTAGAAAGGGAATTTGTAGCATACATTATTATGAAGTGTTACAAGTATCTCATAAAGTTAAATCAATCAAGGAAAGTGCAGTCCAGCATTGTACTTGACATTCTAGTACAAAAGTAAAAAACAGGAATAGAGATGAAGATTTAAACCTGGTAATAATCATATGTGGCATACTCATTAGAACTAATAAAGTGTAGTGAGATTTACAGATGAATTATACCCAGTGATCAGTTTGCATTTTCACACAGCAATAGCAGGAAGCTATTTAAAAAAAGAACAGTGGCTTGTTACTGGGGAATAAATCTTACCAAAGATGTATAACCTTATAGAAAAAATTTTTAACTTTATGAGATTTATTGAAGCAAACTCACTTAAGTGGTAGACACACAGTGATCCTGGATACCAATACTGGCTGTCTGTAAAATAGCAAATTCAAATTGTCTTGGAATTCAACATGATTCCAATCAAAATTTCCACAGTTTTCAAGAAGTAGTATATGCTTATTTTTAAATTATGTGGATGGCCAAAGGATGAGGAAAAACAAAATACTTCTAAAGACAGATGAAGGAACTGATTTACCAATATCAAAACGATATTCCAGCTAGGCATCTTGGTACACATCTTGCCAAGGGTTCAAGGCCAGCCTGAACTGTAAGTTGTCACAGCCCGTGTTGCTGAAGGGGAGTGAGGAATGGTGAGAGATTAACAGACTTCCTCTCTCAAAATATGCTCTTTGTGGACCGGGGATTTAGCTCAGTGGAGCTGCTGCCTGCCTGGCAAGCACAAAGTCATGAGTTTGATTCCCGGTACCAAAAAAAAAATATGCTCCTTGGGAAGACTGTTACACCCATGGAATAAATAAAACAGTTATACAAAATATAATTTTCCAGGATTGGTCTCATACAAAGTACAAATGTTACTGGCCACCTTCCGACATCAGTACTACATAATACAATCAAAATACTTCCAAAGAGATCTTTGGCGATTGGTTGCCAGTTTACAAGTGATCACTCTCTCTGGTCATAGCTTAAAGGATAGGAATCACACAGGGGCCAATAAGATCTGGGCAAGCGCTTGTGTGCAAAGCCCTTCTGTGCTCCTAATTGTACAGGTCAATATTACTCCAAAAAAGGACTCTCTTAATGTCAGTTGCATAAATTGTAATCTCACTGCCTGCCTTACTACTTTTTTTTTTTGTACCAGGGATTGAACTCAGGTCATTGCTCTTTCGAGGCAGGCTGTGGAACCACTGAGCTAAATCCCGGCCCTCTTACTACTTTTAATAAGGATAAAGATGTGCTAATATTATATAGGCCGTCTTTTGTCATGATACCCCCTAATATTTCTGGCCCTTGATATCATGACCATAGACTACAAGTTCTAAAAAATACACAGACAACTCACTCGCCCCCATCAAATCATAAGACTTATTGTCCTAAAAATCAGGTCTCTAGTTACTCTGCTTGCCATCAGGTCTCTAGTTACTCTGCTTACTCTGCTTGCCTCTGTGGTTGGTTACATCCGTGGCCTTAACACAAAATATACAGTTTGTCAATTATTTAACAAAGCATCTCATGTTAGTGTCCTCACTCTTAAAGACATGACAATATCTGTTCTTAATTCATTAAATAGATTCAATCCTTTCAACCTGGCCAACGTAACATTGCTATGATCATGAAAATTCTGATTTTGCTGTTGCTACTAATAATGTTTACTAATCCTCTACAGAGTCTTCCTAAGACAACTCACTAAACTTGCCTCAAGACATCATCACAAGCTACAACTACAAAACAGAATGGGGAGATGCTGGGAGCGATGCGCTGTATATCACTATGGCCTAACTCACCTCCTCCCATGGAAGGCTTGGTGGAGCAAGGCCTGGCCTAGAAGTGGACTATCTTCCTTCCCACCTATTCGACAAAAACATCAAACATTATCTCCTACAGACCCTACCCATTCTCCCTGTTCCAATAAGACATCCCCTTTCAGTTTCCTTATCTACACTATAAATAAAGGTGCTAAAGATAAAAGCCAAACTTTTTGTCTCATCTGGACAAAGAGTTTCCATCTGGCCTTAAAAAAACTAAAAAGAGATGTCTAATTAAAAAAAAATGAGTAGCGTCTGTAAGAGGATAATGTTTAATGTTTTTTTTGACAAAGATAAAAAGATAGTCCTCTTCTCAGCCAGGCCTTGTTCTACTATGCCCTCCACAAAAAGAGACAAGTTAGACCATAATAATCTACAAGACATTGCTCCCAACACATAGTGAATATCCAAAAAAAAAAAAAAACACCTTGATATTTCAATTTTTAAGATTAACACCTTCGGAAGGAGAGGATTTTTAAAGTACACCAAGAATTAAATATATTGAAACCTCATATATTTGATATCACTGAAAAGGGAGGACATCAGACAAAACTAGGAGAATATATTTGTCACACAAACTGTCAAGTATTGATACATAATGCATAAATGTGTGTCAATACATGTATATATATTTAAAACTATGTATTAGTAAGAAAAAGCCCTCCCCTATAAAAGCAAGAAATGTGTATACAAGTACAATTCATTGAGAAGAAAACATGAATTGTAACTAGCCATTTTATTATCAAATATTAAAAGCTCTACAAAGTGTCATAAGTGATGAAACAAAGGAAATACTGGTACTCTGCCAGTAAGGTTAGATTAACGCCAACAAACACTTTGGAAAGCAATTTTGCAACAGTCTTATAAAGTTAAACAAAATGTATCAATTTGGATGTTTACACCTTGATTTTTATGACCTGGAGAAACAGTGGTGTTTATTACTTTTACAATTTGGTAAGGATGGAAATGTACAAAATAGTCACTGGGCTGGGGATTTAGCTCAGTGGCACCCCGCCTGCCTTGCAAGCTACAAGGTCCTGAGTTAGATACCCGGTACCAGAAAAAAAAAAAATTCATAGTGGCATTGCTTGTAATAACAAAAACCTGAAGTATTCCAACTAAGTGAACTCTGGCCTAAGGATACTATTACATATTCAGTAGCACTAAAGAATGTAAATGAACTTTAGAAACAATACGGTGTCCAAAGCAAATAAAGCTAAATAATGCATACATATACATGATAAAAACCCCTATAGAAAGTAGATGTTGAAAGGTCATTCCTCAGTGTAGGAAAGCTCATATATAACAAACCCGCAGTGATGATCATTTTGAGCTGTGGTGCTGCACACCTGTAATCCTGGCACTCAGGAAGCTGAGGCAGGGGGATTTCCAGGACTTCAAAACCAGCCTGTGCTACATAGTGAATTCAAAGCCAGCCTAAATTACACAGTGAGACTCTCTCAACCTCCCACCCACCTGCAAAGATCGTTTTGAATGGAAAAAAAATTGAAAGCATTTTCTCTCAAGACAGGAAAGAAGCAAAGGTGTCCACTCTCACCACTCCTGTTCAATATTGTTCTTGAAATTTTAGCTAAAGCATTGAGGCAAGAGGAAAAATATAAAGGAAACAAATAGAAAAAGAAGTCAAATTGTCCTTGTTTACAGATGATGCCAGTATGATCTTATACTTAAAAGACCCCAAAGACTCTCCCAAAAACCTTTTAGAGCTGATAAATGAATGCAGCAGTGTTGCAGGATATAAAATCGAATTTAAAAATCAATAGCCTTACTACAATCTAACCAAGCAGGTAAAAGAAAATTTCAGAAATGAACATTTCAGAATACTGAAGAAAGAAAGTGATAGAAATTGGAAAGACCTACATTCATGGGTTGGCAGAATTACTGCTGTCAAAATGACCATATAATCAAATGCAATCCCCATCAAAATATCAATGGTATTCACAAAACTAGAAGAAACAATCCTAAAAATCCTAAACACACACACACACACACACACACACACAAACAGAATAGTCAAGGTAATCCTAAACAAAAAGATCAAGGGTGGAAGCATCATAATATCTGATTTCAAATTATACTACAAAGTTATAGTGACAAAAATACCATGGTAGTGGAACAGAATGAAGGACACAGAAAACCACACAACTACAGCCATCTGAGAGGAGGCAAAAATATACACTGGGGAAAGTTTTTAATTAATAGTACTGGGAAAGCTGGCTATTTGTAAAATATTGAAACTAGATCCCTGTCTCATCCTGTACAATAATCAATTCAAAATGGATGAAAAAAATCTAGGAAGGCCTGAAACTTTGAAAATGCTAAAAGAAAACATAGGGGAATCATTTGAAGCCACGGGCACAGGCTAAGACTTCTTGAATAGCACACAGAATATTAGGAAGAATCAAGAAATGAGAAAACATCAAATTTAAAAGTTTCTGCACAGCATGAGAAACAACTAACAGAATGAAGAAACAATCTACAGAAGGGGGAAAATCTTTACCAACTACTCTTCAGAGGATTAATATCTAAAATATATAAAGAACCCAAAAAACTAAGCACAAAAAGTCAAACAGCCCAATTAATAAATAGGCAAATTGGGGCCGGGAATTTAGCTCAGTGGTTTCACCGCCTGCTGCGCAAGCGCAAGGACCTGAGTTTGATCCCTGGTACCAATAAATAAATAAATGGGCAAATGAACTGAACATATTCTTCTCAAAACATACAAATGGCCAATAAGTATATGAAAAACGTCCAGCATTTTTATCTATTAAGAAAATGCGTATCAAAAACCACACAGATTCTATCTCACCCTGGTCAGTAGGGCTGTCCTTTAGAATGTAAATAAATAAATACTGGCAAGGATTTGGGGAAAAAGAACACTTCTACACTGCTGGCAGGAATGTAAATTAGTACAGTCACTATGGAAATCAACATGGAAGTTCCTCAAGAAATTAAAAATTGAGCTACCATTTGATTCAGCTATACTACTTGGTCCAGTATATACTTGGAATTAGAAAACACACAATAGTGGTACATGCATACCTATTTTTACTGCAGGACAATTCACTATGGCCAATATATGGAACCAGTCTAGATGCTCATCAACAGAAGAATGAATAATTAAAATTGTGATATATATATATGTATACACACACTAGAATATTATACAGCCACGAGAAAGAATGAAATGACATAATTTGCAAGAAAATGGATGGATCTGGAGATCATCATGCTAGGTGAAAAAAGCCAGATTTAGACAAATATTGCCTATCCTCCCTAATATATGGGATCTTTTAGATCTTTTAACAGATGGCAAGAAAGTAGAAGGAAGACTATTATTAGACAAGAGGAAAGGATTAAGAGGGAGGGGGAGAGGATATAAGGGAGGATGGACATGAACAATATGTACACTGAACTTCCTATGTGAAAAGGGGAGGGTAGGGAAAGGCTTGATGGGGAGATGCAAATGATCAAAGCTACGTGTATGTATGATGCTGCCTTAATGAAACTCAGTAATCAGAATAACCAGTTTTTTAAAAAGAATGAAACATGCAAAAGAAAGGAAGACAGAAGGAAAGGAGAGAAGCAGGGAGGGAGGCGTTTTGGGTAGCAAATGCCCTAGAACATAGGCATGCATTTTAGGGAGAAATGATGTTGGATTACACCTGGCTGAAGAATGTTCCTTAAACAGTTTAGAACAGGAGAAAGGTTCAGGACTAGAATAGATTGTTTTAAGCAAGGATTTTGCTCTAAGCTGATCATTCAGAGAAAACACACTGAAAGAGGAATGTCCTGTAGGTCAAGAGTGAGACTATGATTAGAACATCTAAAAAGAGCTGACCTGTTTTAGGACTTTAGGGCAGGAACTGACAGAAGGAAAGTGGAGATATCATTGGGTGCACCTCCCAGCATCCCCCATGATGAAGTGGAAAGAGTCCACTAACGGTTCATCATCTGAGGCATGATCATTGACATTGAACAGACAAAGGAGGAGGAAACTTGAAAATGGGCTCGTTTTATTTCCCATAACCAGCTGTAGGAACTCAGCTAGTTGTAAGTGCTCATTATTTGTTGAAACCACTCTAGCTTTCTAGGCGGAGACGTTTGGAACATTTTGCAGGAAGAACAAAAACAGTTGCTTAGTCATATCCCAAGTGGATGTATATAGCAAGTTCCCCTGAGACTCTATCCAGCCGCCTCTGGGGAACAATTACTGTTTTTGTTGTTTTGAGTCTTGCACCTCAGTGAGGGGCAGTGATAGCATAAATGGAATTTGGCCAATATTAAGTGGAACTATGTTTAAAAATTAGCTAAACTCCAGCCTTTGCTGCATGTATGGGGTGGGGGTGGGGGAAGGGGCATCGAATTCAAAGGGAAAGGGTCTTTGTATTCCAGGAGGACTGAATATGCCCTAGACATGAGAAATGATGGAAACAGGAAATTTCCTGTTAGTCACAAAGATGATGACATGGTGGTAGAGGCCAGGAAGAAACAGGATGGAGTCTGTGTTTGACAATACAGAAAAAGGAGTGGGGCTCAAGTTTTCAGAGTTGTAGCAGACTGGTGTAGAACTAGACAGAGGTGCAAAGAGAGGTGATGAAAGTATTGACATACCCAGTCAATCAACAATCAACTGTACATCCACTAGAAATCAGGGTAAAAGGGAGGCATTGTGAAAACTAACCAAGTATTTCCATTTTAGAGAGAGGCTGAGTCCTGATGAAACCTCAAGCTTTCCATTTCGTTGATAAAGCGCATTACCGCTAGTCCTAGAGGGTGGGAGGGACACCAGGAGCCTTGGAGACAACGCTTGAACAGAGTTAGATACACACTTCGGGAGGGGGCGTCACAGGTGAGGTACTCTCGGTGTACATTCACTGCTTACAGAATTCGATTATGCATTAACAGGCAGAATCAAACATGGCATTGGCTCACATGTAATACTGGCAGCAGGTTTATTGGGTAATTCAAAATATGGGGTTAATGCCTCATTTGTATCTGGGCAGAAAGACAGAACTACATTAGAGACAAAGACATTCCTGAGATGCGGAAGTTTGCTCTGGCATGTCCAGGCATGTGAGGTGTAACAGGCCCGGACATTTTGAACGAAGAAAATTTTAAGTAGGGAATTTCCCGTAGTAAGTCCTGCTTGAACTACGGAGGCAAAATTCCCCTTTCACTGAGATACGTGTATGCAGTTCAGCTCCCACTCATGGTACTGATAGTTACCATTTTTCTATGTCAGTCATTATTCTGAGTGTTTTACATGTAATAAATCATGATTTTCACACAGACAACTCTGGTCTATACTAGTACTGTATCCCCATTGTTCAGTTGAGAAAAATGAAATACAAAGGGGTTACATAATTTACCTAAGGTTACACAGCTAAGTCATGGTAGAGCTAGGGTTTCTTTCTATCCAGGCAGTGTGAGCAAAGCCTGCTGTGGAGTCAGGTATCATTTCCACATTGGACTATAACGAGAATGTAAAAGGAAAATGCAGTGCCAGGGTGGCAGCACATGCCTGTCATTTCAGAACTCTGGGAGGCTGAAGCTAGAGGGGGCAAGTTGAAGTTCATCTGTGCACCTAAGTGATTTATTGAGACCCTGTCTCAAAAACAAAACAAATACCAGAAAAGTGGGGGAGGGGGGAGCACAAGTAAAGCTCAGGGCAAGAAGGCCTTGGTGTTCAATCTCCAATACTACACACACACACACACACACACACACACACACACACACACACACACACACGAGAAATGGAGAGAAAAGTCCAGGAGAGCAAAAGCAGACAGACATTGATTATGTGTGTGCGTTTGCTTTAAGCCTGTGTTTCTGGTACCCAGCCCTCTTCCCCTAAAGTTCCGAAATTCCCTATTAATTTTTATAATTATAGACTGAAGCGGCAGCCATGGTTATTACTGCAATTTGAGTTTGTGTAGAAGGCAGCTAACATTATTAAATATTTGGCAAAAGTAACCCAAAATCCGGAAAATTTTTAAGATGATGTTGCTAGGAAGAAAATAACAAGATGGTTGGTAAAAAACAGAAAAGACAAGATGACCAGAGAAAAATCAGACTTTGTTTTGTATTGTTTCACTTTCACACATAAGAAAACAAAGTATTTGTTTGGATGTTGACATAAGGGAGATAAAAATCAGAAAATTAGGCAACTGCTGTTTAAGTATTGGAATTTGCTCAAAATGGTCCAAATTATCCCTTCATTCGTTTGTTAAATATTAGCTATGTGCCTGCATTGCTCTAAATGCTGTGGGTGTAATGGTAGACAGTAACAGCCAGACTTTCTCCCCTCACTGAAATTTATAGCTTAAGGCAGGGACAATCAATATTCAATGTTCTATACTCCATATGGTCTCTGTCACAACTATTCAACTCTGTGGGTATAGTGCAAAAGTGGCTAGAGAAACAAATGGGACATGGCTTTGTCCTATAGCAGTGTACTTTAAAACAAACAAACAAACAAAAACATGTGGTAGAACAAATTTGGCTGGTAAGCTCTAGTTTGTCAAGTGCTGACCTAAAGGAAGAAACAGATGTAAGCCAAATATTTATATATATGATAACATGTGCAAAGGCCCTGTGGCAAGCAGACACGTAAAGAGTTAGAGGGACTGATAGAGCAAGTAAGAGGAGAGTCATGTAAATGAGGCTTGGAAAGGAAGGAGGAACAGACTTGTAGGGTCCCATAGAACAATAAAAAGTTTTGTGTACCACATTAACAATTGATCAGCGTGGATTATTTTAAGCAGGATAATGACATGACTAGATTGGAGATTTAAAAGTTCTTTCACTGGTGTACACTGAATCAGTTAGATTAAATTTCCTTTTATAGAAGATAGGAATGGATATATTTGCTTTGTGTAGCAGACACTTCATTGTGGTGAACAAATTATACGAGATACATAGAAGTGATTTAAAATATATAAATGGTACAGAAAATTACATTGTGATATTTTATAAGAAGCAATTCCATGAGGTCTTTTGAATTTTCTCTGTGACCAAAGACAGTGTGAACTCTTGAAAGAAATGCTTTTGTTTACACTGCCAGACTTCCTTCACCAAGGTGACTACTCCTCCGGGTGTTCACTGAGCAGAAGGAACTTCCCTCCCTCCATCAAGCCTTCCTATCTTCCCCTCTCCCAAGCCCATCCGGATTGCTGTGGGCAGCCCAGGCTTGGCTGGAAACCCATGAAAATCTACCAAGTATAAAAACTTCTTGAGAATGAGATGGATTCTGGAGTGGCTTCACCTGAGAAGCAAGATAAAGAGAATTTAGTGGGTAAGTTCCTTTGTCTTCCGTTTTATATACATACTAAACAAAGTGAGTGTTGAAGCATTAGAGAGAGTTATAGAGTAAGCACATACTATACTCACTGAAATTGGATTCCATTTCATTTAGCATCCAGTATTTTTTATTTACTGCTTATTTGCTTCTTACACAGCAGTCTACTTGCTATTTTTCTTCGTTTTGAGATGGAATTGTTTCTTGTATATCTTTTTTCACATTCCATAGCAAATATATGTTGAACAAGTTGATTTTTCTCCGCCTTGAAGTATATCAGATGACACTATAATTAAGAAAAATGTTGGCTTGAACTTCATGTTTGATAAATGGAGAAAAGTTGAGAAAAATAAAACTTGGCTCAGAAGTACCAACTACTGCCCTCAATACGAATGACTGTTACGTACTAGAAAGCATTTTACTTGCATTACGTTTTTAAATCTTACAATAATTCTGATGTAGATCCTCCAATAACTTCATTTTAAGCAGTCTTACAGAGACTAAAAACTTGCTGAAGGTGCAGAAAGTGATGGTGATAGTGTGAGTGTGATCTAATTTGTGCTGTATACTTCAAGTTGCTAAAAGTCATAGTACACATTGAAAATTGAGAACATGTTTGATTTAATTCATTTATAAAAGAAATATTAAACATGTCAAGACATTTACCTGAATTGGAAGAGAATTTGTTTCTATTGGAGTAGGCATAGCAGTATTGACATGCAGGAGGTAATAAATCTCATTTGAAAATGCAAGTGTGAGGTCTTTTCGAGGGTATCCTTTATCATCTTTTTAAATAAGAAGTTTCATGAGACATTTTAGTTTCTCTTTTAAAAGATTAAGATAGCACTTGGCAGATAGCATGGTTTAAACTGCAATTATCAGTGAGGTTTTTGCAAAGCCTCATAACTTTTCTTGGTTTTGAATTTTTAATATATTGAAAATCGTGCACTGTCGCAGAACAAAGCAAACAGAACCAGGCTTGTATTTCACAATTTGATTTCCAGTGATTTGAGAACTTTGTGAGAAATGGAATATCGACCATTCTCTGGGATTTAGGGAATAAATTTGCCCTGACTCTTCTCCAACTTGGATACATTAACAAGACAATGTTATTTGTTCTTTAAGCGGCTCAGAGATTTCCATTCCCAAACAGTGAGAGAATTATATGAATAGCTGAGTCTTTGTACCACCTCCAGCAGGCGTCTTATGTGGTAAGTGTGCAGCTGGCAAGCACCAGCTATTGAAATCCTCTTAAGTGCACCCCTAACTCTAAATTCATGACATCACATGTGTAAATTAAAATCATTTGGTCCTGGAGGCCTATTTACGAGGAGGAAATGCTATGAATCAGGGCTCCCTTTCCCCACAATTGTTAAACATTTGCTAGCACATCACTACTTACTAGCTTCTGTCATTCTCTCCTGCTTTCTTCTTCCTAAACAGGTAAAGTGAAGGTAATTAGAATCTACATTGCCTAAATTATAGATGTTCTTGTCAACATTAGTATGCAAAAGAATCCTCTTAGGAAACTTGTTAAAATGAGGACTCCTGGTCCCTCCCCAAAGAAATTCTAGTATTCTAGGTCTGGCTGGGCTTGAGATTTTTGCTTCCAAACCAGCTCCTAAGAGTTGGTGAAGTTGTCAGACTGAGATCACACTTTAAGTAGTGCTGTATTTCTTTTCAGCAATTCTGCACTTTCCTGAAAACTGTTCTTTGAAGTAAACTGTGTGCTTATTTCAGAGAAAAAGACTAGGGGAAAATGAACTAGAGATGATGAAGAGATAGTGTTTACCCCTAGGACTCGACTTTAGACTTTGTTTGATCCACATAGTCCTTGATTCTCTATAGAAAGAACCAAGGAGTTGCTAAAGTGTGCTGACAGGATTGGAAGAGGATAGAGAGCATTGTTACCACTTAGTCCCCAAACCCGGGGAAGGTGATTGCCCTCACTCCACACCCTTTATTTTCTTCCTGGGAAGGATTTGTTTTTTCTTGTTCTGGAAACACAAGGAACATTTTTACTCGACATATTTTTAAAATTTACTTTAAAAATTATAAATGTATCAAAATTAAGAAAGTTCAGAATCATAAACATAAAAAATTAAGAAAGCTCAGAACCACTATATTTCCACCACTCAGAAATAACCACTGTATATGCAGGCATGGTGGCACACACTTGTAAAACCAGCACTTGGGAGGCTGAGGCAGGAGGATTGGCATGAGTTAAAGGCCAGCCTGGCTACATAGACCCTGTTGCCAAAAAAACCCAAACAAACAAATAACCACTATTTGTAGCTTGAATAAACCACTGTTCACTAATTTTTTACCAAGTTTCTTTTTATGTATCTATTTCTAATTGGGATCCTACTTGCTATATAATTTTATATCCTTCTATTTTTTCTCTTAACTGATGATTTTCCTATGCTTCCATAAACTTTAAAAAATTATTAATAGGGGCCGGGGATTTGGCTCAGTGGCACCACGCCTGCCTTGCAAGCGCAAGGTCCTGAGTTCGATCCCTGGTACTGCAAAAAAAAAAAAAAATTAATAATATGATATTGTGTGGATGGATCATGCATGGTTCACTTAATTATTTTTCCATTGTTATACTTCAGCATGTTTTTTATTTACCACATGATAACTATCATGAGAATGTTTGAGTATAAATCTTTTTTGGTGCCGCTGGGGGTGGATACCAGGGCATCTTCACACATGTCAGGCAAATGCTGTAGCACTGAGCTGTGTCCCCAGCCCCTGGGCATAAATCTTAAGGGCAAAGTATTTGTGCTTGTGGCTAGCAATGCTGTCATTTCAAACAAAGAATTGAAAGTGAGTGGAGCATGGGGACAGAGGAGAATGATGCAAGAAAAACATTTTCTCTTTATTTTCTTCTCATAATGATGTGGGGGTGAGGGTACAGTAAGGCACAAAGTATGAAGGAGAACATGCAAGGGCATATGGTTCTCAGGTTAATTGACTCTCTTGAGAGAAAACAGTGTCTCATCTGATGGATCATTATTTCCACACAAGAATATTCAAACAGATCCAAATATCTATGTTGCTGAGCCTCATTCTGATACTTCAAAGTGGGAAAAAGTGTACCCTTCACTATTCATTTGGCATCCACTGTGGTTCATGAGGTGGCAACATAAATAAGATACCTGCTTTCAAAGCACTAATAATTTATAGGGAACACAAAGAAATTAGCTCAGAATGACAAAGAACTATGAAAGGTGATGATAGTGGGTGTATAGAAAGTCAAAAGAAGAGCAGCCAAGAGTAGGGGTGAGAGTTACAGAGAAACAACTTCCTAGAGGAGGAAGATGTCTGAGCTGAGCCAAGAGGCTGGATGACAGGGAGAAGGAGGGACCAGAGAATACAGAGGGCTGCACAAAAGATGTGTGAAGACATGAATGGTTTTCTGCATTATTCATGGGTGTCTTGGCTCTCTTGTTGGAGTCACTTTGCCCTTAAATGGAGACCATCGAAAGCTTTGGCACCTAAAAATCTGAAGGCCCCATGTGCTGAGAGACATGTGTCTGGTCTGAGTGGCAGGCTTGGGAGTTGCTGCTGAGTTCAGCTGCTGGAAATGAGAATCCTCTTGAGAAAGCTGCTGGGCAAGACTCTGGTGGTGGTGTTGGGCGTTGTCATGAATTAAGACACACGGGGCTTGAATTGTGTTGGCAACACTAAAATTCTTAAGCTGAATGGTGGATGTAGGTATCAAATCTATTCCTTTTCCAACCTTTTGAATGTTCTATCTCAAAATATATCTTAAGTAAATCTTTAAGAAAAGAGCAAATGGTAAAAAGGAACTCAGTATAAAATATGTTGTAAAGTTCATGTAAGTAGGCACCGATCATTGTTCTGGAGTTGAAATGTAAATCCGATGGTCTAGAAGGCTCTCAGGACAGGGGAATATTGTACTTGAAGGTTTATCATGAATAATAACATCACCACCCAGTTCTGATTTAGTAGTTCTGCAAAGGTATCTCTATTTTCTTTTTTTAAGGTTTCAAATGCTATCTCAAAGAGTTTATAATGTCATTTGCCAGATTACTTTAGCAGGTAAAAATCCTCAGGGGTCTAAATGTTTCACTGTATATTATTGAAAATGCATTTCTTGCACATACAGAAGAGTCATTACCCTATGGAGAGAAAGAGAGTAGGTCAGTGGTTGCCAAGGGCTGAGGGGATGGGAGAGTGGGGAAAGGCTGCTGATGGCATGGGAACTGGTCTGGAATGAGACAGTGGTGATGGTTGTTCAACATTGTGAATGTACTCAAAACCTCAGAATCACACAACTTTAGTTACTTTTATTGTACATGAATTATAGCTCAATAAACAAGCAAGGAAGAGTTTATTTACATCTGTTGTAACAGAGGCTGAATCAACTTGCCAGAGACAAAGGATGGTGGGGATTTTAAAGGCTGAGGTGAGCCAGGAGAAAATGCCTGGAGGAACTTGGTGGGAGGCCATCTACCATGTGTGTTTACTAATGTATTTCTCCTGTCTTCATGGCAGGAGGTAGCTTTACAACTTGGAGAAAGGTGCCCATCCAAGTTAGGCTTCTATTTCCCACAGAAACTGGGAGATACAGGCCTATCTTCCTTGATGCTTGTGTTCCAAAGGATAGCTTCTAAGTCCTTGAGAAAGATAGTCTCAGGTTATAGAACTGGGAAGAGAATTTTTAAAAGATTCTAATGTCAAAGGGACATAGAAAGAATTCACAAGCCAGGCGTGATAGTGCACACCTGTAATCTCAGCACTCAGAAGGCTGAGGCAAGAGGATTGCTCAGAGTTTGAGGGCAGTCTGGGCTACATAGTGAGTTCAAGGCCAGCCTGAACTACGGAGGGAGACCCTGTCTCAAAAAAAAAAAAAAATTCACAGTGACAAATTTTCTAAAGAATATTCTCCAAGAAAACGATAGTCAAGGGCCTAGAGCAAAAAAAAAAGAAGCCTGTCAAAGGTCGAGTCAAGCTGAGGGCTCTAAGGCCATCTTGGTCAAAGCTCACCTCTGAAGAATGCTAGGCCATTGAAGGATGATGAGAAGGCCTCATCGTATGACTCATGATTCCTTACATGTATTATTTCCTCTTAATTCTCAAGTTAGCTATTGTTGCCATCCTACAGAGGAGGAAACCAAGATGTAAGCAAGTTAAGTGACTTATGAGATGACATGTGGCTTCAAAGTGGAGTTGTCTGGCTCAGAAGGTGAGATCCACTGACTCTAGGCCTGCATTGCCTGACTCCAGTCTGCCCACAGGCTGGCTCTGCCATAGGCTTTTTACTCTCTTCTTTCTGAGAATGTAGCACAAGCTGTAAATTTTTCATCCTCAGAACTGGCTAATGTACTCTGGCTTTTATGTGAGTTATATGACATACACACAGTAAAGGGCACAAGTTCTAAGCGCTTGGCTTGGGAGACTGACTGTGCAAATGGACAGTGACCAGACTGTGTATGAAAACAGTGCTCTGAACAACAACCTGCAGCAACTTGCCCAAGAAACCAATCCCGTTGGATTGGATCAACAACCCCAGAAGACAGCCTCCAACATGTCAGACTTGCAGGAGGTAGATTGCTGTCTCTAGCAACAATCCAGGAAGCTAGACAACAACTTTTGTAAGAATCAGCCCCAAATGGCCAGGACTCAATTAATGACTTACAGCTTCCCTAACTTTTATCCCTGTTTCCAACTTAGAACCAACCAGAGAAAACCAAATACAGCCCCTAACTAGTCCCCACAGAACGCCCCACTCCTGGTTAGCCTGCTTGCAGCTTTTCCATACCAGCCACCCCCGTAGGACACTCTTGAGCCTTCCCTACTTTCCACTATATCATTTCACCACTCCTGTGCCTGCTCAAAAACAAGTGATGCTGGCTTACTCCTTGCTTTAGCAAGTTCTGAATAAATAGCTTTTGCTTTTCACATTTGATTGGCCTTACTTATTTCCTCAATGTGTAGAAGTGTATGTAATCAACACAGACAGGTCCAGCATCCCCAAAGTCTCTCTTATGTCCCTCCCCAGTTAATACTTCAACTACCAACAACCCCACTATCCAGAGATAGCTACTCCTATGACTTCAGTCATAGTAGCTTGTTGTCATTTAATAAATCACACACTCTAAGCCAAATCTTATACATGGAATGAGAAAGTAGGTACTCTTGGATGTGGCTTGTTTCACCTGATGTCACATCCATGAGATTCATCCACATTTTGCAGATGGCAGTAGTTTTATCCTTTTGCTTGCTGAGTAATACTCCTTGGTATGAATATATCACAACTTTTTTTATTCATCTGACTGTGGAGAGATTTGGTTGATTTTTCATTTCTTGCCTTTTATGAATAAGATGGCAATGAATGTTTTTGGACATGTTTTTTACCGTCAGCTCATTTCTCTCAGGTACCATTTACCAGTTGAATCATACTGATTCAAACAGTAGGTATGTGTCTAGCTTTAGTAGATACTTCTGAATAGGTTTTTGGCTGATCCTACCAATGTGTCTTCCCAGTAGCATATGTGAGCACGCTATAATCTTGGTAAAACATGGTATTGTTAGTCTGTAATGTTTGCTTTCTGGGAACTGTGTATCAGTATCTCAGTTGTGGTTTTCACTTTCATTTCCCTAATGTGTAATTTGCATGATTCTATTCTGGTGTTTAAAAATGTTATAATACCTAAATTACTTTTTCTAGTGAATAGTACTATAATAATACTATAATAATACTATTTTTCTTCTAACTAGTACTATATACATGCCTGTGATCAAATATTTTATGAGTGTTACCTAACATTTAAATGCCGTAGATCAAGCCAAAGTTGGAAAATAAACAACCAAGTCACTTAGCCTCTTTTATTTACTATGATTCATTTCTAGTTCTAATATTATCCAGGGGAGGCTAGAGATTTGGAATATTCTTCCCACTTTCATCCTTGTGAAAGAACCAAATGCTTCCTTGAGTGTTTATTCCAGGGCCTGAAGGGTATTTGAGACTCTGAAGCACAAAGTGTGGTACCTCAGTGCGAGTAACAGTGCTCAGGGGCACGCCTTGCCAAGTGAAGCTTGGTTATGCCTTCCTTCTGAAGTCAGGAAAGGCAGACAATTAGTCTGTAGAACTTGTGGTTGCCTTAGAGGGAGAATAAGATGGTGATGAAAACAACAATCAAGAAGTTCTGATTGCAAATGAAGGGTTGGCCTTAGTCATCTCAAAGTCTCTCAAGCTTCTGGGTCTTTCTCCTTTGTCAGTGGCTCTGGGCCTCAGGTTCCTATGTCATGGCTCTAAGTTTCCCTTTCATTTTTAAAGGAAGGTGTTGGCTAAGCATTCTTCTGTTCTTTTTCATAGCCATGAACACAAGGAAGTCTCTACTTACTTCCTGAGCTGTAGACCTCCTAGAAGTAAGCATAACAAAGTACTGATCAGTGATATTTATCCCTATTGTCTCTTTTCCCTCCTGGACTTGAAGTCTTGATGGCAAGTCCCACATCTTATTCTCCTTAGAGCTAGCTTTAGAGCTAGCAGTGTCTGGCATGTAGTTGGTAGCGTATTTGTTAAACGAATTACTGAGAAATTAGGGGCAATTTCTGGAAGGCAGCAAAAGCCAGTTCTCTAGCAGGAGTAAGCATATAGAATGGCTTTATAATTTAAGTGACAGTTGTCCACAGAAAATACCTATTTGTGGATTTGGCTACACCAGATGATTAGATGTGGTCAGGGCTTAGGTTTTTCTTCCCATCAGCCTCAAGAAAAGAGTCTGGCAGGAGCCTTGTACAAATTGACAGGAAGGCAGTATGGGAAATTTCTGAAGGTCTTTTGTAACTGAAAAAAAAACCCCATTTCTTGGGCCGGGGATTTAGCTTGGTGGCACTGTGCAGGCCTCACAAGCAAGCTCAGGGTCCTGAGTTCGATCCCCAGCACTGCAAAAAAAAAAAAAAAATTCCTCTGAGCCAGAACTGTAATCCTCAAATGCAGGTCTCAGCACAGCATCCTGGTCTTAAGTATAGGATGGACACCAGAGGGAAAGCTTGCAAAGCAGCATTTTGTGGTCTCAGTCCTGAGGGCTGAAAGAGCTCGGGACACTGAGCTACAGATCCTTCAAGGAGGCTGACAGTTGTACTCACTGTCCCACTGTAAACAGCAGCTAATGACACCCATCAGTTCTCAGTGAAGCTGGTGGACTTGGTGACTCTAATCGAGTGTAAATCTTGGATGGTTTTCATCTCTCTTTTCTTTCTCAGCATGCTTAGTACAACAGACCCCAGTCTGCTGCCCACATGTAATGATGCAAAGGTGAGGTCGGAGAGGAGCTCCTGCTCGTCAGGGAAGTTTGTGACAAAAATTCTTCATATGGCTTGGTGTTAAGCCTGAGACTAGTTTGAAAATGTGTAAGGCATGGCACAGGGCAAAAGTGTAGATTGTATCTTCCTTGGAATTCCAGTTGCTTGTGCATGCTGTACTGAAAACATCAGGTCCCAGAATCCCCCAAGGTGTCTGAATATCAAATATGGCAGTGTCAGCAGGCAGAAACACACCAAGGTGGCAAAATCAGGTTGCCTTCTGAGTACTTTAAAAAAGATTTTAGGGCCGGGGATTTAGCTCAGTGGTTTTGCTGCCTGCTTCGCAAGCGCAAGACCCGAGTTTGATCTCCAGTACCAAAAAAAAAAATTTTTAATACTAAATCATGCATCTAAACGTACTTTTCACCTCTCAGAATATAACAATCAAGAAGTCTAACATAATTTCAGGAGGATATGACTTGTGGAAAAAGGCATATGTGTCCTGTGGGTGAGGGTGCAGGTTGGTATCAACTCCTTGAAGGACATTTACCATCTATCAGAATGACAAATATTAATCCCTTCTGCTTAACATATCCACTGCCAGGAATTTATCCTACATAAGTAAGTACATAAAAACAGACATTTAGAAACATTCATTATAACAATGTTTGTCCAAGAGCAAAAGCTTAGAACTTGCCTAAATATTCAAAAGTACAAACAAAGAGCACAATAAAGGATGGATAGAACAAGACAAATGGGAAGAGGGAAAGGGTCCTGGAGACCAAGGGTGAGAGAAGAGGGGGAAGGGAAGGAGGGAAAATAAGTAGAATAAAGCTATGCCATGTACAAGAACCTAATAATCTCAATAACTTTAAAGATTATATGTCATAAACCTGAAATAGGATTAATAATATCAACGAGAGTGAAAATGATGAAAGGGGATTTAGAGCAGGAGGAAAGGGGATTATAAAAAAAGAATCCAGATGTATGATGTATATGTACCTACTCCCCTAGATGATTGTCAACAGCATGATTTGCAAACACATACTTATGAAAGGAAATTAGGTCCCAGTGAAATGGATTGGTGGTGATGGATTTGAAGTGGTATCATTTGGTGTTAGTGATGCTGACAGTTGGGCAAGGAAAAGACCATCATGACCCAAGTCTCCAGCCTGGGCAATCAGATGAATGTTCAAGGAATACTTGAGATATAGGCACCATATGGTATTTGTAGGATTCCTTAGGTGGCGATATCTAGAAGTATAGTGTTACCTAGTAGTTCTGGTGTTCATGTGGGGAATGTGACTTAATTGGGAGACATGTAGGGAGAACAGGGTGGGGGGCACTTGTATCAAGATTTTAGGAAAATATATATTTATCAGTAAGGCACATACAAGCCCGGTTAACACAGCCTTGTTTGTAAAAGCAATGAGAAGGGAATATAGAATGAGGATTAAAAAAGAGGTAAAATGGTAAATATGAAGAATTCTAAAACTAGGCAGCTTGACATGCATGTTTTACCAACAAAAATCCTGAGACTTGAGAAATTATGTATTGATACGACTAAAATTTTTAGGTGGTTGAGGCAGGACTTGAACTCAATTCTGTCTTACTGCATGGCAGTATTTATTAAGCCAAATCCTCCTACTATCATAATGTATTATCAACAAAAAGACATCTAATGTGATGAACCAACACTACTGAGTTCCATGAAAAGTCATTAATGTCAAATATCAAGATCTGACAAATCCCTGGAATTCCTATCCAAATATAAAGCAGGGTAATAGTAATAATGTGTGTTTACTAATGCAGATGTCAATGCATGGGTCAGAAGGAATATAAAATTAATTTCTTTTTAGTCCTCATCAAATCTTCCAAGGTAGGTAACTTTTGGATTCCCATTCTAGAAATGAAGAAAGGGAGACCTAGAGAGACTGTTAAGGTCAAACAGTTGATAAATGAAGGTACTGACACAGAAACTCATACCTAAAGGCTCTTCAAAATGTTTTTCCACGTGCTACATTGTCTCCTTCTCAGGATAATAGTGCCTACCGATCTACTTTGGGGGTCATTTTGAATTTCACCTGGAGAATTTATGGGGCCCATGAATGTGATTGCTCTAGTACAGATGGTCCCTAGATTACATTCTGAGAAACATTATTTTACGTGTTTTGAGAATAATATACATGTCAGCCCAATAGAAATATAGTGGAAAGAATTGCTGTTTGTTACTCTGAAATATCTTGAAAGGGATAGATCAATTTTAATTTCTAAAAACAGGAAATACCATTTGTGTGTGTGTGCACGTGTGTTTAACTGCATTCGTGAGTTTGAGTGAATTTAGGTTTCCTTCTCTGTAGCATCAAGTTTGACCAGCTGTCTGGACAAATTCCTCACATATTCAGCACCATGGCTTTTCTAGGAATCACATCATTTACAGGCTTACTTCTTTCTCACTTCTTAGGCATCAACAAAAACCGGCTTGGTGTATGTGGCTGGATTCTGTTTTCTCTTTCTTTCCTGTTGATGATTATTACCTTTCCCATCTCCATATGGATGTGCTTGAAGGTAACACCCTGGGAAGTATATGGGGCTCTCCAAATAAGCTGAGGAGCCATTAAGACTAAATGCTGTCACTTAATCTCTCAGATCATTAAGGAGTATGAACGTGCTGTTGTATTCCGACTGGGACGCATCCAAGCTGATAAAGCCAAGGGACCAGGTATGACACTGTGGCTGCCCCTGTCACAGATCATGGGTACCTCTTACTACTGCTTCAATCACCAATACTCTTCCTGGCAGCGCCTATGGAGAGTCAAAGAAAGATCATCAGAGCTCGAGCCCCCGCCTCTCTGTACAGTGGAAGGACGTTGTCATGTTTTGCAAGTTAGTGGGAATGGCCAGCAGTGTGACAGTTTAGAAACCTGAACCTGTTTCCTAACACTTCCTGTGAGAAGTCTGGTGAATGAACAATGAATGGCAGTTGCACTGCTACTTGTTATTTATTCCGGGGCTACTAAGAGCATATTGGGAGAATGAAGAGACAGTAAATGGTCCATATAGACCATTGAGTTACTCAGAAAGAGTGTTCAAAGAGCTAGATTTTTATTCTGCCTCTTTAAAAAGGACTACTGGGAAAACAAAAGATAATTTCTTCTTATTGTAAATTGATTAATAGACAGAACTGGAAACCAACGTACAACTCCTTTTGTCAAGTCCTCTGGTTCTTAAAATAAAGAACTTGAGGTCAACATAGATGTAATGATTTACTGATCATTATCCTTACAGTTGGAGGTAAAGATGAATGTTTAGGCTTTATAACACCAAATGCGGCATTTATTTCCATCTTTACAATCTTTGGAAAAAATATTTCAAATTGTCCATATTATAAAAGGATTTTGGGGGCAGGGGATTTAGCTCAGTGGTTCTGCCGCCTGCCTTGCAAGCGCAAGGATCTGAGTTCGATCTCCGGTACCAAAAACAAAAGGATTTGGGGGGAACAGGGTGAGGATGGGTGTCAGTTACTGAAACTCCCCAGAAATAAGATTTTGATTTACTATAACTTCTCTTAGTGTATGTTTAGTCGGACCCTACAAAATTATTCATGTTTGTTTTGACTTATAAGAATGATGATTAACTCTAATATTTTTGAGAAGATCTATCAAAAATTGTTTTAGAAAGTTCATGAAAAACAATGGCTATGAATTATATTTCTCTGACAAGACTTGTTTTCTGTCCCCATTTATGGTGTTCAGATACCTGTTTTGTGAAAAAGATACAAGCAACTTCCAAAGGCAAAGTCTGTAAATGAGGCTTAGCTATTTCAAGTAGTGTGACCTTAGTTGTCTAAGAATCTAAGGAAATGAGGGCAAGAATTGCTTATCAAAGATGTTCTTACGAGATTATCAAGACAGAAGTATAAGCATCATCCAACAGAGGATTAAAAGAGAAAGTTATGTCTCCCAGTCATACTCTATGTGATGGGGCTCAGATTATAAATTAAAATCAAAATAGAGCTAAGAGGGCCAGGACTTTAGCTTAGTGGCACAGTGCCTGCCTCGCAAGTGCAAGGTCCTGAGTTGTATTCCCTGTACCTCAAAAAAAAAAAAAAAATAGAGCTAAGAGAGGCAGAACAGCCATGACTTGGAGAACTCTAGGTACAAATGTATCTCTTTGAAATTAATTTTCCCTGAAGATTTCACTACTAAATGTCCCAGGATAACAACTCTCGTCATACATGTCCCTGGGGCTAATGACTTACCTCAGAATGTCATAAGGACCAGAGGGAAACAAGCCAAATTATTAATGGAAAACCCTTTTACAAATTGCTTATTATTCTGTGATAATAAAAGTATTAATGATAAGAGCTACCACTTTTTGGTCACTGTGTTTGGGGCTTTATTTCATTAGCATGTTGGTTCATGCTTTCTTTTCACTAGCTTTGTGTATGTATTAGGAAAGTGAAATTCAGAAAAGCTAGTGGACTGATTCCTACTGCAAACGCACTAACACTTCCTATTTCTCAGGGCTATGAACCTTAACTATGATGACCTGCCGCCAAAGATGAAAGAAAAGTAATCAGTAATTCTTGCCATGTCTCAGAAAGGTTTGGAGACCAAAAGAAAGAAAGCACCTGGTAGTGTTCTCTGTCATGCTATGGGCTCTTCCCATGGTACTCAAACTAAAAACTTGTTTTTGCTTTGAAGACAATAATAGTAATATAACCTTCCTGAAAATGAAAATAGATTAGTGTTCCCATCTTGTTGACAAGCATTGTAATTCTAATTCTTATAACTCCTACAGTAAAGAAAGAACAATTTTTAGGGTAATGCTAAGGTGTCAAATGAATTTTCTTATGTCCATCCTTCCTTGACAAACCCTAACCCCAACACTTCATGACTCAGAGAGGAGTAAAGACGCTTACAGTAGGGGGACACTGTTGTACTTGGACCAGAACACAGCTATGGAGAAACTGTTGATTCAGCAATGTACCATTCAGGGAATCTGAAGCCCTGTGAATATTTTAGTTCAGTAGTTTTGCAGTACAGTTGAAGATTCTGAGAATATAGATAGTCATCAATATTCAAGGGCAAAATCTATCGCTTGATATTTTTATATCGTTTTTTATTGTGTAGAAATGAATATCCATATTCTTTTAAATTAATGTCAAAAGAAGACTTGAATGAAAGTAAAAGATTTTAATTTCTAAGCAACTATTTTTCTTCAGTCACTGACTGATAGGGAGAACTCATTTTCTCCAAAGTTAGATATGCTCCAATCAAAATTTATCTGAGGAACACAGATAACTTCATGAAAATGCTGTACTATTTAGCCAGAGACTTTTTATTACAAGTATTTTCAATAGGGTAAGACATTAAATCAGTTTTCTTCTTTATAGGTTTGATCCTGATCCTGCCCTGTATAGATATATTTGTCAAAGTTGATCTTCGAACAGTTACTTGCAACATTCCTCCACAAGAGGTAAGAAATTACAGATGAGTTACTGGAAATAAAACCTATATCTTTCCTGTTCCATGGACAGCTGAAATTTTGTGTACATTTTAAAATTATATGGTGACAGATGAACTGAAGCCACCCGGGATCTGCTTGGGTTGCCCTCGTTGCTTTGGAATATACCAGGCTTTGTTTGGCAACTGAGAATGAAGGAAGTCAAGGCCAAATGCTAGAAAACTTGGAATGGCTGGGTGGGAGAAAGCCTGAGAGGAGAGATGCATTTGGCAGGGAAGCTAGGATGCAGATGACAGAGCAGAGGTTTAGGAGAGACAGGGAGGTCACTGGACTCGGGACAGTGACTGGTTATATTAAACTGTCTGTCATCTTCCAGAAGATTTTTTGGAAGTATCTACATGATTCACCTTTGGTTTTGACTTTAATTTTTTGTGTATATTTGATACAGTGAAGCCGAGTGGGTGTGGGGACAGAGCAAAGGTCGTACAGGGCTCACCTACATTTGGATTTCAAATAATAATTCTTGAAATGCTATGAGCAACTGACCAACAACAATAATTGTGGAGTAGGAAGAGGATAGAACTTATTGATAATCGGGTTACCCTCTCATAATCAAAGTGAACTAAAAAGAGAAAAAAATTGGGTAGGACCTAGGGTTGGGAAGGGCAAAGTGATGAGAAGTTAGGAAACTCAGTCAAGAAACGACAATGATGTCTCCCCATCACTGTCAGGAATGACAGGGAACTTAATGTTAGACTCATTCATGGAGCCCTTGGAAGGCTTAATGACCTAACTAGGGCTTCTCTGCTGTAGAACGGATAGTTCTAGCCTCTGTTCCCATCGTCTGCCCAGAAATCTCTCATTATCAAACTGGTTGATGCTGAGCCTCTCTATGAAGCTTGATTTTGCTATACTTGAATATAGAATGTGGTCTCTGGTGCCATCTATGTTTTCTAAGAAAAACTGCATCACCAAGTAAGATTAAAAAGTGAAAACCAAGATCACAGGTATTGTCAGGGAAGCGAGTGTTCTTTGTCTGTTAAGTGGAAGATGCTAGAGCTTCAGAAAGGCGCTACTATTACATTTCAAAATGGCAATGCTTATTCTTGCCTTCGTAAATCAAGGGCTGCTGTCTATGGGATGTAAGACTTCTCCAAGATAAAGTTACAGGTGTTGATTAGAGACCAAATCTGTGCAGAAATATTTTCATCAGGTAGGATCACATTATATTCAAGTCAGGACATGTTTTTGATGATGGCTAGCATAAATTGTCATTAATGGTTTCCTAGGGAAGAGAGCTCTTATGGCTGTCATTTTGTCAACTGCTGTGAAAGTAACATGTATGTGATTTTGCCCTCCCTCACCCTGCAGATCCTCACCAGAGACTCTGTGACTACGCAGGTGGATGGTGTTGTCTATTATAGAATCTATAGTGCTGTCTCAGCAGTGGCTAATGTCAATGATGTCCACCAAGCCACATTTCTGCTGGCTCAGACCACTCTGAGAAATGTCTTAGGCACACAGACCTTGTCCCAAATCTTAGCTGGAAGAGAAGAGATTGCCCACAGCATTCAGGTAAAGATACCAAGAACTAATAGCCTCCATCTTTAATTCGCTCATTGTAAGGGTCTGTGACTATCAGCAGTTCAGAACACTCCCTTACATGTGTGTTTGCACACTCACATACACACACAGATGCCTGCTCTGTGAGAGCAGAAGCAGTTTTTGTTTGTGATTTTGTTTGTCTGTTACCACAAGGTATACATGTACTTCAATGTCTGGATGGGAGAAGGGAACTGCAGGAACTGTATCCTTTACCCTTTTTCTTTGGAATTCAAAATTATGACCTAGCATTGAACATTTTACCCTTTTATGAGGATGTCAGAGACCGGATTTGTTTTCAGTTTTACTCCAGAAGTGCAGCATTTCACAAGTAATACTTGTATTACTAAATTGCAGTGGAATGTGAGTTAGAAGAAGATTTTTTTAGGACAGCAAAGATACCCCATGTCCGGAAATGTTAAAAATATAAAAAATACATTAACAGTAATAATTATTATCATTGAACTTGTAGTGTGTATGACCTCATCTCTTGCACATTTTAGTTTGTAAATTGCATTTCTGTATTGTCTTAAATCAATTACATTTTCTTCCTGAGCCCCCTTTTGGTAAGTTAGGACTTGAGTAGCTCTTGTTCTGTCATGTGGTCTCTTTCTTTAGGTAGTGCAAAGGCCCCAAGGTTTTATAGTTCTGAATGCAAGTCTCCCATATCATTTGTAAGAACCCCATGAGTTTTACAACTCAGATGCTTCCCATCCAAAACCAGGTCACTGGCTTCTTATGAAGTCTTACCAACTCCAAGATCCTGCAGAAATCAGACAGGTAAGGAATAACTTGCTTTGGGTGGTCAATATTTCTGCCCTCTCCTTTGGGCTCATTGTTTGTGAGCACATTGTTTCCCAACCATTCTTGACATCTCTCTCCAGGATAGACAGCAAGATGTCTTCCCTGCTTTTAAACTTTTAAAAAGGAGCAAATATACCCTTGACTTTAGGCTACTTTAAAAAAAATATTCCCTAAAAATTATGCACTAAAAAAGATGCCTTGTTTAAAAAAATATGTCTCTCTACTTATTTAACACTGGTCATGAAACAGAGGGTAAAGAAAGTAAGTACCCACTAATAATATTCACTGAATCATTTCTAAGCATGGTAGATGTGTTATATGTCTTTCCCTAAACCTCATGAAAATCCTGATGGGAAACCTGTCATAGGTGAAACATCTAAGAATCAGAGGGGTTAAGAAACTTGTGATTTACAGTTGCAAATGGCAGAGCCAGGATAAAATCCGTGTCCCTCTGAGAAGTCCATGCATTGCTCTCTGCTTGCTATCAGTGACAAGTAAATCCAGAGCCTTTGCTCAATCCAGATGGATATTACACATTTCCTGAAAGATGGTTGTAGAGTGGATTGTTCCAGTGGACCACCTATTAAAAGATTTGTCAGAATTTGTTCATGAAACCTTTGTGGGATTCACTTCAATTCCAAAAAGTGAGCCATGAGTTTGGGGAGAATTACCTTTCCAAAACAGTAGAAACTTATAGCTCATCATCTGTCCTTCCTTCCTTCCTTCCTCCCTCCCTTTCCCTCCCTCCCTCCCTCCCTCTCTCCTCTTCTTTTCCTTTCCTTTCCTTTCCTTTCCTTTCCTTTCCTTTCCTTTCCTTTCCTTTCCTTTCCTTTCCTTTCCTTTCCTTCCTTCCTTCTTTTTTGGTACCAGGGTACCAAGGATTGAACTCAGGACCTTGCACTTGCCAGGCGTGCACAGTGCCATTGAGCTACATAACTGGCCCATTTAGTTCTCTGATTAATATTTACTTTTTATAAAAATTTCTCCAAATAGACTTTGCTTGATGATGCCACTGAGCTGTGGGGGATCCAGGTGGCCCGAGTGGAAATCAAAGATGTGCGGATTCCTGTGCAGTTGCAGAGATCCATGGCCGCTGAGGCTGAGGCCACGCGGGAAGCCAGAGCTAGGGTAAGGACCACTCTGTACAGGAGGGAGAGCTGCCTCCTTCTGGGGCAGACAGGACAGAGCCTGAATGGAAGAGTAGGGTCTCTTGGTTATGGTTGTAAGAAAAGAATTTCTTGCTTGCAGATTTTCCCTTGAATTAAAAGGTGATCAACAGCATAATGTACCTTTTGGAAGCTGGGTAAGAGGTCAGTGGGATGCTTGGCAACTCGTTGCAGTTAACATTGTGAGGCCCAGCACTATTTGTGCATCAAAGTCCTAGAGAATTTAACAAAACAAAACAAGTACCCAGATGAAGTTGGTACCTGTTGTGGGCCCAGGTACCAACATCTTTATAAAACTTGTGTTTTGGAAACACCTCACTTGGTGCTTGTATTTTGAGCATCATTGGTTTAGATGTGTTAAGTATTACTGGATGTCTCAGTCAGTTTCCTCAGTGCTGAGACAAAATATTTTTGTCCCAGACCCACAGTTTAAAGGGGGAGAGGTTTATTTTGGCTCAGTTTTTGGAAGATTCAGCCTATATTCAGCTGGCTTTGAGGCAGACACAGCATGGTGGAAGTGTCCCTCTGCTGGAGGAAAACTGCTAATGTCATGGCAACCAGAAAGCAGAGAGAGAAGGGAGGTGCTGGGGAGGAGAGACCCTTCCAGACCACGCCCCCAGTGACCATCCTCTTCCAACCAGTCCTCACTTCCTAACAGCAGGTCAGCCATAGCATCCCCAGGATCCAGTCACCTTCCAAAAGTCCCACCTCTGAACTGGGAGACATTCTAGATGTAAACCAGCTCACTGGATGAAAAGGAAGTAATTACATGCAATGCAGATTAGAATCACAAAATTGAAACCTAGCCTGGCCCCAAGGGCTCTTAAAATATTGATCGGTAACTTTCATGTCTATGTAGATAGATTTCCCGAAATAGCAGACACAGAGAGCAGGAGCTTTTGTGTATTCTCTTTGGAATCTTCCTTGTGAGCAGATGAATGTTTTCTGTGCTCTCATTCCTTATTCATATTTGGTTTACCTGCTGAATTAAAGCAGCCCCTAAGTAGGGATTTGAAGAGGATGAAAGAACCATCACTTTTGCATATGAACAGTGAGCCCTGGCCAAGTTGTTCCTGGGCATTCTGGGAACCAGAAAGAGCACAGAGTGATGAAGAGAGTCCCCATGAGGTTATCAGGCTACTCCTTGTAATCGAGGGTGGCAAGAACTAGAAACAATTCTAGCATTATATGAATGAGACTAAATTGTCATCAGAATGAAGTAAAAATATCTCACATGATAAGTAAAAACAACAAAACAGCCAGTCAGAGCCCTTGAATTTCAGATATTTCTAAAAATGATTGCAGCAGTTAGGGAGACCCCAAAATGTTCTGGAACCTTCCCAGGATGGATGGACAAGTGTGTGTTTGGGTCAAATACAGTGCTTTTGTTTGTGTTTGAGAATGAAATCTAGAGACTTCTAATTTGTAAAATATCTCTCTGCGCTTTGTGCAGCCTCCTTGAATTTCTCCAATCACAATAGGATATGAAACTCTTATCCTGGCCTAAGAAGTAAGCAGAAGAAACACAGAATTAGGGCTGTAGGAGGCATCAACAGTGACCCAAAAAGGAAAGCCTTAGTCACAGTTACACATTTTATTCCTTTCATTTTAGGTCCTTGCAGCAGAAGGAGAAATGAATGCATCTAAAGCCCTGAAGTCAGCCTCCATGGTTCTGACCGAGTCCCCCATAGCCCTCCAGCTACGCTACCTACAGACCTTAACCACAGTAGCCACGGAGAAAAATTCCACAATTGTGTTTCCTCTTCCCATGAACATACTAGAGGGCATTGGTGGTACCAGCTATGATAACCACAAGAAGGTTAATGATAGAGCCTGAGGTAGCCAGTCCATTGCTTAGTGCCTGACCTGTGCTGTGGAGAAGTCAGCTGTTAGAGGCAATGAGAATTCTAGCAACGAACAAGGCATAGGAACTTCACAGCTGGAGTAGCACTAGTAGGGAAAATCTGCAGACACAACAAAAAGAAAAATAAAGCAAAACTGAGGGCTGTGTACTAGTTTTATTTTTAAGACATAATCAACCTTGCAGTACTCTTGTATAATCAATTAGTGATTATCCTGTCTTAGTAGCAGGCACTTTCTTGCAGTAGAGGAGGAAATCACTGGGTGACTATGATGGATTTCAGAATTATTTCTTGTTTTCAAAAATAAGTACCCTAGATCATTTGTAAAGTACCATAGGCCTCATATTTATACAACATAATTGCTTTACAATTCCAAAGTAATTACTTGTTATATCTCCAGTAGTTGCAATAAACCCCCTCAATGCTGCAAGTAATATCTGATTTTGATGTTAAAGACAGGATATTAGCCACAAACACGGTACCAGCCCCACAGGGCATCCTGCACTCAGCTCGGAACTGCAGCTGTCTTGGTGTACAGCACGTCCTGTTGGGACTGCTGGCCAATTCTCAGACTCCAGGCACATTTGTCAGAGGGTAGGACAAGGCACTGGAAGGCAGAAAATTCCAGTCAATTTATTTGCTCACTAGTAGGAATCCTTGTGAAAGGTTTTATTGGTTGAAACCACTGGGGAGCATCATCCTGAGGATTTCGTGTTTTCACTCTAGTAGTCCCAAGAGCTGCAAGTAATCAAGAGTTGTTTGTAGTCTGTTCCCTCTCCTAAATAACCTGATGCAAATAAAGAAGCCATAGAAAGTGAATGTGCTTTAACAGGTTATTTTGTTGCCAGGGTGGAATTTTCTTTTGATCTGTTCTGAGAGATGGGCTAGACTTTTTAAAGTTACTGTTTATTAACTGTTTTGTGTTACTCTGTGCTCAGTCTTTCATGGATACCAAGAAACAGCCCTTTTCTTACAGATGAGAAAGTGATGTCAAGAGATCCAATAACTTGCCCAGTTTCTCTCAGCCAGCGGGTGTTGGTTAGGGTTTTTATGAAGTCGGCCTGACTTCAAAGTCTATTCTTACACATTATTGAGTTTTACTTGGGGATGTGGAGGATGGTAGGGTAGGGGAACCGATGGCTCCAGTATTGGAGTACCAAACTTAGTTTCTGGATGTCAAGCCCCCACTGTAGTACTCAGGACTACACATGCATGTAAATGCACACTCCTCACATGCTTTGTACTCCTTTGCACACCCCACCCCCCCACAAAACCTTACCACCCTCACAGCCCCCAGTCCATCTCTGCTCACATCATTTCCCTGGCCCCTCCTCACATGCCTTTTGCTAGCACGTAGGCATTAGCTACATGTGAATGCATAATGGGGATCTCACTCTACCTTTGGTTTTTCAGCCTATTTTTCCCCATGAAATCATTATATGATTTTTAGACAGTCCACAGCTTATGAATCTCATGGTAGATTTTACTAACTCTATGGCTATGATTCCAGTGTTCCTACTTAACCCATAGGAATTGAGAACTTAGTTGCAAACTAGAAACCTCAGGTGGATTATCTACATGAGTCAGAAAATAAGTCCACAAAGTCATACCATTCAGACCTTTAACCTGTGACCCTACATTTTAAGAACAATGACACGGACTTTACACAGGCTAGGCCGTCTCTGTCACTGGGACCCATGTCGGGAGGAGAGTATTTTGCCTTTGTAAAAATCTCTTCTTAGCCTTTTCAGGAAATCTACTGTTCTTCCTTTTTTGCCTTCAGCTAACAATTTATAGCAAACTCCTAAATCAGTGGTTCTTACTAGAGATAAACATTATCTTACTCACTGGAACTTCTTTCTCAAAATATACAATGAACTCCCCCAAAGAAAATGAAACAAACAAAAACCAAAAGAACACACAAAAAGCAAGGAACGAATGCACAAATATTTGCATTCTGTGTGGATTGCAATTTGGGTGAAAGAGCTGTCAGAATCTTTAGGGCTATGGGAGATATAACTTCAAGTTATTCCATCCCTTTCAGCATAACCTGTATTAATTCTTTAGTACCTATTACAGTGGGTCACTGGTTACATTAATTACTAAGGCTGACTAAAGAAGGTTCCTCAGAAGGTGAGGATATTTGGGGACAAAGGAGCTGTAGAAGAGCCAGGAAAGGTCACAGCACTTCTGGAATATGAATGCCAAGTATAATATTCAAAATCCAGTCACCTACTCCTAGAGTAAGGCTAAAGTTGTTTTCTCATTGGGGAGAAGAGTGGAAAGGAGAGCAAGGCCACGAGAGGGAATCGCAGACAACTCTTTTGGAGAGAGAGACAGAAGGATTTATTCTCCTCACAGCGCAGCCCCAGGGCCCACAGTCATCCCATTAACATGTAAGCCAGGGCCGGTGATCTTCCCCTTTTAAGAACAAGGATGGCTTGGCCCTGATCACAGTGCTGAAACAGGATTTGAAGTTCAGACTTGTCTCAGACGTTTTCCCTTGGAGTAATACCATTGCTATCTTAGTTTGCTTGGGATGCTATAACAAAATAAAAAACAGGTGGCCTAAAAACAACAAACTTATTTCTCATAGTTCTGGAGACTGAGCAGTCGAAGAGCAATGCACTAGCAGACTTGATGTTTTGCGACACCGCACTTTCTGGTTCGCAGGGCAGAAAGAGTGAGAGGCCTGTCTGGGCCTCTTTTATAAGGATACTAGTCTCAATAATGAAGTCTCTGCCCTCACGATCCAATCACCTTCCCAAGGCTCCACCTCCTAATACTATCACCTTGAAGGTTAAGATTCCAGGATATGAATTCTGGGGAACACTGACACGGATGCCCATGGTAGACGCTTCCTGTTTGAGTGCCGATTGAGGTAATACTCATTCCAAGGGGCTCTGAGCTGCCAGAAGCTGATGGAAGGGCACTGAGAGGGCCTGGCAAAGGGGAGGCTGCTGAAGAGAACTCTAGATCAGAAGCAGTGTTGGTGATGAAAGCTAGAGAAGACGTGCAGGTCATTTAGCTCAGTGAGTTTGTAATCCTTTCTTTTAAAGCCTTGAAATATTCTTGTGACATATTGGGAGATAAAGACCCAGAGAAGTGAGGTGACTCCCCAAAGTCACAGAAATGAAATTATGCACCCTGTGTCTCAAACCGACAGTAATAAAGTATCAAGGAAGGCCAGTTTTTCTTACCATATGTTGAATCTTGTGTCACTCTAGTTTCTAGTTGGCATCATATCACACCGATTGGTCACTAAGTATATCTGGCTGTGTCACACTTTGAAGCAGGGATCCCTTGACAAATAATTACTTTCCAGAATCCTAAATTGGAAATGAGAGGGCAAGTAGCAAGATGCCCCTTTTGCTCTACTCTATTTTTCTTATGACAGAGTTGCGTACTTAATGCTGCAGTCCAATCCATCCCTTCCCTCTGTCTCCATTTCCTTTTCTTCTCCCTTTCTTCATACCACTCCTTTTCTTTCTCTCTCCCTCCCTCCATCCTTCCTTGACTTCCTATTTCTTTTAAACTCCAGACATAAATTTCCCACCTTTCATACCTTCCTTCAGAACAGCTTATTCTTTTAAGTTGCACCATCCTGAGTGGAGAAATGGAGAATGGCTATGAGAGAGAGAGAGAGAGAGAGAGAGAGAGACGGAGAGAGATGGAGAGAGAGGGAGAGAGAGGGAGAGAGAGAGGAGAGAGAGGGAGAGAGAGACAGAGAGAGAGGGAGAGAGAGACAGAGAGAGAGGGAGAGAGAGAGGAGAGAGAGAGGAGAGAGACAGGGAGAGAGAGAGAGGGGGAGAGAGAGGGAGAGAGACTGCAGAAAAATCAGTCCTGAGGACATCTTGATCTTAAACTTCTAGCCTTTAGAACTGTGAGAAATAAATAAACCACTGGTTAAGTTACCTAGTTTGTGGTTCTTTATTATGGTAGCCTCAGAAAACTACTAAACCCCATGTTTAGTGAGTGTAGGCCCATGATCTGGCAGCATGTTCTCAATGCTGGTGAAGAAATGTAATTGCCTCCTTCAAAGTTTTGAAACCTGGATACCTTTAAAATAAGATGAGGAGGTTTAAGGAATACTGATTCTGACAGTTTCTTATTTAATTAATATGAAGTGTGAACCAAGTACTCCCCATGTGACGCTCAAATATGCAACTTGTGGAGATTAACAGCTTTAGAATGACTCTACTGCACTTGTTTATAGTGTTTTATTGCCTATGCTGGAAAGCTTGTTTTATGCCCTTGATATGTAAAGCTTAAGTACAATGGATCTTCTAAATTCACTCCTGAACCAGTGTGATCAGTTCCCACCATGTGCAGTCTAGTAGTGCTGTTAAACACTACGAAAGGTGAGAAAAACAGTAGGTCCCTAGAAAGCGAACGGCAGAAGCCACCATGTGGCATTTCATTTAAGTGAGACGTGCAGGTTGTAGTAACAGGAAGAAATATAGCTTACATCTGACCTGACAATGTACTGCTTCATATGGAAAATTTTTGTGATAATTCATTTCTTTGAATTTGGCCTAACTCAAGGCTCTGACTACTGCAGAGCTATCACCCTGGATCTTATGAAGTCAACAAATTGGCCTGCATTCCTGTGGGCCAGAATCACTCATTCTTCTCCACACCCCCTGAGACGCGGTCAAAAGGGATCTATTTCTGTAACCGAACACCCTTACAACGTCACTATTTCCCCTTCCCTATTTGTATGAGATACCTAAGAAAATAACACCTTTCTTTGTGTAACCCCCTTCCAAAATAGTTGAACCACCCTTTGTTTTTTATTAAGTTATTCAAGGAATATCGCCAGATAGATCTTCCTTACAATAAAATGTTGGGTCTATGTGACTGACCCTGGGAAAATAGGAATCTGGAAGATAAAACTCCGGGTGCTTTGTTTCCCTGTATTATGGGAGAGCATGAGTTTCCTGCAGGCCTCCCCTTTACAGGGCTGCCCCATCTCAGCCTTTACCTCTGAGAATGCAGACTTGCTTCCCTTGAAAGTCTTGGTTTAGACAATTCTAGTACAGGAAAAAGAACACAAGTGTAAAACTTTTCCCTAAGTTTTCCCTTGTTTTAACTGCCAGCGTGAGAATTTTTTTTTTTTTTTAACCAATGTAACTTTACGCTTGTTTGGAACTTTATAACAGCTGTGTTATAAAAGAACAAAACCCAAAACAAAACAAAAATCCAGATCCTTCTGTGCTCTAAAAAAAAAAGATGACATCTTTAACAATCAATTTAGCATTAAAGGAAGACAGGCATTTTAAAGGTGAGAAGTCCAGGGTGGTGCATGCCTGTAATCTGAGCACTTAGGAGGGTGAGGCAGGAGGACTGCTATGAGTTGGAAGTCAGCATGGGCTATGTAGTGAGTTCAAGGCCAGCCTGAACTACATAGTGAGACCCTGTCTCGAAGAAAAAAAGTGAGAAGCAGAGGCCAAATTATGTTCAGTAAACTCGACTGTGTGTGCATCTATTTGCCTGTCCTTCCACATCGTGGTGGGAACAGGAGAAGGGTTAGCAGTTAGGGGGTCCTCAAAATTAAAGAAAACTAATTCACTAGCAGATTGTGGAGAAAAAGGTTAATTGCAGTAAATATAATTACTTCTCAATGTTGTTTTAGGTAGAATGTGAAATTATGGAAAATATTTTCTAATGGTCTTTTGGACATTTGTACTTTTTATTCTTTGCCTTCTTATCGTAAGAATTTATAATTAATTAGAATTTGGCAAGGAAAAAGGAGTCTTCATTGTGCTTTGTCTAAAAAATTCATTCATTCCAGATTTTCCCTAAAATGCTCCTCCTTGCTTCTCCTGGATTGTAACTTTGGTACACAAGCCAGCCTTTCTCTCTCGTGCCTAGAAATCCCTGCCAAAAAGGGCAGTTGCTTTTCTGCACATTTCTGTTGCTGACCAGAATCTTTCTGCTACCACATGAATATCTCTTTCTTAGCCTTGAAAACTATGAAGAGCTATTGACGTGAAAGGTTTTTTCTTCCATTTTGCCTTCTTTTTTGTGTTTTTCCCTTTTCTTTGCATTACCCTTCCATATTTGTAAGATACATCTCAGATGATCACTGAGATGGGCACAGTTTCCAAAGTTGTTCAGTCCAGTTGGCAGCAGAGATCAGAGGGTTGATTCATTATCACAAGTGAAGCTCAGCAGGTTTCCTAACTACAGTAGGGTCTAGTCATCTGCTCCTCAGGACAAAGGATTAGTCACCCAGACATGCTGTTTTCCTTAAATACACATTGCTCTCAGCAGGAGTCAGCTTCCTCAGCACCCTTTATGAATCTTATGAAGTCAACAAACTGTCTTGCATTTCTGTCGGCCAGACACTTGGTAGGGCAGGCACCAGGACCTTTTGAGCATGTCTTGCTGAGGATGAGCAAACATTTACTACCAGAGGCAGGATGGTAGTTGGGAGGGCGCACACATCTCATAGCTCCAGAACCAGAATGAAAAAAACTGACATACACTACAGAATACAGGAATTCTATGATTTTAGTGTAGATAAGTTACAGAAAACACCGCAATAACTGGACCATTTGAACATACATTTATATGGGCTTTATTTATATTAAGCATGTAATACACTTTGAAGAAAAACAGTGTAGGTATGAAACACAAATGGTAGCAACAGTTCTTTTAAACATGGAATTAGGCTGAATGACTCCAATTTATTTGCATTAATTAGATTTCCAGGAATAAATGTGAATACCCAGAAAATGTGCAGTAACTTAGCAAACACATGAAATAAACTAGACCCTGTTTGTTTTTGAAGAATTTCTATGAGAAATTAGCACAAGCTATTAAATTCTCCAAGTAATTCCACTACACAGATGTGTTACTCAATGGCTAGACAAATATAAAAAGTTACTAAGTATCATGGGAAGCACTTGGAAAGAAGGAAGCACTTAATGCAATTATAAAATGCACAGCTCCATGCCCAGGATAGTTTTATATAATACACAAATGGGCTTGGAAAATATCTTGCCAAAAACTTGAATTCCTCAAGTCACAGAAAAAGACTGCTTTGTACTATTTTTTGTAATGTGCATTATTTTGGCCCTTACAGAAATGGTCTTTTGTTCTTACCAGTAACTACTTTTCTATATTTCAATTACTTTTATTATAATTCTCTTTATTTTTAGTTTTCAAAAATTTCTCTCTTTTTATGGCACAAGACTGACAGTTCTTATGGGAGAGGTTTATTGAAACACTGGAAAAAACAAAAATCCACAGAAATTGACCTTCAGTGTTTAAGTGATTATGTAATCGGTGAGAGCACATCTGGCTGAGAGTAGAGGAGCATTGTGCATTTAATAATTATAATTTTAAAATGTCAATGCTGTTGAGATGATAGCAATTTTTTTGGCTGCTGGTTTCATTGTAAAGTATTCAATCATCCTAAAGAGATTCATACGGCCTGAAATCCTTAAAGGGATTTTAAAATCTTAAATGTCAAGGTTGAACTTCTGCTGAGAGAAAATCAAGGTGCAGATTATTATTCAATATGATGCTTTTGATTTTTGGCAGGAATTTTTTTCTTTCACCCCAAAGCTTTAACATTTTATACAAAAGGGATTTATACATAAATGTTGTGTGGACAGCCCAGCTTTCAGAGGAACGGGAATGCTAACTACGTAGGGAAAGTGGTAATGGGAAGTATTACTAAAAGAATGAAAAACAAATAGTCCAAAAAGAAAAACCTAGTTCACTAAGTAAAAGAAACAATGAGAGAGAGAGAGAGAGAGAGAGAAGAAGAAGAGAGAGATGGAGAAAGAGAGAGAAAGGAGAAGTAAAGTAGATGTTGTTGCTAGAATAGTTTTTTGTTTGTTTTTATTGTTCTTTAGTAAAACAGAATATTAGAAAAATGCACAGAAACAAACATCAGGAGAAAAATTAAATGCAAAGATAGGAAAGAAAGAAAAATGGATTGAGGCTTGCAAATTTAATATTCTCACTTTCTCCCAATAAAGTTAAGTCAAAAGAGACTCGGTTTAGTATATTTTGTTTCATCAATTTTTGTTTACGAGAGACAGCTGGCTTTTTTTTTCTTATTCAAAAAATCTCTGGTTGGGCTGGGTGGTGCATGCCTATAAGCACAGCACTTGGGAGACTTAGGCAAGAGGGTCACCAAGTTAGAGGCCAGGCTGGGATACACAGTAAGTTCAAGGCCAACCTGAACTACATATCAAGACTCTCAAAAAATTAAAACATAATTCTACATAGTCTTTCTGGTGGAAAGTGAAGGAAAATATTATACTCTATTTTAAAGTTTCTATCAGAATAAAACAGCTACTGAAATCCCGAAGTCCTTTGTTCCTTAAAATGGAAGGATATAGACAAGAGAAAAAATAGACAGTGGCGATCCTTAACCTACAGGCAATATTTCCCGAGAATTTCTGTCATTACTTTACAATACTAGGATCAATTCTAGGAAAATTTCTGAAGAAAACATATTAAATTTTGAACTAAGGCCAAAGAAACTCTTAGGATAGTAAATTTCATAAATGACCTCTCTGTTGACTTGAAAATCATCATATAATTTATTTCAGTTGGTACTATGCCTTCAGAGGTATGTTTATTTTTATGTGTGCATGCATATGTGTGTATTTGTGAATATGTGTGCAAATACTAGTATTTATAGCTTCCTTCCAAATTACACATTTCTCAGCCTTGGTATGTCAGACTAATTGAACATTTGAGAAATATTCACTTGCCATACAGTTGGTAAAGACAGTTGTTTTCATACTCTTATTATTGCTATCATGGCAAGAAAATTTAAAAGTTTCAAAAAAATAGTTCTCAAAATAATACAAGTATGAAAGTTTCCAATTTGTAAAATATTTGCATCTTTAATAATAGTCTTTCTTTTTCCTATTGAAGGATGGAACTGGTTTCCATGTTAATATTAAATAGGTGTTTTCAAAAGAAAATTTGACACTTTTAAAATGTAACTGTCATTACATTAATTCTGATATTGCTACTTTCACATTGTTCAACTTGGAAATACCTTAACTTCTAGCACTGAAATGTATGGAGAAAGGTTTTCTGTAATTTTTGTCTGGCTACATCTATTTCCATTTTTAATGTTGTCCTTAGAGTTGGTACCCTGGAAAAGAATTAAAGGGAAGATGACTTGGTAGTGCTCCGTTGTTCCTTATAGAGTCCTACAAGTCCTTGGAGCTTGCTACCGGTCCTTCCGGTCACAGATGCTATGCAGGGTCTTGGCAGCAGCTCTCTAACTGATCTTAACTCTATTGTCCAACTACTGAAGATGCTGGGGAGAGGGTGGGCTTCAGGAGATGCTGGTGGTGGTAAAGGTAGACGAGCTCACGTGCTGCATCCCTCTCTTGGAATAAAGTGGGCCTATCATCCACCAAGAGGAAAGGAAAATGCAGGGGTTACCTATGTATTACAACATATTTCCTCTGTGCGGGTTCATCATCAATTCCATCAAATTAATGGGTGGAAGTATTTTGTATTTGATCTGTGATCAGAATGATTTATAACAGACAGGGATTTTGTAGAGGAAGAGAGTGTATTGTACTATTGGTGTTGTGGAGAGATTTTTAAATTGTGTTTCACAGATACGTATGATGTGTTCTTGGTCCAGAGGAGAACTTGATGCAAGTTCTGACATGTTAGTCCCAGGAAAGAGCCTCAGGTGATTATAACCTCCCGGAGGACAGGGGAAGTAGCTGGGTTTCTACTTAACTTCTCAGAATGACTAATCAATCTGAGGTGAGCCTTCAGTAAATGTCAACTAAGGGAATGAACAGTAACAAATGAGACAATCATTACACTTCATTTGTGCATTTTAATACTTCATGGTTCATATGCTTAGGCTACATAAATATGAATGGTAATATTTATTTTCATTTTGTGGTTTTACTATTTAATATCAACAAGATCCTGATGGGGGTCAAGGGGTACTAAGTAACTAAGGAGCTATTACTGACTACATCCTGTTCTCTAGGAAAAGATATTTTATGTAATTGCTCTGATAATACCAGAACAGTTCTTTAAAAACAAAGTCTTGAAAATAAGGGTCTGTTTTATTTAACAAAAAACATATTACCTTATTTTTTCTACAGAAAGGAGTTTTAATGTATAGTATGTCATGTATTTAGTAAATATATATATTTTTAAATGAGGCAAAAATCCAAGTAATTTTTACTTACAGAAGCTATATCTGCCTATTTCCCATAGATTCTCTCTTTTTCCAAGGGGATGAAGGGAAAAAAGAAAAGAGAGAAGGGATGAGAAGAGCAGACAGAGAAAAAGAAGAACAGATGGAGAGAAGAGATGAGAAGAGATGGAGGAGAAATTTCTTTTTGTTAGAAAGGGATAGATTTGTTCTATAATTAATAAGCTCTCCAATTTATACATGATAACTTCATTAGAACAACAACTTGCAGAGTGAAATTTGGTGTAAAGCTAGCCTGGTTGAAAGGCTTAAAACAGATCTGTCATAATGATGCTTTCCTGATTACTGTATTCACTGATAGAGATGTGGAGATAGTCAGGTTACGAAGAGTTTCACTGCAAAAGTGTCAGGAAGTTGATTGAGAATTCTAGTTCTAAGTTTTCATAAATTGAGCCTAGTGTTAAATAGTAATAATCCCATGCACAATTTGGAACTGCTTAATTCATGTTAATTCTCATGCAAATTATGAGGTAGCCAAAAATGTAGCTAAGTATCTGCAAGAAGATAAAGCAAAAGAAAGGGGGATAATTAAGAAAGTATCATTACTAGTTTTGATAGTGAACTCCTGGGCTGTACAGTACTTTTTGTTTATATAGGTTCTTGGGGGAAATCCTTGAGATGCAGATGATACTTGGAGACTGTCCAATAGAAGATACTGCAGTCTACTTTATTCATTACAAGACTTTGAATGTGAAGTGCAGAGCTGCCTAAATGAAGGGAGGCAAGTATTAGACACATTTCACTTCTCTTCCTGTACCAGCACCAGCCGGGTCCTTTTCTCAATCAAAAGCAGGCTGGTGCTTACAGATGCCAAATGTAATGTGCTTGTATTACCTGAGGAGACATTTCGTTCCCAAAACCTCCCTTCCACCAGGATGTCCAGTTGGCAAGAGACTGGCTGGGACTTGGAAGGAATTCCAGGCAGTACCTTGATGTCAGTCCTTTGAGTACTTTAGACATCACTCTGTTTCTCCCAGCCTCATTTTTGTTTGAAATATATTTAGTAGCTTTTGGAAGATTAGTCATGAAACTATTGAAATTTTCACTTCCTGACTACAATTCTGCCATTTGATTTTAAAAAAAGAATTCTGCAGAAAGGCCATAGGAGGCTTGCTAATGAAGTCACTCAAATTCCTTGGTTTTGTAGGGTGAATGATCAGCAGTGCTAACAAATTATATTCAGGGCATAAGAGGGACCTCATGGCCCCAACTCAGTGATCTGAGGATGCCAGAGAATGATGCTTTCTTGCTAGATGAAAGAAGAATATGATCAACAGGCTGGCCCCCTGGAAGACTACTTCTGGAATTACTATTGCAGAGATTTCTATTGTTTTAATCAGATATGATTAGAAATCTAATAAAATATCCTACAGCTGCTTTTAAGTTCTGCATGTTTTTGTCTGGCTGTGCCACTCTGAGGGATAACCTCATATGCCACCTGTCAAAATGTTCTTTTATTCTACAAAGTATGTATAAAAGTCACTCTGGTTATACATATTAATAAATACCACTTTCTCCCTTCACCATCTGTAAAGATGTTTCTCATTATCATTTGTGGGTTCAATACTGCAAATAACAAGGCTCAATTCTTATAGAACACTGTCTTGTAGTGAATCTGACTCTATGGTGTTTCTTTGTCATAAAAATGTCACTCACCCTCTCATTTCCCACAAGTGTTGAGCACCAATAAGATATATTGCCATGTAAGAGCTCTACTCATAAAAATCTTTCCTAGAATTAACATATTCTTTGGTTTAATTTAAAATTAAATAGCAAATGAAACAAAGAGGATTTGAGGAAGATGAAAAGCAATTCAAATTCATGCAAGTGAATTCATTTCTATCTTTCTTTCCACTCTGTGCCAAATAGTAGAAAAGGTGATTTGTGGGTTCAGTTAGCCCTGGTCATAATTCTATGCTGTTCTCACCTAGAAAACTTGTCATAGTAAACAGTGTGTGTTTATTGTTCTTCCAGACTACCAACTAAAACCTTTCTAGTGATCACTGATTATATAATGAATAAAAAGTGTGATAATTGCACCTTCAAGGTTCACACTAACACAGTAAAAGCAGACTCCTCTCAAGCTCCAGAGAGAGTCTGTTAGCACCGTTAAGCAGGTTCATCTCTGTTGTGTAGATAACATGCATAAAATAAGTACATTTCCATCCATCCATGGCTCTGCCTGTGTAGGAGTGAGTACATCGTTGATGCCCCATGGGGAAGAGGAAAGCTGTGGTCTGAATTTGTCCTTGGATGCAAAGAGTAGACAGAATTCAAATCAAAGTATATTAGTACAGTCAGCTTCTCCGAGCAGCTTCATTACAGAAGTCCCCAGTTTTCTGCAGTTTATCAGAAGCATTTGGGGTCCTGTTTCAGACTTTTCCACGGCACTTGAGAAGAAGGCTGAATCTGACCTGTGGTCATCACACCTCTGAGCTGTCATTGTGGTGGCTCTGTGGGGACATCATGGGCTTGCTGCTGCCTGAGCCCTTCGGAGTGTCCTTCCCATTGGCACTCTTCTTGCTCTTGCACATCATTGCTGCAATGACAGTGAGGCAGATGGTGAGCAATCCCACTGCGATACCTCCCACAACAGTGACCAGGCTGAGCTCAGAGCTGGGACTGTTGAACTCCTGTGGCAGGACACCATCAGGAGGAACTCTCCCTTGAGGGATCTGCCTCTTGCTGGTGCGCTCCAGGGCAATGTGCTGGATGTTTGTTCCTCTGTTGTTTTCAGCACCGATTTCCCATGCCAGAGGGGGCATGCTCCTGATCTCCCTCTTCTTCCTGCTCTCCGCAGTCTCCTGAGGCTTCTCCTGCTGCACCAGAGTGTGGTACTGGTACTCCACACTTCTTTTGCCAATGCCTCGATTGGTGTTTTTTGATCTTACCGTATAAATGGTGTGTATGTACCATTCCCGGCCCAAAGCAACCTGGAAAACATAATCCTATTTGTTAGAAAATTAGGTTCCATACTAACCTAATTCAGGACTATGTGCAAGAGAAAATAATGGCAGAGATAATGGAAGTGATAATTTAGTCTGCAGAATTAATTTACTCAGTACTTTTCAGTGTGTAGTATGTGCAAGGCTTCATGTAAAGTACCCTGCACTATATCTTGTATAATTCTTTTTTTTTTTGGTACCGGGGATGGAACTTGGGTCCTTGTGCTTGCATAGCAGGCGGCGAAACCACTAAGCTAAATCCCCAGCCCCTATCTTGTATAATTCTTAAGGGAGTGTGTACTGGTGAGCATTTGGTATTTGCAGTCACAGGATGTGAGTGCTGTAAAAAACTTTTGATATGACACAGTCTAGCTTATTCACCTAAAAATGAGTAAATAAGAATACAACAGTTCAGTGCCTTGTTCAAGCTCACTCAACTCCTTAGAGGCAGAGGCAGGATTATAGCTCAAACCTTCTGAACCTCAGGATTCTTTTTCCCTATGTGTTTTTGCTTATTCACATGTAAGATCATGGCAGAGGGGCTGTGTTTTCAAGATTTTTCAGGGTCTGAGAGAAAAAGATAGATTTTTCTGATGACTCTGAACCCTTCAGGATTTTGAGAGGTCAGATCTTTAAAAATTAATAGTAAAAATGAAAAAAACCATTTAGACTTCTTGGTTGAGAAGATGTAGAATAACAAGTCTGCTTTCTTAAGATTCCTTCCTTAGGTTGAATATGAACTACACTTTTCCTGCCTGTATGAAAATCCTATCTGTATGATTTTCAGTAAATATCCCTAAAGGGTGAACTTGCTCCCAGAAGGATTCACAGCCTAAGCACATGTCTTAATGTGTTGAATTTTCCTGTTCAGTAGAACACCCTGCATGCCTCTTCACTGCCTAGCTCTGGTTCAGGATTTTCTACCTGGATTTATGAAGTCTTAGGGAGTGAAGATTTTGTTTGCTGTGCATAATTGCTTTTTTGTATACATCAGTTTATACAAATCACACTGAAAGATGGTCATGGAGAGTCAGGATGGTCAGGAAAGAAATTTTGAATAAGAAAAACAAATTACTCATCTATATCATATTTATGTTCTGGGCTGAATAATAGCCTTCATTTTACATGATCTTAAAATAATATCAGCACATTAACAAAAAATGATAGCTAAAATTTATGGAATGCATTATCTTATTAAATGTTCCCATTTTCCATATGAAATATTACTATAACTCCATTTACATATGAGACAGAAATGTTAGGTAACTTGCATGTGGCTCCATATTATTATAAGAGAGCTTGTTTGGGACCTACCTGAAAGAGTGGTGTTGAGTCAACTTTAAATCCATCAGATCCAGGCTGATTCACTAGGAGAATGGCTTCAGGGTCATCCACTGCTAGTTTAGCATTGAACAGGACATTTCCAAAACTGGTAGCTTGTGTCTCTGGCTGAGCTTTGTCCTTTAAGCAATAAGGAAAATGATGATTACTATAGATAACGCCAGCTTTTGCAAGGGCAGAATGTTTTGCTGTTAGTTTCGTGCAAATAAAAATTATCACAAAATTTAATTACATAATGCTTTAATTTAAAATGATGATACAGTTTTAAAACATAAGAAAAAGAATTAACCATGAAAAAATATATGCAGTTACTGTTTAGGTCAAAGCACTTACCACAATTTTAAATCTATACAAAAGTGAAGGAGAATCAGCTAGGCATCCATACTCTGCATTTGTCGGATTGTATTTGGGAACATAGCCATCAGCTCCAGTGCAAAGGAACACCTTCTCAATGCTACAGTAGAAGGAGTCACCCAGATTCTGGACGGGATCTACCATGACACGACCATAAATTATATCACCTGAAACAGATGTGGAAATATTGTTTTTGTTACATGATGGAGTGTCTCAGTTGTAAACAGTTGTAAACAGTTTTGACAATGATGACAAAGATTCTTTGCTTTGGTCTCTAATCTATCATCAAACGTGGAAAGCCTTTTTGTGTGTTAACTGCAGGAATTGGTCCACCCCTCAGGCCATAGATAAAATCACTTTGCAGACTGGCTGCAAGACTGAAGACTTGTGGAGTCTCAAATGGTCAGATACTAGTGGGAATAACCTCAAGGTCTAGCCTATAATTTGGCAATCATAATATCCCTTGTGGTTAAAGCCCTGTGTACATTAATTAGTTGGTGAGATATAAACTAATACAATGTAGAGTAACACTTAGAAAATATCAGTAAAAAGCTTAATTAGCGGCCAGGTGTGGTACACATGCCTGTAATTCCAGTACCTAGGAGGCTGAGGTAGGAGGAAATTGCAGCAAGTTCAAGGCCAGCCTGGACTACAAAGTGAGACCCTGTCTCAACAAAACAAAACAAAACAAAACAAATCCTAATTGTTCTATTTACTTTTGAAAGAGGGTTTTAATAAATCCTCCGGGCACTGGAACAAGTATTTCACTGCTATTACCAAACTCTTTGGGTGTGCTAGGTAAAATATCTAGGTGCTGGGTGCTGAGTATACACGAAGTGAAAAATAGGCATGCTCTTTGCCTATGAGGCATTTACAATCTCATGTAGCTGTGATATTTTAGTCCATGAAAATTGAAAAGTGAGCCAAAAAATTCAAGGAAAAAATCTCAGATGGGTTCCAAAAGTCACTTGGGTAAAAGAGATAGAGGTCAGCTTCTCAGAATAACAAAATAAGGGAACAAAATAAAAACACATCCAATAACATACACCTAATTTCAGTGACTCCTCATTGGATTCTAAAGTGACAGAACCACAGAAGAGACTATAAATTTCTCCCTCATATACAAACACACAAAAAGCAAAGCACCACGGATATACAGGACAAAATGAGCAACCCACTCATCTGTAAAGTAATACCTTCTGCAAAAGCAACATCACTCTCTTGCCCGAATCCCATGGATCCATCTGACAACCAGAGACTCTTCTTGGAGAGTAGGTACATCTGGGTATTCAAGCTAAACTCAGCTGCCACTGGATCACTGACCTAAAACCAAGAGTAAAGCCTTTTTATGTGTGGTTGATGGTTCTGAGGGTACACAAGCACACACCAAACTGTTCACAGACACACATGTTCACTGCACACTAACACAGAGATTACTAAGATCATGGCACAGCAAGTTTCATGTCCGACCAAGGCAACTGAGGAAACTCTAAGGTTGACCGTGTCCTTGAGAAGGCAAAATTGATGGAGTTAATTTTTTTGAATGGGACTAAAGAGCATTTCTTGAGTTCATTTCTGCTAGTTTTTGTGGCATACTAAGGACTTGTAAATATCACGGTCGTGGAAGTTGACATTTAGTGTGGGTTCTTTGAAAAAGAAACAATATTTCTTTTAATACATAATTAAAGGTGGTTTGAACTATAGGATTTTTAATTACCCTTGAAGATTAAGGACAAGATAAAGAAGTGCAAGAGAACTCTGGGGAAAACTCTCACATCTCTGAAGTAGCAAACTGCAGGAAGCAACAAGATGGAATCAGATAAGAGAAAAATATTCCTTGCATGAACTTAAACTATGGGTTTTGTACCCTGAACTATTACAGATAAAAGACAATCCTTTCCTCCTTCCCTTACTGTTTATCTGACTTCCTTTTATGCTCAGGATGCAAGAACTGAAGTCCTTCATTTGTGGAAAAAAAATTCATTGATCAAAGTAAACCATAACTTTAACAAAGTGGGATTCCATAAGTAATGGACAATAATTCTATGAGACACACCTGTTGGAATCGAATGTCAAGGTCAAAGGTGACAGGCTCTCTGGGGTTGCAGGTGACTGGCAGGCGGTACTCCTGATTGGAAGGTGTGGTGCATGGCACCAGCTTTACAGTGTAAGTCCCTGAGTAGTCACGTATCTTCGAGGAGAAGAGAAGACATTTACAGTTTTCACTTTAAAATCCGAGGCGCAATCAGAAGTCAGCAGAAACGGAAAATGGAGTAAGTTTTGTCACTTACTGCAAAGTCAGAGACAAAGCTCCATTGCTGTATAGGCTGGTTATAGGTTGGTTCACTCCTTATGAGGTGGAGGGAAAAAGTCAGGCCTGGGTGATCAGCTGATATGATCATGGAGCTTGTGAAGGAGGCTAGAAAAGTGGCAACAATCATGACAGTGTGGTGGTTAAACTGAAAGAACACACAACCATTTAGAGTTTTCAAAGTACCTTATCACAGGTCATTTGCTTTTACCCTTATATACTTGCAAAATTAACATGGTTGGTATAATTACTCTCCCCAGATGCAGAAACTGGGTGGAGAGTCAATATGTAGCTCTCCCAAGATCACACAGTAACTCAGTGCCTTTTCTGTTCTGTAATTCTTTCAAAGGTAATTGGTCAGAAATGCTTGATTTGCTCAGGGCCACTTTCCAGGCGACAGCAGCAGAAGTGAATGCATTTATTGTGCATCAAAGCTATGAATTGAACTTAAAATAGTCTATTAGCATCCGCATAGCTGGGCCAACCCAATTTATGAACAGAATCTCATTTTAATTAGATTTCCTGCAATTGAAGTTTAACAAAGATTCAGTTTATTAGAAAGGTGAACATGCAGGAGGGACTGTAAAGACCAGAAAATCCTCATTTCCCAGAATTGTCAATTACAATAAAGTAAAATGATTCTTTTTGGGCCTATATTTCTTTTAGCTCAATCTCATAAAATACAATGGATTCTTTTGCTTTTCTTAATTATTCAGCCCTTCTATCTCCTTTCTTAGAGCTCATGGATATGGAGATGGCAAATAAATTATTGTCCCTTTTGAATCTGACAGTTGGCACTCCAGTAAAAATGCAAACCAGTTTAGCAAGATAGAAAGTCAAGGGGCCGGGGATTTAGCTCAGTGGTTCCGCCTCCTGCCTTGGGAGCGGAAGGATCCGAGTTTGATCCCCAGTACCAAAAAAAAGCAAAGTCAAATTAAAAAATTGTGATAAGGGCTGGGGATTTAGCTCAGTGGTTCTGGCGCCTGCCTTGCAAGCGCAAGGTCCCGAGTTCAATCCCTGGTACAAAAAAAAAAAAAAAAAAAAAAAAAATTGTAATAAAATGTCTTGAATAAAATAAACAAGCACGGGACTTTATTGATTACTGTCTTTTAAAAATATTCTAGACACAGTGCATCACAGTGAGTAAAACTGCCTAGCCAGTCCTTATTAAACACAGCTAGTTTACAAGACTGAAACTTCAGTATGAAAGTCAAGTGCCACTTCTGAGTCTATTCTCACAAAACCTAAAAAAGAGCTGTGAACAGAGAAGTGTTTGCTGAATTAATCACTTGATATTCATTTTTTTGGTACAATCGAAGCAAAACAGAGAAAGGAATTGTTATTACTACATTCTCTCTATACGAACTCAAGAGGGTTTCCTTTTACATGTCCTCGGTGATTTTGCATTTTCTCTAAAAGTCCACATAACAGTAATTTTGTGGATGATGAGACACGGGTAAATAATTATCAAGCCCTCAAGGAGATAATTGCACATATAAGATTCATTTGACATGAAGGGCTTCAAAGCTAACCAGGAAGCATGTTGAAACGTGTGAGAATGGAAACACTATACGCTTGTTGTGTTGGGAGTGCTGATTAGTGGACAAAGGGGCTTACCGGGATGTGACAGCACAAATAAGCCATGGAACTGAGCCTCTGTCTTAAAGTTCACGGCCAGGCGCCCCTCTTCACCGATGCGCATGCTGGTCGGATAGAGAGAACCTACAAAGGGTGGAAATACAGGTGACTATAGACTGCTAATGTACAGATTCTTTCCAAAACTTAATTCAGATCTGTTTCATCTTGAAGTATTCTAGGCCAATGGTATTGTTAGAAGAAATGTGAATAATAAAAGTGGCAGAAGTTTCTTCGTTTTCTTTTTCTAAGGATAAAAGATGTCTATAAGGAAGGCAATATGAATTAGGTTACTGTCAAATACACAGATTAATTACCATAGGCTCTTTTTTTAAGCTTTAGTTTACAAATATGAAGCTATAAATTGAGAGACATGATGAAGTAGTCAAAATTGTAGAGACCTGGACATGTAAGTGGAACTGGGCCTGCATTTTTCAGAATGATTGCAAATTTTACAGGCTTACAGAAAACTAAAACTTCTCCAAGAAATGTTAACAGTTAGACAAAATTTAGCTCTGGATATAAGAAGCAAACAACAGATCCTTAATGCAAATGTTGAGGATCACAGAAAAGTCCTCATTAAGATTCATTTAAAAATACATTTTCTGGGCCAGGGATTTAGCTCAGTGGTTCCGCTGCCTGCCTTGCAAGCGGAAGGACTCAAGTGCGATCCCTGGTACCAAAAAAAAAAACACAAAAAAAACCCAAACTATTTTCTAAGGTGAAATGTAGAGTTAAAATACTTGACATAATCTGGAATGATTGTATAGGGTGATCATATTACTTGTCACATAACTCTAAGGTACTTTAAACCCTAGTAGATTCATATATGAGATGTGCTATCAATATATATTATTTCTATTTAATAAATGTACAGCTGGGATGATGCTTTAGATATTCATGGAAACAGAATAGTAATATTGTATAAGGCTAAAAAGAGAACGCACTAATTGTACAAATGGATTAATTAGCTTTAAACTTGTGGACTCTGAATTATGACTCTGATATGGAGATTGAAACAAAATTTTGCAGAGCCTTTGGACTCCACAGTTAGTTGAATTCAATGACCAGTTACAAAGACATTTGACTAAAGTATCACAGAATAACAGAATTTTAAATTGGAAAGAGATACTGGAGGTTTGTCTATCATTCAAAAGAAAGTAAGTACCAGGTAGTTTAAGCAATATGCTTGAGATCACACAGCTAGATAGTTGGAGAGTCAAAACTACTATATAGGACATAGTTTATAGTAGATTTTACCATGCATCTTTCATTTTAAGAAAGAAAATTGCATAACTTTTACCCTTGCATTCATCCCTTATTTTCAGTTGAAATTTCCTCTATCCATTTTCTAGAACCCATGTAGATCGTAGATTGTGTTGTGTGATACCTACATGATTAATCATCTAAGGTGAACTGCTAGACAAAAATATTCATGAAATGTATAAAGTTATATTTAACAATCATGTACTATACAAATTTTGAGGCATTGATATAATTGCATTTAACAAGAATTTTTCCACAACAAAAGTGAAATTATTTGATTAATGAATAGAATAAGAAAATATATTGTAAGTTGCTTCTATTATTTTTTGCTACAGTTAAAACAAATTCTCTTATGTCATTCAAATAGGTAAGAAAAGTCTTTTCAACCCACCTTGGAGTTCAGCTTCTGGTGGGCTGCCAATCCCATCATTCCACAAGATGGCAGTGTCATACACAAAAGTCAGACGAAGCTCTGACTTCAAATCGAAATGCTGCCAGCCTCCTACCCCAACTGGGGAATGGAACACATAGGAAACATACAGAGGAACTCGCAGGGTCACGTAGGACTGCACTAAGTTTAGGACCTAAAACAATAAAATTAAATCTATCAACACTATTTGTTGTTAACTCAATGAGCCTGAATTTGTACAATCTATTTTCTCCTCTCACTTAACTGAAGATTTTGAGTAATCAATGAGGAAATGGAAATGATAGTATTTTTACAACACTGCTTTCCCTCACTTAATTTTGGATCAATTAAATTATTGTTACTAGCTACCTTCGTTTGCAACAAAGGGTATGCACCAGCAATCCTTAAGATAAACATTATTTTAAGTGTACTACATTTAAATAGTATTTACTTTATGACAATTTTATTAAGCTATAGTCATGTATCATATAATTCACCTATTTAAAGTGGGCAATTCAATGAGTTTTAGCATATTCAAAGAATTGTGCAACCATCACTACCATCATTTTTTAGAACATTTTTATCACCTCCAAATGGAATGCCATATACTCTAGCATTCACCCACTATCCCTGCTCCCCATAGTCCCTGGAAGCAACTAGTCTACTAAATGTCTTTATGTATTTGCTTCTTCTGGACTATTTAGTCTGTTGCTTGTTTGGGACTATTATGAAAAATTCTGTTATTATATAAAGGGAGACTAGACAAGCAGTAAAAATCTGGAATCAACTATACTTAGTAATGACATATCATATTTAAAATGTTTCAAGAATAAGTAACTGAAGTGTCTTGCTTTGAATTTTATACTTTCCCCCTCCAGGTACAGAGAAGATGGGTTGGGGATTAAACTAATATTCACTTATCGAGCACTAACTACATTCCAGACAATGTACTAGATTTCCAATAAAAACTATTTAATATTTTCACTTATAATTATATTTATAAGTGTCTTTAATTATTCAGTCATGGCTGCCTCAAAATCTGAAATTGATTCAAAGCATTTACCTTTCATGGTCATTTTGACTTTTGGAAAGAGCAAGAAGACATACAATGTCAGATCCAGTGAATAAGGAGGATGAGGACATACCATGTTTTTACAAGCCCACATTTTCATGGGATGGCACTCAGCAGAAGCATTCACCAATTTTTTTTTTTACTCACACCTCATAAAGATACTCATGAAAGAAGACTTCCAGGATTGCTTCAGGAAGTGACAAGAATGCTAGGATAAGTGTGTTTGAGGTGAGGGGGAGTACCTTGAGGGGATTAATGGGAATGTGTCTTTTACTGTAATAAAAAAATGTTTTTGAGACAAGATCTCCCTATACAGTTCAGGTTGGCCTTGAACTCACAATGTAGCCTGGGCTGGCCTGGAACTCAAGGTAATCCTTCCTTCTCAGCCTCCGAGTGCTGTGTGCTAGGATTATAGATGTGTGTTACCACTTCCGGCTAAAATTTTTTGAATGGGTGAATGGACAGAAAGAGAAAGGCATAGGCAAATTACATCTCAAACAAATTTCCCACAGAAATCTTTAATGTAAATGCATGGCCCCACCAAAATTAGAACCCTGTTTATAGTCCATATGTTTTCTCCTCTAACATATCTCATTGCATTTCAAACAAAGCTGAGGGCAGTGCTAAGGTCATCTAACAAAAATGATCATTAATTAATTGTCAAAATATCTCTCCAAAGAATAGTAGAACAGATACAACCAGTCTCTTACACACAAGAGGAGATGGGTGTAGCTCAGATCACACTCCTTAGAAGTCCTAGCCAGGCTGTCTGACCAGGGCTCCCTCTGCACTGAGCAGACAAGAATAGATACATGAGTTAGTGAATAATTTATGTCATGAGAACTCTACTCTTGCATATCACACTATCATGGAGTTAAAAGTAAACTCCTCAAGTCATAAAAATGATGACCTGAATTGCCAATGAAAATATATAAAAGGGGAACCATCAAATCAATTATTTGAGTCCCAGCTATGTACAGTAGCTATCACTTGCCATCACCTGCTTGACCTGGACAGCAGGAAAGGTTCCCTTCAGTGCAAGTCCTTTGAGACAGTGTTTCCTAAGAGTGCTGTTATTGCTATCACAGAGTAATTGATCCTGAAATGCAATGTTAATGCTCTGGCAGTGTAACGGACAGTGACTAAGTCAATCCACCCTGTCCCTAGTAATTAAGATTCATATTTCATCCTGTGAGAAGCCACTATTTTTTTTTTTACAAAAAAGATTAACACTTAATACTTAATGGCATGGATTTCTGACTAAACTTTGGATTTTTGCCAATGCTGTACTTTATCCATCAAATATTACTGAGTGTACTATTTCACAGGGGATTACTAAAATTCACTTCCTATGAATAAGTTAATTGGAGTACAGCTCCATGACTAATTCTTTGATTTCCTTTGATTCTTGTACTAAAATAGAATTTGATCATTTTAGGACATGAAGTCAGCATCTTATTGCATTTTCTTATAATCCTGGGCCAGGTCTTCTTTCTGACTACTTAGGATCTCTGCATAAAGGAACTGCAGCCTAAATAGAACTGCTGTGATCATTCAGGTCACCTACCTATTTATTTCTTCAAAACTACAGAATGCAAAGCAATCAGTCTAACTTCTAGCTGTCACCTTAAAGAGTACACAATGTTCTTTCAGTCCGTACACAGGACATTTAAAGGTATTTGTTGATAGTAAAATAAATATATGGCAGATCTTAAACTGAGACATAATGAATGACTTCACCAGTTCTTATTGATGCTTTAAATTTCTTCAATAATCACAAAAAATACTTTAAATACTATATTTAAAGGGAAAGTATAAAAGGCAAATGCCCTGGAAAAGGTAATAACATTGTCAAATTTATATGACTTAGTAGCAAGTATGTATTTGGGGATGATACTGTCTACTCAAGGTACATAAGAAAGGCTGCTAATGGGTATGTGAGGTAGATAGGGAAGGGGGGGAGTAGAAAGAAAGATTATGTATTGTAATGAAAATTACGCTTATAATATTTTATACAGTGGGAACTCATGTTGAGAAAAATTGCAGTAGACTTAATTCTTCACTCAATTTGGTCATATAGTTGCAGCTACCCAACATACATATTGTCCTCTATCTTTCTTCTCTTCCCTCTTTCCCCCTCCTCTTTATCTTTGCAATGATGGGGATAGAATCCAGGGCTTCACACATGTTAAGCAAGTGGCCTATATCCCTTGCCCTATATTGTACTGATGTTTTCAAATTCATATAGAAATAAGATAGTGTATGTATCAAGACTAACATTTAAATTTCTATACCAGTGCCATTCAACAGTAATATAATGTGAACTGCATATGCAATTTTAGATTTTCTCATAATCACATGTAAAAACATAAACAAAAAAAGTGAGATCAAGGTAATAATACAGTCTTCTTAGCCAAATATATCAAACATATTCTGTCTTAGTATATAATCAATAGAAAATATTGTACAGTCTTTTTTGTATTAAGTGTTTGACATCTGGTATGTATTTACATGCCAACACCTCTGCATTCTACCAGCCTCACTTCTTAGGGCTCAACAAACATAAATGGCTGGTGGCAATCAGATTGGACAGCAGCACACAGCTGAACTCCTATACTCAATATCCTTCAACTAGAACATGCACATTAAAAATAAGAATCATTAAAACATTTTGTCAACATGTGTGTCTCACCTTTATGTAGAATATGTGGTTTTTGTTTACTTTACAGATTAAAAATGAAGGCAGAGCTGTTAGAATTTTATCTTTGGGCAAAGGCCTCTGGGTATTTTCCACTGGTTGAAATGTTTTTCTGTTGCTGCTTTTTTTTTTTGCCAGAAATGTGTACTCCATCAAGATAGTGGTGTCTGTGAATGTGTAGTGAAGGGTCATCTATCTTAATAGCTTCAAATTTCAATAAAGAATACACTTGGCTACTTAGTAGAGATCACTGTTTTTAATAAGTCCTTTGAATAGCACATGTCCAGGAATACTTGTGAGAAAGTGATGGTGGCTTTTGCTTAATTACAAGCAAGTTTGAAGATATAGGTATCAGAGAGGCAAGAGTAGACTCTGGGATGAGGGTCAATATTGGTTCAAAAACTCCTTAGAATTAAGAATGACTCTATGGGATATTTATAGTGACAGGCTTATAAATAATCTAAGTGACCAAGAGTGGAAAAGTTAACTATGATGGCACACTTATAAGGTGAAATCATGTAGTCATCAAAATCATGAATCTGAAAAATTTTCCTTGTCACGCAAAATGCTCACATGTTAAGTAAAAAGGCAGTAAGCAGAATATTATAAATTGCATTATGCCACTACTCTAAAAAAGTATGTGTATATTGAAAAGAGATTAGAAAATATGCCTGTGTACAAGGATAGTGGGATAATAGAAAATTTTATTTTCTTTTTTAAGAAATACTTTTTTGGTTCCCCAGATGTCTACAATATCATTTTCATTTAAAAAGCCCCATTATTAAAAATAATTGGTAATCTTGACAAAATAGGAAGCAATATACTATATGAAAGTTATACATTTTGGATTCCTCTTGCTATTTCTTGTGAAATCATTAATAGTGGTTTACATATAACAGAAACTTACTAAGTGTAAAATAAATGGTATGAAAAAAGTGACTTCTAAGATATTCTAACCTCAGAATTCATGTTGGTAAATCAAATAAACTAGTACAAAGGAGGCAAAATTACTCCTCAAAGTAGCTAAAAAACTTTTACTTTTCCCAAATCATACATCTTCTTACAAGTACATGACAATTTCATGTTTTAAATGCAACCCATAATTGAGGTTGTATTTCTGTGGCTTATTCATTCACATGAACAATGTTTTCAGTTCCTGTTTACCTAATAAATGAGAGAGTTACAATTCTTATCTCACATACAAACAATAAAAAGGGAAATGAATTTTTAAAAAATTTGTTTTTGAGAAAAACACTAAAAACTCAATATTTAAAAAAATTGTTAACTATAATAACCATCTTGCATCAAAAGTGTTTTTCATTGCAGAAATGTTAATGTTTTTAAATAAAGCAGGACACATGTAAAGGCGAAGTAGAATTATTTACAGAATTTATATTTTGTTTTCCTGCTATTTATCAGCTTTTATATTTTAGAAATTAATTAAATTGACTTTAGAGTTAAATGTCATTAGCAAATTTCCAAATTTCTTTTTCTTGGCAAGTAAAATTCTTAACTTTAAAAAAGTGACCATCTGACTGATGCAAGTGTATTTTATTGGCATGTAAGCTTTGTCTGGTATCCGTACCATTACCTGATATTTTCCCTGGTGCAGAATAATGTTCACTGACATTTTTTATTAGTTCACATTAGTAATGCAGAATAAGAAGAAAAAATGAAAACTGCAGCATCAGGATACAAGTCCAGTTTAAATTTTTTTCTTTCTTTTCTCCCAGAACACATATAAATACCTAGGAAATCCCTTTCACCTGCAAATGGGTTCAGCCATTCCCTTTCAACTTGCAATGTCATTTTTCATCTGTGAATAGATCATTTTTTCACCTGTAAAGTGGGGTTTCCTCTTTGAATGGATGACTGTCTTTCTGTGGGTGTACCATCCTCCTTCATCCACCAAACCAAGACCCAGATTATAGACTGACAAAGTCCACAGATTTCTGCCACCAAAAACACATAACTATTCCTAGTTCCAAACTGTAGTGTCTCTTCCTCTACCTGTTCCTAGCTCTTGCCCTCTCCCTCTCTCTCAAGGGCCTGCACTCTCATTCTTTGGATGTATACTGAAATTTCTGCCTAATAAACCTTCCTGAGCCTCTCAATTGACACAAACTGGAAAATTCTTTTCCTGCAACAGAAGTCAGTGAGCCTGTGAACGTATTTTATGGGTAGGGTGAGCTAGGTTCCTTATTTCAGCTTCACGAACCTCCTCAGACACTGTCTGGGGACAATGTCATCTGTCCCTTATTTGCTTATTTTTTAGTTTGTTCATATAAAAGAAAAACATGCAGTATTTAACTTTCTGAGTCTGGCTTATTTTGCTTATCATGATGGTCTCCAGTTTCATTCATTTTCCTGCAGATGACATGATTTTGCTCTTCTCTATGGATGAATAATATTCAGTTGTGTATATATCCAGTTTTTGGTCCATTCATCTATTGTAGGGGATCTAGGCTATTTCCATATCTTAGCTATTGTGAATTGTGCTACAATAAACATGGGTATTCATGTACCACCCTAGTAGTGTAGTTATTATGAGAAGGTAGTCAGATAACAATAAGGTCAGATAAAAGAAAAGAAACTAGTCCACCCAGATGAATAGCTAATTTAAGCAGCTAAGCCAAGCTTAGAGATGCAAAGATAAACACAAGAAAAAGAATCAAAGGTTGAGACATAAGGACTCTTCCCTCCAAGAAGACTATCATCCAGGATGTACTAAGTTAGTTAAGAGCCTTAACATCTCCTCTGTACCCTTGGCCTCAAGAAAACCTTACAAATACAAGATGACCAGTTTTCTCTTTGAACTCCTTTGAACTCAAGCTCCTTCCTGGTCTCTGCTTATGCCTATCAGATCAGGACAGGGACTCCCATTTGTATTTCTGCTCAGAAATCTTCTTTTATTATTTCTAATTAAACTCTCATAATTTCCTCTTTTGGTTTGTGACTTCATCTTTCATTGTTCACGGAACCATGAGCTTGGTTGGCACAGAAATTGTGATAACATCACTGGAGGTTCCACCAAGATTTGACATTAATAGTAGGTAAGTCCCCATGAGAGTTTTATTATTTTTTTCTTTTGCAATATATTCTTGTTTAACTGTGTTTCCATTTATGAGATAGATGTTTGTGCTTTTTTTTCTTACTGGGTAAACTTATAGCCTGATGTTTTTTCTGTCATTTCCCTGGTGGTAGCGTAGATGTGGGGAACAGCATGCCATATATAAAAGAGGTATTCCTCAGCCACTTAAAAGTGATGGGGGTGTCTGCTGCTCTAAAATCTGAAAGGACAGGTTTCACTGGGGAAATCTGGCATGATCTTCCTTCCACACTTGTCTGTCTCAGGTTCCTTTCTGGTTTGATCCTCTTCCACTGAGGGAACAATTTCATCTCTTGATGCTCTTGATGTTGGTCTTTTGAGAGAGATGAGAATGATAGCTCTTGGGTTAATTACTCTATTAACTCACTAGAAGCATGATAAAGACAAACCTCTTTCATTGCTAAGGACTCTTAATTCCAACTTTTCTACTCCTGTTTTTTTTTTTTCCTTTCATTTATTTGGAAGCATGATTTACTAAAGACTAGAGAGACCCACCCTAAAAAGGCTTTTAATCCCAATTCACTTTCTGCCTTTGGGGTAGCAAGGGTTTGGAAAATAGTGACAAGCTGAATAATGAAGTTTTTGTGCCTTGTATTCTGAGTTACTGTTGGATTAGGCACTTATCCATCCCTTCTCCACTGCCTGGGTAGGGTAGACTGACTAGTTTTTAAGGCCAATGAAGCATAGATGATTACATTAGTAAAACGGAAGGCAGTCTTTGGAGGTCTGCATAGGCTAATGGCAGCTTTAGTCAGAATGGGCATTAAAAGAACAGACAGCCAGAGGCCCTTGTCTCTGGGACACTGGCTCTCTCTGGTCATGATTTCTCTCCAGAATTTATCACTAGGCCAGCCACTGAGTTCTACACACAGAGATATGCTAACTGAGGGCTAAGAAAGGAAAAGCCTATGCCTAGTATGTGCCAAGCAGTCATAGGATCATGAAGGGGGCCCAAGCACTGGTAAAATAGGATAGTCATCTTCTAATCTCACTTCCTTGAGCACCTTCAGGTCACTGCTGCTGGCACTGGACAGGTCAGGTTTAAAATATGCCTTAGGTAAAGAGACAGAACAAAAGGGGATGGACAGGGCTGCCTTCTTTCCTCTTATTGTTTTTTCAAAACAGAAAGCTTGATATGAAGGGGACTCAAGATACCTTACTTCTTGACATGCATACTTAAAAAAGTAGCTAGGACTACTTTGAGCCCCAGGCTCCAAAGAAACATCATCTAGTCTTTTTCTACTCCCATACTAGGTCTGAGCAGCCTCTGAATGGCAAAAGTAGTTGCCAAAGAAGAACATATAAATTACAACAATATATCTTTAATAATCAGTCTGGCCCTTTGGAGAGAACATTTACATATACAACAGATGCAGCTATCAAAGGAACAGTTTACTATAGTGACTCTAATATAGAGGGCCCCGAGGAGCTTGTACTGTGGTAGCAATTATTCCAAAGATTGAAGTAAAGCAAGCTTAGGACCATTTAAAAAAAAATCCTTGCTTTCATGGGTATAAAAGGGTTTCTATCTCTTTTCCCTTCTGACTCTTACTGGTGTTAATTTATTACAAGGGATCTCTACTATGATTCACCTAAAAAGTGCTATAACACCCCCAGGAAAGGTTCTGACTAGTCTACTTGTAGTTATAACCTAAAACTATAACAGGTTATTATAATTCAACATGGCCTAGACATGTAGAGTGCAATCTGATTAAATGTGATTGTTTATATGTTCTCTATATTTTTTGTCTGTTCATCTGCCTGTTAATCTGTTTTAATAAATGGTTAAGATACCTGAAGCTGCTTCATTAAAGATTTTCTTTAGATCATATACATTTTATTTTTCATTTTTTTGTCCTTGTAGACTTCCAGCTCTTTTGAGACTTTCCATAGAAAATTGGTTGCATAGGTTTGTGGGGATAACCAAAATCACTTAAAACATTACTAGATGAGGGCTAATAGGCTCCAGGCTTACATCAGACTAGGTCCTGAAATCTCAACAAATTACTCAGAATCTGTTTGTATCTCTGATGTTCATCTTATGGTTATGGTATGACTTTTATTTTCAGTAATGAGAAGGCAGAAAAATCTTTTCAGAAGGATTTCATACAACAAGCTTGCCATCTACTTAAGGCAGCACAAGCTGGTTAAGAATTGGTGGTGTTAATTCTCACAGTGCTCTCTCTTATTAACTGAAACCTGCAGTTACCAGCTTTCACCTAATGGAATAGAGCTGTTAGCAGTTCACCCGTAGAAGCAGAACAGTGACTTTTCTAGTTAGCAGAGGTCATGGAGAGAAAACAGTCCTGCACTCAAAGAATTTAATAGAGGGATGGGAATTTTAAAAATTCAGCAAAGTAGAATCTATTTAGGGCATTTTATAGTCAGATTTAGTCTAAGGACTTAACACTTTTGAGGGCAGGCTTTGCATTCTAAATGACCTTGTCACACTAGTGAACTGGACATGTAGAATAAGACACAACTTTGGCAGGACAAATAGAAGACTGTCTGGGTCACACTGATAAAAGATGGACAAAGTACAGAAGACAGAAAACATTCCTTAGTGTGAAAAGAGACTACAGGCTAGATGAGGCCTGTGCAGAAGCTCTGTAGCATGAGTAAGGAATAACCAAATTATAATGGTATCCTATTACTGTATCTTAACTTTTTATACCAATGGATCATGTGGTTTGAGAGCTTCCTGAGAAAAGAACACTCAGAAAAGAAACAGAAGTGATTTAATGACTTACTGAAAGTAATCTCTGTGAAGGAGCACTAAAGGAACTAGAGATAATTTGACCTATAAAGGAAGAGGTTCAGATGCTATTACAAACTGTGTTGCTATAAATGTGGGTACACATATATCTCTGTGGTATGATGCTTTTAATTCTTTCAGGAAAATACCCATAAGAGGAATAGCTGGGTCAAATAGGACCTCTAATCCTAGTGTTTTGAGGAATCTCCACACAGATTTCCACAGTGGTTGCACCAGTCTGCATCCCACCAACAGTGGAGAAAGGTTCCTTCTTCCCTACATCCACACAAGCATTTGTTGTTGGTTAATTTCTTGATATTAGCCATTATGGAGTGAGATGATCTGTCAGTGTTGTTTAAATTTGCATTTCTCGAATGACCAGTGACACTGAACAGCTTTTCATATATTAATTTGCCACTTGTACTTCTTCACCTGAGAAGTGTCTGTTCATTTCAGATGCCCATTTTTGGATTGGGTCTTTAAATTTGGGGGGATCTGGTTTTTTTAATTCTTTGTATGATCTCGATATCAGGCCTTTGTCTGAGGAAAAACTGGCTACAATTTTTTCCCACTCTGTGGGTTGTCTCTTCACTCTCAGATGGCTTCTTTTTTCTTTTGTTATAATGTTTTATTAACAACAAAAACTGTAGGGATGGCATGAGTTAATTTTTTGGCTGTCATTTTTTTATTAGTACATATTTACATTCCTTGTGTAAAGTTGGTACATGTATATAACACATCTTAATTCTTTTATTCATCCCCTTCCCCTTCCCTCCCCTATCTCTTGATCCCCTTCTCATTTGAGAAAGATCTATCCCCATACTTCCTAGTATCTACCTGTTATTATTTTGCTCTTCATTTATAACTTGGTTTTCTCATATAAGAGAAGCCATATGATATTTAAACTTGTGTGTCTGCTTTGACTTAACATTAGAGTCTCAAGGTGTATCCATGTTCCTACAAATGACTCAAGTTTATCTTTCCTTACAGCAGAATAGTACTCCACGGTGTGTAAACACCGTATTTTCTTTATCAATTTATCTTTGATGGACATATAGGCTGCTTCCCAAATTTAGCTATTATGAATTGTGCTGCTATAAACATGGCTATGCATGTACAACTATAATATGATACCTTTACCTGTTTTGGGAAGATACCTAGAAGAAAAATACCTGAGTAAAATGGAATCTCTACTTTCAGTTTTTTGAAAAATCTCCATACTGATTTCCATAGTAGTTATACTAGTTTACATTCCCACCAACAATGTAGAAGGGTTCCTTTTTCTCCCAAAGCCTCTCCAGCATTTGTGATTATTACATTTGTTGATGATGACCATTCTTTCTGGGGTAAGATGGAATCTGAGTGTTGTTGATTTCTTTTTGTTGTTGTTGGTTTGAGACAAGGTCTTGCTATGTACTTTAGGCTGGTCTTGAACTCACTATATAGCACAGGCCAGTAGCCTTGAACTCACAGAGATCCTCCTGTTTCACTTTCCCCAGTGCTGGGATTACAGGCATGTGCACCACACCTGGGGCAGTGTTGTAATAATTTGCTTTTCTCAAATGGCTAGTGATGTTGAATATTTCTTTACGCATTTATTGACCCTTTGAACTTTATTTCATTTGCCCATTTCTTGATTGGTACTTTATTTGGGGGAATCTAATTTTTTTGAGTTCTTTATATATTCTGAATATGAGTCCTTTGTATGAGTAATACTTGGTGGTTTCCTTCAGTGCACAGAAGCTTTTTAAATTTGATATGATCCTATTTATTGATTCTTGGTACTATTTCCTATGAACCGGGATTCTTGCTCAGAAAGTCCTTGCCTACGCCTATGACTTCCAGAGTTTTACCTATTTTATCTTCCATCAGGGTTAGTGTTTATGTTTTAACATTTAATTCTTTGATCCATTTTGATTTTAGGTTAGTACATGGTGAGAGATATAGGTCTAGACTTAATCTTCTGCATGTGGATAGCCAGTTTTCCCAGCACCATTTATTAAAAAGGCTATTTTTCCTCTGCTGTATGTTTTTGGCCCTTTTGTCAAAGATTATATAGTTAATATATATTTTTTTGGTACTGGGGATCAAACTCAGGTCCTTGCACTTGCAAGGCGGCAGTGGAACCACTGAGCTAAATCCCCAGCCCTAGTTGAATGTTGTTAGAGTCATTTCTGCATCCTCTACTCTGCTCCACCAACCCTCATGTCTGTTTTTATGTCAATAATATGCTGTTTTTATCACTGCAGCTTTGAAATGTAACTTCAAGTCTGGGATTGGGATGCCTCTCACTTTGCTAAGGATTGGTTTTGCTATTCTGGGTCTCTTCTGGTTCCCTATAAATTTGAGCATTTGAAACATTAGCAAGTTCTAGTTCTCTGAGGAATGCTGTTGGCACTGTGATTATGATTGCATTAAATCTGTATATCAATTGTGGAAGTATGGCCATTTTGACTACTCATTCTACATATCCAGGAACAGGGGTATCCTTCTATCTGATGTCCTCTTGGATTTCCTTTTCAGAGTACTGTAGTTTTCATTTTAGAGGCCTTTCACTTCCTTAGTTAGGTTAATTCCAAAGTACTATATTTTTTCCTGCTGTTATTGTGAATGGTATTTTTTTCCTGATTTCTTTCACAGTGGGTTCATTATGCAATGATGAACAGTGCACAGAAATTCTATTGATTTTTCTGTGTTGATTTTGTATCCTGCTACATTGCTGAATTTGGTTATCAATTCTAGGAATCTTTTTGTGGATTTTTGGGTCTTCTATGCAGAGGATCAGGTCATCTTGTCCCTGAGCTGGCTATGGCAAGCAGAAACATAACTGCGTTTTGCCTCTGGCCACAGCTGAGGCCTCAATGGTTCCGTGAGGCTGCGGCCTCACCAGCAAGATTACATCAGTTGAAGACATCCTGGTTCTTTGAGAATCACATTAAACCAGTGGCAGACAGCACCACACACCTTACACCTCTGCATGCAGATAGGTGCACTTGGATGGTTTCTTTTGTTGGGCAAAGGCTTTTTAATAAGATGAGCTCCCAGTTGCTTCTTTGTAATATTTCCAGTATGACTGGGGTTTTGTTCATAAAATCTTTGCCTACACCTATGTCTTCAAGAGTTCTACTTATTCTCTCTTTCAGTAGATTTAATGTTTCTGTTTTAATATTTAGATCTTTGATCCACTTTGGTTTTAATTTAGCGCATGGTGAGAGACATGGATCTAGTTTTAGTCTTCAGCATGGAGAAAGCCAGTTTTTCCAGCACCATGTATTGCAGAGGTCATCCTTCTTCCAGTGAACATGTTTGGCCCCTTTGTCAAAGATAAGGTGGGTGAATGCATTTAGGGTTGTTTCTGCATCTTCTAATCTATTCTACTGATCTTCAGGTCTGTTTTGTTGCCAGTGCCATGTTTTTATCACAGTAGCTCTGTAGTATAATTTCAAGTCAGGGATTGTGATGCCCCTTTCTTTGCTTTGTTGCCCAGAATTGCCTTTGTTATTCTAGGTCTCTTCTGGTTCCAAACGAGTTTTAGGATTGTTTTTTCTAATTCTGTGAGATATGCTGTAGGAAAATTTTTTTCTTAAATTCTTTTATTGGTACATTTTAGGTATACAATACATTTACATTTATCTTTGGGTGCTTGTACCTGTACATGACGTATCTTGGTTCTAATTTTTTCCCCATTGCCTATGCATCCTTCACCCCTAAACTCTTCCCTATTTACATACTTCATTTCCATTTTTTAACTTTTCTCATAATTTTTCCTTTCCATTCTTTCCTTTCCCCTTCCCCTCCCACCACCCCTGCCCCTTTGGACTTTTTCCTATTTCAAAGTATCAATTATTAGTTATTAATCCTTTTAGTCCTTATTTACATTCTCAGTTTCTCAAACTAGATAAACTATTCGGTATTTACACATGTGTGTCTTATTTATTTCACTTAAGAGTATGGCCTCAATATGCATCCATTTAGTTATAAATGACTCTAGTTTCTTGTTCTTTATGGCTGAGTAGTACTCCATTTTATAAAAAAACCACATCTTCTTTATCCAGTTTCCAGTTGATGGGCACTTGGGCTGTTTCCAACCTTTAGCTATTACAAACTGTGCTGCAATAAACATGGGTGCACATATATCTCTGTGGTATGATTCTTTTAATTTTTTTGGGAAAATACCCAGCAGGGAAATAGCTGGGTCAAATGGGACCTCCAGCCCTAGTTCTTTGAGGTATCTCCACACTGATTTCCATAGTGGTTGCACCAGTCTGCACTCCCACCAACAATGGAGAAGGGTTCCTTTTTCTCCACACCCCTGCCAGCATTTGTTATTGGTTGATTTCTTGATAGCAGCCATTCTTTCTGGGGTGAGGTGGAATCTCAGAGTTGTTTTCATCTGCATCTCTTGAATGACCAGTGATGTTGAACATTTTTTCATATGTTTATTTGCTGCTTTTACTTCTTTGTGTAAGAAATGTCTGTTCATTTCAGATGCCCATTTTTGAATTGGGTCTTTGAATTTGGGAGGTCTGATTTTTTTCAGTTCTTTATATATTCTAGATAGTAGCCCTTTGTCTGAGTTACAGCTGCTAAAAATTTTTTCCCACATTGTAGGTTGTCTGTTAGCTCTGTTGGTGGTTTCTCTTGCAATGCAAAAGCTTTTCAATAAGATGAAATCCCAGTTGTTGATTCTTTCTGCTAGTTCCCATGCTACTGAGATTTTGTTCATAAAGTCTTTTCCTATGCCAATATCTTCAAGAGTTCTACCTAACTTATCTTCCAGCAAGTTTAGTGTTTCTGTCTTAATATTTAGATCTTTAATCCACTTAGATCTCTTTAGTGCATGGTGATAGATATGGGTCTAGTTTTAATCTCTGACAGGTTGAAATCCAGTTTTTCCAACACCATTTATTAAAGAAGCTATCTTTCCTCCAATGAAGGTGGTTGGCTCCTTTGTCAAAGACGAGGTGGCTGAGTATGTCTGAAGTTGTTTTTGCATCTTCTAATCTATTCCACTGATCCTTGTGTCTGTTTCTTTGCCAGTACCATGCTGTTTTTATCACAGTAGCTTTGCAGTATAGCTTCAAGTTGGGTATTGTGATACCCTCAGCCATGTCTGTGTTGCCCAGAATTGCTTTTACTATTCTAGGTCTCTTCTGGTTCCAAATGAAGTTTTGGATTGTTTTCTTTAGCTCTGTGAAGTATATTGTTGGAATTTCAAATGGCATTGCATTAAATCTATATAGCATTTTTGGAAGTATGGCCATTTTCACTATATTGATTCTTCCTACCCAGGAACAAGGGATGTCTTTCCATTTTCTTATATCCTCCTCGATCTCCTTTTTCAGGATGCTGTAGTTTTCAGTGTAGAGGTCTTTTGCTTCCTTTGTTAGGTTGATTTCTGGATATTTCATTTTTTTGGATGCTATTGTAAAAGGAATTGTTTCCCTAATTTCTCTCTCAATGAGGCTGCTATTTGTGTATAAGAAGGCTATTGTTTTTTGAGTGTTGACCTTATATCCAGCTACCCTACTGAATCTGTCAATTAAGTCCAGAAGTCTTCTGGTAGAGTTTTTTGGGTCTTCTATGTAAAGTATCATATCATCAGCAAATAATGACAGTTTAACTTCTTCCTTTCCTATCTTTATTCCATTTATTTATTTCTCTTTTCTAATTGCTGTGGCTAATGTTTCCAGAACTATATTGAACAGGAGTGGTGATAGTGGGCATCCTTGTCTTGTTCCTGATTTTAGTGTGAATGTTTTCAGATTTTGACCATTTAGTATGATGTTGGCTGATGGTTTTTCATAGATAGCCTTAATTGGGTTGAGAAAAAGACCTTCTATGCCAATTTTCTGTAGGGTTTTTATCACGAATTGTTGTTGGATTTTGTTGAATGCCTTTTCTGCATCTATTGAGATGATCAAATGGTTTTTGTCCATGACTCTGTTAATATAGCGTATTACATTTATTGATTTACGTATGTTGAACCATCCTTGCATCCCTGGGATAAATTCGACTTGGTCAGGGTGTATGATCTTCTTGATGACCCTCTGTATTCTGTTTGCCAGTATCTTGTTGAGGATTTTTGCATCTATGTTCATTAGGGAAACTGGCCTGTAGTTCTCTTTTTGGGTTGGGTCTTTCCCTGGTTTTGGACTCAAAGTAACACTTGCTTCCAGGAATGAATTTGGAAGCCTTGCTTCCCTTTTAATTTTCTTGATGAATTTAAAGAGTAATGGCATTAATTCTTCTTTAAATGCCTTGTAGAATTCAGCAGTGTAACAATCAGGACCTGGGCTTTACTTTATTGGTAAATTTTTTATTATATTTTCAATTTCACTCATTGTAATTGGGGTATTTAGAATTTCTGTATCTTCTTCATTTAACTTTGGCAATTCATATGTATCTAGGAATCTGTCCATTTCTTCTGTGTTTTCTATTTTATTAGAGTACAGGTTCTCGAAGTAGGTATTGATGATCCTCTGGATTTCTGCTGGTTCTGTTGTGACTTCCCCTTTTTCATTCTTAATTGCATGGATTTGAGTCTTTTCTTTCCTTTTTTTGATAAAGTTGGCTAAAGGTTTATTGATTTTATTTATTCTTTCAAAAAACGAACTCTTTGATTCATTAATTTTTTTATCATTCTCTTAGTCTCCATTGTATTGATTTCTGCTCTGATCTTTATAATTTCCTCTCTTATGAGGGCTTTGGGTTTGTTATTCTCTTCTTTTTTTAGGAGTTTGAGGTTCTGCATTAGATTATTTATCTGAGTTCTCTCTGTTTTCCTAATATGGGCATTCACTGCTATGAATTTCCCATGTTGAACTGCTTTCATTGTGTCCCATAGATTCCTAAATGTTGTACTGGCATCATCATTTACTTGTAGAAACTGTCTAATTTCTTCTTTAATTTCCTCTGTGACCCACGGGTTGTTCAGGAGGGTGTTATTCAGTTTCCAGGTGTTTGTGGGAGTTTTCCAGTTTCTCATGTTATTGATCTCCAATTTTATTGCACTGTGGTCTGATAATATACAGGGGGGTAATTTCAGTTCTTTTACATTGACTTAGACATGTCCTGTGAGCTAGCATATGGTCTGTTTTGGAGAACCACCCATGTGCAGTTGAAAAGAATGTGTATTCTGATTTTGTGGGGTGGAACACTCTTTCAATATCTATTAAGTCCATTTGTTCAATAGCTTGGTTCAGTCCTAGAATTTCATTGTTAATTTTTTGTCTAGATGATCTGTCTGTTTGTGATAGTGGGGTATTGAGGTCCCCTACTACAAGTGTATTAGTGCTTATTTGGTTTTTCATGTCCATTAATATTTGTTTTATATAGTTGGGGGCATTTATATTTGGTGCATATATATTTAGGATTGTCATCTCTTCCTCTTGGATTGTTCCCTTTACAAGGATGTAATGACTATCTTTGTCTCTCTTAATTAGTTTTGGTTTGAAATCTACTTTGTCTGCAAATAAGATTGCTACCCCTGCTTTTTTCTGGGTTCCTGTCATGTGGAGAGCTTTTCCATCCTTTTACTCTCAGTCTATGAATTTCTTTTTGAGTTAGGTGTGTCTGTTGTATGCAGCATATTGGTGGATTTTGCTTCTTCATCCATTCTGTCAGTCTACTTCTTTTGATTGGTGAATTGGGGCCATTAACATTGATAGTTATAATTGAGAGATATTGACTCATCCTTCTCATGATGTTTTACTATTGTTGGCTCTTATTTCTTTTTCCCCCTTTCCCTTTAGTTTCTTACCTTGTCTGGTGGCTTCCCTCTGTTGAGCCTCATGGAGTTGTGACCTTCGTTGCCTTTTTCTAGGATATTGCTTAGAATTGTTTGGAGTGCTGGTTTGATGTTCATGAAATTTCTCAAGTGTTCTTTGTCATCAAAGTATCTAATTTCCCCATCAATTTTGAAAGATAATTTTGCAGGATACACCAGTCTAGGTTGGAAGTTATTTTCCTTTAGGGCTTGAAATACTTGACTCCAGGCTCTCCTTGATTTGAGTGTTTGTGTTGAGAAGTCTGCTGTGATTCTGATGGGCTTTCCTTTATAGTTGATTTCTTTCTTTTCTCTAACTGCCTGTAGGATTTTGTTCTTCTGTTGGGTTTCTGGGATCTTGACTATTATATGTCTAGGTGTAGATTTTTTTTTGTCATGGCTGGGTGGAGTTCTATATGCTTCGCTTATGTGTATGTCCAATTCTCCTCCTCTGTCTGGGAAGTTTTCCACTATTACTTCTGTGAACAGTTTTTATGGTCAATTGCACTTTCTCCTGTTTTTTCATGGATTCCTATCAGTCTTATGTTATTCTTCTTTGCATCATCTAGCAGCTGTTGAATTGATTTCTCATGGACCCTTACTATTTTTAAGAAATCTCTGTTTTCATGGTCATTAGCTGCAATCCTGTCTTCTATATCTGATATTCTATCTTCAGATTCTCTTAATCTGCTCTGCATGCTTTCAATGGAGTTTTTAATGTCCTGAATATCTGTTTGAATCGGTTTCATGGATTCCCTTTCTTTCTTATGTTGGGCGATCATGGTTTCCATTTCTTTCTTATGCTGGGCATTCCTGGCTTCCAACATGTTTCTGAGCTCATCTATTTTTTTTTTTATCAGTTTCTGTTCTAGATCCTCTAATCATGTCTTTCACTCTGCTCACCATCTCTGTAGTTATCTGGGAGATTATTTCTGCTTTGAATTTTTCTAGAGCCTCATTCATCTGTTTTGTTACTTCCTGTGCTATCAGTTCAGGGTGTCCAGGTGGTTGATTATCAGACTTTTGCACCTCATTTCCCCCAGAAATTGCCTTTTGTGGGGTGGAAGTCTGGGTTTGTGGCTTGCTTAAATGCCTTCTCATTTTTGTTTTTGGTACTGTCCCTAGTTTAGTTCCTGGGTTGATATTATGAAGTTGTTTATTTTAAGTATCTTTGTTGGTCTATTTAAAACCCTTATGGAATGATTGCTTCTCAGAGGTGTCTACCAGATCTAGCTGGTCTTTAGGTTTTGAGTCTCTAATGGCTCAGAGGCTATCTCATTTTCATTATACCAAAAAGGAAAACTGTTTAGATCAATCACAGCATCTTAGCCCAAGTCATACCATCAGCAACACCATAGCATCAAATACCTCTTAAAGAATGACAATTTGTGGTAGTTATTAATCTATCACCTTTAAAAAATAAAGGGCCTCTTTCAAGGTGTGTCTCTCCTGTCACAATAGACAACATGGGCAGCAGTGTGCAGTTATAAGTGAATGAGTCTCAGTAAGCTAGTCCCAGACTCATGAGATTCAGGCAGATTCCTGGCTGTAAGTCCCAAGTTGAGCTCCTTGTCCTCCTGCAGGGTTGCACTGTGCAAGTTTCTACTGCAGGTTTCAGCTGCTTTTCCCCTGAAGAAAGTCCAGTTTCCGATGGGAGCTGATAATCCCTCCAATTTACCAATCACAGTGGTCTGGTGTGCCTTTATTGCAGAGATTCCCTTCACTTTTCCAGTGGGCTTATTTTCATCGGGGAGCCTGAGACAGGCACTCTCTCTGTTGTTCACTTCTGGAGCTCAGGAGAATGGCTTTTTTCCCCCTGTGCCTCTGCAGTGTGTAACTAAGTAGCTGCACAGCCAAAAAGCCAGAGGCCGGGGCGGAGGGGTGAGTATTGTTGGAGGCACCCTCGTGGCCCAGCCTTCAGCTGGTGGGCCTGCCCAGGGGTGTCCTCCTCACCCTGTCCTGGTGGCTGGTGGAAAGCTGGTGGAGCAAGCTGGAGTAAGCAGGTCCCAGTCAGCCTGCAACTGCTTGGTCCCACTTGGCCCTGCCGTTCGGCCCAGTCATCAGCTCTGCTGTAGGAATTTTGATCATGATTGCATTAAATCTGTATAACAATTTTGGAAGTATGGCCATTTTCATTATATTGGTTCTTCCTACCTAAGAACAAGGGATATTTTTTCATTTTCTGATGTCCTCCTCTATTTCCTTTTTCAGAGTACTGCAGTTTTCAATGTAGATAGAAGTCTTTTACTTCCTTCATTAGATTGATTCCTAGGTGTTTCATTTTTTTGCATACTATTGTGAAAGCTGTTATTTCCTTACTTTCTCTCTCAGTGAGTTTGTTATTGGTGTACAGGAAGACTATTGATTTTTGAGCATTGATTTTATATCCAGTTATGGTATTGATTTTTGTTATTAAGTCTACAAGTCTTTTGGTAGAGTTTTTGGGGGCTTCTATGGAAAGTATCATATCATCTGCAAATGATAATTTAACATCTTCCTTTCCTATCCTTATTCCTTTTATTTTTTCTCTTGTCTAATTGCTCTTGCTAATGTTCCCAGAGCTATACTGAATAACAGTGATGACAGTGGGCATTCTTGTCTTGCTCCTGATTGTAGTGTGAAAGCTTTCAGCTTTTGTCCATTCAGTATGTTGTTGGCTGTTGGTTTGTTGTAGATGGCTTTTATCAGGTTGAGATAAAGGCCAAATATTCCAAATTTCTGTGGGGTTTTTGTCATGAATGGATGTTGAATTTTGTCAAATATATTCTCTGCATCTATTGAGATAATCATGTGATTTGTGTCTTTAACTCTGTTGATATGGTGTATTAAATTTACTGATTTGTGTATGTTGAACAATCCCTGCATCCCTGGGATAAATCCTACTTGATCATGATGTATAATCCTCTTGATGATTTGCTGCATTGTTTGCCAGTATCTTATTGAGCAGTTTTGCATTTATGTTCATTAGGGAGATTGGCCTGTATTTCTCTTTTTTAGTTGGGTCCTTCACTGGTTTTGGTATCAGGGTAATGCTTCCAGGAATGATTTAGAAAGTATTATTTCTCTTTCTATTTCATTAAAGAGTTTGAGGAGAATTGGCATTAGATAGTCTCTAAATTTCTGGTAGAATTCAGCAGTGAAATCATTAGGACTTGGACTTTCCTCTGTTGAAAAGTTTTTAATCACATTTTCAATTTCAATGGCTGACATTAGGTTATTTAGAATTTTAATATGTTCTTGTTGCAGCTTTGATAATTCATATATATCTAAGAATCTGTCCATTTATTCTGTGTTTTCCATCTTATTAGAGTAATAGTTCTCAAAGTTTTGATGATCTTTCGGATTTCTACAGGATCTGTTGTGATTCTTCATTCCTAATTGCATAAGTTGGAGCCTTTTCCTCCCTTTTCTTGATGTTTGGCTAAGGGTTTATCAATTTTTTCATAGAACCAATTCTTCGATTCATGGATTATTTATATTGTTTTCTTAGTCTCAATTGTGGTAACTTCTGCTCTGATCCTTATAGTTTCCTCCTGGTATGAGCTTGGACATGACTGGTTTTTCTTTTTCTAAAAGCTTGACGTTTAACTTTAGGTTATTTATTTAAGCTTGTTCTGTTTTCCTGATTCACTGCTATAAATTTCCCTCTTAGGACTGCTTTCATTGCAACCCATATGTTGTAATACATTGTGTCAGTATTACCATTTAATGGTAGATACTGTTTAATTTCTCATTTAATTTCATGTGTAACCCATTGGTTATTCAGAAGGGTGCTACTTAATTTCCATGTGTTTATGGAGTTTTTGGTGTTTCTTTTGCCATTGATTTCCAGTATCATTGCACTATGGTAAGATAATGTGCAAGGGAGATTTCAATTCCTTTGCATTTACCTAAGCATGTTCTATGATCTGTGATCTATCTTGGTGACTCCCATGTGCAGCTGAGAAGAATGTGTATATTCTAAAGTTTTGGGTTAGAACATTCTGCAGCCATCTACTAAGTCCATTTGTTCACAAATTTGGTTCAGTTCTGAAATTTCTTTGTTGATTGTTCTATTTGTTTATATATGATAGTGGGGTATTAAGGTCCCCCATTATAATTGTGATTATTAGATTTTTCATGTCCATTAATATTTGTTTTATATAATCGGGTGTACCAATATTTGGTGCATATATATTTATAGTGGTTATGTACTCTTCTTGAAGTATTTCTTTAACAAGTATGCAGTATCCTTCTTTGTCTCTTTGGATAAGTATTGGCTTGAAGTTCACATTGGCTGCAAATAAAATAGCTACCCCTGCTTTTTTCTGGATTCCTGTCCCATGGACCATTATTTTCAATCCTTTGACTTTCAGTCTATGAATTTCTTTTTGAGTTAAATTGTGTGTCTTGTATGCAGCATATTGTTGGATCTTGTTTCCTAATCCATTCTGCCGGTCTATTTCTTTTGATTGCTGAATTGAGACCATATACATTAATGGTTATAGCTGATATGCATTGGGTTATCCTTATCATACTGTTTTCCTGCTGTTAGTTCCCTGTCTGTCCTGTTTGTTTAATTGCTTGCCTGGCTTGGTGGCTTCCCTCTATTGGTGTTCTTGGAATTGTGATTTTCATTTTCTCTTTGTAAACTGCCCTTCAGAACACTTTGTAGGGCTGGTTTGTTGGTTATGAATTTCTTCAGTTGTTCTTTGCAATGGAAGTATTTTATTTCTCCATTGATTTTGAAAGATAGTTTGGTGGCATACATTAATCTCGGTTGGAGGTTGTTTTCTTTTAGGGCTCTAAATACTTCACTCCAGGCTCTCCTTGCCTTAAGTGTTTAGTTTGAGAAGTCTGCTGTGATTCTGATGGGCTTTCCTTTATTGGCTATCTGTTTCTTTTCACTAACAGCTTTTAATATTCTGTTCTTGAGCTGAATTTCTGGAATCTTGATTATTATGTGCCTTGGTGTGGATTTATTTTGATCATAGCTATTTACGTTCTATTTGCCTCACGTATTTGTATATCAAATTCTTTTTTCAAGTTTGGGAAGTTTGCTGCCATTATTTCTTTAAACAGCTTTTGGATGACGTTTGTATTGTTTCTGGCATTCTCACTGATGCTGATCAATCTTATATTATTTTTCTTTGCATCGTCCTGCAATTGTTGGATTGATTTTTCACGGTTTCTTGATATTTTTAAGAAATCTTTCTTTTCATGGTCAGTAGCCGCAGTCTTGTCTTCTAGATCTGAAATTGTATCTCATCTTGGTTCAAACGATTAGCAATACTTTCTATGGAGTTTTTAATCTCCTGGATATCTGTTTGAATCTATTTCATGGATTCCATTTTTTCCTATGTTGGGCATTCATGGTTTCAATCATTTTCCTAAGCTCCTCTATTTTTGTTTTTATCTGTGTTTACTCTAGCTTCATTGAACATGTCCTTCACTTTAATTGTCATTTCTTTTTTTACCTAAAAGATTATTTTCTGTATAGCCTCATTTATTTGCTTTTTTGTCTCTGTAGCAATCAATTCAGAAAGTACCAGCAGGTGGCTTCCAGTTTCCTCTATCTCATTGTCCTCTGGATTTATCCTTGGTGCGCTGGAGGTCTGAGGTTTCATTTTGCTTCTGCGTCTTGTCATTTTCTAGTTTCTTATTTTATTTTGTTTTCTGAGTTATTGTTTGCAGATTTCTTATGGTAGATAGCTTTGTCACTTATATTGAGGTTTCTCTAGAAAATGTCTATTTCTCAGAGATGTCTTCTCAGTATAAGTGCTTCTTGGTTTTTGTGTCTATCCCAAGATCCTACCTTCCCAATTTGTTAAGGATGCAAGGTTGCTATCTACCTAGCTCAGCACCCAGTCCTTTGGTACTGGACTATGCTGATGGTTGTGACCCCAGACAATCACAGTGTTGTCATATAAGGGAGAGCAACAGGTATGAAATCCTGGCTAAAGTAATACAGTTAGCAATAGCAATAACATCAAGCACAACCTAGCAACTAACAAACTGTGGCAATTGTTAGTTTGGTACCTTTAACCACACAAGCAAACTCTACCATTATAGAACAAAATCCAACATAAACCAGGCACTTGTATGCAATGCGTTTCCCCTTAGTAGAGCGATTATACCCTGTTGGGGGGAAATTTAAAAGGGTAAGGGAAAAAACGGAGAGATAAGTAAAAAAGAAATATAGTAGAAGCAAGCCTAGAGGGCACAGGATGAACACCTAAGCTTTTGGAGATTGGAGAAAAGAGAAGAAAAGGAGTGAAGGAGAAAGCAAAAGAATATTGAGGTGAACCAGAAAGACAAGAGATGTGAAAATATCATAAAATCAAGAGAGATAGTTGGGGAAAGAGAGGAAGAGGACAAAGAAAATAGAACAAAATTTAAGGTAAAAAAACTTAAACTTAAACAACACACACACACACACACACACACACACACACACACACTCGCACACAGAAAAACCAAAACAAACAAACAAAGAAAAAGTCAACCAGACAGATAGCAGAAAGCAAATCAAGCAAACAAAGAATAAGGAAATTGATAAAATTCCTCTGGTATTCACAGCTCTCTTAGTGTCCCCGACAGAGCCTGACAGAGCCTGAGATTGTGCTGTGTAACCCTTCCAAGACTGCAGTTAAGTGATGAGTATGGGGCTGATTTTGGTCTCCACCTGTGGGACCTGTAGCAGTTCTTCAGTGAGCAACTTTTGCTGGGGCGGCTTACACATCTCCGAAGCCATTTCCCCACTGTTTTCTTAGCTGCTTTGGCACCCTCCAGTGCAGCCCGCCCAAAGTTGCTTCCAGGTCGGTGCACAGTCCCCCTGGGACCCCACGGCTTCCTCAATTCCACTCTGCTGACATTTTCACTGGTCTGGGGGAGAGGCACCCTTGTCCTGAGGCTGGCTAAGGCTGCTTGCCTACTTGGGCTGCCTGTCGCAGGGCGGGGCTGGAGTGTCCCCTTCCTGTTGCAGGTGAAAGCCCTTGCCCTCTGTGCCTTTGATCACAGAGCAGGGCTGGAGCCTCTAGTCCTTAGTGGCTTGGGATAATCCGGGTAGTCCCAGTCCCAGCTTCTCAGAAGCATTTCTCTCAATCTGCTGTCCAGCTGCCTGCAGTTTACTGTGAGGGAGCTCTTCCCTCTTGCATGCTGGGGCATTGGCAATGAAGTGGCCATGGGGCTATTTGGAGTGCAAGCTCCCTGTGCTTTCTGAAATAAGATGAAGATCCCTGCCCGCTTTGCTCTGTGTGTGGGGACTCTGTTCCCCCTCACTCACCAGTTGTTGACTCTGGGAGAACTCTGGGGAAGTTGACATTTGGGAAGCAATGTCTCCTGTTCTCACTGCTGTCTCCAATTACATAAAATATTTCTGATCCAAGTCCTGTCTTTCACAGTGTACTGCAAAATTGTTTTCGCTGCCTACCCGCTATGGTGTGGTCTCCATCTGCATTGGTGAGCTATTTCTTCTGTAGTAATGGATCCTATTTTCTTCTTCTCCTCTGTCAGTTCCCTCCTGGTTGTGTGTGCCCTCTCAGGACACAGACTCTGAGCATTTTGTCTTGGAGAAGCTGTTGCTGGCACTCACTGCTCTACCATTTTGCCTCCCTCCATGACCAAAGTCTTGAAGATATGATATAATCTATATACCATTCACTACTTTAATACATAAACCTACTTTTATAACTTTTTGTTGTGTCCAAATAAGACAGAGCATTGCTTGTAGTTCAAATACTCATTCATTACCATTTCAAATTATACCCGATATACTTTGACAATACTTCACTGGGGTTATAATAGAGAATCAATCCTCATTTTAGGTGGTTTGGTACAATATCACTGGTACCTGAGCATGTAAACAACAAATAATAATGTATACTTTGGAGATAAATCAGTATTTGAATTTTTAGATGTCAGAGTAGGTTCAGCGTCTCAGGCAATGATTATGTGCTATCCTTTTGATAAAAGATAACGCTACCTGACCCATTATTTAAAATACACATATTTTGATACATTGTTCCAGTAATTGACATGGATCATTACCATAGATTATACCATTCATGCCAATTGTCTGGTCCTCTTGTGACTAATAATCTACATACCTAAGATTTGAGTTGAGATTTAATAAAAAACCTATTACAGAACAGACCCCTTGGTTTATCCAGTGACTGAAACTGAGAAGTTAAAAATTCATACCTGTCCATCCGTCCCAATGGTGCCCCCACAGTCAGCCAGGAGCTCTGACATGTCATAGTAGCTGACAAACTCCCACAGACAGGCCTCCAGGTTCAGGTTCCGGTAGAAGCGTAAGGTGCTGGAGCCTCTGAGAGGTGCACTGTACTGGTAAGGATACATTTCTCCAATGACCTCTGGATTTTTTGTAGCATCAGTCAAGAAGCCATGGTGGGTCTTCACTTCCGTATAATCCAGAAGGTTGGAGCACTTGTGGTTTCCCACCCTTGTGCCATCAGGGCTGAGGGTCAGCTCAAAGTTGGAGAGTTCCCTGGTGGAGATGACAGGAAGCATGCCTACGGGGAAGCACAATCACCAAGTTTGTCTTACTGAGTCTGGGCACATGTTAGACTTACTTAGTTTTTGTGAATGCTTACGTGGTCAGACTTTTCAAAAGTGGGTAGAAAGAAGGCAGAAAGAATTGAAATAAGTAGAGAGACATGGTGCTCAAGTTGTAAACTGAGCATGTATTAGACTTCGTAATTTAGGGTCCTAAACTTTTCTATGGACTTGCTTACCCCCGTCACTTACCATCTATGTGTGGCATGATGACAGTGAGCTTGATGAAGTTTGGGTATTCTGGGTCCCGTGGGCCTGTGTAGCGTAATTTAGCTGAGAATGGCTCGGCACCCACTACCCCGGGCACTCGGGGCTGACAGAGACCTCAAAGAAAATGGACACATTTAAGCAAAAGAAGGTAACAGGTGACACCAAAAGAATATTTAAAAATTGGTGCTACAATCATTCTAGTTCTATATACTTTATTTATTTATTTATTTATTTATTTTTGGTGCTGGGAATTGAATTCAGGACCTTGCGCTTGCAAGGCACGCTGCAGAACCACTAAGCTAAATCCCCAGCCCCTATATACTTTAAAATTCCTTGTGGACTAAGGCATGGTTTAGAAAGTGTATCATAAGGAAGCAGAAGACCATGGCAGGGGGTCATTGCAGTTCACATTCTAGAAGCCTCTTAGCATTTTAGAGATTTAAGAATGTTTGATGGATGTCATGGCACACTTCTGTAAGGAGGTTGTAAATTCAAGCCTTGTGCAATTAAAACATTTAGCAAGACCCTGTCTGAAAAATAAAAAGTGTAAGACAAAACAAAAAAAAGCCTGGAGGATATTGCTCATTATGAAGGCCCTGGGTTCAATTCCCAGTACTGAAAAAGAAAATTGGAAAAAAGACAGTTATTGTTTAATATGATTTAATATGTGCTGGTCATTTCAGGTCATTTCACAAAATCACTTTAATATATAATGTGAACGGATATAGTAAAAAATGATTGAAAAACAAAAGAAAAAAAGCATAGTTCAATGAAGTAATTTAATGTTAGAATAATATATTTGATTAGTTGTAAAATATAAATTACTTATTAATAAAAATGAACAATGTAGTTTTTTTCTCCAGTGCTGGAGATTGCATGCAGGGCCTTGGTTCATGCCAGGTAAGTACTATAGCACATCTCAAGCCCTGAGCTACATCTCAGGTCCTAAATGTACTTCTGAATGCTGTTTGCAAAGAGGAATGCTAGAAATAAAAACATATACATATAATCTTTTTAAAGGCCCAATTGTTTGAGCTGTGGATGTGCTCAGTGGTAGAGTACTTGCCTGGGATTCTTGAGTCCACATTTCTAGGTTCAAGATGCAGAACCCCACCCTCACCCCATTCTTGTACAAGTGAAGAATTAGTTGATAAAGTAGATTTCCTGTCTTCCCATTGTGTGTCTAGCCATATCCTACTTCCCACCCCCAGTGCATCCTTGGCTGTAGCCTCCCTTGCAGTTACAAGGTAAGAGCAGTGCACACACCACTCCCCCTGAACTGTCCTTCCCCTCCTGCTCCCACAAACTCCTGCTTGTCTGACAACCAGTTGTGCTCCTTGCATGTTCATACCAGACCCTTGCCTTCCACCCTTTCTCTACCGATTCTTCCTCCTCTTCCTCTCATAAGCTCCCCATGTCTCTGTCATTCTCAATACATTCTGAGTTCTTCCATGCTTCCAATAGTCACTGGTCATGTTTTCCAAATTCAACCTAAGCATCACTCAGTGATGAGCTTTCCTGATACACCCAGGGCAGAACTAATTGTTCCCTTGTCATCTTTCAGTGTCTTATCCAGACTCAAGTGTGTGTCTGTCATCACCTTTCCTAAGGACTCCTTGGTGATGGAGTTCTGGCCTTATTTTTCATGTTGCTGGTATAAGGTGCTGAGCCTGGCATACTGTAGGTGCTAACAAAATGTAGAATGAATAACTGTTTTCTAATGAATATATCTGTAAAAATAGTTTACTTTTCAGTATATTATGGGGCACATGGTATATTTAAAAGAATAACCAGAAGTTAGACATCTGTCATATTCCTCGGTATCTCGGTGAGCCTCAAGCAATGCCTTTACCTTCCTCTCTGCCAATGGTTACGATAGAGCTCATCAGCTCCAGGCCTTCGTTGCCATTGGTGTTTACAGCACGGGCTGCGCACTGCACCCGGGAGCCAGGCTGAAAGTATATGGAGTCTAAGGTGATCATCTTGGACGATGTAAAAAATGTGTCAAAGTCCACCTCTCTCATGGGGCTGGTGACGCCATCAGGTCCTGTGGGAGCACTAATTAGCCATCGGTAGCGGGTCAAAGTGTCATTGATGTTCTCACTTGCACAAATGGAGCCTGTTTTGTCATAGTCTGAATATTTGGGGTTGCATGCCTATGAAAAACAAATAACTATGTTAGGAATGCTGTACAGAACAATGTGGAGATAGGTCCCCTCATGTTCTCTCTTAGTATTTTCATGAAACTTCCAAAATTTCAAATCGCATCCATGACAGCTTTTATGAACTCAAAGCTTTAATTTCAAACTTGAAATATGCAATATGCAAAATTATCTTTTTTTTTGTACCGGGGATCAAACTTGGGTCCTCGTGCTTGCAAGGCAGGCTTCGAAACAACTGAGCTAAATCCCTGGCCCCTATATATGCAAAATTGTTGACCACAGCATTGTGTCTTGAACCCCCAGAGTTGTTGAATTATCTCTATTCTTCTTTCCCTCATTTCTCTCTTCTCCCCTCCTCCATTCCTAGTGAGGGCATTGCAGTCCACCTTTCCCTTGGGGCTGGTCACACTGCCAGGGCCAGTAGGAGAGTTAGTCATCAGTAGCTGGTTTCCTCCATTCTTTCCATGTCCAGTGGGTAAGTGAATTTGATTGTCCTTCTTTTGCAATATTGCTTTAGTTGGTGTCTTCCTATCCATTCTCATAACAACCCCCCTGACTGATTCATGTCCCTTTTTTCCCAGCCAAGTGACATATAACTGCCCCAGTAACCCTTCAACATAACCCTGTAATCACGCTGTCCTTCTGGGTAAGAGCTCCTTGCTATCCAACAAATAAAGCTCAAGATCCTTCATACAGTGTTTAGAGATTTACATAATTTGGCACCAAATTATTATTTATGCCTGGTTAATTCACTAAGTATTTATTGCCTACTATTATAGGTAGGTCATTACTCTAGGGCTATTATGATATAGAATAAGTCATAGCTTTTGCTCATTAGAGCTTATAATTTAGAATAAGAGAAGACAATTATAAAAATAATGATAACACGCTGTTTCTTCTGCTCTTCATTCTTTGACTGCTGCTTATGTTGTGATGACTTGTTTTTGGAATGATCTTCCCTTAATTCTTAAACTATCAAAATTTTACCTGATTCTTCTAAGAATTCCCTCCTACATGGTGTCTCAGCTCTAGTTCTTAATTTGTAACATTCTTACAATAATGATCACATCTTGCTTTTTGTTTTTCAGCTACAAAGTCCTATGTTTTTCTATTGCTTATTTTGAAATTTTTAGAGTGCGCAGTTCATGGCTTATTTATTTTTCAGACATCAACATACACATCAGTTAACAAATCTTTGTTAGGCAAAGGAAGAAAAGTGCGAGCTCATTTAATTAATGTTATCTTTTCTTTTTAAACTTTAAACCTTAGACCTTGTAGAATTTTCCATTTATTTCTTTATGACAATATTTCTTGATGATTAAAGTTTACAGTTATTTTAAATCATTACTTTACAATTTCTCTCAATCTTTCTAATTTCCTACTTACTGTGATGCAGATGACAGGATAGCCAGACACAGGTCCAGCAACCTCCTTGTCTTTGGAAGTGTCATCATACAGTAGCAAGGACATAATTTGAGGAACAGAAGGAAAAGTGACATCTGCCATGCTGTTTATTTCTTCTATATACACAATGGCTTTGGCCATCTAAAAGAAAAAGATACTAATTAGTTAAATGTTAGAGTTTTGGTGTTTCTTTTGTACAGGACAATATCCATGATGCCCATGTAATATCTGTGATAAAAATTGTCACAATCAGAGTCCTTGCAGAGTCACAGGTCTTGTGTGGTTTGTTGCATGTGATGCTGGCACCTTGCTCATATCTCGTGGCTCCAGGGGAGAGCACCTGAGCCTGGGGCAGCTAATTCAAAGGTTGACCAGTGGTCCACAAGGTACTTGGGTTCTACTTTTTTTCTCCAATTGTGATGATAGTAGATAAATCTGTGTTCGTGGTGTGATGTACAAATTACATGAAAAAGTCAATTAGCTCATAGGGAGAAGAGGATGGAAGGGCAATCGGTGGGGCGAGGTGGCAAAAACACCTTGCTAACAATTTGCTGTGGCTCCTAAATAATCTTCAGACACCTGATAACTTCTATCACAGTTTGCAAACCTACCTTTACATGCACAGATGCTTTGTGACTTGCAATGGAGAGACACCCCATGCATCCACCTAACCTAGTGAACACTCAGCTGTACAGGAGACTCAGGGTATCAGCTGTCTCCCTCACAGACATTGGAAAGGACAGAAGTCAAAATGCAAAGTATGTTTTTCATTGAGTGCATATCATTTTTACACCTTTGCAAAGTTGAAAATTCTAAGTTGAATCACCCTAAATCAGGAATTATGTATACATTCTTTAAAAAAAGCTTTTATCACTAGAAGTGAGTTTAATGAATTTATTCCTTTCATCCACAAATTTCATATATTACTCCATGAAAATAATGATAAAAGATTAATTTTGATGTGATCGAAACTGAAACATTTTTTAAATAAAGATTTTGGCCTATTCTTCTGAATTATAAATATGACTTGAGAAAAAGTTGGGGCCGTCAGCAGAAATAGCACCAAGTAATTAAAATGACAAAAATAATTAAGAAAAAAATTTCCCTAATTTGACCTCATTCTAATAATGAAACAAATAATAAAAATGATAGTAAATTTACATAGGTATTTATATTAAATTGATGTATTCCTAAGATGAATTTAAAAATTAATTTAAAAAAATATTTTCAGTATAAAGGCCAAAATTCTATGGAAATTATGTGTATCATGAGGAAAAACTGGTTGCTGATCCAATACAAATTAATTGAGCATAGAAAACAAGTTTTAGGACTACAACGTTTTGGGTATAAGTCTTTGGACATCAAAGTTTAATCAAACTAGGGGGAATAGGTGAGAATTTTGAAAGTTGGTAAATGATTTTGTGGGTGAAAAAGCACGTTTTAATGAGTTGTGGTGCTGAATTGACATGTCTTCTGTGTGCAAAGCAGATGCTAACGGGAGTTCAATCCTCAATTCAGTCACTACTGACTGACAGCAAGGCAAGGGGCTGACAGGGGCTCAGTGACAAAAGGCTTGGAGTGGCTATAAACACAACTTGTCACAGAAAGAGAAGAATTTCTCGGTTATGATTAGAGGAAAATTTATTTCAGTGGTGACGAGGGATTATGCACACCCTTTTGTATAAAGCTTGTCTGAAATCTCAAGGCTCTATTGTACCATATGTGGTTTCTTACATGCATTTGCATAGTAAAATACTAACTCATAAACACATTGCAACCCTCACCTGTGTCTCTGCTATCATATTTTCATCAGGTTTGAGGTGAACTGTGAAGGCCTCTCGCATCTCTCTTAGTCCATCGAAGATTACTTCAATTTCAACAATGTGCTGGGTTTCTCCTTCCTTAAACTCAATTTCTACAAATGCAAAAGTCACAAATTTAAATGTTTTGCATATGAATACAAGAAGTTGAGGCAAGCTTTTTCTCTACATTGAAAAATGCATATTACTTTGTGCCCGGTATGTTTTTGTGTGTAAATGCATGTGTGTGCAAAAGGGAAGCAGAAGTTTGACAGACATCACTAGCTCTTACTATCCACGCTGGACCATAATCTTTTCTTTTCTTTTCTTTTTTGTTTTCTATTCTATCTAAAGGAAAATTCTAAACAAAAGTTACTAAGTTGATTTGTTGCCTCACTGTTTAAAAAACTGCTGAGTTATAGAACAATCAATAGTTCTCATACTGAGGACAATCAAATTCACCTCTTGTTCCCCAGAATTTCTAAATCAATGGGACCCACGTCATATGAATGGGACTGGAAATATAATTGTGAATGTATTTATGTTTATGTGTAGAAAAGTTGGATATAAAATTGAGTTTTTAAATGCAATATCAAATTATACTTCAAAACATTTCTCTCTGTTGTTGTTCTTGGAAATTTAGAAAAGTTATTATAAATAAGTATTAGTGGTTACCCTCCTTACCTAGTTCCTTCTCACTACAAGATTTGCTTCATTGTCATAAAAATTGAATTCATTTATCAGAATTATTTCTTAAACATTCAAAATGTTTAAATTGTTTCAAAATGTTAAATTCAAAAATGTTAAAATTTCAAAATGTTAAAAATCACTGGATTCGACTGAAATTATGAACAAGCAGTTGCCCATACTACTAAACTTAAATAAACTTTGTTGATTTTACTGTATCTTTTGAGAATCAGGATCAAAAGAAAACACACACACAAATAAGATATAGTCATTCCAAACAGAGGAGACAATAAATGTTGCTTTCTAATGTAACTATGGTTCAAAATCAATTATAAAGTCTTTGAGTTTAGCAGGAAAGAAATGCATTCCTACCATATCTTTTTGTACTTCAATTTTTAAATTATCAATTACAAAGAAAACTTTTTTCTTTAAAGTTGAGCTAGTAAGCCAGACATCTTTAAAACTAATTCTGTCTAGATAAAGCATTTTTTCCCCATGAGCCATAGTGTGCTCTTTGTGTTTGTCAGCCCTAGACTTCTCCAGCCCTGAGAGAACTCATGGTTTAGCTAATTATTTTTCACTTAACTTGCTTTTTTAAAAAATTATGTTTTATAATTTTATTAACAATTATTTAAATCATTTCATAATTTAAAATTATGTTTTAGAATTTTTAGAATTATGCTTTACAATTTTACTTTTTATTATGTCTATTTGAGGTATGCAATGTGACATTACAGATAATTTGGTTTGGTCTATGTGATGTGAAATAAAAAATTCATTTCTATCACTTAAAAATCTGGGGATTTCACTGGAAAATAAGATGTTTGAGTTCTTTTGTGCCTTCCTGCATGATAATAGGAGGTTATGATAGCACACGCTTTTCTCATCAAAGAATAAATTTTCTGGATCAATAACATTCCAATCACTCCATTTTCCCTTTGCGTTTCCCTCTCTTCACTCATTTTCTTCCTTCTTTCTTTCTTTCTTTTTTTTTTTTTTTTGGTACCGGGGATCGAACTCAGGTCCTTGCGCTTACGCAGCAGGCAATGAAACCACTGAGCTAAATCCCTGGCCCTCTTCACTCATTTTCGTTGGTTGTCTTTAGCAAGTATTAAAGTTTTATAACCCTTTGAATTATACAAACCAACTTTTAAAGAGTCAAAAATGATTTCAGCATTTAAATCATTTCTATCTGATTATATACTTGGTAGATGATAATCAAGTTTTTAAATCATATTTGTCTTAATCTGTCACTTTACTTTTCAACACAATTATTTTCAACTTTTATACTCAATTTTTATTACTTATTTGCAAAGGAATGACCTCAATTTAGACTATAAAAGGAAAAACTAGAGCATGTTTTACCAAAAAAAATTGTAAGTTTTTATTTAAACATAATATTGACACCAATATTATGTTTAAAAGACACTCAGTGATTTAAGATTATTTAACTTTTCTTTACCCCTAGTACTGGGGATGGAGTGCAGGGGCACTCAGCCAGTGCACTACACCCTCAATCCTTTTTGTTTTTATTTTGAGACAAGAGCTCTCTAAATCACTCAGATTGGCTTCAAGCTTGCAATTCCCTACCTCAGCTTCTCCAACCACTGGGATTACTGGCATGTCACCATGCCTGGGAGCATTATTTCACTTTTATCTGACTTCTTTTGTCAGTTCACTACATAGCAGTGATTTTGTTTATGTTTTAGCAAACAGAATCATTTTATTTCTAAGAAAAACAATTTTTGCTAAGGGTCCTACTACCAATATTTAGCAGGGTTTTTCTTCATGTAAAATCTGTTCATGTTAAAAAGGACAGATTTTAGACTTTATATTTTAGCAGCTAATCCATTTTGCTTTTTCTTCTTTTGGATTACATGTGATTTATTTTCTCAGAATAATCTGAGGGTAAGTTTGAAGCTATAGTGTTTTATCATTTTTTTACCATATAGGTAAAGAAAATAAACTTTTCTTTGTAGAAGATGTTATTATTTTCTATTTCCTAACTTCATTACTGATTCAGGAACATCTACCAGTTACTTTTTAAATTTCGCTGGTGAGTTAGAACATCAAGATGAATGCCTGCAGTATTATGGTTGTCAAGAAGTAATGATCACTGGAAATGAGAGGTAGATAAGCAGAAGTTCAAATAATTCATAAACTTGTTTTTTGATATAAGTTTATGTTTATTCTGTCAGTAAATAATTGCAAGAAAGAGTAAAGGAGGGAGGGTAGAAGGAGGGAGGAGAGAGACAGAGGGAGGGAGAGACAGAGATAGACAGAGAGAGAGAGAGAGAGAGAGAGAGAGAGAGAGAGAGAGAGAGAGAATTTATTTGTGCCAATTACTCATAAAAGTAGACAATGCAATGATCCCAAAATGTGGACCAGAGAGATGAAAGTCAACCTTAAGAGGCTCCTACATATGTCTCAGAGAACTCATGGTCTCTGTGCTTGGGATTTCACCAATTATTTTTTCCAGTACTGAGGATTGAACTGGGACATTCACAGTGAGATATATTTCCAGTCCTTTTTATTATTTTTTGTTTGTTTGTTTTACTTTGAGACAGGGTTTCTAAGTTGCCCATACTGGGGTCTAACTTGCAATTCTTTTGTCCAGAAGTGCTTGTATTATAGGTGTGGGCCACCACAGCTGGCTTTACCACATTTTTACTGCCCTTGATTGGCATAAATTTTTATAGCTTTGGGGGGTGGCAGGAGAGGAAGGGAAGGAGAAATAAAAAAATTATGTATATGTACCAACTCCCCATGATAAATGTAATCATTATGTACTGCAAATATGTACTAATAAAAAAAGTCAGCTGAGCCTTCCCAGTATTTGAGGTTGAGAGGTAAACTTGAAACTAAGTCTCATTTATAAATTTAAAATAGAACTATATAGATCATTACACTACACACTGTTTTATTTGAATCGCATAGCATCCTTTATTAAAGAACATTAAAGATCTGAGAGTTATATGACTTTCTACTCTCCTATCCTCACAAAATAAAAGCTTTCCCATCTTAAAAGCAAGGAAACAAACAAATGAAAAAGGTTTAGATTATAGGTTTGCTCTAAACTGAAATAGATTATCATCACAGTTATCATGCACATTTTAAATGTAACAGAAATTTTCAGGAAAATTATTATGTAATGTCCAATCAAGAGATGAAAATAAAACCAGCTGAAAGTTTAAAGTACACTCCAGACAGAAAGTCTTCTAACATATCTACTCAAAATTTCCCTAAGCCCTAACACATGTGAATCACAAAGGAAGCTCTGGGAGTCAAAAAGGAAAATTCTAGAAATAAATTGTTGTCTTTCTATTTAAGGAAACATGTCTATTTATATTCAAGCAGATGTTTCTCTTTGTCTTAAGGGTACAGCCCCAGGACACAGTGTTGGCATGATCCACTTGGTGACAGCCCCTGACCACCTACCTTCTGACACAGGGTGATAATCTTCCCCAGAGATGGCTGAGCCGTCTTTTGTGTGGACTCTCACGATGGAAACTTGAGAAGTGTCTCCTTGGCGCATCACTGGAATTTTTACAACCACAGACTGTCCTGGCTCTTTGGGTTCTGTGATGGTAAATTTGGTTTCTCCAAATTTGATCACAGTCTCTGAAATTGTGGAAAAAACACAGACAAATTAATCCTTAACAAAGAAAACAGTTTTTCTTCCATTTTAATCCTTCCTTTCATGTAGGAGGATACACTTCTGGCTTCTCTATTTCCTCAGTGTTAGTAATGAGAAGGAGAGGAAGGAGAAGGAGACATGTGTTGCCCAGTTGGTTTTTGTTTGTGTGCATGTGTATTGTGCTGGGAATAGAATCCAGGGCCTTATGCATGCTGGGTGAGTGCTTACCAGTAGCCTACATTCCCAGACCCCAACTTTATCAGTTTTAATAGTTTAGTTTGTTCCCCACATGTCTTAGTTATCTTTTCAATTGCTCTCGAACCCTTTTCAGAAAGAGGTTGTTAATTTCTGAGCCACCTAAAACCTTAACGGATAGATTTCTGTTCCCAATTCACAGGTGAGCATAAGCAATGGCTTCTTACTGTCAGCATCATCTTGGATCCTTATCAGAGTTTCATTTTGTTCACCAACTGCAGCCCCAAAAGGGGAGTTGCTTTGTGGGGTGCCAAGTACCAGGCGGAGTTCCTCTACTTCCTCATAGAGTGTATCATCCATCAGCTCAAGGATACATGGCTTTTCAGTCTCACCTGGAGCAAATAATAATGCCAGCAGGTCAATCATATCCCATACACCAAGAAGAATACAGCAACAACTAGGACAAAGGCATCACAAGAGCAATGATGTTGCTTTTCTCCTGCTGTATCAGTGCAAAGAACAGTGTTTGGCATGTAATTAGCCTTCAATAAATATTTACTGAATAATTAAATAAATGTTTAAACACAGGCAAGAATAGGCCCTTGTTTGCATAAAGAACTTCTCTAATTTCTGTTCTGAAGTTTTATCATTCATCTGAAAAGCAAGCAAAAGAGAAAATGGCCAATTTTCTTTATGAATTCTTAGCATTATGATCAGGAAGCAAATCTAGTAGATTTGTACTGGTTGGTCATTATTAATTTGACTGTATAATTAGTTTCTGGTATTATTAACTTTTGACTTATTGAATAAATCACTGAGCCAAGAACAATTATGTCCCTGGCTCCAACAAGTAGGACCAATATTATATCCTGAACATTCCCATATCTTAATAATTTTTAAAAACTTTTTTAATGACCATAAGATACCATCAGATGGATGATCACATTAATAATTCTTCAATTGTTGACCATTTGTTTCCAATCTTCTATTGCTGTGAATAATTTTGTGATAAATATCTGCATAGGGAAATCTTCCTGTACACTTTTATTTTTTAATGAATATATTCCAAGGGAAAAAGGATTGTGCAGTGGTAAATGAAAACAACTCAATCTCTCTGAGATTTGGTATCCAGACTGTGGAAAACAATAACTTGGAGAAGCATCAAAGAGACACTATTTTGTTCCCTGGGAGCCACAAAGGATCTTACCAAAAAAGTATTAAAAGGTACAGAAGAAACAGAACACAATGTTGAAAAGTGAACTGGACTTCCTCTGAAATGAGAAACTTCTCATGGCATGATGCTGCAATGTAGTGGACCAAGCTGGCACCAGTGTGTCCTTCTACAGGCAACAGCTGGTGAGTGACTCTAACACAAGTGTCCGCCATTCCCCTGGAGAGAGTGCTTGCTGGGAAGCCACTCTGGGGAAGGGCTGACTGTTTGAACCTGGTACCCAAAGGCTCTATTCAGTGGCTCCCAGTGTTATGTTCCCAAAATAACTAGGTGAAGGACATCCTCCAGAGACAACTGGCTATCAGATAACAGGCTGGAAAAAGACCCCATGATGGGTTTGCGGTAAAAGATACAGACCCAGCTCTTAGGGCCAGAGGCCAGGCTCATGCTGAGTTGCACGAGATTTAAAAACTATGGCACTCTCTGTTGTGCCTGCATCCAGTATAGATCTGGGGTCTGACTGCCCTCTTTATCTACCAGCATGAGCAGGGAGAGGGATATGTCTTGACTTGGATATTGCCCCAAAATTGTAGATTCTGGAAGAAAGCCACACATCCAAAATAAGAGAGGAATTTATATTTTTGCCTTTTTCTTTCTTCCTCCTTTCCTTGTTTGTTTTATGAGTGTATTATTTTTCCTTCTCTCCGTTTTTCTTTACTAGTTCATAAAGGGTAAGGGAATTCGCCCTTATCCATTTTCCTTGCTTCTTTTTTATCCTACCTCATTTTCTTACTTGGTTTTTTGCTTTCTTCATTTTTATCTATCTTCTTTTTAATTTCTCTTCCTTTAACTTTTTCTCTCATATTTCTATTCATGATATTCTCCTTTTCATCACCTATTTCTCATTATTTTTTTCTGTTATCCCTACTTAATTAGATAATCATCCCTCTACTCCATTAGGGTCCTTTGCTTCATCCTTTTTCCTTCTCATATCTTATAGTTTAATGTTTCACATTTTTCTTCTTTCATTCCCCTGTCTCCCATCCACCATATCTTTAGTAGTATAACCATAAGCATTATTAGTCTTTAGATAGTTGACTCTATGAAATTCTTGTTGAATACTTCCCCAAAGCCAATCTAGGGGGCATTGAGGGGAGAATAGCACAAGCCACACACCCAAATTATTAAAAAAGATAATGTAGGATGTTAGATCAAAGAGGTACTCAGTGAGATGACTAAAATGTAGAAAATATAACTAAACAGGTAATGAATGTAATAACAAAAATGATTCAGGACCTTTCAGAAGATACTAATAAAAAACTAGATGAGCTAAACAAAATGATACAAAACATGAATGACCAGTGTAGCAAAGAACTGGAGCCCATTAAAAGGTTTCAGTTAGAGATACAGGAGATTAAAAATTATATTGAAAGTACAGGCAGCAGAAATGACCAATGTGAGGACAGAATTTCAAAGCTAGAAGTCGATGATGCTTTCAAAGACCAATTATTCAAAGACACCTTGAAGACCACAAGAGAACATGAAAAAATGGGTCCAGCAGCTCCTAGATGAAGCTAAGGAGACTAATCTGAGTAATAGGAACAACTGAAAACCAGAAGACATGACAAATGGCATAAGGAACCTGTTCCCAGAAACAATGGTGGAAAATTTCTCAAATATAGAGCAAGAAATAAACAGGTAGACAGGTGAAGCATATAGAACCCCAAATCACAACCAAAAGAGAACTTTTCTATGCCATATAATTCTCAAAGTAACAGAAGTCCATCACAGGGATAAAATATTAAAAGCTCTTAGAGGAAAAGTGATGAGTCAAATACAAAGATAAGCCCATTAGAATTAAAGAATATGTTTAGCACAAACCTTAAAGACCAGGAAGGCTTGGAGTGAAGTATTTTAAGCCCTAAAATGTAACAATTTCCAACCCTGACTTACAAACCTGGCAAAACTTTCCTTCAAACTAACAGAGAATTAAGGTATTTCCATGACCATCAAACCAGCTTTATAAAAAATTCCCAAGGATATCCTAGAAAGAGACAATGAAGCCAACAATGCTAATATCTAAAAGAATGAATATACATGGCAGGATGAGTAGCTAAAAAAAATAGGAAAAAAAATATAAGGAAATCATCAGGAGGAAAACAATGCAATGACAGGAATAAATCAATATTTTTCAGCAATAATTCTCAACGTGAATGATCTCAACTCCCCATTCAAAAGACATATACTTGTAGAATGCATCAAGAAACAAAATCCAATGATGTGTAATATATAAGAAACATATTTAATTCCAAAAGGAATTCACAGATTGAAAACTGGGGACGGAAAACAATATTCCATGCAGTAGGAACATGGAGAAAAGCAGAAATAGCTATCCCAATTTTAGAAAAAGTGGATTTCAAGCCAAAACTGATCAGAAGAGGCCAAAAAGGTCACTGCATATTGTACTGGAACAATTCAACAAGTAGATATAACAATTATAAACATTTGTGTTCCAAACAGTCCTGCACTCAACTTCATAAAGCAAACACTACTGGACATGAAAAATCAGATAAATGTCAGTACGGTTGTAATGGGGATCCTCAATACCTCACTGCAAGGAATTTACAAAGAAATATCAGAATTGAACCAAATCTTTGAACAAATGGACTTAATAGATATCTACAGAGTGTTTCCTTCAGCAACAGTAGAATTACATATTCTTCTCAGAAGGGCATGGGACTTTCTCCAAAGTAGACTACATACTAGCCCATAAAGCATGCTTAAGTAAGGCAAAAGAATTGAAATTATCCTATGCATTTTACCAGATAGTAGTGCAGTGAAACTAGAAAGCAATGGCAAAAGAAACCACAAGAATTCTGCAAACACATGGAAATTAAACAATATCCTCTTGAATAATCAGTGGGTCCCAGAAGAAATTAAGACAGTTCCAAGGATCAAATGATTATGCCAGTACAACATTCCAGAATCTATGGGACACAAGGAAAGCAGACCTGAGAGCAAAGTTTATAGCTGTGAATGCCCACAACAGAAAAACAGAATAATTTCAAATGAAGAAGCTTTTCATGCACCTCAGTGTTCTAAAAAAACAAGAATGAGTCAAATCCAAATCTACCACAAAGAAGGAAATTATAAAGATTAGAGTAAAAATAAATACAATTGATACTAAAAAAAAAGTACAAAGAATCAGTGGATTGATTTGGTTCTTTGAAAGATTAAACAAAATAGACAAATCTTAGTCAGTTTTTTTCAAAACAAGGAAAGAAAAGACCCAAATCCACACAATTAGAAATAAAAAAGGCAAAATAACAACACTTCTGCAGAAATCCAGAAGATCATTGGTAATTACTTTGTGAATCTGTACTCAAAATGAAAAATTCAGAGCAAATGGATAGATTCATAGATATATATAAATATATATGAATATATGAATATATAAATATATATGAATATACATATGAATGTATATTCATGAATATATATGAATATATGAATATATATGAATACATGTTACTAAATCTGAACCAAGACATAATTTAATATCAGTCAATGAAATTGAAGTAATTAAAAAATGACCAACTAAGAAAAGCCCAGATCCTGAAAAATTCATTGCCAAATTCTACAAGAATTTTATTATCTGAAGTCAATACTCTTTAAACTCTTTAATAAAACTCTTTAATAAAACCAAAAGGGAAGTAGTACTTTCAAAGTCATCGCTGAAAGTAAGCATTACCCTGATTCTAAAAACAGAAAATGTTTATTTGCTGTTTCCACTTCTTTGTCTGAGAAATGTCTGTTCATTTCGGATGCCCATTTTTGGATTGGATCTTTAAATCTGGGAGGTCTGATTTTTTTTAAAGTTCTTTATATATTCTAGATAGTAGACCTTTGTCTTGAGGAACAGCTAGTAAAATTTTTTTCCCACATTGTGAGTTGTCTCTTTACTCTGTTAGTGGTTTCTCTTGCTGGGCAGAGCTTCTTAATAAGTTGAGATCCCAGTTGTTGATTCTTTGTGCTAGCTCACATGTGACTGAAGCTTTGTTCATAAAATATTTTCCTATGCCAATGTCTTCAACAGTTCTACCTAACCTCTCTTCCAGCCGATTTAGTGTTTCTGTTTTAATATTTAGATCTTCGATTCATTTCGATTTTAGTTTAGTGCTTGTGAGAGATACAGGTCTAGTTTTAATCTTTGGCAAGTTGAAACCCAATATGAAAAAAATGTTCAACATCACTGGTCATTTGAGAGATGCAAATGAAAACAATGCTGAGATTCCACTTCACTCCGAAAAGAATGGATGCTATCAAGAAATCAACCAATAACAAATACTGGTGGGGTTGTGGGGAAAAAGGAACCCTTCTTCACTATTGGTGGGAGTGTAGACTGGTGCAATCACTGTGGAAATCAGTGTGGAAGTACTTCAAAAAACTAGGAATAGAGGTCCCATTTGACGAGCTATTCCCCTGGTGGGTATCTTCCCAAAAGAATTAAAAGAATCATACCACAGCAATATATGTATACACATGTTTATAGTGGCACAGTTTGTAATAACTAAAACTTGGAAACATCCCAATTGCCCCATCAGTGGTGACTGCATAAAGATTTTTTTTTTTATAAAATGGAGTACTACTCAGTTGTAAAGAATGAGAAACTGGAGACATTTATAGCTAAATGACTGCACATTGAGGCCATACTCTTAAGTGAAATAAATAGGGCACACCTGTGTAAATACCAAATTGTTTCTCTAGTGTGAGAAACTGGAAGTGTAAATAAGGATCAAAATGTATAATAGATAATGTGAAATGGGAAGATAAGGCCCAAAAGGGAGGGGGAAGTGGGAGAGGTAGGGGAAGGGAAATGAATAAATATGATAAAAGGAAAAAATGGAAAAAAAATCTTTGTAAATAGGGAGAGGTGGAAGGATGGAAGGGAGAGCAGAGGATAGGGAAAAAATAAGAACCAAGATATATCATGTAAAAGTATGAATTCCCAATGATGACTGTCATCACATTGTATACCTAAAATGTACCAATAAACTTAATGAAATAAAAAAAAACAAACCATAAAATGAGTCAACCAAAAAAAGAATTACTGGCCAATGTCTTTAATGAATATAAATGCAAAACTCCTCAACAAAATCTTGGCAAATATAATGCAGCAAATCATCAAAAAAGATCATACACAATGACCATCCATGTAGGCTTCATCCCAGGGATGCAAGGATGGTTCAACACATGCAAGTCAATAAATATAATAACCACATAAACAGAAGCAAGGAAAAAAAATCATATAATCATCTCAATAGACAAAAAGCCTTTGACAAAATCTAACAACCATTCATGATAATATCCCTGAAGAATAGGTATTCAAAGTCTTTATCTCAATTTGATAGAAGCCATCTGTGACAAACCCGCAGCCATTATATATTAAATAGAGAGAAGCTGCAAGCTTTCCCTCTAAAATGAGGAACAAGATAAGGACATTTGCTATCACCACTCTTTTTCAATATAGTTTTTGAAACATTAGGAAGACCAATCAGGCAAGAGAAAAAAATGATAGGGATGTATACAGGGGAGGAAGAAGTTAAATTATCATTATTTTCAGATGATATGATCTTCTACATAGATGACCCCAAAAGCTTCACCAAAAGATTATTATAATCAATAGCCAAATTCAGTGGCACAAAAGGATACAAAGCCAACACTCAAAAATCAACAATGTTCCTGTAGACCAATAATAAACTCACTGAGAGAGAATTAGGGAAACAACAGTTTTCACAATAGCATCAAATAAAATGAAATACTAGGAAGGAACCTAACTAAGGAAGTGAAACACCTCTGTGATGACAACTACAGTACTTTGAAAAAGGAGATTGAAGAGGATATCAGACAATGGAAGGTTATCCTCTATTCCTGGATAGTCAGAACACATATAGTCAAGATGGCAATAATTCCAAAACTGTTATATAGATTTAATGTAATGTCAATCAAAATACCAATAGCATTTTTTCACAGAACTAGAGAAAAGAACCCTAAAATTCATATGGAACCAGAAGAGATTTAGAATTATAAAAGCAATTCTGGGAAACAAGGGAAAGGCAAGTGGCATCAAAATTCTGGACTTCAAGTTATACTACAAAGCTACAGTGATAAAAACAGCATGGTTTGGGGGAAAAACACGCTTGTGGATCAGTGGAACAGGTTAGAAAGTGAAGAAACAACTCTAGGGAGGGGAGAGAAGGAGGTTAAAAAAGGAAATGAGAAATGTCGTGTACATGTACCAACTCCCCATGAAATGTAATCATACTGTACTAAAAACATGTGCCAATAATAAATTTTAAAAGAATACATTCCTACAGGTATAATAATTGAATTAAAGTGATTGAATAGTTTCAGGTACTAGACACATATTAATAATATGGGATGTATTTCATCTCACTACATTTGAACATTAAGTTTAATTCCCAGCATTGTGAAAACTGTATATTTGATATGCTTTTTTCTGCTGAGTAAGTTTTGAATAAACAATATAGCCCACTACTGGGAATCAATAAGTGAATATGGAAAACAACCTGCCATTCACTGAAACTGCTGCAATCTACTTCATCTTATTATTTGTCCACATAAAGATATCTCCTAAACTTGTTGAAATGAAGGTGCTTTATTTCCCTCATATATATTTTTAAATAAACACCTGGCTTCCTCAAATTCCATAAACAAACTTCAAACTCAAACTTACCAGGGAGGAATGTGATGATTGAAATGTCAGTATTCGGGCGTTCTTCAAAGTCCATCATCACCTGCGCGGACCCTTGCCGTGTGTAGCATCTCACTGAAGACCTGTACTGGACATCCCCACTCCTGTGGATCACTGCAGTTACCTGCCCGTCATTTTCACTACCAGTGTATACTCGCTCTTTGAACTGCATCTTAGGCACTGCAAAAAACAAACAAACAAACAAATGAACAAACTCATGGATCAAAGTGAACAGAAAGTTCTTTAAGGAAAGAGCATTTTAGAAGATACAGCTTGATGGAGGGAACAGGAGAAAAGAAGTGAGAATTGGATCACAGTCTTGACTCAGTCATTTGGTAATGTTTTAACTTTGGGTAAATCACTTAACTTTAAGATTTTGATTTCTTTATTGTTTGTATTTTGCTCTGCTTATTTTGTGAAGTAAGGATATGCAACAAAATGCTAAAAAGTAGTAAAACAAAAAATCTTCAGGTCTTTCTAGCTGCATAAGTTGCTTGGTCATGAATTTTTCAGAATTTATTCATATGAAGAGCACTAAATATTGTGCACATAATTATAAACATAGTTTATGCAGATCATGTTGGGAAAGGTGATAGTGTGTGTATAATTATTAGGTGACATTTAAGCTGGGTCAATTAAATATAATTCTCATTAACAACAGGTTAGATTTCTGAAACAATATCAGAATTATCATGTTTAAGAGCATTCAAAATTTCCCTACTATAAAAGCCTTGAAAAAAATAGGTTTAAAATAGAAAAAAAATTGCCAACTATTCCTTGGAAAGAGGACTAACATCTAGAACATACAAAGAACTCAAAAATTAGACTTCCCCAAACAAAAGACCCAATCAAAAAATGGTCAATTAAAATGAATAGACACTTCTCAAAAGAAGTAAAAATGGACAATAAATACATGAAAAAATGCTCAACCTCACTGGGCGTTAGAGAAATGCAAATTAAAACTACACTGAGATACCATCTTGCCCCTCTAGAAAGAATGTGGTATTATCAAAAAAATCTATAACAAATGTTGGTGAAGTTCTGTTGCAAAAGGAACTCCTCTACATTGTTGGTGGGAATGCAAACTGGTAATAAGCACTATGGAAACCGGTGTGGAGATGCCTCAAAAACTAAAACTAGAAATTCCATTTGATCAGCTATCCTACCTCTAGGTCTCTTCTCAAAAGAGTTGAAGACATCATATTATAAGGATACAGTTTATAGCAGCACAGTTTATAAGAGCTCCATATTGGAAACAGTGTATATATCTGTCAACAGATGAATGGATAAATAAAATGTTGTATATATAAATGATGGAATACTACTGTGCCATACAGAAAGATAAATTTGATGCATTTCTAGGCAAATAGATGCAACTTAAAAACATACTGTTAAGTAAGTGAAATAGGTCAGACACACAAAATTAAATATTACATGGTTTCTCTTATATGAGAAACTCAAAAAATATATAGATACATGTATACAAATAAAGTACAAAGTAGAAGATAGATAAATAGGAAGTTTCTTCTTTGTAAGAGAGAATCTTTTTGTTTCTGAGTGTCTATTTGAATATAATGATACACAGTGTATTAACTATTGTTAATCTATTATTTTGTTATGAAATTTTGTTATATTTTTTAAAAAAGAAAAAGAATTCCCTTGTGATGATGTGTCAGAGAACCCTGCCCTATGTCTGGCCAGCTGCTTGTCTCATAACAGTGTATTTGGCACCTATACTTGAGTAGGGGCTGGCTGACGGAAATGGCAAAACGTGTGGAAGTAGAAAAGCCCACTGACTCTCAAGGATCTGTGCAGCTCCATCCGTGGCTCCACCCATCTGTGGTGAGGAAATTCCTAAAATGCCATCCAGACACTGATGGCACCACCACTTTTAGTCTTTAATATTTGAGAAGAATACATGCTTTCTTCCAGCACTGTCTAATTCTACCAAAATGAGCAGGAGGAGAAATGAAGACCTGGTCAGATAGTGTATTTGTATTGGTTGAACTGTGTCCATCCATCCCTGCAAATATCAAAGTCCTGAGCCCCAGTACCAAAATGTGGCCTTACTGGTGGGTGGTGTCTTGTAATCAAATGGAATAGGTCCTTAGGGTATGCTGTAGTCCACTCTAACTGGTGATCTCATGAAAAAGGGAAAATTGGACACAGAGACATATGTAGGGAAAAGGATGTGAAGAGACATAGGGACTAGACAACCATTTTCTGGCCAGAGAGAGAGGTCTGGAGCATCATTCCCTGACCATCCTTAGAAAGAACCAATTTGGCCAACACTTTCATTTTGACTTCTAGGCACAAGCTGTGAGACAATAAATTCCTTTGGTTTAAGCCATCATGTCTGTAGTCCTTTTTAATGGCAACACTGTCAAATGAATGTAGGTATACCATTCCTGTACATAGTTTGCCATTCTCCTGTCATTTATATAAACCCTAGCTTACCATTTTACTTATCATTGTAAAATTTATAAATACTCACAATCAGAGACAGAGTCGTTTATAGACACTGTTGCTTTGCTGGGCTCACCAAGGGCAGCATTCATAGGCATTCGAAGCACCAGTTCAAATTTCTCGATTCCTTCCAGTACTGGTTGTCCAAGGTCATCCAGAATGGTAACACGAACAGTCTGCATGTTGACTCCAGGTGCAAAATCTAAATTACGACTGATTCCCACATAGTCTGTTCCAGCTATGAAGTCACAAAAGAATTATTTAGTGAGAACTGAATTTTAAAAATTACTAAAAATAAATTATATAGATACATGGACATTCCTCCTTTCATAACAGTTCTGTTTCTGTGACTAGGTTGTTAAATGAATTGATTGCTAAATGGGAAACTGTATATAGTATCAACATTACAATATTCAGAACAAAGAAATGGTTAAAGGAAACTCCAACTTGATGACTTACTTTTATCTGCATAACTCTTACAGGTAGTACTGTAATGTCTAATGGACATAAAACTACAATACGGTACTGTACAGTACAACCAGCAAACATTACAGTAATATTCTACTGTAGAAGAAGCCATCATTAGGCTGCACTGCTATTCACATTCCTGCGTCATAAGTCTGAACGCAAATCATAAGTCTGAAAGGTTGGTCATAAGTCCTAACAGCTTGCCTTGTTTATCATTAAACAAGTAGGTCATTAAACAAGGAATATATGCATTTATAGCTTATTTTTTTAAAAGAGACCACTATAATACTATAGAAGAGTACCTTAACAAAAGGCAAAAGATTAGTGTTTACATAATTATTGAGGTAATGGTTCAAAGGTTTTGAACTTTATGTCTAATGGTTGGACACAGGGTTAGTTATTTTTGCTTTCTATGCTATAGTCCCTCCATCTTTATTAGAATCTTCCAATGAAGCTAATATAAGTGAGGTCTAAAACAATCAGCATGTCAATCACAGATGATCATAAATGATATATGAAATACATACTTTTCCAATTTTGTTCACGTTAGTTAAATGTCTATAGCTCTTATTTCTATGTTTCTGGACCTACTATAGAACATCCTATTTAAGTGTATGGTTGCCTGTTGGTTACTGGTACACATTTCAGGTACTATAGTTTCTGTCCCACATACTCAAGCCATACTCCTCCCCAGAGATGAGAAATTAGAACATACTTCAATTCTCAAAGACATATTTGATCTTTCTTTCATTTAATATTTTTCAGGCAATGGAATCTATCTATTTATATATGTCCTATCTATCTATCTATCTATCTATCTATCTATCTATCTATATCTACTGTTAACACTTCCACTTCAAGTAGTTAAAGCAAACCTGTCTTCCAATCTTTTACCATTACATACAGAAAGACTGGGAGGAGGGGAAGGTAGTTCAATCCTTCTGCTTCCTTCTTTGCTTTCATGCCTTTTGCTCTTCTGGGCTCTCATTTTAGATCTGCTTTGCCTTGGAATATGCACATATTTGAGTGTATCTATCTTTAATTCAGTTGTAAAATATCTGTATCACCTTGTTGTTCTTTCTGTGCTTTATTTTTCCTGTATCTTGTCCCTTATTCTCATTTCTCTCTCTTTCTCCATCTCTGATTTGAATTTTTCCCTTAAAAATTTCTAATTTGGGAAAAAAGTTTATTGGGCACCTATTACATACAAAGCATTGCTAGTTCTATTGCATTAAAAAGTTAAAACCTAAGGGTAATTTTTAAAACCATATGAGCCCTGCTTGCTTTATGTGCTGAATAATGATGTGTATATGATGTAAGTATGTTTGTACACATCACACATTCATTATAAAAGATGAATATGTGTATATAAGAGAGAGAGTTTTTATGCTGTTGGTCAATTAGGAAAAAAAGAGAAAATTTGAATCCTATGCTTGTCTTAAACTTTACAATCAACTTTATGAAGTAATATGTTCCAGAATAAGATATATATGAGTTTGTCTAAGAAGTGTGGGGGAAAGGTTTATAGATGTGGAGTACTTATAAGGACAGTTGGCTAGAAGGTGGGGAGGCAGCCAAGCAAAGATGCATATTTGAAGGCCATTTAAATATCATTTGATCTCTGTGAGGTGGTCATCATGAATACTCTGCACATAAGTCACATTAATTATTGAATATTAATATTATTGAATATTATTAGATTTTCTGAGTGGAAAACAAATTCATGGAAACATACAATTAACTCATAGCCCTTAAGTCTCTTTTCCTACAGTGTAAAAGAGTTCTTAGATTTACCTATCATAGAGTAATAATTTTAGGGGAAAAAAATCCATCCAGCATGCCTCACAAGGGTTGAGCATAAATTCTTTATTTTTCTGCCCTAATTATTTTGGCTGTAAATATTTGGTGTCATGGTAGTTGGATGCCCTAGAACAATCACAAAGACTGAGGTCGGAAACTGCTCACCATCTGCAGAAGGAGGGTCCGTTTTCTGAGATCTCACCGTGACACTGGAAGGCCTGGAGAGGTCGGTACCCACTCTCCACACCCGCACCTCCACGTGGCCCGCGCTCTCATCCACGGAGTACTGCACGTCCCCGAAGTAGAAGGTGGGTTCTGTGGAGAACGACAGAACCATTTTATTTTTTATTTTTACTTTTTCACATCAAATGCTTCCATCATGATTTCAGAGTTAGCTTCATCTCATATCATCATACTTTTTCCTTTAGTAAGCTAACGTCTCTTTAATATGTATATTTGTAATTTTCAGGTCAAAATATCACTGCTTGGGAACAAAGTACATTCTCATCTTGAGGCCTAAGAATTGGTTTGTTTCCCATATGTGAGATTATAAATAACTTCTAAATGTACCTCCGGCAAGTTTAGACAGACAAATAGAATCAAATGAAACATAACCCAAAAGACTGAGAATTTTTTTAAAGTTTGGCTTGGGTGCTCATTTTACCATCTCCTCTCAAATTTTCATTCTAGAACAGAGATGCTGCTGTGTGATTATGCTGTCTTTAGATCATTACATTTGGGTATATTTAGGTCTATTCTAACCACTAGACTTAGAACTTATTGGCATAACTAAATTGAGTTTATGTGATTACCAGTCCTGAAAACTTTAAAGGAAGCAATACCTAAGTGCTGGCTACCTGTAGTTTTGAGGATCTTCTATACCAATGGAGATTTCATTAAGAAGTTAGAACTTGTCCTCAGGTATGAAAATAATGTGACATAGGTCATTAAGATAGGGTATATGCTTTGGAACTTTGTATTTCTTTCCAGTATTGGTGATGAATTTGAATTGATTTACCTTCCTCCCTTCTTTTCATTTGGACAGTGCTGGAGCATGTGAGTGAATGTGTACAGATGAAGGTGTTATCTTACTAAATGCAGTCAAAGTAGACCTGGACTATAGGCCAATGCATTCCATACATTTCTCACTTCTAAGGAGGGGGCAAAGGTGAAGGCAGAGAAGCCCTGAGAATACTTACTCTGACCAGATGGCCAAACCAGGACATTTGCCTGTCTTTTCAAAGGCTTTTATAACTATTATGGAGGTCTGATCACCTGCATGCAACAAATGGTTTCTCTAAATCTCTTTACATTCCTGGAAAACTGCATCATCACCCAGGTTAGGTTTCTGAGACAGGGAGAGAGCTGTGAAACTCAGTAAGGAAGGATTGCCTATTGAATAGTGTTACCTCCCATCTTCCTACTCCTCACAGATCTGCATTAGAATGAACATATGGGCACAGAATAAAATCATTCAAGTGAGTTCAACCATGAAACACCAGAGAGATTATGTATTAGGGCAAAATTGTGTTTTGCATGTGTGTGTGTTTTCAGATTTCGTTCTGTCGACTACAGAACAAGTGTTTGTAAGTTCTCTCTTTTTTTGGTACCGGGGATCGAACTTGGATCCTTGTGCTTGCGCAGCAGGTGGCGAAACCACTGAGCTAAATCCCCGGCCCCATGTCTTTAATGTGTAGTTCACAAAAAAAAGAGAGTCCTATGTAATACTCAGAATTTATATCCAATTTGTCATTCAGAATGAAGATTAATGATAATAGTTACCACATGTGCTTTATGAGAGAAAGAGAAAGAGGAGCAGTAGCATGGCGCATGCAACAATGCCGCAGATCACGAGTAACAACCATACGAACAGTATTATCATACAGTTTAGAATGTGGTAGGTGCATTGATCATTACTTCCAGCAGAAAGAGGGTAATGAAAACTGAGTTTTAATCCTAAATCCCTCAATTTTAATACAGCAGTTAATAGAATTAGGAAAGTTAGTTAACTACTTCCTTAAAAGGAAGGAAGTGATTATTAGTAGTTTTAAATTACTTATATGATTTCTCTGCTTCTCTGTGCTCCACTGAGGATGACTAAAAATTGGTCAAATAAACAATTGGAATTATTGTAGTTGAAGTTTGAGGTGACTATTATGAGATTAAAACACAATTCAATAATTTCTATGACAAAACAAAACAAAAACAAAACCCCAAAGTTGAACTGCCTAGTTTCTTGTGCCATTAATAAAAAGAAATGGCTAGATATTCATCATCATCTTAGCCTCTCAGTGTAGATGAATGAGAACTGAAAATGTAGATGAAATCTCTAAAATTTGAATGTTTATAATTCTTTATTCAAAACTATATGTAATACAAGTGAATTATAGATCCTTGAAGCACTGTGATGAGTTACAAGGAAAATGGCAAGTTTTTTCGGGAACAATTTAATTGGTTCTGAGCAAGCAAAAGGAAGAAAGGGATAAATGGGTGAAAATAATGAACATATAAAGATAGCTATGCAAAATCCAGAATATTGCGTGTGCTAGCAAATAATTATTAGTTATGAATAAGACTCTTAACACACTTTTTTCTTTGGTAAACCTTTTTGTGGTCCAGGAACTTGTTTTATTATAATTTTTTAATTAAGCAAACTGAAGATCTTTGCAAATCAGTCATGGAAATACATTACAATTTAGAGCAAATTATATAAAGTCTATTTAATTCTCTAATTCAGCTCTGAAATACACCTTGTGTTTTATACTATATTCACTTTCACAGATTTAGTGGAGAAAACAGCTCGAGGCTGATACTATTACCGGGAATGAGAACATGATTGAGTAAAGCCAAACATCCTGCATCCCACACCCATACAACATCATAAAACAACCATTCTTCCTCACCCCACCATAGCCAGAAGCTATTCCAGAATGCATGTTTATTTCCTCTGCAGAGGGAAGATAAATCATAGCAAACTGTGTGTGCACAGCTCAAGGGAGGTTTTCAATTGGCTTATGAAAAGAGTGTGAAATTCCTACAGGATGTCAAAACCTACTCTCTGTCCTTTGTGGTCTTACACTTTTAAATCAAGTGCACAGATCAAAAGCACTGATTGCAAAGCAGTCTGTTTTAGCTCATTAAACATTAATAAGTCTTTCAGAGCTGGAGATGCTTTTACTCCACACAGCACAGATAGAATCACATTTGTTTCCTGCAAATGTAGAAGAAAAGGCTTGAAACCTATACAGGACATACACCTGCAACAAAGTACAAAGAGAAAGTTTCTTTTCCCATTGGTAAAAAAGTGCTGTGTGTGTGTGTGTGTGTGTGTGTGTGTCTGGGTTGATGTTTACATTTAAATTGTGTCTCATGAGATGAAAGGAAGACGCGCCAGGAGTAATTGCTACCTGGAGCCAAATTTTATTTACTCATGTGTACAAGAACCATCAGTCAAATAAGCTTTGTGGGTCTAACCAACATGTTTGCTTAGAAGTGAGTGGGGTAAGAGCTTTTATGTTGTCTTTTGGTTCAGTAATGAAAATAATGTAAAGGAGCCTCCTAAAATTGTCTCCCACTCAGATCTCTATTTTGAGCTTTGGACTTTGATAACTTATTACCTACTCAACCCACTTCCGTGGGCATCTCACGATAAACTTCTTCCAAACAGAGTCAACAGTCAGGTCCACTGCAATCCTCTGGGTTCTCTCTGCCTCACTGCCACTCACCTAGATGTAGCCAGAATCACTTACCTTTTGAATTCCCCCACTAAGCACTTCAGTAGACTCTTAACCAAAATGGCTATCCCCCAAAGCAGATTGCATCTTGGTAATTAATCCCTTTGCTGAAAAACTGCCAAGGTTTTTCTGGTTCTTAGAATTGTTCATGAATGTCTTAACATGGTTTACAGGACACAGAAATGTTTGGTCTCAGTTGTCTTTGAAATCTCACGTTAATGCCTTTTCTACTCAGTGATCAGTGTCTTGAATATCTTGGATAGGCACCTCCCGGGCTTTGGTGTATTTGATGATCCTACTGACTGTCACCTTCCTTATCTGAGTAACTCCTCTCTTCCTTCAGGCTTCTCCTGAGATGTTACTTCTGAGGAAAGCACCCACCTTCCTTGATTAAAGCTTTCACTTATTTTCCAGTATCACTGCGGATTTGTGTCCCCTACTGTCTCTGAGCCCTAAGGGGAAGAATATTGCTTCCTTTAGTCACTGGTGTTTTTCTATCTTAGCTCCATCAATCCTTGGTGATACGTTATCAATTAATGTCTATAAAATGAATTAGCATCAAGTAAGATGGGATTATTTATGGGTTACAGCAAATGAATAAATGCATCTCAGTAACAGGCAAGGGCAGTGTAGGAGCCTCTGAAGGAGAAAGGAGCTTGTCATTGACTTTGCCATAAAATTACTTTGTGGGGCTACCCCTTGCATCTAGAAGTCTACGAGGGAAAGTGAATCACAATGAACTCAAAGACAGGAACTCTTTTTTTTTTTTAATACTTTGCTTCCATGGTCCTCAAACTGAATGTGCCTTAGAGTAATCCTAGATTTAAAATGCAGATGTTTAAGGCTTCATCTCCAATTTATGCAATCAGAGTTTTCAGAGTTTACAGCTGTCCCAAGTATTGACATTTATTAAATGCACTTTATTTGTAGAGCAATTTTTGGTTCATGGTGAAATTGGGCAGAAGACACAGATTTCCCACATGCCCTATGCCTTGGCACATGCATAACACTTGTGTTTTTAAAAACCTCTATAAGCAAGTCACTTGGGGTCAGAAATCTGCTCATTGTTTTAATTAATTTCAGTGTTTTTAGCAATCTTGACTTTGTCTTAGATATCACACTAGTCTTAAATTCAGTTCCACGATGTCAGCCTCACAATCACCCTTTGAGGTATATACTATAGTAATCTTTGATGAAGAAATCAAAGATCAAGGAGCTGTGCCCCCAAACTGCACATCAGGGAAAGGGTGGAGCTAAGCTTCATATCTAGATAAAGCCATACCCTCAACTTCAATGAGGAAAGGCATCATAAAGATAAGTTTCATAAGATTTTAATGGACAAGAGTTTTACCAGCAATTCAGTGTATGAGAATATATTAAATAGAGATACTAATATAAGCATACAAAGAAACATAAAAGAATATTATATTCCATTCATTTGCATTAGAGTGCCATTGAAAACAAGCAAAAAATCCATCAGAAGAGGACTGATTAAAATATAGTTTCATAGGATGTAGTGATGCATGCCTGTAATCCCAGCACTCTGGGAAGCTAAGGCAGGAGAATCATAAATTCAAGTCCAGATTGGGCAGCTAAGTGAGATCCTGGGTCAAAATAAAAACATTTAAAAAAGGGCCAGGGATTCAGCTCAGTGTAAAGATACTGAGTTCAACTCCTAGTTATATATATGAATATATATATGTATATGCATCATAAAATGAACTACTAGGTAATTTTACACACACATACAGACCACACAGACACACACACAGAGACCATACATACACACACCCCAATTTTTAAAAGAGACCTAGTTGAGATATTGCTGCTAAAAGTGGCTCTGTAATGCTGTATCATATATGCTTCATAGGGCTTTATTAGCATTAATGATAAAAAATTAAGGCCAATCTGTTGTTTCTTTTTGTTAGCTTTGAATAGTTTCCTTTGTCTTTAATGTATTCTATAATAAAAGAGAGAATTATGCTCAAAATGAGCAGATTAAAAGTAGAACGGAACATCATTGTGGTAACCATGTGTGGTTGTCCCGAACTGAGTCAGGGGACAGGTAGTTAATCCACCCTTGATGGGTCACAGGAAGCAAAACTAAAGCATAACTCCAGGAAGCACAACACAAATTTTTTTCCGGCATCCCAGATGAGGAGGTTTCAGTCACCTAAAAATGCACACTAGAAAATGATAAGAAGCACCATAAAAATAAGTTCAAAGGACTGTGAATGCAAGAAATTATGTTGAGCAATAATAAAACCAATAAAATGTGCCAGCACACCTAAATAAATAATAGTGACAAGCATAAATAATAATCATAACTGATATTGCTGTGTTTAATGTTGAAATTAAAAATTGAGAGGATAGTATAGAGGTTATAAATGCAAGAGAGTTTGGTATCTAAATTTGTTTAATGTCCTTGTCATTTTCAAGAGGGCAAACTTTGTTAGACAGCTAATATTTTTGTTGAAATTATAAGAATTGTTATCAAAATGAAAGAAACTAACAGGAAAAAACTCAAAGGAAACTTTCTCGACACAACAAGTAGGAAGGCGAGGAAACTGAAGCAAAATTCATATGGAGAAAACCAAATAGAAAGCCTCAATATATCTAAAATTAGAATAAGTCCAAATAAAGATTTCCTGTTTAAAACAGCTTATTGAGTTGAACTATAAAACAAAACTACTTATCATTTATAAAAGATAGCTTATAGGTATAAAACAAAAAATAAGGTAAATGTAAAAACTACACAGACATAAATGTATATATTAGACTAAAAGAAATGAAAGCAAGGTGATATAGCAATATTAAAAGGCCAATTGTGCCTTCTGTGCAAGCGCAAGGACCTGAGTTTGATCCCCGGTACCAAAACAAAGCAAAACAGGCCAATTGTAACTTAGATCAAAATCTTTAATAAAGAGAAATTCTACAGTCCACCAAAATTTTATGATAAACTTGAATTTGTATTAAAATATGTCAAGAAAAATTGGCAGGATTATAAGAAAACAGTGATTAATCTACAAGTATAGTAGATTTTTTTATTGTACAACCTTTAGAAAATGATAGAGAAAACAGAACAATTTAGTAAAATACAAGAAAGTTACAACATAAGGTCTGTCTAAGGTGTTTACATGTTTCTGTCTCCCAAACAAAGACTAATAGCCAAAATAAATGAAATCTCCCATAAAACCACAAGAAAAATCCTAAAAGCAAATGGAAGAATTAGAAAATAATGTAAATATGCAAGTGTCAGAAAAGAAACTTGGATTTGTATGTATTTTTTTTTGTATTATTCAGGGAAACAAAAATTAGAAAACCAATGAGATTACAAAAGATTGGCAGAAGCTAAATAGTTCAACATTATTCTAAGATATAGCTGGTGAGAATATAAACTGATTCAATCACTTGAGAGAAATTTTTTTAATATGTGGTGAAATTAAAATTGTATAGCCAGCACAACCTTGCTACTCTGTTATTCTACCATTAGGTACATAATGTACAGAATTTCTGCACACGAGTATGTTTAACACTATATTAATTATACTTATAAAGCAAGGGGGGAAATTCAATATCTATCAGCAGGTGAAAAGATAAAATAAAACTTATCTAAAAGCATCAAAATACCAGATTTTCAAAATATAAGGCTGATATTTTTAAAAGACAAGTTGAAATAGATATAAATCTAACTCATGATTATTGCTGCTCTTGGAGACTATGGAGGTTGAAAGAAAACAGTAGGGACTTAATACTAGGTGTCATGTTTGATAACCTTTTTTAAGATCAGAAGTGGGCTGGGGTTTAGCTCAATGATAAAACACATGCTTAACACATACAAGGCCGTGGGTTCAAACCTAAGTAAGAAATAAATAAATAAATCTGAAGCAATTATAAAAAATGGTAACACTATTTAATTTTATATGGAAGGTATATTTTGCTCTATTACTTTTGTATTTTTCTGAGAGGAAAATTTTGTTCAACTCAGTTATAGAAAGGCATGCATACAAGGATTCTATTTTTTTAAATGTATGCTTTAACAAAATGAAAGAAAAAATCAAGAATATATGATAAACTGTTAATTGGTTATTTCTTAGGGATACATAGGATTATGAGGACATTTCATTGCCTTTGCCATGTATTTCTTACACAGATTTACTCATTACATATTTAACTTTTTTAAAGGTATCATGTATTTTTTTATAAATAGAAAAAACAAAGAAGGAGAAAAAAACCCTGATAACTCCTTCCTTTGAATGACATATTTTTAAAAAATGGTTTAAAATAATTTTGCGCCTTTCCCCATTTTGTTTCAAGAAGTACTTTAGATATATAAACATACATTCTTAAGAATGACCTCCTATCTAGTCTTCAGGAAGCATTTTCAAAATTCTTGTTGAAAACTGATGTTCAAATGTACATTCAATGGAAAAGCTTAAAAGCATATATCATTTAAAAGGCATCTTTTGACATTTTTTCTTGCCAACTTTAATTTTCTCAGGATAAAAAAGCTAATACATGCGTAGGATACTGATGTCAGAACCTTCCTATGATTTCAGCTGACAGTATACAGTAAACCTTTCTACAAAAAAGATAATGTTATCAGAGATTCCAGTACCAATCCAATTTCATTCCAAAACTCAGATCTGCTCAGTGTAAGTTCAAAACAAAATTTAAATGTCAGTCATCAAACTGTTGCACCATTCAGCAGCATGTGATGAGGCTTCATGAGTGCTCTTTATTAAAAAGCTATCGTCATATTCCATCCCCTCTAGGATTCTAGCAGAGGGTTTTTAAAATTTTAAATTTTTTCCACTCTCCCATTCTCTCTTGCTCCCTCTCCCCTCCTCTCTTTCCCTCTCCTTCCTTTGCTTTCTTCTTTTTTTGGTTCCCTGAACCCAGAGAGCACTGAGCTACGTGCTTTTATTGTGTTGTGCTGTTTTATGTTGTATTTTATTCCATTCCATTCCATTCCATTCCATTTTGAAAGAAGGTCTTGCTAAGTTGCCCAAGCTGGCCTCAAACTTGCCATACTCCTGTTTCAGCCTCCACAGTAGCTGGAATTGCAGGCATGAATCACCAGGACTGCAGCCAATCGTTCTTTATGGCAATGTTTCCCAAAGATGGCCACAGATCTGCATTTTAACTCCCTGAGGGATTTTTGAAGTGCCAGTTCAACAAAATCTCAATTTCTGACAAAGATCTTAAATGGTTTCAGGTGAATTACATGCATATAGGAGTCTGAGACTTAGTGGCAGCTAGTATGGGTGGGTGCAGGATCTCAGTGATTGCAGCGGGTGTCAGCTGCTGCAGTGCCGAGGTTCTAAGATGTGAGAAGGGCACACAACAACAACCAGGGAAGGAAACGTGAGCTGGGTCTTAGAGACTGAGTAAGGTTTGACACCCACAAAGGGAAGAGCATCTCAGATGGATGGAAAAAGAGGACAGGTGTGATGTGACTGCAGTATAGAGAACTCTGGGAGAGAGCAAAAAACAAGACAGGAAGGATGTCAGGATGAGAATCAGCTTGGGCAAGTCCCTGAATTCCATGCTAAGATCTAAGACAAGGGGAATTGCCACTAATTTTTAAGCTGTAGAAGATATACAGTCAGAGATCAGAACTTGGATTGTAAAAGAGAACTTTAGGAGCACAATGGAATAATTAAAATGGGTTTAGAAACTGGGGAATCACTCAAAGGAAAGGGAAGTCCAGCAGGTTCTGTTAGTGAGGTTTTAGCTAAGGTAGTGGAAGAGGGAATATTGAGAATTCAAATTGACAAGCAGTTCAGAAATAGAATGACAGTGTTTTGAGATGATGTATGTTTGAGGGACAATATCAAAGGGGATAATGGAGTGAGGTGACATACAGCTTGTCAACTAGGCAGCTTTTAAACTGAATGCTACTCATAATGTTACTCATTGGGTACTTGTCAACCAATTTCTCTTATACACACCTTATTTTAAAATTTTTTTTTCTAGTACATATTTGCAGTACATAATGATTACATTCCTTGTAGCGAGTTGGTACATGCACACACTACACCTTAATTCTTTCTTCATCCTCTCCTTCTCTCTGTATCTCTTGGTCCCCTTCCCTTTTGGAAAAGAAATGTCTCTCTGTTCCTTATTGCCTATCTATTCTTTTGCTTTTTAATTTATTTATACTTCAAGTTTCTCCTATAAGAGAAACCACATCACAGTTAAGCTTGTGTGTCTGATTATTTCACTTAACATTATGGTCTTAAGGTGTAGCCATTTTCCTACAAATGCCTCAAATTTATCCTTCTATATGGCAGAGTAGTTTATTGTGTATAAACACATTTTTTTCACCTATTCATCTGCTGATGGACATACACACCTCTTCCAGGATTTAGCATTATAAGGTGTGCTGCTATGAACATGGGTATGCATGTACCACTGTAATATGATGTCTGTAACTCTTTCTGAATGAGATCTAGCAGAGGAATAGTTGGGTTAAGTGGAATTTCTATTTCTAGTTTTTTGAGGAATCTCTTTTCTAATTTCCCTAGTGATATAACAGTTTACACAATCTTATCCTTAACTTTCGTTCTCTCTTTTCCAGTCTCACCTCCTGCCCCTAGCACTCTCATGTGGATGAATTTTCTTCAAATTCTTTGGGGAAGAATGTCAGTATATTAACAATCTCTATTATGCTGGTGAATCTTTCTTGTAGGGCAGATGAAAATTCTCAATTTTCTTGTGGTTAATAGTACAATTGAGAGCATCCTCTGGATTTTTCCAGAGATAATACATGTAATTAAATTTAAGGTTGTGAGTACAATTACTTGACAGGACTAGGAAAAATAATGTATTTAGTCAACATATCTGTTTTATAAGATGAAAACAAAGGCAAAAGTTGGAGAGAAGTGAGGATGAATCACTGATGGAAAGCATCCAAGTTATTTAATGTACATAAAATAAATTTCTTTCCAAACCTATATATTCAATGTGCACCTATCACTTTCCAGATTCCACTGACATAATTTGTTCAATAAAAAATCACTATATATTTACTTAATAGGTGAAACTAACACACTGAATATAAAAATATAGAAAAGAATAATTAATATTTTTTACTAATGTCTCCATTCCTGTACTATGCTAGAAGATATTTGGCTTCCCAGATGCCATTTTATGTAATAATGTTTGTATTTTTCTCTGTTATTAATAATAAATTTTCCCTTGGTATAAAACCAGAAGTGAGGAATAATGATCAATGAGTTAATGAACAAGATTGATAAATTTACTTCTGAAGTTCATTACAAGGGATCCTGAAAAGGGCTACTTTACTATCCTAAGGTGAATGGGCCTTAATTCAGAGTAAGGGTAGTATTATCAGAAGCTGTCTACTAAGGGGTATGACAGGTGCCTGGCAGGAGCTCCTCCTGCCCACACCCAGGAACTGTGGGCCATGGCACAGTGAATTCCACAGCCTTTCACAACTAAATAGCCTCTCTTTGGAAGACTGCCTAAGTGCCATTCCTCTCTGGACCACTTACTATCAGTATAACTGAAGGCAACTTTTGCTTCACATGTGTAAAACTGGGATGATAATAAGCCCTGCCACATGAACTTGTTTTGAAGATTCAAGGAGAGAATATATATATAAAAGGCTTAAAGCAGTGCATGGCATGTCACAGGCCCTCTGTAACTGTTATTCTTTATGCTCACTACACATGGCAGATATTGTATAACTTTATTACATATTTTGTTATATCTAAAAGTGAGCATGAGAGAGATCAGGCAAATAAATAATGCCCTGCATGTATGGAAAAGGACATTTATTATAGCATGTATGTTATTTCAAGAAAGATTTAAAAACAACCTAAATGCTTATTATTAGGAGATTGTTAAATATGTTAAAACTATACAATGGAATATTATACAGCATTAAAAGGATGAGCAGGGTTTGTAAGTATATGAAAAGGTTTTTATGATATATTGTTATATGAAATAAGTATGTTGTAGTACATATAATCATGTGATAATAACTTTTATTGAATACTTTCAGAGTATCTGAACTCTTTATATATGTGTATATGTATATGTACTTGTACATACTCAATCTTCCTAACAGAGGAAAACACTATTTTTAGATAGGTGCTATCATCACCCCCATTTTACAGATTAGGAAACGGAAGTCCAGAATTTAAAGATCAATTGTAATGAGTGGAAAAAATGTCAGACAGTCTGTCTCTAAATATGTGCTTGGTACAACTTCATTCTAGTAATAACTTCTTTAAAAAAAAAGAAAAAAAAATGTATACATGGGACTGCTATTTATGGAAAGAGCCACGTGAAACTAAAGTGAGGTCAAGGGAGAGATGTGGCTTTGGGAGGAAGATGACCACACTGTCACTATTTGTGTGCTATACTCCTGCTCAGAATTCATATAATACTCTTCTAATAAAAATATCATTACCAAACAAAGATCAACCTGTATAACCTGTCTTCTTTAAACATAATCTCAAAATACTACATTTAAGAAAAATACTATAGTGTAGGGAGCAATTCTACATGATTTTGGGGAAAAATCATTTCATAATTATATCATGATTAGGGCCTAGTTTTCCTGGCTACAGCATGTCCAGATATAACCCCATTTTCATCTGCAGTCACACCTAAAACCTCAATGGTCCCCTGATGCTGTGATGTTCCAGGGCAGGACCACACCAGCGGGAGACATCCTGGGAGGAACCAAATCTTCATCTGCATAGTTCCTCATTGTTCTAGGATCATTGCTGTTCCCTCTGAGTCAGTTGCTACTTTTGTTTCTGCCAGTGTTCTGAATAAAGGTGTGGCAAGCTCCAGGTCTGGGGTCTTTGCCACCCAGAGCGGCATTGATCAGGCCAAAACTCAGCTTCTTCCCTAAGTCTCATTTCTGTCTATATATTAATTCACCTTGTGCTGCTGTGTTTCACAGGAGACTAGGACTTACTGCAAAGGTTCTAGTAACGTCCCCTTTCCCTGTTCCCTCCACTATAAAGCAGAAAGTCTCTCTTTTCGTGATAAGGTCTTTAAAACATGTTTTACTCTTCCCAGATTCTGGCAGCATTATCAAATTGCTGCAGTATTTCAGAGTGTGGAGGATGAGTCTGCTTTCTATGGAACTGAGCCATTATTGCACTTTCAAAAAATTATTACTGAGGTGTCCCAAGGTCCTGCAAAGTTTGTGTCTGTCTTTCCACTCTTACGTATAACCTACTTCCAGTGGACACTGTCGCACGTGTCTGTCCTTTTCCCACTGCTCACTGCCCTTTCACACTGGATGCAAAGGACCCACCTACACTTGTGTCTCCCAGCACACAGAGTTCCCCACAGGCAGTGAGGATGGATTGCTTCTCTACCAGCTCTGAGAGAAGTATGAAGGCTGTTGTATGCACGTCACCACAAAAATGTGTGGGGACATAAATTAAGACTGGTGACTACTTTCAGGTGATCTAATGAAAAGCAATCATTTTGGTTGTAAGCTCATCATGTGTGTGAGATATCATCATAGTTAATGCAGTAACAATAATATAATAGCCACATTTACTGTTCTGAGACCTGAGTGACTCCATTTTAAAATTTGGCCCCATCTTAGAGTAAGGTGGCCTGGACATAAATTCTAGTTCCAAGAAAAACCACAAGATGTACTTTGGCCACCTGCCTGTGATAATGCTCAGCAGTCCCCTAGCAACTAGCCTAGCAACAGTTAATCAGTAGCTGCCTCAATGTCCCAGATGCCCTTCTCATGGCCTGCGACAGCTAATCAGTAGTTAACCCAATACCCCAGTATCCCAGATGTTCTTTTCGATGACTTGAGCAGCCGTTTGCAGTTCAGCGCGCAAGGCCCAACCAATTAGGTTTAAACTTTCAAAACTTGCTAAATGCTAGCCAATCGTGTGATTTGGGTGTGATTTGAAACCCCGTGCCTTTTTGGAAACCCCGCGCCCTGCTGTAACCTCTATAAAAACCCCTGGTGTTTTAGAGTCGGGGCTCTCAATCCTGACCCACTGCGTCGGTGTCGGATGAGAGTCCCTGCTCGAGCTTGAATAAACGACCCTCGTGTGCTTGCATTGGGAATGGCTTCCTGGTGGTCTTTGGGACTTCACAATCTGGGCACAACACTGTCTGCATTTACAAGTTGTATTGTCATCTCTAGAATCTTTGTTACATTAACTTTTATGTTCATTCAGCCTTGCAAGGTAATTACTTTTACCTGTTTACAAACAAAATGAAATTGAGGCTCAGAGAGGTTAAATAACTTGCTCAAAAATCACACAGCTAGTATGTGGCACAAGCAAGATTCAACTATAAGACACGGATACTATAACATTTGTATTTTTTATGAAGTAGTTCTTTATCTAAAAATGGTTTAATAACTATACAAGTGACTATCTATAGATATTTAGATTTTTAGAATATTTTCTTCAAAGATACATAATGAGAATCTGCCTAAAGGGGAAAAAAAAGGAAATTATACTCTGTGTAAGAGAAAACAACATGTTATATGTATCTATATTTCTAAAATGTTAAGATACATTTCTTTTTTTCTTCTTTTGGTACTGGGGCTCAAACTCGGGACCTTGTGCTGGCGAGGCAGGAGGCGGAACCACTGAGCTAAATCCCCGGCCCATGAAGATACATTTCTTAATTAAAAAACAAGATAATAGCATCGTAGGAAGAAGGAAAGAACATGAGCTATGATTTTATGCTTATTGTTCATGCCTTTAAATCTGTCACTCCTCCAGTAATCACCAATCAGAAATTATACATGTAAATTTTTATCCTTGCTCACTAAAGTGAACTTTATTAGATGTTCAGTGTGATTTATCTGGGAATCCCAACAGCTGAAAGAAGACAGACTATGACTAATAAGGTGTTAAACACAATCTGTGTGAAGTCTCTGGAATGAAAGCATGTGGTTGACACTCAAAAAATAAATAATCTTGACCACAGACTGCTTAACAATCTACACTTGAAACATGCCTACAGGAGGCAGAGGAAGGGACTCCATTTATAATTTAACAAATGTGGCCCTTTAAGGTCAGAATCCTTCCTTTGCTTTCTTGGTGCATGTTGCTTAGTAGGGCAAGAATTGTCAATTTTGTTGTACTTCTTCCCTGATAACAATGAGAAAAATCATTGTCCTCCTAGTCCCCTTAAGGTTACTACAAAGTACCTCACTGGAGAAGTCAAAGATTTGGATCTTGGATTTCTGGTCTGAAATATTGAGATAATCCACTGAGCCAGGTGAAGTTAGGTTACTAAGCCTTCAGGTCTGTGCATATTCGTCTGCCATTCTTAGAGATATGTGTTCTTCGTGTCAACATGCATTATACTAGTTGGCAGATAATTCTCTCACTTGTGAAATACAGTCAGAATGCTGAATTTCTGCATTCTTTAATGGAAAGGAAAAAGTTGCTTCTTCTCAAGGACAAAAGAGAATCAGAAAACCATTCTTGTCTCATAAATTATGACTAAGGGTTAGCAACCACAAACCAAGATGATAAAAATGTAGGCATAATGATTGTCATATGATTTCTCATATCCAGATAAAATATACTCAGTAAAATGTACTAACCCTAACGCTAACATCTTGTTTAATTATTTAAACTATTTAATTTATAACTGACTAATGATTAATCACTTAATTTACAGGAAGTAAAAACTAAAAATTTAAAAAATAAAATAATTAAAGTCATTATTTCCTAGGGTGCAGGTAGTAACCCCAAGTTAAGGCCTGAGGATGTCATGATGAAGACTTGCAAACTTCATGGGTAAAGGCTGCTCAAAGAGGAGGTGGAGCAATGCAATTGGACTGCTCACTAAGTGGCTTATGAAGGAAACTCAAAAGCTGATTTAGGGACATATAATGTTACTATAAAGCTATTTAACACTTCTACTCGCTACTGAGTATAAGCTGGAGCAGACAGAACTTTCTAGAGCAATGGCAATCCCTTGCCACAGACTTTAGGAAAAGATTTGATTTTCAGAGGATGAAGAATTCAAGAAAGCTGTAAACCACATATTTGGTTCTTGCAAGTACTGATGTTGTATAACCACAATAAATAAGATAAAGAAAGCTCCATACCTTTTGTCTGAATTTGATTATAAAAATAAATAAAAGCAAGAATATTAGGAAAGGTACCCTGCCACCATGCCTATCTTCATGCATTCACCCCTCCATTTATTTCATATTTATTAAATATTTGTTATAGATCAGGGTATGTCCCCCATGCCAGGAAGATTAATGGAGACAAACAAGCCCTCGAGTATGAAGAGTTCCTGGTCCAGTAGTTGAAACAGAAGACATATCCATGCACAGTGGTCATGGCATAATAATGGTAGTTAAACATAATGGTGTGCTAAGTTTTTTGCAGATGTCAGAATAATTATTCTTCATAACAATCTTAGGAAGCAGGTGCTATTATATGAACTAGGGTACAGAAAGGTTAAGCAACTGCCCCAAGATTATTTATGTTATAAAAACAGATGTGAGATTCAACACCAGGTAATATGGCTGCCTCTCCATGCACAAAGTAATTCTAACTACTTAAACTGTGCTATCCAATTTTACCACTTTATATTACAAAAGTGTATCTCTTTCCTCTTTCTTCTCCATGTGAAGTTATCATAATCTCCCTCAATCCTAACACCTCTTTGTCTACCACCACAATCACCATTGTTTGACCTTAAAAGTTTCTCCTTTCTTCCTTCCACTTGAATAATAACTTAACTCTATCCATTATCTTCAGGTTCCAAGATCAGTGATTTTGAAACTGAGACAGGACTTGATCCTCTAAAAGCTCCAGAAATACTTGGTCCAAGTTAACTCTTGCCCTTTTCATTGCAAAATCTAACCGCATATTGCCAGTCTTTGTCTGTCTTTGTCTCTGCAGAACTTAATACTGTGGACTACCCTTGCATCTAATCCTTTTCTTTTTGTGATACTATTATAGACAGCTGCGTTAGGTAGAAATATTATGGGCAGTCAGACAGGGCTAGGCCCTTGAGATAGTCAGGACAAAGGTAAAAACACATTACAACCATGGCTGGAGACACATCTGTTGGAGATCAGGCCTCAAAATAAAGACTAAATGACCAGGCCTACATACTTCCTCAAAAGACAAACACTGGGCCTAATGAAGTGTAGATACACATCAGTCAATCCAGTGGGTGACCAAGACCTCTGGATCCATTATTTCCTAGAAAAAGTCTTTCTTCCTTCCATGCATCCTTGTTATGTGACTTGCTTCCTCATTGGATCACTATTACCTAAGCAATTATATTTGTAACTTTATTGGTTGATCATAGCTGTAACCCACGTTGTACCTATGTGGGTTTTGCTCTATGAAACTTCCCTGTAAAGTAGAATTCCCAGTTACTCATTTGAGTCCCCTCTAGCCTCTCAGGAGGTATCCCCACAATAAATATTTTCCTCCTCTTAACCTCCCTTGTTCCTAGAATTCATTCTTTGATTTTAGAGAACATGAACTCTGCATATCAGACATCTAACAGGTTGAGAGATATAATATTTTCATATTTCATCTCCTGTTTCAATACCACTTTTTCCTGGCTCTTCTTTCACCATTTTCATTTCTTCCAGGTCATTAGCTGTGTTTTCTTTAAAGGAAAAATAGGAAGGTGACCATAACATACTTAGTAGTACTATAATTAGCAACTAGATTTTAAGACATCAATATGAATTAGCTAGGTGATGGTCAAGGAGGTAGAGTGGGAGGGCTTTCTGAGCAGAGGAAGCAGCACAGAGGTGAAAACAGGAGGAATAGACAGCTCTATATTTGGGAACTGCACAGTCTGGCAAGGTGGGATGTGCTGCTCATGGAGAGGAGAGGGCATAAATGAGGAAAGAGGGACACAATGCTCAGACCTGGCAGGACCTTGCAGCTGGAATCTCATGCCAGAAGTTAATAGGTGAGAGGTGTGCTCAGTTTGAAGAAAGTGAGGGGTATGATGGAATGTGCTTTTATGAGCCTGGAAGATGGACACTCTGGGGTTAAAGGTGGGAAAATTTGAAGCAGAGTGACTACAAGATTCTTGTAGGAATCCGGGCAAGATCTGAAGCTGACTTAGATAAGACAGTGGCAGTTTAGATGGGGGAAGATAGTAAGGGATAATAAGAGAGTTAAGGAGGTAGAGTTAAGATAGTAAGGGATAATAAGAGAGTTAAGGAGGTAGAATCAAAGATTTGGTGTGGGGAGTGAGAGGAAGGAGTTTATTACTAGCAGAACTCTTCAACAAAATGAGGAATTCAGGAGAAAAACCAGGGTAGAGCCAGGACTCACTGCTCTCCCTTATTTAGTTTTTTTTCTTTCCTGATTTTCTTTGATTTCTTCCAGAATGTAAGGCACTAAGCCCTGGTAACTTGTGTGCCTATATTACTTTTCTTTCACTATTTAAAAAGAAAAAGAAGATAGGAAGCAGTTTTTGTACATAACTAAATGATTGAGTCTTCCTTAATTAAAACACAAGGGTTTGATGGAGTTTCCCTCCTCAAAAATGTCAAGGGATGTGATGTTTTTATTATAGATAGCTAAGTGAGGTAGAAATATTATAGGCAGTCAGACCGGGCTAGGCCCTTGAAGAAGTCAGTGCAGAAGATGAGAACACATTACAACTGTGGCTGGAGGCATGTTTGTTGAAGGGCAGGCTTCAAGACAAAGATGAAATGATTAGACCTACTTCTCCAGAGATAAACAATCATGACTGGTACTCTAAATGGGCATCAGTCATCTCAGTGGGGGACCAAGACCTTAAACCATCCCTTCCAGTTAAGGTCCCTGGCTCATTCCTTCCAGGAAAGGTCCTTATTCTTTCCATGTACACTTGCTATGTGACTTGCTTCCCCATTGGATCAATATTACCTAAGTGACTACACACTTGTAATCTTTTTGGTTGACCATAGTTTTGTCCCACCTTATGCCCACCTCATGATTTTGCTCTATAAAACTTTGAGAAGTGGGCTCCTGGGAAACCCACTTTCCAGGTTCTCTTCTGTCTCTTAGAAGCTATCTTTCCCTTAATCAATATTTCCTACTCTTAACCTCCATTGTTCCTAGAATTCATTCTTTGATTTTAGAGAACAGGCACTCTGTGTATCAGACATCTAACAGGTTGGGAGTTATAATATTTCCCTTATATCATTTGGATGTTCTTATATCATCCCTGTACCATTTTGAACAAAGTAGTGAAGCTTGTCTTGGAGAATTAATCAAACATCGTTCACTAATGTTTGATTTGTCCTCTTAGTACACTGAACTAGATCCAGAATTCTTTACTATTTAAATGAACTGACATTCAGGAAGAGATGGTTCTAGGGGGGCCAGAGATTTAGCTCAGTGGTTCGCCTGCCTCGCAAGCTCAAGGTCCCAGGTTCCCCAGTATCAAAACAAAAAGACATGCTCTGCACTGATGTCGGTGAAAACAGGTGGATGGCACATGCACATTAGATTTGCTGGGAGGACAGGGATCTCAGGAAAGTGTGTATTTGTAAATCTCCATACCTCTTTCAATGCTGCTGTGCAGCATGGATTCTATTTTGCCATTTACTGAGATAGAAACCACACATACAGATATAAAGTCATCACCTCAAATGTTTCTAATTTTATTTCCTATTTATAGGATCATCTTGCAGCACTGAGACTGTGAGGATTCTAAGGCTTTGGCTTTTTAGTTTTTTTTTTTTCTTTTAAGCCTTCCCTGGCAGTAAGTGTGGTCCTGAAAATTGCCACTCTGAATAAATGTGATTCTTAAAAAGAATGAACTCTTTGTTGGCATTTTGACTTAGATCTTCAGCTTTGTGGACTGCTTCCTGGGACTGTGAAACTGACTGTTTGTGAAATTCCCTCAGGAAATTGAAACTGGGATCTATTTCAGCCCTATGAAGGTGTAAAAAGGAAGCTGTTTTCCTCTTACAATGCTTATACTCTCACTTTTTAAAAAGTGCTCACTATTAAAGAGCTACCAACCACTTTATTTCTTTTTTCAGGAATGTGTTTAAAGGCAGTGACCCTTATGTATTATGGCTTGGCTCATCCCAAAACAGTGCAGTTGTCTTCACAATGGATACTCTGTTACAGCCTAAGGGCCATGTGACAATGCACAGTAATTTAAAGGTGTCAAATCAAATGCTCAGTCTTCTGAATTTTTTGTGTGCAGGAGAACTGGCCTACCTGGAACCCAGGGCTGAGTTGTATGACCTCTGTGAGATTCCATCTCTTATGGAGCTGGGCCTTACCATTTGCCATGTTGTCTTGTCTGTTTATCTATTTCCTGGTCACAGTTCTCTAGGGACTTGGCTAATCCTATTCAATGCTGTCTCCTTTCTGACTTGGGAGTACCTGCCAGTTAGGTGGGGGCTAGTAAATATGTTACATTAGCAAAGTGCCTGGAACATTAGTGATGTTCAGCAGATATTTTAAGTGAACAAATGCGTAAACATACATTCACCCCTTGGTAATGGTGGGGAACTGGTTCCAGGACTCCCGGTGGATACCAAACTCCACAGTAGTTCAAGTCCCACACATAAAATGGAGTAAGTAGTGGTTGCATGTAGCCTACACATATCTTTCCATATACTTTAAATCATCTTTAGATTACTCCCCACTACTTAGTATTATTGTGATTATTTGTAACATGATGTAGTTCACTAGTTTTATCAAATGATATTACCTTTATACTATACTGAGCAATCATATCTTTCAGTCAATAGCAAGGTTTCGTGTATCATTTTTTTTCCTTATATCATTTTAAGACTTAAGACCAACTACCAAAAAAATGTATATATAAGAAGTATAAACTTTAGTGATAAGGGTAGAGAGAAAGGGGCAGCAAATGTCTGGCTCAGTCAGACAGGATGAAGACCTATCTGTTCCTGATCGAAGGCAGCATCTAGCTTTCAAAAGAAAAAAGGGTACACAGAGAATCTGAGATAATGTAAGAACTTCTAATTAATTAGAAAAGGATTTGTTGATTAGTTGGTTCTAGGGATCAAGCAGGGTTTCAAGAACAGTGAGCAAGTGCTCTATCACTTATCTGCACACCCAGCTCCCATCTCTGGTATCAGAAGAAAGCAAACAAATTCCACACCTGTACAGTATATCACCACTATGAGAAAACAGCACACATATTCCAAACCCTTTCGTTCTAAAACCATGAATGGACATGCTGCTCTTTAGTAATGGATGTTACGAAGCACACGTTTTCAACAACAGGCCATGGGTATGGATGTGCTAAATAATCTATCACACTCTTGTAGGTTCCCTGTGGTCTTTCACAGACACTGTCCTTTCTTTACATCACTGGTACATGCAGGGCAAGACTGAAGCACTCAGCTTTCAGCCAAGATGCTGTTTTCAGCTTAACAGCATTTTATGTTTTATGACTTCAACAAAAGAATACATCAGCCCTCTGTTACTGGAAAATAATTAGAATTTTCTGGTGCTAGTAAAAAATTTTAAGACATCTTTTAAAATTATTCAAACTTTAATAATTTTCTTCTTCTTTATGGTAATATTCCTTTCAATAGTTTTGATTTTACAAATTTTGAAGCGGCTTCCCAGCTTTATATGATTTTTAGCACTAAAATGTAATTTGTCAGTAACTGAGATCTTGAGGTTCCTATAAAGACTTAGTGGTCTTTATTTAGTGATAATAAATCAGCAATATTCATTCTCTGATATTTACAAGACGCTATTACATGGCCAGAACTCAATCTACTATTTAGAAGAAATGGGAACCAGGCAGATAGTGTTAGTGTGAATAAGACAAAATGAACACAAGACAGTATTTATCCATACGAATCCAACAAGAGTGCCAAAGCCCATGCCTTCAGAAAGGCAGCTGCTTCTGCTAGGTGGTTTGTTAAATGATGTCGAAAAAAACAATATGGTTTCTTATCCCATCAAAGTAGTAGATGGCACTAATAAGCTGGCCTACTGGTCCTGGAGGAATTATAGTTAGCAGAAGGTGAACCAGAATAGTTCATTTATAAGTTATCTTCAAATCTGTAACATTTTGATTATTCTAGGATAATATTCAGGTGAGTACTATGCTAAAGTATATATAGCTTTTTAAACTTGGAAAATTCTCTACTAGGATGCCTACTATCTTTGAGCATTACAGTGTAGACTCAGAAGGTAGCTGTATATATTAAATATACAAGCTGCCAGTATAATTGAGGTGGACCACAAGGGTTAATGCCAGGGAATTTGTGGTCAGACTGATTCAGTGTTTATCAGCTGTTCCACGTCGGGCAAGTTACCTAACCATTCCCAGATGATGAAATGAAGGCATAACACATTTGACTCATAATATGTATCTGTGTTTGTGCTTGTGTGTTAAAAGAAATAGTTCAAATTAAATGCTTAGCACACACCGGGCGGGCAGGGGTGTGTGTGCTCATTTAGCTATAATTAGATGAAATATATGCTATCTATGATACCTTGAAAAATAAAGACACGAGTTAATTTAAAACTGTGAGCAGCAGGATCCTATTCAATATCTCAACCTTGAATGACCCTAGCAGACCACATGCTTACATATGTACACTCTGAATTTAAGGGCTTATTTTCTGGGTGAACTGGCCCTGTGACCTGTTCAGTTTTAATCTGACACAGTTCCTTAGGCTCACTTTCTTGTGGGTGAGAAGGTCACTGTTCAGTGTAAATCACACAAAACGGTTAGCTGTTCTCATAATGATCTCTGGAGTCATTGCCTTTTCTGGTAATGGTGGTGAAATATTTTCATGAGACAAGCAGGAGAGATTCAAGTGGCTGCTTGCCAGGCTTGCATGTGTGCAGTGGAACAAAGCTCTTTAATACCTCTCCTGGGGTGAGCAGTGCATTGTAGCAGCAGTTGCAGAAAGACCCTGGGAGTCCACAGCAGCACAGCAGGCAGGACCCTGGAGGTAGAGTTAAGTACACACCCAATGCTATTAACCCCACTCCAGCAGTCTGTGGCCCTTGCTTTCTGTCTTTGTTTTAACCTGTCCCCCTTCTCCCTTGTAGAATTATTTCCCTTAACCGCTGGCCAGGAGGCTCTGAATTAGTCCTGAATTAAATAGAGAGGGCTAGGAATTGGGACCCTGTGGGGTCTCAGGTCCTCAAAAGCCCAAATCTAGAAAAGTCCCACTTCTGGAACTCTGCTACTTACATTTAGTGAACGATTCACTTCCATTCACAAATGTTCTTTTTTGTTAAAAATCAATGAATGCTATAACTTTGCAACCCCTCTCCTGAAATCATTGCAACAATAAAAAGAAATGATGTAAAATGATCATCAGAAAGTGATTTAAAATTAACTGAAAAGATTTACAAAGGGAGAGAATGACAGTACATTATTTAAGTTTTTAGTTATTTTTAAAAGGGGTAACGTTGAAAATCAATTTACTTAAAAGGCCAAAAGGTATACTTATTATTTGATAATTCCAATAATGTACTTAATTCTACACATTTCTATAATTTTGGGTTGTATAACTAGTGATAATTATCATTTTGCAACTAGTAGCAAAATATATCTTATATTAATATTTGGCAGAAATATAGTCTAATAGAATTTTATTATTCCACTTAGCATACTTAATTTATTATAAATATACAGAAATTTCTAGTGGATTGTTATCTACTCTTCCCACTGTCTTCCTCTTCCTTTTAGTATTCTTCTACCCTCAAGATTTCAATTATCTCTACTAGATGGGCAAGTTACAAACTGTCACTTATCTAGTCCAATATTAACAGCACCCTACTGCCTAGTTTTGCCAGAACATCTTAACAAAGCTCAAACTTAGTACTGTGAAAGACTTTCTCATCTTTTCAACTTCCTTTCTTAGACTGATTATTCTAACTTTCTATTTAAAATACCTTGCTATCTATATAATAGCCCCCAACCCTGCTCTGATTATTTCATTCTCTTATTTAAAACTTTCCAGTTGCTCTCTATTTAATATATTCTGACTTTCTCATTCATCCAAGGCATCCACAATGAGCTTCAACCAAGTTTTTCTAGACTCTACTGCCAATGAGTCCAGCTTTCTTGTTTCAATAGTTTTTGAAATACTGTCATACAGATAACGTTAGTTGGTAGTCACAAAAATTCTGTAACTTGAGATATTCAGGTGGTTCTTCATGATTCACATAAGGAAAGTACCCTGATGAAGAAAAGCAGACTGATCAAAAAGAAAGTTTGGTCAGGAAAGAATCATTGTCTAGAACATAGCTAAAGTATATCTTCACCTAGATTCCCAACACTCACTGTCTTAGCTACTTTTTTGTTGCTGGGACAAAAACCTGACAGCCACAAGTGAAAGGAGGAAAGGTTTATTTTAATTCACACTTTGTATAGGTTTCAGTCCATAGGCATCTGACTCCAACACATGGCAGCATAGCAGAGGGGCATGGCAGAGGAGAAACTACCCCATGGCATGGCAGGCAAAAGGTAGCAAGACTTCCTTCTTCCCTTTGTTATTCCATCCAAGCTACAAGCCTACTGGTTGGTGGGTTTTCCCTCTTCAGTAAATCCATCATCCACAGCCAGAAACATGCTAAACTAATCAATGGACTAATGTAGTATCAAACACACACGATCCAGTATTACACATCCACAGTCTGTCACTCCCCAGAGCCCCACCTATGAGTGCGTGAGGCTGTGAGGGGACATCTAGACATGAGCCATAACATTCTGCCTGGCCTCTAAAAGACTCATGTGTGTCCCTTTATGCAAAAAGCATTTAGTATTTCTCTAAGAGTTGCCAAAGTCCTAACAGTTTCAGCACTGCTGAAAAGTCCACGTCCAAATTCTCCTCTGAAAATGTAAGGCAAACTCTTAGCTGCCAGTCCCTATACAAATGAAGAGAAGATAAAAACACTTCCAACATACAATAGCACAAGATAAACCTTCCCATTCCAACAGGTAGAAATAGGGGGACACAAAGGAATGGGGCTGAAGCAAGACCAACATGTAGCAGAGTAAACATTAAATCCCGTAGTTCAAGTCCAGCATCTGGGGCAATCTGTGACAAGATATGAACTCCAAAGGGCTTGGTTGGCCCCACCTACTTTACTGCTGGTGGTTGCAGCTTTCACGGTCTCTCTCTTGGGCTGGCTTTGCTCACTCCCTGCAGCTTTCCTGATGATACACATTCATGGCTTTGCAATCTTCTAGAGTCTCCTTGGCACTTTTGGCTTTACACTCACAGCTTCACACACTCACCTCACAGGGGCACACTGCCTGGCCTCCCAGCTCTTTTTGTGAAACCTGGATGAAAGCTTTCCTGACCCCACAATGCTTGCATTGTGAATGCACCTAAAGCTAGCACCATGTGGATGATGCTAAGGTCTGCTGCCAGCTGGAGGAGTAGCCAGGTTTCCTTTTCTCTTGGCTTTAGGGGCTCAGTGCCTGGATTGCTGAGTGCTATGAACCCAATCCCAACGAACAAATTCCCTAGGCTACCACCATTCTGGAACATAGTCTTTCACCTTTGCAATTTTGAGGTTACAAAGGATGGGGTACTGCTGATTCTTATGGTATCTTCAGGGCATCTTTTCTATCATCCTGTTCTGAAGTACTTGGCTTTTTTAAATTTATTGAGTTTATTGATACAATATAGGTGCATGTTATGATCACATTCATCATAGGGAGTTTGTATTGATACATGATATAATTTTGTTCTTGTTTTTTTTTCCCATTCCCTTCCCTCCCTCCCACCCCTCCACCACCCTATTTACAGACATTTTGCTTCCATTATTTCCTTCTTTTCTTATTTTTTTCTTTCCCTTCTTTCCTTTCCCCTGCTCCCCTCCCTAGCTCCCTTCCCCTTTGAACATTTTCTTATTTCACAGTATCTATGATACATTTTAGACCTCATTCACACCTTTTAATGCTAACCTTTTCAACAGTCAAGTTCTCCCTTGCTCCACCTTTGCAGGCTGCAGCTTTACCAGAGTTTCTTTTCTGGCCAAACTCAAAACATTTAAAATCATTCTGCTGGGCCTTTTGCTCTTGATTTTTAAAGTAGAGCTGGCCAAAAGCCCCCAACAGTAGCCATGCCACTGTCTCAACATTAGAGTGCTTTGAAATTTCTTCTGCCAGATTAATTAGTACACTGCTCTTAATCTCAGTCTCCCCCAATGTCTCCAGACATGAACAAAATACAGACAAATTTTCAGCCAGAGCATAACATGCATTGCCTGGCATCCAACTGCTAATGTAGTTCTTGTTCTGAAATGAAACCTCTTGAGCTTTTTCTAGCTGCATTGGAGTCAACACTCAAGTCTTCTGCGCTCCAACCAGAATCTCCCATTAAGCTTGGCTCACAGCATTCTAGGGCTGCTTCTCCAGCCAGCATCTTTAAACCTTCTAAACCTCCAAAAACCAATTACAAAGGCTTCTGGACCACATGGTCATCAACAACTCCAATTCTCTGGCACCAAAATCTATCTTAGTTACTTTCTATTGTTGAGACAAAATACCTGACCCTCACAAATTAAAGGAGGAAAAGTTTATTTTTAGCTTAAAGTTTGTAGATGTTTCAGTCCATAGTTAGCTGGCTCCAAGACAGGGCAGCATGGCAGAGGGCCATGGAAGAGGAGAAAGAGTGCATGGCATGGCAGGCAGGAAAGAGCAAGCCTTCTTTCTTCTTTCCCTTCTTATTGGATCCAGGCTACCAGCCTATTAGTTGGTGCCACTCACACTCAAGATGGGTCTTCATCATTTAGTAAATCTATCATCCACACCCAGAACTATGTTAAACCAATCAATAGACAAACCCAATATCACACACCTGTAATCTAGTATCCCATACCCATAATTCAGTTACTTCCCAAAAGCCCCACATATGAGCAGTTTGAGGAAACATCTGGATATAAACCATAACACCCACCAAGGAGCTGGGCACTCAACCTTTCTTATAATAAGGCAGCTAGTCAAACTGGATTGCCAATTGCTCCAAAACCTTCTTTCCCTCATGCTTTTACTTATGTAATTTTAGAATAATTGGCCTTATTCTACATCTAAATCATTTTTATCTTTTGTAGGTTTCATCTGTTTCGCTCCTGACTCATACTGATTCATAACTAGCATTGTCACACTCTGCCTTCTTAATCTCCCTTTGTACTGTTTTAAATGATTATAACAAAAATTTTTGGACTTGTTGAGTAGATTTTAAGTCATGTAAGGCCCTAGCCTATGTCATAAGTATCTTTATTTTCCCCATATGTTATACTGACTAGGTACACAAGAAATATTTGCTGTATATGAATGGTTTCTCAGATTAGATTTTTCTAAATAAGACATTTAATGTTTTAGTTTTGTTCTTAAAGGGATCAATATCTGTGTCTAGTGTCCTTTCCATATGGAAAAACTGGTATAATTTCTATTTTAATAACTCCTACAATGCCTTCCAGGGAGTCAAAACCCATTAACATCTTTTGGTTGTCTCTGAATACTTAGTACCATCAATAACTATTAATACCTGGGATATATTAATTTTCTCAGTAGTTAGAAAATAATATTCTCATTTTTTTGATTTTTAATATTGTTCTGATTTGGGCACATTAACCAAGTTGTTAATTTAATTGAATTTGCCCATCCTTTATAATGACTGGCCTGACATTCCTTAATTGGAGCTTACATTAATATAAATAGTTGTATTCAGATGAAAAAAGATGGTGAGTAGGTCTTTCACCTTTGTACAAATGTGTAAGAACAATATTTCACCCACACACCATCCCATGATTTATTTTTCTAGCACTCAAAATTTTTGTTTTTCTAAGCTACTCCTGCTGTTGAGAAAGCTTTTCTGATTTCAGCAAGCCTTTAACTGACATTGAATTGAGTTACATTTGTTATAGGGCTCACTATGTTGCCTTTTACATGTTCCTTGATCCTATATGCCATGGTAATTTTTCCAGGGTGGTCGAGGAAGAGAGACACTTTAGAAAAAACCCCTGCGGGTTGTCATACAAAAGCAGAAACTGGATTTGGCCTGCATGTTTCTTAATTAACTTCCAATGACTGACAGCAAGATTAGTGAAATATTCTTGGCACTGACTTAATGCTTTTTGCAAGGAACCATTGTTGTGGCGCTAAACTGTAACCTTACCGAAACACTGAAGACTAAAAACACTGATGTAGGATGGTAAGATATCAGCATATAATGAGTGCTATTCTTAACATCAGACATGTTGGCACATAACATGCTGTTCTTCAAACACAATGAAAATTTTAGCTGTTTTTAAAAGATGTAATATAGATTTTATCAAGATACATTTCTGTACTGCTAGAGTCCCTCCCCCTCCTGTCACTCTCATACATTTAAGAGTCAGCACAGAGAGAACTTTTGGCCTTAGAGGAGATCTGAGACATTTGAACTGATGAGAAGAGACTAGTAATCCATGGCTTTGTCCTGGACTCTGGAGACACACAAATGACATTTTTATCATCTCACTGAGGGATAATCTAGCTTTGTAGAATCAATTCATGTTTTGAAGCTTAGATTGCTCTAAGTTACAAAGCTGCAAGGGATTGATTTCTTTTTAGTTAGAGAGTAGTCAGTTAGTGGATTCCTCACCCAGTACAGGCATCATCACAGATGCAGACATACCGATCAGAAGAAAAGTGTTGGCAAACCATGAGAGACACATCATTCTGATTGTGCACTAGGCTTGAACATTTGTTATACTCCAATCATGTAAATTTCAGTGACTGAAAATTTGGCCGCACTTTGAAACATTTCCATGTTTAACTATGTGTGAACTAATCTTTAAAATTTTTTTAAATTAAAAGATTCATTAATACATGTTTTTCGTACATAATGTTTATATTCATGTGTGGCACTGGTACCTGTACATAACACATCTTTTCCTTTTTGCATTCTCTTTGCCTCTCCTCCTTCCCTTCTCCCTCCATTTCTTGATCCCCTTCTGATTTGCGAAAGATCTTTCTATTTGCTCTTATCTACCTTTTATTTTGCTCTTTATTTATAATTTTTCTAGATTCTATGCCAATTTCCACGTTATGTCATACTTATATTTTAAGTGGTTTTGATGAGATTAAGGAGTTGTTATAACCTAGTGGTGAAGCACAAATCAAGAATTAAATTACCCTATGTTTGGGATATTTATCTAATACTTTACAGATGTGAGATCTTAAGCAATTTTCTAACACTTTAGAGCTAGCAACATTTTTATCTATAAACTTTGTACATGATAGGCAAAAATACCACAAGAGATCAACTTTTAAAACGAACAAAATGGTAAAAGTTAACACTCCCATTTTAAATTCATAGCAACAGAGGCTTAACGACAATAATGAAACCTGACCAAAAAACTACTAAGACAGAAGTTTTCCAACAAAGATGATCATTAAGCAAATTCTTCTAATATAATCTTTGGGTTTATCTTTCCTATCATTTAAAGAATTGGGGAAATATGTGCACGTGAGTAAAAAGCATCCCCCAAATAGGCTGGTTAGAAGCTTTTAGTAGCAACAGGGATATAACAGTGACTTAGCTTGCCACATGTTAAAAGTTACAGATTCGGTAATGTTACAACACTTAGACACTGAAATGTGTTTGATCCTTAGATTGTTTTTAGCACCTTCTTTGCTAGGATTATCACAGCCTTATAGTGACTATTATTTCCTATTCATCATTTCTAATTCTCTCCTTAGCATTCATGAAACCCACTTCTTTTTCTTTTAAGGCAATAATTGTACACAATCTGCCTATATTTAAGTCTTAAAGAATCATTTTTGCATTTCTCTTAAGCAACATTATATTCTCCCGTGACTTTTACTATTATCAGTAGTGTTAACTTGTAGCAATGTTTCTAGCACAGAACTCTGCCTAGTGCAGTTGCTTACTCCACATCCAGCATTTTAAAGTCAGGTAGGCTCTTCAAGCTAATTAAATGATCTGTCTGTCTCTAAACCTATTCTCCTATTCTATTTCAGTGACTTACACCAGTCTTAACCCAGCTGCCCTAGTTAGCAACCAAAGCATCACCCTTCAGTGCTCCCTATCTTTAATCTTTTCATGTCCAGCTGATTGTCATGTCACGTCCCTATTCCTCTGCATTCTCTCTTGGATGCCTGCTGGTTTCTGCATTCTTTTCAACCACCTGTTCAAGCTGCTATCACCTATCACCTATGATCCTGCCATGGCCCCCTGAGCCCTTCAGTCTAATTGCAGCATTGTAACTGAAACACAGTAATATTTCTAAAATGCAAATCTGACTTTGTCACTCTACTTAAAACCATTTAGTAATTCTCTATTTCTATTTCAACAGGAAAATATAATTCCTTTATATGGTAGATAACACTATAAGATTAGCTCCTTGTCCATTTTTCTAAATTGCTCTGTTATTCACTCCTTTGAGCTCAAGGTTTTTGCTGTCCTAGCTTTCAGTACCCTAGATGCATCTCATCTATCTAACCCATGCACTTGTGAGTCTTTCCCCTAGGAATACACTCTCCTTCTCTCATCATCAGACTACCTTAATATTGTTCTGAAACTCCAGTAAGGAAATCATGTTTTCAGAGAAGTTTTCCTGAACTTGGACTGGAAAATATGCTCCCTAGTAGAGCACTTGTCACGTTTATTTGATGCCTAGGTGCTGACTTTCCTGTGTATCCCCAAAGTCTGAAGGCCTATGAGTTAAGAGGCTGTAGTTCTCTCATGTACTGGTACATCCCTTACACCTACCCATGTGAGGGCAATTCACATGTTTTGAATAAATGAGTGAATATTAATTCTCAAAAATATTTGTTGAACAAAATGACTTTATTATTATGTTAGCTTCCTGTTACTTATACAGAGGTAATCTCTGTATAGGTAATCTCTGTATAACGTCATCGAATTAAAAGGTAATCAAATTAAAGAGAGGAAGTATTTATTTTGGCTGTGTTTGGAGGTGTCATTCCATAGTTACTTAGCCCCACTGTTCTGGGGCTGCGGCCAGACAACACATCACAGGGGGCAACGTGTGATGGAGCAAATGTGCTCACCTGTGGCAGCCAGGAAGCAAAAGAGATGAGGAGGAGGAATGAGGAAGAGGACAGGGTTCCGTGATTTATTGAAGGGCACACTAATGACCTAAGACTCCCACTATATCCCATCTTTTAAAATTTCTACCATCTCTCGATCATGCCACACTGGGAACAGACCTTTTACCTATGAGACTTGGAGGGAATCCACGTGCAAACTGCAGCAGCAACTTTATCCAGGGAATCCATCTTATGTTTCTCCCCGGCCAGAAAATCTTTAGAGTGACAAGTTCCTTTTCCCAAAGCTAAATTTATGCTGTACATTGTTATACATTTTACAGTATTATTTAAAATAAAAGTAACATTGATTTGCTTATGTTTAATTATGTACTTTCTGATGAATTTATTGTCTTCTTTGTTTTGCTATCCTTAGACTGCTTGCTTTGGTTCTTCTTATACTGTAGGATCTCAGTGGAAGTTGAGTGATTAAAAGAATCCTAAATCAGTATTTTCCAAGAAGATCACTTCCCATTTTTAGCAACTATACACCCCAGAGACATTTAAACCTATGGAAGAAAGGGAGGGTGATTTTTATTTTCACGTTTTTCTTTGTATTATTCTTGTTAAATACATATATGGAAGAAATATTGAAATGACTTCCAAAAAACAAGCAAAAAGGAACTCTCATTAAGTGATGAAAATCAGTATTTAGGTTGAGAAGTAGATAAAGGATTGAGGGAGGAAAGATACTATTTGGCAGAAGCGTATTCCCTTTTTTATTTGAAGATATTTTCTGGCATTGAATTTCAGGCAAGTGGTAAGGTAGAGAAAACCTAGATGAAATAAACATAGTGTTTTGACTTTCTGTGTTTTCATACTTCTGCATTTATTCTTCTATGTAGATGCAATTTTAGGGGTGGTAGCCAAGATATATAAAGTGTGAATAATCAAGATACTATATGATACAATTTTAAACAGCAGATTCCCAGGTAGAAGCTAAGTTGTTTGGCCCACACACTTGACCCTTCACCAGTCCCATCATGGATGCGTTTAAGCTTAGACATTAAAAAAAAGCAAGTAGATAAACAAAGGCTTTTTCAGATTCTTTCTATTAAAACATTTATAAATGTGCTGTTGGGGAAGTATGAGATTGTTCCATTTATGGGCACCCAGCTTTTATTTGTTGCCATTCCCCTTTTATTTAATCTCAGTCACTAGAGACCCTGGTGGTAAGGACTAAGCTCTTTTGGTCATTATTCAGGTTCCTCTATGTTGTCAAGCATTGCTTTCTTTTTCACATGTGAACTTGGTTTATAGTTGATCTTTACTGTGCCCACTGAATCTTTTTTTTTTTTTAGTACTGGGGATCAAACTCGGGACCTTGCATTTGTGAGGCAGGTGGTGGAACCACTGAGCTAAATCCCTGGCCCTGTGCCCACTGAATCTTGATTTTGAGATTCTAAGTGAATATTGCATTGTGGAAAACAATAAAATTAGATTCATTAAAATAAGACTTTAACCTGTTTCGTGCTTGACTTAGATATCTTTCAGTATAATAAGAGCAACCAAAAAGGGAAAGGAAAAAATGATGAGAAATGGAAAAAAATGGAAATAAAGTCTTAGTAAATAGGGAAGGGTGGAGGGCCTGAAGGGAGGGCTAGGAATGGGGAAAAAATAAGAACTAAGATGCATTATGTAAAGGTACAATTCCCAATGAGAAATGTAATTGTGTTGTATACCTACAATGCACCAATAAAAGAATTTAATACAAAAAAAAAAAAAAGAGCAACCTGGGGTTTGTTCAGAAATTAAATCATTGAGCCAAAGAAGGTTATGTCCAGAAGTTAAAACTCTTAAGAAAAACTTACCTCACAAATAATAAGTAAATAAAAGAAGAAGTTTGGATAGCTCAGCATTGGTATTTCTGAAATGAAAACTGATAGTCTTTGTGGCGATCTAGTATCATAAAAGAATAATTCCTAAGCTCCACTACAGAGAACCTAGCTAGACACATGCCATTTTCACTTAAGGACAGCCTTTCTCAAGAATTACAATGGCAATATTATAAGTGGATATTTGAAAATCTTCCCACCACAAAACCTATAATGATAACAAACAAATTTTAGATGTAGATTTTACAATAAAGGTAAACTAGGTCTGCAATCCCAGCACCCTGGAAGGCTGAGACAAGAGAATTCCAAGATTAAGCCTAGGCCGGGCAACTTAGTGAGACTTTGTATCAAATTTAAAAAAATTTTAAAAATGGGCTGAGTGTGCAGCTCATTGTAAAGGGTTTGGGTTCAATCTCCAGTACCCCCCACCCCCCAAAAAGAAGGAAAAGGAAAAGAAAATGATATTCTCAAGAACATAAAGTAAAAGAGAAATAAATACCAGAGTGCTAGGTAAAGTGGTTAATCTTGTGACTATCATGAGCAGGCTGCATTTGATTGGCCACATAATCACAGGAGCTAGAGCTAGGAATTTGAAACTGAAACCTCAAGTAAAAAGCCTGGATACTAAAAGAAGTATATGAGTTAGGATAAAACCTATTCTCTAGCAGAGCTTGTGTTTGCCTGAACTCTAGATGGGGAATAAAAAATGCTTAGTGACCCTCTCTGATATATGGATTTTAGCTCCTAATTTACACTATTTGGCATTGAAAATACTCAAATAAAAAGGATATTAACAAAGAAATTGGTCCTGGCACATAGAAATGAAAAACTACTCTGAAAGTTTCATTTCTTACCCTGGGTTGTACAGGTTTCCCACATATCAAGTTCTATTAAAAATGAGTTCATAGGTGAGCCGCTCCCAGCACCCAGGAGGAGGCTTCCAGGCTGCTGTACCACCCTGCTCAGTGGAGAGGAGGTAAGCCTCGCAGGCGCTAGCAACCACCCCCCCAATCTGTCAAAATGAGAAGACACGTAAACAAGTCTCAAAACCAGACTTCCACATCACCTAAAGCAACTCCAAAAGGAAAGGAGATGGAAAACTCTGATACTCAACCACCTGAACTCCCTGAACTGGCAACAAAAGAGGATAAGGAAAAAATGAAATCAGAAAAAATTTCTCACATAACAGTAGAGATTGTGCCCATAGTGCAAAACATGATTAATAAATCTAGAGAGGGCACAGATAAAAAAAGAAAGGAACTGAGGAACATGATGGAATCTCAACAGAGGAAACAAATGGAATCCATAAAACAGATAGAAACAGATTTCCAGGAGATTAAAAACTCCATTGAAAGTTTATGCAGCACAATGAGCCAATGTGAGGACAGAATTTCAGATATAGAAGATAAGATTGCAATTAGTGACCAGGAAAAGAAAAATTGCTCTAAAATAGTAAGGGACCATGAGAAATCAATCCAGCAGCTACTAGACAATGCAAAGAAGAATAACAAGACTGATCGGAGTCAATGAAGAAACAGGAGAGTGCATATGACATAAAAAACTGTTCATAGAAGTGATGGCAAAAAACTTCCCAAGGAGAGGAAAAGAACTTGACATACAGATAAGTGAGGCATATAGAACTCCAGCTAGCCTTGATCAAAAAAAATCTACACATAGGCATATAATTGTTAAGATTCCAGAAACCCAACAGAAGAACAAAATTCTACAAGCAGTTAAGAGAAAAGAAACAAATCACATACAAAGGAAAGCCCATCAGAATCACAGCAGACTTCTCAACACAAACCCTCAAGGCAAGAAGAGCTTGGAGTGAAGTATTGCAAGCCCTAAAGGAAAACAGCCTCCAACCCAGATTGATGTACCCTGCAAAACTATCTTTCAAAATGGATGGAGAAATAAGATACTTTCATGACAAAGAGCACCTTAGGAACTTCATGAATACCAAACCAGCACTCCAAAAAATTTTAGACACTATGCTAGGAAAAGACAAAGAGGATCACAACCCCAGAAACCTCAGCAGAATGAATCCATTGGGCATGACAAGAAATTAAATGCAAAGGGGGAGAATCCAACAAAAAGAAAAGTCATGATGAAAAAAAGCAGGAGTAGTTATCCTCTTTGCAGATCAAGTGGATTTCAAACGAAAATCTGAAACACTTCTGGTCCCAAGAATTTCAGATAAGGGATAGTCAACTTGTAGGTACAAATCTATTGTGAACATGTGTTTTCATTCCTCTTAAGTAAAAACTTAAGAACAGAACTGTTGGTTCTTAACAGTAATACAAGAAATTTCTATATTGTTTTCCAAAATGGTTTTATCATTTTACATTCACATTAGCAGTGTTAGAAAGTTCTAACTGGTTCACACCTAAGCTGACATTTGTTCTTTTCAAACTTTTAACTTCATCTCCCTAATGAGTGTGTAATATGATCTTGTTATTGTACTGATTATTTTTCTGATTCTAGTGCTGCACACATTTCCTTGTGCTGTACTGGATATTTATCATCTTCTTGTGTCTACTTTTTAATTGGGTTGCCTATTAATGAGCTGTAAGTGTTCTTTATATATTCTGCTCATAGGTTATATGTATTATAAACATGGTCTGTTTAAGGACTTTTCATTTTCTTAACAATGTCATTTAAAGTTCTAAATTTTGATGGAACCCCATTTATCAATTTTTTTCTTTTATACATCATGTTTTTTGTATCCTAGGAAATTCTTGCCTACCCTAAATTCATGAACATTTTCCCTTATAATTTCTTCTTAAAGTTTTATAGTTTTAGTCTTTCATATTTAGGTTCATAGATCCTTTCAAGTTATTTTTATGTATGGAAATAAAGGGTTGAGGTTAATTTTTTACATATGGATAGCAGGTGTTCTAGTATCATTTGCCGAAAACACTATCTTTTCCTCTGCTCTTGAGTTTAAGTTCTATAAAATGTTAATATTAAATAATCTTTCAAAACTCAGTGGACCATATATGTGTGGTTCTATTTCTAGATTCTCTGTTTTATTCCAATGATTTATATGTCTTTCCTTACTCCAACACTGCCTTGATTACTGTAGGTTTAGAGGAAGTCTTAAAATTAGGTAATAAATGTCTTCCGATACTGTTGTTTTTTTCTTTTTCTTTTTCTAGGTCCTTTGGACTCCTACATAACTTTTAAATTTCAATATCCAATTCTCCATTTATAGCAAGAATACATAGACTTGAATTTTTATATATACCTTGTGTTTTCTAATCCTGCTAAATTCAAGTACAAGTTCTAGGGGCTTCTAAAGATTTATTAGTATTTTCTCTGTAGATAATCATTTCATCTACATATAAAGATTTTGCTTCTACCTTGCCAATCCTATCCTAATTGTGTCATTTTATTGCCAGACTATTTTGGTGGGGCCTAGGTTTCAAAGTTTAATGGACAGATGAAGAGTGGGTATATCTGCCCTGTTCCCCACCTTAGGCAGAAAGCATTGTATCTTTTTCATTCATATAAGGCATTTTTGCTGGAAGTATGGAGTATATGTCTTATCTGTTGAGAAGGTTCTGTTCTACTTCTAGTCTCCTGATAGCTTTTACCATGAACAGCTGTAGAATTTACTCCAATACTTTTTCTCCAACTAGTGACAGGGTCATATGGCTTTTTTCTTTCCTCTGTTAAAATGATGACTTTTGGGGGTGGATCTTCCAATGCTGAACCAACACTGCCATCCCTGTAATAAAACCACTTTCTACATACTGCCAGATCTGACTTCTAATAGTTTGTTTTGTTAAACAAATTTTTATCTATGTTCATACATTTTTCTTCTATTATCATTATCCAGTTTTAGTATTAGCACAATGTTGATTTCCTAAAATAGGGGAGAAGTGTTCCTTCTTTTTTCTGCTTTAAATATTTGCTATAATTCATCAGTTAAAATGTATATGAGCCTGTTGTTGTCATATAAGTAGGTTTTCAAGCTAAGAATATACTTTCTTTAATAGGTTATATTCAAAGTTTATATTTCTTTCAGAGTTGGTTTCATTAATTTGTCTTCCAAGGTACTTCTTAGAAGTTCTCAAATTTATTTCAAAAAAGATTTTTGTAATATGCTTTCTATATCCTTTTAAATTCTATAAAATCTGTGGTAAAGTCCTCTAAATTTTGATATTATAATTAAAACAATGTATAATTAATATTGTGTAATAGGAAGAAAAGGACTAAAGGAGTAGAAGTGGGAGGGGTAGGAGAAAGGAAAGAAGGGAAAAGAAAAAATATGAGAAAAGGAAAAAAAATGGAAACAAAGTCTTTGTAAGTAGGGAAGGGTGGAGGGGGTGAAGGGAGGGCAGGGGAAGGGGAAAAAATAAGAACCAAGATACATCATGTAAAGGTACATGATCCCAGTGAGGAATGTAACTGTATTTTATACCTATAATGTTCCAATAAACTTAATGGAAAAAAAATGAGTTCATAATCCACAACTGTTATCCTCAGCAAATAATATACCATGAGTAAAAGGCAGCTGAAGCAATGCAAATAGATTTGAGTAATTTAAGATCTTTATGAATAACAAAGTTATGTAATGATCATTATTAAATAAAAATGTTTAACATTACTAAATACATAAAAGAAATATCTATATATGTACATATATTGATAAATAAGACATGATAGAAAGAAAAGGGGAAATAGGAAATAGCTTCTGCAAATGAAAATATAATTATTGAAATAAAAATCTCAGTGAGTGAACTAAGTAGCAAATTAGACATAAGTATAGGAAGAATTAGACAACTGGAAGATAGATCCAAGTAAAGGTAGAAACTAATAAAATAAAAAATGAACATAAAAGAAATTACCAAAAGAAAAAGCTGTTAATCATCATTTAGCCAGTGGGATAGTTTCTGAAATACTTCAGCTGAAAGGCGTCTATGCAGGGGCAACAGTGGATAAGGAAAAGTAGACAAGCCATCCCAAAATATTCTTTTTACTGAATGCCAATCTGGGTTACTGCAAATTTAACCTCTGGGTGGAGAAGATGAAGCTGCAGGGTGAAGCTGTGCTACCTGCTGTGTTATGTGGTCCAAGGAATAATTCCTTCTGGTAGGCTAAAGTAATCTCATAGCTGAATTTCTGAAGATTTGACAATAAAACACTTGAACTGCAAGTTGGATTTATTCTGGTAATAGTATTTTGTAGAACTGGGAAAAAAGATAATAACCATTTAAGTGGTTATCAGGATGTTACAGCAGTGGTTTATCTAGAGTTTATCTAGCCTACTGGGCTTGTCTCTAGTCTCTCTTTTTCTATATCATTCCTTCCTTCTCCCTTTCTTCCTTAGAGATGATGCTCTTTTCTTAATTTCTGAGTTCTTACTTTTCAGTCTGTTTTGGGTTTGTTCTCACAAAACACTTCCCCTTCCTCACTTCCTCCCTTATCCTGCAATGGACTTGCCAGTGCATTTTTATGAAAATAACAGCAATATTTGTTAAATAATTAATAAATATCCCTCTTAATTAAGAAACTGTCTTACAGTTTTCTTTTTTTTTTTGTATTAAATTCTTTTATTGGTACATTGTAGGTATACAACACAATTACATTTCTCATTGGGAATTGTACCTTTACATAATGCATCTTAGTTCTTATTTTTTCCCCATTCCTAGCCCTCCCTTCACGCCCTCCACCCTTCCCTATTTACAAAGACTTTATTTCCATTTTTTCCATTTCTCATCATTTTTCCTTTCCCTTCTTTCCTTTCTTCTGCCCCTCTCACTAACCCTACCACTTTGGACCTTTTCTTCCTATTTTACATTATTGATTATTCATTCTAATCATTGGTACATTTTAGGTATACAATATAATGACATTCATCATTGGAAATTTGCACCTTTACATAGTCTCTCTTGGTTCTTATTTTTCACCCTTGCCCAGCCCTCCCTTCAACCCCTCCAGTCCTCCCTATTTACAAAGATTTTGGTCCTACTTTTCCATTTTCTCATATTAATCCCATTCCCTTCTATCCTTTCCCCTAGCCCTCCCACTTCCTTCCTTCCTCTTTGCCCCTTTTCTTCCTATTTCACATTACCTATTACACATTTAGTCCTTATTTACACTTTCAGTTTCTCACACCAGAGAAACTATTTGGTTATTTACACATGTGTGTCCTATTTATTTCACTTAAGAGTATTGCCTCGATGTGCATCCACTTAGCTATAAATGTCTCTAATTTCTCATTTTTTATGGCTGAGTAGTACTCCATTTTATAAAAAAAACACATTTTCTTTATCCAGTCTCCAGTTGATGGGCATTTGGGCTGTTTCCAAGTTTTAGCTATTACAAACTGCGCTGCTATGAACATGGGTGCACATATATCACTGTGGTATGATTCTTTTAATTCTTTGGGGAAGGTCCATTATACCACCAGAAAAGATTAAGCAACACTGTTTATTCTTCTTTGTGCATTATCGGCTCTTGATTTGCGGAAGTACAATGTCCCTGTCCTGATGATGGTAAAGTTTGTTGTTCAGGGTTTGGAATGAGTTTAGGAAAGATTAAACTGGTTACAATGAGGCTGAGGGACCTGACAAGAGTGTATTACACTCTACATCTGAAAGGGAAAAGGTCTGCCTGAATTAGCTCAGTGGTGCTGGGAGCAGATGGGAAAAGACAATTTGGAGAAAAGAGAAGTATGCAGAGGACTCTTGGTCTGTTGAGTGAATTAAGGTAGAGGAGAGGTAATGACTGCTGGCAGCATTGTTGACAAACTGCTGGCCCATGTTTGCCTGGTCCTATGAAGCCTCAAAATCAAAATCTGAGGCACCAAAATTCACCAATCCTGCACTGTTGGGTGAAAAACTCTGAGCTTTGGCTACCCATTCATAATGTCACTTGGCCTGTCTACAGCAGGGCATTGTACAGCTCAGACAAAACACTGAGAATAAAATAGTGTGCAAATATTGTGTAACAGTACCAATGGCTCTTCCACTTCATCACCACTAGGGAGATGTGTTAAAGAGTGACAGAGCGGAAAGGTCATGTATTTGGGCACTTATGCTACTTTGCTGTTTAGCAGCACTGTAAATTCAGCTCATTCACTCAGCCTCTCTAATCTCTGTGTTGTCAGCTGTGAACAGGAATAAAGAGGTCACTCTTCACTCTTACAAAAATTTAGTGATACATATGTGAAATGACTTCCTTCTGTACCTTGATTTTCCTCCATAGGCATCCCCAAACAATCTGTACAGAAAAGGGTTTTGCCAACAAAACAAACTGGACTAAAGCAAGCATTAATTAAACTTTCTATTTTTAAATTAAAACTATCTCTTTGTAAGAGCAATGAATATGTATCAACAGATAGATATTTATATAGTAGGTAGGCCTGTGGCATGAATTCTTATATCAATTTTGGTTGACATTCAAAATACTGGCCCTCTCTCTAAGGTTGACTCAATTTAAAATAAAATTCCTGTACTTCATTTAAATACAGAATATAACTTTTTATTGAACTAATGTACAAAGAAAACATTTAAAATATTAGAGTAGCTTATACATGTAGGGTATTTTCAAAGCATAAGATAAAATCAAGAGTTTTTTCCATCTTCTCTTCATAAAATTATTTCTAATTTTATCAGTAGTGTTTTAGTATATGTACTGCTGAAGCGAGCACTATCAGTAGTGTTTTAAAACCTTCTGGTGACCAATGGGCATAATAGTATCTTTCACAGGATCATTAGGAGAAGTGAGCACAAGAAAGTACAGGCACAGGGCTTAAGCTTACCAGACACCTGACTACCTTTAGGTCTCAAATTCTTCATCCCTTCACTATCAAAAATCTTTCCTGAGGGCCAGGGATTTAGCTCAGTGGTTCCAGTGCCTGCCTTACAAGCACAAGGTCCCGAGTTCCATCCCTGGTATCAAAAGAAAAAATCTTTCCTGGTATTCTCAGTGTTCCAAGTTTTATGATTATTTGAGATTAAAGTCTTTTCATTATCCTCCAGTTTCCTTCCCTCAAGAAAGACTCTTCCTTCCTTTTTCATCTACCATGAGGAAAATGTCCAAGGGAAAAGAAAAATAGGTCAGCATTCAGGAGTCTTATGTCTCATTGTATTGCTCTTTGTTATCATCAGATATTATTTACAATCTTTTCTCTTGTTCTCTTTTCTCACAAGAAAGTGTAATCTGCTTCTTTTTCTTTCTTTCTTTCTTTTTTTTTTTTTTTGATTCCGGGGATCAAACGTGGGTCCTTGTGCTTGCGCAGCAGGCAGTGAAACCCCTGAGCTAAATCCCCGGCCCTAATCTGCTTCTTTAGCTGGCAAGATTAAGGTCTTTTTCACCTTTCCTCTTTCAAGATGTATTACTTCAGTGTAATTTTTCTCTAGGGAACTGTGGTCTAGTACATCCACTCCTCTTCATCTCTGGGGTTAAGGAACAGCCTTAATTTCCCAAATATTTATTACCTTTCCAGTTAGTCATTTAGCAGACTTTCCTGATGGGTTTCTTTGAAAAACAGGCTCAAACACTGAGATTAAAGTTACCGCCCCTCCCAAAATAAAAAAGCTTGTGAGAGAAAAACAAACAAACAAAAAGGAAACAAATTAGGCTTATTACATTCTTTCAATACTTCATCATGAAAAGTGCAATCACCTAATGGCAAGTGGCACTGTGAAAGAAACTACAGAGAAAAGAAAACACACAGAGGTGTGACTTTTGCCCTTTAAAATATTAAATTAAGAAATAGGAATTGAGACAGCCAATTATACTATGGAGTCTTAATCACAGTATAAAATCAAGCATAATGTAAATGTGTATAATGCTTTTACATTTGCATTTTTCTGTCTAGAAAATTATCTTTGATGTTCATCTCCCTGGTAAGAAAAAGAATTGTCAGCAACTTCCTACTTACCGTCATCCTTGTCTGGGAGGATTGTAACCTGAGCCCCTGGGAACTCGGAGCCCAGTCTCCCACCCATGGGCATGCTCAGAAGCACATGGAACATTTCCTCCTCTTCATACAAGGAGTCGTCAATCACAACTATTCTGCACATTCTCTCCCGCTCATCTTTGTCAAAGCGGACAACGCTGGTGTGGTCCTCAGGCCTAGATATGTAATCAGAGTAAGACAGCACTGAAGTCGGCACTGTTCCTGTTGCTGTTCCTGGAGCAGAGAGAATCCAAAAGGGTTTCATGCAGAGCATGTTACATGAGTATTTCATATACAGCATTCTAATGGTCATCTGTATATAGAAACAGCCTGGAATTAACTGCAGCCACATACTGTTATACAGTTCTAGCATCAGTGATGAAAATCAAACTTCTACTGTTTTCTCAAGTTTTTTCTGCCAGTGGACTTCTAGATGAACACAGTATCACAAAATAATAGCTCCTACTATTCAAATGCTTAAGATAGGTTAAGTGCCAAGCATGTTACACATTAATAATTAATAATTTTCTCATTAATAGTCTTGACTGCTCTTTTGGGTTTTACACATTTGTTAACTGAGCATTTCATTAGTTGAGTCACTTGCTCTGGGATCCAGGGTCAAGGCTGATACTGAAATTTGCTTTTAATCTTATTCTAGGCAGGCTTTCAAAAAAAAACCCCACCACATATATATATTTAAATATATATTTGTAAATTTAAATATATATTTGTAAATTTAAATATATATGTAAATTTAAAGTTGGAGATTTAAATCAATACTATATGTGATTTTGTCTTTTGCATATTTGGAAAATTTATTGGTTTGCTAGAAATGGTATTTAGTAAATTAATGAACATTATATAATATTAATTTTAGCTTTCTATTACAAAAATCACCTTACATAGGATGGTTACCCATGAGCAAAACAAATAGTTTAAAAGTGGTTCAAATGGGTTTCAAATTTATTTTCAATTAGTTTCTTTTCCTTGAATATATATTACTTTGACTTTTTAAACAAACAACAACCCCCTAATACAACAGCTTCTGTTCTTTATAATCTGAAAAGCCTTGAGTACTGTAGTAATGACCAATGGAGTCAGAGATATTTGCAGTATGTAGTAGTATATTCTTTCCAGGCACTCCCAGAGGAGTCCTCAAATGTACAGTACTGAAGCAAATGTCTAAATAAATGCTTTTTTGCTCTTAGGAAAGGCCTCATAATAAAGTACACCTCTCATTGCAAAATGCCACAGACTAACATATTAAAAAGGCTTATTTATATCCTTTGGATGCTGTTTTAGTTTTATTGTTTTGTTTTTGTACAAATTAAAGTACCTTGCTGTGTAGAACAGATCACCATGAGTTCCTGGCTGACATCTCCACTCCTTCTGATGGGAATGAACAGTTCCCCCACATCTTCTTCAATGGTGTATTCAGACTGGGGAATGAATACAGTTGATTCTAAGGAGAAAACACAATCACAAGTGCAATGATTTCCACCTTAGCTTCTTAGCTCTGAAACAATTCTATGCAAATTAAAATTTCTCTAGTGATGGATTTTTTCTTCCTGCATATTCTTTCAGAATAACACTACAAGGGGAAGGAGGGAGAAGGGAAAAGAAATAAGTAGAAAGGGTGCAGACATTGAGAGAGTGAATTTTTAAATCTAGACGCAAAATTCAAGATGGCTTTTATTGCCTGTTGTTGCTTTTTTTCCCCAAATGATAAATGCTGCTAACACAGTTAATATATATTATTTAATGTTTTTAAAATAGAAGTTTCTTTAGAATGCATACATTTATTCATCAGCGGGAAGGAACATTCTAGCAAGATAACGATCATATGTACACAAATTATATTTATATAATAAGTCAGTGATCGATTATTAACATAGTCAAAAAATTCAGAAATAAAAACCAAGAGAAGAGTATGTAAAGGTGCAAATTCCCAATGATGAATGTCATTATATTGTATTCCTAAAATGTACCAATAAAGTTAATAATATAAAAAAGTTCAACAAATAATAAAAATAGCATAATTAAATTTTGAAAAATATAGCACTATGTAAAACTATAACAGTTTTTTAGTTCAACAGTTGGACATGGAGAATCTGAAATAGATACTCCCATATTTGATTGGGAGTCTGTTTCCCTGAGTCTCACATCCACACAGAAAACCCTTCACGATAATTTTTAAAACAGTAAACCTCACTTCTTTTGGTTATTATAAACAATGTTGGAATTAGCAGCAGATACAGCCCTCAAAGGGGCACACTCTTCCCTGCTCTATGCCTTGGCAGCTAAGCTAAGGGGAAAAGCATCGAATGTGTCCCTTTCCCTGTGGCTTCAAAGAGAACAGAGATAGGGACTTGGAGAGCAGGAGCCAAGAGAGTCTGGCATTTTTCCTCAGCTCCCCTCTGGTTTCCAGAGCTGGCTTCAACTCCCTCCTCTACTCCACCTACAGCCATTGAGTCCCCTCTCAGGGCCCCTCAGGCCTTGAGGTTGTTAGGCAGGGACCCTCATAGCCTTGGGGTGCTTTACTATGCCTGGAGGTCTCTTGATCCTCACCCTCAACTTTGTAAAAGTCGTGATATTAAATTCTTCTAAGTTACACAAGAGAAGTTAGGGAGATAAGCAAGAATGAGTAAAGGAGCCTGAGAAGAACTCCCAATAATGGGGACAACAAAGAGAGTACAGGTGTGAGAAGCTGAGTACAAAATATGTGCATGGAGAAAGAGGGACCGTATTTCAAAGACTCCTGGCAAGTTTAGTAAGTTGAGAACTGACCTCACTAGATCTAGCAAAGTGAAGGTTCAGGAAAGTGTTTATCTTCACAAGAACTGTTTTGGTGGAATACAGGGGACAGACAAAGGGCTAAGTTTAAGGGAGAACAGGAGAGGAACTGAAGACTACATGCACGAGCACTTCTCTCAGGCAGTTTTGCTTTAAATACGATCAAAGTGGCATTTACCGAAATATCTTTGCTGATTTCTTATTACGGTCAGTTGTAGTAAGGCCACGAATTGCACCTACAAGTATGAAGTAAGATCTTACCAAATATAAATTTTCAACATAGAAATTATCCTGACTGTAGTATAAAAAAATACACCAAGTGCCATGGAACATTCAAATCAAATATTTGATGAATTTCTATTCATTAATTTGGGCAATTAGCCCAGGTGTTACCCAGGTTTGGGCAGCCTTTAGGTCATGAACTGCATGACATTACTGGAAGTATCAAATACTGTGGAAAGTTTGAGGTCTTTCTTAGGGTTTGTCATGGGCTGAATGTTTGTATCTTTTCAAATTCATGTGTTGAAGCCCTAACCTGCAATGTGAAGGTACAGGAGACTTAGGGAGTGAGGTTTCAGTGAGGCCTTGAGGGTGGGGTCCCCTGGGATAGGACTGGAGTCCTTATAAGAATGATACCAGAAAGCAAGGATTGCTGAGTGATACAGTGATTGTCCCTAGTCAGAAAGAGGCCCCTTACCAACAACTAAAGATACCAACATCTTGATCTTGGAGTCTCCAGCCTCGAGAAGTGTGAGAAATGAGTGTCTGTTGTTAAAGCTACTCCATCTTTAATATTTTCTTATGGCAGGTGGAGCTCAGCAAGACAGGAATGAATCATAAACAGCACTCATTCTATACTTCTAATCTATACTGGCCAATTTTATTTCCAAATAGGTCATCTAGGACAGTTTCATATATAGGATTTTAAATACCTAAACTCCTTTAAGATTTAATTCCTCAATACCCGAGCTTTGGTTCCTTTTCTACCCCATGTCTCGATCAGATTTGGTTAAACAAGCTTGTACTTTTTGTCAGTGCCAGTAGGTTGGAATTATGAATAATGAAAAACTTAGTGTCCTGACCATGCCCTCTCCTCTGAAATTCACTCCTACAATTGATCTGACAGAGGGTAAATAGGCTCAGGATCAAGTTCAGGCTCTCTGTTGACCTTACTTCTAACCAAAATGTGCGATCTGTGGGGGAAGCTAGAAAAGGGTATCAAAAAGACAAAGACTTCATTGGTAGCCTTTCCAGCTAACATTATTTTTCAGTTTTACTTTATGTATAAAATAGATGTGCATGTTGGCTGCTTCAAGTAAGCATAGCTCATTAAGTGTAAAATTTCTAAAAGCATCATTCTTGCATTAGCTTTAAAGATTATGAGCTAATACACATGGAGTTCTTACTATTTGCTGAGCCCTATTCTGAACACATTACACATACTGGCTAGTTTTCATTCATTTGTCTCTTTATTTCTGGGGGTACTAGGGGTCAAATCCAGGGGCACTCTAATAGTGTGCTACATCTCCAGCCCTTTTTATTTTTTATTTTGAGACAAATTCTTGCTAAACTGTCCAGGCAGGCCTTGAACTTGTGATCCTCATGCTCAGCTCCCCAGTAGCTGGGATTACAGATGTAGCACTCTGCCCAGCTCTGTCTCATTGTACAGAAGCTCTGTCTCATTGTACAGAAGGCACAGAGATTCAGTACCCCACTGAAGACTAAGGGTGTTAGTAGGTGCTGATGCTGGGTTTGAACCTAGAAAGTCCATTTCAGAGCCCCTAATCATAGCCATTCTGCTCTACTGCCTAGAAAGAACACTCTGTATCACAGGGAGCATCACTCCAACCACAGGAAAACAAAGGCTAAGCTGAGATTCTGAAAAAGACATTTAATATCCTGCTAAAGCAGAGAGAGAGCAGGGGCAGTCTAGGCATGTAAAAGGAAGCCAGAAACAAATATTTGTAGAACTCTTTAAATATTTCTTCAATATTTTTATAAAAAGTTTTATGTGTATAAAATTATCTGTATACAGAATTAAAGTTATTATGTAAAAGTATATAACATATATAATATACATATAGTATATATCCACCAAAAACTGCATACATCAGGAAAACAAAATCTTGTATAAATATTTTAATATTAAATGTATTGAGAGATCATTAGATTAATGCAAGTTACCTTTGGCCTCTGAAATTACAAGAGGTGCTCAAAGTGATGGGTCATTAGCTTTCAGATATTTATTAGTACAGTGAACTGCTGAAGTGTTTCTACATTTTTTTGGCAGACTCTCTTCTTTCTCTCTCTCTCTCTCATATATTGATATATTATATATTGATGCATTATATATGATACATTATATATAATATATTATTTATTACATATATAACATATATATCATAAAAGCATATATGTTGCATCCCATTCAAACATTAAATTGAAATTGTAGCAGTCTCTGGGAAGGAAGGTATTCACTAAGGGAAAAAGTAGGGGGTAAATAATAGAAATATACTCATTAAATACATAGCAATCAGTAGAAAAATGACTGTAGTTTCACACTGTCATATGTTAGCAATAATTATCTCTGTGGTAGGATTACAAATGACTTTTTATAAAGTTAATGTTTTATTTTTTATAGTTTTAGGTTTATAGAAAAATGAGTAGAAAATACATAGAGTTCCCACATTTCTCTACACTCTTTCCCTTTTCCAAGTTAGTAACACCTTGTGTTTGATTTTTGACCATAAGCATGTGTCACTTTGATACTTTCAGACTGGTACCCCCACCCTTCATTTGGAAATACAAAGCTGAATAAAACGAATGTATTCATTATTAGTCAATGTGACTATACTGCAATGAGCACTTTGATTTCTATCTGCAATTTTTACTTTTTAGGTCTTGACTGTGCTGCAATTTAGGCAACAAAATAAATGACTTCTGTCCTCAGAAATAAAAGAGTTGTAGCTATGTCTGAAAGAGGAGCTCATGCTTTCTCTGCTCAATTATATTGTACAGATTTTTTAAAAAAACCAATCTACTAAAAAGATGATGGAACAAAATATCTTTTAAAAATTTGCCATAATAGACCATGGAAGGAAAAGGAAATGAAATACTTGGATGAAAGCACCGAGTCTTCACTGCCTACACAAGCTGGCTCATTCAAAAACAATGGAGAAGAAGTTCTGGTAAATCTTCAGGCTACTTGAGCCTGTAGGTTGGCCAACAGCGTGGACACAGTGGGGTCTGCCAATTATAGGCTTGAATGTGGACATCTCTCTTACATTTCTACGTGTTTTACTTCCTTCGAAAGTAGCCTTAGTTATAATAATCTGGAGGATACAATAATGATGTATCAATAAATGGAGGTTCCTCCTTATGAGGTATGTTAGAATATGGAAGATGTAAAATAGTCAACTTTCACTCTTTTTGACTTCATATTTTACTGCATGTTTTTTTCATTTTTTAATCAGTAAAGAATAAGTTGTTCTTAAAAAATAAAATAGACCTAGTAATCCAGACTAATTTCAGCAAGGGCTTGAAGAAGATGCAAATGAAAATGTGCCTATACACATGACAGCTCATTACAAGCTTACAGCAGGATACCATGAGGTCCCAAAATTATCCCTCTATACTATGAAAATTTGTTAGCCTCAGTGAATGTTTGGGTAACTATTTTTCACTATATGTTTTTATTTTGTGAATGTAGAAACTTCCGGCAAGTTTTTCATAACTAAAATAGTTTCAGTCATGGGAAACCAAAGTAGTTTTAGTCATGACATCTTTGAGTATCAGAAACTATGTGCTGTACTTTTAACAACTGGTTATAATTTTTGTTTCTCTTAAGAAATGACTAATGTTTCACTCCAGTCGAGTTCAAAAAGGTCTGACACTGAGGCTAAAGCGCCTGTGTGCTTTCTTTATTGTTTCTCTGCCATCAGCTGCAGTTGGCTATCATCTTATTGATTCTGGACTTAAAATTTTGGCAGAGTCATCTCAAAATTTCAGCTAGCCACAGTGGATCTATCTTTATCAACCCTGCTAATGATGCAAAATTTCAAAAGTAATAATTAATATTTACATTGGATTTCATAGACTGATCAGCCAATGTTATCTGAATTCTATTTCATTAAATGGCTTTGTTCACTCATGCAGTTACAAGTTTGTCTTGTCTTTGTGTATGTTAATATTAGGATTTCTTTAAGTTCTACATTCCTTTAGAACAGTATCTTTCTTCTCTACTAAATATTATATATCATTAAGCTAACATATTCTCACCAAAGCTGATCACAAAGGTCAAATCTTTAAGCTACTAACTAGTTCATGGCTATATTTTTAAATCACAGAAATATAGAACAATTCCATTTCAAGCTGAAGTTTGCAGACATTTCTGTTGTGCAAACAAAATAATTACATAAAACATAGGTTTTAGCTATCTTTGCTAGGTATTTGGACTCAATAATTCTATTACTTGGGCTTGCAGTCTCCCCATAAGTGACCATAAAACTCAATTTACTCTGTTTTTTAAATACAAGATAAAAAATGAATGAGATTTTTATAAATAAGAAATTTTATCTCTTACATATTTTCCTTTATCAGACACAAGGATGTTTAATTGCTATCTATATGCTTCTAAGAGTGAGAACAGATGGCACAGATTTTGATATTTAGGGAACTTAATACACAGAAAATTAAAAAATGTTTATTCTAGAAAACTTTCCTTCTTTCTTAAAACTAGGTTAGATACTCCCATAGGCTTTTACTGTTCCTTTATCACAGCATATCATACTCTGTATTCTTAGCTTTAATAAGTTAGTAGAATTTGATCACCTAGTGTTAGGACTAATTTCAGAGTTAGCATAACTTCTGTACTCCAGTTCCTCAATTTCTACCTTTTAGCAGAACCCCTGGCATATAGCAGATGCTTATTTAACACTTATTAAATAAACATACACAGTATGCAATGGCCGAAAGTGGTCTTGATTATCTTCTTAGAACACTTGATTTTAATCACCAATTCTATCACATTTGAGGCTTGATATAGAAAGTGAAAAGAGAATAGAATAAGAAGGGAAGGAATTACTTCCTTGTTGTTACACACAAGAATAGGTGAAACAATATTGCTGTGGCAAAGTACACTATCTTGTTTTGGAATATTCTTTTCTGTTATTTTATCTTTCAAGTACTGCCTCTAGTGCTATTTGCAAAACTCTTACTGTAATGTCTGGCTCACTGAGAACAGTAGAAAACAAAACAACAGTGGAGATTACATTATGATTATTTCCATTTAACCCCTGCCCATGGCAAAGTCCTTTTGGATTTCTTGAGATTGAGTTAGATAAAAGAGCAAAGGGAACAGAAATGACCTGAAGCTCCCTCCCAGTCCTTCTTAACTCCTGGAAATCTATTGTGATGTTTTTTCATGGCAATCCAGCCCAGTGCCAGAGGGTCATTCCATGGAAGGGTTACTGATCAGTGTTACTGATCAGTGGAATTTCACAGAGAAGTGCCCATTCCCTTGAATGAAGTGCAATCTCCCCCATTTCTGTCAATACCCCCCCCCCAGTCAAACAAAACACCTGACTGCTGCTGAGACTATCAGGTGGCTTTTTCTCATATTCCTTATCCAGAAAATAAGTTAAATTTTTTCTGAACTTTAAATTCCTTACCTAATTGAACTACAAAGTGAGTGTTAAAAGGAGGGAGTCTGTGGAATCAAACTGAAACAAGGAAGAATGGCAAAGGAATAGAGAAAGAAAAAGCAGTGAGGTCAAAATGATATCAAATGGCTGGTTTTCCATGCATGCAACCCCAGGACCACAGACACCTGGTGGCAGAAGAATTACTAATGGAGGCGAACATCTCTGTTCAGCACTCTGTCTTCTCCTTATTCTAGTTTTTCTCTTTGAACTGTTTCAATTGATGAGGAGGCTGAATTTATTCAGATAGTCAATAATTGAGTGAACATATCTGTCTAGGAAGTTGTTGATATGCTATTCATGGAACAAAGATTTATTCCTTCTTCAATGTTCTCATGGCAGTTTGCTGAAAAATAGAAAAAGCCTACCAGTTCTAGACAAAACCATGGGCTTCCCATTCCCTTCCTAGTTAAACCGTGCAGAGGCAGGTACCAGGTGCCAGGACTAATTTGAGATTTTGTTTCCTCATATCCATGGCCTTCCCGAAGCTCTCAGGGATGGGCTGAGGCATCACTTGCACTACACTCTCACTGGCGTCTGCCACTGGAGTCAGACTGCACTCCTGCACAGATGCTGCAGGACACATGATGGTGATGACTAGAATTTCCAGGGGCTCAACTCTGTTGATCACAGAGCTGTGGTTGCAGAGGGGCACAAATATCTAGAGGTATCACAGGTATTGCTGGGCACATGTGGGGGTACTGAGAGTCACTTCAGGTTAGATAAGGAAGCATACAAGGTTGAGTATTATTTTTGCACTTGTTGTAGATGCTGATGCATAAAACACAGTCAATTAAAACTTTTACATAAATCATAACCATATAATTGAAAAAGTATAAATATATTGATATATTGAATATATTGAAGTATAAGTATATTAGTTAATAATATTGAATATATTAAAGTATAATATATTGATATATTAAAAAGCATATTGATAGAATTATAATGACATAATTATGATCATGTAAGAAGTCAGCATATATATATATTATATATACATTTGTTTGTGTGTATATAGAATTTATGTTGAAAAGATATTTTTGTTAGCTGGAGGTGGACATCTGTAATCCCAGCACACTGAGAAGCTGAGGCAGGAGGATGGACAACTAAGGAAAATAACAAGAACTTGTCTTAAAATAAAAAATAAAAACGGCTAAGGATGTGACTCTGGGAGAATATCCCTGGTTGGATCTCCATTACCAAAAGAAAAAGAAAAAGAGATTAGATTGTAGTGTTTGTGTAATGTGTGCTTTGTTTTATTTTAATATATACCACTGCTCACATATCACTGGTAGAGAGTATCACTGTGAGACTATAAAGCGGAAGGAAGAAATAAGTTTAAGTATCTTATTGCTTAAGGTAAACTATAGCAATTTACCAATTGGCAAATACAAATCTCGAGAAATGGCTTCTAGCTTTAACTAAGGGATAAACTTAAATGTATGAAATCTATCATAGGCTTACTTAAAAGAGGAAAGTTTTATTATTGAGCTACATTCCCTAAGCTCAGGACTAGAAAAAAGCTTAATTATTTGTATTCAATGCTGATAAAATTAAATGTAATGAAATGGTAACTGTTCTTTAATGGAAATTATAAATATAATCAAACTTCATATTTAACAAAAGGCAGAGATGTTAGTTAAGAAAATGATATTGGTGCTCCAGTTTTCTTATCCTTTCTCACCCTCTCTTTAATTAAATTTAGTCTTTTAACACAGGGATTTGCACATGTGTCTCCATTTCATGTACTCACTAGATTGTATCTTTACAGATTATTTAAGAGTTTTTTGATTGCTAAAGCAGCCTGGCAGTTTAAAAAGAAAGTCACGTCTGGCTTCCAACAGGATTTCAGCTTCAGAAGTCTCGGTAAGGTTTTTATAAATGCCAGCCCTCAAAAAAGTCAATCTTTTCTTTTTCCACCTAACTAGATCAAGACAAGCCAGGATTGTAGAAGTTTGGCAGGGAGGAAGGAAAAAGCTCAAATTACATTCAAAAGCATTAAGGTTCACTTTTACCAACATCAGCCAGGAGTGTGCTTGGACAAGAAAACATAATCTAAGAAAAATTTAGAGCGATGGCCTGAAGCCTCAGCTCATTGTCAGTGGGTGGAGTGGGTATTATGTCACAATGTGGAAACATACCACCAAATAAAAACTCGGGGCTGGTGAATATATGAAAGAAAGGTGAATAATTTTACGCTGTATGGAGAACAAATTAATTTCAAAATGATCTGATTCTTCAATCATTTGTTTAAAAGATATTTTATGACACCCAAAGGAGTTTAAAATTGATGCATTAATTTTAGAAAATGAAATGAGCAACATTGGTCCTAAAGGGTAGAAAGAAGATGTTGGTAGTACTTGAAAAAAAAAGTATAACTTCTTTTTATTACTTTTTGTTTTCCCTCTTCCCTTCAGTATATTCAAGAATTCTGAACTGTTAATCTAGAAAATTCTCCACATAGAAAAAATATTGAATTTCAAGCTTCCTCTACATTTGGTCACGAAGCCTGAGAGCAGTGATACTGCCAAGCTGACAATGGCTCTCACCGTCGCCTGGATCAATGATCTCCACTGTGGTCACGGCGGGGAACTCCAGGGCGGCCAGCACGGGCTCCGAGAGAACCACCTGGAAGGCCTCGGAGTGCTCGTGCTCCCCGTCACTCAGGATCCGCACTCTCCACGTGGCCCTGGTCTGGCCCGGGTTGAACTGCACTTGCCTCTGTGCTTTGCCCTTGAAGTCTTTGTCTTTTTTTGCTGTCCCGTCTCGTGTGCCAATACCTTCGAGGAAACATAACAGCAGTGTCTTAGCTTGTTTTCAGTTGGATTATTGAGGCTTTCCTTGTGAACATTTCATGTGCCACCCCATTTTGCAGAACAAAGTAGACCCCGCTGTGACTCTGGGACACGGGTAGTTTCCTACGCATTTGATGATGAAAGTGTTGTATTGGAGGCAACGAGATCATGATTCTGTTCTCCTCTTTCCTTAATTATGATGCAGCTACATATTCTTTGAGCTAAGTTTGTGTTATAACTTCATAGAAAACAAGGCTCAGTAAATTTATATTTATGTTGTTTAATATCATTATTTCTACAACTTCATAAATCTTAAAATTCTGCAGTGGATGCTTCTATGTGCTGCTGCATATTATAAAAACATAAGAAATATTCTCTGAGAAAATGTAATCTAATAAGACACTCTCTGAGTCAAAGAATTTTTTGATAATCTAATTCATAAATGCCCAAGAATAATAAAAAATTATAAAATTCCATAGGCATTTAATGAAATTTGAACCCTTAAGAGAATATAATTCACTGTTTGTCAACATGGTTAGGATTTTCTTTGTAGAGTGCCCAGAATTCCACGCAACCATGTGAACAGAATTGGAACACTAAGTGTCTAAGGTCATTATGAACAGCATGCTTGGCTTATTCAGATGGTTCACCCAGGGCCAACTGCAGTGTGCTGGGAAGGCTGAAGAATCACTCAGCCTCTAACTTAATCACAAGAGAACCATCGTCATTTCTGTGTCAGAAACTCAAACCATAGTGTATATTATTCAAAAAGCAGTGAACAAATTCAATGTTGTAGACAACTTTTATATAATCACAATAGTACTTGCATAGCCTTAAAAATGAAATCAGAATCTCTTAGAATCAAATTAATGATTTTCAAATATATTTTTCTAAATGTTGATATTTCCAGAGAAGTTGGTAGATATTCAAAAAGGGAAAAACACTCTTGTGACTATTAGATTTTTAAAGTCTGAAAATTACTTATTTGTAACATTTCTCATTTAATTGAAGAAATTATTATACTTCTGAAATTTTTTTTCAATGTGTGATGAAACTAGACCAAATATTATCCATTCAACCACAAATACTCATTGAGTACTTACTATATTCCATCCTATGTGCTGAGTTTATGTCAGAAAACAGACAAAAACTTTTGCCCTCATGCTGTTTATATGAAATTAATTAGAATATTTATTTTTTCATCTGAATACACTAAATCACTGGCTATTAGTTTAATCTTAAAATGAGTGTTAAGAAAAGACTTTGTTAAAAATTTTTGCCTTAGAGCTGTCAGATAAGACCTGACAGGTAAATATTGCATTGTATGCTTCTTTTTCGGTAGCAGGTAAACTATGATTTATTTAATGGCAAGAGGGAAGAAGAGTGCAAAAGTGGAATTCTAGCCAGCCAATCTTGTTGACTGCTGCAGACTTCTGGTCAGCTCTCTGGTTCATAATGCACACAGAGTGTTTGTCAACACCTCTTGGAGCCATCACAATTCACCACCAAGGTGAGGATGAAAGGAGCCATTCTCTGTGAGGTTCCAGAACACATGCTGCTCACTGACCCATATTTCCCCAGTGGAAAATGACCAGCAAACATCTATGAGTCTGCCTCTGATAGCGACTGCTTCATTTTCTGCTTTTTTTTTTTTTCCATCAGCAGTATGTTCTTTTCCTGAAGATTCAAAAGGCAAGTTAAAACCGCAAAAGGAACTTGTATAATATAGAGAATAGTTACTAGTTTCAACTAGACATATTTACTGCATGATGATGAAGATATTCAGCCTGATAAAAATAAGCTGCAATACCAAATCCCAATGGTTGCTTTTTAAAACCCCTATAATTTTTTACTTTGGTTATTAAGTAAAACTGCAATTGCATATTTCTCTTACATGGAAAACTAATGTGGAAGTTGAGCAAAGTACTTTAAGAATGAAAGAATAGATTTTATGTCCCTTCTCAGTCACAAAGCAATATTACTGATTTCTCACAGTTTAAAAAATGCTATAATGCAGTGATTAAGGGCCTGGGCCGGGCCTTGGAGCCAAATCTCAGCTCTGCCTCCTGCTAACTGTGTAAACTTGGGCATATTAGAACCTATTTTTCACCTATAAAATAGAGGATATAATGGTACTCTTCTTGAGAGGTTAACTTATGTAGTGTGTTGGAACCAGGTCTGGCACATGATAGGAACTCAATAAACAATAGCTGTCATTGTCACTCCAAAATCCATTTCTGAACCCAGCACCTGGGACACAATGAGCACTCAAGAAAAGTGAGTAAATGGCTGTTGTAAGGAATAAAAGCGATAAGTAAAGTGTTTAATGTGCATAATGAAGCATCTTGCCTTCAGTAAATGTTTAATAACTAGTAGCAATAAAATCTTTGAGATTCAAAGAACATTGTGACATACAAACACATGTTTAGTGTATTAGTGGATTGTAATGGTTATAAAATAAATAGTCATCTTTGAGAAAACACATCTACAAATTGTATATAATTCACGATGTACTAAATGTACACCAATGATGTTCTGTCTTTGGCTGTAGGTGACATTTTGTCTTTAGCTATAACACAGGCTGGCTCATTCTGAAAATCCTTAGGTGAAAGTGGAGGTTGTCTAGAAAGGGTTACAATGAAACATTCCCATTATAGAGCATCGATAAGGCTGTCTTCCAATTTAATCTGATTTCTATTCCGGGTCCTAATGTGAATTCTGTAACCATTTTTAGTGATGGCAGATGTGGGTCATCCACCTTACAGTTTACTAGTAATCACGTGAGGTTAACCAAGTAAAGCTATAGAGCTTATGTACAGCTGGTGGTATTTCCACATTTGGAGGAAATAATAATTTGTTGAAAACATAACTTTGTAAAAAGAGCTCTTGTTTGATACTTTAGTATTCAGCTTAATGAAACAAAACAAACAACAAAAATTTACGAATAAGTTGGATACAAAATCTGAAAAGATAGTTTTAAAATGCTTTGCAGCTACTAGCTTTCCACAAACTGTCCACAGGCTACTTATAAATAATTAAATAAACTCACGACAAGTGAGAATAAAATGCAAATAGATGAAAATATGACAAACCTTTCACTGACAGTAAGATATTATCTGGAGAGCTTGTGTGTACAGAGAAAGTGTCCCCAAAGGACAAATAAATACAGGCATGCTCTGGTTAAACACAGAGTGTAGGAGACAGTCATGCCTTAAATACATGTGAATAAAGAAGGTAGGGGCTGGGGACTTAGCTCAGTGGTTCTGCCTGCCTCGCAAGCACAAGGTCCCGAGTTCAATCCCCGGTACCAAAGAAGGTAGAAGCTGAGCCTCTCTGGTGGTGAGTCTGCAGGTAGACCAACCTCCCTAGAACCAGAATAACCTTAAGAAATCTGCAGTGAAAACATCTTTTCTAAAGTTAAAAAAATTAAATGTTTCTAAAGTAAGGAGCAATTAGTACTGAGAATACAAACATGTCAGGAGAAATTGGAATAAAAGCAAGGAATTATGGCTAAGGAAAAGGATAGTGGAGTGTGGGGGTGAGGGGAATAGAGTCTTTTCATTGATGGGGAAGCTACTAGTTAGAGATTCAAGGACCAATAAAATATGAAATTAATCATTTTGGAGACAGAATTACTAACCTTCCTTCTTTCCAACATTTCCCTAGATTCCTATCTTAGCTGATAATCTCACTGAATGAATCATTTTACCTCTATAAATTTTAACAGTTTAAATGTCTATAAAACATATGATATCAAAAATAATACAATCTCTTGGGGTGTGGCTATTTTTCATCAACATGTCAAATACTTTGCACTGTCTGTATCACTGCTTCAAAATGTCAACATACTTTTCTCTATGATTATGTGAAATCAATATGAAGTTAGAGTTGATAAAGTTTTATTCAAAAGAAATAAAGCAGGTGATCAGTATTTAACAGTTTAATGTTGGTTACAAAGAAAAGTCACAACATAAATCTTTTAAGTCAGGCATTGATGTTCATGGAACTTTTAGTGACTTACTTGAGTATTCAAGTACAACAAATAGTGCAATATATTTGAATACCTAATAAATTACGGAATAGTTTTTATTTATTTATGAAAGTAGCCCTTACATGTTTTACAATGATGCTTCAGCAGACTTCTATTTTATGGATAAATTATAGACTTGCCTAACCCTATTATTTTTAACTCCTGAGTGTTTACTTCTAATTTTGCAGGGTTATTTTATATCAGAGAAAATCACACTTAGGTTGAAAACTTGAAAAGTTTCATATTTTGACACCGATCTGCTATATTTTTTTAGCAGTTAAAGAATCTTTAAATGTCAACAGCTCCCTAAGCATTTAAACTAGATCAGTGAACTAAATTAGTATTTTAAACACTTTAGAAAAACTGTAAGTCTTTGGTAGAAAAAAATGGGATTTGCGACAAAAATGAAAAATTAAACTTACTTATAAATGAAGTTTCTCCCAAGTAACCTCTACGTTTAAGAACGACATCTAGAAATTTGGAGTCTTCATTGATCAGGTAATATTCCTTTTCAAAGGAGATCCATGCCCAATTCAGACGAAAATGCTGGTTGGTTAACTTGTTGCCACCTGGGAAATAAAAATTTAAAGTACTACATTAATGCTTTCTTGAATGAATGACCTTAAAAATTCCATATTTTATTTAAGTTTAGTTTATAGTTCATGCTAGGGATCTCTATCACTGAGCTGCATCTCCACCTCCCCCACCCACCCGAGTATTTTAAAATTGCAACTTTAAGAATATCGAATTTGATATCGAATTCTGGAAGATATACCCGGAGATGTAGCTAAGTGACCACTGTTTGTTACACAGTCATACAACAGCTGACCCAATCCTCCACAACTTCTTTGCTCTCTCTTAGGAGGGGAAGTTGACAGAGGGAACCGCACACTACCAGTGGTGATTTAGTTGCCATGAAATTGAATCGCCAAGTTGCAGGATGACCACAAGGTGCCGCTGGAAAGCAATCTTGTCTGTAGAGCCGGCGGCTAAAAAAGTTCTTTTGTGATGGTTTTAAAAACACATACAGCTTCACAAATACCTTTTTCTGGTTCACAGAGCAATTGGGTGGAAGGCTTTAATTATAACCACTTAGGGAAAAACAAATATCTCTTCTCCGCCTCTCTTCCCCACTAGATTCCACTTCATTCCTCACAGCAAACGGACAGCTCTTTTCACAGATTTCCATTTTCCTTTAAAGATAAGGCTCCCTCCTCCCACCAAGCCACTAGAAGGGAGCTGACTGCCTATCCCAAGAAAACAAATCTCCCGTGTGATCTTCCTAATGTCGAAGCTACTCTACTGGATATAGGAAAGGAGAAGTGATTACCCGCTGATCACTCTGCATCTATCCCTTAGTGTCTTTTGATCTACACCAATTACTTCAGAAGAAGGTGAGGCGTATAAACAAAGGCTTGAGTAATTCCTTTTAAATCTTTCTGGAAAAGGGTAAAGAAAATAGCCCAAATAATAAACATAGCTAGAGGCGAAGCTTTAATTCTAGTTTCTTCTCTTCTGAATTCACATAAAGGGAGCTACCCAAGAGAAAAAGAATCCTGATGAGGAAATGTCAAGACTTTCATAAACTGAGGAGTAACAAACTATGCTAGGGAAATGAGTGAACAAATACATGAAAACCCATTGTTTTCTCTAGAATATTTCGAAACTAAAAGCTATATGATTTTGAATTAACGCTAAAGATTAAAGAAAATACCTACACAGATGGCATTACAGAGGAAAACTGGTTTTCTTGTTTATTGTTGTTTGACTTATAAATTAGCATAATCCTTTTAAACAGCTGCTGGGCAAAGAATGCATGAAGCAAAAAGATGTTCATATCACTTGACCTCATCAGCACTTCCAGGGCAAAAACAAAAATATAAGGAAACATTCATTACAATATTTCTATAATAGCCCTAAACCTGAAAAACTTAGTGTTTACTATACTGTGGTATATCAAAACAATAACAGGCTATTTAACCACCAAACAATAAATATAAAATTCTTATCAAAACACTTACAGAGATGATACTGATGCTGTGAATGTAGCTACCTAAAATGTGGCCTTAAACGTGAAATTGTTAGGGTTTTTTAGTGAATGGAAGTAGGGACACTTTAATTTTTATTTTTTTAAGATATAAGTAGACTGGAGGCCAGGAATTTTGTGTCAGTTTAAGGAAACTCATTCCATATTTTCTCCTTATGAACTTAACGCATATCACCTCTGGGACTATGCACACTCCCAGTCTGAAGGGGAGAGGACAAAACTGGATGGCTCCTTGGACCTGGAGTCCAAGATTCATCTTCTTTCTTATTTGCCATAAGTGCCGGGCTACTTACTTTTCTGGACCTTGGTTTCCTCTTTGTAGCATCAAGTGACAATGTTAGTAGTTGCTACCTGTGAGTGCTTTGAGGATCAAGTGAGATAACCCATAAATGTGACATCATGGACCTTGTAGCACCATGTATCCACTGGTGACATCTTTCAACACAGGTCAGCCTGCTGTACTCTGCCATGCAGGCATGCTCAATCCACCCTGCACATTCATCATCGGAATAGTCATCTGCCTTAAACCTACTAGTGTTCCTTTCTCCTTTGCTCCATTTGTCTACAGCTGTTGTACACATCAAGTCAATCCTTATTTGTGGATTTTTAGGTTCACCCTGTCCTGCCTAGATTACTTCTGTTACCCCTTCATCTGCTTAATCAGGTCAAGCCCACATTCTTAAAGCTGGGGGGATCTGCCACCCTTACTCTTCCTGACTCCATGTCCTCTTGTCTAAAATATTCTTTGGCTAATGTGTTTCACTCCTCAGAGGTCACCTTCACCTCCTTCCTGACATCTCGTCACCCTGCAGCCACCTCACCTCCATTATTCCACAGTGTTCACCTCCTGATTACTCTGTATAATCAGGCATTTTAGCAGATATCTCTCATGCAGTTTGTACTAATTTACTCGTTTTACTAACTTACATCAGAAATTGAGTGTCCATTCTTTTACTACTGTAAGCATTTCATCAATTTAAGACATAAAACAAGTTGTATTTCTAAGTGACTTTTTACATGAAAACAACTTTATGTCCTACTTCTACATGGAGAGTATGGTTCTAGCAAGCCCAGGTTTTATTCCAAACTTCTTGTCGCACTACCACAAGCTATTCCTGGCCATCCTAACATCCACAATGTCACCCATCAATTCTTTTTAAAAGCTATTTTAACTATATGTATTTATGGCATACAGTATAATTACGTACACAAATGTGTTATGATCAGTCACAGTAGTAAGAATTTCTATCTCCTTAAATATCTGCTGAAAAAATTTTAATTTTAGAGGCTGAGAATAGGGATACAATAGACATAATGGGAAGATGGACAATGGCTATCAAAATATTGGGATAGAAGATATAAATTCTGGTATTCTACAGCATCCTAGGGATTACTGTTCACAATAATCTATGCTGTAGTTTGGATCTTGAGTGTTCCCTAAAGGTCCCTGTGTTAAAGACTTGGTCTCCAGCTTGGTGTAACTGAGAAGTGATCCAACCTTTAAGAGTGGGAGGAAATTAGGTCATTGAGATTGGTCCTCAAGAGGAACCCTGGCCACTCCTATTCCTTTCTCTTTGATTCCAAGCTGCCATAAGATGAGCATGTTGCTTCACAAAATATTGCCCATTATAATATGCTGCCTCACCACAGACACAAAGCAGAAGGACCAATTGATCATGGACTAGAACCTCTGAAACAGTGAGCCAAAAAAATCCTTTCCTTATTTTAAGTTGATTATCTCAGGTATTTTGTCATAATAATGCAAAGATGACCACCAACATATCCTACTGCAGTGATGGTGAACCTTTTAGAACTTGCAGTGATAAAAAACAGCCTGCTGTGGTACATGTGCCACAGGTTTGCCACCACTGGTCTATTGTATATTTTATGAATTACTAGAAGAGAAGACCTTAAAGGCTCTAACACAATGAAATTATAAAGAAAAATGATAATTATCCTGATTTGACCAGCACACATTGTAAACATACACCAAAGTGTTACACTGTCCCATCACTTCTTTTTGAAGAGAAACACTGAGCCACACACAACTTCTCACTGTTTTCTGCATTAAAATGGGTGCGTCTGCAAGTGCTATGTCATCTGCTCAGAATACCCTTGGATTTTCTACTCCTTCTAGCAATCTCTACTCTAAATTGTGACTATTAAGATTTGATTTTAACTCTTTTCTGAAATATTCCAGGAAAGATTATTCTCTGCCAAAGGTTACATATTGAAGAATACTGAATTACTGAGGGGTGTCTCCATCCTTTATAAAGCAGCAAGTTTCAATGCAGACCCAGCACTCTCTCTTATTCTGATTAATTTTTCTCTACCTTGCTCTCCACAAGTTCATATCCCATATATAGTTACTCTTTTGTTTGATCATTTTGTTTCTTCCCACAAGATCCAGGAGGGAGGGAGTTCATTCTGCTTATTGGTAGAAAATGAATATTGAATGAATTAGAAACTACTGTTTTGGTTGAAAGAAGTTGAGTAGTGCTTCATTAATTGAGCAGTCTACATTTCTATATAAACGTTACCTATCTTTTTATGAAAAAAATAATTGTTTTTGTGATATTCTTCTAAAATGTCACATACTTAAAGTTATTATGAATGTGAATTATTGGAGTTTGTGTTTATCTAAATGACATTTCCAGGGATTTTTGATAATTAATGGGCTCCTACTCCACTATAAAGAGGCATGAATTGTCTCAAGGATACCTAATTTCAGCTACACTTAAAAATTTGTAATTTTCAGGTTGGTGCCTATGTTCTGGAAGGATGAGTGTCCCAAGAAAAAAGGGGCCAAGTTACTGGTTAATCCAAGGTTTTGATATATGTATAGCTGAACAAGTTTGTCAGTATTTCACATATCTACCTTCTAAGATTTGAAATAAAATTCAGAAACAATATAGAGAAACTCTGCTTTATATCACAGTGAAATGGCCTAGGGTAGTCATTATAGTAACTTACAATTCACTCTAAACCTGGGATTTTTAAAGTAGCTAGTTATTTAAATAGAGAATATGAAGTCTATCAAGCTTAACTCTGACTACAGTTAAATATTATGTAACCCTTTTGAATCATATACATATGAATTGTATTTAGTTTTTGAATTTGTAAAATCTCAGTACACACTTATACAGGAATGATACAAGGATTTGAGTAACTGAGCTATAGATTATTTAACTTCCTTTTTTAAAACTGTGATCTTGTACAATTGAACTCTGTATTTTTTCTAAAGAAGGAAAGCCACCTTACCTATTTATTACATGCCATGTAAACTCTTCTAAAACCTCAATAAATGAGAAATAATGAATGTTAACACTTTAACAGAAGCTACCGCTTACCAAATGTTAAATTTTAGATGCAATTAAATAACTTAAAATCTGACAAATTTTACTTATGTATGATTCATTGCCTTTCTAAAATAGATTGTCATCTATGATGCTGAAAAGTGAATGACAACATCTCATTGGAAACAAATTAAAGTCCACAGCTTGTGTCATAAATCCACACAACAGGTGCCTGCAATGATGACTACACTCCCTAAAGCTCTGTCCCCAAACCCTGACACTAAAGTTATTAACATTTTCATGAAAAGACTCCTTTTGAACTTTTACAGCTGGACTTCAGGCTTCTTTATTTTCTTTTGCAATTCAAACTCAGTAGTTATTTTAGAATAACAAAGAACCGCAATCTTCAATTAGCCCTCCCTAAAACCACAGGGTTCCCTAAAAACAAAGCATAGTACTGTTGTTCATTCATAAGAAACTAGTGTCACAACTCTGACTTGTGCTAGTTAAAGGTGGGTAGTCCTTTAGCTTTAACAAATTTCTTCTTGAACAAAACTTGGTTACAAATAGATTGGTAAAATTTCATTTTTCCAGAATAAAGTTCAGTTTCTTGTTTCAAGATGAACTTGAAACAAAATAGACAGCAACTTTAAAAAGAAACTAGATATATTCTTTTAAATCAGCAATATAAATAGACATAATATTAGAAAAGATGAAGATAAAATGGACTAATTTATTGGGGAAATTAGATTGTTCTTTTAGGGGGAAAAGTCAATGATTAGTATCTATGCAATCTCTATCGGGATTGCAGGAGTTAGTAATTCCGGTGAGAATCTGAAAGTGCAAAGAAGGCTTTATTTCATTGCTGTTTCTGTGACAGGGTGATCTTCTCTTTGCATTACCTTTGGAATCTCCCATAAGAGAATCTCTGCAAGGGCGTAGAATCCTGTCCTTTGGCCCTTAAAATCAGGTTGACTTTACTGTTTACTAAAAACCACCTGGTGCAAAGCTGAAGCCAACTTGGCTCTTGCTGGGGCCCCAGGAGTTGGTATTCTCCCGTGGGAGGTGGCATGCACAGAGATAGTGTGCACGAAGTAGAGGTTGGCAAGTGCTGTGAAAGAGGCGCTGATAATGAGCTGTGGGAGCTTAAGAGAGTGAGGGATTACTCTAACCTGAGGGGATCAAAGACAAAGTCATGGAAGAGATACTGTTTAAATGTGTTTCAAGTACAGGATGGCATCTGGACATTCGAGGAGATGGAGAGGAAGGTGTTCTGGGAAGATTAAGTGTAAGAGAGATAAGAACTTCAGTAAAAATGGAACTTCAAAGAATCCAATTTGGTAGGAGCTCAGAACACTTAAAATACTTATTTCCTTTTCCTTTTGCTTTTTAATTGATTGGATATTGGAGACAAACAGTAGTTAAGATGCATCCAAATTCTGTATTAGAGGAAGGGAAGGGTTCTCTTCCTGAGGTGACCCAGACACTCAGAGATGACAAAACATTCACCCAAGAGCAGCTTTGCTTTGGATGACTGATGGAGCACCCAAAGAACTTGGAGATAGACTCTGAAGAATTGATAATACTTTTTGTAACTGTGTAGGCTACTTAATAATTTTAATGATTATTTTAGTGCAGTAGTAAGGTACTCAAATGTTGCTACCATATACAACTTTTGATCACTGACATTATTTTTCCCACCATTCTTTGCACCCCACATCCCCAATTCCCTGCTTTATAAATTCTGTAAAAGAGGCAGCACAGAACAAAGAAGTAAGAGAAAGAAGTAAGAGAAAATCTAGAGGGATACTGTATACAGAAAGAGAAGTGGTACAACACAGAAGTGGTACAACTGCCAAGGAAGTGGCAGTGCATATTGATCTCTATTAGACATACACACCCTTGCAGTGATCCTTTAGATTATCTTCAGGAAAGGCACAACCAAGCATACCTGTCTTAGTCAAAGGAATACATAGAGATATGATATCTTGGTAATCATTATATGAACTACATTGATGAGTTCAAAGATGGATTAGTTTGCATGCTATTCTGTAGGATCTAGAGAGAAGTTGCCAGACGGTGTGGGGGTGAAGATGGCAACTAACAAATATACCAACTTTCCCCTAGAAGTCAAAAGAGTATCATAACCCACTTTATCATAGGTAGTTTTCTTCCTTGGACATGTGATTTGATCACATATGCACCTAAATGCGTATTTGAACATGAGGTTTCAAAGACTTAAATTCCTATTCATCCTCTGTTCCAGAGATTGCTATTCAGTCTCTCCTCATTATTCCTGGGATCCATATTTGTGAATTCATCTACTCATACAAATTTACTTATAATCCCCCAAATCAGCACTTAAGGTTCTTTTGTGGTCATTCTTGGACATGTGTTTTGTAGTGTCAAGGCATTTGGAAGGTGAACATTTTGCATGGATTCACAACCTCAAGACAGCCATGACAGGCAACTAAAGGCACTCATGAAAGAGAACTTCTGGAACTGCTTCAGAAAATACCAAGAATGATGTGAGAAGTGTATTTGAAGCAAGGGGGAGTATATTGAGGGGATTAGTGGCAAGGTGTCTTTCGCTGCAATTAATAGTTAATTTAAAGATTCATCATATTTTTTATCATACCTTGCACTTTATGAAGAATGTATGTGTTAGATAAGTTTTGTTCACTCATGAGTTATATAGTGTTGCTGGCTATGAATACAATGCTAATGAATCAACAACATGTATCAAACAGCGTGTTTTTGAATGAAACACACATGAAGCAAGCTTATATACTGATCAGTTGATGAAATGTTGAGATTAGAACTCACAGGAACCTAACCTGGTATTTTCCAGGGAACAATCATTCAATGTTTGATAATTCAATATTCAGACAATTTTATAGACTCAAACTCCCACAAACAATGGCAATTATATTTGTTCAGCATAAGCCACAATTTTCTTTTGAGACGTTAAAAAATGGAGCATGAGAAGAGCATTCTACCCCTCAGTACATTTTTCCTCTCTTTTTTAAAAAAACATTTTTATTTTGTATTAGTCCACGTTTACAGTACATAATGATTACATTCCTTGTGAGGAGTTGGTACATATATATAACACATCTTAGTTCTTTTTTCATCTTGTTCCCTGCCCTGCCTCCCTCTTCCCTCTATCTCTTGGTCACTTGCCCACTTGCAAAAGATCTATCTCCCTGTTATCTTTTTATTTTGCTCTTTATTTATATTTTAAGTTTCTCATATAAAAGAAACTAATCAATATTTAAGCTTGTGTGTCAGATTTATTTCACATAAAATTATGGTCTGAAGGTGTATCCATTTTACCACAAATGATTCAAGTTTATCCTCCATTATGGCAGAGTAGTACTCCATTTTGTACAAATACCACATTTTCTTTTTCCATTTATCTGTTGATGGACATATAAGCTGCTTCCAAGATTTAGGTATTATGTATGAGTTGTGCTGCTATAAACATGGGTTTATGTATCACTATAATATATCATTAACTCTTTTGGGATGATACCTAGAAGGAGAACAGCTGGGTTGAATGGAATTTCTCTTTTTAGTTTTTGAGACATCTTTCCTTGGCTTATGCTTAGGGACCCTCACTTGCATTCTCAAATAGGCAACTCTGGCTTCATTCCAGCTATCCATCCTGGGCAATGACAGCACTGGGCTGTAGACATTGCTGTGGCTCATGGTTGAAAGGTGTATTGCCTCCTGCATGACTACCTGCCATAATTTGAAGGTATACACAGAGGATTTGGAGATATTATTAATTTACCTGAAAGTAATATACATGGAATGAATTCTGATTGCAGAATTGCCACTAATCCTGTGGGTGAACCTTAGGATAATTCATTCTAGGATCTCAACTAAAGCACAGCCCATACCTGGGGTTCATATGTACCTATGCTTAGGTAGGGAACTAGAGTGGTAGACCTCATGGAAGGTAATTTTCTTGGGCCATTAGGAGTCTTTGGAGAGGGAACTCATTGTAATGGAAATAAATGCCAGGTACAATAATGGACTCCATACACAGTTTTAATGATCATTGTGAAGCAGAGATTCAAAATGTAGTGTAAATTCACTTTTCTCTAACTCCTTCCCATGTTCCTGGATGAATGTTTGGATCTTAGGGAAAGAGAAAATTGTATGTGGACATTTAAAGTGATGCTTAATCTTTTTTATACAAAGGCCCAAGCAGCACTCTTTTGGATTTCTTTTTGCTTCAGTACAGAATGATAAAAAGATGACCATACAGCTCTAGGTCCCATGCCTAGGGGCTCTTGGGGCATACACTGGGTCCTTACTATGGAGAGCTGGCATAGCTATTTGGATTCCTGGTACAGCTGTGTTGATGTCACTGAGATTGGGCTTATTGCAGAGAACACCAACCCTTGGGACAGTAAATATAATCTTTCCTAACCAGAGCCATGACCTTGGACCAGCCAGCACTGGCACAATACAGGCACTGACCAACCAAAAAAGACACCTGACAAAAGCAACTAGGACATGAATGCATATATGAATGCCTGAATTCAGCTTAGCCTTGAGAACTCTGAAAATGTCCAAGAAAAATGGAAACACTGACAGTGTGGTCAGCATGATTTTAATAGTATGTGCACTGTCTCAATGCATCTCAGAGCAACTCCACAAATTAGGAATATCCACCTTCCATCGATAGGGTAAATGAGTGTCAGGTTAAATTGTCCACTTCGGGGCTGGGGATTTAGCTCAGTGGTTTTGCTGCCTGCTGTGCAAGTGGAAGGACTCGAGTTCGATCCCTGGTACCAAAAAAAAAAAAAAAATTATCCACTTCAAATTCCAATAGATATAGTACATGGCAGATCTAGCATTTGAATCCATTCTGCTAGTATTTTTTTCTGTACTCCTTCCTAGTAATCAGATTATTGTATTCAGGTCATTATAATTTATAAATTAGTGCTACTGAATAGAACCAAAACATTATCTGAGTGCATTTCCCTCTCCTATTAGCAAACACCTGGCCCCTAATGAAGAAGTACATGGTAAAACAAAGAATTGAAGGGTGAATTTCTAAATATTTGAGATGAAACCGTAGAAAAAGTAACACAAGTTGACTGAAGTCCCTCTTGTTTTATGAATGAATTTGGAGCCATCTTCAAAGCTGGGGAGGCTAGAAAGATATCCCTTCTTCCAGGCTGGCTGATGTGACCACAGTCACATGAGGCCTCAGGTGGGTCAGAATCTACAAGCCTGAGCCCGCAGGGATCCTTCACAGTAACTAAGCACCTTCCTTCCCTAGCTGCAGTCCAAAAGCAAATATATTAGTTTATTTCCATCCTCTGGAACAGATGAAAAGGTAAAAAGGCAGCACCATAAATTTGCATGTCCTTACTTACGGTGTAAGCATATTTTCTTAATCAAACCTGACTCAATTGTGGCCTACTTTACTTTCTTAGAACCTTAATGCCAATGGCATGAATGTTTTTACTGCTGGTATGTGTGCCTCAGATAAGGAATTCAGGTGTATAGCCACAGAGGACAAAGGACAAAACAAACATGTAATTGCAAGGTGAACTCTCATTCACCATACGGACTTTACTGGGTTATCATTTGGAGCCTTAAATTAAAAGCTAACTAAGTCATTTTAATGTTGTAATGTGAGCAGCTAAGGAATTTTTATTTATTTATTGCTGAAAATTCAAGTTTAACATTGTATTTTAAAGAAGAACACCAACTAATTCAAGATATAATTATGCTGGTGAACAATATAAAATAGACTCGAAACATTTTAGAACAGAATGCATATTAGACTGTACCCATTACTGGCCCATTTACCAAGCTCTAGAAAAGCTGGAATTTGAATACTATTACAAAATAGGTACTTGTAGAAGATAAATAAATTTGCAGGGGTTTTCACTTCTAGTCTGGTGGTCTTTCCATTTAAAAGGAAATTTTGTGATCTGAAATACTGTTTTAAAGCATAAGATAATAAAAATTGTGTGTTAAAATGTACAAATATATTTCAATTTGGGAGAACTTATTTTTTCCCTTTAATTTTCTAACATTTTTTCCTATTTACAAATAGGAATAAACATCTAAACAAACAGACAAACAAACAAATGACCAATACTTTCATAGAAATACTACCTGCTTTGTTGAAAGCTGAATGAAGTTAGCCAGGAACATCCACTCCCTGTTCTCCCTCTGGAGAAAGGAAAATATACAAAACCAAACACCTGGTGCAACAAGATTTCATGCATGCACTGCCTGAAGCCACGAATAAATTTAATAGATCTCTGGCAACACATTCTTAAAATAAACTTAAGAGCCTTCAGGTCTCTGCTCAAACCAGAACCTAATTCTTTTTGTGGCGCCAGACATCTCCCCCACCCCAAGGAGACAGGAAAGGAGGGTAGTGGCTCTAAGAACACTCTACCTCCAGGAGTAACCGGTTTAGCACCATTTAGTTAATTCCCTGTGAAGGAAGGTTGGTTTGTAATTCGTATTTGTGTAATAGTACCACGCATTACTATTAGACATCACCATTACAATTAATATGCATTACAGCCCAAACTATATTTTGGATTATCTTTTAACAATGCATTGTACCTACACTAAGAGACAAAATATATCAAAGAGGAAAATACAGAAGTACTTTAATCTGGTTGTTAAAAGGGGAAAAAATCTTTAATTTGTTTTATTATTATCAACACTTAAATCTGACGACCTGGATGGAGGGATTAGGGTGGGAAAACAGCATAAAAGCCGTTCACATCATAATTGAATTTCAACTCAATATGCTGAAAAGTTAGAGCTAAATGAGTTATGAGTTCTCATTTAGCTCTCTCATTTAGCTTTAACTTTCCAGCGAATTAACTTTCCAGCTAATTAACTTTCCAGCATATATATATATTTATATATATAGTTTTATATATATATATATATATATATATAGTTTGTTTTTGTTTAACTTGTTGCTATTGTTTTAAAATCTAAGTTGGTAGTAAGCTATTAGTTATATCTGTTTTTAGCAGAAAAATCAAGAGGATTTGGAGTTTTAAAATTTCTAGACTTAAAAAAGAAATATATGAAATCGTACCTGTTTGCATAGCTATTGCTCCTAAAAAACTAAACTGAAAAAGCCTTGTCATTGATTTCTGTTAAAGATGAAAGGAGAGAAGGAGGGAAGGAGAGAAAGAAAAAGTAAGGAGGGATAGAGGAGAGAGACGGACAAAGGCTAACAGAGAAACAGATGAAGAGAGTGGAGTCGGAGTACTAATATCATGTTTGTTCACATTTTTTTCATTTATTTCAGATTAGTTTTGCAAAGCTAGCTTTTGTGCTTAACTTGTATTATTTAATTAATCAAACTCTTTGGTGACTGCTCTGATCTCTTTAAAATATGCACCAATGCAGCCCTCCTTGGTGATTTCACTATCTTGGATTAATATAAAAGCCATTCATTCACATATTTAGCTGCCAAAAGAGAAAAATAACCAAAATAAGCATAAAGACAAGTTGGTATAGTTTTAGAGAACCAGTAACTACTAGAAAAAAAAAAGGAAAAGAAAATCAATGAAAAAACCTCAACATAAACAGTTTAATTCAATATATATATTGAATTCAATATATATATTATATATAATATATATTATAATATATTATACACACACACACAGACACACACATACACACACACACACACACGGCTGGGGATTTTGCTCAGTGGTTCCAGTGCCTCCCTTACAAGTGCAAGGTCCCAAGTTTGATCCCTGGTACTAGAAAAAAAAATCTTAAGGGGGCCAGGGATTTAACTCAGTGGTTCCATTGCCTTCCCCTTTGTGTGTGTGTGTGTGTGTATATATATATATATATATATATATATATATTTAACAGAGCTCTGTGCAAATCATACATACTAGGAAGTATAAAGAATTATAAAGGTGGTTCACGTATAGTCACTTCCTTAAAATTTAGGCTCTAGCAAGGGGAGCAAAACAGTACTATACATAAATTACAGTAGAAAATGTAAAATAAATGGGTAAACATAAGGTATTTGGGGTTCAGAGGAGCGGTGGGTGGGAGGGTGTTGTGTAGGGGAGCACCATGAAGGAGCATCGTGGATGGACACCAAAGGGCAGAGCCACTCTGAAAGGAAGGGATCAGAAAGAAACTGGTGCAGGGGAAGGACAGCCACATATGTGGGCAGCAAAGAAATAGTGGAAAGAAGGGAATCTTTGTGCATTGCTGGTTGAAGGGTCCTCAGAAAATTAAAAATAAATTTACCAAATGATCTACCCATCATACTCCTGGATATATACCTAAAATAATCAAAATTAGAATCTTGAAGAGAGATCTGAAGTACTATGTTTATTGCAACATTAGTCCTAACAGCTAAGATGGGGAAATAATGTCTAAGTGTCTGTCCATGGATGAATGGATTTTAAAAATGTGGTATATATGCACAGTGGAATCTTATTCAGCCTTAAAAAGGAAAGAAATCCTGTCATTTACAAAAACATGAATGAACCTGGGAGACATGATGCTAAATGAAGTAAATCAGGCACAGAAAGACAAACACTGCATGATCTTACTTACATGTGGAACCTAAAAAACTCAAACTTACAGAGGCAAAGAGTACAATGGTAGTTGCTGGGCACTGGGTAGAGATGTTGATCAAAGTGTATGAGCTTTCAGTAATGGAGGATAACTTCTAGAGATTTAATGTAGAGCATAGTGACTGTAGTTAATAATATTGAATTGCATGAAATTCACTAAGAAAGTGGATCTTAATTACCACCATATGCAAAATATGGTCTAACTAGGTGAGGTGAGAGATATGTTAATCAACTTGATCATGGCATTTCATAATATATACATGTATCGGAATATCACACTATATATTTCCCATATACTGTATCTACATATTTATGCAATTTTTATTTGTCAATTTTATTAGAATAAAACTGTTAAGTAGACTAAAGATAGGCTAGTGATGAAATATATCTTTCTGAAATAATTCCCAATTAAATTTCTGTCAATGGAAGAAAACCTGGAATTATGATACAATTTAGTCTCTATATATTACTATAAGAAAAATGAAAGTCTTGTCTCTAAAGAATAGGAATCCTTTGAATTTAAAAGTTATCAGTAAAAGAATTTATAAAACTAGAAACAAACGAACAAGCAAAAGAATACTTACAAGTGAAAAACTGGCTAAACAAAAATATCAACCATAATCAGTCATTATCATGTGTGTCAGTTACTTTTCTCTCATGGCAGAGGTAAAATACCCTACACTCAAAGTTAAAGGGGAAAGGGTTTATGTAGCTCAGTTTGTAGAGGTTTCAGTCCATAATCTGCTAGCTCCAAAGCAGGGTGGCTAGGGGCAACAGTTCATGGTGCCAGAAGACAGCAAAAGCAACAAGAGAGCTTAACAGAGTGTCTTTCTGCTCCTTTTACTTTATTCTGACTACTTAAGGCAGGTAGCACTCAGGCCCTTGATCCTAGCCTTCAGGCCTAGCCCCACCGTAAATTAATCACACACTATGGATTTAGCCATCTCCAAAATAGCCCCACCTCATTTGCATGAGGCTTTGGGGGTACATCTAAACACAAGCCATGGCATCATGTATACTCAATCTACTACTAGATGAGATATAACCTTGGTGCATACAGATGCCACACGGAAGAAGAATTTTTTATTAGAGTTCTTTTGGTAACTGATTTCGTATGGTTAGAAGTCAAGAAAGAAAAGGACCCTATGTGCCACTGAATAGCAAAAGTCCATAATCTATACCTTTTTTTCAAAATACAATAAAATTTTTTATTGTTGGTATATTTGGGATATATAATTATTACACTCATCTTGGGGGATTTGTACAAATGCATATCACATTTGAACATTTTTATTTCTCCCCCACTGCTCCTCTCTTCCCTTTCTCAGTTTTCCTTCTCATCTCCACTGAGTCTACCTTCTTATTTCTTACTATCTTTCCTTTATTTTGCTCTTAAAATCATTTATATTTTGGGTTTCTCATATAAGAGAAGCCATGTGACATTTATCCTCTGTGCTTGATTTATTTCACTTAGTATTACTGTTTTAGGATCATTTTTCTACAAATGAATAAAATAAGTTTATATCTTTTAATAAGTATGGTTTAGAAGGGCACTGAAGTCTTTTTAAAACTTCAAAAGACTTTAGTGGTCTTTGGGAAATAATTTATACCTGGGATACATTTGCTTTCATGTTAAAAATAATTTTCCAGAAAAAGTTAAATGTTTATATTTTCTACTCTTGTTTAAACATTTTTTAGTGAGGAAAAATATTTTATTATTGCAATATTAAGCTAGCAATGATAAGGTATTGCAGTAATCCCTCAATGCCATACTGTGTTGAAAATTTTAAGTAAACATTATTAACAAGTCTTATGAGCAATTCTCCTAAGTATTGTGTACAATAAATTGGTATTAGGTACTAAGATCTTTATCTGTATAAAGGTATTTCACTCTTTTTTTTTTTGGTACCAGGGATCAAACTCAGGTCCTTGTGCTTGCGATGCAGGCAGCCTAAGATCTTTATCTGAAGAGCCTAACATTTGGGCATTCAGTGTGAAAATTGGGCTTTATGTAAATGCACATAAATTCTGAAATACTTCTAATTTTTTCTTAGTCTGTAGGAAAATGGTGTAAAGGAAAGTAATCTAAAGGCCCATTTGTTTTGAGCAGTAGAAACCATGAGTGGATTTCTTGGGGGTGGGGAGGAGTTTTGGATCAAGTGTCTGTTCAAAAGCCAAACCACATCACTGGTGGAAATCACCTCTGCCTCTGCCTCTGCCTCTGTCTCTGCCTCTGCCTCTGCCTCTGTCTCTGTCTCTGTCTCTCCTTAAAAAGCAAGTGATAAAACGAGGATCAATGTGACAAGATTTTTTTTGTAGGCCAAGATAAACAATAGTTTTTTTCACTTAGTTAATATACAATGCAGGTGGAATTTTGTGAATATTCTAAGGGCTTGAGAGAATGATTATTGCAGAGAATTCTTGCTGATTATTGGCATTTCCTGGAACGGTGAGACCAGGGAGGCCAAGCATCCTACAATACACTGAATAGTCCACCCTTGGAAGAGTTGGACCTATCTGGCCCAAAATGTCAATTGTGTTAGTGTTGAGATGGTCTAAACTCATGTTCTGAAATATCAACATATGTAGCCTAACATTCTCATATTATCTGGCTTTTCTTGGTAATATCCTGTTTTCTTATGAATTGAATTAATAATATATGCAGTCAAATGACCTAACTGCCTCCTATTCTTAGGTAAATATGCAGAATTTTTCAAATTGATCATTGATGTGGAAAAGTTTCTAGTACAAAGTGTTTATTCTCTTGTTGCAGGAAGCAGCTTGGCCAGTAGTTTTCCTATTCAGAATTTATGGTTAATCCCACAGGAAGTTGGGGGTGAGGTAAGATCTTGAGAAATGTGCCAAACTGTGTTCAAGTGAAACTCTATGCATGATTTAGGTTTAGTATGAAATCAAATATGTGTGCAGTGCTTTCCATTCTAGATCTTTTCAGCAGATAAGCTCCACTGCAGCCCCTGAGAGTTGAGAATACCAAGTGAAAAGGCTTCCTAAAGCCATCGTAGGCAGACAAAACTAAGCACTGGACACAAGTTGTTCAGCTTTATGCATGTGTGTGTGTGAGTGCAGACACACACACACGGTCAAGCTTTATTGCCTATGCTCTTACAAAGAATAAAAATCCTTTCCAAAACACTCTACAAAAATACAGAACACTCCAGAGATTTAGCTCAGTGGTTCCGGCGCCTGCCTCCCAAGTGCAAGGTCCCGAGTTCAATCCCCAGTACCAAAAAAAAAAGATACAGAACACATAGCATCCTTTATACAGTTCTACACTGAACAACTTAGGAAAGGATTTCCCAAAATGTATGTTTTTAGAACCTTATTTTTTTTCCTGGCTGTTTTTAGGTGTTATGTTTTAAAATCACTTTCCATCAATTAAAAGTGAAATACACTGTACTGGGCTATAGAAATAGAATTCTTTACTGCAGCAATTCTTAGTGGCTTTGACACATGAATGTACACTAAGCATGTACATGGGAAAGCTTAGAGCATACAGCATTCTCAATCTCATTCCACCCGGGAACCCATTTCTTAAGGAATGAGTAGACATCTGTCCTACAGCATGCACTTTGGGACTAGAATAAAGCCTTTAAAAAACAGATATGAGGAGAAAGCCTTGTGCAGTATTAATCATACTCAGGTCATATAATTTCCAATGGCCCCACCAATATTTGGAATTTTACTTCAAAATCTGAAGGAACAAAATCCAATAGAATTAACATATTTACTTTTGGACTAGTAATAAAATTTTGGCTCAAGATACTTCCATTTCCTAATCCAAATGGTAAAGTAAATATGTTAATGTAGTGTAGAATGACAAAAAAGAAAGCTAAATTCAAGCAAACATAACTGACTATTGGTATACTTGTCCCCTAGAGACTATATTTATTGCTGGAAACACATTTTGCTTTTCTGTAGCTTAAGAGTATATACCCCAATCCTGTTTTTAATTACTCAAATGTGGGATCAAATCTCAGGAGAGACAAAGATTAAGATTTTGGCCAATTCCAAAAAAAACAAAGCTATTCAACCCCCCCCCCCCCTTTGAAGTGGATCTTAGTCCCTCTGGATATTTGAACCCTACAATCTGCCCAACTCTGATAAGGGATTTAAAGGCTTATTAAAAGAATGCTTCCAAAGCTACTAAAACAACCAGCACAGGAAGCATGGGCCAAACCAGGCTGTGGAAAGAGGATAATGCTGCAACATAAACTTTAAGGCTGATAAACAGATAAAAACTCTGAAAGTGCACTGTTCTCTAGTCTGTCCTTCTTCCTCACTCTGGTAAGTGACTGCTTCTCTGAGAATATCAACATAATACAGCTACTCTATACTCAGCATGTTGGAAGGAAGAACCCAATGGACTATAAAATGAAAACTGTTAATTAACCCTGTGTTATATACATATACAGACTATATATCCATATATGTCATAAGAGATATATCAGGTGCATTGAATACTTAGGGCAATAAATCATATCTATATATCTGTATCTACCCCAACTTTATGCTCCCAAGAAACTGAAAATTGTTTTAAGAAAAACTATACACTTAGAAAACCAGGCTGTGAGTATTATTTAATAAAATAGGAAAACTATTTATTAGGAATATGGAAGATTCTCAGAATGCATTCTTAACAGAGGAAAATCTATCTTTTAGCGCCTTATTGGTAACACAGTGAACAAGACTGGTGATCACCACCATTTCTTCTCTTTCTTATTCCCTTGCTTGCCTCTTTTCAACACGCAAGGGTTGGGAATAGGGTTGGTGGCAGTTGGGACTCAAGGCAAATGAAGGCTTGAAAATTGGCCTGAAATCCCCTCATATGTAAGCAAGGACTGAGTTAAGGAATCTGGACTTGTTTGGAGGACACAACCTCAGCAGTTCTTGGAACTGCACTGGCTTCCACCAAGGATGTAGAAAATGGTGCTGGATTAGGCAGAATGTCTCTGTGCACTTTCTGCCTTTTAAAACTCCTCTTTTGTGGCTTAATTTGTCTTTTGAAGGAGTTAAATAATCCAGCATTGACTCCATCAGCTTCCTGTTTCAATCTGTGCCATGAGATGTAGGGAAAAAAATCCCACAAGCCCTTTTCTATGGTCATATGAGATGATCCCAAAAAAGGCTTGCAAAGCGATCCCAAAAAAGTGATTGGATGAGAGTGTGAAGCTAGACTTCTTTGGTCAGTAAAAGTGAGGAAGGAGCACATTTTTAGAAGAAACCACACAGGAAAGATGGGAATGCTCTTGATGCTTTTTAGGGGCCTGATTAAATAGTACAGATTAAACCAGAATGAAGAATAAAGAATAGTATTACAAAATGTCAGTGAATATGTTCATACTTTTTATTCAGTATGAGATAGAAGCTTCATAGGGATTGGAAGGGTGTTTTTTGGTAAGGGAATTAAACTCAGCATGCTAGGGAGTGCTCCATCACTGAGCTACATCCCCAGCCCTAGTTTGTTTCTTTATTTTTCCGGTACCAGGGATCGAACTCAGGACCTTGCGATTGCAAGGCAGGCTCAGTGCCACTGAGCTAAATCCCAGCCCTTACCTAGTTTGTTTCTTAAATGTTCCCCAAATCCCAAAGTCCCGTATCTTAAGGGCTTGGTCTTCATCCTGTGTTGCTTTTGGGTGTAACTCTAGGAGATGGGGTCTAGTGGAAGGAAGTTAGGTCACTGGGAGCATGCCCTTAAAGGTGATATTGAGACTCTAGGCCTTTTTTCTCTCTCTTTTTGCTTGAATTTACGCTTGTCATGAGTTGAACAGTTTTTCTCCGCCACACAACTCCATGACATACTGCTCTAACACAGGCCCCAAAACAATAGGGCCAGGTGACCATGGACTGAAACTACTGAAACTATGAAACTATGAAACCAAAATAAACCTTTGCTCCTTATCAATTTATTACCTCAGGTATTATTTCATAGTCAAGAAAGCAAAGTCCAAATAATTTTATTTAAATGAGGCATGTCTCATTTGGTATTGTAGCCTAACATGGAACTTCTTTAGAAAGATGTGTCACAAAATATAAGCATGATATTCAACCAAGATTTTTTTAATGGAATCATATTATTAGAAAACATACTTCAGTGGAATTTACAAATAAATCAATCAGATTAGAAGCTGGCTAATTTATAAATATTTACTCTTAATTTCTTTTAGATTTTATATATTACTTATATGTTTCTTATAGTTTTATTTTCCGTTCAGGAATCATCTTGATGTTTGAGAATTTTTGGGCCATTTCTTATTGATATTTTAATGGTGATGAATAGTTTACTTTAGGAAAAAAAGAATAAACCAGAATGTACATAGTCTGATTTCTAGTGAGAAATAGGAGATTCAGTAAACTTCCTTGTCTATAATGGACTTGATTATTTGATACTGCATCATGATATCTGAGAAGTAAAGTTCTATTGGAAAAATCGGCCTGATCACCTGGATGAGAGAGGCGATTCTTCTTTTCCATTACAGTTGGCTACATTTCTGTGGAATCATCAAAGTTTACGTTAAGTGATAGGTTGAAGTCATTCAAAGAAAATTTAAAGGTTTGCCACAAATCTGTAAGCTAGTGTTATAATAACACTATTTTAGATTTTTTTCTGATTTCACAAATTTTCATAGTTTATATTCTTAGCTGACACTGTTAACATTCAAAAATGTCCTTGCGTATACTCTTTCAGTAATTTGCCTGCAGAGTGTTCCTGAAGGGCCATGTGTTAAAGGCTTGTGGTGCTAATGGGAGGTGGTGGAATGTTTAGGAGATAGAGCCTAGTGGAAGAAAGTTGGGTCATTGGCGGGGGTGCAGTTGAAGGAGATACTGTATTTGGACTCCAGTCATTCTTTTCTCTCTTTCTCTCTCACTGTCTCCTCCAGGCCCCCACTTTCTGGCCATCATGAGGCGAACAGACATCTTCCACCACACACCTGCCATAAGGTATTATGCCAACAAAGGCCCAAAATGATGGGCTGAGCAACCATGGACTGAAACCTCTGAAACCACCTGTCAAAATGAACTTCATTTAAGTTAATTTATCTCAGGCATTTGGTCACAGTAATGGAAAGTTAACACAACTCTGTTCACTTTGTGTTTTTTAATCTCTACCTATCCATTCCTATGAGAATTAGATATATTTTTTATACATGTTGTTTTGGAAGTAGTCCACTGAGCCTCATCAGTATTTCTATAAAAATATGGGCATCCTTTATCTAAAAATCTTGGGATCTGAAATGTTATGGATTTTGGATTTTGAAACATTTACATATTAGAGTGTGGTATATTTGAGATGAGATCCAAACTAAATGGAAATTTTTTTTATGTTTCATACAAAACCTTCTGCACATGTGTAAATACTGAATAGTTTCTCCAGTGTGAGAAACTGAAAGTATAAATAAGGGTTAAAATGATTAAAATGAATAATTGATAATTTGAAATAGGAAAAATGGTCCAAAGAGGTAGGGGTGAAGGGAGGGGAAGGGGAAAGGAAAGAAGGGAAAGGAAAAAAAATGAGAAAAGAAAAAAAAGGAAATGATGTCTATGTAAATAGGGAAGGGTGGAGGAGGAAATGAAGGGCGCACAGGTAACGGGGAAAAAATAAGAACCAAGATACATCATGTACAGGTACAAGCAACCAATGATAAATGTAAATGTATTGTATACCTAAAATGTAGCAATAAAAGAACTTAAGAAAAAAATAATTTGTGGATGAAACAAAGTTTAATGTAGAATTTTCCGCTTGTAGCATCCTGTTGGTGCTCAAACAGTTTCAAATTTTGAAGCATTTTTAATTTAGATACTTGGATTAGGGATGTGCAAAGTATGTGTGTGTGTGTGTGTGTGTGTGTGTGTGTGTGTCCATTTTCTCAATCTAGTTACTCTACAAAGCATTCTTGGTATAGTTCATGGACTAGTCATTCTGTGGATGCTGGGATATAGATTAAGAAGAGCAAATCCATGAAGCAGTGGAAGAAATGTCAGAGGAAGAGAGGTGCACTGTTTTGTTTGGTAAGGGTTAAGTTTAACAGAGAGCAACTACAGTGATTTGGAGAGGACATACCTAGGCCTGATGAATCCAGAAGCCAATTATGAAGAGCTGTGATGCCTTGTGGCTATTGAGAAGTAATAATCTTTCTGTACTTGTACGAAACAGCCTTCCTTCTAATACCAGAGTTTCTTGACTTATGTTAAAATTGGTTTTTCTCTTTCATTACTGTAAATCCTTTGCAGCCACTTATGTTGTTAGTGATCTCCTTAAAAATTTTAGCAGACTCTAACCCTATCCTGTTTTTCTTGAAAAAGACAACCTGAGCTCTATAGGATCTGAATGAATCAGATAGAAACTTCACTACACACACACACACACACACACAAACACACACAAACACACACACATGCACGCACACACACATACAAAATAGCTCAATGGCAAATAATGTACCAGTCAAAATGAGAAAATCTAGGTGGAAAATGTACTCAAGTGTGCCAAGTATAAAACTGGTTGGAACATTCCTGGGTTGCATATCCCAAGTATATGAGGTATGATAGAAAAATGCAGTGAATATTTAAAAATGTTTAAAATTTATTATAGTAAAAGACACACTGGCACTTAATCCTCTCAAAGTATTATTCTTGCTTTGAACACACTTACTCTATCATTCTTGCCACTTTCTAAAGCAGTTCTAGAGATCCTGTTTTGAGTGTCTTTAGTTGCCCTGTCATGGCTGTCTTGATATCCTGAATGGATATAAAACCTTTACCTGTTGCAGTCATTTTTGTCTCTGGGAAAAGTCAGAAAATGTCCAGTGCCAGATCCAGTGAATGGGGTGAATAAGGACATGCTATAATCCTTTACAAGTCTGCCTTTCCATTGGATGGCTGACAGCAGTGGCATTCACTGTATTTTTGTTCACAACTCATAAAGATACTCATGAAAGAGGACTTCCAGAATTGTTTCAGAAAGTGGAAAGAATTATGGAATACGTGTGTTCACAGAGAGGGATTATTTTGTGGAGGTTTAATGGCAATGTGTCTTTTACTATAATCAAATTTTAAATTTAAACATTCAATGTATATTTTTATTACACCTGGTGCCTTTGGACAAAAAGAGACCCTTCTTTAGGAGCATACGTGTGAGTAAGGTAGATGTGATGGTGCATGGACTCAGCAGCATCAATTTGCTCAGGAATTTGTTTTTCTTAATTGCTTTTTCTTACTGGTGTTCCATACATATAAGTTTGCCAAATATGAAGATTTTTAGACACATGAGATATTAAAAGGATTTGTAGGGCCGAGGATTTAGCTCAGTGGTTCCAGCGCCTGCCTCACAAGTGCAAGGTCCCAAGTTCAATCCCTGGTACCAAAAAAAAAAAGCATTTGTGGTCCAAGATGTCTACATTATTCCAGATATCTTAGTTCAGACCTTCTATAAGGCCATATCCACAAACATTGTAATGTTCTTGTTCTCCTGATTATGGCTAGTTGCAATAGTTCACGAATGTTGATTCTTACCAGTGCAATGCAGAAGATAGGAGACCAACTTAAATCTTAAGTCCCCAAATTCATTGGAAAAATTCTTGTAATGTAGTAAGGACCAAAGCTCACACTTGAAAAAATTACACACAGATTACATATAGATATTTTTACACTTTTTGGTAGCCCCACACCAATTCTAATTTTGTAATAAAATGGCACAATCTCCCCAAAACAAAGAAAACAGGGAAGAAGACAAAAACAGTAACATTTGAAACCTGGTGTCAGGAGGACAAGTATAACAGACTTAGAGTAGCAGAAAAAGGAAAAAAAATGAGATACCCTATACAAAGCCCAGAGACAAGTTGATGTGAAGGCTCAGAAATTGTTAATGTCAGATGGATTCTCACGGCTAGTCTTTGTCTTCTTTGCCAAAGTCACGTTCTGTACCCTTTCTAGTCCATATAATTTCTCTACATGAGGAATCTGATCTCATTTCTTATTTTCATAATTCCTGTACCATTAGGAAATCCTACCTCACAAACACAGCAGAAATAATCATTCTGAGATTTGCAGGTATATGTTTTTATAGAAGCTCTTATAGTTACATTCATTTTTATTCATCCATGCAACATTGTTCTTTAAACCACTTATACTAGCCAGAAACTCCAAACATGGACTCAGCGTGGTAGAGATACTTGAAATCGGAGCGTTGGGCACTCACTGTCAGAAGAAATGTTGACAGAGAGGAACATAACTAATTGTTACTAGAATTAAAATGCTACTTTGCCTTACCTTAGTTCAATAATTCAAAATGTAACTACAGTAGTTTACTCAAGTATTTCTGACATTTGCTCCAAATGTATTATTTTTCATTGTTAATATCCATCCAGTGAATAATAAAAAATAACAGCAAAGTCTCAGTGCCTCCTCTACCTCCAGGTAGGCATATTAGACTTCAGCCATAGCTTCAGCCTTAGCTCAGGATCTGGCAATTTTTTCCTCTGGTGTACTGATGAAGTGATGTCCACTTTAACATCCTCATAAAAATGCATGCCTATAGCAATTAACTTTCTTAACTAATGAACACAGCTGGTTCAACTTAAACGAGGGACTGAAAATAACCTTTTCAAAAGGTTAGGAGACACAGACCTATGAAGAGCTACTGAAGTGCTATGAAAGTTATAATTATCTCAAATTTGTGATGTTTCCCAGGAAAAGCTAAATCAAATATCTCTGGTACCTTAATTTCCTTACAATATTGACTTGCTTGGGACAATGGAGATGCATCCTAATTGTTTGACACACACTACATTTTACACACTTGAGAGCTGACTTCTGTTGTCCCTATTTATGAATTTTTCAGAAAAAAAATTATTGAGCTTCCTATTTACAGTAATTTGGTAACTCACCTCAGTACACTAAAGAAGGGCTTTATTAGGGAAATTCTGTTTGTTTTTAACACAGGAAATCTGATAGTTCTTCCATGTTTCAAAATATATTAGAGGGGCATGGGCACTCCTGGCACTCACACATCATGGTATATCTGAGTATCTAACTTTGGTTTCCCTCTGGCTCAAATTAGACATGAATCCCACTTGTCTGTTTTGTGTTCACATTGTCCCAAGAGAAGCAGTGTGGTTTAGGGGAAGAGATACATGCACTGAGGTTAGATAAGCCCAGATCTGAATTCCAGCTTGGGATAGTATCTCTCTTTGCTTTGGATTCCTATCTTGTAACATGTTAATAAATACCTTATAGGGTAAAACTTTGAAGGGAATGAATATAAAAAAAAAGCATGTAATCTTTAATTAATTATGGGAGTTTTTGTGTTTAACTTGTATGTATACAGAAGGTTGCATTGTTGAACAGCGGAATTTATTTTTCATTTTCCAGAGAAATTGGAAACTTGTCATCATTATGAGGGAAGGACAGGAGCCAAGAGTTGTAAATCAAGTTCCCATTCTTGTCTTTCTCTACCAGGAACCACTAATAAGGGGAAAATCTTTCAAATTAGGGCCATGAATAAAAGTTTCCTACAATATTACTACAATATACAAGAGCACAATTCTTATTTTTTAACTGATAGCATACAACAGTGTTTCTTTGCAATTAGTATTTTAATTATCATCAATATTTATTGATGCCCAGAGGGCCAGTAGCACTCTGTTGCATTTTTCATCATGATGGGTGTTGAAATGAAATCAGGTAACAGAATACAGAATGATCAATTTGTGAAGAATAATGATTGCAAATAGGATACTGTAATTTTATTTGTCTCTTGTTTTTGTAGTATAGAGTACTAGAATAGAGAGCATAACATGGTCATTAGATTCATCTAATTGGCTCCAATTAATCAGAAATGCATTTCAAAGTTCATTTCAGAACTATAACTCCTAGTAGGGCTCACACTGTTAAAGTCCCATTTTGAAATGTACATATTTAAAATCTTGTTTAGTTTCCTCTCATTCTGTTTTTCCTTTGCCATAAGCTTTTAATGTTTATAAACTGAAATAACATAAATCTAGACCACAAAAAGTAATATATAATAAAATATCCTTTTAAACATTATTTTCTTTACAGTTTAGTAAGTATTTGAGCGATCTTATTCTACTGCTTACAACTATACAAGAGGAAGGGAATAAGAGGGAGGGAGAAGGTGTAAGGAATGGTAATTAGGGGAGAGATATGAAGAAAATGTATTAGACACATTGAATCTCCCCCCAGATATGAAACTCCTTCCAAATATGAAACTAAGGGGGGAGGAAAAGGTAGTAGAAGTATGGGGAGGTGAAAATAATCAGTGTGTTATATGTCTATATGAACTTGCCAAAATGAAACTCTTTTATCTGTATAACCAATAAAAAAGTTTTTAAAAATCCTCAGAGAGATATTTATAACCCAAAACTGAAAGTTTCCTTAGAGTTTATAAAACACTGTTACAGTTTGTTAAGAGTATGGATTTTTAGACTTTGAGTTGTCCTACAGATCCAAAGGACTAAATTATGAAAAGGAAGAACTATGACCTGTTTTGTTAGTTCAAAGAAACTTAAATGTAAGCTGTTTTAAACAGAAAGATAAAATTTCGCTAGCATCAGTAAGTAATGCAAGAGCTTGAATTATCCTTAACTATGTACATAGCCTTAACTATGTACATAACTGAGATTTTCATATCAAAATTATTTTTTAAGTGAATAAAAATACCAATTTTATGTCACAATATATTCCAATCACTTTATCATTATCAACAAAACAAGCTGTAGGGGCACATTACATACCAAACACAACCAAGAAATGAAGGCCTGTCTCTGGAGTCAGTGGCTAGATAGACTTCTGGGGCAGGCAATACCAGCACCAGGCCATCCATACTGGGTGATTCGGAGATTGTGCTGGGCTGTACACTAACAGAGTGGGCATGGGGGAGCTGATGAAGAGGGGAATTTTAGGAGACTTCCTGGGGGAACCTGGTAGTTGGGTGAGTCTTAAAGATGATCAGAGTTGGCTCTTGGTTTCTAGGAAGAGGAACAGTGTGGGCAATGGAACAACTACACATAGAATGATTTGATTTCAAGAATGACCATATTGGAACAGGCCAGGAATGCTGGCTGAGGACACTACACTCGACTGCTGCCCCATTTTTTCCTCATAAAAGCCAAAAGAGGGCTCTATATAATCAATCAATTGAAGTGCCTTCACCTTCCATTAACACCTTATCTATATGGCAGTAGGACATCTTGTCCCACTAAAATTGTATGTATTGAGGCTGCCAACCAATTCTAAGTTATCAAATTCACTGGGAAGTTTTGGGTGCTTAAATTAATAAAAATATTTTCCCAAATACTTGCCAATCTTAAAAACCCTACTGGATAATTTTTTGAAATTTTCTTAATAAATAATAAAATAGTAATGATCATTATCACTATTGGTACTATTACTACCATGCTATTTCTATTAGTACTAGTACTTCTTCCACCAAGAACAATTATTGTGTACTTACTGGAAACGACATTCATTGCACAGTGTGCTACACACAGGATATTACTTATCATTCACATAGATGCTAGGAGATAGATACTGTTTTCATGCCCATTTTCCACCTAGGAAACTAGGCCTTAGAGAAGTGAGTTAGTTTAGTGAGATACAGCTAGTATTTCTGAAACCGCAGTTGAAAGTCATGTCTGTCTTACTCCAGAATATAACATCTTGAAAAACTCTGTGATCACAATAGTGTGACATCACTCTGCTCTCCCCTTGTTCTGGGCTTTCTGGAAATCTCATTTCAGATTCTATCATTGGCTCCACTTCCTCAAGACATCTTGTTATCACTGGCCTTCAGGACTCTGCCAGCTCAACCTGCTGGTTTCATACTCTGAGTCTGACTAAAGTTGACCCGCTCTCGCTTCTCCACAGACTACTCTAAAACACCTTGAGCTACCCAAACTCCTTGTTTAGCTCTAGAACAAGGCCATCCATTTTCCATTGCACATGTCTGCCTACATGTCTCACAGGTACCTGGGATTCTCATATGTTCCAAAGCTGCACTCCTCTTGGCTTAGCTGCTCCTCCTCTTGTGCTTTTTTCTGCTTAGCCACTTCTCCTCTTGTGTTTTATATTGTAGAAAATAATGCTTTGTCCTTTCAGCAACCACAGCACAACATAATCCCTGCTTCTTTCCTTCAATCATCTCTATCTAATCAGCCACCAAGTCCTAAACATCTCCGGAATTCATTTCCTCTTTTCTTAACCATTACAACTTTCTTTCAGGCCCACATAATCTTCTGCCAGGCTTTCTACCTAGCGTGCATTCATTCCTCCTATTTCATACTCTTTCCCTGTGTGTCCTCCCCTGATCTGCTCAATAACACTCCTCTAATGCTAGCTAAATCATACCATTTTGACCCACAGCCCCTTCACTAACTCCCTATTGACCTGAGGATAAAGTCTAAACCCTTAGAACAACATGCTCACACTTTCATGATTTGTGGCCTCCTGATTGTCTCAGTTTCACTTCCAGATGTCTCCACACTGACCTTTTATTTAAATCACACCAAACTGTCCACTAGTCCAGGAACACCATGCATGGAGCCATATGAACATCCACTGGACTTTAACTGATATTAAGTGAATATCTAGTATGTCCCATGTAGGGATCTGGATTGTTTCCTTCACTACTCTATCCTGTTTTCTAATGAAATTCTCAAGTCATTTAGTTTTAATTTAGTATTAATTCCAACTTTCAAATTATAGTCCAGAACTGATATATATGCCACAGATCAAAGACTTCCTGTGGTTTTATATATGCTAGGTAATCTCTAACAACCTGCTTTTGCCATAAATATTAGAAATATGCTAACATTGTTTTATATTTTTCTATTCAGATGTCCTGTGTGCTGTAATGAAGGCACATGTATTCTATCTATTTCATATTAGAATAAAAATAGTTTAGAGATTTTCTTGAGCTCCTGGCCATTCAAAAGCTAAATTCAGTCAGGTGTGGTGGCACAAGTCTATAATCTCAACATTTTGAAAGGCTGAGAGGCAGGAGGATTGGGCTACTTAGTGAGACACTCTCTCAAATTAAAATTTAGAAAGTAACTCAGTATCAAGTCACTACATTCAATCTCTAGTAACACGCACACATGCACATAGTCATACAAAGCTAAACTTAATAACTGTTTTATTCATTTATTCATGAACCTTAAAATGTGCAGGGCTTAAGGAGCTATGTTGAGATAGAAGATACCAAAATAAAGGAAACACAGTTGCTTTGGGGAGATAAACAGGAACACCAATTACCAAAATACTTAGGCATGATGCATATATGCACAGGACTCTGGTGGGTAAGGGGATATAAAAACATTGCTTCAGCTTAGTCAATAATGGTTTCCAAGACAAGAATGCAATGATGTGGATTCTTAAAAAACAGGAGGGTTTAGTGTAAGTAGGGAAAGATAGTAAGTGCATTGGAGCCACAGAGAGTACTAAATGCCAAGGCCATTAAAAGCCAGTGGTGAGAGAAAAAACAGAAGTAAAAAGAATTAAGGTAGCAGGAACAAGAATAAACAGTTCACATATGAGTTACAGGGCTGTATAACTTCTACTAAAAATTAACACTATCTACTGGTTAATGGAATGTCCGTCAAAGGGAAATGTTTAGTTTTTAGCATCAAGATGAACTTCTTTACATAGTGATGTACATTATTTATTCTAACTATGACCATCCAATATTTCTTTGATTTACCTTTCTAATAAATGAGGCTAAACCATGAACCTGTGGGTCAGCTTTTTCCATAAGCCTCAAGCTCAAAATAGTCTTGCTATATAATATTATGTTGTCTACCTAACAGAGGATAAAGAGAACACACTGTCTTAAATAAACGTTTGGGGTGTGTGCATTAAAAAATGGAAATATTTCACTGTAAACCAACTACAATTTTTCACATGTTGAAATAACTCAAAATCTTACAACAAAATATAAGTACCCTTTTCAAAAACCAGAATGCCCATTCTCTGGTTACAGATAGATTTTGATAAAATATCAGTTTTAAAAATCATGATATTTCTAAACAGGTTCCTTTCACTTATTTGTCCTTTTAATTTTCAGTCATCTGGTTTTGGATCTTTTTGAAACAATTTTGTATTCACTCAGGCCAGAAAATTTAAGGCCAGTTAGAACCACTTGCAGAAAATCATTCATATAAATAGGTTACTTTCTAGTTAAAAATTATCTTTCAAGGTTTGAGATACCTTGATTCATTAAGTGAACCTCTGAGGCAGGAAAAAAGGTTGACTGAATAAATAGTGCAATCTGGTCTAGGACTGAGCCCTAGTGGCGGGGGTGGTCAGGATCCACTGAAGAGGTTTAACATAACCAGAGGCCTCCTGCATGATTCAGTCTCCTCTGTCACTGACAGCTCCTCCTTGTTTCCTGAAGCAGTGGGAACATCAGCTTTCACACCAACAGCACCTCTGTGACAGCCAGGAACCAAGTGAACTCTCACTCCATGCCTGACCATGTAGAAATTTAGAGATGGAGCATCAGAGGGGAGGCAGAGGAAGGACAGTGCTACCTAATCATGCAGGGTCTCAGGCAACAGAACTTAGCTTCCATGTCTACAAGAAAATTTGAGAGTCTTATTATTATATGTTAAGCTTCTCAGCAAGAACTATTCAAGTTTTTGAAGTACTTTCTCAGTAAGCATTTTTAAAAGAGACTTTGGTATAATTTTCTGCTGTGATGATACAAGTAATTATTCTTTTGATAAATGATTTTTAAAAGAAGAATAAAAATTGAAAGTGAAATGGCAAAGGGAGTGGTTATCTTTTTCACAGATATAATCAGAAAGAACTATCAAAGAGAACAGATTAATCCCTCCCTTTAATGAACTTCAATTTCAAACATGGATATTATTGGATGTGTGTGTAAAACTAAAGTCAACCTCATAATTTTTATTTTATTTTATTTTTTTAAGAGTAGGAAAAATTTATTGGGAGAAATAAAGCTTCTGCCTAAGAGAGACAGAAGGGGGACTGGAAAGTGGGTTGCTCACCCTCCCCACTTTTCAAAGATGTTTTATACAACAAAGCCATGTGGTGAGAGGTGGGTACAAAGTGGGACAAAAATATAAGACCAAATGGAAATTTACAAGGTGGGCATGAGGTGGGAAAAAACCATGACTAACCAATAAGATTACAAGTACAGTCACCCAGGTAATATTGATTGAATGGGAGTCAAATGGGGGGAGCAAGTCACATAGCAAGCATACAAGGATTTTCAGTAAGGGTGGGAGTCAGGGATATTGGCAGATATCTGAGTCAAAAAAGAGCACTATCATAAATAATATTGTAGAAGACATGAATATATACACCATGAAATAACAATCAGTATCAGTTACATGAAACCCTTTGTCCCTTAATTTTGTTTTGCACCAAGAACATTTTAAATAAAACTTTGTTTTCCCACAGAAAACTTAGACCATGACCAATGTATACATATCACAATGATATGTTTAGCAATGTATTTCCCATGAGGCTATGGAAATTATTGGGGTCCCCTTTGTGAACAAAGGCTGGAATAAATTTTTTTTAGGCAGCCGTTCCTTTATTTACCAAGGGGAGTCCTGTCCTGTAGTTTTCCTAAGCCAAAGAGTCTTTATTATTATCTTAACAAATTTTTAAATGACCCATGAGAGCCAGATCATAATAATTAACACATTATTTTTGAAAGATTCCTGAGTTATTATATATAGACGACAATATGTACTGTATTTGTAAAACTAGTTGACATTATTTGGATAATCTGGCAACCTGGGAGAAACATGTCTTTAGTGACATTTATCTATAGTTACAGGCAAACATCTTAAAAAATCCAAAATGCAAAAGGGAAAAAGCTCAAGCACAACAGCTGTACGTGTAACAAATTAAACGGACAGACAAACACACACGTAAGACAACTTGTTTATAAACCAGAGTGCACTCAAATGTATTTGGCCAAGTTGAATTACAATAACTTTTATAAGTTTTAGGTTTATAATAATAAAAAAGACTAGTCAGAACTTTGTAAATCAATTAACAGAGATCTCTTGTAATAAGAATCAAAGGAATAAAAATCTTCTACACCTGTGAAAGCAAAGGCCATTTTAAGATGGGTCCTAAGCTGATAGTATATCTGACTGGAATACCCAGCTACACAGGCTTCTCATGGTTGCTTTTAGCCACATATAACTGTTTCCTCTAAAGGGACAGACTGTTACAAGCAATTTTAACCATCTCCAGTGGGGGTCTGCTCAGGCCATGTTTGCATGTAGAAGAGACTAAGTGACACTCTTTGGAGCTAAGTATCAGTTTTAAACAGTGAGGAAAGAAGGCCCGCCAAGGCTCCAACCTGCTGTGCTGCAGATGTCTACCTATGACAGTTTTTTCCATTTTGAAAAGAAAAACAAAGGAAAAGAAGGCATCCCTGTCTATCTCTCTTGTTCTGTGCCCAATCTAAGGTGCTCCTTAGACTTTTTCTCATCCAGTGTCAGTGGAAGCTGACTAGAGGTGCAAGGAAGAGAACAGAGCCAGGTTAGCTGTTCTTACCATTCTCTAATTTTGCCTGAGGGCTGAAAGCCAGATAAATCTGAACTAAAACTTTTACATTTATCTTTTGAGAGTTTCAGGATTAAAGCTAGACCAGTTTTCTATATGGCCCAGACATAAATGAAGGTTAGCTTTACTCTGGAAGGATTCCAGGGAGGGGAAACTCACCATTCTGGAAGCTTTGTCTTGAAGTCCAGCAGCCACAGAAGAGGGAAGTACCTTGACTCAAAATGTGTTATTTCTCAGGAGCAGGGCAGTGGAGAAGGTACAGAAGAGTGCCTTTAAGTATGGCACAAGAACTAAATCTTAACCATCGCAGGTATAGAGGACAATTAAGATCAGGAGATTTCCAGAGTGGATCTGCAATCCTTAGCAAAACATGTCTCTAGAGACAAAAGCTATGATTGACTCCAACTGAATTGCCAAGCAGAAAATCAAACCAATAATCAAAGAACCTGAATGGCTGCTTTTTGGCTCTTGAAAGAGAATGAAAGTGTTCTAACTATATTGTTTAGGGCTTACCCTTTTAATGAATTACTCTAAATCTTCAATATCTAATTTATGACTTAAATACCTTACAGGCTGTTGAGCAGCTCCCTGATGTTGCAGAAACATTCCCAAAGCCACGTCTCACCTTTTATTAACATACAAACTGAAATAGTGTCCTGTAGGTAGGCACTTAGAAGTGCTTGTTCGAACTTCTAGAGTGCAGTCTGGGAATGAGGTTCTCATGTGTCTGTCTCTTGGGCTTTTCTATAAGCGAATAGAGGGGTCACACAATATCATTATATCCTGTTATCTAAAGGTGACAAAAGCCTGTAATTTCTAGGAATCTCCTTAGCTGTTTTAGAGTCTTGGGATATAGAAAGGAAATAATTGGTTTAATTCTTTCTTCCCCCACTCTTTAGTTCCCTTGGATATAATAAGACCCAAATATTTTACCTCAAGACCTCAAAGTTGTGTCTTAGATCTAGAAATATTATAACCCCTGTCTGTTAGATCAGCAGGGCAGATGACTTGCCTAGAAAGCTCTTCTGAGGGGGCACATAACAGCAGACCACCTACATATTGCAAGACTATCACTTGGGAAAAACTACAGTATTTCCTTCTATCAAATTAGGATGCAGGGGTGTCCCATTTTTCCTGATAAATAGTTGATAATTTAAAATAATTGAAGGACTTTGTTCTCATCTTTCTTAGATCTTCAAGAATACATGCCTGCAATTGTCTTCTATTTAATCTCCTATCTGATTGGTAGGCCAGTAGGGGTCTTGTATAGGAACTGCTTGTGTTCTAACCAGTTGTTCCCCTGGCTGTCTCTCTTTCTGAGCTTCCAATATTAAAATATTTGTCTCTATATGTAGTAGCAGCTTGTAATACTACTTGTCTCTCCTTAGAAATCAGTGTTTGATTTAAGAGCAACATTACATCTTTTTAATCTAGTCCACAGGTCTGAGTAAGTTCTTTAAAAACCTCAATGTACACATCAGGGTCATCTGAAAACTTTCTTAAGTCTCATTTGATCTGTTTTAGATCACTGAGGGAAAAAGACACCTGAACACAGGTAGTCCCATATTTGTCATTTACTTTCTGCAAGGGTTATTGTCTTTGAGGGACCTCAACAACTTAGCTACAGATGGATGTAGCCTCATGGAGATTAATTATAGCTGGCCTAGAAACTCCACCCTCAGCACCTGGTGGTTAGGGTGAGGAGTAGCCTTAGCCTTAGAGGTACTTAATGCCTTAAGGGTGAGGTGTCTCTCGTTTTTCTATGGCCCACATTTATATTTGAACACAAGCAAGAATTACTTCTTAATGTAAAGAAAATCTCAATGTAAGATTATTTTGACCATTTTCTCTCTTTTACAGTATAATTCCAATTGTGAGATAGCATCATAGTACTTTCCTCTGTGTACTTGGCTTTAGGAGGAAGCCACGCCACATGCAGGTGTGGAGAAATACTAAATTGTTCCTTAATATATTCCAAAGGAGTAAGAGGTTCAGATATAGAGTCCCAGTTTGAAACAAGAGAAACAAATATGGCATCCTATACCTCTCTGCTTGATTCCTGTGCCCCCTAGTGCATCCCCAGGGCACCCCCAAGGTTTATACCTCTCCAGGGTAGGTAGCTACCATCTGGAGAGAGAGCCAGAAAATAAAACTGGACTGCACTATCTATCCTTTACCAGCACACGATCTTATCTTCCTGAGGTAACTCATCCTTACTCCAGTAGGTAATCTTAAAGTGCAAGTTATAATTGACTTCAGCCATAACAATCATGTTTAGAGAAGGAAGTATTGCTAGCAAGCCAAGAGGTTTAAACCACTGCTTTCTAGTTCCTTGAAAGAGAGAGGAAAATAAGTCAACACTCAAATTAGGGCACTTTTCCTGCAAAAGAGATCACCTCCAGAGATGATAAATCAGAGATTTTGCCCTGGGCCCTAGGGTAGAGAAAGCTCTGAGAAATTTCTGCTGTCTACCCAGTCATTTAGGCAATTTTTATTAGCAAGAAAGGCTACTTCTTTAAGGTCCATTTTAAATTTACTAAGTATTTGAAACTCATAGGTCCTCCTAGGGGCCACAATCTACATAGTAAGGGCACCTTTATCAACCTCTTATGTGCATGCATGAAGGAAGGGAAAGGCTGACCAAAATAGTCCCATATTCTAGTTAACGAGTAAAAGCACAAATGCAAGTTACTGATTGCTATTTTCCCTAGTGTAAGACAAAATAGTTGTTTTGGGTTGCCTTAGTTTGACTTTCTGGAAGGAAATGGTCTGACAATAAGAGATTTTCAAATGAACTCCCAACAAGTTGGAGAAAAGTTTAAGTGGAGTTTTAACTCATTAGCCAAGAGAAAAAGTCCAAATAAAACTCAAGCTGGTTAAACATTCCTATCAGCAAAGACATTTTTCTCCCTTACACACATAAATGATGAAGACCATGCCTAGGGGGAAGAAAAGGTTCAGGCAGTCTTTACTCTATCAATGATTTGTTTTGTACATTTGTCCAGAGGTCTGCTTTATTAGTAATAGAGAAAGCAGTCCAACCCTGTAGCTCAACTCTTAACAGAGGCTTAAGAAAGGGCTCTGAGGGCATCTTTTCAGATCACTCTGAGAAAGAGGATATCTGATGATCCCTTTCACCTCACTGAGGAGTCCAGATAGGGACACGATGTGGAGATTTTCTGCTGATTACCCAGACAGGCTGTTGGGAGCTAGTTTCTTCTGAAGGACCTTTGTGTATCTGCCAGAGAGTAGCCCTGGCCATGACCCCTCAGTTGTCACCTCAGTTTCCGCTAGTTCCATACAATCAGAGATCTGTCTCTGAAAGGAACCCAATTGTCTATCTGGTCAACATTCCACCCACCATTGGTGTCAGTGGGAGTGGGGATTCACCAGAGGGCAACTGAAGAAACCTGTCCTCTGCTTTGAGTGTGGCAGCTGCCCTAAAGGCAATTACTAGCTGGCAGAGTAACCACTGTTTGGCATTCTATAAGGGAAAGATAAAAGCCTGAACTGTCCTTGTCTGAGGCGATTTTATGAGACCCATTTTACAACATTTTTATGCAACTAAGTCCAAATGCAACATATACAAAACAAGAATAAAACATAATTTTAACAAAAGACAATGCATAAGAAAGACAAGAAATTTGCAAACATTTAAAACACACAACTTAAAATTAAGAAACTTTTGAAACAAAAGCCAAACAAAAGCCAGAATTTATGAAACAAAAAACAGAATCTATGAAACAAAGAGCCAGAGCCTATGAAATGAAAAGTAATAATCTATGAAGCAAAAAGACCAAATTAGAACCTATGGAACAAAAGCAAACTCTTACCTCCAACCAGTAATCTCAGTGGAAGACCTCCAAAATGATATAGTGGGAAGAGATGTACCTCCTAAACCTGTTAGATAACCAAAATGCAAGTTTGTGTTCTCTAAAATCAAAGAATGACTTCTAGGAACAACAGAGGTCGAGTAGGAAAAATGTGTTGGGAGAAAGAAAGCTTCTGCCTAAGAGAGACAGAAGGGGGACTGGAAAGTGGGTTGCCCAAACCTCATAATTTTAAAATTCAAGGGCAAATTATCATTTAGAATGTGAAGATTTTTATATATTGGGATGATTTTTAAATCTTATGCATAACGGTGAACCTGAATTTCTAATACTTAAATATAGTATGAAGATAGAATTCTTTATAAAAGAGAAAATGTACTAAGGCTGTACATTTCTTTAATGTACATCAATGAAAATGACAAATCACCACAGATTGAATACAGCTGAGACTCCAGTTGTCTTCTATGAAGCCAAACATTTTAGATAGTTCTAATGTACAGCACTGCCACTCTTCTTACTAAGACTTTAATTTAGGGAAATACTGTTAATAAAAATGTTATTTAATGTTACCCATTTATTATTATTATATTTAAGTGAATTAATACATTAATACATTTAAACATTTTCTCAGTTTAAATCATAGTACATATCAACAGATACATTCTGAAAAAATCCATTTAAGTTTTCAACAAGGTTCTAAGAGTGAAAAGGTATCTCAGGTCCTAAAATTCTGAGAACCACTGCTGCACAATTTGCATAAAAAATAATCACAAAAATACTCCAGGATTAAGAAAAAATATCCTTTAACTAGTTTTATATAAAATATTTCATAGCTGACCCAGAGAGATATACCTCTCTTTCTAAGGATTCACTCAGGCCTCTCTTTTCTAATATTATCTTGTGCCACCAGCCAGGCTCAAAGCTTAGTATTGAGAAAAAAATGAGATATGGTAATATGTGTCATTTCTACATATCAGAGTCTGTGCATTAAAAAATGAAAATATTTTACTGTAAACCACCTAAATTTTTTCATATGTTGAAATTTTACCTTGTGATCCTTTTGAAGTGGATTTTTATAGAACCATAGGAGATAATCTAGTTTAGACCTATGGTGATCCAGTTTATAATGTAAATGACTACTTTTCTTTCATTACATTACATTGCTTATTTTTGGGGATTCCCAAACATTTGCTCAAGTGGATTATTTCTCCTGGCTTGAGACCAGAAGAATCACTTTTAGCAGTAACTAGACACTAAAGACAGTGTCTATAAGACACTATGTCAAATCCAGGCAGTTTATGCTCCCATAAGAAACAAGTATTCTCTCCAATAGTTTTTGAGTAAGTTTTTAAAACAGTAATGCAAAGGAAAAGAATTTGAATTGAAAAATATTACTATGCCTCTGTTGCTGTGCACATTGGGATTAAAGATTTTGTGAAGACTTTTTTATATTAAAACAAAAAATTCTTTTCTGTAGTATTTCCCTAACACATTTCATTAGTGATTAGTGAAATCATTTTAGTGGCTAGATTGCAATCAATATTTTAGCAAAAGTAATAAAATAAAAAATGTCAATTTTTTTGAGGAATAAAGGTATGTTTCATTTCAGGAAACTCATTGTTTTCTAGTCATTGTTTTTATTTCAGTATAGGCCAAAATTTATATACATTTGAGCTTTTCTATGGTCTTCTCTTTCTTTGCCTTGATTGATCTTCTCATCTCCAGAAAAACCCAGAAGCCCAAAGACCCCTTTCAAGGAGGCTGCTCTGTTCCTCCTCACCACTCTCCACCAGATGAGGAGTAGGTGCTGATCTATTTCTTCCTCCTTAGTGTGTCCTGAAAGCTCTCTCCTTTTTTAGATGACACATTTTAATCTAAACTTTAGACCATTCTTTTTTATTTCATGACTCTAACAGTTGGTTTATAGCTCTCTTCTCTTTGTTATTTCTTGCCATGCTCAACAACAACAATAACAACAGCAACAACAATTCTTTAAAAACCTAACTAAACAACAATGAAAACAATGGAGATTTCTTCATATTGTTCATATCAAAAAATGCCCTCCTGCCATCACTTTCATCTCTAATAGTTTTTAATCATTATCTCACACAAAAAACATCATCCTAATATGTGAGGAAATGTCTCACTATCAGATCCATATGACTCCTCCAGGCTCCTAAGCTCTGTTGGAGGTTCTCAAAACTATCATAATGTTCTCCACAGATTTGCTACCTATTCAGGATTGAATTATCATTGAAGTTTGGCAACTCTTGTATTAATTTATTCTAAACTCTTCTTACTACTCCTACTAAGATGGCTTCTGAGTTCTGTCACCTCATCTTGGTCAGTTCTTTCTGTGAGCTTCAGTGATATTTAGAAGAGCAGCACCACTGAGGATACTACAGGAAGTCATGAGCCTACACCCCAGCTTTGTCTAAATCTAGGGTCAGTCCTTTCCTTCATTTCCATGCCACTTTTTGGCAGGGGCTACATCTTGCTCTCTTTGAGGCACCATATAAAGCCTAGCATAAAGCCTTCCATAAAGAATTCAACAGACATCTGTTGAAATAACATATAGTATACTTTGAAAATAATGACTGTCATAGATCATTTGGTAAAAATAAATCAAATTTTAATTCGTACACAGTCATGAAATTTTACTATTAGTAGTGATCTTTTTGTTTTTTTTTTTTTTCAGTCAGGGCCTTGCTATGTAGTTCAGGCTGTACTTAAACTTACTATATAGTCCAGGATGGTCTCAAACTCACAGCAATCTTCCTGCCTCAGTTTTCTGAGTGCTGGTATGACAGGCATGCACCACCATGCTCAACATAGAATTTCTACTCCATAAGAAACATCCTTAGATAGACAAAGTAAATGTGGCAAGGTATAAATCTGAATTGATAGATTCTGATTGATACACAGTTTTAACATTAAAATCTAAGAATAAATAATACTTAACATATCAATTGTAAAGGACCATGAAATTAGGTCAAACTAAGTTATATACTTTTAAGGGGGTCTAAATGAAGCTTAGATTTTATGCACCTTTAATATCACGGTCTTCCAAATTCAAAAGGATGAGGCACACTTATATATTCCATTTTTTCTTGCAGTTACCAATTTAACTGAATGTAAAGTACCTGGTGGTATAACATATTATAACATTTCAAAGCTCTATGTGACACAACTAAATACGAAAACTCAGACTAATTTGGTTTATACCAGGTATCAAATACTGGTAATTCACAGTATCTCACTGATGGGATTTTCTTTCACTGTAATTATTTGCTTAGTTTCTGCTATACATCGAAGGTTATATTTACTTTTTAAATTTTCTCATAGGCAAACAGTAGCTGCTGGACTGGGCCATCTATTTGTAAATCATTCTATTTTGAGCAAATGTTTACTTTGGAGTTGGTAATGGAGGTAAGCTCCAGGAGGACAGGTTGCTCTGTTCAGTTCAGACTTGTTTCTTACTGACTAGCAAGAAATCTTGAACACAGCAAAGGATGATAAAATGTGGCTTTTGAAGACTTTTCTTTTATTCTTGTGAAAATCTATGATCTGTAGATTGCCCACTATTTACTTGTCCAAGACTCTCTTAGTTTATATTGTTAGCTTTGTGCTGATATGGCTTAGTTTTGGCCTTTCTCTCTCCCAAGTATCCTGGCCAGATAATAAGTGATATTGTCGCTCTTTGTTCTTTCAGAAAATAAAAGGCCCTTGTCTAGCTAATGCATACAACAAGAGACTGCTTCTTGTCTACTTCGCACTGGCATCCTGCAGTAATAGCTCCAGTAGCATGCTATTTCAAAACTAATTTACTTAAGAATCTTTAATCATTTGCTTTGTTGTTATAATTTTCTTGACATAATATATAAAGTAGTTTCTAAGTAAAATAAAGCCAGTTAAGATCTATTCTTTATTTCCTAAAGGAATAAATTTTCTAGAAGTTAATACAGACTTCAAAGGCTTCCTTAAGTATTTTTCTGGTCATTTTTATGAGAAAATTCTCAGATATAAAATTTTGAGTGGATCGCTATTATGTGAAAACAAACAGGTAAAGTGAGCATTGATTTTGCCTTTGAAATGAAACTCATTAAAGAAAGTTTGTATTCTGCAGAGTAGCTAATGTCCAATATTACTCCAATATCCATAGAAACATTATTATTTCTCAGCACAGACATAATTGGGAACAGTGATGAGAAAAACTTATGGAGAACTAAATCGCATAAGACTATTTTTATAGCCATTTTGGTGTATGCGAGCCAGGGTTTATACTACAAAACTTTTAAACCTGGAAGAAAAATAGTCCCTTTGAACCTTCTAGTGTTTAATATACAAACAATAATATTTCTGGCTGTTTCATCTTCTCTGAACCTACTCAGTGAAGGCAATGAGCCTTGTCTAAATGACAAATTACAGTTCTATAAAAGCAGTTTCATCTTATAAGATTGAAGCTATGAACACATCTCAAAACTCATAGGTGCAAATAATAGGTTTGGAGAATGGTGGGGAGGTAAGGTGAGCTGCCTGAGGAAGAGGTCAAAAATAATTCTTTTACTTTCTTCTTGCAAATCTTTCCAAGAAAGTGCCAAGTGTTAATGAGAATCTCCAGCAATCCTGCATTCTTTTCTCCCAGAATTGGGGTACTGATTCACATTGGTAGAATAGAAAAACCCACAGAGATCCTTCTATCAAGCAAGTAAGTACCTTCAATAATTGCTAAGGTGCCCTGTCCATGTCCCTCATACATTATTTCTTATGTTACATTTTTAGATTCCATCTGTGTTTTTATACTCAGTGATGGTTAACAGACCGAAGCACTTTATAAACAAAGAGAAATACCATTTAGAAGGAAGTTACACATATAACAATTCCATTCTCCTCCCTTTTCAAAAGAAAAGTACCATAAACATACTGGGGCAGCCCGATAGAAAGTAGGAAAATTCTAATTACAGTAAAGATGTCCTCAAATTACAGCTAGACCAGGACTATCATGAGATTTACTTTATTTACCTGTTTCTAAATTCTGGACCATTATAGATTCACTCCCTTTTAGCCTTCTTAAACAAGGATCCTAATAATTATTCCCCAAAGAAAAATTAATCCTTAAATAAAGAATTACTTTCTCCATTTATATACAGAATGTAGCTTTATTCTGACACCTCTTTTATTTTTCAACTAATCCAGATAAAATTTTAGCTGGCCAAGCTAAATGTACTTGATATTAACTGCCAGACCACAATGAGACTATTGGTTCTCTTAGTGAGAGCCATTATATGAAAGATAAGTTTAAATATTCTTATGGATATTTAAAATATATTAATCATAGTTTTATCATAAATGAACTTCTAGATATTAGATACTAGATAGAACCACATCTGGGCTTTGTGAAAAGTCTACAAAAAGCCATAATACATGTATCACACTGGTCTAGTGAGAATAATTCTTTTAAAAATCCTATTTAAAACCAAGAACTTTACATTAGGATGTAAAAACTCAATAAGGGATTTTTTTCCAATTTCAGGGAAGGTGCTCAACTAGGAATGAATGTGTCTGCTCAACATGTCCTGTCTGTAAAGAAGAGAGAACAAAGTAAAACATACCAGAACTCATTGTCCTAGTGTCAATTTCACTCTTAATGACATGTGTACTTAAAAATATGAGTGAGATTTCTGTTACGTGTACATATTATAAGTATCAGGTCTTCAGAGAAATAATCTTGGGTAAACAAAGTTGAAAGAGAGTTAAATTCAGTATTTTTAATAAGACCAAAGATGACAGAAATAAAACTAGACCAAATTCCTACCTAGTTAGGTGAAAAAATTAATGGGAATTGTTAAAATAAAGTTTAAAAATCACAATCCTGGTGATATTGCATTAATGAAAATCATATATTAATACTGTATACTTATGGCTATTACAAATTCACATTTTCTTTTTAGACACCAATGTGGCATTATATTTCAAGAATGACAGACATTTATTCAAATTTTTATCTTGGTATCTCAAAAATAAAATAATTCCAGAGAATAACATTACACAAGAAATATTCATCATATTTACCATGATATGTATCATGAGCTTCAGTCTTTGGAGGCTAAGTTCCACAGGAGACTAACTGATGTTATTTGATAAAGGAAATGCTTGTGATCAAATGAGTATAAGAAATTCTGACTTAAAGGTTTCTTTTCCTCAGTTCTCTTTAATTTGCTTCTCTAGGAGACAGATAAAACAGGGAACATTTTCCAAATATGTTTGATCACAATACTTTCTTCATAGAATATTTCATGATCCTGGTGTTTTGTAGAATATATTCATGGAAATAATAGAATGGAGAGCCCTACTGAATGTTTCTTCTCAAGCACAAAGTTGTTTGTCCCTATTATGTGACCTTCTTAGTAACCCAAATGGGAGCACCAAAGCTCATACTCATTGCATATTCATCCCTGTAATTTTATTCATGTTTAGTGAAACATGGTAACACTGTCACTTCTGCCAGTGACAAAAGATTCCCTGGCCCTTGTCAGAAATTCAGAACCCCACTACGTAGAAAAAAAAGTACACTGTGCTCTGCGTAGTTTATTGTGCAGTGTGCTTCCCAGGGTAAAGCTTATCTAGAGATTCCTGTCTTGAGTGTACCACTAACTAACTACAATGATCTAACCATACCCTAAACCTTTCCTTGCTGTATTTTTATCATCCAAGAAATGGGTCCACCTATGTCCAATGCGTGCTTGTGTGGTTAAATATGACTTACCTGAAAGTTTTGAGAGTGTTGCTGTTGTATAACTGGCTGCCATCTAAGTCATGCTAATGAAGTAAGGTTGGATTAACTTGTAATTACAAGCTAAGAGGAATGTAATTAATTTTATAGCTCTTATGTGTTCCATTTTGTCATTACTAAAATCATATAATAAAATTATGAAATATTATTGCAAGAAGCAAAACTCAAAAAGAAAGCTCTTCAGGGGTATTGTGGTGCACAAGGCATAAGAAGATGGCATCGCTCACTACAGGGCTAATTACTTTCATTGTAATGTACTTTGTGTCTGTCCATTCTTGCACTTATTAGATGATTATTGAGACCTTTCTTTGTGCCAAGTGCTATTTCATGGTGAACAAATGTGGCTCCTGTCTTTTCACAGCTTGTAATATTTTTTCTAGAAAAGAAAAATTCTCAAATATTTTTGAAGAGTACAAGATTGATCTATATTTTATAGCATTTTGAGTAAATATTTAAAACAGTTTCATACACAGAGGAATTAAAGATTTTTATATCCTAGACTCAAATCCCAAACTCAAGTCCTGATAAATCAAATGTGATTTGTTGCAATCGATGAAAACTTTTAGTTTAGTGCAGCTTAAATTGGATTGAAGGCAGGCATAAAAACTATGGTCAACAAGGTTTGGGAAGTTAAAGCAATACTTTCTTTGCACATTAATTAAAGTCAGTAAAGAATCTCACTTTGTCAGACCTGACAATCACCACCTTTCATTTCGACCATTTTAATTAAAATACCTAGCAACTTGGCAGAAGTTCTACTGATTCAAACTGAACTACCACTTAACTCTTTTGGAAACATCTATCAGATTCCAAATTAAGGTATAGCAACAGCTATAATTTCATTATACACACAATGGATAAATATTTTTATTTCTTCCACCCACAATCATATGTCTGTGCTAAGACATCATATAAGAATAGTTTAGGCAGCAGAATGGGCTGGAGAGGAACTGGTATTCCTTTGTCTAAGCTCCCTCTGGGCATAATCCTTAGTATTATGGGACACAAAAAACAATACACAAAAAGAGACTATTTTCCAACTTCTGTTTTGAATGCATTTTTCACTATTTTCATTAAGAGTATCTGGGTTAGTGAGTAGTTCTTAATCTTCCCTTCTATGCACCCCATATCACATTCATGATAGATGCCATTTATGAATTCACACCTCTGACCCCACATGGATTTTGATACCTGGGCATTTGGAGTCTTGCCCACTCAGGAAAAGTGCCCTTCCTAAGACTAGAAAATTTCTAGAGATAGCAAACTATTCCCTCATAATATGCTTTTCATTGGCAGACCAAACAATCCAGAGCACACTCCAAAACACCTCTTTCATTTGCCTTTTCTATTCCAAGAGGCAAAGTGCTGCTGCCTCATCATTTCAGGACCAAATACTGGAAAGCAGAGTTTGGCCCTGTGGCCCAGACCCTGAAGAAACCACCCTAACTGGCCACTGATAAACCTACTACCCCTAGGGCCGGGGATTTAGCTCAGTGGTTCTGGCGCCCGCCTCGCAAGCGCAAGGTCCCAGGTTCGATCCCTGGTACCAAAAAAAAAACAACACACACAAACCTACTACCCCTGCTTGCCTTTCCCACAAACCACTGTAAACGCTCCTACTCAGGTTTTCTCTGTGCTCCCTCTGCTTCCTGACTCACTTCGTGCTTCCCCATTTGGCCTTGTGTGGCATGGTGCAGCAATTGCAATAACAGACATCTTTTCAATGGCAGTCATCTTCTGATCAGTTGGCTTCACCATACCTGAATAATGCAACCTACATATTAAAATAGGCCCAGATTTTTGTGAGTTACATGCTGCCATATGAAACTGTATGCTTGTTACTTTACTCAAGAGACATGTTGACATTGACATGTCTAATGCATGACTTTTCATTTCTCCCAAATCACAAGCTTCATGTCAAGAAATCATCTTGTTCCCAAATGTATCACCATCCAATTAGTTGAATCTGAAAGCCCGAGGTCACTATTCTATAATCTATGAAAATTGATCATGTCCTCTTATCTGGAAACTTCCCATAGCATCCACTGTACTATTTTTAAATTAATTTTATTGGTACATGTTAGGTATACAATATAATGACATTCATCATTAGAAATTTGCACCTTTACATAGTCTCTCTTGGTTCTTATTTTTCCCCATTCCCCTGCCCTCCCTTCAACCAACCCCTCCATCTGTCCCTATTTACAAAGATTTTGCTTCCATTTTTTCATTTTCTCATATTAATTTCATTCCCTTCTTTCCTTTCCCCTTCCATCCCCACTTCCGCTTCCCCTTTGCACCTCTTCTTCCTATTTCACATTATCTATTATACCTTTTAGTCCTTATTTATACTCTCGGTTTCTCACACTAGAGAAACTATTCTATATTTACATGTGTGTCCTATTTACTAAAGAGTATGGCCACAATATGCATCCATTTAAATATAAATGACTCTAATTTCTCATTTTTTATGGCTGAGTAATATTCCATTTTATTAAAAAAAACACATTTTCTTTATCCAGTCTCCAGTTCATGGGCAAGTGGGCTGCTTCCAAGTTTTAGCTATTACAAACTGTGCTGCTATGAACATGGGTGCACATACATCACTGTGGTATGATTCTTTTAATTGTTTTGGGAAGATACCCAGTAGGGGAATAGCTGGGTCAAATGGGACTTCCAGTCCTAGTTCTTTGAGGTATCTCCATACTGATTTCCACAGTGGTTGCACCAGTCTACACTCCCACCAGCAGTGGAGCAGGGTTCCTCTTTCCCCACAGCCCCACCAGTATCTGTTATTGGTTTATTGCATGATAACAGCCATTCTTTCTTGGGTGAGGGGGAGTCTCAGCATTGTTTTCATTTGCATGCCTTGAATGACCACTGATGTTCAACTTTTTTCATATTTTTTTTGCTATATCTACTTCTTTGTGTGAGAAATGTCTGTTCATTTCAGATGCCCATTTTTGTATTGGATCTTTAAATTTGGTAGGTCTGATTTTTTTTAAGTTCTTATAGATTCTAGATAGTTCCTTTATCTGAGGAACAGCAGGTGAAAATTGTTTCCCACATTGTGGGTTGCCTCTTCACAATGTTCAAGGTTTCTCTTGCTGTGCACAAGGTTTTTAATAAGAAGAGATCCCACTTGTTGATTGTTTGTGCTAGTTCATGGGCAACTGAGGTTTTGTTCATAAAATCTTTTCCTACACCAATGTCTTCAAGAGTTCTACCTAACCTCTGCTCCAGCCGGTTCAGTGTTTCTGTTTTAGTACTTAGCTCTTTAATCCATTTTATTTTAGTTTAGGGTATGGTGAGAGATACAAGTCTAGTTTTAAGCTTTGGCAAGTTGAAACCCAATTTTTCCAGCACTATTTATTAAAGAGACTATCTTTCTTCCAGTGAGGGTGTTTGGATACTTTGTGTAAGATGAGGTGGCTGAGTGTGTCTGGAGTTGTTTCTGCATCTTCTAATCTGTTCCACTGGTCCTCAGGTCTGTTTCTTTGCCAGTACCATTTTGTTTTTATCACAGTAGCTTTGTAGTACAGTTTCAAGTTAGGGATTGTGTTACCCCCTGCCATGTTTCTGATGCCTAGAATTGCTTTTACTATTTGGGCCTCTTCTTGTTCCAAATGAATTTTTGGATGGTTTTCTCAAGGTCCATGAAGTATGCTGTTGGGATTTCAATTGGGATTGCATTGAATCTATATAGCAGTTTTGGAAGTATGGCCATTTTCATTATGTTGATTCTTCCTACCCAGGAGTAAGGGATGTCTGTCCATTTTCTGACATCATCTTCAATCTCTCTTTTCAGAGTGCTATAGTTTTCAGAGAAGAGGTCTTTGATTTCGTTCATTAGATTGATTCCTAGGTATTTCAGTTTTTTGGATGCTATTGTGAAAGGAATTATTTACCCTATTTGTCTCTCAGTGAGTCTGTTGTTCGTGTAGAGGAATGCTATTGATTTTTGTGTATTGACCTTTATCCAGGGACTCTACTGCATTTGGTAATTAAGTCTAGAAGACTTTTGGTGGAGTCCTTGGGGTCTTCTATATGGAGTATCATGTCATCTGCAAATAATGACAATCTGACTTCTTCATTTCCTATCTTTATTCCTTTTATTAGCTTCTCTTGTCTAATTGCTGTGGCTAATGTTTCCAAGACTATATTGAATAGAAGTGGTGATAGTGGACATCCTTGTCTTGTTCTTGATTTTAATGTGAAGGATTTTAGTTTTTGACCATTTAGTATGATACTGGCTGTTAGTTTTTCATAGATGGCTTTTATCAGATTGAAGTAGAGACTGTCTATTCCAATTTTTGTAGGGTTTTTATCATAAATGCATGTTGGATTTTGTCACATGTTTTTTCTGCATCTATGGAGATGATCATATGGTTTTTGTCCTTGGCTCTATTGATATAGTATATTACATTGACTGATTTGCATATGTTGAACCATCCCTGCATCCCTGGGATGAATCCCACTTGGTCAGGGTGTATGTTCTGCTTGATGATCTTCTGTGTTCTATTTGCCAGTATCTCATTAAGGATTTTTGCATCTATGTTCATTAGTGAGATTGGCTTATAGTGCTCTTTTTCGGTTCGGTCTTTCTCTGCTTTGGGGATCAAGGTGATGCTTGCTTCCAGGAATGAATTCAGGAGTATTGCTTCTCTTTCAACTTCATTGAAGAGTTTAAACAGTAGCGGGAGTAGTTCCTCTATAAATGCTGTGCAGAATTCACCAGTGAATCCATCAGGACCCAGGCTTTTCTTAGTTGGTTACTTTTATTTTTTATTTTTTATTTTTTTTGGTACCAGAGATCAAACTCGGCCCCTGCGCGTGTGCAGCAAGCAACAAAACCACTGAGCTAAATCCCCAGCCTAGTTGGAAACTTTTTAATTACATTTTCAATTTCATTGATTGATATTGGGTTGTTTAGAATTTTTAGGTCTTCTTCCTTCAACTTTGCTAATTCATATGTATCTAGGAATCTGTCCATTTCTTGTTTTCCATCTTATTGTCGTATAGGTTCTCCAGGTAGGTATTGATGATCCTCTGCTGGGTCCATTGTAATTTCACCCTTTTTATTCCTAATTCCATGGATTTGGGCCTTTATTTCCTTTTTCTGATAAGGTTGACTAAGGGTTTGTCAATTTTGTTTATTCTTCTGAAGAATCAACTCTTTGATTCATTGATTTTTTGTATTGTTCTTTTAGTCTCCATTACATTGATTTCTGCTGTGACCTTTATTATTTCCTCCCTTGTATGAGCTTTGGGTTTGTCCTGCTTTTCTTCTTCTAGAAGCTTGAGGTTCAGCATCAGGTTGTTTAATTGAGCTCACTCTGTTTTCCTAATGACAGTATTCCCTGTTATGAATTTCTCTCATAAGACTGCTTTCATTGTGTCTCATAGATTCCAATATGTTGTATTGTCATTGTCATTTAATTGTAGGATCTATCTGATTTCTTCTTTAATTTCCTCTGTGATGCATTGATTATTCAGAAGTGTGTTGTTCAATGTCCATGTGTTTGTGAAATTCTTGCAATTTCTTTTGCTATGGATCTCCAATTTCATCACAGTATGGTCTGACAATATACAGGGGATAACTTCAATTCCTTTGCACTTAATTAAGCATGTTCTATGAGTGAGTATGTGGTCTATTTTGGAGGCCAGCCAACCCATGTGCAGCTGAAAAGAATGTGTATTCTGATTTTGTGGGGTGGAACACTCTGTAAACATTTGTTAAGTTCATTTGTTCAAGAGTTTGAGTTTGAGTATTTTGTTGTTTATTTTTTGTCTAGTTTATCTATTGGTGACACTGGGGTATTGAGGTCCCCCACTACTCTTACGTTAGTGCTTATTTGATTTTTCATGTCTGTTAGTATATTTTTATGTAGTTGAGTGTACTAGTGTTTGGTGCATTTATATTTATGATTGTTATCTCTTCCTCTTGGATTTTTCCCTTTACAAGGATGTAGTGTCCTTCTTTGTCTCTCTTAATCAGTGTTCGTTTGAAAGCCACTTGATCTGCAAAGAGGATAGCTACTCCTGCTTTTGTGGGGGTTCCTGTCCCATGGAGTATTGTTTTCCACCCTTCAACTTTCAGTCTATGAGTTTCTGAGTTTCTTTTTGAATTAAGTGTGTTTCTTGTACGCAGCATATTGTTGGATCTTGCTTCTTGACCCATTCTGCCAGTCTATTTCTTTTGATTGATGAATTGAGACCATTAACATTGATGGTTATAACTGATACATATTGACTTATCATTGTCATGACTTTTTCTTTTTGTTGGATTCTCCCCCTTTCCATTTAATTTCTTGTCATGACTGATGGATTCAATCTGCTGGGCTTCCTGGGGTTGTGATCCTCATTGTCTTTTCCTAGGATATTGTTTAAAATTTTTTGGAGTGCTGGTTTGGTATTCATGAAGTTCCTATGTGCTCTTTGTCATAAAAGTATCTTATTTCTCCATCAATTTTTTTTGTTTGTTTGGGTACTGGGGATCAAACTTGGGACCTTGTGCTTGTGAGCCAGGCACTGGAAACATCTCTATCAATTTTGAAAGATAGTTTTGCAGGGTACATCAATCTGGGTTGGAGGCTGTTTTCCTTTAGGGCCTGGAATGTGTCACTCCAAGCTCTTCTTGCTTTGAGGGTTTGTATTGAAAAGTCTGCTCTGATTCTGATGGGCTTTCTTTTGTATGTGATTTGTTTCTTTTCTCAAAGTCCTTGTAGAATTTTGTTCTTCTGTTGGGTTTCTGGAATCTTAACTATTATATGCCTATATGTAGATTTTTTTTTTTTTTGATCAAGGCTATTTGGAGTCCTATATGCCTCACTTATCTGTATGTCAAGTTCTTTCCCCTCCTTGGGAAGTTTTCTGCTATCACTTCTGTGAACAGTTTTTTATGTCATCTGCATTCTCTCCTGTTTCTTTATTGACTCTGCTCAGTCCTACTTTATTCTTCTTTGCTTTGTCTAGCAGCTGCTGGATCGATTTCTCATGTTCCCTTACTATTTTAAAGAAATTTTTCTTTTCCTGGTCACTAATTGGAATCTAATCTTTTATATCTGAAATTCTGTCCTCACATTGGCTCATTCTGCTGCATAAACTTTCAATGGAATTTTTAATCTCCTGGAAATCTGTTTGCATTTGTTTTATGGATTTGATATTTCCTATGTTGAGATTCCATCATTTTCCTCAGTTCCTCTATTTTTTTAATCTGTGTCCTCCCTAGATTATTTATGTCTTGTACTATGAGCACTATCTCTGCTGTTATGTGAGAAATTATTTCTGATATCATTTTTTCCAGATCTTCTTTTGTTGCCAGTTCAGGGAGTCTAGGTGGTTGAGTATGAGATTGTTCCATCTCGTTTTCCTCTGGAGTTTCTTTAGGTGATGTGGATGTGTGTTTTTGAGACTTTTTTATATGTCTTCTCATTTCAACAGAGTGGGTGTATTATGATGGCTCAAAAGGCTCAGCTCCTTGGCCCTGGGGGGACTCTGCTCCTTGGGGCTGGGGGCAGTGGTATGGTGGCCTGAAAAGCTCCATCCACTGTATTTTCAACTCACTGTTCTTAAGAGCATAAATGGCTCTGGCTTATTGGTCTTCATCTCAGTCCCTCCATTTTTCCTTTCCTCCTGGTTTCAGCTACATTGCCCTCTGTTTCTGAAGGAGTGGAGCTCTTCTCTCTTTGACATTTTTGCACAAATGACCTGCACTGTCCCTTTTGAGTGAACCACTTTCACCAGGCCCTTTCCTGTGTTATCTTGTTTTCATTCATTAGGGTTCAGCTTGAACAGTGCAACAACAGTCTTCTCTGGCAATGCTTGGGAAAGTTTGTCTTCTCTATATTAATTTGTCTGTCATTCCCCATCCATTTGTTTCTTTTTACCTTTTAAACTACTCACCATAATTTATAACCATTTAAAAACCTTAACCTGTTTACTTGTCTATTTGTTTTGCCCACATGTATTAGCACCATGAAGGCAAGAATTTTATATATTTTTTCATTGGTTTAAATCTTGTACCTAGTAATGTATTTGATATAAAATTGGCAGATAAAAATCAATAATCAAATGAATGAATAATAAATGAATATTTATGTGTCCACTCTCATTTTCACGTGCAGATTACTGGGTATGGCTTTTATAATATAAACAGGGGATTATGTAAAATTCCTCAGAGTCCTAGCTATAGCTTTATCTCTTTCCTTTCTTTCTTTGTCTTTCTTTCTTCTTTCTTTCTTTCTTTCTTTCTTTCTTTCTTTCTTTCTTTCTTTCTTTCTTTCTTTCTTTCCTCCCCCTTTTCTCTAAAAGGCATAGTCCAACAGATTCATTTTATACTGAACAATTTCCAGTCCAGGACACATTTTCCTTTCCCTCAGCAACATCCTTGACTATAGTTATGGAAGCTATCAGTAAAACCTATCCATCACAGAAATTTCTGGTTAATGGGTGGGCATATGACTTTAGCTGGTACAATTACAGTAAATTTCAGAATATTGTTAGAGCTAATGTAACATAAGGCTTGGTCTTCCCAGTGGACTTGATGGTAGCTGGTGTGAGCCTGAAGTGCTGTAGCCATTTTGCCACTCCAAGAGACTGAGGTCAACAGACAAAGGTGCACTGAACTAAACCAAGAAATAGAAGAGTCAGATTCTCAGGATATTAGTTCTAATTACCTTTGAAATCAGCCTCCCCTGACTTTAAATATACCTTTTTTGTTTAAACAAATTTCAAATTTTTTATCATTTCCAACAGAAATAGCTTTATTTGATATGGGTGATATGTGACTATTATAATTTGCACTTCACTTAAATTTTTTAAAGCATTTAATTCTCTAAATAATATTTTTAAACAGGTAGTGATTAATACATCTAAATATTGGGCTTTGGAATCTAATACAATACCCTTGGTGTGAATTCTAATGCTGTCACATTTTGGTTAATTTACCTCATCTATGTGAGTCTCTACATCTTTAAATTATAAAATATTTTATCTTAAATGTACTAATGGGAATGAATTGAGAAAATGCATAAGGCTCATGGTAGACATCAAGCCAAGGTTAGTTACTTACTATATTCAGGGCTGCGTTTTCATGTGATGACAATTTCTCCTTACTGTACCTTTCCCTTCCATCTCCAACAACTAATAGATATAATATTCCATGTGGCAATCTAAGAGACAATTCTGGATCGCAGATCTATGGGGTCACTTGACAATGCAAGTGAGTACACCTAAAAGAAACACAAATCTAACTCTATAAACATTTTCATAGTAATGACCCTGATGGAATAGAGTGCTGTGGTTTGGACAAATGTCCCCCAAAGTCCATGTGTTAAAGGATGCATCCCCAGTCCATGGTGCTATTAAGAAGTAGTGGAACCTTTAAGAGATGGGGCCTAGTGGGCACTCTCAGGACACCGGAGGAGTACCCTTAAAGAGGATGATCCAGCACCTCGAAACACCCACTGGCAACCAGTTTAGCCTCAAGGGCTGAGAGGTCCCTGGCCAACTGGAGACCTGCTCTGTCTAGCTTGCCACACCCACCTGCAACCAGTGAGACAGTGAAGAACCTCTACATGCCCACTGGCAAGCAGCTTAGCTGCATGGGCTGAGAGGTCCTTGGCCATCTGGAGTTATTTTTTCCTCATTACCTGTGTGCCCTTCACCTCCTCCATCCTTTCCTATTTACATGGAGTTTGTTTCCATTTTTTTCTTTTCTCATAATTTTCCTTTCCTTTCTTTCCTTTCCCCTTCCCCTCCCACTTTCCCTACCCCTTTGGACCTTTTCTTCATATTTCAATTTGTCAGTTATTCATTTTAATCATTTTAATCCTTATTTACACTTTCAGTTTCTCGCACTAGAGAAACTATTCAGTATTTATACATGTGTGTCCTATTTATTTCACGTAAGAGTATGGCCTCAATATGCATCCATTTAGCTATAAATGTCTCCAGTTTCTTGCTCTTTATGGCTGAGTAGTACTCCATTTTATAAAAAAAACCATATCTTCTTTATCCAGTTTCCAGTTCATGGGCACTTGGGCTGTTTCCAACCTTTAGCTATTACAAACTGTGCCACTGTAAACATGGATGCACATATATCTCTGTGGCATGATTCTTTTAATTCTTCAGCAGGGGAATAGCTGGGTCAAATGGAACCTCTAGTCCTAGTTCTTTGAGGTATCTCCATACTGATTTCCACAGTGGTTTCCACCAGTCAGCACTCCCACCAACAATGGAGAAGGGTTCCTTTCTTCCCATAACTCCACCAGCATTTGTTATTGGTTGATTTCTTGACAGCAGCCACTCTTTCTGGGGTGAGGTGGAATCTCAGTGTTTTCATCTGCATCTCTCGAATGACCAGTGATGTTGAACATTTTTTCATATGTTTATTTGCTGCTTTTAACTCTTTGTCTGAGAAATGTCTGTTCATTTCAGATGCTGATTCTTGAATTGGGTCTTTGAATTTGGGGGGTCTGATATTTTTCAGTTCTTTATATATTCTAGATAGTATTCCTTTGTCTGAGGTACAGCTACTAAATTTTTTTGCCCACATTGTAGGTTGTCTCTTAGCTCTGGTGGTGGTTTCTCTTGCAGTGCAGAAGCTTTTTAATAAGGTGAGATTACAATTGTTGATTCTTTGTGCTTGTTCCCAGGCTACTGAGGTTTTGTTCATAAAGTCTTTCCCTACTCCAATGTCTTCAAGAGTTCTGCCTAACTTATCTTCTAGCAAGCTTAGTGTTTCTGTTTTAATATTTAGATCTTTAATCCACTTCAATCTTAGTTTAATGCATGGTCATAGATATGGGTCTAATTTTAATCCTTGCCAGGTTGAAATCCAGTTTTTCCAACATCATTTATTAAATAGGCTATCTTTCCTCCAGTGAGGGTGGTTGGTTCCTTGGTCAAAGATGAGGTGGCTGAGTATGTCTGGAGTTGTTTCTGCATCTTCTAATCTATTCCACTGATCCATGGGTCTATTTCTTTGCCAGTACCATGCTGTTTTTATCACAGTAGCTTTGTAGTATAGTTTCAAGTTGGGTTTTGTGATACCCCCTGCTATGTCTCTGTTGCCTAGAATTGCTTTTGCTATTCTGGGTCTCTTCTGGTTTCCAATGAATTTTTGGATTGTTTTCTCTAGTTCTGTGAAATATGCTTTTGAGATTTCAATTGGGATTGCATTGAGTCTGTGTAGGAGTTTTGGAAGTATGACCATTTTCACTATATTGGTTCTTCCTACCCAGTAACAAGGGATATCTTTCTATTTTCTTATATTCTTTTTGATCTCTTTTTTCAGACTGCTGTAGTTTTCTTTAGAGAGGTCTTTTGCTTCCTTAGTTAGATTGATTCCTAGATATTTCATTTTTTTGGATGCTACTATAAAGGGAATTGTTTCCCTAATTTCTCTCTCAGTGAGTCTGTTTTTTTGGGTCTTCTAAATACAGTATCATATTATCAGCAAATAGTGACAGTTTAACATCTTCCTTTCCTATCTTAATTCCTTTTATTTCTTTCTCTTTTCTAATTGCTGAGGCTAATGTTTCCAGAACTATATTGAATAGGAGTGGTGATAGTGGGCATCCTTGTCTTGTTCCTGATTTTATTGTGAAAGTTTTCAGTTTTTGATCATTTAGTATGATGTTTGGTGTTGATTTTTCATAGATAGGCTTAATCAAGTTGAGATAAAGACCTTCTAGTCCAATTTTCTGTAGGGTTTTTACGATGAATGGGTGTTGGATTTTGTCAAATGGTTTTTCTACATCTATTGAGATGATCATATGGTTTTTGCCCTTCGCTCTGGTAATATAGTGTATTACATTTATTGATTTATGTATGTTGAACCATTCTTTTTTTTTTTTTTTTTTGGTACCAGGGATTGAACTTGGGTCCTTGCACTTGCGTAGCAGATGGCAAAACCACTGAGCTAAATCCCCGGCCCTGTTGAACCATTCTTGCATCCTTGGGATAAATCTGACTTGATCAGGGTGTATGACCTTCTTGATTACTCTCTGTATTCTGTTTGCTGGTATCTTGTTGAAGATTTTTGCATCTATGTTCATTAGGGAGATTGGCCTGTAGTTCTCTTTCTGGGTTGGATCTTTCCCTAGTTTTGGAATCAAAGTAACACTTGCTTCCAGGAATGAATTTGGAAGCATTGCTTCCCTTTCAATTTCCTTGGTGAGTTTAAAGAGTCATGGTGATAGTTCTTCTTTAAATGTCTTGTAGAATTCAGCAGTGAAGCCATCAGGACCTGGGCTTTTTTTTGTTAGTAAATATTTTATTACATTTTCAATTTCACTCATTGTAATTGGGGTGTTTACAATTTCTATATCTTCTTCATTTAACTTTGGCAATTTGTATGTATCTAGGAACCTTTCCATTTCTTCTGTGTTTTCCATTTTATTGGAGTACAAGTTCTCAAAGTAGGTATTGAGGATCCTCTGCATTTCTGCTGGGTCTGTTGTGACTTCACCTTTTTTGTTCTTAATTGGATGGATTTGAGCCTTTTCTTTCTGTTTTTTTTTAGTTTTTTTGTACTGGGGATCGAACTTGGGTCCTTGCGCTTGAGCAGCAGGAGGCAAAACCACTGAGCTAAGTCCCTGGCCTATCTTTCCTTTTTTTGGATAAGGTTGGCTAAGGTTTATTGATTTTATTTATTCTTTTGAAAAACCAACTCTTTGATTCATTAATTTTTTTGTATCATTCTCTAAGTCTCCATTGCATTGATTTCTGCTCTGATTTTTATAATTTCCTCTCTTGTATGAGCTTTTGGCTTGTTATGCTCTTCTTTTTCTAGGAGTTTGAGGTTCTGCATTAGGTTATTAGTTTGAGTTCTCTCTGTTTACATAATATGGGCATTCAGTGCTATGGACTTCCCACATACAACTCCTTTCATTTTGTCCCATAGATTCCTGTATGTTTTACTGGCATTATCATTTCGTTGTAGAAAGTGTCTAATTTCTTCCTTAATTTCCTCTGTGACCTATTGGTTCTTCAGGAGAGTGTTATTCATTTCCATGTGTGTGTGTGGGGTTTTGCAGTTTCTTATGTTATTGATCCCAAATTTTATTGCACTGTGGTCTGATAATATAGAGGGGGTAACTTTAATTATTTTACATTTACTTAGACATGTCCTATGAGTTAGCATGTTGTCCATTTTGGATACTGACCCATGTGCAGCTGAAAAGAATGTATATTCTGATTTTGTGGGGTGGACCCTCTGTAAACATCTATTAAGTCCATTTGTTCAATAGCTTGGTTCAGTCCTAGAATTTCATTGTTAATTTTTTGACTAGATGATCTGTCTATTTGTGACAGTGGTGTATTGAGGTCCACCACTACAATTGTATTAGTGATTATTTGGTTTTTCATGTCCATTGATATTTGTTTTGTATAGTTGGGGACATTCATATTTGGTGCATATATATTTATGATTGTCATCTCTTCCTCTTGGATTGTTCCCTTCACAAGGATGCAGTGACCATCTTTGTCTCTCTTAATTAGTTTTGGTTTGAAATCTGCTTTGTCTGAAAATAAGATTGCTACCCCTGCTTTTTGGGGGGGTTCCTGTCACATGGAGAACTGTTTTCCATCCTTTTACTTTTAGTCTATGAATTTCTTTTTGAATTAGGTGTGTTTCTTGTATGCAGAATATTGTTGGATTTTGTTTCTTAATCCATTCTACCAGTCTATTTCTTTTGATTGGTGAATTGAGGCCGTATACATTGATGGTTATAATTCATAGATATTAACTCATCCTTGTCATGATGTTTTTCTGTTGTTGGCTCTTTTATTTCTTATTTTTCCCCCTTTCCCTTTAGTTTCTGTCCTTGTCTGGTGGCTTCCCTCTGTTGGGCCTCATGGAGTTGTGACCTTCATTATCTTTTTATAGGATATTGTTTAGAATTGTTTGGAGTGCTGGTTTGGTGTTCATGAAATTTCTCAGGTGTTCTTTGTCATGGAAGTATCTAATTTCTTCATCAATTTTGAAAGATAGTTTTGCAGGATACAACAGTCTAGTTTGGAAGTTATTTTCTTTTAGGGCTTGAAATACTTCACTTCAGGCTTTCTTTGACTTGAGGGTTTGTGTTGAGAAGCCTGCTGTGATTCTGATGGGCTTTCCTTTGTAGGTGATTTGTTTCTTTTCTCTGACTGCTTGTAAGATTTTTTTCTTCTGTTGGGTTTCTGGAATCTTGACTATTATATGCCTAGGTGTAGATTTTTTTTTTTGATCATGGCTAGTTGGAGTTCTATATGCTTCACTTATCTGTATGTCCAATTCTCCACCTCTGTCTGGGAAGCTTTCTACTATTACTTCTGTGAACATTTATTTTATATCAATTGTACTTTCTCCTGTTTTTTTCATGGACTCCTATCAGTCCTATGCTATTTTACTTTGCAACATCTAGCAGTTGCTGGATTGATTTCTCTTGGTCCCTTACTATTTTTCAGAAATCTCTGTTTTCATGGTCATTAGCCGCAATCCTGTCTTCTATATCTGATATTCTATCTTCACATTCCCTTAATCTGCTGTGCATACTTTTAATGGAGTTTTTAATCTCTTGGATATCTGTTTCAATCTGTTTCATGGATTCCATTTCTTTCTTATGCTGGGCATTCATGGCTTCCAGCATGTTTCTGAGCTCATCCATTTTTAAAAAATCTGTTTCTGTTCTAGAGCCTCTAATCATGTCTCTCACTCTGCTCACCATCTCTATAGTTATCTGGGAGATTATTTCTGCTTTGAATTTTTCTAGAGCCTCATTCATCTGTTTTGTTACTTCCTGTGCTCTCAATTCAGGGTATCCAGATGGTTGATTATCGGACCTTTCTACCTCATTTCCTCTAGAATTTGCCTTTTGTGGGGTGGAAGTCTGAGTTTGTGCCCTGCTTAAATGTCTTCCCATTTTTTATTTTGGTACTGTCCTTGGTTTGATTCCTGGGTTGATACTTCAAAGTTGCTTATTTTAAGTATCTTTGTTGCTTGTAGTTAGAATCCTTATGGAATGATTGCTTCTCAGATGTGTCTTCTCAGAGGTACGTTTTAGGTTTTGAGTCTCTAATGGCTCTGAGGCTATCTCATTTTCATTATACCAGGAAGAACAACTGATTAGATAAATCACAACACCTTAGCCCAAGTGATACAATCAGCAATACCATAGCATCAAGTACATCTTAGAAAATGACAATTTGTGGTAGTTATTAATCTATCATCTTCAACTGTGTGAATTAAATTAAAATGGAGGACCAACCCAACATATGTTTATAGTGAATAAACTCTCCAATATAGCAACTTAACCCTTCAGGATAGGAAGTTAGAAGGAGTTGGGGAGGGAGGGATAGGTAGGTAGAAGGATAGGGGAATGTTAGCAGTGAGGCCAGAGGACACAGGTGAGAGAAGGAAAAAGAGAAGAAAAGAAAAATATAGAAGAAATATGAATTAGGGCCAGAACAGGAACACAAAGGGAGATGAAGAACAATGTGGGGCAGTAAGGGACTGAATGAGAGAGAGAAAAGAAAAGAGAAAAAGAAAGAAAAAAGAGAAAAATAAAAATATGAAAAGAATACAAAATGAAAAAAAATTAAAATTAAAAATAAGAGCAAAAAACCCTAATAATAATTTTGAAAATAACAAAGAAAAGATAAAAATGAAGGGCCTCCTTCATGGTATGTCTCTTCTGACACAATAAACAATGTGGGCAGCAGCGTGCAGATATAAGTCAATGAGTCTCAGCAAGCCATTCGCAGACCTGTGAAATTCAGGCAGATTTCTGGCTACAAGTCCCAAATTGAGTTCCCTGTCCTCCTGCAGGGTTGAACTCTGCAAGACTCTACTGCAGGTCCCAGCTGCCCTTCCCCTGAAGATAGTCTAGGTTCAGATGGGAGGTGATGATCCCTCCAACTTACCAAGTACAGTGGTCTGGTATTCCTTTATTGCAGAAATTCTCTTCACTTTTCCAGTGGGCTTCAGTTTTCATCAAGGGGCCTGAGAGAGGTCCTTGATCTGTTTTTCACTTCTGCAGCTCAGGACAATGGCCTTTATGCCCCGCTGTGCCTCTGTAGTGTGGAACCAGGTAGCAGCACAGCCAGGAGGCCAGAGGCAGGGGTGGGGGTTTAGGGGTGGGAATTGCAGGCGCCCACACAGCTCAGCTGTTCACAGGTGGTCGTGTAGAGGTATCATTGATATCTCACTGGTCACAGATGGTTGTGGCAAGCTGGACAGAGCCAGGATCCAGATGGCCAGGGACCTCTTAGCCCGGGCACCTAGGCTGCTCGCAGGTGGGTGTGTTCATGGGTCCTCCAGGACTCCTTTATGTTTTATTAAAAAAAGGTTTTTTTTGGTACCTTGCAACTGTGCAGCAGGTGGCGAAACTACTGAGCTAAATCCCCCACCAAGGACTCCTTTATTTTAGACCCCAGCTCCCAGGGCATCCTGACATCTTCCTCCTTAAGTGAGGTCATGAGGACCCATCTTTGTCTAAAGTCAGTCTCTCTTCCTGTTTTTGAATGTGATTGCTCTGTCTTGGTTTCTTTAGTGTCTGTCATTTCACCTCATATAGTATTTGCCAAACATTTCTCAGCATCAGTTGGAAATTCAGTTGGATTGAGGACTTTAGATTTTTGGCCCTTTGTCTATTTGATGCCAGAAATATACTTACACTGGTCTTCTTAGTCTCTCAGCCATCCTGCCTGGCATCTGATTTTGTAAGGATTTGGGTTAGATATTTTTGTATAGAAGGATCTGTCTTGTGCCCCTTAAATTCCATCAACAGACGGATAAAAGAAAGTTAGACTATTAACTTGGCTTAATTTCCTATAAGCAGGATGACTTTGGTAGGCAAAAGAATGGTTTTCCAAGGATATCCATGTTATAAACCCTAGAATGTGCAAAAATGTCAGTTGACATGGCAAAAAGGAATTAAGATTGCAGATGGAACTAAGGTTGCTAATCAGCTGGTTTTCAGATGGGAGGGGATTACCCTGTAATGTCGAAGTAAACCTAATATATTTATAAGAGTCAGTCCTCTTCAGTGAAAGAGAAAGATGAGAAGTTAGATTTAGAGAAATATTTAAATATGACTGATTTTGAACAAAGATGCCATGAGCCAAGGAGTACAGGAGCCCTTAGCAAAGGCAAGAAATCCTAATTTACTATTGTGTCATTTGTGTTCCTTATATATTTTAAATATTAATCTCTAATCACAGGTATGGTTTGAAAATATTTTCTTCCAGTCCATGGGTTGTGCCTTCATCGTGTTAATTATTTCCTTTGATATTCAGAAACGTCTTTCTAGTTTGCTGCAATCAATCTTATTTGTCTATTTTTGCCATTGTTGCCTGTGCTTTTGAAGTCCTAGGAAATCATCATCCAGATCAATGTCATGGAGCTTTTAGCCTATGTTTCTTATAGTACTTTAGAGTTCCAGTTCTTATTTTTAGGTGTTTTATTCATTTTTTAATTGATTTGGAGTTTTTTTTGCAAATTACATAACAGTCTAATTTATTGTTCTCAATGAGCATATCCAGTTTCCAAAAAAATATTTATTGGAGAGATTTTCTGTTTCTTATCATATGTTTTTTTACCTCTTTGAGAAAAATTATTTGTTTGTAAATACTTGAGTTTATGTCTTATTTTTCTATCCTGTTCTATATGTCTGTTTTTTTGTCAATACAATATTGTTTTGATTACATTAGGTTTATATCATATTTTGAAATCAGGAAATGTGACATCTTCAACTTTGTTTTTTCTTTTTTTTTCTGTTTTTTATTTATTTATTTATTTTGGTACAGGGGATGGAACTCGGATCCTTGCGCTTATGAGGCAGGTGGCAGAACCACTGAGCTAAATCCCCAGCCCAATATAAACTCCAGAAAGGAAGGAAGCTTGCTCTATATTTCTCTGAATCCTCCTCTGTGGTTTTTTTTGTTCTTTTTGTTTTTGGCACCGGGATTGAACTCGAGTCCTTGCGCTTGCACAGCAGGCAGCGAAACCACTGAGCTAAATCCCCGGCCCTGTTTTTTTCTATTTTTCACAAGATTGTTTTGGATATTTTTTTCTGGTACTACATGAATTTTAGGATATTTTTTCTATTTCTGTGAAAAATGACACTGAAATTTTGGTAGGAAATATATTAAATCCATAGATTGCTTTAGCCATTCTGTGAATTTTTAACAGTATAAATTTTTCCAACCCAGGAGCACTCCATACTTTGTGTGTATGTTCTCAAGTTTTCTAATGATGAGTTTACAGTTTTATTGTAGAACTCTGTCCCTTTGGTTCAATTTACTCCTAAGGGGTTTCTTTTTCTTTTGGGTTTTTTGTTTGTTTGTTTTGTTTTGCTGGCTTTTAAAAAAAATGTTATAACAAGTGGAATTATTTTCTTGCTTTCTTTTTTTAGATACTTCATTGTTAGTGTATAGAAATTACAGCAATAATTGTATGTTGATTTTGTAAACTCTAACTTTACTGCCTTTCTTTAGCAGACATGGATACACATTTAAAACAAATAATTCAATTAAAAATGGACCAAAGACTTGAACACACATTTTTCAAAGCAAGAGATGTGAATGGCCAATAGATATGTGAAAAAAATGCCCCACATTTCTAATCATCACGAAAATACAAACTAAAACCATGATATATTACCTCCTGTCTGTTAGAAATAGCTATTATAAAAAAAATGTGTGAGTAAAGCAGGGGCAAAAAAGAAATCCCTGTACATTATTGATGGGACTATTAATTAGAAAATGAGAGGTTCCTCAAAAAACTGAAAATAGATTTACTATATGATCCAGCAATTCTACCTTTGGCTATATATCAAAAGGAATTAAAATTGAACTCCCACATTTATTTCAACATTAGTCACAACAGTCAAGATACAGAAGCAATTTAGTGTTTACCAACTGATGAATGGATAAAGAAAATGTGGTATATTTACACAATGGAATATTAATTACATTGTATTTAAAAATTTACACCGTATATAAAATCCTGTCATTTATAACAACATGAATAAAACTGGAGGACACTATTCTAAGCAAAATAAGCAGGCACAGAGCAACAAATTCTACGAGATGTCATTTGTATGTGGAATCTAAAATACTCACTCTCACAGACTAAGAGTAAAAAGGTAGTTCTCAGAGGCTGGGGTTGCAGGGGGTGAGGAGGATGAATGGAAAAAGAAAAAAATGTTAATCAAAGGTTACAAAATTTCAGGCCAGAGGGATTAAGTTTTACTGATCTATTGTATTGCATGGCCACCAAAGTCAATTTACTGCATATTTCAAAACTTAAAATAAATCTGCAGGGCCGGGGATTTAGCTCAGTGGTTCTGCTGCCTGCCTTGCAAGCACAAGGTCCCGAGTTTGAGCCCCGGTACAAAAATAAATAAATAAATAAATAAATAAATATAAAATAGATCCATATCCACACATACACTGGTGAAGTGAAAGGTATGTTAATTAGCTTAACTGAATCTTTCTCTAATGTACACATAGATCAAAACATCATATTCCACACCATCAATATGCACAATTACTATTTGTCAATTAAAATTAAATAAAAATTATTATAAAATACAATTCTTTCTCTAGAGCCTGCTTATACCCTGACTTAGTGAAGTTAGACTCACTTTGGACTTTCGACATTCAAACTGTAAGTCAATAAATTTGTATTGTTTTCAGTCACTACATTTGTGATAGTTTGTTGCAGCAACAATAGGAGATAAATATAACAATTGAGAAATTTGTTTGTTTTTAGTGTTACGGTTTAAATCCAAGACCTTGCATGTGCTTAGTGTGTGCTTCACCAATGAACTACACTCCCAGTCATAAGAAATGTATTTTAATTCTTTGAGTTTCATTTTCTTTCTAAGTAAAATTAGAAGAGAAATTATTGACTGCTTTTATAATAATCATATCTGTCAACTCAGGTAAATTGCTGGTCACATAGCAAATATTCAATACATAGTCTCCATCTCTTTCCTCCATTTTCTGACCCATGACCACCCTGACACCATAAATCTTGCAATTATGCCTACATTTAAAACTGGGGTATGTGACTAAGATAATTATTCAATAAATATTATTAGAATTATCTCTCAAAAGTAGTAGTGTAATTTTTTACAGTGAAAGGAAAAGAGATAAACTGGTAGAATAAGAGCTATTAGCAAATACTAAAGAAATACTGTTTATATACAGCTTATCATCAGAGGATGTGAAATGACTTCTGAGCTAGGAGACACTGTGAATAAGTATGTCAGGAATTCCAAGTCAAAAAGAGCATCATAAACTATACTTTCTGTCTGTTAATAATAAAAGGGAGATGAAGTGGTAAGGGGGTCTTGGTTTTATCAACTCTTAAAAGCAGCAAGAATGTAGCTCCATTCCACCTGTTAGCAGTGGAAGGCAGCTTGTATCTAAGTGGCTCCAAAATAGTATTTCACGCCTGAAGTAGGAATAGGAAAATTAGTAATGCTAATTAAAGTTACTTAAAGGCTCACCTCTTTAAAATATTTTCTTTAAAATGTTTGCAGTTGTTCAAATAACTTGTAGATATAATCACAAAGTGAACTACAAAGCACCACTGTAGATTTGTATTCATTGATGATCTGTAGATCACTGATTTAGAAAGATGTTTAAAAGGTACTATGAAATGTGAAAGCTAAGCTTTAGACCAGTATATGTTAAGTGGGGTCCTTTTTTTGGTAAAACACATGATGTGGAAAAAGACATAGTAAATGCTAATTGTGATTCTTCTGGGTTAGTGAGAATTTATATGTGATTATATATATATATATAAAACCATATTTGGAAATTCTCTAAGTATACATGCTTAGAAAGAAATTTATACTTGTATAAAGGAAAGACTTAAATGAATCTCATTGATGAAAACTCACTGTAATAATCTTGCAGGTAGTAAAACAGCAATGTATTAAAGGACAACATCCTTTTGTTTGTTTGTTTTTTGAGACAGGGTCTTCCTATGTAGTTCAGGCTGGCCTTGAACTCACTATGTAGCCCAGAGTAGCTTTGAACTTGCAGCAATCCTCCTGCTTTAGCTTCCTGAGTGCTGAGATTACAGGCATGTACCACCATGCCTGACAAAACATTCATTTTTATCAAGATAAGAGCTCAGCTGTTTTTAATCTGAAAGGTCATTTCTATAAGTGAAGCCTGAATCACAGAAACTCAGAATTAATATCTATCCCAGTCTCTTATCCTACCTAGAAATCAGTTCTTTCCCCCCTGGACCAAATTCAGGGCCTTGTACTCGCCAGGCAAGTGCGGCACCACTGAGCTACATCTCTGGCCCTAGAAATAAGTTTTAGTATCCTTGACAGTGGTTATTCAGTTTTTACCTGAATGCTAAAGACACAAAGATTATTATCACATAAAAACACTATTCAATATCAGGCAACACTAATTAGCAAGTTTTTGCTTCCCTCTTAGTCAATCCTATCTTGTTCTTTTTTTTTTGGGTACCGGGGATCGAACTTGGGATCTTGCGCTTGCGAGGCAGGCACCGGAACCACTGAGCTAAATCCCTGGCCCGATCCTATCTTGTTCTTACTTCCAGTCATTGTTCTTGGTCTCATATCAAGAGACTTACAGGTATTTTCACATGAACTCTCTAAAGCTAGATGGGAAAATATATTGGGAAAATACAGCAAATGAAACTAAATCAAATTTGCACAAGTGTGTGTGCACATGTGTGTATTCAAAGGACAAGAAAAAACAGGTAAGATTCTTGAGCCAACAAAGTGGAATTAAGTAGGAGGACAAAGAGTGAAGAAGAAAGACACAGAAGGTCCACACTGAGCCTATACTGTGCTGATGTTACAGAGCCTCAGGGATTTGTTACAAAGACCCTGAGAGCCCAAGCGAGGAGCTAGATGCAAGGTCATTAGAATTTTGCTTAAATACCTGTTCTTGAATGAAAACAGCAAAGCACACTGGTACAAACTGGCAGTGGAATGGATCACAGGAAAACAATAATAGGTGAGGTTATTTCTAATTAATAGATATATTGAGTGATTAGTAAAGCATCAAAGGGGTTTCTGTGGATATCTTATCCTGTGGAAGAAATAGGAATATGGCAGAACCTGCATTAAACTATCTTGGTAGATTTTTAAAAAAGACTTCATCATGAGTTCAGTTGTGTCTACTGCTTACAATAGGAAAACTTGGTCTAAGTAACACAGTCGCCATGGGTTAAACAACTACCTAACATGACAGAATCATGTTTTTCTAGACTGTTGCAGAAGAGTCCTGAATCACATCCAGTATATACATCATATACTCAAGCTCAGCTCCATTCATATGTAATTCTTTAACTCCAAGTCTCAGAAGCCTACATGATCAACCAATTCTTTTTCTAGAATCCCCAAATTAAAAGCTATAAGGTATCCATAGCACATGGTCTTCTATTTTATTTTTGACTAATGAGACTAATTTATTTTCCTTTAGATTTTTCTCTTGACTTTTGAAGTTACTCTACATACTACTTCACCAGGAAAGAGAAATCAGAAGTTCAGTTATATTCTGCATTTTTCATACCTTCACTCCACATATTATTTTTGACTTCTTAGGATGTGATACCTGGACACTAAGTGCTGGGCAAGGAGACCCAAACATGAATCAAACTGCTCTTGCAGTTGAGAAGATTCATAAACATAAACATGAGAGGTAGTTCCAGTACAGAGTGTACATTCAGGGCTGCTCTACCGACTATTAAAATACTGAGTATATCTCTATTGACTAATGAGTAAGCAAGCAAAACCTTTACTTAATACTTTGACAGAGTCAAGACTCAAGCCTAAAATGCCTAAAAGAGCTCAAATTGTTATTCAAGATACTAACACCTCTTGCTGGTCCTAAAGTATTAAATTGTACTTAACTAAACTTTGCATTCCAGTGAGTAAGTTTTATGACTTCATTCATATAGATACTGTATGTACAAGAATCTCATTCATTCTGTAAAGCTTAGAAATAGTCTAGATAGAAGTGCTTTAGTTCAGGAAAAGTTGAGAGTAGATTTAGATTACGAACAAGATCATTAATGACAAGGGCAACTTTCTACCTATTGATGATGCTATATGACACTTAATATAACAAAATTAAAGGTGAAGAGTTTTATGTAGTATCCTGTGCCAAATTATAGCCCATGGAAAAAATCTTGTAGTTTGTGAGTAGTAATGTGAGGAGTAATTTGTACCATTATATAGTATTTGTCAGTATTTTTAGAAATAAATATATATATATATATATATATAACATTTTATGTTGCATAGTATTTTAACAAGCTTATATATTAAAATGTTTATCTAATTATTTGTGCTTCACTTATATCACTTGGTGAGAAAATTACATAAATATGTATGTGTGTATGTGCATGAATATATCTATATACTCATATATATATAATATTTTACAATTGGCATGGAATTTAAATTATTATGTAAACCATGCCCCATGGGTGGAAGACACAACCCTGTGTCTCACACATTGGTCCCTGACTAATCCTGTGCCTGTGAAATCCACACCCTGTCCTTGGCCACCCACTGACTCTGAGATGACCCTGAACTTTGTTTTCCCTCAGCAAGGGGCAACAGAGGCACTGACAATTAACCATCCTGATCGTGGATGAGGCCAGTGCCTGGGAACTGAAGGAAGCCCAGAGGGCTGGCAGATCCAGGAAGAAATTACAGATCTGGCCAGGAGTGGTAGTCTCAAGTAAAACTCAGGGCTGTTGTAAACTGCAGAAACCTTGTGGGGTTTTACCCCTTCAAGGCAGGCTAGTACTGGAGAACACACCCAGCACAGCATCTGCCATATTGCCAGAAAATGATTAATCGGTGCTATTTTGGGAATGGGTTGATTGGTTAAGACTGAGCCACAAATCAACTACAGATCAATTCCATGTCAGGAGTTTTGATGTTACAATTCCATTATGACTGAGAGACACCCATGGGAGACAGCATGCTAGACATAGATCCCCTGAGAAGTTTAAGCCCAGGCCTAAAAGGACACAAGCCTTGCCCTTTGGTATGAGAAACCAGGCCTGGAGAGTATGGCTTTGAGAGGTGGCTGAATCTCAAAGTGCTGGTGTTAAGTCCAGCAGTCTGCCTGAACCCTCACCCTGCTGTCTACATACAGCAGAAATTTGTGGTCTGATTGTTTTCCCCAGCTACCGAAGTGAACATGCCTTGGCTTGCCCTGTTGTCATCATCTGGATTATATGGACAGAGGAACCTCTGGAGCAGAGGGGCACTTCACAAACCCACAGACTATAAAGCTAGGCAAAGAAAAATGTGGCTTGCCGGATTCCTAGACTGCAGGTCCTGGAAAGAAGTGATTCACTCAAAAATACAGAGAAAGGTTTGTTTTTTCTTCTTTGATTCAATTTCTTTCTTTCTTTATTCTCCACTGGTTTTGGGGGGGTTGAGATGCCTTCATATTTTTCCCACTTTTCTCTCTTTAACTTTTTTCCTTTTTGAGTTTCTTCTTTTTCCTTTATTTTGCTCTCTATTTTTCTTCATTCTTCTTTGTTAATTTCTATTACTTTTATCTAATACTAATCTTTTATCTAATTAATTTCCTTTTATTCCTCAATAGGATACTTTATCTCATTTATTTATTGCTCCTTCTCTCCTTTCTTTGATTAATTTTTCAAATTTTACATTTTTTACCCTCCAGTTCCATTCCCTCTATCTATACTAGCATAATAATTAAGCTTTATGGATCTTTATATAAGTAGTTAACTATATAACATTACTGTTGAATAGTGTTCTAGTGTTTGTTGAGGTATATTGCATTTAGTAGATAATTGCTGTATGTCAGTATTTGGTATGTTCTAGTGTTTATACTGTAATTATAGATTTTTTTCTATGGTTAAAGGCAGTATGTTATTGGTTCTTAGGGCATGCAAATATCCACTTTGTCTTTGATGTTATTATTGTTGTTATTTTATTGCTATTGGCAGGGTAGCATAGTTGTTGTCATTCATTGTTTTTTTTCATATGCCAATATCTGAATGCCTTGGCATCATTAACAACACTGTAGTTCATTCCTGAAGAACTGGGTGTTGAGCCAAAACATTACAAGTTTCTCTCCCAAATAAATGGAGGTGGTTGGAAATTGGGATAGAAGCGAATGCCTATACTTAACCATGCCCAGAGTTCATCACTGAAAAGCAGACACTAACTAAAGAGTTCTCCATGCTAGCCACAAGGTCTTCCACTGTGATCAACCCTCAAACCTCAGAGCATGCGAGTCCATGTACCACCACACATACACACACACACACACACACACACAAATCAAAAAAAAAAAAACCCCAGGAGAAATATGATAAAACAAGGCAACAAAATACCTCCCAAAACTCCCAAATCCCTCAAAGCTACTTCATAGGGAATTGACGTGGAGGAAATAAAAAAAAAAACACAACCCAATTATTGCAAAGGATAACAGAGGGTTTTGTGTTTTTAAAAGGCCAATAAGGTGTTCAGTGAGCTAAAAGATATAACTAAACAAATAATGGGTATAATAGTAAGATGAGCAAGTCTACAGAAGACACAAAAAGATAGGTAAGCTAAAGAAAATGATGAAAAACATTAACAACTAGTTTAGCAAAGAATTAGAGTTAATGAAAACATATCAAACAAATTCAAAAGATTAAAAATTGTATTGAAAGTATGGGCAGCAGAAGTAACAGAGTATCAGAACTAGAAGATAACTAGTTAGGGACTAGTTATTCAGCAATACCTTAAAAACAGCAAGAGAACATAAAAAATGGATCCTGCAGCAGCTGTATGACACAAAGAACACTAATCTAAGATTAAATGGAATTAGTAAAAAATCAGAAGGTTTAAAAATGCTATAAAAACCTGTTTACAAAAATAATAGCAGAAAACTTTCTAAATATGCTGAAAGAATTTAACATACAGATAAGAGAGACATACAGATCACCAGATAAGAATGATTGGAAAAGAACTTCTCCATGACACATGACAAACTCCCAGAAATCTGTCACAAAGACCATATTTTAAAAGCTGTTAGAGAAGAGCAACAAATTACTTAAAAAAGTAAACCTATTGGGGCCAGGGATTTAGCTCAGTGGTTCTGGTGCCTGCCTCACAAGCACAAGGTCCCAAGTTCGATTCCCTGTACCAAAAAAAAAAAAAGTAAACCTATTGGCCAGGGATTTAGCTCAGTGGTGCCGCCACCTGCCTCACCTCGTAAGCGCAAGGTCCTGAGTTCGATCCCCGGTACCCCCCCACCCCGCCGCCAAAGTAAAACTATTAAAATTGCAGCAGACTTCTCAACACAAATTTCAAGGCCAAAAGAGTTTGGAATGGAGTGTTTCAAGCTCTAAAAGAGAACAACTTCCAACTCAGACTGATATATACTGCAAAACTATCTTTCAAAATTAATGGAAAAATAAAGTATTTCCATGACAAAGAGCACCTAAAGAAATTCATGACCAGCAAACCAACACTCCAAAAACTTCTCAAGGATACCTTACAAAGAGAGAATGAAATCAACAATGCCAAAAGGTCTAATAGAATGAATACACCAAACAGGTGAGGAGTTAAGTAGAGAGGAAGAAAAAGGAATCAGCAACAAGAAAATAATGCAATGACAGGAATAAATCAATATCTTTCAGTAATAACTCCCAAAGTGAGTGGTCTCAGTTCTACAATGAAAAGACACAGACAGGCAGAATGGATGATAAAATCAAATGCAATGGTATGCTGAATACAATAAACACATTTACCGCCCCCCCGCCCTGAAATTCTTAGACTGAAAAATCAAAGGATGGAAAACAATATTCCATGCAACAGGATCCTATTGAAAACAAATAGAAGTAGTTATCCTATTTTCAGAAAAGATGAACTTCAAGGCAAAACTGGTCAGAAAAGGCAAACAAGTTCACTACATATTGCTTAAGAAAGAACAATTCATGAGGAAAAGAAAACAATTATGAACATATATGTACCTAACACCTTGCACCCAAATCCATAAAACAAACACTACTGAATGTCAAATGTCAGATAATCATCAGCACAATTATAGTAGAGGACCTCAATACTGCACTGTCACAAATAGACAAATCAACTAGACAAAAAAAATCAACAAATACCAGAGTTGAACTAAATCTTTGAGCCAATGGACTTATCTATAAAGTGTTCCACAGCACAATAATAGAATACAAATTCTTCTTAGCAAAACATGGAACATTCTCCAAAATAGACTGCAGACTAGCTAGTAAACATACTTAAATTAATGCCAAGAATCAAAATTATCCAATGCATATTATTATATTGTAGTAAAATGAAACTACAACCCAATGGCTGAAGAAACTATGCAAATGCACGGAAATTAAATAATACACTCCAGGAATAATCAGTGAGTCACAGAATAAGTTAGACAGTTCTAAGAATCAAACGATCATGCCATACAACATAGTAGATCTTATGGGTTACAATGAAAATACTCCTAAGAGGGAGGTTTATATCTGTGAATGTTCACTTAAGAAAAACAGAACTAACTAACCTAGTGCTCCACCTCAAGGTCCTAGAAAAACAAGTACAATCCAAATCAAAAGCTAGTACAAGGAAGAAAATTATAAATATCAGAGCAGAAATTAATGAAATTGAGACTAAAAAAATACAAAGTAACTAAATTAGACAGCTGGTTCTTTGCGAGAATAAACAAAATAGATAAACTCCAATAATATCAAAAAAGGAAAGAAATTAATGCAATTAGAAATCAAAAAGGTAAAATCACAATAGATGCCACCAAAATTGAGAAGATAATTAGCAATCACTTTGGAAATCCCGAGTAACTCAATAACAGGCATTGAAATTAAACCAGTAATAAAAAAGCTATCAATTAAGAAAAGTCCAGGTCCCAAAGGGATTCACTTCTAAATTCTACAGGAACTTTAGGGAAGATATAATGCCTATGAGCTTCAAGCTCTTTAATGAAATTGAAAGGGAAGGAGTATTCCCAAACCATTTCTTTGGAAGCTAACATTACCCTGCTTCCAAAACCAGAACAGGACTCTATTGAAAAAGTCTCTCTAAATAAACATAGACATAAAAATCCTCAACCAGATATTAGCAAACACAATGCAACAAATCATACAAAGATTCTACATTATGGACTATGTGGGCTTCATTCCAAGGATGCAAATATGGTTCAACATACACAAATCAATAAATGTAATATATTACATAAATATAAAAAAGGACAAAAATCATGTGATCATCTCAATAGACATAGAAAGAAATCTTTGACAAAATCCAACATTTATTCATGATAAAAACCCTAAAGAACATAGGTATAGTAGGACCTTATTTCAATCTGATAAGATCTGTTTATGGCAAACCTACTGCCAACATCATGTTAAATGGGAAAAATGTGAAAGTTTTCCCTCTAAAATCATAAAAAAGACAAGGATATCTGCCACCACTGTTCGATATAGTTCTTCAAATATTAGCCAGAGCAATCAAGCAAGAGAAAGAAATAAAAGAAACATGTGTAAGAAGGGAACAAGTAAAATTGTCATTATGCAGATGGCATGATACTCTACATAGAAGACCTACAAAATTCCACCGAGAGACTCCTAGAATTAATAACCAAATTTAATAGCATAGTAGGATACAAAGTCAACACATGAAAATCAGTAGTGTTCCTGTACACCAATAATAAAATCACTGAGAAAAAATTATGGAAATAATACCTTTCATGATCATTTTTCATCAAGAAAAATGAAATACTTACAGAAATGTACCAAATCAAAGCAGTAAAAGACCTCTACAATGAAAACTACATATTCTGTAAAAAGAGATTTAAGATGTCATCAGAAAATGAAATGATATCCCCTGCTCCTGGATAAGCAGAACCAGTATCATCAAAATGGCCATACTTCCAAAACTAATATATAGATTTAATGCAATATCAATCAAAATACCACAGCATTCCTCACAGATTTAGAGAAAGCAATCCTAAAAGTGATATAGAATCAGAAGAGGCCCAGAAAAGGAAAAGCAATCCTGGGTAACAAGATCAATCCTGGACATGTCACAATCCTGGACTTGAAGTTATATCACAAAGCTATAGTGATAAAAACAACATGGCAGGAAAACTAGTTATCTACATGCTGAAGATTGAATCTAGACCCATATATCTCCCCATATGCTAAACTAAAATAAAAATGGGTCAACAATCTAAATATTAAAACAGAAACACTTAATTTGCTGGAAGACAATACAGACAAGACTCTTGAAGACAAAGACATAGGCAATGACTTTGGGAACAGAATCCCAGCTGCACAAGAAATAATACTAAGATTCAAGAAATGGGATTATATCCAGCTAAAAAGCTGCTGCATAGGAAAGGAAATCACCAACAGAATGAAGAGACAACCCACAGAATGGCAAATAATTTTTGCCAGCTACTAATCAGACAAAGGACTAATATCTAGAATATATAAAGAACTGAAAACAATTAGATTCCCCAGATTTAGCAACCTAACCTGAAATGAATAGGCACTTCTCAGATGAAGAAATACACATGGCCAGTAGATACATGAAAAAATATTCAACCTCACTGGCCATTCAAGAAATGCAAATTAAAACAACACTGAGATTTCATCTTACTCCAGAAAGAATGGCTATACTTAAGAAATCAACAAACAACAAATGCTGGCAAGGCTGTGGGGAAAAAGAACCCTTCTCCATTGCTGATGGGAGTGTAAATTAGTACAACCACTATGGAACTCAATATGGAGATTCCTCATAAAACTAAAGCTAGAAATTCCATTTAACCCAACTGTTACCTTTCTATGTATCTTTCCAGAAGAGTTAAAAACATCACATTACAGTTATACATGCATGCCCATGTTTATAGCAGCACAATTCATAATAGTTAAATCTTGGAAATAGCTCATATGTCCATCAATAGATGAATGGATAAAGAAAATGTGGTATTTACACACAATGGAGCACTACTCTGCCATAGAAGAGCCATTTGTAGTACAATGGATGTACCTTGAGAACATAATGTTAAGTGAAGTAATTCAGACACACAAGCTTAAATGTTGAGTGGGTTCTCTTACATGAGAAAGTCACAACAGTATATAAATAAAGAACAAACTAGAAGACAGTTGACAGGAAATAGAGAGATATATCTTTTGCAAATAGGAGGGGGACCAAAAGATGAAGGGAGGGATGAGAAGGCCAGGGAAGGGGGCGAAAAGAAGAATTAAGGTGTGTTATGTACATGTACCAACTACTCAAGAGGAATGTAATCATTATGTACTGCAAACATGTACTAATGAAAAATAAAAGTTGGTAAAAATTGTTCTATAAATCAATATATTGCTATAGAAATGAATACTTTGAATACCGCCTGTAGATTCAATATGAGTAGTTACAGGCACACAGGGGAAAGTAATATCTGATTCTAATAACAGGAGTAGAAAGGGTAAAAGATATTCAAGAAGAAAGGTAAAGCAAGGCTCAGGACGTAACACAGCATGTGCAGGCATTTTGAGTAAACATTGCGGATGCATAGCCTGGTTGTGCATCAAGAAGCGTCTGTCTTTCACACCATCCTAACAAGGGGATCCGTGAGAGTTGGAAAGTAAAGACTGCAGCACATTTTCACTTTAGAAAAGTAACTATTACAGCAGAAGGGAGGAAAGGTTTTTAAAAGATAATTTAAAAATCACATTTATATTTTTACGTAACTAGTAAAGAAGCTATATATGGAATGGGAGAAACAACAAGAGTCAAAGAGAGTCTTTAGGAGAACTGCATTAGAGCAATGTATTCCTTCCCTCAATATTTATTTATTTATTATTATTATTATTTGGGGAGGAGGTTTAGAAGGGTATCACTATGTAGTTCAAGCTGGCTCTGCACTCACTATGTAGCCCAGACTGGCCTTTAACTCCTGCCTCAGCCTCCTGAGTGCTGGGATTACAGATGTGTACCACCAAACCAGCCTGTAATATTTATTTATTGAATAAATTTAAGTACCTCTCTTGAACTGTTCTCCACACACTGTTTCCAGTGTTTGCAACTCATTCCTCTCACAATTACACAGGTGGAGCTGGAAGCAGCACGTGGCACACTACCAAGATACAAGGTTAAACCTTTCTGTACCAAAGAGTAGAGCAGAAGACCGAGGGGCAGCCGCTTTGGCTCTCACCTGAGCAATGAAGTCAGAGCTCTCCCGGAACAAAACCAGAAGAACTATGTCCTGACTTTCTCCCTGAAAGGTGTCACAAAGCCTGTTACTTTCCAAGCTTACCTGGAAATTAACTTGAAGAATAAACAACAGTTCTAAATTGAGAACCAATCATAACTACATCATTATTCTGTTCATCATTTTCCTGTAATTTATTTGTGCCAACAACACTTAATATTCTTGGCGCAGAGTAAATCTTATATTAAGTGGTAATTAGTCTCATTCTGGATACTTCTCTCCTAGAAATAATGTAAGAATTCTAAATGTAAACCATTTGATGGAATACTGCTTCCTTAGCATGATATTTATTCCCTCAACAAAAATTCTTATAGACAGATAGCTGATAATTGATTTTTTATTAAGAGTAGAACCAGATTAATAAATTAATAATTTTAATAAATGCAACTAGACATTCTAAAATAGAATGTTAAGGAAAACAATCTTTTCTCATTTACATAAACTTTTTTCACTGCAAGGAAATCAGTCTACACTTTGGAAGCAAGAACAAAAGCACCACACTTTATGTGTACATGTGTGGTTCACTCACTCAATAATCATTCAAAAAGTTAGCTAGCAGAAATCTCATTTTTCCTTATTTGCAATTAGGATTAAGTAAGACAAACTCTTGAAATATAACAGAAAGATACATGGTTTTAATCTTTATCAAGTAGAAAGTTAATATTATAAATAAAATTCATTAGTTATAATTTGTACATCAGATTTTCTTTCAAGAGTTTAAAAAGTAAGTAGTTTTCCTTTAATCTCACAGGAAAACAAATTTCACATTTTCATTACATAGAACCAAGAAGTACCTGTTAAATACTCATTCCTCCGATTAACATTGGCTTTTCAAGGAACATGCACACATACACACAGCACTAATTTTTCAATAACCTCACAGAGAATTTCAAAGTAAATGCTTTCAGTGTTTAAATTTATAAATATTCTTAAAAGTACATTTATTTAATTGTTTTTTTCTTTACAATAGTCACCAGGTGAGGCATCTCCCCACCGTGGTGACTACATCATTCTAATTATACTAAGCATAGTTAGGTGATTTCAAGATGTGAATAAACGTGCCATTTCATCATTGTCTCCAGCTTTTTGGGACTCTGTGCATTAGAGATTTTCAAACAAAACTATCCTTTGAACCTCACATTTGCTAAACCCAGATATTTTGGAGTGCTATGTTTTGATAAGATCAGGGTTACTAACTTTAACTTCCAAGCCTATAAAATTTATACTTCCAGCCTTTGGGGAAGGGAAATAAAACATGTAAGTTGAGCTCAAGAGATACAGGGTTTTTGTATTTGTTATTTTTCACAGGGAAAACTCCTTATTAATATTTTTAGTGAAAATTTTTGTTATGCTACTTACAACTTACAAAATGATATTAGAAGCATGTGTAGCCTTTAAAATTCATGTAACAGAGAAGTTCAAAGCCTCAGCAGTTCTCATCACTGTAGTCACCCCATCTCTTCTCCCCAACAAATAGACAAACCGTGTTGACAGCTGCTATGAAAAAGACAGGGGAAAGGAAGAAGGAAGTAGGTAGGATAAGGGAAAAAATTGTAATCCCAGCACTCTGGGAGGTTGAGCAGGATGATAACAAGTTCAAACCCAGACCAGGCAACTTAGTGATTTGGGTAAACACTGTTTCAAAATAAAAAACAGATTTTAAAAATAGGTCTAGGAATGTAGCTTACTGTAAAGGCTCTGGGTTAAACCCCCACTACTGGAAAGGAAGAAAGAAGGAGAGAGGGAAGGAGGAAGGAAGAAAAGGAGGGGAAGGAAGAGGGAAAAAAGAGTTACAGAGAGAGAGACACACACACAGAGGGAGAGAGATGGAGAGAGACAGAGTCAGAGAAACAGAGAGGGAGACAAAGAGGAGAAAAAGAAGGGGAAGGAGAAGAAGAATAAACAATGAGAAGACAAGATAATATGAAGGGAAAAGAAAGACACTCTGAAGCCTCAGAGGTGTAGCAGGAATACCAGTGGCAGCTCCCTGCAGGGTCTTTCCTGACAGGAACCATGCTGCACGAATGATCTTATTTCCATGCATTATCTTACTTGGTCTTCAAAAGAATTCTGTAGGTAGGTACTATTATGTGCATTTCACAAATGAAGTGGAGGCTAGGAAAGTTCCAGTCACTTGGCTCAGGCACACATCAGCAATCATGGCCAGGGACAGAGCCTGTGTTTGTTCCAATTCTGACTCCAAAGACTGTGTTCCTAATTATGATGTAAGGGAAGATAAGCAAGGTCAGAGGCTGACCTTCCTCTATACACATTTCAAAGAAATAAGGTGCCTCATAATTGATATCTTCAAAATGCCCTCTTAATATCCTCCTCTAGATCTATGCTTATGACTTCACTCTTTCTCATTTTAGTAAGTAGCACCATCATTCTCTGAAGGACATGAAACCCAGAAACATGCTTACTTCTCCTTTTTCCTTACCTTACAATCCAATCCATAAATAAGTCCTAAATACTAAGAAGCAAAATTCTACCACACCTACACTCTCCTTTCTATATCATGCCTATGTTACTGGATTAGTGTCAGATTAGTCTTCCTCTTTCCTCTTAATGCCCTTCCATGAATTCTCTACAGCTTTATTAATCATCCTAAAACACAAACCACAACATGTTATTCCCTAGCTTTAGATCAATTTGGTGGGCTTTCTTTTCACATAGAACAGATCAAAGTCACACCCTTGGTTGTACAGGCTCTGTACATCTGGTTGGTCCAGCTCTCCAGTCTCATCTTATGCCACTCTCTGGGATGTGCACTGAGCCCCAGGCATACTGGTGCTCTTCTCATGACCCAAACCAAGCACCTGCTCTGCACATGCTTCTCCTTCCTGCAATATCTCTTCTTCCCTTCTGCCTGTGGCAGCTACATCTTATTGTAAGTCTAAGTAAATCTCACCTTTCAAAAGCATTTCTTGAGAGCTATAATTTTTATATTATGATTTCTATAATAGAAACTTTATATTATAGCCTCTCGTGTACTTTAAACAACAGTGTATAAATGTTTTGTCTATTGCTTTATCCTCAGGAAAAATCCCAAGTCAAAGATCGTAAGTGTTGTATTTATCATTGTCTTCCCAGATCCCTATGAACACCAGTTATGGCTTGTGTCTAGATGTGCCCAAAAAAGCCTCACACGGTCATAGGTCGGGCTTTTCAAAGTTGGCTGGATCTAGAGTGTGTTATGTGGGGATCAAGGGTGTGTGATTACTAAATTAGTCCTCGGATTGGTTTGTCATAGTCCTGGGAGTGAATAATGGCAAAGCCTTCTTTGGGTGTGAGTGATAAGCTAAGGGCAGGTAGCCTGGACAGCATATAAGGGCCGAAAGAGGGCTGCTGTGGCTTACTGCTGGTGCTTCTTGGCTACTTCACTGCCTTCTGCCTTCCATGAACCGTTTCTCCTCTGCCATGACTTTCTGCCATGACTTTCTGCCATGCCACCCTGCCTTGGAGGCAGCCAGCTCTGAACTGAAACCACCACAAACTGTGAGCTAAATACACCTTTCCTCCTTTAACTTTGGGTGTTGGGTATTTTGTCTTAGCAATGAGAAAAGTAACTAAAACAACAACTGTAACAAAGTAGGTGCTCCAAGAAATATGTGTTACATAATTCAGTAAATAAATGAATATGGAATCTCTTTTTAGCAAATAAATTTCACCATAGAACCTTATGTTAAATCATATTCTGGTTCTCTTTGCATTCTCAATGGTTCCAGGAATGATAGAATAATGCCAATTCCAACTGTGACCTTGCCCACTGAAAACCATCTTCTGTTTCTTCCACCGACCCAGATGCAACTTAAAGACAAAGAATGGGATATTAATGAATTGTGTAATACATACCACAAATAAATATTTGATTTGAGATTATATTTATTCTAATCACCTGTGAAAAATTTGTTTAGATTTTAAAGGGTGACCACCATTTGTTCTGAGCCTAAGTGCAGAGTCATATTTATTCTCTAGACATGGTCTTGATAAGAATTCATACTCACCCAAAGACTTGACAATTTAAGAAAAGTGTCCTCTGAACTAAAGCCAATATAAATAGTGTATTCAGATGACACACAATTTTTTGGTGAACCTAGAGAATAATAACTAATAAAGTTTAGTGTGTAGTACTTTTTAATCTCAGAGAAAATCTTCTTTCATGGACACAACAGGTTTATTAATAGAATCATGTTTTAAAGGCAAAGATTCAGCACAGAGAGATGACTTGAACTATTCTGAACTGCTGGATGAGAAAAGGGAGGCTCACAAACATTTAGCCAGAGTAGCCAACTCTCCCTCCCAGGATCGGTGTTCTGGTAGACCTTTTGGACTCGTATAGACCAAAATATTTGTCCGAGTGCCTGAAATCATCTCAAGTTCTTATTATAGCTCTCTTAGGGATTGCCATCCTTCCTCTGGTTCTCATGTCACTCGCAATTAATTTTATTGTCAGGAATGTTTGCTTTTTTCTCTAAGCTGAATTCATCTATAAAATCTTTTAACATTTGTGCTCAGACCTCATTTTTCTATTTACTATTCTTACATATATTTTTCCAGCCCTAGAATTAAGTTCAAGCTAATTATCTGTAATTACTTTGCCCAGAGCCCTGAAGTTACTGGTCTTACTCAAGCTAAAACTTGCATTTCTTATATCTAGGATGAAGGGCTTCCAGGGGTCTCTTTTTGTCTGAGTATTTAATTGTCAAATAGGGAATAAAAATTTGAAAGCTCTGACCTTAATTGACATTTCATAGATAGAAATGACTTTGCAGATTTTTCTACTATGTCAAGATGCTATTAATATCTTTCAATGGCACATGAATTGAGGATCTTGGTGGATGGGAAATTGGGCACCAAAAGGCACAATCAAACACAGCAACAAAAAAAATGTCAGGCTGTGGACCAGATACACTGTAATGGTCAATGCAGATACGTGTGCTGCCCCAGTTCCAATGCCAAGGCTAGCAGGTAGAACTCACTTAGACTTCATGGCCATGCCATATGAGAGTTCAAATGAGGAACCAGCAGACCAGTGTTCATAATGAAGAAAAAAGTAAGGCTCCTCTTACTCCGTGTATCAAGCCGACGATCACATATCCCAACTCTTGCTTCCGCCCATCAAGAAACACACTGGGAATGAAGGGCAGAGCTCAGAGATAGAGCGCTTGCCTAGCATGCATGTGGGGCTGGGTTCAACCCATGGAACTACACACACACACACACACACACACACACACAAATCCACATATATACACACACACAAATATACTTCTTGGATCAAGCGCAGAGGACTTGAGACTTTAACAAAACCAATACAAGTTTACATAATACTTTTTAAAAAGGGCTGAGGATGATTTATGCTAATATAGCTTTCTATTTATCTGTCTTAATGTTGTCTCATATCTTACTAGAAAAAAAGCCGGGCATAACAAAATTTTTAAATACTTATGGTAGTTTTTCTGGCTTTAAAATTTCAGTAACTTACATAAAGTGTTTCTTTGTTTTTAAATTTTAAATTGTATAGTTGTTTATGTAAAATACTGACAACTTTTTCCTGAAAAGAATTTTTTAAGAATAACATGAGCTGCACACTGGTGGTTACTGTGAATCTTTTCAATCTTAAGTATATTTCACTTAAGATTTCAAAGGAATTTTTACAGCAGTTAGCTCCATGTGTTTATAAATATAAAAGCTTTACTAAAAATCTTTCTTGGTGCCACAGGGATTTAAACTAAAGCTAGGATAAGAGAATGTTCTAAAGGAATTCAAAGGGTCTAAAATTGTTTATAGAAATTTTTCTTAGAATATTATTTAATTGATCCTTCTGTTAAAATGGATGTCCGGTGTGGTGGTGCACGCCTATAATCCTAGCCCTCTGGGAGGCTGAGGCAGAAGGATTGCAAGTACAAGACCAGCCTGAACAACTTTACAACTTAGTGAGGGCCTGTCTCAAAACATAAAAGAAAAGGCTGAAGATGAGGCTCAGTGTGAAGGCCCTGGGTTCAGTCCTGAGCACACACACACACACACACACACACACACTCACCCAAAAGGAAGTTTTTCCTCCTAATTATTCCTTCAGTCTTTTTAATATTTGTTAAGTACATGCCATGTGCTCCACCCTAAGTGGGCACTGAGGTACAAAGATTAATGACCTCCTTTTGATGTGAAGGAGTTCCTTTCCTACTAACGGAAGTCTTCACATTAACAAGTAATCATAATATGACATTCTTGATGTAAATAAATTTAGGAATAGGAGCAGAGAGAAGGGTATGACTGACTTCCTTATCAGGATAGGATGAAACTTAGAGAGGAAATGACATTTGAGCTGGGGCCTGAGGAGTAATTAACCAGCTTTAGGGTTGAGAGGGGGGACATACCTGGGGAAGCTCTGTCAGCCTAGCTCTCACATCTCAGCAAAGTATTACAGGAGCTCCTTAGAAAGAAAACTACAAAGGAGCCAGAACAGCACTTTCATGTTAGAATACATTACAGAAAAACTATAGAGTTGAATGCTGAGAAGAAATCAGATAAGCATATATTCGACTCTAAAGGGGATAAACGAATAAATGTTTTCTTTCTTCCAACAAAATTGCAGAGTACTAGATCCAGAGTTAGAGTTCAAAGACGCAATCATCACACAGGATGTATTTCCCACATCTGCAGTATTATTATATGGTGCGTTACCCTCATGAAGATATAAAGGGTGAAATAAGAAAAAATGGAAGACACGTTATCTAAATCCCTAAGTGACTGCCTCCGGACTTGTATACCCAAGCTCATTAGGTAGATAACTGAAATTCAGTCCCAAGCTTCAGAGTTTGACTTTATAGATTATACCTATCCACTCACATATGTCTGTTGGCCTCAGAATGCCTAGGCCAATGGACTATTCTGACGTAACATTTTCACGCCCTTCCATAACATTCTAGTAAACATATTTCATGGCTAAATAATCATTTTCAGAACTACAATCTGATTCCAAGGACAATAGTACAAAATCAAGGAAAGTATGGCCTTTAAAGTACTTTAAAATAAAAATTGTCAACCCAGAATACACAATTTCTGTATCCTTTGTCTGCAGATCTTATTCTGACTTCATTCTTATCAAGCACTCTTAAAAACTTAGTCTGGAGAACCCAGAGAAATTCAAGAGTTTTCCTTCATCTTATGTCAATCTTAAACAAGAAGTTGTCAGTTATCACTGTTTGGGGGAAGAATCTTGGTGCTTGGTTGTGCAACTTGAAGGAGACACATCAGGGATGATTTCAGGGTATACTGACTAGCATTGTTTAAGGTAGATGATAATAAATCACTACTGCTAATACTTATAATATAATGCAAAAAAGCCCCCAAAAGGAATTAGGTTAAATCAAATTTCAGATGTATATGTGGCTTTTCCCCCTCAGTCTTGCAGGTTTATTCTTTCAAAAGGAAGTTTTCTTATATCACAGAAGTTCATAACAGTTTGCCAGAATCTGCATGAGCCCTGTAGCAATGCTATGCTTGTAGAAAAGAAGAGGATAAAGAAGAGTATCTCTGGAATTTTTCTTTCCAAGTGAAACTGAAGCTCTAAAAAAGCTCCTGATATGCTTTCATTCCTGCTTCCATAAAGACACAGATAATCTTTATAGGCCCCACCACATTTTCAGCACTTCCAAAAATAAGCCAGACCTAATCACCTAGTCATTCCCCATTTAATATTTTGAAATATGATACTATATTATATTTTACAACTTTTGAATGTAGATCAAAATTTTAAAGTAACTGTTACCAAACTACCCAACTAAGAATGTGAAGAATGGTAGAATAATAGTGTGTTGTATGTTTGGATGGATGGATAGATAGACGGGAAAAAATAAAATTTTAAATGTGTAGTCTTTAATATTTTAGAATAATAGTAGCCATCAGAATTTGAATTTGTTTTGTAAACTTAAAAATTATTTTGCTATAGAGATTTATTCAGTCATTCTATTAGATAAACCTGGTGTCTTGAACCAATAACTGACTACTTCAGGATCTTATTATATCCTTTATTTAAGTAGAATTTCTCCTTTGTGTAGCAAGATTGAACAAATGAATTTTTTTATGTTGGTTTCTTTCTTAGAACTTTGTTCCTTGCTAAGATTCCTTTTATCATTATACAGAATCCTAAACTATGACTTGATTACTTTCAAAGTAAAGACATTAGCTGAAGTGAGCCTCTGATTTTTGGTAGGAAACAAATAGTTGAGCCCAAGTTGAAACATTTTTTTGCCTCTCTGGCACCCAGCCCCTGGATGTCATTTTTAAGAACTGTGATCATGTTGTGTCCAGTGATATTTTAAACAAATGCTATTTAATGCTTCAATGAATGCAGAGGATAAAGATGCAATTTTTTTGAGATGAATGACATAATAGAGAGTGATTTTTCTTTTTAAAGTTATCCTAAGGAAACAGAAAACTGAGTCTGAATCTTCTGACTTCTCCCTTTTCTCTCACATGTGCCCTTTGTTTTCTGTGTCCTTTTCACATAATATAAGTATATGGTGAGGATCTTTTGTTTCCTTGAGGGCACACAAGAACAAAAACATCTTTATAATCAACCCAGAAGTGACCAGTTTTTCTCCAAGTCTACAGGGTTCAGAATAAGAGCCGTGAAGAGCTGGCAGTAATTTGGGGGGAATAATGTTAACACCATTGCGCAGGAGACTTGGATGGAGAGTCGGATTCCACTTTCTAAGTATTTTTCAGACTCTACCAAGGAACATTTGCAGCTAGACTAAAACTCATAATCCTCTAAACTAAGAAAATCATTAGACATCTTGAGATGGGCAAGAAAAAAACAGACCTTCATTTAGCACTGAGTCACTCGTGAGTTCAACAACTTACCCATTAGCATTAGTTCACATCAAAGTCATTTCCAGATCAGAAAAAGGTAGCCCGCTGGGCAGACACACCCAGGTGAGCACATGGCCCTGTGTGGAGCTAGGCTGAATCTCACATTTTCTGACACCTCAAGAAGTCAACCTGATGCAGGTCGTAATCTGCAGAACTGGATTTGACAATCTTATTTATACAGATGTGTTTGTTTAGTGCTTACAAATCATAAGACACAAAATAACTAGAATATTTATCTACGGTTGTTACAGAGTAAGACTGTGTCAGACTGGAACCATAAAGTTTTCTATAGCAAATGTCCTATTCTTCTCTGTATGTATTCAGATAAGCATAAAATAATACTTGATGAAGATTCCTTATAAAAATGTCAAAGAGCAACCAAGAAATTTCTCTCTCCTGTGTCCCATTACCAGGAGAGTAGAATACTTACCACCGTCTTCAACTGTAAAACGGAACATGTCACTTGTGGCATTGGCCCCCTCTTTCAAGACATAGCATATTTTCATGTCATCAATGTCAGCTAGAAAATAACCAAAAAACCCCAAGATTAATTACTAGAGCAAAATAGATGACTCGTTCCTTATGGACCATTCTAATGGGTATTATTTTTCTGTAAGTCTATTTAAATCTTCTAAGGAGAACAGTGCTATCTTATTTCTCAGATATCTAAGCCCCTTGATTTCAGCTGTCCCACAGAAATCAGATCCCTTACACAGATAGAGTACAAGACTTAGGTTATAATAATACCAAGGTGTTGCCCCTCCCAGTGGTATTTGCATGTTCATGTACCAAAGGAATAACTCCCTAAATATGGAATGTCAGACACCATGACAGGTGGAAAGAAAGATATTTTGGGGCATGGCAGATTTCCTGGCCCTCTTGAAATCACATCCTTTCCCTCCCTGTAGGACTGGGCCTCAGAAGAAAGAGGCTTTGCCTCCCCATACTGGCTCACTTTTCTTACCATTTTTATTGTGGCAGGCTGTTTTTAAGCTCTCCAGAATTTGAAAGGAAAAAATCCAGGAGTTATTTTCTCATTCCACAGATTAAAATAACTATGATGACTTAATATGGGGAGAATTTAAAGCAACAACAATAACAACAAAAGCCTAATGAAAATGAAAAACTGTATTCCTAGTAGAAAGTTATCCTTCCTCAGAAATGATCTTCATGTTACCTCCTACTCTATCAAATTTGCTTGCATGAATTTTTTTTCATTACTAAGGCACAAATTTTAAAATTTATTCATCCATTTCCCCTCCTAAAGACAAGACAATATAACAGATAATCATTTTGCTCTGTGATACACCCAACAGATCATTACTGTATTTGATCTGGGCCTATCAGTGAGCTTCCAGGGTTACAGAAAATCAGATCCTAGCTAAAAATAGCTTCAATGTGGTATGTGATATTTACTTCTCTCAATGTATTTTATGGTTTTTTAAAATGTCTTGAAAGCTCTGCTGAGTTCATGCTATGCTGGTCAAAGGCAGCTATATAAGACAGTGACTCTGAAAGAATTACCTAAAGTGAGGCAAGTATTAGGATCAACAAATTACTCCATGAATTCCTATAGTTCCACTTCATAGCTGTGAAGTGTATCCTCTATCCTCTCTTTGAAAGGTGACTTACAACCAGGAATGCCCAGGGAGGGGAAAATCTGACTTTCTATTTAATAGTGCTTTCTTTTTAATAGAGGTTATTGGAAGTGAAATAAGTCCAAGATGTTTTGTTCTCATCTAGAACTTCACTTTTCTCTACTATAATTCCCCCCAGTTACTGTCTAGTGTCATTTTTTTACCTTTCTGTACAGCTATCTTCCAAGGAGATTAAAACCTTTCATTTTTCTCTTAATCTTGACTTCTCACAATTCTTTTCTCAAAGTCTTATAATAAGTATAAGCTCAAATGTTTCTTATGAGGAAATGAAGGCGTGGTCTGGTAGACCACACTGGCATCTCTACCTTCAGGTGCCTGGATTTTGCAGCGGTAAGGAGTGAAAGGCCCTGCACAGCTCTTTGACTGTTTACTCTTCACAGTAAGTGAGGAAGCAGACCCTGCTGACTATACATCCCCACCTTAGGGATGATGACCTCAGGCCAAGTGTAAAACTCTCTTTTCCAATGCTCTCACCTTTTCTTAAGATTTAAGAAAATCTAAAAGCTGTACTAGGAGGTAAGAAAAACCTGTTCAATATTCCCAACATATGTATTAGTATTTTCTAAATAAAAATGTAATATTTAGGAGACATTTTCATTGAAATAACTTATAGCCTCGAAACTGATTTTTAAGAACTTGTTTTCATAAGTTGGAGAAAACCTGAATGCAATTACACAACACTCAAGTGTCACATTTCCCCTCCAAATTAGGAGACATGATACTGATTAGTTGAAACATACTAAAACCCTTTTCATTTTCCTTATAACTTTGTTAACACTCATTCATGGTTCAAAAAGGAAATGGTTTCTCTTACATGAAAAACCTAGATATAAACAAATTAAAGAACAGAATAAAAGATAGGTAATAGGAAATGGAGAGAGATCATTTGCAAAAGGAAAGAGGACCAAGAGATGGAGAGGTGGGGAGGGAGGAGGAAACAAAGGGGATTAAAAAAAATTGAGATGTGTTATGTGCACGTACCAACTCCCCAGGATGATTGTAATTATAATGTACTACAAACATGTACTAATAAAAAATTAAATAAAAAAGAAACACAAAAGAGAGACTTCTAAAATCTCAGGAAAGTAAAGACATTGATTATAATTGGATCACAGGTATCCCATAAAATAGCATTAGCATGCTGCAAATACACATATACACTAGCTTTCTTAAAATATGTTGTTTAGACATATCTGTATGTCTAATTTAAGTAAACAACTAGCTAGATTTTCTTCCAAATGTTAAGCATGAGATTACATTTATTTCCTTTTATCTACACAATCATTCTATTCTTAAAAAAGATTTTAAGTTTATTAATATGCCCAGTAACTCTACCTTGTTTAAACTCTTTGGGGCTATTTCTGCTTTTCTGAAAGTGATGCATCAATTATCCCACAAAAATATGCACTTATTGTAGAGAAAAAATAATCCAGGTGCTTGAGACAAGTGATTTAGACCCAAGGTGGGAGAGGGGCAGAGACACCTTGACAAAGAGGTGAAATTTGAAATATGTTAACAATTTCCCTAATTCACCAAGCTCTGTATTGTTACTTTTCCTAATAATGAACTTTAATAAGTTTTGCAAATAAGTTAATTTTTTTCTGCTAGGGACCAATATTAGTCAACAACCTGAAAAAATGAACTCTAGTTACCTTTGCTAAATTGATTTGATTCAGTGCAGTGAAAAATGCATCAAAACATAGGTTAGTTCATCCATTCATAGCAAAGCAAAAGCAAATAAGAGACTGCACAGTCCTCACCCTAAGCACCACTTTCATTTCTCCCGCTGGAAAAGCAGCCATTAGGCTCCCTGATGGAGGCTTCTCCATTTTTAATCACTTATCTAATCTTCATAAATAACTGCTGAGCACCAAACTCCAGCCTCAGCTTGTTCAAATGAGAGCTGTGTGATCAAATACCAACAGTTTTCCCAGTCAGTATTTGAGTTTGTATTGGAATGTGACAATTTAAAAATAAAATTTAAAAAGTTCATTATGGTAACCCCAAATCAGTGAAAAATATGACTGTCTTTAATGAAATAGAATAATGTTAAGGTTTGGGAGTTAAGAAATAATACTCCAATATTTTGAGTTGTTGGACTTGGTTCACAGAATTTAGATTATTTGCTTGTCTTCATTTAAAAATTCTTTTTAAAAAACCCTCTAAAAGCAAATTTCTTTTCAGAAGAAGGATTTGAAGTGCCATTTTCCATCCTCTAACATATTCTTTTCATCCTCTTTGCTTTCTGCAAAAATAAACCAGTGTAAGATTGTATGATACCACTAGACCCAGAAAACCTTCACACAAATGTTTCCTGCTGGTCTGGCTGACACTTGGCACTCTGATGTTTTCCTGTCCCTGCAGGCCCTAGGATATATTCAGGCTTACAGCCAAGAATTAGTAGGCTGGAGTGTGAGGCTCTTTGCCAGCATCACACAGAGAAGCAGTTCACTTTAACGCTACACTTTACTACATCCATGTTTACTAAAGCATTTGTTATGTGCTAACATAACACTGTTGCAGGAAAAGAACACCTCCATTGGGATGGCCTGGGGTTAAATCCATCTCTACCCTCACAGCCCCATAGGGTAGATCTAGTTTCCATTCTGACGTGAGTTTTTCAGGAAAGCAACACGAATCCCTTTGTAATGAAAGTTGCACATTCTAGAGAACAGAGCCCTAACTCCCAAGCCAGTAAACTGAATGGGCTTCTCCTTTCCCTCACTGAGGAATTCTGTGCAGATCACCTGCCCTTCCTGTCTCAGATTGTTTGCCCTCAAGGGAAACTCAGGTTAGAAAATCTCTGTTGCCTCAGAATACACGTGCTGAAGACAACTGGTAACTGAGTTTGTAACAGGGCAGAGAGGAGGCTTAAAATGATGAAATTATTTCCTCCCGCTACTACGAATCTTGTTTATGTATCTTCAGGTTCCTCCTAATGAAATGTGTATATAGTTTGGTGAGGAATATATTATTTTCTTATTCATCGTCAAGTATATTCTTTTTTGTGAGTACCCCAGTAGCATATTCTATATTATGTAACATATATTTGCCATAATTCTAAATACATGTTTATCTCTTATGTCTTTGGATAGGTGTTTGCCTGTAATATGAAACAGTATTAAATATTTTTTAAATTTAAAAGTAAATATCAGCAAATATTTTTCTTCACTTATACAGTTTCTAATAACCACAGCAATATCAGCACAATGAACTTAAAAATTAATTAAAGTAACATAAAAGGAATTTTTAACGCTAACTGATAAAAACGTGACTAAATACAACTTACACAATTTAACTCTCCTTAAGGTACTGAAAGCATCATGGAGGATGTGCAGCATACAAAATAGAGGGTGCTCAGGGAAAAGGTGTGCCAAATGCAGCAGAGTTAGAAAGTCTACCTCTGTATCAATTTGCCAAAGTCTTGCTCCTCCATTGGCAGCATATCTGGTCACTATCAAAATATTGGACACTGACGCTGCCTCCAATGATGGCCACTGCAGTGGAACATATAGCAAAAAAGTAGCTGCTTTCCAGGAAAGTAAGTCTATTTCTCCTTTTCCCTTTGTTCTATTCCCTTCACTTCTCTTGAGCTCTAACGCTCTCTATGTAAGGGTTTCAGTGACAGCCGTATACTCAGGAAATAAGATCTGGAATGTCCTTTGGTTATAGGAAAATAAAAGTGAAACATACCTTGGGTAAACTGATAGATGCTGTGGTTGCCTTTGCCCAGGTTCAGAAGATACCCATGTCGAGGGTCCTCTGTCACAACAAACTGAAGAGAAAAGTGCAGGCTGTCTCTGTCCTCCACTTTCAATATTTTGCTTGTGATCATGAAACCCAAGTGGCCAGTGGCCAGAGTGCGAAGTGTAGAGGCCCCTTTATTCACTGCAATTTGAGGAGCATTATTATCAACAGCTAAGACCTGGATCTTCATCACTTGAGGTCTCCTTGTTTCAAATACTGTATCGGGAAAAACATAGAAGTCAGTGTGCGTGCCATCCGTCACTGTGAAGGAGAAGCTGTCTTCAGTTGACTCTGTGCCATCATGTTTGTAGCTTATTAAGTTTTCATTCAAGTCTTGCTTGGTAAAAACCATGACAGGTCTGGTATTGTTGAAGAGTATATGACCGTGAACTGGCATCTGGGTAACAGTGAATTTCAGGAGTTTGTCAGGGGTATCTCTGTCTTCAACAGTGAGTTCAAAGGGAGTGATCAGCTTGCTTTCACTTTCGCTGAGCACCAAATTATGAATGGTGACCACTGGCTTTTTGTTGTCCACATCACTAATGGAAATTCGGAATGTTCGGAAGACAGGGTTACGACCATCAGTGACTTGGAACTCAAAACTGTCCATCTTCACCTCATCTTCTGCCGTGTGGATATAGTAGATTTTGTTGCCAGCTAGTTGAAGCTGAGTGAAAGATATGATGGACACTCCAGTTTGATCTGTGCATTCTAAGTGACCTCTTGTGGGAGCCCTGGTGATGGTAAAAACTAAATTTTCATCAGGACTGTTCAAGTCACTGGTGCTTAGTAGGTCTGTTGTGAGAGTGACTTTCCCACCTTCTTTCAGTGACACTCCCTTGCTTATGACATCAGGGAAGACAATGTCAATGCTCCCAATGGATACGTAAAAGTAACGATCTATGAGGGGATTTATTCCATCAGTCACATCAAATTTAATTAAGTCTCGAATGCCCTCTTGCCCATAATGAACATACTGAATTAAGTTTCTGTCCACTTCATCCTGGGTAAAATTCATGCCCAGTGTGATATTTTCAAAGGCACCTGTAAGTTTTCGCCTCTGTAATACGCCATGTTCTGGCCCATAACGCATAACATAAACCAAGGATTTGTCTTCAGAGTCTAAGTCAGTTGCCATTAATATTTTGTTGTTGATAATTTTCGTTTCCCCAATTTCTATTTCCAGTCCATTATTGATGGCCATTCTGGGAGTCTCATCATCAACAGGAATAACCATAATGAGGACCATCTTTTCCACAGAGTGCTTGCCATCTGTTAGTTTAATCACGAAACTGTCTTCCTGGGTCTCAGAGTCATCATGCTCATAAATAATGCTAGAACTCTCTATGATCTGGTCCAAGGTGAAACTTTTGACCAAAACTGTGCCATTTATCAACTGGTTCATGATATGACCATGAGTGGGAAATTGGGTAATAGTGAAAGTTAAATCATCTGGGGGAATGTCAGCATCTGCAGCATTGAGAATGGGTGTATCGATCACCAGACTCATGCCTTCCATCACCATAAATTCTCTCATAAACATTTCTGGCTGTTCATCATTGGTGGGAATGACTACAATGGGGAAAAATTGTCTCTCTGAAAAGTTAATGCCATCAGAACAACGAAATACAAATCGGTCTTCCACAGGTTCCACCCCTTTATGGACACTCTGGACATAGTTAATGTGACTCTGCCTGAGATCTTTTAGAGAGAAGGCACTTATGGCAACCCCTGCACTTGATTTCTCAGAGCCTGGAGCTGGAGAAATGTTTTCAACATAACCTGAAGTTGGCTGAATAACTATTGTGCACAAGATGTCATCATTCAGGGAGTCTATATCTTCTGCACTTATATGTGTTGAGGTAATAACACTTTTGTCACCTTCCAAGACTATAAACTGTTCACCCACAGAAATTATGGGAGACTGACTGTCCACAGGGAGGATGGTCACCCACACAGTAACACCCTGGATAGTATTGCCACTGATTCTCCATTCTTGAGACATATCTGACAGACTCAGGTTAAAAGAGTCTACTTTGGGCAACAAGCCAATCTCACCACTGGTGTGGACATAGGCCACAGAGCCTTCCAAGATGTCCCTTTGAGTGAACCGCTCTGCCGGAGCTCCACTGACCAAGATCTCCCCATACAAGGGTGGATCTTCTAACAGAAAAGTTAACATCAAATCATCAGTGTACTCATTAGTCCCCTTAATGACATTGGCAGTGATTTCAGTAGCCCCATTTTCTAAAACATCTAGATACGACTCTAGAGTGCCAGTCGGAAAGCTTAGCATGGGCACCACATGGTCCACTGGCCGAACATTCCGAACATTCACTCTGAGGGTGATGGGTACCACATGGTGTCTATCACTGACCTCCAAGGAGCAGCTATCAGCCAAGGACTCATCCCCATTATGAACATAGGAAATCCGGCCCTGTTTTATGTCCTCTATGTAGAAGAGCCCTCCAACAGGCAGGACCTGTCCAGACACTTGCATGTGGCCATGTTTGGGTGCCTGTGTAAGAGTGAAAGAGATATGGGCCACATCAGTGTCCACGTCAGTCACATGCAACTCAGTTTCACTCAAAATGTGGTGGCCCTTCTCCTGAATAGTGAACCCAGTGTTGAGAATATCAGGTGGCTGGTTGTCCACAGGCTGCAGGTAAAGGGTAAAGGTGCCAGGTGCCACATTCCCAGCTTGGTCCTCCACCTGGAACTGGAACTGAGCCACTCTCGCAGCCACTCCCAGTTCTTGACTTGGGGGTCTGTAAGCAATTTTATGGTGATTGATCTGGGCTTGAGTAAAATGGGTCACCACCACTGAGGGGTTGTCAGTAAGGACCAATGTGCCCAGCGGGGCTGGTGAGTGGTTTTCATCTGTGTCCATGGGGGGCTGGGTCACTGTGTACTGAAGCTCTCGGTCATCTGTGTCCAGGTCAGTGTAGCGTAGCCATTTTTTCCTCAGTGGTGTGAGCTGGGATTCCTGCACCACCATCCGAAGGGGACAGCCACTGCCCAGCTCTGGAGGGAGGTGATCCACAGGATGAATTCGTATCACAAACCTTTGTAGTCCAGATTGATTAGGGGGGTCATGGTTATCCTGGACTCTAAAGGTGAATTGATCCATCACTGCCCCAGGACTATGGGGCCCAGAATGCCTGTAGAACAGCCTCCCCTCTGTTATGTCCTTCTGCTGCCACTCTGTCACTTTTCGCTCATAATATTCTCCCTGCTTCCTCCAAAGCCCCTTGATCAGCTCCTGTGCCTCATGGGGAGGATGAGTTTGGCGGAGAAGCAGGTGCCCTGTGGTGGAGGAGGATGACTCTAACACAAAAAGAAGAAGAGAGTCATCAGAATCCATGTCAGTGGCACTCAGAGTGAAGGGCGAGATGGGCACTGTTTCACCCTCTGCCAGTGTCAGCCCCGTGTTGGCATTGAGAACAGGTGGCTGATCATCCACAGGTACTAAGGTGATGGGGAACAGAAACTGCACCTGGTGCCTGTTTCCTCCATCCACCATGCGGAGCACCAGGTTGTCACTCAGGGAAACATCTCTGTCATCATGCTGGTAGATCACCTGGCCGGCTGCCAGCTCAGCCACTGTAAAGGTCTTGGGGGCAGAGTTGCCACTGGAAGCACCCAGAATGACAAGGTGCCCGTGGCGAAGCCCAGCCACCACTTCCAGGCGCACTGCTTCCAGGTCATCTTCATCACTGATGACTAAGTTTTGTGGTCCACTGCCTGCAGGACTTGTGAGTGGCCGGGACTGTCCCTCATAGAGAATCAGACCAGTGTTCCGGGTGACCACTGGTGCCAATGTGTTCATGGGTTTCACCACTACCATGAAGGTGAAAGGGTCTGAGGCTACTCCTTCCGGGTCCACTACCTCTAGCTCCAGTTGGAAGAGACGCTCCTGGTCAGAGTCTTCAGAGGGGGGCTGGTAGGCAATCTTCAGGAGGCGAAGATCCCTCTGAGTGAAGGAGGAGAGGGGCAGGCTGCGGTCATCAGTGCTCACCAAGTAGCCCTGGCCAGGCTGGAAGGAAGAGGTGAGGTTGAAGATCAAGAGGTCCGGGGGAGACTCAGCATCCTCTGCGGCCAGCATGTCTGGAGTCAGGGCAGTAAGTACAAACTGGTCGACTTCCATCATCATCATGGCCACAAAACTGGGCTTGGGTGCAGTGTTCTCCGCCCCTCCGCGGATCCTCACCAACACCTGGAAGTGCTCGCGTTTTAAAGCAGGGCTGTCCACAGGAGCCCCTCGAGAATGCAGCTCCACTACCATGGGCACCCAGTCCCTGTTGGGTGAGTGACTGGGGGCTGTGTGGCGGTAACGCACGCCCAACTCCTGGAAAGCTCTGCAGTCCATCAAGAGAGGCTTGGGGACGCCGCCCTCTCTGACTTCTGCAGGAACCTGCGGGGAATGGAGGAGTTCCCCATAGCGAGGCAGCGCGCTCAGGCCGGACAGGATGCCCACGCGGCACTCCTCTGTCTCGGGCTGGTAGGCGAACTCCAAGCTCCGCGAGTCCAGGGCATTGCTGATCCCCAGCAGTTCTTCCACGACCAGGGGTGAGTTTCGAGTCACGACCTCCAGCTGAGTGAAGACCACTTGCACTTCCAGGACCAGAGGTAGCACCATCGCCCCTCCCTGAGAGTCATAGCGCAGCTGCAGCCGGACTCGGTCTCGCGACGGGCTGAGAGCGCCCAGGTGCGAGTAGCACACCTCGCCCGAGCCGAAGTCGCACGGGAAGCGCTTGGGACTCAGGCGGCCAGGCCGCTGGGCCAGCGCGTCGTTGTCCAACACAGTCACCGCGCAGTGGTCTCCGGGCTGCACCTGCAACACTAGGTCGTGCAGCGGGTCCAGCCAGACTTCACGACCGAAGGGCACCCGGAGTCCGCGGTTCGCCAGCACAATAGCCTCTTCCGCAGGCACCCCTGAAGCCCCCATGAGACCCGAGGACAACAGTGTTCGGCCAGGGGCAGCGGACTGAGCGGAGAAGCGGCTTACCAGAGACAGGAGCAGCAGCAGCAGCGCGGGCGGCGGCGCAGGTGTTGGCTGAAAGTTGGGGGAGTTGGCTGCTCCGCGCGCACGAGTAGCGACGCCCCGGGTCCGGGCTGCGTGCATGGTCCGAGGGTTACGTCTCCGACAGGTCAGTTCGAGAGCGTACAACGTGTCCGGCAGGCTACCGCAGACAACTTCGGAAAGCGCCCCACGCCTCCTGCCGGGTCCTCCGGAGCCCGAACTGGGCCAGAAGGATGGGAGAGCTGCAACCCGATGCTCAGCCCTCCCGGGCACAGCCCGCCTGGACTAGGGCTCGCTCCCGCGGAGAAGTGAGTCCTCTGCTCCTACTTCCCAGGTCCCCGGACCTCTCCTCTCGCACCCCCTTACTCCAGTCCTCCCAGGAGGCCAATCGTCGGTCCCGGGAGGAGGCCCCGAGTCGAGGGTTGGGTAGTGATTTCTGTCAATCAGTTCCCTGGGTCCAAGGCGGGGAAACTGCAGAGAGGGGAGGAGAGAGAAGGCGCAACAGGTTGTCTCGGAAGTGTGGGGAGCAGCGGCCTGGAGCTGCGGTCTCTGGGTCTCGCTTGGCTCTGGGCTCCCGGGTTTGGGATTCCCGCAGAAGGACAGGAACACTCCACTGTGCCTTATTCGCTTCTTGATCTGTTGGAGATAGATGATCACCCTCCACCTCCTTTCAATGAAATCCCTTCCAGAAGATGGTCATTTCTCACGGAAATGTGCAAAATCCTAGAGGAAGATTAAACACATTGTCGCCTAAGTCTGAATCCAAAGCCAGAGCCTTTCGCAAAGAAACTCTGGGACAGACGTATTTGTCAAAGAAGGACAGCTGCAGTGAGAAACCAAACCTAGAGCAGTCGCACGCATCAGCCCCCACGCTCCTCGCTGCCCCTAGTAAATTACAGTGGGCGCAGTCCTCGGATTGGTGAGTTTTCAAGAAGCCCCTCCTTTGCATCCAAAGTTCACAGAGTAAAAGGAATAAAGGGCATTTGGAATGCGTGAGAAATGCAGTCTGATCAGAATCACTAGACTTGCAGCAAAGAATAAATTCTAGGGAATGTAGCCCCAGGCTGTCCCAAAGCCGCCTCTGTTAGGGCAGCTGTCATTAGAGACGCCCCTGTTCTCTGCACAGTAATTAGACAAAGTACAAACTAAACCGACAAGTCAGCATCACATTTCTCTGCTTGCCTAGAGAATTGATAAGTATCCGGAGGCTAACTGAAATAGTTTCGGCCCCATTTCAGCGGGCTGGGTTTAAAGCCAGAGCTTGATTGGGCTCTTCCTGCCCTCTTGTGTTTGTCTGCTTTCAGTATTGTGTAAATCCCCTTTCTAAAGCCCCCACCCCCATTAAAACGCATTCTCAATTGAGTTTTTTGAGCAATCTTCCTTATTATCCCAAAATGTTTTATTGGGGATAATCTTTTTTCTCCAACCATACATCTGATTATTAAACAGCAATGCAAAAATTTGAATAATACTTATTTTGCCCCTTCTCCTCAAAGTTAAGAAATTGTTGCTGCCCTTTTAAATTTCAGTCTTAACTGCATGTGTGTGTAATTTTGGGAAGAAGTTTCTATCCTCTTCACTCTTGTGGGATTTTAGCTTGAGCTCCTGCAGTTGAAAATTTTCATCTCTGACACACCCACCAGTATTTTCCAGGCTACAACACAAATTCCATTCAAAATATCCCTGGAGATGTGAGATTCTGTTTCAGGAATCCCATAGGCAGTTTGTCTCTGGGAATCAAAGATGAAAAGTTCTGAAGTTTTTCAAAGAGAAGCAAGACATCAGTTAAATGACTTTTAGCCTTATTCTGTGTGCTGTCCCACTTCTAATTGATAGATACACTTTACAATTTTTGAAAAATGAACAACTAGTAACACAGGATGTGGATAAAACTGTATAAACATATGAGAAAATCCCCTTCAAACTCCTTGCCTATTCTCTTTGGAGTTACTACTTTATAATTTACTAAGATTATTTATTATTTCATAGAAACTTCAAGTAGCAGAGACATGGGACTATCCCATTTCCTTTTCACAAGTAAGTAGGAAGATGCCAAATGGAATACAGAATAAATTCCAAAATATAGCTCTTTCTATGTTATGTTTCAAATTCTGGTTGCGTGTTTTTGTTGAAAAATGTCAGCTGGAAGCCAGGTGTCCCTGAGGCATTGTGACCCTGGGTAAATTGTGATCAGATCCAGAGCAACAGTTTGACCCCTGATGCTTCCCAGTGGCTGCAGGGTTTTCCTTTCTTCCTCTTAAAGTCCAACTTGTTTGACTTGCCTGCAATGATAAGATCAGCATTTGAAGTGTGGTAGCATGCCTGAAGGGCAGAGTTCAATATTTTGTTTCATGCCCAAAAGAATACAGGCCACACTTACTTTTAAGTGGCCCAAGGAAATCAATAAACTATAATCATTTTGACTTTTAAACTTAATTTCCCTGGATTGAAGTAATGGAATGATTCCTAGGGTTATTGTTTTTGGTAAATGGCTTAGTTTTTATCTGATAGAAGGCAATGAATATGATGATTTGCTTAACTAAATTTCATTTTGATGATTATTGATAAATAGTGAAATATTACATTTTCATCTGAGTACTGAATCTAAATGATGATTAGCATCTTTTAAAATAAGAGCTCTGTGTTAGAAGATCTCTATGTTTAAATTAACAGTGAAATGTTATTTTAGGGCCAAAATTCTCAATATCAGGGGTAGGGATAATACAAATTAGTATATCTAAGCTTAATTTTTCATTTTTTTAAGTGTTGTAACACTTTCTGTGCATGCCCTGGGCAAAATAGTCTTAAAAGTAAATTTTCTTTACTGTTTTAAAATTAGTAATCTCCTCAAAATAACTTCAGATTAAAATTATTGGCTGTTAAAACTCAAGTCATTTCTGACCTGTTAAGCACCAGAGAATTTATTTTCTAAAATTAAGAAGGTGATGTGATGAATTTATGATTTAGGCAAGACAGGTATAAATCCAATGACAGGCCTGGGATTCTAAAGTAAGATTGAAGGTAAAGGTAGGTACATTTGATTAAATTTTGAATTTTTCAGAACAGTTTTCACTACAGAGTTTGTTATACTTTTCTTATGTTTTTCTACTGGATCATTAAGACTCTAATAGAGGACATTGCTTCATAGGTACTTTAAAAATACATGCAATGATTTCTCAATACTCCTGGCATTTTGGTTCCAGGACCCCTCAAATACCAAAATCTGTGAATATCCACATGTGTTACATAAAATCGTGTACTCTCTGCATATAATCTAAACATATCCGATGGTATAATTAAATCATTTCCAAAATACTTATGATCACTGATATAATATAAATACTAAATAATAGTCATTACACTATATTACCTAGAGAATAAAGCACGGAAAAATACTATACATGTTCAGTACAAACACAACATGTCCCCAACTGTTGCTAACCCTTAGTTGGTTGGATTGTGGATGTGGAACCCACAGATATGAAGGCTAACAGTGTGCATGGATAAGTGCAGCTTTGCATCAAGCATCTTTACTAGTTCTCAGCACCTTTTATTCTGTAATACTTTCCAAACCATGGCTTGCCTATGAACCCAAAATCTGACTGATTTCAGAGCTGAGAAGAGGAAGAGTAATCAGGCTGATACTGATTAACCAGGAATGGGCTCCAGGCTCACTTTTGGTATCTACTATGTGACTTGCAGTGCTTCCCCTTATGTCTCAAATACAAAACAAGGCATTCACTCTGTGTGGATACATTCCCATGGGTTCTAATATTATAGGGTCATAAACAAAATTTACATGGGCTATAGCCCTCACCCTTGTCAAAGACTGACTCAGTTAATAATAAAAATGTATGACTGTTACTGAATCAGAAAACTTAGCAACTTAAAGTTCATGCCCCTTGACAGTGTATCAGTTGCTCCTTTCTAAAATGTATAGAACAACATTTGCATTCATTGATGTATTGTGAGCAGCCTAAATACATCTCAAGTCATAATGTTTTAGCCAAAAGGAAAATTGAGATAAAAATCCAGCAATATAAACATTTAATTATGAGGACAGATGAGATTTCAAAGTAAATTTGTTATGAAGAGATACACGTAGCTTATAAGCAGCCAAACTTTCCAGACAAATTTATGTTCAGATAGGAATCTACTATAGATAAGAAGAAAGAACATTGGACTAGAAACTGCAAAATGTTTTGAAACTTGCTCTCCCACTTGCTTGCTTGAAGCTCAGAACAAGTCACTAAATCTATTTCTAAATATGTGTGATTGGGGAACAGGTAACATATATAAATACAACATGTATATGCACTTATGTATAGGTGTATATATAAAGTAGAAATGATGAAAAATGGTCTTTCTTTTCAATCGCTCCCTTATATGTAAATGCCAAATGGCTTGTAAGTAAAGATGACAAATGCTTAGTTTATTTCTGGTTCTCCTTATCTCATTTTTAGATTTGTTCCTTAATATCTTATTAATAGAAGATTTGAATGTTGTGACTAAAATAAACCACAATATTTGTATTAACTATATATTATTTCACTACTTCTGCATTTTACCTATATCGTCAGTCCTTCTACTTGTTTAATCTTTGATTTAAAATCATGCTCAATTTTTCCATTCTGTAGAAAAACAGTCTCTCTCAACAGCAATAACCCATGAAACTGGGCACACATTTCTCTTTCTGAATCTTGCCGAAATCACCTATATCTGCTTCTTAAACTGTCTCCTCAAAGTAACTTATGGACCTCCTAAAAGGTGATGCTTACCCCCCAAGTGATCTTATCCATGGTTTCACTCATTCTCTGCAATCCATCAACAACCTGGCAAGAATCTCTCCACAATATCCTTCACAACTGTCTTCTCTTTCCATTCCTGTCTGTCATCATTAGCCTCACTCAGTCGAACATTGTTTTTCTTCAAGGTTTCCTCAAATCTCATCCAAAGTATGGTGACAACTGTCACCTACATAGCTGTGCATAAAACAAAAGTACATCTTTATCATAGCAATTTTGCTAAAATTTTTTCTGGCTTCCCATTGCCTATCAAATGAAACACTTCTTTGTCTTTAGATTCTACACTGCCCTTTAAAATACTTTAGTTTTCATTGCCACATTAATTGTACATATTTATAGGTATAGTGCAACACATATTATGATTTCCTTGTATTAGGAACATTAAAAATGCTTTCTACTATTTATTTTGAAATAGTCTATTAATTGTCAGCTGTAGTTCTTCTACTGTGCTACAGAACATTTATTCCTGCTACATTTGCATTTACACCCTTGTTCATATCACATTTTACCATTTTTTTTATTCTCCTATTCTTCTTCTATAAGCAATGTTCTCCCTATTTCCTCTGAGAACCCATCAGAAATTTCAGAACTATAAGAGCCATGCAGACCATTTATTGTGACTTCCTCATTTCACATGTGAGGAAACTGAATCAAGAAGGTTAAGATCTAGGACTGGACTCCTGACTGACTCCAAGGTCTGTGTGTATATCCTACATTATACTCCAGTTCAAAGTGTAAGGGTAATCTCAAATACTTCCTTTTCCATGCAATCTTTATTCACAAGTTAATACAAGTTATGCATCTTCCACTATTTTTAGCATCCTTTTCCCTCTGCACCTCCTTTTAGGAGATCTTATTATTACACATTTTGCTGCATTTATCTTGTATAGATGAGCTTTTTACTACTTTAGAAGCATCTTAAGCTCACAAGTTGTGTTTTGCTCATCCTTTCCCTACATAAAGGATAAATGCTTTCATAAATATTCATTAATTTACATTTGATCACATTTTGTTCTTTCTTAAGTATTTTTATTTTTTTGTCACCTGTTTTTTACAACTTCTTTGCAAGGAAGCCAAGTGTGCTATTTAGTTTTCTTACTAGCAATCAACAGAAATTGACTGAATTAAGCAGAAAGGAATTGAAAAACTATTGGGTGGCTCCTATAGTTTCTGAGAAGACTCAGAACCAGAAGGCAATGCCACCAGAAGCAAAGATCCTCCTGCTTGGTTAGCACTACCACTGCTCCAGCACACTGTGCCTTGCAGGTGATATTCCCCTAGGGCCACTCTGAGACCACTCCCTCTGCTCCTGTGGTCTTGGGATATCACTGTAGACACTAATTAAATGAATCATTCCTTTTTCCTGGCACTGTGAATTCAAAGATCTAGGCACAACAAAATTATCCAAGCATAACTCATAGGCCCATGTCCTGGCTGGTAAAGACTTGGGGAAGTGAATGCCTGGCTTTTTTGGCTCTTGGTGTTCAGTGGGTCTCCTTCCCTCTAAGAGCCATACCATGGGAATTTCTCACTTGGAGGAAAGAGGTGTGAATTTAACAGAGCAAAACATAACTACTGATCATTGTAGCAGGGTGAGTATCAATAGCATCATTTTATATTTGATAAGACTGAAACATCATAGGGTTCAGCAATTTTTTTAGTCTGCGTAATTCTAATAAAGTTAGAAATAAGAGATTAAATAGAAGGGAATTAAAGGAATTAGATTTGAAATAATCTAAATATAAGTTGACTATTCCTAATCTGAAATTCTTGAGACCAAAAGTGTATTAGAATTTAAAGTTTCTCAGATTTTCAAATATCTGCATTTCATGGGATTGAAATCCATGCTTAAAAAATAGAATTCATTTATGTTTCATACACACTCTATACACATAGCCCAAAGAAATTTTATGTCATGTATTTTAGCATGCCTGCCTTTTCGACTGTAACCTATCACATGAAGTATGGAATTTTTCACTTGTGGCATTATGTCAGCATTCAAAAGTGTTTGACTTTTGGATTTTGTATTTTTAAGTAAGAGATGTTCAACCTCTATTGGTTTATTATTGGTCTGTTCTTTCTTTTACATCATGAGATATGCTATTTTTAACTTTTAAGAACATTTGATCAAATATTCCTACTTTTATTTTTTATACAGAAAAAGGGAGATTGAGCACAGCAGTAAGTAGAAAGAGCTTGCTTGCTGGACTTTGGGCAGGCTTTGGTGGTGGAGAGTTACAAGAGTCAAATAATTAGGAAGCTACTCAACCCACACAGTAGAGAAAACCCATCTTATTGAGGAGAGTCTCAAGCAGAGGAAGAAATGAAGAGAGCTCAAGTCTCTGGTGTTGCAGAGACAGAGCTGAGCCAGCAGTAAACAACCAGTGTGGCCTGAGGTTCAGCATAAAAACTTTCACCTGGCACCATTTACGGTATCCTACCCACTGTCACTTCTTAAGATTTTTTTGAAGCCAATGATCTGGGGGCATGAATATTCACAGCTTCTCCACCTGTGAGTTTTCAAACAAAGCTCAGAATGAAGTAGAATTTAAACTGTTTAATGAGAAACCACCATTTAGCTAAACCTAGAAAAACTAAACAGTGAACAAATAAGTAAAAAAACTCTTTCTCTACTGGGACTTAGGATTGAAAAAAAATTAAAACAATTTATAGGCACACTTCTGTAGGCATTTTTTTTCAGTTTTTATTTTTTATTAGTACATCGCAATATGTAATGATTATATTTGTTGTGCACAGTTGGTCATGTACATAACAGATTTCAATTCTGTTTTCATCTGTTTTCTCTCCCCTACCCCCTTTGTTTTTTCATCCCTTTCCTTTTGAAAAAATAAAACTCCATACTTCCTGTTATCTATCTTTAATTTTTTCTTTATTTATATTTTAGGTTTCTCCTATAAGAGAAACTATTCAATATTTATTTTTTTTTTGAGGAAATGTTTAATATGCATGTCTTATTTAAATAAATCCTCCAATAAGAAATGGAGAATTCATTGCCTTTACTTTGAAGGCTTTGTAGTTATCTGCCAAATTTATATGTGCAGCTCACCAACATTGCCTTACTGGAAATAGCAGTATTTCCACATAATAGTTCTCAAAAGGACTTAAAAGTCTCAAAATTCTGTGTCTCCTTTGGCTTGCTTCTCTCTTGATTCCACCCAGGCTTTATTAATGGTTTGCTTCATATCATCATCTCCATCTTCATAAATTTTCTTAGAACATTCATTAATCCCTTACTAGAATCTGTTTCAGCATCATAGGATGGCTTTTCTTTTTCTTTGCATTCTTTTTCAACCTGAGTCAAGTATTCCCATCTCGTGTTTTCCGCTTTCTTTCTACATAAGATAAGAAATGTATCAGTCTTGATTTTTTTTGAACTGCCTTCCACTGAGATAGATTTTAAGAGATTGTTCACAATCATAGAGTAACTCTTCCCATTTAAACTCTTTACCAAAAGATCAAATACCCTCTCTGTGAAATGCACCTGCAGATTCTCAGCAGGAACTTGATGAACTCCAGTTAAGGTAATGTAGATTTTCACAAACTTATCTGACTAATCCCATCCGTAATTACTGATTTTCACACTATATCCTGTTGTGATGAGAGCAACCACAGCAGCTGGTTTTTCATTGTCAAGAAATTCTGGTTTCTTTTGTGATTTTTGTTGCACCTTATTCTTATTTCTGTTTCAATCTTGGATTTTTCAGCTATCAGGGCATCTCATACTCTCTTCCTAGTGGCCTTTTCCAACAACACCTTTACCTCTTCTAGGTCATTCTGGAACTCCTCCAAAGCTGAAGCCATTACTCTATTGTGTATAAATGCCACATCTTTTATCCATTCATCTGTTGATGGACATATATGCTATTTATCTATTAGCATATAGGATTTAGCTATTATGAATTGTGGTGCTATAAACATGGGTATATATGTATCACTGTAATGTGATGTCTTTAAGTCTTTTGGGAAGATACCTTGAAGGAGAATAGCTGGGTTGAATGGAATTTCTAATTTTAGGTTTTTGCCCGATCTCCATACTGATTTCCATTGCTGTACAAGTTTACATTCCCACCAACAGTGTAGAAGTGTTCCTTTTCCTCGTCGACTTACCATCATTTGTTATTATTTGATTTCTGGATGATAGCCATTCTTTTTGAAGTGAGGTGGAATCTTGGTGTTGCTTTAATTTGCATTTTTCTAACACCCAGTCATGGTGAATATTTTTTATATATTCATTGGCCACTGACATTTCTTCTGAGAAGCATATATTCATTTCAGTAATCCATTTTTCAATTCTTTATTTTGGGTGGTCTAATTTATTTATTTTTTTTATATCCTACATTTTAGTCCTCTGAGGAGTGGCTTGTATTTTCTTTTTCTTTTCTTTTCTTTTTTTATTATCATTCTGTAGATTGTCTCTTTGTTGCAAGATCTTAAGAGACTGGAGAGACCAATGGGTAAAAGAGGAGGATTTTATTCTGGAATTTTAGGTGCACTCTGGCCCAACAGACTCGAGTTTAAAGGCTGAACCCAGAACAAAGGAAGGGCTCCAGTTTTATACATTTGGTTGAAAGGGGTTGGTGCAAAACTGATGGGTGGGCAAGTGTGGTGAGTCAGAGGCAGTTACTCATACAGTGACAGCTTTGTAACTTAGCCTCGAAAAAGAAAATTCCTGTGAGAACAGGCTGTTAGAGGACCTTGTTTACAGGAACATAGTTGTTAATCTTATCTACAGATAAGGGGGCAGAGCAGGGGACAGCAGTCACAGGGCAGGAGAAGTCCTGGGGCAGAATTGCTCAAGGCTGTGAAAACCTATTTTTCTCTGAGTTCTGGTTTATCTTCACTCTATTAGTCATTTACATAACTGTGCAGAAGCTTTTTCATTTGATATGATTTCATTTGTTAATTCTTTGTATATTTTCTTGTACAATTGGGTTCTATTCAGAAAGTCCTTGCCTATTCATGTCTTCAAGAGTTTTATCTATTTTACCTTCCCACAGATTGTTTCTGTTTTAATATTTAGATCTTTGATCCATTTTGATTTTGGTTTAGTACATGCTGAAACATATGAGTATAGATTTAATCTTCTGCATATGGATAGCCAATTTTCTCAGCATCATTTGATAAAGAATACTTCAGTGTATGTTTTTGGCCCCTTTGTCAAAGATCAGGTAGGTAAATGAGCCTGAGGTTGTTTCTCCATCCTCTAGTCTGTTCCATTCATTCACATGTCTGCTTTTGCCCCAGTACCATGCTGTTTTTTCACTGTAGTTTGTAATATATTTTCAAATCTGGGATTGTGATGCTCCTGCTTTGCTCTTGTTACCCAGGATTGCTTTTGCTATTCTAGGTCTCTCCTGGTTCCATATGAATTTTAGGATTGTTTTCTCTATACCTGTGAGGAATGCTGTTGGTATTTTGATTAAGATTGCAATACATGTATGTATCAGTTTTGGAAGTATGGCCATTTTGATTATAATGGTTCTGCCCCTCCAGGAATAGGGGATATCTTTCCATTTTCTGATATCTTCTTCTATTTCCTTTTTCAGAGTACTATAGTTTTCACTTTCTTAGTTACATTAATTTTTAAGTATATATTTTTCTTTGAGATGCTATTGTGAATGATATTGTTTTCCTAATTTCTTTCTCAGTGAGTTAATTATTAGTGTATGGGGAATACCAGTGATTTTTCTGTGTTGATTTTGTATCCTGCTATATTGCAGAATTTGACTATTAATTCTTGGAGTCTTTTCATGAAATTTTTTGGATCTTCTATGCAGAGGATCTTGTTGTCTGAAAATAATGATAAGTTGATATATATATATATATATATATATATATATATATATATATATATCTCCCTTCTATTTCTTTTTCATGCCTGATTTCCCATGCTAATGTTTCAAGGACTGAGTTGAACAGCAGTGGTGATAGTGGATATCCTTGTCTTGTTTCTGGTTTTAGAGGAAAAGCTTTCAGATTTTCCCCATTTAAAATGACATTTGCAGTAGGTTTGTCATAAATGGTTTTTATCAAGTAGAGATAAGATACTCCATACCTATTTTCTTCAAAGTTTTATCATGAATAAATGTCAGATTTTGTCAAAGCCTTTTTCTGTGTTTATTGAGATAATCTTGTGATTTTTGTTCTTCTTTTTATTTATGTGATGTACTACATTTTTTGGTTGTGTATATTGTACTATCTTTGCATCCCTAGGATGAAACCTTGTTGGTCATGATGTATGATCATTTTGAAGATATGCTGCATTCTGTTTGCCATATCTTGTTGGGGATTTTTGCATTTATGATTATTAATGAGATTTACCTCTAGTTCTCTTTTTAGTTGAATCCTTGTCTGGTTTTGGAATTAGGATAATGCTAGCTTCTGAGTATGACTTTGAAAGTGTTTTTTCCCCTCTCAATGTCATTAAAGATTTTGAGGAATATTGGAGTTAGATCTTCTCTAATATTCTTATAGAATTCCGCAGTGAATCCATCAGGACCTGAACTTTTCTTATTTGATAGTTTTTTTGTTTTTTTTTTCTTCACTTTCATTGCCTATTATTGGATTGTTCAAGGTTTTTATATTTTCTTGGTTAGCTTTGGTAATTCATATATATCTAGGAATCTAGCTATCAATTTTGAATGATAACTTTTCAGGATATATCAGTCTTTGTCAGAAGTTGTTTTAGAGCTTGAAACACTTCAAGGTCGGCTGGAGTTTAAGGTTTGTGTTGAGAAGTATGCTGTAATTCTAATGGGTTTTCCTTTATTAATGGTTCACTACTTTTTTTAACGGATTTTAAGATTCTGTTCTTGTGTTGAACTTCTGGAATTTTGTCTATGATGTATCAAGGTTTTTTTTTCTAATCATGGCTATTTGGGGATCTATATACCTCACCTACCTGTGTGTTAAATTCTTTTCCCATATTTGAACAGTTTTATGCTATTATTTCTTTTTCATCAGCTGAACATTTATTAAAATTCATAGAGCCATCTGAATATAATACAATATGCAGTGACCATGGTAGAGTAATAAAAATACAATATCAAATACTCACTATTTTGTGAGTTGAAAACTATAATATAAACAATTTAGGCCCTTTTTTTAAAAATGAAAAAGTATTTCTACTACAACCTTATTTCAAGCATTTTCAGTTAGATGCAGCTTTATATGTTTTCATTCACAATAAATAAAAGGATGCCCCATTAACTGTAGAGAAAATATATTACTTACTTCAATATTTGCACTCTGAAGTATACTTTGACATACATGAATTCAGGTAAGAAAATTAAACTGTTCAGTGGCAATATTCTGGCTGACAGTAAAGACTTGGACAGTTTTATATTTGGTTTGAAAATTTTACATGAGGGAAAAAGAAGCAAGAACATAAAGAACCATCATTGTATTTTTTCAATGAAGCACTCTAATTCCAGAGAAGGGATGTCCCATTTTGATTTCCAAGTGTGTGGTCCCAAAGATGAATTCTTTCCAGTCCCAGGACCTGCTTGTGGCTCTGAGGCAACACTTACTGATGAAGTGATGGGAGCAAAGTGTGAATTGCACTACAGAGGTAGTTGCTGTTAAAACCAGTTCCTGTATGGCTGGGCCCACTCAGAGAGAGAGGGCAGCCAGCATTATCAACACAGAAGGAAAGCATGCTTACTGAACTGCCCACATTGAGTTCCAAGCTCTATGCTATTATTTCTGTAAACTGTTTTTTGTGCCTTTTATGCTATCTTCTGATTTTCACTTATTCTACTTAATCTTAGATTAGTCTTTTCATCATCTAGGAGCTATTCAATTCATTTTTTTCATCTTCTTCTGTCATTTTTAAGGTATCTCTGAATAATTGGTCTCCAACATCAGTCTTGTCTTCTAGTTCTGACACTGTCCTCACCTTGATCACTTCTACTGCTCATATTTTAAGCAGAATTTTTAACCTCCTGAATTTTATTTGGTATCTTTTCATAAACTCTAATTCTTTTCTGTTCTGGACATTCATGTTTTGCATTACTTTGCTTATCAGCTAGCTTTTTATTAGTATCTTCCATAGACTTGCTGACTATTTTGTTTATTAATATCAGTATCTGTTTAGTTGGATCTTTTTTTAAACTCACCAAGCACCTTATCTTCTGGTTTTTAAAAATATCTTTCCTGTTATGCTTTCAAATGGTTTGACTGTGTGGCTTTTTATTTCCTCCCCCTCAGTGCCCCTTGGATTGGAGGTTTTGGAGACATTTTGTTGTCTTCTCATATTTCTGTTTTTTGTTCATTTTCTCTACTGAAGCTTGTGGGTTGATTACAGAGAGAGACTTTGTTGCTAGTATGGAGACCTCTTCAGTTAGTGTCTGCTTTTTAATGATGCATTTTGGATGTGGATAACTCTGAGACTGCCTCTGTTCCAGAATTTCCCTGCCCACATTTTTTGCAGTGTATTTGGCTCAGATCTAGTTATCTGGGAATAGGCTGCAGGATTGCTAATGACACCAAGGCTATCCAGATATTGGCATATGGAGAAAACCAGTTGATAACATCAACTGTGCTGCCTTGGGTATAGGAATAAAGTCAGCCACAAAATAGTGTCAAATATAAACTGGATACTGACATACCCTAAGAACCAACAATGTCCCACCCTTAACCATAAAAAAGAGATCTATGATTATAGTATAGACACTAAGACAAACAAAATATTGGTGTATAGTAAATATCTACTAAATGAGATAACTTTACTTCCACTAACAATAGAACAATATTCAATAGTAATAGCATACAATTCGCTATCTGTGGATTCATAAAGCTTAATGGTTATACTAGTTAAGATAGATGATGTGGGTAACAAGAGCATGAATAAATAAAATTCAAAAAATTAAGCAATGGAAGAAGAGAAGATTAGAAAGGTGAAATAAAAGGTCCTGCTAAGGAGTAAAAGGTGATTACTAGTATTAAAATAACAGAAAAAAACAAATGAGAAAAAAGAAAAAATGGTAACCTAAAGGAAAATAGGAAAAAATAATAAGGGAAACAATGAAAATTAAGAAGAAAAAAAAAAGAAAAGAGGGGAAAAGACTTCCAAACACCCAAAAGCCAATAAAGAAAGGAGGGAAAAATGAATCCAAACAAACAAAAAATTATTCTGTGTTTCCAAATGAGTGGTTTCCTTCCAGGACCTTCAAACTCAGAATCCAGCAAGTCATGATCTTCACACAGGTTTATAGCCTCAGGATTTGTGAGGATCTTCTTCACATAGGTTTATAGCCTTAGGAAGTCTTAGGACTTCTGCAGAAGTCCCTCCATCTGTAAACCCCAGACCACGGCATCTGACTAAGCCAAGGAACGGTCTTGCTCATGTTGGTAAATGGGGATGCAATCAGACTACCTGATGTCCCCTGGATTTAGGCAGAAGAACGAGGTCTCAAACAGACCACTGGACTTAATTCCATCACCTTCAAATCAGCTACCTGTGAAAATCACACCCTCCAGGGCTGACCTCCTACCACAGAGTGTGGATCCCCATGTCCTTCCTGGGTTGAGCTTGAACTTCTCAGGCAGTCTGTGCCTAGCCCTCACACTCTTCATGTCTGTCTTCTGTGGCTGTCTCTTGCCCATTCACTGTGATGGGGTAATACTGAAAACCCTGGAGTGAAGCTGTAGTGTAGTTGTTCTGTGGGTCAGTCTGACACAATCAACCCCTTCCCAAAATGGCACCTAACTCTCTCTCTCACAATATGGTGGGTGCTGCCCTGGATTTCATCTCCAATTCTATCCCTTGTGAAAGAATTACTCATAGAGTAAAAGCTCATGCTGTTTTTGCAGTTTACAACAGCTCTGAGATTTTCTTGGAGTGGGTGCTGCTGGCCCATTTGTTATTTCTCCATTAAGTACTGACTCTGGGGTTTTCCTTCTCTCCCAGGGAATTGGACTCATCCATGATCAGGTTGGTTAGTTGCTTGGCAGCTCTGTGGCCCCATGCTGAGGAAAGCCAAACACAGAACTGGCTAGAAGTTGGCAGTTTGACCCAGGCAGGGTACAGAATCCATGGCTCAGCATTGGCTGAGGACTAAGACTGTTCTCCTGTTACACTGCGACAGTGTGGCAATTCTATGTTGTGGTTGTTATTAATAGGCCTCCATTGAAGGAGCATAGTGTCTGTGGGAAAAAACATATTTGACAAAAGCCTGTAAGCACAGCACTCTTCTATTTTTCACATGAATTAAGCTCTATGAGGTAACCTAAGGAAAAAAATCTTTTAAAAAGTTTAATTTGAATAGGAAACAGTGCATATCTTCTACTGAGAAAAACCCTTATTTTAATAGCTTCAGAATAGAGTGATAGAGCCATAACGTATGGAACCAATTGTATATTTATTTCTGAGAATTAGTGTTTAAAATGAATTAGTTCTTAAGAGTGATTTAATTGATAGATCAGTTAATATTTTTTAAAAAAACCTCTGTGCTTTTATTTCTGAATTAATTTCTAGATCTGTTTTTCAGTCCCATTCTGGAGAGATAACTGCCTTGTTTCTACCAGTGCCCTATATAGTCTCTCAAGCCGTGTGCCCAAGTTGCTTCCATGAGGCTTATTTCTGTTTTTTTTTTTGGTAGGGATCCCACATTCCAGTTCCTCATCCTCTGACATTCTATCTGGATGTCAGCATATAACTTTTGTCATATAAGACAGATGGTGATTTGGCTACTGCCAGAAATCTCCCATGGCAGCTGGCCACTTACAGCCGTAAGTATTAGAAAGTCCATCTTTTATATAGCCCAAAACTGCCTGCTTGTGATTTCCATCTATTTTATTCTTTAGCAAGAACTGGATTCTATCTACTCCCTCTCTCATATGACAGCTCACCAGATATTTGAGATCAACAGTCATGTACCAACCATGTTATCTTTTCTTTCCAGACTAAATACTGTAGTGCTACTTCACTCAGTTGTACCTTAAGGCTGGTGTCTCACAGAACCCTTGCCATTGTGTTTACTTTGTTTCGAGATCTGATGAGTGGCTGATCTGGGATCTGTACCAAGGTAACATATATGAAGGAACTGAGTTACTCTATGTCAGCTACTACTTTCAGTCCTCACTGTGCCTTCATATTAATGAAAAATAACATCCATTATCCTGCTAAAATAATTGAAATACCAGAAGGGAATTAATTGGAAAGATGTCTGGCTCCAGTTTTATCCCTTAAATTATCAGAAAAACGAATAACAACAACCAAAATTTTTTAAAAAAGAAAAAGATAGGAAAGCTGACTGAATTATTGAGGATATGAACGGTTACAAGACTTGTTGCAAAGGAGTTAGTTTACTAGTAGTGTATTAGTTAGTTCCAAGTGGGGAGAGTATATTTTCAATCCTTGAAATACCTATTGAAACTTCAATAATTTTTCTTACAAACTAATCTAAGTTGAAGTGCTATATAAATAAGGATTTTTATCGCAATTCTGTAGGTAAAAGAAAAAAAAGCATAGTTAAAAATATTTATGAGAAGATGGAAAGCTAAAAATTGAATATATTGACTCATTATATTTGTAGATATGATGTGTTTAAAATGGTAAGTATGAAAAGGGCAATATGGAAAATTTATAATATTATGTATATGATGATTACAAGATACAAAAGCAAGACATGGACAAGAACTAGAGAAACATGCAGAAAGAAACATGACTACTACATTGATAGGTTTGTGGATTTTTTAGTCAGATTTCTATTACTGTAAGAAAATAGCAAAGATAATCAACTTATAAAGAGAAAAATTTTATTTTGACTTGCAGTTTATCAGTCCATAACTGATTGGCCTCATTGATTTTGGGGTCTGTGGTGAGATATCACACCAGGCCAAGGAAAATGTGGTGGATCAAAGGGACTGCCTTCATGGCTGGGAACTGAAAAAGAGAGGAAGAAGAAAGTGCTGGGATCCCAAAAATTCCTGCGAAGACATGCCCCCATCAGGAAAAGACATCCCATTGGGCCTCAAATTTTAGTTTCCACCATGTCCCAGTGGAGGCCAGGGACTTGGGACCAACCTTTCAACATGGACTTTGAGGGCCACTTATCCCAATCCTAGCAGTGGATGACATTTTTTTCCTTTTCATTTGTCATGTTTGCTGAATTTATAATAAGAGAAAAATTTAAATTATAACATTTATTTACATTTGTCGTAAAAGGTGAGTTAGTCTTTTGAAAGGTGAACTGAAGGTTTACTTTTTTTTTTCCAGACAAGGTGTTCTTGAATCACTACTTTGCCCTAGGCTGGACTTGAATTTATGATCCTCTGCCTCAGCTCCCCAGAGTGCTGCGATTACAGCAGTGTGCCGCCACAGCTGGGTAATCCTTACTTTTGAACTGAATTTGCACCACAGTTCAACATGCCTAACCATAGTTTCTTAAGTTAGATATTGATCATGCTACAGAGTGTAAATCTTTCCCTTTTTAAAAAATAGTTGGTTCCACTTTAGTAGCACTCGTTATAATAAAAACTGCATATATAATATGATTTATTTATTGATCACCTAGATTTTGAGACATTGTTAATAGAATGTACACATTTTCTTTCTTATTTGAAAGTATTAACTAAGCTACATCTACCACATATATAAGCCATTGAATACTAGGAGACTGAAAAAATTGCAGTAGAAGGCACAGAATGAAATACGGTTAAATGTTGTTTCATAACCAATGTTAATGTTCATTAACAGTACACAACTTTTTAGAATATTAGGGTCCTTCTTCAAGGGGATCCATCTTTTCCTTCAATCAGGACTATAAACTATCTTAAGTCTAGGAAGTGACTGAGGTACTGTGACTGTTTTTCTGATTTAGGTCGGACTTTTGTGCACCTGATCTGAAATTTTTTGTCTTGTACAGATCAAGTAAGAATTAAGCAAGCTTCCTATCTATTTCATTCCTAAGAACAGCATGACCAACTAGCCAAGGCCAAAGGTTTGCAGGGGTTGGACTATTCCATTTCCTGGGGGTTTTTTTGGTACCAGGGATAGAACTCGCTTTCGAGGCAGGCGGAGGCACCACTGAGCTAAATCCCCTGCCCTCCATTTGCTGTTTTGATTGACTCTGCTCTTCATTATAGTAACCATGACACCTTGCTTTGGCAATGGAGAGCTTCCAATTGGCCCCTGCTACTCCAGTATTATCACATGTGTTTAAATGTCCCCCCAAGCCTCATGTTTTCTCAGAGGTGGCTGAATCTAGAGTGGGTGATTGATTCATGGTGGGGCTGGGCTGGAGGGTACTAGGATTAAGGGCTTGAGTGCTACCCTACCTAAGTAGTCTGAATAAGATAATGGGGCAGAAAGATGCTCTTGAGATCTCTTGTTTTTACTGTCTTCTACTAACATGAACTATTGGCCCTTGCCATGTGCCACCTTGCCTTGGAGCCAGCTGATTATGGACTGAAATCTCTGTGAACTGTGAGCTAAATAAACCCTTTTCCCCTTTAACTTTGGGTGTTGGGTATTTTGTCTCAGCAATAAGAGAAAAATCAACTAACACACTCAGGATCCAGTTACTCCCATTATATTTCAGTTTCTCAATTCAGTGACTACAGTTCCCACTATAAAGGTCTAGCATACAGAGAAATGTAATCACAGAGCCCTTCAAAAAATGTATTTCTTACAGAATTGGTCAGAGTTATATCTTTTGGACTTTCTTGTTTGGGGGGAGTAGGTTTTCAATGACCAATCCATTCTAATATTTTGATCTTGTTAAGCCTTGAATCCCTCTCTGTATGTTAAACTAAGGTAGATCTGGCAGTTCCAGTTTGCTTTCAAAGAGCCATATTTTGTTTCATGTTTAAGTCAACCAAATAAACTGTTGGACTACTTCTAATTTCTCAAGATGCAACATGAACGGTAGAATTTCTGCTCACATTTGGTCTGATTCAATACAATATTCCTTTTACTATTAGTCAATACCTTTGTTGGTACATTTTAGGTATACAATATGTTTACATTTGTCATTGGGTGCTTGTACTTGTACATGATATATCTTGGTTCTTATTTTTCCCCATTACCTGTGTGCCCTTCACCCCCCTCCACTCTTCCCTATTTACATAGATTTCATTTCCATTTTTTTTTCTTTTCTCATAATTTTTCCTTTCCCTTCTTCCCTCTTCCTTGTTCCTCCCACCACCCCTACACCTTTGGAACTTTTCCTATTTCAAATTATGAATTATTCATTTTAATCCTTATTTACACTTTCAGTTTCTCACACTAGAGAAACTATTCGGAATTTACACGTGTGTCCAATTTATTTCACTTAAGAGTATGGCCTCAATATTAGTCAATACCTTTGTATCCATATGCACATATACTCATTGGAGTTCTACCTGTATAAAATACAAAAGTCATACACTTCTTTTGGAATGTTATATACATTCTCATGAGCCATGTTTTGTATGCCACCTTTAGTAGGCTGATGGGACACAAATCTTACAATAGGTTTAGAAGCAAAGAGACAAGATAGAGGAGCATCTTGAAGCAAATCAGATTTGGCTCACTTGGCAATTGCCTCTGAGGAGCCCATTAGAGTTTTCTTAGGCAATGTAGAGCTAATCCTTCAGGAAGAGGGGAAAGATCTATTCCACTGGGTGTGTAGAGAGCACTTCTACAAGGAAGGGGAAACTCTTCCCCTGGCAAAGACAACTTATCAGAATTTAGGGGATCAATCTCTCCAGTTACATCTAGGTTCTCCCACATGTACCTACTCAATTTAAAATATCCCATTATTTCCCAATCAGTGCCTGAAATTTAGTTATAGATGCCCAATAAGGATGGAAGTTCAACTTGTGTTATAATTTAACCAGTTGCAGGATGAGATTCTGTATTTAATTTTCAGCATTCTCAGCCCTGCACCTATAGGAGATAAAGGTATCTTTCAGGGCAAGTATAGAAGCTTTCAAGCTATTTATGCTTGGGATTCAATTCAGATTTTGAATTTCTGACCTCATTTTTTTCTTTCATCACTTCATTTAGCAACATTAGGAGCAACCAGCTAACCTCAATATATTAATTACTTTTTCAGAAATGTTAAAAGTATTATATACACTGCTACACAGTTACTTCCTCTAGGTGGTTGATTAGGAGTATTCAGTGTAGATAATTTTACACATTTCAATTATCTGTTCAAGTCATAGACTATTACGATTTATTTCTAAAAATAGTCATTAGCATTTAATCATATTAAAGACCCAACTCAAACCCTATAACCACTTCACATCATTCATCTTTATAACTCTGTTCAAGTTGATATATACAATTAATCATCATAAATCCAGCCACAAAAAGTTACAAAGTGCATATAAAGCAGGATATAGGGCTTAAATTAATCTAGAAGTCACTTTACACATTAATATAGGCAAACACTGCCTTTTTATATATGTGCCAATCTTATTGATTCATAGACACAGTTCTGTCCCTACTTAGAACTTTGACTCAAGCAACTAAAAGAGCAGCTGAAACTCATTTTTGGTAAGTATATTTACTTAACAAGTGCTTATTATTTTTCACAATATTTTTACACAGGTTTCTTGGATCAGATGACTAAGGTAACTCAAAATATTATATTTGATAACTGTAGCAAAAGAGTCTCTAGGAGACTCTAGGAGAAAAGGAGTCCTAGGCTAGGAGAATATGTGAAAGAAATCCAGCGACCTGGTTAAATGTGCTATTTAGTGATGTAAAGAAAAGAATGGATAAGAAAGGTGGGGTTGCTTAGTTAAAGAGTCATTAAGAAAAGTATTCAAATTTAAAAGTTAAACTAGTGGAGTGATTTCAGTGTTTTAAACTAATAATGAAAATGATATTTTAAGAAGATTAGTATGACATCCACTCTGTAGGGCCATTGCGATTGTATTGTAGTTCCCAGGAAATCATTGCGTGGAATGAATAGGGTGTAATCATGAGGGTTACAGCAGAAATAAGGAGAAAAGTGGAGGCAAGGACGTTTTGAGGTAAAAATGTGTCCATAGTTAGTAATTTTAAGACATAATTGTTGCATTCTTAATGAATGAAAAGGACTGTGCTAGAAATGAATGGAAATTTAGTGAATGAAGAAAGCAGGACTAAAGATAGCTTTATGGTTTCTAGCTAGAAGAGGGGAAAGTCATTTCACAAGAAACAGAAGTGGAACTGTCGGGGCTCTAGGATGTGGGAAACAGAGCTGGAGAATAAGACCTCAGAGTGACCTAAACAAGTGAACTTTTGCTTTAAGTTTTTTTCCCCCCCAAAGAGTGTGCATTAATGTAAATGTCTATCCACCCACATCTATCATGCTGCCATCAAAGACAGGTGGGCTATGATTTTATATACAAGGCTGTTAAGTTTCTTTGATCTACTCCTAGTATAAAACTATTGCACTCAAAAGTATTCATGTTGGGATTACAGAAAATAGTTGTAATGTCTCAAACCTCATGTAAACTTTTCTTCCAAGTCTTAGCCCTGTTATTTTCAACGCTGGAATAATATAATTATAATATTTAAAAATGAGTATCCTGACACTTAAAGTCTAGGAGTAACTTTGAAAAAAATTATATAGTCAAACAAATATTTGACACATTCATACATATTCTTCATAATGCCTTAAGATTTCTGCATATTGATGTCTGTCTGGCTGTGTGTTTGAGTATAGCTTTATGATGCGGGTGGATGGTTTTTGTCAAAATGCACAGTTAAGCTAGCTGGATCTTAACTCCAAAAAAATACTTAAGTTTTCTGTTTTATTTAGAAACACATTGCTTTTGTAGGTATGTTAGTATAGGTATATGTTATAATGGGGAGATTATCTTTTTCTCTTTAGATATAATGGAATATTTGACTTTTGGTGCTGAATGTCTGTGCTTCCTGGGGCATGTAGTTCCCAGTAGTCACGATATTATGTACCCAGACATGCTGCTGTGGCTGCTTCACAATCATGTCTTAGATGCTAAGTCTGCTATGCTGACCTCTGTAAGAGAGTTGTTAAAGGAGTAACAAAAATACATACCAATTTATGAGTACATAGATAACATATGTAAGTATATGTTGTATATAATAGGAATATAAAAATTTTAAAATACTTTCCTTATTTCAAGAAAGTATTGCTCTAATGTTATCTGGAAATTTTGTGCCTGAAAGTACTAGTGTAATATGACTATTAATATCAACATATTTCATAAGTGTTCTAGATAATATTAGATAGGGGAAAACCAGTATATTAAAAGAACTAACTGATGTTGCCAAATAGAAGCTTATTCTAAATACAGTTTCTTTCTTGGAATATGTTGTATGTCCTTAGTATTGGTGATCTAAATAAAGAAAAATGACTATTAGAATATCAGAATTCATTTGACTTCTCCAGTATGATACAATTTTTTTCTGTTTCCCATGTTGCTGACATGATATACTAGATTTTAGTAATAGAAAAATCTTGCTTTCAACAGTTTTAAGAGAAGTACTGCCTATGGTTTGTATAAATTCTTACACAATAGCAATAAAATCAGATAATCCAGTAGAGGTATATCAAATACAATACTCCAACTTGCTAATGACATTTTGCGTAAGTAGCTCATCAGGGGTAATACACTGCCGGTGAATTAGTGATCAGCTGGAGCAAGCATTCTGAGCTCTATGCACATCTTTCCACCAGCTGACTTTGATTACAGGCAGTGTGCAGGACATGCCTGCTGTGTGAGACACTGAATCCCTCCTGCGGCACCTTCTCCTTGGAGGGACAGTGGGAACTATAGTCCATCACAGAGCCACAGAAGTCATAGGGCAAGTCATAGTGACTTGTTCTGAAAGGAAATGAGAAGTTATACTTCTTTTTGGGATGTTGAGGAAAGAGAGCATCTTCTCTCCATATTATAGGGAGGAGGTGGGAAAGGCCATAAGCTTGAAGCAAATAATATGTGGGTTGTAGGTAACTGATTCATAACAAGTGTTCAGTGAAGCTTGTCAGGTGAAATTGCATAACTGTTCTAGACGCTTAAACATAAGATAAGCAAGCAACTGAACAACCAGCATATCCTGTCCTGAGAAACTTGCTCCTTCATGGGGGGAGAGTGACAAGCAAATCAACATGGAGGAAACAATGTGGTAAATATTCCAATGGGGCTAAGTCCTAGGTGCAGCAGATGCAAGGTGGAGGGAAATATCCTCTCTGCCTTCGTGTAGAGCCAGCCAAGAAGTTTTTATAGTGAGGATGAAAACCAAGCCTCAAGGAAGGGAAAGAGTAAAAAGTTGTTAAGATAATTCTTACTGGGAGATCAACTGTGAATTCTTTTTTAAAAATAATTCCTTTCACTTACCTCACTGTTTGAAATACTGTTCAGGAATGGTGTGTCATGCACTGTTCTGGGTGTGAAGGAATAAAGTTGTTTAACAGACCCTCACTTTTGCTTCTCAGCCAGGGGAGATTTAGGACCCCAAGGGACATTTAGTGACATTGGAGACAGTTTTGGTTCTGGGGCAGGGGTGGGGTGCTGCTGGTATAAACTGAGTAGAAGCGAAGGGTGTTACTGAATACCCTACAATGCACAGTGCATCTTCTGAACAGCCAAGGCTTTTCTGATCCTGAGTGGCAATGCTGGCTCAGTTTTGAAATCCTGTTTTAGTTTTTATAGAGCGTGCTGCTGGTGTTTTCTGTAGATCTCCATTGAGCTACCGTGCATATTCACTAAAAACCACAGGCACTTTCTCCTTTCTTGAACAATTGCCAATATCCAAATAAGGAACATCTTCAGTAGAGAGTTTAAGTCCCCTGACTTAGTCACTTCCTTGTTCCTGGGACTCAATACCCATCATGAACAGATTAAAAGAGGAGAGGTTTTGGTTCATGATTTTTAGAGATTTTTGGTCCATAACCTGCTGACTTCAGGGCAGATGAAGCATGGAGAAAGGGACTGTGGTGGAGGACAGCTCACATCGCGGGGCCACGAAGCAGAGAGAGAAGAGGGAAGAACTGGAGAGGGAGATAGATACACTCTACCAGGTTGTTCCCCTAGTGAATCACACCTTCCAACTTGGCCTCATCTTCAACAAGTCCTGCCTGTGCCCACATGGAAGGAATCTAAATATAAACCATAACGATCACCTTATTCCCAACCATCATCAGACCAAGGCCAGTCACTCAAAAGGCCAGTGCCAGGGCTCAAGGTGGGACCTGGACCTGTTCTGTGGAGTAGTTAATACTTCTGAGCTTTTTAATGGAATCACATTGAATCAAGCCTCTAATCGAGACAGCATCTTTGCTTAACTGTGCTCACCACACTGTTCTACTTACGCCACTTCCAATTCCTTGAGCTCTTCTTCAACAGATCACTTGAACAAGAACCCCTATTTTGGGCTCTGCTTCCAGGGATCCCAGTCAACAACTTGATTTGAATAAAATTAAACACTCAAGTGTGGCTTACAACTCTCAGGTCTCTATGTGACTTGGGGATGATTTATTGACTACAATAGTAATGCGAATGTCTTCAAGTCCCACTTGACGTGGATGAAGGGTAAAACTTTCCTTACATTTGCATGAGACACTATTGCCTATGAAACAGTTCCTCTCTCATGAACCCACTCTCATTCTCTGGACAATCAGAAAAGGATTCCATTAATTTTCATACCCAACTATTTTGAGAATTTTTTCCAGTGTCTCATATATAGTTACTTTTATTTTTATTCTATCTCTGTTTAGAGAAACTTTTCATTGTTTTTGCGACCTCCAGACTACAAACTGGTATCAGTCTATGGCCTTTTAGAAACTGAGTCACTCAGCAGGAGGTGAGCAGTGGGCCAGCTTCATCTGTATTTTCAGCCCTGCAAAAGGCTTGAATAATCCTGAACTGTCTCTCCCATCTGTCCATGGAAAAAATGTCTTCTATGAAACTGGACCCTGCTGCCTGAAGGGTGTTTTAGGAAACCACTGAGTCCACTGATTCTTTGCCTACAGTGCCATCTCCCAGAAACCTGTAAGTGCCAATATAATTCTGGCTTTCAACCCCTCACCTATTCACCCATCTATCCACCTACTTTTCAATAAATCTGTCCATCCATCTGATCTCACACCTTGAATGCATTCAAATATTTATTCAACAAGTGAAATAAATGTGTTTCCTATGTCAGGTAGCAGAAATGTGACTGTAACAAGCACAAATTCAGTCTCTGTTCCTATGAAGGCTATTGTTAAGTGTTGGATACTGATAAGAAAAGAGACCAACACGGCATAGATTGTAAACAGATTATGAGATGACCATTCACTAAATGAAACAAAAGGCCCAAAGTTGAGTTTATTATTAACTATAGCAAAGGAGAACATTTTGTGCTGGGACATCTCTTTAGCAGAGCAGACTGATGTTGTAGCTTAGGGGGAAAATGGAGTTTAGATTTGGCAGATTTTCAGGAGTGCTGTTGACATCATCTCCAGAGGCATAGTTACATGGATGAGGCTATTGTGGATCACTTGACATCTAGAGTCAGGTTTAAAGGATTGAGTCTGAGCCTGTTCCTGCTTGGCTGATTCCTGATTGGTGAGGAGCTATTACTTATTGTTGGCTTGCAAAACTGTGCTCCCTGAGGCAAATTGTCATTGATTAAATTGAATAAATAGGATGCCCATGTGTAAATACCGAATAGTTTCTGTGGTGTGAAAAACTAAAAGTGTAAATAAGGTTCAAGTGGTATAATTGATAATGTGAAATGGGAAGAAAAGGTCTAAAGTAGTTGGGGAAGTGGGAAGGGTAGGGGAAAGTAAAGAAGGGAAAAGAAAAAATATGAGAAAAGGGAAAAATGGCAACAAAGTCTCTGTAAATAGGGAAGGGTGGAGGGGGTGAAGGGAGGGCAGGGAAATGGGGAAAAATTAAGAACTAAGATACATTATGTAAAGGTACAAGATCCCAAAGATGAATGTAACTGTATTTTATACCTAAGCCAATAAACTTAATGAAAAAAACTGAATTTAAACAAATTCTAGTGGCTACTAGTTATTATAGCTATAAAACAATCAATCTTTTCCTAAGAAGATAGTTTTTATAAAACTTTCAATTGAGACTCATCTCATAATGGGATTTTTTACTTTTCTGTCCTTTACTTTCCTGTTTCCTATGTCTTGGTTACTGCAGCAGAATTAGCATACAATGCTGAGGAGAGGATGTAAAATTTGATTTCTTAGCTCCACAATCTGTTTCTACAATCAGTCGGAAAAATCAGTTTTAAATTGAATTGTCCATTTTTAATACAAGGTCATCAAAATCTGAAAGTGCTGGATTTTACATACATTGGAGATGGGTGCCATTTCTAAAATAGGGCACTTCTTTTTCACTCTCAGCTTTAAGATATAATTGACAAAATTGTATATATAAGATGTATAAAGTGATATTTTGATATACGTATACATTGTGAAATTATTAAATACAGTTAAGTAACATCTCCTTTACATCATATATTTATTTTTATAAGTCATGAGAACATTTAATATCTACTCTTTTAGGAATTTTCAAATACTGTATATGACGTATTATTAAGAGTAGCCACCATATTGTACAGTAAGTCTCTAAAACTGCCTCTATCATTATCCCAACATTCCCCTGCAACCTAGCATTTGGTAAGCTCTATTTGGGACTTTGTTTCTTTAAGTTTGACTGACTTTTTAAGCTTCCATATATAACTGGTATCATGCAATATTTATCTCTCTGTACCTGGCTTATTTCACTTAATATTGCGTTCTCCACTTTCTTCCATGCTTTTGTAATGGCAGGATTTCTATTTTTTAAAAAATCTCTTAATAATATTATACACACATGCACATGCCCCACATAGTCTTTATTCCTACATCAGATTCATTTGGACACTAAGGTCATTTTTATATCTTGTCTATTGTGAATAATATTGTCGCGAATAGGGGGAAAACACATCTCTGACCTACTGATATTATAGACAGCTAAGACAGCACTATTGCAGGCAGTCAGACAGGACTAGGTCCTCAAGGTGGTCAGGACAAAGGTGAAACACATCACTACTGTAGCTAGAGACAGATATGTCTGCTGGAGACAAGGGAGGCCTCAAGATAAAGACAAGGTGATCAGGCCTGCATACTTCCTCAAAGGACAAACACTGGACCTAATGAAGCCTAGATAGATATGTCACCCTGGCGAGTGACCAAAGACCTCTGGACTCATCATTTCCTAGAAGTCTATGTTCTTTCTATCCGCACTTGTTATGTGACTTGTTTCCCCACTGGACCACTATTACCTAAGCAACTATACTTGTGACGTTATTGATTGATCATAGCTGTAACCCACATTGTACCCATGTGGGTTTTGCTGTATAAAACTCCTCTGTAAAGTAGGGTCCCCAGACCACCCGCTTAGGGCCCCGTCTGCCTCTCAAGAGCTGTCCTATCAATAAATATCTCCCTACTCTTAATCACTGTTATTCCTATAATTCATTCTTCAAATTTTAGAAAACAAGAGCTCAACATATCAGACATCTAATAGGTTGGGAGATATAACATTTTCATATTTCATCTCTGGTATTATATCCTATATCGCTGATTTTCTTTGGATATAGACAAAATAAAAATGCCAAATACCATATCAGTCCTATTTTTAATTTTTGAGGACTCTCTATACAGTTTTTCATACTAGCTTACCAATTCACATTCCCACTAACAATGCATAAGTATTCCTTTTTCACCATATCCAACATTTATCTCTTGTCTTTTTGATAGTAGGCAACTTCACTGTCATTTTAATTTGCAATTCCCTGATGATTTGTGAGGCTGAGCATTTTTTCTTCATTTTGAGTCACCTTCTGTATATGGTATGAATAAGGCACCAGTTTCATTCTTCTGAGTGTGCATGTCCACTTTTCCCAACACATTGATTGAAGAGACTGTTCATCTTCCACTGTAGCACTTTGTGGAAGACCAGTTAACTTTAAATGTACGGGTTTATTTCTCTACTCTATTCCATTGGTTTATATGTCTGTCATTATGCTTACTGTCATATTATTTCAATTGCAATTGATTTGCAATGTATTTTGAAATAAGGCAATGTGACATTCCCTGCTTTTTTCTTTTTGCTCAAGACTGTTTTGGCTACTTGAGGTCTTTTATGATTTCATATGCATTTTACAATTTCATTTTTTCAATTCTGCAAAAAGTGCTATTAGTGATGGCATTGAATCTGTAAAACAGTGTGGATAGAATGGACATTTTAACAGTATTAATTCTTAATGTTGATGGACATTAAATATCCTCCCATTTATTTGTTTCTTCTTCAATTTCTATCATCAATGCATAGTAGTTTTCAGCATAGGGAATTTTACTTCCATGGTTAAATTTATTCCTAAGAAATTTTTTGACATTGATAATAAGATTAGTATCTTTATTATTTGGATCGCTTATTTTTAGGATATAGATATGTTATTGACTTTTATAAGTTGATTTTGTATACTATAATATTACTGAATTTGCTAATTATTTCTAGCAATATTTTCTAACAAAATTGTTATTTCTAACAAAATTTGGAGTAAAGTTTTCTATATATGAGATAATGTTACCAAAAATAAATTATTTTTGTCTTACTACTTGGATGTCTTTTATTTTTTAAATTTAAAAATTTTTCTTGTCTAGTTTGGCTAGCTCTTCTGGACTATATTTACTAGAAGTAAGAATGGGTATCTTTGTTTTGTTCCCAATGATAGAGGAAAAGTCTTCAGTGTTTTGCTATTGAGAATGTCACTTACTAGACATATATGGCCTTTCTTATGTGGGGGTACATTCCTTTTATATATAATATGATGAGAGTGTTTATCTGGTAATGGTGTTGAGTTTTATAAATGACTTCTGTCTCAACTGACATGATCATATATTTTTATAATTTATTCTGTCAGTGTTATGAAAACATTTATAGATTTGCATGTATTTATCCATACTTGCATCTCAGGTATGAATCTCATTTATTGTGCATTTTGATCCTTTCAATATGACAATGAATTCAGTTTGCTAGTATTTTATTGAAGATTATTGTATCTATGTCTATCAGGAATATTGACCTCTGATTTTCTTTTTATATGCTGCCTTAATTTAGTTAATGCTGACTTATAAAATAAGATTGGAAGTGTTTATATACCTTCAATTCTTTAGAAGAGTTTGAGAAGTATTAGTATTAATACTTTAAATTTTTGGTAGAATTCACAAGTCTTCACTGAGGTCCCAGAATGTTCTTCACTTGAAGGTTTTTAATTACTGATTCAATGTTCTTGCTCATTGGCCAGTTCCAATTTTCTATCTCTTCATTATTTAGTTTTCATAGTTCCTGAGAATATCCATTTCTTTCTTGTTATCCAACTTGTTGCCATATAACTGTCCATAGTAGTCTCTTATGATCCTTTGTATTCTGTGGTGTTAGTTGTAATGTATTCTCTTTATTTATAATTTCATTATTTGATTCTCCTTTTTTTCTTAATCTAGTTAAAATTTGATTTAGGGTCCTACCCTCACCATATTTCCTTACCATCCTAATGTGAGCCTAAAAAAATGCTTCTACATTTATTGTACTTCCTTCACATCTGATACGGTCTCAGGGAGATGGGCTCTAACTGCGTTAGAGTAACCAAGGGTAATCCCACAGCCATTGTATTACCATTAACAGTTTTGCTGGTGGACTGTGGCAGCCATGCTGGTTGTGACTGTATCCATAGTAACTCAGATTCTTCCTTCTGTGGAGACTCACAGCTGATTACAAAAAGCCTATTTACCATCCCAAATTACTCTCAAATTCTAGTAAAACAAAGGAGAAGCCAACCCTGGAACTCACTATAGCTGCCATCTCTGAGCTCTGCCCTCCCTCTTTCTTGAGAGTGGACTTTCATTACTGGGAGTTGTCATCACTAGGTGCTGCCCACTTGGAACTCCCCTGAGTGTACTTTAACTTAAAGCCCAAAATAGATGGGGTCACTCTGTGTCCAACTCCTGAGTTTTCTCATCAGCTTACTCTTACTTTGTAGAGTGCACTTTCCTTTTAATAAATCTCTGCCTTTCTTACTACTTTCGTACTGCTTACTCCTGCTATGTTCTCTGTTTGAGATAAGAAAAGCCTGGATATCAGGTAAGGGGGAAATCAGCTATCCAGTAACAGAGTGAGGGCTTTATTTTGAGGTATATTAAGCAGAATTCTTATTGTGTGGTTTCTGTGATTTTTTGGGGAGGTGACTCTTTTGGAGATAAAAGAAGGTACTGTTTCTATAATTCTACTTGACCCACATAGCTTAGCATGGCAACAACACATTTTACAATTCTATGCTTCTTTCACTCCACACTTGCCAATGAGTTTTTAGTTAATGAGTTCTATTTTTATGTAAAAATTTATTTCCATAGAGGTCTTATAGTGAAGACTTGGCTATTTATCTTTTTATTGCAGTAATGGTGAGCTCACTTTTATGTTTACTAACGACCATGACAATTTGTTATGATTTGCCGGCCCTTTTTAATTAAACTGTACATCTGTACATACATAAAAAATTTTAAGAGTTCATGGATATGAACTTCCCACCCCACACCAGTTTCATCCATACAGTCCAGGAGCTCATAGATCTTAGATGAACAACTTCTGTTCTAGAAACTAACTGACCAATGGCAAAAAGGGACTTAAAGACTGACATTTCAAAATTAAGAGTGATAGAGCCAGAGAGTTTTTCAAAATTTAATCCTGCTAAATCACAAAACCCATTTCACATCGTCTTGATTTCCTCTAATTCTCTTTCTTTTATATTTCCCTTCTGGAGTGTTTTGAATTTTAAAACTAGTAAACCAAGGTTGATCAACATCAAAACATTCCACCTAAACAATTTATTTTTGGTACCCGGGATAAAACTTGGGACCTTGAGCTTGCAAGGCAGGTGGTGGAATCACTGAGCTAAATCCGCAGCCACCTCCTAATCAATTTTTGATTCCTTCAAAGTGTCTTCTATGTTACTCAGCTTCAGTGTAGTGGATATAGTCATTTAAATTCAAACTATAAAAAATTGTGTGGAATTGGTATGAGTTTTATGCACAGGTTTATTGTCTTGTTTGCTCTGTGTTAAGTTGATATTTTCATTTTACTTTGTGACAGTGGGCATGCCACTTAGCTTCAGGCCTGTTGCCATTCCCTCCAAGTGAGAACACCTTCCTTCTATATCACCTGGCTGGCACTGTGTATCTATCTTTGATTCTCAAGGGATTGAAAGATCAAATCCTTTTTAGTACTACTGCAGGCAAAAGATTATTCATACATATGTGTCATAATTCACTCAGAAGGATTTTATTATGCAAACACCAAAATAATGTACCATCAAGTCTAAACATGTAGATAACATATATTGTCAGTCCATCTCTTCATGTCTCTTTCTACCTTGGCTCATCTTTGGAGGAGCAATGCTAACAGTTTGGAAAGCAGCTACACATTTCTAGAAGCAGACAAACTACAGAGTGACACACACTGTGCAGGGTGCAGTGACTCCTGTTGTTTATGGATCAGTGGCTAGTTGACTAGGCTGCAAAACCAGTCTCTAGTTCCAGACTTCAATCTGGAGTTTATGTTATCCTTTCACCCATATGTGCTAGGCTCTGGGTTTATATTGTGTAATTAGAGTAAAAACAAATCAAACTGGACTAAACCAAACCAAACTAAACCAAACCAAACAAAGCAAATGATCACCATTATTGGAGATCTTACAATTTAGCACAAGACAAATGAACAATTTAACTGCAAATTTTATCAGCATTACAGAAGAAGCATAAAAGATGCCTTTAAGGTAAGATAGAAAAAAATAAAGATAAGTAGAAAGGAGACAAAGGAAATCATAATTTTAAAATTGAACTTTTAATTAAAAACTGCAGCTTCAGGACACAAACTCAATCAAAACTTCCTAAGGTCCTTAAAGACACAATAAGCCTAGGCCATTAAATGAGCCATGGCCATTCCTTTTTACCTGTAAATGGGCCTTTTCACCTGTGAAATGGGACTTTTCCTTAAGGACAGGCTATCATTTTTTCACCTGGTGGCTGTCCCCTACGAATGAACCATTACCCTTCCCTGTATAATATGCCATTGCCTTTCAATTCCCAGATTTCCAGCCCCAAGCCTTCATAAATATACCAAGCTTGAAGTCACAATATATCTCTGTCCTTTTTGAGGGCCTGCACTCTATTTGTGTACTTTTAAAATCCTACCTAACAAACCTCTACTTCTTACTGATGTGCTGTGAAAATTGTTTCTCTGTGCTGGAAGTCAGTGAACCTGCAGCCTGCCTGTGGGTGATGTGAGTGAAGAGTCCCCATCTCCAATTTGGGGACTTCTTCTGATCCTGTCTGATAACTGTTAACAACTCCCAATTCCCCTTTTTATAGGAGAGAGATGCAATCAGAGATTTAATGACAGATTCTATAATTCAAACACAAGATAACACATTTAGCACATTTGTTTTTTCATAGGATTAATAAAGATGGCTGCTATTTTGGGAGCCAGTTCTGTAGGAGCGGAGAGTCACAGGAAAGTTACATCAGTGACCAGAGGGAGAGCAGCTGGAATGTGAGGGATGCAATGAAGAGATTTAAATATTTCAGAAGAGAAATTGCAACTGAATTGAATAAAAGAAGGGCAGTAGCATAGAAAGATTTTAGGAAAAGGCATCATATGAAAAGATTTGAGAGAAATTGGGTAGCTGAATGTTATGGCTTGTGTCTACATATCCCCCCCCCCCCCCAAAGCCTCATGCAGTTGTAGGTGGGGCTTTTTCTGTGTTAGCTAGATCTAGAATGTGTAAGGGTATGGGATTACTAAATCAGTCCATTGATTGGTTTGGCACCTGCCCTAAGCCCAGTAGCCTAGATAGAATATAAAGTGGGCAAAGAGAAGCTGCTAAGGTCTGCTTGGACTGGCATCTTTGCTACTTTGTTGCTTTGCTACCTTCTGCCTCTCCTGAACTGTTTCTACTCTGTGATGCCCCTCTGCCATTCCACCCTGCCTTGGAGTCAGCCATTTATGGACTGAAACCTCTCTACCCTGTAAGCCAAAAGAAACCTTTCCTCCTTTAACTTTGGGTGTTGGGTATTTGTCTCAGCAATGAGAAAAGTAACTAAGAATTTGGTAACACTGAGTCCAGGATATGGCACCATTTTCTGCAGTGATCAGCCTATGACCTGGTGGCAGATTGATTATATTGGAGCACTTCCATCATAGAAGGAGCTGTACTTTGTCCTTGGGGGCATAGACACTCCTTATGGATATGAATTTGCCTTTCCTGCATGTAATACTTCTGCCAAAACTACCATCTGTGGGCTCCCAGAATGCCTTATCCACTATAATGAAATTCCACACAGCACTGCCTCTGGCCAAGAAACTTATAGCCAAAGAAGTGAGGCAATGAGCTCATGCTCATGGAATTCACTGGTCTTACCATGTTCCTCACCATTCAGAAGATTGATAGAATTGTGGAATGATTGATTGAAAGGTGGAATGGTTTTTTGAAGACACAGTTACAGCACCAGTTAGGTGGCAGTAGCTTTCAGGGTTGGGGCAAGGTTCTTCCAAAGGCTGTATATCCTTTGAATTAGCATCCACTATATGCTGCTGTGTCTCCTACAGTCAGGCTTCATGGGTCCAGGAATCAAGGGGTGGAAGTGGAAATGGTACCACTCACCATTACCCTCAGTGATCCATTGGCAAATTTTTGCTTCCTGTTCCCATGACCTTATCCCCTCTGACTTAGAAATCTTAGTTCCAGGGGAAAAGGCTTGTACTAGGAAGCATAACAACGGTACCATTGAACTGAAACCTAAAACTTCTCCCTAGTCATTTTGGTCTCCTCATACCTCTGAAGAAACAAGCTAAAAATGGAGTTACAGTGTTGGCAGGGGTGATTGACCAGACTATCAAGGGAAAATTGGACTATTACTACACATTAGAGGAAAGGAAGAATATACCCAGAGTGCAGGAGATCCCCTAGGTGCTTCCTAATATTACCATGCTCTTTATGAAAGTCAGTAGGAAACTGCAACAAACCCAGTCCAGGTGGAATGACAAATGGTCCAGAATCTTCAGGAATGAAGGTATGGTTCACCCCACCAGAGAAAGAGCCAGACCTTCTGAGGTGCTTGCTGAAGGTCAAATAAATACAGAGTGGGTAATAGAAAAAGGTAGCCCTAAATACCAGTTACAACCCAGTGATCAGCTACAGAAACAAAGATTGTAATTGTAATATTGTTTCTAATATGATTCCAATGTAATGAAATGTTGATACACTTAATATTGATTCTTTTTTTAATCAAACACAGAATTACAGGAAGATTTATTCATAAAATACAAAGAAATGTTAATAAATACATGAAAAACTTACAAGACCTTTTACAAAAAACAGAAACAGTAAATATGTATTTAATTGGAAAAAAAAATTTTTTTTTTGTTCCGGCGATCAAACTCGTGACCTTGCACTTCCCAGGCAGGCAGCAGAACCACTGAGCTAAATCCCTGGCCCTAATTGAAATTTTAACATAGCCACATTTGGGAGGTGGAGTAAGGTAATGGGGGCATTATGATGGGTTTGAAAATCCTCCTTTATCCTTTTATCAGTTGACAGAAATTTAGGCTTTTTATTGAAGTGCATATACATAAACCAGTAATGGAAAGTAGTTGCTTCTGGAAACAGAATTTGGTATTACAGGCAAAGTAGATAGGTGTGTCCCATTTGGCTTTAGGCCTTTTAGAGTTACTTTATACTTTATGTACTTTTTTTTCTCTTTTTTGTTTTTTGTTTTTTTGGTACTGGGGATTGAACTTGGGTCCTTGCACTTGCTAGGTAGGTGGCAGAACTTTTTTGTTTTATTGAGGCAGGGTTTTGCTTTGTAATTCAGGCTGGCCTTGAACTCTATGTGCAGGCCAAGCTGGCCTAGAATTCATGGCATCCTCCTGTCTCAGCCTCCCAGTGCTGGGATTTCAGGTGTGCGCCCCACGCTGGCTATTTTATGGATATTTATAACTTACATACATGTAGACTGGGAGAAAGCTGAAAGAAGATGATGAAGCACACATATTTAAAGACAACATCTTTTTGAAGTTTATTAATGGTACTATTAAACACCTTATTTTTTCAGTTCACATGAAATTTTTGTTTTAAAGATTGAATTTATTTCAGAAGTACTTATAAACCAGTGAGACATGACTAAAGCATTTACAGTAAAGTTTTCAAATTTTAATACCTACCTTTTTATGGGATAAAAAAGCATTACCATTGTAGTATTTTTGTTTTTATTAAAATTAGTTCTTTTCAAGTTTGATTACTTCTAACAAATCCTGAGTTTTAGTACAGGCAGAGTATCCCTTATCCCAAATACTTGGGACCAGCCAGGTGCAGTGGTACTCTGCTTCTAATCCCAGCATTTCTGAGGCTGAAGCAGGAGAATCACCTTAAATTTGAGGCTAGCCTGGGTTACTACATAGCAAGTTCAAGGTCAGCTTGAACTACATAGGAAGACCCTGTTCTCATAACCAAACCAAACAAAAAGATTCATACCAGAAATATTTTGGAATATGTACATATACAGAACGTGATATGTTTTGGATGGAATCTCAGTCTAAGCATGAATTTCACTTATGCTTCATAAATGCTTTCTGTACATAACCTGAAGCCAATTGGATACAGTAGTTTTCATGTTGCCCGTGAATCATAGTTGCATGGTGTGGAATTGTCTACTTGAGCATTCCGGATTTTTGGATTAGAGATGTTAACTCTATAGTATTCCAAGGCAAGGTAGAAAAATGATCTTTTTTTCTACATGGGGAATTGAATCCAAAACCTTCACACTGAGGTATATCCTCAGTGTAACTTTTAAAATTATCTTTTATTTTGAGGTAGGGCTAAGTTGCCCGGGCTGGGCTTGAACCTGCAGTCCTCCCGCCTCAGCCTCCCAGAGTCCTGGGATTACAGGAGTATGGCACCACACCTAGCTCGAAACATAATAATTTGTACTGCAGATGTTTTTTATTTTCGTGACATCTACATTATACAACTCTAATCACTAAATTCTTCCTCATCACTGAAATATGTGCTCTTCTTTATCCTCGGGCACCGTGAATCCTCTGACATTGAGGGCCTCCTGCACTGGGTCTCCATTTGTTCTGTTCTTCAATCTTGGCTTGCAGGGAGGCGATGGCTTGGCTGAGACTGTCGAGAGCGGGGTCTTTCCCCTTCGTCTTCACTTTCTGCTACGTCCTCAATTTCTTCCGGTTCGGCAATTTTCTTTTTCTTTTTTTCTTTCTGCTTTGGAGGCTCACGTTCTCCGAGCATACTTTTTGGACAGGTATAACTTAAGTGTCCGCTTTCCCCACATTCATAATACTTTGATTAATCAAAGTAGTTTAGCCTTCGGATGAATTCAGCTGCTCTCCCATTGTCAATAGCAATGCTTGCCTTTATCACTCTACCAAACAACTGTTTGTTATTTGTGGCTCTGGTGCAGTTTTGTGCAGAGCCTTTATCCAAAAATAATATAAATGCAACCCCTTTACTCTTCCTCGTATCTTTGTCTTTCATCATAGTAACCCTTCAGGGACTGCGGCCCTGGCGCAGCGGGGCTTCAATCCTGATTTTGCAGCGGCCTGGGCATCCTGCTCTTGGGGCGGGGGTCGGTGGTGGGCGAAGAGTCCTGGGTTCGCGGCAGAGGAGGGGCCCTGCGCGGCTCCCTTCAGTCTGGCCACACTCTTAATATTGATTCTTAATTATTGTTAAACCTATGTTATAATGTTATAATGTTCAAGTTATGAAATGTTAAGAATAGACATCTCCCAAAGAAAACTTGCCTTCTATTCCGGAGAGGGAATTAATGCACTTCCATTTGTACACAGGGTAGTTATAACATGATAGGCATAATTATGAATTTGTCCTTGTGTCTGGAGACTATTTTAAAGAAATGTGTCCAGTTGTCAAGTTGACAAGGGGTGGATTGTGATAGTTGGTTTTGTAAATAATGCCAACTAAATTGGCTCAGTATAGTTCTGGGTGTGAAAGACTCACCCTAGGGAGAATTATCACCAGAATGCTATAAAAGGGAAACAAAGATTGTTTTTGTCTTCTTCAGAGGAGCTCCAGTCTTTACTTTCTCCATGGATGTCATCTCCTGGCTTCCAGCACAGACTCTTTAGCCTTCCAGTACAGACTATTTAGCCTTCTGATGCCGATCCTTTGGCCTCCTGATATGGACTCACACACAGGGCACTACATGGAGCTCCAGGCCTTCACCTAGATCCTTCAGATCCCCAGTGCACAGAGAGACCTTTTGCAATCTTCCACACGCTACTCTGTAGGCAGCCATTCTAAGCCAATCTGTAAATTCTTATGTTTGTATATTTTGTATTGTATCTGTTTCTCTTGTAAACACTGACTGATACATTGAATTATGGTGCACTTCAAAGAACTATGAAAAGTTATTTATTACTTTAAGTTTTTCACTTTTGGTTTTTGGGGCCATAGCAGTACTTATAGAAAAATAGGGACCAGAAAAGAGAGTGGCAGTAAACGGAAGGAACTCACATTTACTGAGCACTGCTTATTTAATTTTCATGTAATATTCCTTTTGCTATTCCAAGCTATGTCAAAAACTAACTTGCTCATTTTAAATCTTGGTTTTTATAAGAAGCATTAAAGCACTAGGGAAATGAAAGAACTTAACTTTGTAATCTCATTATTTCCTAATTTCTTCATAATGTCAATTTCATAGGTGATTGTGAGACCTAAATGAAATAATGAGTATGGTGCCTGACCGGGAGTACAGACTAAGAACCACTTCTCTTGTCTTTCATTTATCATTAACAACCTCTGGCCAGGGATTTAGCTCAGTGATTCCACTGCCTGCCTCGCAAGTGCAAGGTCCTGAGTTTGATCCCTGGTACCAAAAAAACAGAACAAAATAAAAAACAACCTCAACCACACATTATTTAGCTGACATGACATACCCTACCCATGCTGACAGTGCATGGAGATGTACATGTTTCTAGGTCTGCATGTATAGACATGCATATATTTCACACATTTAAATTTTGCAGAGGCTGGACTTTTGTCTGCTTTATCTTTTTTGTCTATTTGTTCCAGGGAAATGCTATGCATGAAATAGATGCTAAGAGATACTTTTTGAATTAAAGAAATACTTTTCATTTTATTAACAGATTATTTTTATTGACTTTATGTTTCAAATTAATACCAAGATTAAAAACAAGCAATACAGAACCCTACTGGTAGTATTAGTGAGAAATACTGATACAATTCCATCATCACCCAGGGGACCAAATTTCTAATATTTAGGGATGGTAAACAGCATTCCTAATATAATAACATGAAACAGACACTATTCCTACTTGTGTCTTTTAGATGTTGTACAGATTTTAGAGAAGGTGGAAATATAAAGTGAAAGGAAATATATCTATGAGGGTGTGGCACATTAGGAACATATAATGTATGGGAAAGACTGCCAGTGTAGGTAGCATGAGATACAGAAATGGACAATAGCCTCTTTCTCCGTGTTACCATCAAACCATGTATAAACTTGTGCAAAAGGACAATCATTTCTTAGAAATTTCTTCTATTTAGAGGATTAGAAATATTTTAGCATCCTTTGAAGAGCTAAAAGCCAATTCACGTCCTCCTGACTATCCTTACCCTACACACACATTCAGGGCTGGAGCCCCCTAAAGGTGGTGGACATGGTTTCAGTACTTCCTGTGAGAAGGAAAGAATCCATCTTCAGAATCAAGCTACCTCTCTAGCCTGGCATTATGAGAACTAAGTTTCTGAATGGAGGGAAATGATGTGAGAGTACTATACGTCAAAGGCAAAAAATCAAGTTTCTCCTGTACCTCTTTTGTCTCTGCATTCCTAATACCTGGGACAGTGATAGATACACAGTGCTCACAATTTTTGGAATTAATTTCACTCTGTATTTCCCACACTGGTCCTTGAGTGATGGGTGGAATGGGGGTGAGGTGTATCATGCTTAATATTTCTCATGTAAAAATCACCAAGTGATAAAAAATAATATAGTTATCTCTCAGGGAAACTGGTTCCAGAACCTCTGACATATCAAAATCCATAGATGCTCAAATCTCTTATATGAAGTGCCATTGAATGTGCATATAATCTTACACACATGCTCATGTATACAGTGGACCCTTGACTTATGAACTTGATCAGTTCCTGAGGGCTGGTTGTAACTAAGTCAATATAGCAGAGGTCTTACAGGTGAGATGTTTACAGGTACATGCTATAATAGCAAGAGGCAGATAAATCTCCCATTAACCTAATTACCCAAATTGTTCATATGTCAGGCCAGTTGTAACTTGAGGGTCCACTGTACTTTGTTGATTTGTTTTTCAAATGTAGTAAAGATGTATTTCCTTTAAAAAATCTTACAGAATAAGTATAGACATATTTTAATAAACTATGGAAATAACATATGCATAAGTTTGCTTCCTCTTAAATGATGACTTGCTGTGCTAAAAATATAAGCATAATTATAAAATTTGAGTACGTATTTTTTAAAATTAATTATTCTAATAGTATACATTTATGAGGTACAGTGGTGATCATTCATTACATGTATACAATATGATCAAATCAAGGCAGTTAGAATTTCCATCTCTAAATATTTTTAAAATTTTTATTATCATAATACTTGTACATATTTATTGGGTGCCTGTGATATTTCAATACATACATAAAAATACATTGATCAAATCAGGGCAATTAACATTTCCATCTTCTTATAGTTATTTTGTGTTTGGAGTATTTGAGTTCCTCTCTTCTACTGATTCATAAAATATGTAGCAGGTTATTGTGAACTAGGCATCCCACTGTCCTGTAGAATACTTGAACCTATTATTTCTTTCCTTTTAGTCTCTCCCTAATACTTTCCAGCCTCAGATAACCAGTATTATACATTCCAATCAATTTTTTAAAAAATCTACATATGAAAGAGAACATGCATCTGACCTATTTGACTTAGCACAATGCTGTCCAGTACTATCCATTTTGCTGCAATTGATAAGATATAATTGTTTTATATTTTATCTCTAGATTACATGTAATACCTAATATAATGTAAATCTACATAAATACTTGTTGTGCTACATTGTTTAGGGAGTAACAACAGGTAGAAATCTTGTATATGTTCAGTACAGACACGTTTTTAAGAAAATATTTTAGATCTATTAGTTTAATCTGCACCTAAAAAAATGCATGGATACAAAGGACCAACTATATCATGTATCTGAAAGGTAGCCCTTCAAAATGGCAAGTTATATATACATGTTAGAATATTAATATTAATACAGAGTCGATGTTTATAATAGAGAAAAAACAGGATTTTCCTTATATTCTCTTTGGAAACAAAACTTTCCACTAACTAACTTCATTGTGAAGACAAGATTGGCTTGTTACTTCCAGAGAGGGGAAGATTAAACATGCTTTTGTATGGTTTTTCTGTGTCTGCTTTCTATCTCAACTGTGAGATTTACTGCCTGTAAACAGCTGGGGCCATGCTAGGTTTTCAACTCAATAATTCATACCAACTCTCATCATTAAGAAGAGGGCTTAGAACTGATTTTGTAATCTGCCTCGTTTTTTTCACTAACCATGGTTAATAGGGAAAATACAGTACTTAGATAAAAGGGGGGGCCAGGAAATGTCTGGACCCTGTTCTATTCTTCGAAAGGGAATGGAACCAAAAAAATATCACATGCTATTATTAAAGCATATTTTTAGAGCTCTTTCTGGAAGAGGTCAGAATACATGAAACTACTTTATTATTATTATTATTATTTTATAATGTCTTTCTCTAAACTACCCACTGATAAAAGCAGAGCTCAGGATAAAATACTGAATTTCCAGACTTGGGCAGTCTAGATAAATCAAGATTTAAAAGAGGACAATTAATGTGCTTGTCAGTGCACATTCTTTTTTCATTCACCACCTTCATCCTCACCTGTTTCTTATACAAGTAATAAAACATGATAACATTTCAATCTTTTTATGATCACTAAAGTGTAAGATAGCTCTGAACATAGATTTTTGGTGAAAGGAGTCTAGGTTTTTGGGTAATATGTGTATTTTTTCTTCTGAGATCTCAGAGATCAAATAATGAATATACAAAGAGAACAATTTAAGGTATATTTTTATTATTATAAGTTGTTTTTCTCTTTTCCAGCCTATTCTATTTTTGCATATTCATGTTTATTTCTAGATTTTTAAAAACTATTGTTGTTTTATCATCTATGCATGTGAAACTACAACTAGAGTGATTTAAGAATATATTACAAAAAACAAAAGTCACTTGTCTTAGTTACTTTTACCATTGCTGAGTCAAATGCCAGACACTCAAGTTAATGGAGGAAAGGCTTATTGTAGCTTAGTTTGTAGAGGTTGCAGTACATAGTTGACTGTCTTCAAGGCAGGGTGGCAATGCAGATGGGGCATCACAGGGGAAAAACAGTTCATGGCAGGCAGAAGGCAGCAAAAGCAGCAAACAACAAGCAACAAGTAGTGAAAACAGCAGCTCTCTTTCTGTCCCTTATATCTTGTCCAGGCTACCCTAGGGCAGGACACCCTTAATCCTAGCATTGAACCATGAATCAATCTTAGCATCACATCATTAATCCCAACATCACACGCTGTAGATCCAGCCACCTACAAAAAGCTCCATCTACTACCACGTAAGGTTTTGGGGGGATGTCTAGATGCAAGTCATAATATCACTTAAAATATACAATTTTCAAAAATTAATATTCAGTCTGTTTGAGTGTCTTTTTTGTTTCTAGCTGGCCCAGCCTTTCAAAGATCTTTAGATAATGCCAGTCATAGTGTTAAGACAGGACAACAAGGTGAGGGGCACTAGAGGGAGGGAGACACTACTCATAATCCACCCATCATTGCTGTACACAGAACAAATCAAAAAAGTGTTATTTTCATTCTTTCATTTGAATCTGGTGCTATTCAAAAATTCTCTGAACAAATCAGAGGATGCTCTTTACAGTCCTTCATTTGCAAGTGAGCACAACCAATCAAAAAACACTGATCCCTATCTTTCATTTACCCTGTTGCACTGTCTTACCAGGGAATCCTCCATATGGTAGCAGTGTAATAACATATCTCAGGCATATAGTGGCCCTGATACATGCTGCAATTTCAGGACCTGTTGTGCAGGGGAAATTCAGTAATGTGAAGGTCTGGAGAAAGTAAAAATATGTGTATTGTAGGTTTCTCTTTCAAGTAGTTTAGTTCAAGTTAAAGCTCATAAAGTGGTAGAGAGATTTCAGATTAGAGGTTAACAAGAGCCAAGTTGGATAATAAGACTTTCATATAGTACAATTTCAGGCCAGGGTTTTAAGTCAGTAGGGGGCAATAGGCAGTGAATTAAGCAGAAGCCCAGGCATATAGGCTGGGGATTTATAGAAGGGTTGTGTGTGTGGTGGCAGGAGAGTAGATTGTAGAGAAAGGTTGCAGGTGAGAGACATGTGTATACTTAGGCACTGAGACTTAATGATACTCTGCTGCCATGTGTTGATGTGCCTAAGCCTGTTGGAATGCAGTCAGCCATGGTGAGGACTAGTTCAGCGTCTGAGCTTAGCAAATCCTAACAGTTCAATGAAGGAAAAACCTGAAGATCTGAGGAGCTGGGCAAGTTATGTACTACTTAGCTAGTTTTAGTAGCTACTTGCTTTGACACGAAGGCATGCTCCTGTGGGTGCATTTAAGAATGGTCTTCATTTACCCATCATTAGTTTTAATATTCTCCAACCCACTCCAGACAATCAAGTCATATGTAAATATATAAATAGTATAATGGTCTCAAGTGTAATAGAACATAAAACATGACAATGCACAAGAGAAAAGAAACCTACATTTGACTATTTGTTTTGTGGCAGTAACAAACTATATGTAATACAGCACTTACTGTAATTTCTAATTGGTTAAATTTCACAGTTTCAGAGAACAGTCTCTTACAAGACTGTTCTCAGCTTCAGATATCAACTGCAAGCTAATAGGGTCCCAAGCTATCCATATTTCTGACCTATTGGCAACATATTTGAGGGTCTCACTACTTTCTTGATTTTAATAATTCAAGAGAATGATTCCTAAAACTGAGAAAAACCATTTACTTTTTAATTTCAGTTTTATTATAAAGGGTAAATATTAGGACCAGCCAAAGGAAGAGACATAAAGTGTGAAAGGGCCTCAAAGTGCTTCCATGTCCTTAGGAACTGTCATAAAAACAGCACATCACTGCATATCACTAACCAAGGAGCTCACTTGAGTTTTTTCAGAGTTCAGACTTTTATGAAGTTTTCATTGTGAAACACGATTGATTGAATCATTGGTCACATGATTAAACTAATCCTCAGCCTTTCCTTTCTTCTCAAAAGGTCAGACTGATATTATGTATCTCAGATTCCTGATTCTCTAATTATGTGGTTGATGTTTCTGACAAAGCCAACCTCCATCATGTAAAGAACCAGGGAACTTTCATGAGTCCTTTGTTAGCACAGGCTCAGGTATGGGCCAACTGGCTATCAGGAATGGCAGACATTCCAGTCACTTGTGCAATCCCAAGGGTTTAGAAGTTCCCTTCAAGGAACCAGATATAAAGCCAATTAAGTTCTTTACTATGCCATATCCTGATATCATGTGGGAGGGGATAACACAGGGTATACAAATGCAAAAAGACAACCATCACTGGGAACTATCCAAAGGGGTTGTCTACTGTATCTTATATTAACAAAATCCAAATATCTATACATTAGTTAGATCTTTTATAAAATATTATTTAAATTATGGAAACCACTTTCACATAGTAGGTATTCAATAAATATTCTGGGGTATGTATCAAAATACAGTAAATTAAAATGTAAATGATTTCATCTAGAGAAATGAATTATGATATTTAGTTGAAAATCATCATTAATTCTACTTAGTTCAAAGATACCAGTATTTAGGAAAGAATTAATATAAATGTGAGTATCTATTAATTTGATACATTTTTCTAATAATATAATATTGAATATAACTTAGAAAAAATGTTTAATAAGAAAGCCTTGTAATCTTTTTCAAGATAAATGGAAGAGAAACATGAATGTAATTAAAATTTCATTTGCTCTTCACTATATGTCTGAGCTAAGAAACATTATTCTGCTTAATGCAGTAAATTTTCCTCCCTTCCTAATTTGGCACAGAAATTAACTTTAAGTACAATTTTTCCACTTAATTACAAAGTAAAAAGACTTAAGGAAAGATCAATAACAACCAGAATTAATCTTTAACTAGAGTTAAAATAGCAACTCAGTCATGTGGCTCAATAATTAATGAATACAATACATTTAAATAAATGTGGTCTTTACTTTTTAAATCATGAATTCAGATTAAATGACCTTGGATGCTATCATATCACATGCTTATGAAATTTAACTAAGTATATCCTGCTTGAAGATTAAATAGGAAGATTTAATTTATTTTATTATCTAGTCACATATTTTTGTAGTTCTCTGAACTAATTTTTTTCTTCTCTAGAGGTTAATGGTATAAAACTTTCTTTAATTCCACTCTTTCTTTTTTGATAAGTAGTCATTGAAAATGAACCAGAAGGGTATGCTCTTTTATAGAAGTTATGTCTTATCTTTATCTTTAAGAATAGTAGAATTATTCCAAGGTAAAAACAATGTATTCTTTGCCTTTGTTCTTTGCACACACAAAAAAACCCCTGAAAATGCAATAGAAATCTCTCGAGAAATACCACCTTATGATTCTGAGTTTCTTTCTTGGGACATTATCTCAAAACATAAGCCACCTTATTTTTAAATCATCTTGGATTGAATCTCTGTAGTTTTCTGGCAGCATAGATAAAACATGGAGAGAAGATATTGGGGGACCAATAGAACTTGTAAAAATTATTTTATTTATATCCATGAAAATACAAAGCTCAAGGGTATTTTAAAATAAATCCAGCAGCATTGTGAGAACCAGAAAGTTATGACTTGATGAAAAAAGAGGCATTTTCTTGCCTGGAAATTCAGATAAAAGATCATGAGGTCCCATGAAAACAGAATTCATGTATTAAATCTTCTCAATGTAACTGTTGTCATTGAGCTGTTTGGATTTAGTAGACTCTGAGATATGTTGGTACACATTTCTCAAAGATTTCATTGCTAGATGTATAAAGAAACTCAAGTCTCATCTAAGAATCTAAATATCTGTGGAAAATCTCTGTATCTTTCATCAGTTTTCATTCTGATAAAATCTAGGAGGCTGCTCTGGAAGTCAATCGGTCTAAAATTGTGTGATGGCATGAACTGTAAAATCACTGATAGGAAATAGAGTCATGACTGCAAAGGACTTTAACAGACATTCCACCTCTGAGCAGGAGAGAAATTTTCTAAAGAGTCAAGTACATGATGGGGCCCAGACCAGGGTTCAGATCATTTAAAAAGTCACAAACAGCAGCATTAAGTCCTTTTTAGTCACTGACTGTAGACAAAGTTACATGCTTTGCTCACTGAGGAAATAAAAAGAAATAAAAGATCCATTTTTTTTACTTTTAAAACATTTAAATGCGAAAGTAATTCATAAGTATAAATAGTTAAAAATAAAACGAGAGTAGTGGAAATATCACTAGGATGTCTAGGATTAAAGTCTGAGTTAAATACAGAGGCATAGGGATTTATGAAGGAGGAGAGGAGGTCTTTGAATAAAGGAGACAGATGCTGTTTACTCCAGGGTGATTTTGGAACAAAATAGCTCTCTAGATGAATGGGAACAAGAGACTACAAAGGTTTGGGGACCAATTGCAGAGGTGCAAGTATGAAAAATGAAGGAACTTACTGTTTTCACTTTAGAAATTCTCAAAGATAAGTATTCCAGTCTAGGATCTTCAGAATGAACTATAGGTAGAGAAATGGAGGTGCAGAAAACAGGAGGGTACTGGAGTACTTTGAGATCACAAGGAATTTAACTTTAAAAAGTTTTTATTTTTTTATCAGTAGATATTTGCAGTACATAATGTTTGCATTCCTTGTGAAGAGTTGGTATATGTACATAACACATCTTAATTCCTTTTCATTCTCTTTCCCTTCCCTCCCTCTCCTTCTATCTTTTGAGTCCCTTCCTATTTGAGAAACATCTATCTCCCCAAAGGACTTGAACTTTTATATGATGAGAATCATACAAAATTACTAATATTGGATTTTTAATCTACCTACCCAGAGACTTCATATTGTTCAATCTAATATGAATCAGTAACAGTTAATATTTGAACAAAATATATATGTAACTTTTAAAAAGATTCTTCTATATACAGAAATAAGAAAAATTAAGTAAAACAAGTGGTGGATGAGGCCAAATTAAAAAGATCAGTTTCCTTTTTTAAAAAGTAAATTTTATTTTATTTTGTTCCCCCAAATCCCCTCCCCTCCCTATGTATAAAAGCTTGTTTCAAGTACTGTATTTGAAGAGAAGAGAGGAAATATCCACTGATGCTGAAAAGGAAGAACTGGAGCTCAGGGCAAAGGGAAGAGTGGACTTGGAAATTCCCCCTAGAGGAAAGGACCTCTTGAGGTCAGATGAATAGCATCTTTAAGGAGAGAGGATATTGTGAGAAAAGGGTAAGACCAAAGACTTTTGTTTAAAAGTGAGGGGCAGATGGAGGACAAGTGGTCAAAAATAGAAGAGGAAATGTAATAATTCAGTGGACTCATACATAATGTGGGATGAATGCCAGTCATTGGTTTCAACCATTGGAAGAAAGTTCATAATCTTTGGGTAAGGCAGTTTAATAGCATCGTGGAAGTGACGCAAGACTATTTAAGAAGCAGGAGAGGGACCGGGGATTTAGCTCAGTGGTTTCGCCACCTGCTGTGCAAGCTCAAGGACCCAAGTTCAATCCCTGGTACCAAAAAAAAAAAAAAAAAAAAAGGAAAGAAAAGAAAAGAAACAGGAGGACATGGATAAAAGTGGTTATGGTTTTCCATTGGAAAGGGGACAGCACTGGCCTCTAAGTTCTGCTAGTTAACAGACACAAAATTCACTGCATTCCATGACTTCCGCACTCAAGGATGAGACATGATTGCTATAGTTCTGTGCATGTTTGTATTTCTCCATGGCACTCAAAATTCTTTACCTTAGAGCACACCAGGAAATAAATGAAATTGACTTAAAGAAGTTCCAATTTCAAATTAAGAATAAGAGCCCTGTTTATTCTCTTGGTGTTGTGTTCTTGCGCATTCCCACCCTGATCTCAGCTCTCAGCCTTGGAGCATTAATTTCCAGGTGCAGAGCCCCTGGTGGCATTTACATGGCTGGAAACTGCCAGGGCCCTTAGATTAGGGGTACAGATAAACCTGAGGGAAACTAGCACATGCAGCTGTGGCCTGGAAAGGGTTTTTTCTGTTCTTGTTTTTTGTTTAACCCAAACATCTGAACTTTAGTTAAGTGTCATCCATAGGAACCCTCATGATTCAATACATGATCTTATTAACTCCAGATTATACATTTCTTTACAAGACATTCTCATATTTTTTGGTAGCCTGGCTGTTTCTTTCATTTGTATCACAGCACACACACACACACACACACACACACACACACACACACACACACACAAAGGCTGAAAACTATTTCCAGAAGAAACAACATCAGCAACACGTGCAAATTATAAATAAAGCTTACCACAATCTGGTGAATGGAATGATAGGAAATTAGCCAGACCCCATTCCCTTTGCCATATACAATTGTATATTGAATCCTGGTTTCAGTAATTAAAATACTTTAGTGGTTATAATGACAAAGAGAATTTTCATAAATTATTTTTTTCTGATTACATATGTAATTTGAATATTAAACTCAACTTTTAATTTAAACTCAAATAAAACTTTAGTATTACATTTTTACAAATATCATACAGAAATCATACAGGAACCATCATACAGGAATAGGACTTCGTAGACTTTTGCTCTTTTATGCATATTACCCATTGTTAGGTGTTAGAAGTACAAGACTGGACCCTGATACCCAAGCCCCAGCCTAGATGTCTTTCTGATTGCCATAGTTTGGGAAATGTCATAGGACAAGCCTGAATCAGAGATGGGTAGATTGGGAGATAAGTATCTATTAGATGCTTATATTCATTCCATTGACCTAAAATAGTTTTGTGTTTAAAGTTTTTTGGCTTATTTTTGGTTTTTCAGCAAGGTACTGCTAATTTTTCAATATTTCCAGCATTTTTTCTTTTGCCTAATAAGCTTACTGAATTTTCTGAACTCTCTGGACACAGAAAGTGAGACATGAAGAACTTAGATTTAACACTGTCTTCAGATACAAATGAAAATGTTAAAATAGGGCTATGACATTTTGTGAATAAATCATTATTGTCTACTCTTAGGAAAAGAAATGGGAAAAAAGAATTTTTATATTTGAATAATAGTTGCACCTGATCCTTGAGGAGTTTTGACCTTAGGACCTACAGAGCATGTCAGTATACACTAAAATCGGAGAAATACATATCATGGCCATGAAAAATGCAATTTCAAATAATCTAACAAGAAAAACAATTGTTATACTTTTCAGTGAAGAGTTATGTGGGCTAGTATTCATAATTGTACCATTCAGTCCACTGAATCTACTGAGTTCTTGCTGCTATTCTAGGCACCAAGGGTGTAGCAATAAAACAAAATTCTGCTCTATGGGATATATGTGTCTATTGCTCCTCTGTGCCAAGTAATGTGCTCAATCCTGGGGTGGATAGAAGCATAGTTCTTAGCATTAATATCATAGTCCATGAGGAAGACAGATTCCTAAATAATAATAGGATGGAATAGCATGTGTTAAACAAAACATTTACTCAATAAGTCACTGGAAGGACATGTTTACTTAAGAGAACTTTACAAGAAAAGTGCTACTTTAAATAAAGCTTGTGAAAACACTTAAAAACCTAGATATTTAGAAAATATGTATGCCACAGGACATTAAATTTAGCTCTTATTGTTGCTTTCATTTGAGGGTTGGTAAAGCTAAGAGCAATGAGTGGCAAGATTCCTTATATCCTAAAAAAGTCAGAACATGTTGTGTTCGTTCTTTCCATTGAAGACTATTGTCACAGCCATTCTGAATCAAGCCATACTTTTATTTATTTGACTTGATCACAGATGCTCAGAAGAAACAAAACATAGAAAACTTAGTTTTATGGTTCCTATTTGATTATTACAAGATTTTTTCTGTCAGTGGTGTGCCTGCCAAGTAAGTAGTGTCCATTAATGATATTACAGTAACAATGAGTACTACTTCTTAGTTGTTTTGTACATAACCAAGGTGTTGATTATCATCAGAAGACAGACTGATAAATCTCACAATCTAGTCTTTGTTACAAGGCTATGCTCCTTAGATCATACAGTCACTCTTCAAGCTTCATAGCGAGAAATGAATATCTGCTAGTCGTATGCAGTACATATTAAAGAGGAGACATAGAGCCATAAAATTGTTCATTTGATTTTTTTTTTGTCAGTGTACTTGAAACAATTCTTTTAAAGACTATTGTTCTCTATTTTGGTAAAGTTCCCTGAACCTAAATAAAAATACAATTGTGGTAATTTTACAGAAGCATTTGTGGTCATTACTCAGTCCTCACAATTATTTTGGAAAACAAAACACATGGCACCCCAAAGGGAAGAGCAAAGGCTCTGCTTTGCACTCTTGGCATCAGATAAAGATCTCTTTATGTCCCCAAATGACTTTCCTCTTTGGATTAAAATGAAGCAGTGAAAGCCACTGCATAATAAACAATGATATTCTCCATTACTTTTTACTGGTATACTGGTGGAAATTCAACAGACAAACATTTTTGGTCAGCTTTTTCTCTCTTTTTTTAAATGATGCTTTTGGTGAGGGTTTCTTCTAACATACTACATTAGGTTAATGTGAGGGACAGCCATCTCAGTAAGAATAACTGGTCAACATTTATAACCTAAGGCAGATTAAAAATATTCTTTTTGCTCTCTATGTGGTGATTTTAAGCCATGTTCTACAAAACTGTGGGTTCCTCAATAACTTCCAGAAAATTTTTAAGGTCCAAACAGTTTTCATTGCAATACTGACACTGCTTATCTCTTGTAATATATTTGCCTTTGTATCGAGGAGGAAAAACGTAGTAGTGGACGAAACTCTCAGTGCCTTAGCATACATCAACAGTATATCAAAATATACAAGTGGTTATTGTATTTTTTTTTTACCACAGCCACATTTGCAGTTAAGAATATTATTGCTGGCTCCTAAGGCAGAGAAGCTGAGCCAGTCCCAGAACCCAGAAGGAAGCTCCCCCGCCACCATCCCAAGCTCCTAAGGCAGAAAAAGTGAGTCGCGCAGGTGCCAGATGCACCCCCCCCCCACAGTGGAAATGAGAAGACACATAAACAAGCCTCAAAAACAGACTTCTGGATCACCTACAGCAACCCCAAAGGGAAACGAGATGGAACAATCTGATACTCAATTGCCTGGACTCTCTGAACTGGCAACAAAAGAGGATCTGGAAAAAATGAAATCAGAAATAATTACTCAGATAACAGCAAAGATTTTGCTCATGGTGCAAGACATGATTAATAAGTCTAGAGAGGACACAGATAAAAAATAGAGGATCTGAGGAACATGATGGAATCCCAACATAGGAAACAAATGGAATCCATAAAACAGATGCAAACAGATTTCCAGGAGGTTAAAAACTCCATAGAAAGTCTGCGCAGCAGAATGAACCAATGTGAGGATAGAATTTCAGATATAGAAGAAAAATTGCAATTAGTGACCAGGAAAAGAAAAATTGCTTTAAAATTGCAAAGAAACATGAGAAATCAATCCAGCAGCTGCTAGATGATGCAAAGAAGAATAACATAAGACTGATTGGAGTCAATGAAGAGAGAAGAGAGAGTTCAGATGACATAAAAAAACTGTTCACAGAAGTAATGGCAGAAAACTTCCCAAGGAGGGGAAAAGAACTTGACCTACAGATAAGTGAGGCATATAGGACTCCAAATAGCCTTGATCAAAAAAAAAAAATCTACACATAGGCATATAATAGTTAGGATTCCAGAAATCTAACAGAAGAACAAAATTCTACAAGCAGTTAGAGAAAAGAAACAAATCACATACAAAAGAAAGCCCATCACAATCACAGCAGACTTCTCAATGCAAATCCCTCAAGGCAAGAAGAGCTTGGAGTGATGTATTTCAAGCCCTAAAGGAAAACAGCCTCCAACCCAGACTGATATACCCTGCAAAACTATCTTTCAAAATTGATGAAGAAATAAGATACTTTCATGATAAAGAGCATCTCAGGAACTTCATGAATATCAAACCGGCGCTCCAAAAATTCTAGACAATACCCTAGGAGAAAACAATGAGGATCACAACCCCAGGAAACCCAGTGGAATGAATCCATTGGGTGTGACAAATTAAATGCAAAGGGGTAGAATCCAACAAAAAGAAAAAGTCATGACAAGGCTTTGAAAACTTTTAACTTCATCTCCCAAATGAGTGTATAATTCAATCTTGTTATTGTACTGATTAGTATTTTTCTGATTCTAGAGTTGCACACCTTTCCTTGTGCTGTACTGGCTATTTATCACCTTCTTATGTTTACTTTTTAATTGGGTTGTCTATTAATGAGCTGTAAGAATTCTTTATATATTCTGGTCATAGGTTATATGCATTGGAAATATGGTCTGTTTAAGGACTACTTTTCATTTTAATGGTGTCATTTAAAATTCTAAATTTTGATGGAATAACATTTATCATTTTTTTTCTCTTTTACATCATGTCTTTTGTATACTAGGTAGTTCTTGCCTACCCTGAATTCATAAACATTTTCTGTTGTAATTTCTTCTTAAAGTTTTATACTTTTAAGCTTACATATTTAGGTTCATAGATCCCTTCAAGTTATTTTCATGTATGGAAATAAAGGGTTGAGGTTAATTTTTTATATATGGATACCAGATGTTCTAGTGCCATTTGCTGAAAACACTATCTCTTCCTCGGCTCTTGAATTGAGTTTATATTCTATAAAATGCTAATGTTAAATAATCTTTCAAAATTCAGTGGACCATATATGTGTGGTTCTATTTCTAGATTCTCTGTTTTATTCCAATGACCTATATGTCTTTCCTTACACCAACACTGCCTTGATTACTGTAGCTTTAGAAGAAGTCTTAAAATTAGGTATTAAATGTCTTCCAACACTTTTTTTTTAACTTTTCTAGGTCCTTTGTACTCCTACATAACTTTTAAATTTCAATATCCAGTTCTTCATTTATAGCAAGTATACACAGACCTGAATTTTTATATATACCTTGTGTTTTCTAATCCTGCTAAACTCAAGTACAAGTTCTAGGGGCTCCTACAGATTTCTTAGTATTTTTTCTGTAGATGATCATTTCATCTACATATAAAGATTTTGCTTCTACCTTGCCAATCCTATCCTAATTGTCCCATTTTATTGCCAGACTATTTTGGTGGCACCTAGGTTTCAAAGTTTAATGGACAGATAAAGAGTAAGCATATCTGCCCTTGCTCTCCACCTTAAGGAGAAAGCATTGTATCTTCTCCATTCATATAAGGCACTCTCCCTGGAAGTATGAAGTACATGTCTTTAATCTGTTGAGAAGATTCTGTTCTACTTGAGTCTCCTGATAGCTTTTACCATGAACAGCTGTAGAATTTACTCCAATACTTTTTCTCCAACTAGTGACAGGATCATATGGCTTTTTCCTTTCCTCTGTTAAAATGATGACTTTTGGTGGTGGATCTTCCAATGCTGAACCAACATTGGCATCCCTATAACAAAACCACTTTCTGCCTACTGCCAGATCTGACTTCTAATAGTTTGTTTTGTTAAACAAATTTCTATCTATGTTCATACTTTTTTCTTCTATTATCTTTATCCAGTTTTAGGATTAGCACAATGTTGAGTTCCTAAAATGAAGGGAGAAGTGTTCCTTCTTTTTTTCTGCTTTAATTGTTTGATATAATTTATCTGTTAAAATGTATATGAGCCTGCTGTTGTCATATAGGTAGGTTTTCAAGCTAGGAATATACTTTCTTTAATAGGTGCTATTCAAATTTTATATTTCCTCCAGAGTCAGTTTCATTAATTTGTCTTCCAAGGTACTTCTTAGAAGTTGTCAAATTTATTTCAAAACAGATTTTTGAAATATGCTTTCTATATCCTTTTAAATTCTGTAAAATCTGTGGTAATGTCTCCTAGGTCTTGATATTGTAATTTAAAAAATGTATAATTGATATTGTGTAACAGGAAGGAAAGGCCTAAAGGTGCAGGGGAAGTGGGAGGGGTAGGGGAAAGGAAAAAAGGGAAAAGAAAAATATGAGAAAAGAAAAAAATGGAAACAATGTCTTTGCAAACAGGGAAGGGTGGAGGGGGTGAAGGGAGGGCAAGGGAAGGGGAAAAAAATAAGAACCAAGAGACTCATGTAATGGTACATGATCCCAATGATGAATGTAACTGTATTTTATACCTAAAATGTACCAATAAACTTAATGGGAAAAAACTCAAAGAATATTATTGCTGAAAGTATGAAATATCAGTATCGTTGAATTGCAATACTTGAATTCCTGAATCCCTACAATTTATTTATAATGTGAGACAAACAGGAAGTATGTATAAAACATTTCTCCTCCATATGAAAATGTGATGAATAGCTTGAGGAAAAGTACTTGCACAATTGTTTGAGTTGCAAGTTCAAGTTCTCACAGATTTTAATTGAAAGCATGAATGACAGGCCATCTATGGTTATTTGGACTTGGATTTGATAGATATTATCTTAAAAATGAACAAAATGAAATTGTCATTTCAAGTAAAACAACTGATAGTGTTTGTTGCCAATGATATCAATTGAAACAAGAAAAATTAGAATTTGAAGAAATTTGTAGCTAACAAATGTAATTGTTTAATATTAGATGATAAAATGTGTCAACATTTGGAACATTCAATGAACTAGCATTTTACAAATGATCAATGCATAATGTTACAAATCATTCATGGGTAAAATATTGATATACCTTGTTCAAGGTATATCAATGGACTTTAATGCAATAAAGTATAAAAGCTCCATTAATATGGAGATTTATTTTTATTTCTTTTTTCTCATTGCAATTAATCTGTAAGAGACTATGTTTTACTGAAATTTAGGGTCATATTATAGAAGATTATCCAAAATTATTTTTAAAAACTATCAAGAGCCAGGGATTTAGCTCAGTGGTTCCAGTTCCTGCCTCACAAGCACAAGGTTCCGAGTTTGATACCCAGTACCAAAAAAAAAAACCCCAAAAAACTGAAGTGATAAAAAACTATCAAAGTACTTGTAATAGGAAAGTGGTCCAAGGGGAAAAGCACAAGAAATAGGAGGAGGAGAAATGGACATAAGTAGAATAACGATGTGGTATGTACAGGAACCTAACAACCTCAATTAATGTAAACATTATATGCCATGACATGAGCTAAGATTAATAATATCAACAAGAATGAAAAATGGGATAGGGGAATTGGAGGAGGAGGGAAGGTGGGGGAAGGAAGGGGAAAGGGATTAAAAAAAAAGAAACCAGCTTTACATGTAACCACTCCCCAGAAGACTGTAAACTGCACGAACTGCAAACGTGTACTAACTAAATAAAAAGTAAATTAAAATAACCAAAAATACCACTTCTACCTTTTCTAGCTTCATGTCTGTGTGAGGCCAAATTGTCTTTCTATACTTCAACCCAACAACGGAGTACTGCAGACTGGATGTGGAAGTATACATAAGATTCAGCTGCCTCCTATTGTCCTAGACATTGGATTGTCTTCCTCAAATGTAAAATAATGCCAATTTTCTCACTAATTTTTGTTTTGCAAAATAGCTATTGTTCATAAAACATTTATGTTAACATTTATGTGTTGCTGTTATTTTAAGTAAATTAATAAATACATAATTTAGAATGTTCTCCAATTGCATTTCTAATATATGAAATACACAAAGAAAATAAGAACCAAGATACATCATGTACAGGTACAAGCACCCAATGATAAATGCAAATGTATTGTTTACCTAAAATGTACCAATAAAAGAATTTAAGGAAAAAAAAAAAGATCTTTGAGGACCTTAAGAGATTTTAAGGGCATTTTAAGGCCAAAAAATGTGATGACTACTTTTTTCCAGTATTTTATAAAAATAATCAGAGGGAAAGTTATAAACAAAATAAAACAACGGAGGGAAATTGGAGATTGTATTATCTAGTGACATGTCAAGATTGTCTGACTGCAACATTGTTGAGGATGTAATTTTGGCTTTTATGTTGTGAATTACTGACATCTTGCTAAGAAATACTGCATTCAGATTGTAGAGGTACTAGTATATAATTTGGGGAGCTAATTTAAGTGAGCCTATGTAGCATAGTGTGATATTGTGGAAGTTGGGGTAGCAGAGATGAAATTTTTATCCACTCCTTATTATACCTTAGTTGTGTTGTTACTGGGCAAGTTATTTTATCTCTCCATGTCTCAGCTTCTTCCTTTGTAAAATGGGAATAAAAACATTACTAAAGTTAACTCTTACCTGAATGAACAGGTATATAAGTTGAATGAGATAATGTAACTAGAAATGTGACTATATTATAGTCATCCCTCAAGAAATGTTATCCATTATCTTTCTTCATGTTCCAGACCCCTTTCCACTTCCTATATTCCCCTACCTGCATTCAGTATTAGATATTTTAGTTATTACTGAACTGAGAAAAATGACTCCTCCCTTTTTAAAATTGCTGAAAGATTTCTTCTCTAACACATTAAAATGGGCATGTAAGTATAGTTACAAGAAGTGTTCAGTATATAAAGAAGTAATGTTTTAGATAAATAAGGTCAGAATTTCCAACAGACTAATTTTAATAAACAACATCATATGAAATATGCCTAAGGACATATTACATGCCCACCAACTTAATTAGCACAAAGACCATGCTTAATACTTAAATCTTTAATTTTTTAATGTTAATAAATCTTTACAAATAAGTTAGAGCCTTGAGACATTTTTCTTGGGTTAGGGAATTTTTGGAAACCATCCAGGATTTATAATACCAGAAGAGGAAAATTCTTCAACGGTGGCAAGGATGAAAAGATTAACATGGCAAATAAGGACTTTGTAATGAAAGTTTTTCATGTTAGGATTTACATTAAACTAACTGGGTATGTGTTTACCATTTTTCTGTCTTTACTCATGGTGTTCTTTTGGCAGGCACTGAAAGAATGAAGTGTCTTTATTGGAAGAAATGAACACATCACTTTATTTTGTATCAGAGGTATCAGGAAAAAATAATCAAAGGAAAGGATCTTTACAAAACTGTTCTTCTGATATCAGTCTTTCAATTTGTCTTCACAGAATTTGTCCAAACTAACCTTTCATGCATGGAATCTCCTACTTTACAGGAAGGAGAGAGGAATGAGATTTTACACATTGTGAGGGAGAATGGATCTGTCTTCTGAGTCTCATGGTAAGATGGGAGGCAGTTCACCCCTCAGATAGGCTGCATTTATATCCATTCAATCCCATAAAGATGAAGGGAGTCCTTACTACAGCATGGAAGCTGCTCAGATATTGTTGGCTAAATGTAGAGGCAGACAAACATTACTTTATGGTATTGATGTATTAGAAGACATAGACAGCTTTTTTGTGCCCTAACACATGACTCTGTCAAGTGGATGTTTTCTTAGATGTTAAAACCACTCTGAGATTTTTAAGGAGAGAAATAAAAATATATTTGAATGTCATCTCCAGTGTTACTATTATGTTTCTATTCTGGAAGATCAACATTTCTGCCTTAGGTTTAACAAGAGTTTATCTGATCTTCTTTTAGTTGATAGAAGAATAAGACAAAATTATATGGGATTATGACATTTTATAACTTTCTCTTTAGGGATCCTAAAATATTGTTAATTGGTTATTTTAGAGAAGCATGGCTTTTTCAATTCCTTTGGCTTGAACTTTACACTTTACTTTCTTTATTTTTATTCCCATTTATCATGGTTCATGTTCCTTTAGTTTGGTAAATTTAAACATTCACTTCTCTGGCCTACTTTCATATTTATTTACTTGTAGCTCTTTAATTTGCCATCTACAATATTTTTCTATCATATATGTTGGCCAAATTTCTTTCGTTTTTTAAATCTACTCATTAAGAAAATTCTTTTTTCCAAATAAGAATAAAGGTAATTTTTCTCATTTTCTAACATTTCTTAATCGTGTATGTATTTGAATGCTGATACTCATTTTGTATTTGAGAGTTTAACAAGTAAATGTTGAAAACTTAATCATAAAGTATTTATATTCCTAGCGACTGAGTATTGAATAATTATTTGAACTGAACCAAACTGTTTGTTGAAGGAAGAAAAGAAATTCCACATTGGCTGTCTTAAGTACACTGTTCTATCAGAGTTCTAGTTCAAGGTTCAAATAGAGACACTTAAGCTTAAATGGAGTGATTAATGGCTCTCATTGCATAAATAAATAAGGTAGGAATGCCGAGCTATTATTTTGAGTACATGCCTATAAACCTATGAAGTTAGTGACCCAAAAAGTCTTCCATGAAATTTTTAAAATCTAGTATTCTTTGTCATATTTCATCAAGATAATTAAAGAGTATTTTCTTTGTTATGCCTTTCTGATAACTAAACATTAAATGTCATGAAATATTAAAATATTTCAAGATATCTGAATATACAGTTCCCTCTCTCTTTGTTAATGCAAAACTATCAGAAATGATTTAAGTAAATTTATGGTGTTTTTTAAACCTCCATATTCTCAAGACATTTCTGCTCTTGGATGGAATTATAGCAAATTCTTTGTCACTGAGAAGTTATAGAGAAACAGTGACATGAGTATTTGTGATACATGTATGGTATCAGAAAGGGTTTAGTTAGAGAAGCAGAACTAGCAGAAGATATATATCAAAAGATTTGTTGCTAGAATTTGGCTTATGTGTCACGGGGCCTTGCTAGTTAAGTCCAACATCCCTATGGTCAGGCTGTCAGGAAGTACAACCTGGATTTCAGGAGCTGAAGCTGCCACCCACTTCGGGTGGAATTTCTTCTTTAAGGAAGGAAGCTTCACTTCTCATTTTATAGTCTCTTAACTGAATTAGGCTCATTCAGATTACAGTAAAACTTTTATTTGTGAGCATAATTTTTCCTAGAAGTATGCTTATAATCCAAAGCACTTGTATATAAAAGCAAATTTCCCTATAAGATATAATGGAAACTTAGATGATTCATTTCACAACCCAAAAAATTTGTATAAAAATGATTATGATATTGTAATAAAAATAATAAAGGAAATATAAAGAAAAATAAACAAATTACCCTGTACTTACCTTTGAAAACCTTTGTGGCTGGTGTTAGGGAGATGAGAGAGGTTTATTGTGCATGACGACTTTCACTATCAGTAAATGAAATCACCGCTACCTCTTGCTGCAATGGAATCTCATTTTGCGCACCTTTAACAAGGAACCTAATCAATGACTTGCTTTTGCCTCCTCTTGAGGATTTCATGGAAATGTGACATTGAATTATCATTAAACAGATTCCTCACTTGTACTGCTACAGCTTTATTTTGGTAGTGCTTTCTACAAAATTTTGTACTGTTTCTCACATTTTGCACATCTCCCTAATGTCATTTGAGTGAAGTGCCTTTTTTCTTCCTCCTCTGCAGGTGAGATCTCTTGCTTTTGAGAGACCATCATCTGCAATCTTATAATATATAGCGCTCTCTCTCTCGCTCTCTCTCTCTCTCTCCCATTGGCTCAGTTGTGATCATGTGATGTTTGGCATCATGTACTACTCCTATTGAAAGACATCACTCATTTATTAAGTTAAAATTTATTAGAAATGTTTGCTTGTCTTGCAGAAGATTTGTAGAACAAGTTACTCACAATCCAAAGTTTTACTCTATTTAGGGTTATAGCCCTTAACTAAAGTCAGCTGATTATGGGTTTTAATCATATCTGCAAAACACCTTCACACCAAAAACTAGATTACAGCTTGACTGAGCAAGGGTATGGTAGCATAGGCATGTTGATATATCAAAGGATTGTTACATCCAGAAATATTTCCACTTCCTTCCAGTGATTTCTGACTTCCCTTATTTCTTTTCCTGGTTTCTTTAGCTCTGTAATTTATTGATTTAAAATACAGACACTTCCCCAAACAGCTTATTTTTGCCAATTAGGGATGATTTTGGAAAGTCTACTCAGCCAGTTCAGGAGGCACATGTTTTTAGTTCCAGTACTCAGAAGCTGATGCAGAAGGATTGTGAATTTGAACACAGCCAGGGCAACTTAGTGATTCAACAAGATCTTGTTTCATAATAATAAAAAATAAAAAGAACTGAAGACGTAACTTAGTATGAAGCCCATGAGTTCAATCCTAGTATTCCTCCCCACCCCTCAAAAGAAAGGCTACTCATCCTACTCATAATACTGTACTCAGACTACTTGGAAGGATCTAACTCAGAGCAGTATCAAGTCCCAACTGAAGTCTCATGTCCTGGTAAGTATGAGCTAAAGAGTCATTTCCTTATTGAGCTTAGTAAGCTAAGAAAAAAAGAATGTAGACTTCTGGGAAGGTGGAAGAGTGCTAAGAAGCAACAGATCAACCTCTCCAAGATTCACTAGATACTGGAAAATAACAACTCAGAGAAGGAAAGAAGGAGGGAAGTGGATTTCTGGGACCCAGGAAGGATCTGCAAGAAAAAATAGAGTCCACAGAGGAAGTGAAGAGACAGACTTCAATGCAGAAAAAGGAAGAGTCAGTATAGGCTTTGTCCCCAGGTTCTGGCTCACAGTGTGAGAGAGGAGGCTCCAGTATACAAAGAATTAGTGAGGATGGGTGACTCCAGAGGACTTCAGGGAGAAATGCAGCACTAGAACAGAGCAGTGGATGCTGTGCACAATAACAGCTGGTGAGTGATCACAGTGATAGTGATTTCCATGTCCCTAGAGAGGGTGCCTGGCCAGATGCACCCCTTTTAAGGAGGGGCCATCTGAACCTGGGACTCAAATCAGCCTTGGGTTGGCTTCATCTCAGAGTTCCCAATGTTGAAATCCCACAGTGATTGGGTGAGAGACAACTGAGGGAGACATCTAGGGTCAGAGTCATGGTCAGGCCAGCAAGAGACACCCACAGTGTTGTAGGCCAAATGACTCAGGCTCTAACCCTATACCATAGACCAGTATCAGCTTAAACTGGATTTGAAAGTACCAGAACTGGCATCCAGCCATAATCCCACTGCAGGCTCTGACTGCCTCCTTTATCTGCCAGCAAGAATGGAGTCATGCTCTGAATTAGACACCACTGCAAAACTGTAGACCCCAGAAGATAACCACAGGCTTGAAATCACAGATTTTTTTTCTGTTTTTGTTTCTTTTTTATAATTTTTTTTTGTTTTTTTGTGTGTGAACATTGCTTTTATTTTTATTTTTTGGTTTTGTTTTGTTCCTGTTTTTGTTTTTTCCTTCTTTCCCTCCTTTCTTCACCAGTCTCTTGAAACTTGAGTAATCTTCCATTGTCCTTCAACCTTGTTTCTAATCTTTTTCTCTTCATTTATTTCTCTATGTTTCCTTCTTATCTCTTTTAAATTTTCTTCCATTAGAGTAAAATCGCTCTACTGGGTGCATATTTACTGTATATAATTTTCTGATTTGTCTTAGATTTTATTATATAACTATAAATCTTGTTCTATGGTTAAAGGTGGCAAATAAATAGTTGTCACAGTTTGTCATTTTAAAGTCTGTACTTGATGTTAATGTTATTATTGATTTTATTACTTTAGTCAAGGTTACATAGTTGTGATCAATTGTTTTACCTTGTATGTCAATACCTAGATTTCTTGGTGGTCATGAACAATACTATAATCCAGTAGCAAAGAAGTTGCTAAGCCAAACAGGCAGCAACTCTTCATCCCTAATAAACTGAAGATTCAGGATCTTGGGACAGATTCAAAAGTGAAAACCAGCTATGCCTAGACTTCGGAAAAGTAGTCATTTCCTAAAGAGGTCTCCATACTAGTAATAAACATAACTATCATAAGCAATTTACAATCCTCAATGCAGAAAACAAATAAGCAACAAAAAATAGAAAATGAGAAAACATATAAGAAAGATGCACCATGAAATTCTCAACTTGCCCAAGGCAAATCAAGGGGGCATTGAAGTAGAAGAAATTAATAACCTCCCAGCTGAATTTTATGAAATGCTGACAATGGAAATAGATCAATAAGTCTCTTGAAAAAATCAAAACAAAGATAGCTAAAGAGATGACAACCACAATGAAGGAAATGATTGGTGAGTCTAGAGTAGATATAGGTTAAAGAAAAATAGAGGAGCTTAGGAACAACATGGAAACCATGAATGCACAATGTAGCAAAGAACTAGATTCCAGAAAGAGACTCAAGTAGAAATCCAGGAGGTCAAAAATTCTACTGAAAGTAAAGGATGCAGAGTGAAGACAGAATATCAGGTCTAGAAGACAGGGTTGTGGTTGGTGATCATCAAATGAAAGATCTCTTTAAAACAGCAATGGACCATGAAAAATCAATCCAACAGCTGCCCATCCCAAAAAGTAAAGTTGGTATATTGAAGAGTTTATTCACTATAAATATATTTTGGGCTGGTCCTAAATTTTGATTTAATTCACATGGTTAAAGCTGATAGATTAATAACTATCAGGTGGTTGATTATCAGATTTTTCCGCCTCATTTCCCCCAGAATTTGCCTTTGGTGAGTTGGCTGTTTGCAATCTGGGTTTGTGCCTTGCTTAAGTGTCTTCTCATTTTTATTTTTGTTGTTGGTACTGTTTTTGGTTTACTTCTTGGATTGATACTTCAATATTGCTTAGTGTAAGTATCTTTGTTGGTTGTATTTAGAACCCTTATGGAATAATTGCTTCCCAGAGGTGTCTTCCAGATAGATATAGCTGGTCTTTAGCTTTTGAGTCTCTAATGACTCTTAGGCAATCTCATTTTCAGTATACCAGGAGGGACAACTGATTAGATCAATCACAACACCTTAGCCCAAGTGATACAATCAGCAACAATAGTAACATCAAGCACAGTTTAGAAAATGACAATTTGTGGTAGTTATTAATCTATCACCTTTAACCATGTATATGGTTTTATATATATAGCAAGTTTACCTTTTGGGATGGGGACTTAGAAGGAGTTGGGGAGGGAGGGATAGATAAGTACAGGAATAGGAAAAGGATAGAAAGGAGGCCAGAGGACACAGAAAGATCACGCAAACTCTAACAAGCTGTTGAAGACAGAATGAAAAAATGAAACACAAGAACAGAATAGCCTAACAGCAAAGGGAGGCTACAAACTATATTTACTTTCCTTTAACACTAATGACAATCGAATGAAGGAAAAAGAGAGAAGAAAAGAAAAAAAGAAAAAAGAAATCTAAATTAGGATAGGAACAGGAACAAAAAGGGAGAGAGATGAAGAACAAGTTGGAAGAAAGAGAGCAAGAGAGTGAGAGAGTGAGAGAGAAAGAAAAAAATAGAAAAAGAAGAAAAAAAGAAAAAAATTGAGAAGAGAAAAAAGTAAAATAATTTTTAAAAATAAAAAAATAACTTTGAAAATAAAAAATAAAAGTAAAGGGCCTCCTTCAGGGTGTGTCTCTGCTGTCACAATAGACAGAGTGGGCCACAGTGTGCAGATCTAGGTCAATTAGTCTCAGCAAACCAGCAGCAGACCCCTGAGGTTTGGGCAGATTTCTAGCTGCAAGGCCCAAGTTGAGCTTCCTGACCTCCTGCAGGGTTGAAATATGCAAAGTTCTACTGCAGGTTCCAACTGCCCTTCCCCTGGAAATAGTCCGGGCTCTAATGGGAGGTGGTAATCCCTCCAACTTACCAATATGGTTGCCTGGTGTGATTTTATTGCAGAGATTCTCTTCATTTTTCAAGTGGGCTTCAATTTTCATCAAGGAGCCTCAGAGAGGCCCTCTTTCTGTTGTTCACTTCTGCTCTATCTTCTGGAGTTCAGAACAATGGCCTTTATGACCCCCTGCACCTCTGAGGTGTGGAACCAGGTGCCAGCATGGTCCAGCAGCCAGAGGCTGGGGTGGGGGTGGGGGGCTGGCGCCTGCTCAGCTCAGCTCCTCCACACCTCAGTGCCCAGGGGGCGGTGCTACCAGAGGCCCTTGAAACTGGGCTCCTTGGCTCCTCAGCTCCTCTGCTCCTCTGCACCCAAAGGGCACTGTTACTGGCAGCCTGTGTAGCTTGACTCCTCTGAAGCCTTTGAAGAAATGGACCCAATAGATATGTAGAGACTGTTACACCCCAGAACAATAGAACACACATTCTTTTCAGCTGGACACTGGGCATTCTCCAAAACAGATCACAATCTCATAGAACATGCTTAAGTAGATCCAAAGGAATTCAAATTATCCCATGGATATTATCAGACCATACTGCAGTGAAATAGGAACTCAATGACAATGGAAAAGACAAAAACTGAAGAAACACATGAAAATCAACAATGTCCTGAACAACCAATGGGTCACAGATGAAATTAAAGAAAAAAAATATATTTATTTGCTGTTTGTACTTCTTCATCTTAAAAGTGTATATTCGGGCCAGGGATTTAGCTCAGTGGTTTCACTGCCTGCTGCGCAAGCGCAAGGACCTGAGTTCGATCCCCAGTACCAAAAAAAAAAAAAAAAAAAAAAAAAAAAGTGTATATTCATCTCAGATGCCAGTTTTTGAATAGGGTCTTTAAATTTTGGAGGTTTGATTTTTTTCAGTTCTTTATATATTCTAAATGTTACCGTTTTATCTGAGGAAAAGCTGTTGAAAATTTTCCCTCTCTGTGGGTTGTCTCTTCACTCTGTTGATAATTTCTTTTCTTTTTTTTTTTTTTTTTGGTGCCGGGGATAGAACTCGGGTCCTTGTGCTTGTGAGGCAGGTGGCAGAACCAGTGAGCTAAATCCCTGGCCCTTTTTTTTTTTTTGGTACTGGGGATCGAGCTCGGGTCCTGTTGATAATTTCTTTTGCTGTGCAAAAGCTTCTTAATAAGATGAGATTCCAGTAGTTAATATTTTGTAATATTTTCTGTCCAATTGGAGTTTTTTTTTCATAAAGTCTTTACCTACATCTGTGTCTTCAAGAATTGTACCAATTCCCTCTTCCAGCAGATTTAGTGTTTCTGTTTTGATATTTAGATATTTCATCCATTTTGATTTCAGTTTAGTGCATGTTGAGAGACATGGGTCTAGCTTTAGTCTTTGCCATGTGGACAGCCAGTTTTTCCATCACCATGTATTAAAGAGGCTAACTTTCTATCTTTCTTCCAGTGCAGGTGTTTGGCCTCTTTATCAAAGATAAGATGGTTGAGTGTATTTGGAGTTGTTTTTGTATCTTCTAATTTATTGCATTGATTTTTGGGTCTGTTTCTTTTTTTGCCAGTACCATGTTGTTTTTATCGCAGTAGTTCTGTACTGTAATTTTAAGTCAGGGACACAGCAAATTGAAAAGCTTTTGCACAGCAAAAGAAGCCAACAACAGAGTGAAGATACAATCCACAGAATGGGAAAAAAATTTTACCGGTTACTTTTCAGATAAAAAGACTAACATCTGGATTATACAAAGAATTAAAAAAAGTCAAACCCCCCAAATTTAAAGACTCAAATTCAAAAATGGGCATCTGAAATGAATAGACATTTCTCAGATGAAGAAATACATGCAACAAATAAATATCTGAAAAGATGCTCAACATCACCGTTCATTTGAGAAATGCAAATTAAAACAACACTGAGATTCCATCTCACTCCAGAAAGAATCACTGTCATCAAGAAATCAACCAATAACAAATGCTGGAAAGACTGGAGGAAAGGGAACACTTTGCCATTGCTGGTGGAGTGTAAACTAGTACAACCACTATGGAAATCAGAATGGAGATTCTTCAAAAACTAAAACTAGTGTTTAGCTATTCTCCTAGAACATTCTCAAGAGAGTTAAAAGCATCATACCACAGTTATATATGCATACTCATATTTATAGCAGCACAATTTATAATAGCTAAATCTTGGAAACAGACCATATGTTCATCAACAGATGAATGGATAAAGAAAATGTGGTATGTATATACAATGGAGTACTACTGTGTTATAAAGAAGGATAAACTTGAATCATTTGTTGGAAAATGGATGCACCTTGAGACCATAATCTTAAGTGAAATAAATCTTACATATGTTTAAATATTATTGCTTCTCTTGTGTGAGAAACATGAAGGGTAAATAAGGAACATAATGGAGGATAGATATAGGGAAGTAGGAGCAACATGTTCTAACAGAAAAAGGAACAAGGGAGGGGGAGTAAAAGGGAAGCAAGGGAAAAGAAAAAAAGAGAATAGAAGCCAAAAATGGAAACAAAGCTTTTTTAAATAGGGAGAAGAAGGGTTGAAGGGAGGGAATAGGAATGGGAAAAAAAAAGAATAATTAAGATATATGGTGTACACGTACAAATTCCTTATGATGAATGTGATCAATATGTATGGCAAATATGTACTAATAAAAATAAGTTAAAAATAATTAAGAAAGAAAAAATGTAAAATAGATATCTAAACCTAGTAAACAAACAAAATTTGTCTTGTGCTTTTACAAAGGGCTCTATAGATATATTTGAAGTGTAAATGAAAAAGGGTTTGTATCTATTATACATTGCTAAGGAGCATCTTAGACTTCCATTATGAATGACCACATAAATCAGCCAGTCTTCAAACTTTAGTGAATATTTATAATGTACAGAACTTTCAGCTCAAGAACTTTAGGAATTTATATTTTTACATTTTAAGTATACAATATAATGACATTCATCACTGTAGATTTGTACCTTTACACGACATATCTTGATTCTTATTTTTTCAACCTTCCATCCCTCTCTATTTACAAAGACTTTGTTTCTATTTTTAAATTTTCTCCTTATTAATTCTATTCCCTTCTTTCCTTTCCCCTACCCCTCCCAATTCCCCTTCCCCTTTGCACCTTTTCTTCCTATTTCACATTATTTGTTATACACGTTGATCCTTATTTACTCTTTCAGTTTCTCACACCAGAAAAACTATTCAGTATTTACACAAGTGTATCCTACTTATTTCACTTAAGAGTATCGCCTCAATGTACATCCACTTAGCTATGTCTCTAATTTCTCATTCTTTATGGCTGAGTAGTATTCCATTTTATAAAAAAAAACCGCACATTTTAAAAATCCAGTCTCCATTTGATGGGCAATTGGGCTGCTTCTAAATTTTTGGTGTTACAAACTATGCCGCTATGAAAATGGGTGCACAAATCTTCCTGTGATATGATTCTTTTAATTCTTTGGGGAAGATACCCAGCAGGGGAATAGCTGAGTCAAATGCAACCTCTAATCCTAGTTCTTTGAGGTATCTCCATACTGATTTCCACAGTGGTTGCACCAGTCTACACTCCCACCAACAGTGGAGAGGTGTTTCTTTTTCCCATAGCCCTGGCAGCATTTGTTATTGGTTGATTTCATGATAGCAGCCATTCTTTTTTGGGTGAGGTGGAATATCAGTGTTGTTTTCATTTCCATCTCTCAAATGACCAGTGATGTTGAACAGTTTTTCATATGTTTATTTGCTATTTCTACTTCTTTATCTGAGAAGTGTGTAAGAACTTTAGGAATTTATAGACTGAGAGTAACAGACCATATTAATTTGTAAGATAAGTAGAAATAAATTCAAAGACACAAGCAAACAAATCCAAGTACAGCTTTCATGTCAGTGAGATGTTATATCTGCAATACATATTGTAGTAAGAGTTGAAGAAAATAACATTATGCAAGGCAGATAGATCCTGAGGTTTTTGTTGTCTGTTTTCATGTGTGTAGCATGCCATCCACATAGGAACACTGATGCTCATTTAGCTTAGCATTATCATGCTTGTTAGTAGCAAAAATCACCATGAGCAAAATATCTACTCATAACTAAATTAGATAATTATGTGTAAAAATCAGGACAAAACTCTACAGCAGTAGCATTTGTATCTCAAAGATTTGCTTAGAAATTTGAATTTAGCAAATTTAGAAATATATTTGTATTTAGCCATTACTCAAGGGCCCAATGCTTACCGAATTATACTGCTTTATACTTAATTTTCTCTCAACACACACACAAATATTTGAAGTTTCTCTTTCTCTCCCTCATACAAACACCCACATCCTTAAGGGCTCTCTCACACATATTCTTACACACACCTACTGCTTGTATATCTTTGTCCATGATGTCTTCTACATATCCTCCCCAAAATATGTTCTCTATCCTTCTTCAGAACTCTGCTGTGAACTCTATATCTGTCCTTGCTTTATTTTACATTGTCTTATGGATTTTATATTTGGTACAAATCCTATTTTGAATTTTTTCATTTACATGAATATAGTTATGTATATTCTTTCTCTGATTATAAGTGCTTAGTAAATATTTTTAGTGGTGATAATGTTTTGAGATTTATTCCATGCTAAATTAATACTATATAGTAATTACAGAAAAACTATAAATATAGAATTTAAATTGGTAGCTTTTGTATTGCTTACATATATTTTAAGTACCATTCTCTTTGGGTAGAGGGTAGATTTTCTGTGTACTAAGTAATACAGATTGTAAAATTAAGTATAACAGTAAATATAACAATATCAGTTTTTACACATAGAAGGAAAAGAGAACTCCCTGGATTGATAAATACATATAATTTTGTTTAGCGTGTAGGTTACATGTATGTATATATTTGCCAAAACTCACCAAAGATGAAATATAGACTTTTGTACTTCACCACATGTAAATTACATTTTAGTTCAAAAGAATGGGATACTGCAAGAGTTAAATAGGAAAAGAAGAAAATCTTATCTCAGTTTGTATTACTGAGTGGTTTATAGCCTTGCCATAGACCAAATTTAGAGCAATGATGGAAAGGGAATTTTAGTTTAAAGTGTTATGGCTTTTTTACTTTACAGTTTCCCATGCCAGCAAAGGTTTTGTTTTACTCTAAATTTTTCTTTACTCGTTTTCAACAGCAATATCAAGAGAACCTCTTTGTGCATGTAGTTGAAAAACATCTACAATATGATGGAGAAGTGAAAATTGGGTCCAGTGATTTTGATCTTAGGAATATATTCATGTCATAAACAGTATTTTTCTGAGGTATGATATACAGTTGGCTGTACATAAAAATCTGATAAGTAGAAAATTTATTAATTATTTTATAAAATATAAATTTCTAAAATTTGCCATTAATTGTATTAATGTGAAAATTCGGGCAGAATAGTGTTTACCAGGAACATGTATAACCAAAAGACCTCATTTATCTTTTGCCTTCTGCCCAGAATACCATCTTCTCACTTTTCTTTTTGGCAAGTTCATAATTATTTTTAAAGACTCAGGAAATACTATATTTTTATGTAAATATCTCAGACTTTGCCTGATGGAGTCACATATTTTTTGCTTCCAATGTATTTATCCCCTTTTCTGCCAGAATATGTGTTATATTTCACTGTACCTGTCTTGGTCACCTTTACTTCCCTGATTGAAGAGCACATTCTTACAGATAGACTGCATTTTGCTTACCTCTCATATTACTGTAGATATGTATATTATGCTTGATACAGAAGAGATGGTTCAAGATATTTATTGAATAAGTGAATTATTGAATTGAAAAACATATTAAAATGATTTGCATGGTCTTTTCATCAACCGGAATAGATAAAAAAATAGAATCTCTCAAAATCTTTGTGATCTTTCTGATAAAACTTGATGTAGAAGAAGGAAAAGGATGTTTGGCTTTTGGGTCAGATTATAAAAACTATTGATTGATGATCCTGTTCCAAAACATTTATTTCTCTTGGTATAAATGTATCCTCTAGAAATATGTCATTTTTCTCCTGTCATTCTTGTCCCTGAATTCTGTGGTCTAAATTTGCAGAATGAAAATTTGCACAACAGCCACCTGTTTTTCCTGATGCTTTCCCTACTTTTCTCTGCTTAGGACACTCTTATCTCTCTTCAAGAATAAGCATAAATGTCTTCTCTCTTTTATAAATCTTTATGAGTCCTCTCTGGACTCTATCTTCCTTTATTATCCAATACTTTTGGGATGCATTTCTATTATAGACTTGTCACTTTGTGTTTATCTATTTGTTACTTCTATAAGTATTACAAGGTACAACACATATTTATTACCATTTGAAAAATGGAGACAATTTTTACTTTTAATTTGCAAACTAAATAACCAGGTGATAAAACTCACAACAAAGTGAAGACCTTCTTAAATTATCATGAAGTTAAAAGAAAGCATGTGATGACAGCCGAGCATGATTAAACTAATCCTGATTGCTCTCTGAATTCGTAAAATTTCATCCAAATTTATTGTAAATCCAGTGCCTAGTGCAAGTCAGCCTAGTGATTAAATTAATAAATAAATATATACACGTGAGGAATTATCTCAGGTTGATTTGCTTTGTGATGTTGTTTGTCACATCCCAATGACTTACAAATGGGAATAATATCATTGTGGTTGTCAGTTCTAGCACTAAGAACTTATTTCCACTAATTTCTCAAAGGTAGGGACTATGCTCTACCGTAGTGACTATTGGCTAGCCGGAACTTACAGGCTTTCATTACTTCTTAAATACTATCAGATAATGAAATTACATGAATTTGTGAAATCGGATTATGTTTCATGAAAAAAAGGGATCTATTTATGTCTTTTGTTTCTGTTACTTAAATTATCACTCTAATAAAGATTGAATTAATTTGAGCCCTTTCAGTTATTTATTTGAAATGTTATGGCAAGGATACTATTTCCAATGAAATATCTCGATACATAATGAAATACAGCATAATGTTTATGAGTATAATATATAAATAAATTTAAAATATTTTGGAAATCAGAAGTCAATTCATCCAGAAAAAATGTATATGGATAGCTCAGTATAGTGCTTAATACATTTTTATGGTTAAGTTTATGTAAGTCGTTTACTCAGTGACAAATTTTACATTTAGAGTTGCATTAAACTTTTGATTTTTTTTGGATAAGAATAGCGAAAAAATCAGAAATCATGAATGTTTTAGATTTTCCTCTAATATTCATATGATGGATAGTTTCCTACAACTATTCTAGTTGTATATTTTTATAAATATTTTCTCAATTTGGCCTTGAATTAACCTTCATTGGCAAATAAGTGTTATTTTTTAGTAACTATTATTTTTCTGCCTCCACTAAAGAAAAGAGAGCATCATATGATTGCATCTTGTAAGTTCAGGAAGCAAAATATGTCAAAAATAATATACTGTACTTACTACTATATAGTTTGGGAACTGTTGAAGTGGATTTAAAGAAATCAAAAATCATCTAAAAACAATATAAGTTTTACTTCTTAATAAAACATTTAAGCAGATTTGATTATACAAATTTTGGATGCTCACAGTATGACCTATAAGTCTGAGATAACTTTGGCTCATTTATTGTCAAAAGACATAAAATTTCTTCAGGTTGAGTAAGTTCATGTTCCCAAGTTTCATAATGAATAGGGTAGTCTGTATCAGCTCTATCCAATATAACTCTCTGTAATGATGGGAATATTCTGTTTGATCTGTCTATGATGGCAGTCAATAGCTACATGTGACTATTGAACACATTATTTCACTGTTTTTATTTTAAATTTTAACTTAAATAACCACATGAGGTCAGTGGCCACCATATTGGAAAGCACAGCTGTAGATAGCCCATTATTGGGGAAGATGCCAAGTCCACTTGTGAAAACTGATCAGTAAATGAGGGGTAGTACTACTAGAAAATGGATCTATATTTAGATGATCAGATAATTTGCTCAAATATCCTCTTCTATAATGAAAAATAAATGACTTGAAAAAGCAAAAATTGCCATAGAGACTAAATGAGATTTCCTAGAATAAAGGATTGTTTGACTGAGAAATACTAAAATATTTCTAATATTTCAATTTCTTTTAAAGTGATTGAAGATTTCCATAAATAAAAAAGCTACTGGCTGTCATCCACTGGAACACTGTGAGGCAAAGGAGTGTCAACTTGAACCGGTTCATCTTTGGGGTCCCAAGCTTGAAACATGTTTACCTATTTATTTATCAGGTTCAGGAATAAATTGTATTTGTTCAAGAGATATATAGTTTGAAAGCACCATCCCACAGAATACTTAAATAATTTCTTGGTAAAACTCTTAATAAGCAATGAAGATTAGGTGGTTGAGACTTTGAGTTAGGTATGTACATGGTCAGTTGGCTCAGAAAACAAACAAATTCCCCAAACTCTGTCTTGCAAATGTTTTACTGATCAGGATGTGAAAATGCGAGAGTGGAGAGCTTCTGGCTGGAAAATGATGCTTTTCTTCTAGAAACAGCTACCCAGTCTGCAACATTATTTTCTTATGGAATATAACATTGTCATAGGAATCCACGTTCTCATGGAAAAGTAAATCATGGAAATTTCACCTGACTTCAAGACAAAGATGTTCCCTTATTTTATCAATTTGAACTGTATGTTTAACACTTTCAGTTCTCTTGGATGCCTTTTGGATATAGGTAATTTTGAATAGTTTGGCTGATTGGGAATATGTATGGTGGTGGTGGTGGTGGTGTGTGTGTGTGTGTGTGTGTGTGTGTGTGGTGTATTGAGGAGATTAAATCACGGTCACATAGCAAGGTAATTACTAGTCCTTGCCAACCCCTAGTTATAAGCTTTGCATAACCTTGCAAAAATAGCTGCCTGTTTCTCTCTGTGTAAAATGAGGGTGGCAGTAGCACCTTCCTTGCAGGGCTAAGACAATAAGGTGAGTTAAAGCATGGGAAGTCCTTACAGCAGTGACTAACACAGGGTAAACACTCAACTAGTTACTACTGTCCTGATACTTTTCCCCTGCCTTTTTATATTTCACAATGATTCTATTACTCTATTAACCAAGAATTGTTCAATGGCAATATTTTTTATTCCTCCCTCTTCACCATCTTCGTCCAGTTGTTCAAGTCCTGCCCTTTAACCTTCCACTATTTATGTTTTCCTATAATCCTGGAAGCTTTGTGCAAATTAAATTTTAACTTCTTTACACACTGTGATTAAGAATGGACAGAGCCCATACACAGCAATATTCCTGGATCCTTTCCTCATTTGCTCTCAAATCTCTTCTATATCTTTAACTTAGTCTTGCCTGGAAGCAGACAAATTTTCTTCTGCCCTTGTGATTCATTGTCATTGCACCATCCTAAAACTGAGGTCTGCAACTGGTGACCTGTGGACATGTGATGTTGCCTCCAGCCTGTAAAACAAACAAAACCAATTATTTATAAGCAGTAAAATAGAAATAACTTAGACACTAAAACAATACAATAAATATACTATTAAAAGTAAGACTTCCATCCACTGCAGCTCAGAGTTTGTTTTTAAGGACAATTGTTAAGCTGAGTATCCTGGAATATACCTATTGTATAGCACTCTGGGAAGCTGAGGCAGGAGGATTTCAGGTTCTAGCCCAGATTTAGCAGTTTAAGAACTTAGCAAGAACTTGTCTCAAAACAAGGAAACAAAAACCCTGGGGATGTAGCTCAGTTCAAAAACCGTTTGTTCATTCTTCAAATGTATATACATAGAGAAGACAATTACTGTTAGGTTTTCTCCCCTCTTTAGATATTCTGTTCATATACAGCCTGTGTACCTCCATTCTTTTGTATTCAAATGAGAACATGCTGCATATAGTATTTTGTGCCTTTATTTAATGTAATTTAAAACAGTTTTAAAAGGCAACTAGTTCTACAAAGTATGAAACTAAAATAGTAATCTCCTTCCCTATTTCTGATATTATTGACCAGAGCCAATAGCTTTGAATTCCTGTACCTCCACAGTTACCCCCATATTTCTAAATGTCATATTTCTGATGTATCTAGACTTTTCAGGGTTATGTAGCTTCTAACATTTTTTGAAACTTTGCTTATCTGAAAAGGGTTTTATCACACTTTGCCACTGATGTGATAATTTTGATGATTAAAAATAATTTCTCGCTGAGTGTTCAAAGCTTTATTCTGTTATCTTCTGGCTGCTAGTTGTTCAGAAGACTGATAGCACTTTGGTCCTTGCTCCTTTGATATGCATTTTTCTCTTTCAGTAATTCTTGTAATTATCCTTTGTGCACAGAGTTCTGGAAGCTTCCTATCTTTGTACGAAAGTCTTCTTTTGTCAGTCTGGCAACTCATGCTCATGTCTAGGGAACTATATCTCCTCTCTATGCAATTTCTTATATAGGTATTGATCCTTAGTTTTTTAAATGTATTTTTTATGAAAAATTTTAAACTTTGTTTTCCAACTCTGTTTTGAATTTTCCACTCTTGTTATCATATTGTCAAATTCTTTTAATTCTTTCACCATATGAACAGGCTTCTTTTAAAAATAACATCTTTCTCATGTCAGGACCTGCCTATACATATGGATAGCTAGTTTGTGGAGAGCACAGTGTATGCCCTGGTCCCTGATCAATAAAGAGAACTGTGGTTTGGGCCGTGGTCTGTCCAGCTCTGATCTGACAGCCCCATACTCACCTCATTCACAGCAAATGATGGAACTCATGGAGGGCCTGACCCCCACACGCAGAGGTACCTGTACCAAGCATACCCACAGTATACCTGCCAATACGGAGTCGAAGAGCCTCTTAACACCACAGAGGCATAGGAAGGGGCCAAAAAAAGAGCTGCCTGGGCCCATCCAGCTGCCTTGTTGCTGCTACCTCTGATACATTTGCCTGGTCAGGCAGCTCTGCATAATGCCAGCTGTGCCACCACCTTCCTTCCATAGGTGTGTCTGTCCCTTCCTTCTTGATTGCTGTAAAGAATGATGGCACAGACATCTCTACTGTCATCACTATTGGGTTCTAGATGAGTGAGGACTGCTGCTGTTTAATTCAGTGGTTTGAACTTATTAATGTTCAGAATCTATTTCACACTGATTGTTAACAAATGTGCTAAGTCAAGGGTTCCTAAGCTCCAGGGCCACAGAACAGTGCTGGTCTATTAGGAACTGGAAGAAGTGAGTTGTAGGCAAGGGAAGCTTCTTCTATATTTGTAGCTGCTCCCTATGGGTGTGCAAACACTGTTGTGAGCATAGTAGGCACATGAGAGATTTAGGTTGCTCAGTCTTTATGAGAATCTAATGTTGATCTGAGGTGGTGATGCTAGCAGTGGGGAAAGTAATTATTATGAATGCAAATGTATACTAATAAAAAAAGAATCTTAAAGACCACCCCCATCCATGGAAAAATTGTCTTCCATGAAATCAGTACTGTACCTGGTACCAGAAAGGTTGGGGACTGCTATGAAAAGTGATTTTTATTTATTTATTTATTTATTGGCTAAAGACAAAGTTAATAAATACATATTTATCACTTTAAAAATATACATTCAAGGTAGTTGCAAGATGTAATACATCCCTATATGATTTCTTTCCTAACATTCACTATACTTCAATACATTTGTCAAAACCTCAGAAAAATGATACTCAATTTTTAGTCTAATATTATATATATTTTTATATCTTTGATGTATCAGACTTTTGAAAATTTCTCTTCTGCTGCTGGCTATGCTCTATTTTTTTTCTTTGATTATCTTGTCATTGGTCTTTCATGTTAGAAATTGGTTAAAAGCTGTGTGTGTATGCTTATGTGTGTGTGCATGTGTGTGTTTATGTGCGCATCGATGGGGCTTCTCTGTGGTGGGTCTCACTGCAGGGTGAAGTGGCTTGATGATTTTGTCTGGTGAAACTCTCAGCATTTGGTGTGTGTATGTATCCTCTTTCAGTCTGGTTGATTTTTCCTAAAACAGAGTCTCTGTTCTGACTGAAATGAAATGTGGTATAATCTCTTGAATGTTTGCCAAGAGTTGCTTTTCTTTATGTAAGTTTTTTACAGAATCTCGAGTTTTCAGCAAGCTAACTCCATTGCCAGGTGAGCCTGGTGTTAAGGTGCAGATTCTCATTTTCAATTCAACCTTTCATCATTCTTCCACCTGGGTATATGAGAGGCACTGCCTGGGTGGGTGGGTAAAGGGACAGGATTTGGGAGACCAGCTGATACTTCAGTGGACACTTAGACACATTCACTCGCATTCTAGCTTCCAAAATTTGGTTGATGCCACATCTTTTCTTCTTCTGTTTGTTCTTGGGGAGTTATGCTTTAGTAAATTCCCTTAGCATTATTTAGTGCAGTTTCAGGAGAAACTACCACCTTAAATCTACCAGTTTTGTATCCATGTTTTCTGTAATCATCCACTTATGCTCATACATTATCCAATCTGAACTCTAGCTTTGCTGAGTCTGGATTTCTGGTGTCACCTTTTCAGTTCCCTACTGACAATTTTTTTTTCTGTTTCTTCTTGTACATGCTGCTTTCTGTCTCTATTGGCTCCTGGTTGAATTAAAAAGCAAGGTTCTATCCAAGGAGCTCTAACTATATAATCTACATTTTTGTCTGGATACTTTGGATCATTGTCATAAAATAACACACAAAATACAAGATTATTGGGATAGCCTAGGGGAAAGATTGTGGTATCAGTATGTACTTGTTTTCCTCTTCTCATCTAGTCTATACAGTATTTGTGCTCAAATGCACTGACCTTTTGTAATTTTGCCACTTCAGTTGTGTCTACTTACTTCCAAATAGCTGATCAAAAATTAAATTTATTTAAATATTCAATTAATTTAGCATTTCAGAAATCAGCATCACAGAACAATTTCCATTGACTTTTTTGTGCCTTAAAAAGAAACAAAACTGGTTTATTCATAACTAAATACTTTAGAAATAACTCAAATTTGGTTAAATTTTTATATGATAAAATATTGTATATTTATTTAGAGACTAATAAATATATATCAAAAATGAAATAGTTATCTGTAGTTGTGAGGATAATTTAATAACAATGTATAGTTTACAGACTTTCTATCTCTGATTATACCAAAATCACACATTTTATACTGCCTATAACAAGTAGCAACATGTATTAAAACTTAAATCATATCTATAGTGTATATATTTTCTTTCATATGAAATTGCACTTAAAACTTTCTAAAATAATCAATGAATATGTCAAATATCTCTTAATCTTATTAAAGTAGACACAAACATTATTCATAAATACTTTGTAGTCACTGTTCTGAAAATACATTTCCTGTTATATTACACATGCCTTCCATGTGCTCAGCCACAAAAGTCTGCAACAGTCTCAGAATGTGGAGTTAAAGTTTAATCAGTCTTTGTTGATAACATGCATTGCCAGAGAGTGGACTGACCTGCTCAACTTGTTCTTAATGACATGCTTCTTGGAATTGTTCAGCTCAGCCTGACATTGCCTGGCTCCCAAGTGCCAAGTGCATAGGCATATTTTGCTCTCTAGCAACCTATACTTTAGAGGGTATCTTTGAATATCGGTTTTTTTTTCTTTTAGCAAAATCTATGTTGATATCTGTGAAATTTAAATTTATCATAAATCTTAAAATCAGAAAGTAGTCTATTTGTATGTCCTGGCTTTGGATTTCCAGAGTTTATTTCAAGAGTTACACTTGAGAAAAAAATGGTTTTATCTGACTACCATTAATTTCTTGATATATCACCATTTATGAGGTTTACTTGTTGAATTGAGTTAATTTTTTTTTGTACCAGGGATCAAACTCAGGACCTTGTGCTTGCAAGGCAGGCAGTGGGATCATTGAGCTAAATCCACAGCCCAATATATCACCATTTAACCAGTATTGTAAAATAAGAGAAATCTTGATTAAGATTTGCTGAGAAAGAAGCAACAACAGGCACAAGCACAATGGAGTATCTTTCTTTAAAACAAATGTAAGTGAGTTAAAAATCTTAGTCCCAAATCCATAATAAATTGCTTCATGCTCTGAAGAATTCATAAAGTGGCTTTTTGTCAGAGTTATCTAAAGAAAAAGTCATTAATCAATTTTTGGTTATTAATTTTAATGCAAGATTATGTTTATAGGTAAATGTTAATTTGTGCATAATTTTTTAAAAATGTGGAAGCTTATTACAAAATTTTCTCTCCACATTGATTCTCTGACAATGCTGAGATGTCTAAGAAATTTGGTTAACTTTAGAACATGTACTCATCAATGAATTAACAGAAAACAACATATATTGAGCACAACAGTATACCAAGTGGTGGAGATTTCTAAGAGGAAACAAGAAAGTTCTGTACAAACTAGGATCCAGGCATGAGAGAAAGAGCAGGGCTGCCTTCATCTCCAGGACACATTCTGCTTCTAGATTTGTTCATAGGAGCAAGATGTAGGTCATGGTTAATTTATTCTTATGACATGCATTAATCTGATAAATCACTCCTCTTGGAATTACTGAGTAATGGGGTGTAGAAAGCCAAGAAGTCCTTAGGGCACTTCCCCTAACACTGAGCATTGTGGATGCCAGGCTTTGCCAACTCAAGCCCCACCCTAGTTATTTATAATGAGCTTCTACTGAATGCATGTACTCTGTTTCTAGGGGATCAGGGATGAGCCATCTATTTGTTCTTTGTACAAGCTTTGGCCACACATATTATTGAGTTTCAAAATTTCTTTGTATCTGTGTTGAGGAGTGAAAGTGATACTATAGAGAGAGTAACAGTTTTTCCATCCATTATAGAAAACATACAACAATCTTCAGAGGCTCCAATACCTACAACATTTCTAAGGGGTGCATGACTGCAAAAGGTTCTAGATAAGGCAGTAGATTCCTGGCCATTGGCTTGGTGTTTACACCTAGCTGTCTTGTGTCTCCCAGACATTGCTCCAAATTTGATTTTCTGCTATCATTTCCAACAAATGTCCTTACATTATCCAGCCACTTTTATCATACATCCAAAATGGCCCACAGATTTCTGATATCTACACCGTTTTGGACTTTGTCTGAGATTGATTTCTTATTTAGAGATTATATGTGGAGGAAGCATCTCCAAATCCTTAGAACTGTTGGCTAAATTCTTCTTTTAGAGTCTTTGACTCTAAACAGACTGAACATTTTTGCATGGGTTTTTCCATTCAACAAATACTTCTTGGGCATCTACTATCTGCCAAGCCCTGCCCACGGTCACAGGATCATTAACATGAATGAGACATGAACCTCACATTCAGTTTGGGAAGTGAGTAGATTATAAGCATTATCTTTTAAAATACTTTCTCATTTTGGGCCAAAGAAAAACCCATCATATATCTCCTTGAAGAGTAGAATCCAACACAAACAAAAAGAAATGGAACTTTCCCACACTAAGAAATAATTTCATGTATGAGGGTGAAACATGGATAAAATCTTTCAAATTATTATGTAGATATCTTATTTCCCCTTAGGGAAACTACAGTTCTAGTAAGTGATTGACCTAAATTGAAATAAATGCCCTCAGGATCATAAAGATTGATGAAAACGTTGTTCACTTTTGCAGACTGTCCAAACAAGATGGCTCCTTTTCTGAATCTGTTTGTTCCAACTTTCTTTAGCAAGTTGAACTCAAGAGGCTGTGGAATCCTCACCTAATTGTCAATAGCCCTTTAAAAGTTGGGAGCTAATCCCAGATCCACGTTATTGACTTTGCTACTTTTCTCTGAAACAACTTTCAACTTCTTCAAACCTTGTTCTTGCTGGGCAATCATTTGGAAAACTTAAACATTTATAATCCTAAATCTTAATCATGTCATTATATCCTTCCTTTTGTACCTTCCAGCCTTTCTTTATTGTGTGGTTGAGGGTATATGAATGGCAATAGATGGTTTCTATCAGCAAGAAGAATAAATTTCTTCCAAAATAATTTTTTTTAGCAAGTTTATGTATGAGAACTTGACACAGTTGATGAACCAAGCAAACATGGTCCTGGTGATTGTGGGATTTTTGTCCAATGTGATGAACTTTAAATACACATGGGCAATTGTAACAAGACCTATAAAATGGCAATTGTAGCAAGTGCTATAAAAGAAGCATATGGTGGTTCCACTGCTCCCAGCCCAGAGGTAGGGGCATCTGGGCCGCCATTCCACCACTCCCGGCCCAGAGAAAAGGGCTTTCAGGCCACCTTTCCACCACTCCCAGCCCAGAGATAGGGGCTTCTGGGCCACTGTTTGACTGCTCACAGCATAAGGAGGTGAGCTGTGTGAATGCCAACAGCAGCCCCCACCCCATTGAAATGAGAAGACATGTAAACAAGTCTCAAAACCAGACTTTCAGATCACCTACAGCAACCCCAAAGGGAAACAAAGAGGAACACTCTGATACTCAACCACCTGGACTCTCTGAACTGGAAACAAAAGAGGATCTGGAAAAAATGAAATCAGAAATAAATTCTCAGATAACAGCAGAGATTGTGCTCATAGTGCAAGACATGACTAATAAATCTATAGAGAGGATAGAGACTAAAAAAATAGAGGAGCTGAGGAACATGAGGGAATGCCAACATAGGAAACAAATTGAATCCATAAAACAGATGCAAACAGATTTCCAGGAGATTAAAAACTCTACTGAAAGTCTACACAGCAGAATGAGCCAATGTGAGGACAGAATTTCAGATATAGCAGAGAAGATTGCAATTAGTGACCAGGAAAAGAAAAATTGCTTCAAAGTTGTAAGGGACCATGAGAAATCAATCCAGCAACTGCTAGACGATGCAAAGAAGAATATCATAAGACTGACTGGAATCAATGAAGAAACAGGAGAGAGTTCAGATGACATAAAAAAATCTGTTCACAGAACTGATGGCAGAAAACTTCCCAAGCAGGGGAAAAGAACCTGACATACAGATAACTGAGGCATATAGGACTCCAACTAGCCTTGATTAAAAAAAATCTACACCTAGGCATATAATTGTTAAGATTCCAGAAACTCAACCGAAGAACAAAGTTCTACAAGCAGTTAGAGAAAAGAAACAAATCACATACAAAGGAAAGCCCATCCGAATCACAGCAGACTTCTCAAAGCAAATCCTCAAGGCAAGAAGAACTTGGACTTACCTATTCCAAGTCCTAAAGAAAAACACGCTCCAACCCAGACTGATGTACCCTGCAAAACTATTTTTTAAAACTGATGGAGAAATAAGATACTTTCATGACAAAGAGCACCTTAGAAATTTCATGAATACCAAACCAGCACTCCAAAAAATTTTAGATAATATCCTAGGAACAGACAAGGAGGATCACAACCCCAGAATGAATCCATTGGGTGCAACAAGAAATTAAATGTAAAGAGGGAGAATCAAACAAAAAGAACAAGTCATGACAATGATAAATCAATACATATCAGTTATAACCATCCATGTTAATGGTGTCAATTCACCAATCAAAAGAAATAGACTGGCAGAATGGGTCAAGAAGCAAAATCCAACAATATGCTGGATACAGTAAACACACTTAATTCAAAAAGAAACTCATATATTGAAAGTTAAAGGGTGGAAAACAATACTCCATGCAATGAGAACCCCCCAAAAAGCAGGAGTAGCTATCCTCTTGGCAGATCAAGTAGATCAAAACCAACACTTATTAAGAGAGACAAAGAAGGACACTACATTCTTGTAAAGGGAACAATCCAAGAGGAAGAGATGACAATCATAAATATCTATGCACCAAACACTACTGCACACAACTATATAAAACAAATACTAACAGACATGAAAAATCATATATGCACTAATACAATAGTAGTGGGGGACCTCAATGCACACTGTCACAAATAGATAGATCAAGTAGAGAAAAAATAAGCAACAAATTACTAGAATTCAATCAGGGTCTTGAACAAAGGAACTTCACAGATGTTTACAGAGTGTTCCACCCCACCAAATCAGAATACACATTCTTTCCAGCTGCACATTGGTCGTTCTCCAAAAGAGACCACAGACTTAATCATAGAAAGTGTTTAAGTAAGTGCAAAGGAATTGAAGTTATCCCCTGTATATTATCAGACCATAGTGCAATGAAATTGGAGATCCATAGCAAAAGAAACTACAAGAATTTCATAAACACATGGAAATTGAACAACACACTCCTGAATTACCAATGGGTCACAGAGGAAATTAAAGAAGAAATCAGACAGTTCCTTCAATTAAATGACAATGACAATACAACATATTGGAATCTATGGGACACAACGAAAGCAGTCTTATGGGGGAAATTCATATCAGTGAATACACATATTAGGAAAACAAAGCGTGCCCAATTAAACAACCTGATGCTGAACCTCAAGCTTCTAGAAAAAAGAGAGCAGGACAAACCCAAAGCTCATTCAAGGGAGGAAATTATAAAGACCAGAGGAGAAATCAATGCAATGGAGACTAAGAGAACAATACAAAAAATTAATGAAGCCAAGAGTTGGTTCTTCAGAAGAATCAATAAAATTGACAAACCCTTAGCCAACCTTATCAGAAAAAAGGAAAGGAAAGGCCCAAATCCATGCAATTAGCAATGAAAAGGGTGAAATTACAACAGACCCAGCAGAAATCCAGAGGATCATCAACACCTACTTCCAGAACCTATACACCAGTAAAATAGAAAACACAGAAGAAATGGACAGATTCCTAGTTACATATGAATTACCAAAGTTGAATGAAGAAGACCTAAAAATTCTAAACAACCCAATATTAATCAATGAAATTGAAAATGTAATTAAAAACTTACCAACTAAGAAAAGCCCAGGTCCTAAAGGCTTCACTGTTGAATTCTACAAGACATTTAGAGAGGAACTACTGCCACTACTGTTTAAGCTATTCACTGAAATTGAAAGGGAAGCAATACTCCTGAATTCATTCCTGGAAGCAAGCATCACCTGGATCCCCAAAGCAGAGAAAGACCGAACTGAAAAAGAGAACTATAGGCCAATCTCACTAACGAACATAGATGCAAAAATCCTTAATAAGATACTGGCAAATAGAATGCAGAAGATCATCAAGAAGATCATACACCCTGATCAAGTGGGATTCATCCCAGGGATGCAGGAATGTTTCAACATATGCAAATCAATCAATGTAATATACTACATCAATAGAGCCAAGGACAAAACCATATGATCATCTCAGTAGATGCAGAAAAAACATTTGACAAAATCCAACATGCCTTTATGACAAAAACCCTACAAAAATTGGAATAGATGGTCTCTACCTCAATCTGATAAAAGCCATCTATGAAAAACCAACAGCCAATATCATACTAAATGGTTAAAAACTGAAATCCTTCACACTAAAGTCAGGAACAAGACAAGGATGTCCACTATCACCACTCTTGTTCAATATAGTTTTGGAAACATTAGCCACTGCAATTAGACAAGAGAAAGAAATAAAAGAAATAAAAATAGGGAATGAAGTCAAATTGTCATTATTTGCAGATGACATGATACTCTATATAGAAGACCCATGAACTCCACCAAAAGCCTTCTAGACTTAATAACCAAGTTCAGTCAAGTAGCTGGATACAAGGTCAACACACAAAAATCAATAGATTTCCTCTACACAAACAGTAGGCTCACTGAGACAGAAATAAGGCAAACAATTTCTTTCATAATAGAATCCAAAAAACTGAAATACCTAGGAATCAACCTAACAAAAGAAATCAAAGCTCTCTTCTCTGAAAACTATAATACTCTTATAAGAGAGCTTGAAGAAGACATCTGAAAATGAACAGACATCCCCTATTCCTGGGTAGGAAGGATCAATATAGTGAAAATGGCCATACTCTGAAAGTATTATATAGATTCAATGCAATTCCAAATGAAATCCTAGCAGCATACTTCACGCACCTTGAGAAAACAATCCAAAAATTCATTTGGAACAAGAAGAGACCTAGAATAGCAAAACCAATTCTAAGTAACAGAGACACGGCGGGGGGTACCACAACCCCCAAGTTGAAACTATACTACAAAGCTACTGTGATAAAAACAGCATGGTACTGGTAAAGAAACAGACCTGAAGACCAGTGGAACACATTGGAAGATGCCGAAATAACTCCAGACACACTCAGACATTGCATCTTCGATAAAGGAGCCAAACACCCTCACTGGAAGAAAGACAGCCTCTTTAATAAATGGTGCTGGAGAAATTGGGTTTCAATTTGCCAAAGATTAAAACTAGACCTATATCTCTCACCATGCACTAAACTAAAATTGAAATGGATTAAGGATCTAAATATTAGAAAAGAAACGCTGAATCATCTGGAACAGAGGGTAGCTAGAATTCTTGAAGACATTGGTGTAGGAAAGGATTTTATGAACCAAGCTTCAGTTGCCCATGAACTAGCACAAACAATCAACAAATGGTATCTCTTCTTATTAAAAAGCCCCTTTTCTTTTCTCTTGCACAGCAAGAGAAACCACCAACAGTATGAAGATACAACCCACAATGTGTGAAAAAATCTTCACCTGCTGTTCCTCAGACAAAGGTCTACTATCTTGAATCTATAAAGAACTTAAAAAAAAAAATCAGACTTCCCAAATTTAAAGACCCAATCTGAAAATGGGCATCTGAAATGAATAGAGATTTCTGAGACAAAGAAGTAGAAACTGAAAATAAACATATGAAAAAGTGTTCAACATCACTTGTCATTGGAGAGATGCAAATGAGAACAACGCTGCGATTCCACCTCACCCTAGAAAGAATGGCTGCTATCATGAAATAAATCAATAACAAATGCTGGTGGGGCTTGGGGAAAGAGGAACTCTGCTCCACTGCTGGTGGAGGTGTAGACTGGTGCAACCACTGTGGAAATCAGTATGGAGATACCTCAAAGAACTAGGACTGGAAGTCCCATTTGACCCAGCTATTCTCCCGCTGGGTATCTTCCCCCAAAGAATTAAAAGAATCATACCACAGTAATATATGTGTACTCATGTTCATAGCAGCAGAATTTGTAATAGCTAAAACTTGGAAGTAGCCCAAATGCCCATCAACTGGAGACTGGATCAAGAAAATGTGCGTCTTTTTAAAAAAATAAAATGGAGTACTACTCAGCCATAAAAAGTAGAATTAGAGACATTTATATCTAAATGGATGCACATTGAGGCAATACTCTTAAATGAAAAAGTAGGCCACACCTGTAAATATTGAATAGTTTCTCTAGTGTGAGAAACTAAAAGTGTAAATAAAGACTAAAAAGTATAATAGATAATGTGAAATAGGAAGAAAAGGGGCAAAGGGGAAGGGGAAGGGGAAGTGGGAGGGGTAGGGGAAAGGAAAGAAGGGAACAGAATTAATATGAGAAAATGAAAAAATGGAAATAAAGTCTTTGTAAATAGGGAGGGATGGACGGGTTGAAGGGAGGGCAGGGGAAGGGGGAAAAGTAAGAACCAAGAGAGATCATGTAAGGGTGCAAATTTCCAATGATGAGTGTCATTATAGTGTACACCTAAAATGCACCAATAAAATAAAATAAAATAAAATCTTATATATAAAGAAGCTTCTTTGGGCTACATATTCTCCACTACTCTGGCTAAATGATCTCATTTCTTCATTATGCTGCTTTAAAAACTGCATCATTCTACCTACTGAATGTTATTTTTTCCATTTTCTATAATTTCAAATTTAAATGAAAAGTTTTATTTTAGGAATAAAAAAATAATCACAGAAAAAAAAGAAGCATATGGTTTACTCTGAGAATGCAGAACTTGAGGACCAAAGTTATACTGGAGAATCAGACAACATCTATCTCCAGAAATGCTGTCTCAGCTGTGATCTGAAGGATATTAAGGCACCATCAGCCTTGAAAGGATAATCTAATCAGAAATTTGCCTTTCATAGTATAATGGAAGGCACTATCTTTCTAGTAAGCCAACTAAGAAAATACTAATTCTGATACAGCTCCTCAAAATTATACAAAATAAAATTTTAATCTTTAAAATAATTCAAGGTGATGACTTCAATTAAAGTGGTATTAAAAGGAGGAGTAGTAATCACTTGAATTTTGTTACCAAAATAACTTACTGCCATCTGCAGCTATCATTAACTCCTCTGTGGAGTACACACAGCGTGATGAGCAAGGAAAGCAAGTCTTTACTACATTTGTGGTGCTTCATTTAAGCTTAGTGTTATTTATGGAGCTCTTGGCCTTTGCAGCCTTTTTCTTATCTCTGCCAGAAATATCCTTGGATTTTACTTCATTGTTGTGGAGCCTTTATAGTTTATGCCAAGTGACAAATTTTAACATTCTGATGATTTACTCTGTATAGAATAATTCACAATAGCTTCCACATTAGTAATAATGAGGCATTTATCAAATATATAAGGCTCTGGGAGAATGACATACTATCCTGGGCGTGGCTCAAGTGGAACATCAAAGATTTAGCACTTTGAAGTGCAAGTTAGAAAGCAAATAAAATGTTTAGACCATGGAAGAGAGACTAGGTGGAATGTGATTCACAAATCAATTCTCATCTTAAAGCCTGCTTCTTGTTTTTCATTCAAAAGTCACTAAAAGCCACTGCCTTCTCACTCTAATTTACTTCTACTTAAATTACTATCTTTCCTTTGTTTCATTTATTCACATTTCATTCAAGCATCTCCATGACTTTGAAAACAGATACCTTCATATTGATTTTAATATTTGGACATTCCAGTGAAAAATACTATGTTCCTCAAAAAATAATGTGATGTAATAGTTTTAGCATCACATATAATTATTAATATATTGAGCAGAATCAATTAGTTTGGATTCAGTTTGAGGAATTTTAAACTCTGCTATTGGAGTTTCATAACAATGGAAGATGCATAAACTTCTGATTTGAAGGGTTGAATAGATATTGTATTGTAAACACAACTATTTGTTTACTATTGAAAATGTGCAGAAGGAAGTAAACTGTCACACTTAACACAATATTTGGAATCAGATGGATATAGGTTCAAATAAATAAAAACGAGGACCTCAGCCTTATTATTTTATTGTAATGACAAGGTTCTGTAGCTCTCTGCCCCAATACATAGAGGACCTAGTATAAGAGCACAAATGGATCCCCAAATTTGTTGTCTAAATATTTAAAAGTTGTACATGACACTAACATAACTTGAATAACTTTGAATAACTTGAATAAAACTTTTTTCTATCTTCTGCCTTCACTATGAAAATATTAAAATAACATAAGCAAAGCTTGCTTTTTATAGTACTAAAAACTGTCAAAATATCTGACCACTGAGTTTATTATTACCTATGTGGCCAATTATTACCTGGTGAGCCAATAAAGTTTAGATTATAAAATAAACATATACTTTACTTAAATTATTGCTATACAATTTTAGTGCCACTTTAGCAAAATTTCTAATTATGCTTTAATTAATATTTTTATGTAAATCTTGTCATAATGACACAGGAAATGAAATATAAAAATATTATATCTCTCAACCTGTTAGATGTCTGATGCGCCAAATTGGTGTTCTCTAAAAATTGAAAAATGAATTCTAGGAACAACGGAGGTTAAGAATATAAAAATATTTATTAAGAGGATAGCTCCTGAGAGGCAGGAGGGGACTTGAATGAATGTGTAGCCTGGGACCTCAATTTACATGGAAGTTTTGTAGAGCAAAACCCACTTGTGTACAGAGTGGTTTATAGCTATGATCAACCAATAAGGTTACAAGTGAAGTCACTTAGGTAATAATGGTCCAATGGGAAAACAAGTCACATAACAAGTGTGGATGGGAAGAACAAAGATTTCCCTAGGAAATGATGGGTCCGGAGGTGTTGGACATCCACCAGGGTGAGTGATGTCTGTCTAAACTTCACTAGGTCTGGTGTTTGTCTTTTGAGAAATTAGGCAGGCTTGGACATTTCGTCTTTACCTTGAGGCCTGATCTCCAGCAGATGTGTAACCAGTCATGGTTGTGATGTATTTCATTTTTGTCCTGAGTCTCTTGAGGGCCCAGCCCTAATTGACTGCCTATAATATTTCTATCTGATTTAGCTGTCTATAATACTATTATAAGTAATGATTTAAGGATAAAGAAAATATATTTCTAAATATATATTTAAAATGTAAGTCTTATTTAGGTTTTCAGAGAAATTTTCTTTTAAAAGATTCATAACTGTCTTTTACAATTCAAAGGCAAAATATATATTATAATTAAGTGGATAAATAAAAATCATTATGACTAAAGTTTTAAATTTTTCTGTTTTTGAATGTGTAATCACATCTTATAAAAATTTTACAAAAACAAAACTTCTGTAAAACACTGTTTGCAGTTTCTGTGTTCAGTGTCTTATAGATGTCATTCATAGCCCACATAGTGTGTTGGAACATTTAGGTGCATATCTACCTTGCTCAGTGATGTTACATTGGCAGCTTGAAATTGTGATAGAAGTATTTAAACTTCCCAAACTGGCCAGCACTACAGTTCAGGCTTTTTTCTCACAGAGAGCTGGCTGTTAAAGATTTGCCAGCACATCACTGAGTATTATGTTTCCCTGAGAAGCCTAATATGTGATCAAAACTTTACAGAAGGAAGAAGTGATTAATTTAATCAAGCGCTGCTGAAAGGTTGTACACAATGAGGGAAGAATACTATTTATAAATGTGTCAACATTGAGGTTCTTGGTTATTTGATTGAGAGTTTTAATCTGGAGGTAGGGAGAAAGGGCAGACTGAAAAGGAACAAAAAGTGAAGAAGTGTAAATCTATGGTATAAGTAACTATTTGACAACAAGGCAAGGAGAAGGTTTGGATGGTAAATAGAGCTTTGTTATAGTTCGTTTAAGGTGACCCATCACTGATAATATATACCATTGGCCATAAGTTACAATTAAGCATTTAAAAAGTAAATATTTATTAAAATCAATGACATAAACGCTTTTCCTAGGAACAGGTTTTTATAGTTAGATATTCCTAAGGGGTAGGAGGCTGAGACTGCATTCAAAGTACATATATAAAATTAAACAGTCTTTTGAAGTGTAAACAATAGTTTTGTCTTAGCTAAAATTGAATTGTGACGCCTTTTAATTATACATCTGTGATGATATACATTAAAGAGATGAGTTTTGGAGTCAAGTTAATACAAACTGACAACCAATTATGTCTAAACAAAATAAAAACTGAGCCAACCTCTTAGCAATAACAAGAAATATTCAAATAATAATATATCTGGAATTTTAAAATAATTGAAACAATAAAGATAATGGCACCTATTGAATCTTACTATTGCCTGGAATGGTGACAAGCACACATGTGCTAGCTTATTTTGTCTTTATAAAGTCACTGCCAAAGCACTATGAACCACATACTATTATTGTTTCTACTTTTGAGGTAACTGAATAATTTAAAATAGCCAGACACAGTGGAGCATGACTGTAATGCACAGCACTTTGGGAGGCTGAGGGAAAAGGATTGCAAATTAGTGGCCAGCTTGGACAACTTGGCAACTGAATGAGACCCTGTTTCAAAATTGTTTTTAAAAAGGAGCTGGGATATAGCCCAGTATCAAGACCCTGGTTTCAATTCCCAGTGTCAAAAAAAAAAAAGAAAAGAAAAGTTAAGTAACTTCATTAGATTCATAGAAATGAGGTCTGGATATCAGTAAAATTACTAACAGCAGATGGTTCAGAAAATAGAGTCTGGGATTTTCTTTTCTAAATCAAGGAACTGGTTATTATTTTTATGTCTTCACCCTGAAGATCATAAACCACTATAGATCACAAAGCCCTTGAGTACAGAAATGGATATTTTTCATTTCATCCCATCACTAAGCAGTACAGTGTACTTAATGAATAAATGTTATACTGAACAGTTATTTTAGTGAAAGGATCTGCTCCAAATTTTAAAACTATTTTCACAGAAAATATAGAATTTGTACAGTATTAAATCAGAGGCAGCAAAGTCAACATTCAGAAAAATCTGAATGAAGTTCTAAGTCCTCAAGAATGTTGCTATTGTAGCGTACCTGGGAACTTTGGCTAAAATCTGAGTTCCACCCTTATTATTCCTGTCTGAATATTACTGCCTTCTGGCAAAGCTGCATTGGTTGGTAGAGGTTTATCTTCTCAAATGGAATGCACTGGCAAGTGAGATGTGAAAAAAAAAAAAAGACTCAACATTCCTTGAAATCAAAGAAAAAAGGTGATCATGAGTTTAAAGGGAAGAATATCTGGCTGAGAATATATGATATAGTATCTCTGAGATCAGTCATATATTCATGGGATCCAAGTCTTTTAATTTCCAATGTGATTTATTCTATCAAGCTAATAAAGGTTACGTATTATATCTAATCCAAAATATTTTCTACAAGTAAAAAAAAACTGTTAGAAAACAAAAGTTGCCTTTGGTAGAAGAATAGGAAATTTGAAGAGCAGGTCAGTTGGACAGGCTCCTTCTGTTCAGTGAAGTTTGGTGCATCATTGACTACAATGTTTACTCCTAAAGTCAAAAGGACTAAGTTAGGGTTGAGATTGCCAGGCACCCTTTCCATAACAGGATGACTTGTGTTTTCTACAATGACTGCAAAATGGAGATAGTACCCATGAGACCTACAAGGACAGCCTGGGATTTTGTTAGAGAAATTTGCCTTTGTGGCATTTTGAGACACTAATATAAGCTGTTTCATTTCACTTAACCTTGTTCTGCAGGACCTAGAAATTTAATAGTGGAACAAATATGATTGGTCCTATTGGTTGCATAGATAGCTGAATCTTTCTGGCTAATACACAGAAGAGTACTTAGGAATCCAAGAAAAATGACTACTGTATAAGACCCATAGACACAGCTCTTATATCATCTTTCCACTCTGTCTTTGACACAGTTCAACTCTTAAATTTTGTATCTCCTTACTCAAGTTTCACTTCCTTCTCAGTTGTGAGACCAAAGTAACAATTCCCCACCCTGTTCTTATTTTCTCTACCTATAGTTTCTTATATTAATCATTCAATTCACTCATTATTCTTACAATACTTATAAGTTTTTTCTCTTTCTTTTCACTCCATAAATTTTTAGTTTATTTTATGGTTACTAAGGATCTAATTCTTTTAGTTTGCCTTTATTCAGATTTCCAAGAAGGAACAATCTTAAGTGTCCATTTTCTTATTTAGACAGCATGTTTTGAGCTCAAGTCATGTTATTACCATTGGCATATCTATAGATTACACATCTTTAAGTGAAACCTGACCCTGGCTCAATAAGTGGGGACCACTAGACTGGCTATAACAAAAAAGAGAAAAACAAGTATTGGTGATGATTTGTAGATATTGGAGCCATCAGAAATTCTTGTTGAGTGTGTAATGTGAAGCAGGAATTTAGCAAAACATTTTGGCAACACTACAAAAAATAAAATACAAAATTATAAAGTGATTCAGCAATGTCCCATCTATGTATGTATCAAATAACGATGATGGGCTGAGGATGTAGCTTAGTGAGGATGTAGCTTAGTGGTGCTGCACCTGCCTGGTAAGCACAAGGTCTTGAATTTGATCCCTAGTACTGCAAAAATAAAAGTCAAATAAAGATGAAAAGATGTTCACATAGAAACAAAAATACAAGTTTATAGCATCACTATGCAAAATAATCAAAACAGTGAAAAAAATCCAAATGCTCAACTTCATGAATGAGTAAAAAGGTGCTATATCTATATAGTAGAATATTTTTCAACAATAAAAAAATAAAGTATTGGCACATTCTACAACATGGGTCACATACTTCATTAATCCATTTATATTAAATGTTCTGAATAGTCAAATATATAGACATAGAAAGATTCATGGCTGTATAGGCTTTTGGGAGATGGAGAGATATGGCGAAGGTTGCAACTAAAATATGTAGAGGTTTTTTTGAGAATAATGAGAATAGCTTAAACTTGTGGTGGTTGCACACCCCTTTGAACATACTTCAATTCACTGCAGTTTACACATTAAATGGGCAAAGTCTGTGGTATGTGCACTATATCCAAATAAAGCTGTTTTTTAAAAATTGCAATCTTTAATAAATCTATTGATGATTATCTTTCATTTTCTGTATGTTCTTCCTCCAGTTGCCATCACCAATTCTTCCACTGAGGATAAAAAACAGGAAATGCATCTTAAATTCTTTCCTCTAGTTCATTCTCTTCTAAGTTTTTTAGATTCTATCTCCTTAATATTTCTAAATCCTTCCTTTCAACTCCATTTTGACTGTTTTCTTGGTCACTAATCTTGGCCTTCCTGCTACTGTAATGATGATCTTTCTACAATATTAATGAGAGTATGTCTGTAGGAACTGGTAAACATTCATCCATGAATCTTTATGACTTTCAGGATAATGTTCAAAATCACTGGATTAGCCTATGTGGTTCTTCATGAACTGGTAATGCTCATCTTTCCCCTTCCCCAATCTAACCCTTCTTTCTAGCCATATAAACCTACTTATAGCATCCTGAGCTTGCCATTTGACTTCAAATCTGCAGCTCCTGGAATGCTTACAGGGTCAACACATTTTTGAAAAAAAACAGGGAAAATAAATAAGAATTTATTTCAGATAGGACTATTACTATATTCTCTTATTTATGCTTTGGATGCAATAGAAATTTTCCTCCTGTAAGCAGTTGTTACTATCTAGAGCCTTTAGACTCCAGCCCCCAAAGGAACAAAAAGTAAGCACTGTGTGGGTTTCATGTATGTGTATGGGCATATTGCTATGTATCTCTTAGTGTGCCATCATGAGATAGGCATGCAGTAGTGTTGGGGAGAAAGGTAAAAAGCTATTGAGAAAAGGAAACCAACAAGAGTAACAGTTGCCATGGGTGGGACTGGCAAACTGTATACCACCCAGAAGCTATTCCTCTCTGATCTTTGAACAGAGGCAAGTACGTTGTCAACACTCCTTGAACATTAAATATCCCTAGGAACACACTATTACTCACATTAAGTGAATTTGCACTGTGCTAGAACATTCTTCAGTTGCTTCAGGTGGTGCTTTGTGAAAGTAATCCTTCTAATCTTTTAGGTGTTTCTGTTATCAGCAACATTGATCTTTATCTTATGTTAAAAATTAGATCATTTTAGCTCTATCTTGAATAATATCCAAATTTTCTTTATGTTTATTGATTTAGTTTTCTTCTTGTTGACTATAATTAAGCTAAACCTTGATTTGTTCCAGGGGTGATCCATTCTGTTTTGATCACAAAGATTGTTACTAATTCTTTTTTTTTTTTTTTTTTTTTGGTATTGGGGATCGAACTTGGGTCCTTGCACTTGCACAGCAGGCAGCGGCAAAACCACAGAGCTAAATTCCGGGCCCAACTGTTACTAATTCTTGATAAATGAACTTTCAGATGACTATAATAGGGTAAGCAATATTATAAGTACATTTTAATACTCTTTTACTAACTTAATAAAGACAAATTGTTTCTCAATTAACAACTAATATTTTCAAATAGTTGAATTAATCAGAATCAACCACACTGATGATTATTTTAGAGGTGTCAATGTAATATTGCTATCATTCAAATGTCAAGCAGATCACTGTAATATATTTCTTAATTTAATGCTGGGCAGAGACGGTCACAAAGTAATAGTAATCATTCTATTTTATTTTGCATAGTTTTGTATTTTATCCTTGTAGATACAGAAAATTTAGGAACTCTGAGACATGTAAAAAATAGTTTTGCAATGTATAACAGAAACGAGACAGTAAGGAGAAGAATTATTAGGGAAATGGATAGGAAAAAATGTAATTCCAGGCAATTGAATTGAATTTTCTGTCAACTCTCAGAAATTGAGACAAAACGTGCTCTTTTGCACATTGCTAGAAAGGTCCACACATTTGGAGCCAGGGCTTCCTCACCTATTTTTTTCTATCCTCATGCATTAATTCAGGACTTCAAGGCCAATTTAAAAAAGAAAACACTTGAATAACAGCCTTTCTTTTCCATGGGAGTGTTTTCCAGTGTCTAAAGAAGCTCCTTGAGATGCTGAGCCTCTATAAGTAAGATTGATACATTGATGTCAAGTATCATGTAATCTCTATTCTCATTGCATGGGAATAAGACTCTTTCAAAAGCATTCCAAAAATTGTGTGCTATACTTGTGCTTTCAGCATGAAAATTCATGTAAGTGTGTATATGTGCATATGTTCACACACACACACACACACTTTCTGACACACACAGCTTATTATCACACAACCCACACAAAATCCTCCAGATGTAAAACAATATTTTTTAAAGTCACAATTCAAAGAACTGTCTTCTTGTCTTTCTTCTCTAGGTGTCTCAGGAAATGTACTGAGAAACTATGGCATAAATAAATAATCTGAACCTTATTTGACCTTTCTGAAAATGTAAACTCTAGAAAAACTATAATGGCTTATTTAATTTCTGTCATTTTAATATACCAATGTATACATTTGTATATACTGAATATGAAATTGTAGAAAATGAATAAGGGATTTGCCTATATTTAAAATCCTAAAATTAAATTTTAAACTCAGAATATTATCTCTCTTGTATGCTTGTATTCTTAAATTTTCTTATGATATGGGTATAACTAGCTTAAGATAGAACTTTTTTACTTTTACTTATGACAGGCAACCAATGGAGAAAAATCAAAGCTTAAGTAAGTGATTAGACCAACTTGAAGCTGTCTTCAGGTGTAAAATTGCCACTTCCAGATTCTGGGTTCATTGAATCTGTGAAGCAATGAAACAGATACTTTTAAAAAATTATCTGATTTAGTCTCAGCAATAGAAATTTGTCCCATTCACCTAATTTTAAAATTACACTGGAGCTTTTTTCCTTTTGTGCCTTTAAACTTCAATCTTTAAAGAGCAATATATATATATATATATTTTGGTAATGGGGATCAAACTCGGGAAATTGCGCTTGCGAGGCAGGCGCCAGAACCACTGAGCCAAATCCCTGGCTAAAGATCAATAATTTTTAACATTCTCATGTTTTCTCTCCCAAAGTTCATAATTGTGAAGTTGATGCAGTTTTCCAATATTTAGGTGTTTATGTAGTTATTATCTCTGTATGCCATTTTCTATATAGAAAAATCAAACTGCTAAAAACAAATACTATCTGTTCATCTAACCACCATTCCTTGCAAAGTGCTGTGCAAATTTGTGCACTGGGTAGAACGGAAGTATGAAATAGATTTCTTCTGGAGGGCTAGCAGAAACACAAACATACACAATGCTCTTTGTAAATGGCAACAGATATATGGATGAAGTATTATAACAGAACAACAATGCATTCTCATGGCATTCAAATTTAATTTTGGTTATTTATATCTTATATGATTAGTAAACATAATTACACTGATTACAAATTTTTATTGCCTTCCTCCCCAGTAAAATAGTAACTGTAAGAGAGTAGAATTAACATGTTCACCATGGGGCTATAATTCAGATTTTGCTGCCCAGTGTCTCTGAACCAGCAGTGGTACATATGTGACCGTCCCATCAGGCAGGAGGCAACAGTCCCATCAGTAGTACAAGCCACCCAATGAGACAGTTATGCATGTACCAGTAATGGTGGTGGTTCAAGGAGGTGGGACCATTTTGAATCTGCCATTGTAATTTTTATAGCTGCAGGGCTGAGAACAATACCTGTCATATAGTGGTTGTGCAACAAGTATTTATTGAATGAATAAATTAATGAGTGAATGCATGAATGAACAAATGAATCAATTATTTACACTGGTGAATAAATGAATAAATAAATGAATGCAAATGAATGAAAAAGTGCACACAATCAAGTGTACACAATCAGGTATGGAATTTGTCATATCGAGGTAGCAAGACAGCTATGGTATTTGAGCTCTCATCTTTGGAATGACTAGTAAACATTTACCACATGAGCAAAAGAGGAAAATATCTGAGGCAGAGGGAGAAGTTGCAGGTTTATTGGTGTGAGAAAGACCTGATGTGTTTGGGAATTGTGAGTCACACACAGTTTAGCTAAAAGAGAAGATGTATCAGAAAATGACTAGAAAGAGAGCGAATGCATGAAATAGGGTACATAATAATAATGTAGTGAATGGAAGTGATTTTTATTTATTAATAAAAATGAATATTATGATGTGCTAAGTTATAATTTTCATATACTTTGATGTAATATTATTATTTGTTATTCTAGTCTTTTTTTCTTGCAGTGTATTTATCATTAACAGAAGTTAAATTCCTCGTTAAACGAACCAATTGTCAGGCAAGAGCTATGCATAGTTTTCACACATATCTCTTAGAGAAAGCTAAGAAAGCAGAAATATACTTATTTTGGCAGTTTTTAATGTGCCAAGTATTGTTCTAGACAAGAAATTAATAATATTTTTGAAAACAAATTTCAGGCTTTACAGCATACAAGGGTTTCTGTCCTAATTTTTCCACTGTATCAGAGTAGGATGAAAGCCATCATAAATAGTATGTACATGCACAAGTGTAATAACATTTTATTTCTAGATGTAAAATTTTGAATTTCATATTTTGTCATATATTGTAATCTTCTTCTGATTTTTTCAACCCTCTAAAGAAGTAAAAGCCATTCTTAGTTCACAAGCCACAAAAGAATAGAGAGTGAAAAATTGGGCCTAGTCTGCAGATCACTGGTGTAAACAATAGGAATACAAGCAAAAAGTAAATAATGAATAAATAAGTAAATAAAATCTCTCTACACAATATGAGATTTCCATTTTAGTTAGAACAGGAAGTAAACAAAGATAGTTAAAACTACTATGAGAAAAATAAAGCATGGAAAGAAGGGTAGGGATTGACAGGGATGTGTGTGATCTCTTACATGCATGATTAGGGAAGACTTCTCTGCCCTGGAGATGTTTGATCTGGATGAATTGAGGGAGTGAGCCTGGTGTTCTGGAAGGGCTCAGGCCAAAGGAAGAAGGAACAGTGAAGCTGTGAGGTAGACTCATGCTTAAAATGTTCCAAAAACTGAGGAAATAAGGAGCAGGAGGCAATGACATCAGTGGACACAAACAAGGGACAAAAGAAATCAGGGACTTAGAAACAGCTCTACATTCCTGGATCCAGTATCTCTGAAGCCAGGACTCCCGTCTAGGCAACCGAGGGCCTATCGTTCACTAAGGCAATTAGAGTTGAGTTCATTTGCCATTAAAAGACTGATTTTGTTTCTCTAATTATTTAAGATTGTGAAATTGACTAAGACAGGTTAGGGTTAGGGTTACTCTGATAGCTAACATTTCCAGATAACTCATGTGCCCAGCCACAGCCATGGGCTCTGAGGTTCATTTCTCTGCTTCTTTGTCTCTCTACTCAGCCCCAAGATTCACTTATCTTATTTGATAACATAAAGAGGATCTTGAAAATGAAACATATAATGACTGAACCTACAACAGTTACTTAATATATTTTCATCAGATGGAAAAAAAATGAAAAAAACTTCCCATATTAACAAAAAGTATAACTTATTCATAAGAGAAAAGGATATTCTTCTGTCTTTCAGGAAACCACTCATGAGCATGCTATAATTATGTGGTGACTCAGGTCCCTTTCTGATCCTCAATGATAGCATCAGGGCCAGTAAGGGATGTATTTTATGGCAGCAGGGACTCAAAGCAGTTTCTAAATTGTGGAGAGAGAGAGAGAGAGAGAGAGAGAGAGAGAGAGAGAGGGCAAGATATTTACCATTTTAGCCATTTGAACTGTATAATTAAATGGCATTAAGCACACTCATATTGTACAACCATTACCACTATTCTTTGCCAGAACTTTTCATCTTCTAAAACTGGAATTCTACTTATTAAACAATGACTCCATTCCCCATTCTCCCCACCCCTCAGTGACCACCATTCTACCTTCAGTCTCTGTGGATTTACTACTTTATATAGGTAGAATCATACCGTGTTTGTCCTTTTGTGATTGGCTTATTTTTCTCACATAATGTCTGCAAGGTTCATTAACCATGTTGTGTCATGTGTTAACATTTCCTTCCTTTTTATGACTGAATAATATCCCATTGTATATATAGTCTACATGGTATTCATCCATTTATTCACTAGTGGACACTTGAATTATTTCTATTTGTTATTGTTAATAATGCTGCCATGAACATGGGTGTATATGTTTGAGTTCATACTATTAATTCTTTTGAGTAAACACCTAAAAGAGGAATTGTTGGGTTACATGACTTTATTTTAATTTCTTTCACAATCATATCTATATCTTCTTCTTTTCATTTTTCAGGTTGTGCATTTTCTTTTTAATTCAATGGCAGTGAAACTTGAATACAGTGAAGTAATAATTCAATCATTTTAAGAACATTATTTTGGAAAGTAAATATCACATAATAATTTAATTTGGCAATTAGTAAATCTGCTGCAAAGTATATATGTTCTATTTGTTTCAAACAAACCATTATAATTATAAATTCTCATAGAAACTTCATCCTGCTAGACATTTTGGAATGTGACTGTTTTTGGAATCTTGAATAGAAAAAAACCTGAAAACATAACACACCATCAAAGATAAATAGAGTAAGACTTAATTACTAAATTACCAAAGGGATTTTAATAGATTTTGGGTTGGCAAAAGGATCTCCTTTATTATTGTTATAACCAGTATTCAGTTGACAACAGAGGCTGTTCTGAGCCTGGAGTCTAGATGAATAATACAAGCCTTTCTTTGGACTTGTGTACCTACAAAATGTTGATAATCATAATTATTACAAATATAATCTGCACCTGTCTATTGCTTACTTTGTGCCAGTTACCATGATAAATATCACACAGGTCTGTAGGAAATACAATAGATTACAAGGCTGCCTTTTATAATTATCATTGTGGTGGTGTGTGCAGCTGTCACTGATGTTCTTCTCCTTAATGAGAGCACTCTTGAGTTTTAGCTGAGCAGACAACTGTCTATTCGAATGCATTCCAAGTCTTCCTGGGGGCTCCAGTGGGCCAGTAAAATATGAACTCGAGACTTTAGAGAAGAGAAGTAAACTTCTGATTTGTTTAAGACATCACATTTTTGGGCATGTGTTTTTGTACTTAGCCTTTAAGCTTACTAATCCAATTCATTTTACAGATGATGTTAGTTAACCTGCCTAACTCAACAGGGCTTTGCAGACCACAGAGGTGATCTCAAAGTCCATGCTGCTCCATATCAGGGAGCATCACATACACCACCTCTAGCACTCGTCAACCCTAGCAATTTCTACAAAACAAAAACCTGTGCTTGTTGCATACATCAAGAAAGCAGGAGCAACAAGACAAATTGGGAGGAGAGAAGATGAATAAGTTAGGCCGTGTGGCATAGAACATAATCTCTGTATTGGCTGGAGCCCAAATTCAGAAATTTGAGACTAGTTTTAAGAGCTATACTGCATGCCTGAAAAATGAGGTGGAGCCATGACTATGACACTGTAGTCAGTCAGGGGCCATAAATAGTTCTGCTAATAGCACTCAAATGCTTAAAATTCTGCAGTGAATCCCTATTGTCCTCATGCAGTAGAGCCTGAAGTCTTTAGCTTTCTCTATAGGGCTCACCTAATCTCTACCTAATTTATCTTTCTGGGCTCAGCATCTTTTCATTCCAAGAGCAGTGAATTATTCCTCTTTGAATATACAGTGCTTTCATTACTTTGTCTTTGCATGTCTTCTGAATTGTGTTAAACATATTAAACTTAGTCTCAATTCTGTGACTTCTCCATTTGATAAAATCCTATTCATCCCTCAGGATGCTTTATAAGGATTGGTGTCTTTGTGAAGTCCTTCCTAATTCACCCAGGCTTAGTTAAGGATAACTTCTCTATGCTGCAAAGTACTGCACACAAATTCTTTAACATACTGTATAAAAGACTACAAAGTTTCTGAAAGTAGTGGGTGAAATTTCTAATCTCAGCACTCAGGAAAGTGCCCAGCATAGTAAGACACTACTACATGGATATCTTTTGGATAAAGAAGAGATTGTAGTAAAGTATGGCAGTAGACTGAAATAAAATGGTAATTAAGTATAGCTTATTATATAATCCATATTAGATATAATAAAATTATAAATAATTATTGTATTATTGCATTTTATATCTATACATATTGAAAACTATTGATGGTTTTATATACAGCTAAATGTTTAGACTGCCAACAATAAGAGTCTATCTAGAGATGAGAAAAATAATTTGATAGTAATGAAAAAATATACTTTTTGTTTATTGAATGTTGCAATTCATTAGAGAAAAAAGACAAAATAAAATGTACTGATTGAATTGCAATGCATGAAGAAAATGCTGAACTTTTGAGTTTTTATTTCGCTGAGTGTTACTATTTAAAAATGAGTTGTTTGGGAGTCTCTTTTAGAATTTCTCTCTTTTCTGTAAATTAAAACACTTGCCAATAGAGCAATTTATGAGTTATAAATTAAAAACTATAAAATAAATTGAAAATTATCCACTGGGACTCTATTTGTAGAGTGAGGAGTATTAATAACTAATGCTGTTAATTAATATGTAAAACATGACTTTCATTTTTAGACAGGGTCTTACTATTTAGTCTAGGTTGGTTTCAAGCTTCCTCTGTAGCCCAGGCCTCCTTCCTCAGGCTCCTACATGCTGGGATTACAGGTGTGTGCTACCACAACTGACATAGTTGATACTCTTTAGCCAACAAAGTCACCTTTCTGAATGCACTTTCTATTTTAAAAAGAAATTGATGAGAATTGCTCAATAGAATGCTTTCTATACCTAAATGATCTTTTCTTTTTTTTCATTAAGTTTATTGGTACATTTTAGGTATACAGTACAGTTACATTCATCATTGGGATCTTGTACCTATAAGTGATGTATTTTGGTTCCCATTTTTCCCCATTCCCTGAACTCCCTTCACCCCCTCTACCCTTCCCTATTACAAAGACTTTGTTTCCATTTTTTCCTTTTCTTATATTTTTTCTTTTCCCTTCTTTCCTTTCCCCTACCCTTCCCACTTCCCCTACTCCTTTTCTTTCAAGCCTAGATGTTACAACAATTAGGGCTCTCAGTTTGTGCTAATATCAGAAATAGCATACACTAAGGGCCTAACAAGCACTTTTTATCCTAGCACTGTGGGAGACTCACGGATTAGAAGGGCCAAATGCCGTGTGATTTCATGGAGCAACTAACCCTAATTTTCTAATATTAAATAAAAATAGAAACAGCATTGTATATATTTTATTCTTATAAATTTTCCTATGAAGAAGTAATAATCAGAGATCTTTTTTGAGGGCTATATAATAAAATTTTATAATTAAAATTGTAAAATGTTAACCTATTAGTAAATATGAAAATTAAACTTCAATATTAACACAAAATTTAATTTTTTGAAAACCCATGTCTTCCAAAATATATTATGAAAAATTTCAAAAAAGAATACTTCAAAGTTAAAATAATTTTACAGAAAACACCTATATACCCACTAAGTAGTATTTATCATTTATTTTCTACTATTCTTGCTGTACCATTTCTTTTTGACACATTTTAAAAGAAATGCAGAAATGAGTATACTCCTTAAGTATTTTTGCATGTATGTTATTAATTACAGCTTACATTTTCTACAGTATTAAATTTAAAATTTGCATATAAGTTAATGCAAAAATCTCCAGATTACATTTACTGTGTTGATAAATGCATACATATATATGCAATTAAAATGCCTATCAAGAATAGGATATGTCCTCTTATCTCTGATGCAACTGAAATGTTGCATCTAAACTAATTATTTGAAAATGCTGAATAGAAAGTGTTCTTACCACAAAGATAATAACTATATGTTGCAGTAATATGCTAATTAGCTACATTTAGTTATTCCAAAATGCATATATACTTCAGGGATCATGTAATATGCGGTAGATACACACAAAATTTTCTGTCACTCTAAAGGGGGTAAGAAGGAGGAAACAGAAAGTGCTCAGTACTTTAGGGAATTTCCCCACACCACTTCTAGCTCATTCCTGCTGTCATCTTCCTAATAGCAAGTTTGATGTTGAGGGTTTTCCTCCAGAGATTAGTTGTGCCTATTCTAGGACTTAATGTAAATATAATAATATGGTATATAGTTGTCTTAGTCCATTTTCTGCCACTATAACAGAATATCACAGGTTGGGTAATTTATAAAGGAGAGAAATTTATTTTTCAGTTGTGGAAACTGGGAAGTTGATGATAAAAGGGCCTCATGTGTAGTGAGGGCTTTCTTGCTACTTTGTAACACGACAGAGGAATGACATGACACATGGTTAGAGATGGATGGAGAGGGCGAGGGAGGGAGAAAGAAAGAGAGAGAGAGAGAACAAGAACAAGAGGGGGAGAGAGAAAAGAACTTTGTAACAAAGCCACCTTAGTGATATGGACCCACTCCCTTGATAGTGGCATTAATTCAATCTGGAGGATGAGCCCTCATGATCTGATAACTTTTATCTAACTTCTCAACACCATCTCAATGGCAATTACATTTCAACATGAAGTTTTATCATGGCTAATTTGATTTCTGTATGCCTCACTTATCTGTATGTCAAATTCTTTTTCTCTGTTTGGGAAGTTTTCTGCCATTAGTTCTGAGAAGAAGCTTCTTATGTCATTTGCTCTATCTCCTTCTTTTTATTGACTTCTATCAGTCTTATGCTATTCTTCCTTGCATCATCTAGCATTTGCTCGATTGATTTCTCATAGTCCCTTTCTATTTTTAAGAAATCTCTTTTTTCCTAATTGCTAACTCCAACCCTTTCTTCTATATCTGATCTTCTGTCCTTACATTGGCTCATTCTGCTGCATGTACTTTCAAGGGAGCTTTTAATCTCCTGGATATCTGTTTGAATCTATTTCATGGATTCCATTTCTTTCCTATGCTGGCCATTCATGGCTTCCATCACATTCCTGAATTCCTCTATTTTTTAATCTGTATTTTTCATTCTGGTCACCATCTCTATAGCTATGTAGCATTGATTTTTCTAGAGCCTAGTTCAACTGCTTTTTGCTGTTACTACTTCAGAGAGTCCAGGTGGGTGGCTTTCAGATTGTTCCATTTCATTGCCCCTGACATTTGCCTTTGATGAGCTGAAAGTCTGTAAGGGTTACATCTTGTTTAAGTGTCTTTTCATTTTAAATTTTTAAAAAAAGTTTGATTCCTGAGTTGATGCTTGTAAATTGCTTATGGTGAGTAGTGTTGTTGCCAGTATTCAGAACTCTTACTACTTCTCAGAAGGGTCTTCCAGGTGTAGCTAGCTTTTGGGTTTTGAGCTTCTTGCAGGATCCCACCTTTTCAGTTTATTGGGAATGAGAAGTTTCTGCCTACTTGGCCCAGCTGCCAGTTTTTTGGCACTGGCTTGAAGATTTTTCTTAAAGATCCTTAGGCAATCTCAGTCTTGGTATACTGGGAGGAACAACTGATTAGCACAATTATGTCACCCTGGCTAAAGTAGTACAATCAACAATAACAATAGCATCAAATGCAGTCTAGAAAATGACAAATTGTGCCCTTAATATGGCTTTTTCACCCTAAGGGGAGAAGATTTAAAAGGGGTTGGGGGTAGAGAACAGAAATAGAAGAAGAGGAGGAGGTCAGAAGCAAGGCTAGAGGACAAACTTTAGGAAACTGGTAAAAAGGACAGGTGGGAAAGACAAAAGGAAAAAAATATAAAGAACAGAACAGAACAACAACAAAAAACTAGAAATTATGCTCAATGAAGAAAAAACCAAACAAAACAAGAACTAGAAAGGAGGGGGAAAAAAGAAAGAAAAAGGAAAAAAGCCCCAAACGTCCAATTCAAGGTGTGTCTCTGCTGGCACTGTTAGGCAATGTGGACAAACATAGTCCAGAGCCAAATTAATTAATCCCAGAGCTAGTTGGAGCTTCTTGGTGGGGTAGTGGATAATCCCAGCCAGCCTGCCCCTTTAGTTCCTCTGAAGTTCTGGCTGATTTCTGGTTATGAGGCTGGAACAGGATTCTTTGAGCCTACAACAGCCTATGTATCTCCTGGTGGCTTGAACTCTGGTCCCTGACCTCCCTCTGACTTGAACTCAGCACCCACACTGAGGCACTGGAAATCACTAGATGGAGTCTGTTCACAGCTGTTGTGAGTTTCAAGCTCAGTTGGCTCCTCTCCAAGATGGCTACCAACCAACCACCCTCTCCTGGGTGAGGTCTGAATCTGGATAACTCACCAGCTGCTGCACTCTGATTTGTCCACTGATCCATTCCACTGGTGCATTTCTCTGTGGAGGCCTCTGGGGTTATCAGTAGTCATTATGCATCTTTTGGCCTGCTGTTCTCTTACAGAGAGTCCAGGCCCTGGGAGAGAGCACTGCTTGGTACCTCCCTCCTCTTCATTAAAATCTCCCTCTTTGGTGCATGCCCTACTGAGGTCCTAAGTCAGCGGAAGACGCCGAATCACCCTGCTGCAGACCGTCAGGTCTACCCACACCCTACTGAGGTCCCGAGTCATGCGTAAGATGCCGAATCACCCCACTGCAGACAGGCAGCCATCTGGTTCCACACTACAAAGATGCAGAGGACACCAGAGCACCAGACCAAGGTACTGAGTCCCACTGCTCCTGGTCCAGAGGAAGGGGCTTCCCAGCCACCATCCCCCCTGCTGCTCCCAGCCCACAGGAAAGGGCTTTTGGGTCACCATCCCTACCACTGCTCCCGGCCCCTGTCCCACCTCTCCCAGCTCAGAGGAGGTAATCCATGCAGGTGCTAACAGCCCCCCACCCCAGTCGAAATGAGAAAACACATAAATAAGTCTCAAAACCAGACTTCCAGATCACCTACAGCAATCCCAAAGGGAAATGAAATGGAACATTCTGATACTCTGCCACCTGGACCCACTGAACTGGCGACAAAAGGGGATCTGGAAAAAATGAAATCAGAAATAATTTCTCAGATAACAGGAGAAATTGTGCCCCTAGTGCAAGACATGATTAATAAATCTAGAGAGGATCTCAGAAACACGATGGAATCCCAACATAAGAAACAAAGGGAATCCATAAAACAGATGCAAATAGATTTCCAGGACATGGAAAACTCCATTGAATGTCTACAGAGCAGAATGAGCCAGTGTGAGGACAGAATTTCAGATATAGAAGATAAGAATGCAATTAGTGACCAGGAAAAGAAAAATTGCTTCAAAATTATAAGGGAACATGAGAAATCAATCCAGCAGCTGCTAGATGATGCAAAGAAGACTAACATAAGACTGATTGGGCTCAATGAAGAAACAGGAGAGAGTGCAGATGACATAAAAAATCTCTTCACAGAAATAATGGCAGAAAACTCCTAAGCAGGGGAAAAGAGCTTGACATACAGATAACTGAGGCATATAGGACTCCAAATAGTCTTGATCAAAAAAAAATCTACACATAGGCATATAATTGTTAAGATTCCAGAAACACAACAGAAGAACAAAGTTCTGCAAGCAGTTAGAGAAAAGAAACAAATCACATACAAAGGAAAGCCCATTAGAATCATAGCAGACTTCTCAACACAAACCATCAAGGCAAGAAGAGCTTGGAGTGACATATTCCAAGACCTAAAAGAAAACAGCCTCCAACCCAGATTGATGTACTCTGCAAAACTATCTTTCAAAATGGATGGAGGAATAAGATACTTTCATGAGAAAGAGCACCTTAGGAACTTCGTGAATACCAAACCAGCACTCCAAAGAATTTTACACAATATCCTAGGAACAGACATTGAGGATCACAACCCCAGGAAGCAAAGCAGAATGAACCCATCTGGCATGACAAGAAATTAAATGTAAAGGGGGAGAACCCAACAAAAAGAAAAAGTCATGGCAATGACAAGTCAATACGTTTCAGTTATAACCATCCATGTTAATGGTCTCAGTTCACCAATCAAAAAAAATAGACTGGCAGAATGGGTCAAGAAGCGAAATCTAACAATATGCTGCATACAAGAAACACACTTAATTCAAAAGGAAACACATAGACTGAAAGTTAAAGGGTGGACAACAATACTCCATGGGACAGGAACCCGGAAAAAAGCAAGAGTAGCTATCCTCTTTGCAGATCAAGTAGATTTCAAACCAACACTGATTAAGAGAGATGAAGAAGGACACTACATCCTTGTAAAGGGAAGAATCCAAGAGGAAGAGATGACAATCATAAATATCTATGCACCAAACACTAGTGCACCCAACTATATAAAACAAATATTAAGGGACATGAAAAGACATATATACAGTAATACAATTGTAGTGGGGGACCTCAGCACCCCATTGTCACAAATAGATAGATCAAGTAGACGAAAAATAAGTAATGAAATACTAGAACTCAATCAAACTCTTGAACAAATGAGCTTAACAGATGTTTACAGAGTCTTCCACCCAAAAAATCAGAATACACATTCTTCTCAGCTGCACATGGGTCATTCTCCAAAATAGACTACATACTCACACATAGAACATGTTTAAGTAAGTACAAAGGAATTGAAGTTATTCCCTGTATATTATCAGAACATAGTGTGATGAAATTGGAGAGCCATAGCAAGAGAAACTAAAAAAATTTCAAAAACACGTGGAAATTGAACAACACACTTCTGAATAACCAATGGGTCCCAGAGGAAATTAAAGAAGAAATCAGACAGTTCCTTCAACTAAATGACAATGACAATGCAAGATATCGGAATCTATGGGACACAATGAAAGCAGTCTTATGAGGGAAATTCATAGCAGTGAATACGTATATTAGGAAAACAGAACGATCCCAATTAAACAACCTGATGCTGAACCTCAAGCTTCTAGAAAAAGAAGAGCAGGACAACCCCAAAGGTCATAGAAGGGGGGAAATTATAAAGATCAGAGGAGAAATCAATGCAATGGAGACTAAGAGAATGATACAAAAAAATCAATGAAGCCAAGAGTTGGTTCTTTGAAAGAATCAATAAAATTGACAAACCCTTAGCCAACCTTATCAGAAAAAGGAAAGAAAAGGCCCAAATCCATGCAATTAGGAATGAAAAGGGTGAAATTACAACAGACCCAGAAGAAATCCAGAGGATCATCAATACCTAGTTCCAGAACCAATACACCAATAAGATGGACAACACAGAAGAAATGGACAGATTCCTAGATACATATGAATTACCAAAGTTGAACGAAGAAGACCTAAAAATTCTGAACAACCCAATATCAACCAATGAAATTGAAAAGGTAATTAAAAACTTATCAACTAAGAAAAGCCCGGGCCCTGATGGCTTCACTGCTGAATTCTACAAGACATTTAGAGAGGAGCTGCTGACACTACTGTTTAAACTCTTCAATGAAATTGAAAGGGAAGCAATACTCCCAAATTCATTCCTGGAAGCAAGCATCACCTTGATCCCCAAAGCAGAGAAAGACCCAACTGAACAGGAGAACTATAGGCCAATCTCACTAATGAACATAGATGCAAAAATCCTTAATAAGATACTGGCAAACAGAATTCAGAAGATCATCAAGAAGATCATACACCCTGATCAAGTGGGATTCATCCCAGGGATGCAGGGATGGTTCAATATATGCAAATCAACCAATGTAATACACTACATCAATAGAGCCAAGGACAAAAACCATATGATTATCTCCATAGATGCAGAAAAAGCATTTGACAAAATCCAGCATGCATGTATGATAAAAACCCTACAAAAAATTGGAATAGATGGTCTCTACCTCAAACTGATAGAAGCCATCTATGAAAAACCAACAGCCAATTTCATACTAAATGGTCAAAACCTCAAATCCTTCACACTAAAATCAGGAACAAGACAAGGATGTCCACTATCACCACTCTTGTTCAATATAGTTCTGGAAACATTAGCCATGGTAATTAGATAAGAAAAAGAAATAAAAGGAATAAAGATAGACAATGAAGAAGTCAAATTGTCATTATTTGCAGATAACATGATACTCTATATAGAAGACCCATGAACTCCACCAAAAGCCTTCTAGACTTAATAACCAAATTCAGTCAATAGCTGGTTACAACGTCAACACACAAAAATCAATAGCTTTCCTCTACATGAATGACAGACTCACTGAGAGAGAAATAGGGCAAATAATTCCTTTTACAATAGCATCCAAAAAACTGAAATACCTAGGAATTATCCTAATGAAAGAAATCAAAGACCTCATCTCTGAAAACTATGGCACTCTGAAAAGAGAGATTGAAGATGATATCAGAAAATGGACAGACATCCCCTGCTCCTGGGTAGGAAGGATCAATATAGTGAAAATGGCCATACTCCAAAACTATTATATAGATTCAATGCAATTCCAACTGAAATCCTAGCAGCATACTTCACGGACTTTGAGAAAACAATCCAAAAATTCATTTGGAACAAGAAGAGACCCAGAATAGCAAAAGCAATTCTAAGTAACAGAGACATGGCAGGGGGTATCACAATCCCCAACCTGCACCTATACTACAAAGCTACTGTGATAAAAACAGCATGGTACTGGCAAAGAAACAGACTTGAGGACCAGTGGAACAGATTAGAAGATGCAGAAAAAACGCCAGACACCCTCAGCCATCTCATCTTTGACAAAGGAGCCAAAAACCCTCACTGGAGGAAAGATAGCCTCTTTAATAAATGGTGCTGGAAAAATTGGGCTTCAACTTGCCAAAGATTAAAACTGGACCTGTATCTCTCACCATGCACCAAACTAAAATCAAAATGGATTAAAGATCTAAATATTAAAATAGAAACTCTGAATCAGTTAGAACAGAGGTTAGGTAGAACACTTGAAGACATCGGTGTAGGAAAAGATTTTATGAACAAAACCTCAGTTGCCCATGAACTAGCACAAACAATCAACAAGAGAGATCTCTTCTTATTAAAAGGCTTCTGCACAGCAAGAGAAACCACCAGCAGTGTGAAGAGACAACCCACAATGTGGGAAAAAATCTTCACCTGCTCTTCCTCAGACAAAGGTCTACTATCTCGAATCTCTAAAGAACTTAAAAAGATCAGACCTCCCAAATTTAAAGACCCAATCCAAAAATGGGCATCTGAAATGAACAGACATTTCTCACACAAAGAAGTAGAAATAGCAAATAAATACATGAAAAAATGTTCAACATCACTGGTCATTCGAGAGATGCAAATGAAAACAATGCTGAGATTCCACCTCACTCCAGAAAGAATGGCTGCTATCATGAAATCAACCAATAACAAATGCTGGCGGGGCTGTGGGGAAAGAGGAACCCTGCTCCACTGCTGGTGGGAGTGTAGACTGGTGCAACCACTGCGGAAAGCAGTATGGAGATACCTCAAAGACCTAGGACTGGAAGTCCCATTTGACCCCACTATTCCCCTGCTGGGGATCTTCTCCAAAGAATTAAAGGATCATACCACAGTGATATATGTGCACCCATGTTCATAGCAGTGCAGTTTGTAATAGCTACAACTTGGAAACAGCCCAAACGCCCATCAACTGGAGACTGGATAAAGAAAATGTGTGTTTTTTATAAAATGGAGTGCTACTCAGCCATAAAAAATGAGAAATTAGAGACATTTATAGCTAAGTGGACGCACATTGATTTGATGCTCTTAAGTGAAATAACTAGGACACATATGAATAAATACCAAATAGTTTCTCTGGTGTGAGAAACTGAAAGTGTAAATAAGGACTAAATGTATAATAGGTAATGTGAAATAGGAAGAAAAGGGGCAAAGGGGAAGGAAGTGGGAGGGCTAGGGGAAAGGATAGAAGGGAATGGGATTAATATGAGAAAATGGAAAAATAGGAACAAAATCTTTGTAAATAGGGAGGAATAGAGGGGTTGAAGGGAGGTCTGGGCAAGGATGAAAAATAAGAACCAAGAGAGACTATGTAAAGGTGCAAATTTCCAATGATGAATGTCATTATATTGTATACCTAAAATGTACCAATGATTAGTATGAATAATTGATAATGTAAAATAGGAAGAAAAGGTCCAAAGGGGTAGGGGTAGTAGGAGGGGCAGGGGAAAGGAAAGAAGGGAAAGGAAAAATGCTGAGAAATGGAAAAAATGGAAATAAAGTCTTTGTAAATAGGGAAGGGTGGAGGGCATGAAGGGAGGGTTAGGAATGGGGAAAAAATAAGAACCAAGATGCATTATGTAAAGGTACAATTCCCAATGAGAAATGTAATTGTGCTGTATACTTACAATGTACCAATAAAAGAATTTAATAAAAAAATTCTCTCTCTTCACTCTCCGTGTAGATTTCAATTCTCACCTCAGATCATTCCTGGGCACCAAGGACCCATTTCCCTCCTCCTTCTCCTCACACTGCTATATTTCAGTGTAAGGGAACCAAATCTCAGAGAATCTCTTTCTCTACTGCTCACCACTCCATCATCTTCCCAGAAGTCTCTTGACTCTGGGAGATCTCTCAGGATACATGTTCTCACTGCTGCCTCCAACTGTGTAAGGTTCTCCCAGTCCAGGTCTCCTTTCTCCATGAGCAGAAAAGTTATTTTCACTACCTTCCAGTCCAGCACCACATGGTCTCCTCAACATGAATTTTGGAGGGGACATTCAAATTATAGCACTAGTGTTTAAGTCTTCTTCATTCACAGCATAGTGATTTTGTGATTCGAACTTTTTATTGTCTGTATTAGTAGTTCATGGTTTTTGATCCCAGAGTTGTATTTTATTGTCAGGATATGCTGCAGTTTATTTCATTGTTCTTATTGCTAGGTATCAAGTATCTAATTTTTTGGATATTAATTTTAAAAACACTGCTACTGACTTTTTGTGCACACATACTTTTCTTTTTATTTGAAATAATGGAGGACTTTGTGATGGGGATTATTGGGAGTCAGAGTCCCCTGGGCAGGTCCTGCTTGGCACTTATGATTGTCCCTGAGGAAAGAGTTGACTCCCTACATTACAGGCTAGACCTGCAGCTCTTGTTTTGTTTCTGCCAGCCTCTTACCCTCGTACTGTGTGGAGAGCGAAAGGTTGAAATAACCTTCAGAGACCTCTGAGTCTCTTGAGAACATAATGAATCCTGGATATGCAGCTGGCACAAAAACAAGGATGGTTACTTGTAACGAGAGTGGTTAAATAGAAAGAGTTTGAATGTCTGTAATGCAAGGGAATGTTATTCCCGGAGTTGTAAAGATACATTTGACCTTTTCCCTGGAAAATAATTATGTACAGAGGAGGGGTTTGGAGTTGTGGAAAAGGTATATAAAGGGCAATAAAGTGGGAAGAGGGGTCTCTCCTCTGCCTCTCTCTCCTTTTTCTTTTCCTCAGAGGTTTTGTTTTTCTTTCATCCTCTCCCCTCCTCTCAGGTACTGTTCGACTAGTGACGGCTGGCACCATCACAGTACTGGTACTCATGATTTGTCAGTGCTCCTTAATCTTTACACCTACAATACAGCCTGAATCCCATAAGCCTCATTCACTTCTCACTCTCTTAAAGTTGTAGTCTATGGTATTCTTTAGGTTGCATATTGACTTGGACCAGAATCAGCCTAGATAAATGTCTCACTGGTGTGTTGATTAATTTGGAGTTTAAGTATTATCACTTGTTTTTTTATTCTTCTCAATGCCAGCATAACATGGGACAATGGTTTTAAAAATATCCCCTGGATACTCTCATGTAATGTCAATAATTCCAGTCCCATAGATTCTAGAATGTAGGATAGGTATTATTTAACCAACTGAGCATGACTCTAGGTCCAGTAGACCTATCCCTTACTTTCCCTCTGTAAATTTTTACTTTAGCTCAATGGTAGCCAGCAGTGATCTCAATATTTTCCCCTGAGGGATACAGGAGACAATCTATATATTTACCCACTTTGGGATGAGAAATGGCAAGGTGTGTGCATGTGTGCAAAAGTAGCAAAATGGAACATTTTACCAATGCTATGCTCCATTTAACTAGTTTAGTGTAGGTTTACCTGAGAATAACAGAGGGTCCAAAAGACCCACACCATTCCAGGATTTGTGTTTTTTTTTTTAAGGATTTAAAAAAAAAATTTTCTGGTAGAAGTAGTACAATTCAGTACAATGGCACATGAAACTAGATTTGCAGGTTTTGGAGGAGGTCAAAAGTGAATCATCAGATTACTCATGCATGGGTGATCCATTATGGTAAAATATATGTTTTCATAACAGAAGAGTCCTGTGGGTATATGATGATGATGATGATGATGATGATGATGATGATGATGATGACTTTGAAATTGGTTATGTGAGCCAAAGTTTCTGTGACAATGAAATGGAGCAAGAATGAACTAATACAGGCACAGGGAATACAGGTCTCCTTGATTCAGATGGTGAAGAAAACAGCAATGTGAATACATATTTGACTAGTTGAAATGTTGCAACTATGCAACCAAATGGAATGATCCAGTGTTAGAAGGGTCCAAAACTAGAGAAAGAGTCTTGCCAGGGGTGAAATGTATTGGACAGAATGCTAGCACTGCCATTCAGTGTTGGAAATTGTAACACACAAATTGTTACGAGATGCTGTGAAATACACAAAAGCTGAACTGCAAGTAAAATGTTCTGTATGCACCAATAGCCATATTCAAGAATGTATTTATTATGACATATCACTAGCTGAACTGAAAGCATTCATAGGTTTGCTGTACTTAGCAGGGATTTCTCATGGTAATCACAGGAATGTAAAAGACTTACAGAAAAGCAATGGGTCAAACTATGGCATAAAAATTTATGCTGTTGTAGATGTGAATATTTATTATGCTTTCAATTTAGACATTTATCCTGAAACTCAGCCATTATTGTTATTTTCATCGTAGTTCATATAGGAATTTATTTCTGATGTTATCTTTTAGGTTTTGTTAGCAAGTACACAGCTGATATGGAAATGTTACATCTATTCTAAATGTCCAATACATATTAAGAATTTATACTTTATTTTATTGATATTTTATGTTTCTGGTAACTACACACCATATAATATAATAAGAAACTCCTGACACAACAGCTAGACCACTGAATTGTCAAGTATGTCCTACAAAAAGGCCAGGAAAGCAAAACACATGTGTTATCATTGTAGAGATACATGTGTTTGGAATGTGCTATTGTCATGTGTGCAGACTGCTGTAGGTGTGAAAGCAAAGATTATGTTTTTGTAAAGTGCTATTGGTATTTTCATTATAGTTCATAAAATAATTTATTTGTGTTATTCTATTTTAGGCTCCATAGACCAAAAAACAGTAGATGTGGAAAATTTTGATGCTTTTTAAGAAACATTCAATAAATATTAAAAATCAATACTTTATTTTTGTGATTTTTTTTCCAGTTAAGTACTCATTGTTTAATATAATAAAACTCATAAAATTAAATAATTCAATTTATTAATGAATAATAAAGTAAATAATAAAGTAAGCAAAATAATAAAGTAAAATTAATACTTCATCAATAGAAATTGTACCATCAACAGAAATTGTACCTTTATGACAAAATTAGTGTTATGCTTTCATCAAGAGAAGATTCAGAGACAGTAGTCAAAATATTTGATAGCTATGAAAATGATGTGCATACAGAATGCCCTTAATACTTTTATTTGAAAATAAAAAGTGAATCTTAGGTGCTTTAGTAAAATAGATGAAAATGCTACACAATATTTTCTACATTTCTGTCCACAGCACATATGATAATGTGCATTATATACATTATACATTCAATGAATGTCTGTTGAACTCATTAATAAATGAATAGAGTAGGTCTTCTCTAAAAGGCACATGTTAAGACAAAGCAAACATTTTTCTCTGTTATTTGGCAGTTAGGGCAGGCCACAGCTGGTCAGAGCTGACAGATGCATGAAATACACATAAGGATCAACTGTCTGAACACATTTGGGAGCAGGCTGTTTTCTATGTTGTGTGTTATTCGTGAATGGATTAGAGACTGTCCATAACATTTTTTCATTGTCCTGTCTACAGAAAAAAACATGAAAATAAAATGCAGTAATTTACATAAATAGAAGTGATAACTGTATATGGTGATAGCACTAAATTGTGACTAATTATCCAAGTGATTTTATTAGTAAATAGCATACAACTGTAGAGAAATCTTTTATTGTGTGTTTTGTAGAATAGTCATAATGTGAATCAAAACTGAAAATAGTTTATCCTCATTTACTGATTACTACTCCTAAATGTACTAATTCCACTTCAAATTGAAAGCTCAAACACTGTATGAGCGGTCCTGCCATTTATGGAGACAGAGGGACAGAGAGAAAGGTAGAGATAGAAAGGAGGTGGCAATGACCCAAGCCTGTCCTGAGCAAAAGAGAAAGAAAGTGTGGGTGAAGAGTGCCTTTCATCACTGGCCACACCCTTTAGACCCTGAAGGTGTGGATTCACTCAGAATCCACACACTCTTATTGTTGATAAATAGATCACAGGCTGCCTTGTCTTGGCCCAGCCTCTCAGGGTTGTCAGAAAACCCTCCATGGCCATGGCTCTGAGGTAACATTCCCAGAGAGCTACTCAGAAAAATGACAGTGGTCATAGTATATATTAACCAGCACATTTACAGAACACTTAACATTTTGTGTAAAAACATCAAAGTTGAAGCATTGATCATATAATCATATGCCCAGCTGGAAGTATGGCTGGCTTTGGGGGGAAGATCATTGTTTCTGCATCGTTATATGTATTAGGTTTGAGGAAATTGTGAAATAAGGTAGATATGTCTCCAAAGCAAAATGCATTTGTAGAAACATTTTCTTAAACCTTCTATTCAAAGTGAGGATTAGAGACACAGAGAGAAGTTTCAAAACAATAAAACAATTTTGCAGGTGGAAGTGTTTGAGCAAAATGTTCTAATCTCAGGGTATGGTTTTAAAAAAATATAGGCAAAATATAATGGAACATAAGAACTTTTTTATGCTGGCTGGTTAATAAAAAGTAATAACATCCTGGAGTGTTTCAGAAATATCCAGTAATAGAGATGTTCAAAAATCCTTTATACTTTTTGCTACTCAGAGTTAAATTGTAAACTTTTCATTTTATTTGAAACTTTGCAACAATTCTGATGCATTTGATGACCTTGAGCCTTGATCAAAAGACCATCTAGAATAACACACCTTTATAAAGGATCTGAATAGGTATCAGTGGTTCCTTTATTGAAGATCAGTATCTTAGAGTTGTTACAGACTTCTGCTTCTTACATAAAGTCTGTAATCATAAAAGGAATAATAACATTTGTATAGTAAATAAGGTTTTTTCCTATTCTAACTTTATCACTTTTTAGCTATGTAATCTTGGGAAACTCATGTAAGTCCTCTGAACTTGTTTCTTCATTTGAAAAATGAGAATAAAAAGACTTAATGTGCTATCACAACAAAATACCCCCTAATAACTAGAATTTTACAAGAATTTTAAAAGGTGAAGAAAAAAAAATGTTGGAGAGTGCTTGCCAGCAACTCAGCTTCTCCAGGACAAAGTGCCAGAATCTGGAAAACAACAGTTGAGAGAGGAACCAATGTGAGTGGAGGGCACACAGGAACCAGCAGGGAACTGACAGGGGAGAAGAAAATAGGATTAAGTGATATAGAAGAAATAGATCATCAATGCAGCCACAGAGAGCCCCTGTGTAGTCACCTTCGGGGAGGCAGTAAAATCAACAACTTTTCCACTCATGAAGAAACACCGATCTGATAGGGACAGGGAGAATCTTATGCAGTCGGAGGCAGCAGTGACAACTTTTCCCCTGGGGATCCCCCCCCCGGGGGGGGTCAACAGTTGGTGAGTGATGATGGAGCAGCACCCCAGCACACAGCCACTCAGGGCAGAAGCAGGCAGGCATCAACATGTTATTTAAGAAAGGACTCAGGGCTGGAACTTCAGTCACAGAATACTCCCACAGTCACTTCACTGCCAACTGCTCAGAGAGGAACGAGGGAAGGGCAGTCTAGTCAAGGTAGATTGCCATCAGTTGGACACCAGATGGGGGGGAATTTAGCTGAGAGGTAGGGGCTGGGGCTGGGACCATTCAGACTCTGCCCTGGCAGAGGTGACTTGCTCCTCCATTCACAGACCTCAGTATCCAACACCACTCTGTGTTCTGGATGCAGACTGCCCTTGGTTTTCCAGTTTGAGCAGGAACACATTGCCTGGAGTTCTGTTCTTTAACATGAACCTGAGAAAAGGAGCTATGAATCCAAAAACATTAAACTTTTAAAAAACTATTCTTTGACTGTATGACTGTTTAAAAACTTGTATTTGGGCCGGGGATTTAGTTCAGTGGTTCTGCTGCCTGCCTTGCAAGCACAAGGCCCCAGGTTTGATCCCTGGGTACTGAAAAACTTGCATTTAATTGGCTGTATTATTTTCATTGTACTTTAAAAATTTTTAATTTCTTCTTTCTCCCTTTTTTACATTACTCCCCACACTTGTATGCCATTTTTTTATACTCTTCTCTTTTAACAGTGTGTTTGTGTATCCATGCTTTGCCTACCCTTACTTGTTTGATTGCTTTGTTTTGTTTTGTCTTGCATTGTTTTTTTTCCTCCCAGTATAGTTTTTTTGTGTGTGTGTGCCAGGGATCTCCCAGTATAGTTTTTTGAGGGTAAGGAAACTCCCCTGCTCTCTTATACCCCCTCCTATTTTTACCCATATCTGCTGGTTTGACTTCTTTCCCCTGTGTTTCCTTTATTCTCAATTTTACTTTTCTATATTATCTACCTTTTCCATGGAATCCCTTAATCTTTCCCTCTAATATTTACATCAAACACAGAACTTTTCCCTATCCCTATCTCTCACTACTAATTTTGTACATAATGTTCCCAGTTATCCCTTTCTAAATATATAATGAGATATCCTTAACACAATAGGTCCCTTTATCCCTCTCCTATTTCCACTTTCCCATACTACAGAGCAGAGGACTTAGAATTTTTTTTCCTTTTAGTTATATTTCATTACTCTTGCTCCTTTGGCATTACATGAACTCTTATCCTCCTGGGTTTTGGATGGTTGATTCTATAAAGCTACTGTTGAAGTTTTATTTTATTTTTTTTTGCCCGTAGGGAAGACATAGCCAACACATTTGGTGCACATTAATTGTGGGTCAACTTGGGTTGTTATAATGCTTACATTAAAAGTGTGGATTTCTTTTCTAGACTGAAGGGAGCCCCAAAACAGGGTCTTATGGCATATACTTTCTCAGCTAGCCCTGATAGGCTCCACTGCAATAGACTAACCTGTTAATACTGTAGTTGAATTACTTCCATAGGAATAATCCTGACTCAGAGAACAGTTGAGTGCCAGTGAACTTATCTGCCAAACCCACCATTATACTCAGGGAAAGGGACAACAGAGTTCCTAACTCAAGATCACAGGCTCAATCAGACTCTGCAAGAATGCCTGCAACCTGGCAAAAGAGGCCCTAAGTCTGAGTTAACCCTATTTTGTAAAGGATTGACCATAGGAGTAATTGGGGCATGATCATTCAGACTCTCTAGTGAAGAAGTGACTTGGGAATCATGTATGCAATAGCTCACTGGAATATCTAATTTGTGTTCCCAGTGGCTATTTTATTGGTTTAAGTTTTTGTATGTTTCTGGAGTTATTTGATAATGTAGGATTATCTACTTTTATGGTTTTATGTGTATATGAGGTTGTTACTCTTGTAGAATAGTGCTTTCATTGGCTCTGATTTATTAGCTAAGTTCTCTCCCTTGTCAAGAGAATAGACATAGTGGGTGAAGAGTATCTGCGAGGACTATCATATAGAAATCTGATAAGATTGAATCTGTGGATGCTGTTATAAAGTGAAACAGTTCTTGTGGAAAAACATAGAGACAAAGACAAAATCACTTAAAGTAAACAACAGAAGTAGCAAATACTAGAACTGGACATACAAAGCTGAAAATTACTCACGGGGAGGAAGCATCCTACTAAAAAGCTCCATATAACCACATACTTGCCTCACTTCTCTAGTCCCCAACCAACAGTAAACTTTCCCCCCTAAAAAAGGAGGGGAAAAAGGAGAAGGATTCATTTAATTAAAAAAATATATATATCTACAAGTAAGAGAATGGGAAAACAAGGAAATACAAGATCGCTGAACCCTCCAATTCCCCCAAGGCAGAACAAGGGGCCACAAAGTGAGAAGGAAACAAATTCCAGATAGCAGAAATCCATGAAAAGTTCTTAGAAGGGGATGATAAAAATAGATGAGTTCAAAGAGAAAATAAACCAAAAGTTTGCAACAATGACACTTAGTACACCCACAATAAATATCAGGAAAATAGGTAAACAAACAAACAAACAAAAAACCCAAAAAAACTACACAAGTTAAGCAAGATAGTTCAAAACTTGAATGATAGATTCAACAAGGACATTGAATCCTCTAAAAGATAGCAGATGGAAATACCTGAAATAAAAACCAGTATAGATTCATACATTCCAAAAATAACTAGTATGAAGACAGGATAATTGATACAGACAATAAAATAGAGAATTATGATAAAGGGCTCAAAGAAGCCAAAAAGAAAATAAGAGAACAAGAGAAGATTATTCAGCAGCTAATAGATGACAACAAAAAGAACTAATCTAAAGTTAATTCGAGTTAGAGAAAAGCTAGGAGACTACACAGATGGATTTATCAATATGATTACAGAAATTACCAAAGAAAATTTTCCAAATATAAGAAAAGATTTCAAAGTACAAGTAAGCAATGTTTATAGAACACCAAACAATTATAATGGAAGGAGAAGTTCACCAAGGCATATCCTCATTAAATTTGCAGATATACAACAGAAAACCCCAGAATTTTAAGGGCATCCAGAGAATAACAAAAAATCACAAACAAAGGTAAACCAATTAGAATCACAGCAGACTTCTCAGCACAAACCCTCAAGACCACAAAAGCTTGGACTGAAGTATTTTAAGCCCGGAGAGCAAATAACTTCCAGCCCAGATTAACTTACCCACCAAAGCTATCCTTCAAAATAGGAGAGAGAAGATCAGCTCAGAAGATATATGAGTGCTAAAAGAAAATACTCAAGAATACTCTCAAAAGAAACATAGGATTGGATGCACCTTAAAACACAGAGGAAACTAGTGAGTTCAGTGGATAAACACAATAAAAAACAAAAGGAAAAGTAAAACAAATAATATATCAAGAGACAAAGAAGACAATGATAATAAATAAACAACATATCTCAGTAATATCTATCAATGTTAATGGCTTCAACTTTCCAATCAAAAGACACAGACTGGCAGACTGGATCAAAAAACAGAATCCAAAAATCTGTTGCATTCAAGAAACCCATATAATCAAAACAGATACTTATAGACTTAAAGTTAAAGGATGAAAAACAACATTTCATGCACCAGGGCAATGAAGCCAAGCAGGGGTGGCAATTTTAATATCAAACATGGTAAAGTTCAAGTTAAAATGGATTAGAAAAGTCACTATCACCCTTATCCCCAAACCAGATAAAGAACCAACTACAAAAGAGACCTCTTTAATGAACATAGATACAAAAATCCTCAACAAGATATTAGCAAATAGAATGTGCATATTATCAAAAAGCTGATACACTGAGATCAAGTAGATTTTATCCCATAGATGCAAAGATGGTTCAACATATGTAAATCTATAAATGTAATATAGCAAATAACAGGATCAAGGTAAAAAACCACATGACCATAGCAATAGATGTAGAAAAGGCTTTCAACATAATCCAGCACCCCTTCATGATAAAAACCATAAGGAAAACAACTGTAGAAAGACCATATCTGAGTATGATAAAAGCTGTGACAAGCTAATAGCCAGCATTGTACTAAATGAAGAAAAACTAAAAATATTTCCTCTAAAATCAGGAACAAGACAAGGATGTCCACGATCATCTCTGCTATTCAGCATAGTACTTGAAACATTAGCCAGTGCAATTAGGCAAGAGAAATAAATAAAAGGGATACATATAGGAAAGGAAGAACTCAAATTATCATTATTTGCAGATGACCTGGTACTCTACATGGAAGGCCTAAAGAAGTCCACTAAGAAACTATTAGAATTAATAAACAATTTCAGGAAATAACAGGACACAAGATTAATACAAAGAAATCATTAGCATTTGTGTATACCGATGATGAATGGGTTGAAAAGGAAATATGAAAACAATACCATTCACAGTTCCTTCAAGAAAAATGAAATACTTAGGAATTAACCCAACCAAACAAGTGAAATACCTCTACAGAGAAAACTGCGGTAGTCTGAAGAAGGAGATTGAAGAGGATATCAGAAAGTGGAAACATATCTCTATTTGACAAATATTGTAAAAATGGCCATACTTCCAAAGCTGTTAGACAGATTCAATGTAGTCCCAATCAAAATATGAATGGTATAATTTATAGAACTAGAGAAAACTACCCTAAAATTCATATGGAAGTACAAGAGACCCTGAATAGCAAAAGTAATTTTGGGGAATAAGAGCAAAGCAGGTGTCATAGGACTACCAGACTTCAAGCTATCCTACAAAGCAATAGTGATAAAAATGGCGTAGTACTGGGGCAAAAACAGACATGTAGGTCAATGGAACAGATTTGAGGATACAGAAACATCTCCAGACATATTCAACTATTTGGTCTTTGACAAAGCGTCCAAAAGCATATGTTGGGGGAAAGACAGCCTATTCAACAAGTGGTGCTGGGAAAACTGGCTATGTTTGTAGAAGAATAAAACTGGACCCTTATTTCTCACCATATACTAAATTAAAATCAAAATGGATCAAAGATCTAAACATTAATAAAGAAATATTAAACCTTCCGGAAGACAAAATAGGTAAAACACTTGAAGACACAGGATTAGGAAAGAATATTCTAAACCAAACCCCAATTTTACAGGAAATAGCAGCAAGAATCAATAAATGGGATTATATCAGATTAAAAAACTTCTGTACAGCAAAAGATTCAATCAGTAAAGAGATAACCTACAGAATGGGAAAAATTGTTTTGCCAGCTACACATCAGACAGAGGTTTAATATTTAGAATATATAAAGAACTCCAAAAAATTAAACTTCCTAAAATTAAAGACCCAGTCAAGAAATGGGCTAGAGAAATGAACAGATACTACAGAGGAAGAAATACAAATGGCCATCAAATATATGAAAAAAATGCTCAACGTTTCTGACCAGTAGAGAAATGTCAACTGAAACAACTCTGATTCTATCTTACTCCAGAAAGAATGGCCATCATTAGGAAATCAAAAAACAAATGCTGGCATGGTTGTGGTGAAAAAAGAACTTTCTTACGTTGCTGGTGGCAATGCAAGCTAGCACAACCATTATGGAAATCAGTATGGAGATTTCTCAAAGAATTGAAATTAGAAATTCTGTATGAGTCAGCTATCCCCCTGCTAGGTATCTCCCTCAAAGAGTTTAAGTAATCATACTTCAGCGATACTTGCATACCAATGTTTATAACATCATAATTCATAATAACTAAATCCTGGAAGTGGCCTTTATACCCATCAATAGATGATTGGATAAACAAAATGTGGTATCTATATACAATGGGATATTACCCAGCTATGAAAAATGACAAATTTGGGGCATTTGTCGGAAAGTGGATGCACCTGGAAAATATAATATCAAATGAAATAAATCAGACACACAAGCTTGAATATCATATGGCATCCCTCATTTGAGTGAGGCAAAGTACAAACAAACAAACTGGTAAAAGACAGGAGAAAGTGGACAGATTTTGTACAACAGGGAAATGGTGCAGGGGAACAAGAAGAGGGACAAAGGGAAGGGGAAGGAGAAATGAAAGGAATAAAGATATGCCATTACAGAAGCCTAATAACCCTAAACAATGTAAACATTATAACCAACAACATGTGCTAAGACAAATAGTATCAATAGGTACAAAGAAAGATGGTTGAGGAACCAGAGGAGGAGGGGGAGAGGGAGGGAACGGGAGGAGGGTTAAAAAAAAAGCTGTAATATATACATGCAACCACTCCCTAAGATGACTGCAAACCACCTGAATTACAAACATGTACTAATAAAATAAAATGAAAAAAAAAATTTAAAAAGGAATTGTCTTGTACAAAGTTCATTTTAACCTGAGTACATAATGCAGATATTAATTGCCATTAGTTCTACATGATCCTGAGAAAGATTTTAAGTATTTTTATTAAATATTTCAGTTGTTTAATATTTTATAAAAGATACGAGAAAATGCACACACATATACAGGGCTTTTCTTCAAGAATTGATTAGATGTCTTAAAAACTGTTTCCAAAGTTTCTCTCTAAATATATTTCTAGCTTTACTTTTATTATTTTCTTTCTGAAATTGGATCATCTTAGAGTTTTTATTCAAATTGTATCTAGAAAAACTTACCAAATATTTCTTCCTTCTCTCTCTCTCTCTCTTCTTTTTCTTTCTTTCTCTCTTTTTTGTATTCTCTACACATAGCCATTGGGTGATGACGACTACTTTCTATATAATGTATATCGGAGTCTCAGTCTGGGGGAAGATAGTTTAAGAACCAGTTGAATGTTGCAATGATATTATTCAAAAGTTAACATTGCAGTATATTTATTTTTGAATTATTTTTTTAATAACATTTTGGCCCATTCTGACTACTCTTTATTTATACTGAGTTAAGGTAAATTTTGGAGACTATAAATAGAGTAATAAAGCAGAAAATCATTTAAAAATACTTTAGCAGAGAGAATCACACCAGGCAGAAAGAGGTTTTGTCTGGGAGATGAATGCTTTGAGTTTCTAGTTTTAATTCTGTTATTATATTTGGGGAACTTTAGGCAACGTACCATATTCAGTTTATTTTATTCTATAAAAATAAAAAAGAGGATGGGATATGTTCTTTAAAATCACCATATTTTCTAGGCTTTTGTGAAACGAAAGCCTTGAGTATTTGAACAGTTTTGGAATGTCTGATGTTATCACCATATAAGGGAATGGGATTTATGGGGAAACTTCTCTGTTCAATTTTGTATTGTTTCACTAGTTTCCATGCTTTGTTGTTGCTTTTGGAACTTTTAAAAAGCAAATATGTATTTTTAAACATAATTTCGTCTTAGTATCTCTCATAGGGAGGGGTGGAGGGGTTGAAGGGAGGGCAGGGGAATGGGAAAAAAAAACAAGAACCAAGATATATTATGTAAAGGTACAAATTCCCAATGATGAATATCATCATCGTATCGTATACCTAAAATGTACCAATAAATGTAATGAATAATAAAATGAATTAAATGTTTCTTCGCTATACTGAATTATCTGGAAATGTGTTTGTGACATACAGCACAGTATTTACTATTTCCAACATTCTGTGGAATATAGGACATAGAACAAAGATGAACAATGTATGTAGCCATTGGCCTCTTCTATATTCTTAAGAAAAGAAAATGATAATTTGTTAACTTTGCTCTTCACTCTTTGGCCCATTATAGTTTAGAACAAAAGACAATATAGGAGCAAGCATTTTAAATTACTAAAATTTTTTTCTGCACAAAGCTAACACATAAGACCTTTGTTGATACTCAATGAATATTTGCTAAAAATTTCGATTATATGAATGAATGAAAAAAATTCCTTTACAATTTGTCATTTTTCTTGTCTATGAAAAATTCTAACAGGTTGCTGAAAATTGACCATAAGGGTTCCCATAACCTAGAACTTAAGTTGGTGCATTATTTTTATTAATGACTTAGAAAAGATACAAAAATATCTTTTAGCAAACTGAATGAAACCTACACATTATAATTCTCACAATTTAATCTTAAAGTACTTCCTCATTATAAAATTAATATACTCAGGGGGTTGTTTTAGTTACAGTAATATTATTGTGACATTTATTGGTGCCAAATATGAGGAGTGAAAATTTAAATTCCCTGCACTGAGATTTAGGGGTATTTACAATTTTTAATTTGTAATAAAATGGAGTAATCATATTGTTGTATGATGGATTTAGATGTTCAAATCCCTCAATTCACGTATTTGCTTTTGTATGAAAATTAGTTCTAGTGCTTGAAACCAATGTTAAAAACACATTTAAAATATTTAAATTCTATTGTATCTTCTCCAGTAAACATTCATAAGGATTCATTTAATGTCCCAATAAAATATTTTTGCTGAAGAAAGAGTTTCATTTTGGTTAGTTAAAACTGGTTAATTACAGTGTCAAATAACCTCACATCAAAGGATTTAATAAATCAACATGTCTCAGGTTCTCCACCCACCTCAGACATGTTGGGAGTGCTGTGGGAAGGTCACCATCGAACCCATGAGTGATATCTGAAGTATCCTTCTTCAAAGATGCTTCAGACTCTTTAGCACTACCATATACTGCCTCAGCTGCAAATGTGCTTAACTAATGTTCAGATGTGGTTAAAAAAAAAATGTACCTTTAGCATTGGTTCCTTATTCCCTGCTCTGTCTGTCATCTATCATGTATCTCGGCATAAAGGTACAACCACTGTCAAGACAGAGTTCAAGATCTAAGCATAGATGATTTCCAGGAGATATGGTTGAGGCTTTTCTTTCAACGTGTGGCTTGTACTTCTGTGCATTCTATAGACTTATTGCTTAAATACACCAAGGGAAAAAAAGCAGGGTGGCCCACAAGCATAAGGCACTCTTGTGAGATTTAACTAAAAAGATTTCCTGAAACTGTGGTGTGTTGGGAGGCAATTCTGATCTTGGACTAACAGAGTGCCTCATAATTGACCTCCAGTGGAGTCATCAAGCATTTGAGTATCCATAAACTCCCAAAGTGTGGAAAAGCATGTGCTCTCTTCGGCAGCACATATACTAAAAGTGTGGAAAAGCTCTGCAAGGACCCATGAAGATGTCTGCCTGGCAAACTGGATGCTGTTTTCTCCAATTGGGCCAAATCCCACTGCTTCCCAGGAAGCCTTTGATAAGGAGATCAGTAGACCATCCTATATTCACTTATAGCTCTACATATAAGAAAACAACCACAAGTGGAACCCACTTTCAGCATTGAAGGTAATTACTTATAGAAAGTATCTTAGTGATTTTCTTACAGCTGGCACACAATACCCATTTCAAACACTTTAAAAGAGGAAAGGTTTATGTTGGCTCATGGTTTCAGTCCATGGTCACCCAGCTACAAGGCAGGAACGGGATGGCAGAGGGTCATGGCAGAGGTAAAACTGCTCAACTCATAGTCACCAGGGAGCAGAAAGAAAATGGAGGAGCCAGGGTCAAGAATACACCTTTCCAGGTCATGACCCCAGGGCCCAACCTTGAACATGTCCCCATCTCTTAACAGCTCAATCAGCTGCTGAATTCATCAATGGATTAATCCACTGATGAGTATAGTGCTCTGCTCCCACACCCAAGCACTTTCCAAACACATGCAGCTTTTGAAGGACATTTTATATCCAAATCACAACAAAAACCAAAAGTAAAATCTATCGTACTGGTGTTCATAAATATTATTTGAAATGTATTTTTGCACAGCATGGTAAATATAGTAAATAATAATTATTTTAGTTGATGACCATGTAAATTAGCTTGATTTATTTATTCCACATCATCCATAGTCATAATATCAGTTTATACCTCAAAATTCATACAATCATAATTTTGTCAATTTTCAATTTAAAAAAATTTAAAGTTACACTAAATGTTTTATATTTGTAACACTGGCTAAAGTTTTTCAAACTTTGTTTGTTGCTAATATAGGGAGCCATCTATTGGTAAAATCTTAATATATAGCTAGTTACCAAAGAATGCTTAATTCATTTGCCTACTTCTTACATCATTTCTTCAATGGGAAAAAGGAACACTCTTCTCTCTTAGTCATACTTGAACCTTTATGTACATCAAAGTAGTACAATAAGCATAGAAAGCTTCTACTCAAGGGTTCTGAAATGTTCTCGAATTTCTTGGTACTGAATTAAATTTTCTTTTAAGGAATATCACGGTTTTAAGTTACTAGCAGAGATTTAATTTTATTCTGGCAATGGCTACATATGTGACCGACACAAGTAACTGTTCTAAAAACACACACGGCAAAGTGCCTTGAGTGATAATGCATGATCCTCACCTTTGAGAGTTATAGTTTATAAATCTTACTCATTTTATTTGTTAGCTGACTTCAACTTAAAGTTTACGTGCAGTTCTACATAAATTCAGGGTTTGGACTTTCAAATCATTACAATTTTTTTCTTAAGGTGCTCAATATAAGATATAAATAAATATATTTGAAGAATAATGTCTCCCTCCTTGCTCCCATCACAGTTCAGTGTAAGAAGGCAAGGGCCTCTGGCATTTTTGTGCTTAGGTTCCTTCCCTTCTGTGACTCTGCACTCTGTAGATTCTCAAAGTTGTGTGGTGGATGGGGAAAAATGTCGATTTAACCAAGTTTTTAGAACTACATGATGTCATCATTTCCAGAACATAGTTGTGTTGAGAACAGTCCTCATTTGGTCTTACAGACTGAATTCTGTTTCCCCAAACTTCATAAGTCAAAGCTCTAACCACCAGTGTGATTGTATTTGGAGATGGAGATTTTTTTGGAGATGGAGTTAGGAGGTTTTTTTTTTTAGGTTAAATGAGGTCACTGGGGTGGGAATAGTAACTGGAGTCACTACAAGAAGAAGAAAAGATACCACAGAGAGAAAGTACCATGTGAGGACACAGGAGAAGGCAACTGTCTCTTGTGAACCAAGGAGAGAGGCTTCAAGAGAAGCTTTCTCACTTCTAGAACTGTGATACATAAATTTCTATCAAGTTACTTACACTGTGCTTTTTGTTATTGCAGCCTCAGCTGACTAATACACTTTGTTACACCAGTCACTTGGAATTGTGTATCATTCTATCATAAAATCATTTGGAATTCCCCTTACATATCGTTTCAATTTAACTCTTTCTTTTTATTCTCATTATCACTACTATTTATGGTACAAATCTGTCTTATTTCTAATACAGCATCCTCCCAATCAATGGAAAATTGCCAGAAAGGCCATCAAAAATAGATAATAATTCAAACTTCTAGTTTAAAAATCTGTCAATGGCTGTGCAGGTTTAGAAAAATTTAAATCATCAGATATAAGAAAGATAAACTTGCTTAAATCCATGTAATGCCATCTCCTATCCACACCAACCATTCTCCATAAACATCTCATGGACTAGCTCTATAAAATAGCCTAAAATCCCCTGGATATAGTTTCTGTTTCTGATCTTCCAGATTTTACCTTCCTTATGGAATATTCTCTCCATGTCTGCATTTGACTATGACTAGGTTCATACTCAGTTTAGAAGTTAATCCCCTTGAAACATCATGTCTGATTTGTTCTTCCACAGTTCTGACATAGATTTCCCTTCTTTGCAATTTATTAAGAATATCTCTTTACAAATTTGACTCTAATACTTATCATATTTCTATGGTGGTTTTAGCTGCCTGCATCACTAGACTGTGACCTTAATAAAGACAAAGACTTTCTTTCAGAATAAATACTGAATAAACATTTTTCACCTGCATGCATAAACAAATCTAAGTTTATCTCTGCATCCATGGCTTTAAATCAAATGACCAAAAATATTCACTACAGAAATAAAAACAAATAAAGCTCCATTATATTATGGGCATAAATCCATTCAACTGTCTAGTGCTTTTATTTTCAGCTTGTCTTTAGTTGGATTTAGAAACTACAAAAAGATTTACTACCACCTGCTTTCCTTGGAGCATAACAGATCATAAATATGTTGAAAATTGCTATATCACTTTCTTTGAAGAAGCTGAATTCATTTATGCATCTCATTAGGCAACTATATGAATGGGAAAAATAGGACTGTGTGGTCCACATCTTTAAAGAAGTTAGTGGGTGGTATGTTTTGTTAAAACACATTCACCACCACTCTCTCAGGTCAACTATAATTCAACAGTGATAAAGATTTCTAGACCACCTGCATTTAGTAGTTACGTTCAATTCTTTTAGACTGGGCCAACCTTTTGTAGGAAAAAAAAACAGAACCAAGAGCATGGAATTAGTCTAAAGAAACAAATATTAGAAACAGGTGTGAGATATTTCCTGGGGAAAATGAAGTACTAATTTATTCTAACTGGCAGTAGACCATGCTATATTTCCTGAAGAATTAGCTAGCTTAAAACATTTTGACAAAAGAGTTAATTATAAACTCTTTTTTTTAAGCCAACCTTTATAAAGCCCATATATCTGCATAAAATCAACATCAAGCAATTATGTAACAGCAAAAATGCTTTATTCCCCTTTTATTTCCCAATGATAGCATATTCTGTAAGCATAAGTTTATATGTGAAGCACATTTATGATATGCAAAGCTTGTAATCTACATTTTATACTGGCCACATATTTAATTCTTATAGCAAAATGTCACAGCATTTAGAGTTTAATTTAATTTAATTTTAAAAATTCTTTTATAGGTACATTTTAGATATACAATACATTTACATGTATCATTGGGTCCTTGTACCTATACATAATGTATCTTGATTATTTTTTCTCCATTCCCTGTGCTCCCTTCACCCCCTCCACCCTTCCCTATTTACAAAGACTTTGTTTCCATTTTTTCCTTTTCTCATAATTTTTCCTTTCCCTTCTGTCCTTTCCCCTTCCCCTCCCACTTCCCCTACCCCTTTGCACCTTTTCTTCCTATTTCAAATTATCAATTATTCGATTTTATCATTTTAATCCTTAATTACACTTTCAGTTTCTCACACTAGAGAAACTATTCCGTATTTACACATGTGTGTCCTATTTATTTCAATTACGAGTAGAGCCTCAAGGGCCGGAGATTTAGCTCAGTGGTTCCGTTGCCTGCCTCAAAGCTGCAATGTCCTGAGTTTGATCCCCGGTACCAAAAAAAAAAAAAAAAAAAAAAAAGAGTATGGCCTCAATATGCATCCATTTAGCTATAAGTGTCTCTAGTCTATCATTCTTTATGGCTGAGTAGTACTCCATTTTAGAAAAAAACCACATCTTCTTTATCCAGTTTCCAGTTGGTGGGCACTTGGGCTGTTTCCAAGCTTTAGCTATTACAAACTGTGCCACTATAAACATGGATGCACATATATCTCTGTGATATGATTATTTTAACTCTTTGGGGAAGATATCCAGCAGGGGAATAGCTGGGTCAAATGGGACCTGTAGTCCTAGTTCTTTGAGGTATCTCCATACTGATTTCCACAGTGGTTGCACCAGTCTACACTCCCACCAGCAGTGGAGCAGGGTTCTTCTTTCCCCACAGCCCCGCCAGCATTTGTTATTGGTTGATTTCTTGATAGCAGCCATTCTTTCTGGAATGAAGTGGAATCTCAGCATTGTTTTCATCTGCATTAGAGTAATTTATGTATTAATGTTATGTATTTTTATGTCCTCTCTATTATATAAATATTTGAGGTTGTGACATTGAATAAGTTGAATATTTTTAATTACAATATATGTTAAGTGTTTAATTTATTAGATATCTAGGGCTGGGGATGTGGCTCAGTGGAGCTGTGCCTGCCTGCCAAGTGCACTGTCCTGAGTTCTATCCCTGATATGAAGAAACAAATGTATTATATACCTGAAGTGGACTCAAAGTAGTAGAAGAAAGGAAGTGAAGGCAGCAGACAGCTACTTCACAGAGTTTTGCTAAAAAGAGGATAGAAATATGGGGTAGTAGATGGAAGAGGATATGCCAATTACAAATTATCCTTTACATATGATTATTTTAATAGTCACATGATTTTAATAACATCATGTACAAAGTTATGTACATTTCCAAGTTCAAAAATGTACAAAGTTAGCTTAAAATATTTTGTAAAACATAAAAATAACTGTAATAATAGTCTTTTGGGAGACACTTGGCTAGTAGCAGTAACATTAAAGTAAAATAATTCAGTAAAATGAACATTAGTACAAGGAACTTTCATGTCCAATCATGACTACCCAGAAATTGCCTTGGGTTTAAAAAATATTTCTATATATGGACTTTAAAAGCACTAGAGCATGCACTTAATCATAGTAAACCAGGAAACAACATCAAGCCAGTAGCTTTTTTCCTCATTTCTGACCTTTTACCTAGTCATGCACTTTGTGGATCTCTTAAAGTGAAGGATTCTTTCACTTCAGCTGTATTAATGCTGCTCTGAGGTTTTCTAAGTCAAACTCAACTCTACTAGCCAGACCCTGCAAGAAGTGCTAGTTGATTTCCTGTCTGCATTCCAAAGTCTTAAATTGGACCTAAATCCTTCTCAAGTTGTAAGAGGTGTATAAGAATCAGATCTTTTCTTGTTAACATCCCACACTTTCCTCCTATTTCTTTTACTTCCTGATAGTCCTTTGGTGTCCTTTTCCCACAGATGGTCTTCCAGCTGCTGTTAGTGATAAGATGTGTTCATGACACAAGCATTAAAGGCAGTGATAAATGGAGTTGATGTTATTCTGATCCTTTGCCTCATCATTCCTGGATACTAAAGACCAACATCCATGTTTGCATTGCTGAAATGAGGTCAGGTGTGGATTCTCATTGTATTTGTGATAATGTCTTAAGCAATACATTGAAGCATTCTTTGAACACCTTGCTGTCTTGCACATGCTTAACTGTGCTGTGTGCTGAAACTGAGTGGATATCTCAAAAGGATCTACTTTCGTTGTGAGCTGACAGGAAGAGATAATTAGGAAAATGATAGAGGAGACTCTCTGACTCTGTGACCTTACTAATAAGTGCTCCTTCATTCATTTCTTCAGTCGTTTATTTATGCTGCTCAAAATAAATACACGTTTAAAAGAAAAGGCAAGAAACAAAGATGTTTCAAAACAATCTTGTCTTCATCCTCTAGCCTAGTGTTTTAAAATCTCAAAATGGCATCTGTCATATAAGACAGCATAAATACAAGACTAAAAACTGGTCAAACAACTTGCCCATGTCAGTTTTCAAAGGTATGTGAAATGACTTATTTGCAGATGAAATTTTTCTTTTCTTTTCATGTGTTGTTTGAAATTCTTATAGAGGGTCTTATAAATATTCCCTGGTGATAGGAAATAAAAATTAACTACCTTATGTACATAAATTAACTTTCTTATGTCTAAACCTTGTTCAACTCTGTGGTAAAATATAAAGCAAGCACTAACTGCTTGATTTTATTCACTTATTACTGACACTAAATTTTGTTTATTAGGAAACTCTTTAAATTTTTTTCATTTGCATGTTTTATTTATAAGTATGTAATATACTGAACTGATATGTGACTATTCAGGTTCAGTGATTTCTGGAACAACTATATTACTTCTGAATATTCTATGCAATTATAATGTAAGATTATTTTAATATGAAATTAAAGATAAAACTATTAGTCAGAAAGCTGTATGACCTCTTCGGACCAGTAGATGCAATAGTTCAAATGAGTGACCTGTTTTGTGACTAATTTCTTGTTATCATGACTGACAAAATTGTTGCAAAAATTATTGTCATCATAACTTATATCCAAAATTACGAGACAGGAACATCCACATAGCAGTACAATTAAATTGCTGAATGCCCAAAAAATTTATCCCATGATCACTAGTATTTCATTAGACAAGTACTTTGCCCCTTCTGCTACAAAGTTCAGTTATTTCCTTCACAATGTTCCCATAGATCTTTGTGTGTCTTACTTTTGAATTTCATGTTTCAGATGTCTACAATCCCTGTCCATACACTATTTTTGCAAATTACACATATTTAGGGTATCATGTAATGTTTTGATACATGTATACCTTTGTAATATTCAAATTAGGTCATGCATATTTATCTCCTCAAGTATCACTTCTTTATGTTGAAACTTATTTTAAACTCTTTCTCATAGTTCTTGAAAAACTATAAAGCATATTATTGTTATATATAGTCACCATGTTGTCCAAAAGGACCCCAGAATATTTTTCTAACTCTTCTTAATAAAACTTAATACTCTTTACTCAATCTTTCCCTCTCCCTCTCTCTACCCTATTCCCCCAGACTCTGATGACCACCATTCTACTGTCAACTTGTATGAGTTTAATATTTTAAGGGTCTATATATGAGTCTTTCTTTGCCTCTCTTATTTAACTTAATGTGATGATCTCCATTTTCATCTATGTTGTTTAAAATTGAAAAAATTAATCTTTTTTGAATGGATGAATCATAATCCACTATATATATGTACCACCTTTTCTTTATGCATTAATTAGTGGTGGACACTTAACTCATTTCCATTTCTTGACTATTATGAATGGTGCCGCAATAAACATGAGAGTATTCATGTCTCATTGAAAAAGTGATTTTATTTCCTTTAGATACATATACAGTAGTGGAAAGGTGAGATCATATGGTAGGTCTATTTTAAAGTTTTTAAGAAAACACCATCTGGTTTTCCAAAATGGCTGTATTAATTTTTATTTCCAACAACAGAGTCACAGAGTTTTTTTTTTTTCCTCTACCTATCTTCCAGGACATACAATCTTTTGTCTTTTTTATCATAACTATTCTAACAAGACTGAGCAGATATCTCATTATGGTTTTGATTTGCATTTCCCTGATGATTAGTGATATTAAGCATTTTTTTCAGATATCTGTATGTCTATTTAGATTTATTGTTCATTGTTGGAGTATTTATATTCTTTTTTATCAATTTATTTACGTCCCTTAAATATTCTGGTTATTAACTGCTGGCCAGATATATAGTTTGTAAATATTTCCACTCTGTAGACTTTCTCCTTACTCTGTTTATTGTTTCCTTTGCATTGCAGAAGGTTTTTAATTTGATAACGTCCCATTTGTTTATTTTTGAATTTGTTTCCTGTGCTTTCAGAGTCTTATCCAAAAAATGTTTCCCATTTAGTGTCTTGAAGGATTTCTGCTATTTTGTTTTCCTATTACTTTCATAGTTTTAAGTCTTACATTTAACCTTCTAATTCATTCTGAGTTGACTTCTGTGTACAGTGAAAGAGAAGGGTGTACTTTCATTCTTCTGCATGTGAATATTATGGTTAGGACCTTCAATGGCCCCCTGCCCCAGTGGCTTGATCACTAGTGTATGGTGTTTCTGGGAGGTAGTGGAAACTTTAAGAGGTAGGGCCTAGAAGGAGGAAGTTAGGACACTAAGAATGTTGCTTTGGTGATTCAGGTTCTGTGTGTGTGCTCACATGTGTGCATGCATGTGTGTGTGTGTGTGTGTATGTGTGTGTGTGTGTGTGTGTATGTGTACCCACAGGTATTTTAGGGTATTTTTTCTAGTTCTGTGAAAAATGGCATTGAAAAATGACAGTGTTTGCCTACTGTCTCTTGTCTGCTTTCAGAATCCCAAGCTGCATGTAGAAACTTCACAGGTTGTGAGATGGAGAGAATTAGTTTCTTTTCCCTACGATTTCCATCTTTTCTCTTACAGTCTTAGAATTTTATTTTTCTCTGTTTGGAAAATTTTTATGTCCTATAACTACAAGACTTGCTCTCTCATCTCCTTCAGGATTACCCAAACATCATCCTAAGGAAAGAATTTTCTGACCAATTTATCTAAAGCTTTTTCTAAAGTATAATTTCTGAAAAGTAAACTTATAGCTCTGATGAAAATGAAATTGGACACTAATCAAATATTCATTTAACTCATTAGTTAATGAGGGATGTTGATCAATAAGATCTCCTTAATAAGATATTCATACTAGTTCAAAAGAAACTCTGAGAAATATGAATGCATGTATAAATGTATTGTATATATAAGCATACATACATATAGTCAGAAATGCTGCAATGAAGTTACTAATGGAGGTAAGACTCATACATTTTCTTTACAAAAATAAAAAATGATTAAAGTTGTCTTTTGTACAGGGGAGAAATCAGTTGATACTGTACCAGACAAAATCCAGTTGCTTGCAATGGACAATAATTATTTTCACTACTACGCTTTTCCTACAAGTTAATTTCTACCCAGACAGAACTGTAAAACGGCTGAGTCAACGAAAAGTATAAAGTGCATATCGTTATATTCACAGGGTTAGAGACCAGAGAAGAAAGGAAAATCTTACCCTTCCCCACTTTTCACCTCAGTTTTCTCATACTGACACACAGGACACCCTTGTGACATGTCATCCTTGGGCGTCCAGATGGGCACATACCTTTGACCTTGTGGAATACTTGCTCACACAAGAGGTGTGGAACCCATGAAACACCAGAACAGAAGATTCTAGAACTTGGATCCCAGAGCAGAAACCCAGTTGCCCAGGTCTTGTAGTTTCAGTGGCCTTCTGCCATACTATTTTACTAATTTATTTCTTCAATGGCATCCTTCATTTTATTACATTGTAAATTCCACTTGGTCAAGAATTTTTATCTGTTTATTCACAACAATTCCAGCCCTGAAAAAGGCTTGACAGATAGAAGATCCCAAGTAATATGATTGAATGAAATCTTATCCATTAAATGGAACATATTCATAAGTAGGTATTGAAGAAAAGCTTTATTGGTGCAACCACTGTGGAAATCAGTATGGAGATATCTCAAAGAACTAGGACTGGAAGTTCCATTTGACCCTGCTATTCCCCTGCTGGGTATCTGCCCTAAAGAATTAAAAGAATCTTACCACAGTGATATATGTGCACCCATGTTCATAGCAGTGCAGTTTGTAATATCTAAAACTTGGAAATAGTCCAAACGCCCATCAACTGGAGACTGGATCAAGAAAATGTGTTTTTTAAAATAAAATGGAGTACTACTCAGCCATCAAAAATGAGAAATTAGAGACATTTATTGCTAAATGGATGCACATTGAGGTGATACTCTTCAGTGAAATAAACAGGACACACGTGTAAATACCAAATAGCTTCTCTAGTGTGAGAAACTGAAAGTGTAAATAAGGACTAAAAGGTATAATAGATAATGTGAAATAGGAAGAAAAGGGGCAAAGGGGAGGGGGAAGTGGAAGGGGTAGGGGAAAAGAAAGAAGGTAATGGAATTAATATGAGAAAATGAAAAAATGGAAAAAAAGTCTTTGTAAATAGGGAGGGATGGAGGGGTTGAAGGGCAGGCAGGGGAAGGGGGAAAAAAAAGAACCAAGAGAGTATGTAAAGGTGCATATCTCTAAGGATGAATGTCATTATATTGTACACCTAAAATGTACCAATAAAAGGATATACAAAAAAAAAAAAAGAAAAGCTTTATGGTTTGGGCAATATTAAAGTAAAAAATATAAACCCTTTAGTATAGAAAAGTTTTTTTAAAAAATTTAATTTTATACAATATTTAGTATAGTGACAAATATCATGCCTTTTTAAACAGCTTTATTGAGGTATAATTCATATTCAGTGCAATTCAGCCATTTAATGCCTACAATTAGATAGTTTTTGTATATTCATAAATATCTACAACTATCACTGTCTCTAATTTTAGAGCAACACATTGCTTTGGAAGAGATTCCTAAACGTGAAATATGGATCTTCAGTTGTTCTGCTACAAAATACATAAATGAACCAAGTGCCATTTTGAAGAATAAACTTCAGTTATGTCTCTCTATAATTTGTTGCTAGAGAAAATTTGCAAGTAATCTTTTTCATAGATATTCTGAGAAATAAATGTTGCACAAAAAAATAAATACCTAAAGCTATAGATTAACTAATTTGAAGCATCTTACAATTTATTGTGGCTACAGAGTTTTTAACCCAATAACTCCTATTTGTTTACTCTAAAATGTGTTTCAGGGCTATATGATGATGTCAAGGAGTTACTGTATTAAATGGTATTACAATTTTTATATGACTCCATAATTTAAGCCAAACCAAACAAGAAATAAAAATCACCTTTATTCAACTTGAATTTTACTTTTTAAACTTGAGAATTGTACTTTTAAAAGTGAATAAAGAAAGCCTAGAATATCAATATAAAGTTAATGATAAAATGCAACCATGTCTTCATTTCCTCACCTCTTTTTTAATCCCTTACTTAGTCTATGGTCTTTTTCCACTGACATTCATTCATTTACAAAACTCTTGACAAAGAAGGAATTGCTTTGAGTTTTTTTTTTTTTTTTGTATTAAATTCTTTTATTGGTACATTGTAGGTATACAACACAATTACATTTCTCATTGGGAATTGTACCTTTATATAATGCATCTTGGTTCTTATTTTTTTCCCCATTCCTAGCCTTCCCTTCACACCTTCCACCCTTCCCTATTTACAAAGACTTTATTTCCATTTTTTCCATTTCTCATCATTTTTTCCTTTCCCTTCTTTCCTTTCCCCTGCACTTCCCACTACCCTTACCCCTTTGGACCTTTTCTTCCTATTTTACATTATCGATTATTCATTCTAATCATTGGTACATTTTAGGTATACAATATAATGACATTCATCATTGGAAATTTGCACCTTTACACAGTCTCTCTTCGTTCTTATTTTTCACCCTTGCCCAGCCCTCCCTTCAACCCCTCTATTCCTCCCTATTTACAAAGATTTTGTTCCTATTTTTCCATTTTCTCATATTAATCCCATTCCCTTCTATCCTTTCCCCTAGCCCTCCCACTTCCTTCCCCTTTGCCCCTTTTCTTCCTATTTCACATTACCTATTATACATTTAGTTCTTATTTACACTTTCAGTTTCTCACACCAGAGAAACTATTCGGTATTTACACATCTGTGTCCTATTTATTTCACTTAAGAGTATTGCCTCAATGTCCATCCACTTAGCTATAAATGACTTTAATTTCTCATTTTTTATGGCTGAGTAGTACTCGATTTTATAAAAAAACCACATTTTCTTTATCCAGTCTCCAGTTGATGGGCATTTGGCCTATTTCCAAGTTTTAGCTATTACAAACTGCACTGCTATGAACATGGGTGCACATATATCACTGTGGTATGATTCTTTTAATTCTTTGGAGAAGATCCCCAGCAGGGGAATAGTGGGGTCAAATGGGACTTCCAGTCCTAGTTCTTTGAGGTATCTCCATACTGATTTCCACAGTGCTTGCACCAGTCTACACTCCCACCAGCAGTCGAGCAGGGTTCCTCTTTCCCCACAGCCCTGCCAGCATTTGTTATTGGTGGAGTTCATGATAGCAGCCATTCTTTCTGGAGTGAAGTGCAATCTCAGCATTGTTTTCATTTGCATCTCTCAAATGACCAGTGAAGTTGAACATTTTTTCATGTATTTATTTGCTATTTCTACTTCTTTGTCTGAGAAATGTCTATTCATTTCAGATGCCCATTTTTGGATTGGGTCTTTAAATTTGGGAGGTCTGATCTTTTTAAGTTCTTTAGAGATTCAAGATAGTAGACCTTTGTCTGAGGAAGAGCAGGTGAAGATTTTTTCCCACATTGTGGGTTGTCTCTTCACACTTCTGGTGGTTTCTCTTGCTGTGCAGAAGCTTTGAGTTTTAAAATAAGTATAGTTTTTTTTGAGTTCTTTGAAAAATTATAGCCTAAAATCAAGTACTTTTTACTGGTAAAAATTAAACTTTGTTAATTGAAGAAATGGTTTTCTTTTAAATCTTTAAAGCCAAACCTAGTTGTCACACAGAAAACATAGTGTTGGAGGGATGAGTACCAAGACAATTGCTCCCCACAAGGCAGAGGGGAGCTCTTCTAGAAGAGGAGGAGGGAGAGATCACAGAGGTAAGACTTGAGACTTCTCAGCTCTGAAATCTCAGGAAGTAGGGTTGGGACACTGAGCTAAGTCCCTGTGGTTTCACATTGTCAAGCTTAATGGCAGTCTTTTCCTGGGTGCTGACGGGAAGGAAGAAGCCTTTTAGACAATTGTGTGGCATTCATTGGACTAGAGTACAGGAACTCAAAAGTGCCGAGTCAGAGTTATGGATGAAGAGGCAGTAGCTGAACTTTTGCCTCCCAAGTGGGAGTGCAGAAGTAAGAGGTTTAGAAATAGTACTGAAAGAGCACACACAGATGGAGTACCTATTGCTGAGGGAAAGGTCAGTTACATGAGGTCCCAGCTCAGTTCTCACAAGAACTGCAGGACTGCTAGGCCTCCTTGTGTGCACACAGAAGGGAGGAAGATTCAGAAGAAATCTGTTCAAAAATTTGGTTATGTTATGAGTTTTTGCCTGATATTCAATTCATTATTTAAATTCTCTGAAAATACCTCCAGTAATATAAAAAATAGAACTAAACTATATGCTTTATGGGTTTGTTGGATTGTTTGGACAATTCAGTGAGATGGAGTGTGTGTGTGTGTGTGCGTGCACACGCGTGCATGTGTGTATGTGGCACATCGCATCTAGTATAATCCAGGTCTAGGGTCCTGGTTGCTCTGTCTACCCCACGACCATATTTGGAAGAAAGAAAAATAGTTTTAAACATGTTAGACTATCTAATACATTCTTTACCATAGATGGTAAAAGTGGCATCCTGACCACCTATCTTATTAACTTAGGTCTTCTCCTTTTCTTCTTCCTTTAATGAAATGACAATAAAATCTATAGTGGCCATAATTTAGTGAATCCTTGTGTCTTGGATTTCATACATGTAAGCAATTGAACCCTGAAATAGTTAAGAGTGTCTATGAGAAAATTAGATTTAAGATCACCTTATATTAAAAAAATTAAGAAAATAATAATAATACAATTATGAGATAATGCATGTAGTTGCCTATCATGTCATCAACATTTTAACCTAACAGACATGAGAGCTAGGATAAGTAGTGGCAGGCACTCTCTGAGGTAAGTGAATGCAAACTGTCCTTTTGCAGCTTGCCATTTCAATGCAAGTTTTAGCAAAGCTTATTTTTGACCATCTATTCTAAAACTGTGTACCTAAAAACCACAAAATTCATCATTTGGGTACTTAAGCTTAAATGACATAAAGCATCCCTCAAACTCAAACTGCAGTGGTTATTAGCAAAAGGAACCCAAATACCTGGAAACAGAGATGGAAAGACTGTTCTTTTTTATTTAAATACCAATGAAAAGATATAAAAATTTAAAGAGTAATGAGGAGTCATACAAGTATAATGAATCTAGCTTTGTTCCTAGTTCCTTACCTTCTTTAAAACTTGCATTAACATATCTACCTCATCCAGAAAATATTTTTTGTATAACCCTGCCTAATTGTAACACTATCTTTATATAGTATTCTTTTAGCATTTATATACATAGCTTGTCCTATAGTCTAGTGAACTCCTTTAATAAGTTATGTGATAAATGTCTATTAGTTATTTCATGGATGTATTACTTACTCTTTTTTATTATAAGCTTCATTGATTTTCTGTTTGTTATTCCTTGGTATGTATTTAAATTTAATAGATATTTTATGCAGAGTACAATCCAAAATTATAAGTGAGACAAAACCCTGTTCAAAAAGAGTGTACTGTAAGCACTTCTGTAATGAAACTCATTCATATTTATTGAATCCTGAAGAAGTATTGGTCCTATGTTAGCTCTATTTTAAGGATTATTTGAAATGTAACTCTAAGTAATAATTATTAGAATATTTCAAATATAAATGAGTAAATATTTAAAATTACTTCTTCTTCAAGACTATTCTTTAGTTAGAATTTTGGGATAGGTTTAGTCTTGTTTCTTTTTCCTTTTCTTTATTTTAGCCAAATTCTTTTCATAATGTCTGGCCATGTGCCTTTGCACTTGCTCTAAAATCTCACCAGATGAAATTCTCATCTTTGAAACACTTCTAGTTTAGTTTCATAAATAATTGACAAAACTGAGAATACATTCAAAGATAATTAAATACTAATTTATTCCTAACAATTTGGATACTTAATATGTTTCTTGGATCCTTTAAGATTGAAAAAGAAATCAATGGAAATTATCTACTTTTAAGAGAATAGGAAAACAGTTGTCATTTTATAACTGGGGTAATAAAATCATTTTTATGGGGTTGAAATGCATTATTTAGAGGCCTTTTACCCACAATTCAGAGAACTCTGTTTTTTTTTAGGCAGAAGAGGATCACAGAACTTCTACTTGCAAATTATCCCAGTGATCATCTGGCCCGCTCAGTCATTCAGAGACACAATCCATTTTGCAGAATTGACTACTAGGTCATTGTCAATCATTTTTTGAATTTGTGTAGAGAAAGGGAATTTATTCCTATATTATCTTCCAAGGCAACCCTTCCATTTTTAGAAATATCAAAACAAAATAGTTCTTTGATTTAGAAGTTATTATTCAGTGCTTTTCTATCTGGAACTTTCATCCATTGGGCTTATTTTAAGTCTGAATGACTTATTATGTAAGTATGATCCTCCTTTTCAAATAATATTTAAACACAGTCATCTCCCTCTTGAATATTCTTTTTTTTTCTAAAATAAATCTCTTCAGTTACTTCAACAGCTCTCTATATCATATGGTTTCATGTTCTTTCATCAGCTTGGTGATTTTCTTCTATTTGATCTATTTGATCTAATTTGATCTATTTGATCTAAATTGATCTATTTGATCAATTTCTTCCTAAAATATAATGTCCAGAAGGAAGAAAATAATTCAGATGAATTCTAAATTCTTTCCAATAGAGTCTTTTGTGTATTTGACTTGAAACTCCTAATTTATTACAGAATAATTTCACAGTAGAGAGTTAAGATTTACACTAAATTTACTACTGCCACAATGTGGGTATACTTATTTAATTATTTATTTCAGACATCATTTTGTGACAATAGAGCCTTCCTAGTTTAGAAAGAACTAAAAATTCAGGTAAAGTGATCACCTTGAATTGTAGCTGGTGTTCAGGTGGGAATGCACATTTCCCAATCTTGGTTTCTCATGTAAAACTATCGGCTTTTCTTACAACATCAAAGGATACCCTGCAATGTGAGGCGCGGATTTTAAGCTGCCAAATGTTTGAATGAGTTACTCTTTGCAGCAGCCAGTGGAATGGGCGGGAGGAAAGTGGTTCTGATAAGGGAAGTGAGAATTTGAGTGTTAATGCCCTTCTCTAACCCATCCCTAGATACCACTTCTTTTGGTGTGAAGATAATGAAATAACAGTGATAATAATTGGACCAAAGTCACTATGTATAAACCAGATAAAAAAATCTCAGACCTGAATTTTATTACTTCAGTCTGCATAGTCAGCACTAATTCATGTTAAACTTCAGATGTGCGCATTTTTCCTTTCTTTCATTTTTCAGTAATTTATAGGTAAATATTCAGGACTCATAGTGTTGAACTTGTGATTAATATTAATGGAAACCATAACAAAGTCACATATGGTATTTGGATTTGTAGTTAACAGTTTGAATCCATTATCACCATAATTTTCAAGTAAATTAAATTATCGTAAATAATAACTAAGTTAACGGTCTTTTATTATGATAAAAGAAAATTTCTTGGTAGATCTACTTGTTTTCCTTCTTCTGGGAAATTTCAGGACAAGGATAGCGGGCCAAGAAATTAAAGAAAAATTGGTTATAAGAAATGGGTTATTTCTTTGGAACTTTGTCTCAGAAACAGTAAAAGCTAACAGTTCCTTCATTTGGGACAAGGTATTAAGCAGGCTTTACTCAGTGCTAACTATTGACCTTGGTCTCTTTGAATTCATTCAAAGGATGATGTGACCTCAGCTAAAGAGAAGTGGATTTGGAGGAATTCCAGGAAGACCCTCAATCTGTCAATTAGTGTACTGAGATAAACTATGTCCCAGGTAGCAAAAAAGGCTTAAGCTGCTTTTGAAGAACCCATAGTCAAATAAGGAAAGCAGGGACATAGGAATGGTCTGAGGTATAAATTCCATATTTTGGAGTTGTTGGAAGTTATTGGACTATGACAGCTGACACACTCTCTGAACCTGTTCACTTGTCTGGCCTCTTACATTCACACCATAGTTATGTTAGAAGTTTGTGAAAATATTTTGCAAAATGTATAATATCAGTATGAAAAAAATCCAATGTATATTAGAAATATCATTGTGCATGACACGGGATAATCACAAGCTATGAATATTTAAAAGAATAAATGAATAATAATTATGATCAGAGACCAAAGTCTAAGACAAGTTGAATTGGAAAGATTAAATACAAAATTGAAAGAGGATGAGGTAGAAGAAAGGTGATTCATGCAGAATTGAACTCCATGGTCAAAGCATGAAATTACAGAGAAGGTTCCAGAAAGGAACAGTCAGGTATGACTAGAGTCTGGTGTATGGGAGAAAAGGGAAACAGGAATGGGGCTAGGAGTAGAGTCTGGTTTTTACAAGAGTCTTGGGATTCACATTAATGAATCAGACAAACACTTTTCTGTAACAAATGAGGGACTGTTGCTGAGCAAAGGTATTGACAGCAAGACTTTGTCTTTCTGGCAGTGTAGATAGTGTTGAGAACAGTGGCTAGTCCCATGTTGGTGCTACTATAACAAAGTATTAACAAACAGCTAAACATGGAGTGTGGCAATGTGAGGAGAAAGAAGAAACCGAATGTGGTGGGGCACATCTGTAATCCAGTACTCTGGTAGGCTGAGGCAGGAGGATCCTAAGTTTGAGCCCAGCCTGAGCAACGTAATGACTTAGTGAGACCCTCTCTCAAAATAAAAAGTCTGGGATGTAGCACAGTGTGAAGGGCCTTAGTTCGGATTCCACTAAGGGGGTTGGAAGAGGTAGAATTGACCAGGCTTAGTGCTCAACTGAATACAAAGGAGAAGGAAGAAAAGATGTTTTTAGAGTTTTTTAATGGAAGGGAAATGTGAAGGTAGCATGAATTGAGACAGGACATACTGTATTGGGAGAAGTTTGAGAGTCTAAACTGAAAGTTCCAAGAATGTAGGGATTATGTTTTATTCATTGCACTGTCATCAATATATTCCAGTGCCCGGAATGTATTTAATATCTTGTATTTTTTTTTTTTTTTTGAAAAATGATGAGTAAATGCATAAGGAAAGCAGAAGAGAAGTATACAATTTGTGACATGTTGAATTTGAGCTTCCAGCCAGATGAAACACTCCTCTCTTCAAACCACCGTAACATATTTTTAATATCTTTCTTAAGCATTTACCTTTGAAATCATTCTTACCTTTTTCACAAGACTATAAATGTCGGGCAGGGGGAGGGTCAGGATCCATACCTAAGTTATGGCTATGGACATTATGGTATTTTATAAATAAATATTAAAAAATTTAAAATATTGAAAACATTAGGTTTGAACCTTAGCAAGGGCTGTTTCATGGCTTTGGTTTTTGCATGTTTCTTAAACTTAGAAGTGCTGCAATAATAGTTGATGATTTATATTGGTGTGGTTCACACTGACCTTAGTAATTTAGCAAGCAAACTTATACTTAATTGTTAACATGCAGTGAAATATGTGTGATAGGAGCCATATTCTGCTAAATATAGTTAGCTCATAGTAAGAATTAATGATCTATATGCCCTCCCTACTCTCTAGCAGGTTATTTATGAATTTTCTTAAAACATGTATGTTTTAAAAAATTCTTATTTAAAACTATCCTCATAGCTTTAGAAAGTTATGAGAAACTTTAGAAAGGAGACTAATGCATAGCAAAATGAACTTTGTTGAGTTCATGTTATGTCATTATCTTCAGAGCTGACCTCATCTTGACACCTTTAGAGAAGCTGGTACTGCCAGATTCTGTTAAACAAGGTGACGTTGATAAAGCCCATGCCTCTCTGCTTCAAACCCTAAAAATTGGCTGAAAGGAAAAGAAGTCATCCAGGAATATAATGACAGAAAGCCTAGCTTATAAATCACATAGGCATTTTGTCACTAATGCAAAGTCCATAGTGATAACTACTATTTTCAAATCCTGAAAGCAAAATGATTCACTCACTTAGCACAAATGTGATAGAATTTGGAGATTATATGTATTATACAATCTTCATAATATAAAGTGATATCAATTTAATATTACTTGTTTTATTTCTTCCTGTGTAAACTTTATATTTCTCAAGGAATTTGTAAATTATTCTCCATTTAGATTGCTGCAGTTTTCTATAAATTTGTAGACATTAATTATATTCAGCATCAAGAAAGCATAATGCAATCCTAATCAAAATTCCAACAGCATATCTCACAAAATTAGAGAAAGCGATCTTAAAATTCATTTGGAACCAGAAGAGACCTAGAATAGCAAAGCCAATTCTAGGCAACAAGGACAAGGCATGGGGCATCACAATCTCTGATCTGAAATTGTACTACAAACCTACTGTTATAAAAACAGCATGGTACTGGCAAAAAAATCAAACCAAAACAAAACCCCAAGGATCAAAGGAACAGATGAGAAGATGCAGAAACAACAACTGATGTACTCAGCCACCTTGTCTTTCACAAAGGAGCCAAACACCTTCACTGAAAGAAAGATAGCCTCTTTAATAAATGGTGCCAGAAAAACTGAGTTTCCACTTGCCTAAGATTTAAACTAAACCCATATCTTTCACCATACATTAAAATCAAAATGTGGCAAAGATCTAAATATTAAAATAGAAAAACTAAATCTGTTGGAAGATAGAATAGGTAGAACTTTTGAAGACATTGATGTAGGCAAAGACTTTATGAACAAAACCCCAATCACACAGGAACTATCTCAAAGAATCAACAATTGGGATTTCATCTTATTAAGAAGCTTTTTCATAGCAAGAGAAACCACTGAGAGAATGAAGAGACAACCGACAGTGTGGAAAACAATTCTACGAGCTGTTTCTCAGACAAAAGACTGCTATCTAGAATATATAAAGAACTCAAAAAAATCAGACTCCCCAAATTAAAAAACCCAATCAAATAATGGGCCTCTGAAATGAATAGACAATTCTCAGATGAAGAAGTAGAAGCAGCAAATAAACATATGAAAAAATGTTCAATGTAACCAGTCATTCTTGAGATCCAAATGAAAATGATGCTGAGATTCCACCTTACCCCAGAAAGAATGGTTGCTATCAAGAAACCAACCAATAACAAATGCTGGTGGGGGTCGGGCAAAAGGAATCCTTCTCCACTGTTGGTGGGTATGTAGACAGGTGCAACCACTGTGGAAATCAGTATGGAAGGGAGGGCTAGGAATAGGGAAAAAATAAGAACCAAGATGCATTATATAAAGGTACAATTCCCAATGAGAAATGTAATTGTGTTGTATACCTACAATGTACCAATAAAAGAATTTAATACAAAAAAAAAAAGAAACTGAAACTAGAGGTTCAATTTGACCCAGATATTCTCTTTCTTGGTGTCTTCCTGAAAGAATTAAAAGCATCATACCAAAGCAATATATGCTTGCCCATGTTTATAGTAGCACAGTTTGTAATACCTAAATCTTGGAAACAGCTTGTATGTTCATCAATCAATGAATGGATACAGAAAAATTTTAAAAATACAATGGAGTACTACTTGGCCATAAACAAAGATAAACTTGAGACATTTATAGCTACATGGATGCACCTTGAGACCATACTCTTAAGTGAAATAAAGCAGACAAAAAAGTATAAACGCTACATTGTTTCTCTGGTGTGAGAAACTGAAAGTGTAAATGAGGGCCAAAATGTATAGTAGACATTATGAAAGAGGAAGAAAATGTTCAAGTGGGTAGGAAAACTAGAGAGAGGAGTAGGGGAAAGGAAGGAAGGGAAAGGAAAAAAGTGAGAAAAGAAGAAAAAAATGAAAACAAAGCTTTTGTAAATGAGGGGAAGAGGAGTTGAAGGGAGGGTAGGGGAATGGGAAAAATAGAGGAATTAAGATATATCATGTACAGGTACAAATTCCCTATGATGAATGTGATCATTATGTATACCTAAAATGTGCCGATAAACTTTGTTAATTAAAAAAGAAAGTATAATAATGACCTGGAGTGATGTTTTAAGGTAATCTTCCCAGAAAAATCCTTACTCAGCTTTTATTTGAGTGGCATGAATCTAGTTCACACAGGCTAGGCAAACTAGACTGGGCCAATTGAATTAGAAATAAAAGCTAATACTAAATGAACCCCAAAGCACTAGAATTTACAGGCCAGCCCTCCCCAAATCAAGATAATTATTACACAGAAATAGCAAATTTGCTAAGCTCTTTCATCTCTTCCTGTACTGGTTAAAAACTGCCTTGGTTTTGTTTCTTGATTCTTTGTTTCATATTGTCTTTTTGATGCTAATTTTATTATGAAAAATTTCAAATAAGCAGTAAAGTTAAAATCTAGTAAAAAAACCATACATTTTCTGTCCATATCCCACAATTAATATTTTTTCACTTTCTCTGTCTCTCTACTGGACCAGATAAAAGTAAGTAAAATATCCCTTAAAGGTACTTCACCCTTAAGTGCCTGGCATGACTCTCCTAAGAGTAAAGACATTTTCCTGTATGATTACAATGCTGTTGTTAGGAAACTTAATAATAATTATGCAATATCATCAAATATCTAGTTTTTATTTCAAATTTCCCACACTGTTCAAATAATGTTTTTTGTAGCTTTTTTGGGGGGAGGGGTACCAGAGATCGCACTCAGGACCTTGCACTTGAGAGGCAGGCAGCAGAACCACTGAGCTAAATCCCTGGCCTTTTGTAGCTATTTTATTTAAACCAGAATCTGTTTGAAATGCAAAAATTTCACGACCATTAGTTGTGGTTGTAGTTCTCTTACTCTAGAAGTAGCCATTCTCCTTTTCTGCCATTCTTTCTCTCTGAAAGATTACAGCCAGTTCTCTTATAATAGTTGAGAGTCTGTCTGATTATTTTTATTGACCATTTACTTTTCTCCTGAACACTGTTAGGTTTTGAAGCTTGATTAGATTCAGATGAAATTTGAGTAGAGGAATATTCCATAGGTGAGGCTGTGGACTTTGTATTGGCACAAAAGCAGGAGGTAATCACTGTGTCTCTGCATTGTAAAAACACATCTTTCTCTAAGTTCTTAATAAGTGCAGCAGATAATATTTTACCTGTGAGTAATCTTTCACCAGCTGGTTTTAGCATCTATTGATGATCTGTCTCAGGAATTTCACAGAGGTTCCAAAATAATAATTGAAAAATTATATCCCTTTTATATACACTAGATTATTGTATTCTTCTGTACAGAAGATCCCTTTCTTTCTTTTTTCTTTCTCTTTCTTTGTATCTTTCTGTCTCTTTCTTTTTTCTTTTTCTTTTCTTTCTTCCTTTTCTCTCTCTCTGCCTCTTTCTCTTTCTCTCTGTCTCTTTCCTTTCTTTCTTCCTTCCCTTTCTTTTTTTTCTTCCTTCCTTCCTTCCTTCCTTTCTTTCTTTCTCTCTCTTTTTCTTTCTCTCTTTCCCTCTCTTTCCTTCCTTCATCTCCCTAGCTCTTTCCGTATGAATTCATAGATTTTAACCTATCATTTGTTAGATAAATTATACTCACTATTCTTTTTCATCCACCTATAATCCCAAATTCAGAGTGGATTCTGAATCCTTTCTTATATATAAGGTGTGATTAAAAAATGCAATACATATTTAAATTAAAAATTGTTTTCAAACACACTTTATGAAAAACTATAAGATTTAAAAGTGAATTGCTTCCTACCTGGAACCCAAGATCTCTCACTGACACACATTTTGAAACAATTGCTATATTGATTCTACATTCTTTCATTGAATTGTTCAGAAAAGCAGGCTGCTGTACAGCTGTACAAGGTTGTTCTGCCTTCCTGTAGAACAGCTTTTTATTGAATTACTTATTTCCAAGATATTGGATTGCATGAAGAGCTTTAAGAAACAGTCTTTTGATATTTTAATGCACTTTACTGCATGGTGGTTGTGTGTAGGACTTGAGGTTTAAATTTATTTCCAGTCTCACTATAGGCAGAAATCTGCTTATATCTAAGGGATTGTATATACCATATGAGATACAATAAAAATATGATTAACATTTAATCTTTAAATAGTTTATTATAATAAAAGGCATTGCCAGTAGCCCCTCTCAAGATACTCCCCTTGCTTCACACACATTTATCCCGTCATTATTGCTACCTTCTGAAGTAGTTCTGGGAGTCCTCTTTTGTGAGTGTTTTTAGTTGCTCAGTGTTGGCTCCTTTGATCTCCTGAATCATTTCAATATGTTTACCTTTTGTGTCATTTTTGACTTTGGGAAAGAGCCAGAAGTCACACAGTGCCATGTCCCATGCATAAAGTGGACGAGGATACATAATGTTTTTATGAGCCTGCATTTCCACTAGATGGCATTAGGCAGCAGCATTCACCATACTTCTGAAAAACACTCAGGAAAGAGAATTTCCAGAACTGCTTCATACAATGGCAAGAACAATGAGGTCAATGTGTTTGAAGTCACGGTGAGTATTTTGAGAGATGTTAGTGGTGCTGTGTCTTTTACTTCAATAAATTTTTAAAAATATCTAAACATTCACTATAATTTTGGACACTGTGTTACTTTTCTCTCGTTGCTGAGAAAAAATACCCAACACTCGAAGTTAGAAAGGAAGAAGTTTATTTGACTTGCAGTTTGTAGAGGTTTCAGTCCATAATCAGCTGGCTCCGAGGCTGGGATGGCAAACAGGCATCACAGAGGAGAAAGAATATGGTGTGCAGAATGCAGCAAAAATAACAAGAGGGTTTAACAGCATCTTTCTGCCCCTTTTATCTTATTCAGATAGATTAGGGTGTGCCAAACTAATCACTCACATATAGTAATCACATGCCCTTAACCCCAGCATCACACATTCCAGATTAAGCCTATGACCACATGAGGCTTTGAGGGGACATCTAGACCCAAACCCTAGCAGACACCTCTTTGGGGTATTTTCTTATACCTTAACAAAAGAAGTTTTAAGATCACTTTGTGCTGTAAGACTTTTGCAAGAGGGTTCTCAATTATCCTTGCCAAATACTTCTCAGAAATGTGAAGTTTGGCACGCTTCCTACTCAATGCTCTTTCCTTCCCTCCCTCTCTCCTTCCACAGATGGAGCCTGCACCCTGGACTGAAGCCTTCCTGCTGTCCTCTGCTCCCTCCTCTAATAAACCTCTCATGAATCAAACCCAGTTTTGTTATGCACTTTCCAGTGGACTACAGCATGTCCCAGTGCAAACAGCACTCAGAAACAAATCTTGGGGCCTAGGATCACTTTGGGGGACAGCTACATCATTGCTTCTAGGCTTTTTCTGTGGCTGGAACTGGGAAATGTTTTTCAAAAAATAGGCTTTAATATTGCTCATTCTACTCAAATTTAACAATGTCGTATTAGTTCTGACTCCTTTGTATCTCCTTTCTCTTACACTAAATATCACAATTTCTAATAACCTCAAGGCACATACTTATTTTTTTCATCACATAGTGTAATCAAAATGTTTTCAAAGTCACAATACCAATAGCACTACTGTCAGTAAACGCACAGTCAAGTTGAAGAATCTTTGCAATTATTATTGTCCTCAGAATACAGTTCATAGGGCTGTACACAGTACTATATTTAAGCTCCTTATAATAATCTTTTTCTTTCTGTGTTGATGTTAATAGTATTATATTTATCTAGGTACATTTTAATCCATTTCTGTTCAAATTTAGAGTTTGTGTTTTCCTTTTGTTTCTTTATTTGTTTTGGTACCGGGGATTGAACTCAGGTCCTTGAGCTTGCGCAGCAGGCGGCGAAACCACTGATCTAAATCCCCGGCCCTTGTTTTCCTTTTTCTTAATGTCTTAGGATTTAAGTAATTTAGATAGTTAAAAATATGAAATTACATTAAAAGGTATGATCAAAGAGGATTTTTTTCATATTTTTATTAGTACATGTTTGTGGTGCATAATAATCGCGTTCATCATGACAGATACGTAAATGTGCGTAGCATATCTTTATTCTTTTTTTTTTGTCTCCTTCCCCTCCCCTCTCCTCCCTCAACCCTTTTCCTTTTCACATATACAAAAGCTCTATTTCCTTTTTTTCTTTCAATTTTTTTCCTTTAAATCCTTTCCCTTCCTTCCCCCACTCCCCCATCTCTTGTTCCCCTTTCCATTTTGAACAAGTTCTTCCTATTTCCTAATCTCTATCAATCCCCGTTCTATTCCTTATTTATGCTTTGGATTTCTCACACGAGTAAAGTAATGTGATATTTAAACTTGTGTGCCTAACTTATTTTACTTATGATTATGGTCTCAAGGTGCATCCATTTATCCTTCTTTATTTCCGAGTAGCACTCCGTTGTATATAAACACCACATTTTCTTCATCCATTCATCTATTGATAGGCATAAAGGCTGCTTCCAACATTTAGTCATAACAAACTGTGGATGTATTTTTTTTTATCAGTTTTGTCTCTGCATCTTTGATATAGTTAAATGTTTTCATTAATTTATACACCCTTCTTGGGTTTCTCTTTTTTTTTTTGGTACTGGGGATCGAACTCAGGGCCTTGCGGCCTGTGAGGCAGGTGTGCGGTGCCTCTGAGTGAAATCCCTGGCCTTTCTTGGGTTTCTTTTAACAAAACTACAAATTTCACACACACACATACACACACACACACATATATATATATATATTCATATATATATGAGTGCATTTTATACAGTACTTATAAAATTTTTATTTTCCTTTCTGTCTCACACAAAGAAAACATAGGAAACACAATCAATAGTGGATCCTTGAATGTACTACCTTTTCTTTCCTGGAGACTGTCACTTTTCTTTCCTATGGCTCCACAGAACTTCACTCTTCAGTACAACATGATTATTCAAACCACATTGCTCTCATAATGATCTTGTAATAACTTTATTTTATAGGTTGCTTCATGTCTGTGAAGATCAAAGTTTGATTTCCTAAAAATGTTATTACTTGGTCAAATGTTGTATATGAATGGATTTTAATGAACTATTATAGAAATTATCTTGCCTAGGGTTTATACTATTTTATATGTTCCTCAATATGTTTGAATGCCTCTAATTCTAATGTTTCATTACAGTGTATACTGTCAAATTTATCAGTACTTTTTTTTTTTTTGGTTCCAGGGATCAAACTTGGGTCCTTGCGCTTGCGAGGCAGGCAGTGGAACCACTGAGTTAAATCCCCATCCCTATACTTTTTAATCTAATACCTGGGAGATGGCCTCATAGTATAGTTTTACTTTTATAATTTTAAAACCATGTTAGATGTCCACTGTGACAAATTGCACAGGGTTATTGACTTAAAGGAGGAAATGTTTGTATTAACTCACAGTTTTGGAGATTTCAGTTTATGTTTTCTTGGTCCTGTTGCCTTCAGACCTGTGGCAAGGTATGTATCCTGATGAGAGCTCACGGAAAAGGAAACTGCTCACCTCATGGCACCCAGGAAGGAAAGAGCAAGGAAGGCCCAGGCTCTCAATAAACCCTCCAAGATCATATCTTTAATGATCTAACTTCCTTCCTCCTTTTAGGAGGCCTCATCTCCTAAATGTTCTATCACTTCCTGACAGCAGCGTAGGCTGGTGACCAAACGTTAAACCCAGATTCTTTAGGGGGGCATTTTAGAACCAAACCATAACACTAATTTTGAGAGAGACTGATATATTTTTCTGCACATCGAGGTCTTTTCACTTTTATTTTTCTGTGAATTATGTTTGCATTTTTGCCCCCCCCCACTTTTTGATAGTGATTTTTTTTCTGTTCTATTTTTAATAATTACTTTTTGTCTCATGAAAAGTCCCTCTTTCTGGTGACAACTGCAAATATGTTTTCTTATTTTGTCCTTTGAATTTTGTATTTATAGTAAAATTAATTTGTCAAGCTTTATGTTTTCTCAGTTTTGAACCTGTCTTATTTATTTTACACTTAGAGCTCTGAGGAGCTTATGCTTATGTGTGATAAAAACACAATTTATCTTTTTTTAAAATGGCTGCAAAACTGACCTAACATCATTTATTAAGAAATCCATTTTTCCTCAGTAATTTGTGATGTGAACTTAATATGTAAAAAGACTATCATAAATTATCTAGAGGGGAGGCAATCCAATCACATCCCTCTTTCAAAGAGAGGAAACTTTTCTTGCTGTCATCAAAGAAAGAGATACATTGATAGAACAAAGTCAGAGAGATGATATGTTGCTAGCTTTAAAGATGGAAGAACAGAACATTAAAGATGGAACACAATAGCTTTGGGATCCAAACTTACTTGAAAAAAATAAAGACAAATACAGAATTGTAGGATGGGAAGTAGTAAAATCAGAGAGATTGATGAAGTGGAAGAATTGGCAAAGTAAACAAATGAGTGATGCAGTCATGATTAGAGTAGGTTGCGGTGAGTCTGAATTTGAGAATTATGAGCAAAACCCATTCTGGAGGATGAGTTGGCTAAATTGGCGTGGGGATTGGGTTGGCTGGAGTGGAGTGGAGGATGGAGGTGAAGATCCTTGGAGATCAAGAGGACGGTTTTTCTAGGGGATCATATGTGTTATCAATGGTGAAGTCACTGGCCAGGAGGGTGATGGGGTTTGGATGGAAAAACTGAGTAGCAGGTGCTGAAGGGGTGTGTGTGGAGGGGTGTGAGGTGATGGCAGTGAGACTGGTTGGCAGAAATATTTGTTCTAACTACAAAAGCTCTCTTCTAAAATCCACAAGTCTGAAATATCAAATCTCAGTACACGTCTGAAAATAAACAATCTCATAAACAGTATATAGTTAATTACTAAACATGTCCAGAAATTTAAGGCCTTGCCACTTATTTGTTCTCTGTTCGCTTGCTCATTGATCTGAAAAATTAGATTTAGGAAAAAGCATGCCCTAGAAGTTGAGAGAAATATTTGTTTTTGCCAAAATCTGGGGTTTACTAGCTTTGTTTGGATATTAGTTCAAGTTTTTAAGTACTTTACACATGAGCATAAGCAAAATGTGACAAGGATATGTTTACATCTGTTGTTAATGGTGAAAGCTTCCCTTTACTGCTCTTGTTTATGAAGCAGTCAGACACAGAGTTAAACACTTTTTAAATTTTTTTTGAGTCTATTTGAAATATGGTGATTTGCTTATGACTAGAAACTATTCCCAGCACAAGAAAGTATGTGCTTACCAGGCAACAGAACCTCAGAATTTTCCTGTACAGTTGAATGTTTTGAGGGCAAGGGGTAAAATCATGGAGAGCAAGTAATAAAGAATGGTTCTTTTTCTTAAGGTTTCAGAAAAATTAAAGGAGCAAAGGAGATGGAAATAAAATAGAGAAAGAGTAGTTAGGAGAGGAGAAAGATTTAAAAGATCTAGAAATAATGAGGCAATGAGTTAAAGGGAGATGTGTCTGCTATTGTGGAAAGGAAATAAGATTCTCTTGAGTTCAAATCTTGGCTTTTGATACTCCTCAATTACGAATGGTTGCAAAAAAAAGTATGTAATTCCCTAATCCTCAGCTGGCTCATCTGAAGGATGCATACTGATACGAAATGAATTGCGATATTTGAAAAAAATAATAAAGCCTAGTGGTTATCCTGATATTGGAGGTGTTTAAAAGAGATTCCTTTCCTCTAGGGATGTTTTATTTAAGACCACTGAAAGGCTAGTAACTTTTCACTGGCAACTATGTAGCAGCTATTTTTTAAAACAATTGTTCTGATTTATGTTAAACTTGATCACTTTTTTGTGAGGAAAGACCATTTGTAGAGATCACAGGAGACATAGCTACCAATCTATTACTTTCTCTTTTGAGATGTTGTATAAAAAGCAGCAGTGTTCTGAATCAGCCTCAGGAAGACGCTCTTCCTGATGAGCAGGTGGAAGCAAATGCCGGGCCAAAGTGCTTTGCTTTCCCATTCTGCCACTACCTTGATCAGTCAGCGCACATTCCTGCCCAATCTCGTTGGAGATTTGAATTACACATTGTTTGCTAAGCCTGACTCTTGGCCAAAGAGGTACTTAATGGCACTTATGAAAGAACTAACGATTAAATGACACCACCTCTCCAAAGCATCATTATCTTTCTGATGAGTGATGCTTTAAGCTTCACTGTGCTCCTGGTTCCTTTGAAGATCTTGGTCCCCATGAAAAGATCACCTAAAATGACCAGGTTTGAAGATGATGCATAACAACTGAGAGCTGAAATTGCTTCACATTGTACCCTCTGATGGAAGGGGAGGGGGCTTACTTTGAAGTTGGGAATAAGAGCTAATTCTTGATAGCAAGCCTCTGTACCCAGAGTATCTGGAAAATTCTACTTCAAATTCCATTTCTTAAAGTGTCAAACACACTTTTATACTTTACTATATATCTTTTATACTTAGAAAAAAATCCAGTTGTATATTTTTAAAATCTCATAGAGGGGGAAAATAATTAAGTACTTGACATTATTTGCACTTCTCTGGTTAAGCTTTTAAAAATATATTAAAATGCATTTGGCAGAAATGCAATTTAATGGTGACTAATTAAGTACAGTAATTATTTACTACTAACAAATAAATAAAAAGAAATTTTGAAGCTAGGTATTCTCTGTTCTGAATTTAAGACTTCATTTTTTTTTAAAGCAAACATTGTCTTTTCAGAAATGGGAAAGGCTTTTCCTAGCTAACAGCTCACAATATTTTCTGTATTTAAATTTATATTTTATAAACATTTCATAAGCTTTTACCATGTTCAAACAACATGATTAACACGATAAATTTATAAAGTTTAAAAGTAACCAGGAAATAGCTCCTGACCTCCAGTTTACTGTCTGATGGTAGAATAGTGACACGCAAAAGCATAAATCAGTATTCAAGAATTATATTCATAGCATTAAACAAACATGTAAGATCAGCTTATTTCCCCTGAGAGAACCATAGAAGGCAACAAACAGTGAAATCTGAAGTAAAATTTTGAGGATATGCTGAATGTCAGGAATCTATTAAGCATGCGGTGGTGAGCAGTGAAGAGACAATTCCAGCTTGGGTAGCATGGGGGAGATCTGAAGTCTCTAGTTTTGAGGCTGTCGAGTAGTTAAACAAGAATATTGTAAAGGTTGATTGTGGCTAAGAAATAGAAGACAAATATGAACATTGGTATTAAGTTTAAATAATCATTTCCAAAATTCTTAATTTATAAATGGCTTTTCCTTTATTGTGACGGACAGAAGGGCTTCTCTTAGTAGAAATAGAGAAAAGCCCTCTTAGTCATGAGCAACATGTGTTTCTTCATTTAGGTGTGTGGACAAACAACCTGCCTCTCACTGCACACATATATTTTAGGAGAAATTGCTACAGAGGTTGCCCAAATAAAAATCCTTATAAATACATTTGCAATTTCTTTTATTTCATTTTTTAAAAAAACTAATTGACCAGAATATTTTTAAGTTAAAACTAATGCTCTATTTCATTTCTCAGAAATATTTTCTTAGCTTTATCTTGGTGATTAAGAAATGCAAAGGGTTCCTAACTCATGATGGTTTAATTACAAATTTTCAACCTAATTATGGAATGAAAGCGTACTCAATCACAGACTAAATAAAAAAAAGAGATTAACTTTATTTATAATCTTCCCCAAAATGTGCTAAGAATTTTATATGCCATATTACATTTGTCTCACAATTTTTCTCTGATTTTTGAGTCATTATCATTACATAATTGTCTTATTACATTATTATTCTTCTTAATTTACTATATGCCAAATATCACAGAGCTGATATATAGCCAGGCAAGGATTCAGGCACAAATATTTTTAAACCTAGAGCTTATGATCCTTACCATTATGTGATGTAGAATTCCCCTCTCACTTGTAGATGCAAAGACAATTACATGACTTGATTTATTTTACATTACAACATTATAACTAATGGATATCATTTGAACTCACCTCCAAGCTGATTCCAAATGCCATGTTCTTTGTATGGTGTGACATAAAATGCACAGACAGTAATAGGAACAAACAAAGCTATAATTAAACAAACTAAAATATTCAAATGCACCTGTTTTCCATAAATTATATCAAAAGAAATTCTGGTATAATTTAATTAGACAGTGATAGTCATTATGAATGTGATAACATCCTTGAATTATTCATAATTCTCTTATTACTTAGGAATTTTATTCCCAATGATTTCTCTTTTAATTTTGAGTTGCATTCTTGTTTAGATAGTGTATAAAGTGAGAACTTGAAAAGCAAATCTTTAATGTAGATATCAGACATAAAAATGATACATTTAAAGGTTGGGTAATTGATTTAATGCATTCCTAGTTAGGGTTTTCTTGTAAATGCCAGAATAAGGAAGCAAAGAAGACATTTTAACTATTTCAGATACAGGGGAAGCAGCAAGATACAGAATATAGAAGAATAATAAATCATATTTAGTGGCTTATAAAGTAGTTATCACTGTTACATCACTATTCCATAAAACTAATTTATATTGGTAGTGTTGATCATTGGTGATTATGTATGTTTATGTTGCTATAGTTTGGATGCTGGTTGTCCCTAAAGGAGGTAAAACCTTTAAAGGAGGGGTCCTGTGGGAGATCTTCAGGTCACCGGCACAGCATACCTTCAGGCTGTGGGACTCTGTGGTTTCTGCTGTTCTCTTTTTTGTCTGGTCATGAAGGGAACACTTTTGTTTTGCAATGGACTCTTGCTATAATGTGCTGAATTCTCACAGTGCTAAAGTGGAGGGCAAGTTGACCCTGGACAAGAAACTCTAAAGCTTGAGCCAAAATAAACTTTCTGTCTTAATAAGCTGATTATTTTGTTATAGTGACAGAAAACGAACACATCTGTCATTCAAGACCCTAATCTATTTTTTAAAAATTGTGATAAAGTTTATTTGAAGAAGTAAAAGTGAAGAGTGAGGGAGAAAATGGCTCTGCAGGGTAAGCCTGAGCCAGGTAAAAGTGGAAAAAGCAAGCTAAAGGTACACCCTGGAGGATGCAGGGTGGGCTGTCTTCAGCAAAGCCAAGATAGGCTCTCTTTTTGTTTTAAAAAGACTTCTAGAATCAGACACCATGAAAGATATATTAACAATAATATAGGCTTATGTAGTGTTTACTATATGGCAGGTACAGTGGTACCTCTGTTCACAAATGCTTTGTTTGTGAAGAATTTAGTTCACAAACAGAAGCGATTGTTAAAATTTTGTTATTGTTTGCAAACTCTGGATCTGGTGATGAACATGACCATGGCTATCTTTCCCACATGAACATGAATGCAACCATCTTTTCCAGAATCATGGAATGAATGAAGTTTGTGAACTGAGGTACTACCATAGTAACACAAGAACTTCTCAAATATTAACATATTTAACATTCCTAAGAACCATATGAAGTAGAACTTGTTATTCTATTTGACAGGTGAGGAAACTGAAACAGAAAACGGCAGAGCTAAGATTTGGAAATATATAATCTGGCTTTTGAATACAGGTTTCTATAAGATAAAAAATTTAAAAAAACTTTATTTAAAAGAGGAAATTGAGAGAGGAGGAGGCTTCTGGTCCAAACTACCACTGCTTCCAGCACAGAGGAGGATTCTGGGTTGGCATGCCACAGCTCCCAGTGCAGAGTGGGGGGCTTCTGGGCTGGCCTGCCACCACTCCCAGAACAGAGGAGTTTAGCCATGTGGGCACCAGCAACAACCCCCCTACTCCCGACTTTGAAATGAGAAGACACATAAACAAGCCTCAGAACCAGATTTCCAGATCACCTACAGCAAGCCCAAAGGGAAACAAGATGGAACATTCTGCTACTCAACCACCTGGACTCCCTGAACTAGAAACAAAAGAAGATCTGGAAAAAATGAAATCAGAAATGATTTGTCACATAACAGCAGAGATTGCGCCCATAGTGCAAGACATGAGTAATAAATCTAGAGAGGACACAGATAAAATAATAGAGGAGCTCAGGAACAGGATGGAATTCCAACATAGGAAACAAATGGAATCCATAAACCAGATGCAAACAGATTTCCAGGAGATTAAAAACTCCACTGAAAGTTTGTGCAGCAGAATGAGCCAATGTGAGGACAGAATTTCAGATATAGAAGATAAGATTGTAATTAGTGACCAGGAAAAGAAAAATTGCTTTAAAATAGTAAGGGACCATGAGAAATCAGTTCAGCAGCTGCTAGATGATGCAAAGAAGAATAACATAAGACCGATCAGAGTCAATGAAGACACAGGAAAGAGTGTAGATGACATAAAAAAACCCAAACTGTTCACAGAAGTAATAGCAGAAAACTTCCCAAGCAGGGCAAAAGAACTTGACATACAGATTAGTAAGGCATATAGGACTCCAAATAGGCTTGATCAAAAAAAAATCTACAGCAGGCATATAATTGTTAAGATTCCAGAAACCAAACAGAAGAAAAAAGTTCTACAAGCAGTTAGAGAAAAGAAACAAATCACATACAAAGGAAAGCCCACCAGAATCACAGCAGACTTCTCAATGCAAACCATCAAGGCAAGAAGAGCTTGGAGTGACATATTACAAGTCCTAAAGGAAAACAGACTCCAACCCAGATTGATGTACCCTGCAAAATTGATGTATCTTTCAAAATTGATGGAGAAATAAGATGCTTTCATGACAAAGAGCACTTTAGGAACTTTATGAATACCAAACCAGCACTCCAAAAGACTTTTGACAAAATCCTAGGAAAAGACAACAAGGATCACAACCCCAGGAAGCCAAGCAGAATGAATCCACTGGGCATGGCAAGAAATTAAAAGCAAAGGGGGAGAATCCAACAAAAAGAAAAACTCATGAAAATGATAAGTCAATACGTTTCAGTTATAACCATCAACATTAATGGTCTCAATTCACCAATTAAAATAAATAGACTAGCAGAATGGGTCAAGAAGCAAAATCCAACAATACGCTGTATAGAAGAAACACATTTAATTCAAAAAAACTCATAGACTGAAAGTTAAAGGGTAGAAAACAATACTCCATGCAACAGAAACCCCCCAAAAAGCAGGAGTAGCTATCCTCTTTGCAGATCAAGTGGATTTCAAAGCAACACTGATTAAGAGAGACAAAAAAGGACACTACACCCTTGTAAAGGGAACAATCCAACAGGAAGAGATGACAATCATAAATATCTATGCACCAAACACTAGTGTGCCCTACTATATAAAACAAATACTAACGGACACGAAAAGTCCTTTATGCACTAATACAATAGTAGTGGGGACCTCAATACCCCACTGTCACAAATAGATAGATCAACTAGACAAAAACAAGCAATGAAATACTAGAACTCAATCAAACACTTGAACAAATGAACTTAACAGATGTTTACAGAGTGTTCCATCCCACAGAATCAGAATACACATTCTTTTCAGCTGCACACTGGTCATCCTCCAAAATAGACCACATACTCACCCATAGAACGTATTTCGGTAAGTGCAAAGGAATTGAAATATATTATCAGACCATAGTGTGATGAAATCGGTGATCAGTAGCAAAAGAAACTGCAAGAATTTGATAAACACCTGGAAATTGAACAACACACTTCTGAATAACCAATAGGTCACAGAAGAAATTAAAGAAGAAATCAGACAGTCCCTTCAATTAAATGACAATGACAATACAACATATCGGAATGTATGGGACACAATGAAAGCAGTCTTATGAAGGAAATTCATATCAGTGAATACACATATTAGGAAAACAGAGCAAGCCCAATTAAACAAGCTGATGTTGAACCTCAAGCTTCTAGAAAAAGAAGACCAGGACAAACCCAAAGCTCATACAGTCAAGAAAATTGTAAAGATCAGAGCAGAAATTAATTCAATGGAGACTAAGAGAATGATGCAAAAAAATCAATGAAGCCAAGGGTTGGTTATTTGAAAGAATAAACAAAATTGACAAACACTTAGCCAACCTTATCAGAAAAAGGGAAGAAAAATCCATGGAAAAAGGGAGGAAAAAAATCCATGCAATTAGGAATGGAAAGGATGAAATTACAACAGACCCAGCAGAAATACAGTGGATCATTTATATCTACTTTGAGAGCCTATACGCTGATAAGACGGAAAATACAGAAGAAATGGACAGATTCCTAGATACATATGAATTACCACAGTTGAATGAAGAAGACCTAAGAATTCTAAACAAGCCAATATCAATCAATGAAATTGAAAATGTAATTAAAAACTTATCAACTAAGAAAAGATCAGGCCCTGATGGCTTCACTACTGAATTCTACAAGACATTTAGAGAGGAACTACTGCCACTACTGTTTAAACTCTTCAATGAAATTGAAAGGAAAGCCATACTTCCAAATTCATTCCTGGAAACAAGCATCAGCTGGATCCCCAAAGCAGAGAAAGACCCAACTGAAAAAGAGAACTATAGGCCAATCTCACTAATGAACATAGATGCAAAAATCCTTAATAAGATAATGGCCAATAGAATGAAGAAGATCATCAAGAAGAACATACACCCTGACTAAGTGGGATTCATCCCAGGGATGCAGGGATGGTTCAACATATGCAAATCAATCAATGTAATACACTATATCAATAGAGCCAAGAATAAAAATCATATGATCATCTCAATAGATGCAGAAAAAGCATTTGACAAAATCCAACACACATTTATGATAAAAACCCTACAAAAAATTGAAATAGATGGTCTCTACCTCAATCTGATAAAAGCCATCTATGAAAAATCAACAGCCAATATCATACTAAATGTTCAAAAACTGAAATCCTTCACACTAAAATCAGGAACAAGAGAAGGATATCCATTATCACCACTCCTGTTCAATATAGTTTTGGAAACAATAGCCACAGCAATTAGACAAGAGAAAGAAATAAAAAGAATAAAAATAGGAAACAATGAAGTCAAATTGTCAGTATTTGCAGATGACATGATACTCTATATAGAAGACCCTAAGAACTCTACTGAAAGTCTTCTAGACTTAATAACCAAATTCAGTCAAGTAGCTGGATACAAGGCCAACACACAAAAATCAATAGCTTTCCTCCACATGAACAACAGACTCACTGAGGGAGAAATAGGGGAAACAATTCCTTTCACAATAGCATCCAAAAAACTGAAATACCTAGGAATCAACCTAACAAAAGAAATCAAAGACCTCTTCTCTGAAAACTATAACATTCTGAAAAGAGAGGTTGAAGATGATATCAGAAAATGGAAAGTCATTCCTTGTTCCTGGGTAGGAAGGATCAAAATAGTGAAAACGGCCATACTTGCAAAACTGCTATATAGTTTCAATGCGATCCCAATTGAAATCCCAGCAGCATACTTCATGGACTTTGAGAAAACAATACAAAAATTCATTTGGAACAAGAAGAGACCCAGAATAGCAAAAGCAATTCTAGGTAACAGTGACACGGCAGGGGGGTAATTACAACTTCCAACTTGAAACTATACTACAAAGCTACTGTGATAAAAACAGCATGGTACTGGAAAAGAAACAGACCTGAGGCCCAGTGGAACAGATTAGAAGATGCAGAAATAACTCCAGACACACTCAGCCACCTTATCTTTGACAAAGGAGCCAAACTCCCTCACTGGAGGAAAGATAACCTCTTTAATAAATGGTGCTGGAGAAATTGGGTTTCAACTTGCCAAAGATTAAAACTAGACCTATATCTCTCACCATGCACTAAACTAAAATCAAAATAGATTAAAGATCTAAATATTAAAACAGAAAAACTAAACTGACTGGAAGAGAGTTTAGGAAGAACTCTTGAAGATATTGGTGTAGGAAAAGACTTTATGTACCAAACCTCAGCTGTCTGTGAACTAGCATAAACAATCAACAAGTGTGATCTCTTCTTACTAAAAAGCTTCTGTACAGCAAGTGCAACCACCAACAGTGTGAAGAGACAATCTACAATGTGGGAAAAAATTTTCACCAGCTGTCCCTCAGATTAAGGTCTACTATCTTGGATCTATAAAGAATTTAAAATATTAGACCTCCCAAATTTAAAGACCCAATCCAAAAATGGGCATCTGAAATGAACAGACATTTTTCAGACAAAGAAGTAGAATTAGTAAATAAACATATGAAAAAATGTTCAACATCACTGGTCATTCGAGAGATGCAAATGAAAACAACATTGAGATTACACCTCACTCCAGAAAGAATGGCTGCTATCCTGAAATCAAACAATAACAAACGCTGATGGTGCTGTGGGGAAAGAGGAACCCTGCTCCACTGCTGGTGGGAATGTAGACTGGTGCAACCACTGTGGAAATCAGTATGGAGATACCTCAAAGAACTAGTACTGGAAGTTCCATTTGACCCAGATATTCCCCTGCTGGGTATCTTCCCCAAAGAATTAAAAGAATCATACCACAGTGATATATGCGCACCCATGTTCATACCAACACTGTTTTTGGACAGCTAAAACTTGGAAGCAGCCCAAGTGCCCATCAACTGGAGACTGGTTGAAAAAAATGTGGGATTTTAAAAATAAATTTTAGTACTACTCAGCCACAAAAAATGAGAAATTAGAGACATTTATTGCTAAATGGATGCACGTTGAGGCGATATTCTTAAGTGAAATAAATAGGACCCACATGTGTAAATGTCGAATAGTTTCTCTAGTGTGGGAAACTGAAAGTATAAATAAGGACTAAAAGGTATAATAAGCAATGTGAAACAGGAAGAAAAGGGGCAAAGCGGAAGGGGAAGTGGGAGGGTTGGGGGAAAGGAAAGAAGGGATGGAATTAATATGAGAAAATGAAAAAAATGGAAACAAAGTCTTTGTAAATTGGAAGGGATGGACAGGTTGAAGGGAGCACAAGGGAAGGGAAGGAAGTGGGAACCAGGAGAGATTGTGTAGGGGTGCAAGTTTCCAATGATGAGTGTCATTATATTGTGCACCTAAAATGTACCAATAAAATAAATTTTTTTAAAAAGAGGAATTGAAATGGTTTAAACATTTATTTTGGCTTACATACTTTTTTCTCAGTAAATGGCTGTGTGGATTAAATGATTAGATTTAACTTTGACAACTTGGTCAAGTGAAGCTAAAGAAACAAAGAAAATTTTCTTGGTTCTAAATAAAATTTCAAAACTTGATGACATAAGAATTGATTTAGTCACTATTCATTCTCAGGTATATTATTGGACACTTTTTCTTGCTCTTTTAAAAAAATAGCTTAAATAAGAAGCCAATTTAAAATTTACATGCTGCAGCTCAGGTATGCAAATATTTAACATTTTTGGTGTAATTTGCACAAATAGCATTATCTTGTCATTTAAATTCAATTTTAAATTTAAAACATTTTTTCTACGTATTTTAATAACCTGAGAACTCTCCTTTCAAAGGCTTTCCTTTCTTCTTCCCGGAGAAAGAAAGGAAATTGGGAAACATTGTGATGGCTGCTGGGCGGTGTCTGCCTTATAATCTTTGTTACTACTGTTGAAAGGAAAACTTGAAAAAATAAATTTAGCAGAATCTGAGTAAAGAACAATTCATGAATTGGTCAGCATATAGAGACAGAAGGGGCTCAGAGGGAGGTACAGTCAGCAGGGTGAGCACTATAGTAGCAAAGTAGAGAAATAATTCCCTTTCCAATGTGGTGACTGCCTTGTTTGAGCAGTCATCAGGGTTTTGCCTCCTTTATGTGATGAACTGGCTCCATATGACTGACAAAGACTTGACTTCTTGTGATTGGCTGAAAGACAGATGTTTGTTATACTCCTGATTTAAGTTTTGGTTGCTAACATACTAAGTTAGTTTGTAGTTCTCTACTGAGGACTCACAATCTGAGGAAACCTCAGGCCAAATTTAACTTAATACTACTGGTATTTATCTTTTACTTGGGCATAGCTATTTGGTCTCTTTTCCTGCAGCATCTGGAGCTTCTGTACTAGGACTCGCCTATTCTTGGAAGGTACATCCATCAGTGATATTTGTGGTCACATCTTTGGCTTCCAGTCATGTAATACATGGCTTTTGAGTCTTTTTTTGTCTTAACTCTGCCTTCTGTCAGTCTAGTATCACAGTCCACCACATTTTTTGGTCCCTGCTGGAGGATGAGGGTGGTTCTGTGTCTTCTTCTTGCCACATATATGAGGAACTTGGAGCACCATTTCCAGCCCTCCCTGTACTGTACTACTCGGGGGATGCCAGTAGCATCACTCATGGAAATCACTATCGGAAGTTGGTGGTGCACTGAAAAACTTGTTGGCTCCCACCCACAAGAACCTCCTTCCACGATCACTAGATAATTGTTGGAAATATTTTCAAGTTTGATATTTATATATTTTTTCTTGCTGCTGTCTCTATTCCTCCTACTGCCTTGTTATTCTCAAGTATGCTTCTTGCCTTTCTTAGAAACACATCATATGCATGTGTGAGTGTGCATGTGTATTTTTACTGAGGTAGTATTATCTATCTATCCATCTATCCAAATCAAGAGCAGAAATTGGATCCAGACTGCCAGTATTCAAATCCCAGTTCTCTACTTAATAATTCTAAAGGCTTGGACTAATTGCTTAATATATCTGAACCTCAGTTTCCTCATGTATGATATGTAACTAGTAATGGTATCTCCTAAGTGATATAGTTGTAAGGAAAAATGTTAGTATATTTAAGTACTCTGAATAACATCTGGCAGACAGTTAAATCCATAAGTGTTAATATCATTGATTATGCTATTCGCTCCACTTAGAACGGAATTTGTCTGTCTTCTTCTGTCATTAAAATACATCACAGTCTTTAAGACATATTTTAGTTTTGTCTTTTTTCAAAAGGCTCCCAGGAATAATATTTAGAGTTCCTCTCTTGTGGCTCTATATATAGTCCATAGAATTCATATGGTATTTTATATTTATTTTTAATTCTAGTTGTTATTTTACTTACCACTCCCATGAGACTAACATAATTAAGAGCATCAATATATTTTCAATATATATATAGATATCAATATATTTTCAGCATTTTGAATAAAATGTAGACTAGGCACTAGTGCATATTTATTAACACATAAATGAAGTGATTGTTCCTTGCCTTCATTCAGCTTAAGGTAATGAGCGCTTTCCTCTCTGAGACATTTACATCTACATATATATGCCTTGACAAATGGCCCTTGAGATGGCTGTGCATTGTGCACACAGGAGGACCTGATCTGTCTGTCCCCTCCCCATGACCCCATCTCACATGAGTCTTCACTCTTTCAGGCTGCTCTAACCATGCTCCTCTACTTCTTGAAAATCCTGTGTTTCTCCAAGCCCTTGCCTTTGCTCTCCTGGCTGCTTAGAGGCTGGCTCTCATATTTGACCCAAATTGTTTAAACATCACATTAAGAGAGAGGTCTTTGGCCATGTCATCTTTGCCTTATTCTTCCCCCAGCCAACACATAGGAGTCTTATCTTGCTGTTTCCCCTCCTTTGGGTGTTTAGTATATCACCTAATTTACTTTTTTATAGCCCATGTCTTTGAACAAAATGCAAGTTTCATGATATCAAGGATGTTGTCCAATTTTTTCAGTTATATTATTATATCTTCAGCTCTTAGAATGGTGCTAACAGGTATTTGTTAAATGAATGGATGAAGAAGTGACTGAAAGCGGAGTGAATGGAACAAGGAATGGAGAGTAAAGGTTCAAATCATTTCTCCTATTCTGTTACCTTCATGATGGCATGCTGGGTCCAACCTGCAGCAGATCCCCAAATCTTCCCATAGGACTGTCTCCTAATCAGAAAACTGAAATGTGAGGGTTAAGAAGTGATGTTGTATCTTTGCTTTCCCTACATGTCTTCATTTTTCCTCCTATATCTTAACTGCAGTCATGGAGATACCGTGCTTTGTATTTTTCTCCAAATTTATTTCTTCCACCAGATGGCACTATGTCTTCAATATTTTGAACTACAGGTATGTTTAAATTAATTTTCTTTGTTCTCCATACTGTATGGACCTTTATACTTAATGAATCTTTATACTTAATGAACTAGCAGTCCTAAATACCACTCTAAAATAAAAAGCAACTGAGCTCTCTTATATTTTATAAAACATTTATAAAAGGCAAACCAAAACATAATGAGGGTGATGAGTTCCACAGCAAAAGCTGAAAGAAACTCAATGTAAGTAAAAATTATCACATCCTCACACTGCAAATTTAAAGTGATATAGAAGTGAAAATTAATCAGAATGTATGTAGCATACATGTATATATACATAGGCTACATATTTTATATTATCTAGTATGCCAGCTGAATTTCCAGAGTGGCTAAAGGCAAGATTGACAAAAATGATTTATATTTCTTATATGGGTGGGGAAGTCTAACTCTTAGAACATTTAAGAAATTTCTACATATATGAAAGAAAAATTTATACTTATTTCCTTTACATGAAAGAGGGATGCACAAAGTGTGGGTTTGTGCTGTTCAGTTTCAAATTTGTATAAACAAAAAAATATGGAGATCAACATGATTTTGCCTTAACTTACATAGAATTATAAGTAACCTAGGTAACAAAATGTCAAAATCTTTTATTTACTTAAAAATATTTTCAATTTTTTTCCAATATTTCACAACATATTTTGCAGTCAGTAATTTGAAAATCTCTGAGAGAATTGAAAAATATCCGGATTAGAGCCATCTCATTAAGGTGTAAAACCAATGTTTCTTGGAATCTTGCTTTATTTCATCTTGTCAGTATTCTCAGATCTCCAGTTTCTTGAAGGTGAGTCCATAGTTCTTTACAGATCTCTCTGTCAAGCTTCTCTCTGTGTATGTTTGGTTTATGAGTATATTAAAATTTTAATATATATTTCTATTAAAAGTTATTGCTTTCCTGGAGAAAACACATTATAGTTTTTTTTGATTACTAAAACTTCTAGATTAGTCTGTTTTGAATCCTTTATAAATCATGTTTGATAATAAATATTTTTCTTCTCTATATATTTAAACTCAATTCACATGCTATCTTAAAGATGAGAGAACTAAATCTTCAGTACTATTATAATGCATATGTTAATGCGAAGTTTTGTCTGTCTGAAGTTTATTTCTTACGAAATTTTAAAAAAATCAAACACTGGAATTTCTCTTACAATCAGAGAATAACGTTAATGGCATATAACCTCCTGATTTGTGTTTGTTTACTTTGATAGGACTTGTTACACATGGCCTGTAATTTTTTTTTTTTTGTACCAGGGATCGAACTTGAGACCTTGTGCTTGTGAGGCAGGCGGCAGAACCACTGAGCTAAATACCAGCTCACCTTTAACTTTTATTTGTTTGCATTTTTATTTTTTGAGACAGGATCTTGCTGTGTATTTCAGGATAGCCTTTAACTCACTATGTAGCCCAGGCTGGCCTCGAACTGATGGTGATCCTCCTGCCTCAGCTTCCTGAGTGCTAGGATTACAGGCGTGCACCACCATGCCCAGCACATAGCTTTTAATTATTTCATATAATCTTACTTTACAGTAAACTTCACTCATGAAATTACATTATGTCTGGATTTATTTATGTATATCTTTATTAATGATGAATATTCTTGTCTTATGACTGTTAAATTATGAATCTTTCCTATAAAGAATAATTAGAAAATATAACACTAGATTTTGAGAGAGGGAAAAAAGGTAAAGAAGATGCAGAGAACAAGTAAAAGATTTAGCAATAAAGCCTGCAGATATTAAATGAAAAAATAAAGTACAGTTGAGTTTTTTGGGCTTTGGGCTTAGACTTTAACTGTTAACTCTGCTCTAAAGTATGGAAGGATCTGAGATATGTATTAGAGGAGTGCATCCAAGCAGACCTTAACAAGAGTAGTTAGGGAAGTTAACTAGGAAACTCAGTTTCCATGCTATAAAATAAAGAGTATATTAAACATGTGCATGGAAAACTATTCAAATATTATATTAGCAATGATAAAAGAAAAATAACATAATTATCTGAATGTGAATGCACAATTAACTGAATTGATAGGGATCAATTAGCTTAAATTAATTACCAACCTGATAGATTTTTTTTTTCTTTTTTGGTACTGGGGATCAAACTCAGGACCTTGCACTTGCAAGGCAGGCAGTGGGACCACTGAGCTAAATCCCCAGCCCTAGATTAAGTATTTGTGCCAAGTTTATAGACTCTACTTAGAACAATCAACTCATAAGCATTAATTTAACTTAGAATCACAAATGTTAGACACAAAGAACAGTGAAAATTTACAAGGGAAAACATTTAAGTAGAAATGATGGCTACCTCATGGTGAGATGGTGTAGCCTACAGTATCCTAGAGGTATATCAGAAGACTCACCAGCAAGGCCATTTAATTGGCTTATCCTGTTGATAGATCATTTTCTTTGAAAAAAATCAAAATCGGCCAGCCACTCAAACCTGTGCTCACTGACATACTATGAAAATAGCCCATTACTCTATTGCAATTATACTACTAAAAAAAATTCCACAATACAATGCAATTAAATATTATCCAACTTAGAATTGAACTTGGTTTTGCTTAATTTTTTAAAACAAATACAGACTTCCTTCAATTTTGGAAAATGGGACAATGACATGAAAAAAAAAAGGGTCAAAGCATTCCAAAGGTGGTTTTAAGAGTTCCAGTGCCAGAAAAAATCTATTTTTCAGGACTTCTTCAATTTTTAAGAAAGGAAATTTTCTGGGATTCTAAATGTCTTATAGGATAAGAATTTGTTTACTAACTGGAGAACATTTTTACTGATACATTATTAAGAAATGGTGGGGATTTTCCTCTATCTCATATTTCTGGCACTGTAGTGCATAGGCTCAATTCTAATTCTGTGGTCACTGCAAAATTATGTTTGGCAAATGTAGCTGAATGGTATAAAGAAGATCTCCAACATGACTATTGGAATAGGGATAATTTCACTTCTTTTCTGGGTGAAGACACAATAAGCCTGCAACCTAGAAGAAGACCCAGCTGTGTTGGTATTCTGATCTCAGACATCTACCTTTGCAGTTGCAGAACTTGAGCCCCATGGGTTCACAGATAACCTTCACCTTGATGGAAATTTCCATTGACTAGTAATGGAACAGAAAGAAGAACATACTGCAGTTTTAATTGTTGTGGGACTCAGGTTTTCTTTTAGCACTGCATATGGGCTTGAAGATATGGATAAAAGAAAAAATAAAGACAACAGGACTCAGTTAAATCATTCAGCTTAATGAGGTAAGTTGTAAACATAAACCCAGCACCACTTATCTTAGAAAGGAGAAAATGAAAAACCTTACAAATGACTGTGAAATCCAATATAACCAGTGATTACTGTGGTAGGAGAGGACAGTCCAGTGGTCCCTTCTCAGGTGTTGTAGGAAGTACATTGGACTAAAATGTACTCTAAAGGCTAGATGTCGCTTTTAGAATGGAGCCAAGCACTAAGAGTATCCTGGTGGAAAGCTGTAGATCTTAATGACCCGGGAGAGCTGCCTTGACAGCCCTAACATCCCTGCAGACTTCTGTGGGAGCTTTTCTCTTATTTTCATTTTCACATCTTTCAATACAATTTGGATGTTTTATTCTAATTATGAAGCACTTTTAATAATTGATAGTATGCCCTTCTTCAAAGTTATTTTGACCATTTTAGTCTAGTTTTTCAATTACACAAGCTTCAGTAGCATTTTTGTATTTACAAAAGACTTTTTTAGTAATTTTATTGAAATTATTTTTGTGACATATTAGATAAAACATACAGTGCATGTGCACCATTGTTACAGTTCGTATTATTTACATCTGTGCGATCCAATGAATTTTTGTAGTTTATTTATTTATGTGTTAGTTTTCTTCTTAAAGTTACTATATAAAGTATTCATAATTATGTTGTTATTATGAACAATGTATTTGCACTTAGATTTTTCAAATATTATTTTTAGTACATAGGAGACTCAAATTTGCATGAATTTGGTAATTATACATTTTTCTGAGTTCTTTTTTTCATCATATCTTAGTTGATTTTCTTAGTAGGCAATATTAAAATGTACAAATTATTATAATTTTGCTTATTTTTTTGATAGTTATTTTCTTGGGTTGCTGTTTAGTGTTACTGCACTAATTACACTATCTAAATAACATATTCAATAAGAATGGTGATAGTAGTATATTCCTATTATTTCTGACTTTAAAGGTAATTCCATTTGCTATCATTAATGTTGCTTTTGATTCAATTTGTCATATTGATGATGAATTTTTCTCTCTTATATTACCATGTTTTAATTTGTATTGAATTAATAGAAGAAATATTTCTATAATACAATCATTTTCAGTCTCATGGATTTGTGAGATGGATATTAATTGAGTTTCATATTTTATTTGGCATTCTAACTCATTCAATAAGCATTTATTGAACTTCCTTTTGCTTTTTACTGTTTCTCATATGTATACTATTTATAAACTATTTAGATCATTTATCACTTATGATCTTTTATTGGTTTTTATTTTTCTCCAAAATTGTCTTCAGTTTCCTTGCTGGATACTTCTTGTTCAGTCTTTATTTACATTCGTGCAGGAAAAATTATAATGGAATACCTGGCTTAATAAATATTGCTGCTTAGACTGAATCACTTATGGTTCCCTCACTAGTGCACAAAACATGGAGGCAGAGTTTCTTTGGAGTATAGACCTTGTATTCTGGGTTTTAATGCTTTGCTTAATTTCTTTTATCAATTTGATTTTGAGAAAAAAGATCTCAATACATTTTAGGAATTCATCCATGTTATACCAGAAGTATCAATACTTGAGCAATACTGGATCCAAAAGAAAACTTGATAGGCTTTTTTTGGATCTACCACCATTCATCATCATCATCATCATCATCATCATCATCATCATCATCATCATCATCATCACTACAATATCATATATTGTTTGCTTATATTTACCAAGAAATTCAATGCTGGCTTAATATTGTAAATGTGATGGGTTTGCTCTGAAATTGTGAGGTCATTATTTTCATAATTCTGCGCTAAATGAAAGGAGATGAATAATATAAGCTTTACTCTAGCTTTCTTCTGACACTTTAATGACATATTGCATGAGAAATGGAAAAACTAAAGTTTCTGGTCCCTATTTGATATGACAGCTGCCCTGTGCCTGGCAGAAAAGTCTGTGTCAATTTCTGAGCCTATCAAGTAACTCCATATGTTTTCCAAAGGTATGGCAATTCTCCCAGAGGAAGAATCATCAGATGGAATCAGAAATGTCTTTCACTGTTTCACTGATCTGCTGCCACTTCCAGCCCAAATCATGCTGAATTGTTGGATGGTGGTCTGGTCTTATTTATTTCTAAATAACCTGTTCAGTTTTTAATTCTTTTTTCTCTAGTCCCAATCAACACTATATTTATCAAAAATAAATTCCGTTGTTGTAAATATCCCTTTATTCCAGATTGGATCCTAACAGGAGAGTCTTTCTATTTTTATTGTTCTGATTGCTATCTCAATAAGTGCCTAAAACAAGAAGTTAAAATGATCTTCCAAGTCACATTAGTTCACTCAGCAAATATATTTTGAGCACCCACTCTGTTCTAGGCAACTATCATTCCAGGCATTGAAATACAGTGGCAATCAAGACTCACCATCCTTACTTGTAGAGAGAATTCAGTCTCTGGAGATCTGACTTGGCAATTTGTCCAGTTGCTCATTTTGAATTATATCATATCTCAAAATATATTCATTTAATGTAGCTGTCTTAATTTTAAAACAAAGGTATTTATAAATGGGCCAAAATGTAATATTTACTCTGTATACATAAAAGAAATTTCACATGAATGTCACCATTCAAGCACAATAAAAGTTCTCCAAGAGTCTTTAAACACTGGCTCTAAAACATGAATATATTTAAAAATCCCCAGGCCATTGTAGAATGGTTTCATTATGGGTTACTCTAATCACAAGAAAACATTATTTCTAAATTACATGTTTTTCATTTAAAAATTGATTGACATTTGTGGTAATCTGAGATTCTCTTAAATTTTAAAACTTGTTGTCACAAGTTAATTTTCATAAGTCTTAGAGCATTTTTAGCAAAAATAAAGAGGAGCAGGTTTTAAATACATATATTTTTTTATATGTCGATCTGGATGATTAGATCAAATCTTTTCAAAAAAGAGTAGTTAGGCAATATTTCAACCTTTGTAATACATACATTCATAGTTTTAAAATATAATTGGTATATATTGTTTCACTTCAAAGCATTGCTACAAATTTCCATTTATGCACTATATGATTTTCGTATAATAGATATTCTTTCTTGTTCATTTCTATTCAGCCTACAAGCTCAATAATTCAATTCTACCTTCTTTATCACCATCATTTCTAATATTGGTTCTCAGTGCTGCCATGTCATATCTTCATGTCTATGCAAATGCTAATCCAGCCCTCATTTTTCTTCTGGAATTTTTTCTGTTTCTTATTTAAAGTAGGAGCTTTGATTGTGTCTGGATGAATTGTCACATTCCACTGACAGTTTGGGGGCTTCTCATTACAAGCCATTTCTAACAGAATAGTTCTTTTCTGTCTACATCAGCTTGGTGCCTGAGGCTTTTCATTGTCAATGATTTTTATTGCTGCAGTCACAGAAATGTTACCAATTAAATTAATTACTAGTTCTTCACATGTTTATTAAAGAAGTCTTATAAAACATTTGTTTGAATTTCTGGTTAACTACACACATACATCATCCTCAAAGCAATCTGGGATATTCATATCAATACAGAAAGGTTAAAGAAGGCAGAATTGAGCTTCCAAGTAGGACAAAAGCAGGAGGAACTGACTAGTGTCATGGTTGACTCAAGATTTCAAAGTCTAGAAGGGCAGTTATTGGCCAAAGACAAAAGTTGTAATGAAACATTCAACCCAGCATTTGTTACTTAGGAAACATTTCCTTTTTTTTTAGGAGACATTTCTTGAAGTCCATTATACTGTTTTGTTGATTATAAATAGAGAATAAAATTGTCACTGTTCTGGGGAAGCTCCCACCTTTCTTGGGAAGAGACAAATAAAGAGACAATTACAGTAAAGCACTGAAAGTGCTACAGGGCCAGAAGGTTTTCTAGAAAGTAGAAGAGCGGGTCTAAATTCAAAGTGGCCACTAAGCATTCTGAGAAGTAGTCATCTTTTAAGTAGTCATCTTTTTAGCAAGACTATAGTTGGGGATTGGCTTCAGTTTTAGAAAAGAGGTAGTTATGAAATTCTGATACTTATCTCCAGTGTAGGGTCTAGGAGAGGACTTCAGTTCCAGTTGGGTCTTGGTACCTGGAAAAGTAACTGACCCTAGCAAAAAATAGAGAGGAGATTCAAGGCCATGTTCAAGAAAGGGGCAGCTATTTAGGGATGAAAAGAGAGTGCTTCTGGGTCCTGCAGAAGCAGGACCTTTTTTTAATTCACAGGACCTTTTTTTTTTTTGGTACTGGGGATTGAACTAAGGACCTTGTGCTTGCGAGGCAGACAACAGAACCACTGAGCTAAATCCCCAGTCCCACAAGACCATTCTTAAAAAGGAAAGACAGGAGTGGGGCTGAGCGGTTGCAGCCTGACTGGAACCTGCTTCCTCCGGCTTGCTCCACCATCTGGTGACCAAGACAGGCTTGTGACCAAGACAGAGTGAGGAGGACCCCCTGGGCATGCCCACCAGCCCCAGCTTGGCAGCATGGGAGCCTCCAACAACAAGCCCCCCCCGTGCCCCTACCTCTGGCCTTCTGTCTGTGCGGCTACTTGGTTCCACACTGCAGAGGCACAGGGGGACATAAAAGCCATTGTCCTGAGCTGCAGAAGTGAACAACAGAGAGAGGGCCTCTCTCAGGCTCCATGATGAAAACAAGCCCACTAGAAAAGTGAAGAGAATCTCTGCAATAAAGGCACACCAGACCACCATGCTTGGTAAGTTGGAGGGATCATCAGTTCCCATCAGAACCTGGACTTTCTTCAGGGAGAAAGGCAGCTGAAACCTGCAATAGAATCTTGCAGAGTGCAACCATGCAGGAGGACAAGGAGCTCAACTTGGGACTTACAGCCAGAAATCTGCCTGAATCTCATGTGTCTGGGACTAGCTTACTGAGACTCATTGACTTATAACTGCACACTGCTGCCCATGTTGTCTATTGTGACAGCAGAGACATACCTTGAAAGAGACCCTTCATTTTTAAAGGTGATAGATTAATAACTACCACAAATTGTCACTTTCTAATGATGTATTTGATGCTATAGTGTTGCTGATTGTATCACTTGGGCTAAGGTATTGTGATTGATCTAATCAGTTGTCCTTCCTGGTATAATGAAAATGAGATAGCCTCAGAGTCATTAGAGACTCAAAACCTAAAGACCAGCTATATCTGGAAGACACCTCTGAGAAGCAATCATTCCATAAGGGTTCTAAACACATCAACAAAGATACTTACAAGAAGAAACTTCAAAATATCAACCCAGAAACTAAACCAAGGATAGTACCAACAAAGAAAATGAGAAGACATTTAAGCAAGTAACAAACTCTGACTTCAACCCCACAAAAGACAAATTCTGGGGGAAATGAGGTGGAAAAGTGCTGGGTACCCTGAACTGATAGCACAGGAAGTAACAAAATGAATGAGGCTCTAGAAAAATTCAAAGCAGAAATAATCTCCCAGATAGATACAGAGATGGTGAGCAGAGTGAAAGACATGATTAGAGGCTCTAGAACAAAAACTGATAAAAAAAAATAGATGAGCTCAGAATCATGCTGGAAGCCATGAATGCCCATCATTCAAAAGAAATGGAAACCATGAAACAGATTCAAACAGATAGTCAGGAGATTAAAAACTCCACTGAAAGCATGCAGAGCAGATTAAGAGAATCTGAAGATAGAATATCAGATATAGAAGACAGGATTGTGGTGAAGGACCATGAAAACAGAGATTTCTTAAAAATAGTAAGGGACCATGAGAAATCAATTCAGCACCTGCTAGATGATGCAAAGAAGAATAACATAAGACTGATAGGAGTCCACGAAAAAACAGGAGAAAATACAATTGACATAAAAAACTGTTCACAAAAGTAATAGTAGAAAACTTCCCAGACAGAGGTGGAGAATTGGACATACAGATAAGTGAGGCATATAGAACTCCACCTAGCCAAGATCAAAAACAATCTACACCTAGACATATAATAGTCAAGATCCCAGAAACCCAACAGAAGAACAAAATCCTACAGGCAGTTAGAGAAAAGAAACAAATCACTTAGAAAGGAAAGTCTATCAGAATCACAGCAGACTTCTCAACACAAACCCTCAAATCAAGGAGAGCCTGGAGTGAAGTATTTCAAGCCCTAAAAGAAAATAACTTCCAACCTACTTCCATGTTGTTTCATACTTCCATGTTGTTTCATACTTCCATGACAAAGAACACCTGAGAAAGTTCATGAACACCAAGCCAGCACTCCAAACAATTCTAACAAATAACCTAGAAAAAGGCAACAAAGGTCACAACTCCATGAGGCTCAACAGAGGGAAGCCACCAGGCAAGGTAAGAAACTAGAGGGAAAGGGGGAAAAAGAAATAAGAGCCAACAACAGTAAAACATCATAGCAAGGATGAGTCTATCTATCAATTATAACCATCAATGTTAATGGCCTCAATTCACCAATCAAAAGAAGTAGGCTGACAGAATGGATTAACAAGCAAAATCCAGCAATATTCTGCATAGAAGAAACACACCTAACTCAAAAAGAAATTCATACACTGAAAGTAAAAGGAGGGAAAATGGTTCTCCATGTGACAGGAACCCAGAAAAAGCATGGGTAGCATTCTTATTTGCAGACAAAGTAGATTTCAAACCAAATCTAATTAAGAGAGACAAAGATGGTCACTACATCCTTGTGAAGGGAACAATCCAAGAAGAAGAGATGACAATACTAAATATATATATGCACCAAATACAAATGTCCCAAACTATACAAAACAAGTATTAATGGACATGAAAAACCAAATAAGCACTAATACAGTTGTAGTGGGGGACCTCAATACCTCACTATCACAAATAGACAGATCATGTAAACAAAAAATTAACAACAAAATTGAAGAACTGAACCAAGCTATTGAACAAATGGACTGAAAAGATATTTATGGAGTGTTCCACCCCACAAAATCAGAATACACATTCTTTTCAGCTGCACATGGGTGGTTCTCCAAAACAGACCACATGCTAGCTTAGGACATGTCTAAGTCAATGTAAAAGAACTGAAGTTACCTCCTGTATATTATCAGACCATAGTGCAATAAAATTGGAGATCAATAACATGAGAAACTGCAAAACTCCCACAAACACCTGGAAATTGAATAACACCCTCCTGAACAACCAGTGGGTCACAGAGGAAATTAAAGAAGAAATTAGACAGTTTCTACAAGTAAATGATGATGCCAGTACAACATTTAGGAATCTATGGGACACAATGAAAGTAGTTCTACATGGGAAATTCATAGCAGTGAATGCCCATATTAGGAAAACAGAGAGAATTCAGATAAATAATCTAATGCAGAACCTCAAACTCCTAGAAAAAGAAGAGAATAACAAACCCAAAGCCTGCACAAGAGAGGAAATTATAAAGATCAGAGCAGAAATTAATACAATGGAGACTAAAAGAACGATAAAAAAATTAATGAATCAAAGAGTTTGTTTTTTGAAAGAATAAATAAAATCAATAAACCTTTACCCAACCTTATCAGAAAAAGGAAAGAAAAGACTCAAATCCATGCAATTAAGAATGAAAAAGGTGAAGTCACAACAGAACCAGCAGAAATCCAGAGGATCATCAATACCTACTTCGAGAACCTGTACTCTAATAAAATGGAAAACATAGAAAAAATGGACAGATTCCTGGATACATATGAATTGCCCAAGTTAAATGAAGAAGATATAGAAATTCTAAACACCTCAATTACAATGAGTGATATTGAAAATGTAACAAAAATTTTACCAACAAGGAAAAGCCCAGGTCCTGATAGCTTCACTGCTGAATTCTACAAGACATTTAAAGAAGAACTAATGCCATTACTCTTTAAACTCATCAAGGAAATTGAAAGGGAAGCAAGGCTTCCAAATTCATTCCTGGAAGCAAGTGTTACTTTGATTCCAAAACCAGGGACCCAACCCAAAAAGAGAACTACAGGCCAATCTCCCTAATGAACATAGATGCAAAAATCCTCAACAAGATACTGGCAAACAGAATACAGAGGGCCATCAAGAAGATCATACACCCTGACCAAGTCAGATTTATCCTAGGGATGCAAGGATGGTCCAATATTTGTAAATCAATAAATGTAATACCCTATATTAACAGAGTCAAGGACAAAAACCATTTGATCATCTCAATAGATGCAAAAAAGGCATTTGACAAAATCCAACACTACATTCATGATAAAAACACTACAGAAAATTGGAATAGAAGATCATTATGTCAACCTGATTAAGGCTATCTATGAAAAACCAACAGCCAACATCATACTAAATGGTCAAAAGCTGAAAAGTTTCACTCTAAAATCAGAAATAAGACAAGGATGCCCACTATCACCACACCTGTTCAATATAGTTCTGGAAACATTAGCTACACCAATTAGATAAGAGAAAGAAATAAAAGGAATAAAGATAGGAAAGGAAGAAGTTAAACTGTGATTATTTGCTGATGATATGATTCATTACATAGAAGACCAGAAAAACTCTACCAAAAGACTTCTAGACTTAATTAACAGATTCAGTAGAGTAGCTGGATATAAGGTCAACACTCAAAAAACAATAGCCTTCTTATACACAAATGGCAGACTGACTGAGAGAGAAATTAGGGAAACAATTCCTTTTACAATAGCATCCAAAAAAAGAAATATCTATTAATCACTCTAACAAAGGAAGCAAAAGACCTCTACACTGAAAACTACAGCACCCTGAAAAAGGAGATTGAGGAGGATATAAGAAAATGGAAAGACATCCCTTGTTCTTGGGTAGGAAGAACCAATATAGTGAAAATGGCCATACTTCCAAAACTACTATATAGATTTAGTGCAATGCCAATTGAGATTCCAACAATATTCTTCACAGAACTAGAGAAAACATTCAAAAAATTTTTTGCAAGCAGAAGAGACCTAGAATAGCCAAAGCAATTCTGGGCAACAGAGACATGGCTGGGGGTATCACAATACCCAACTTGAGGCTATACTACAAAGCTACTGTGATAAAAACAGCATGGTACTGGCAAAGAAACAGACCCAAGAATCAGTGGAATAGATTAGAAGATGCAGAAACAACTTCAGACATACTCAGCCACCTCATCTTTGACAAAGGAGCCAACCACTCCCATTGGAGGAAAGACAGCCTATTTAATAAATGAGGTTGGAAAAAGTGGATTTCAACTGCCAGGGATTAAAACTAGACCCATATCTATCACCATGCACTAAACTAAGATAGAAGTGGATTAAAGATATAAATATTAAAACAGAAACACTAAACTTGCTGGAAGATAAATTAGGTAGAACTCTTGAAGATATTTGCATAGGAAAAGACTTTATGAACACAACCTCAACAGCACAGAAACTAGCAGAAAGAATTAACAATTGGGATTTCATCTTATTAAAAAGCTTCTGCACTGCAAGAGAAATCACCAACAGAGCTAAGAGACAACCTACAATGTGGGAAAACATTTTTAGCAGCTGTAACTCAGACAAAAGGGTACTATCTAGAATATATAAAGAACTGAAAAAAATCAGACCCCCCCAAATTCAAAGACCCAATTCAAAAATGGGCAACTGAAATGAACAGACATTTCTCACACGAAGAAGTAAAAGCAGCAAATAAACATATGAAAATATGTTCAACATCACTGGTCATTCTAGAGATGCAAATGAAAACAACACTGAGATTCCACCTCACCCCAGAAAGAATGGCTGCTATCAAGAAATCAACCAATAACAAATGCTGGTGGGGGTGTGGAGAGAAAAGAACCCTTCTCCATTGTTGGTGGGAGTGCAGACTGGTGCAACCACTGTGGAAATCAGTGTGGAGATACCTAAAAGAACAAGGGCTGGAGGTCCCATTTGATCCAGCTATTCCCCTGCTGGGTATTTTCCCCAAAGAATTAAAAGTATCATACCACAGCGATATATGTTCACCCATGTTTATAGCTGCACAGTTTGTAATAGCTAAAGCTTGGAAACAGCCCAAGTGCCCATCAACTGGAAACTGGGCAAAGAAGATGTGGGGTTTTAGTATAAAATGGAGTACTACTCAGCCATAAAGAACGAGAAACTAGAGTCATTTATAGCTAAATGGATGCATATTGAGGTCATACTCTTAAGTGAAATATTTCCAGACATCAGAAAAAATATCAGACCAGGTTGAGAACCATTTTTGTATATTTTACAGTTTGGATAGTTTTATAACATTATATTTGCTTCATATATACATTTCCTAAATTTTTTTTCTCTATTTCTTTCCTAAAGGATGGCTCAGTACTTTGGGATGAAAGACATCAGTGGGGAATTTCTAAAGAACTACCAATATCACTACCATAGAGCTACTTAATTCTGTCCTCCTTCACTGGCCACTATAAAAATGAATCAAATAAATTTTTTAAAAATGCAGAGCAATTGGGATTTCTCTTTTAAGAGAACTGTCACTGGAGCTTGAGTTTTGTATAAACTAATCAACCAAATGCACTGGAGATACTGTATAGATATGCTCACCACATGAAATGTGAGTGACAAGCCCATGGATTGTTGGAGCAACCACATGAAGCCCTTGAGCAGTTTCGCTTTGCATTACATTAGCTTGTCTCTTTTCATTGATAATATATCTAATAATAAGCATTGATGTCAAATTACATTTCGTGGTATGACATTTCATTTCTATTCTTCCTCACAGAGTTAATTTTTTGTATTGCAAAATAACATCACTCATCAGAATAAATTCACTACTTAGCATCTAGAATTTTGCTTGACATTTGGTAAATATTTACTAAGTGATTGACTGCCACCAACTTAGCAAAACCTTGTATCAATATAAAATAATGAAAAGAGTTGTGTTGTAGCTCAATGGTAGAATTTGATCCCTAGAACCACTGGATCCCCAGTGGATTCCCAGAACTACTAAACAACAACAAAAAAACAACAAACAACAACAGCAACAAAACTCTTTTAATCCTTGTAGTAGGTGATCTGGTGCACAGGCTCTGTGAAACACTCATTTCCCCAGGGTCCAGGAGTGTTGGCTGCTGATATTTCAAACTGAGACTTCAGTCAGAGGGAGCTGAGGCCAATCTGCATCCAATGCTGGCTGATTTAGTTGCAGAATTGCCTTACTTTGAACATCTTTGAAGGTTCATCCTTGTATGAATGTTTTCTTTGGGAAGGACAGAGGTTGTGTAATAGCTCACTTTTCCCTCTGCCCATTTCTCCCCCACCCATGTGGTTACCTCCTAACTCTCAGAAAGCATCTTACACACAAATATCCTTACCAGGTTCTGTTCCCCTCTGGACCTAATTCTTAGCAGTTGGTGTGAGGAGCACATCACAGAAAAATAATATAAAACCAAAATGTTGGACCTAGTAGCTTGTGACCTATTGACTACAAAATCACCATCAAGGGTAAAAGGTGAAGAGGCAACACTATCTGCTGTTCTGAGGCAACACAGTTGCTGAAACTGCCTCTGATGGTGAAAGAGGATGAGTTGCTGCAGTTCTCAGTGGTGTGATTCCTCTCCTTTTGTGCTCCAGAGAACATCTGGCAAAGTTAGGATCCAAGTCTGATCCAGTAGAGTTGAGGATTAAAGAAAAACCCAAGTTATGGTAGAGGGGAAACACTTGTTGCAGTATTTCAGTTGGTGGAAGGGTTGGGAAAGCTAGAAGTGTTAGAGCAATGGGATGAAGATGGCTCTTTCTGCGAAAGCTGGAAAATGACTCATCACCAACTTATGGCAAAGTGTGAAAGCCAAGGGACCCTTGGCAGCCTATAAGGAGGCTCATATCCCCTTTAGAAAATCCTGGGCTTTGGTCCCAGTGCTTAATTATAAGAATAGTTGAATTCTAGAGAAGTTCAAATTCTCGAGCTAGATAAGTCTGCTCTGCCATGATGAGAGAGTGTGGGAAGAATGGACCCTTGAACTTGGGATATGACATTTGGGTCTGTTCATTTGAAAGCCACATAACCCTGGTCACCCCCACCTCTCTTGGCCTGCAGAAATCCACTCACACCTGCTTATGGGTGATACAGAATGTTTGCCCTGCAACACAACATGTGTTCTCCATAAGGTCTACTTCTACCTCTTCACTATCCACTAAAGTGTAGAGTCAATTAACAGCAAAACCCAGACAAATGCTGGGCTTACTAAGACCAATACAAACAGAGGAGTGTATGTAGAACTCCATTTAGAGGGTGCTGGAGCAAAAGAATGGAATGTGATGTAGTACAGTTATAAAATTACTTTCTCATAATACAGGATAGAATATTCTGGAAGGGGCCTCTGGAGATGGTGCTTATATGCTGCTAGATTGGCCCTTGGAACCTTGGAAAATGAAGGCTCACATTAAGTGAAGCAGAAATGGTAGACCTACCACTGTAGATGTGCTGTGGGTCAAGCCTGAAGATGGTTCTTCACCTCCTTCATCCTCCCTTTCTCCTCCTCCATAGACTAGAATAACAGACTGTGTCTGTTTGACTAAGATTATAGACCCTGGATGGCTTAGCCCCAGGAGATAGTTACATTATGTATCCTTCTTCCTTGTTCCCTTTCTGTGCATCCCCTGATCATGAGACAATCATGATATGTTCAGCCTAGGCCATGAAGCACTATTTACCCTGCCTTCTCTCCCTGTTTGTATTACACTATAAATAATGAATGTGCAGGACACCAGGTGACCATTAGCTCATCAGGCTATGGTTCTACCTGGTCCCAGCTATCAAACATAATATCTTGGTATGTATCTTTTTTTCTTGTTTTTATTTTTATTCATCTCTCACCACTCTCCCTGGCTTTGGACCTTATGCTGTGTGGGTTATGGCATAAATGGTGAATGAAGGGAACAAAAAGCCCAGAGAGGAGGAAAGGCCAGAATGGCCATGCTTTGTGAGACTTCTGTTATTGTGGAACTGTAGTATCCTCAGTGATACTGGGGAGCCCAGTTCTATAACAACATCTTTGACCATCAATCCTGACCCAAAGGAGACAATATGACTGAGCTTCTCTACAATGTTGGTTCCTCTCCCCCTTATTGCTTCATATACAGTGTCTTCTATGCTGTAGAACTTTCTGACCTTACATCCTCTGATCATTTTGCTTCTCTAATACTTAATTGACCTTAAATAACAAAATAAAATATAACACACTCACAAACACATAACCACTTATACAGACATTCTTTTCAACAAGTTTCTCATCTGAGGCTGCTTTTGAGGCCACCATGCTACTAAGAAGACAGTAAAATCCAACTCAAAGTAGACCATGGCTGCCTCTCCATTGATGCATCAGTAGAGAAAGGTCCTTTTCCAGTTTGAGCAGAAGAAAAATTCCACTTGCTGTCACTGTATTTCTCAGTTACTTCAATTTCTCTGTGCCCTATTGCTATAGTTTGGACCTTGAATGTTCCCCAAAACCCATCTGTTTATGGCTCACATTTGGAAGGTTTTGGAACTTTTAAGAGGTGGGGCCTAGTGGGAGGAAGTTAGGTAATTGGGAGGTGTGTCCTTGAAGAGCATGTGGACAGATGTGCTCTGTCCTTTGTTCCCACATGGTGTGCTGCCTCATCATAGGCTGTAAAAATGAAATCAACCTATCATGGGCTGGAACCTTTAAAGATGTAAGCCAAAATAGCCCTTTTCTCATGATAAGTTAATTATCTCAATGATTTTGTTATAGTGGTAGAAAACTGATACATTCATATTCCTGAGTACTTACATGCTAATCAATGCCTATCTTCTAAGAACAAATAAAAATAAACATTTCAGGTTGTTTATCCCTTATATGTATTTGAAGTTTCATATTTTGATGTGACAGACTCTATTAGATATGAAACTTCAATGAATGTTATAAAAAGTAGAACAATGTAACTGGCTTTTTGTTGAGAAACAATTGTAATTTAACTTTCAATATATTTGTAAGGCTGTGAATTTCTAGTTTTATGTTCAGTGTGGAAAATCATCTCTATGAATTTCTAATTGTATATTTGGGAATGTTTTTATTTCATGTAACCTCATTGGATTTGGCTTTTCTGGCAATATCAGTTTCACTCTGACCTCCCCTCCACATTTTTTTCCCTATTGCCAGCCAAAAATAAATATAATTCACACATTTCACTCAAGCAAACATATTTCAGCCAGAAAATATTATGCATGTTGGCTTATTTTAGGGTTATCTGATTATATTTCCCTTTCAGATGAGCTTCCCAGATCTCTGGAACAAAATGTTTCGAATCTTGATATTTGAGCTCTGTTTAAGAGATTCTCTGTTGCAAAGCAGAAAGAAACTAGATGCTTGACACATATCATTAAATGTAACATGTTTTAATTATGTTGTGCATTACATTCTCCAGATGGAAAGAAATACAAGTAAGATTATTCAAGCTTTCAATAAACTGAGAAGGATGAATAACTCAAGAATGCATTAAATATTGCTTGCATCTTCAAAATAGAATAAGCCCAATGAATAGATGAAAACAGAAACATTAACAGAAATATTACTGTGTGTAGACATGGCCTGAAAAGGAATAAATGATATGTTTGGATATAAAATCAATAAAATTCAAACTATAGAAAGAAAATGTTTGAGAGTCTGGGTGTGAGGTATTCATGGTATAATACTGACAGATGTAAATTTTACATCTTTGGAAAATTTAATTCACTTTGGATCATACACCTAGGTAGAAAATGCAAAACTATAGAACTTCTGAAATATAGGATAAAATACATAGTATTTGTTTGTGCATATATGTTTAAGTAAATATTTTATTATGAGGATTGTGGATGATATTTTGTTGCATTTCAGTTGTTTTGTGAAAATAAGAGTTTGGAAATTGTTACCAGTTTCTGCTTTCCTGGATAACCTCAAGATTTGCATAAGATAAATTCATTCCTATTGGAATATGATTGTTACTCTGTTATGGCTTATATCTAGATGTCCCCCCAAAGACTCATATGGTCATAATTGGGGAGTTTCCAAGGTGGCTGGAGTAGGGTGTGTAAATGTAGAATAATGGTGTGATATTGAGATTAAGGGTGCCCTACCCCGGGTGTGGGTGACACGACCTAAAAGATGGGTACCCTGAGTGGAATATAAAGGGACAGAAAAAAGCTGCCTGCTACTTCACTGCTTTGCTGCCTTCTGCCTGCCAAGAAGAGTTTCACCTCTGCAATGCCCGTCTGTCATGCCACTCTGCCTTGGAATCAGAGAGCTATGGACTGAAACCTCCACAAACTGTAAACCAAAGTAAACCTTTTTTTTTAACCTTGGGTGTCAGATATTTTGTCTCAGCAATAAAAAAGTAAAGAGGTCATACTCTTATGGCTGAGTTTGACTCAATGAATATTTCAGATTCCATAAGAAGTGCATCAATATTTATTTTTTACTTGACTAGTTCATAATTATTAATAATTATAATTTAGTAATAATTTAATCACACACTTGTCCAACTTTCATGAGAGTCTATTATTTGATAGGTATTGCACAACACACAAGAAATGAAGACAATGAAATGAATTTTACTTCTTTGCTATGACCTCTAATTTCCTAAAACACCAAAAAACATACTCTTCTTTGGAACAGTCTTTATGGGAAATCTAGGAATAACTAAGAACAATTACAGAATATGAGGACTTAAGGAAAAAGAATAACAGAAATATCTTACCTCTCAGGGTCACTCTTTCTCTTCAGCTGCCTAATTTTTTTTTGGTATCAGGGATCTAACTTGGGTCCTTGCGCTTGTGAGGCAAGGGACAGAACCACTGAGTTAAATCCCTGGCCCTAGCTGCCTAAATTTTTAACAATATGAATTTTTATTTTTGCTACTTTTTGAAAATGTCCTATCTCCTACCAAGAAGTATCCCTTTTGTGACCATGACTATTAAATAATATACTTTAATTACTTTATACAATGACCTCAACTTGAATTTGTCGTATTTCCCCATCATTATATTCAATATATACATTTTTAAAACAGAATCTTAAAAGTAATGTTGAATTTTTCTCAGTGTGTACTACCATCAGGGACACTAAGTCAAATCTTATAATTGGAGATGTTGAATTTTACAAGTTAGTTGAAAGGGTCTATATTGGGTAATTCTTTATAAGTTAACTGATTGGTGTTTGTACTTATTAAAAAGTTAGGAACTCAGACATGTAAAGAGTTTGGAAGCTGTTACCATTATTGTTACAGCAACACATATATATATATATATATATATATGAACAACTTTTCTTATGTGCATATTCTCACAAATCTTACAACTTTTGCAAAATTTCACCCAAATTGGACTATAGATATACATATAAAGTACAAAACTGTAGAACTTCTGAAGTATAATATAGGATAAAATTTACATAACCCTGGTTTTATGACCTTTTAAATATATAAAAAGATAATTCTTGAAAAAATGGTGCTGAAACTTGTTAAAATTAAAAATGTCTGCTTTGTAAAAGAAACAAAATGAAAAAACAAACCACAAATTGGGAGGAAATAGGTGTAAAATATACATCTGATAAGGGATTACATCCAATATACAAAAAAATCTTAGGGCTCTATATTTAGAAAATAAACAGCTCAATTAAAAATGTATGAAAGATATTACCTTTATCAAAGAAGATTTGCATATGGCATGCAAGCATATGAAAAGATAATCAACATCCTATGTCATTAGGGGAGGACAAACTAAAATAACAGTGAAGTGCCACTAGATCTCTATTAGATTGATTAAAATTTAAAGAAAGGGAGAAAGAAAGAGGAAAGAGGAAGGAAGGAAGGAAGGAAGGAAGGAAGGAGAAAATTGACAACCCTTAATGCTAAAGAATGTGGAGCCATAGCAATTTGCATTGATTTTTTGGATCGTTCTCTTAGTCTCCATTGCATTGATTTCTGCTCTGATCTTTCTAATTTCCTTTCTTGTATGAGGTTTGGGTTTGTTATGCTCTACATATGTGTTCATAATAGCTTTGTACTTGATCATAGAAACTGGGAGCAATCGCTCCCAGCCAGGGGTGAACTAGTGAGATGTAGAGCCACATGGGAGCCTGCAGCACCACCCCAGTGCCCCCTGCTCCCCAGCCTCCTGTTTGCGCGTGTACCTGGATCCACACCAGGTGATTTTGTCCTGAGCAGAAGTGAACAACAGAAAGATGGCCTCTCTCATGCTCCTTGATGAAAATTGAAGCCCACTGGAAAAGTGAGGAGAATCTCTGCAATAAAGGCACACCAGACCACCATAGTTGGTGAGTTGGAGGGATCATCACCTCCCATTGGAACCTGAACTATCTTCAGGGGGAGGGCAGCTGCAACCTGAAGTAGAACCTTGCAGAATTCAACCCTGTAGGAGGTCAGGGAGCTAGACTTGGGACTTGCAGCCAGAAATCAGCCTGAATCTCAAGGATCTGCTGCTGGCTTGCTGAGACTGATTGACTTAGATCTGCACACTGCTGCCCATGTTTTCTATTGTGACAGCAGAGATATACCCTAAAGGAGGCCCTTCATTTTTTTTTTCAAAAATTTTTTTCTTATTTTTATTTTTAAATTTTAGGGGTTTTTTTTCTATACTTTTCAAATGTTTTTCTTTCTTCTTTTTCATTTTTTTTCTTTTCTTTCTCTCTTTCTCTCACTCTTTCCCACATTGTTCTTCGTCTCCCTTTTTGTTCTCATTCCTGCCCTAATTCAGACTTCTTTTTCTCTTCTTCTATCTTTTTCCTTCTCCCGATTGTCATTAGTGTCAAAGGAAAGTGAGTACTGTTGATGGTCTCTCTAGAGGAAGACTTGGAACCCACGAACTCACTGACTTTTAAAGAAAGAAAAGGAGACAGCCTGGGGGAAGAAGCAAGGCTTTTATACATGTAGGAAAGCAGCTTAGTTATTCTGGCTGTCTTCTTTCTGATTTTAAGCTCTGATGATAACCAGTGACTTGAAGTGACTCATAAAAGCTACAGGAGAATTCACAAGTCCCCTGTTTCCGTTCACCAATCCCTTACATCAAAGAGCACACCGCAGCCCTCTTCTTATCAGATAGTATCAAGAGAGCAGGACGATCTCAGCCAAAATCAAGCCCACCGGCCCACCATAAACATCACAGATGTGCATAGTGAGTCGTATCTCTCTTACCACCCATAGAGTCATTGGGTCCCAGTCCTCTGATCCCGGGCAATGGTAAATCTAGGAAAACCTGTTTTTCTCCCATGAAACTTTCACAAGGTCTCAAAGTTTTCTGGCATTCTTTTAACAAACAGACTTGTGGAATTTCCCAGAAATGACTTAATTCTCTTAGTTAACAAACTTCTTGTGATCTATTCTTACAACTAGATAGCTGAATTCTACCATTTCCCACAAGTACAGTTTCTAGCTTCCCTATTACCAAAAGGTTGTTCTGTTCTTGTCTTTGTTCTTTTATTCTGTCTTTTCCTCTTGCTTCAACAGTTCCCTAGAGTTTGCATGATCTTCCTATGTCCTCTGGCCTCACCTCTAAAGTTTCCCTAGCCTTCTATCTATCCCTCCCTCCCTATCTCCTTCTAAGTCCTCATCCTGAATGGTAAAGTTGTTATATTGAAGAGTTTATTTACTATAAACATATTTTGTACTGGTCCTTGATTTTGATTTAATTCACATTGTTAAAGTGATAGATTAGTAAATACCACAAATTGTTATTTTTTAAACTGTGCTTGACGCTATTGTGTTGCTGATTGTATCACTTGGGCTAAGGTGTTGTGATTGATCTAATCAGTCGTCCTTCCTGGTATAATGAAAATGAGATGGCCTCAGAGTCATTAGAGACTCAAAACCTAAAGACCAGATATATCTGGAAGACACCTCTGAGAAGCAATCATTCCATAAGGGTTCTAAATACAGGCAACAAAGACACATACAGTAAGCAATATCTAAGTATCAATCCCGGAACTAAACCAATGACAGTACCAACAACAAAAATAAAAATGAGAAGACATTTAAGCAAGGCACAAACCCAGACTTCCAGTGCACCAAAAAGCATTTCCAGAGGAAATGAAGTGGAAAACTCCAATAATCAACCACCTGGAAACCCTGTACTGATAGCACAGGAAGTAACACAACAGATGAATGAGGCTTTAGAAAAATTCAAAACAGAAATAATTTCCCAGATAACTACAGAAATGGTTAGCAGAATGAAAGACATGATTTGAGACTCTAGAACAGAAACAGATAAAAAAAAATAGATGAGTTCAGGACTATGATGGAAATCATGAATGCCCAACATAGGAAAGAAATGGAATCCATAAAACAGATCCAAACAGATATCCAGGAGATTAAAAACTTTATTGAAAGCATACACAGCAGACTGAGCCAATCTGAAGACAGAATGTCAGATATAGAAGACAGGATGGTGGTCAGTGACCATGAAAAGAGAGATCTCTTAAAAATAGTAAGGGACCATGAGAAATTAATTCAACAGCTCCTAGATAATGCAAAGAAGAATAATATAAGACTGATAGGAGTCCATGAAAAAGCAGGAGAAAGTACAAATGGTATAAAAAAACTGTTCACAAAATGAATGGCAGAAAATTTCTCAAACAGAGCAAAAGAATTGGACGTACAGATATGTGAGGCATATAGGACTCCAACTAGCCATGATAAAAAACAAAAAACAAAAGTACACCTAGACATATAATAATCAAGATCCCGAAACCCAACAGAAGAACAAAATACTACAAGCAGTTAGAGAAAAGAAACAAATCACCTACAAAGGAAAGCCCATCAGAATCACAGCAGACTTTTCAACACAAACTTTTAAATCAAGGAGAACCTGGGGTGAGGTATTTCAAGCCCTAAAAGAAAACAACCTCCAACCTAGACTGATGTATCCTGCAAAACTATCTTTCAAAATTAATGGGGAAATAAGATACTTCCATGACAAAGAACACCTGAGAAACTTCATGAATACCAAACCAGCACCCCAAACAATTCTAAACAATATCTTAGAAAAAGATAACAAAGGTCACAAACTCATGAGGCCCAACAGAACAAATTCATCAGGCAAGATGAGAAATTAAAGGGAGAGGGAGAAAAATAAAAAAGAACCATCAACAGGAATATAACATGACAATGATGTCAATACATATCAGTTATAACCATCAATATTAATGGCCTCAACTCACCAATCAAAAGAAACAGACTGGCAGAATGGATTAAGAAGCAAAATCCAGCAATATGCTATATACAAGAAACACACCTAACTCAAAAAGAAACTAATAGACTGAAAGTAAAAGAATGGAAAACAGTTTTCTTGTGACAGGAACCCAGAAAAAAGCAGGGGTAGCTACCTTATTTACAGACAAAGTAAATTTCAAACCAAAACTAATTAAGAGAGACAAAGAAGTTCACTACATCCTTGTAAAGGGGACAATCCGAGAGGAAAAGATGACAATCATAAATATATATGCACCAAATACTAATGCCCCCAACTATACAGAACAAATATTAGGGGACATGAAAAACCAAATAAGCACTAATACAATTGTAGTGGGGGACCTCAATACCCCACTATCACAAATAGACAGATCATCTAGACAAAAAATCAACAACAAAATAGTAGAACTGAACCAAGCTTTTGAACAAATGGACTTAATAGATGTCTACAGAGTGTTCCACCTCCCAAAAATCAGAATATACATTCTTTTCAGTAGTGCACATGGGTCATTCTCTAAAATAGACCACATACTAGTTCATAGAATTTGTTTAAATAAATGCAAAGGAATTGAAGCTATCCTATGTATATTATCAGACCATAGTAAAATTAAACTGGAGATCAATAGCATACAAAACTACAAGAACTTCACAAACACATGGAAATTGAATAACACTGTCCTGAACACACAATGAGTCACAGAGAAAATTAAAGAAGAAATTAGACAGTTTTTACAAATAAATGATAATGCCAGTGCAACATAGAGGAATCTATGGGACACAGTGAAAGCAGTTCTATATAGCAAATTCATAGCTGTGAATACCCACATTAGGAAAACAGAGTGAGCTCAAATAAACAACCTAATGCTGAACCTTAAGCTCCTAGAAAAAGAAGAGTAAGACAAACCCAAAGCTCATACAAGGGAAGAAATTATAAAGATCTGAGCAGAAATCAATGCAATGGAGACTAAGCGAATGATACAAAAAATCAACAAATCAAAGAGTTGGTTTTTTGAAAGAAAAAATAACATCAATAAACCCTTAGCCAACCTTATCAAAAAAAAAAAAAAAAAGAAAGAAAAGGCACACATCCATGCAATTAAGAACAAAAAAGGTGAAGTCACAATGGATCCAGCAGAAATTCAGAGGATCATCAATACCTACTTCGAGAACCTCTACTCTAATAAAATGGAAAACAGAAGAAATGGACACATTTCTAGATACATGTGAATTACCAAGTTGAACGATGAAGATATAAAAATTCTAAACACCCCAATTACAATCAGCGAAATTGAAAACATAATTAAAAATTTACCAACAAAGAAAACCTCAGGTCCTGATGGTTTCACTGCTGAATTCTACAAGACATTTAGAGAACTATTGCCACTAGTCTTTAAACTTTTCAGTGAAATTGAAAGGGATGCAGTACTTCCAAATTCATTCCTGAAGCAAGTGTTTGATTCCAAACCAGGAAAAGGTCCAACCAAAAAAGCAAACTATAGGTCAATCTCCCTAATCAAAGTAGATGCAAAAATCCTCAGTAAGATACTGGCAAACAGAATACAGAGGGTCATCAAGAAGATCATACACCTTGACCAAGTCAGATTTATCCCAGGGATGCAAGGATGGTTCAACATACATAAATGAATAAATGTAATACACTACATTAATGGAGTCAAGGACAAAAACCATATGATCATCTCAATAGATGCAGAAAAAACATTTGATACAATTCAACACCCATCCATGATAAAAACCCTACAGAAAATTGAAATAGAGGGTCTTTATCTCAACTTAATAAAGGCTCTCTATGAAAAACCAACAGCCAACATCATAATAAATGGTCAAAAACTGAAAACCTTCATGCTAAAATCAGGCACAAGACAAGGATGTCCACTATCACCACTCCTGTTCAATATAGTTTTAGAAACATTAGCCATAGCAATTAGACAAGAGAGAGAAATAAAAGGGATAAAGATAGAAAAGGAAGAAGTTAAACTGTCACTATTTGCTGATGAAATGATATTCTACATTGAATTCAAAAAAGCTCCACCAAAAGACTTCTAGACTTAATTGACAAATACAATAGAGTAGTTGGATACAAGGCAAACACTCAAAAAATAATAGCCTTCTTGTACACAAATAACAGTCTCACTGAAAGAAATTTGGGAAACAAGGCCTTTCACAATAGCATCCAAAGAAATGAAATATCTAGGAGTCAATCTAAAGAAGAAAAAGGCCTCTACATTAAGAACTACAACACTCTGAAAAAAGAGATGGGAGAGAATATAAGAAAATGGAAAGATATCCCTTGTTCCTGGGTAGGAAGAACCAATATAGTGAAAATGATCATATTTCCAGAGCTGCTATACAGATTCAATGCAATCCCACTTGAAATACCAACAGTATATTTCACAGAGCTAGAGAAAAGAATCCAAAAATTCATTTGGAACAAGAAGAGACCTAGAATAGCAAAAGAAATTCTAGGCAACACAGACATGGCAGGGGGTGTCACAATCCCCAACTTGAAATTATCCTACAAAGCCACTGTAATAAAAAGAGTACTGCACTGGCAAAGAAACAGACCTGAGGATCAGTGAAATAGATTAGAAGATACAGAAACAACTCCAGAAATACTCAGCTACCTCACCTTTGACAAAGGAGTCAACCATCTTCCCTGGAGGAAAGATGGCCTCTTTAATAAATGGTGTTCAAAAAACTGGATTTCAACTTACCAAAGATTAAAATTAGACCCCTATCTTTCACTATGCTCACAACTAAAATTGAAGTGGATTAAAGATCTAAATATTAAAACAGAAACACTAAACGTGCTGGAAGAAAAGTTAGGTATGACTCTCGAAGTCATTGGCATAGGAAAAGACTGTATGAACAAATCCTCAGTAGCACAAGAACTAGCACAAAGAATCAATAACTGAGATCTCATCTTATTAAAAAACTCCTGCACTGCAAGAGAAACCACCAACAGAGACATGCACAATGTGGGAAAAAATTTTACCAGCTGTTCCTCAGGCAAAGGTCTACTATCTAGAATATATAAAGAACTAAAAAAATCAGACCCCCCAAATTATAAAGACCCAATTCAAAAATGGCCATCTGAAATGAAGAGACACTTCTCAGAAAAAGAAGTAAAAGCAGCAAATAAACATGTGAAAAATGTTCAACATCACTCGTCATTCAACAGATGCAGATGAAAACAAATTCCACCTCACCCCAGTAAGAATGGCTGCTATCAAGAAGTCAACCAATAACAAATGCCGGTGGGGTCGTGGGGAGAAAGGAACCCTTCTTCATTGTTGGTGGGAGTGCAAACTGGTGCAGCCACTGTGGAAATCAATATGGAGATACCTCAAACAACTAGGACTAGAGGTCTCATTTGACCCAGCTATTCTTCTGCTGGGTTTCTTACCAAAAGAATTAAAAGAATCATATCACCGTGATACATGCTCACCCATGTTTATAGTGGCACAGTTTGTAATAGCTAAAACTTGGAAACAGCCCAAATACCCATCAACTGGAGACTGGATAAAGAAGATGTGATTTTTCTATAAAATAGAGTACTACTCAGCCATAAAGAATGAGAAACTAGAGACATTTATAGCTAAGTGGATGCACATTGAAGCTATACTCTTAAGTGAAAAAAATAGGACACATGTGTGTAAATACTAAATAGTTTCTCTGGTGTGAAAAACTAAAAGTGTAAATAAGGATCAAAATGTATAATTGATATTGTGAAATAGGAAGAAAAGGTCTAAAGGAGTAAGGGAAGCTTACTCCTTACAGGAAAGAAAAGAAGGGAAAAGATAAAACATGAGAAAAGGAAAAAAATGGAAACAAAGTCTTTGTAAATAGGGAAGGGAGGAGGGGGTGAAGGGAGGGCAGGGGAATGGGGGGAAAATAAGAACCAAGATACATCATGTAAAGGTACAAGATCCTAATGATGAATGTAACTGTATTATATACCTAAAATGTACCGAAAAATTTAATGAAAAAAACTTGGAGCAATCAAAATGTCCTTGGAGCAATCAAAATGTCCTTCAGTAGGTGAATGAATATAAATATTGGGGTGCATCTAAATATGAAATTTTTTCAAAATAAAAAACAAATGAGCTATAAAACCATAGAAAGAAATGCAAAAACCTTACAAGTACATTGCTAAGTCAAGATAGCTAGAAAAGTCTAATTAATATATGATTGCAAGTATGACATTCTAGGCAAAGAAACAAAGCAAAACAAGAGAACTATGGAGACTGTAAAAATTTTACTGGTCATTGGGACTTTTAATATATAAATAAATGGTTGCCAAATGAAATTCTAATTCATAATTTTTTCTATACTTACTGGTTGGCATTTTACTTTAATATAGAGTATTCCCTTCTCTATAATTGTTTCACTCACTTATTCATCCATTCATTTATATATTTATATGGGTATAGACTTATGAATTCCCATTTTACTCCAGGGGTTATATTCCAGAATTATCATTATTCGTTTACTCCTTTGAATAGAGAAAGCCCCATTTAAAGTGGCATCTTCACTCTTTTAACATGTCTGAATATTATTTGGCCTTTTCTTTCTTTTTTTCTTTCTTTTCTACAGAATCTTCCACTCCCACTTTATAGTTTCCCTGGCCTAGAATCATTCATAATCCCAAGGAGTCTTGGCTTTGTTTAATGAAGAACTCTATTTAGGAACCAGTATGGATTCCTGGTGTCTTTCTGAACTTCTAGACCTTTTCAGTAGGCAAAATCAAAGGAGTAGGGGTAGTGGGAGGGGCAGGGGAAAGGAAAGAAGGGAATGGAAAAATGATGAGAAATGCAAAAAAAAAAAAAGGAAATAAAGTCTTTGTAAATAGGGAAGGGTGGAGGGGGTGAAGGGAGGGCTAGGAATGGGAAAAAATTAAGAACCAAGATGCATTATGTAAAAGTACAACTCCCAATGAGAAATGTAATTGTGCTGTATACCTGCAATGTACCAATAAAAGAATTTAACAACAACAACAACAAAAAAGTAGATGAACATACTTGAGTGTGGACAGGCCCCTTTAAATTTGCATTGCTGTCTCTACTCATCCATCTACATGTGTTAAAAACGGTAAGATGACAATTCCAATCTAGTATTTCAGGATTTTTTCTCACTTTCCTCTTTTCTATATTTGTATTTTATCAAGAAGTGAGAAATCTGGGTCCCATAATTGCCAGTATATTCACTTAGTTTTCATACCCATGTATATAACCAATTTTCTAGCCACATATTTGATCTCCTTTACTCACCCATACCTAGAGACTTCTGCAGACAAACTAAGGCCATGCTGCAAGCCGCAGCTTCTCTAATTTTGTGTTATTCTAACATTATTAGAGTCTCCCTCTCCCGTTACACTATCATATTAAAAGAAACAGAATATTAACAGAAATGGAATAGTTTCCTCTGTTTAAAAGGATATCCAATGTTATTATGCAGGTTACCATGCTAAATTTTGGACTCAGTAAAAATTTGTATCTTGGTCTAGTACAAAATGAATAATTCCTCCTGAGAACCAGAATAATCACAAGGAGCAATAAACAAATATGCATGTTAAATTGTAGAACATCCATTAGCTATCCAGTTGGCCCAATGCAAAGTGGAGTAAGTTTATTTTCCTTTCTTGTCTACTATCATCCCAACCCATGAGTGCCTGCATCAGCCCCAAAGGGATGGCAAACTCTGAACTGGTATGCACTTGGTACTTGGATCTGGTGTGGAGGAGAGGTTTGCTCCATCAAATGTGCTGTGACACTGCCAGGCCAGAGAAAGGTGACAGCACTATGTTTCTCCTGTAGACATTTCAGGAAACATGCAAGAGAGCCTTCCTCATGAATACCTTGCCCTGTTATTCGGGAGGGTGGAGAGAAACAAGAGAATACAAGCATCTCCCTTTACATATTACCCCATTGCTGCTCTAAATGTAGTGGGGACAGAGACTGGACAGTGGGTACAAGGAGGTGAGGCATGGCAGTACCCAGAGCTGCAGAGTCTGAAGGTGGTCAGAAGTAGAACTGTGTATGGGCTGGGGTTCCTAGACCCTGGTGTGTGCTCTGTTGTCTTACTGAGAATCACTTACAAAGCAAAAATTCAAAGATAAAATTGTAAGAATTCCAACATGGTGATCAGAGAACAAATATTAAACTACAAATGTAGGGGCTCATTTGAAAATGGGGACCTGTGTGACTATAACAGTCCAGGAAGCTGGCCTCGTACGTATTATAACAGATGAAAAGGACATTCATCTTTGTCCCAGTTCTGGATTCATCTCAAGACAGAATGGCAGTCACAATGTACTTCACAAAAACTTTAAGAAGGTGTGAGTGGAAAGAATGGGGTGTGGAAGCATAGAGCACGAACAGGTGTTAGAGCAAAGGCCTGGGTAGTGGGATAGATGGAGAAGAGCTATGACCATCCTACATTCCCTGAGAGCAAAAACCAGGTCTTGCTTTCATGTGGTGGGACTCAGGGCACCAGGATCCACAGTGTTTTATATAAATATGACTGTTATTGTATTCAGATTAGAACTCTGTTGACATTGGTACCTCAGCATTTCCTCCATTTTATTAGCTCATCAGCAATGACACCTGGAAGAGTTAGCTCGGCTTTGTTCTAAAACCCCCGACATGTGCTTGGCACATGGGAGGTGCTCAGCAAATATCAGCTGAATGAATCAATATGCACCCACACATGTTCAAAAATCACATTCAAGGTAATTCAGTCTAGTTAATATTCTACTTTGTTTAACTCTGAGTACTATGAAAATATTTCTACTTTTCTCCTTTGCTAAATTTTGGAGCTCAGTAAAACTTTGCAGATTGGTCTAGTAAAAGAATGATGAATTCCTTCTGAAAGCCACAAAAACTTCAAAAAAACCAAGTATGTTAAATTTTGGAACATCATTATGATTTGGGGTGGACACGCATATATGAATGAAGAGAATGCCACACTGATAAAATAACCAGGCACGAGCTCCAACAGTTACTTAGGATAAAATTCTGTAACATTTTAAATGCATTTAACCATGGAAGCAAGTCCTTCTGGAGAATTTTCCCAATAACTTTCTAATGCACAAATTGCAGTGATAGGGTAGAAGTAAACTGTGAATTGGAGAACACAGACACATCACGTGTTAGTCCTTTTTACTCCCCCTTCCCCTTCCCCTCCTTTCCCTTCTTCTCCTTCCATCCTTATATCCCCTTCTCATCTGCTTAAGGTTCTCTGTTCCCTATCCTTTCTCTGTTCCCTCTGTTCCTCTTCTCTGTTCCCTATCACCTCTCTTTTATTTTGCTTTAGGTTTCTTATATAAGAGAAACCATGTGCTATTTATCCTTCTGTGTCTGATTTATTTCTCTCAGCATTATGGTCTCAAGGTGCATCTGTTTTCCTACAAATGACTCAAATTTATCCTTTATGGCCGATACACACACACACACACACACACACACACACACACACACCACCTTTACTTTATCCAGTCATCTATTGTTGGACATATAGGTTGTTTCCAAGATTTAGCTCTTGTGAGTTGTGCTGCTATAATCTTGGGTATTCATGTATCACTATAACATGCTATCTTTAACTCTTTTGGGAAGATACTTAGAAGAGTTATAGCTTTGTGGAAAATCTAGTTTTAGTTTTTTTGAGGAATACCTATACTGATTTCCATACTGGTTGTACTAGTTTACATTCCAACCAATAATGTAGACACATTCCTTTTCCTTCACAACTTTGCCAGCAGGTTGTTTTCTTGAGTTCCTGATGGTAGCCACTCTTTATAGAGTAAGATGGAATCTCAGTATTGATTTGATTTGCATTTCTTTAATGACCAGAGATTTTGAACATTTTTTCATGTATTTATCGGCCATTTGTACTTCTGAGAAGTGTCTATTCATTTTATTTGCCTAACTTTTTGGGGGGAAGGTCCTTTATTTGAGGGGGGTCTTTTTTGAGTTCTTTATATATTTTACATATTAGACTTCTGTCCAAAGAGTAGCTGGCAAAAAATTTTCCCCATTCTATACATTGTCTTTTCATTTGGTTGATTATTTCCTTTGCTGTGCAGGTTTTTAATTAATTTAATTTTAATTAATTTCATATTATTTGTTGATTCTTTGTGTTATATCTTGTGGAATTAGGATTCTGTTCAGAAAGTCCTTGCCTATGGCTTTGTTTTCAAGTTTTACCTATTCTATCTTCCAGCAGATTGTTTTTGTCTCAATATCTAAATCTTTGATCCATTTTTATTTTATTTTAGTATAGGGTGAGAGATATGGTTTTAATTTATCCTTATGTATGTGGAATATCAGTTTCCCAAGCACCATTTGTTAAAGAGGCTATTTTTTTTCCAGTATGTTTTTGGATCTTTTGTCAAAGATCATCTGGCAGAATGTGCCTGGCGTTGTTTCCACATCCTGACTTCTGGTTCATTGATCTGCAAGTCTGTTTTTGTGACAGTACAATGCTGTTTTTATCACCATAGCTTTGTAACGTAAGTGGAGATCCAGGACTATGATTCTTCTTGCTTTGCTCTTGTTGCTCTGAATTACTTCTGCTATTCTGGGGTCTCTTTTGGTTCCATATGAATTTTAAGATTTTTCCTAGTTATGTGAAGAATGTTCTTGATATTTTGTTTGGGATTGCATTGAATCCATGAATCAGTTTCGGTACATGATCATTTTGAAAGCATTGATTCTGTCTATCAAGTAATAGGGGATGTCTTTCAATTTACTCATGTCTGCTTCGATCTCTTTTTTTCAGAATAATATAGTTTTCACTATAAATGACTTTTACTTCCTTGGTTAGGCTAATTTCTAAGTATTTAATTCTTTCAAAGCTATTATAAATGGGATTGTCTTCCTAATTTCTTTCTTGGTGGGTCTAACCCAATTATTAATTCTTCACCTTGAGAGATAATATGAGAGAGATGTAGAATAGAATGTTCAGGAAAGATATTTTTACATTTCCTATTTTTATGTGTCTTCTGAGGCTCCATCTTTCAGATCAATGGCAATGACAAGGATACTTAACTGAGTGCACCTCTTAGGCCTATGTTTCCTCTGATAAATCTGGTCTGAGCAAAAATTCTGAATGTGCCATACTTCTTATGGTGATCTCAATCTCTTCCTTTTTCTCTTTACCCTGACCTGGTTAGCTAGTGCTTTAATGGCCTCCTGCTATTCCTGGTCAAAATGTGTTCTCAAGGTATTATGGATAAAGCATTTAATGGAAGTTCAGAGGCTGGTCAAAGCCAAGTTCTATAGTTTACTCAGTATTGAACTTTAAGAAAATCACATTATTTTTCTGAATTTGCATTTCATCATCTTGAAAATAGGTATATTGGTACCATTTTGTGAATTCTAAATGGTTATCATTCAAATCTACTCAAATATGAACTATTTAAGTATTTTATAAGTAGCCTGAGGGATCAAACATTATGAGTTGAATTTTCCATTTCTGTATTAAATTTAAGAGACAATAGTTACCTTTGATTTTTTTGTCAAATAAAAAATCTATGATAGAATTTAGCAAGTATTGTACAACATGTTCATATAGGTGTACATACTGCATAATAAGTTTCATGAAAGAAGACATTAAAACATGTAGCCTACTGTTCTCATGTCTGAGGGCTTTTGACTTTTAAAGTTTTAGACTCTAAGCTAGAAATGAAGACAATTTTTTTATCAGTACTTTAATGGAGCAGCCCAACTATTATGAGGAAACCAAGAATTCACAGCCATCATCTAATGCACTCAGTTCATTGCTTTTAGATGTGATTGACGTAGCAATTGTGCTTTGGTGTGAGAATATTGACCAGTTGAGATGGGTGTGAAATGTTGAACATATTTTTAAATGAACTGAAGATGAAAATTTCTGTGATCCTTACAGCTTGCCTATATTGATTATGTCTAAGGATTTGCTGCTGTGAGTCTTATAACCAAAGCATCCTTTGATGTCTATGTGAACACCAACCTATTGATGAAAGACATAAATGTAACAGTGTCAGTGTAAAATATTGCCTTTGATTAAAAGATGATGTGTAAGGTAAATACCATGTTTAAAGCTTAAAAATGTGGTCAGTTTATTTGAATTATTTAAGCATAGGGAATTATACCTGATCAAAAAACACATCAAAAAAGTCTCATAATTTCCTGCTTGAAATTCTATAAAATTGCCTAAGTTTGGTTCTCTTGTTGTAATATGTGGGAACACTTTTCTCTTCCTATAAGGAAAACGTTAAACCTTACACTTTAAACTAAACAATAAATTACCATTGATTTACTAGTTATACCTAAGCTATTGTAGTTGTCTATTATTTAGGAATCTGAAAAAACATTTAAATTCCTCTAAAGACATTTTAATTTCTTTAATATTCAAGGACGAGATTACAAAGTTAATACTGGGAATTGATTCCTTTGCTCCATATATTTGTCAGCAAGGAAGATAGCACACTCAAATAAGATGATTAAAGATAGATAGTTAAATAAAAGAACACTTTACAAAGTTATATTAACTGAGCTAAGGAAACCAGCAAGAGATGCTACCCTCAGGACTAGTAACTGCAGGAAGCTCCTACCAGTCAAGATTGGAAGGGAAATGGGCATTAGAAACCAGACAGAAATGTCACTGTGGATTCAGATGTGGTAGTAGTCATAGGATGTAGTAGTCATAGGAGAGGGATGATACACAGGTGACCTGGTTTGGGGGTAGGTAGCAAAGCCATTGCCAACTTGCAGCCTAGTAAAGTTTAGCCTGGAAATAAATACTGTGATCCACTCCCTCCAACATGTAGATTTCCCACTAATCCTTTCAGTGGCCCCAATCCAAGAAGTCAAAGGGGCTTATGCAATTTATGAATTCATTTTCTCAAGGCACAGAAAGGATGATGAAGCATAGATTGTGAATATGGAGGGAAGACGGAAAGCCTCTTGCAAATTCAATATTTCATTGTGTCAAATATTTCATCTTACAATAAATCCCCCTCCAGTATATTTTCCTTTAAGAAAAATATGTTGTCATGGTTGAAGATATATAACTTCTGTTCTTTATGCTGAATTTTTCAAGTACATTTTCGCCTTTCCTCTCCATCTCTATTTACAAATATTTTTATTTTATTTAAGGTATGGGTAACATGACTTATTATTTAATCATTTTTAAAGGCATGGGTAACACTAGACTTGCTCCAAGTATTTTAAAGCCATGTCTTAAAGCAGTTATTTTAGGAAAAGTTTTAGTAGCACAAACTTGATTATATCTCATAGCATAGAAAGCTATCTTACAATGATTTTGCTAGGAATATGTTTTTCTGTCATTTTATGAAAGGCTGTATTCATTAGCTCAGACAAATATTTAACTGAAGTATGGGTTATTTTATGGGAACAGAGAGATGCTTTGGTTTTTCAGAATGGTGAAATACAAATGTGTACACTGAATAATACCTTTGTTTAGATGAGTTTAAAAGGCTAATTACCTTTTTTGTTGTTCTGTCTTGCTGAAGACAATTCATGGACAGATTACTTCCATATTAAGGATAGATTTAAGTGATGTGAATGAAAAAACAAAATACCCACAAATGAATTTGCAGGCAGACACATCTTAACTGGGTGATCTAAAAATCACTCAATGGACACATGAGTTACCTGAACTTGTAAAGAGTTGACATAGGATGGCATCCTATGTATTCTGCCTGATGTCATTGTAATCATTGGATTGTAACACGTACAAGGCAGTGACAGCAAAGAAACTCATTTCACCTTTTCATTGACATCTGAAATTGTATCTGTTTTCTCCTTGATTCTGGAGGACTGACTAAATAGCCCTAGTTGTTTTCCTTCTTTGCTCTCTGAGAAAGTTTCTTTGTTTTTCTTTCAACTTTGATGTGGTGTTCACTGATTCTGTGTATTTGGGGACGATAGTTATAAATAACATTTGACAAAATGCTGAACTGAAAATTAACTGGAAAGTGAAGTCATTTGAATCAAGTCTAAATTTGGTGACACTGAAAAGAGCAACGATAGGTTTTGTGTATCTCAAATGCTTGACTTAAACCCATGTTGCAGTCTCTTTTCTTTTTGGATATGATGAACTTAAAACTTTGAATCATACACTAGTTCTTTAAAAATATTTTAATAGGTACTTCCTCTGCCTAGCGGGCATAAAGGACATCTAAGAACATAATAAAACTGTTGATGTAAAACGCTACAAATAATTTTTATGATATTTAAAAATTAGTGCACTGAGGTCTGAAAAAACCAAAATGCCATGGTTGTAGTAAAACGTAAGTGTATTTAAGTATTACAATGAGCCCTTTAAGTCATAGGTTAAGATATACTCTCCATTGAATCTATCTTAGGAGTCAATCAACCATGAATTACCTAATAAGCTTGTCTCTTGGGCATGATACTGTACTCTGGAGTAATGCAGCAGCTTGGTGAGCTGGTACTCATTACGATATGTAGAAAAAAATGTTAGCTACTAAAAATATACAGTTTGATGACAATAAAATATTATCAATTCTAATAATTACTATTATTTACTTTAAACATATTTGAGAAAAATGTGTAATAATAGATTAAAGATTATTAATGTTAGTATCAATATAGGGATTAAATTTTGGCTTTAACAATGCTAGTGGTGGACCTTTGGATTATGTCAGTTTTCTGAATCTACTTCCTCAGCTGTTATCACTGACCTCATGTAGTTTTTGTGAAGATTCAATGAGATAATACTTTGAGGGTGCCTAGAACAAAGTAAAAATGCAAGAAGTTGTAGTTAAAGATTTTTTGACTTTTTTAAATTCAGAAGCTATAAAAAAGCATTAAATAAATTAAGATTTAAAAAAACTACTAAGTAAAGGGAGTTACCATGGAAGTTATAGCCCTGCAAGAGGAAGCTAACACAACATTTCCATTTGTTTATTAACAATTACATATTTAATATTTACTATGTATCTGGTGTTGATGTAAGCACTTTACAAATGCTAACTCATTTAATTTATTCACAGAAGAACTCTTTGAACTAGGTAAAATTATTCTTTCCCATTTTGTAGATGAGGAAATTGAAACACAAAGAGATTAAATAACTTGCCCAGCTTCATATAGCTAAGAGTACCATATTAAAAATCACTAGTAGTAAGGGATTCTGTTTCCAGGGTTTGTGCTCTGAACCATTACATATACTACTTACTTATGTGATGATGATGATAATGGTGATGATGATGATAAAAAAAGCCTATCACATTACTAAGTTCCATGCATGTTCTAAGCAACATGCAAGTTTATGAAACAATACAATATGGTATTATTCTACCTGTACATGAGAATACGAACCATAGAGGTTTTATACAACTATGCTCACTTAGAGTAGAAGGATTAATGAATGTTCATTTAAACAAAATGTGTTTTATCAGGACCATACACATTTGAATAGGCAAAGTACTGCTTTTATTCAAGTAATAAATATGGCTATAAGATGCATTTGATGATAACATTTCCATAAAGAAAAAGCTTGGTGGTCTAGAATGCTAACATGTTTTTGGCCTCTGAAAATGTCTGTTGGTCACTGGCGAAGACAATGGACTGTACTTGCGCTTGGTAGGATGTCGCTGCTGTAGTAACCTGCTCCTGTGCAAAGCCCCTGACATCCTCTCCTTATAGTAGCCAGAACTGCATTTTTCTCTTGTGCTTGCCTGAGACTGTGACACTGATAGGTCATTTTATATGTAGCTATGAATTCTACTGGGCCCGTAGTAAGTCCCACTGAGCACCTAACATGCTTCCTTGTTCCTCTTTTTCTCATCACATAATCTGCTCCTCCTAACAATTTATCTTATTATACCTCCCTGTGCCTTCAACTTCCCTTGCCTTCTAATTTTTTGTGTTACTGCTGCCAACATTATCTTTCTGGAACATAGCTTGGAACTTTTCCAGTTTCTCCATTTTCAAATCTCAAATTTCTTGATATGACAAAACATCTAAAATGAATCAGATACAAGGGTATGATCTGCTAGTAATAAACAAGGATGTATAGAATATCAGTGTTGAATTATAACTTGATTTATCTGACATTATCAGCATTACTGGTTTAGAAGAAGCTAAAGTGATTATCTTGAAATACATTATTCATCCAGAATAGTAAACAAGTAGCCGTGAATTTAACTGTAAATTGTATTAATACATTCTTATTACCTTGTAGGTTGCATAATATAGTTCAATAAATATTTATCTTGAGGGGGAAAAAAGACTGAAACCTCAGGGCTTAACTTTTCAGGAAGATAATTTTAATCAAGTAATACAATAGAAATAATGAGTTGACAATAGATATTTAATAGATAAATAACTTAAGCATTGTGTGTGTTTCAAATATCATTCTACTTAGAAATTGTGATTACGTAGTTGAGACAAGTTTTCATGTCTTTGGAAAGTGCTTCTACAACTTTAGACAACCCACACTCCAACTCTAGCTGTGAAATTGTTGCTCAGTTGGAATTCTCCACCCATAGACCAAATCATTTTGATAAAATGAAGAAAAGGAACACACACCCCATCATGTTCCCAGCAAAACTACATAGTATAATCTCATGCTGCAGGGTTCCAAATAGTCCAAGCTATTTTAGAACAACAGTGTCTATTTTTCATTTTGAATTACTGCAATTTCAGTAGCAGCTGTTGCACTGAAAATTATAATGGTCAACATTTAATCAACACAATGTTTTTTCCCCCTTCGTCAATCAATCATTTGCTTCAGTTGCCATAAAAATGTTCAAATTTTAGTTGTTAGTTAGAACTTTAAAAGCTTCATTATAACCTGGCTCAACCCACTGATCTTTTATTATTTCCCACTACTTCCTAACATGCAAGCTGAGCTCTGTTCCAGCCGTTCTTTCGTTCTTTCCCTAATACAGCAGCCTCCTGTCTCCTCCCCTTACTTCACACTTCTAGAAAACCATCTGTTTTCCTCCCACTCAGTGCAAACACTGTCTTTTTAGATATCAAAAGCAAGTCTCACCTCCTGAAGAACGTTATCTTTAGTATGCTAACTTAGCTTTATATGTTTATTTCCCCATCTCTAGATTTCCATAAGCCTTTCAATTTCATGTCTTCATTGAATACTATCAAGCAAGGCAAGAATTGCCTCTCATACTCTTCTTGGTCCCTTGGTCCTTGGTCCTTTATGAAAGTGTCTCAACACAGGAAAAATCTTGGTATATCATTGTGTGCTAATGGAGTAACATTTATTTCTCTTTCTTTGGAGTTTCTGTAATATTTTATTTTAACACTTTATTCTCACTGTGTATCCCTTGCATTAAAGTTACTGGTATATATCTCAGATTTTTGGTAACTTGAGCTTATCCTGCCTTACACTGATTCCTTGAGCATCTACTCTGCATCAGGCACAGTGTGCTGGGCACTGGAGAAAACAAAATGAGAAAGATCTCCTCCGTCAAAGAGCTCAGAGTCTAGTAATTTGAGGGGAATAGAAAATAATCATGAGATAAGATGGGAGCTGCAGCAGGTCCTGACAAAGGCTGGAGGAGCTCAGAGGACAGATCCACTGACCTTGGTGAGAATGAGAGGGACATAATGATTAAGATGGGTATGGAAGCAGGAGCAAGACTTCTTCAACATTACACTCGGTAAGATATCGAGTACCATTTAAAGAATTATGATGAAATAAAAGCTCCTATGACCCAAACTAAAAGTAACAATTGAGAAAACAGTGTCAGTGTCAGTGTCCTTTACATGCTTCTCCCTAATGCTTCCTCATTCCTCTCTCTATATCCCAGACTCAATTTCTTCCCTAACTCGGTATTAATCAGTCAACTGCATTTTCTGCAACATATTATTTTTCCCAAATAATGTCAGAAAAGGCTGCCTAATTTTCTTTTTTTAAAGTATGACATAAATAGAATCATACCAGTCCTTTATTTTGAATGCTGAAGTCAAACCATGTAACTGACTAATTAATTCAGCTGTGACATTTCTGTGGAATGCTGTGACACCATAGAGCCTCCAGAAGTTTTCTCTAAAGGTGGATGAGGCTTAGCATACTTCCAGTTTCAAAATCTTTGCATAAAATTTATTGATTAGTGCAGCACTAACAACTCTTGATCTGCACAGTGAATAGTAACAAACGATTTTGATTAGGCTGATTTAGATTGAACATGTAGGTGTGATTTAAAACATGAGTAAGATAATACATCATCATAGCTTACATACATTTTTCCCTTTTTCAGAATTGAAACTAAGAATAAAGCCCCAGGGATTTAGCTCAGTGGTTCTGGCACCTGCCTTGCAAGTGCAAGGTCCCGAGTTCTATCCCTGGTACCAAAAAGAACAAAAAAAAAGAAACTAAGGATAAAAATTATAATTGCATTTATATTTAAGTCCAGAAATATTTCTTTTTCCATCACTATGACAATTCATGTTTAGAATATCTATTAATGATTTCAGACAAATGACATTATAAAAATTATTGCTACTTGATTAATCTTAATCTTTGAAGATAATGACAAATATGCTTTGATATTATTATATTTTCCTCCTATTTGTACCTTTTTAGCTGCCTAATTAAAATAGTGTAATACTGACGTAACAATCAAATTGTTATTGAGATTCCTTATATAAACCATGTTACAAATATATGCATACATGAATTTTTAATTGGCCTTAGGTCCCAAGCTTTTGGCTTTTAATGAAGTAGGAGAGACAATTGCTTGGGAAGCAACTTGGTTTTATTAAAACTGACATATTTGTCATTAAATTCAGCATCTCTTTGATGATTTTCTGATAATTATTATTTTGACTCTGTGTCATTAATGTTTGTGTTTCAAAATTAGTATTATTATATGTTACTGATTCCTAAAATAAAATCCAACATGTGTATGAAACTGCAGGGAGAACTGAAGAAGAATTAATAAGTTAAAGGAATATAAGACCTAAATGAATGAGCACGTGAATAATACAGAATTTGTTTGTAAGAATATTGATAAGCCAGAGTATGTCCCTCTGTACTGATGCTGAATTAGTTTCTGACTTATTACAACAATTATTCAAATGATCTTCCCTTTTTAAAAGAATATCAACTGTTTAGTTTATGTTAGAGATGTATATGCCTAGGGGTAAGAAAACATCTATAAAATGTGGGGCTACATGGTTAATACTGAGAGAAGAGACATTGGAACTATCATAAGCAACAACATATGTGTTGCTGTAGTGAAAATTACATTATCAGAGAATCATTTCACTGGCTGTAAGTTACAAACTAATCAGTTTGGGTCATTAAAACAAGACTTTATCCATAGATAATCCTCTTTCTATGTATCGAGTCTATCTGGTATTCTAAAAGTCTAAAAGCTACTCAGAAGTATTTTATATCCTCCCAGCACTGTAATGAAATACATTTTCCATGAGAGTGTCCTGTGATGTGTGTGTGTGTGTGTGTGTGTGTGTGTGTGTGTGAGAGGGAGCGAGCAAGCCTGCGCTGAGGAAGAATTCTAGTATTAGATATCCTGAGATGGAACCCTGACTCTCACTTATACCAGTGTCTGTGATGTTTGAGTGTTTAAGTTCCTTGGACCTCTTTCTCTTCATCAGTAAAATAAGGGAAAAAATCAGTGCCTGAAAAAGTTGTTGTGGAGATTAAATTATATAACCTATTCTAAGCCCTTCGAAATTTAGGGATACCTAAGGCATATCACAAGCACTAAGAGTAGTAGTTTTATTATCAAGTGACACATAATTTATAGATAGGTAAGGGGGCCCAAAAACATTTAAGATACCAAAGAAAACATACATATGGTTGTAAACACTGCGCTCTAGAGACTTTGGTTTGAATCATGGTTCCCTTCTCTTACTTACAAAAAATATTAAATTTCACACAATACCTGGAATTACAGCACTGGATATTTAAAAATTAAGCTGCGTCTTTATTTTGCTTACTCAGTACTAGAAATACTTCATAAACATTTCCTCATAACCATAGTTCAGAGCTCTAGCACAAACCTATCCCTGAGCTATCTTTGTATCCACACGGTCAGCTTGTCTTACAGATAGGGGTGCTCAAAACGTGTTGATAGAGTGGATAATTTCTTACTTTCAGCGTGTCTGTTTAGCAAGATCAGACACGATTTGAAAGCGCTTCTCCTTTCCAAAATTTCCTCATCCTATTACCTTACAGGTGATTAGATCAAATAGTATGTAGATATAAAATGGCCATAATTTTTACATCTATTTTCACTTATACACACATTTTATTTACTCCACAAATACCGTGTGATTTCAGCTTATTCTATAAAGTAATCTCCAAAAGAATACCATATTCTTCACGATAAACAGCAGAATTTAAAGACAAAACGTGGCATTGTAGAACACATTCATTATCCTATGTGTGCAATAGAGGGCGCTGGTGTGCTATCAACGGTGGCGACTCAGGACTGGTGATGTGTCAGGTTGATTTTCAGTTTGGCTAGCTTGAAATAATTGAAACGATGAATAAAATTTTTTTCCTTGATGAAAACAAAAGAGAATGTCAGCAATATTAATGTTATATAATACATGGATATCTAAACAAATATTTAAGCTTGAGTTTCTTAAAAAAAACAAAAAATGAAAACAATTTACTTCTCTGTGGGCTCACTCTTCAATATTCTACCCATTCAAGTTTGCGTGGATACAAAAATTAAAACTATTAGTAGTTTATGTATAGGGAAACTATATACATTTAACAAATTATATTTAATATTTTAAGCTTTTTATATTAGAATGAGAAATATGTCCTTTAAGTTTTTACAGGTTAGAAATTTAGGATGTCACTATTCCAACAATAATAATGAAGACTTTACCAGGGATGTGATTACAGGAATATATTCCATGCATTCAGTCCAATATTTATTTGAAAAAATTAACATGAAGCGACATTCAAACCATCATGTGCAACCACAAAAACAAAGTCATTCTAAAACTATCCAAAATGATTAATATCTATTCACTTTGTATTTTTCATGGAATATTTTAGCACTTAGACAAATTACAGTTTGGGAACAGTGTCTTTGTGTTTTTATTTTCCTCGTGGTGTGTAGTGTTGTGTTTGTGCATCCATGTCCCCGCATGTGCGCACATGTGTGTATCTTGTGGGAAAGGGGCCAAAGGCATAGATAAATAAGAATACATATTTAGGACACATTGGTGACTTTTTAGTCTGACAGTGTCTCAGCCTTTATGATATTGCCCAATATGTAAACGATTTGAACTCAGATGTTACAATATATTGTTTTTCATCTTATTTTATGAAAAATAAAGTAAATTTTCATAGCCAAATAATAAGAGAATGACAATAATTACTACAGTGTGTATCATTATCTTCAAGCTAGTTATTCAGTACAAGACATAAACCAAAAAGATTCTTACAAAAAAGAAACAGATAACAAGACAAACTTTCTTTTCTTTTTTTTTTTTTTTTGGTACCAGGGATCGAACTCAGGTCCTTGTGCTTGTGAGGCAGGTGCCGGAACCACTGAGCTAAATCCCTGGCCCAACAAACTTTCTTTTCAATGTAGTAATATAGACTATTAGTATAATTTAAACAAATTAGCATATATATTGCAATATTTTTAAAACAGTGGAATATGTAATTTGGGGAAATATTTGATCTTCTCCCTACTTTATCTATTTTTCTTCTATTATGCTCTTTTTATATATACAACATATTATATATACTATATGTATTTTTCTCATATAAGAGAAACCATGTAATATTTGAGCTTGTGTGTCTGACTTATGTCACTTAAAATTATGTTCTAAGTTGCATCCATTTACCTACAAATGCCTCACATTTATCTTTCTTTATGGTGGTGTAGTACTCTATTGTGTATAAAAACCATTTTCTTTATGCATTCATCTGTTGATGGACATATATGATGGTTCCAAGATTTTGCTATTATAAACTGTGCTGCTATAAACGTGGGTATGTATCCCTGTAATATGATGATTTTAACTCTTTCAGGAACATACTTCAAAGGGGGACAGCTGATTGAAATGCCATTTCTACTTTTATTTTTTTGAGGAATCCCTACACTGATTTCCAGTTGTTGTACAAGTTTACATTCTCACCAACAATGCAATAGAGTTCCTTTCCCTCCACATCCTCACCAGAAATTGTTATTATTAGATTTTTTGATGATAACCATTCTTTTAGGGGTAAGATGATATCTCAATATTGTTTTAATCTACATTTCTCTGATGGCCAGTGATGATGAGCATTTTTTCATGTATTTATTGGCCATGTGTACTTCTGAGAAGGGTTTATTCATTTTGGTTGCTCATTTTGTGATTGGATCTTTTATTTTAGGGAGGGTTTAATTTTATTCTTTTTTAGTTCTTTATGTGTTCTTGATTTTAGTCCTTTGGCAGTGGAATAGATTGCAAACTTTTTCCCCATTCTGTAGACTATCTCTTCATTCTGTTGGTTGTTTCCTTTGCTGTGCAGAAGCTTTTTAACTTGATATGATACAATTTGTTGATTCTCAGTGCTATTTCTTGTGTCATTGGGGTTCTGTTCAGAAAGTAGACATTTGTATTTTTCTGGACTGCATAGTATCTAAAGTATCTGCCTATATTCGAAATGATAGGAGATCTTATGAATCTTGGATAGAGCCCAATCAACCTCATATTACAGAAACTTAAAATGCCATACATTCAATTTTACCTCTGTTTTTACATCTGTTTTTACATTGGAACTTCAACATTAACACGTTCCTGCCTCCAAGGTGGATTTGGGGCCTGCTAGGTCAAAAGAAGCAGCTAGTTGTGATCTTGTCACCCTCCTAGTGCTCAGGGCAGCACCACCCACAGTGCAGACTGGAATCCTCAAGGGTCAGTGCAAAAGTAAGTTTCCTCATCAGATCAGTTCTGTGTGCAATTTGGGTTACTGTTGTCATCTATACAACAAAAACCATGGTCCCCAGACCTCCTACTGGGTCTGTAAAATGTTTAACTTTTTTAACTAGTCACAAGTGAAGTCAGATTCTGTTACTATTCAATAACACATGATGGTGACATACTTGGAATTTTTCTTCTCAGCAAAAAAAGAATTTATAGCTCCTTTTCTCCATTCCTTTAGGATATAAACTTTGTTTGTACACATAAAAGGGAAGCAACCCAAACTCTCAGGTTGGTCATTAAACATAAGGTTTCAAGCAAAATACAGTCATGTGGTGATTAAAACATGTGGCGAACTCTGGGTGAAATGAGAGGAAGCAACCCTCTAATTCAAAGTGAACTATAAGCAAGTTCATGAGCATTCTAGAGGATGGGTCCTGGAATGAATAAACAAAGATATGGGTCAAGAATCACATACAAAATGTTCAGCAAAAATTAATATGTAAGGAAAAAAGAAATGTAAACTAACAAAATATTTTAACCCATTCTTTGATAAGGAATTATGAAAGCTTATTTCAAAATCCTACAAGTTATATATAATTTTATTGAATATATCTTAAGTACAGCTAGTTCTCATTAGTTTATATAGATTTTATTAACTAATCTCCAACACAGTACTTTCTAAAAACAAAAGAACTATCAAAGAAAAAGAAAGAAGGCAAGCAGGAAAGCAGGAGACAGGGAGGGAGTAAGAGAGACAATGAGAGAGACAGCAGCAGATAATTACAATACTCATTTCTGGATTCTCCAGGAATGAATGGAAACTTCTGAGAGCTGACTTTGTTGTTTTGACTGTCAACATCTCTTTGCACACAGGACTATAATTGTCAGGAAGTACAGGAATGTGCCCTTTCTCTTGAAGTTTTCCTTTGCAATGCAAACAACTTTGATGGGCTTACCCAGCAGCAGGTTCAAGGTATTTCCTTATATACTTTATCTTGTTTTTAAATTGTATTTCTCTTTGGATTTGTGTTCCTTGAGTCTTTTCTACAAATAGATATTCTTGTTGCTTCCTCAGACTCTCGTTATCATTTTCCAAGAAATTAAACTAATTTCCAGGGAAGTGTTTAGTCTCCATACTGCTCATGGTTTAACACACTGTAGATTTTGGTCCGGTGTTGTTTGAGTAATGGTGAAAATTTTCAACCATGGCTGCTACCATGGTTATTTGTAACTATGAAATACCTGTGTAGGTATTTTGTGTTCTGCATGTGTGAGCAGAAGTGAATCTGTGCAGTGGGGGGCACTTGGGTGATTGAAAGGACGGGGTTTACTGAACAATCATAGTGCGAATGAAATCGAGAAATCTCAGATGATTCTATTCCAAACAATAATGTACCTCTAAGATGATTGATATGGAAGGAAAACAAGCAGGTTCGTTGGGGAAGGTGATGGGTTTACTTTGGAATGAGTTGCATGTGCTGTCTCTATGGGGTATGGAGATGATGATATTAGTAGTGGATGTGAAATAGCGTATGATGTAACGAATACAGATTTACAAGTCAGAGCGACCAGCATTCAAATATTAGCTTTGTTATTTGCTAGCTGTAGAGCCCTGATAGAATATCATGAGATTTTATTCTCTTGATGAAGTTTGGGAAAAAATAACACTTGAAAGTAAGTAGCCACTTTTTCTAGTCTCTGCTACCTTCAGTCTTTGGTGGCTGAAAATAGTTATATGGACAGTAGATGTACTACTTTTCCAATAAATATTGTGGGGCCCATTGTGGCATGTCAGCCCTTGGAAGCTCCGGAAGTTCGGTAGTTCCTGTTCTGGAGAAATAAAATAAAATGGCTACTCCCTTGAGGGCATCCTATAAATGTATCTTTATTGAGTACTAACTGATTTCATCTTTCTCTGGAGCTCCCATTACCTCTGAAGGCAACAGAAAAACATCAATTAACTGAGTAAAACGTATAAATTTCCCGACTTAAAACTTTCTCCTTACCAGTGACTATTGAGTCAATTTGGAGAATTTAAAGTTTAAATTCAAAAGAAAAAGTTTAAAGAGCATTGTTCTCCCAAAGTATATTTTTGCCTTCCTAATCCACCTTCATCAAAGGGCAGACAAGGGAAGAGAACCATAGCATTTTCATCAAGGTAGAGAAGAGAAGATGGGAAGGGCTATGGAGCTTGTGGTGCCCCTTTAGCTCTGCCACAGCAGGGGGTAGAGGATTGGTCATGTCTGGAAAGCTGAATGAATAATGAATAGTCTCACTTAGCCATTCCATTATGCCAGCACCTGCTGCTTTGGTCTGTGCTTGCATCTCTTTCCCTTAGGTATGAGTGCTAAACTGCGAGGGTCCTCTGTCCAGGCTTCTGAATTCTGGAATCCTTAGATGCATTTACCACCTGTATCTCCACTCCAGAACACATAAAGCCTCTGTGTCCATCCAGAGATGCTAGGAAGAGATACTGGGCTGCACAGTGCAGCATGGAAATCATCTCTTAGGAGCCATCATCTTACTCCCACTTGTAGGTACTTTTTGCACTATTCCTCCATCCAAAAATATTAAAAATTACATTTTATGATAAAGTTGATTAAATATAATCTGGGCTGGATTGATGATTATATATTCATTAGGATTATTCTTTTTACTTCTGATTTTCAAATAAATTAAAATTCAAACATGTTTGTGGGCACCTCAGAGGTCTTGTGGGCCATAGGTACTGTGCTTATCATGGATAATGGCTAAGCTAGCCCTGTCTTTAGCTAGATAATAGATCCTGGAGTCAGAAAGACTGGGTGGAAAAATACCCCCTTAAAGAAAGAATTTGTGAGATACAGATTATTGAACATTTGCTGCAGTTTTAATAACACACGAGTCCACAAAGTAATAGGAAGGGATTAAGAAAATGAGAATGTGTCAAGAATATTTTATGTACAATTATGGCTGAGAACTAAAGGCAAGACATACATTATGAAAATGATTGCCATGCTTGCACATATATAATTGATGATTACTAAGCTAAGCAATACTTAGGGTAAAACAAGAAAATATACTTATGTTTCTGCTTAACATCTGTTTAATATAAAACTGTAGGAACTTTAGTTATTTTAACTTGCATCTCTATTGTTACCATTAAGAAATTTCCATTAGAAATTTTAGAGGATTTTATTTTTTAATCCTATCATCTATCTTATATTTCACTTCTTAAATTATTTATATTTTGAGTTTCTCTTATAAAAGAAACAATGTAATATTTAACTTTCTGTGTTTGATTTACTTCACTTAGCATTATGGTTTCAGATGCATCCATTTGCCTACAAAAGTATATCCTTTTTTATGGCTGAGTAGTAATGAATTTCAGCTGTATTTGCTAATATGACTAAAACAGTCCAAATATATGTGTCTGAATTATTTAAGTTTTTTCTAGATAATGTTCTATGTAGTCATGGATGTTATTATTATTTTATTGAATGGAATTTTATAAGGTGGGAAAATTACACATCTAAGTGATTAAGTCAGCTTTAATATAAAACTCTTCAATAGTATTTATTAATATCCTCATTTTTTAAATTAGCCAAAAGATATATTTGATATATTATAGTAAGAACAAAAGGCAAGTTACGTTTGCAGAATTCTAGATGTTCAATATTTCCATGGGAGTACTATCTCAAATAAGCTAATAAATTATGATAAAGTGTTATGTCAATTACTTTTTGCTGTACTATGACACTACAAAACATAATAGCTGTTTATAGCTTTTTTTAGCTCAAATTTTGAGCACTGACTTTAGACAAGTAGTTATTCTATCATGGAACAGCCTGATCTGATATTATCCAGACTTACTCTTGTTTGTACAAGAATAAGTTGGTAGGTGGCCTAGAACTGGCTAAGCAGGATGACTAGGGAAAGTGGACCCTCTCTGCACATGGTCTTCCTCCAACAGGATGGTCTTGGCTCAATTATATGGCAGAATGAAGTTCCTAGAGAGCAGGAATGCATACAGTCTCAAGTCCTTGCACACACTACCTTCTTTGTATTCTATTAGAAAAAGTAAATTACAATGTGATTCCTGATTGAGATTCAGTGAGATAATTACATTCTGCTTTTTGATGAGAGGAGATTTAAAGTCCCTTTAGAAAAGGATATGAATACAGACAGGGGAATAATAAGCAATCTAACACAAATGTTATTTGATTTGCCTACATGATGTAATTGAGATGTAATTGGCTATCGCCTTTACTCTTGCCTTTTTTCCCTCCAAAGGAAGAAATTGAAAGCATAAGAATACGTGCATCTTTTGAGGCTGTACATGACAGTACCTACAGCACTACACTTGTGTCTCATAGATTACAAAGGTTATTTGTTTCCTCAGCCTTTGCCAGGTCAGGTATTTAAGATAGCTAGACTGTTTGAAACAGTACCATAGTTAGCATATAGAAATGATGTCTAGCATTGCCAGTGCCTGGTAATGAAGGAAATAAACAATAGCAATAGCAAAATAAATAAATAAATAATAGTAAAGCTGATTGAAACACTGACATACCTCCAGTATTGAAGTCTGGAAATTTCTCTCTGATTGTGCTTTAAAAATTTGACATAGGTGGGGGATTTAGCTCAGTGGTTCCACTGCCTGCCTTGCAAGTGCAAGGTCCTGAGTTCGTTCCCTGGTACAAAAAAAAAAATTAATGTATAGTCTCCAAGAAGTTGATTATCAGTAAATTTGACAAGTTTTTGAATGACCTGGCCTTATTTCTGAACCACTATTTTCCTTCAATGTAGACCAAAAAATGGGAGCTTTTTGAGGACAAAAATTTTACTTATCTAGTTTATCTCTATATACCAAGGGCCAAAAACTTAGTATGTCACATGCTAAAAATATTCTTAAATGTGTCAATAAATGAATGTAACATCTCTTTACTCTTCAGCAGGCCTATATTGTCTACACTTTGATTTTTTAACACAAATCAGTCACTGAAATAAAGAAAGTGGCTGAAAAATAGTTTAAAATAATATCCTTTCTTAGGGCATTGTATTAGTTCAATCTCCCAATGCTAATTCCAGCCCCTGACAGCCACAGCTTAAAGGAGGAGAGACTTAATGTAGCTCATGGTTTCAGGGGTTTCAGTGCATGCTTGGCAGGTTCCAAGACAGAAACATCACAGTGGAAGAGCAGGGTGGGGCAGAGGTGCTTCTTTCCAGGAGCCCAGAAGCAGAACAGAGGAGCAGAATCAGAGAGGAGGGGGGCAGGAACCATATACTCAAGGCTATACCTTCACGACCCACCCAAACACACCCAGAAGTGTGTTTTACCAATCCCCCAGTGTATCCCAAACCAAACAAATCGACAATACAGTTTAACTGTCACAGTCATATTATCTGCCTTGACACAGTATTGTTATTTTTTTCAATGAAAATTATAAAATGTTTAAAGTTGCAAAGATGTTAAACTAATTATATGCAAACATTGTACCCTAGATAAGTATATTTGTTATCTGAAAGTTTAAGTGTAGAATGATTCTTAAATGTTAAAAACAGGTGGGGTGTAAGGAGAGAGAGGAAGAGAAATGTTTTATAATGGTAATATTTTCTACATTCAATAAAAAGATAATTAGGGTTAGATAAAATATTTTTGCCAGTTGTCATTTGAGAATGCATTTACAGAATACAAAAGCATGGTTAAGCTTATTTTATCGATAATTTTCTTATGAATTTAAAACAAAATTCAAGGACAAAACACTTGTATTCTATCTCTGGTATTGCAGTATTTTCCATTAGCATCTTGTGAAAAGCTGCAGAGAGGTTTGAGATGTGGGGAATTTGAGCATTTTTTTTGACTAATGAATAATCCTCCATGGACATCTAGAAGGTAGAGGGACTGTTTTTCCCATATCAATAACTGTTTTCAAGGAGAATATTGAATGAATCAGTGTTCAGATGTTTGGAACAAAAGGGATCCTGCATTTTTAGCTTAGATAAAAATATTTTTACAAAGTCAAAATGTTCTGCATTGAATTTTTTAAAAAATTACAGCTGGTTTTTCATGTAAGCACAAACCCCCAGTTCCTCTCCATCCCTAGCCTGTGCTATGTGCATGGAGATTAGCAGATACACTAGAAACATGTAGACTATATGAGTCCTGCTATTTGAAGTAATATTGCCAAGTTTTCAAAAATCAAACATCTTTAATCAGTATTTCTTCTTTGAATGGTTCAGCAGCTTTTTATTGCTATAATTGTAAGCCCTATTAACACTTATTAAGTCAAATGGTCTTTCAAGTTTAAAAAATAGCTTTGATTTTTCAAATTACATACAGAAAAGACGAAATGATGGGGAATTTTGGTGAAATTTACAGAAGTTTCCGAAGTCTTCATTATAGACATTTCTAAGGCTCAATTGAAATAAATTACATTTAAAAATAGCTATGTAATTAAATAATGAAATAGAAAAGAATCAAGGAACTTTTGACTAAAGGCATATTTCTACAATAGTAAAGTTTACAAAAGTAAAGTTTCAGGTCTAAATAAATATCAGTGGTTCTTATGTTTCCCAGAAAATGCTCACATTGGGCGATCTGGCTGAAGAACCCTAGGATTCCAGTTTTGAGTCCCTTGCACCCATCTCATGTTGCACTGCCTTCAGGAGCACAAGCAGGGAGCTCAGAGTCACTCAGCTGGGTTGTAGAACAGGAGGGGACTTCTCCTGGCCACTGGTCCTTTTTCTGACCTCTGGGCCTTCACCTAGTCCATTCACTTCCTCAAAATATTTGCTGAACCTCAAGTATTTTTCAGGACACCTTGTCCTTTATGAACTGGCCTTATTGTCATCTGTTTGGTGAGGCTTCACTTGACTTCATCAAGAAAGGATTAAGAGGAAAGCAGAAGTGTGTGTGTGTGTGTGTGTGCGTGTGTGTGTGTGTGTGTGTGAATACTAGCTTCCCTGGCTAAGATTAGATAGATGCTTGCAATCTGAAGGACTGTCTGCCTTGTTCATCGAAGAACGTTTCCTCTGTTGTTTTTCCCTGGAAGGTTCATTACTTGAACATAGTATCTGCACTTGACAGAAGAGATGCAAAGGAAAGAGGAATAGAAAAAAAGAATTTAAGAATTAAAAATAAGCTTTTCTGGATTCTCATATAAAAATGAGTGTGTGTTTATAAATAAATACTCTCATATTGGACATATAACTCTTGTCAGCTTAAAGATTTTTAAAATGTACTTTCTGTATCCCTTATTTTATTTGGTCACCCTTAGCTTTTTGGTGTCTTTAAAGTAGTCCAATCCACCCCAGTTAGCCAAGAAGAAAAACAACATGCTGATTTTGCCTCTACTTGTGTTCTAGAGGCTGTGTCAGTACTATCGTTGGGTTTCAAACCAATTTAAAACTTAATGATAAAGATGAACCATTTTATTGTTTTGATTTTGTGGGCTAAGAAACTAAAAAGGGCACAGTGGGGTTGCTTGTCTCTGTCTATGGTATCTGAGACTTCACTTGGGAAGATTTGATGGCTAAGGATGACAACCAAAGGCTAGAAGCCCAGAGGGTGACCTCCAAGGTAGGTGTCTTCATTCATGCACAGGCACAGTGCTAGCACTGAGCTGCCTGAAGGGCTGTGTCCAGCTGAGGTACGGCTGGAATACTTACACATTAATTTTTAGATGAGTTTGGGCTTCTTACTGTGTGATCCTGGGGTTCTGAGAAGTACTTCCTAGGAGAATCTGGAGAGTGAGCATACTGAGAGAATCAGGTAGGAGCTGCATAGTTTGTATGTTGCTTCTACTTGTAGTTAGATGCCATCCAGAGTATCAAAGAATCTGAAGACATACATTAGAAATTGCATTAACTACATTCAAATTGGATTATTGTATCCTTGGGTGTTTCAGTCAGCTTTTCATCACTACAACAAAATACCTAAGATATTTACTTTTTATTTTGGCTCATGCTTTGGAAACTCCAGTCCATGATGAATTGGCCCTATGGCTCTGGCCTGTGGTGAGGCACCACATTATGGAAGAAGCTTACGGCAGAACAAAACTACTTGTTTCATAGCCAGGTACCAAAAGGAAGAGAAAGAGGCTGTCATTCTCATAATCCTGCTAGAAATCTTGCTACTCAGCCCCACCTCCTAATGGTTCCACTGCCTTCAAATAGCACCACTCTGGGAACTAAGCCATTTTTTTTTCTTCCTAATACAATACCATGAAATGAATACAAAGCCTTTGCACTGAGCTTCATTTCTTTTTAAATTTTGAGATAGGCTCTCACTAAATTGCCCAAGCTGGACTTGAACTTGTGATCCTCCTAACAGCCTCCTGGAGGGCCAGGATTATAGACCTGCGCCCAATTTTAGGGCTGTAACACATGAGACACTGGGGGACATTTGACATCCAAACTACATCTCTGGGCTATGAAAGAGATGTGGAAGAGAGATTGGAGTTGTGAAGAGTCCAGGGAAGAGAAGGCCAAAGAAAGGGGAACTCCTTTCACAGCTGCTGGTTTTTGGCAAATAAGACTCCATCTAAAGGCTCATTGTTTAAATTTGGCTAGTTTCATGTCTTACCTCCCTGTTCCATTGATTATTAAGAGTGAATTCATTACCTCCTACCTCTTTCCACTCCTAACCCTTCAAAACTAATTCTTCAAGGGGTGATTTCTACTAATCACCTTGCTGCTCCATCAGAGTGCTGCATGGGAGCTGTCAGAAACCAGGAGGTAAACATTCAGCAAGCATAAAACAAATGTGTACACCTGGACATTCCAATAAAACATTTCTTGGAGTTATTAGAATACTTAAAGAATTTACTATCTCAGGTATTGAAAAACACTGCGCTATTATAAAACATATATGCACAGGACAAGGAAGAAAAGTAAAATTTAAAAAGCAACACATTCAATGGCAAAGAACACATTTTCAATAAAAGCTCAAAGAAAAATAATGAACAAAGAGGACAATTGCGGAAGTAATTCTTACTTAAAATTGAAAGTACTATAAATGAAAACAATATATGACAAATCCCATAAACAGGTGTTTTAAATTATGAAACTGTTTTCATGATTTATAGAAATAAATTGCATGAGTTGTAGAAAATATATAAATTTATACTATAAAATAAATTTAAAATAGGTTTATGAATTACAAATTTACACTTATAAACAGATTACAGAAAATTAACTTGTATGAAGGGTTGAATTTTTTCAGAAAAATTATTAGAGGAGAATTCACAAGTTTACTGTACCCAGTGTACATTTTGTATGGTTTTATCAGAAATCCATCCCAATGTTTTCACAACCTATAAAATGTTCTTAACAGCTCTAGTGAAAGTTGCACTAGGAAAAGCAATTCTTCTTGGATTTACCAAAAGAAACTGATATCACTTTTAATTATTTGATTGAAAATAATATATTTTATATTAAAATAAATTGTAATGATAAAAATGACTGCAGAAAAGTGAGTCAGAAAAATCTTACGTTTAATTAATGTTCTTAAAGTATTACTATTTATTGTATCACATATAATTATAAAATGTTTTTAGGGTTTGAAGTTTGTGTTCTTATTCATGGATCTATATTACTTTTCTACAGTTTTATGTCACAAGCTTTTATTTATTTATTTACTTTTTGTGATGTTGGAGCTCCAACTCTTACTCATGCTAGTTGAGCTATATCCTCAGCCCAAGTAAGAAGATTTGAAAGGAACTAGTTCTATGTTTTATATCTTTAGTGGTACTTTTTCCTGCCTTTTGAAAAGGGGGCCTCCATGTTCATTTTTCACATATATTTGCACTGGGTCCTTCAAGATTTGTAGCCAATCCTGGTTTGTTCAATGTACCTGTTTCCAAATTACAGTTTTGGAACATCAACTTTCAAAGTCTTCCTCCACCTCTTTCTCTTCCTTTTTCTTTCAACAGAATTTTTAATCATCTCATCCCATAGATAACTTCAATAGTTCTGAATGATTCTTATCTTCCAATCTTCTACCTGTATTAGTCATACTTTTTCTAAACCATGTTTCTGATCTTCTTATTTCCCTGAAAAAAAGTTGCAGTTTTTGCTTATGCCCACTGAATAAATTGGGTCTTTTTGCTTAGTTATCAAAAGTCCTTTATGCCCTGACTCCATATGACCTTGGAAATCTTTTAACTCACTATTCCTCTTTAGATCAGCCAGTTGAACATATCCATTGATTTTCCAACTCACCAATCCTTTTCCACTTGCAATGCTGCCAGCTGAGCTTTGCATGACATACACACTCAGAAGTTAAGGGACTACATCCATCAATGAGTAAATAACCAGAAAACATGTTTTACAAAAAAAAAATACCATGAAGAATAAAGAAAATCTTGTTCAATGTGCTTAAATTATCTTCAAAAACACTAAAAGAAATTGAACAAGATTTCACCGAACATAGTACATACAGCATTTTGATGGGTATTTATTCCAGAAGGCAGCAAGATCATGTTTAAACCCTTTCACTGAGTGACTGAATTCAGTTTTTGTTGTATATTTTAAGACTGGTATCTCTCATTTTGTAATTTCCAAATAGACTAGGATAATGTGTATTTGAATATATGCCTGTTAAATGCTTGGTAACCAAAGTATAATCACTCCTAACAGTAATTTAATTTATAGTTTCTGTGTTCTAAGTTCCAAATCTGTATTGTCAGTCTTGGTCATCATGTTAGATTCTAGTCTGTGGTACTAGTTAGTCTTTTCCTACACTCTGAATTGCCTCAAACCAATGAGAGCAATAAAGAAAAAGCCCCAATAGGATTTAAGGAAAGGAGCTAATAAGATCAAGAGCTGTTTATGGAAGAACGATGTTAAGTTTACCTAAGATCTAAAGAGTAGGTAAAATTTGAACAAGGAAATATGAAAGGGAAAAGCATGAGCTAGCAACTAAGGTTTGTCAGAGTCTGGCTGATTGCCAGGGTTCAGGCTCTCTGGAGGTTAGGTATGTGTTAAAAGACAGGAATCATGGTAGAATTTACATGTCAGGCTCAAATATATATATATATTTTGGTACGGGGGATCGAACTTGGGACCTTGCACTTGCGAGGCAGGTGCCGGAACTGCTGAGCTAAATCCCTGGCTCGTAAAGCAATATTTTGATGGCAGTATATAGGAAGAATTGAAAGGAGGGAAGGAGCCTTGATATCCTTTTATGTTGAATACTTATTTCTTTAATTTTCAAAGCTCTGTTATTACTTTGAAACTCACCACTATTTTCTTACTAAAACACCACAGGAAGGATCATTTTGAAGGGATAGTTTTATCCGAAGGCTTATAATTTTGCTCAGTAAATGCAGCATATTATAAACTCAGAATGAATGACTTTGACTGGAACCCTAAATCAGTGATAGGAGATTTTCCAGACAATTCAGAGATCCTCTAAATATGGGTTTTCAAAACAGACTTCTGGAGATGATTTGCTTAAGTTCTTGTAACTTCCAAATAATAGGGTGTCTGTGCTAAAACTTGCCATCTCATTCAACATAGTTGTAACGACACCACATTCAGAAAAAGAGAGTATTTAGAATATAGAGAGCAAAAGATATCCAGCCCCCCCCCCCAAATAAACAAGTCCTAAAAATGGTAGGAGAGAGAATCAAGCCAGTTACCCTCTTTGTTTATTTTCAGCCTCTTACCTCCAGCTACAGGGCAATTTTATCAGTGTTTGGTTTGGAAAAAATAAAATGTTTTGGCTCTTTCAAGTAATAAAAATTTATTTACAGGTGGTTTTAAAGCTTCTCAAAAATGTGGAGCTGTAACACTTAAGCAGGGGAAAAATAGGTCCTAGTTTTGCATCTAGTGTTTGAGAAATCAGAAAATTATGATGCTACCAGGTAAAGATGTAAGGGAAAGAAATGTGGAATGGTCACAGCTACCTGTACCAAGTTAGGTCATTTGTATGGCAACACCTGGGAGATTTATCAACCAAACAAATCCACTGGGTTAGGTATGTTACTGCCAATAAAAAGATTTTGCTTTTCATCTACTTTCATCATATGTGAGTGTTCGCTAAGTGTCTGATAGTGTTAGCAGACACCAGTTCCTGTAACACAGGACAGAGCATAAAGGGGCATGAAAACTGATCTGTGTGCAAACTACCCTCCAACCAAAATCAGATTAGTGGGAAATGATTTTTGAGGGCAGGGCGTCATATATGTTAGTGGCTCAGAGTTGTTTACTGTATTCGGGTTTGCTAGCTGATAGTCATGTCTGTTTTATAGCAAAATAGACAGAAGACACACAATAGGAAAGAGTTTCCCTGAAAAATAAATCTTTTTGAGACAAAGTCTTGCTATGTAGCCAAGGCTGGCTTCAAATTCTAAATCCTCCTACCTCAGCCTCTCAAGTGTTGAAAATTATAGGGATGCTCCACCATGCCTGACTCTTGAAATGTCTTTTTAACCCAAGAATCCAGTAACAGGTCAAAAATTTTATAGTCTAAAGTGGCATTTCACAAGGATTAAGAATCCTTCTCTCAATTAGATATAAGCATGCATAAATAGGCCCATATTAAGTTGATCTATTTAGGTGATTATTTATTCAATTAATATTTATTGAGCACTATGTTCCAGACACAATGGATAAATGAAATAGAAAGCAAAATGTCAATGGCTATAGAATTTGAATATGGTGTGATCAGCAAGGTTTGGTCAAGGACCTGAATTTGTGCCCTTGATTGCCTGCATTTTTTCACCTGTCTGTAATCAAGAGCATAAGAAAAGCCCACAAAAGTGAAAAAATGAGTTTATTCACAATTTGGCCAAATTGGCAAGGCAGCTAGCCTATCCTCCCCCTCCATCTCATACATAGAAGTAGGAAATAAACACACGTAGATTTAGCCAGGTTTTGGGCCACCTGAGGGACCTAGGGAATATGGAATCCTTGGAGTCAGGATTGGGGATGGCCATTTCCACTCTCAGCATTTGGAAGCCAGAGAAGAGCTTATCCTTTAAAAAAAAGTCCAAATTGTTTTTGGCAATGCTGGAAATTGAACCCAGGGCCTTGTACATGCTAGGTATGTGCTCTGCCACTGAGCTATATCCCTATCCCTATTCATAAAAATCCATTTTATGCTTTCAGTTACAATAGAATTATTTACTTGAATAGTTCCTACTTTTTAGACACTACATGTTTATCTTATATTATAAATGAAACTCGCTAACATCCAACTCTACATGTAAATATTTATATATCTTTGTGCTGATTCCTTAATGCCTTAAATGATTATTTGATTGGACATAACAAAATTGTGCAAGTAAAGAGGCATTTCTTGTGCACAGCACTTACTGTAAATTTTTCATGGAAGCTAAAGAAAACTTTCATGAGAGATGACATTTTACCAGATACTGTGGTAGGAACACAGTGGTGAATGAGTGAGACATATTCCTCTTCCTCTAATGAGGTCAGCTTGGCCTTTGAATCATCACTCTTCATTTTCATACTAACCTAGTACATCTGTAGTCTGACAACATCCTCCCTGCTTTCCTTGAGACTTCATTGCCATTCTTGTCCCCAATCCATCCTATGAAAAATATCAACATTTTCTTTTGTAAAATAACAATCTTTTCCTTCATATTTTTCCTTCTTGTAAATCCTATTCCACTCTCAAGTAAGCCATTCTCTCTCAAACTCCCCACATAATCATTTTCCACTCACTACGTAATCTACAACAATCTTCTTTAAGCATTCAATAGTTCAGTGAAATTGCATTGGAAAAGATCACACATAGCTTCAATAATCTCAGATCCAGTTAACATTTTTCAATCATTTTCTTTCTGGATAGCTCTGATATATTTGACTAGGTACAACACTCTCTTCTTTTGAATGATATTTTTTTTTCTGGTTTTCTTTTCTTTCGCAATGATCATTTCTTCTCAGTCTTTTTTTTATAGCTCTTGTTTTATTGCCTTCTCTTTAACCTTTACCATTTTTACTTGGTTCTCTGCATTCAGACACCTCACCTAATATAATCTAGATATGCTTTCAATGTATTAGTACATATCATAAAATTATAATTTTCCATATATGTGATTTCTAGGGAGTTCTATAGCTTTCATTATAATCACAAAGTTATTCACCAATAATCATTTAAAATGTGTGAAATGTTGTCATATACTGTCAGTTCTTAAAATTTTGTTATGTCTCCAAATTTCAGTCCAGCTCTACCCTGAATTTTAGGTTCATTTGATACTGTTCACTTTTCCAGTAATGAATTTCCTTACTCGTCTTTTATAATTTTCTAGGAATTCATTTTCTTATTTCCTTTTACCTTGTGTTTTTATTTTCCATAATCCAGCTTAAGTGTCATCCTCTCCAAGAAATCTTTTTCTTTTTTTTTTTAATACTCACTGTGGCTGCTAAGTCGGAATGTCAACTTGCTTGGCTTTGGGATATGGTGAGATTTCTTAGGTGATTGGTGGAGCACACTTCCAGGTGTATGGATGGGTCATGGAGTATGCCTTGGGTTTCTCATCTCTTTCTTCCTGTACTATTCCCCTGTTCTGTTTCCCAGACTCCAACACATGAGCAACTTTTCTCTGCCACCCTTTACATCTATGTTGCTTGTTTCTTCCTTTTGTCCTTTATTTCCTCCTCTCTCCCTCCTTCCCTCCTTCTCTCCTTCCTTCTGTTACTGGATCCAACTACCTATTCATTATTAAATGATATATTTTTAGATAAACATACAAGTAAAAATGAATGGTAATTTTTCCATGCCTCCGTTCTTCTCTGCTGTGGAACTACCTGTTGATTGTCTATTTCTATATGAACCTTCCATAGTTGCCCATATTTTACTTGAAACACTGGTCAGTGTTTTAATCATCATTAAAATTCTACTGACTGGCAAATATGTAGTATTTTATGGTGAAAGTAAAGATGACTCCTTCTTTTCTTTTGTTGTATTTTCCAAATTGTACAAAATATCTGTGTTTTAGATGATACTTCATTAGTTTTGCTGTTGTCCATTTTGGAATTCTATCAGATTGTCTTTATTTTTTCTTGTCAAATTCAAAAGATGCAACTAATTTTTTCAACTCTTCCATGTGGAGCTTTGAGGGGATCTCTCCAATATTATGCCAACAAATGATCTGAAAAATCAATGAGTTTTATTGGGTTCACCAGGGAATTTGATTTATAGGATAAATTGTCACCCTTAGATCTGGAAAAATAGAGAAAGCTTCAAAACTTAATGTAGAGAATCTCAGCTGAGATGTACTTACATAGAGTAAATATTATTGAAACTTTAAGCAAGTTTTAGTTACTTTCTCATTGCTGAGAAAAGTGCCCAACAGTCACAAGTTAAGAGGAAAGGTTTATTTTGGCTCACTGTTGGCAGAGGTTTCAATACACAGTCGGCTGGTTCCAAGGCAAGGTGGCATGGCAGAGGGGCATGGGAGAGGAGAAAGAGTTCTTGGCATGGCTGGTAGGAAGCAGTGAAAAATCAGGGGAGGAGGGAGGGAGATATACCTTTCCAGGCCATACCCACAGTGTCCCACCTCTTTCTGTCAGGTTTGACCTCCTGGCTACAAACACATCAGTGGACTAATGAAGTGAGGAGTATCACACATCCATGATCCAATCACCTCCCAAAAGCCCCACCTATAAGCACAGAAGGCTTTGGGAGGACATCTAGATATAAACCATATGAGACACTTTAATGGTGATTTTTTTTTTGAGATAAGTTTCCCCTCTGTAGTTCAGGTTGGCCTTGAACTCACTATGTAGCCCAGGCTGGCCTCAAACTTGTGGCCATCCTCCTGCGTCAGCCTCCCAAGTCCTTGGATTATAGGCATGCACCACCACTACTGGCCATAAATGACAATTTTGACAAATTGTGGGAGAGTAAGCATAGACTAAGTTGAGAAGGACTATTCCTTTTGACACAGTCTTACTGAAAGACATTTTGCATGAGAAAGGATTATGGAATGAAAACTTTGGGGTTAGCCTTCTGCCCTATGGGATGCAGTGAAAAAGTTCCAACAATCAGAGGGGTCCTCTTACAGCATGATCCAGCCAGGAAGCATCTGTGAAGGTTCTACGCAGACTGTGCCATGTCTCAAGATGTTACAAGTATCTGTGACAGCCACAGGCCATTGTGCCCTGCCTCAAGCAGGTCCACCACATTCCACAAAACTTATTTGTAGCATAAGTGTGTGTGTGTGTGTGTGTGTGTGTGTGTGTGTGAGAGAGAGAGAGAGAGAGAGAAGGCAGCATTCAACTTCACATTGTAGGAGAAGAAATTCATATTCTCATAAACTTGAGCTTACAATAGTCCCTCTGTAAGGTTGCACAATGAGGGAAAAAGTTTATCATATTTTGAAACTTCTTTAAGGAAGTTGCTCTGAAGTCCATAAGTTTTTGGGCAACTTAACTACAAGGTGATAAATGAGACAATGGAGCCAAATTCATTAATTCACTTGGCCACTTCTATCAGGAAAGATAGAAAAAGCTTCAAAGCTGAATGTAGAGAGCCTCAGCTAAGAAGGGCTTACATGGATAGATATTATTGAAGTTATAAACAGATAGCGATGCTTAAATGGTAATTTTGACAAATTATGCAGGGCCCAACTAAATATTGAGGATGTAGCTGTAAACCAAAGTACCACGATCCTATATTGCTGCTTTACTCAAAACCCCAAACACACTCATCAGTTCAGATTCGAGCACTAGCCCATGACCTCCCGTCCTATGACCTCTTATCACTGTAGACCAGCTGCTAGAACAGATCTGGGACCAAGATGGTCCTGGGAAGTCATACAGTATGTCTGAAAGCAGATGTAGATTCTTGTAAAATACATGTTCCAACTCTAGGGAAAACTCTGAATATTTTTCAGTTCTGAGGATTGAATATAGGATCTTTGGGCACTGAGCAAGATCCTGTATCCCTTTTATATTTATTATTATTATTGTCATTATTATTTAATTTGAGATAGGGACTCACTAAGTCATTAAGTTATCCAGTCTGGGCTCAAATTTACAATCCTCCAATTTCAGTCTCCCAGTCCTATGCTGACTTTATAGGCATACACCACCACACCCATCTTTGAAATTTTACAAAAACAGGAACTATGATTGATATAAAAGGGGGAGAAAAACATATAGGGTCTTAAATTAAAAGAATGTAGTAAAATAAGAAATTAAACAAAAATAGACCAATTCCATACTTTAGTTGGAGGTTGCAACATGTCTCTCTTAGTAATTGTTAGATCGAAGTCAGAAAATCACTAAGAATATAGTTGAAATAAACACCACTGCCATGATATCTGTTTCCCTATCTGTTTATAACTTCAATACTATCTATCCATGTAAGCCCATCTTAGCTGAGGCTCTCTACATTCAGCTTTGAAGCTTTTTCTATCTTTCCTGATAGAAGTGGCCAAGTGAATTAATGAATTTGGCTCCACTGCCTCATTTATCACCTTGTAGTTAAGTTGCCCTAAAACTCATGGACTTCAGAGCAACTTCCTTAAAGAAGTTTCAAAATATGATAAACTTTTTGCAACCTCACAGAGGGACTATTATAAGCTCAAGCTTATGAGAATATAAATTTCTTCTCCTACAATGTGAAGTTGAGTGCTCCCTTGTCACACACACACACACATGCACACACACACACACATTAAATGGTTGTAGCTAATTTGTATGGAATACACCATCCCACAACAGTAGAAAACATATTATTTCAATTTGACATGAACTATTCAGAGAGATAGACCACATTCTTGACTATAAAACTTATCTTAACAAAAAATAGAAACCTAAAAGTATGTTCTTAGAACAGAATAAATTTAAACTTAAAAACAGTGATAAAAAGGTATCTGGAAAATCCCCTGAATGTGTAGAAATCAAAGAATACACTTCAAAATAACATAATTGTCAATGTGAAACTCTGAAGAGAAATTTTAAAAATATTTTGAATGAAACAAAAATGAAAATATGATCATCACATCTAGAAGGCAGTAAAAGCAGGGTTTAGTGGAAAATTATAACATTAACTGCACATATTAGAAAAGCAAATCTGAAATCAATAATCTAAGCTCCCATCTAGGAAACTAGAGAAAGAAGAACAATTTAATTCTAAAACAAAAAGGGAAAGCTCATTAAAAATTGGAGCAGAAAATCACTTCTTGGCCTTTTTGGCTAAGATCAAGTCAAATATTAGAGCAGAAATCAATAAAATTTAAAATAGAAAATCAGTACAAGTAAAATAAAAAGGTAATTCTTTGAAAATATCAATGAAATTGATAAATCTGTAGTCAGGCTAACTACAAAGAGAGAAAACACAAATTACTAATGTCAAAAATAAAAGAGGGGTAGTTAATGATTCCTTGGCCATGAAAAGTTATAAAGGAATAGAGTGAACAGTCCAATCACAACAATTTGGAAACAAATTTGAACCAGAAAAATTATTGAAAACATAAACCATCAAAACTCACACATAGATGAAATAGAGCAATTGAAAATATTTCTACTCCTGAAATAATTTGTTTAATAATTAATAATCTTACAAAAACAAAACACAAAAAGAAAAAAGAATTCTCCATAAAAACCTCTTTCAGAAAACAGAAGACTTGCTTCCTAACTAACAGAACATTACCCTAATATAAAACTGGATAAAACACTATAAGAAAGAAAACTACAGGTTAATATATCTGATGAATATGAATTTAAATACTTTAACAATTGTAAGCAGATAAAATGTGTCATAAAAGTATAATCAATCAGTTACTAATATTCATGAGATAGCTCAGTTATCTATAATAAAAATAGCCAGATAAATATTAATATTATGATTCACAAGAAAAGGAAAAAGTTTATTGTATTAAACAGTTTTAATTATAGACATTGCTTACCACATTTGTAGCACTCAAGCTACTCTATATATTCTATATCCTTGTGCTATAAATGTTATTTAATAGTTCTTGATTAAGTGAAATTCAATCATTCTTATTTTGCTTACTAATTTTCAACAAATAATTTGTTAAACAGTGAAAGGCTCTAAAGCTAAAATCCAAAATAAAATATAAAAAAAGATAAACAAAAGAGTAGTATAAAAATTGGATAACTTCCCTTCTTATAAGTTAGAATTGGTGACACTTTTTGTAAAGTACATTTTCAGGCTGCACGTATTAAACTTATTTGTGTCAGAATAGCAGACATGGATGTCACAAAGTGGAATAGGTGTTGTCGTGAAGCAATTCACTGGCAAAAATGGTCAATAGTTTAAAGATTATTAAAATAAACCTTTCACAGACATTGAATAATACATTAGGCAATAATGATGTGCTTTTCTGCTTTCTGATTCTTTCTGTTGCCCTCTGCTTAGCTCACACTCTTTGGTGCACCTAAATTCATAACTCATGTCTTTTCTTCCTTCCTTAATTGCTCTATATTGCATCTAGGCTATGACATAAAGAGGCATCAACTGACAATGTCAACCTCACATAACTTTCCTTTGTTATCTAATCTATTTATTCAGTGATATGTCAGACAGGCCATGTCTGCTTTTAGACATTTACATCCTATGTGATATATTTGCCATTATCAATGCAATTAGTTATGTGTAACAAGTGTCTTTACCTGATTATATTAAAGAGGCTTTGAAATGAAGAACTCATTTTAAAAAAGTTGAATTCAGCGATTACTTACGTATTTATTAGATGGTTTTGATAGCCTTATGTCACCTCATCTTGTAAGGATGCTTTCAAAGTGTGCTTTCATTTGTTAGTGAAATATTAAAATGTGTGTTTTCTTTTTAATATGTAGAGTAAAATACATTTAAACTCATTGAAATAGTTTATGAGAAAACTTGAGGGGAGAATGTAAACCAAGTCTATTTTAGACTAGATTTATTTGAATTTAGTGAAGAAAAAAGCTTGATAGAGAAAATATCATAGCTATTTCAGAACAAATTTATGTGAATTTAACTATGATTAAATTAAGTTAATCCTTTCAATATGAGGTTTTAATAAAATTAGTGCAAACTCTATTGGTTGCAATAGATTTCATTCTATCTTTGCTTCCCTTTCTGTCTCTCCCTCCTTTTCATTTAACTATGGGTCAGTATTGGGGGATGAACTAAGTGTCCTGGGATGGAGGATGACCAGCACTGTCTATAGAGATGAACTCTTTATGGGGCTCTGTATAATTGATCATTGACTTTTTCTTTCAGAATTAGAGCAGCTCACTTGTTTTCGATAAACTTCTTAGAGCTCTTCACCAAACTCTTGCTACAGCAAATTTCATGATAGTCATTAAGAGAATGCCAATTCTTTCTAAAAGTCTTGGTTTGTTTCTGTGTAGGGACATAATCTACTGATCTAAAGAGCCAAAAATAGTAAAACATCATGACAAGGATGAGTCAATATCTATCAATTATAACTATCAATGCTAATGGCCTCAATTCACCAATCAAAAGAAATAGACTGACAGGATGGATTAAGATGCAAAATCCAGCAATATGCTGTATACAAGAAACACACCTAACTCAAAAAGAAATACATAGACTGAAAGCAAAAGGATAGAAAACAGTTCTCCACACTACTGATCTTATGCTTATTTTTAATTCTTTAAAATTTATTGTATTTTATTTTTTATTAAGTTTATTGGTACATTTTAGGTATACAATATGTTTACATTTATCATTGGGTGCTTGTACCTGTACATGATGCATCTTGGTGCATATTTTTTCCCCATTCCCTGTGCTCCCATCACCCCCTCCACTCTTCCCTTTTTTAAAAAACACATTTTCTTTATCCAGTCACCAGTTGATGGGTATTTGGGCTGTTTCCAAGTTTTAGCTATTGCAGACTGGGCTGCTATGAACATGGGTGCACATATATCCCTTTAGTATGATTCTTTTAATACTTTTGGGAAGATACCCAACAAGGGAATGGCTGGCTCAAATGGGACCTCTAGTCCTAGTTTTTTGAGGTATCTCCATTCTGATTTCCACAGTGGTTGCACCAGTCTGCACTCCCACTGACAGTAGGAAAGGGTTCCTTTTCCCCTACAACTCTGTCAGCATTTATTGGTTGATTTTCTTCATAGCAGACATTCTTTCTGGAGTGAGGTGGAATCTCAGTGTTGTTTCTATTTGTGTCTCTCTAACGACCAGTGATGTGGAACATTTTTTCACATGTTTATTTGCTGTTTCTACTTCTTCATCTGAGAAATACCTGTTCATTTCAGATGCCCATTTTTGGATTTGTTCTTTAAATTTGAGGTTCTGATATTTTTAAATTCTTTATATATTCTAGATGGTAGACCTTCATCTGAAGAACAGCTGATAAATTATTTTTTCCCACATTGTGGGTTGTCTCTTCACTCTGTTGGTGGTTTCTCTTGTTGTGCTGAAGCCTTTTAATAAAATGAGATCCCAGTTGTTGATTCTTTGTGCTAGTTCCCATGCTACTGAGGTTTTATTCATGAAGTCTATTCCTATATTAAAGTGTTCAAGAGTTCTACCTAACCTCTCTTCCAGCAAGTTTAGCGTTTTAATATTTAGATCTTTGATCAATTTTGATTTTAGTTTAGTTCATGTTGAGAGATATGGGTCTAGTTTTAATCTTTGGTATGTTGAAACCCAGTTTTTCAACCACCTTTTATTTATTTGGTACCAGGATCGAACTCAGGACCTTGTGCTTGTGAGGAATGTGCGGTGCCACTGAGCTAATTCCCTGGCACCAGCACCATTTATTAGAGGTTATTTATCCTCCTGTGAAGATGTTTGGCTCCTTTGTCAATGATGAGTTGGCTGAGTATTTCTGGGCTTGTTTCTGCATCTTCTAATGTGTTCCACTGGCCCTCAGTTCTGTTTCTTTGCCAGTACTCTGCTGTTTTTAATCACAGTAGCTTTGTAGTATAGTTTCAAATTGGGGATTGGGATACCCCCTGACTTGTCTTTGTGGCCTAGAATTGCTTTTGCTATTCTAGGTTTCTTTTGGTTCCAAATGAATTTTTGGATTGTTTTCTCTAGTTCTGTGAAATATATTATTGGAATTTCAATTGGGATTGCATTGAGTCTATATAGCAGTTTTGGAAGTATGGCCATTTTCACTATATTGGTTCTTCCTACTTAAGAATAAGGAATATCTTTCCATTTTCTGATATCCTTTTCCATCTCTTTTTTCAGAGTGCTAGTTTTCAGAGTTGAGATCTTTTACTTCCTTTGTTAGATTAATTCCTAGGTATTTACTTTTTTTGGATGCTAGTGTGAAAAGATTTTAAGAACAAAACTTCAGTCACATGTGAACTAGCACTAAGTATCTAGAACTGGGATCTCATTTTATTAAAAAGCTTCAGCACAACAATAGAAATCACCAAAAGAGTGAAGAGACAACCCACAATGTGGGGAAAAAAATTTATCAGCTGTTCTTCAGATGAAGGTCTACCATCTAGAATATGTAAAGAATTAAAAAATATCAGAACCTCAAATTTAAAGAACCAGTCCAAAAATGAGCATCTGAAATGAACAGATATTTCTCAGATGAAGAAGTAGAAACAGCAAATAAACATGTGAAAAAATGTTCAACATCACTGGTCATCAGAGAGATGCAAATGTAAACAACACTGAGATTCCACCTCACTCCAGAAAGAATGTCTGCTATGAAGAAAATCAACCAGTAAATGCTGGCAGAGTTGTGGGGGAAAAGGAACCCTTTCCTACTGTCAGTGGGAGTGCAGACTGGTGCAACCACTGTGGAAATCAGAATGGAGATACCTCAAAAAACTAGGACTAGAGGTCCCATTTGAGCCAGCCATTCCCTTGTTGGGTATCTTCCCCAAAGTATTAAAAGAGTCATACTAAAGGGATATATGTGCACCCATGTTCATAGCAGCCCAGTCTGCAATAGCTAAAACTTGGAAACAGCCCAAATACCCATCAACTGGTGACTGGATAAAGAAAATGTGTTTTTAAAAAAATAAAATGGAGTACTACTCAGCCATAAGAATGAGAAACTAGAGACACTTATAGCTAAATGGATGCACATTGAGGTCACACTCTTAAGTGAAATAAGTAGGACACACATGGGTAAATACCGAATAGTTTCTCTAGTGTGAGAAACTGAAAGTGTAAATTTGGACTGAAATGTATAATAGATAATATAATATAGGAAGAAAAGGAGCAAAGGGGAAGGGAAAGTGGGATGGGGTGGAGAAAGGAAAGAAGGGAAAGAAAAAATATGAGAAAAAAAGGAAAAATGGAAACAAAATTTTTATAAAGAGGGCAGGGTGGAGGGGTGGAAAGAAGGGAAGGGGAATGGGGAGGAAACAATAGCCAAGATACATCATGTACAGGTACAAATTCTCAATGATGAATGTGATCATAATGTATACCTAAAATGTACCAATAAACTTAAGGGAAATAAATTAGGATCCAAATAAGATATCTATTGACTAAATAGTGAGACAGAACTGAACACCTAATAACTTTCTCACTTTGTAATTTAATTCTATTAATGCTGTACCCATATGCCAACTAAAATTACTTCACAGTGATGTGCATCCTACATTTTAGAAAACACCATGTAAAACAAAAATTAGAATCAACACTGTTTTTTTTACTCAAATAATCCATGCCTCCTTGTAATCGGCTCAGTGACAAGAAGCATTTCTCATTGAGTAGATTTATCCCATGGAGAACACAATTATTCTAAAGATAGAGATGCATTCAAAATATTTTAAAACACTCAACAAGGCTAATGCAAAAGAAGTACTATGAATCATTCCCAAATATTTTGCTCTAATTTTACCCATTCTCTCTTAGAATGTATGAAGTATGTGATAAATACTCAACATTTTCTTAAAGACCATTTAGTTTTGTTCATATCTAACAGTGATTGAATCAGTTTAAGGAGTGATAATGAAACATACTAATCATTTTCATGCAATGAAATGTCCTCTTTTTTAATTAAGTGGATACAACAACTCAACAAAACTTTGAGTTAGAAGCATTGGCAGAATCTTCAATTTTGTTTTTAGTTTTAGAATATAATTTACTTACCTTAATCTTCTATTGTCTTTAGTGACTCATATCTACTTTAGCAACTCATTTAAAATACTCAATTTGCCTTCTCTTCTCAACTGAGATTCTGAGAGGTTTTCCTACTAATAAACAGTATGGGAAGATGTGGTCTGAAATAAATCTCCTGACATTAGTTTCATTAGACAAGTAAATGTCAAAAGCTATGACATAAAAAGCGCCACTTGGATTGGAAATATTAATCTAAACCAAGCTACTTTGTAAAAAACAAAAAGTATCATTAGACCCAGCTCTGCTTGTCTCTAGCTCTGTTTGAACATTCTCTCTGTGCTTGAATTTACTATTAACTGTCCACACACTCTAAGAATGTTAGAACCTCATTTATTCTTGCTATTCATGTGCAGGAGACCTAGAAAGATAAAATCACCTACCAAATCAAAATCATAATTAGTCAATGGAAGAAATGAGCAAACTTTAAATATATCCCACTGCATTCAACTCCTTGGGCACTACGTGTGCCTGGGTGGAGGACAAGTGTCCATTTGGAATACTTTTAAATTCAATATTCTCTGAGAAGTTCTTTCAGACTTTTTCACATCATGTCAGATAATGACAATATTTTTAGAATATCCTGAGATATAGAGGGGAGGCTGATTTTGGAGCCAATTGGCCATAATGGGAACAAAGAAAGAATTTATCATGCCTAAAGGTGGGAAGCTGTACTCTGGGGGTACCTAATTTCTCCAGATGTTTGTTCATCCCTCTGCGTTCTGAAGGTGGAAGCCCTGAGATCATATCAAAGGGATTTTAGAATGCAGCAGGAGGACAGAGAAGGGCTTTTAAGTTAGTGATTCCATGTTCTGAGGTTGGTAAATATTAGGCCATTAAAATTTTTCCTTTCTTCATGTCAACTTCCTCACATTCAGGTAACACATTTAAAAAAAATAATGGCTTCATTTTGTTCCTTCCATATACCAGGGCAGCTCTTCTGGATTTCTTTTCTTTCAGGGAAGAAAATGCTACAGGTCAGGGAGATGAACTAAATGAATCCTCAAAGTTGCAGAAAAGCAATTTATTTCTTTGACATTTCCTCTGAATGTCTGACAAAGTTGGACCAACTTTTCCTCTCATGAAGTATGTACAAAAGTGCCTGTGTTCTCATACTCTTGCCAAGGTAGGGATTATTATTTTTAATGAAAAATATTTACCAAGATGGTAGGTGAAATAAATTCTAATTTCTTTACTCTAAAGGGTGAATGTTTTGTATTGATGCATATTTTAATTTCTTCACTTATGAAGTTTTTTATTTGTATTATTTCAGGTCATTGCATAATTTCATTGTACACATATTCATAGAAATAATTTAAATAAAATAATTCTTAAATAAAAGCCTTCCTAGTCTTGCATGCAACACTATAAAAAGAGGATGGTTAACTTAAAGTTGCTTACATATTTTGATTTCAGATTGAAGATGAACAATCTAAAGTCACTTAAGCACCTTTCAGTCCAACACTAAGAGTATCATTTCTTCATACTTCATTCATATGACATTTGAATTAGATATTGATGTCATATTTTGGTGCTTCTTTGGAAACGTTTAAGTCAATGTGTAGAGCATATCAAAGGAATAATTTCAGGTTAAAAATCTATCACACTAGGGAAGATAGTTTAAAGATAATTTATGGCATTTCTAATACACTACTTTTTAATCTAGGTCTCTGGCTTGAATATCAAGATACCAAATCATATGTTTTGATTTTATTTTTTTCATTCTATTCAGTTTTCTCCATAGTATGTTAATTTAACCAATGTAGCTTTACGTTTCGTCTTTAATGAAGACTTTTCCTTTATCTAGAATAGGATATCCTATGTTTTGTTTTATGTTTTCAATTTTATTAAAACATATTAATTATACAAAATGAATCTGATTTTGGCATCTTCATGCAAATATATACCATACTTTGGTTATTTCATCCTCATTACCCCTTCCTCTTCTTCATACTAATACTCTTCATTCCTTTTATCTATTTTCATATCTCCCTCTAAATTCTTCACATGACAGAAAACATGAAATATTTCTGACTCTGGCTTATTTTGCATTTTAACATGATGGTCTCCAGTTTCCATTTTGGTTTTGCAGAAAAGCCTCTGAATAATCTTCTCAGTTTCTTCGATATATGGCATAATACATGAACATATATCAGTCATCCAAAATGAATCACTGTTTGAACAAAATTTGTAAGATTTCCAGTGAGATTTTCTCTTTACTATCTATGATTGCAGGACCTAAAGTATAAGAGAATTCAGTTTTGTGACTTATATGCTTTATGTTCCATGTACTTAGGGGATTAATGAAAACATTTAAGCACATTCCATAGATCTAGGCATATGGTTCTAGGCTTTAAAATTTGATAGAAAACAAGTTGAGAAGATAGAGTGAAGAAGCAGTATTAGAAGAAGAAAAAAGGAGAGGAAATGAACATTTAACAAAAGGTCATAGACCAGGATTCAAACAGAAATCAAATGGTTTAGAAGTTAGAAAATGAGTCTGAAGTACAGCACAAGCCTACACAGTGTTAGCAAATAGAAAACTCCACAGAAGCTCAAAAGGTTAGACAATGATTAATAAGCCAGCATCCCAGAGGAACCAAAGTGGCCCAAGTTTGGCAGGCAGGAGGACCATTACACAATGCTAGTAATAAGGAAGCTCATAATTGAGGCTGATATTTCACCTCCAGTTTCCATTACTCTCCTCTTAGCTTTTTAAGATTTTAGTTTGAAAAGCCTCACTGTGAAAGCTTACAAGTGACCTAATGGAAAATAATGGTAAATGATATTTTCTGACAAAAACTTTTATTTATGTCTTTGTGCTTTGTTAAAGATGATAGAGATATTTATGGATCTTCTGTTGGTACTCAGAAAAAAAATCATTGATGTACCTTTATTGAGCTCATGTTGTATTCTTTTTCCGACTTGTGTAGAAGTAGAATCAATTAGCATTCCCCCATGTTTACAGTTGGCACCCCATGTTCCAGCACCTTCTGGGGTCTAAAAATGCAAGCTCTGTATAATATCCTGGGTAGGGAATTTATCAATTTGTATGTTTGAGAGCCTTTCCCAAAATCAGAACTCAAGTAAGGGTGGGTGGGTGGGGATATGGCATTTGGAGTCCGAATTCAAACTTGGTTTTAGAAATATCTGAGGCAGCTGTCCTAGATACTGTTTGTGGCTGATGCCAGCAGCTCCTCCAGACCTGGCTCCCTGTTCAAGGGTTAATCTGCCTTTAGCCATGAGATTAATTAGGCCAGGAGGCCTCAAATAGGAAAGCAGAGAATATAAGATTCTTGTAATAAAGTAATTTATCTTTAGAAATGTTTATAATCTAATAAAGAGTATAACCTAAAATCATTTGCAAAAGTGCCTGGCACAAGTGAGCACTAATAAATTTCATTTGTAATCATTTCTCATTACTGTTTTACCTAGAGCATGTAAGGTAAAATAAGTAGTTATTTTAACATTTATTCATTGTTCTTAAGAAGTTTCACATGATATCAGATGTGACACATTGACTTAATAACAGTGTCACAACTGGAAACGGTTTCCAAAAAACAATGTTTATTATCTTATGCAACAACAGATAAGGCCGCCCAGGCTGTGTAGATAGGACTCTGGCTCAAGTTTTCTGTGGATCTTTCTCTTCACTTGGCCATCTTCTGTGTGTTGTTTTCGTCTCTACTTTAGCTACCAAGAGTTACAACTAGCTTAGGGGTTAAATGCAGCCATAACCACACCTAGAGGAAGAAAAGGGCTTTTTACAGTGGATCCTCAAGTTACAACTGGACTGATATATGAATAAGTTGGATTACAACCGGAATTTTAGTTTTAACTTATGAACAAAGTCTTAAATTATGACTCCAATACTGGCCACTTGTGCTTCCATATGGTCTCAGATACAGATTTAACCCTTTAAGAATTCTAGAAGAAACATTACAACATCCATCCTTGTGTGAGGTTAATTGAGAAATCCTGGGCCAAGGTCTCTCTGAGATCTGCCTGTACACAGGAGAGACTTTGAAGGGTGTGTAGAGGAGCCTGAACCTTCAGTGGACCAACTTTAGTTATAACCAGCCCTTGTAAATGAATTGAGTTCGTAAGTCAAGGATCCACTTTTGCATATGGTTATGTGACACATAATGACATTTTGCCCAAGTATAGACTGAATATACAACAGTGGCCTCACAAGATTGTGATGAAGTTGAAAATTCCTTGTTCCCCAGGGATGTCATAGCATTGTAATGGAGCACAACATGTACTCACATGTTTGTAGTGATGTTCATGTAAGCAAATCTGTGCTACCAGTCTTAGAAAGTATAGCACATTTGTGTACAGTACATAATCTTTGATAATGGTAATACATGACCTTTCCTGTTGATATGTTTATGATGCTGTACTTTTAATGATTATTTTAGAGTGTACACCTACTTATAATAAAATAAGTGTTACTGTAAAAACAGCATCAGGCATGTCTCGCAGGACGGATTCTGGAAGGGGTCACTGTTATCATAGCTAATGAGGCCCCATGTATGTTATGGCCCCTGAAGACTTTCCCTGGGACAGGATGTGAGGTGGAACACTGTGATACTTAGGATCTTGACCTTGAGTATGGCTAGGTGAATGTGTGCGCTTCCATCTTAGTTTTACCAAAACTTTCAAAAATTAATTTAAAAAATTAAAAGTAAAAAAACATAGAATAAGGATGTAATGAAAGAGCATATTTTTGTACAACTATAAAATGTGTTTGTGTTTCAAATTATTTTATTACAAAAGAGTAAAAATGTTAAAATTTTTGAAATGTAAAAGAGTTACAACAAGCAAAAATTCATTTATTGTTGAAGGAAACAAAAAGTAGTTTCTACAAGTTTAGAGCAGCCTAAGTTCTCAGGGTTTGTAAAGTCTAAGTGCAATGTAACATTCTAGGCCTTCACATGCACTCATTGACTGGCCCAGACCGAACTTCCTGTCCTGCAGGCCTGCCTGCCTTGCTTTGCCTACCTTTCTTTCTTTCTTTCTTTCTTTCTTTCTTTCTTTCTTTCTTTCTTTCTTTCTTTCTTTCTTTCTTTCTTTCCTTTCTTTCTTCTCCCTCCCTCCCTTCTTTCTTTCTTTCTTTCTTTCTTTCTTTCTTTCTTTCTTTCTTTCTTTCTTTCTTTCTTTCTTTCTTTCTTTCTTTCTTTCTTTCTTTCTTCTCTCTCCCTCCCTCCCTCCCTCCCTCCTTTCTTTCTTTCTTTCTTTCTTTCTTTCTTTCTTTCTTTCTTTTTCATTTTGGTACTGGGATCACACTCAGGACCTTGCACTTGCTAGGCAGGTGCTGGCACCACTGAGCTAAATCCCCAGGCCTTTCTTTCTCTCTTTCTGAGGCAGGGTCTCTCTAAGTCTATATGTTTCTCAGGCTGGGCTTGAACTTGTGATTCTCTTACCTCAGTCTTCCAGATTGCTGACATTATAAGCATATGTCACCATGCCCAGCTATTTTTACCTTTTGTAATATATCTTTCTTGTACTTTTTCTATGTTTAGGGATATTTTTACATAAATACATGCTTACCGTGTGTTACAATTGTCTACAATGCCTAGTCCTGTAACACAATGCACAGGTTTGTACCCTAGGATACATAGCCTTTATACTATTGCACAGGTATGGACTAGGCTACTCTGTCTAGATTTGTGTAAATACATTCCATAACGTTTATATGATGACAAAGTCACCTAACAATGCCTTTTTCAAAATATATTCCTGACATTAAGTGGTCCCTTACTGTATTTCTTTTTTGGCCTTAAGCAAGATTGTCCCGAAACCATTCCTGCCCCCAGTGCTCACAGGCCAGTCCTAAATCTATTCCTCAACAGGGTAAATGGAGGTAGAATTGCTAGAATGTCTGAGATTCCTTTGAAGTGGAGCAGATGCTGGAGAATTCTGACCAGAACAAGTTCTTTGAAGAATTGAAGAAAATGCTTATGGAATTTAATGAAAGACAGTTTGTGATTAATAACAGCTATTTCTAAACCTGGCCAATAATCCAAATTTTTAGTAAACATTTAAAAAATACACACTTCTTCCCAGGAATTCTGATTCAGTAAGTCTGGAGTGAGGCCAGAAATTTTATTTTTTTAATCCTAGATGACCTTGACTTTGTATTACAATTCCCAAAGTATTCGGCTCCATAAGGAGTATACTCATTTTTTTCTTGTTATTTTTAAGAAAGGAAACATCATGTCACACAACAGAGAAAGTTTGAGATCAAAGAAAGGAAGAGTACCAGCAAATATCTGAAGCTAGCGTTCCACATTCTCAGTTAAACTTTACAAGCCTCAAAGTGACCCTAGATATGCTGCTAGTTTCTCTGTTCACTCTCTTAGCCCACATATTTGACTTCGTTCACTCTCTGTAGAGTTCCTTGGCCTCTTCTCTATGTAACTCACTTCCATTTAGTGGTGAGCTCTAGCTAAAGTCTGTGTTGCTGCTGCCGCCAGCTCATTTTCATAAATCCCTAATTCCTGCTCTCCAGAGACAGTGTTCATCTATCTACAAATTGGAATCACCAGGAGAGCTTTCAAAAACTGCTTATGGATTTTCTATTTCAGTTCCAACATGCAAAGAGCTTGGAATTAATTACTGCCATACCTATAACAAGAATGACTTTTCTTGTTTCCATCAGAGAACCAAGTTGTAACCTAGACTGCCACCAGCAAACCCACAGAAAGAGACATATCCAGAGATATGCAGCAGCTCTGATCTTCTTACCCAGAAACCACTAACTCAGACACTGGGAGGAGGCTTGCTGGGTTGCAGGAAGCTGAGTGTGGACTAGAAGAGGTTGTGATACTTCTGGGGCTGCAGTCTTGGTGAGGTCCCACACTTTCAAGGCCTTTCTCTCTAGAATTCTGACCAGGTTCTCATGGTTAGGATCCCAAAAGGACATCCAAGTGTCTCTATCAGGGGAAGCAGAGAGTAAACCACTGGGAAACACTTCCAGAGATTCTTCCACTAAAAAATGCCTATTCTCCCAGGGAGAAGAAAGGACTTTGATAAGCATTATTCTGAAATTTTACCCCAGCTCTAAAGAGACATCCTTCCCCACTCCAGCCCCTTCTAGACTTTCTGTATGGCCTGTGGTGGGGACACTCATCATTACCCAACCCACACACAACCAACCAGCCAAGCAAAAAGAAAAAAGAGATAGTTAATAGGGTTAAGGCTTCCAGGAAATCAATAAAAATTCTGTGTGTGGCCAGAGAAGACAGCAGAGATTGAGAGGAGAGAATCTGTATGAGAGAAAGTTCAGAAATATTGTAGCCCCTGAGATAGAGTACCTCTGAAAGACCAAGAATCAAAGAAAGGTCATATAATGCTCCTCTTTTCTTGCACCTGATCAGACAACCATTAGAACCTGGCTTCTCTATGGGGAGAGGTGTACTAGGAAGGCCCTGTACCAAAAGGAATGGAAAATCTAATACACCAGAGGAATTTGAAACTTCTGATGCCTATAGCTGGAAAAAAACATTATATAGCTAGAGGAAATATTAAACACAGTCCACCTACTACCCAGATTAACATGTACCTCACATAAGACCTATTTACCTCAATTACTATTATCCAATGCAGCAAAGCTCTCAACAAAACATATATCTGTCAAAACATAGGAAAAAACATAGTCTGAAGAGATAAAATAATTATTAAAACCAGATTCAATATGACACAGATACTGGAAATATCAGATGGAAAATTAACAATAACTATGGCTAAAATACAAAGGGTATGAGTGAGAAAACTAGACACTTCAGGACAAATGAGAATGTGAGCTGAGAAATGAGAGAAAAGAATTAGAATGAAATGCTAGAAATTATCTTTTAGAAGCAAAGGAGAAGAATGCCTTCAATTGACTAATCAGTAAGCCTAGCATGATTGAGAAAGAAATCAGTGAATGTGAAGATATTTCAAAAGAATCACCCTAATCTGTCTTGAAAGAGGAAAATACATAATGAAGAAGAAACAAAGGAGAAGAAAGAAAGCAGGACATCTAAGAAACACTGGACAATATCACGAAGACTTTTCTTAAGTCTTAAGTTCACATGGAACATACACCAAGGTAGACCATATTCTGGACCATAAAACAAATCTTACCCAATTTAAAAGGATAGAAGTCATGAGATTTAGGGGTGGAGGAGATAGCAGTAGTGGGGGAGGGGTGGAGAAGTAAAAAAGATTAAGATGTGATATGCATATTTACCAATATCCCTCTATTCATATAGTCATTGTATATCGCAAATGTATAGTAATATAAAAGAATTAAAAAGTATGTTCTTAGAAGAATATGGAATTCAACTAGAATTCAGTAACAGAAAATATCTGTAAAATCCCCAGATATTTGGTAATCACACAGTACACTTCTAAATAATTTGTTGGATAAAAAGTATTGGAAAAATTACAAATATTTCAATCTATATGTAAATGAAAATACAACTTTTCAAGATAAGTGGGATGTATAGAAAGGATTGTAAAAAAAAAAAAAAAGCTTAGAAGGAAATTTAAGCCTTAGTTAGATACATTAGAAAAGAACAGAGGTCTAAAATTAGTAACTTCTGAATTCATCTTAGAAAATGAGAGAAAAAAGGTTAACTATAGCAGAAGAAAAGAAATAATAAAAATTAGAGTAGAAATCAATAAAACTGGGAGCAAGACAATAGAAAAGTATCAACAAAACTAAAAGTTGAATTACTAAAACAATCAACAAAGTTAAAAAACTTTAGGCCAGACTAATCGAGGCAAAAAGAGAAAAGGACAAATTATCATTATCAATTATGACAGAGAAGACATTATTGCTACTACTATTCATGATATTAACCCATGAACATATAATTCCATGATTATTAAAAGAATAATAACTCTAGTCCCACAAATTTGATAGTCTAGAGGAATAACTGTCTTGAAAGATATAAATTATCAAAAATTACCCATTTCCTTAATAATCAAGATAAGCCTATGTATATGGTTAGTAAGTTGAATAAATAATTTTAAAATTATAATGGTTTCACTGGTGAATATTATCCAACATTAGAAAAGAAATAATATCAAATGGCCATAATATCTCTAGAATGAAGAAATAGAAGTGATAATCCTCATTTCATTTTATTAGACTAACCTTACCTTAATATTAAGATAAAGTGTTAAATGGATGCACATTGAGACGATACCTTTAAGTGAAATAAATAGGACACACGTGTAAATACCAAATAGTTTCTCTAGTATAAATAAGGACTAAAAGGTATAATAGATAATGTGAAATAGGAAGAAAAGGGGCAAAGGGGAAGGGGAAGTGGGAGGGGGAGGGGAAAGGAAAGAAGGGAATGGAATTAATATGAGAAAATGAAAAAGTGGAAACAAAGTCTTTGTAAATAGGGAGGAATGGAGGGGTTGAAGGGAGGGCAGTGAAATGTGGAAAAATAAGGACAAAGAGAGACTATGTAAAGGTGCAAATTTCCAATGATGAATGTCATTATATTGTATACCTAAAATGTACCAATAAAATTAATTTTAAAAAAAGATAAAGTGTTACAAGAAAATAAAACTATAGGCCATTATTTCTTATGAACAAAGACATCAAAATCATCAATCAAATATTACTCATTTGAATCCAGCAGTATATGAAAGTTTGATATGTCACTATTAAGTGATTTATTTCAGTAATGCAATATTGGTTCCAACTTTCACCAGTCGATCAATATAATTTATCATGTTATCTTATTGAATAGGAAAAACCATCAACAAAATTCAGTATCATTCATGATAAAATTGCCAATATAATAGGCCTAGAAGAGAAATTATGAAATCTAATAAAGGGACTTTGCAGCTATGATTAAGGTTAGGTCCTGAGAGAGGAACATTACTCTGGATTATCTAGATGGTCCCAGTCTAATCAAAGGAGCCCTCAAATCAAAGACACTTCCTGGCTATAGTCAAAGATAGGATAAAAGGAAGCAGAGATTTGAAGTGTGAGAGCGACTCAATCCACAATTACTGGGTTTGAGGATGGGACCAGGAATGTGAGAGGCCACAATAACTGGAAACAAACCTCACTGGATGGTCTCTGAGACAGGATCTCAAAGTGCGTTGAGTTACAGTTAGATGGGAATAAGAAGTTCTGGTGTGATATTGCACAGGAGGGTGACTAGAGATAATGATCGCGTACTGCATATTTCAAAAAATTAGAAGAAAGAAATTTAATGCTTTTACTATCAAGGAAAGTAAAATGTTTGAGTAGATAAAATTATTTAACATGATTTAAACGTTACCACATCCAGTTTCCCCTATTATTAACATCTCTTAGTATGGTACATTGGTCACAAAAAACTAATATTAATACATTGTATTTAACTGAATTTATTATCCTACCTAACTGTAACTTAGTGCACTTTGAGATTCCTGTCTCATCAGAGACTCTCCAGTGAGTTCTTCCCAGCTCTTTTCCAATCAGTAATTGTGAGTTGAGTCATTCACACACTTCAGACCTCTCTTTTCTTCTGTCCTATCTCTGACTATAGCCAGGAAGTGTCTTTGATTTTAGGGCTCCTGTGATTAGACTGGGGCCAGCTAGATAATCCAGAATAATTTTCCTCTCCCAAGGTCTAACCTTAATCATATCTACAAAGTCCCATAGCAGATTAACAGATTCTGGGGATTAGGGAAGAAGCATATTTGAGGGCCAATATTTGCCTATCACAACTATTTGTTTTGGATTACAGACCTACTTCCATTTTTCTCTTTAATGCTGTGTGTATCTTTCATTTTGGGGTTTGGGTTGTCATGTCTGGGTGTGCACTGCTACTCTGCTGAGATGAGCAGCCAACTGGGGGATCACAAACTCAGTGCCATGGAGTTTTTTAAAAAAGGAAAACACTATTTGTAAGAAGGAAAGAGCAGAAGATGGAAAGCTGCCCTGAAGAGGAGGCAAGGGACTCTGAAATGATGGAGGACTCACAGGGCTTTGTCTTTGGCCTCTTTTATTGGGTTTTGGGGCCCTTTTTTCTATCTAGAACTTGTCACAACCTGATTGCTCTCTAGGCTGTTTTTGGGTTAAACTGAACACCCCTGACTATGTGTGGATTTTTTTTTTCACAATTTTTTTAATCACAATTATTTTTAAAACTCTACTTATGTCCGGAATTTATCTAGCTTAATTTAATCATCACATTAACCATGTTTAACATTAATTATATTTAATCATTTAATCAAGACATGATCTCTTGGAATGAGACTTTGGTAATTTTTAAAAAGTAAATTCTAATATGCACATGGGAATGAGAACTTCATCCTAAAAGCCAGCAGAGGTGTCTTTCTTTTGGGCATTAACAATGGATCTACACACTCAAGTATTTTTTACATTTTCCCTTTCTCCAATGCAAAGCTTGTTTTGGTTAACATGGTCTCTACATTTTTCTGGTTTCTGAATGTGAAATCTCTTTAGGGAAAGCCAATAAGGGAAATTTTCATCACAATTATTTAAGAACAATCATCATGGTTTCTGAAGGGATAAAGATAGGTCCTGTGTATATTATACTCACAGTAGTGTCTTCTGCAAACGGACACACATGGGAGCTAAATGCTCCTGTGACTGCAAGCTCATTAAACCTCACCATCCACTGGGGAGACACCTGGCTCCTTTCTCTCACTTGCTTGCACACAAACAGAATGGAGATTCTGAAGTATTGCTCTGGACTGGATGTTTTGACAAACTCTTTTACTTTAACAACACTCATGACACTGAGATTTGAGTCCATAATTTTTTTTCTCTCTCAGGATCTCTTACAAGTGAAAGCTATTTTTCTTTGGCATAACCTAGTGTATACAGACAAAATCTAGATTTAATTACAGGGTGCAGTTAAATGCAATTATGTCTTATATCTAAAAATCTTCCCCCTTTCCCTTGGTTCAGTATAAAGCAAGGAGAATAATAATTTACACAGAATTTCAGAGAGAAAGGAAAGAAATTAACTTTTCTTTATATCCTGAATTTTTACTGCTCCTTTCTTAGCCTTTAGTTGCCTAATTGATTTTTAAAAAAAAAACATCTGTAAAAGTCTATATTCTACCAGAGGGTCAGGCTGCTTTGATGTGAAGTTCTTCTTTTAAAAATAAGTGTCTCCCCCAAATAAGTATTTGGGTGCTATACAGTATGAACACAAGGCAACCGACATTTGTTTAACATCTACTATATGAATATATTTAGTTAATTGTATAACAACCTTATAGTATTATAATTGTTATTATTATGTATCTTTTTTTTTTTGGTATCAAGAACTGAACTCAGGACCTTGCACTTGCAAGGCAGGCAGCGGAACCACTGAGCTAAATCCCCGGCCCCTATTATTATGTATTTTAGTCATTGTAAGATCCATTTCTACTGTCAAAAATTAAAAATGTCTGACTATATCTCATCACTACCATACTAATCTAAGTTATTATCATCTCCTTCCTCAACTACTACACAAACCTAATTTTTCCCCTGACTCCATCTTATAACCCTAAATTTTCCACACAGCTGTAAAAATAATCCTTTTAAAAATTGAAGTATGTTACCCTCTGCTCAAAATAGTTAACAACTCCCATTATTCTAATATAAAGTTTAGATCCTTACCTTGTGTGGTAAGCAAACTTCTAATATGATTCTCAAGATACCCAGGCCTGGTATGACTGCTTTATATTAACCTTTTGTTAGGGTTTGGATAAGTCTCCTCCAAATGTCCCTGTGCTAAAGGCTGGGTCCCCACTTTGGTGCTGTTGGGAGATGGTGAAAACCTTAAGAGGTGGGACTTAGTCAGAAGCCTTCAGGTGATCAAGGGAGTGCCCTCAAACAAGATTGTCAGGCCCCAGTATATTCTCTGTCTCTTACTTTCCAGCTACCACCAGGTGAGTGGTTTTGCTCCACCACATGTGTGGCCACCACTTGCAATATGTCTGTGTCACTGCACTAAGAAATAACCGTGGTGGTGCATGCCTGTAATCCCAGCTCCTGGGAGGCTGAGGTGAGAGGATTGCTGTGAGTTCAAGGCCAGCCCGAGCTACATAATGAGTTCAAGGACAGACTGAGCTACATAATGAAGTTCTGTCTCAAAAAAGTCTTGGGCCAGAGACTTACCTCAGTGGTTTCACTGCCTGCTGCGCAAGCACAAGGACCCGAGTTCAATACCCGGTACCAAAAAAAAAAAAGTCTTAAAGAAAAAAAGGAAAAACACCTAGTGAATTAGTAAAGCACACTACTTGGTGTGTCTTTGGGCTACTTCCAGAGAGATTGGCATATAGGTTGGCAAACTCAGCAGGGAAGACCCACCCTACTTGTGGGCTGCACCCTCCAATTGGCTTCTAACCTGGATGGAATAAAAAAGAAAGAAGGGAATTGATGCACAAGCTTCACCCTGCTTCTTCCTGCTTCTTTTGCTGCTGCCATCATCTGTAGATTGAGGCTCCAATTTCTTCAGCCTTTCAATGTAGTGAATACCAGTGAGTCTCTAGGAACTTCTATGCCTTTGATTTAGGACTGGTCCTACAGCCTTGATCCTTCTAATTCTGATGCTTTCAGCCTCTTGAGCTGAGCACCTCCTGGGTCTCCAGTGCGCAGATGGCTATTGTGGACTCTTACGCCTCTGATACTGTAATCCCACCTAATAAATCTCCTTGCATATTTACACATACTGCATATTTCTTATAGATTCTGTTTCTCTAGAGAACCCTAGTGAATATAATGTGCTTTCACCATGAAGTGCCACCATAGGCCACCTGTCATGGACTGAAACCTCTAAAACTGAGCCAAAATTAACCTGTTTTCTCCATATGTTGATCTCAAGTAGTTGTCCCATAGTGACACAAGGCTAACACACTTCACCCCTTAGTAGTGGAGAGTATCTGTGAATGTATAATGAGCTATTACTCTTTTCATGAGACTGCATTATATCAAAAAGGTAAAAAAAATTGAAAATGCAATTAGAGTATCAAATCATTTGGCCTTGAGTTAATCAAAAGGGAAATTTCCCGGAATGGGTGATTTAACAAAATGAAATTCATTAGAAGAGGGACTGAGTGCTCTGTGAATTGCTTATTGAGGGGTCCACGCAAAAAAAAGGATCAAAGGCCACCTCTAGGAGCTAGGAATTAGCAAGAAAATGGAAAATACAGGTATATACTTTCATGGAAATGAATTGTTCCTACAATCTAAGTAAATGTGGGAGCAGATCTTAACAGGGCAAGCTTCCACAGGTAGCCTGGCCAGCATTTTGACTGCAGCCCCATGAGACCCTGAGCAGAGAACTCCATTAAGCTGTGCCTGGTCTTCTTATCAATGGAAAGTGTGAGATAATAAGCTTGCATTATCTTAAGCCTCCAAGTCTATGATAACTCCTCATTATTCAACAATAGAAAGCCCATACACATGGCCTACACATGCCACCACGAGCCAGTCCTCATTATCAATCTCTGTCACACAGTTTGCATCAATCAGACTGGCTTTACTGATGCTTGAACACACCACACAATTCTACTTCAGGGAAATCTTTTTGATCACTTATCTAAAATAATACTTAAATTACTCTGTATTCCTATTCCTGGACTGTTCTATTCTTCTTGACTCTTTTTTATTTTTCCTATATTTGTGACACAAAATAACTGTAATCACCTTGGTGAATTTGTACTGTACATATACTTACTGCCTCTTGATCATTTTTACTCTCCTCTTCTCCTTCCCCAGATCTCCTTCCGAATTTCTTAGTATTATTTAATATTATATATTAATTTCACTGTTGAATTTTGGTATTCACACATCAGAATGTAAGCTCAAGAAGGACAGAGACTTTGTATCCCTATGTCCACATTTTATCCTCAAATGAGCCCAGAACCAGGCCTAGAACATTGTCTGGTGCAGAGAAGCCACTCAAAAATATTTATTAACTGGATACATTTTATACATTATGTAATTTGTCCAGTTAATTTGCAGGGTTAGGATTTAACAAAGGAACTCTCACACTTGAAAGCCTATTCCTTTTCAATTATAAAATTCAAAAGCTCAAGAAGTATAGTGAGGTATTGTGAGAAATGTTTTTCAATGACCTTGACACCAAAGTCGTAGAATACTTTCTGGATTTATTATTATTTATTTGATAATTATTTACAAATGCATTAGTTGAAAGAATCTTTAAATATCCTTTCACTCTAAATTCTTTATTCTACAGATAAAGAAATGAAAACTCAGGACTATTTAGTTCTTGTCTACTACTATATTGTTTGATAGAGTGATTATGTAAATGAGAGAAATGTCTTTTAAGCACAATTTGAGCTTCAAAACACACTAATCATAAATTATTATTATTATTATTATTATTTTGGTACCAAGGATCAAACTCGGGTCTTTGTGCTTGCACAGCAGGTGGCAAAACCACTGAGCTAAATCCCTGGCCTATAAATTAATATTTTTGCTTAATGATACAATGATACAAAAATCATGTGAGCTTGCTTTTGAGTGAGGGAATTGGAGACAGAGCTGAAATAGTCTCCAATGTGATAGTATCACATTGTCTGGATTGTGTGGTATTTATTTTGCCTTTTTCTGGGATAATATAAACAACAAAATCATAATCCACTTCCACTTCCTTTTTAAGAAAAAAAGGTGTTTTCTTACACCAAATAAAAGAATACAACTCCAAATCAGGGTAGTAGTTATTTGCAGTGTAGATTAAAACAAAAGGTTTCCTCTAGTTCAAAGAATAACATTCCTTGCATCAGATTGTGTGCCGATTTTTCTTCACTAAGAGAAAGATGAGCATTCTGTTTTAGTCTTTTTGTGTTGTCATAAGAGAATATCCCAGGTTTGGTGTCTTATAAGGAAAAGAGGTTTATTTAGCTCACAGTTCTAGAGATTCAAGAGCATGGTGCTGGCATCTGCTTACTTCTGATGAGGCCCACAAGGGAGGATGTTATCTTAATGGTGGGAGTAGGAAAAAAACAGAGGGAGGGGGAAGGCAAGGAAGAAGGGAGAGAGGGTAAGAAGGAAGGAGAGAAAAAGAAGGAATGAGTGAAAAAGACAGGGAGAGGGAAAGGTACTGAGAAGATACGCAGATAGACAGACAGACAGATAGATAGATATCACATATGAGACACGAAGTAAGAGACATCTCAATACCACCACACTAGCAAGGTTCTAGCACATGAACCTTTAAATACTAGGGGGACATCTTTAAACCATATCCAAACCATTGCAGGCTCTATGCTGTAGGAAGCTTTCTGAAAAGAGAGTCAAATCATAGAAATCAATCAACTGAATCATGGAACCTTTGGTTTTAGAGGCAAATAGAATAGCTGCTGAAGATAATTTGTTTAAATTCAAAACTAAAATTAAAAAAAAACAAAACCCGCTCAAACAAATTCTCTGCCTCTGCGCAGTGGTTTACATGTAAGTAGATCAAATGGAGATTTGTCAGAACCATGGATAGCACCGCAGCAGGTTGAAGTGGGAGTGTCTTGCTGTTGATTGCCCTGACCTTGGTAATTAGCAACTAAAGTCGAAAAATAACTGAAGCGTGGAAAAAACAGATGTACAGAGCAGATGCATCTTTCTTTTTATTGACCAGGAGATGTCATGAAGTAGGTGCACATCTTAGGGTGTGTTTTCGAGTTAGCTCGATTTGGCAGCCTTTTGGATGACAACATTCTTAGTTATAAATTTTTGATAAATAGAAATAACAATTCTTTAACTGTTGCAAGAACACTTAACATTCACCCTCCTAAAAAATTTTAAGTGCGCAATGTATTGTTAATGATAGGCACCACGTTGTATTACCTTGACTAACTGAAATACCCATTAAACACCAACTCTTCATTTTCTCTTTGTCTCCCATCCCATGACAATTACTATTTATACTCTATTCCTTTGAGTTTAACTGTCTTGGATACTTCACATAAATGGAAGCATGTTCTATTAATCCTTTTGTTATTACCTTATTTCACTTAACATACTACAAATCAAATGCACTATGAGATATCCCTTCACATCCATTAGGATTGCTTTTATTAACAAAGCAAAAGATAAATGTTGTCAACGATGGAGAAATTGAAACAATTCTGCACTATTGGTGGGATGTTACAAGGTTGCACTCATTATGAAGAGTGTGTGGTGCTTCCTCAAAAAATTAAAAATGTAATTATCCTATGATCCAGTAATCCAACATTTGAATATGTATCCAAAAAATTTAAATCAGAATCTTGAAGAAGTACATGCACTCTCATGTTCATGACAGCATTATTTACATTAGATGAGCTATGAAAGTAACCTAAATGTCAAACAGTGTAATAAATAATGTAGCATATATGTACAGTGGAAAATTATTCAGCTTTAAAAAAGAAATCCTACTATAGGCAACAAGATGGATGAACTCAGTGGATGTAATTATCTTTCTTGGACATTTAGACATTGCTTAAATCAGTGGTGTGCTAGAGGTGAGTCGTACTGTCTCCCAAAGGTCAGTTGTTACACCTGCACTTCAAGGTTCACCAATGTCATATTGGCAGCTTAGAATTGGCAGATTTTATAATTTGTGAATTTTTTTCCTGCTAAAAATATTTTATCAGCATTCCTCTAATTTAAAGCATTCCACACACAATATTTCCATGTAGTCTTCACTACAAACTACTATTATTGTCCACATTTTGGAAAGAAGCAAAACAAAGAGAAGAGAAAGATAGATTGTGTCACACTGAAAAGAAGAACCAGTATTTCAATGCAGGCTCAGGACTTTAGAGCTCTCCTTACATTGCACATCCCTGGAAAGTGACAGTGAAAGATCAGACATAACAGACACATCACTTCCTAATTGTTCTCAGGACTTTGATACTACATTGAATAAGGGGGTGATCTCTCACCATCCAGATTGCCCTGGGTACCTGGATGTGAAAGAATTGTCCCGACTCTGAACTAAAAAAAGAAGCTCTCTATTTGCAGCCAACCCTTCATACCACATAACTATCCCTTCATAACTATCTTAGGGTAGGAATTCTTCAAACACTTGTCCTGAGTAAGGTAAAATCCAGGACCTATACAAACATTCAAACACAACCTTCATTACACTTACTTGCAAAATAAATAGAAAATTTCCCCCAAAGCTATATAAAAAAATATAAATATAAATAAACATGCAAGCATAAGTTTCAAAAATGACAACTTTAGGCAGGGGACAGTTTGTCACTTGGTTCTTCTCAGTAAAGAATATTCAAGTTTAAATCTGAGCAAGTTTATCAAGAATCTGAAATTCCTTACTTAATAGTTAGAGTCATGGTTTATACCTCATCTGGTTCCTGGAGATTTTCTTTAGAGCAGCACTCAATAAGTATTCCTTAGAAAAATTGATGAATTGATTAAAATGCATAAATAAAATAGATTTTTTCCTTGAAGATGATGGTATGGTTTAGATTTAACAGGTCCCTTAAAAGTCTCTTGTGTTTGTAGATGAGGCCTTTGGAAGGTGACTGGATTATGAAGGTGCTATGCTTGCCAGTGGATCAATCCCATTGATCAGTTCATAGCTGAATGTGCTGTAAGGCAGTGGGGCCTGGTTGGAGGAGGTGAGTCACTGAGAACGTCCCTTGGGAGCGAGTATCTTTCACTCTGGTTTCTCTCTTTTTAACTTCCTCCCTTCCTCCCTTCTTCCCTCCTGGCTGCCATGGGTGGAGTACTCTTGCTCTGTCAGGCAATTCTGCCATGCTGTTTTGCTTTAGAGCCAGATGATCATAGACTGCACTCTATGTGTCTTAGTTAATATTTTTGTTGCTGAAATAAAATATTCAACACCCACCCACTAAGGAGTAAAAGTTTGCTTAGCTTAAAGTTTGTAGAGGTTTCAGTCCATGGCAGGATGACTCCAAGGCAGTGTGGGATGGCAGAGGGACACTGCAGAGGAGAAACAGTCAATGGCATGGCAGGGTAGGCAGAAGGCAGCAAGCAGCAAGATAGCAGAAGCAGTAGCAGAAGCTCACCTTCTTTCTGTTCCTTTATATTCCATACAGTCTACCAGCCCTTTGGGTGGTGCCACTCATACCCAGAGTGAGGCACCCTTTTTTCCCAGTATCAAACCCTTAATCCCAGCATCTGAGTACACGAGGCATTGGGGAGACATCTAGATACATCTAGGTACATGCCAAAACACTATGAAACCATGAGCAAAAATAAATGTCTTCCCTTAAATTGAAAATATCAGGTAGTTTGTCCCAGTGATAGAAAACTGATTAATATAGATGCGATATTTTAATTCTTCACTATAATTCTGAAATTATATCAAAGGCAAGCCCCAAAGATTTTTTGATCATATCTAGTTAATCTATTACAATATTTCCTTACATATGGCATTCATTCAACTGATAGTGAGGTAATATATGGTGGAAGGAATTGTCAGAAAACTATTTGTTCATGATTATTACTTGTCACCCTATCCAGTTTGAACTAATTTTCCTAACAATGGAAAATTTTTTAAGTTTATGGGCATTTATTGTTTCCATAATTTTCAATGAAAATCTTTGATAATACTGCAATATTAATTACAGAAAGATACCCTCTCTATTTTCCAGTATTCTCGCATTGGTTCCCTCGTGGAGAATGAAAAGTTATTATTTAAAGCCAAAGTGGAAGCATTGGAATCCTCTCCCAACTTTTGGACTCCCGTAGCTATTTATTTTAGTGTCAACATGGCTAGGCTAGGTCCCTGATGGCTTGCTTAAACACCAGGTGAGATGATACAATGAAGGTATGTTTTGATGTTATTAATTAAATAAAAAATAAAGAAGATTACTCTCCACTATGTGGGTGAACCTCTTGTAATCCACTGAAGGCCTTAAACAAATAATGGGCTTCTCACAAGAAGTTCTACCTTCCATGCTACCTTTGAAAGTCTCAAGACTGCAATATCTTGCTGGAATTTCTAGCCTGCTTTGCAAGTTTTAGATTTGCCAGACCTGGACTACCTTTGCATGCTTTAAAATAAATCTCTACCTCTCTATATATTCTGTTATGTTGCAGCTCACCACCATGGCACTGTAGAAAGGATGAAACAAAGGATTACTCAGAGTCAATGTCCAATCCAAACTCCAAGAGTGCCCAGAGGGGCTGCCATTAACTGAGTCCCCTCAGTGTGAGACAGTCTGATAAAGGACAGCTCCAACTGAAGCTTTTTATTGATAGACCCAGGAAACAAGGATAAAGGACAAAGGAAGGATGATGTCTGCACAGGAACTCATGTAGGGGACAGGGGAAGGACAGGGGAAGGTCAGGGTGGTCTGTTACATGACTGACCTTAGGGGCAATCTAAGTAATAAATCAGAGCATGGGGAGGATGAGGGCCAAGGCATTCATTCCTTAAGGAAGTGTGTTTGACCCTACTTGGACTTGTGGCCCTGTAGGCTCTCTTTTAATCTCTAATCATGTATTCCGGGAGGTTTTTGGTGTGTGGCTCCAAAAATCTCCCTTACCTCTGCATATCCATCTCATACATACCTCTGGCCAAAGCTACACACTGTTAGATCTGTTCGTCTGGAGAATTCTAAAACAACACTCAACTCTTACAAAATAGAAAGCAAAAGCAATTTTACATTACTTTATTTCACTACACTTCCCATGATTCTAGACATTTTATCAATCAAAAGGTGTTTTACCTAGCTGTCATGATTAGGTTTTCTTTCTAGAGAATCCGAATCTAGAGTTTTGAGCCTGAAGCAGTGGACAGCCATTATCCAACAGCTATTACTTAGAAAGATTTGGTTTTTTTCCTACTGTGATTATGGAAATGGTTCTCGCTTGTCCTTACTGAGACTTACTGTTTAGCTTTTCTTTTTTTATTCTGTGAGAAATTCAACATTTCATATAATCTGAAATTATTCTACATTTACTTTTATTTCAGTTAGCTAAAAGTTACCTCCTACAGATTACAAACAAATGCTCCCAATTTATGTGTAAATTGATATGAACGTGTTTGGACACAAGGCCATTAAAATCAGACTATCATGGATTTTACTCTACAATAGGACTCTATGCAACATTTTCTGCTTTTATTGCTGTATAACAAATTAAAATTAACAAATTGTTTTAAGTGATTTAAAACAACACCTACATATTATCTCATAGTTAGGGATGTTATTTTTCCAGGACTGGTTAGCTCAGTCTTCCTCTAGAGTCTTGCCACAGTGAAATCATAGTGTCCTCCCTGGGGCTCTAATTCCTAGCTGAGATTCAAGGTTCTCTTCCAGTTTTAAAGATCATGGGCAGAATTCCTTCTTCAGCTGTACGACTGAGGTTCCCATTGTTTTGCAAGCTGCTGGCTTGAAAATGCCTGCTTGCATTTCCTATAGAGATTGCTCTCAGGTCCTTGGTATATGGCTCTTCCATAGCCCTCCTCAAACATCCAATCTCTTTACCTTCAGGAAGTGGCCAGACACTTATAAAAGCTCACTGAGTATATCAAGCCCACACAGATACTCTTCCTTTTTATTTTATTCTTATTTTTTTAAAGATAGTCTTACTATGCAGTTCAGGCTGGCCTTGAACATACAGTGATCCTTATGACTCAGCCTCCCGATTTTTCTTTTGATTAGCTCAAAATCAGCTAGTTGCTATCCTAATCACAGGAGTTATTTGCCATCTATCCATATTACTGGTTCTGCCCATACTTAAGGGAGGAGAATTAGGCATACTACATGGAAAAGGAATTGTGGAGATAACAGGGAAGAATTCTTAGGGGCGCCCTTAAAATTCTGTCTGTCACAAGTAAATTTCTCCGGGTGTCTGTTTTCCTTTTTGAGATGAGGAAAGGAATTCTCACTTTTACTGGTGATGTAAAGATCAAATAAAGAAATGTATGTAAGTTGATTAGAAAGTGCTTAGTTTATAGTAAGCTCTTCTCAAATAAGAATTATTATTATTTGTCAATGTTTACTGCATTGAATAATATGATTTAATTGGGCATATGATCTCTCCATCTTATCAAAAGTTAAAATGAGTTTTGGGAAAATGAAAAGACATTTTATATAATCACTGTCTTGTGTTAAAAACGCTCTCCTCATGCTTTCAACTTGCATTTGATCTGTAAAATGTGTTTCTTGCTGAGTAGGTCACCTGTACAGCATTTTAAAAACAAACAAATGTGATCTTTACTATCATTCCTTAATACACTGGTTGTTAGACTGTAATAGAACCTAATATATTTAAAATGGAGTCTTTTCTTTTATAACATTTTTCTTTAAGATTTTTATTTTGGTATAAATAGCATGCTTCTTTTTGCTGGATTTATGCTCAAAATCATTTAAAATTTGGGTATGCTTAACTTTACTCAGTGCCTATCAACTTCTCTCCCGCTGATTTTTTCAAGCTAAGCTGATTTCTCCCCATTCATTGTCATTGTTGAGTCCATCACATTTCAGTGTTTTTTATTTCTGTTGCTAAGAAACGAAGTTGCCTCATTATGCAGGGTCTCCATGAGCCAGCTTTGCTATTAGTCAGAAATACATTTTCTTAAGGGATTATTTTCTAGATAATAACATTTATCCCTCATGTAGGTTGACCACTGAAGAGATGACAGTATTTTTGTTATTGCCACTAAAGTACAGTACATTGAGCTATAAATTTACCACATGTTAGCTTTGGCAAAAAAACCAGTGACTTCATTCCTCCATTAAGATCAAACCATTTGCACGGAATTTATGCTTTTTAAATTTTCTACCTAATGACTAGTTTTATGGAGTCTTTCATCCAAGAATTTAATTTGATTCAACACAAAAAATTAAAATAAGCAGTGCCTTTCATTGGAGATATAAATGTAGACCTAGGAATATTCTCTTTTCTCTGAAAATGTTTATTCTTTTCAGGCAATACAAGTGTACTCTGAAAATACAAAATTAACAATAGTAGGCATTTTCCCCAATGTATAAGTTTTATCATTCAGAGTGGTTAAGTGGAACCACCCTGGAACATATAGAAGTAGCATTAGGGCTATTCTCGATTCCACACGATGCCTGTCAAATTGCTTTAACCTTTAGGAGTACCATTTTCCCTACCCAAAAATGAAAACAAAAAGAGATTTAGATAAAATGATAAATTCAAAATACAGAAATAGAAATGAATGCCCTTGAATATATGACTAATACAGGGTTAATTATGACAATGTCCCTTGGGCCAGAGGAAGAAACAATTCTAAGACTCTTCTGACTATTTCTTTTCAAGGAAAATAACAAAATACATGTCTTCATGGATGTGATCAGATAGCAATTTAGACAGTTTTTGAAAAATACTTCTGTAAGTCTATTTGGTGATAGAACCTGCTGATAAATTAAAAGTCCATTTCACGGAGTTGTTTTGTGAAGTTTTTACTTGTAAAATTGGTAATGGCTTAAATTAGTTATGATTTAAATTCTTTGGTGACTAAAGCACCAAAATATTTTAGTATTTCTGATTTTCCTAAGAATATAAGGCTCAAAATATCCAGCCTCTGGGTCCAAATTATTATAAATCTAGGTATTAGGCAACAGTGTGCTCATGTTTGCACAGTACATGTAGGCTTAAGGATAAAAGGTACCTTCAAGTCAATGCTTCAGTTGTCCTTCTGGCCCCAAAACATGTACGATTGCTTAATCAATTAAACTTTACTTTAAATATTTATTTCATAGAGCCTTATTAAAGATGGAGATTTGGTTTGGAAGTGGCTTGTTTAAAAAATCTTAGCAACCATAAGAATTTATTGGACCTCACAGGTGACATTTAGATGCTTACTGAATAAAAGATTAATTAAATAAAGATAAATAATTTAAAATCCAATTGAGAAAAATAAGAGTTACAATTTTGGATGAAAAAGCAAGTGAACACATTGGACACTGAGAAAAAGTTATAAGTGACATTAGTTTGAGAAGTGATCCCACAAGCAGCAAGGGGAACAGATGTATGAAACAGGGAAAGGGAGCAAATCAATGCTCAAGTTTAATATTCTGAAGAATACATTTATCTACCAACCGCATGCCATGTTAGCTGCTCTCAGGGACATGAACTTTCTGCCACTGCAGACAGCTGAGTCTCATGAGTCTCATGGTGGCATTGGCTCTCAAGGGCAAAGAAAGCCCTTGACAGTATTCATACTCAGGTGATTGCAGTGCAAAACCCTAGAGACTGAGGACATGCTGAGTGCTCAGGGCTACTACAGCCAGGGCACAAAGTCTGAACACTTGTTCACACCTAAAGACAATTTTCTATGTATGATGAATATTCCTTTGTGTTGTTGTTAACTGAATTTGAATCACATTATTGAACATTCATCTAATGACAATTTTCTATGTATGATGAATATCTCTTTGTGTTGTTAACTGAATTTGAATCCCATTACTGAACATTCTTTTTGGTTAAAATACCCAGTCCATTTATGTCATGGCTTGTACTTAGATGTCCCCCTAAAGCTTCATGCACTCAGCGGAGGGGGTTTCAGAGGTGGCTGGATCTAGGGTGTGTGAGTATGTATTAAAGGTATATAATAATGATATTAGTCCACTGATTGGTTTAGCATAGTTCTTGGTGTGGATAATGGGAAGGCCCACCCTAGGTGTGGGTGGCACCATCCGATAGGCTTTTTAGCTAGTATAGAACATAAGGGGAAAAGAAGGCAGGCAGATTTGCTGCTTGCTGCTTTCTGCCTACCTGCCATGGACTGTTTATCTTCTGCTATGCTGCCCTGCATTGGAGCCAACTGACTATGAACTGAAACTTCCACAAACTGTGAGGTAAAACAAACCTTTCCTCCTTCAACTTGTGAGGGTCAGGTTTTTGTCCCAGGAACAAAGAGGTAGCTAAGACAATTTATCATAACTTACTCCGATGGAATAACAACATTTTTGTTAAATTTTTTGTTGTTGTATGGCTTCTATTTAGGAATCATTCTACTATGACTGGGGAGATGTAAATGAAGAGGGAATCCAAGCTTTGAAACCAAAGAATCACACTTGTAAATGTAGTTACTAAAGATGTATTAAAGGTTCATAAAACAATGGGTGTCAGAGATTGTTGGGGACAATTTCTTTAATTTCCTTCATCTTTCTGAAGCAAAGTGTTATTCTCAATGTACTGCTATTTCAAATGGCATTTATAGGGAACTAGCTGTAGCATTATCGGCTGATTCATCAGTCTTGAAGAATAAAGAATTAAAATTAGTCTTACTATACTTTAAAGGAAGTATTATTTGCAATAATTTTTAGGACAAAGTATTTACAGTATTAAAAAAGAACTCATCATTTTATATTATTGAGACATCATCCAATTCCTCTAAATTTATTATGTATATGTAATAATTGACATTTTAATAAGGGAAAGAAAGCAGTTGAGAGACTATATTTATTCTTTAGCAGGTTTTTTGAGGAGGGATTTAATCTGAAGTTGAAAATTTTGTATTGATGCTCAGGTTGCTTTTAATCTTTATGGAAATGAGGAGGTGATGTATACTTCCTTTTGGCCCCATGGGAATACTGGGAGATATTCAAGGCCTGATTACTGTATAGATAATCATTTTGCACTATAAGGCACGAAGAAATTCAGGAAGACCTGTGAAGATTTGTTATCCATTTATATGCTAGTTTCTGGTGAGGTCTAAGGATAATGACTTTGGTGACAATTATGCTTTACTTTACTCCTAGGACAGTGAGGAGCCAGCATCTCTGAGCATCAGCCAAGCCAGATGAACTGCAAGAGCTGCTCTGATATATGAGGGTGTGTGACACTCAAGTCTGACATAGAAAGGCCAAATGGGACACTCGAATCCCAGAGGCTAATAAAGTAATTTTTTTATAGATTGGCTCATTTCACCACCAAAGAAATCAAAGCACAGTGCAATTTTGCAACCCAATGTACAGCCTTTTGTAATTAAGTAAATTCTAACTTCAAAAATGTTAGCAACCACTAAATTATAGCTCTTATAGTTAACAAATGTAATTTCCATCTCACTTATTTATTTACTGAATTATCACAATTCACTCTTCCATCTAACTAGGAAATTAACTAGGAACTAATCTAACTAGGAACTAGGAAAGTAAGCTAGTCAACTACTGCTAATTTTAGATAAGCAAATACTAAAAAGAAATTCATCAATATTTGTATTAAATAAATTTTATACTATATTTATATATTCTGTTATTTCTGCATAAACCAATAAATGATGATCACAACAGTCTATCTACATGATATTAGAGATTTTTCAAGGTTTAAAAATGGAATTAAATAATGGAAAGATGAAAACTGACTTGAAAGCCAAAGAGATTTCTTTTCATGAAAAGTTTGGAATTTAATTAAATCAAAAGTTATTTTTTATTTATTAAATTGTTTCCTTATAGAGAATTTTGAAAAATATATTAAAATCTGAAAACTTTTTCTAAAATACAATAGAACAGGTTTTATATCATATTGCATTTTATGAATGATTTTTTTTTTTTTGAGATAGTCCCATGGCAACATTGTGTTTTCTCATACAGAACAGTTTCCCTTGAACAAGCAAATTATATTAAGTTTTTCCTTCTTAAGCAACAAAAATATCTTCTCTACTGCCTTTGGAAATTCTGAGAGAATTTAGAAACAAATAATATTCACACATAGCCCATGTTTTAGGAGGGAGACATAAATATGGAATAAAATCATTGTTATTTTTAAGGAAATTTTTGAAAATTTATTAAACATGTTTCTATATATGGAATATGTTTACATTTGTTTAATTAAATATACCCTAAAATCTGTAACTTTTTGAAGAGCAAGTCAAAGTTGAACTTCACACAATTTCTCAAGTTTTAAATACAGAGGTCTAGAAAATTATTGGCTTCTACTTTTAATTGCAGTATTCTAATTTGCTACATGCATTTAATTTTATAATATAATATGTGGAATAACCAGTATACAGTTACACAGAGACTAGTGGTTTTTTTTTTTTTACAAAAATGTATTTATTCTGATGTTTGTAATTCCATATGGTTACTTTTAATGGCGCTTTATATTCATGTGCATTTGAGTTTCATTTGACATCATCTCTTTTCAGTGTTTCTTACACGGCATTTCATTTCTGCTACCAGGGCATTCTCTGTTCACTGTGTATGTCTTTATTTTATCTACATTTTTTGAATGATAATTTTGAAGGCTATAGAATTTTTACTTGAATGATATTTTTCTCTAGCACTTTAATATTCCATCCCACTACCTCTTGGACTCCATTGTTTCTGATGGGAAGGAAGCTGTCAACCTTACTATTGTTCCGTCGTTTACTGAGCCATTGTTTCTCTCGCTACTTTTACTATTTTCTCTCTTTTTAAAACTTATCTTGACAGAAGTGTCTAGGAAAGGATTGCTTTGTGTTTACTCTAGGTTGGGGATCATTGAATTTGTTCATGTATACAGTGATCTTTTCCATAAAATTACCTGAGTATTTGGCCATTATTTCTTCCACTTTTTCCCCCTGACTACTCAATTTCTATAGGATTCCCATTAAACATTCTCAGGGGCTGGGGACCTCCCAAGTGCCAGGTCCTGAGTTCAATCCCCAGTACCAAAAATAAAAATAAAAATAAAAGTGGTTAATAGGACATTAAAAAAAAAAACATTCTCAATATTTCCTCAGTGGTTTCTGAGGCTTTCACTTCCTTTTTTCCACTGTCTTTTGGATTTATCTTTTTTGTGCTATCTTCTTATTGGTTGATTTTTATCTTCTGTCTTCTCAAATCTGCTCTTCAGCCTTTCCAGTGAGATTTTCACTTCAGTTATTGTATTCTTAGAGTACAAATTCAGAATTTCTGTTTTTAAAAATAATTGCTGATAGTGTCATTTGATGAATCATCATTGTCATCCTATAAGTTTTCAAACATATTTAGTTTATTGACATCTTTCTTTTTCTTTTTCTTTTTTTTTTTTGTACTGAGGATTGAATTCACGACCTTGTTCTTGCAAGGCAGGCACGGTGCCACTGAGCTACATCCCCGGCCTCTTTCTTTGTTAAGTATAGTATTTGTCTTCCCCTGTCCTCAAGAGACTGTATCTCTTGAGTGCTCTTTTCATTATATTGGTCACTATTTTGGTGTTGCTGAAAACTGGCCATTTTATGAAATGAGTTGTAGCAACTCTGAATTCTGATTGCTTCATCTCCCCCAGAAGTGGTGGCTATAACTATCATTTTAGGGACCTGCCTCTACTACTTGTGGGGAGTCGGTTTCCCTTGAAGTATGTGGTCACACAGAGACTAGTTTTAAAATTTTTTTCTTTTTAAATCACTTTTAACATGAAGCTAGTGATGAGAAGCGGAGGTGAATATATATTTTTAAGCCTTTTAAATTTAGGATACAGAAAAATATCTCATAGATCAGTAGGCAGCTCAAAAGAAAGAACAAATGTTTATGGTTCTTAAAAATATTTACACTGTTCCTTTATTTTCCAAATACAAATTATCTTCTTTGTGCTGGTATTTTCACACAACATTCATTCATTCAAGAAATCTTTCTTGACCATCTGCTTTGTATTAGGCAGTATACTGTAGAGAAGGATGAGGTAAAAGAAAAGAATAAATCTCCCACTTTAATGAATTTTAATTCAAATGATACCTACAAATTCTTAGTGACAGGATAAATATTTTTACATGATCAATGGCAAACCACTTGCTGTTTTTAAAATCTAGTTTTCAACTAAATCTTTCAAAACAGAGTTTTTGATGTCTGTGTCTCTATTTCTCTCTGTTCCTGTCTTTATTCCTAAGGGCCATTATTAAATTCTCATTGAGTCACACGGCTCTAGTTAAAATTCCAAACTTGTCATTTATTAGTAATGTGAACATGAGCAATAAACAAATTTCCAAATTGTCTTTTCCTGATTATTCTCTCTGAAACTGACTACATTACCTGAAATTCAATAAATTCTTTCACCATATGAAGATACTATTCCCCTTAAAGAGGTGGAGAGTAACCCTTTACCATTTGAAACCTAGGCCGGCTTTATGATATACATTCAGGAAAAGATGGTGGAAGTTGATGCTGAATAGTTTCAAGGACAAGGTTAGAAAATGTCAGGAAGGTCTGCCTTTTGCTTTGGAAAACTGTTCTGGGGAAATCCAGCCGGCATTTGAAAAATCCAAGTATTGTGGAACTGCCATGGTGGAGTGAACACGTGTAGATATTCTGATTGCCAGTCCCAAGTGGGCACAGGCTTTCATCCACCCTACAATGTCCACAGTTATTCTGGGCCCTCCAAACCCAGCCATGCACTACTGAAACACCAGTAAGTATCCTCAGCAAACAATGCAAGGAGCAGAAAAGTCACCCAGTCTTTCTTGTGCAAATTTCCCTTCCACAGATGCGGGAACATATAATAAAATGGATTTTGTTTTATGCTATTAAGTTCTGAGGCTAACTTGTACATCATTTGTAACTAGAACACATTATTATTGGTGCATTTTACTCTTTTCAATACACCAAATAATCTAGGGTGAAAAACTTCAAAGTAAAAAGCATTTAGGTTATTATTTTGAGAAATATTACTCATCTGTTGGAAAAATAATAGACTGTAACACCTGGAAAACAATAATTCATAATTTTTATCACATCACTATTTCTGAAAAGAAGATAAAATATGAACTATATCTTACAAAGAAAACAAATTTCACATATTGTCATTGGCTTAATAAAATATTTCAAATACTTGCCCTGTTCTTAACATATATACTTTCCAGGTGAGGGTTTCTTATACATAGACGAAAATGATAACATTTTTGTATTTTTCCTGCACACTAGCTGTGATTATGTGTATACACCACACTGCACAGCCAGGAAATTCCTAAACATTTCTAGGTTAATAATCTGGATAGGGAATTAAAAATGGCACATCTTTATCTCAAATTCCTAACATTACCGTTCAAACTTTTTGCTGACATATACTGAAATGATGCAACTGCTTCCAGAGTTATTTTTGTTCCCTTCCCTAGAGTTTACCCTTGCTTTTGGCCGTTTAAATTAGGGGGGCATATTTGAGCTTCTACAACAATTTCTCTTATTCAATTACAATGTTACACTGGTTTTTTTTTTTTTTGAAATGGGCATTATATCACATTTTTCTTCAATTCTGTTGTATTATGTATAAAAGATCTGTCAAACATTGTTTGAAATTGAATAGTTGGAAGATGACTGTCCCTGGTATTAGAAACTATGTATTCATTGCCCTAGTTTTGATTTTCTTTAGAAATTTTGATCTATTTCTTCTGGAAATTAGATTTATTACAATTCAGGAAAATATAGAGGCTCCTCAAAAAGAAATTTAAAATATAGGAGTGCTTTTTAAATAATTCTTAATAATCTTTTAATAATTTCAATAATAGTTTTCTATTAAAGAATTTCATGTTCCTTGTGACTTCTGAATTAAGCTAAATTAGGCAGAATTCCAGTGTTTCCTATAGTAATAATTGTTAGTATAGTAAAAATTGTTACAGACTATAGAAATTTTAAGGAAGTGTACATAAAACATGCATAAATAATCATAAATAATATTTTTACACAGTGACTCTGATGAAAAACAATTTCTTCATTACAACTATATAGCTGTCTCAATTCTAGCAACCTGGTAGATGTCATTTCCTAATGCTTTGAAAAGATTAATAGGCAGATTCTTCTATTTTCCTTTTCTCAGAACTTCAGAGTAAATAGCACAAAGAATATATCCTAAATAAATTTAAAAGAAAAGGTTTGCTGATGCAAACAGCATGCAGACTCAGTATGAGCACATAGTGAACAGCAGCTTGTCAGTAATTGAAGGTAAAGTTCAGTGCTGATTGGATTATTTATAGATTCTGAAGTCCATTTATATTCAATGAAAAGTACAGGTGTAGAGAAAGGATTCCTATGGCATCTTTAAGAACCAAACAGAAGAAAATTATAAGTTTGTGATTCATCCATCTGAATGTAATTGGTGAAGGAAAAGATGTGCTAGATTCAGGAATAAGCAGAGGCATCAGAGTAGTGTGGAGAATTGATTCTGCAGACAGAAGCCCCACAAATGCAGAGGCAGAACTTGTGGCAGAGCTGCTGCTATTACAAAGTTCACACTACTGACTGAGTCCAGAACTGCCTAGGTCAGAGTTCTTCATTGTAGCAGTCTATTGACAAAGGAATGAGAAGAACCCCACATGAGAAATTATTCCTTTATTTATTTGATTTGGGAATAGGAGACTAAAAAAGAGTTCAGGATTCCATTCACTGCAAACCTAGGCAGCTGGGCTTGAGCAAAGTAATGCTAATATTTATCAAGTTCAGAGCCAACATTCACTAAAATGTCAAAGACTGAAGGGGAAAAAGTAAATCCAATTGAGTAAAGTGGAAATAAACTGGCATGGCTATAGCAACCAAACTTTAGGCTACAAATTTAAAATATGCTTCTTTACAAGTTCTTTCATTTACTAAAGTAAAAGAGTATTCAAAAGATCAGTCAGACACTCTCTAACTTGCTGACATCTTTCTTGACAGGTTTTTACCCAAACTTAAGCTGGAAAGATGAATGTCCTCTTTTTAGATATTGCAACACAATAACTTTTTACATTTCCTTCTGTTATTTCAGAAGAATAAATGACTATTGTCACAACAATTTATTTAATGATACAACTATGATTTAAAATATTTTTAAAAGAAGATTTTCAATCTGAGTTTCCTTACATTTTCTAACTCTTTCTCAGAGTTCCTGTATGTGTTCTTATGGAGCACAGTGACTGTTAATGTGTTTTGCGGGTTACTGAAAGGAAGGAAAAGACTTTACATAGAAATTCCTTCCAATTCATCCATTAGTATAAGAAGTATAAATCTAATTTTAACCGTTTATATGGTAAAATTATCTACTATGATAAAGTTAGTATAGATGCCAAACCAAGAGACACAGAAAACTAAACAATAGATGAAAGGATATAATCCTAAATATCGTTTACTGAAAAAGAAACAAATACCTCATTTTCCAAGAATCTGGATCAGGAAACAGGAAAGATCATACCATTATATGCAACTTTTTACTTTGCTTTTAATATTTTTTGGAAGATGTTCTGAAAATTTAGAGGAAAATATATCTAAAAGTTACAATTTTTATCATATTTTTGGATTAGATTATAAAATAGAACATAACTTTAAGATAATTGTTCAATTTTGTAAACTAATAAAAATAGAAATGCTGAATGAAAAATTGACAGTGGGTAGGTTTTATTAATAAACTTATAAAATCAGTATATCAATTCCTTCCAAGAGGGTTTATGATCTTGACTTTGGCTTTTTGATAAATATCTGATTATAAAATTATCTTTTTAATCTCTTTGGTATATTGATAACTATTCAGAATAATGATATAGGCAATCATATTTGTTGCTAAGCATTTTTTGTCAAGATTGTGAATATAGCTGGAGATTTGACTCAGTGGCGCCCTCACCTGCCTTGCAAGAAAAAGTCCTGAGTTCGATCCCTGCTACCAAACAAACAAACAAAAAGATTGCATTTACACCCTTAGAATTGGCCAATTTTTTTGGTCGCCCTTAGATATTCAGAAAATAAATTACACTAGCAAGTTTGTTGGGATCAATCACTTTAGAATGAATGGTACTCAGCCCTTTCTTTTATCTAAAAGTATGAGTGAAGAAGAAGAATCTGTGGAAAATATGTTAATTTATTTTATTTTGCATTAGAAAATTGGGTTGCTATAAATCCAAAATAAAACAACACTACTAATTGTTTTCATCTCAAAAGTGATATTTTATCATTTAAAGAGGAAGAGATATACATACACTTCTTTTTTCCTTCCACTAAATATGAATTGAAAGTATACATATCACATGTATTTTTCAAAACATAGAAAACTCTGAAAGATAGAAGGAAGCCAGACAAGCCCAATTCTGGGAATACAAAGACCCACACACCGGAGGGTTCTCTGGATTTTCTTTTTGCCTTGTATATCTCAGACTTGTAGATGAACACACAAGCTGGAAATGCTAAAGGATTCAGGGAAAAAAGAATAAAATTTTAAACTGTAGACTATGGAACAGGCTAGCAAAGGGTCAGGCTAGCAATTATGAGACAATAATTTCTCTACTACAGGTAGACAAGTGGTCCAGTCTACCCCAATCCACAGGAACAAGGGCCAAGTCAGAAGCTTAAGTTTGTACCCTCACCAGGATATTCCAACTGCTAGCTGGTATCAGAGAAGGGCGAGCAGGGAGGCAGGACTTACATCCTCACTGGTCAGCTATGAGATCCCCACTCCCATGCCCCTCCATGTGCAGTCCACAGAGACCACATGGGAAACCTGGAGTTCTATTTCCACTGTGCTGTAAAAGAGGGATATATGTAGCCCTCCACCCAACTGATTAAGTGGTATCAGGGGAGACCTATCAGAGTCAGCCCCATTGGGCCTGAATGTAGCTCAGTGGCACTGTGCCTGCCTTGCCAGCAAAAGGTCCTGAGTTCGATCCTGGTACTAAAACCAAACAAACAAACAACAGAGTCAGCACCATCACCTTGTGGTGACAAGTCCATCCTCACTGCTGTGTAAGTGGAGAGAGGGAATTAGGAAACATCACCCCCACTCTGAAGCAAGGGGGGAGTCTTTCTTTCCTATTCAGTGGAGACTAAGTAGGGAAACAGACTTATTGCCTCTATTCTTTTCTCCTGTAGAGTTGTTCTCAGACATAGCTAGCTTTATCAGAAGGTTTAAATAAGATCCAAGGTATCATAACAAAATAAGAAAATGTCTAGGTTTCACCATACTAAAAATGAAGAAGGCCTCCAAATGATGAAAAAAGACAAGTATTGAGTACAAACATCAAGATGATAGTGATATTAGAATTATTTGACAAACAATTTAAAAAATAATGATAAAGATGCTTCTAAGAATAGTCATAAATATGCCTGAAACAAATGAAAAATTAGTATTAGGAAAGAAATATTCTCGAAAAAGAGATGATCAAAGAAGAATCCAATGGAACTTTTACATATGAAGAATACATTAAGTGAGGGAGAAAACTTCAGTGGATCAACTCAACACAGATGGAGGAGACAGAGGAAAGAATGAATGAACTGAAAAGCTGAACAATAAAAGCAAATCACTTTGAATGACAGAAACAAAGTAAAAAAACAAACAAAAATAAAAAATTCAAAATTTTTGTCATCTGAATCCCAGGTTGGAAGAAAAAGGGCAGGACTGCAGAAGAAAAATTCTTGAAGAAATTTTGGCTGCAAGTTCACAAATTTGGTACAACATGAACCTACAGCTTCAACATGCTAACTAAAAAACAAACAGGAAAAAAAATGAATAAATACATGGAAAATTCATTGTAATTCAACTGTATAAAATTAAATACAAACAAAAATTGTGAAGCAGCCAAAGAAAAATGGTGTTTTACCTTCACACATGACAGTAAAACAATTCGAACGACAGAAAATTTTTCATTAGAAACATAGGAGCCCAGAAGGAAGTAGTCCAATATTTTTTAATTACCAAAAGAAAAGAACTGTAAACCCAAAAGCTGATATCAAACAAAATATCATTCAGAAATGAAAGAGAAATCAAAATAGGAAAACAGAGAAAATTTATTTCCAGCAAAACTTCCTTAACAGAATTACAAGAAATTCTCTAAACAAGGAGGAAATTATAAAAGAGTCAGTCCTGAGATATCAGGAAAGGAGAAAGAACATGGTAAGAAAGATAAAAGCAGATAGAACTCTTTCTTCTTCATGAATTATAAATTTATGGCTGAAGCAAAAATTATAATGTGTGACATCTAAATATATTTGTGGAAATATTAGAGATAGCTGTATTATAAACAAGGAAAGGCAAAGGGAAATAAATGAGACAAAGTTTCTGTACTTCATTTAGATTGGTAAAAATAAAAATGTAGGCCATAAGTGATATATATACAACACCTAAAGGAATTGGAAAGAACTACATCAAAAAATAACTATGTAGTCTCAACACTCTGGAAGACAAAGGCAGAAAGATTACCAGTCCATGTCCAGCCTGGGTAACTTAGTAATGTAGTAAGAGCCTGTCACAAAATTAAAACAAAACAAAAAATATGGATAAATTAAAATAAGATTGTAGAAAAATATTTAAGGAACCCATAGAAAGGCAAGAAGAAAACCAGATAAATGAAAAAGGGAGAAAGAAAGGAAAACAAAAGAGACACTCAAGCCCTAATACGATAGTAATTATACTAAATTGAATGATTTGTCCATATCAACATAAAACAGATGTGCAGAGTAGATTAACATCGTGGATTGTGCCAGCATAGGTGCAGATAAATGGGCTAATTGGTCATAGACTGAAACCTCCAAATGTGTGAGCCAAAAGAAAATTTTCTATCTATAAGTTGATTATCTCAGGCATTTGCTAAAGTGAGGGAAAACTGACTACCACACATTTGTAGACTAGAAAAGAAGAAAAGTCTCAAATTGATAAACTAATCTTTCACCTCAGACATCTAGAAAAATAAGAGCAAAATAAACACAAAGTATAATAAAATAATCAATTTATAAGAACAAAAAACAGCGAAATTTAAAGAAGAATCCAGTAGAGAGAATTAGTGAAGCAATAACTTGGTACATTATAAGGATAGATAAATTTGACAAGCCTTTGGCAACATTGATAAAGATAAACAAGAGAAGATACAATTAATACTAGGCATGAAACATGGGATATAACTACAACCTTGCAAAGCAGGGATGCTTGCTTTCACCACTTTGATTAACTCAATGCTCAATACTGGGTTCTAGGCAGAGTTCTTAGACTTGACACCAAAGGCATAATTGAAAACCACACGTCTTTCAGTGTGTAGATGAATAATGAATGGTGACACACAGTGTCCAATCAATAGGACTCAGCAATGAAAGGATCAAATAACTCATCAACCCAAATACATTTGTGGAGAATAATGCTAGATGAAGAAAAGTAACTCCAAAAGATTACATAACGTATAATCCCATTGATATTATATTCTTAAAATTAGTACATTATGAAAATGGAGAACATATTACTGGTTACCAAGAGTTAAGGAGGGAAAATGAGGCAGGAGGGAAAAGAATGTGGCTATAAAAGTGCAACAGGATGGACTTCGTGGTGGTGGAAATGTTTTATATCTTGGATGAATCAATATCAATACCTGGTGGTGACTATGTTACAGTTTTGTCAGGTGCTATTATGGGAGGATGTTGAACAAAGGTAAGTGGAATTGTTCTGTAACATTTCCTACAACTCTATGCAAATATACAATTATGTAAAAAAAAATTAATAAAAAAATACGTATTATCTACTTTGCCAATTAATTTGTGCTCTGAAGTTTTTTAAACTAAAATTTTGTTTGTTTTTCCTGCACTTATGCTAGACAGGCATGCATTGATAAGCGTAAGTAGACTTTTTTCAATAGATAAAACACATCAAAGGTTTGAAAATTACTTAAATACATTTAATAACACTACAAATCCAAGCTATATAATTGTGAAATATGTAGGGATGAAGCCACAATATATTAGACATATTTTAAATAGTTTAGCAAGACATCAAAGAGTAAAAAATAGTAAAATTTTAATAACTTAAAATCTAAATTATGGGTATCTGGGTGTCCTTCACACAATTCTTTCTGCTTCTCAGCAGACATGAGGATTTTCACACACAGACACACACTGAAGGTAGTAAAATACAGAGGATTAGCTCATTTCAAATCAATGATAATTATGAAACTATGTATAGGTTTATAATTACGATATTTAATGTCAAAGTGATTTTGGTGCTATTTTCAAAGGTAAAGCATATTTAGATATTGCAAGAGCATGATGATTATAATAATGGTTATTTATACTTTTAAAACTCAAGATCCATGATTCTCTTATGTGTTCAGATTCTTACATTGAAAAAGTTCCAGCAGATACACATTAAAAATCATGATCTTTTAATTACTACTGTGTTCCAATGTATTAGTAACTTATTAAAACCATGTCTTAATTATCAGTATTATCATGTAAGCAGCAGGGGTGTTTTAGAAATAGCACTGCCTTCTAAATATTCATCTCTTTCCACTTCTAAATATTCATCCATTTTCTAACTTCATTTGATTTCCTGCTGATTTCCACAGCTGCCAACCATAGGATTTTTCAATGCCATATGAATGTTGAAATATGTTGTTACTCAATCTGTTCTTAATTAAATTAGATATAGATTCTAACTACAATAGAATGATGAATATAAGTTTTTTCCTTCTGGAGTCTAAAAGAGTCTCCTCTTGGGACGTTGCAAACACTAAACTCTTTGGCATTCTGCTTTGTAATTACCGTGTACTTTTGGGACCAAGTAGCCTATATGTGCAAGTGCACATGTTTGATCAGCAGTCTAAGATTTACAATTTTGCAGGACATTGTGGGCTACCTGAGCATTCCTGTTATTAGAAATTGTCTGGAATTTGAGTTTTGTCTGGCTGATGATGCCTGTTTGTTTCCCTTGCTTCAAACATGTCTTTTTGCACTTCACCTCTACACTCCAGTACTCCAGTATTGCAACACACCCAGATTTCCATTTCAACCAGCCTATTCTCAGACCACTAATTTCTGATTTACTACCTCAGGATATATGTATATATCCTGAGGGAGTAAATCAGAAATTAGTGGTATGTATGTATGTGTGTGTATATATATATATATACACACACACACACACACACACACACACACACACACACACACATATATACATATATAGAGAGAGAGAGAGACAGAGAGAGAGAGAGATTATCTATCAAGATCTCTAATCTATTTATCCTATACCTTTTAATTATCTTTAACAGGCAGCTAAAATTTCATGAATCTCACTGCCTTATCTCTTGCTGCTGTAGTCACTTGAAATGACTCCCACTTGTTAAACCCAACTCCTTGTGTTATCTAATCCTCTAATTCTGTATCTGAGTGTGGCTGAAGTAAAGAAAAATAGATTTAGTTCATATTGTAACTACAAATCTTAGCTTTAGCCTTGTTTAGTAACATGACCTTTCTGTTGTGCATTGACTCCCTAACCTCCTGATAAGTCATTACTTTAAAACTTCTCTCTCATTCAATCTCCAATATTACTTCTCCTTTTAATTTTAAGTTATATCCATTTATTTTGTGGTACTAAGACCTTTGCACTGAGCTACATTCCCTGTTTTTTTATTTTGAGACAGAGTGTCACTAAATCACTCAGGCTAGGCTCAAACTTGAGATCCTCCTGCCTCCGTCTCCCAGAGTGCTGAGATTACACCATGATGCCCAGCTTCATATTATTTGTCAGTGAAGACCATTCAGAAATATTTTTTGACCCATATTGACTATGCACTGGGCTAAATTCCTAGAACACACAGTAAATAAAACAGACATTCCTTTTCCATACATCTTATTTCTAAGAGAGAAAATAAATAACATACATGATCAACTATACAGTATTTCAAAGGTATAATGTATTTATCTAGATTCTGAATTGCAAGAGCTTTCCAGTTTTGGGTGGCTGCAAAGTTAGAAGAGCTCACAGGCATATACAACTTTGCATCCACAGAACAAGTCCTGTAAGGCTTTTACCCACATGAAACTCCTATAAGCATATTGATGATTCATTCATTCAAAAATGAGTTTCATTATTTAAAAATTACATATGCATTTGAACACACAATACATAAATGCAGACACACATGTGTACATTTTTAAAAATTCATTAATTTTATTGGTATATTTAGGTATACAATATGCTGACACTGACTATTGGGAATTTGTACCTTCATACAATATATCATGGTTCTTATTTTTCCCCATCCCCCTGCCCTCTGTTCAACCCCTCCAAGCCTCCCTATTAACAAAGAGTTTGTTTCCATTTTTCCTTTTCTCATATTTGTTTCTTTCCCTTCTTTCCTTCTCCTAACCCTCCCACTTCCCCTTTCCCTTTGCAACTTTTCTTCCTCTTTCACATTATCCATTATATATTTTGATCCCTATTTACACTTTCAGTTTCTCACACCAGAGAAACTATTCAGTTTTATCCATGTGTGTCCTACTTATTTCACTTAAGAGTATAGCCTCAATGTGTATCCATTTAGCTATAAATGTCTCTACTTTATCATTCTTTATTCCTGAGTAGTACTCTGTTTTATTTAAAAAAGCACATTTTCTTTATCCAGTCTCTAGTTGACAGGCAATTGGGCTGTTTCCAAGATTAGCTATTGCAAACTGTGCTGCTATGAACATGGGTACACATATATTGCTGTGGTATGATTCTTTTAAGATACCCAGCAGGGGAATAGCTAGGTCAAATGGGACCTATAATCCTAGTTTTTTGCGGTAACTCCATATTGATTTCCATAGTGCTTGCACCAGTCTGCACTCCCACCAACAGTGGAGAAGGGTTCCTTTTTCCCCACAGTCCTGCCAGCAGTTTTTATAGGTTGATTTTTTGACAGCAGCCCTTCTTTCTGGAGTGAGGTGGAATCTCAGCGTTATTTTTATTTGCATCTCTCAAATGACCAGTGATGTTGAACATTTTTTCTTATGTTTATTTGCTGTTTCTACATCTTTGTCTGAGAAATGTCGTTCATTTCAGACGCTCATTTTTGGATTGGATATTTAAATTTGGGAGGTCTGCTTTTTGAAGCTCTTTATATATTCTAGATAAGAGATCTTTGAGAACAGCTAGTAAAAAATTTTTCCAACATTGTGGGATATCTCTTCACACTGTAGGGGGTTTCTCTTGCTGGGCAGAAGATTTTTAATGAAATGAGATCCCAGTTGTTGATTCCTTGTGCTACTTCCTATGATACTCAAGTTTGTTCATGAAGTCTTTTCCTACGTCAATGTCTTCAAGACTTCTACCTAACCTCTCCTCCAGCCAATATAGTTAGTGTTTTAATATGTTTTAATGGATCGTTAATCCATTTCAATTTTAGTTTAGTGCATGGTGAGAGATACAGATAAAAGTTTAATCTCTGGCAAGTTGAAACCCCAATTTTCCAGCACCATTTAATAAAGAGGATATCTTTCTTCCAGTGAGGGTAATAGGCTCCTTTATCAAAGATGAGGTGGCTGAATGTGTCTGAAGTTGTTTCTGCATGTTCTAACCTGTTCCATTGAACCTTGGGTCTGTTTCTTTGCCATTACCATGCTGTTTTTATCATAGTAACTTTGTAGTATAGTTTAAAATTGGGGATTGTGATACTCTCTACCTTGTCTGTGTGACTCAGAATTGCTTTTGCTATTTTAGGTTACCTCTGTTTCCAAATGAATTTTTGGATTGTTTTATCAAGTTCTGTGAAGTATGCTATTGGAATATCAATTGGGATTGCATTGAATCTATATAACAGTTTTGGAAGTATGGCCATTTTCACTATGTTGGTTTTTTCTACCCAGGAGCAATGGATGTCTTTTCATTTTCTGATATCCTCTTCGATCTCTTTTTTTAGATTCCTGTAATTTACAGAGTAGAGGTCTTTGATTTCTTTCATTAGGTTTATTCCTGGGTATTTCAGTTCTTTGGATGCTATTGTGAAAGGAATTGTTTGCCCCATTTCTCTCTCAGTGAGTCTGTTGTTTGTGTACAGGAAAGCTTTTGATTTTTGTGTGTTGAGGTTGTATCCAGCTACTATATTGAATTTGGTTATCAAGCCTAGATGACTTTTCGTGGAGTTTTTGTGGTCTGTGATATAGAATATCACGTCATCTGCACATAATGACAATTTAACTTCATTGCCTATCTTTATTCCTTTTATTTCTTTCTCTTGTCTAATTGCTTTGGCTAATGTTTCCAAAACTATACTGGACAGGGAGTGGTGATATTGGATATCCTTGTTCCTGATTTTAGTGTGAAGGATTTAAGTTTTTGAATACTGAGTATGATATTGGCTGTTGGGTTTTCATAGATGGCTATTATCAGGTTGAGATAGAGATTGTTCATTCCAATTTTTTGTAGGGTTTTTATTATGAATGTGTGTTGAATTTTGTCAAATGCTTTTTCTGCATCTATTGAGATGATCATATGGTTTTTGTCCTTGGATCTATTAATATAGTGTATTGCATTTATTGATTTGTGTATGTTGAACCATACCTGCATCCCTGGGTTAAATCCCACTTGATCAGGGTGTATGTTCTTCTTGATGATCTTCTGCACTCTGTTTTACAATATCTTATTGAGGATTTCTGCATCTATGTTCATTAGTCAGATTGGTCTATAGTTCTTTTTTTTTTAAGTTGGGTTTTTCTCTGCTTTTGGGATCAAGGAATTTGCTTCCAGGAATGAATTTGGGAGTGTTGTTTCTCTTTCAATTTCATTGATGAGTTTAAACAGTAGTGGCAAAATTTCTTCTCTAAATGTCTTGTAGAATTCAGCAGTGAAGCCATCAGGACCTGGGCTTTTTTTAGTTTTTAAGTTTTTAATTATATTTTCAAGTTGGTTGACTGATATTGGGGTGTTTAGAATTTTTAGGTGTTCTTCGTTCAACTTTGGTAATTCATATGTATCTAGATATTTGTATTTTCCATCTTATTGGCATATAGGTTCTGGAAGTAGGTATTGATGATTCTCTGGATTTCTGCTGGGTCTATTGTAATTTCACCCATTTCATTCTGAATTGCATGAATTTGGTCCTTTTCTTTTCTTTTTTTGATAAGGTTGGAAAGGGTTTGTCAATTTTGTTCATTCTTTCGAAGAACCAACTCTTTGCTTCATTGATTTTTTTTGTATCATTCTCTTAGTCTCCATTGCCTTGATTTCTGCTCTGATCTTTATAATTTCCTCTCTCATATGAGCTTTGGGTTTGTCCTGCTCTTCTTTTTCTAGAAGCTTGAGGATCAGCATTGGATTGTTTATTTGAGCTCACTCTGTTTTCTTAATATACATATTCACTGCTATGAATTTCCCTTGTATGATTCTCCTTGTGTCCCATAGATTCTGATATGTTGTATTGGCAATGTCATTTAATTGTAGGAACTGTCTGATTTTTTCTTTAATTTTCTCTGTGACCCATTAGTTATTCAGAAGTGCACTGTTCAATTTCCATGTGTCTGAAATTCTTGTGGTGTCTTTTGCTATTGATCTCCAATTTCAACACACTATGGTCAGATAATACACAGGGGACAACTTTAATTCCTTTGCATTTACTTAAACATGTTCTATGAGTGAGTTTGTGATCTGTTTTGGAGAATTATCCATGTCCACCTGAAAAGAATGTGTTTTCTGATTCTGTGTGGTGGAACACTGTAAACATCTGTTAAGTCTATTTGTTTAAGTGTTTTGTTGAGTTCTAGTATTTTGTTGTTTATTTTTTGTCTAGTTGATCTATCTATTTTTGACAGTGGAGTATTGAGGTCACCCACTTCTATTGTATTAGTGCTTCTCTGATTTTTTTCATGTCCATTAATATTTGTTTTATATATATGGGTGTACCAGAATTTGGTGCATATATATTTATGATTGTCATCTCTTCCCTCTTGTATTGTTCACTTTACAAAGATATACTGTCTTTCTTTGTTTCTCATAATTAGTGTTGGTTTGAAATCCATTTTATCTTCAAATAGGATAGCTGCTCCTGCTTTTTCAGGTTCCTGTTGCAAGGAGTATTGTTTTCCATTCTTTAACTTTCAGTCTATGAATTTCTTTTTTAATTAAGTGTGTTTCTTGTATGCAGCATATTGTTTGATTTTACTCTGCCAGTCTATTTCTGTTGATTGTTGAATTGAGACCATTAACATTGATGGCTATAACTGATGCATACTGACTTTTCCTTGTCATGACCTTTTTCTGTTGTTAATTTCTTCTCTTGAATGCATTGTGTTGGGGGTTTTGCTGTTATAATCCTCATTGTCTATTCCTAGAATACTATTTAAAAATTTAAGAGTGCTGCTTTGAAGTTTTTTTTTTCCCATTAAGTTCATTGGTACATTTTTGGTATAAAATACAGTTACATTCATCATTGGGATCTCATACCTTTACATGAGTATCTTGGTTCTTTTTTTCCCCTTCCCTTGCCCTCCCTTCACCCACCCCACCCTTCGCTATTTGCAAAGACTTTGTTTCCATTTTTTTCCTTTTCTCATTTTTTTCTTTTCCCTTTTTTCCTTTCCCCTACCCCTCCCACTTCCCCTGCTCCTTAGACTTTTACATCCTATTACACAATATCAATTATACATTTTTAAAATTACAATATCAAGATCTAGGAGACATTACCACAGATTTTACAAGGATATAGAAAGCATATTTTGAAAATCTGTTTTGAAATAAATTTGACAACTTTGAAGAAGTACCTTGGAAGAAAAATTAATGAAACTAACTCTGGAGGAAATATAAAATTTGAATAGCACCTATTAAAGAAAGTATATTCCTAGCTTGAAAACCTACCTATATGACAACAGCAGGCTCATATACATTTTAACTGATAAATTATATCAAACATTTAAAGCTGAAAAAAGAAGGAACACTTCTCCCCTCATTTTAGGAACTCAACATTGTGCTGATCCTAAAACTGGATAGAGATAATAGAAGAAAAAAGTATGAACACAGATAGAAATTTGTTTAACAAAACAAACTATTAGAAGTCAGATCTGCCAGTATGCAGAAAGTGGTTTTGTTATAGGGATGGCAGTGTTGGTTCAGCATTGGAAGATCCACCCCCAAAAGTCATCATTTTAACAGAGGAAAAGAAAAATCCATATGATACTGTCAGGAGTTTCAGAAAAAGTATTGGAGTAAATTCTACAGCTGTTCATGGTAAAAGCTATCAGGAAACTAGAAGTAGAACAGAACCTTCTCAACAGATTAAACACATGTACTTCATACTTCCAGCGAGAATGCCTTATATGAATGGAAAAGATACAATGCTTTATCCTTAAGGTGGGGAACAAGGGCAGATATGCTTACTCTTTATCTGTCCATTAAACTTTGAAACCTAGGCCACACCAAAATAGTCTGGCAATAAAATGACACAATTAGGATAGGATTGGCAAGGTAGAAGCAAAATCTTTATATGTGGATGAAATGATCATCCACAGAGAAAATACTAAGAAATCTGTAGGAGCCCCTAGAACTTGTATTTGAATTTAGCAGGATTAGAAAACACAAGGTATATAAAAAAAAATTCAGGTCTGTGTATACTTGCTATAAATAAAGAATTGGATATTGAAATTTAAAAGTTATGTAGGAATACAAAGGACCTAGAAAAGTTAAAAGAAAAAGAAAAAAAAACCAGTGTCTGAAGACGTTTAGTACCTAATTTTAAGACTTCTGCTAAAGCTACAGTACTCAAGGCAGTGTTGGTGTAAGGAAAGACATATAGATCATTGGAATAAAACAGAGAATCTAGAAATAGAACCACACATATATGGTCCACTGAATTTTGAAAGATTATTTAACATTAGCATTTTATAGAACACAAATTCAATTCAAGAGCTAAGGAAGAGATAGTGTTTTCAGCAAATGGCACTAGAACACCTGTTATCCATATATAAAAAATTAACCTCAACCCTTTATTTCCATACTTGAAAATAACTTGAAGGGATCTATGAACCTAAATATGAAACCGTAAAAGTATAAAACTTTAAGAGGAAAGTATAAGGGAAAATGTTTATGAATTCAGGGTAGGCAAGAACTAACTAGTATACAAAAGACATGATGTAAAAGAGAAAAAAATTGATAAATGAGATTCCATCAAAATTTAGAACTCTAAATGACATCATTAAAATGAAAAGTAGTCCTTAAACAGATCATATTTACAATGCATATAACCTATGACCAGAATATATAAAGAATTCTTAGAGCTCATTAATAGACAACCCAATTAAAAAGTAGACATAAGAAGATGATAAATAGCCAGTACAGCACAAGGAAAGGTGTGCAACTCTAGAAGCAGAAAAATACTAATCAGTACAATAACAAGATTGAATTATACACTCATTAGGGAGATGAAGTTAAAAGTTTTAAAAGCCTTATCATGACTTTTTCTTTTTTGTTGGATTCTCCCCCTTTGTGTTTAATTTGTCATGCCCAGTGGATTCATTCTGCTGGGTTTCCTGGGGTTGTGATCCTCATTGTCTTTTCCTAGGGTATTGTCTAAAATTCTTTGGAGTGCCGGTTTGATATTCATGAAATTCCTGAGGTGCTCTTTATCATGAAAGTATCTTATTTCTCCATCAGTTTTGAAAGATAGTTTTGCAGGGTACATCAATCTGGGTTGGAGGTTGTTTTCCTTTAGGGTTTGAAATACATCACTCCAAGCTCTTCCTGCCTTGAGAGTTTGCATTGAGAAGTCTGCTGTGATTCTGATAGGCTTTCCTTTGTATGTGATTTGTTTTTTTCTCTCACTGCTTGTAGAATTTTGTTCTTCTGTTGGATTTCTGGAATCCTAACTATTATATGCCTATGTGTAGATTTTTTTGATCAAGGTTAGCTGGAGTCCTATATGCCTCACTTATCTGTATGGCAAGTTCTTTTCCCCTCCTTGGGAAGTTTTCTGCCATTACTTCTGTGAACAGTTTTTTTATGTCATCTGCACTCTCTCCTCTTTCTTCATTAACTCCAATCAGTCTTATGTTATTCTTCTTTGCATTGTCTAGCAGCTGTGGGACTGATTTCTCATGTTCCCTTACAATTTTAAAGCAATTTTTCTTTTCCTGGTCACTAATTGTAATCTTACCTTCTATATGTGAAATTCTATCCTCACATTGGTTCATTCTGCTGTGCAGACTTTCGTTGGAGTTTTTAATCTCCTTTAAATCTGTTTGTATCTGTTTTATGGATTCCATTTGTTTCCTATGTTGGGATTCCATCATGTTCCTCAGATCCTCTATTTTTTTTATCTGTGTCCTCTCTAGATTTATTAATCATGTCTTGCACCATGAGCACAATCTTTGCTGTTATCTGAGTAATTATTTCTGATTTCATTTTTCCCAGATCCTCTTTTGTTGTCAGTTCAGAGAGTCCAGGTGGTTGAGTATCAGATTGTTCCATCTCGTTTCCCTTTGGGGTTGCTGTAGGTGATCTGGAAGTCTGTTGTTGAGGCTTGTTTATGTGTCTTCTCATTTCCACGGGGGGTGGGTGTGCTTCTGGTGCCCACACCACTCACCTTCTCTGCCCTAGGAGCTTGGGATGGAGGCAGGGGAGCTTCCTTCTGGGTGTTGGGACCAGCTCATCTTCTCTGCCCTAGGAACTTGGGATGGCAGCGGAGGAGCTTCCTTCTGGGTGCTGGGACCAGCTCAGCTTCTCTGCCCTAGGAGCTTGGGATGGGGGTGGGGGAGTGCTTTGAAGTTTTTGAAGTTCTTCAGTTGTTCTTTGTCATGAAAGTATTTTATTTCTCCCTCAATTTTGAAAGACAGTTTTGTAGCATACATTGATCTGGTTTGGAGCTTGTTTTCTTTTAGGGCTTGAAATACTTAACTCCAGGCTCTTCTTGACTTGGAGGTTTGTGTTAAGTCTGCTGTGATTCAGATGGACTTTCCTTTGTATGTGATTTGTTTCTTTTCTCCAATTGTTTGTAGTATTTTGTTCTTCTGTTGGGTTTCTGGAATATTAACTATTATATGTCTAGGTGTAGTTTTTTTGAACATGGCTAGTTGGAGTCCTATATGCCTCACATATCTGTGTGTGAAATCCCCTACTTCCCTTGGTAAGTTTTCTGCCATTACTTCTGTGAATAGTTTTTTATGTCATTTGCACTATCTCCTGTTTCTTCATTGATTCTGATCAGTGTTATGTTATTCTTCCTAACATCATTTAGCAGCTGCTGCATTGATTTCTCATGGTTCCTTACTATTTTTAAGAAATTTTTCTTTTCCTGTTCACTAATCACAATCCTGTCTTGTGTTTCTGATATTCTGTCCTCACATTGGCTCATTCTGCTGTGTAATCTTTCAATGGAGTTTCTAATCTCCTGGATAATTGCTTGCATCTGTTTTATGGATTCCATTTGTTTCCATGCTGGGATTCCATCATGATCCTCAGATCCTCTTTTTTTTTAATCTGTATCTGCTCTGGATTTATTAATCACATCTTTCACTATGGACCAATCTCTGTTGTTATCTGAGAAACTATTTCTGTTTTAATTTTTTCCAGATCATCTTTCATGGCCATTTCAGGGAGTGCAGGTGGTTAAGTACCAGATTGTCCCAGCTCATTGCCCCTTGGGATTGCCTTAGGTGATCTGGAAGTCTGGTTTTGAGTCTTGTTTACATGTCTTCTCATTTCAACTGATGCAGCCTGCTGCGCCTTTGTTGAGGCAACTCTTTGCTTGCCCAGTGGTCTTCAATTCTCTGCAAGCCTCAAAGAGGCTTTCTCTCTGCAGCTCACCACTGTGCTAATTCCTAGGTTCAGAATGGTGGCCTTCTGGATCCCTGCACTGTGCTTTTTTCCAGTTGGGGTTTTGGCTGGGGCCTGTGCATACATAGGATGGTATCTGGGCATGCCTCTGGTTGGGGCCGGCATGCCTCTAGTTGGGGCCTGCATGTCTGTGCAGCTGTTTTCCAGGTGGGGCCTTTGGCTGGGGCCTGTGCATCCAAGCTGGCATGTATGCATTATATACAGAACTCTATCCTTCAAGGAGGAAGAAAAGAGCAAGAACACAAATAGAAGGAGCAGAACATTCACCAAAAACATGCTTCTATACTGAACAGATAAAACTGTTATCCAGCTATTTTTATATTTTGCTTTATATATTGTTATGTTTTTATGGCTCCATGAATTCAAATAATTCAATAAAATAAGAAATATTTTAACAAAGATATAAAAGTTCAAGGCTGATAGAGTGAGACAAAGTATGAAATAAAATACAATATGCTAAAAGGCTACAAGAGATCAGTAGAAAAGAAAGACAAGAATTAAATCCCTATTTAAAGCAGTACATAAAATAGAAATTGCAAAAATGCAGTAGAAATTGAGAGCTTTCCTAGGAGGCATTAAACCCCTGGATTCAGTCCTCAATGATATGCACACATAAACACATGTACATACACACACACACACACACACACACACACACACAGGTGTGCACAAAGCAGCACAATGTTTTGCAAAAAAAGCACCATAGTGATGAAACTATAAAATTGAAATAAGCAAAGATTTTTTTAAAAAGTGTTCCTAAAAGAAAGTAGCAAAATAATAAAACAATATTTTAAATAGAATTGTAGGAACATTTTAGTAACAATTGTTTTAATATACTTACTAAAAGGAAATTCTATTCTGGTTAGATGGGATGAGATCCTAATGCACCATTCCTTCTTAAATACCTAGAAAATTACTCAAACTATAGGAAGCGATTGTTTTCAGATATTAGAGACCAGGTAGCACAGGGTGATGGCTCTGAGAAAAGGGTAACAATTGATACCAGCCCTATCACTGTACCTTAGTACAAATGTAACTTTGATGTCATACTGAGTTAAGGATGCAGATAATACTTTTAGTCAGCTGGACTGTGTGTGACCCATGGCAAAATTAGATGGAAGTGAATAAGGTGGGACTTCTAAATATCAAAAGACATTGGTGACAAGGGAAAGGAGTCACCAGAAAAAAAGCAGCTGGAACTCACACTGAATTGGCAGTTCGATCATTTCACCAACTAAATTTACCTCGAGTACTGAACAAGACCCTCTGAGTGATATTACCTTGCTATTTAGGTTCAGAAAAAAGCTCTGTATCTGTTCAGGGAAAAAAAAAGAAGCTTAAAAGAAATCTTATAAAAACTTCAAAGGATTTCAACTAACATATCCAAGTATCAAAACAGAATCAGATAGTATTTGAAGAAATATAATAAATGCAGTGCTCAAAGTCATAAAATTTATCATGTCTGGATTATCAGGTATCTAAATAAGCAGGAAAACATAACCACTTACCATGAGAAAAATCAACCAATAAAAGTGATCCAGAAACATGAAAATACCACCAGTGAAGAATGGTAAAACAATTATTATTAAATTTAACATATTCTTCAAAATGGATACAATGAAGAGACAAACGGAATACAAAATATAACAAGTGAAATATCTAGAAATGGAAAATGCAATATCTAAAAATAAAAATGCACTCTTTGGGATAAATATCATTTAGACACTATAGAAGTAACGATCACTGTATTGGGCATATAGTGGTACAAACAACTTAAAATGAAGCAAAGAAGGAGAATAGATGGAAAAATAAATAAATTTAGAGAAGATCTGGGACTTGCAAACAGTGTCCTATAAATTTAATTGGAGTTTAGTAAAGAGACGCAAAAGATGTCATGTGGGGTGGGTAGAAATGATTCAAGAAATAGTACCTATATTTCTCAAATATGATAAGAACATTAACCTACATCTCGAGAGAGCTTAATGAATTCTAAATATAATAAAACTATAATAGAAATTATGCTTAGGAACAGCAAAAATATATCTCTGAAAACCAGTAATAAAGAAATATTCTCAAAAATAGCTGTAGAATAAAGACCAAAATAAAAACGTGGCAAAGATAAGAGTGAAAACAGACTTCTTGTCCATCTACACAAGATGGAAAACAGTTGAGCAATATTTTATCAATGTAAAATAAATCTGTCAATCTCAAACAGAAACATCCATTAACAGTGAAGGCAAATAAAGATGATGTAATTTGAGAATCTTTTCATCAGAGGTGCACAATAACAAATGTTAAAACATATTCTTGAGGCAGAAGAAAAATGATACTTGAGAAGTTCTGCTTCTAAGTAAAACTGATGTGTTATTTCTTTCAGTTCTAACCACAGGTGATTACAAAACTGGGGAATGCTGTCTTTCCAACACTGTACACATAACCAGGGCACCGATTTCTCTGAAGAGTGAAGGACTTTGCCCCCTGCCAGCTGTGCCCTCACACTGCCTGCAGTGCCAACCCAAGTGCCTGCATTCTGAGGCCTCTTTACCTAGGACCTTCAGTTAAAGCTTTCCCTGGGCATCTCTACCTAGATCTCCTTGTCACAAGAAGGAAGCACTTTGAGGACACTCTTCCACACTCAGCCTCAGGACTCAGTGCTTTCTTTCCTGCACTTCCCTTTCCTAAACCCCTCCACAGCCTCCATCTCACAAAACTGCAAAGGAGCTTTTCCCTCACTGCTTCTTTGATAGTGAGAGTCCAACCTGGTATGAATAAACACCACTTCTTGTTTTTATTAATTAAGTTTATGGGTACATTTTAAATATACATAATGATCATATTCATCATAGGAAATTTGTACCTGTACATGATATATCTTAATTCCTCTATTTTTCCCATTCCCCTACCCTCCTTTCAACTCATCTTCCCCTCTTTGTTTACAAAAGTTTGCTTCCATTTTCTTTCTTTTCTTGTTTTTTTCATTTCCTTCCTTTCCCCTCCGTACTTTCTCTTCACATTTGAGCATTTTCTTCCTATTTCATAATATCTGGAGTACATTTTGATCCTTATTTACACTTTTGGTTTCTCACACCAGAGAAATAATGAGACATTTACACATATGTGTTTGATTTATCTCACTTAAGAGTATGGTCTCAAGGTGCATCCATTTACCTGTAAATGTTTCAAGTTCATCCTTCTTTTTGGCTGAGTAGTACACCATTGTACAATAAAACCACATCTTCTTTATCCATTCATTGGTTGATGAGTATTTAGGCTGTTTCCAAGATTTAGCTATTACAAACTATGTTATTATAAACATGAGTATGCATATATCACTGTGATATAATGTTTTAAATTTTTTAGGGATGATACCAAGAAGAGGAATAGCTAGGTCAAATGGAACCTTAAGTTTCAGGTTTTGAGGGATCTCCACACTGACTGCCACAGTGCTTCTACCAGTATACATTCTCAACAATAGTGGAGAAGGATTCCTTTTTCCCCATATGCCCACCAGCATTTGTTATTGTTTGATTTCTTGATAATTTCCATTCTTTCTGGAGTTAGATGGAATCTTAGTGTTGTTTTAATTTGTAACTGTCGAATGACCAGTGGTGTTGAACATTTTTCCATGTGTTTATTTGTCATTTCTACTTCTTCATTTGAGAAGTAGTATTCATCTCAGATACCCATTTTGGATTGGGTCTTTAAATTGAGGGAATCTGATTTTTTTTAAAAAAATACTAATCCAAAACTAGATTTTTTTTTTGAATTCTAGATATTCCTTTGTCTGAGGAACAGACAAAAAGGTTTTCTCACCTGTGGGTTGTCTCTTCACTCTGTTGATGGCTTCTTTTGCAGTGAAAAAGCTTTTCAATAAATGAGATCTCAGTTGTTGATTCTTTGTAATATTTCTTGTTTGATTAAGGTTTTGTTCATAAAGTCTTTGCCTACACCTCTGTCTTCAAGAGTTCTATTTTTCTCCTCTGGCAGACTTAGTGTTTCTGATTTAATATTTAGATCTTTTTTATTTCAGGTTAGTGCATGGTGAGAGATGTGAGTCTATAAACCTGACTCTTACTGGATCACTCTTACCTGGGAGAAAATGGAACACAACATGGAGCTGTCATTTTCTCCATTTAGCATCTTGCTTGCACCATTACAATAAGCGCCCATGGCTTGATTACTATTATTTTTATTTTTGATTCTTGTTTTGAATTGAGCAACTCTCTAAAGTTTGAACCCTCATCATATATGAGAGCAAAGTTAGATGTACTCAAAGGAATACAGAGATATCAGGAACCACCAAAACGATAACCACATGGGTTAAGTTTGCTGAGTAAAATTGAAAAGATATTTTAAAAATGCATAACATGTTTACTGGTTGAAAGATTTAATATTGTTAATATACAAATTCTTTCCAATTGATCTATGGATTTTGCACAATGCCACTCAAAATCTTGAAAGGTTTTTAGACAGAAAATTACAAGATGATTGTAAAATTGATATGGAAATGTAAACCATCCAGAAAAGACAAAGTAATCTTAGAAGAAAGTATAATGTTGGAGTACTTTGTGTGATTTTGATATACACTATAGAGCTTTAGCACCAAAATAATTTGTTTTTGGTGGATAATATCCACATAAGTTTATAAGGCAGAATAGAGAGCTTAAAAATAGCCTTTAGTCAACAATGGTTGTGGAAGTGGAAAAAGGAAAGACTCTTCAGCAACTGATGTTGAAACAATTAGACAGCTGAATGGAAAAAAAGATTTAAAAATCTGCTGTTTATTTGTACATACCAAAAAAAAAAAAAAAGCTAAAACTATAAAAGACCAAGAAAAAAGTTTTAGAAAAATATGTGGAATTTTGATGCAGGCAATTTTGAGGTAAGCAAATATATATTAGCTAGGACCTCTAAAATACAGAACGTCTACAAATTGATAAATTGAACTTGACAAATAATTGTAAAGAGTAACCTTTTGAAAGATTCAGTTAAAAAAATAAAGCCATCTATAAGCTTGAGGAAAATCCCTGAAAATTACATATCATACAAAGAACTTATTCTACAATATTTAAATAATTATTAAACCTCAATAATTAATAAAAGAAAAAAAGACCAAATAAAAAAGTTAGTAAATTATTTGAACAGATATTTCATAAAATATAATACACAAGTGTCCAAAATGTAGTGATAAAAACCTCAGTGTTATCAAGAAATTCAGACTAAATCCACAATGACATACACTTATTGGAAAAACTAAAACAAAAAAGACTGAGGCTACTAAGAGTTGACAAGAATATCAAACAACTGTCATACTTCACTGATGGAAATAAAATGGTGAAACTTCTTTGGGAAAAAGCTTCACAGTTTCTTAAAAATGTAAATATGTGCTTATAATGTGATTCTATCAACTAAGCTATAGGTGATGCTCAAGAGAAAAGAAAACATAAGTTTAGTTGTACACAAATTCTTATAAAAAAAAGACTTTATCTAGAATTACCAAAACCTTGAGCCTCTCTGCTGATATGTGGAGAAATAAAATACGGAAGATATAGCCATATAAAGAATATGAGTCCGCAATGAACAAGAATGTACATGCCATTAAATTGCCCAGTATTAAAAGCACTGAGTTGAGTGAAAGAAGCAGACACAAAATTATATATACTATATAGTTCTATTTATGTAAAATATAAAACTCTAAATATAAAGCTAATATATAGTGATAGAAAGCAAATCAGTAGTTTCCTGAAATCAGAGGCAGCAGGAGCAATGCATTGTGAAGAGGCATGGGGAAAACTTTTCAGTGTAATACAAATAGTTCATATTCTAATTCTGATAGTGTTTTTCACAGATGTATACATCATTCAGGATTTATCAGATTGTGTATCTTATATAGGTGCAGTTTGCTGTACATAAATTTTACTCTGAGACAGTTATCAAAAGGTCTGCAAACTCCCATGGCACGTAGGGTACAGATCAAGAATGAAAAATAATGGATTGTGGATCAAGATTATTAAATATATTTATATAGTTCAACAGAATGCTATATTTAAAGGGAAATTGTTCCAGTTTCCTGCGGCTGCGGCCACTGAAGCAAGTGCCGTGGCGTGGCGGGGGCAGAGTGCGGCCGTGGTGGCGGCGCCTCCCCGAGCTGCCGTGGCGAGTGACCCTGCGCGGAAGATTCCAAGTTGTGCTAGTACAACCATATAAATAATTAACACCTGAAGTCTCAGTGTAACATGGACTATATCAGTGATGACAGATAAATACAGACGCTTGGGAATCAGATACTAGGAGAAACACTTCCTAAAAGGCCCTAAGAAACATGTCTGCAGGAACCTGTCCATCTTAATACTGGTAGAACTCAGCCAAAGGAATTTAAGAGTTTCTAGTATTTTCCATGGCTGAAGCTGAGAGTCTGAAACCCTGATACATAAGCTCTATTCTTGACATAGCACCAACTCCTTCAGAATATAAGGAAAAGAAATAATGTTTCCACAATGATAGATCTTTGGTTATACAGTATGATCAAGATCCCCAAAAAAGAGACCAGAGCCTGTGCAAATTCAGAAGGGAAATAATAATGGAAAAACCACTGATTTAAAGCAGCAGAGTACTTGAGAATCATGGGTAAGCCCTAGGAAAAGAGGACTTTCTTCTTGCGAAAAGGATAACCTAGAAAGGCAGGCAATAGAAAATTGTGAGAGAAGGCAAACAGAACCTGTATCACCAGTTTTAAAAAGAATTAAACGTTGTCTTAGATCTGAAGCACCAAACAGTTCAGAAGAAGATTCGCCTATCAAATCAGACAAGGAGTCAGTAGAACAGAGGAGGACAGGAGTGGACAATGATGCAGATATTCAAGGGACTAAACGTGCTTATCGATATCTTATACTGGATGATTGTGAGAAAGGGGAAGTCAAAAAGGTGAATGTCAGTGAGGAAGGGCCACTTAATTCTGCAGTAGTTGAAGAAATCACAGGCTATCTTACTGTGAATGGTGTTGATGACAGTGATTCTGCTGTTTTAAACTGTGATGACTGTCAGCCTGATGGGAACACTAAGCAAAATAGTGCTGGTTCCTATGCATTGCAGGAGAAATCAATAGCTGCAAATGGGGCTTTGGAAACCCAGACTTCAGTGTTCCCTGATAATAGGAGGGACGACAGTTATATAGACCATAACATGCCTTGCACAAATTCAGAAGTGCAGGTCAAGTTGGAGGACCACAAATTAGGAACTGCCTGCCTGTCTGTGGAGTGTGTTAATCAGTTGACTATGAAGCCAGCTTCAGGCCCCATTTCTGAAATCCAGTCATCTTTAAGGGATTCTGAGGAGGAAGTAGATGTGGTGGGAGATAGCAGTGCCTCAAAAGAGCAGTGTAATGAAAATACCAGTAACGTCTTGGATGCAGCTCTTGAGAGTATTCCAGTCTCAGAAGGAGAGTCACCGTCTGTTCTAGACAGCATCTCAGCTCAGATGACATCTCTGTCAGAACTTCAAGAACGTCACTATACCCTGAGAATGTCACCACACAGGGCCGCCCCTGCCAGAGCTAGTCCCACTAAAAACAGTTCTCCTTGCAGAGAGAATGGACAATGTGAGGAGAATAATCTTAGTTCCAATGAAACAGGTGCAACTGCTAGCAATAATGTAAGTGAGTCTCTCACAAGTCCTGATGATATTTCTCAAAATGAAAAAGTTTTATGTTGTGACTCTCAAAACAATGGAAGCGAAGGACTAAGTAAGCCACCCTCAGAGGGAAGACTCAGTATCAGACATATGCCAACCTGCCAAAGAGAGTGCCAGTCAGCACATTGCAAAAGAGGAAGATGATGATCTTGATGTTTATTACTTTGAATCGGATCATGTGGCACTGAAACACAGCAAGGATTATCAGAGACTGCTGAAGACCATTGCTGTCCTTGAGGCTCAGGGCTCCCGAGGAAACCAGGACCTCGAGACCTAGGCAAGCACCAGAGGGAAGTGCTCAGAAACCCCATGGTATTTGTAGAGAAACTCCAGACAAAGGCTGATATAGGGCTTCCATATCCATAGAGAGTTGTTCAGTTCCCTGAGATTGTATGGGATCAATATACCAATAGCCTTGGGAACTTTGAAAGAGAGTTTAAAAACCATAAAAGACATACTAGGAGAGTAGAGTTAGTTTTTAATAAAGTAGGTTTACCTCCTAGACCAAAAAGCCCTGTGGACCCTAAGAAAGATGGAGAGTCCCTTTCCTACTCTGTGCTGCCCTTCAGTGATGGTCCAGAAGGCTCCCACAGCCACCTCAGATGATAAGGGGCCAGCTGTGTGACAACACCAGGCCCGAAACGTTTAACCAGCTGTGGACAGTGGAAGAGCAGAGAAAGCTTGAACAGCTGCTCCTGAAGCACCCTCCTGAGGGTGTAGAGTCTCTGCGCTGACAGAAGATTGCAGACAAGCTGCGCAACAGGACTGTGAGACAGGTTGCTAGCTGACTACATACGTATTTCATAAAGCTAACTAAAGCTAGCATCCCAGTTCTGGGCACAACACCAAACCTGAATATATATTCCAAAAAGTCTTTGACAAGCAAACAACAGCACCCCCTTAATAAACATCTCTTTAAACCTTCCACTTTCATGACTTCATGTGAACCACCAGTGTACATGGACAAGGATGACGACCAGCCCTGCTTCCATAGCCATAGGGGCACTGCAGCCAAGGAGGCGTTGGATGAAAAAATTATTCCAATCATGTATAGGAATTTACCTGAATATAAAGAACTATTACAATTTAAAACATTAAGGAAGCAGAAACTTCAGCAAATGCAAGCTGAAAGTGGATTTGTACAGCACGTGGACTTCAAATGTGATAACTGTGGCATGGAAACTATCCAGGGTGTTTGGTGGCACTTCCAGGATTGTCCCTCAGAGATGTCTTTGGATTTCTGTGATTCTTGTTCAGATTGCCTACATGAAATTCACAAGGAAGATTACCAACTAGAGCCTGTTTATAGGTCAGAGACATTCTTAGACCAAGACTACTGTATGGCCCAGGGCACCAGTTATAATTACCTGGACCCAAACTACTTCCCAGTGAATAGATGAAATGGCAGAGTGAGCACATCCCTCATGAGTCCTCTTCAACATATAGCAATGGTGTCATTGTTGGTGATGTGCACAGTTTGAAATGGTCTGAATGACACTCACAGCATGAGCATTTCTTGAGTGTTCTCGTCCAGCCCAACTCTGTACTGTGTGGCTCTCCATCCCTGTTCAGCAGCCAAGCATCCTTATGAGCAGAGGTTCCCTGGTGCATCTCCTCACTGCCTTGAAGCCTGGAGGCGGCGATCTTAGTGAGACAGACTCAAGAGCACATATTCACGAGAGAGTAAATCCCAAAGGTTTCAGAGAACTTGGTCATAAATATGATAACAAGAAGGCAAAGTATTTATATTCAAACACTTTAGTAGCTTTCAGTTTTGTGAAAATAGTTTTCAGCACAAAAACTGACTTCTTTAGATAAAGTTTTAACCAATGATGGTGTTTGATTCTAGGATCTATACTCTAAAAGAAATCACTATGAAGTGCTGGTCATTGATGGTCTTTAGTAAATAAGAGCTGAACCTGTACTCTAATAAAATGGAAAACACAGAAGAAATGGACAGATTCCTAGATACATATGAATTGCCAAAATTAAATGAAGAAGATATAGAAATTCTATACACCCCAATAACAATGAGTGACTACTGAATTCTACAAGACATTTAAAGAAGAACTATCGCCATTACTCTTTAAACTCATCAAGGAAATTGAAAGGGAAGCAAGGCTTCCAAATTCATTCCTGGAAGCAAGTGTTACTTTGATTTCAAAACCAGGGAAAGACCCAACCCAAAAAGAGAACTACAGACCAATCTTCCTAATGAACATAGATTCAAAAATCCTCAACAAGATACTGGCAAACAGAATACAGAGTGTCATCGAGAAGATCATACACCCTGACCAAGTCGGATTTATCCCAGAGATGCAAGGATGGTTCAATATCCATAAACCAATAAATGTAATACACTATATTAACAGAGTCAAGGACAAAAGGCACACGATCATCTCAATAGATGCAGAAAAAGCATTTGACAAAATCCAACACCCATTCATGATAAAAACACTACAGAAAATTGGAATAGGAGGTCTTTATCTCAACCTGATTAGGGCTACCTATGAAAAACCAATAGCCAACATCGTACTAAATGGTCAAAAACTGAAAACTTTCACGCTAAAATCAGGAAGAAGACAAGGATGCCCACTATCACCACTCCTGTTCAATATTGTTTTGGAAACATTAGCCATACCAATTAGACAAGAGAAAGAGATAAAAGAAATAAAGATAGGAAAGGAAGAAGTTAAACTGTCATTATTTGCTGATGATATGATACTTTACATAGAAGACTCAAAAAACTCAGTCAAATGTCTTCTAGACCTGATTGACAGATTCAGTAGAGTAGCTGGATACAAGGTCAACATGTGACACCTAATTTCTTTTAACCACAATGAACTGTCCTTCTTATCAACAGCAAAGCACTCCAGGAGGCAACTGTGGCATTGCTTCTTAACCAGCTCATGGTGTGTGAATGTTATAAAATTGTCACTCAGATATATTTTTAAATGTAATGTTCTATAAGATCATCATGTGATGTGTACAAACTATGGTGAAAAGTACCAGTGGTAGTAACTGTGTAAAGTCTCTAATTCATAACATTATTAATTCCTTTAAAATACACAGACTTCTGCCTCTGTATTTGGAGTTGTCCATACAATTCATCAAAGAAAACTGCCTAATATAAAAATCATATATATGATAATAATTTCCCTCTTTTGTAGTCTGAACAAGATCCATAAAAGATTGTATTTTAATTACTATTTAAACAAGTGATTAAATTTAGTCTGCACAGCGAGCAAGAGTTCACATGCATTCTTTTATACTGCTGGATTTTGTTGTGCATCATTTAAAACATTTTGTATGTTTCTTCTTATCTGTGTATACAGTATGTTCTTGAATAATGCTCCTTTGTCAGGAGAACTGTGAGAAATAATCTATGTGGATACTGTCTGTTTATATTATAAAAAAGGGAAATTATTTCTACACTGGACAGTCATTTAAAAATGCAATGTTCTATTTCAGATTTAAGCATTCAGAATATAGAGAAACCAATACATAATCAATATTACTTTATAAATATAAAATCACTCATGTATACATAGAGGTACATACAAAGATGCATGAATGAGAGAAAAATAAAGAAAAAGACAAAGATTTATTGAGAGAGCTCTTTAAATCAGCATTATACCTAAAGTGAAAGGCAGAAGCATTTCCCTTAAAGTCAAATACAAAACAAAGATACCATTATCATCACTATAATCAGGAGAATAAAAAATAAGTATAAAGACTGAAAGAAAGAAATATATTTGAGGTACATATATAGTAATACAAAACAAAAATTCTAAGACATACCTAAAAAATCATAGCGAGTAAGAAGATCCAGCAAGTTGCCTGGTTACATTATTCAAATATAAACTTAAAGCATCTCTTTATGTATGCATCAAAGCCTTACAAAGTAGAGTAAAAGAAAAAAATGATATTGAATATTTTTCAAGATTAATAAAAAAACCCCACCACAGTGCAGAGTGCTATAGGATGCTACTCTGTTTAAAAATTCATAAATCCTATCTTATATATATATCGATATAATTTATTGCAAGAACACACACAAAAAGTTTAATATAGGTGATCTATTATAGCACTTGCAGCATCTTCCCAAGATATACCTGTTCTACTGCAAAAGAAAAGTTCTTGGAGTTGATTATTCTCCAAGTCCTTGCGATTGGCCATGTTAGCATCACTGGTGCTCTTGTTAGAAATGCCCTCCAAATGTTACCCTAGAAATACTATTTGAATCTTTGCAAATCTACTTGGTTATTAACATCAAACACTTCTCTAAGTAATCAATTCATATTTGTTTGGCTGAGTCAGAAAGGAGCTTTATGAGAGAATCTGAAAGAAAACAATCCTTTTATGATTTAATATATATCAAAGAAAACTCAGAGTCATCAGCAGAGAATGTTAAAAAATAAAAAAGGAAAAGAGAAATTGGGAGAACCAAGCTCCCTCTTTATGTATTTCAAATAACTACTTTATTTTCTTGCCAGTAGACAGATATTTCATCTTTTGTATTTATGCTTTGAAAAGGAATAAGACATTTTAGAAGAACTACTTTATTTATTTAGAGAAGTCTTTTCTAGAGAGAATTTTGTCACCCATTAATTGAACCACTGTAAAATAGAGCAAGCATATTCTATTTTCCATTGTTTTGAAATATCCAGAATCATGAATTTCAATTATGTATTTACAAAGTGAAAAGTAAATTCTTATTTTAGCCATGCCAGTAATCTGTATAACCATATAGAGATGGCAAACAATTATCATGTTGATCAGGGAAGAAAAGTGATTTTCCTTCTATGAGTAAGGATGTCTTTGATTTCAAACTATAAACTACATTTCTATTTCCTCCCAGAAACAAGTTTGAAATAGGTATGCTTTTGAGATTTGATATTTTTCAGAATTAGTCAATGAGAAATACACAAAAGAATCATGTATTGTTAAATCTTTTTTAGGACATGAAGATAGGTTCGTTAAAATATGGGCTAGTTAAATGCAAGACACAGAAAAATAATAAATTATCACAAAGAACTGACTTGGAGAATTTTTAAAGAGCATGAACAGTCTGGCAGTCACAATTCCTTGATGATAAAGTAAAAGCCTAATGGGGAACAAGAAGATATGAAAGAGACAACATAAAAAAATATGATAGATTGTCTAAAACTCTACTTGACCTCGTTGTAAACTCTAATTCTAATCCCAGCAGGCCTGACAGATTCTTCCATAGACGATAAAAAAACAATTAGTAGGTTGTGCAAATAAAACTTAAGAATTACCAAGACCTTTTCCATGAATGAAGTATATTCAGCAATATCATGCATTGTATACAAAATGCATACAAATTATTTGTAGAAGATACATCATAAAGAAATGAAACCTAAAATAGCTGAAACATACCTGAAAAAAAATTGAAGAACTCACATTTCCTGATTTCAAAACGTACTATAACACTGCAGTAGTCAAAACTGTGTGACACTGACAATAGTGTGATAGACATATAGGTAAATGGAGTAGAATAAAGAGTCCATAAAGAATCCCATACATATAAGGTCAATTGATTTTGACAAAAGTGCTGAAACGATTCAATGTGGGAATAATAGTCCTTTCATTAAAAGTACAGGAATAACTATATTTTTTGTCTGCAAAAAAATAAAGTTGGAGCCAGGCGTGGTGGCTCATGCTTGTGATCAATCCCATACTCTTGAAAGCAAGGCAAGAAGATTGCAAGTTTAAGATTAGCCTGGGCAATTTAGTTACTTAGCAAGACCTTTCTCAAAAAATAAAAAACATGGGTTGGGAAGGTAGCTCATTGGGAAGGCTCTGGGTTCAATCCTTAGTATAATAAGAGAAGAGAAGAGAAGACAATTGGAAGGGAAGGGGAGGGGAGGGGACAGAAGAGGAGAGGACGGGAGAAGAGGGAAGGGAAGGGAATTAGAAAATTTGATTTCTTCCTCCTATATCTGCGTGCGCACACATGCCACATACATAATTAACTCAAAATGGAGTATAGACTTAAACTGTAGGTGCTAAAACTATATAGTTCATGTAAGAAAGTAGAGTAAATCTTTGAATTTTGAGTTAGGCAAAACTTTCATAAATATGACATTAATAGCATAAGCAACAAGAATAAATAGATAAGTTCACTTGATATGAATCTAAAACTTTGTGCTATCAATGTTATCAAGAAAGTAAAATGATTATGTGCAGAATGCTGAGAAAAAATTCATATTTGTAAAACATGTATCTGATTTTTTATCTACACTTGTCTCTAGAATATATAAAGACCTCAGAACTCTATAGTAAAAAAGTCATCCAACTAAAAGGTCAATAAGCAAATGAAAAGATGCTCAACATCATTTCTCATTAGGGAAATATGACTCAAAATTACAATGATATACAACTTCTTACCTAAGAGATTGGTTATAAACAAAAAGATGTCCAATAACAAGTGTTGACAATAAGTTGAAACTCTGACATATTGCTAATGTGGATGCAGAATATTGTAGCCACTTTGGAAAACAGTCTGGCAGCACTGTAAAGGATTAAATATAGCATTAACATGTGACCCAACAATCCCACTACTAACTAATACACACAAAATAAATAAAAGCAAAACTCATAAATTTATGCAGAACTGGTCCACAGTAGCTTTTGGTTTAATAGCCAAAATACTAAAATAACCCATGTGTCCATCAATTGATGAATGGACCAATAAAATGTCGTATATTAGTCGACACAATGGCATGTTTTAGCATAAAAAAATGAACCAAGGGCTGATACATGTAGCAACATTGATGGACCTTGAAAACATTTTGCTAAATGAAAAAGCCAGTCAAGAAAGATCACATATTCTATGTTTCCATTTTTAGTGAAATGTCCAGAATAGGCAAATTCATGTAGAGACATAGTAATGATTGCCTAGGTCTGAAGGTGTTAAGGGCAAATGGGGAATGACTGCTCTGTGTTCTGGAATATCTTTTCAAGGCAATAAAAATGTCCTAAAATTAGTTGTGGAGACAGCACAACTCTGTGAATATCCTGAAAACTACTGAATTATATATTTTAAATGTGTAAGCTATATGGTATTTGAATGATATAACACTGAAGTTGTTAAAATGACTAGAAGAACCTATGTGTAACTCTTTTATGTTTGTTCTATACGAAATTTAAAGAAAAAATGATATTTTGTAGACAAGGAGAAAACAGTCAGATTCTCCAAACTTGAAGCTGTCAAAACTTTTAAATGTGCTACAAAAGTAAAACAAAAACACATATATGATCAATATATTCGCTGTGAAATACCCTTATCTAATATAATTTAATTTTCAAATATTTATATGCTCTTTTTAAAATGCAGGAGAATTGAACCAATATTTGGAAATATTTTAAACTTTTTAACAAGATATTATCATATAAAACTTCCACAATATATAACCTCAAATAACTGCTTAAGAAAATAATCTTTGAAAAGTGTTTCTATTATGATAATTACTAGTAAAATGGGAATTTCTATTTTATTGAGTTAGTGGAATAGTATTTACATGATAAAAACTCTATAGCCAATTCCTCTGAGACTACATTTCTGAATTTTAAGAAATAAGATAAGAAATGTGACATCTTATGACATTAACGAATTTGAGTATCAAGTAAAAATATATTATTACAGAAATGTGTTAGTCACTGATACTGTAGTGTCAAAAGGGGAATTTTACTCTTAACTGAAAGGAATCCATATTTCAAAGATAATTTTAGCTAAATGTTAAATAAAAATGGGAATAAATATACTGCAAAATCAAATGATTTGCAGTTGTTTAAATAATCACTGCCAGATTCAGGGTTGATTCTTAGTTCCTGTTGGCCTTGGTACAAATCTGTGAGATTATTATTGAGCCTGATTCTATACAGCTCAAATTATCTGCCTCAGTCAGAGAAAAGGACAATGAAAATAGAAGCCCACTGGGGCTTTAGCTCCTCACTGGAAATCTAGGGATATGTACTCAAAATACCAAGAAGCATGATCAACTGCACATCCAGGGGTGAAAAATAAATCTAGACAATTTGAAAGACTTTGTGTTTTGAATTATTCCAAATCCATGACATTCTAAATGCAAAACAGCAGAGGCAATGAAAAGTTCAATGGCTGCCTTGTGCTGGGGAGATGGAGAGTGAATAGAAAGACAACACCAGATTTTTAAAGGCGTGAGGCTACCTGGTGTAATACTATAATGGTGGATATGTATAATCATTATACATTTCTCTAAACCACTGCAATATACACCACAAGGAGTAGTGATGTCAGCATGGGCTTATCGATTACAACACATGTCCCACTTGGGCGGAAGAAACTGCTAAGGAGAATATGTCTGTGTGTGTTGGGATTTATATTATTAAATGGGAAGTCTGTATCTTCTGCCCAATTTTGCTGTGAAGCTAAAACTGCGCTAAAAAATGAAGTCTACTGAAATAGTATTTTAAAAAGAGATTAGAGCTTTTTAGGCTTAAAAAAAAAAACTGACAAGGAATGCAGAAGCTAGAAAAGACAAGAAAACTGGTTTTCCCTTTCCACTGAGAGGAAGCCTGACATTTGTTTCAGTGTACTAAAATCCAATTTCAACTTCTGATCCTCAGAACTTTAAGAGAATAAATTTGTGTTGTTTTAAGCTACCACATGGGTACTAATTTGTTACTGCAGTAACAGGATATTAACACAGATAGCATATGATAGTACTGTTTTATATATTCCCCATTTCCACTCCCTACCCTAAAGGCATAGTTATTTATGATAAAATTTGTTTGTGTTTTTTTTTCATTCTATTCCCAGGATCTAGCATAGTTCTTAGCATTTGGTAAATATTTTTCTCATCAATCAATAAATAAGAGACTTTCCTAGATTTACCTGTAGCTGTTCATTGTGGGTTTATTTTTCTCTCATATATAAGTTTTTCAAGGCCTCATAGCTTGGAACTTCCAGGCTTTCCACTGATAGACAAAACAGAAAAGCATGTTTGTTAACTTCATATTGCTAATCAAATACTGAAGTAGATTGCTATGAACACCCATTAGAAAGTCACCTCCCTTCTCCACATCCTGCTGCTTTTCTTATTCTTACATTTGAACACAATGTTTGGTTCTTATAAATCTCTCCAGTTGTTATTTAAAAAGCCTTTTAGAATGAATAGGCCAGGAACATAATCTTTGCAAAGCTAGTCTGAAACAAAAGCCTGTGGAAAACCTGCAGAAAGCCTAAGGGGCTCTAATTTGGACTTAAAATTCTTGACAATTTCTGTTTCCTTCTTCCACCAAATTGCTCGGCTCCTGCTAATGGTTCACAATTATTGGTACTTAGAATCATACATTTGCAGGGACTTCTCCCTGTGATGACTACATTAAAGCACCCTGTTCCTCAAAGAATATGATTGTGAAGATTGGTTTTTCACTTATTTTAGCTGTTTTTTATCCAAAGTTACTTATATTCTGAAGAAAAATGCACTTTACTGGTCACTGACATGTAATTATTCATAATAAAAATTGATTCTGAGCATTTTAAGTATTTAACACCTATTCAAAGCATTTTACACATTTTAAAAAATTTTAATTAGAAATAAGAGAAAAACCTCCGAAAGAAGGTGAAAAAAAAGAGCTCATAATTCTACCATACTACTTTAAATTATATAAGTAATGACTTTAGAGCTTTGTTGTTCAGTTTTTCAGACTATCTTCCCATTACAAAAATTTCATCAGGTATCTTCACAGTGTTCTTTGAGTTGATGATGCATAGCTCAAAATTCTTATAGTTAACCACTGAAAAATGTATTAAGCATGAAAGTTAAAATTGAAAGAATAAATGGTAAATTAACTTCAAGAAAGACCAAAGGCAAAAGACTACCAGAAACATCCCTGTAGTTGAACAAGCTGGGCTGCTACTAGTTGCAATGGCCTAGAATGTGCATCCTGGGGAGCAAAGATGCATCCTGGTAAGGAGCTATTGTAAAGGGTTAACTATTTGTAGGAGCTCTGGTTAAATGGCTTTTTGGAGAATTCAAGGAAGCAGGGATAATTCTGTAATTTAATATCACAATCAATCTTTTTGGGAAGAAAGACATATTTCAGGTGGTCTCTTGCTCAGGAGCTTGCCTGGCACTGCCAGCCCTGTCCTGGTGTTGCAAGCAGCTGGCGTGGCACCTGAGCTGGCTCCTGGTATTCTTCTATTAAACATAAGCATTTTTCAAAATACTAGAATCAAAGAAGGCAACTCTATGACCTTGATGTTTCAAGAAAAAACAAGGCCAGTCTATAATGATATCTGAACTTAGGAAAAACATGATCCAAGTGATAAAAATGATCAAATATCCTCCTATGTTGGCTAATATAATAACTGCTGATTCTTTAATAAATACAGCATTAGCCTTAAGCTTATCCATCCTCCTTCCTGATAAGATTGATGAGCCACCTAACCAGAGCCCTGATCCCTAACGAGTCCTTTCAATGACTCAGTACAGGATACACCCTTGCTCCCTGTGATGTCTATTCTTTGCCATTGTTGCTAGCAGCAGCTTCAATTGTTCACCTACCCAGATGTGTCTGTTAGGGTATGGATGGCAAGCACTGACATTTTGGAGAATCATTTTAAGTCAAATATAAACCAATTTGTCCAAATTTTGTATGCTATTTATATATAACTTCCAGGTGATGAGGATTCAACAGAAAATATGACAACCATCTAGTGCTTTCGGACTACTAGATGGTTTGTATAAAATTCATATATTGAATCCTAAGCCCTAGGTATGAAGAGACAGAGGTTTGGGGAAATGATAGGTCACAAGGACCTACTCTCTGGATTGTGCCCTTTTAGAAGAGGCCCAAGGGAGCTTGCCACCCGACTCCACCACGTGAGGATCAAAAGATGCCATTTACAAGAAGGAAAGTCCTCCCCACGTAGAGTCTGCTGGCACTTTGAACATGGACTTCTCAACCCCCAACAACGATTTTTGTTGTTTATAAATTACTCAGTCTAATGAATTTTGCTATAGAAGCCTGAAGAAACTAGACATGGATGTAGCTTTATATTAGGATCTGACATTCCCATTATAAATAAATTAAATATTTCCTCAAGGTACAGATGAGAAGCTCTTTAACATAACAAGTTGTTTCTCCAGGATGGTCATCATATGTAATTGTCTTTGTAAGCTTTCGTCCTAGGATTTGAAAGGAAAAATTATGAGAAAAGAAAAAAAATGCAAACAAAGTCTATGTAAATAGGGAAGGGTGGAGGGGTGAAGGGTGCACAGGGAATGGGGAAAAAATAAGAACCAGGATACATCATGTGCAGGTACAAGCACCCAATGATAAATGTAAATGTATTGTATACCTAAGATGTACCAATACAAGAATTGAAGCAGAAAAAAAGAAGTTATTTTACAGAATACACCTAGCTGTAAAGAAAAACTATAAGCTACATGTTCTTCAGAAAAATTATCTGCATGTATTCTCTATATAGGATTGTGCTTATTTTGCTTAAATATATTATGTTAGGTACAAGAAGTTTTTCTTGTCAATTTTGCAACATTTTCATCATGAAAACGAAAATATTGGTAATTCAGTCATCTTAATTATCCAAATCCTGTAATCACTTAGATATGAATTTTTTAAATAAATTTTAAATTTTTATCCCATGAACTTTTAAAGATATTTACACTTTTGATTTTCTGACTTTCATTGTAAATCCCTTCAAATTGTGTAAGAGACTTCTTATGAGAGTGAATTAGGCCTCTTGCTATCAGACTACATAGGAGTTAGCTATCTCTTTTTTTTCTGAGAGTTTCAGGTTAGACAGGCAGTCTCCCTTTCCTACAGTTACTTAGCATAGCTACATATCTTCACATAATTTTAGATAAGGATAAATATTTGTTACTTTCTTTACAAACTATACATTTGGTTGATTTTGAATCATAGATGGAATGCAGTGGCACTGAATTTGCTAAGTGGGACCAACAAATCGGACACATTTTGAACACTCTTTGGCATGGAATCCATTAATTATTTCAGTTTCTCAAATTGTATACTGTGATTAGACTGGATGTTAAGAAAAGTCTCTGAGTTAAGAAGGCAGGGTCTGTCACATAGAAAATACTTTGCAGGTGTGCCATACTGGATCTTTTATAAAATAGCCCTGGCCTAACTCAAAACAAAGAAGGATTTTTAAACCATTTTAATTTAAAACTTCTATTTAAAATTTGGGGTACTTCTAGATAATTTGGAATTATTTTTTCATTTATCTCTGATAAAAATAGTGAACAAATTAATTACTAACATGAAAGAGCTATAATCTCTCATAATTATACGTATTTTAAAAGTCCATGTGGGTGGACTGTTATTAAGCATTGGAACAATTTGTTCCTGAGTGGGTGGCAGTGCTGTGCCCAACTTGTAGGAAACAAGACTGGATTCAATTTAATGTAAGAAGTATTTTCCCCACCAGAATGTGCTGAAACATTCAGGAGAATTAACTGCATCAACAGACTTGCTTTCATGATAAGATCCAAACTCATTAGTACACCCAAGAATACAGTTTTTGTGATCGCACATTTCTCTGCCTCTTCAATCTCAATTCTTACCACATCTGTTTACATATGGTGCTGTAAAAATATTAACTAGTCACTATTCCCTGAATTTCTTTTCCCAGGTTTTATGGTTTTTCAGCATCTTTCTTTTTAGCCAAGAAAACTCCTTTCCCTTTCTTTCGGTATCTCAAGAGAATAGCCGCTTATGTTTCCAGATTCAGTTTTAGTATTATCTCTCTTAGGAGACCTTCCTGAGTGACCCAATTAAGTACCCTACACTAAATTAATTCTTCAGTCCAATGCCAGGTTTTTGCAATAAAATGTTTCTCTAATTCTTTATAGTCTCTTGCAACAAGTACAAACATCATTCAAATTACCTAGTAGCTTTCCACATATAACTACGTAGCCACATTTGTAAAGTAAAAAAATATATATATTTTGTTTTCTCCTGATTTTCATAGATCATTGGAATTCTGTAAAGAAGATGGTCTGCATGTCAATTCTCTAAGTATATAAAGTACTCCCTTTTTTTGTGTAAGTTACTACTCTGTAGAACATAATTACATTCTCTGAAATTTATTTTGCCATAATAGTAACCCACTACTTTATAAATCTTTATTTTTTACACCACAATAAATGTTCAGTATAAATATTTAAAAATGGGAAAACAAGTGGAAAGAATGAAACAAATCAATTAGAATGGCATCATCTAAATTTAACCAGTGTGAATATGATTTGAGACATCTTTCTATACAAAGGACATAAGACATAGACATGGGTGGCAGATTATACTATAGATATTATTTAAAATTCATTTATGGACCAATTTAATTTCATAGAAACTTAGAAGAAACAAAAATTGAAGTGAAATTAGGTAACTCTTCACATATGTTTGAGGTTTTAATTTACACTGTTACGTGAGGTCAGAAAAGCCAGGCTGAGAAATTTATTTTAAACATGAGTTCTGGGTTGTTGTAGGAATAAAATCAAGCCCATTCTGGAGATAAACACTTTTATCTCAGGTTTCACATGAATCTACTGATATAAGCTTTGTCAGCATGAATAAAAACAGTCCAAAATTATAAAACACATGGGAAAATGCTCCCCTCTTTAAAGTCAACAGAAACAATAAGCATACAATAAAAGCTCAGATTTCAGATGAATGACTTATGAGATTTTATGAAGGAAATACACGTAAAATGTTAGAGGAAATTAAATTATAATCAACCTATTATTCAAAAATATTAAGGTATTAATCAAAATAGGTTGATTTGATAAAGAACACAAATTTCCATTAAAAATGAAAACTAATCAATGAAATAAGTAAAACAGTTAATTATTTGATATTAAACTTTATTTTTTATTAGTACATTATTTGTTGTAGATATTAATCACATTAATCATGGGGAATTTGTACCTGAACATAATATATCTTAATTCTTATTTTCTTTAACATTCCCCTTGCCCTCTTTATATGCAAAAGTTTTTCCATTTTTTTCCTTCCATTCTGTTTAATTATTTGATATTACTGCTCAAAAGTAAAATGCAGCTCTGATCACCCTAAGAAAGTCTTAAAATTGTATCCAAAGACATTTAGAAACATCAGCAAGTTACCTTTAGGCACTTAGAAGTTCTTAGAATGGCTTTTAAAAATCTCTAATCAAGTTCCCTTGGAGTTTTCTACAAAGGACTTATAAGCAGGGTGATCAATGTCTCTTCACTCTGGGCAATTGTTTGTGTGGGAAAAAATAGAATATATTAAAGTGGGTTACTTACTAACTGTCAGGGGGAATAACTGGCCATTCTGAACTTAGAAAAACTGCTTCTTGACAGAAAAAGAATGACTAAGGAAATGTAGTATGGTGTAATACTATGATATATTACCAGTACACTAAAAAAAAAAAAAAAGAATCTATGGTCTAAGAAACTCTTGAAGACTCCTCTTAAGTCAATGAGTTTTTGCAATAAGGATGGAGAACTGAAAGAAGACATTACCTCCTTCAAAATTTTGAATTCTGATGCATCTTTTCCACATATGTAAAAGAGGGATACATGCAGTCAATCAGATTATTTGTTGTCAGTTTTATTATTGTTACACCTCTATATGTCACAAGAAAGGTAACACATTTATTAGGTTAAAAATCTAATAAAAATAACCACAAAATATTCGTGTTGAAAAAAAATTTTATTTTTTGGAGAATTTGTAGGTTTACAGCAAAATTGAAAGGAAGGTACAGGGCCACGGATTTAGCTCAGTGGTTTCACCACCTGCTGTGAAAATGCAAAGACTCGAGTTCAATCTCTGGTACCAAAAAAAAAAAGGAGATGAAAGGAAGGTACAGAGATTTGCCATATACTCCCTGCCCCACACATGCACAGCTTCCTCTGCTGTCAACATCCTACACTGGGGTGTACATTCCAGAGTCCACAGTTTACATTAGAGTCCACTGAGTATGGATTCCATGGGCGTAAGATACACCCTCTATCCCAGTATCATACAAGGTAGTCTCACTGCCCTAGAAATCCTGTGTGCTCAGCCTATTCATCTCTCCCTCCCCTGATGCCCTAAAACCACATATCCTTATACTATCTTCATGATTTTGCCTTTTCCAGAAGACTATATATTTGTAATCATATGGTACTGTATACAGCTTTTTTAGATTGGTTTCTTTCACTTTCCTCAGTGCATTTAAACATTTCACATGTGTCTTCATAGTTTGTTAGCCTGGTTTTTTAGTGTTGAATAAATAATATTTCATTGTCTAGATGTAGCACTTTAGCTCTCAGTATATTTTAATATAAAGTGTTTGAATTAAAAATTTTGTTTTTATAGTCAGTTATGGTTCATTGAACAGTTATAAAGAGTAGAAAGATAATTTAGGATCATATATAGTCATTTTACAGAGTTAATGACATTACTATACATTCATCATTATACAATGCTGAGAATTCATGATGTTTGTTAATTTCCCCTACTTAATGTATTTGCCCAACTATTGATCAATGAAGAAAAAAGTTTTTAGGAAGTATCACTAACAATCTGAGATCCTTCTTAGTTGGAAAACAAATCACAACGTTGGGAAGGGATGTGTCTAGTGAAAGCCATCATATATTTTCACAATTTAAATCATCTTTATAAAATTATCATACAGAATTGATTTAGGAAGCAGTGGCTTGGAGGAATGTGAATTACCATACATAAAGTTATAAAGATAAAGACTCTTCCCAAAAGGAGTTCATCACACGTAATAGTTGATATTCATCTAGTATTTAAAATGTGCCAGTCAATGGATTAAGTGCTTTCTTGACATGACCTCATTTAATTCTCACAGTAACCTGACAAGATTCATATGACAATTTTTTATGAAATTTTAATTTAATAGGATAAAAACAGAAGCCATTGAAATTATTCGCAGGCAAGGGCTCATGAATGAGGTCAAAAACTAAGCTGATGAGAGGATTATAAATTAGAATAGAGTAAAATTAAAAGATTTTAGTCAGTCTGAAAGATGAGAATTAAATAATTTGTTACAAGTGGAAGAAAGACTGTTACTTCTCAAGGAATCAGTAATAATAGACTATAGTATCACCAGGTAGTGGACCATAAAACATAAGAATTACAAAATGTCAGCCTCTTTGGCAAAGACAGAATTTTACTTCTCAGTTGTTTTACCTACTAATCAGGGATACTAAGACCTCTCAAGTCATCAATTAGTGAACTGTTGGACTATTTTCACTTCATAGTATAAAATTAACTCAATGACCACAGCCTAATTATCAGAGTTATGATAAGATAAAATTCCCATTTCTGCTGGAGTAAGCTGAAGAAATTTCTCTTTTATTTTAAGAAGTAATAGATGTCAAAGGTCATTTTCAATTTAAATAAACTTACTAAAATCAAGAAGATTATACTAGACCCATGAAGACTGGAAATTCTTCCTTCCTTTTCTTTGGTAAAATATGTCAAGCTCTCTATATCCAATGCTGATGTTGTTTCCGAATAGAACAAACTGGAAATCTTACAGACGAAATTAAATAAAAATAATTACTATCCTCCCTCTTGGCCTTGTGTTTTAGTTATCTATATTGGGAATTATATTTTCGATACATTAGGGCTTCTAAAATATATGTGTCATTCTACCTATTTGTCCCCAAATAATGAAAATAGACATTTTCCATAATCTCTCTAGTAATATTTTATATAATATCACTAAAATGAAATTCCTTTTACAAAATAGGATCATAAAGAATATACTTTAAGATGGATACAAGCCCTTTAGTAACCTTCAGACTTACCCAGACAAGACTGGTAGTTTGGAAAAATTAACCAAGAATCTAGCTAGTGAAATCAATCTTCTTTTTCCTCCTCTTCCTTCTCCTCTTCATTTACCTAATCCTCCCTCCTCTTTCTCTTCCTCCTCCTCTTCTTCCTCTGGTTCTCTCTCTTCTTCTTCAAGTCAATTAGCAGACTGGAAACCCAAAATTCTCTCTTTAATATTGCCATTCAAAGTAAATCAGAACAGTGTTTTCTGATTCTTCCTAAGTTGAGTTCTAGTTTGTGCAGTTTCCTCCCCTGTGAAAAGGTTATGAGATGATGCAGAATAGCCTAACCAGGTTTCCTCATGGGAAAGATGACAGAATCCATAAAGATGGAGAGTCGTGAAATTGTGAGAAGATGCTGAATCAGCCCCCTCCAGACAGGCAGGTCTGTGCACACCCTACCGAGGTCCCGAGTCATGTGGAACACCCCAAATTAGCCTGCGCAACGGCAACAATCCACTGGACCCCGCCCCCTGCTCCTCTGTACAGCCACCTGGTTCCACACTACAAAGATGCAGAGGACACCTGACCACCAGTCCAAGGTACTGAGTCCTGCTGCTCCCAGCCCAGAGGTAGGGGCTTCTGAGCCGCCATCCCACTGCTCCTGGTCCAGAGGAAGGGGCTTCCCAGTCACCATCCCTCCCGCTGCTCCCAGCCCAGAGGAAAGGGCTTTTGGGCCACCTTCTGCCCCACTGCTCCTGGCCCAGAGGAGGGGGCTTCCAGGCCACCATCCCTCCCACCACTCCCGGCCCAGAGGTAGGGGCTCCTGAGATGCTATCCCACTGCTCTTGGTCCAGAGGAAGGGGCTTCCCAGCCACCATCTCTCCCGGTGCTCCCAGCCCACAGGAAAGGGCTTTTGGGCCACCATTCCTACCACTGCTCCCAGCCCCTGTCCCACCTCTCCCAGCTCAGAGGAGGTAATCCGTACAGGCGCTAAGAGCACCCCCCCAGTCGAAATGAGAAAACATGTAAATAAGTCTCAAAACCAGATTTCCAGATCACCTATAGCAACCCCAAAGGGAAATGAGATGGAACACTCTGATACTCAACCACCTGGACCCACTGAACTGGCAACAAAAGGGGATCTGGAAAAAATGAAATCAGAAATAATTTCTCAGATAACGGGAGAAATTGCGCCCCTAGTGCAAGACATGATTAATAAATCTAGAGAGGAGCTCCGGAACATGATGGAATCCCAACATAGGAAACAAATGGAATCCATAAAACAGATGCAAATAGATTTCCAGGACAGGAAAAACTCCATTCAAAGTCTACATAGCAGAATGAGCCAATGTGAGGATAGAATTTCAGATATAGAACATAAGATTGCAATTAGTGACCACGAAAAGAAAAATTGCTTCAAAATTATAAAGGAACATGAGAAATCAATCCAGCAGCTGCTAGATGATGCAAAGAATAACATAACACTGATTGGAGTCAATGAAGAAACAGGAGAGAGTGCAGATGATATAAAAAATCTCTTCACAGAAATAATGGCAGAAAACTTCCCAAGCAGGGGAAAAGAGCTTGACATACAGATAAGTGAGGCATATAGGACTCCAAATAGCCTTGATCAAAAAACATCTACACATAGGCATATAATTGTTAAGATTCCAGAAACTCAACAGAAGAACAAAGTTCTACAACCAGTCAGAGAAAAGAAACAAATCACATGCAAAGGAAAGCCCTTCAGAATCACAGCAGACTTCTCAACACAACCCATTAAGGCAAGAAGAGCTTGGAGTGATATATTCCAAGCCTGAAAAGAAAACAGCCTCCAAACCAGATTGGGGTACCCTGCAAAACTATCTTTCAAAATGGATGGAGAAATAAGATACTTTCATGACAATGAGCACATTAAGAACTTCGTGAATACCAAACCAGCACTCCAAAGAATTTTACACAATATCTTAGGAACAGACATTGAGGATCACAACCCCAGAAAGCAAAGCAGAATGAACCCACCTGGCATGACAAGAAATTAAATGGAAAGGGGGAGAACCCAACAAAAAGAAAAAGTCATGGCAATGACAAGGCAATACGTTTCAGTTATAACCATTAACGTTAATGGTTTCAATTCACCAATCAAAAGAAATAGACTGGGAGAATGGGTCAAGAAGCAAAATCCAACAATATGCTGCAGACAAGAAACACACTTAATTCAAAAGGAAACTCATAGACTGAAAGTTAAAGGGTGAAAAACAATGCTGCATGCGACAGGAACCCAAAAAAAAGCAGGAGCAGTTATCCTCTTGGCAGATCAAGTAGATTTCAAACCAACACTGATTAATAGAGATGAAGAAGGACATAACATCCTTGTAAAGGGAAGAATCCAAGAGGAAGAGATGACAATCATAAATATCTATGCACCAAACACTAGTGCACCCAACTATATAAAACAAATTCTAATGGACATGAAAAGTCATATATGCACTAATACAATTGTAGTGGGGGACCTCAACACCACACTGTCACAAATAGATAGATCAACTAGACTAAAAATAAGTAAGGAAATACAAGAACTCAGTGGAACTCTTGAACCAATGAACTTAACAGATGTTTACAGAGTCTTCCATCCCACAAAATCAGAATACACATTCTTCTCAGCTGCACATGGGTCATTTTCCAAAATAGACCACATACTCACACATAGAACATGTTTAAGTAAGTGCAAAGGAATTGAAGTTATCCCCTGTACATTATCAGACCATAGTGTGATGAAATTGGAGATCCATAGCAAAAGAAACTCAAAAAATTTCATGAACATGTGGAAATTGAACAACATACTTCTGAATAACCAATGGGTCACAGAGGAAATTAAAGAAGAAATCAGACAGTTTCTTCAATTAAATGACAATGACAATACAACATATCAGAATCTATGGGACACAATGAAAGCAGTCTTATGAGGGAAATTCATAGCAGTGAATACGTATATTAGGAAAACAGAATGAGCCCAGTTAAACAACCTGATGCTGAACCTCAAGCTTCTAGAAAAAGAAGAGCAGGACAACCCCAAAGTTCAAACATGGGAGAAAATTATAAAGATCAGAGGAGAAATCAGTGCAATGGAGACTAAGAGAACGATACAAAAAATCAATGAAGCCAAGAGTTGGTTCTTCAGAAGAATCAACAAAATTGACAACCCCTTAGCCAACCTTATCAGAAAAAGGAAAGAAAAGGCCCAAATCCATGCAATTAGGAATGAAAATGGTGAAATTACAACAGACCCAGCAGAAATCCAGAGGATCATCAATACCTACTTCCAGAACCTATACACCAATAAGATGGACAACACAGAAGAAATGGACAGATTCCTAGATACATATGAATTACCAAAGTTGAACGAAGAAGACCTAAAAATTCTGAACAACCCAATATCAACCAATGAAATTGAAAAGGTAATTAAAAACTTATCAACTAAGAAAAGCCCGGGCCCTGATGGCTTCACTGCTGAATTCTACAAGACATTTAGAGAGGAACTGCTGCCACTATTGTTTAAACTCTTCAATGAAATTGAAAGGGAAGCAATACTCCCATATTCATTCCTGGAAGCAAGCATCACCTTGATCCTCAAAGCAGAGAAAGACCCATCTGAAAAGGAGAACTATAGGCCAATCTCACTAATGAACATAGATGCAAAAATCCTTAATAAGATAATGGCAAACAGAATGCAGAAGATCATCAAGAAGATCATACACCCTGATCAAGTGGGATTCATCCCAGGGATGCACGGATGGTTCAATATACGCAAATCAATCAAGGTAATACACTATATCAATAGAGCCAAGGGCAAAAACCATATGATTATCTCCATAGATGCAGAAAAAGCATTTGACAAAATCCAACATGCCTTTATGATAAAAATCCTACAAAAAATTGGAATACATGGTCTCTACTGCAAACTGATAGAAGCCATCTATGAAAAAGCAACAGCCAATATCATACTAAATGATCAAAACCTGAAATCCCTCACACTAAAATCAGGAACAAGACAAGGATGTCCACTATCACCACTCTTGTTCAGTATAGTTCTGGAAACATTAGCTATGGCAATTAGATTAGAGAAAGAAATAAAAGGAATAAAGATAGGTAATGAAGAAGTCAAATTGTCATTATTTGCAGATGACATGATACTCTATATAGAAGACCCCAAGAACTCCACCAAAAGTCTTCTAGACTTAATAACCAAATTCAGTCAAGTAGCTGGTTACAAGGTCAACACACAAAAGTCAATAGCTTTCCTCTACACCAATGACAGACTCACTGAGAGAGAAATAGGGCAAATAGTTCCTTTCACAATAGCGTCCAAAATACTGAAATACCTAAGAATCAACCTAACGAAAGAAATCAAAGACCTCTTCTCTGAAAACTATGGCACTCTGAAAAAAGAGATTGAAGATGATATCAGAAAATGGACAGACATCCCCTGCTCCTGGGTAGGAAGGATTAATAGAGTGAAAATGGCCATACTTCCAAAACTGCTATATAGATTTAATGCAATTCCAATTGAGATGCCAGCAGCATACTTCATGGACCTTGAGAAAATAATCCAAAAATTCATTTGGAACAAGAAGAGACCCAGAAAAGCAAAAGCAATTCTAGGTAGCAGAGACATGGCAGGGGGCATCACAATCCCCAACCTGCACCTATACTACAAAGCTACTGTGATAAAAACAGCATGGTACTGGCAAAGAAACAGACCTGAGGACCTGTGGAACAGATTAGAAGATGCAGAAACAATGCCAGACACACTCAGCCATCTCATCTTCGATAAAGGAGCCAAACACCCTCATTGGAGGAAAGATAGCCTCTTTAATAAATGGTGCTGGAAAAATTGGACTTCAACTTGCCAAACATTAAAACTAGACCTACATCTCTCATCATGCAGTAAACTAAAGTCAAAATGGATTAAAGATCTAAATATTAAAATAGAAACTCTGAACCAGTTAGAACAGAGGTTAGGTAGAACACTTGAAGACATCGGTGTAGGAAAAGATTTTATGAACAAAACCTCAGTTGCCCGTGAACTAGCATAAACAATCAACAAGTGGGATCTCTTCTTATTAAAAGGCTTCTGCACAGCAAGAGAAACCACTAGCAGTGTGAAGAGACAACCCACAATGTGGGAAAAAATCTTCACCTGCTCTTCCTCAGACAAAGGTCTACTATCTCGAATCTCTAAAGAACTTAAAAAGATCAGACCTCCCAAATTTAAAGGCTCAATCCAAAAATGGGCATCTGAAATGAATAGACATTTCTCAGACAAAGAAGTAGAAATAGCAAATAAATACATAAAAAATGTTCAACATCACTAGTCATTGGAGAGATGCAAATGAAAACAATGCTGAGATTCCACTTCACTCCAGAAAGAATGGCTGCTATCATGAAATCAACCAATAACAAATGCTGGCGGGGCTGTGGGGAAAGAGGAACCCTGCTCCATTGCTGGTGGGAGTGTAGACTGGTGCAACCACTGTGGAAATCAGTATGGAGTTACCTCAAAGAACTAGGACTGGAAGTCCCATTTGACCCCACTATTCTACTGCTGGGGATCTTCCCAAAGAATTAAAAGAATCATACCACAGTGATATATGTGTGCCCATGTTCATAGCAGTGCAGTTTGTAATAGCTAAAACTTGGAAACAGCCTAAATGCCCATCAACTGGCGACTGGATAAAGAAAATGTGGGTTTTTTTTATAAAATGGAGTACTACTCAGCCATAAAAAATGAGAAATTAGAGACATTTATACCTAAGTGGATGCACATTAAGGCGATACTCTTAAGTGAAATAAATAGGACACACACGTATAAATACTGAATAGTTTCTCTGGTGTGAGAAACTGAAAGTGTAAATAAGGACTAAAATGTATAATAGGTAATGTGAAATAGGAAGAAAAGGGGCAAAGGGGAAGGAAGTGGGAGGGCTAAGGGAAAGGATAAAAGGGAATGGGATTAATATGAGAAAATGGAAAAATAGGAACAAAATCTTTGTAAATAGGGAGGACTGGAGGGGTTGAAGGGAGGGCTGGGCAAGGGTGAAAAATAAGAACCAAGAGAGACTATGTAAAGGTGCAACTTTCCAATGATGAATGTCATTATATTGTATACCTAAAATGTACCAATGATTAGAATGAATAGTTGATAATGTAAAATAGGAAGCAAAGGTCCAAAGGGGTAGTGGGAGGAGCAGGGGAAAGGAAAGAACGGAACTGACAAATGATGAGAAATGAAAAAAATGAAAATAAAGTCTTTGTATATAGGGAAGGGTGGAGGGCGTGAAGGGAGGTCTAGGAATGGGGAAAAAATAAGAACCAAGATGCATTATGTAAAGGTACAATTCCCAATGAGAAATGTAATTCTGTTGTATACCTACAATGTACCAATAAAAGAATTTAATAAAAGAAAGAAATTGTAAGTATTATGGTTCCCAGACTGCAGTACAGGTAAATTTCACACCCAGGCTTAACGTTATACCTGCCTCCCCAAAACACACCTAACATCTGCATATTTACGGATCTTACTGGGGTTTCTTTAGACATTTGGCTCAAAATAGCTATTGTTTATTGAGGTAATAAACCTTCAATATATGTATATATGTCCTTTATATACATTGTTTCATTAGTCGTCCTGTAACCACAAACTATAAGGTAGTATTTTCAGAACAGCAGTATAAATTTTCAGAAATTAGTATGAGGCATAGCTGAGATTGAACTTTATGGTATCACCATTACATCAGTTGTAAATTCTGTAAATAATAACTAAAATTGCATTTGCATATGTTTAATATTAATTGAAGTATAATTTGCAAACATTTAAAAATCCATTTTAAGAATAGAATTTAATAGATTTTGGAAATATATAAATCTGTATAACTAATACTATTATTTATGTTTTATAAACAAATATATAATGATATATTGAATTGTACATGTTATATATATGCACACACATACACACACACACACACACATATATATATATTCTTTGTATTTTTAGCATCATAGAAATTTCTTTGTGCCTTTATCCTTTAGAAATCAAACTTTTGATCTGATCTTCAGGCCAAAGGCAACATCTCTTCTAATTTATATAGTTGTAGCTCAATTTTGCCTGTTTTGGAACGTCATATAAATGGAATCATATAATACATGCTCTTCCAAGCTAAGCTTCTTTCATTTGGGTAGTTTTTTGAGATTCACTTATGTTGTTGCATGTGTCTTTATTATTGTTGAATGTATTTGTGTGAATATACCAAAACTTGTTCATTCACCTATTGATAAAATTTTGGATTCTTTCCAGTTTGGGCACTTTATGAAGAAATCTACAATGGATTTAATTTTGTAATTTTTTGACATATATCTTTAATTCTTCTTACATAAGTTCCCAGGAGTAGACCTGCCAGGACATAGAGTATTTGTTTAGTTATGTAAGACCCTGACAGACTGCTTTCCAAAGTTTGTAATTTTTTTATTCCTATCATCAGTGTAAAAGAGTTGTATTTATTCCTCACCCTTATCAACATGTAACACCACCAAATCTTTTATTTTTAGTCATTTCTGATATATCTGACAAGCACTTCGTGATGTTTTAGTTTCCTTAATAATCAATGGTGATGGGCATCTACTTTTTTAAATATAAAAAATTGGCAAAAGTATAGTATTAGTTAATAGTATATTTTCTTATTTTAAGATTTTCTTCATAACTTTTGCCTATATGCTTCATTATTGAGTTATAGGACAACATATATGTTTTCTCCAACTTTATGTCTTTAATTTTTATTTTAATAGCATTTTTTAAGAATAGAAGTTCTAAATTTTGATGAAGTCTATTGTGCTTATTTTTTATGGTTAATATTTTTGTGTGCTATGAAAGAAACCTTTCCTTTAGCCAAGGTCATATACATATTATTCCATTTTCTCTAGAAGCCTTGGATTTAGGTTTTATGTCTAGGTTTGTTATGCATAAAAGATTAACTTTGTGAGGTAGAGGAGAATTTCAATTCTTTTTATATTATTTAGTTGTTCTGGTGCCATTTGTTGAAAAGGCTATTCATTCAGCATTTAATTATATCAATACCTTTTCTGAAAATCAATTTACTATATAGATATGGATCTATTTCCAGAGTCCATAAACCTCTTGCCTATCTTTATGCCAAGATTTCAGTGCCTTCCTGAAATAGCTTTGTGCTAATCCTTGAAATCGGTAGATTTCCAATATAGTTGTTTAAAAAAAATGCCTTGACTATTATAAATACTTTGTTACATGTAAATATTATAATTATCTTTAAAATTTCTATAAAATGTCTGCTTGGAATTTGACTGGGATCTCATTCAATATATAAATCAGTTTAGCAAGTACAGGTTTCTTAATACTGCAACTTCTAATCTGAAAACATTTTTGTTTTATGTGTGTGCCTTTAACTGCTCTTAGTAATAATTGGTACTTTTAAAAAACTTTATACTTTTAAATTTAGGGATCATGCACACATTTCTTTAAATTTATTCTTATAATGGCTGTTTTTGATTTTTTAAAAAATACTAACTCAAATTTCCACTTGCTACTGCTAGTATTTAGAAACAGTTGATTGTTGAAATGTTGACCTTAAGTCTGATGACTTTGCTCAAATAACTTACACGTTCTAGTAGATTTTTGTACATGTGTTAGAATTGTCTTTGTAACAATTATATTACTGGTAAATACAGACATGTTTATTTCTTTCTTTCCAATGTCTATTTATTTATTTATTTATTTATTTATTTATTTATTGCCTGAGTTCATTAGGATATTCAATACAATATTGAAGAAGAGTGGTGAAAATGAGTATTCTTTAATTATTCTTTGAGAGGTACAATTTCAATATTTAACCATTAAGCATGACGTTAACATTACTGTACTTTTACTAAATATCCTTTATGAGATTGAGGAGGGTAGTTTTTGAAGTTTTTGTTGCTGCGATTTTAAATGGATGTTGAATTTTTCCCAAAGCTTCTTCTGCATCAGTGGTGAGGATCATACAAACTTCAACTGCTCTACTGTCAACCAGACTTTTCTGTTATCTTCATTTTGCTACTCAGCTCATGGAAGGCCTTTTTAATTTTGGCTACTGCACCTTTACTTTTAACATTTCTAATTTTAAAAACTAGTTTATATTTCTTTGCTAAAATCTTTTATTTTAAAATAATTTGTTTTGTATTCAACTTAACTTCATGAAACACAGTTCTCTTAGTTACTTTAAACTCCAAAAATTCTAAAATCTGGCTCTTTTCCCAGATTGTCATTTCTTTGAAAATTAGTCAGATTTCTTGGCTTGTTTCACATCAAATAATTTTGGATTGGATCCTGGAATTTTTGAATATTATTCTTTATAAACTATGAGGTCTATTATGATCTTGAGAATGTTACCTTGTTGTTTTTCCAAGTAATCAGCTCAGAAGGTCGAACACTAGTTCTGCTTGCTTTCTGTGGGCTGCAGTTTTTATCCATTAGTTTTCAAAGTTTTTAATATGCTGGTTTAATCTGTCATAAACATGCATCATGCCAGGATCAGTCTGAATTTGGAGCTATGTCTAAAGCTTAATTTCCAGCACCTTTGTTATATTATTTGAGGTTTGTCTCATTTATGCATAACTCAGGGATGGTCCTAAGAAAGACTTGGACATGTTTATAGACAGTAAAGGAATCCCCTTTTCCAACTCTCTTCTTTCTGAAATTCCCTTCTACACTCTGGTCTGTGGGATGTTCCTTTTTCTACATTCTTCGGTCATATAAATAGGATATTTATGAAAGTTTTAGCCTCCTATACCACTGCTGTGAAAATTAATAGAAAGCCTACCTTTGCCATTCCTATATCATATGGATAGCTGTTTTAAAAAGTTTTGATAGCCCACCACAAGCCATCTACTTTGGCTCACATTTCAGAGCCATCAGTTGTTTGATTTTGTATTTTGTCTAGAGTATTTAATGTAATCAATCCATGAGAGAGATTATAGTGTTTATTTTTTACCTCAGCCAAAGCAGAAATTTGTTTCAACACTTAATTACCTAAACTGTCTTTATTTGTTCTTTTTTGCATTAATTCTATTGGTACATTTCAGGTGTACAATATGCTGACATTCATTATTGTGAATTTGTACCTTTATATATCTTGGTTCTTATTTTTTGTCCCATTCCCTTGCCCTCCTTTCAACCCCTCCACCTCTCCCTATTTACAAAGACTCTGTTTCCATTTTTTCCTTTTCTCATATTTATTCCTTTCCCTCCTTTCCTTTTCCCTACCCATCCCACTTCCCCTTCCCCTTTGGACCTTTTCTTCCTATTTCACATTATCTATTATACATTTTGATTCTTATTTACACTTTCAGCTTCTCACACCAGAGAAACTATTTGGTATTTACACATGTGTTTGGGAAGATATTTTTTCTGTGTACAGACTTCTGGATTAACAGCGTTTGTTTTTGTTTTTCTGTTTCTTTTAATAAATGTGTTAAGGACATTATTCCACTCTCCAATGATGTACAACTTTTGTGATGAGTAGGCAGCTCTCATTCTTAGTTGAATTCTGTATGTAATGTGTCTATTCTGCTCTATTGTAGATATTCTTTGTTTATCATTGTTTTCTGTAACTGACTACGATATGAATCACTATGGCTTTATTGTTATTAATATTATTTGTGGTGCTGGTGATGGAACTGAGGGCCTTGCAATGCTAGGCAAGTGCTTTATCACTGATCCCCACCACAGCCTCACTGGATATGGATTGCTAGTCTTACTTTATCATTGTGGAGCTTGTTGGATCTATGCATAACTACTTTTAAACAAATGTGTAGTATTATTTTTGGCTAGTATTATTTTCATACATTTTTTATTAGTTTTCTGCCTTTATTCTTTCTGAGAGTTTACCTACAATAATGCTAAGTGATTTGATAGTCCCACAAGTTATTGAGACTTAGATTTAACTTTTAAATGTATCCATCCTTGTCCTTCAATTTGTATGATTTTTACTCTTTTGGCTTCAAGTTTGTAATCCCCTCTATTGTTCTATTTATTATTCTATTAATACCATCAAAGACTTTTATAATTAAAAATTGTATTTTCAGTGTTAGTCATATTTTTTGTGTTTTAATCACTCCTCTATTATGTCTACTTTGTTCTGAGGAATTTAAACATATTTATCAAAGATGTTTACACTCCTTATTTATTGACTTAAAGGTCTTAAGTATTTGTGAATCTCTTTAATTATTTTTTCTCTTGCATATTAGTCATGTGTTCTTGATTTTTTGCGTATCTACTAATTTTTGATTGGCACCATATATTGTTTAAGACTTATTATAGCAACTCCAGTTTAATTTATCCTCTTCTAGAGAGTGTCTTATTAATTACTCCACCTGGCATTTAATATCTTAAATGTATAGAAACTTTGTTTTAGCTGTTAGAGTAAGTCTATTTTGGCTTCAACCTTATCCAAGGTGAATATTTTATTCTTTGAATATGGTTTATACCTCTCTGATATAGATCATTTAGAGTTCTAGTGGAAATTGTAATGTGTTTACAAATTCTTTCCAACTTGGAAAGATTTAATGTCAAAACCCTATTTTCCTGACAATGGGTAACAAGTAGCAGCTGAAATTTTTCCAACCTCTCTCAGTCTCTTTCAGTCTTCCATCACATCTCCCCTGTCCTGCCTCACCACTACTGGGCTCCTTTATCACTCATACAAGCACAGCAGAGATTCACCAGAAGTTTGATAAGTACTTATATGCATGTTTGAAGGGTACCCCTCTGTGGGTTCATTCGCACAGGAATTTTTCTATTTAACTTTTATATATATATTCTGATAGTCTCACATTCTACCATCTCACTGCTGATTTCTGAGTGAATTCTAGATTTCACATGCATCAAGTTTGGAGAATTAACTAAAGGGAAAATGGATATAAATTGTTTATTATCCCTATGTATACAGATAGATGATTCATATTGTCAGTTCTATCTTTTATTTCTGGGACAATCACTGTCAAATTTGACTTGTATGTAGGTGTGGAGTCCTTGATGAATTTGAAGAATATAACATTTTACTTTAACTTGATAAGGATTAAAATATATATTATCTGGTACTTTAGATACTGATACATATGGACACAATCAATTAGAAAACATAAAAAAATTTATTATATCCTAAATTGATGAAGAAAGAAAAAAGTTTGAGACAGTAAACTATGTTCTATTTTGTGGGATATTTCAACAACTAGCAATTCACTTTGGGGAAATTACTTAGTTCATTTTAGAAATAAATACATCCTCATACTGTAAAGGAATGATAACTTCACTGCCTTAGCACTATAACCTTCATAAGAATAATACAGTTATTCATTTAAAACTATTTTCTGAAGGTCTGCTATGTATGCAAAACACTGTGTAGACAATAGAGATAAAACAATGAGCAAACATAAAACCAAACTTAATTTTTCACTTTAAATTCATTATATTGGGAACATGAGTTGGCACACATTTTTGAAAGAAGCCCTGTGTTATGTGTCAAGGAACCTTTTTAAAAACTATATTTTTGACAGAACAATGCTATTTCTGAAGTCTAAGTAACTAATAAATTGCATTCAAAAATATATTAATAGTAATAAATAAGAAAACTCATTTTCATAGTAGAGCTATAATTACTAAAAATTATTATGACTACAAGACAGTAAATTGTAGCCATTAAGACAATTGCCTACAAAGTATGTTTAATGATGTAAGAAAATGCTTATGATATAATTAGAGAAAGCAAAATAGTATATACTTTGATTTTAGTCATGCGAAATAATATATAGAGAGGAAGACAATATACCAGAATCTTAACAGTGCTTATAGCTTAATGGTAGAAATATTGATAACTTTATTCTGTATTTTTTACTTACCCTATTTTCCACAATTTTATGAAGCATTGCTATTACTAAGATTTTAATTATTATGTAATATTTCTTATATTTAAGATTTTTCTTTTGAATAATTTTAATATATTATGTGATTTACTCCTTTAATTAAGTAAAAATAAGCTACCACTGGAATAAATTAGTTATTGCAATAAATGAAAATAAGTAAAACATCTCCCTTTAAAGGCTAATAATTCATAAATGTGTTTAAAAATCAAATCAAACTCTGCATTTCTTAAATAAAACTGCACTGAAATACTATATATAACCAAAGAAATAAAAATTACAAATGAAAAACAAAGCAAAGATATACCAAGAATTATAAGAAGCAAAATAAAGAAAATGAAAACAAAAAGCAAAGGGAGCAGATCTATATTGAAAGAATATGTGATACACTGGGACAGTTTAATAACACAGCATTAAGATATGTAAAGAAGAAAAAACAGTAAAAGTGAAGAGAAACTAGTAGAAGCAATCATTGTGAGAAACTTTAATGCAGTTACTTTAGTTCCTGACATAGAAATAAGCAATAAGAAAAGAATACACAAATAGAATTGAATAATACACTTCACAAAGCCTACTATTTTAACCCTGTATCCTATGGAGAATGAATTTTCTTTTCAAGCATCCATAAATCACTTTCAAAAGCCATTTTTATAGTTCACTACAAAGAAAATTGCATCATATTTAAAGAAGCAGAAATTATAGAAGTCATATTCTTTTGACTATTACATAATTATCTGAGCAGTTAGTGACTACAGGTGACTAAAGCCTCCAGCAGTGTAATGGTTCTCTGCAACAGCATCCTGCATGGGTGTTACTTAGAACCACTGCCCACAGCAGCTCCCCAGAAAGCATGTGTGTTCAGAGTTGCAAGATAGCTGGGCATTCTATTGGTAAGTGGATTATAATTGTTCTAGACCAAAGGCAAAAGCATGTAGCAAACCAATTTTGTTGATATTGATGAATTGCTCAGATATTCTGAATTCAGCCTGGAGCCAGGTGTAACAATAGTTCGGCCAAATGATTAACTGAAACTTGGCTTGAACTAAAGACTATGTTAAATGAAGATGAGATACCAGTAGAGAAAGGAAAGTTAAGGGTTACCAATACATATAGAAATGTTGCTATTAAGTGCTTCTCCTTTTTCTAATTGGGAAAGCCAAGAGGAGGCTTTTTTCACTTCATCATTGACAAATAGAATGGTGTAAAAACTACTAGCAATACTGGAAATCTCTGTACTAGTATTTCTCTGCTTAATGGAGATGCCAGAATGAGATTCCTTTATAGAGATAGGATCTCGGATTTCAGTGAGGCTCCAGAGTGACAAAGACTGGAGATCAGGATTCACCACCAGAGAAGGCTGGACATGATTACAGAAATGTGCACAGTAGTATCAGATGGTTAAATTCACAAAGCTCTTACTGTTAGCAAACTGATCATGGTATCCCATAAGGTCCAAAGGGATGGGCATACTAGTAAAATTTCATTTGACATATAAAAGAAAAAAATGTTTCAAGTAAGCAGACTTGATAGGATGTAACTATAATTGAGAGTCCTAGCCCTTAAATGAATGCCCAGACCTCATTCAAGGCACAGATCCAGATCCCCTAGAATGAGGGGAAAACAGGATACAGATTTTTGAGAAAGAACATGGAGACAATGCTACAAGGATGCGAATGAACTCTCCTCCACAGTCACCTAGCAGAGTAGCTTTGTAAAGAGGAAAGGAAAATGCACAGATTTACAGGAATGACTTGACACTGGCTCTGAACTGACACTAATTCCGGTGGACCCATGAGCCAGAGTAATAGCCTACAGAAGTCTAGAGTTTTGACCTATGACTTTCTCACAGTGGGTCAACTGGGTCTGCAAGCCTACTTTGAAAATGTATATAATTTGAATATACCCACTCAGTACCTGGTGAAATCTCCAAGTGGTTCTGTTAAACATGCAGTGAGGGCTGCTTTGTAGGAAGGGGAAAAATCCTCTGGAGCAAGCTCTCCCTATAAAAATAGCACACCAAAAGCAATCCTGTATACCTGGGTGAACTGCAAAGTCTGGAAGATGCAGAAGTAGTGATGCTTCTCAGATTCTCATTTAACTTGCCTATTCAGCCTGAAAAAGACAAGTGGATCTTAGATAATGACAAAAGATAATTATAAATTTAATCTTCATTAGAGTCAATTGTCACTGCTCTTCTTATGTGTTCTGTAATTATAATTCTGACAAAATTATTTTTTCTTTATATTAACTCAAAAAGTTTCAGTAGAAATATCTTGTTTTTATCTGAGGCAGCTTGGTAGACTTTCATTGCTTTAATTCAAGGCTATCTCACTCTTCTTTCATAATATAGTCCAAGGAATCCTTATTGTTTTGTCATCAGAACAACATAGTGTTTGGTATTACTGGTGGAATAATGATGATTATACCTGGTAAAAAGTTTGTAGCAAATACCCTAAGAATTAGTGAGACATGTATATATAAAAGTGGCAGAGATTTGTTTTGCCATAAAAATTCATAACCTGGCACCTCAGTGAGATTTCAAAAAGTCTATAGTCTATTGGTCTAGCATCTTGATCTCTGGTAACTAAGCCCATGTAGTCAAAGGCTTATGGATTCAGTAGTTCTTCTAAGTGAAAGTCAAGTGATTACACCTCGTATAATCCACCACCAAGAAAGTGGCACAATGCTGGATGAGCCTCATTGGTTTCTGGAAACAACAAAACTTTTATATGCTTCTCTGATTCATTTACTCACTAAAAGGCTTCCACTTCTGAGCAGGTGATAAAATAAGAGAAATCTCCGTGATAAATTCAGGATTCATTGCAAGTTGTTCTGCCACCAAGTCTTCAAGATCCAGTAGATCCAAAATTTCTCAAAATGTATTACCCTCACCAAGGTTGATTTTGCTATTGGCCCTGATGAGGGCTTAGACACAACATCAAGCCTTCAATATGGCAGGACTACATGGAATGGCCAGCTAACCATTTGAGTGTAGTGAATCCCTTGAATTGGAATGGAAGATAATTCATCCTCTTTGGAATAATCTTGACAGTCTATCCAAAGTCATACTTTCAGCACTCTTATTTATTTTTGTTATAATTGAATTCCTTATTCACTTTCATGTTATCACACATAACACTGCTTTTATAGCAAATGAATCACATAGGCTCATTTTTGAGGGATTCATTCATCTTTGCTAATGCCTTATTTCGCTCAAACATCTATTCTGTTAGAATGGTTGGATGACTTACTGAAAACTCTACTTGGCCTGCTGACAAGTATATTCTAGGACAGAACTCATATTCTGTACAATCTCTGTGTGCCCTAATGCAGCTACCAATACATGCTGCTATTCTTTCCATATGCACAATACACGGGCCTAGAAATCCAGATAGAAGTAAAGTGACTCTTCTGTCATTAATACTGATGCTTTAATTAAAAAAACAAATGAATATTGCCCACTTAACTTTAAGCTTGGCTAGTGTAGAAGACTTATGATTCAAAAGAAGAATGCTTTTGTCTTAGGACAAAATGACTTCAGAGAACTGGAAGATGAGACAGGCATACTTTGGGAACATCAGACCCCTAAAGTATAGAATGCAGTGACTGATCTCAAATATGGTCAGGAAATGGACTTGTCATTACAAAATAGAGAAATGGGGACTATGTGAAAAGTAGTGCTTTGGTGATCAGTGATAAAATTAATGGAAGATTGTAATATACCAAAAAAGGCATTGTTTTTCATGATCTGGGGACTTCAAAAATGAAGTCTTAAACCATCAGGTAAAGAGTTCTGATCAGGGCCGGGGATTTAGCTCAGTGATTCCGCCACCTGCCTCACAAGCACAAGGACCTGAGTTCAATCCCCAGTACAAAAAAAAAAAAAAAAAAAGAGAATTCTGATCAGCTGAGGGAATGGCTGCAGCAAGAGGTAAATGGAATGAAAAGAATATATTAATGTTAATCACTACCTTGCAGCCTGTTAAAAAACATTTAATCTTTATGCATTATTTCTTATTATGCCTACATTTGCATATGTTAAGTGAAGTTTCCTATCTTTGTCTCCTACTTTAAGGTGTGTTGGTGATTAATATTATAATTTAAACTTTAAATTATGAAGGCAATTGGTAGAACTGAAAAAATAAATATTACTCAAATAAGAATATTGTGACTGGTAGGACTTTCTGTCATTTCTTTTCAGGGAAATGATGACATTTTGTTAGGACTGTTTTCATCATGTTGTCATTGACATTTTGTGTTTAGAAATTAAATATAGGTAGGTGTATTTATGGATTCTGAGTAAACAATAAGGGAGATTGTTCCACATATGGTCTCTAGCTACTCACCTCCGTTTTTGTTTTTCTTTTGTATTTCAAGGAGCTGGAAGCCAGAAAACAATTTAGACTCCCTAACCAATTAGATTATGATTAAGTTCCAGCAATGGGAGCATGGGTCAGGTGTTAAAATATGGAGGAAATAAGTTATTATTCTGAGAAGTGGCAGGCAATTGAAGGTGAATAAGGGGACTAAAAAACTTCACCATTTTCAGTAGATTCAGTTGTGGCTCCTACATAAGTGCAGAAACAGCATTTCCAGTAGCATCGGAAGTTAAAATTTCAGTAACTTCTGCAGTCACACGGGTGGCTCCCGTTCTGTCTGCATTAATGGCAGAACTCTAGAAGCCCAGCTGGGACTGTGGGCTCCTGAGCTCCAGGCCAGGAGTGGGAGTACCTTCCTGATCTCTAGGTAGCCTCTTTTTTCTTTTGTATTTTCAGTCCTTTCTACACCCAGCTTTTGGATTCATGTTTCATTCTTTTTCTCCTTTGTTCATCTTCAAATTATCATATCACCTTTGTTGCTAGTTGTCAGAATTAATCCCTTGCAGTACTTTGTCTCTTTAATTGAAAATTGATTAATATTTACAGTTTCTAACTATAAAAGAGGATTAGGATGGTGGCAAGTAGCTAGGGGAGAGTTTGGGGCAGAGAAAGAATAAGTTAGATAACTAATGGCAGAATTCTTCAGAGGAACAAACTTTCCTGTGTAACAAAATACCTAGTGGAGCCCTTTGCTTGTGGAAAGATAAACTTAGGCATACAATAAGGTGGATTAAAAATGAGAAAATAATAAATTATTGAGCATAATAATGAATAAATGTATTTTGGAATTTTGTCAGTATACACAGAAGGAGGTTGTGAGGAATTCAAGAATTTGTGGAAGAGTTACTTAGGTAAGAAACTTCTGAGAAAACAGTACAAAATCTACAACCCAAAAAAGTAAAGCAATCAAAGAATTTCTCATAGTAAGCATGCAAAAGTAACAAATGAAGAAAAGACAAAGTAATTCTGTGTCCCCAATATTATATATGGCTAATGTTCAGTCTTAAATTCTTTCCTGCTGTGTAGAAATGCAACATCTTTTTCTTCATGTATGACAGAATTTTTCCACCATTCTTTTCATCACACATTCCGAGGCCATACTCTTAAGTGAAATAAATAGGACACACATGTGTAAATATTGAATAGTTTCTCTGGTGTGAAAAATTGAAAATGTAAATAAGGATCAAAATGTATAATAGATAATGTGAAATAGGAAGAAAAGGTCCAAAGGGGAAGGGGAAGTGGAAGGGGTAGGGGAAAAGAAAGAAGGGAAAGGAAAAAATATGAGAAAAGGAAAAAACAGAAACAGTTTTGGAAATAGGGAAGGGTGCAAGAGTTGAATGGGGAAAAAAATAAGAACCAAGATATGTCATGTAGGGCTGGGGATTTACCTCAGTGGTGCTGCCCTCTGCCTCCCAAGAGCAAGGTTCCAAGTTCAATCCCCAGTACCAAAAAAAAAAAAGATATATCATATAAAGATATATCACGTAAATTCCCAATGATCAATGTGATCATGTTGTATACCTAAAATGTACCAATAAACTTAATGAATAAAAAAAAAAAAATAAAATTTAAAAATCTATCATATATAACTGCCTAGCGCTTTGAGAAAATCAAAGAATCAATACTATCTTCTACCTTTGGGTTGTAGTTAGAAAAAAAAACAGGGAAATAAAATGTGAAAGGTATGAATTTCAAGGAAGGAAAGAAATCAAGAGATAACTAGAGGAATCATAAGTACCACTCTCAAGGAGTGATGATGGGGTCCTGTTATGCTTGAGGATGGACATTGTGTTAGTTAGCCTTTCATTACTGTGACAAAATACCCGATATAGTCAATTTAAAGGTACAGGAGCTTTATGTTGGCTTATGGTTTCAAAGATTTCAGTCCATGGTCTCTTGGTGCACTCATTTTAGGCCTATGAAAGTACATTGTGGGAGTGCATAATGAAGGGGCTACTCACCTAATGGGAGATAGAAAGTGAGAGAGAGAGAGCGAGCGAGCGAGAGAGACTGAGACTGATAGGTAAATATCCTCCTCTAGAGTATAACCTAAAAGATCTAATTTACTTCCTCTGGCTCCATCTTCTCAATTTTTCACTGTTTCCCAATAGTACTCTAGCCTGAAGATTAAGCTTTCAAAACAGGAGTCTTTTCAGGGACTATTCAAGACTCAAATTGTGGAAGAGATTCAAGCCAGTTTGATTTGGACTTTAATTAATAAATATGAGAATGAAATGACCCTTACTTCACACTTTTAAATTATTTGAAGTAAGAATAAAAATTCTACTTTCCTTTATCATGAGATGAAAATGGTACTTATTTCTATCAACATTTCTGAGTTACTCTGCTCCTTAAGGGTAGGCTTCACACACTGATTTTCTACCAAACGACACAGTAAGATGAGTTGAATAAGTGAGGAACTTTATAGTAGAAAACCCTGACATTGCCTCAGTCTGGTGATCAAAGATAGTATGAACAGTGATAAGCCATACTGATAACGTGTACCCTTATACAATATGATAAACATACCACATTACCTGTGATGTTTTAAAACAAATACATAAACCTAGTTAGTTAAGTGGCATTCTACAAATCACTTGATCAGTACTCCTCGGAGTGGTCAAGGACAGCAAAAACAAAAGTCTGGCAAACTGTCATAACCAGGAGAAAGCTAAGCAGATACCATTAATAAATACAATGTTAGATTCTTGATGGGATCTTAGAAAAGGAAAAAGGATATCAGAGAATAATTAAGGAAATGTAAATTAATTAGGTGCTTTACTTAATAGCAATGTATCAGTATTTACTCAGGAATGCTGGCATACATACGATAGGAAAAACTGTATGTACTATCTTCTCAATTTTCATATAAATTTAAAACTCTCCTATTTTTAAATATTGTATGAGAAATAGAGTGGGAACAGTACTATGCCATCCTACAGAGTTAGGGGGACTCACCTTAGAGAGCTTCTGTAGGGTTCTTGGTAAACTTCCTTTCCAATATTTTAATTCCTAATACAGCTTCTAATTGTCACATAATATTAAGGCACACTTGAAACAAACATTATGTCATATTCTCTGATTTGCATGGTATGTAGAAACCTCATGATAAAGAATCTGAATCCTGTCGGAATGCAGAATTCAGACAAATATTTTCTAATGAATACACAATGAGCTGACCCAGCTCCCTTCCTGACCTCTTTGTCTCATTGGTGACTTTCTTTCATTTATTCTGTGTCAGCCACACTGGCCATTTTGCTTTTCCTGAACTCTCAAACTATTTGCAAGACCTGTGGACTGAGATTTGTGTTCATTATATAGATTTCACACCCAATCAATAATTCTGGGGTTTCCAAGAAATTATAGGACTTCTTGTTAGTCACAGATGTAGGTTTCTGTGTACTGAGATTTGGTGAATTATTGTTAATAGTGAGAGTAACCACTACTGTATTTATGATCTGATGGCTCCTTGAATATTTAACTTACATTTTTACAGGACTGTAGCATATTTCAGTTACCTCTAATCCTCCATCTCACATTGCTAATCACAGGTTCTTATAAGTCAGTGTTAAATTCACTACAGTTTTGAACAGTTTGGTATCTATCACAGAGAAATTTCCCCATTTTCTCCTTTTCCTATGAAGAAATTTTTTTTAATGTGAGCTGAACTGGACTTTAGAGTCAGATTTTAAGCCAGTTGCCTTTGAGGTTTTCATTTTCATCTTCATTGTGCATAATGCAACATGTTACTCATCTCAAAGATGCTCTTAAAGCTAATAATCCTACCCATTTACAGCACTGCCTAAAAAACTATTTGTCTTCAAACAGCACAATGTCAGCTTTCTAAATTAGAAAATTTAAGTCTTTAAAATTATTTGATTTAAAATATCTCTGGAAAAAGTTTTGTATACAATTTGAAAAGAAATGCCTGTAGATACGTCATGTGTGTGTGTTTTATTTGATTTTGATGTTAAATAAATTAAATTTCTCATTAAAAAATAGATTCAGAAAAACTATTTTTAATACTGAAATCCTACTGTTTCTAATTGCTTCTTGGAAAATGTGCTATTCACCAAGAGTGGAGTCTTTATATTTTCCTTTCGTTCAGGTCAGAGGCTAGGTAGAGACTAGATAGTAGCATATAATATTAATTTGAATATCACAGATATTTATTTAAAATATTTCTCCTATCTTTGTTCTTATTAAGCTTAGTGTGGCTTGAGTAGTGAAAATACTGCCTAAAGTGGACTGTTTAAAGAAATCATGCTAAATTAGATATACCGGATGTCCTACTTCTCTATTCAAACAGCATGGTCATCTAATATTTTATATGTCCATGAGCCCCCTTTTTTTGAAGAATTGTAACAATGATGGAATCATTACAAGTAAAATTCCTTGTTAAGGGGCCACATGGAGTTCTTGCTGAGAAAATTCAAACAGCTAAAGACTAATGAAATGACAAATACAATGATAACTAGTAGATTACCCACATCAAAAATACATAAATAGAGCAGGGATCAATGTGACACAGCTACTTCATGCTGGAAAAAATAGGATAGATATATCCATGATAGGAGGTGCCTTTTTTATCTAAAATGGCAAAATTATGTCTCTGTGACCCCAAAACATTAGATCAGGTGAGAATATAAAAAATCAATCAAATATCCAATGTTTAATTCACTTGAAACTTAGAACTTCCTGCATCTGGGCTTTATGTACAGTTAGTTACAGATTAAACATCTGGAAAAATTGTGCATGATTTATCTTTTAACACTTGTAATTTAGGGTCATGTCAGACATGTGAGAGTGCTATAAGCATCATCTTTCTCTGCTAGACAGTGAAAAATCCCAACACTATTGCAAGGGGGAGAACTTTTCCTTTAAACATGTGCTGTGCACTGTAGTGGTTTTAAAGTGCAGTCTGAGGCCCGTACCACCAAGGTCACCCAGAATCTTCAAGAAATGTCGATTTCAAGCCTCACCCCAGATCTACTGAAGCAGGAATTCTGGGAATGCGGACCATTTCTTTGTAGTTTAAGAAGCTCTCCAGGTGATTCTGATGTACCTAAACTGTGAGAACTATTGCTGTAATAAAAAAGTCTAAATTTTAGAATCTGTTTTTCATCTTCAGATTAATAGCACTTATAACTCTTTGAGGGAGGAGAAATAATTTTTTTTTTTGTCTCCAGATACAAACATTTAGGTTTTTTACCCACTCCAAACCTCTGCTAATAGTAAGGTAATAAAGCATTTCTTCCTTTTCCATTAATCAAGCTTTTCAGTTCCTTTAATATTTTTGTTTGGTGTTTCTGTATCTTTGGGACATTTGAGACATCCTAGTCTGAAAGCATCATTGCAAAATGTAGGCCATTTCTGTATGAAAGTGCTGAGATTCTGTCAAATATGCTTCTATTTTCAGCCTACCATAGAGGAAATTTTTATATGTCTTCAAATCAATATTTTATTGATCTTAATATTAAAATGCCCTCCTTTAGAGGGAAATAAGAGTTCTAATGATGAATTATGAGCTCCAGTCTTGACTAAATTACTCATAATTTCAAAGGTTGGTTACAAAGGATGGCCACACTAGCTGTAAGATGTAAAATCTTCTATCTCTTTAGAATTATAGACTTCTTCATCCTTGGTGGTCCCTAAAAATTGTATTTATTCCTTTCATGAAAGTACAGTTTCTTGGGCCCGGGGCTAAATGCTCAGTAGTTCTGCTGCCTGCACCACAAGGACCCGAATTTGAGCCCTGGTACAAAAAAAAAAAAGGCAAGTACAGTTTCTTGTTTTAAAATTGTACATGGGGTGCAAGCGGATCCATTATTTCACAGCTGATTTCTGATACACTCTGTTCTTAAGAAGAAAACAGTTAGGAACACCATAAGACTTTTCTTTTTTAGCTTTCTCAGGAAAATCATTTAGGAATTTAATTTCACATAGAGTTTTTGTACAGATCAATCTTTAATGATAGCAGAATTGTGAGTAACATATCTTCAAAGATAATATGTAGCCGGGCGTGGTGGCGCAGGCCTGTAATCCCACCACTCAAGAGGTTGAGACAGGAGGATTGCCCTGAGTTTGAGGCCAGCCTGGGCTACAAAATGCTCACAAGTAACAGCAAGCCGAGAGTCCCCTGGTAGATATTACCACAGCATTTAATGATGAATATCAAGGCTATTGACAAAATTATCTCCTTTTTACTTATATGGCAGCACACTGCGATTACTCATAGGACAAAAAGTAAGATGCTTAGGTTCTAGACCAGGTTCATCATTTACTAGGTATGAAATACTACTAGCAGATACCTGAAGTTGATCCACTAAATGCGTTCATTTGTACTTTTACAGTAATAGAACCAGTCACCATTTTTAGCTCTACACATGACTACCCAGAATGAGATTTCAAAGATATTTTTCCACTGAGCTATAACCATATGACTAAAGGATTTTGTCAGGAAAAGGAAAATGTAATTTCCAGAAACTATTCTTCCTTTTCCTTTTCCCCCAATTCTAACTAGAATGTGATCATATTACTGGAGCTTCAGCAGCCCTTTTGGACTAATTGGTGACCTTGGAAAAGAAACCCTTACACTACAGAGGAGTAAGATAGAGGGAACCTAGATTCCTGACTAGTGACATGGTATAGCAGCCTAGAAATTGAGAAAGGAATAAACATAAGAGTTTAAGAAAAAAACTATCTTGTTTTAATCAAAGTGTTTTGTATTTGTTTTCTGGTCAATCCTACTCTCACACAACATACTAGGCATAATATTTAATCACTTTGAGGCTCTGCACCTTCAATCTTACTTGTAAAATGTAGATATATTTCTCAAAGGGCAATTATTAATATTTATTAATATATGTAAAAGTACTCCAAAGCAATATACAAATAAGTCATCTATCAATGTAAGTTATGGAGTAATTCATAATAGCAATTGATTGCAGTAAAAATCAGAAGGATTGATATTTTTTATATATGTTGACTTTTTTTCTAAGTTCAAATACAAAAAGATTCTTGGCCACTTTTTCTTAGAATGGTTTAGTATGAACTACATTAGAATGGGCCGGGGATTTAGCTCAGTGGTACTGCTGCCTGCCTTGCAAGCACAAGGTCCTAAGTTTGATGCCTCGTATCGCAAAAAAAAAAAAAAAAAATTAAACTACATCAGAATAATAATCTTTGAAAATTAAAAGTTTTTAACATTTCAATGGATAGTTTTCATTAACCATTATCTAAAGTACCTTCTGAAAATTTTATGAAGTTCATGCTTCAGGTGACTTATCCAGGAGATACTTCAGAGTGCAATTAAAATCATTTTAGTGGAGCTGTTGATATTCTTTATGTCAAGATAAAGTACATCAAATGCCCTAAATATTCTGGGGGAAGAATGCCTTATGCTACGTGTCAGAACTCTCGGGTTTTGATTATACACTGTTCCAAGTGTTTGAGAGGAATCTAACACCATCTTGGAAGACAACCTTGGACTGAATAAGAAGTCTTTTTGAGTTCTTCATTCCTACAAAAAAAAAAAAAATCATTCATAGCTACACTGCCATTTTGATGAAACAGAATCTTATAGCCTACAAAGGTGTTTGTAAATCTAATGGAGATGCTAGTAATTAATATCATAGCTGACAGGTGTACTTATGGTCTTCATCAGTGTGATAGTTAATCTTGATTGTCAGTTTGATTGGCTTGAAAGGCACCCAGAAGATTAGTAAAGCATACTTCTGGGTGCATCTAGGTGGGTCTTGGGGGCTGACATTGGGGATTATATCTAGTCCTAGCTCCTTCCTCTCTAGCTCTCTCTACTCTCTGCTTCTTGTATGCCATGAGTTGAGTACTTTTTTCTGCCATACCTTTCCACCATGATGTTTCTGCCTTACAGCTTAACTAATTATGGACGGAAACTTCTGAAACCATGAGACAAATGAACTTTTCCTCCTTCTAGCTGTGTATGTCAAGTATTTTTATCCCAGCAGCAGCAGAAAGCTGACCAATACAATCAAAGAAACCAACTTTGATTTGACTGGAGTCTAACACCAAAATATTTGTACTATCCATTGAATAAAGAAACACCCAAAATTCACGACCTGTGATTTTCATTGTTGCATTCCATTACGTCACAAGAACTGAGTGCACTTCTATAGGAAAAGGGGGATTTTGACTGAGTTATGGTCTGTGATTACAGTCTTTTATGAGAGGAAGCTTTTTTTTAATAACTGTGTACTATGTTCTGGTTACATCATTTTTGAAAATACTGCTCATTTTTTAATCAAGGATGCCTAAGGAAAATAAATTATTATTATAATTATATAATTATTATAATAGATTAATTGCTATAAAAAGCTTTTCTCTTTTAATGAAGATATATATGTACACGTATTCAAATAATTTTAAGTCAAATATTGTTTAAAGGTACATTAGTTACAAAGTGGGAATTCAATTATTCAAGTTATCCTTTAACTGAATTTAGACTTAACATTAAATTGACAAAAAAAGAGATATATTATGCTTATAGGCACCTTAAGCTCTTAAAGATTAACTCCGTATACATCTTTTTTTTCCCTGTGGAGTCTTCTGTTCATTCAAAGACAGCCATTCTCCATCAAGTGACTTCAAACTCTAAGAGCCTCACAGTTTACGATTTCTTCACCTAACACAGGTCCCTTCAGAGAAAGACTGAGAACCAAGAAAGGCTTTTTCTCTGCCTGTTTGGAATTATCAGTGACACATACCACTGCCACTCAGTGCTCTGCAACTAAATCATGTGGACTCTTGTTACAGGCTGGGTGGAGTCCTCTCTCTGCCAAGATGGTGAGCATTCACACCAATCAATAATCAGGAATGACTACCTGTTAGGAGCGGTGTTGGTAACAATGCATATGAGTCTGCAGAAGAAAAACTTCAGAATTGTGAGGGGAATTGCTCTCCAAATAACCCCAGTTTACCAGGGAATCACTATGTTTTAGCTAATCATATTTTTATCATAACATAATGTATATTTTCTATGATCTTGGGAATAACCAGTAACATGTTTTAAAAATCCAATTAGGGGAAATAAAATGTAATAAAGTAAACATTTTCTTAGTGAAATAAAAAATAGCATCTCACAAAAGTTACTGTGTTGCTCAAAAGTTTTATGGGGATATGGATCCGAGTGAATGGAAAGATGTTTATATGTTTTGGAATAAAAATATACATATACAGATTTTACTGTTTATAAAATAGTTTTTGTTCATGGGAGGGGTGTAAAACAGAGCAAGGAAAGACAATGAGAAGCCAAAAATAATGGAGTTAACTTTTATTGAGTACCTTCCTAGATACTTCTATATGTATTGCTTCATGCTTGGTCTCATTTTAAAATGGTTTATTTTATTGCAATAGAAACAAAAATAATCCAAGATTTAAATCCAAGTCTCTCTATATTTCAATCATGCCATATACCTTTTCCACAATAGGATCTAGTGTGACATTTCTAGACTGAAAAGAGAGATTGATGTGGTAAAAATGATTATTCTTAAAGTTATAGAGACAACCCTATCATAACTGTCCACGTAGCAAGGTTAAAATCAAATACAATCACCTTTGACCAACTGTACTCAATAAAACTATAAAGGACAAATCCATGTCTGAAAATAAAGACCAATCTTTACAAAAGATATTTGATTTTTAAGAGTATATAAAAATGGATGCACAAATAATGGAAAGTCACGTAAAGAAATGCACAAATAATGGAAAGTCAAGTAAAGAAATGCACAAATACACAGAAAGCCCATAAATATTTGAAACCTCCCTTTAGGAAAGAGGTATGTCCAACCCAATTTGTTAACAGAATCTCTAAGAAGAAAAGATTCACAGTAGTGCCAAATTGTAGCTGTTTTATCAGGCACAAGTTAATAAAAATATGCCTTAATTCAAAAAAATCAAGGCTGGAGTCAGCTGTTCTCTCCATTATTACAAATCACCACACCGCTAAATTGTTTAGGCTAAGCTTCAACTTGCGATCTTCTTGCATCAGCCTCTCTGAGAGCTACGAGTACATGTTTTGTTTTGTTTTTTTATTCTTGGCATTGTTTTTTCTTGGCATTTTGATGGATGAATTTTAGTCACCTTTCCACTGCTGGGAAAATATGACATATACAACCTAAAGGAGGAAAGATTTATTTTGGGTCATATTTTCAGACATGTCAGCCCATAGTTAGCTGATTGCATTGCTGAGGGTCTGAGGTGAGGCAGAACAACATGGCAGAAGGGCAAGGTGGAGGAGAGCTGCTCACCTCATGGCAGCCAGGAAGCAGAGAGAAAGCAAGGGATCAGGGGAGGAAAAGATCAGGGATAAGATATTCTCTGAAAACCCATGCCTCCAGGGAGCTATTTCCTCCAATTGAGCCCCAACTCCTAACAGCCCAATCTGCTAGCTCATCAAAGGATTAATCCACTGATGGCATTAGTGCCCTCATGATCAGTCACCTCTCTAGTCCCCATCTTTGAACACTGCTGCATTGGAGACCAAGACTTGAATACATGAGTGTTTGAGGAATACTTACTATTGAAACCTTAACAGATGATACAGCATTTCACTGTACTATTTTATATTTCCAGTGAGTTTCAAATTTCTAGTTGTTTGAATTCTAACAAATTTAAAAATGTTTAAATATTCTTACAAACAATCTGAATGTTTTTTATATGAACTGCTATTCATCAGTGATTAAAGACTCACATATTAACATTGAATCTACCTTAAGTACTAAAAACAACCATGTTTCCATGCTTGAGAGAATTTTCTGGAGCAACAAAGTAAGATGAGCAGAAGCAACTACTGCAAATCAATAGGGATTGATTTGATCATAGTCAATTCGACCAACTGTGATCTCCTGTGCCGAATACCACACTGGGCATAGACTGAGAATACATAGATCATGTGCTCTGGTCACATATAGTACACTGGGGGACGCAGGTGCATCAACTGCTAACCAGGAGAAATGTGCTGAATTTGAGACACTTAGCTGCTGTGTGGCTTACCTAAGGAGGTAAAGGGAAACTGTGTCATTGAATTCCCTTGCCATTCTTATTTTGCCCTGAACTTGAATATATACACAGATGTAAACACTATACACATACACCACACATTGCATACACACAGACACAAACACACTAAAGAGCATACACATACATATACACATGCACTCACCTCGTACAGTCTTTTTATAGTTGTCTTTCTCCCAGCTATCTATAAAATAGGCTGCTTGGCAGGAGAAAGTGGAAAGGGAGGACCAGACAGATCTGCTAGAGTCATCATTTCCTCCAAGCAGCCCCTTTAAAATTCACGCTGTAGAGAAATTGTTCATACAAAAGCAGCTCTTTGTTCTGTCTGGCCTCCTACCATAATAATCACATAGGAACACAGCCAGTCTCAGCTGTTAGCTAATTATTCCACATCCCACTGACTTCCATGGAACATCCAAGGAAGTGAACCAAGGACAGAGACTGGCTAGTTTGCAAATTAAAAAATAAATAATAAATAAATAAAGCTTGTTTCAGACAAAAATGAAAATATAGTGGTCTCTGCCAAAAGAAGAAAAAAACATTCATTTAAATACCTCCTAGGCTTATAATAAAATATCCATTTGTTCTTCAGAAGATAAGCAACAATAACCCCAGAAAAGGTATGGATGCCTTTCTTTTCTAACATGTTCTGGCCTTTGTATTTCCCTTATTCATACAATTAATGAAGTATATTAATAGAGGTTTAATAATGCTAGTAATCAAAGCAATATTAGAATTCAATCTAAATATCAAAATCCCTTTACCATCACTTATTGCAGCATAAGATGATGCCAGCCCCATTTGAATGTAAGAAATACAGGCTTGATTTGCAATTCACTTATCCAAAACAGGATATATGGGTGATACTTGGTGTATGCTGGAAGTTGAGTGAATAATGAGAATTCAGTGTGGTGTGCAGAGAATGTTCCATATTAGGCCATGGCAGAAATACTGATGCCTAGTTTGAGCCTCTCTGAGGATCATCATCATTGTTATTGTTATGGTTTGAATGTATGTGTCTCCTTCAAAAATCATATGTTAAAATTTGATCACCAATATGATAGTATAAAGAGATGTGGCCTTTAGGAGGTGATTAAGGCATGAGGGTAGAATTCTACAGAATGAAATTAATAACTTTATAAAAAGGCTTCAGCATTTAGCTTTCTTGCTCTTCTATTTTCTACCATGTGAAGATAGAAACAAGGTGCTGCTATAAGAAAAGCTGCTTGGAAGAAAAAAGCTGCCCCTGTAAGACACCATTGCCAGTGGTTTAATCTGGGACACTCCAGCCCATAGAATTACAACAAATAAATTTCCCTTGTCTATGACTTACCCAGTCAGTAGCATTTTCTTATAGCAGTACAAACAGACTAAGATCGCCACCATCATCCTCAGTAGCAGCTCTTGCTCTGGACTATCAGTCTCCTGGCAGCTCTCATCCCTGTGAGTTGTGTCCTCGGATCATCTTCACTTATATGCTCAGCAATCTTCACAAAACTCTTGACTAATCACTCCTTGCTTAAGGCCAGTGTCATAGTGTGAACCTTCAGTGTCCTTCAAAGGCTGGCGTGCTAAAGGCTTAGTCATCAGCCTGTAGAGCTACTGGGAGGTGGTGGAATCTTTGGGAGGTAGAACTTAGTGGGCAGTTTTAGATCACTGGGGATATTGGGACCCCAGCCTCTCCTCTTTCTTTTGCTTTCTGTCTGCTATGAGGTAAGTATCACAATGGGTCAACAGATTGTGGGCTGAAACCAGGAATGCTGAGAGCTAAAAAAGATCTTTCTTCTTTTTAAGTTGATTGACTGTGGTATTTTATCAAAGCAATAGAAAGCTGACTGATGTAATCTACTCTACACAAAAGGAAATTCAAGCTATTTGGTAAGACTCTTTTCTGATTTGTCTCGATCTATCCTCCACTTGCCTCATATCTGATGCTCCATGTTTAATTCATCCTTTTGGAAACTCTTCCTTCTCTCTTTTATTTAGGTCAGGTAACCAACTTTGGGCCTCTTACCTAACAAATTTTATTAGTATTTTCTAAAGAGTTAAAGTCTTATTTTGGTGTTTAACAATAGACACTTAGCACTTTTGTTAGGTGAGGTCATTAAATTTTTTAAATTAATTTTATTGGTACACTTTCAGTATACAATATAATGATATTCATCATTGGAAATTTGCACCTTTACATAATCCATGTTGGTTTAAATTTAATGGTTAAAATATCAATCAGATTCCCTGGGTTTGAATCACATTTCTGATACTTGTGGAAGTTTTCCAACCTTTTGTTCCTCATATTTTGCATCTATAAAATGAGAATAATAATACTCCAGAGTTAAGAAGAAGATTAAATAAGTTAATATATACATAAAGAACTAAAACAGTGACTGGCACATGGATGCTATATAAATATTGTGAATAAAGAAAAACAGTCAAAAAGCATAAAATGAACACCTAGAAAGATGTGAGAAAAAAGATTAACTAATAACTGAATTAAAAATACATTAATACAAGGGATTGGGATTTACCTCAGTGGCACCAAGACTGCCTGGCAAGCACAAGGTCTTGAGTTTGATATCCAGTACCAAAAAAAAGTACTTTAAAAAATACATTAACATAAAACATATAGACTAATAGGCAGAAGTGTTTCTTAATTTTTGCAGAGGGAAAGGACCATTTAGGCCCAGGAGTAGAGGATGTGAAATCTTCAAAGATGGGACTTGAGAGAGTAAGGTCATTGTCTCCAGAAGGTGCTTTAGGAGAATTTAGCACAGAGTGAGTCTCTGTTGTGTGGAGGTGACTTAACACGGCAAGGCAAGGCAATGCGTATTGTTAAGCAGTCTCAGCCCAAGAGCACTTACTGGCTTACAGCACCCCATTGTGACATAAGTACCAGACAAATTTTCAAACATCTCTGCAAATGGTATTACATTTGGTCAAGAATTTCTTGCAAATGGAGAATAGAAATAAGCATTCCAGGGAGAAAGAACAGTATGCCCATGAAATGTTTACAGACTATGGTTTAGGCCAAGGCATAGCAGAGAAATAATTCTGATAATGACATCAGGGGTCAAAGTGTGAAGAGCCAGATGTTATGGACTCAATGTCTGTGTCTTCCCAAAATTCAAATGCTGAAGTCCTCTACCCCTCAATCAGATGGTTAGGAGGGAGGGCCTTTGAGAGACAATTGGATCATGACCCTCAAGAAGGGGATTAGCATTAGCGCCCTTATCAGAGGAGACAGAACAAATGGCTTTCAACCATTCTGTATGCACCGTCAAGACAAGCAGCAAGAGGACAGACACAGGCAAGTCAGAAACTAGGTCCTCACTGGAACCCAGTCTGATAAGACACTGCTCTTGGACTTCCCAGCCTCCAGAAGTGTGAAAAATAAATGCATATTTTTTAAACTACCCAGTCTGTAGTACATCTTATAATGAATTAAAAAAATTAGTGTACTCTATACATTCTCTCCACCTTTACGCCTTATTTTTTAGAAGTGAATGGAAAGAATGTAAGCATTGGAGTCAAACTTGGGTTTATGTCCTGTTTCTTTCATTTACTTGCTGTATAAGTCGTATGTTTCTTGACATCCACAAAATGATTGTGTTAATAGGTTATTGTGAAGAATAAAAAGATACGTTTGATAAAGCACTTAGCAAAGTGTCCAAAACACAAGACTTCCACAAAATACGTGAATTTTCTTTCTGAAGTCCCTCTCTGTCTGCTAGCACTTCAGATTAATAACTTGCACCTGGAAAATGTTCTACTTCTACTTCATTTTATTTTTAACTCTAACTGAACACATCTAATTATCAAGTCTAGAGACTGAGAAAGAATGTATTTTGCTTAGAGTGTTTGCAACAAATTATAGTTTTGAGGCTCGATGGAGGAGTCCTGGGGTACTACTCTTGGGTGCCACCTGAGTGGTTTATTTATAATGCTGATAACAAAGCATCACAGAGGGGTAATTATCTTGTGCCTTGAATCTAGTGAGAGGGAGAAAGCAATTACTTTGATAGGCAACCTGGATGTTCCTTTTGATATATGGCCTATCATAATTTTAAAAAATTTTACTTAAAAGAAATCATTTTGAGGCAGATTTTTAAATCCTCTATTTTGAAGTCTCTTCAGCAATTAGAAATAAACCTATAATTGGCTCTGCTGCTTAAATTTTCCATTTAATATGAAGCCTCTATGTTAATAGCCTCTTCTTGCTTACAGATTGTTCTTTAGAGGGTATTTTGTGTGCCCTTACATTTTTGTATCAAAGAGGTTATTGAATGCTGGGTAGTTCTTTGTTAAGTGCTGTAAGCAATGGAAAGCAGCCTGGCTACTGGAAACAACCTTTTCACTAATTTAGATTATATAGCTGTATACAGTGACACATACAAAGCTAGGAAATCGCATATAACTTTTCAGCCACTGTGGCAACTAAACTGTTGGCAGGGAACTAACCATTAAGGTATATGAATTGCTAGCCCAAACTTCTTTTCAGCTACCTACCTTTAGGGCATTGATCAATTCTGCAGAGTCCTTCCAAAGGAAAGGTCTGAAGAGAACTGGAACCCACAGTATCATTTGCTGATTAACATCATTCTGCTTGCTGTGATGATAAAGTGAAATCTGGGAATTAATAACGCATTTCATTTTCCCTTCTATTTATTCCAAGTCATTCAAATGACTAAAATTATGGAGTTTTATTCCTAAATTTCTGATTGGATTTGTGAATTGTAATTATATATGCAAAAAATTATTTGGAACACATGTATTTACTAAATTCATCTATTTAACTGATAGCCTTGTCTGAAAAGCCGCAACCAACAAAGAGCATTATACAGGCTGTCAGAGGTTGAATTATCCCTTGCCGACAAGATAAGTTGGAGTCCTAAGCCCCAGGACCTGGGAAGTTTCACAGAGGTAATTAGGTTAATGAGGTCACCAGAGAAAGCCCTAGTCTGACTGATGTCCTTACAACACAAACAAATACAGATAGAAGATGTGACATGAAAACAATGACCACCTCCAAAACAAAAAGAGAGGCCAGCAATAGCTCCTTTCCTCACAGCCCTTGGAAAGAGACAATCCTGCTGACATTTTGATTTTGGACTTTCAGCCTCCAAAACTGCTGGGCTCTAAATTACTCTTGTTTAAATCCAAACCCAATTCCTTACCATAGGCCTGGAAAACTTATGCTTTAAAATTGAGGTTTCTTTCTTTAAGACATTATATTGTTCCATTGATATTAACTTTGACACTTTATTAGGAGAGTTAATTCCAGTTGAAAAATTAATGCAATGATACTGTTACGGTACTTATAGCTTATTTTCAGTGAAATGTTTATAACAAATAACTATTTTGCAGCTATCCATATTTGTCCTTATGGGCATAACACTATAATACATTCCACTTAAGTTAAGCAAACTCTTTATTGTCATCCATTTCTTACCAGGAGGCATAGGACAGATCAGGTCCTTGATTTCATACTTCTTCCAGCTGTGTGGATAGAACAGTACTTGTTTCAAATTAAGTGTCTAATTCTGAACACTCCTGGAGACATACATATACCAAGGTACTTGCTGTGCCTTCGGCTATTACTTATGAACTTCATGGTTCCTGGCCATCTTCCAGTCTAGAATTTTTACATTTCTGAATTCAAAGCTTTACCTATTTTTGTCTCTGAATGTTTTGCTCTTTCATAGACACAATTTGAGTTATCCAATGAAGGGTAAAACTTGGTGAGCAGAAATAGGTTACAGGGATCTGTCAGGCCTTAAGTAAGGGATGAAAATATCCAATGACAGCAATAGAAAATGAGTAGACATCAGTGCCAGCCTGCTTTGTTCCCAAGCCTCAGAAACAGGAACCTTTAACTCAAAAGAGCAATGAGTAGGTCAACTCATCTTTGTATTCTCAGTGAATAAATGCCTGAGTATAAGAATGGAAGAATTACATAGGTGGATATGAAGTACCATTAGGAAATATGGATGCAACTACAGAGTTTGCAATTCATGTCACCTTTCTAATTGACTTTAACCTACATGGAGAGATTAAAGAGTAGGTCAAGATGAGTGACTAGGAAGAAGACAAATGGGAAGAAAAACATTGCAAAGCTTTCTGGGATGTAAATTAAGCTAACTTACCAAAGGCCTCCACAGCAGAGGCTGTATGTCTATTAGCCAAGAGAGTGGGCACCAAGATCTCAAGAAAAGATTTTAGTCATACTTTTGCAACCTGTGTAAAGTCAGAAAAATTACTAAATACCAACAATTTGGTATTGTTTCTCTGGTGTGAGAAACTGAAAGTGTAAATGAGGACAAAAATGTTTAACAGATACTGTGAAACAGGAAGAAAATATTCAAAGGGGAAGGGGAAGTAGGGGGAGGGGATGGGGGAAAAGAAAGAAAAGAGAAAAAAAGAGAAAAGGAAAAAACGAAAACAAAGCTTTTGTAGATAGGGAGGGGTGGAGGGATTGAAAGCAGGGAAGAGGAATAAGGAAAAAATAAGAACCAAGATATATCATGTACAGGTACAAATTCCCAATGCTGAATGTGACCATAATTTATACCTAAAATGTACCAATAAATTTATTGGAAAAAAAAAAGAAAAATTACTAAATACTCCCAAAGTTGTGGTTTTTCAATCTAAAACACAGTAAGAATTTTACTGAACTTAGACTATACTGAGGAGTAAACGTGAATGTAAAACAAAACATAGTACATAGTAAATACTCTGTATATATTAGCTGTTCGTGTGTGCCACCTTGTTCAGAAAGGAACACCAATGTGACTTCCTTTTTAAAATGACTATTTCTTTTTTAAGACTTTATATTCAAGGATGGAAGAAAGAGATTTGAAGAAAAAAATGGAAACAGAATGATAGGTCTCCCACCACCTCAGCAGCTATTATGTATAGTAGCTGCCCTCTTCCTATGGTGCCTTGCCCCCTCCCCTGTGTGATGTCATGCCAAGGTGGTTGCTCCCACCAAAGAATAAACCCTTCTTCCCAGTATGCCCCTGTTCCTGCCTAGAAAGTAACCTAATACTCGCTCAGCTCCTACCATCTAGTGACATCATGGGCTCCTCCATTCCCTAGTCACTACCTCACTCAACCCCACCTCTGCCCCTACAAACCCCACCCCAGTCTCTATAAAAGACTCTCCCTGCCCCTGCCATATTGCTTTTGTCTCTCCTTTGTTCAGAGACAGCCCGGCAGATCTATTCCCCTAATAAAGGCTTGTTGTGGCCTGGTCTGGTCTTGGTCTTCGGCCCTTTTACCTGACACAGAACATTTGCAAATGGGAAGGAGAACAGGAGTTGAGGAAGCAGGGAGGGATGTAAGGGGAAGGAGATGAGAAAAGAATTAAGGTGTGTTATATACACATAAAAACTCACCCATGATAAATGTAATCATTATGTACTGCAAACATGTACTAATGAAAAAACCTTTACATTCAGGCCTCAAAATACCAGGTATATCTCTCCATATCAATAAGATAGTAAATAAAATAAGAGTTAGTAATTCACCATTTTTTTCCCCTGAATGAACAGCCTTTACTGGTTGCAAAAAGAAGCATGAGAAGAGGGACTATGACAGCTTATACCTCTGCAGTGATGTCTGGAAAACTTGGTCACCACTCCAAAAATCAGCAAATTATTTTTTCAGCATTTTCTATCATGAGGTTGAAACTGAAGATGTTGAGTGAACCTGTCAAGCAGTACAGATTCACAGCAAGAACTACAAAAGATTATAGCAATCCACAGTGAGATGTGTTTGCATAATATCAACAGTTGTAGTGTAGTTATTAAGTAGTCTTCAATTTTTTCCATGGTGACTCTGTTCTGCTAATTCCAAGATTAACCTCATCTGGAATTTCAGTGTCTGTTTTCACCTCTCGAGCCTATACACATTTCTTCCTTTCTAGTCTGAGTGCCTGTTATTTTCTCTTGCCCTGTTCTACTGGCTAGTATTTCCTAGTACAATGTTCAATAGGTATGCAGAGGGCACACATTCTCCCTAGTCTTTTGCATCTGCTTTCTCACCACTAAATTTAGTATTAATTGTAGGGTTTTATAATTTATGTCGTTGAGGAAGATACCTCTCTATTCCAAGTTTGCTGAAAGTTTTTCTTTTTATATAATGAATGGGTGTTAGATTTTGACAAATACATATTTAAGTATCAATTGTAATGACATGATTTTTAGTCTGTTGTGATGTATTATACAATTTGATTTTCAAATATTGAACCAGTATTGCATATAGGAAATGAATCCCATTTGGCAATAATATATAATTTTTATACTTAGCTGGGCAAAATGATTAAGATGTGATATACTGCTGGATATGATTTGCCAAACTTTGTTGAGGATTTTTATGTCTAAATGATATAGATAATGGCTGATGATATTAGTCTATAGTTGTGTGTGTTCTTTGGCTTTGGTATCAGGGATAATAAGAGCCTTTAAAATGTGGGTATTTCTGTTCACAAAGAAGTACTAAAATGAGAGCCTGGATAAGATGTCCAGCTTTTTTTTTTCCCCCCCTGTGGAGGAGAGAATCAAGTTACCTTCCATCCCTTGTTCATAGTCTGCAGAGGCTCAGCTTTAGCCCTTGTAATTGATCAGATCTGCCTAGATTCGAAGGCAACTGCATGATTAACTGGAATTCAAAAACGTCTCTCACATTTAACCTCCTTAATGTAAAGAGCATATTGATGTATTTTCCATCACAAACAGTAATCTTTTAGATGTCTAGTAATTACAATGTCTTCGGGTTATATTATCAATGATGACTTAATGTGAACCCTGTGAATCCTGCCTTGCTGATATGAAATACCCTGACATGACCTTTTTCCAAAACTAGATTATCCAATTTATTTAGCCATAGAAAATTGTCAGTCTTCAATTTTGATCTAGAAATAAAGGCAATTTAATGATTCAAGCAAATATAGGGGAAAGAGGCCCATTCATGGGATTGTTCTGTCCCACAAGTAAAACTACAGATATCAAGACGTTTTTACATACCCCTACCAACACCAACTCCATCTCCTCATGAATGTATCTTAAGAAACCAGTTGAACTCATAGTTTACAATCAAGAGAAGTAGTACCATTCAAAAGGCCTGTTAACTCTAATAAGTAAGCTTTTGATAAGCACAATGATTTAGGGCTAAAAGATAACAGGGCTTCCTCCAACAAAGAGCAAAATATCAGTTGAATGTGAGACATTATATTATTTTTATATACTTTTTACAGTGCTGTGGATTAAACACTGAGCTATATCATCAATCCTTTTAAAATTAATTTGTTAAATTAGCCAGGCTGGGCTTGAACTTGAAATTCTGCCTCAGACTCCCAGAGTGCAAGGATCATAGGTGTGTGTAATCACACCTGGCTCAAGAAACTGTATTACTATGAAAAATGAACAAAATATTGGATCAGCTATTTCACCTTTATGAGGTCCCTGCAATGAAAACGTAAAAGGAAATAATGTAATAACATGAAGGACACAGGGTGCCCACAGGACTCTAGAAATAAAACTAGCAAACTTTTCACTAGAATGAATCAGTTCATTCACTATACAGCTGAATCTTTAGAGTTCCCTCAGCCTTGGACTCACAAGAGAGATTTCCCTCAACAGAAAAGGACCTTAGTCTTAGCTTTGCAGAGCACAAGTGGATATCATTTTCAGCTTCCTGTCAACATTCCTACTGAAGCCAAAGCAAATTCAGTACTGAAATGGCTTCAGAAGGCTCACAGAACATAGCCCCTTGTTTTATTCAATATTCTAATATTATTTTGGAGTATCCTAAATCCATAGAAACTTTTCATTTATGGGTCCAGTTTTAGAAAAGCCCTGTTTCTTGTGAAATCTTACTGAAATATTTAAGTTCTGGAACAACAAACAACTAGCACAATGCTTATTATAAAGAAGAGACTGTTTATTGAATAACTGAATGGAAATCCATAAATGCACACAAATTAAATATACCACTGTTCTAAATCTAGAAGGTGCCAATGTTTTTCTGTTGTGTGTTCTCTTCCAGTTTATACACATACCATATATACAATACTAGTCAGGAGACCTTGAAATATGGTTTATTTTAATCAACCAGGATGTATCAACAAAAAATGCTGTCTTTGTTTCTAGAAAGATAAACTTTTCTAGTTTTCTACTTCCTAAAGCAAGGTTATAGGTCATGGTCATTAGTTATGGTATTAAGAACTTAGTTTTCCTGGGATTGTCCTTTGCTCTTCTGCTCTTCTGTTCCTGTCTTGCACTATGCTGGGAGAGGAGGCACTGACTTTGTTGTTAGAGAATCACAAGTTAAACTTTGTGTAATAGTTTATTAGCTTGGAAATAAGAGCCAGATTACTTATCCTCTCTGACGTTTAATTACTTTATATATCAAATTGCAAAAAAATCATACCTAGATGTATAGCTGTTGTGATGTATGAATCAGAAATACATTTACAATGGAAGAGAATGTTAATACAGCAATTTTACCAAGATTCTAATCCACAGGTTTTTAGATATCAAACTGAAATGCTAAAAAATAACTTCTCCAAAACAAGCTTTACAATTGAATCAATCACTTATATAGCACAAAAACTTGATGATTCAAGGGATGAAGATATTATATAAATAATCATTATATATTGTGTTTAGGGAATAACAATAAAGAAATATAGAATCATTTTTCTACATTTCCAACTATTTGTGTTCTGTGTTTGGTTAAGTCCAAGAACACAGAACCTAAGGATATGGAGGTTGACTGTACTTCTTAGAACTTCTACCTCTGACCAAATTCATTACATCTTGCTGACAAAATGCGTTTAACTGGGCTCCTGCAATCCAACTTTATTCCTACAGTTCTGACCCATAACTCTCTGCAGTCTTATGTCTAGATCAGTTTTCTTCTCTAACTATGTTCTAGTTTCACTGGTCCTTTTCATATTCCTCAAATTGACTCTCAGTAATGCTGTGTACAGCTGGGCAAGCTGACACCAAGGAACCTACAGGCAGGGTTCACTTCGATCTTACTGCTTATGCATATACCACCGGGAGTCTTTTTCAAGGCAGGTTGCATTTATTTTTCTATTCTCTGAAATAGCATTCTACCACATAGTACATAAGGGAAAGCCTCATCGTTTCATTTGAAATATCCTTTATTCCTTACCATCCTAATTAAAATCCTGTATATTTTTTTAAATCATAGCAATAAATATTACATTTTCTGTCTTTCCCCCACTATTCTACAAGGTCTATGCAGCCAGGGGCACTTTTATCCCATTACTTGATCAGTGATGAGCAGATATTACCGAGCTCTTAGTAAGTAACCAAGATATCCTTATTGGCTTAATTAATGCCCTACATGCCTTCTTTACACTCTTGCTCAAATCATTCCCATTGCTGTAAATTCTTCTCTAACAGCACAGCCCTCAATAAGCCTTTGGATTCCTGTGACGCTCATTATCTGTCACATTCATTTGGCAATAACTACATAATGTTCAAAAGCTAATTATAACCCATTTTAATTCAGGATATAAAATTTCTGAGAATGGTGATGTTAATTACCCTGGGAAGACTGACCTATATATTTGACACATGAAATTCTGTCAAGTGCTCAACTATAAATCCATCTAGAAGAATGTACTAATTATAGCTTTAAGTCCAGTTGCATTTGACAATATAAAGAAAATTTTTTTCTATTTTAGGATGCTTGAAGAGCATGACTGAATTAAGATTGCAAGGGCCAATTTAAATTCACTACACAACAGTGTAGCCAAGTAAAACAGGAGATGATTCATGGCACTGTTTGGAGATCTATAGAGATAGAAACAGATAGAGACAGAGAAGAGATAGATACAAAGAGAGGAAGAGGGACAGGGAGGGGGGAGGGAGGGATACAAAGGCTGTGTAGTGAGGCTATGGAAGCCAAATGAGAGTCAACCTCAAAAGTCAAGCAAATAAAAGTCCTCTTAGGAAAATCTTTGGTAGATTTATTACTTTCCAGAGCAAGAGACATTCTTTCATGCAAGTGTGGGTGGGGATGGAAAGTGGGAAAGTAGAAGAGACAATAGGTTAGTATTTTACATTTCTTTCTTTAGAGGAGAAGGATGGCATCCTTGAGACAGATTTATTTTTATTAAAATTCCTATGAAATATTTTAAAAAACAAATATTTAAAAATACAGACTCACCAGGAAATATAAGTAGATAGATTACATTTTAGAGACTCTTTCCCCAAATGTAAGGTTCTATGATATAAAGACATTATCTTAGCACAGGTAGTTGGTAGCTAACTTTAAAAAATAAATTATGATCTCTGGAACATGATTATTTGCATGTCACAATGAAGCCCTCAACAATCTCTGATGAGGGGTCTCCCTCTTTTAATCCCAACCACAAATCAAATAGCAAGATTATGCAATTGCAAGATTAGGTTGAATAACCTAAAATTGTAAAATTGTAAAATTGACTACAATTCACCAGATCTGTCAGTGTTCTTTGCCCTCCAAAACCTTCATTTCCCTTTGCTTTGAGTAAGTCATTTTATGCTCAAGGATGTAGTTCCCAACACACAATGTGACTCTCTTTTCAATCCTAATCATTTAACCCCATGTCTCATTTATTCATTGTCTCTTACATTTCAGTGCTTAGATGTGGACAATTACGAATATATGGAAAGTCCTAATCTCTCCATTTAAGACTTGTCAAAATGTTTGTGGCCCTGACCAAAAAAAAAGAAAAAAAGGTTACTTCTGAAATAGCACATTAGTTGTAAATTGTGAATTTAAGAATTTATTAAATTCAAGTGTTACTCAGCCAAATATTGACACGATATATCATCACAATATGCTCTTAATAGCAGCTTGTACATTGCTAACAAATTTTGCCAGAAAATCAGCTATTTATGCCAAAAACTGGCTCTCTGCATTTGTCTGCCAACCTTGGCCAGTGTTTTGAATCCAGTGACAAAATTATACGAGTCTCTATATAGGAAGTAGGCAATAGGGTCATAAACCTACTTTTCAAATATTCACAATCCTTTGTTGATCTATGAATGTGCTCACTAAAAGGCAGCCTGTGAATGTAAATGTTTATGTCAATTACTGTTACATTTTTCAAGCAAAGTGAGATAACAGAAATGTCCAATAGGATCTATGTAGCCCTCTCCAGATGTTTTTTGGTACTGGGGATCGAACTTGGGTCGTTGCGCTTGTGGGGCAGGCAGCGGCACCACTGAGGTAAATCCCCAGCCTTGCAGACATTTTCATTTTGGAAAAATGTTTTAGTATAATTCTAGCAGAAATGATAGGAAACATGATTCAGTGTGGACTTATAATCACATAAACCTCAGAGTCAGTATCATTATAATTGTGGATACTTTAATCAAATCTCAGCCTCCTTAACAGTAGTGAAGAAACAAATGTCAGTATTTTGTGAATCAAATGAGATTAATTATATAAAGTGCCCATCCCACCTTCACCTTCATGACTGCTTAACTGGATAGTTTTGTTTTTTTGAACTGAGTAAGTTTCAGGAGCTCATGAAAATAGGCCTTATATTTGTTCAAAATTGAAGACTATTTTGCATCTTTAAAAAATCATCAGTTCATTTCTTTTTTTTAAAAAAATTTTTTCCCCCATTAAATTTATTAGTACATTTTAGGTATGAAAAACAGTTACATTCGTTATTGGGATCTTGTACCATTACATGAGTATCTTGGTTCTTATTTTTTTCCCCTTCCCCTGCCCTCCCTTCCCTATTTGCAAAGACTTTGTTTCCGTTTATCAGTTCATTTCTTAGACAAATTCCTGCTGTAAGGAATGGTGAGAGAAATAGTCAAGCAACTATTCTAGCTTAGTAATTACAGATAAAACACAAATAGGTCCAATTTTCAAAGTATCCGTTCTTTTACATATCTTTCAGTTATTATTATAGCCAAAGCAATTTTGAAATCATTTCAGCCATGATCTTAGACTTTTATAAAATTTATAGTTGAGATACACATTTAGTAATTGCTATAAAAAAGGAATGTACAAAACAAATTCCACCTGCCACGCAAGCGCAAGGACCCGAGTTCGATCCCCAGTACCAAAAAACAACAACAACAACAATAAAACCACAATGATTACCTACATAGCAAAATTCCTAATTCTGCTTGGAAGAAGTCATAAAAAGGTGCAATGGCTTTTGAACTTGAAGAATGAGTCCTAGGTCTTCCAGTCACACAAATAGGGAAAGTAAAAGCATTGCAGTATGACAACATGGCACACCAGAGGTATTAAATACTCTTTGTAGTTGAGTGTAGCTGCAATGTATTCTGGAGAAGAAAACTATACAGAAGAAAGTAGTAATAAAAGATTACTCTAAACAAAGACTGGTTCATGAAGAGCCTTGTATGTCAGATTTTTATTCAGCAGAACTTCTCATTAGTAGAATAACATGATCACATTCCATGTAAAAAAACCTCCATACAACATATGTGAAAGAGGAAATATATAGGCTAGTAGTTTTTGTGATAGTATATATACAAACGTGAGGGCATTAGAGATGGTTATGAGAATCAATAGAATTTGATGATTGGTCTGATATGACAAGAGAAAGGAAACTAATGAGTTAACAGATACCTCTGGGCAGTTTCGATGTGGATAAGAGTTGATTGAGCTTTTCAAGAACACATTTTAATTAATGGTTTAAATAATGATTTAACCATCTCTAACACTAAACAGAGGGCCAATACAGAATTTCTGTGTTAGAAGGGCTTATGGACAGCAATCAAGTTGAAAGAGTAGGCTATAAGTAATCTTGCAGTGGAATCTGTATGATATATAAGATAAAAAATATAAACTATCTAATGGGGAATTAGCAGATATTCCCTACTTCCACTAAGCCCGACTACAGAGAAACATCAGTATCATCTCTTTTGTTAGTTTCTATATAATGTCCAAAACTTTTATATTTCTACCATATTTAAACCATGTATTAAAAGTAATGGCATTATCTTTACACATATATTTCATACACTAACATGGAAGGTAAACCTTACTTTCAAAAAGTCTTTGTAAATAGGGAGGGGTGGAGGGGTTGAAGGGAGGGCAGGGGAATGGGGGAAAAAATAAGAACCAAGATATATCATGTAAAGGTACAAATTTCCTATGATGAATGTCATATTATATACCTAAAATGTACCAATTAACTTAATAAAAAATTTCTTAAAATTTGTAATTCAATACAGATCTAACACATTGCAGAAAATGGATAGTGAAAAGTTCTCTCAGTATGATGTGCTGAGTCTCAAAATCAAAAGATGGATTCAAACCTCAACTTTGTTCTTTTTTGCCTATAAGGGAGATAATTTAGCATTGTTGTGAAGAATAATGTAATTATCCATTAAACTATCAGAGTCAGATATGCAACAGATTTCTTTTGGATAATTTACATGCCATATTTATTTCTGTGGTTTTATCAGTGGCCTTGGGAACATTAATATCAGTTAATTTAGAATCACTCCATTAAAGTATATTAAAGCTTCAAATTTTCAAATATATCAAGGTCTTTGGGTAAAAATATATGTAGCTTTAGTATTTTAATTTGGGGAATAGAGAACTGAGTTTTCTATTAACTTTTCTCTCATTTAATAACTCTTAAGAAAATAACTAAAAAATTGACTTGAGAAACTTAGCGTCCATATCAGTGAGTGAGACATCTTTGAACTTACTCAAGCTACTACAGAATTAAGCAGTAAAAATGAAACTGTCCACCATTCTGGAATACATTCTAGTTACTCGGTCCCCTTGGATCTCATTTTGTTCTTCTATAAAGTGAAAAGTTGGCCTCATTATTTCCAAGTAACTACACAGCAACTGTTACCAAAGCTGTCTTTTACATTAGTTTCTATATACTACTCTAGACTTAATGAGTTAGAATCTGAGGAGTGGTTTCCAAAGCTGTATTTTAATTTCCTCAGTTACTGATAATCATGTAGGTGTGTGACCTTCTGTCTGCTCTAGTCAATTACTAAAATCCTTTCTTCTGAACTTTTTCTCTTCTGTAAAACTGGCATTTGGAAGAATATATTCATTTCCAAGGCTTATGACCATTAATCAGTTTTAGTTTTAAATGTTTTTTTAATAAAGTGGATCAATGGGTGTGCTGATTAAGTGATCAAGCAAGATCAGACAATATAGTTTATAGTGTAGTAAAATGTATTTATAATAAATACAATACTTTAAAGCATTCTGGACAGAAAATTTATAGACCACATTTAATAATAAAATGTCTAATTGTTTAACAAAGTACTTTAAGAACTAAGTCTAATTTTCAAAACTAAAGAACCAAAGTATTAGATAAATCACTTTATGGCACAAGAGACCATAAACTTATGCAAACAGCAAGCAGATTTCTGTGCTAGAAAAAATGGAAAAAAAAATTGAACTAAGCTAAAAATTCAAGTATTGGGAATATAGAAATACCTAGTCAAATGAAGCCTAAGAGGGGTCTTTGAGCATCAGATTTTTTATAAAAATAAAAACATCCCAAACTAGTATATTTATTTTTTAGCAAAACTTTTTTCCTGTGATAACTGAAAATCCTCCTTATTCTTCAGATTTTTGGAAAATGTTAATTTCTTAAAGTACTGATATCATCCTTCAGATGCTGATTGTGTTGCATTTTATTGTAGTTTTTCCTCAATAAACCTGGGGCCGTAACAGCAAAGACACTGAAACGCGCTAAGATAAATATTGGTCATAGAGAGCCTTTATTCATGAATAAACTGAGAACTATTTATTGAACATCTACCTTTCCATCTCTAAAAAGAACGAGAAAGGCAAACCCCTGCTCTAGAAGGTTCCCCATTTATAATACAGTAGGGCAAGCACTAATTCTGATCACTACGAGCCTTCAATTCACCTCTCAAACTGTGCAGATACTGATTTCCCCTGTAAACACAAATATAATCTTTTATTATGGACATCATTTTTTGAATACTCATAATGGGTACTTTTTTCTTTGCATTCTATGTATTTTGTTTTCCATTTCAGTTTTTCTAACATACCCTCCACAGTTCTGTTCATCCCCTTGGCATTTTCTGTGACATTTTGTGACAGTTTTCCATTACTCTTTACTGTTGTCCTTGCCACTCATTCCTCTTTGCCACAGCCTGGTCATCTGAGCTTTCCCATCTTCCCTTTCCTGGCTTATCCACTTGGGTGTCTAATGTTAGCACCTCCTCAAAGTTAGGTTTTCAATAAATATAACTCATCAGCACTTCCGATCAGTATTTTTTTAGGCTTTGTAGTGACCTTCAGATCTTCACTCTAACAACATTCTTTCAGAATGCTATTCAGAAATAATACCTTCAAGAAGTTATCGTTTAAGGGTTTTTGTCATAGGAATGTCACATTAAGAAACTGATAGAGACACATAATTCTAAAGAAATACATAACTCAGCAAAGGTTGCTTCTACTGTATTGTCAATTCCCACCCTGACAAATATTGGATTTTGCAAGAATACTGTTAAAACTATTTGGCTCAGTGGAGCCGCGCCTGCCTGGCAAGCGCAAAGTCCTGAGTTCGATCCCTGGTACTGGGGAAAAAAAAAATTTGGTATGGGACATTAGTTTATGCTCATAATGGTTAGATCAAGAAATTAAAGTTTTGGTTTTTTGATATTGAATTAAAATTTATACATTAAGGTTGAAAACTTAAAATGTAAATGATAAAGATAGTTAAGTATTCAATGGCATGTCTATTATACTTATCACAAAATGTATATTTAAGAATCAAACTATATGTGAGTCTATAAGACGCTATCAAGCAAAATGCCATCTATGATCCACAATCAATCCTTCTACACTTTTAACTCAAAGACAATTATGTAACACTTAGGAAATTTTAATTTTCCAAATAAACTCAGAAAAAATTATCATTATCTTCCAGGTAAAAAATTCAGTTTTATAATCCATTTACCACAAATCAACTCCCCACATGTATGGTGAGGCAGCAGTCAACCACCGTATGACTTTCTGTGGTGTTAGTACTGTCCATTCATAACCACTTCCTCCTCACATGAAGAGTATGAACAAGAACAAGGGACAAAGAAGTCACCTTTCATTGTTTCACTGACTTTTGTTGTTTTCACTGTATGTGACATGCCTGATTTCACCTTTACAACCAAAATAAAAAGCAATTTTTATTCTGAAAGGTAACTGCATGCTCCCAGTAGCAGGCATTAGCAACTTCCAACACGATCTCTAGGGATAATTCGCAGTTCTGAACCATGCTTTAGAAAAACATTTCCTACACAAACAAACAAAACATAAAGTTAGGTATTTAAAAAATGACAAGTTATCTTAATATTCCAACAGTTATTGCATACCATAAACAAGATAGTGAAAAGTAAAGTAGGTACAAACGTTTAAGCACCATGAGAACCAATTCCATGCCTTTAATGTCTTGTTCCTATTCCTCCCTTGTCTTCAACACTCAACAAATGCTTACAAATTTTAAATAAGAACATCAGTCTTGGGCAGGGGATGTAGCTCAGTGGCACCATGCCTGCCTGGCAAGCACAAAGTCCTCAGTTCAATCCCCAGTATAAAAAAAAAAAAATTAGTCATGGAAATGCTAAAAAAATACAGTCAGCAAATAAGATGATTTAGCTTAATCATGAATATTTAATACACAATAAAAGACCTAAGTCAAGGGAAAAAAAATCTAAATTGTAACAAGTGACAAAAATTTAGATATGGTGATTTGGGTCAACTGTCTTTCAAGGTTTTCTTCATGCCCAATGATATATACAATTCAATTATGAAAGGCAATATAACATACAATATGTTAGAGTACGCAGTAATTCAAACTCATTAAATTATACAGCAAAAACTCTTTCTTGAATTAACTGTTTTTTAAAATGACTTTTCAACTATGTAGTATATGGCCCATGATGATGATATAGTTTTGTTATAATAAAAAAACTTTAGAATAATTAAGTACTGCTCAACAATGAGGTTACAGTATATTACACCATATACAGTTTCAAAAGATTTATAATTAGACTACTGGCTCAAAAAGACATTTAAAAATATAAAATCACTTTTTAAAAGTCTAAGACTCCTTATAATAAAGTATAATACTATTTTTACTTTGCCTGCTGATTAGGATATCAGTGTATCACTGAATTATGTTAATAGTTTAAAGATCTAAGTGTGGATTCGGTATCTGGAAACGTGAATGACTATATTATTCATTAAAATAACAGCAGCACTTACTAAATGTTATCCACGTATAATGCACCCTCTTAGGAGGTAGTTCTAAATCACTACTCCCATCAGCACAATTTTACTTTCAGACTTTTTGTTATGTGTACTCAACACTCTTAATACTTGAAAGCCATTATGCAGTTTACTTGTAGCCAAAAACATGTATAACTGTCACAGGTAATGAAACAAACTATTATTCAGACTCATAAGAATGCTCTGTAATTTCTAAATAATAGCTACATCCTGATGAAAAACTCAAACCTAATTAGAATAAATTAAATATTCAGCATCAATCAACACTCATAGCTCCAATGACACTTTATGAGTTTTCAAACAGAATACTTACCAGCAGTCTGTGCAGGATTTATTCCTATTCCATCTACAAAATAAGTTGTAAAATCATGCAAGTTATTTCTAAAGCTAAAATAGTAACAAGAAGAGATTTGCCAAAACAACATTGCTTGTGTGTACAGGCATAAATTGAACAATTTAAACTCCAGAACCTAAGTGACAATCTTTCAAGTAAAAGTTACCTGTCTGTTGAAATCTATTGCTATAAATATTTATACATCTTGTGGGATTAGACAAGAATATCTGTCAACACAGTGATCGAAGTAATTTCTAGGGAGATAGTTTTGTCACATACAATAAAAAATAAAGTTTGTCATTTCTTCCAAAAGGCTAAAAGCACTCCAGGTATGTCATTAATCATCTCTTTACTCCTCTGAGGCATAAAATCTTAAGAATAGAGAGAGCACAAATCATTCCTTTAAAATTCCACTGACACTTTGAAAGTTTTAAAACGTTTTTCTGCGAGTTACTCATTGGTGAGCCTAAAGCTTTCCTTTAGGCCAGCCTTCTTGTAAACAGAAACACTTCAGTGTGAAAACATGCAGAATATTTTAAAGAGAGAAATTCTGTCATACCTAAGATGAATCATGGTACCGCACTTTAAATCCACCTCCTATGTCTATCTTAACAGCACATGGACCACTACAGCATGCATTTAATATAAATATCCAAATATAATATAATTCCTATATTTGGAAGAGTTAACTCCTTCCTGCAAGCTTTACCCTTCATCTTATCATTTCACTATTTTCCCATAAGACTAATTTCATCATACTTAACTATTATCAGCACTCCAAAATATTCAGATTTTAACTGAACACCTAACTGAATTAAATATTGCAAGCCTATAAGAATGTTTTCTACAGAAAAATAACATGGTATAGTCAAGATAAACTCCTGTTTAACTTACTGTTCTCTAAAGCATTTTCTCATACAGTACAACTTTATATAAATAATGACACCACCAAACATCTTAGCAAATAAAAAAAGAAAGCTACTTAGCTATTCCCAGTAATAAACTGGGATGCAGTGATAAAGATACCAGAAATTATAAAGTGCTATCTATACCGAAGTACAAAGAAACTGAATAGAGCTAAGTAAAGGCAACGACTCTGACTTGAGTTTTACCATTAAGTACATCATATATGTTAACATATATTTGGGGCTTTTTAGATTGAGCCAGTTTTAATTAGATTCTTCTTCAACAATGTCCATAGCTCAAAGGTAATAGTTTTAAAGAAATTCTTACCATTGGTAATAATTGCACTTGTTGCTGCAGGAACTTTAAACTAAAAGGCAGAAAAGAAAGATATCTCTATAAATATTTAACTATAAAAGATGAATAACAAGGATGCGGTACCTATGACCAATTCTGTAATTCTAGTGTGACTTATCTTTTAGAGTGACAAGATTGAAGTACTACAATTTGCTTTGTCTTTAAACAACCTTATATCCTAAAAAATGTGTCTGATTGTATTAAGATACCAAAGATTGTAAAATACCTTTTATTTTATGGACTGAACAAATGGAAAAACATCAATCTATGGCCAAATCAATGTTTAAACTTTCAAATGCAGACATGTCATTTTTTTTTTTTTTTTGGTACTGGGAGGACCTTGCACTTTTGAGCGAGGTGGCAGCACTACTGAGCTAAATCCCCGGCCCTAGACATGTCATTTTTTTCATATGTAGTTCTCTTATACAAACAAAACATAAGCAGAATAAATTGATGAGAATATTTCTAAAATTTCTTGGTAGAAACTGTAAGTTCCTAATAGATGCTCTTAAGGGCCGGGGATTTAGCTCAGTGGTTCTGGCGCCTGCCTCCTAACAGATGCTCTTGTGTTTAATGGGAGAGACTTCCAGGAGGTTTTCAGATAACAGCCAAGGCTTGTACCCTTTCTTGAAATTCTCATGATTTGCTAACTTAACATCCCAAGGGACTGAAATATTCCAATTACATCAGTAGGATATAACAACTAAGTTCAGTTAGGTGCATTTCCACTAAATAATTATGTGACAGCCATAGCCAAGTCACAGGAAAACATCCCTGACCTATTTCAGAAATGTCATCGAAGAAATTCAATAAAATGAGGTAAGGTATGGATTCGTAGATAAGGTAGAGTCCATCACTTAATACTGTAAGAACCTGCAGTTGACAAAATGTTTCAAGTCTTGCTAATTTATTCATTTCTCCCACCAGCAGTACTTATTAAACATGTCTGCACTACGGACTAATTTAATAAATATTACAGTTGAGTTTTGTAATCAAATACATTTCAAAAACATTATATTAGCCTAGTCACCTTCTCAAAAGCCTTTAATATATTGCCAATACAGTTTATTTATCTTTGAGAAGAAAATGGTAAATGAAGTACTTCCTAGCTACTAATCCATTTTTCAAGGATTTTTTTTTTTTAAAGTTGTACTAGGTTTCCGTGTGTGGCTCTGCTCTAGGCATGTATAAAGACAATATAACTCTAGGCATTAATAAAGGGTCACTTTATGCACAATTGATTAAAAACAATTAAAAGCTTACTTTCAAATTAATTAGAGTATCACAGACCTTCAAAACTAAGAATCCTACAAGTTTTAGTTACCTTACTGAGACTTACTCTAAAGATTATGCCCATATTAAGATAAGCTGTGCATTTTCTTAGTCACAGTCATAAGTGAGCACATACTTAATGTATTTTAAAAGCCAAAAGCAATTGCTGATATAGTTTGTTCCTTCTCTAAAGAGTACAGAAGAAACAGTTAAGCTGAAATCTGAGGAAGCATAGCTCATGACAGAAAACACAATCACTAACCTTTTTGTCCTTCATTATTGATAAGTTTTCTCCTGGATGCATTTTATTTTATGCTCCTCAATTTTCATTTGTTTTCCTACTCGGATTATTTCACAATTCTTATAATGTGAGATGATCAGGAGGTTCTTTTCAAGTTATCACAACTTATGACTTTTTGAATTAATTGCCAGTTGTGTACTGGGGAATTTTATTGTTTAATAAGAGAATTTTATCAAGGATTTAAATCTTGACACATGGTGAATCAAGGAAACTTTTGTTTTCACTGAAAGATGCCACAATATCATTTCCTGAGAGTCCTTCTCAAACTTTATTTGTATATATGGTTGTGTGATATTTGTTACTTTTCTACTGCACATTCCTTTACAATTGTTTCTACATTCACAAAACAACTAAGGTCACAGCAATGCATTTATACTAAAGTGGACACTATAAAATAACTAAAAACATAAAACGATGATTATTACAAACAGCTTATTCAGATATAATTCTTAAATCTGGCATCTGTTATGTCCCTGGAATATTTCTTGCAAGTCATCTGTGCAGCAAAAAAGTACCCAGATCTGTGTCTCTCATTTTACTTACTCTCTCGTCATGAAGAATAGATCAAAATCGACTTAAAACAAATACCACCACTTTTGCGTTTAATTCTGAGTAAATAAAAACTGATGCTAGTGGTCTTTGAGATAGTTCACCAGAAGCTGTGAGCACTTAGATGGGTTGGCTGACATCCAGTTAATCATTTAAACACAGGGCAGAGCTATGAATTAAGCTGGTTTCTTATTTAGTTATTACAATAATTTTTCTGTGACTATAAATTTTTCTGAGGATTCTGTACCCAAGTATTTAGATTTGGGTTAATCTGATCACATCTAGCACTTTTCACTTCACCACAAAATTTTAGTGAGTATTATATTTTTACACAAAATCACTTAGATAGGAAGTACAGGCAATAACTACTATCATTTCAAAGATTAACAAAGTGAGGGTTCAGAGGTTGTAGCTCAGTGGTACACAATTTGCCTCGTATTCCCAAGGACTTATCTTTGATTCCCAGGACTGCAAAACAAAACAAAAAACACAAAACAAAAAGAAACAAAGAATGTGAAGAAACTGCCCCACGTCATACAGCTAAAACTAAAACACAAATCTGAAGTCTCCAAAGTCATATTTTAATGACATTTTTACCAGATAAAGCTACTCTTCCAAGTGTCATGTCCGAAGAGCTGCTTATAGACATTTCTGATAATTTTGGAAGGAGAATTATTATTTCTTAAAAACAAAATTCTAACATTTTTAAAAACTAGACTTTTTTCAAAAGAAATTTTACTGAGTTCCACATGATCCTTCAGAGAATGTAAAAAAAAGACAGATTTCTAAAAAATTATACTGTTACTATTAAAACTAGAAAAAATTAGTTTATAGAATATAAGATGATATAAGGTTTTTAAAGAAATTTACCTATCATTGGTACCTTTAAGTTCAATGAAAGATCTTATAATTTTAAATGGTTACATGAAACTTATCCATTTGTTTAAGTCATCCTTTTCGTATCTAAAAAATGAAGCTTTAATTTGTGACTTTTTAATAGTATAAACCCCTAAAACCAGAGGGAAATAATGGGTGACAGTATATGCAAATTTTTTAAAAGTTTAAAACATACTGCCAAATTGAATTGCATAAGGGTTATTCCAATTTTCACTTACTTCTTCAGCTGCAAACTTTAAGACTGCTGTGAAAGGTGTACTTTCAGGAACACTGAGTCTGTAGGAATAAAAAAAAAAGAAATTTTGGAATGTAAGTTTTTTAAAGCCTGTGTCCCTTCCTCCTTCCATTGTAACATATCTGAAGAAAGTTGCTTTTCGAGTTTCAAAATTGGCTGTTTTGATTGTAATGTATTAACCCTAAAAACAAAAATCTTAAATTTTTTTTTTTTTTGGTACCGGGGATCGAACTTGGGACCTTGCGCTTGCGAGGTAGGTGGCGGAACCACTGAGCTAAATCCCCAGCCCTAAAAATCTTAAAATATTAAAAAGCAAATAGCCTTAGAATAGGTGTCCAATGTAGCACCTAAAAACTAACAAATCCATATTGTTATGTTTTACCATTTTGATACAAGTAAGTCTAGGCTCCTGTTTATTTCTGGATATGGTTTCAACAAGTTGAATCTCTCCTTGATCCTCCCTGCTTCTTGTCTAAATTTCTTTATACCCAATGCAGTAATGTGATCATTTTCATTATAGGTAGACCTGGGAAGCATCATGACATAATAAAGCTTTCCGATAATCTCAGTATGTATAGGCTTAATAAACATGTCTAAAATAGTAGACCAAATTGATGAAAATATGGTAACAATGAAGTGAGTTTTTACCATCATCTGAAAAAGAGCTTAATAGTATCTGATATAACATTTTAGAAAGAGATGTGTGATTTTGTTAATTGATTGTTAATATCAAGCATATTGATAAACAGACTTTTAAAAAACGATTTTGTCCCAAAGATAAATCTGCAGGAATTCCCAGTTTAAAAAATAAATTGACATTACAATTAAAAACACAACAAAAGGTTTTTTAAAAAGTAAAAAGGTAAGATTCCTAAGGTAAAGTAAATTATAGTGATTAAAAACAGAAAATATATAATCAAGTAGGGAAAAGAGGCAAGGTAACATTTCTCTTTGAAACTCTCTGTCATCATCGCATCAATCTTTAATGTCTCAATATTAAAGTTAACATTAACTACCATTATGTAACACTCGGGTATATGCCCACATTCCTCATTTAGTCTACAAATCTCTGAATATAATATAATCATTATATCAACAACAGCATACTATACTGTATTTTACAAAGAATAGATTTCTTGGCTGTCACCATTTCACTCCTCCAAATTATTGCTAAAGGATGAAACTTACCATACTTTTCCTGTTTTTATTTTGGTGGAGACAGAAAATGAAAGCATAATTCTAAAGGACAGTCATTTATTTTAAAAATCCAGCAGCTTACAAAGTACACAATAGTTTTTGAATTTCTGCAGTACCTCTACCGTTTATACATACACACACACACACACACACACACACACACTTAAACCTACACTAAATAACAATAATGGCTACTAAATTTAATCACCGGTACAATTTTGGAGTCATACTACAGATGTTAATATTGTCCTACTCTGTCCTCTTTCTCCCTCTCCCCTTTATTTTCCCCATCTAGAACACATGTATACACTGATGAAAATAAATACATAAGGTGAAACCAATGACAGGGAGAAAGAGGTCCCTTAACTTCATTTACTTTATTTTTTGTTTTGTTTTGTTTTTTGAGATAAGGTCTTGCCGTACAGTTTAGACTGGCCTAGAACACAGTGATCCTCTTGGCTCAGCCTGCTGAGTGTTGGGACTACAAGCATATGCCACTTCCCTCAGCTAACTTCATCTACTTTAATTCTGAGAAGACTAAAATAGATAAGATCTAAAACCCAAGTGGACCAACCAGCTTGTCACAGGAACTCTATAAATGAATACTCTTTAAATGAACAGAATTCATAAATGAATCTTTATAAATGAATAAGCGACTGAAATCATGGGTTTATATAAGTCGTGGAAATTTATATATGTGGGGATGGAAAGATGAAAGACTCCCCCTCTGATGGCTTGAGTAAGAAGAGAAAGAGCTATGGAAAATCTGAAATATTTCTGAGAATGAGGAGAAAAATGAACAAAATTGGGGGATGTAGAATGCTAGTCAAGAATTTTACGTAAAACTTAACAGCTTAATTGTGTAACTTTTCCAGAAATATTTAGTTATATATAGAACACAAATGGTTGGGTTCAGAGTTGCTGTTTCATCAAGCAAAATGCACTAGGAAGAGAGGGGGCATCAGAATTGAGGATATTTCCAAGAAAATGATTTAGATGTACCATGGACTCTAAGCTGAATAAGTAAGAAATGAGTCAGGTATAGCACTGGGGAGGGGAGTGATAGATTAAAAAAGAACAGTGTGACCAATGAATTAAAGGAAGTATTATAAAATTGATAATGAGTAATGAGTTGAAAAGAGACAACACAGTTATCTTTAAGAAAAGGCCTGAAAACAACGTTTAAGAGATGGAGCAATTATTGGAGTCCCTAAACTTCTAGGCCATGACAATGAATACTTCAGATAAGGTGTGAAAATAATATTTTGGAGACAGAAAAGACAAGGGAACAAAAGGCCTGCAGGCTGCATGGATGATGGACTGGAAGTCACTGAAAGGGATGACAGCTGTTATCAGCTCAATTAAGCCATGGTAGTAATTATTCTGATTATAATATTTTTTTCCTTTTTTTACTTTTATTAGTACATGTTTGCCATACATAACGATTACATTCCTTGTGGAGAGCTGGTACATGTACATAACTCATCTTAATTTTTTCTTCCCCTTTCCTATTAACCCCTCCCTCCTTCTCTTGGTACCTCTCCTTTTTGCAAAAGATCTCCCTATTTTCTACTACCTATCTTTTATTTTGCTCTTGATTTATATTTTGAGTTTCTCATATAAGAGAAACCATGTGATTTTTAAGCTTATGTGTCTGATTTATTTCACAACATTACGGTCTCAAGGTGGATCCATTTTTCAAATGGATCAAAAGACTCAATGGAACAAATGACTCAACTCTATCCCTCTTTACTCCACTGTGTACAAATACCACATTTTCTTTGTCTATTCATTTGTTGATGGACATAGGGGCCATTTTCAAGATGTTGCTATTATGAACTTGTGCTGCTGTAAACATAGGTATGCATGTATCATTGTACATATGATGTCTTTAAATTTTTTGGAAGGATACCTAGAAGGGGAATAGCTGGGTCAAATGGAATTTCTATCTTTTGTTTTTTGAGTCTCCATAAAGCTTTACTCTAGTCCTGTTCTTTGCCACATATGAGACTTTTAGTTGAAATAACATCAACAGTGTCAAAGTAGAATCATTGGAAGTTCCAGATGGGCATGTGTTTGGACCAGTGATAATCCATCTAACTGTTAAGAGTAAGGAAAGGCCTCACATAGATAAAAGGCCTGATTCACATTGCCCATTCTAGGGCTGGGGATTTAGCTCAACGGTTCCGCCGCCTGCCTCAAAAGTGCAACGTCCTGAGTTCGATCCCAGGTACAAAAAAACCCAAAAAAGCACACTGCCCATTCTATGAACACCACGTATTAAGTCCTAACACAGAAAATGTGTAATTCGAGCCTCATTACTTTGCGATGCCTATTGTTCGGTGGCATACAAAATAAAATGCCTGACAGTAAAAAGCAATCAAGTAATTTTGGAATATGCAATTATTCCTTTATTCCTTTATTCCAATTATTCCTTTAACAGCTGGCAAACAGTTGAAAGGCTTTCCAATCATCAGATGACAAGAACTGCTTAAGAAGAGCAGCAAACTACTGAAGCCCCTGTCCAAAAGGGTCCTCCCCCCACTTCACTTGTCCACCAAATGAATACCTGGGGAGGCCAGCGGTCAGCAGAAACTCTGCAGTCATCGTTCCCGGGACCCTCGTGACAGGGCCCAGGTGACATCCACGAGAGCACAAAGGGAAACTCTCGTTTCAGGCTCCTGTGGGGAAAGCTCCTTACAGACGGGTAAAGGGAGGGAAGGAAAGCAGGCTGCGTGAAATGGGAGTGCCTGAAAAGCTCCGAACACCTCCAGCCCAGGCCGGCCCCGGACAGGCAAGACAATACTCACACTTTGTAAGGCAGCCGCGGGTCCGACGTCAGCGTGATCTTAAAGGAAACCTTCGACCTAAGGAACACAAGGGGAGAAACTTAGGACTGGGTAGCAAACCAAGGTGTGGGGCGGGCGGCCGACAAGTAAATAACTTACATGGTGGACCCGGCCTGGACAGACACGCCAACCTAGCTCGGCCTACCCGAACACTTCCTGAGCAATGAGGAAGCGCTCGGCCCCGCCCCACTCAGGTCCACGTGTCCCTCGGCAAGCCGGGGTCCTCCAAAACTGCTGCTATCCAAAGCACTGCCTGAAAATCGTGCGCAGATGCTCATTATAGGCACAGCCTTAATCTTACAACAACCTACTACTTATGTATTTTTGTTTCTGAAACAGAAGCACTGGTGATACGGAAAGGATGTTTTTCTAACTTCAGTTATTTGCGCTCATATTTGTAGTAAGGCAGCACAAGTGTAGGCATAGATATTAGGACCCTCGGTCCCACTGGCAGGTTAGGGCGGAAGTAAGGGTATTGGATAGGAGAAAGTAACGGGAAGGACTGAGGATGGGCCGGGGCGGAGTTGTGGGCAAGAGTGGTAGGCTGGGCGTAGTTGGACGCTCTCTGCCGTAGCTAAGGCAACCGGCGCGCTGGACCGCTGCACAGATCCTCAAGAACTCTTTCTCTGTTTATCAACATTGTTCTTCTTTCTTTCCAGTAACCCAATCCTGTTATACCTTTTATATTACTAATATTTTCCCATTATTACTTTATTCTTAAATAGTGACTTATGACTAATTTTCACAAGAAAGAGTTACCAAGAATTAATATGGTTTTGAAAGACTTGTGCTCAGGTACTTGAAAAATACAAGATCCCAGGATTTGAGAGACATAAAGTCTAGTTGGGAAGATTGAATAGTATATTTAAATAGTTCATGATGTGATCTAATAGGATTAAAACCAGGGTGCTAATTTGCTAATCACTGGCCACATTTATTCAGTTTAAAAACAAACTTTGAACTCATTCTGTGTCCAGACACTAAGCTAACGGTTGAATAATACAGGTAGGTGTCAGCTCTATAGTATCTGACAGTTTGTAGTATCTATATAATGAGGGAGGAAGGCTGTCCTGTAATCTTTATTATGAATCTAAAGATCTCTGTTCATAAAGCAAATGTCTCTTTCACAATGGCTTAGTACCCTTTTAAAGAAATTCTGTAATGAATAGATAAAAGAGGAAGCAGGTAGACACTAACATTATTGAAAGGTCTAGATAGTCTTTAGAAAATGCGTTACATTCTTAAGGAAAGACTCTAAAGAGACTAATAGGAAGGGAAATATAGTGCAGGTGCTGAAGACCAATTTCATTTTTGGTATTATTTTGTAGCCTACTTATCTATAGTGAGATCTCTCAAAGTAATACTGGTTCTAACTGTGGCAAAGTAAGACTCCAATATTTTCAAGACATTTGCCTTCATTTGCAAAATTATAGATCTTGCCAAATATAGATAGACCTAGATATTGACTCATAGATTGAGAATCAACAGTCCTATCTTTAATTGGTAAAACTGTAGAATTAGTGGACATGACTAAGATGTGTGATGGTGTCTACCCAGTGTTAGCTAGTCAAATAACAATAAAGAAATTAGTATATGTACACATAGTATCTCTAAGACTATATATAGTGTGTGTAAATATATATTTAAATAAATTTGTATCCATTTATTTACAGTTTGCTTTTTGCTCATGTGTAAAACGTAACAAAATGCTAAAGAGAAAAACACACTGTGATCAGATAATGTCTATTGTATGTATACAAAGTAGTGAAAACAGTATTCAACTCCATGCAGTGTAACCTCAATACTTAGATTTGGATGCCGTTTCAGAAAATACTTTCATATAACATATCAATATTACAAGAGAAAGGATTGTATTCTCAAAAGATATGAAAATGTACCTATTCTAAATGTTTAGAATTTTTTCCTATCTCAGGTTTCCAATTGTGTCCACATATGTTTGTCTTGTGGAAGTCATAACATAATTTCTATATCCTTCTGATTTTTTTCCCTTATAGCAGAAGGAAAAATTATAAATGGATTCAATATTTTAGTTTATTGATTTTTTTTTTTTTTTTTTTTTTTTTGGTACCGGGGATTGAACTCAGGACCTTGCGCTTACAAGGCAGGCACAGTGCCACTAAACTAAATCCCCGGCCCCATATTTTAGTTTTTTAAAGCGTTTCTAAGGCATTTGCAATTGGCAACTTTTATAACAAAAGAGAGACCTTCTAATTTGCTTAAAAGTTAAAAATGCTGAAGTACATTTAATGAGTATAAACAAGCCAACTCTGGAGCAAATTTAAGAGATAATTGGTAAATGTAACATTTTAAGACAACAAACAGCATAAGTGGTCTAATGTGTTTTGGAAGAGATCCCAATTACTATCATGTAGAGGCAGAAATGACTGTAGAAGTAAATAATGTGACTATATTAGATCTCATTAAATGTCAGTGGAATATGCCAATATTCTTTTGCAAAAATATGTAAATTTCTCATTATTAGAATGGAATAAGGAAATTAAATTCATATGAATTGGTTATCTCTATATATAGCCTTAAGTAAAATAAAAATATGCCAAATTTGTTTGCTAAAAACAAAAAGATTTATCTTCTTTTTCATCTTATTCTCATATATTTGTGTTTAGGACTAAAACCACCTGATAGTCTAATTATGTAATTTTTAAAAGTTTATACTGGGATAAATCTTGGATGTTCTGTTTCAAATACTTTATATTACATTACACAAACTATAGCCTGATCAGTGAGTGATAAATATATATTTTATAAGACCTTAACTTGATCTTTCAATTCAAATATCTTTTCTCTCCTCATAATCCATTAAAAGTCATTGATATTATTGTGGCAATGATAATAGAAAATCCCTCAAAATTAATCAGCATTTCACATATCAAATGTTCTTAATCATTTGTAGAAAGTAATAGTCAATCTTGCCAAATAATAGAATAAATAGAATAGTGATTACTAGAGACTGAAGAAGGTAGATGGACGGGACAGAAAGAAGTTTATTAAGGTGTAGAATTAGAGTGAAGGAATTACTTTTTTTTTTGGCATACTAGGGTAACTATTGCTTAAAACAATCTAGTATATATTTCAAAATCAGTGTATAAGAGTACGAAATTCCCAACACATAAAAAATAAATGGTTGAAGAGATGGAAGTGCTTATTACCCTGATTTTGTTATTGCACATTCTATATATGTGTTGAATTACCATATGTACCCCATAGAGGTGTACAGATATTATATATTAATGAGAATTTTATAATAAACTATCAAGATTTATTTTGCTGGTTATAATATTAAGCATTTTTTATAAGTGAAATCACAAAATGTTGACTTTAAATTTGATTAGTGAGAAGTTATAATTCAGTGACAAGAATCTTTGCAAAGAAGAGAGTTGATATGCTAGACATTATAAATACCTGGGAATGTGTAAATGTTGTGTTGATCCTCAAGCTAAGGACTAGATGCTAGGGAATGTTATATCTGTGTACTCCAAAAAGAATCAAAATACAGACATCTGAGCCCAGAAAGGTGAGTTAAACCTCTTTTACAGGGTTACATTAAATGTCCTGCAGGAACTTACTATGTTTACATACCTATTCCAAACATTTCCTAAAATTTAATGAGAGAGGGGGGAATAAAGACTTACCCAGGAAAGTCATTATTTGCAGATGTGAGGCTTAATAACAAAACTTACAATGTTTTAACCACAACATTTGTTTAATCAGCAAAAGGCATTTTAAGTTGCAAGAAGCAGAAATTTAACAATGATATACTTAAAGGTTTTCTCTAAATATTGCAAGAATTCTGTGTTTAATGGGACCATTACTTGTTACAAAAATAGATCTGGCAGGTCTATTCCAAACATGTATTTTCTTCTTTCACACAAGTACTTACTGATTTTTATCCTTCCAGCAGCATTATGAGGTCAATACTATCATGATTACATTTTTAGGTAATAAAAGCAACACCTAGATATTAAGTATCCTAAACTTAAGAAAGTGGAACCAGACTGAATTCAATTAAAGATTAAAGCCTGGGCTTTAATCACTATGAGAGGTTAAGGAACCAAGTTATATTCTTATGTAGTGATGAACAGTTTTTTGAGGTAGGAAAAATTATTACTCCTATTTCATGGATAGGGAAGCTAATACATAGTGAGACTAAGTCATTTTTTAAAGTTCCCTAACTAGTAAAGTGCTAGAGCTGGGAAATTGGTAGGTTGAATTTTGAGCCTGTAAGTCTTCAATATAATAGGACGTAAATCTATCAGTCAATTTGCTTATGCTACTCTCAAGCAATAGATATTCTGTTTCTTCCACTTCAGATTTAGTCAGTCTGAATTTTGTAGACTGTGCCAGATATAATAACATTATTATTTTGATATAATTAGAGAAACACTTCATGTTTTTTTGAAAGGGAATTCAGAGATAATGTATATTCTCAGTAAAGACAGTACCACTTCAGCTGGTGTTTTAAAAATTTCTCAGGGGATTGTTGGCTGCTAGAATGATTGGGTATAAAAATGACACATAGAACCTAGTTCAAAAGTTTGAACAACCAGAACTCTTTCACACTGGTGGATGAAGAATAAACTGGTACAACTATTTTAGAAAATGGTTTTGCAGTATCTACTAAACTGAACAAGCACATTAACCTATGCCCCCACATTTATACTTTGTGGTATACATCTTATAAAAGTATATACTCACACAAAGACATGTATAAAAATATTTGGAACAATATTCTCTTCTTGTAAATTCCAAACTGTAACTTACCCAAATGTGCATAAACAGAAGAATAGACAAATTGTAAGACATTCATATTATGAAAAGCTATTCAGCAAAGAATATTAAGACATCATTGCTGCAATAAAAAATAGGGATAAATTTCTTAAATAAAATATTTAGCAATAGAAGCTGATACAGGTGAGTACAAGTTGGAGGAATCCATTTATATCAGGGTTAACACCAACAAAATTATTGACCTATGGTGTTACACAAAAATTAAATTTACTTTTATATGGCCATAGTGACTGGGATGGGAAAAAGAGGAGAGTCATGTTACCAATAATACAATTCTTCTTGAAGAAGGTGCTGATTATACTAGTGAGTTTACTTTGTGAAAGTTTATTAAGCTATGGTTTCATAATATGTGTACTTTTATTCATTTTTGTTACATTTCTTTTTTTCCCATTAAGTTTATTGGTACATTTTATGTATAAAATGCAGATACATTCATCATTAGGATCTTGTACCTTTACATGAGTATCTTGGTTCTCCTTTTTTTCCCCTTCCCCTGTTCTCTGTTCACCCACTCCACCCTTCCCTATTTGCAAAGACTTTGTTTCCATTTTTTTCCTTTTCTAATATTTTTTCTTTTCCCTTATTTCCTTTCCCCTACCCTTCCCACTTCCCCTGCTCCTTTAGACCTTTTCTTCATATTACACAATATCAATTATACATTTTTAAAATTACAATATGAAGATCTAGGAGACATTACCACAGATTTTACAGAATTTAAAAGGATATAGAAAGCATATTACAAAAATATTTTTTGAAATAAATTTGACAACTTCTAAGAAGTACCTTGGAAGACAAATTAATGAGACTAACTCTGGAGGAAATATAAAATTTGAATAGCATCTATTAAAGAAAGTATATTCCTAGCTTGAAAACCTGCATATATGACAACAGGCTCATATACATTTTAACTGATAAATTACATCAAACATTTAAAGCAGAAAAAAGAAGGAACACTTCTCCTCTCATTTTAGGAAATCAACATTGTGCTAATCCTAAAACTGGATAAAGATAATAGAAGAAAAAAGTATGAACATAGATAGAAATTTGTTTAACAAAACAAACTATTAGAAGTCAGATCTGCCAGTATGCAGAAAGTGGTTTTGTTATAGGGATGGCAGCGTCGGTTCAGCACTGGAAGATCCACCCCCAAAAGTCATCATTTTAACAGAGGAAAAGAAAAATCCATATGATCCTGTCAGTAGTTTCAGAAAAAGTATTGGAGTAAATTCTACAGCTGTTCATGGTAAAAGCTATCAGGAGACTAGAAGTAGAACAGAACCGTCTCAACAGATAGGACATGTACTCCATACTACCAGCAAAAACGCCTTATATGACGAGAAAAGATACAATGCTTTTTCCTTAAGGTGGCGAACAAGGGCAGATATGTTTACTCTTCATCTGTCCATTACACTATGAAACATGGGCCTAAACCAAAATAGTCTGGCAATAAAATGACACAATTAGGGTAGGATTGGCAAGATTGAAATAAAATCTTTATATGTACATGAAATGGTCATCTACAGAGAAAATACTAAGAAATCTGTAGGAGCCCCTAGAACTTGTATTTGAATTTAGCAGGATTAGAAAACACAAGTTATATATAAAACTTCAGGTCTATGTATACTTGGTATAAATGAAGAATTGGTTATTGAAATTTAAAAATTATGTAGGAGTACAAAGGACCTAGAAAGTTTGGAAAAAAATCTGCGGGAAGACATTTAGTACTTAATTTTAAGACTTCCTCTAAAGCTACAGTAATCAAGGCAATGTTGGTGTAAGGAAAGACATATAAATCATTGGAATAAAATAGAGAATCTAAAAATAGAATCACACATATGTGGCCCACTGAGTTTTGAAAGATTATTTAACATTAACATTTTATAGAACATAAAGTCAATTCAAGAGCAGAGGAAAAGAGTGTTTTCAGCAAATGGCAATAGAACATCTAGTTTCTGTATATAAAAAGTTAACTTCAACCCTTTATTTCCATACATAAAAATAACTTGAAAGGATCTATGAACCTAAATATGAAGACTAAAACTATAAAACTTTAAGAAGAAATTATAAGGGAAAATGTTTATGAATTTAGGGTAGGCAAGAGCTTCCTAGGATACAAAAAACATGATGTATAAAAGAAAAAAAATAATAAATGAGATTCCATCAAAATTTAGAACTTTAAATGACATCATTAAGAAAATGAAAAGTAGTCCTTAAACAGACTATATTTATAATGCATATAACCCATGACCAGAATATATAAAGAACTCTTACAGCTTAATAGACAACCCAATTAAAAAGTAGACACAAGAAGATGATAAATAGCCAGTACAGCACAAGGAAAGTTGTGCAACACTAGAATCAGAAAAATACTAATCAGTACAATAACAAGATAAATTATACGCATTAGGGAGATGAAGTTAAAAGTTTTAAAAGAACAAATGTCAGCTTAGGTGTGACCCAGTTAGAACTTTCTAATACTGCTAATGTGAATGTAAAATGGTAAAACCATTTTGGAAAACAATATAGAAATTTCTTGTATTATTGTTAAGAACTAACAGTCCTGTTCTTAAGTTTTAACTTGAGAGGAATGAAAACACATGTTCACGATAGATTTGTACATACAAGTTGAGTATCCCTTATCTGAAATTCTTGGGACCAGAGTGCTTCAGATTTTGGGTTGAAATCCACTTGATCTGCAAAGAGGATAGCTACTCCTTCTTTTTGAGGGGGTTCCTGTCACATAGAGCATTATTTTCCACCCTTTAACTTACAGACTATGAGCTTCTTTTTAATTAAATTTGTTTCTTATATGCAGCATGTTGTTGGATCTTGCTTCTTGACCCATTCTGCCAGTCTGTTTCTTTTGATTGGTGAATTGAGACCATTAACATCAATGGTTAGAACTGATACGTATTGACTGATCATTGTCATGACTTTTTCTGTAGGATTCTCCCCCTTTGCGTTTAATTTCTTTTCGTGCCCAATGGATTCCTTCTGCTGGGCTTCCTGGGGTTGTGATCCTCATTGTCTTTTCCTAGGATATTGTCTAGAATTTTTTGGAGTGCTGGTTTGGTACTCATGAAGTTTCTAAGGAGCTCTTTGTCATGAAAGTATCTTATTTCTTCATCAATTTGGAAAGATAATTTTTCAGTGTACATCAATCTGGGTTGGAGGCTATTTTCTTTTAGAGCTTGAAATACATCACCCCAAGCTCTTCTTACTTTGAGGGTTTGCAGTGAGAAGTCTGCTGTGATTCTGGTGGGCTTTCCTTTGTATGTGATTTCCTTCTTTTCTCTAACTGCTTGTAGAACTTTGTTCTTCTATTGGTTTTCTGAAATCTTAACAATTATATGCCTATGTGTAGATTTTCTTTTTTGGTCGAGGCTAGTTGGAGTCCTATATGCCTCACTTATCTATATGTCAAGTCCTTTTCCCCTACTTGGGAAGTTTTCTGCCATCAGTTCTGTGAACAGCTTTTTTTTTTTTTTTTTATGTCATCTCCACTCTCTCCTGTTTCTTCATTGACTCTGATCAGTCTTATGTTACTCTTCTTTGCATCATCTAGCAGCTGCTGGATTGACTTCTCATGGTCCCTTACTATTTTAAAGCAATTTTTCTTTTCCTGGTCACTAATTACAATCTTACCTTCTGTCTCTGAAATTCTGTCCTCATATTGGCTCATTCTGCTGTGTAGACTTTCAATGGAATTTTTAATCTTCTGGAAATCTCCTTGCATCTGTTTTATGGATTCAATTTGTTTCCTATGTTGGCATTCCATCATGTTCCTGAGCTCCTCTCTAGATTTATTAATCATGTCTTGCACTATGAACACAATCTCTGCTATTATCTGAGAAATTATTTCTGATTTCATTTTTTCCATATCCTCTTTTGATGCCAGTTCAGGGAGTCCAGGTGGTTGAGTATCAGAGTGTTCCATCTCGTTTCCCTTTGGAGTTGCTGTAGGTGATCTGGAAGTCTGGTTTTGAGACTTGTTTAAGTGTCCTCTCGTTTCGATGCGAGGATGGGCGTGCTGCTGGTGCCCACGAGGCTCACCTCCTCTGTGCTGGCAGGGGTGGTGCGGTGGCCTGGAAGCCTCCTCTTGTGCTCTGGGAGTGGCTCACCTCCCATGTGCTGGCAGGGGTGGTACGTCAGCCTGGAAGCCTCCTCTCGTGCTCTGGAAGCAGCTCACCTCCTCTGTGCTGGCAGGGGTGGTATGGTGGCCCAGAAGCCTCCTCCTGTGCCCTGGGAGTGGCTCACCTCCTCTGTCAATGTTACATTTCAATGAAAATTTTACCTTTAAAAGTATCCCAAAAACTGAAAGGAAAAAATTACAACAAAAAGACTAGGAGTGCTACTAGAATTTTAATAGGCAGAGTGCCAAGGGATGAGCAATGCTAGATAGAGAGAAAAGAACAGTAAAAATAGGGTCCTAGTGCTACATAGTTGTGAAAAGATTTACTTTTAATTTTTTTCCTGATAGTTTCCAACACTTCTTTAACATTTTGATAAATCAGGTCATCAACAGCTATATGTCTCACAACATTTGTATTTCTAATTCAACATAGCTATGTTAGGATGTCTTTGTGGCTGTCATATCCATGGTGACTTTACATCTTGGTGCAGTGATTAGTGAATTGAATATGACTGCTTAACTTCTCTGCATAGGCATGTTATAAAACGTATACTGAAGTGATATCACATGACTAATTGACATTTAGTTTCTTATATTGCACATAGGATATAGTATGTATTTTAAAAAATTTTATTCATGGTCTGTAATCATCCAAGAATAAATATTTGAGATGTAAATGAACCATGTTTCTAAATGTGGGATAGTATATAAAATTTAGCCAAAGATCATTCTTACGTCAAAACAGTCCTATAATCAACCAGCTGAAGAATTGTCACTTGTGCCTTGAAGATGTGCCTTGTTAAGTTACCTCGAAGAAGCAGGTTTGATGGCAGTGAGAGTGTGAGTATGGGGTGGAGTTCTTATTTCTGTTTTAGGTTTTTTTTTTTTTTTTACCAAATCTTTATTCTCTACTCTCACATTAATTTATGGGATAATTATCTTATAATTAACCCATTATATAGTAGAAATTAAATTCCAAAGGAAGCCAAATGCCATCTAAATCTATACAAGTCTGTGAAAGCTTCTCTCTTTTAACAAAGTTTATTTTTAGTAATGCCAAATAATGATCAAAGACATTTAAAAAATAAAATTACAATGGCATAACAAAATAAAAATAGCAGTTAAGGAGAGATTTAAAAAACATCAACAAAGAACAGAGGTAAGGATGAATCAACATGTTATTTAGAAAAAGTTTATTTAAAAATAAGATATAAGAATAAAAAAAACAGTGGCATAAATGATACAGGGTAGAAAACGTACTTCAAACTGGATCATGCTGCCTTTGAATGATATGAAATGCTTAGTTACCAAGAAAGAAAATCATTTTTATATTTACTTGAATTTTTTCACTTAAATTCTTGTACAAATTGAATGACTTTAAGTCAGTTGAGAGCAAAACACATGACTTAAGAATTTGCCTTTTTAAAATTTTTATATTACTGTTCTATTATACTCTATTTTGTGAATTCTAGTTCTAGATTTGTATTAGATTAATAATTAATCTTTTAAATTTTCTTTCTAGTGTTTTTCAGTAGTAGATAGTAGTTGTTTACTTTGAGTTATGACCGTAAGAGTTATGGTCATCAGAACAGATTTTTCAGTTGACTAAAATGTTATTAGTTGTTAGGATGTGGATTATTCTCTCAGATACTTCTAAAGGACTAAAATCACTTTGGTATTTTACTTATCTGCATCATAGCTTCCTGTATTATGAATTCAGTTATATTGCTCAGTTGCCAGTAAAATAATATTATTTTCAATTATTAATTTTAGATATATATATTTTTTTCATTTGCAATTCCCCATCATACCTAACCAAAGTAAGAAACCCCTATTGATGATCTTCTCTTACATTTGAATAGCATTTTGCTCTTTTTGAAATCTGTTATATCACAGCCTCTTTTTATTTCTACAATGAAACATAAATCATTCAGGATGGGTCTGTTGTCTCTTTTAAAAATCATAACTTTAACAAAAAGAAGTTATTTATAGGACCAAGTTTACCTGTAGTTTGTGAAAGAATAGTTTAAAAACCTCATCATTGATATACTACACAAAACTTGCCTAGTTTGATCCCATGCAAGCTTATATTAATGTTTATTTTTAGATACAAATCATTTAGTCAATATGTTCATTCAATCAACTTCTGAAAAATATTTTACTTGATTTTGTTTCCCCAGAGCCTAGAACAAATTTGTGGCACACACTAGGCACTCAAACAAAAGTTGTTGAACAAATTAAAGTTAATTTAACAGTATTACAGATTGTTAATACTTTTTAATTGCAGTGGTGTTTTTAGATTGTATTAACTGCAGTCATAAAAGCTCTTAATGCAGTGGCTTATCCACTTTGATTTTTGCATTGTTCTTGTTTTAAGGCATATCTATTCAAAAGACAATACTATTCACTATTGCTGCTGGTGAATTCAGAGATTAGAGAAAGGCTAATATTCTTATCAAATATGATTAAGGAAGCCACTCAAATAAAAACATATGAATACAATCATATGTTCTTTCTCCATTACTTTATATGATATGTGACATTCTGAAACAGAAACTCTACATTAGAAACTGCATTATTCACTCCTACAGGACTGTACACTTCTTTGAGATGAAAGATTGATACTTGATGATACCCTTCTTTGTAGCTTCCATGGTGGTTGTAGGTGGTGGTGATATGTAAAGTAGAGGATAAGGAGCTGGTGGCAAGTGGCTCTGGGAGTTTGGGGTCTGGTCTGGACAATGCTGATAAGTGACAGTTATATTTAGAGCAGATGGAAATGTTTCATGTCCTGTTGTCCTAATTAGTTTATGCCTTCTCTTGGTCCCCTGCAGTTATTTGAGTTTATGACTCAGCATTCATGGTCTAATTTGGGGAGTTTTGTGTTTTTTTTGGTATTAGGAATCAAACTCAGGACCTTGCACTTGCTAGTCAGGCACAGTACCACTGAGCTAAATCCTTGGCACCTGGGGAAAATATTTTTGTTGCAATGCTATTAGCCAAAGAACCACGTGAATACTGATATGTTTAATTGGCTTTCTAATTATAGTTCAGAAATTAGAGATTTCTGATATCAAATGATATGTTAAAACCTTATGTACAGTTTGAGTTATACTGAGGAGGGTAATTAATAGGTTTGGCTTGAAAAGACTTTCATATATTTGAGTGATGTGCTCTAGAGAAATCTTAAATTAATCATGGATATAGAATTTTGTTTTTAGTAATAATCTTGAAAATCTTACAAAAGGAATCAACTGTCTACTTTGACTGTACAATGACCATGTTTTCCAACTATGGGTGACTTTCTAACAGCTCTGATCACCCCAGATTAGTTCATTGTATTCAAAATCTCTAATAATTGATTTAAAAATTTTCTGTGATTTTTGTAGTTTTTATTCATATCCTTTTATGTTTTGTTTTCTGAGGTACTTAAATAGATTCTACTCCACAACATTTTAATTAATTAATTTATTTTTGCTTAGTAGTTTAAAGGTACACTTATAATGATAGATGAATAGGTCACAAACTTGAATTGTTAATAATTTCTCTTAGAAGCTATAAGAGTCTAAACAGACATATATGATTTTCCTCCCTACTTCCTTAAGTAGTGAACAGGAATATGACCTACTTCACGTAAAGGAGAATAAAATATTGATTCACATATGCCCTATTTTGTGGTTACTATATAAACTCACAAAGTTTTACTTTCACTGCTATCAAAAACTGTCATTTTTCTCCTGGGATTTAGTACATCTTGTTTTTTGCCCTGACTCATTGATGCAAACCTAAACTTCTATTACAAAAAAGTCTAATATACTTGCATAATTTATTTTTTCATATTTCTAGGTCTCTTCAACTGGAATGTTCAAACATAACCATGTTAAGTTTTTATTTGGCTTTCTCTAGCATTCATATTAAGTTGAAGGCACTTATATCTAATATAACTAATCAATATAAAATTCAAACACTGGTAAGATATAAAAATTCCTCATGGAAGGCATAATATAAAGTGTTTTATTTATAATCTAAATAACATTAGATAAAAAGTATTATTACATATGTTAATATCACAATCTAAGCTTACCATTGTTTTCTATTTTCTAAACTATTTCTCAATTGCTAGGTTATGTATCAAGAGCTAGTAAACACATATTTCCATTTCCGCGTCTTACACATATTTTTTATTTTCTGTATTTAATGTTATTTTACAATCTTAACAAGACTGCTGACAGCTGAGATGTACTCCTTATCAGGGCTGCTACCCAATTCTTAGAGATAGCAAAGCTCAGCTTTATGGATGTCTTTCATAAGCAAATAAACCAATCTCTAGGAATCTATAGCCATGACCACCTATGTTAGCTTTTTTTCACTGTAACAAATACCTGAAATAACTTAGAAAAGGTTTATTTTGGTTCACATTTTAGAAGTTTCAGTCTATTGTCAGTTGGTCCTCTTGCTTTGGCTCGTGACAGCACTTCGTAGTGGGATAGAGAGGTGAAATACAACTGATCTCCTCACGGCAGGCAAGTGAAAGGGAGAGGAAAGGCCTTGAGTCCCATTATCCTCTCCAAGGCACACTTCCAAGGACATGAGAACCTCCCAGTAGGCCCCTCTCTTAAAATTTTCACAACCTCCCAATGGAACCAAAGACTGAAGATTAACCATTTAATATACAGTGGATCCTTGACTTACGAACTCAATTTGTTCACAAGGGTTGGTTGTAACTCAGGTTCATCACTTGAATGCTCAGGGTCCTTAGCCTTCAAAGTCTCTCTCCTGTATACAGGCAGATCTCAGTGTCCTTAGAGAGACACTGGCCCAGGATTCCCAATTAGCCCCACACAGGAAAGGTTGTTGTAATATTCCTTTCAGAACTCTTCAAGGGTTAGATGTGTAATTGAGACTATCTGGAAGCACAATCAAGTGGCATTTGGGTCATAACTCAAGACTTTGTTCATAAGTTAAAACTAAAATTCCGGCTGTAAACCAAGTTGTTTGTATGTCAGGCCAGTTGTAACTCGAGGGCCCACTTATAAACCTTTGGGGTACATTTAAGATACAAACTACAGCAACCTCTTTATCTAACACCAACATATCAAATATTAATTTCAAGAGGTCTAAATCAACTTAGGTACCAAATAATTAGAGTCACCATAACCAATTATTCAAGCTAGCCAGCCCCAAGCTATTTGTCCTTCCTTGTGCTGCTTTCCTGCAAAAATCCCAACACAGTTTCTGGCTTTGGCTTTCCCAGGCCAGCTTCTCTTTCTGCTTCCTACCAACACCTGGTGTTTTCCATGTGGCCCTGTGGATGTGGTCTAGCCTGCTTCTTTCTCGAAATGTAAGTAATTAAAACTTTCTTTCATTTGCAATAACTTTTCCCTGTCATATTCAATCTCCTCTGTAAATAAGAATCTTGAAGACACAATAACTGGGGCACTATTTACTAAACGAGTAAGTTTCCAATGTTTTTAGTAAAGGAACAATATCATTGATTAGTCAAATTTCCCAAAAAGATTTTTGTGTTAAGATGGTATAATTCTTATGTCTGTAACATAAACTTTCTAAATTTCCTATTAAAATTCACCAATGAAAGCATTAAGCAAAACCAAGGGCAATGACTGAGAAGCAGTGTCCCTGGACACTGGTTTTGAGGCAGGAGATTAGGGAATGGCAAGTTGGCTGGGCAAGTGGATGTGACCTGTCAATCACTGAGATACAGGACACACATGCAGAAAAAGTTCCAAAGCCCTACACCTGGGACCAACCAGAAAGTGCTACCTTCAAGTCTTTTTTTTAATCATTAAGTTTATCTGTACAATTTAGATATATGTAAGGATCACATTCATCATATGGAATTTGTACCTGTACATGATATATCTCGATTCATATTTTTCCCATTCCCCTCTCCCCCTTTCTACTCCTTTTTCCCTTCTTATTTATAAGAGCTTTGATTCCATTTTATCTTTCTTTTCTCATTTTTTTCTTTTCCCATCTTTCCTTTCCCTCTCCCCACTCCCTTGTGCCCCTTCCCATTTGAACATTTTCTTCCTATTTCACAATATCTGTTATACATTTTGGCTCTCATTTACACTTTCAGTTTCTCACACAAGAGAAACAATGCAATATTTACATGTCTGTCCAGTTTATTTCACTTAAGAGTATGGTCCCTATGTGCAACCATTTAGCTATAAAATGTCCCAAATCTATCCTTCTTTATGGCTGAGTAGTACTCCATTATATATTTTTAAAAAACCCACATCTTCTTTTCCATTCATTGGTTGATGGGTATTTGGGTTGTTTCAAATATTTAGTTTTTACAAACTGCTGCTATGAACATGGGTATGTATATATCACTGTGGTATGATGCTTTTAATTCTTTTAGGAAGATACCAAGAAGGGGGAAAGCTGAGTCAAATGGAACCTGTAGTCTTCATTTTTTGAGGAATCTCCACACTGATTTCCACAGTGGTTGCACCAGTCTACACTCCAACTAATAGTGGAGAGGTGTTCCTTTTTCCCCATAGCCCACCAGCATTTGTTATTGATTGTTTTCTTGATAATAGACATTCTTTCTGGAGATGGAATCTCAGCATTGTTTTCATTTGCATCTCTTGAAAGACCAGTGAGGTTGAACATTTTTTCATATATTTATTAGCTGTTTGTATTTCTTCATCTGAAAAATGTGTATTCATCTCAGATGTCCATTTATGGATTGGGTCTTTAAATGGGGGGGTTGATTTTTTTCAGTTCTTTGTATATTCTAGATATGTTCTTTGTCTGAGGAACAGCTGGCAGAATTTTTTCTGTATTCTGTTGGTTATCTCTTCACTCTTGTTGGTGATTTATTTTGCTGTGCAAAAGGTTTTTAATAAGATGAGATCCCAGTTGTTTGATCCTTTGTAATATTTCCCTTGCAATTGGGGCTTTGTTCATTAAGTCTTTGCCTATACCTATGTCTTCAAGAGTTTCACCTATTCTATCTTCCAACAGATTTAGTGTTTCTGCTTTAGTATTTAGATCTTTGATCCATTTTGATTTTAGTTTAGTGCATGGTGAGAGATATTGGTCTAGTTTTAGTCTTTAGTATGTGGAAAGCCAGTTTTTCCAGCACCATTTATTTGGGTTTTTGTTTTTTGTTTTTTTGGGGTTTTTTTTTTTTTTTTTTTTTGGTACTGGGGATCAAACTCGGGACCTTGCGCTTGCAAGGCAGGCACTGGAACCACTGAGCTAAATCCCCACCCTCCAGCACCATTTATTAAAAAGACTATCTTTTTTCCCCATGAGGATGTTAGGCTTCTTTTTCAAAGATAAGGTGACTGAGTATGTTTAGAGTTGTTTCTGCATCTTCTATTCTGTTCCATTAACCTCAGATCTGTTTTTTGGCCAGTACCATGATGTTTTTATCAAAGTATCTCTGTAGTATAATTTTAAGTCAGGGATTGTGATGCCCCTACCTTGCCTTTGTTGCCCAGAATTGTTTTTGCTAGTCTAGGTCTGGTTCCAAATTTTAGGAATATTTTCTCTAGTTCTGTGAGATATGCTATGTATTTTGATTGGGATTGCATTAAATTTGTATAACAATTTTGGGAGTATGGACAATTTTACTATGTTGGTTTTTCCTACCCATGAGAAAGATATCTTTCCATTTTCTGATATCCTCTTCAATCTCCTTCAGTGTATTACAATTTTTGATAAGATTTTTACTTCATTAGATTGATTCCTAAGTATTTCATTTTTTTAATGCTATTGTGAAAGGTATGGTGTTCCTAATTTTCTCTCAGTAAGTTTATTATCTGTGTACAGAAATGCTATTTATTTTTGAGGATTCACATTGTATTCCAGCTACATGAGTGAATTTAGTTGTAAAATCTAGAGGTCTATTGGTGGAGTTTTGGGGGTCTTCTATGTAGAGTATCATGTCACCTACAAATAATGATAGTTTAATTTCTTCCTTTCCTATCTTTATTTTTTTCTTTCTCCTATCTAATTGATCTAATTGGCTAATATTTCTAGAACTATATTGACTAGAAGTGATGGTAGTTGACATCCTTGTCCTGTTCCTGATTTTCTACTGATGTTGGCTTGGTTTGGCTTTTACCAGATTGAGATAAAAACTGTCTATTCCCATTTCCTGTAGGTTTTTCTTTTTTTTATCATGAATGAGTGTTGGACTTTGTCAAATGCTTTTTCTCTATCTATTGAGATGATCATGTAGTTTTTGTCCTTGGCTCTATTAATATGGTGTATTATTAAATAAAACACATTTATAGATTTGGGTGTGATGAACCATCCCTGTATCCCTGGGATGAATCCTACTTGGTTGTGGTATATAGTCTTCTTGGTTATTTATTGCATTGTCTTTGCCAGTATCTTATTGAGGATTTTCGTGTCTGTGTTAGGGAGATCAGGCTGTAGTTCTCTTTTTTGGTTCGATCTTTCTCTGATTTTGGGATCAGGCTAATGCTTGCTTCTAGGAATGATTTTGGTAGCATTGCTTCCCTTTCAATTTCACTGAAGAGTTTAAGGAGTAGTGGCATTAGCTCTTCTCTAAATCTTCAGTTCTTCTGGCATGAGATTAAGTAGGGTTTTGAAAAGATGGCTTAGATCTGACTCAGCCTGAGGAGCTGGGGATACAAAAGGCATCAACCATTCACTTCATGGCCCCTGTTGCTCTTTCTCTCAGTGCCCCTTCTCTCTGAAGACTGGGCTTCTCTTTCTAACTTTAATTGGCCCATGCTCACTCTACAGAGCATACTTCTTTTCCTACCTTTAAAAATGTAAAACCTCACTACCTTTTTCAGATATTTTGTCCTACTATTCTTTGGGAACAACAAAAACATGGAAAGAATCTTTGAAAAGAGCCCACAGCACCCCACAATCCTGGTAATAATTTGACTGCTAACACTTTTTCTTAAAAGCATTTCCTTAATGTAGAACTAATGATACTGCAATGATGAATATAATCTATTGAATGTGCACTCTGCATGTCAGAGTCAGAACATACACACAAAAGCAGGCTCCTAGAGGTTTGCTTACATTGCCTCTTTCTCGTAGTTGGATAAGTGTTAACTAGGTCCCTTGTCTTCTTAGTTGGACAAGATCCACACCAATAAGAAAAACACACTCAGCTTTCTCTGCTGCAGTGTTTTCCTTTTGGTAACACAAAACCTACATAGTTTTTCTCTCCCAATGCCATCTATAGAGAAAAAGCTAATGTCTTTTATATCTCCTATCTCTTTGTTTGTTTTATTTTTTTTGAATCAGGGTCTCACTTTGTAGTTCAGGCTGGCGGTGATATATAGTCTAGGCTGGTCTCAAACTCAAAGTGATCCTCCTGCCTCAGCCTCCCAAGTGCTGGAATTAGAGATGTGTGCCACCATGCCTGGCTTCTCCTTCCCCTTTGATTTGAAAGGTATTGGTTTCTTCCTCTTACCTCTCTAAAATCATCAGCTTGATCCTAGAGCATGTCTAGGCATCCATAAAAACAGGGAGATTTGTTATTTTCAGGAAGCCTCTGTTTCCAGTTCTATACTATGAACCATACCTAAAGCAAGAGTGCACAGGGTTCTAACTTCTTAGCAAGGTGGAAAGTTACTTCCATTCCTAACTGTTGCTCTTTGTTCTATTAATGTCATATGTGTTTCTATGTGTACTCTAACACCACAACACATTTTTATTATTTAAGCTTTACACCATTAGTTACATTTTAAAGAGCTTTACACAATAAAACCAGCTTGTATCAGTGAATTAAGATAAACTACTAGTATAAATTAAACACATTAGCATATATATTAAATATTTTTGAAATAATTGAATAGGTAATTGGGGAAGTATCTGAATTTGTCTCTACTTCCTATTTATCTCTTTTCTATTTTGCTCTTCATTATGTTTATCCATTTCTGATACTTTTCATTCCTTTGTATGAATCCAAATTTCATTCTGACATCTGGTATTAATCACCTCCTTTAATATTTCTTGAATGTAGGGTTGTTGGGCACAAAACATCTCAGCTTTTGTTTTTCTTAAGTCTTTACTTCACCATTTCTCAAAAACATATATTTCTAGATATAGAATGTTAGTTATTTTCTTCTAGTTTATTAAATATGCCACTCTTTTATTTTTTGGTCTATGAACTTCTGACAGGAAGGCTGGTATTTTTCTTATCCTGTTCTTTTCTCTCCATGCTTTTTTTTTAAAACCAAGAATCGAACTCAGGACCTTGTGCTTGCCAGGCAGTTGTGGTGTCACTGAGCTAAATCCCCGGGCCTACCTATGCCTTTTTCATAAACCTGACTGCCTATAAGATTTTTTCTGTTAGTAGTTTTTCAACAATTCGTTTTTTATGCACGTTGTTGAAATGTTATTTAAAAATGAATGAATGTTGTAATATTTGAAGGTAGCATGTATACAGATGTATATTACAAACTCTAGAGAAGTTATTGAAACAAAAAGATTATAGCTAATAAACCCATAATGGAGATAAAAGTAATCATAAAAATTAAATCAGTCCCAATGCAGAAAAAGGGGAAAAAAGTGACAAATGAAAAATCAAAAATAACATGATAGATTTAAAGAGCAACTAAATTGATACTTATAGTGATTATAAATGTGACAAATGGAGAAGGAATGAGACCACCTGAGCAGGCTAGAAAGCAAGATTCACAGTCTTTATTCACCTGGGTTGGGGGTGGACTGAGGGCAGCCAGAGGCCATCAGTGCTGAAGAGACAAAAGGCAGGAGTTTTTGTAGGGGATTGGGAGGGAGAGGGGTCTGGCACATCTGCCACGTGTGGGGATTGGTGCAAACATGTGTGGTTAGGGGTCATGTAGCGGTCAACGCAGGGAAGATGTGATGCTGTACTCTGCTTTGTGCCATACTTTGTGGTCTTTCCTGTAACATCCCGTCCTGTATTCTGTCTGCTCTGAGACAGCAGAGCCTGCCTCTGGTCTGGGAGAGTGGCGTATCTTGCTGAGGGCTGCGGTATTTTTTTTTATACCGGTTAAACTATGCCATCGGATTAAAGCCGTATATTCATTAACTATTTCCTGACCAGATCAAGCCTGACACTAAAAACATGAGTAACGTTGCAGAGATTAAGATAAACCTCTACTGAAAATGAAATGGGAAAATTTCAGATGACTATATATGGAAATGTGCTTAAGAGAGTTTATGTCTCTTTAAGAAATGGAGGTATGGATTTTATGTGTGAGACTAACAAGCATATAATACCATTTAGTTCATAAATATAGTTTAAGCTTTAATTTGGGAGGAATTTATACAAATATTAGAGGATGAGAAATCTGAAAATTTGGAAGGAATGAGGTTATATTGTTCTGCTATGATTTTCAACATCATAATTTATTAAGGTTGGGGTGGTTATTTTTATAATTTTAGGTTTTGCCTATAGCTAAGCAGGAGAAAAATAACTCATCTAGTTTATTGTTATGGCATTTTCCAGATATGTTGAATTCCCAAGATCAAGGTCTGCTGAAAATAACTTCTAAAATTGGAACTTGTTGGATTAGCAAGCATTGCTGGATCAGCTGCTTGGCAACTAGTGTGTGATAGAATCAGAGTTTCCCAGGAACATTTTTTTAATGTATTGTTTTTTGGTAGCAAAGCAAACAGATTTAAACATGTGGTGAAACAGTGCAGTTTAGATGGAATATGTGTAATATGAAATGAATTGTAATTGATTTTATATTCTCAGAGGTATCAGGTGATGTTTTGGCAGCCTCAGATTAAGAATGTAAGCTAAACTATTAAAATTCTTTTAGCCATTAGTTAGACATTACTTACTTAATTTTCATTTTTTCTGAATGCCACAAAATTTAGCTTCCTAATAGTTCTGAAAATTTCCAATTTGAGTGTAATTAAAACTGCAGATATTCTTTTCTAAAATTTTTAATGTTTCATATACATTTTAGAATCCTAGTATGACTCCCAGTTTTCAGAGAAATAAGATTACAATTCATGAGTTGTTCACAACTTTCAGTGTTATTTTGCTTTAAATAAGAACTGTTATATTTACCTCCTTCATATTTTAATACATTTAATATTCTCTAACATTTGCCATCCAAGTTCTTGCCATCATAGAAATCAGCATCTTCTTTAAGCCAATATACCATTTTCTTGCAAATTTTAAAATGGTTTAAATAATTTTTTGACATGTAAATTTTGTAAGTAGGACAATGTTAACTGTGTTTTTAATAAAATAAACCATCCTTTTGCTCATGCTTGTGGTCATTAAAGCAAGATGATAGTGAATTAATCAATATAAAATTTGGGGTTGAAATCAAACTCTATACAAATATATGCATTCAACTCCAAGTGAACAGTGTTTTTTGGCAACAAATGATGTTCTTACAAACTTATTTCCTGTAATAAATATTTTTAGGTATGAGTTTAAACAGTAATTCTTGAAATTTTTATTACAAATTATTTTGCAGGAAACATTTTGGCTTCTTACTGAGCAGAGTTAGATATACGAGCTTCAAGTATTATATATGTGCATAATATTTATATAATATTACATAAAGTACATAATATTTACATAATATATATAGATATACATAATATTTATTTTGCATTGTTAAGAGAAAAATCTTTAAAAATTATGTATATCACAACCTTGATTAAAAAGAAACAATTGAATGAGTTTTGATAGCTGATTAATCACCTTTATAGTTAAGTCTCTGAAAAGTAAATTGAATATGTCCTTTTACAATATTTCTGAAGTGAGTATTTTCTTTCTATGGGAATTCTTTTCATTCAGTATAAAATGATGACAGTAAAAGAAGATAAATTTACATTATTAAAATCCTTTCACTATAGACATTTGACTTGCAAACTTTCAATCTCTAAATTTAAGCAAACTGGTGTTAAATATAGTAATGTAAATTTTCTAAGTTCATAAAACTCATACAAGCTTATTTTCACTCATATTATAAATATAAGTGTGGTTATTGTGTTTATTGTTCATAAAGTGATATGAAAGTAAACAAATTAATTTTTACATGGTTTCTGTACTTTTTCATTTTTCTTTTTGAGAATTTACCGTGTTGCTGATAAATTTGTCACTACACACAATGGGTTTGTTGTTTGGTAAATGCAAGGCCAGTAAATATAACCCAGAGAGAAAAGAGTGAAGAAGGTTTTCTTATTTGTACAACAAAGGACAGCACTGGGGTATCTCCCAGCTATGTTTGAAGTGCCAGTTATTCCATTCTGGTAGTTACGTAGTAATGCCTCATGGTGATTTTAATATGCATTTCCATGACGATTTGTGATGTTGAACATTTTTTTCATGGCTTTTTGCCAATTATAAATCACCTTTAATGAAATGTCTGTTCAAATCCTTTGTCCTTATTGGGTTACTTGTATTCTCATTGCTGAATTGTAAGACTTCAGCAGATATATGTATTACAGATATTTTCTCATAGTTTTGACTTGTTTTTTCAATTTTAACAGCCTTTTTTAAAGCATTTTTTTTGTTTTGTAAACTCTGAACTTTTTTTCCTTATGGCTAGTGCTTTTTTAATGTAGCATAAGAAATCATTATCTAATCAGAAGTCAGAAAGCATTTATTTTTATACTTCTTCTTAAACTCCTAGTAGTTCTAGCTTTTATCTTTTGCCCTGTAGTTAATCTCAGTCATTCTTGTGGGTGATGTTAGGATAGTGTTGGGGCTAACATTTTTTCATAGAATGATCAACTGTTGTACCATTTGCTACAAACAAAACAAAACAAAGTACAGAAAAACAAAACAAAACAAATCACCCTTTCTCCATTGTTATCACCTCACCAACATGGCTAAAAATCAAATGACTCTCTCTCTCTAGATCTATATGTGGATTCTCCACCCTGTTTCTTTGTGTTATGCACCTCTCCTTATGCCAGGGCCACACTGCCTTAATCACATCACAGCTTTCTAGTACCAAAAAATCAGAAGATGTAAGTATTCCAACTTTCTTTTTTAGTTTGTAAGATTACCTTGACTTTCTTAAGCCTTGTTCATATTCATGTAAACTTTGAAATAATCTTGGAAATTTCAACAAATATTCAATTAGAATGTTAAATGGAATTTGCATCTTGATAATATGGAAAATGTTAGCATTTTCCAATTCATCAACATGGAATATTCTCCATTTATTTAAGTATCTTAAAAATTCATTCAGAAATACATTTATATGCTACTTAATGAGAGGGATACATTCTGAGAATATTTCATTATGCAATTTCATTGGCGTGTGCATATTATATTGTACTTAAACTAAGATGGCTATGATAGCACTAGATCATGTCATCTAAGATCACTATCTTATATGCTATTCACTGAGGACCAAAATGCTGTTTCCAATATATGATTGTTTTTTGCCATTTGAGTACAGAGATATTTTATATTTTTATTATTTTCTTCTTCAATATTTCATTTTTAATATAATTTTATATTTTATTACTTAAATTTAATTTTAATTGTTATCTACAAATAAAAATACTGTTGTTCTTTGTTTTTTGTCCTTGTGTGCTGTAATTTTGTAAAATGTACACATTAGCAGTAACAAAATTTTTTGGTAGATTCTTTGATATTTTTATATAAACACTTTGCTCTTTGGGTATAAATATAGTTTCATTTCATCCTTTATGGTCCAAGTCTTTCTTTTTCATTATTATACTAGATAAGATTCCCATAAAATATTAAAAGACGGATGTTAGACATTCTTACCTTTCTCCTAATCTTAGACAGGAAAAACAGTATTTTACCAATGATTTTGAAATCAGTTATACATATTTTGCAGATACATTTGATCAGATTAGTAATATAATCTTCACTCAAAAATATCTACTTTGCTCAGAATATTTCCTGAATGAATGTTAATTTTTAGCAAATGCTTTTTGTGCCTCCATCGAGAGGATCATATGATTTTTCTGTTTAATTCTATTAAAGGTTCTACTATGGCTTATATCTAAATGTCCCTCCAAAGACTCATGTGCTCATAGTTGGGGCTTTGGAGAGTGACTAGATTATGGATGTGTAATAGTGGATTAGTTCACTGGTTGATTAAGCATAGTTAAATGCATGGATACGGGTGGTTGATTTACTGGAAAGAAGACCCTGGGTGTGGGTAGCATCCCCCCATAGGCTTATATCCTGGATGGAATAAAAAGGGAAAGAAGGAAGACTCACTGCCTTCTTGCCTGCCATGCTATGACTGTTTCTTCTCTGCTACCCCCACCCCCACCCCCGCCTTGGAGCCAGCTGACTATGGACTGAAACTTCTACAACTGTGAGCTAGAATAAACTTCTCCTTCTTTAACTTGTGATATGTCTGATAATTTGTCTTGGCAATGGAAAGTAACCTAGACAGGGGCTAAGTTACACTGATAATTTTCTAATGGTCAATCAATCTGTCATTTCTGGGAAACTCATCATGATGTAACACCCATTTTATATCTTCCTAGATTTTATTTACTAACATTTTGTTGAGGGTAATTGAATCTTTGTTTATATAGCTTCTTTTTTTTATAATATCTTTGTTAGGTTTTGGTATCAGAGTTTTTCAGGCACATAAAACCAATTGAGAAGTGAGAGTGAACATTAACACTGAAGTGGTTTTGGTAGAGCAACACATTTGTCCTAGTGGACATCAATTCATTCTGATTTTGTGTTTTGATGGTTACATATATTGGAAAGTCTAACTGTGAAGAGTTTGTTAAACAAAGTCTTTGTGTTGTGCAACATAATGCAAACGCCCCTTTATATAGTGTGGAGTAAAAGAAGACTTGTCTTCTTTTCAATTAAGAACATACATATTTTATAAGAATAAAAATATATTTGAGGGACTTGGGTTGTAGCTTAGTGGTAGAGTACTTGCCTAGTATGTGAAAAGCCCTGGCTTAGATTCTCAACATTCCAATTATACAAAACAAAACTGTTGACACACCTGAAAAATGGTGATTTGATTAATGCATGATGTGAACTGCCTTATAATGAAATCATTAATAACTAATTTTGGGGAAAAGAATAACATGTGATAATATGTGAAGCCAGTGAAGGGACTTAGTGACACGAACAGTTCATGGGCAGATCCATGAACTCTACTGTCATGGACACAGCATCCATCTAGTGTGCTTCCCATCCCACCACCTGCCCTGTTACGTAGGTCAGAAGGTGGCATTTTAAGGGCCCTGAAATGTACATTTCTACAGTACAGGGATATCTACACCTTTCATGATCCAAAACAGAAGTTGATAAATTCAGGAAATTGGTAAGGAGAATAGATATGGCAAGTATAAAACTTAAAAATACACATACATAGCAGAAATGTAGATATGATAAAGAATTTCAATTATTAAAAAAGGCATTGTGTAATGTGATTCTGTGTTACTTAATGATGGGATATGTCTAACACTTCTTTACCATATTGTGTGGAAAATGTTTGTGGATCATAAAAAGGACCAGAAGTGAAATTTTCTTTTTAAAAATATTATTATATTGGTACATTTTAGATATACAACATAATGACATTCATCATTGGAAATTTGTAGATTTATATAATCTCTCGGTTCTTATTTTTTCCCCTTCTCCTTTCAACCACTCCATCCCTCTCTATTGACAAAGACTTTGTTTCCATTTTTTCATTTTCTCATATTAATTCCATTCCCTTCTTTCCTTTCCACTACCCCTTCCACTTCCCCTTCCCCTTTTCCCCTTTTCTTCCTATTTCACATTATCTATTATACCTTTTAGTCCTTATTTACACTTTCAGTTTCTCACACTAGAGAAACTATTTGGTATTTACATGTGTGGGTCCTGTTTATTTCACTTAAGAGTATTGCCTCAGTGTACATCCATTTAGCTATAAATGTCTGTAATTTCTCATTTTTATGGCTGAGTAGTACTCCATTTTATTAAAAAACATTTTTTTTAATCCAGTCTCCAGTTGATGGGCATTTGGGCTGCTTTCAAGTTTTGGCTACTACAAATTGTGCTGCTATGAACATGGGTGCACATATATCACTGTGGTATAATTCTTTTTATTCTTTGGGGAAGATCCCCAGAAGGGGAATAGCTGGGTCAAATGGGACTTCCAGTCCTAGTTTTTGAGGTATCGCCTTACTGATTTCCACAGTGATTGCACTAGTCTACACTCCCACCAGCAGTGGAGCAGGGTTCCTCTTTCCCCACAGCCCCACCAGCATTTGTTATTGGTTGATTTCTTGATAGCAGCCATTCTTTCTGGAGTGAGGTAGAATCTCAGTGTTGTTTTCATTTGCACCTCTTCAATGACCAGTGATGTTGAGCATTTTTTTCATGTGCTTATTTGCTATTTCTACTTTTTTGACTGGGAAATGTCTGTTCATTTTAGATGGCCATTTGCAGAATGGATCTTTAAATTTGGGAGGTCTGATTTTTTAAAGTTCTTTATAGATTCCAGATAGAAGACCTTTGTCTGAGGAATAGCAGGTGAAGATTTTTTCCTACATTGTGTGCTGTCTCTTCACACTGTGGGCTGTTTCTTTTGCTGTGCAGAAGCCTTTTAGTAAGAAGAGATAACATGTGTTGATTCTTTGTGCTAGTTCACAGACAACTGAGGTTTTGTTCATAAAATCTTTTCCTACATCAATGTATTCAAGAGTTCTACCTAACCTCTGTTCCAGCCAGTTCACCATTTCTATTTTAATATTTAGATCTTTAATCCATGTCAATTTTAGTTCAGTGCATGGTGAAAGATAAAGGCCTAGTTTTAATCTTTGGCAAGTTGAAACCCAATTTTTCCAGCACCACTTATTAAAAAGGCTATCTTTCCTCCAGTGAGGGTGTTTGGCTCCTTTATCGAAGATGAGATGTCTGAGTGTGTCTGGAGTTGTTTCTGCATCTTCTAATCTGTTCCACTGGTCCTCAGGACTGTTTTGTTGCCCGTACCATGCTGTTTTTTTTTTTTTAATCACAGTAGCTTTCTAGTATAGTTTCATGTTATGGGTTGTGATACCCTCTGCCATGTCTCTGTAACCTAGAATTGCTTGTGCTATTCTGGGTCTCTTCTTGTTCCAAATGAATTTTTGGATTATTTTCTCAAGGTCCATGAAATATGCTGCCGGAATTTGATTTGGGATTGCATTGAATCTATATAGAAGTTTTGAAAGTATGGCCATTTTCACCTTGTTGATCCTTCCTACCAAGGAGCAGGAGATATCTTTCCATGTTCTGATATCTTCATCAACCTCTCTTTTCAGAGTGCTATAGTTTTCAGAGAAGAGGTCTTTGGTTTCTTTTGTTAGGTTGATTCCTAGGTATTTCAGTTTTTTGGATGCTATTGTGAAAGAAATTGTTTGCCCCATTTCTCTCTCACTGAGTGTGTTATATGTGTAGAGGAAAGCTTTTGATTTTTGTGTGTTGACCTTGTATCCCGCTACTCTACTAATTTGGCTATTAAGTCTAGAAGACTTTTGGTGAAGTTCCTAGGGTCTTCTATATAAAGTATTGTGTCATCTGCAAATAATGACAATTTGACTTCTTCATTTCCTATCTTTACTCCATTTATTTCTTTCTCTTGTCTAATTGCTGTGCCTAATATTTCCAAAACTATACTGAACAAGAGTGGTGATAGTGGACATTCTTGTCTTGTTCCTGATTTTAGTGTGAAGGATTTCAGTTTTTGACCACTTACTATGATATTGGCTGTTGGTTTTTCATAGATGGCTTTTTATCAGATTGAGATAGAGACCATTTATTCCAATAATTTCTAGGGTTTTTATCATAAATGCGTATTGGATTTTGTCAAATGCTTTTTCTGCATCTATACAGATAATCATATGGTTTTTGTCCTTGGCTCTATTGATATAGTGTATTACACTGATTGATTTGCATATGTTGAACTATCCCTGAATCCCTGGGATGAATCCCACCTGGTCAAGGTGTATGTTCTTCTTGATTGTCTTCTGCATTCTATTTGCCAGTATCTTATTAAGGATTTTTGCATCTATGTTCATTAGTGAGACTGGCCTACAGTTCTCTTTTTCGGTTGGGTCTTTCTCTGCTTTAGGGATCAAGGTGATGCTCACTTCCAGGAATGAATTCGGGAGTGTTGCTTCCCTTTCAATTTCATTGAAGAGTTTAAACAGTAGTGGCAGTAGTTCCTCTCTAAATGTCTTGTAGAATTCAGCAGTGAAGCCATTAGGACCCGGGCTTTTCTTGGTAAGTTTTTAATTGCGTTTTCAATCTCATTGATTGATATTGGGTCGTTTAGAATTATTAGGTCTTCTTCATTCAACTTTGGTAATTCATACATGTCTAGGAATCTATTCATTTCTTCTGTGTTTTCCCTCTTATTAGTGTATAGGTTCTCGAAGTAGGTATTGATGATCCTCTGAATTTCTGCTGGGTCTGCTGTAATTTTGCACTTTTCATTCCTAATTGCATGGATTTGGGCCCTTTCTTTCCTTTTTCTAATAAGGTTGGCTAAGGAGTTGTCAATTTTGTTGATTCTTTCGAAGAAGCACCTCTTGGCTTCATTGATTTTTTGTACCTTTCTTTTAGTCTCCATCGAATTTGTTTCTGCTCTGATCTTTATAATTTCCTCCCATGTTTGAGCTTTGGGTTTGTGCTGCTCTTCTTTTTCTAGAATCTTGAGGTTCAGCATCAGGTTGTTTAATTTTCTCACTCTGTTTTCCTAATATGTGTACTCACTGCTATGAATTTCCTTCATAAGACTGCTTTCCTTGTGTCCCATAGATTCTGATATATTGTATTGTTATTGTCATTTAATTGAAGGAACTGTCTGATTTTTTCTTTAATTTCCTCTGTGACCCATTGGTTATTCAGAAGTGTGCTGTTCAATTTCCATGTGTTTATGAAATTCTTGCAGCTTCTTTTGCTATGAATCTCCAATTTCATCTCACTATGGTCTGATAATATACAGGGGATAACTTCAATTCCTTTGCACTTACTTAAACATGTTCTATGTGTGAGTATGTGGTCTATTTTGGAGAATGACCCATGTGCAGGTGAGAAGAATGTGTATTCTGATTTTGTGGGGTGGAAGACTCTGTAAACATCTGTTAAGTTCATTTGTTCAAGAGTTAGATTGAGTTCTAGTATTTTATTACTTTTTTTTTGTCTAGTTGATCTATTTGTGACAGTGGGGTATTGAGGTCCCCCACTACTATAGTATTAGTGATAGTATGACTTTTCATGTCCGTTAGTATTTGTTTTATATAGTTGGGCACACTTGTGTTTGGTGCATAGATATTTATGATAGTCATCTCTTCCTTTTGGATTGTTCCCTTTACAAGAATGTAGTTTCCTTCTTTGTCTCTCTTAATCAGTGTTGGTTTGAAATCCACTTGATCTTCAAAGAGGATAGCTACTCCTGCTTTTTTTCGGGTTCCTGTTGCATGGAGTATTGTTTTCCACCCTTTAACTTTCAATCTATGAGTTTCTTTTTGAATTCAGTGTGTTTCCTGTATGCAGCATATTGTTGTATCTTGCTTCTTGACCCATTCTGCCAGTCTATTTTGTTTGATTGGTGAATTGAGATCATTAACATCGATGGTTAGAACTGATACGTATTGACTGATCATTGTCATGACTTTTTCTGTAGGATTCTCCCCCTTTGTGTTTAATTTCTTTTCGTGCCCAATGGATTCCTTCTGCTGGGCTTCCTGGGGTTGTGATCCTCATTGTCTTTTCCTAGGTTATTGTCTAGAATTTTTTGGAGTGTTTGTTTGGTATTCAGGAAGTTTCTAAGGAATTCTTTGTCATGAAAGTATCTTATTTCTTAATCAATTTTGAAAGATAATTTTTCAGTGTGCATCAATCTGGGTTGGAGGCTATTTTCTTTTAGAGCTTGAAAGACATCACCCCAAGCTCTTCTTACTTTGAGGGTTTGCAGTGAGAAGTCTGCTGCGATTCTGATGGGCTTTCTGTTGTATGAGATTTGTTTCTTTTCTCTAACTGCTTGTAGAACTTTGTTCTTCTGTTGGTTTTCTGGAATCTTAACAATTATATGCCTATGTGTAGATTTTTCTGATCAAGGCTATTTGGAGTCCTATATGCCTCACTTAACTCTTTGTCAAGTTCTTTCCCCCTGCTTGCAAGTTTTCTGCTACCACTTCTGTGAACAGTTTTTTTTTTTTTTTATCTCATCTGCACTCTCTCCTGTTTCTTCATTGACTCCTATCAGTCTGATGTTATTTTTTGCATCGTTTAGCAGCTGCTGGATTGATTTCTCATGGTCCCTTACAATTTTGAAGCAGTTTTTCTTTTCCTGGTCACTAACTACAATCTTATCTTTAATATCTGAAATTCTGTCCTCACATTAGTTCATTCTGCTGTGTAGACTTTCAATGGAGTTTTTAATTTGCTGGAAATCTGTTTGTATCTGTTTTATGGATTCCATTTGTTTTATATGTTGGAATTGCATCATGTTCCCGAGCACCTCTATTTTTTTTCAGTGTCCTTTCTAGATTTATTAATCATGCCTTGCACTATGGGCACACTCTACTGTTATGTGAGAAATTATTTCTCATTTCATTTTTTCCAGATCCTTTTTTTTGCCCATTAAGGGAGTCCAGGTGGTTGAGTTTCAGAGTGTTTCATCACATTTCCCTTTGGGGTTGCTGTAGGTGATCTGGAAGTCTGGTTTTGAGACTTGTTTATGTGTCTTCTCATTTCAATGTGGGTTGGTGCTATTGGCACCCATGTGGCTCACCTCCTTTGGGCTTGGAGCAGTGGAATGGTGGCCCAGAAGCCCCTTCCTCTGGGCTGGGAGTGGTGGAAAGGCAGCCCGGAAGCCCCTTCTTCTGCACTGGGAGCAGTGGAACAGTGGCCCAGAAGCCCCTACCTCTGGGCTGGGATAGGTGGAACTGCAGCCCAGAATCTCCACCTCTGGGCTGGGAGCAGTGGAATGGCGGCCATGAAATTTTCAAAATCTAGGACAAAGAACACAAGAGAAATGATTGTGTGATTCAATCATTCATATTTAATCACTTTGTTCTTTCATTTGTGTGACAGACAGTATTTGGACACCTGCTGTTCTAATCCCTTTGCTGGTATATTAAAAATATGTTCACATACACACAGATGCATGCAAAAACATACACACACATATACAGACACCTGCACACATATACACACACAATGTAAACACATTGCTGAAAACAAAAGCTAAACTCTATTTTAGATTCTTGTCAAGGAAGCTCTCAAGTAAAGTCATGACATATTACTTACACATTCAGGATCTAAGAATGAGCTTTATAAGAGATGAAGATGGAGAGATCAGAAAGGCTTTAATGGGGCAGTTTGTGTCCAAACTTTTATTTCCATCATTACACTAACATTAAAGTCTTTCCTTGACTATTTTTTAATAAATTTTTATTTGATTCAATAACAATTACAATATACTATAATATACTTCATAGTCTTTGAGGTCATATAATCTTTTTTTTTGGTTTGGTACTGGGGATCGAACTTGGGACCTTGTGCTCATGAAGTAGGCGGTGGAACCACTGAGCTAAATCCTTGGCCCCATGGGTCATATAATCTTTAAAAATCATGATATAAATTGTTGAAACATTTGTTTGCAGTATTGTGTTAGCTATTAGAGTGGAAATCTTTCAATATAAAATAAAATCCCCGAGCTTAAAAATTTATTTTTTGTTAGCAATTCAAAGCATGCATGTAACATATAGAATACAACCTTGTTGTTTGAATGATGGAAAAGTTATAACAGTTTGATTACAAAGTCTTTCACCTTTTTCTCCTTATGAATTGATTTTTTAATTTCTGTTCACATTTATTCGTGAAAGTGATTCCATGAATCAGATTGAGAAGGTGATTGTCACTTTAGAAAAGGGTGCTAGTACTTTCTGTCAGTCACTGCCTACAAAAAAGTCACCTCATAACACTACCAGTGTAAGGACATTGATCTCTCTCTCTTCCTTGCATGTTCAATCTAGTTTTTACCCTCTTTCTCTCTGCTGCCTGTAAATCTCTTTTAGTTCTTAAAACTTCCTTATCTTTAAGAAAAATAAAAGTGTTCTTTAGCAAAGCTTCTCCAGATCACGCTTTTCCTACTGTCTCCTTATAATTTTGCCCAAAGTCCTTAAAGGATTTCATGCTTCCACCTTCTGTATCCTCAATCCTTCTTTAACAATTGTGTGGATTTTGCTCTAGTGATTCTTTTGAAACTCATCTCATGAATACAGTGATCTATTTTTATTTATGGCTTTCTTAGTTATGAGTAACAGAAATTATATTTAACCTATTGATGGTTAAATTAGAAATAAATGATTAATAAGTAAATAAAGCTGTGATCAGATTTAAAGTGTGTTCCCTCTCACAGAATTTTTCTATATGCGGTGGTAGGCTGGCTTGGAACATATCAAAATTTACAATGCCCTTGTAACTTCCAAACATCAGAGAATGAAATTGTCTCATTCCTGATAGCTACTGCAATAGTAGGAGGGAAAATCCCAGCCATTAAACTCAGTGTACAGTTATTTTGGAGTAAATCACTGTAGCCAGAGTCACACTTCTAGTCCTCAAGTGAGAAACGGGTCATATTTACAACCACATGGATTGACCAGAATAACTATAAGACATGAGACTGTGGGTCATTGTAAAAAGAATAGGTAGAGTGGGAGGAAATTTTTTCTCATGTTCCTTCTAAGAATCAAAACAATCACTTACTCTTAGCCTCGCCTTAAATCTCCTTCTAGAATTCATAACACTGACCAACTTTAACTTCCTGGGAAAAATTTATATTGGTTTCTCAGACAAGAGTTTTTTTGATATCATTGTTACTTTTACTTCTCCTTTTGAAAAAGCATTTATCTATGTACATCTTATATTTTCTCTACATCTCTGAGTTTTGACCTTGATGTGATCTGTGATATGATGTCCTTTATCAAATTAATGTTGGATAATTTTGGGGCACTATTATTTGAAATATTTCCTCTGTCTTTCTGGTATTCTAATTTGCACATATGATTCATTTTTAAAAATTTCCCTGCAGGTCTTAGATGGTATGTTCTGTATTCATTTTTTGCCTTTTCATATTTCAGTTTGAGAAATTTCTACTGACCAGTCTTAAAATTGATTGTTTTTTCACCTGTGTCAAATTTGTTGTTAAGCCCATTAAAAGTATTCTTCATTTGTTATAATTATTTGTTTTGATTTTGTATTTCTTTTTTATTTTTTGAGTTTTCTTATTTTTGTTGATTTCACTCATCTGTTCTTCTAGATAATCTACTTTTTCCACTGAATTTCTTAATATATTATCATAGTTATTTAAAAAATTCCAACATCTGTGTTATATCTGAGTCTGGGTATAATCACTTTTTTTTCTTCAGGTTATATCCTTTCTAGCCTTTCAGTATGTCTTTTTTGTATTGTTTTCTGAATGTTGGACATACATTCAGTACTAGAACTGACATACACTGTCCTTTGGTATGATGATGTAGGTTATTCTGCCAAGGAGCTGGCTGGGTTTATTGCTTGCTGTGAGAAGGTAGTGTATTGTAAAAGTGTATGTGCCAGAGTCTTCAAATTCCTCAAATATCCTTTTTTTTTTTTTTTTTTTTGGTCTTCTCTTCTAAGTTTGGACTTTTTTACTCCTTTTCAGAGAGAATCTACATTGTAGCCCTTTAAGCTGCAGTCCACTGTTACTATCTATGCTGGCCTCTGTTAGTTTGATGGTGAAATGTGGAGGATGGACAATGGTCTTTAGACTTAATATGGGTGCTTTATGAATCTTTGTGTCAAGAACCACTAAATTCTCTGACCCTTGTGTTACTACACTTGTATCTGTAGCTTTACCTTGCCAGGCTGCAGTGCTCCTAATCTGTTTTCTTGTTATTCTAACCCCTGTGGACTGTATCCCTCTCTTCACTTAGGTTGGACAGAAAAACTATAGGTGGCTGGAGTATGAAGAGTTCTTTACTCTCAGGCAGAATAAATCTCTGGTAAGTGTTTTCCCTGAGGGAGCAAGTGTTATGGAGCAGCTTCTGAGAGTGCATGCCCCAATAATTACAATTCTCTTCCCTTTGGTAGATGTTGACTGGGATCTTTCTCAGGTTTTCATTTACTATGAGAATCTGGTGGGATCCTCTAGAGGTTTCTCAGTCTTGGGCTAATCTATACCCAGGCTCTGCAATTGTTCAAATTCACCATTTTAGTATTCTTAAGTTTATGGTTTCAGCAACTTTTAATCCAGTAGGTAACATGGTGTTTATTTCATGTTGTTTTACTTCTCTAGTGTGTCTATCTTAAAATTTTGGTCTAGCAATTTGTTCTTCAGCCTCAGTTGTCTGAAGAATCAAAATATGACTAATTTTCAATTTTCCTAGCTTTTCTTGTTACACTGGAAGTAGTCATACTTTCTAGATCATTACATGTGAGATCTTAAACTGGGAATTTTCATTTAAATTTGACCTTTTTGATAACTCAGGTCAAGAGATATACTTTCTAATTCTTTTCTGCCTAGTATATGCAGACAGATACCCTGTCTTATTTTCTTTATGCCTCCAACACCTGAGGTAGTAATTGACCCATGTTTTGCTGATTTACACATTATAGTTGCCTTTATAATAAGTTACATAGTTCCTATTGAAACATCGCAGTGAGAATACTTTCACGTTCTTGAAAGACAAACTACCTTCGTTTAACTGAAACCAAAGGCAAAATTTATTATAAATATGCCATTGTATGGCCAGTCTGTAATAGCTAAAGCTTGAAAACAGCCCAAATGCCCATCAGCTGGAAACTGGATTAGGAAGATGTGCTTTTTTTTTTTTTTTTTTTTTTTTTTTTTTATAAAATGGAGTACTACTCAGCCATAAAGAATGACAAACTAAAGACATTTATAGCTAAATGGATGCATATTGAGGCCATACTCTTAAGGGAAATAAATAGGACACATATGTGTAAATACCGAATAATTTCTCTAGTGTGAGAAACTGAGAGTGTAAATAAGGATTAAAATAATTAAAAAGAATAATTGATAATTTGAAATAGGAAAAGGTCCAAAGGGGTGGGGGTGGTGGAAGGGGAGGGGGAAAGGAAAGAAGGGAAAGGAAAAATTATAAGAAAAGAAAAAAAATGGAAATGAAATCTATGTAAATAGGAACGGGTGGAGGGGGTGAAGGTCGCATAGGTAATGGGGAAAAAAATATGAACCAAGATACATCTTGTACAGGTACAAGCACCCAATGATAAATGTAAACATATTGTATACCTAAAATTTACCAATAAAGAATTTAAGGAAAAAAATATGCCACTATAAGCTCATGTATAGAGAAATGAATAATATAATGGATAGTGAGTCATGGTACCCTTTTGTACATAGTTTTGAAAAATAGTTTTGAAAGACAGTTCCTAAATCTATGCAGTTTACAAAATAATTCTGACTAATTATTATACAGTTGATATCATTAATATAGAATTAATATAATCTACATATATTGCTTGCTACAAATGCTAACATGACATACAAAGAAAATGCTGCAGACAAAGGAGGTGAATGTGGATCAGAGTCACCCAGAAAGCCTGTTCATTCAAGAGTGGGTTCTCATACCCACTTCTCAGAGTTTCTGGATCAATGAATTAGGATGAGCCAGAGAATTTGCTTTTTGTTTTTTGTTGTTTTTTGAGACTCACTGCACTGTTTAAGAAATAGTGCCCTAGAGAAAGGGATTACTACATATTTCTGCTTGTCATCTCATGTATGTTTTAGACAGGAGATGGATAATTGACAAGTAATTCATAATTGAGTTTTAAGAAGGACCTGAATTTCCAATTTTTTACCTATCATTTTTTAATTTTTATTTTTAAATTTTTTTTCTTTGAGTTTATTGGTACATTTTAGATATATAATATAATGACATTCATTATTGGGAATTTGTGCCTTTACATGATATATTTTGATATGAGATGTATGAGAGGCAGAGCAGTCATCTCACGGTGGACTAAGCAACAGGACACCTTGCCTTACCTGCAGGAAAGTGGGCCGAAAGAAGGCCTGATTCATGCAAAGTATTTTTTCCCCTTTCACATTTACCTTTCAGTACTGTTTAAGCACGAGTACGAATTCAAAGAATTTTCAATTTCTTCACTATCTTATATGTTTCCTGAGAAAAATAACTGTTCTAAAACAATATTAGGGTGAACAGTACTTTTGTCTTTACCATAAATTGCATTACTTGAGGGCAGAATGAAATAAAAAGGAAAAGAATGAAATGTAGACATAGAAAGGAATTCATTATCATAAATTCCAGTCTCACAGAGAATTGATGTTACAAAATTTGAGCAAAAGGAGGGAAATTTCTTTTTTGCGGGTATTAGATTTTCTGTTGGACAAATAGGAGGTATTTGTCAGTGGAAAGACAGCATAGACTTTAGAGCTGTATGCTCACATACAAATCTTGGCTCTGATAATTAGGGCATTTATTACTTACTTCTTGTGTCATATGCTTTCATGCTCCATTTTTCTCATTATGAAGTAAGGAGATAATAATACACCTTAGAGAGTCACTGAAAGTTAGTGTTTGTTAACAAAGAGGTGATAATTATTATTATTCCACATAATATCGCTCCATTAAGAATGCAGAGATTACAAGGATTAGAAAAAGAAAGAAAGCAGATATAAAGAGACAGATTAAAGTATTTTCTTCTTTAACTTCATCTCTTTCCTTAGCCCTTTATTCCTACTTTTCTCTGAAAAACCCATTTCAATCTCTCCTCTCTGAACATGAGCTTTCTATTTTATACTAACTCTTTGACCCCTAACAGAACTTTATTTTATTTATTTATTTGGTACTGGGGATTGCACTCAGGACCTTGCTTTTTTGAGGCAGATGAGGTGCCACTGAGCTAAATCCCCAGCCCCCTAGCAGAGCTTTACATCATGGTATAGTCCAAGTTTTTAGAAGACAGATTAGCATCTCTCAGTTTCAATTCCAAGTTTCTAGGAAACAGAATATTAGCTTAGTTTTTTTTTTACCTGGTGTGTTTTTTCCAACTTAATAAACTGTGGACACAAATGGAGATGTGTTTATGGTCTCAGCTCAAACCACAGAGGAGAGCACAAATTTTAAGAAGAAAGTTTGAGTAGGTTTTTTTAGGAGGTGAATTTTAGAGTATGGAAAGGAATGGTGTCATTTCCATAAAGTAGTGAAGTATTGTGAGAGTGGCTGAACTCAACTTGTGGGAAGATACTGTATGGAGTTTTAATTGGCTTTTTAGGAGATAGATATTCATTTTTGGTATTTTAAGCCCAGTAAGGTGAAAGCAGGATTGTAGCAAAATAAATCTAGACATGACTTAAAAACTAAATGGAGGAAAGAGATTATGAATAAATATAAGTAATGAAGGAGGCTATTATATTACTGTATAAAGTAATAGTTTCAATAGGAAGGTGTCAAGATAAATGTGGCTATATTAGAAATTGATCAAGCTTTTGTGTCAGACTATTCTTTCACTAACTTTAAGGATTTATGTTACTGATCTGTAAAATGAATACAATAATACATACCATGCATGGCTACTTTTGAGAAGATTAATCATAATGGAGGAAAATTACCTATGTGGTGTATGGAGCATAGTGGGTGTTCTAGATATATAAAATAGTTTCTTGCCTTCACTCTGTCATTCATTCTCAGTCTTTATCACTATATTTACCTCTAAAATATGCATCTTTCCTTAGCATAGGATTTAGTCTGGTTATAATATCTCTTTATCGGTAGTATGGAGAAGTTCTTTATTTCTTTTGAAAATAATTGACATCTTTCTGAGGTGTCATTCACCTGAGATTCACTGCATAATATGTTTGATATGTGTAGTAGAGCCCTCTGCTAGCCCTGCTTCTTCAGATGACAATCATCATGGTTTCTATCATAAATCAGGAAACGAGTCACTTGGCTTCCCTGATGTTTCTAAAATTCAAATGAATATACCCGGGAAGGGTTAAGATGCCACGGAATGGATGATCATACAAAAATCAAAGATCTAGTCCCTTTTGTGTTATAGGCAAAGTTATCACTTTGAGGACTATTCTTAGGTCTCAGCTAAAACTTGAAAAAAGTGTCTTTCTTTCTCTAAGAGTCTTCATATTGGAACAATGCTTACTTCCTGGAAACTGCTTCTTTCTTTTTGAATCTCTAGACTTATAATCACATTACAGTATTAAACCTGTCATGCTTCAATGTTGCAACAAAATACATTACCAGCTACTAAAATAATTTGTGGGAGATTTATAAGTGTAATGGGAGCAGCTTCCTAGCAAGTAATGTCAGTTCCTGAGGAAATATAACATGGCCTTAATAAAGAGATCCTCATAACATGAGATGTACCATTGTAGTAGCAACCATGTAAAGTTGTGGTCTTTCATTATAAGCAGAGTTATAACATTATTTTGCTGCATGATTGGCTCAAATTATAATTTCCAAAATAAATATCTAAATAGTTATATTTTATTTCATGAATTACTGAGGCTCATATTCTAAGATGCTTAATGTGGACCATGTCATTTGAAAAGTTACAACCAAGAGACTATCCCTTCAGGATGATTTACCTGTGAAAAATTGCACAAACCATATTACTACTCTAGCAGGAAACAAAAATGCAACAAACTGCTTGCTTTCTAGGGTTGGATACAGGATCTGCTTATCCACTGCTACTTTTAAAATATTTTTCAGACAGGTCTAAATTGCTCAGACTGGTCTTAAAATTGTAACTCTCCTTCCTTAGCCTCAGAGTCCCAAGATTACAAGGATGCACTGCCCCACATGATTGAGTGAAGTTTTCAAAATAATGACAATAGAGATTTATTCTGCCAACTTTATTACCTGTTGACTCCTAGGTGATATATAAGGAAATATGACAATATTTGTCCTCTTTTAATTAGCAGAGTTTTAACTTTTGTGTGACATTTTAAAAATGACTAGAAGTTATCTGCTACTTGTCTTTTGGAGTAGAGTTGATTTCTCCATCTATTGAATGTAGAATGACTTTATGGCTTGCTTTGGACCACAGAGTGTGATAGGAGTAAGGATGTATGAGTTTGGGATCTGGCTTCAAAGAAGTTTTGCATGCTTATATTGTGCTCTTAGAATATTTACTACCACATTAATAAGCCCAAGTTAACCTACCAGAGGATAGGAAGCCATGAGGCATGGCCAACCAGCCAGCCATTGTGGGTCAACCTCCTGCTGATGTGGCAGCTGTCCTCAAACTCATACAACACACATGAGTGAGCCAGGCGATACCAGAACCATCAACTAAATGAGGCTAGCCCACTATATTTTGGAGTAATTTGGTTTCTCTCCAAAGGCTAATGGATATGGCTTTCCTTTGAAAGAGATTTCCTGGATTATAGCATCATTATTCATTTGACTAGAATCTTGGAACACATCATAAATTATTTCAGTATGTCTTTTAGATAGGGGGATTTTACAGGCAACAACACCATCTTTAAAGAAGTCTGGATGGGGTTGCTGAAAAAAAATCTGTCATTTGCCTCTTTTTGTTACAAACTGTGTTCTATAAGTCTGTCCATCTTTTCTCATTCATTGTCTATGTCTATAATATGATGAGTATATAAATTAGATCAAGCAACTAAAATCTGCAGTGCCATCCTATAAGAAATACTGGGGTATTTGAAGCTCTTACTGCAAGATTAAATATCAATAAAGTAGATATCTCTTATTCCAGGCCCAATGATCTAGCTTGTGGAGTCTTGATTAATCTTTCTGTTTGAGTCATTTTCACAGTTCCTTATGCTTTTTTCCTATGATTATTGGCTAGAATTATTCATCACTTCCCAGAATATACTTAAAAATACCAATGCATTTTCTTCTGGAAATGGGCCCATTTGGGTGGGCCCTGTCCTTTATTAAGCCTCTTCAAGCTAGGTCCTTGTATATTACCTCTGGTGGTTGCCCAAAGTCATTCTCTAACCTGAATTTCTTGGAATGTTATTACCTGGCTACAAAATTATTGATTTGTTTATAGATTCCCACTATTTTAACCAAAATGATCAATTCTCTTATAAATTGATATAAAATCTCTCAGATAGTGGATTCTTCCACATGCTTTCTGCATACTGTAATTTTAATGGGTGCCCTCCTCTCCTCAGCTCTTGTTCCATATTGATTTTTGGCAATATGTTTGATTTGCATCATAAATGAGTTCAGTTGGACTTGAGTTTAAAGTCTGTATGTAAATATTTCCATCTGACATATGATAGCCATTGTTGAACTGTAACTTACTTTACTTTTTAGCTTCTGATTTTGTCTGTGATTTTATTTTGAATGACTTGTTACCAAAGCACAATCTTGAATAATTTCTATTCAATTTTTATAATAGCACATCAACAGACTAGGAGGTGAATTTTGTTTTGTTTGATTTTATGTATTTGACAGAATGAATGTTTTTAAATGCTTTTGTTTATCATAAAGTTGAATGATTAAGTAAAGCCACTCAAGGGTACTCTTTTAAAAGCTACTAAAATTACTGCTCTTTTGTTTGAGCTTGTTTTCCTTCTCTCTTTAGGTATAAGCTCTTGAAAAGAAATAACATGTTTTTGGGCTCTGAATCATGCTCAGAAAATGCATTTATTTAAGGAGAAAAATTTTTGACAACAAACCTTCTTTTGAATTTCAAGATTGAGTTTTTCTTTTTAAGCAGTAACAAAATGACCAGTGAAATTTTTCAAGACAAGAAATCTAATGTTAAAAGAAAATGTAACCTTTTATCAACAGAAACCTAAATCTAGTTAAACTTGAAAATATGTATTTGTTGAGACAGAAATCTTTTCGGCTCTACTGAATCACCAATTCTTGCTTAAAATAATGCCCTGCATAAAGAAAGAGTTTAAAAATTCATTTAATAAATAAGTGATTGGGTTCATTATGTGACAGAACAATACTGAAACTGAAATATTAAGATGCAATAAATACATTGAATTAAAAAACAAAAGAAAGGGAACTTATTAAATGCTTCCTATTGTCTATACTATCAAACTAGTGTATATTTACACAGTTGTTTCTTTAAGATCAGTGACACGCATATTTCTTGTATGTGATAGTTAACTGTTTGTGTCACCTTGAGTAAGAAATGCACAACTCAATTGGATCAGCCTAGTTCTGGGTGTGGCTGAGGGGATTTACTGAACACACAAGATCCACCCTGGGTGTGAAAGGCACCAAACAGTTGGCTTGTAGTGTCCTCTGAATGGAATAAAAGAGAAACAAAGAAAGCTCACTTCTGTTTCTCCAGAGGAGCCCCAGTCTTCACATTCACCTTGGATGTTATCTTTTGGCTTCCAGCACAGACCCTTCAGCCTCCTGATACCGACTTGCATGGAAGGGCACAGTGACTTCCAAGCCTTTATCTGGGTCCTTCGGATTTCCAGTGCACAGATAGCCTTTTTGCACTGTTTTACACCTGACTCTGGGGGTGACTATTATAAGCCAGTCTTGTAAATTCTACATATTTGTATATCTTGCATTAAATCTGTTTCTATAGTAAGCACTGACTGATACAGTGTGTTTCATAATTAAAAACTTTGTAGTATGGATTGATTTCTAGCAATATTTTTGCTTATTATTTATTTTGCTTATTTCTTATTACTTCCATAACCATGGGGAAATTAAATACTTAAAAAATGAGAATAATATGATTAAAAGCTCTTTGATAAAAGAATTAAAAGGGTACACATGTAGCTGGCCTTCCCTTTTAAAATTAAAATGGTTCCCTGCTGTTTACTAGGTTAAACTCATATACATCAAACTAATTTCATGGTACTTATAGTTCCATTCTTTTTACATTATTAGAATAAAGAACTCCTATTAGGTATTGTGGGGGTTGTTATAATAACTTGCTGCTATTTGTTTTCCCTCTAGTTTCAATTCCTTTGCATGTTCCCAGTTTTTGACCATAAGAGTCCATATTACTTGCCTCTGCCAAAGATATGATACCTTGACTTAGTGTGCCACTTTCATACATAAGTATTTAAGAGTTGATGTAAACTTACCTATACTCTGTTCATGTTATCATAATAATTACTTGCATTGCAAATGGGGAGATTTCATTCTTCTAAAGTGAGCAAAAGAAAAAAAATATGATTTGAAAGTTGTTTGTTAATGTAGCACAAACTTATTATTGTCACTAATATATAGTAACATTTGTTTTTTTATTCTTTTCTTCATCTCTTTCTGAATCCCATATGATAATCTTGGTGGATGCAAATAAAACTTTTGACTGAATCTAACACCTGTTCAGGATTAAAATACAACATAGAGCAGGTGTCAACAATGTAAGTAATATGATGATAGATTTAACTCCAATTGCCTTAGCAATATTCTTTTCCAAGTATTGCCTCTGTTATTCCCTGAATGCTTATTTCATCCAAAATTCATACTTCATAATGTAATTATATTACATATGAAATACATATAGACATATTTCATGAGTGTAGAGCCCTCATGAAAGGATTACTATCCGACAAGAGTCTCAAGAGAGCTTACTTCTTCTTACCATGTGAGGACCTACTCAATGGTAGTAGCCTTTCATGTCACATAATATTATTAACCATGGAATATGTTGTCTGAAAACCCTACAAAACTCTAATGGGTTTAAAAAAGTGTTGGGGAAAAAGTGTTGGGATTTCTTTTCTTTGTCTCTTTCCTCTTTGGAGGGGAATGGTTGCAAGTGGGTGTAGGTGGTAACAGATTCAAGATACATTGACCCATGTCTTTAAACCATTTCTCTTACCATGCACTAAACTAAAATCAAAATGGATCAAATATCTAAAAATATTAGAGCAGAGACATTTAATCTGCTGGAAGACAAAATAGGTAAAATTCTCGAAGACAAGTGTAGACAAAGACTTTCTGAACAAAATCCTGGTTGCATAAGAAATAACCCCAAGAGTCAACAAATGGTATTATATCAAAGTAAAAAGCTTTTGAACAGCAAAGGAAAAGGCCAAGAGTGAAGAGACAACATATAAAACTGGAAAAACTTTTTGTCACCTACTCCTCAGACAAGGCACTAATATCTATAGACTATATAAAGAATTTTAAAAATTTAGACCCTCCATTTTAAGGACATATTTAAAATACGCATCTGAAATGAATGCACACTTCTCAGATTAAGAAATACATTCAGTCAACAGATACATGAAAAAATGCTCATCATTATTAGACATTCAAGAAATGCACATTACAACATTAGGATTCCATCTCAATCCAGAAAGAATAGCTACCATCAAGAAATCAACCAGTAAGAAATGCTGGTGTGGCTGTGGAGAGAAATGAAGTTTTTCATTGTTGACAGGAGTGTAAACTGATATGACCACTGTGAAGATCAATATGGAGATTCCTCAGAAAATGAAAAATAGAAATTTCATTTGATCTAGCTATTCTCCTTTTAGGTATCTTCCCTCCAAAGTTAAAAATATCATACCATAGTGAAGTATGCATACCATGTTTTAGCAGCACAATTCATAGCTAAATCTTGGAAACTGTCTATGTGTCCATTGACAGATGAATGGATAAAGAAAATGTAGTATTTATGTACAATGGAGTACTACTCTGCCAGAAAAAAAGATAAATGTATTTGTAGGAAAATGGATGCACCTTGCCAACGTAATGTCAAGTGAAATCAAACGCACAAACTTAAACACTGAATGATTCCTCTTATATAAAAAATGTAATATATAAATAAACCATGAGTTGAAGGACAGGTAATTAGAAAAAGAGAAAAAAAGTTATTGTATTGTAAGTATGTTTCTGCTGTCAATTTTGGGTCTCACTCCAATATGATGCAAGAGCTTACTTTGCCAGATTTCAATTTCTTTGGATAGGATAAGGTCTTTATTGTTGCTACAAATAGAGTTTTTTGGGGGGTTAATATTTCTCAGGATTTTGAGAGGACTGGGTCTGCGGCAGTGTTTTCATACAGTATAATGCTCCACTAGCAGCACGGTATTGCTGATTTTAACTGTTCCATTACAGAATTTTCTACCTTCTTTAATTACTGAAGGAGGTGCTTTGAAATTTTCAGTAGCATTTGTGGGTCTATGATTTTACTTTTAGTTAAATATTTTTGCCTTGTGTAGTTAGGTGCTTTATTTAGTGAAATATATACTAAAAACTATTAGTTCTTGCTAGAGTACTGCCTTTTATATCACTATATGATCACTGTAATCCTTGCTCACCTTGAAATACAAATTGAATAGTGTTAAAATAATGTAATTTCAACTTGTTTGTTGAGTCAATGCTAGTGTATTTGCATAATTTTCTATTTAATCTATATTTTGTTTATCTTATATTTGTAATGTTTTAAAAATATTTGTACACTTTTCAATTGATAAATAAAAAGTATTAAAAATCATGATGTAATGATTTGTCTTTTATTTGGGGAAGATTTATAGGAATCCCACCAACCACTGGATACCTACACATTTACTTTACTGAATGGTAGATTCTTGAGACTTCTATAAGGTTAATTTTTTAGTCTCTAATTTTTCAGTACATGTGTCTTGCTGAGGCCTCCAATATCGTGTTCCTGTTCTATTACTGTGGTATCATTGATGTAATGGGTCAGTGTGATGTCCAGGGCTGTCCAAATGATCCAGGTCACCTTCAAAGTAAATTATGACAAGAGAGCAGAGTCAATATTTATAGAATAATAGACATTTTGGTCAATTTTATGTAAAACTAAAATTATTTCCTTTTCCTAACAGGTATAGAGAAAACATATTCACCAAATCAGTATTTGCATGCCATATAATTGAGACCTTAATTCATCTACTTCAGTATAATTTTTCAGATGGTCTCTGATTCAAGATGTTTCTACTTACAATTTTTTTTGACTTTACAATGGTGAAAAGGTACTAGGCATTCAGAAGAAAGAATACTTTGGATTTTGAATTTGTATATTTCTCTGGTGAGCAATCTGCAGAACTGAGATATAACACTATCATACATTGGAAGGCATTGGAACCAAGGTATAGCTCTTGATAAGCCACAGGATTTCAAGGAGAAAGCAACTGAGATTCTAAAGAGTCCTGTGTTGTTAATCCCTGATGCTTGGTAGGTATGATATATTAACTGCATATTTGACTTAGAGTAGTTTTGACTTACAGTGTTTTTTTGGGATGCAACCTCATCATCAGTCAAGAAGCAAGAGACATGAGCTGTCTGTTTCTATCTAGAAAGGTGATCTCTCTGAGACATCTGCATTTTGGTCTTCTACTTGATTACAAAAATATACAATCAGAGAGGAGGAGGCTTCTGGGCTGCCATAGCACCACTCTCAGTGCAGAGGAGGTGAGCCACACAGGTGGCAGCAACCCCCCCTCCACCCATCAAAATGAGAAGACACATAAACAAGTCTCAAAACCAGACTTCCAGATCACCTACAGCAACCCTGAAGGGCAAAAAGATGGAACACTCCAATACTAAACCACCTAGATTCCCTGAACTGGAAACAAAAGAGAATCTGGAAAAAATGAAATCAGAAAAACTTTCTCAGATAACAGCAGAGATTGTGCCCATAATGCAAGACATGATTAATATATCTAGAGAGGAGATAGATAAAAAAATACAGGAGCTGAGGAACATAATGGAATCCCAACATAGGAAACAAGTGGAATCCATAAAACAGATGCAAATGGATTTCCAGGAGATTAAAAACTCCACTGAGAGTTTACACAGCAGAATGAGCCAATGTGGAATGGAATTTCAGATGTAGAAGATAAGATTGCAATTAGTGACCAGGAAAAGAAAAATTGCTTCAGAATTGTAAGGGACTATGAGAAATCAATCGAGCAGCTGCTAGACAATGCAAAGAATAACATAGACTGATCAGAGTCAATGAAGAAACAGGAGCATGCAGATGACATAAAAAAAACTGTTCACAGAAGTAATGGCAGAAAACTTCCCAAGCAGGGGGAAAGAACTTGACGTACAGTTAAGTGAGGCATATAGGACTTTAAATAGCCTTGATAAAAAAAATCTACACATAGGTATATAGTTGTTAAGATTCCAGAAACCCAACAGAAGAACAAAATTCCATAAGCAGTTAGAGAAAAAAAACAAATCACATACAAACGAAAGCCAATTAGAATCACAGCAGACTTCTCAACACAAACCCTCAAGGTAAGAAGACCTTGGAGTGACCTATTTCAAGCCCTGAAGCAAAATAGCCTCCAATCTAGATTGATGAACCCTGCAAAACTATTTTTCAAAATTGATGGAGAAATAATATACTTTCATGACAAACGGCACCTTAGGAATTTCATGAATACCAAACAAGCACACCAAAATTATTAGACAATATCCTAGGAAAAGACAACAAGGATCACAACCCCAGGAAGCCCAGCAGAATAAATCTATCAGGCATGACAGGAAATTAAACACAAAGGGGGGGAATCCAACAAAAAGAAAAAGGCAAGACAATGATCAGTCAATATGTATCAGTTATAACCATCCATGTTAATGGTCTGAATTCACCAATCGAAAGAAATAGACTGTCAGAATGGATCAAGAAGCAAGATCCAACAATATGCTGCATACAGGAAACACACTGAACACAAAAAGAAACTCATAGACTGAATGTTAAAGGATGGAAAACAATACTTCATGTGAGAGGAACCTGAAAAAAAAGCAGGAATAGCTATCCTTTTTGCAGATCAAGTGTATTTCAAACCAACACTGATTGAAAGAGACAAAGAAGGACATTACATGCTTGTAAAGGGAACAATACAAGAGGAAGAGATGACAATCATAAATATCTATGCACCAAACACTAGCATGCACAACTATACAAAACAAATACTAACAGACATGAAAAATCATACAAGCACTAATACTATAGTAGTGGGGGACCTCAATACCCCACTGTCACAAATAGATAGATCAACTAGACAAAAAAAGTAATGAAATATTAGAACTCAATCAAACTCTTGAACAAATGAACTTAAGAGCTTTTACAGAGTGTTCCATTGGACAAAATCAGAATACACATTCTTTTCAGCTGCACAAGGGTCATTCTCCAAAATAGACCACATCCTCACTCATAGAACATGATTAAGTAAATGCAAAGGAATTGACGTTATCCTCTGTATATTATCAGACCATAGTGGAATGAAATTGGAGATCAATAGCAAAAGAAACTGCAAGAATCATAACACTTGGAAATTGAACAACACACTTCTGAATAACCAACGGTTCACAAAGGAAACTAAAGAAGACATCAGATAGTTCCTTCAATTAAATGACAATGACAGTAAAACATATCAGAACCTATGGGACACAATGAAACCAGTCTTATGAGGGAAATTCATAGCAGTGAATACTCATATTAGGAAAACAGAGTGATATTGGACCTCAAGCTTCTAGAAAAGAGCAGGACAAATCCAAAGCTCATACATGGGAGGAAATTACAAAGATCAGAGCAGAAACAAATTCAATGGAGACTAAAAGAATGGTACAAAAAATCAATGAAGCCAAGAGTTGCTTCTTTGAAAGAATCAACAAAATTGACAAACCCTTAGCCAACCTTATCAGAAAAAAGAAAGGGCCCAAATCTATGCCATTAGGAATGAAAAGAATGAAATTATAATGGACCCAGAAGAAATCTTGAGGATCATTTAGATCTATTTAGAGAACCTATACACCAATAAGATGGAAAACACAGAAAAAATGGACAGATTCCTAGATATGTATGAATTACCAAAGTTGAATGAAGAAGACCTAAAAATTCTGAATAACCCAATATCAATCAGTGAAATTGAAAACATAATTAAAAACTTACCAACTAAGAAAAGCCCAGGTCCTGATGGCTTCACTGCTGAATTGTACAAGACATTTAGAAAGGAACTACTGCCATTATTGTTTAAACTCTTCAATTAAATTGAAAGGGAAGCAATACTACCAAATTCATTCCTGGAAGCAAGCATCACCTTGATCCCCAAAGCAGCGAAAGACCCAACTGAAAAAGAGAACTCTAGGCCAATCTCACTAATGAACATAGATGCAAAAATCCTTAATAAGATACTGGCAAATAGGATGCAAAAGATCATCAAGATCATATACCCTGACCAGGTTGGATTCATCCCAGGGATTGAGGGATGGTTCAACATATGCAAATCAATCAATGTAATACACTATATCAATAGAGCCAAGGACAAAAACATTATGAACATCTCAGTAGATGCAGAAAAAGCATTAAACAAAATCCAACATGCATTTATGACAAAAACCCTATAAAAAATTGGAATACACAATTGAGTCTCTACCTCAATCCGATGAAAGCCATCTATGAAAAACCAACAGCCAATAGCATACTAAATTGTCAAAAACCGAAATAGTTCACACTAAAATCAGAAACAAGACAAGGATGTCTGATATCACCACTCCTATTCAATATAGTTTTGGAAACATTAGCCATGCCATTTAGACAAGAGAAAGAAATACAAGGAAAAAAGATAGGAAATGAAGAAGTCAAATTGTCATTATTTGCAGATGACATGATATTCCATATAGAAGACCCCAAAAACACCACCAAAAGTCTTCTAGACTTAATTACAAAATTTAGTAAAGTAGCTGGTCAACACACAAAAATCAATAGCTTTCCTCTACATGAATAACAGACTCACCGAGAGAGATATGGGGCAAACAATTCCTCCCACAATAGCATCCATACACCTGAAATACCTAGGAATCAATCCAACAAAATAAATCAAAGACCACTTCTCTGAAAACTATAGCACTCTGAAAAGAGAGGTTCCAGATGATATCAGAAAATGGAAAGATATCCCTTGCTCCTTGGTAGGAAGGATCAACATAGTGAAAATGGCCATACTCCCAAAACTTCTATATAGATTGAATGCAATCCCAATTTAAATTCCAGCAGCATACTTCATGGGCCTTGAGAAAATAATACAAAAATTCATTTGGAACAAGAAGAGACCCAGAATAGCACAAGGAATTCTAAGTAACAGAGACATAGCAGGGGGTATCACAACCCACTACTTGAAACTATACTACAAAGCTACTGTTATAAAAACAGCATGGTACTGGCAAACAAACATACCTGAGGAGCAGTGGAACACATTAGAAGATGCAGAAACAACTCCAGGCACACTCAGCTACCTCATTTTCGACAAAGGAGCCCAACACCCTCACTGGAGGAAAGATAGCCTCTTCTATAAATGGTGTTGGAAAAATGGGGTTTCAACTTGCCAAAGCTTAATACTAGACCTATATCTCTCACTATGCACTAAACTAAAATTGAAATGAATTAAAGATCTAAATATTAAAATAGAAATGCTGAATTGGCTGGAACAGAAGTTAGGTAGAACTCTTGAAGACATTGGTGTAGGAAATGATTTTATTTTACACAATCCATCTTGGTTCTTGTTTTTTCCCCATTCCCCTGCCCTCCCTTCAACCCCTCTACCCCTCCCTATCTACAAAGACTTTGTTTCCATTTTTCTTTTTCTCATATTAATTCCATTCCTCTCTTTCTTTTTCCTTACCCCTCCCACTTCCCCTTGCACTTTGCACCTTTTATTCCTATTTCATATTATCTATTATACCATTTAGTCCTTATTTCCACTTTCAGTTTCTCATAATAGAGAAACTATTCAGTATTCACACACGTGTGTTCTATTTATTTCACTTAGGAGCATCACCACAATATGCATCCATTTATCTATAAATGTCTCTAGTTTCTCATTCTTTTTGGCTGAATAATTCTCCATTTTATAAAAAACCACATTTTCTTTATCCAGTCTCCAATTGATGGTCAATTTGGTTGTTTCCAAATTGTAGCTATCATGAATTATGGGGCTATGAACATGGGTGCACATGTATTACTGTGGTATGACTGGGTTTCAACTTGTGAAAGATTGAAACTAGATCTATATCTCTCACCATGCACTAAGCTAAAATTGAAATGGATTAAATATTTAAATATTAAAACAGAAACACTAAATCAGCTGGAAAAGAGATTATGTAGAACTCTTGAAGACTTTGGTGTAGGAAAAGATTTTATGAACAAAACCTCAGTTGCCCGTGAACCAGTACAAACAGTCAACAAGTGGGATCTCTTCTTATTAAAAAGCTTCTGCACAGCAAGATAAAGAACCAACAGTATGAAGAGACAGCCCACAATGTGGGAAAAAAATCTTCACCTGCTGTCCCTTAGACAAAGGTCTGCAATCTAGAATCTATAAAGAACTTAAAAAAATCAGACCTCCCAAATTTAAAGACCCAATCCAAAAATGGGCATCTGAAATGAACAGACAATTTTTCAGACAAGGAAGTAGAAATAGCAAATAAACATATGAAGAAATGTTCAACATCACTGGTCATTCAAGAGATGCAGATGAAAACAACACTGAGATTCCACCTCACTCCAGAAGGAATGGCTGTTATCATGAAATCAACCAATAACAAATGCTGGTGGGGCTGTGGGGAAAAAGGAACACTGCCCCCCTGCTGGTAGAAGCACAGACTGGTGCAACCACTGTGGAAATCAGTATGGAGATATCTCAAAGAACCATGACTGGAAGTCCCATTTGACCAAGCTATTCCCCTACTGGCTATCTTTCCCCCAAAATTAAAAGAATCATACCACAGTGATATATGTGCACCCATGTTCATAGCAGCACAGTTTGTAAAAGCTAAAACTTGGAAACAGCCCAATTGCCAATCAACTGGAGACTGGATATAGAAAACGTGGTTTTTTAATAAAATGGAGTACTACTCAGCCATAAAAAATGAGAAATTAGAGATATTTAGAGCTAAATGGATGCACATTGAGGCGATATTCTTAAGTGAAATAAATAGGACACACGTGTAAATACCAAATAGTTTCTCTAGTGTGGGGAACTGAAAGTGTAAATAAGGACTAAATTTTACAATAGATAATGTGAAATAGGAAGAAAAGGGACAAGCGGAAAGGGGAGGTGGGAAGGGGTAGGGGAAAGGAAAGAAGGGAATGGAATTAATATGAGAAAATGAAAAAATGGAAACAAAGTCTTTGTAAATAGGGAGAGATGGAGGGGTTGAAGGGAGGGGAGGGGAAGGGGGAAAAATTAAGAACCAAGAGAGATTATGTAAAGGTTGAAATTTCCAATGATGAATGTCATTATATTGTATACCTAAAATGTACCAATAAAATTAAATTTAAAAAATATACAATCATCCTCAAAGGCCATCACATTTTCTTTTGGGAAATCGGAAATGAAGGCTGACAAATGAAGTGGAGATAGATAAGAAGCTTATCCTTTTATATACTTTAGATCTTTAAGGGTGGTTCTAGTGTCCACCATATTTCCATAAATATGATAACTTGTTTTGGAAAAAGAAGATGTGATTCATTTTCAGATCTTTCTCCTTCACTATTTCCATTATTATGACTCTGAGAACACAAGACAGAGATTCAAATAAGGAACCATTCCAAACAGTTGCATAGATTCTCAGACCAATAGACTAGTTCTCCATTTATTATTTGGCCTCCAAATGCTCTAACACAGGTGCTATATGATGCCTCATAGCTTCAAGTGTCAATGTCAACTAGCACCACCTGATAATCCTTGAAATATCTGGGTCAGTGGATTCTAGGACTGTGAGAATAAAAACAATTTTCATAATAGTATTAAGGTATTTGTAATAGTTAACTAGTGTTCAATTTGAGTAAGAAATGCTCAACTGATTAGCTTAGGTTAGCATAATTCTGAGTGTGACTGAATGGATTTAGTGAAGATTAAAGACCACCCAGGTGTGACTGGCACCAACCAAGAGTTTTGAAGGCTGAATGTAATAAGAAATGAAAGGCAAAGAAGGCTAGATTCTGTTTCTTCAGGGGATGCCCAGTCTTCACCTTCAACCTGGACATCTGTCTCCTGACTTCCACCACAGATGCTTTGGCTTCTTTGCATCTCTCTCATTATTTTTTTCTCCTTAAATTCTTTTATTAGTACATTTTAGGTATACAGTACATTTACATTTATCATTGGGTACTTGTATCTGTACATGAGGTATCTTGGTTTTTATTTTTTTCCCCCATTACCTGTGTGCCCTTCACCCTTCTACCCTTCCCTATTTAGAAAGACTTTGTTTCCATTTTTTCCTTTTCTCACAATTTTTCCTTTCCCTTCCTTCCTTTCCCCTTCCCCTCCTAACACCCCTACCCCTTTGAACATTTTCCTATTTCAAAGTTTCAATTATTCATTATTAATCCTTTTAATCCTTATTTACACTTTCAGTTTCTCACACTAGAGAAACTATTCAGTATTTACACATTGTGTCCTATTTATTCCATTTAAGAGTATAGCCTCAATATGCATTCATTTAGCTATAAATGACTCGAGTTGCTCATTCTTTATGGCTGAGTAGTACTCCATTTTATAAAAAAACAACCCCAAATCTTCTTCATTCAGTTTCCAGTTGATTAGCACTTGAGCTGTTTCCAAGCTTTAGCTATTACAAACTGTGCTGCTTTAAACATGGGTGCACATATATCACTGTGGTATGATTCTTTTAATTCTTTTGAGAAGATACCCAGCAGGGAAATACCTGGGTCAAATGGGACCTGTAGTCCTAGTTCTTTGAGGTATCTCCATACTGATTTCCACAGTGGTTGCACAAGCCTGTACTCCCACAAACAATGGAGAAGGGTTCCTTTCTCCTCACACCCCCACCAGCATTTGTCATTGGTTGATTTCTTGATGGAAGCCATTCTTTCTGGGGTGAGGTGGAATCTCAGTGTTGTTATCAACTGCATCTCTCAAAAGACCAGTGATGTTGAACATTTTTTATTTGCTGCTTTTAATTCTTTGTCTGAGAATTGTCTGTTCATTTTGGATGCCCATTTTTGAATTGGGTTTTTGAATTTAGAGGGGTCTGATGTTTTTTGGTTCTTTATACATTCTACATAGTAGACCTTTGTCTGAGGAACAGCTGGTAAAATTTTTTTCCCACATTGTAGGTTGTCTCTTAGCTCTCTTGGTGGTTTCTCTTGCAGTGCAGAAGCTTTTTAATATGATGAGATCCCAGTTGTTGATTCTTTCTGCTAGTTCCCATGCTACTGAGGTTTTGTTCATAAAGTCTTCTCCTATGCCAGTGTCTTCAAGAGTTCTACCTAACTTATATTCCAGCAAGTTTAGTGTTTTTGTCTTGATATTTAGATCTTTAATCCACTTCAATCTTAGTTTAGTGCATGGTGAGAGGTATGGGTCTAGTTTTAATCTTTGGCAGGTTGAAATCCAGTTTTTGCAACACCATTTATTAAAGAGGCTATCTTTCCCCCAATGAGGGTGGTTGGCTCCTTTGTCAAAGATGAGGTGGCTGAGTATGTCTGATGTTGTTTCTGCATCATCTGATGTATTCCACCCACTGATCCTCGGGTCTGTTTCTTTGCTAGTACCATGCTGTGTTTATCACAGTAGCTTTGTAGTATAGTTTCAAGTAGGGGATTATGTTACCCCCTGCCATGTCTGTTGCCTAGAATTGCTTTTGTTATTCTAGGTCTCTTCTGGTTCCAAATGAACTTTTGGATTGTTTTCTCTATTTCTATGAAGAATGTTGTTGTAATTTCAATTGTCATTGCATTGAATCTATATAGCAGTTTTGGAAGTATGGCCATTTTTACTATGTTGGTTCTTCCTAACCAAGAACAAGGGATGTCTTTCTATTTTCTTATATCCTCCTCAATCTCCTTTTTCAGAGTCCTATAATTTTCAGTGTAGAGGCCTTTTCCTTCCTTTGTTAGATTGATTCCTAGATATTTCATTTTTTTGGATGCTATTGTAAAAGGAATTGTTTCCCTAATTTCTCTCTCAGTGAGTCTGCTATTTGTGTATAAGAAGGATATTCTTTTTTGAGTGTTGACCTTATATCCAGCTACTCTACCGAATCTGTCAATTAAGTCTAGAAGTCTTTTGGCAGAGTTTTTTGGGTCTCCTATGTAAGGTATCATTCCATCAGCAAATAATGATAGTTTAACTTCTTCCTTTCCTATCTTTATTCTTTTTATTTCTTTCTCTTTTCTAATTGCTGTGCCTAAAGTTTCCAGAACTACATTGAACAGGTGTGGTGATAGTGGGCACCCATGTCTTCTTCCTGATTTTAGTGTGAAAATTTTCACTTTTTGACCATTTAGTATGATGTTGGCTGCTGGTTTTTCATAGATAGCCTTAATCAGGTTGAGATAAAGACCTCCTATTCCAATTTTCTGTAGGGTTTTCAACATGAATGGGTGTTGGACTTTGTCGAATCCCTTTTCTGCATCTATTGTGATGATCATATGGTTTTTGTCCCTGACTCTGTTAATATAGTGTATTACATTTATTGGTTTATGAAACTTGAACCATCCTTGCGTTCCTGGGATAAATATGACTTGGTCAGGATGTATGATCTTGATGGTCCTCTGTATTCTGTTTGCCAATATCTTCTTGAGGATTTTTGCATCTATGTTCTTTAGGGAGATTGGCCTGTAGTTCTCTTTTTGGGTTGGGTCTTTCCCTGGTTTTGAAATCAAAGTAACACTTGCTTCCAGGAATAAATTTGGAATTATTGCTTCTCTTTCAATTTCCATGATGAGTTTAAAAAGTAATTGTTGTAGTTCTTCTTTAATTATCTTGTATAATTCAGCAGTGAAGCCATCAGGACCTGAGCTTTTCTTTGTTGGTAAATTTTTTTATTACATTTTCAATTTCACTCATTGTAATTGGGATGTTTAGAATTCTATATTTTCTTCATTTAACTTCGTCAATTCGTATGTATCTAGGAATGTATCTGTCCATTTCTTCTGTGTTTTCCATTTTATTAGAGTACAGGTTCTTGAAGTAGGTATTGATGATCCTCTGGATTTCTGCTGGGTCTGTTATGACTTCACCTTTTTCATTCCTAATTGCATGGATTTGAGCCTTTTCTTTCCTTTTTTGATAAGGTTGGCTAAATGTTTAATGATTTTATTTATTCTTTCATAAAACCAACTCTTTGATTCATTAATTTTTTGTACAATTCTCTTAGTTTTCACTGCATTGATTTCTGCTCTGATCTTTATAACTTCCTCTCTTGTACAAGCTTTGGGTTTGTCATGGTCTTTTTTTAGGAGCTTGAGGTTCTGCATTAGGTTATTTATCTGAGTTCTCTCTGTTTTCTTAATATGAGCATTCACTGCTATGAATTTCCCACATAGAACTACTTTTATTTTGTCCCATAGATTCCTGTATGTTGTACTGGCATTATCATTTACTTGTAGAAATTGTTTAATTTCTTCTTTAATTTCCTCTGTGACCCATTGGTTGTTCAGGAGGGTGTTATTCAATTTCCAAATGTTTGTGGGAGTTTTGCGGTTTTTTGTGTTATTGATCTCCAATTTTATTGCACTATGATCTGATAATATACAGGGAGTAATTTCAGTTCTTTTACATTTACTTAGACATGTCCTATGAGCTAGCATGTGGTCTATTTTGGAGAATGACTAGTGTGCAGCCGAAAATAATGTGTATTTTAATTTTATGGGGTGGAACACTCTATAAACATCTATTAAGTCTATTTGTTCAATAGCTTGGTTCAGTTCTAGAATTTCATTGTTAATTTTTTGTCAAGATGATCTATTTGTGATAGTGGGGTATTGACGTCCCTCACTACAATTATATTAGTGCTTATTTGTTTTTTCATGTCCATTAATATTTGTTTTGTATAGTTGGGGGAATTTGTATTTGGTGCATATATATTTAGGATTGTCATCTCTTCCTCTTGGATTGTTCCCTTCACAAGGATGTAGTGACCATCTTTGTCTCTCTTAATTAGTTTTAGTTTGAAATCTACTTTGTCTGCAAATAAGATTGCTACCCCTGATTTTTTCTGGGTTCCTGTCACATGGAGAACTGTCTTCCACTCTTTTACCTTCAGTCTATAAATTTCCTTTTGAGTTAAGTGTATTTCTTGTTTACGGTATATTGCTGGATTTTGCTTCTTAATCCAATATATCAGTCTATTTCTTTTGATTGGTGAATTTAGGCCATTAACATTGATAAATATAATTCATAGATATTGACTTATCCTTGTCATGATGTTTTACCATTGTTGGCTCTTTTAGTTCTTATTTTTTCCCCCTTTCCCTTGAGTGTCTTACCTTGACTGGTGGCTTCCCTCTGTTGGGTCTCATGGAGTGGTGACCTTCATTGTCTATTTCTAGGATATTGCTTACAGTTCTTTGCAGTGTTGGTTTGGCATTCATGAAATTTCTCAGCTGTTCCCTGTTGTGGAAGTATCTAATTTCCCCATTGATTTTGAAAGGTAATTTTGTAGGATGCAACTGTCTAGGCTGGAAGTTATTTTCTTTTAGGGCTTGAAACACTTGACTCCAGGCTCTCCTTGATTTGAGGGTTTGTGTTGAGAAGTCTGCCATGGTTCTGATGGGCTTTCCTTTGTAGGTAATTTGTTTCTTTTCTCTACCTGCCTGTAGGATTTTCTTCTTTTGGGTTTCTGGGATCTTGACTATTATATGTCTAGTTGTAGATTTTTTTTGGTCATGGCTAGTTGCAGTTCTATTTGCCTCACTTATCTGTATGTCCAATTCTCCACCTCTGTCTTGGAAATTTTCTACTGTTTCTTCTGTGAACAGTTTTTTTTTTAATGTCAATTGTACTTTCTCCTGTTTTTTCCTGGACTCCTATGAGTCTTATGTTATTCCTCTTTGCATCAGCTAGCAGCTCCTGGATTGATTTTTCATGATCCATTACTATTTTTAAGAAATCTCTGTTTTCATGGTCCTTCACCACAATCCTGTCTTCTATATCTGATATTCTATCTTCAGATTCTCTTAATCTGCTCTGTATGCTTTCAGTGGAGTTTTTAATCTCCCGAATGTCTGTTTGAAACTCTTTCATGGATTCCATTTCTTTCTTATGTTGGTCAATCATGGTTTCCATTTTTTTCTTATGCTGGGCATTCATTGCTTCCACTATGTATCTCATCTATTTTTTTTACCTGTTTCTTTTCTGGAGCCTCTAATCATGCCGTTCACTCTGCTCACCACCTCTGTAGTTATCTGGGAGATTATTTCTGCTTTAAATATTTCTAGAGCCTCATTCATCTGTTTTGTTACTTCCTGTGCTATCAGTTCAGGGTGTCCAGGTGGTTGATTGTATCAGAATTTACCACTTTATTTCCCCCCAAATTTCCCTTTTGTGGGGTGGAAGCCTGAGTTTGTGCCTTGCTTAAATAAATGTCTTCTCATTTCTGTTTTTGGTACTGTCTTTGGTTCAATTTCTGGGTTGATATTTCAAAGTTGCTATTGTAAGTATCTTTGCTGCTTGTGTTTAGAACCCTTGTGGAATGATTGCTTTTTAAAGTTGTCTTCCAGATAATAGCTGGTCTTTAGGTTTTGAGCTCTAATGACTCTGAGGCCATCTCAATTTCATTACACCAGGAAGGCAATCACAGCATCTTAGCCCAAATGATACAATCAGCAACACCATAGCATCAAGCACAGCTTAGAAAATGACAATTTGTGGTAGTTATTAATCTATCACATTTAACTGTGTTAATTATATCAAAATTGAGGACCAACCCAACATATGTTTATAGTGAATAAACTCTTCAATACAGCAACTTTACCCTTTGAGATGGGGAGTTAGAAGGAGTTGGGGAAGGAGAGACAAGTAGGTAGAAGGATCAGGAAAGATTAGCGGTGAGGCCAGAAGACACAGGAAGATCACGCAAACTGTAAGAAACTGTTGAAGGCCATAGGAAAAGTCAGAATGAAAGAACAAAGATATGAACAGAGCTATCTAACAGCAATAGGGAGTCTATTTAAAGGAAAGTATTTGCTTTCCTTTAAAACTAATGATAATTGAGAGAAGGAAAAAGAGAAGAAAAGAAAAATAAAGGAGAAATCCAAATTCAGTCCAGAAAAGGGAAATGAAGAGCAATGTGGGACAGTGAGAGAATGAGAGAGAGAGAGAGAGAGAGAGAGAGAGAGAGAGAGAGAGAGAAGAGAAGAGAAAGAAAAAAAGAAGAGAACAATAAAAATTTGAAAAGAGTAGAAAAGATAAAAATTAAGAATTAAAAATAAGAGAAAAAAAGTATTTTTTTTTTGCAAAAACAAAAAAAGAAAAACGAAGGGCCTCCTTCAGGGTGTGTCTCTGCTGTCACAGTAGACAATGTGGGCGGCCGTGTGCAGGGACAAGTCAATGAGTCTCAGCAAGCCAGTAGCAGGCCTGTGAGATTGAGGCAGATTTCTGGCTGTTAGTCCCAAGTTGATCTCCCTGTCCTCCTGCAGGGTTGAACTCTGCAAGGCTCTACTGCAGGTTCCAGTTGCCCTTCTCCTGGAAGGTAGTGCAGGTTCTGATGGGAGGTGATGATCCTTCCAACTTACCAAGTACGGTGGTCTGGTGTGCCTTTATTGCAGAGATTCTCTTCCCTTTTCTGCTGAGCTTCAGTTTTCATCAAGGAGCCTGAGAGAGGCCCTCTTTCTGTTGCTCACTTCTGCTGTGTCTTGTGGAACTCAGGACAAGAGCCTTTATGATCCCCTGTGCCTCTGTAGTGTGGGACCAGGTAGCAGAAGAGCCAGGAGGCCAGAAATTGCAGGGTGGGGGTGTGGGATGATGGGGTGGGGCGTGGCTAAGCTGGTTGCATTGTGCTGAGCACAGGGACAGAGCGGGGGCTCCAAGCCACGCCGGGGTCCTTACCCTGTGGTTGCTTTGGCTTCTTGATAGAGACTCTCATAAGTCTGTACAGTGAGGTCCAGACATTCATCTTTGTTTGTATCCTTCAGATCTCCTGCACACAGGCAGCTCTTTTGCACCCTCTCTCATCTGACTCTGCAGGGGACCATGGCAAGCTAACTGGTAAATACTTCTGTATGTATCTGATATTAAATCTGTTTCTCTAGTGAGGACTGCTTTATACAGTATTACTAGGCATACCTCAATAATCAAAGGTTATTTTAGAATGGAATAAGTGAGTAATGGATGTTGAACAAACAAGATATTCTGCTTCTTCTAAATCCAAAGGAAACTGAGACATTATATTAGCAACTGTCATTTCTCAATAGGGGTACTTAGAAAGATTCTTTTTTCCCTTTTTCTGTGTACATATTCCCGCAATATTTTACAGTATACTTACAAAACGTTTCACATCTCTGAAGAGGTTCTAGAGAAGAAAATGCTTTTTGTACACATCAAAGTCCAAAGAGAGCAAAAACCATGCCGTGTCAACGCCAATCAAACAGATGTTATATTGCTTGTTAACTGTAGTCCTTTTCAACCACAGTACAATAAGTCAACCTGAGAATGGCGGTTGCAGGTCAGAGAGGAATTACACATACAGGGAATAGAAAACCTACTCTATACCCTTTTCCAATGGAAATTTCCAACTAGAATAATAGAGGAGAACCAAGGAGGGGCTTAATTTCTATTCTTGTTATATCATTGTTCTCTCTCTCTCTCTGAAGTTAAATAATTGAAGGAGTTCTATGGCCTGAAGATGGCCAATATAGTCATTTAACCTAATTGAGAGTTCAAGCACATGGAAAAAATAGAAGTTTTGATCAGGCACTAAGTAATGAACAATAAAGGGTAGAAGGGGTTGTTATTACTTTAAAAACTTTATAAAAAATTTCACCCTTTCAACGTGATAATCACCTGCAAGAGTGAAAGTCAAGAATGAACTTAAATGATGGTCCAATTAACAATAACAATAACAACAACAACAACAAAGACTATAGAACCTGGTTTAGAGATGAAAGCTTATTTTGGAGTATGAGTTCCAGATATCATAAGACATCTAACCAAAAGAATAAGACAATTAATTGTGTAGATTCGAGCTCACAAAATAGAACGGGGGGGTGGAGGGTGCACGGGGCTGGCGCAGGCACAGCGCTGGAGGTGGCTGAGGTGCGATATCAGTGCCACTGCTCAAGCCCGGTGTCGTGCTGAGCACCATGGCCATGATCACCAACTGGATGTCCCAGACACTGCCCTCTCTGGTGGGTCTCAACAACACCCAGCTCTCTGCAGCCAGCTGCAGGATGCTAGACCACAGCACCGGCGTGCCGCCCACTAATCCGGAGGAGAGCTGGCAGGTGTACAGCTCTGCCCAGGACAGAGAGGGCAGGTGTATCTGCAAAATGGTTGTTCCCCAGAAGACCAGGTGTCCGTGGGATGCCCGCACAAAAGAGCTGATGTGGCTACTGAAAAAGGTGCAAAACATGCCTCAATCCATAGAGGTCTTGTAAAGGAGGACTCAGAGGGACTTGCAGTATGTGGAGAAGATGAAGAACCAGATGAAGGGACTGGAGTCCAACTTCAAGCAGGTGGAGGAAAGTCATAAGCAACACCTTGCCAGGCAGTACAAGGCGATAAAAGTGAAAATGGATGAACTTAGGCCTTTGATCCCTGTGTTGGAAGGATACAAGGCCTATGCCAAATGGGTATTGCAGTTTAAGGAGGAGGTCCAGAATCTGACTTCAGTGCTTAACAAACTGCAGGAGGAAATTGGCACCTATGACTACGATGAATTGCAGAGCAGTGTCTAATCTTGAAAAAAGGTTCCGTGCGAACACACAAAGACTAGCCTGCGGCAAGCTGACCAGCATAAGTGATCCCATGACCATCAAGACTTCCAGCTCCAGGTTCAGATCCTGGATGACGGACCCGCTGGCCCCAGAAGGTGACAACAGGGTCTGGTACATGGACGGCTATCACAACAACCGCTTCATCCGAGAGTACAAGTCCATGGCGGACTTTATGAACATGGACAACTTCACCTTGCACTGCCTGTCCCACCCCTGGTCGGGCACCAGGCAGGTAGTCTACAATGGCACCATCTACTTCAACAAGTTCCAGAGCCACATCATCATCAGGTTCGACCTGAGGACCGAGGCGATCCTCAAGACAGGCAGCCTGGACTACACCAGCTACAAAAACAGGTACCATTATGCCTGGGGCAGCCACTCAGACATCGACCTCATGGTGGATGAGAATGGGCTCTGGGCTGTCCATGCCACCAACCAGAATGCTGGCAACATCGTCATCAGCAAGCTGGACCCCATCTCGCTGCAGATCCTGCAGACCTGGAACACCAGCTACCCCAAGCGCACTGTTGGCGAGGCCTTCATCATCTGCTGGATCCTCTGTCTCACAAATGGCTACTCAGGCTGTACCAAAGTCCACTACACCTACTAGAACAATGCCTCCACCTACGAGTATATCGAAATCCCCTTCCAGAACAAGCACTCCTACATCTCCGTGTTGGACCATAATCCCAAGGACCGCGCGCTGTACGCCTGGAACAACGGCCGCCAGACCCTCTACAACGTCACCCTCTTCCACGCCATCTGCTCCGATGAGTTGTAGCTCCTCACTGGAAGCCAAGGGTCCAAGTCCTTTCCTCTGAGGGCCCCTGCCCCGTGAAACAGCTGCCAAAACGATTCTAAGAATACTAACAATACTAATTTTGAAACAAAAAATCATCAGTAATGATTCTGACGCCGAGGGTCGCATTACCTCCTCGTGCCTCCTACTCAGCTGGCGGGCGACAGATTTCGGAAGAGACGCCCCTGTTTGCAGCTGGAACTACAGCCCGAGCCCTGTTCCCCACCCTGTCGCTCTCCAGTTCAGTAACCTACTTTAGCAGCAAGGCAATGATTGTTGGCCACTCCTTCCCGAGGGCAGCCCACTCTTAGGATCGCATGGACATTCCCTTAGGACGTGGGCAGCGTAGGTGGCCCATGGCCCTCACACCCGCCCGCCTAGGCGGATGTCGGAGGCAGGAGAGCTCACCTCCGGCGCAGCTGCATTTCCTTACTGTGTCGTTGTCTCTTAGATTAACTGTGTCGAGGCTGCCAGTAGCTGTTGGACGCGTGTCTAGTACTTCCTGAAGCGAACGAAGGTGGCTTGTGTAGTGCAGTTGCCGTACTCATGTTGTTCGGACTCGCATACCCCGTAGACATTTCGTACAGTGTCTGTCTGTTCTTTCCTTGAGGTGGTAACTTTGTGCGTTTAGTGTATGCGATGATGTTGTTAATGTGATGCCGTAGTTTGGATTGGTTCTTGTTTCTAAAAAAAAAAAAAAAAAAATCAGTGTTCACCCTTCTAGAGACCTAGTCGTCGAGTTCATGTGGATAATGATCCAAGGAATCCTCCTCTTCCCGTTCAGTTCTCTGGATCGTGTAACTGAGGATGCCGAGGGCTTGTCTCAGGAAACCCCAGTTTCCCATGGGAAGGAAAGCCACAGAAAACTCACTTTTTCGGTAAAAAAGAGGAAAACTTTGTACTATCCAGTTATCTAAGGAACAATAAAAATATTAGGAGAAAAAAGAACAATGTTGGAGATACAAATTGAAAGCCAGTATAAATAATACAGGGATAATATAGGCAGGGATAAATAAGCTCAATTAGAATAAGGAGATTAAGAGGATGTAGAATAAAATAACGAAACCTCCTACATTTAGGGATCAGAGAAAAGGGAAGAAACTGACTTAAGATACTGGGAAAAAATCCTTAGGTAATAATAGAGTAGTTAGAGCTGCATTTCACAAAAGCCAAGAAAAAGACTGTAAAATGTTGGTAAATATGTCAAGTGCTAGTAAAAAGTCAAGAAGTAATTTGCAAATGGTTCATTGATTGCAACTTGAAGATCATTGGTGCAACCAGCAAAAGTGTTTAGGTGGAGTGATGGGATCAGGATCCATATTGGAGAAGGTGAAAGAGCAAATTAGGGATGAAAAAATGAAGCAAAACCAACAAAATGTGTAGTCAGCACCAAAGTTTGCTGGTGAGGCAGAATAGAAAAGAGTGGGCCGGGGATTTAGCTCAGTGGCTCTGCACCCTGCCTGGCAAGCACAAGGTCCTGAGTTTGATCCCCAGGACCAGGAAAAAAAAAAAAAAAAAAAAGGAGTAGATTTGTATTATCTAGAAAGATACATGGGCTCATAATTTTGGTCAAAAAAGGAAAGTACTATATTATATATAAATGGTGATGGAAAGGATGAATAAAGAGAGAGAGATTAAGGAAACAAAAAAGAATTCTGGATTTTTTTTTTTTGAGGGGATGAATTTATGGGAACCAAAGATTCAGGTGAAGAGATTTTTAAAAAGTACTAATAAAATATCATGAAAAATTGAACGAAACTAACCACAAAATTCAGGATCCAGTATATGGCCAAAGAACTTATTTTAAAAATAGTTTAGAGTTATATTACTTAAGGAAGGAAGTTTAATAAGAAGCAAATAATTGTGGTGAAGCCAGTAACAGTTAGAAGAACTGAAATGAGCTGAGATGGATATACTCCTGAATTAGAGATCAAGAAATTTAAACTATATCATTACCTCCTGACTTTAGCTTTCTGGGTCTCTCCTTGTTCACTTAAAAGGCATGAGTTCTTTTATTTTCTGAGGATGTAGTGTGCAGTCAGTTTTGAATAACAGCTAAATATTTTGCTTTATTTACACTTTATAGCAACCGTATAGCATAACTATTATTCTTTTCATTTTAAAACTGAAAAAATGAGCTTAAAAGACATTAGGTTACCTAAGGTTTCAGGGCTAAAGATGGAGAGAAGAAGGAAGTAAACATTCAAATGTATATGCTTCTTGCTTCTGTTCTACATTATAGGAATGTTGGAACATATAAATATACCATAATCAGTAAAGTGCCTTGTCCTCTTCTGGGATTAAAACTCCATTATATGTTTAGAGTGATGTTTTAAATATGATAATAGCAGAGCTACTATGCATATCTTGGAAATTTATGTAACTAGAGACAGGAATTTAAAAAATCATCTGCAAATATTCAGTATTTCTCAAAGAATTTGCATTGATGCATCTTTATTTTCCAGAGCATCCCTCCTCCTAGTCAGAGCCATCTGGTTTCTTTCTACATCTTGGTATCTCAGTAAGGCTAAAGGAACAAACTGATCTGCCTGGAGCAAATCAATTTCTCATTATCCTTAATGTGTGAAGATGAGACTTCTGACAGCGATCACAGTCTTTGTGTACTGATATGGTTGAAAACTCATGTTTACATAACAAAAAATGTTTTAATGCAGGAGGGAAAGAATGGGTACATATCCTTGTGGGATGCTGTGTCCTAATATGGAAACGAGAATTTCTCAAGAAATAAACTTAGCATTTCTCTATCTATAGGGCTTGAATGCCTCTTTCTGCAAATATGAAAGAATTTTTAAAGAGGCATATTCTAAAAATGTTGCAGAATGCTTAAAAGAATCTGACTGAATTTAAAGGTAGGGAAATTAAGGCAAGGAGGACAAAACAAGAAGGTGCTAAAAGATAGAGATGAGCCTCATTCTTCACTTCTTCATTCATCCATCCATCCATTCAGTTAGTACCTACTCTTTCAGGCACTATTCAAGATAATGTTGTTAGGCCAGTGAATGGAAGAGGTAAAATTCCTGTTATCATAGAATATAAATTCTAATGGAAACAGAGAGAAGAAATTGACAAATAAAAAATAAAAATACACTAATGGCAACTATGATGTACAGGGCTAAAATAGGGCCTTGTGAGCACTCTGAGAGACTGAGGCAAGAGGATCAAATGTGCTTTTTTTTGTTTTTTTGGTACCGGGGATCAAACTTGGGTCCTTGCACTTGCGCAGCAGGCAGCAAAACCACTGAGCTAAATCCCCAACCCCAGAGGATAAAATGTTAGAGCCAAGGCAGGGGATTTAGCTCAGTGGTTCCCCCACCTGCCTCGAAAGCACAAGGTCCAGAGTTAGATCCAAAAAAAAAAAAAAGTCAAAAAAATAAAGTTAGAGCCAAACTTGGCCAATTTATTGACTTAGCAAGACTCTGTCAAAGAAAAAAATGGGGGGCTGGAGATATAGTTTTCTGTGAAGTCTCTAGGTTCAATCCCCAAATTTAGAAAAAAATGCTGTGAATGAACATTATTGAGTGTTAACATTATTTTTGTTATCAAGAAAGTATTCTTTGAGGACTTTCAGTATTCGAGTAAAGAATAGTTTCACAGGAATAATTCAACGATGCACAAATTAGTAAGAAGAATGTTTCCAGCATGGAAAAGAGCCAGTACAAAATTCTCAATAAATTTTTGAGTTTGCAATGATACAGTGAAGATTTCTACAGCTTTGCAGGTAGTAGTAGCGATGAGATACAGTGAGACAGGTTGGCAGGGATGAGATCTTGTGGGACTCTGTAGTCCATGGCAAGATTTCTGCTTTTAGTTCTTTGTACATAATGGATCCATTGGATGATTTGAAGCAGGAGACAGAAGTAAAAGTTGCCTTTGGAACTGTATTAGTCTATTTTTTATTATATTAAAATACTTGAGGCAGGCTACTTTATAAAGAACAGAGTTTATTTTGGCTTATGGATCTGGAGGTGAAACTTTGAGAGTCTTCTGTGGGCAGAATCCCAAGGTGTCAGGTGGTGTCATTATATAGCAAGAGATGATGCTTGCATGAGATATATGTGCCTTCTGGTGTCTTTCCCTCTTCTTACAAAGCTATCAAGGTTCAATCATTAGGGTTCAGCCCTAATGACTTTATCAAATAATAATCACCCCTCACAGGTTCCAACACTAAACATCATAGTTGGGTTATTACCATGCTCCTAATATTTCACAATGGGGATTAATTTGTAACACATGAAGTCTTGAGGAAAACACTCAGACCATATCTAAATCATTTTAGGATCTATATAGATGATTTGGGGAAAGCAGTATGTAAGTGAAAAAAAAGGTAGTAGCCATACACAATTTCTTGTTTTATGTAGTTGTATATAAGTTTTATATAAAATATCCTTAAAAATTAGGCTGCTAAAGAAAAAAAACAGTGAAAAGCACAAATCTAGTCTATATCAGCATTATAAGAAGAATTACAAAAATATCAATCATTTTACACAAATATATTCTTGTATGCATTCCCATAGGTTTGCTAAGTTGATCTCTGCATCAAATATATGCATGTGCTAAATTGTACCACAATACTTATACTTTTATTACTATTACTCTTAAAGTCTTCAATGGATTATATTTTGGATGCATTATAATTTCCATTTGTCCCTTGGCCTGAAGCTGTTCATGTTTTAGTGATATAATTTTAAGAATGTCACCTTTATTTCTATTTCTGTCTGTGCAATACATACTGTATAGCCTCAGGAAATTGTGTCCTGCTGTAAAGAGGTGTAAGCTATTACCTTTCTATAATTCTCTGTGAGGCTCTTCCATTTTACAAGAATTCCTACTGAGAAATTTCTTTGTTTAAGACACATGGACACCTGGAGTGTTAAAAAAAATATAAGAAATCTGGAATCTAAAACTGGGAAAGTATGTTTTGGATATTGTGACAGTTATATAATAACTGTAAAAGATGAAAATATTTTAAGAATTTTCTTTCACTCTGATCCTTGACAGTCAGTAAACATTTAATCATTTCCTACTACAATAATAAGCTAACATTTCCTAATGATCACAGTATGCCAAGCGCTGGTTTGGTGAACAATGTCTGGTTAAATTTTTCCAATGTGTTTCTAACCAGTTCTCTACGTGCCAAGTACCTGCTAGATACTTTGGGAAATCAAGTTAATACATGCAGTTAAGACTTAATAAAGTCACACTCCTAGAAGCAAACAAATACTGCATTTCAGTATACTAATAGCTCTACAGTAAGGATGTGAGTTCGAGTTGAGTATGTTCCACTACTCTTTCAGGAATGTTTAGAAAAACTTAAATGAAATATACCTAAAAATGTTAATGTGCATGATAACTTTGGATTTGTATCTAGGAAAGACAGAAACAATTGTGCATGGCTGCTTATATGAATGAATGGAGCAGTGCAGCAGGATGGGAGGATGTGTTATTCTCTTTCTCCAGTCTCATGAATTTGGTGTGAGTTCTATGGAGATGCATAGTATACACAAGAGAAAAAAACCTCTTCATTAGCAGGAATGTAATAAGATTCACTGGACAAAAAGGAAAGTTTATGCTTAAAATGATAGCTAACAAAGCTGAATATACAAAGGCAATTGACACCCTCACATGTACACACTAGAGACTTCTACTAAGAATTGGAGGAAATATCTCTTGAAAGATTTAGCATGAGGCAGCAGAACTCTCCCACTTATATCTTTCTCTAATTTTTTATTAGAAGATTGAAGAAGGAGGGAAGGAAAATGATGAGTTACCCACTGACTTTGCTTCATGAGTATCAGTCGCTTTCCCATTGTTGGGACAAAATACTTGACACTTTCCCCAACTTATAGAAAGTAAAGTTTATTTTGGCGTGTGGTTTCAAAGAGTTCAATTCATGGTTGGTTGGCCCCAAGGCAAAAATGGTATGGAAAAAGGACAAGTGGAATATAGCGGCTCAGCACAAGGTAACCAGGAAAAAGAGAGAGGGAAAAGCTGGTAATGACAATACACCCTTGCAGGTCATGCTCCCAAGTCATCTATCTCTTCTAAGCAGGCCTCATCTCCTAACAGCACATTCAGTTATGAACTTATCAATGGGTGAATTCATTGATGCATACAATGCCCCATGATCCAATTACCTTCTAAAAGCTACCTTTGAACACATAGACTTTCAGGGGACATTTTACATCTAAACCTTACCAATGGATAAAACAGTTTGTGGTAAAAAATAGCCAGAAATTTTCCCTTATCTCCTTCCCATCAAAGCATTCTTTAAACAAGAGATGGAGAACCTTTTAGAGGTTTCAATGATACAAGCAGCCCACTGCAGCATGTGTACCACCACCACTGCGGTTTAAACCTAGCCCAGCTTGAGTGAATACAGAAAGGTTCCAGTTAATTATTCATGGACTTGGGGGAATTATTTGAAAATCTTTAGGTTTCATCTGGAGTTCCTACTGGAACAGAAAGTGCTTACAGAAGTGGCAACTATTCCAGGCAGAGAATCGGAGTAAAAGAAGGAAACTTGGTAAGATTTATTAGAGAACATGATACCAAAGTTGTCTAAGCATGTGAGTGTGTGTAGATGATGTACCAGGAGGATACTTTCAGCAATGAGAGCAATGTACATAAAGAGTGGAATTTTCAGGGAAGTTCTTTTCCAAAAGGTGAACGTGGTCCAGAAATGGAGGTGGTCCTGGCCAAAAAAGAGGATATAGGGCAAATAGGTTGTAAATGCACATAGAGGCAAATGACAGGCCCTCTATGCTGTGTCAAAGACTCTGGATTGTATACTATAACAGTAGGTTGGAGTCACTACAGAATTGTCTCATTGTGATTATTCTGACAGATTTTTTGAGAATAGTTTAGTGTAGAAATTATTAACCAGGGTTCAAGAAACAGATGAGGGCTTAAGGATGGGATTTGTAGATATGTAATCCTTTTTTTATAAGAAAAATGGTCTGTGTTGAATGTTTATGTACATTTTTGTGGGGTTTCTATTACTCTTCCCAGAGAAAGAGTTCTATGATTTCCATGAAGATTAAAACTCACTGGATTAATAAAAGTATATTGGGAGTTTAAGGAGATTGTTGGGCTGTCATTTTAAAAGAGGAAATAAATAGTCAGGGCATAAGCCAAAGAAATAAAAATATGGAGCACATTTTAGGGGAAGGTAGCAATAAGATATTTTAGTTTTGTTATGTTGAATTTGAGATTTTTTTGAGGTCTGTAATTAAAATAGGCAATAGGCACTAGAATATAATTTTCTGAAGTCTTTGACAGACAGCTGGATTAAGAAAACATATTTTGGATTCATTAGAAAACACACAAGCCTCAGTAATTGAAACACATGGTTTGCGTGCAAATAGAACTGATGTAAATATGCTGAAAATATCCTGAGGTTCTATATTAACCAAATATATTGTTTTCTTTTTCTTGTCCTTTAATTATTACTCATATTCAAAGGATGTCTTCCCTTTCTTTTCCTTTCTTCCCTTTTCTGTCCTAAAGATTATTTTTGGTTTAGGTCTCAATTTACGATCTATTGCCTTTATTATGCTTCTTTCTCTCAAAGAAGAAGCCTGAAGAAAGTGCATTTATTTTCTAGAGTGCCTTTGGATTCATTTCATAGTTTCTCACCTTGACAATGGGCTCTAAATTTTCACCTGCTTTTACATTTGACATATGAAACTGAGCATGATCTTCTCTCAGCACTCATTCTTGAGGAATATAGGAGCTGGTATCTTTTCCCCAGGGAGCTAATCTGTAGAAAATTGTTTGTCACAGTTTGGACATCTATAAATATGTTGGGAGCAATGCTACATAATTCTAGGGAAAAAATCATTTGAGTAGGCCTAGTTCTCCTGCCTACAGGCCAGCTATGGCATTCCAGACATAATTGCATTTTGGCCTGGAGACCTCAGTGATCCCCAGATGCTGTAATGCTCCAGGACAAGACCACACCTGCGGGAGACGCTAGGGAGGAACCAAATATTCATCTGCTTAGTTCCTCATTGTTCTTAGATTTCCACTGCCCCCCAGGTTTTTGTTACACCTTGTTTATCCCAATGTAAAGTACTGAACTCTGCATTTTCACTTGTTACATCTGTTTCCCATGTACTGAATAAAAAGTGGTGCAAGCTAGGGGGCTTTTGTCTTTGCTGCCCAGAGCAGCACTGATCAGACCCAAAGCTCAGCTTCTTCTCAGTCTCAGTTTTCTACCTTTCCTGTAATTCGCCGTGTGCTGCCATGGCTCACAGGAGACCAGGACTTACTGCAGAGGTTCTGGTAACGTCCCCTTCCCCTGTTCCCTACATAAATACATTTTGGGGCCATATAATATACATTTGTTATTTATTGGCTTTGCTCATTATTGCACCCTAACAGTGAGTTCACATCGATGATACATTGAAACAAAGAGCATGATGGGAGAAAGCATATACATGTTTCCTTATAATATTGACATAAGAGATGCCAACAGAAAATAAATACAGATAGCTCAGAAATTTCACACTAATGACTTCAGGAAGTATTTTAAAACGTAACAAAAATGTAAACATAGTTTTCTATGGTTTCACTTTTTTAAATGATCCAGTTCTTCTTCGTTACATTTCCTTCCTCAATAACTCCTATTTTTACCACTTCTTTCATCTCCATCTTGGCAGACAAATTGGGTGGCATATGAAGTATTCAGGTGGTGCAACAACTTGAGGCATCAACTTTTAGATAATGCTTTCCTCCATTAGGACTATTTCTTCCTCAGACCACATAATACTGAAACAATATATTACCAATGACAAGGCAGGTTTAAGATCTTCCTAAGATTGAAGAAACTTGTTAGAAAATCCTGAATATCACTTTTACCTTCAAATCACTGGAGAAATGTCACTTGTTCTTTTTTATTATTTTTTATGTTTCCTGTGATTTGAGGTACCCATGATAGTCCATATTGTTGCTTCACATTTTCATTGTGCTGAGTGACAGAACTAATATCCGGAATAACTGGATGGCAACATAGCAGAGGGAATCAGTTATTTAAATTTTTTGTTTAATTCTGGCTTTGGAAAGATAATGAAAAGTCCATGCCAAATGGATTGATTAACAGCTCTCCAAAAGACTGCACAATAGGACTATATGTTGTCCCATACAAGTTTTGAAGTGGATTGAAGCTAAAGACAAGAAATGTGTTAGCTCAGACTTCAGGAAGCATTAGATCATGTGTCCAAATAAGCACTTGAAGATTATTTAAGTTGCACAATGGTAGAGCCCAAAATTATATAACCTTTGCACTGAATTAAAACATAAACTACAGTGGAATGGAACCACTGGAAAAACAAATACAAACCATTATGAAATCTCATATTTCTCATTGGTGACCTAGTTAAGTAGACTTTTTTTTCCTTTCTAGTTATCAATACCCCACGGTAAACAAATGTAATCCTCTGCCCTGGACTCTTGAGGCTAGAGATTAATGGGGAGAAATAGGAGCTAAGAAATTGAATTTTAAAAGATAAAGATTGAGTGAGATAGTGATAACTGTATTAGTCAGGATGTGGGTATGATACTTTTAACAGCAATTCTGGGTAATAAAAGTCAGGACCTTTCTATTGTGAGTTGTACATAACAGGCTAAAAGTATGATTGAAATTGTATTGATTGGTAGGACAAATTGGGAATATTGCCATTTTAACAACATTGGATATTTCAGTCCATGAATATGGAATATGTAATTATTTGTATGGCTTTTCTTTAAAATTTTCTACCATGTTTGGTAGTTTTCTGTGGACATTTTTTTTTTTTTTGTACCAGGGATCAAACTCAGGACCTTGCACTTGAGAGGCAGGCAGCAGCACCACTGAGCTAAATCCCCGGCCCTTTTATGCATAAATTTTGTATTTTACCTGTTTAATTTATTACTAAAGTATTTTTGATGCTATAATAAATTGAATTTTCTTAATTTTATTTTAGAATTGTCCACTGCTATAGTGTAGAAATATAATTATTTTAAAAAATATATCTTGTATTTGCCTTAATTTATTAGCTCTATTATCCTTTGAATGAGTGTATTTTCATATATAAGATTATGCTATGAGAATAGAGATAGCATTACATCTCCATCTCCAATTTAAATGTTTTAAAATTATTTTCTTCCACAATTTTCCTATTTAGAACTTTATTACAATGTTAAATAGAATTGATAAGAGTAAACATTCTTGTTTTTGTTTCTGTTCTGAAGGGGAAAAATTTTAGGCCTTGACTATTAAGTATGATGTTAGCAACGACTTACACATAGGTAACCTTCACCAAATTCAGGTAATCCCTTTGTATTCATGGATGTAAATAGTTTTTATCATGAGAGTATGTTGGATTTTGTCAAATGTTTTTCTGAGTGTTTCAAAATGATAATATGGAATTTTGTCCATTATTATGTATGTGTTTTTTACTTTTATTTGCTTTCATATTTTGATTCAACTTTGCATTATTGGAAAAATCCACTTAGTGATAGTGTGTATTCTTTCTTATATGTTGCTGCATAAGAATTCCCTAGTATTTACTTCAATATTTTTGTGCCAATATTTATAAGAAATAATTGACATCTATCATTCTATTTTCTGTTGATGTTCTTGTCTAGTTTTAGTATCAAGGTAGTACTGGCTTCATCGAATACTTTGTGAAGTGTTTGCAATTTTTATTTTATATTTTATGGAAAGCTCATAATGGGTTGGTATTGTCTTTTTCTCAACTTTTTGTATAACTCAGTGGTGTAATCATCTTATCCCAGATTATGGAAAGTTTTTTACTACTTTATTTGTAGGGCTATCTACAGTTTCTTTTTCTTCTTAAGTAAATTCATACAGTTTGTTTTTCTAGGAATTTGCTTTTTATTCTTGGTTATTTAGTTTACTGATATATGGGTATTCATGTTTTTCCATTATAATCTATTCTATGCTTACTAGATTGTCAGTAATAACCTCTCTTTAATTCCTGATTTTATCAGTTTTAGTCATTCCTCATTTTTCTTGTTCAGTTGGCCTACAGGATGATCTTTCAAAGGACCAACTTCTGTTTTTCTCAACTTTCTTTTTTTTTAAATCTTCTATTTCATTTCTAACTTCTCTTATCATCCCTTTTAATACAATCATTTTAACCCCATCCCAGTATTTTTGGTATATTGCATAAACCTCTTCATTCATCTTACAAAGTCCCCTCTCTCTTTCCCACTCTTGCTCACTCTCTTTCTTTGTCCTTCTTTATTTCTCTGTCATTTGTGTGTGTGTGTGTGTGTGTGTGTGTGTGTGTGTGCGTGCATGATTTCATCTTTAAACTATTTGACTATTTAGGAGTTTACTGTTTAGTTTGCATATACTTGTGTTGTGCTTTTCCAAATTTCCTTCTGTTAATATCTTGCAATTTTGTTCTTTTGGCTACAGAAAACATAAATTGCATGATTTCTATTTTTTTAAATTAAAGACTTGTTTTATAGTCTATTAAATGGAGTATAATGGAAAATATTTTTTGTGGGCTTAAGTAGAATCCTTGTTGGTACCAGGGTTTTATAGCCATCTGCTAGGTCCAATGGGCTCATAGCTTTGTTCAAATCTTGTTTCATTGTTGATCTATATTTGTTCCATCCATTGTAGGAAGTAGGTATTGCAATCTCCAAATATTATTGTGAAATTGTCTATTTCTTCAATTGTGTCCATTCCTGCTGTCATTGTTTTGATTTGTTATTTTAATTTGGTGAGTATGTTTATATTTATTATATTTTATTGGTAATATATTGTTCTTTTATCATTATAATATTCATTGTCTATAATATCAATTTTTGTTATAATATTCATTTTTCCTATTGTTAGTATAGTTACTCCAGCTCTTTATGTTCTTGTTTACATGTTATATCTTTTTCTATTCTTTGGATATATTCCTGTATTTGCTTATAAAGTGTGTCTCTTATAGACTACATATATTTAGGTCGTATTTTTATATATTACTCATCCTGTCAACTTCTCCATTGAGATTACAACTTTTTGCCATTTATTTTTCCAGCTTTATTGAGGTAAAACTGACCTTTGTGCATATTTAACATATGCAACATGATGTTTTATATATGTCTACATAATAGTGATTATTAAAATGAAGCTAATAAACTTATGCATCCTGTAGTTACATAGGATAGGAGATAAATAATTGATGATTTTATTTGTATTTCTCTGATGATTAGGGATGTTGAATATTTTTATACAAATGTTGGCTATTTGTGTGTCTTCTTTGGAAAAATATCTACTCAGGTCCATTTCCCATTTAAAATTTTTTTTCTTGCTGTAGTTTATGCCTTTATAAATATTACAGCTAAATAACATGCTAAAATATCTCCACATTAAAAAAAACCCTTCTGTTGACTTTACTTTATTTATTTATCTCATAACCCAGAGCCACATAGCCACATTTTCTGCTCTTCACACTTAACAAGAAAAGCTTTAACTTTGGGCTTTTTCATTTCCTCTTCTGCCTTGAATTCCCTTCCTTTGTATTTTTTAATGTCTGTCACTTTCTTACCATTTTGGATCTAATTTTTCCACTTATACCAATAACAAGGACAATCATACCTTTTTATTTATGGAAGCTTCTTTATAAATCTATCATATAACCTGGTCTTATTCAGGAACTTTTCACTGGGTCACACTGATTGTAACTTCATGTGCCATACTTCCTCTAGAGAAAGTACCTTACCTATTTGCTATTACATGTCTAGAGAGATGGTCCTCATTTTTTATCATTCACTATAGAGTCTTAAAATATTTTTTATTAATTGTTGCTACCCTGTGAAGCTTTAATACCACAGATGTTTTATGGACCTTTGGAAAGTTACAAATCATTTAAAACTTATACTTTTTCCCCATCTCTACCCTTAACAAACTTTGTCTTCTCAGCATCAATAGTGTCCCTGCAGAGTCTATGTATCTAGACTAGAACAATGTCTAGCATGTATGGGGTGGTATATGTATAAAGATACGCATAAATACAGTTTATAAACAGACACAGATAGACATGTAGTATATTTTAACCAACTTGCAAAACATTTTTGACAAAAAAAATCCTTATTTCAAAAACAAATATTTGAAGCTTTATTTACTGTAAATTATTGAAAAATAACTGCATTATATAACAATGTCAGATACATATATTGTGATGGCAAAATGTACTCAGAGAGCTTAGAATTTTGTGAGAAAGACTTATGTATTAGCAACTAGTTATAAGACAGGATGGTTGGGTGCATAACACAAGCTTAAAAAAATTTTGTGAAATCAGGGGGGAAGAAGGGACTGACTCAGAAGGATAAGAAAATGCCTAATAGTGGGGAAAACAGATGGATTCCAATGGACATGGAAATGGGGTTTAATTCTCTGGACAAGAAAAGGAGTCTTAAGACTCTTAGTCTCTGGTTTGAAAAATTGTACTGAAAAAAAATAAAAAAAGAATTTTGGAATGGGAACATAGAGCCCTGTATGTAAGAATAAGGATCTTCCTTCAAATGTTATTCTGTTGGTGCTAGAGAATGTTTCAAAGTTATACCACAAAAAGATTTGAAAAATAAAAATAGAAACTATCACTCTAGTTTTTGTAGCTTGTTTTAGAATGAAAAAATCTGTTGCTACTTAACATTGCATATTTAGGCTTCCACACTGCCACCAGATTAAGTTAACCAAAATGCATATTCAACCATTCTAGCACTCTGCTTAAAAAGATTCAGTGACTTCATAGCACATGTCAGATAACGCATTGGTTCTTGTGTTAAAGTTCTTGCTTGCCATAATGAGGCCCTTACATAATGGTTACAGAAACATATCTCTCACTATAACCACACTTCAAAATCTTATGCCAGGAAATATTAATTTTTTGCAGTTTACAACATTGAGCTTGTTAATTCCAATCTAACTTCCCAAGTATTACAACTTTGGTGAGCTCTATTTAATACTGAAAATCAATATCTCCTTCTTGTCAAACCTAACTTTGGCAATGAGAAAGGTCTTTTATAACTATGGATGAAATCTGGAATTCAGATTACTTCCGTCTTTTGGTTTAGATTGGCATAGGTATAAAACATTTAAAATGATGTTTCAAATGTCAATAAGATATAATTTACTTTGAAAATACACCAAGTAGATTATTTTTATTTTCATTGTAAAATATACTGTATATGTAGATGAGTGAAAAGAACTTGAACACTTAAAAAATAGAAATATTTAGAAGTAACTACCAATGTTGATCATGAACATAATGCTAGTACAATAACTTATAGCATCTTAATCAATATTGGATTTTTTAATATTTCTCTTGGTTTTGTTTAAAATTTTAGTTTGAATGTAAGAACATTTAAACATTAAATACATTAAATATTACAGAATTTAGTTTTGCATTTTATATAAACACAATCATATAATTAACATTCCGTTTATTAGGTTGTTTTTGCACAATGCTGTGTTCTTTCAGTTGATCAAAATTATTCTGTGCAGGTAAAGTTCACTATTTTCACTGCTGTGAAGCATTTCATGGTCAGTCTATGATGTGGTTTACTTATGGAAATCAATCTTTTTTTTTTTGTACCAGGGATCGAATGTGCACATCACTCTTGATGGACATTTTAGTAGTTTCTAATTTTCCCTATGATGAATATTTAGACTGTAACGAATATTTGTATGTGTCTTTATAGGAGAATGCTTATATGCATTTTTGTTAGATATTTATTGTGTAGTGGAATTTTCTGAGTAATAAGACATGCATATGTTCAGCTTTAGTAGTTACTTAAAAACAAATTCCCAACATTCCCAAGATATTGAACTAATTTTCACTCACAGAAGACATAATGTGAGAATTCTAGCACTCAATATCCTCAAAATTATTTGAAATTGTTTCTGTTTATAGTTTTAGTCATTTTGGTGGTTATGGTTATATTAAGTTGTAGTTTTAGGTAAATTTCACTCCTGGTTAAAGAAGTTGAAAACCTGTAAATTTAAGACATTTTGTGAAGGTACAAGTTAAGTTCATTGTCAAAGTTGTATTGACATTCTCTTTATGCTATCAATTTTAAAATTTTACTGATTTGCTAAGCTAGGTATTTCAGTGTTAAGAATTTTTTTAAGTTGAATTTGATAATCATTTACCTTTTATCTTGAAATGGAAGTTTGCTTTCTATTCTTTTTCTTTATAATATATATTTTTTGAGTATTGCTTTAGGTATACCCATTGACATTCAATTAAAAACATTTTTCTTATTTCCATGAAGTTTGCTTTTTTGGGCCCATATATGTATTTTTTATCATTATTTAAAGATTTTCTAGTTGTCTCTTTTCTAAACTTCTAGATTAATTTCACTGTAACAAAATATTTAAATTGTTTGAAATTTATGGAGTCTTTCTTTATTGCTTATTTTATGGTCCATTTTGATGCATCATGGACACTTAAAATATGCAATTATTGAGCATAGTGTTTTATAATTGCCATTTAGTCAGATTACTTAATAATGTTACTGACAGTGGAATTAATGGTGCTGTTAGCATTAATAACTATTAAAACACTTAAATTAGTGTACATATAATACATGCTGTGTACAAGGTGTTATCAAAAAGTACAGTGAATGCTTCAATTTAAAAAATTATTACAGTAAAATCATGTTGCCATTTATGCCCCTCGGAATGCTCCCCTTTGCTTCAAACACACTTAACTCTTCATTCTAGTCATTACCTGAAATAGTTTTGGAAGTCTTTTTTTGTGTGTCTTTAGTTATCTTGTCTTGAGTGACTCAACATCCCGAATTGATTCAAAACGTTTATTGTACTTTTCATGGACATTTTGACTTTGGCGAAGAGCTTGAAGTCACGTGGTGCCAGTTCTGCAGAGAACACACAGTAATGTTTTTATGAGACTGCTTTTTTGTTGAATGGATCTCAACAGCAACATTCACTGTATTTTGAATCACATTTCAAAAAGACAAAAAAAGACTTGCAGAACTGCTTCAGAACGAGACAATGAGGGCATAAATGTGTTTGACAACAGGGGGAGTACTTTGAGAGAAATTAATGGCAATGTGTCTGTAATAGTTTTTTTAAAATTTAAGCAGTAACCATACTTTTTCATCATACTTCATATGTATACAGACTTTTCTCCATATTACTACAGGATATATATTTAAAGATCCCTAGATAATTGTGGACTTGTCTATTTCTACCTTTATTTCTGTCAATTTCTTTTTTACACTGGAAACTGTTACTAAGTAGACACATGTAGTTATTATTTCTCTCCAATAAATTGAAGTGTTTACACTTATAATGTTTCTCTCACAAAGTTAAGTATAATTTCTTAAACACTCTGATATGTATTGCATATCAGTCTTTTTTACTAGTATTTGAACATTATTCATTTTCTATTCTGTGACATACAATCTAACATCTTATATCTAAAGTTAATATCCTGAGATAGTATATAGTTGGTATTTGCATGATTTGTTTTTATGTTTGAGGTATTTACTCTATTTAAATACAATGTAATTTCAATATAGATGATCATAATTCTTAATACCTGTTTTTGACAGAAACTTCTGTTCTTACATTCTACCCTATTTTGTCTTAGATTACTGAAGTATTTTTTCCTAACTCCAATGTATATTTTATGTTAGTTTTGATTTACATATTTCCCTCTTTACTTGTCTTTTTTTCTACATCCTTGAACTACAGCTATGGTAAATATGCTATTACGATCTATCTGAACTCTGTAAATTTTCTGGTACAGAATGATGCAAAAAAAGTTGCAAAGCTTATCTTCACCCATCCTTGCCTGACTTTTATGTAATAGTCAATGTGTTTTGTACTTTTACAAGGATTATAAAAACTTTTCAAGCAGTTATTTCTTATTGATTAAGATATAAACATATTTTTATCTTTCAAGTGGATTTTATTTTTTCTTACAGGTTTATGCTTCCACTTGGGATCATTTTTTTCCCCTTGAAGAATTTCCTAAAACATCTTCAAGTTGGTACCAAATACATTCTCTAAAGATTTGTCTGTGTAAAAACCCCTAAGTGTCAGAGTACTTATACTTTCAAAGCTCCAGATTTATACTTGGAATCCTCTTACCATAATGCTATTTTACACATTTTTAAACTGGTTTTTTTTCATTAATTTCATTGGTACATTTTAGGTATGCAATATGTTGAGATTCATTATTGGGAGTTTGTACCTTTACATGATGTATCTTGGTTATTATTCTTTTCCCCATTCCCCTGCCCTTCCTTCAGCCCCTCTACCCCTCCCTTTTTACAGTCTTTGTTTCCAGTTTTTCTTTTTCTCATATTTATTCCTTTCTCTTCTCTTCTTTCCTTTCCCCTACCCCCCCACTTCCCCTTCCCCTTTGCACCTTTTCTTCCTGTTTCACATTATCTGTTATACATTTTGATTCTTATTTACACTTTCAGTTTCTCACACCAGAGAAACTATTTGGTATTTACATATGTGACCTATTTAACTTGAGAGCATCTACTCGATGTGGATTCATTTAGCTATGAATGTCTCTGGTTTATCATTCGTTATGGTTGAGTAGTACTCCATTTTATATATAAAACCCCCCACATTTTCTTTATCCACTCTCCAGTTGATGGGCAGTTGGGCTGTTAACAAGTTTTAGCTATTACAAATGGTGCCATGAACATGGGTACACATATACCACTGTGGTATGATTCTTTTAATTCTTTTGGGAAGATACCCAGCAGGGGGATAGTTGGGTCAAATGTGACTGCTAATCCTAGTTCTTTTAGGTAACTCTATACTGATTTCCACAGTGGTTGCACCAGTCTACACTCCCACCAACAGTGGAGAAAGGTTCCTTTTTTCCCTATAGCCCATTTTTCAACTTTCTATCACATTTAAAATTAAACATTTAAAGCGTTATTATATGATTACAAAGCAGTCATTTTTGTTTGTTGGTTTTATTTTTTTCTATTTAAATGTCTACTTACTTAAAGATGTTATTCTTTTATCCCTTGAGTTTCATAATTATATTTATTCCTGCTTCTTTGAAGATAAAGTGTATCTTTTCTTTACTTGCAAGTTAAGATATTCTCTTTATCTTTGATTTTAAGTGGTTTGATGGATTTCAATGTTGTGTTCTCTGGGTTCACATAGAGTTTTGATCCTCCTCACTGATTTTTGTAATAAACTTTGGGTGATTATTGACAACTATGTATTCAATATTAATTCTGCACCATTCTGTTTTGCTTATCCTGCTTAAATTCCACTTTAATATATGTGTAACTTTTTTGATTGTGCCTCACACATACTGTCTTATAATTTTTATTTTTCTCTATTATATTTTTAAATTTTCTATTAATGGGAACTCAATTTTACTTATTCCCCGTTCTACTGTATCCATATCCATATGCATTTTTATTTATTTATTCATCTATCTATATATTTTTGAGATGGTTGCACCTAAATCTCAAGCTATCCTCTTGTCTTAGCCTCCTGAGTATCTGGAACTACAGTGCACTACTCTGCTTCATTAATTTCAGATATTTATTATAACTTTAGAATTTTTTCACATATTAATTGTACATATAAATGAGGTTTGGTATTATATTGGTATACATACAAAAAGGATACATTTAGATGGTCAGTTTTGTAATATTTTATGGATTCTTATATTTATTTGCTGTAGTTTTTCCATTAATCATTTTTCTATCTTCCTTTAGTTTCTTTACCATGTTCTTATAGTTATTTTAAAAATCTTTTCTGACATTCAGTATTCTATAGGACTACTTCTGTTTTCATTTATTTTCTTTTTCTCCTGTCCCTCATTTGTCTTATTATTTTAAAATTATATACTATATACATTGTTTGGAGAATCATACAAACAAAAGTTAACAGATGTTTTTAGTCATTCACACAAGTGGGCTCAAATATCTCAGGGAGAGAATACTTCTGACTCCCCACCCAATGTGTATTTGTCTTACCACCAGGTTCAGACTGTGTTTACAGATAATCTACTTTTTCTTTTCTAAAATCTGTAAGATTTCATGGTGCTAGAGACATATGAGATATATTAGTAAAAAGTTCAGAATCTTTGGAAGTACATGAGAAGCAGATACAGGAATCTAGAATTGTGGAGAAAGGTCATGCTTCTAGACTGTGGGAGATTTGACTTTTCTTTGAGGCTTGTACCCTAGTTGATAATGTAAGCAACACAGTTAATCATCCACCAGAGCTTAAGTCAAATGGCAATCAAAATTTCATTTGTTCTATTTTCTTTTTAGATAATTTCTTTGTTGGCAGAAAGCTCGGTCCTCAGCCTATGCCCAGTCACAGCCAATTTGCAAGGGAAATAAATGTTCAGCAGTCCACAAATCATGTTGACAAGATATTTCCCTGTCTGGTATTTGAAGACATCTATGAATTCATTACACAGGCTTACTATGCCTTTAAAATATTATTTTCAAAATGTATCTGTGTTTTATACATTAATTATTATTAATGGGAGGGCTGCTGCTACTTAATACATTCTACCAAGAACATCGAATTCTAAACCACTTACATTATTCATTTAAAATACTTTTAGACTTGCAAAAAGATACAGGAATCATATTCCCACTTCCCCTACATTTTTGCAATATTATTAATTATAAGATAGGCCTTATTAACATTTGCCAGTTGCTATATTAATGCATATTTTCCTGCCCAGAATCCAGTAAGGAACTCATAATTTCATTTAGTTGTCAATTCTTCTTAGTTTCCTCCTTTGTGACAATTTAGCGTTATTGTATTTTGTAGCCTTGATATTTTTGAGAAGTACTAGGCAGTTATATTTCACATTTCTCCCCAATTTTTTGTTTGATATTTATCATGGTTTGATTGATAAAACACATTTTTAAAGAAAACTACAGAAGTGATGCTGTGCCTTTCTCAGAGCATCATACCAAGAAATTCATGATAACAAAACAATGATGTGTTTTTAAAATCATGTTTATAGAGGAATAATTCACGTAAAATAAAACTCATTCTATTTTGTGTATAATTAACTAATACAATTCTATTTACTTTGTCAAATGTATACATTTAAGAAAGCAGTACAACTATCCAAATATAGAAAAGTCCCTGTGTCCTTTTGTAATAAAATAATAAAGGGGTTGCAATACTCATCATATTGGTATTACACTAATTATGCATAATAGTATGCATGATATCCATATTAGTACATATTAGTCTACAGAGAAGTCCATAATTGAAAATGCTGTTGGGAGGTAGGGTCTGGCCAAAGGATATGGGTCTTTACGGACATGGTATGGAAGAATGTATTGTTGTCTCTGTCTATCCCCTTCTGTCTTTGCTTCCTAGTAGCCATAGGTTGACCAGCTTTCCTCTGCACTGGAGCCAGCGGACAATATCTCTAAAACCTCTCCTCCTATCAGTTGTGGTTACCAGATATTTTGCCCATGTAACTGGAGAGTTACTGATACAGAAAATTGGTACTAGAGATGTGAGGTTCTTGATGTGAGTGTACCTAATCATGTACTTGGTTTAAAAGTTTTGGAACTGATTTGTGAGAGGAGTTTGGGAAAGTTTGGAGATATAGGCTAGAGAAGCCCTAGAGTGCTGTCAGCAGAGCCTAATGTGTGATTCTGCTTGGAGCTCTGTAGACCAGAATGCTGACAGGAGCACAGGCAGTAAAGACTAGGCTCAGGAGGTTTCTGTTTAGAACAAGGAGTCCACTGGCAATTGGACTAGAGGCCTTATGTGTCACCCTCTGGCAGAAAGTTTGTCTACATTTTGTCCATGTATTGCCATATTGCAAGAGATTGAAATTAAGGTTGGTGGACTAATTTATCTGGCAGATAAAATTTCAATGAAACCCAGGCTTAAGCATGAATAATGCTAACTGCTTTTAGCTGGATTTATGGGAGGGGAAAGTAGCAGAAAAATTGAAGCAGTTAAATTTTGGCCTAAAAGGTATTATGTGTAATGTTTGGGCCAAAAAATTGTAATTGCTGAAGAGTTAAATGCAATTATAAAAGATAAAAGAACTTTGTACAGCTATAGCTACAAGAAAGCAACAAGAAATATTCTTTGAAGGCATCTCAAGAATCAGGAAAACTCCACCCATCACAGACTCAAGAATGTGAAAGTGTAAATATTTCACTTTGAAGTTTTTCCTCAGCTCTCCACATATAAAGGAAAAACTACAGGAATCTTACCAGAGAAATGTAGCTGTGAGGCAAAAATATTAAATAGATTTGTAGTTCAAATTTGACTTTAGATTCCAGAGAATATATATTCATAAACTTACTACCATGAGCAAAACATAAATATGACCGCCAGAAGTAAAGGCCAACTGGAAGTAGAAAGGTTATGACAATGCACAAACTGTTACTTGCAAAGATAATGGTGTTTCATGACCTACATACATGCCTGTCAAAGAAAATAGCACAGTTTTGGGAAATAGTTCACATCATGCAGAGCAGCTATGACACAAAAACATTTGTCATCTAATCAAAAAACATAAGGCATGATTGAAACAAAATAAACTAAGAAACTAAGAAAATAATCCAATAAAATAAAGAACATTAACTGAAAAAGAAATAATAGATAAAATAAGCAGACTGCTTACATTGAGATTTTAAATTTCCAGTCAGAGACATTAAAAATGTGACTACATATGTAAGATCATAGTAAATATTATGGAGGATTTTAGGAAAGCCCCAAAATTTATGCACAGAAGAGTAAAATGGTGCAAAATATAGTGAATAAAGCTCACATTTCAATAGGTTGATATAATAGAAGGTTAGAAACATAAGACAGAATCAGTGATCTTGAAGACAGGTTAGCAAGAAAAGTCATGATAATATAGAGGAAGAGATGTACCTCCCAAACCTGCTAGATATCCAAAACATGAGTTCATGTTCTCTAAAACCAAAGAATGAATTCTAGGAAAAATGGAGGTTAAGAGTAGGAAAAATTTATTGACAGAAAGAAAGTTTCTGCCTAAGAGAGACAGAAGGAGGACTGGAAAGAAGATATAGCTAACCAGACAAAGGAGTTAATATACAAAACAATTAGCAAATTTAAAGAAAATACTAATAAAAACCTAGCTGAACTAAATGAAACACGAATACCCAGTTTAGCAAAGAATTAGAGTCCTCAAAAAGGTACCAAGGTACCCAACAAAAGTCCAGGATATTAGTAATTCTATTGGAAGTATGGGCAGCAGAAGTCACCAGTTTAAGAACAGAGTGTCAGAAGTAGAAGAAAGGGCTAAATTTGTCCAATTACTCAGAGATACCTTAAAAACAAGAGACTGAAAAGTGTATCGAACTACCACTACATGACTCAAAGACTAAGGCAAAGTTTTTGGAATATTAGATTATAAAAATTAGAAGATAACACAAATGGCATAAAAAACTGTTTATAGAAATAATAGGAGAAAATTTTTCCAAATATAGGAAAGAATTTAACGTACACACTTGTGAGACATATAGAGCCCCAAATAGCCTGATCAGAAAAGAACTTTTTCATCACAAATCCTAGACAAATTCCCAGAAGTCCAACACAAGGACAGAATCTTATTGTTAGAGAAAAGGAACAAATTCCTTTTAAAGGTAAACCTATTAGAATTACAGCAGTTTTCTCAAAACAAACCTTAAAAGCTAGGAGAATGTTTCAAGCCCTAAAAGAAAACAACTTCCAACCCAGACTTTTATATCCTCCAAAACTATCTTTCCAAATTAATGGAGAAATGGGGTCTTTCTATGACAAAGAACACTAAAAATATTCATTACTACCATCCCAGAAAATTATCAAGAATATCCTAGAACAAGACAATGAAGCCAGCAATGCCAATGGCTGTAATAGAATGCATACACTAAACAAGGTGATCAGTTAAGCAGAAAGGAAAAAAATGAATCAGCAACAGGAAAATAGTACAATGACAGGACTTAATCAATACCTTTCAACAATAACACTCAATGCTAATGTTCTCAATCCTTCAATCAAAAGACACAGATTATCACCATGGATCAAGAAGCATAATCCAGTGGTATGCTATATAGAAGAAACACATTTAGCCCCAAAAGAAATTCATAGACTAAAAATTAAAAAATGAAAAACAATATTACATGGAACAAAACCTCCAAAACAAGCAGGAGTAGCTATCTTATTTCCAGACAAAGTTGATTTCAAGCTTATTAGAAGAGGCAAATAAGGTCACTCCATATTGAATAAGTGAACAATTCAACAAGAGATATAATAATTATAAGCAGATATGCAACAAACAATGGCATATTCAATTTTGTAAGACAAACCCTGTTGGCCATAAAATATCAGAAATATATCAACACAATTATAATGGGGGACCCCAATACTGTCACATATACACAGATCAACTTTACAAAAAATCAAGAAATAATAGATTTGAACCAAACATTCAAGCAAATGAAGTACAGTATTCCACCCAACAACAGAATATTGTTCTCTTCTCAAGAAAGTATGAAACTTTTTCCAAAATGGACTGCATACTAGCCAATAAAGCATGCTTAAGTAAATGCCAAATAATAAAAATCATTCCCCTACCCCATGCATATTATCATATATCACAATGAGATGTGAATGAATCTAAAAATCAGTGGTGCTAAAAAAATCCGGAATTTATGCAAACATATGGAAATTAAACAATACACTCAAGAATAATCAGTGGTTCACAGAAAAAAAAATCGAGGAGGAAATTACACAGTTTTTAGAATCACATGATAATGCCAGTTCAACATATCAGAACATGTGGGACACAATAATGCAGTTCTAAGAGGGAGGTTTATAGCTGTGAATGGCCACAAAAAAACCCCCCAAACAGAGTGAGCCTAAATAGATAACCTAATTATGCACCTAAATGTCATAGAAAAGCAAGAACAAGCCAAATCACAAACTAGTACAAGGAAGGAAATTATAATTCAGAGCAGAAATTAATGAAATTGAGACTAACAATATATAAAGAATCAATGAATTGAGTTGGTTCTTCAAAGGAATAAACAAAATCAATGAATCTTAGCAAAAGCCAAAAAAGTCAAGACCCAAATGAATGAAATTAGGTGAAAAATTTGATATTACAATGAACACTTCTGAAATACATATTATTAGTAACTACTTTGAAAAACTGTACTCTAATAAATTATTGAATACAGAAGAAATAGATTGATTTCTTGATAATATAAATTACCAAAACTAAACTAAGAGGGGTATAAAAACCTTGAATAAATCAATAACAGGAAATAAAATTAAAACAGTAATAAAATACCTACCAGCTAAGAAAATCCATGATCTGATGGATTCATCACTGAATTCTACATCAGGGATAGTCTATTGCCAATATTCCTTAAACTCTTAAATGAAACTGAAAAGGAATAAGTACTTCCAAAGTCATTCTTGACTAGCATTGCCCTGATTCCAAAACAAGACAAGGACCCAACCAAAAAGAAGAACTACAGACCAATTTCTTTAACAAATATGCATACAAAAATGTTCAACAAAATACTGGCAAACAGAATGTAACATATGAACAAAGTGATCATACATCATAACCAAGTAGCCTTCATCCCAGGAATGAAAAGAAGGCTCATCATATGCAAATCAATAAATGTAACACATCACATAAGCAGAAGCAAGGACAAAAATCACATGATCTTCTTAACAGATGCACAAAAACTTTGACAAAATGCAACACCCATTCATGATAAAAAAAACCCTGAAGAAGACAGGTATAGAAGGATCTTACCACAATCTGATTAAAGATATTTATGAAACACCTACTGCCAACAGCATATTATATGGTGGGGGGAGGTGAAAGTTTTCCCTCTAAAATTAAGAATAAGACTAGAATGTCTACTATACCCATTTATGTACAATATAGTACTTGAAATATTAGCCAGAGCATTCAGGCAACAGAGATAATAAAGTGATATATATATATATAGGAAAGGAAGAAGGTAAATTATCATATTTGCAGATAGTATAATCTTCCACATAGAAGACCCAAAAATTCCACCAAAAGACCTCTAGAAATAATAACTAAATTCAGCGGTGCAGCAGGATACAAAATCAATACACAAATGTCAATAACATTCCTGTACATCAATAATGAAGCCACCAAGAAAAAAAATTAGAAAAACAATTTCATTCAAATAGCATCAGGAAAAATCAAATACAAGGAAGTGAAAGACCTCTACAATGAAAACTACAGTACTCTTAAAAAGGAAATCAAAAAACGACATCAGAAAATGGAAAGATATCCTCTGATATGGGATAGGCAGAACAAATATTGTCAAAAAGGCCATACTTCCAAAACTGATAAACACATTTAATGGAATTCCAATCAAAATACCAATGACACTCATTACAAAGCTAGAAAAACCAGTCCTACAATTCATATGGAACTAGAAGAGACCCAGAATAGGAACAAATGGGATCATATCAGATTAAAAACTTATGCAGAGCAGAGGAAACAATAAATAAAGTGAAGACACAACTTAAAAAATGGGAAAATTTTTTTGCCACCTGCTTCTGAGAGACAAATCCAATATTGAGAATATCAGATCTCAAAAAACCTTAGAACCCCAAAAATAAGGACTTAATAATAAAATGTGTAACTGAAATGATGAAACACTTAGAAGAAAATACAAATGAACAACAAATATATGAAGATGTTCAACACAACTGGGCATTAGAGAAATGCAATTTAAAACATTGTTGGTGGGAATGTAAACTAGTCCAACCAGTAGGAAATCAGTATGCATATTCCTCAAAAAATTAAAACTAAAAATTCCATTTAACCCAGCTATTCTCCTCTAGGTATCCTCTGAAAAGAGTTAAAGACATCACATCACAATTCATGCATACTCATGTTTATAACACCACAATTTACAACATTTAAATCTTGGAAATGGCCTATTTGCCTATCAATCGTTGAATGGATATGTGATATTTATACACAATGGAGTGCTTTTCTGCCAGAAATTAGGATAAACATAAGGGATTTGTAGCTAGATGGATGCACTTTGAGGCTATAATATTACGTGAAATAAATCGGATGCACAAGCTTAAAATTTGCATGGTGTCTCTTACATTAAAAAAACAAAAATATAAATAAAGAGCAAAATTAAAGACAGAATACAGGAAGTAGGTAATCTTTTTCAAATGGAAAGAAGAACAATAGATGGAGGAAAGAGAGAGAAAGGGTGGGAAAGTAGATAAACTGAAACAATTTAAAAAACTAAAACTGGAAATAGAGCTATTGCAAATGAGAAGGGGACCAAGGAGCAGGGAGGAGTGGTAGGGGTAGGGTTGAAAAAAGGAGTTAAGATGTACTATGTTCATGTTCCAGCTCCCTAAAATATATGTAATCATTATGTATTACAAAAAATTGATAAAAACAATAACACTGAGATTCCATCTTACTCCTGGAAGAATGGCTATCATGGTAAATTCAAATAGTAACAAATGCTAATGAGGCTGCAGGGAAAACAGTACACTTCTGCATTTTGGTGGGAATGTAAACTAGTACAAATACTTTAGAAATTAGTATGGAGATGGCTCAAAACACTGAAACTAGAAATTATATTTGATCCAGGCTTTCTCCTTCTAGGTAACTCCCAGAAAGAATTAAGGACATCATATTAAAGTGATACCTGCATACTCATTTTTATAGCAGCTCAATTCATGATAACTAACCATTGTGAGCAGCCTATATGTTCATGAACAGATAAATGGATAATGACAATCTGATATTTATACACAATGAAGCACTACTCTTCCATAAAGTAGGATAGACTTGAGTACTTGTTGGAAATTTGATATACCTTGAGATCATAATGTTAAGTGAAATAATAAGACATACAAGTTTAAATGTGATATGGTTTCTCTTATATGAGAAACCCAAAATATAACTAAAGAGTGAAGCAAAAAAATAATAGGATAATAACATAGGGAGATAGACCTTTTGCATAGGGAAGAGACTAAGAGATTGAGGGAGAGGTGGGGAGAGGGAAGGAGTAGAGAATGAAAATAGAAGTAAGATATGTTATTTTCATCTGCCAAGTTTCCATGGGGAAGATATTTATTATGTACTACAAACATGCACTAATAAAAATAAAACTTAAAAAAATTAAAAAAGACTAAGGAATATTTGGCTACAAACCATATTTGAAAATATACCAGAGGATAATTTCCACCAACCAATGCAAACTACTAAAATAAATTTAAAGATTTTTATGGCTTAGCAAATACAAAAGAATTTACAAGTAATTATTACTATTAATTAGCGAATTAAATAGTTCCTGTGTTTTAAAAAAATCAAATATATTTGTTGATGTCTTATTAAGGAATAGAGTTTATCTTTAGGTAATTTCTTAAATTTTTAAAAAAATTTTCCCCTTTTCTCTTCAAGGACGTGATTTAGTAAATACCCATCTTCTCATGCCACATTCCCTCCCCCTTTCCTCTCCTCCTTTCTTCCTCCCTTCAGGTCTCTTTTTATGATGATCCTTCCTTCTTTCCTTTCTTCTTTCCTTCCTTCTTTTTACTTTTGTTTTTATTTTCTGTGTTTTTTCAACCTTCATAGTTTGAGATGTAATGAAAATGTTAAATTGTGTTAAGCAATCATTTAATCATAGAATATGTATTGATTGGATGATTGCTAAAATATTATTCTAGTTCAACTGTGTCTTATCTTTGAAGCTACTTTTAACCCTACCAAATCCTTACAATAATCAATTGGAAGACTCCTTTATAATTTTAAACCAATTTTGTTTGTAACATTTTATTTAGTAAGCCATGAGAACATAGAGACATGATCTCCCTTCTGTTGCTCAATAAGGTTAATTCTGAGACTTAAATAAATCAGACAAATTATCAGGGAGTAGAAGAAAGCAGTATCAGATTTGTGAATATCCCAAACAACTCTCTTAAGCACTAAGTGTGGAAGCAGAACTCTAATAAATCAAATATGAGGTAAATAGTAAAACAGTTACTGTGATTTAGGAGAGAGAAACTTGTCTTTCTCCAAACACTCAGTTATTAAGGATATTATTTTGGTAATAAGGTGAAATTATACTTTTTCTCTTTTGCTTTCTTTAGTTTTTAATTTCCATTTTTTTCTGTGCTACAAAAATTCATACCATGCATAGATTGCTACTTATTCAGTATATATGTAAATATTTCTTCATACATTAGTATTAATACTGCAGAATGTGCGAACAATGGAGGTTGGTAAAATACTGACATATCAAAATTTAATTTTTGCAAATGTTAATGATTTTGTCATTAAAAATTAATGGGACTGCAGTCCTGGACTCCATATGTAGTTAGAAGATACCCAGATGTCTGAGAAATATGATGCCATTCATTGAAATCTCTCTATAGTTAAGCCATCTGGTATAGTTTAGTACCAGAAGCTTGATAATTATTCATGATTCCGTTCAGTAGAATGTCATTTATGTTACTGGAGAATAAACTGATATTGCAGATACATTGTTAACAAGCTTGGAAAAGTTCCCATTTGCAGATAGATATCAATGTTCCTATTGAGATATATCCATTATTAGTATTACTGCTCACATTCATCCACTAAAAATGGTATCAATGAAATGGTACTCGGGATATCTACCATTTATATCCTTTGCTAAAAATCATGGGATTTCAGAAAATAATCAGGACTTGAGTGAGTCTTCAAAAACTTTTATGAGTTCTTTTGTTTGATTAGCTCCAGAAACATGAAAGAGACATGGCTATCAGAAAATCAATACAGCTGGTATGCATGGTACTAGTATATAAGGTAGCTTCACTATTTTCTAACATGTCTTCTATAGCAAGGTGGTACCCAGTATTTAATGCTTCTGCAGTTGGTCAGAGTAGGATTCAGCATTCCCTTAATAAACTTTTGCGCCCTTTTATGTTACAGAGTCAAATGCTTGCTTCAATTTCTATAGCTCATTTCATTTCTGGCTCTGTGAACTTCTGTTTTCTTCAAGCTTGACAGATGCATCTAAGGAAGTAAATCTTCAGAATTAGGTGGTAGAAGTTTCAAATTTCCATGTGCTGTCATAACACACATTTAATAAACATTTATAGAACATTTTTAATGTGCATGTTTCCCAGTATTAACAAAGCAAACAAATAAAAAAGCGAAAGAAGAATATCCTTAAGAAATTTTGAGGCTGATTATAGTGAAAATGTAAACAAACTACAAAGTAAAATAATAAATATTATATCTGAGAAGTCACCTTATATTTTGAGAACACAATGGAAGGAATGCCTAATTCTGAAATAGTTTCGGAAAGGTTTACCAGAGTAAGAAACTTTTCACACAGTTATTGAAAAGTGACTTCCTACCTTTTTCTCAGTGGAGAACAGAATCATTGAAGACAAACAAAAATAGAATCTCCTCTAGAAAGTAGTGTATATACTGAACTGTGAAGATTGTTTTGAAAAAAATTAATTAGAATTTATTAAGAGCAGAACAGATGTTTTAAATTTTTAAAACTCTTTTTAAATCCAAAAGAGTTTGGAATTTCAAGAGTTATATCTTGGAGAGAAAATATATTTCTTATTAGCAAAAAACATGCCTTCAAATAATAACACAAGTTAAAATATCTCTACAAGCTGAATTTAGATCATGAAAGAATATTTGGAAAAACTTAACAGTGGTTGAAATAAATTCAGGTTGGGGAGAGAAAAAAGTTGTTGGAAAAGATGAGCAGCAAACTTAAATAACCTTTGTTGAGTGTCCCTGAAAAGGTACCCTGTTACCCATTAGAGCCAGAGGCAAAGCTTTATAGTAGAATCAACTGTAATCCTGAGATAGGATGCTGAGAGAACCCAGGGCAGAGTAACACTTCCTAGTTTGCATTCCTGGAAGCCCTTTATGAAAAGTTGAACTTCCAGCATGGCATCAATATACAAGATTAGAAATGGGAAACACTGCATGTAGATGAAAGGAAGACCTGCATTCACCCTTTACATCTTCTAGGAACTTCAAGTGACGTTACAAAACACATAAAAATTTTTCATATACTAACATACTTAGGTAGACTTTGACCTAGACAGGCAGCAGTCATAGAGATTTCTGATGGTCAAGGAGGAAGGACGTGCCCTAATGGAAAGCATGGCAGGGTGGGAACAATTATTTTAGTATGAGTGAGAGAGGAGGAATACCAACAACATAAAGTCAACCACTCAGCTTAACATTAAGTCAAAGCCTGTCTGAGAATTACAGGTAACTATCAACTAGGAAGTGTGTTTCCTAGATAGCAAACAATAAAATTAACCTATGAAAAAGGAAAAGGTGGAGAAGGTTATTTATGTCCAATAGTTTTTGTTTTATGGGAGTGGGTACATCAATATTTAGTGCATATATTTACAACTATATCTTCATGGTGGGGTATTTCTTTAACCCTTAACACAGTGAACTTCTCTGTCTCTTCTAATTATATCTTGAAATGTGCTTGGTACATATGAATATTGCTATTGCTTCATGCTTTTTGGCTCCATTTATTTTCCATCTTTTCACTTTCATCCTGTGTATGTGATTACTGTTGAGGTAATCTGACTCGTGCAGATGGAAATAGTTGGGTCTTGTTTTTAAATCTAATACATCAGCCTGTGTCTTTTACCTGGAGAATTAAGGCGGCTTATATTCAACGTTATTATTGGAAGGTATGTGGTAATTATTTTTATAGTTTTCATTCACAGAATCATGGATAAACATATAATAGTGCAAAATTTGTTAAAAAGAATATTGACATTAAAAAGATAATCACCATCCATGATATAGAAGCTTCATGATAAACAGAAACTTCTGAACAGGATGGTGGCATAGCCAAAGTAGTATGTGGGATAGACTGAAGAAGGAGTTTGGGTGCACGAGTCTAAATAGCAAGGAAAAATTGGTAAAAAGCCAACTTGGATATTGTCTAAAGAACAAAATGGATTTCAGTGTGAAAAACATTATAGAGATTTAACAGTATCCTCTTACTGGCCTTTCCTCTTCTACTTCATCTCTGTCCGAAATACAAAATTTCTGGTTTGTTTTTGTTTTTTGATACCAGGAATGGAATTCAGGACCTTCAGGTGTGGTGCCACTGAGCCAAATTCTTGGCCCAAAACAACAATTTCTTTGATCTTTCCACTCACAGACTACTCTCTGCCCTCTGCTAATATATTTATGATCATGTTCAGCAATGTTTCCTCTTTCAAAGCAAAATGATTGAATAAGAAATTACTAAAGAGGATTTTTTAAATTCAAAAGAGTGGCACAAAAGAATTGTTTCATTATGGCTGATTTAGGGGTTGAGTGAATTTCGATCACTAGGTCCTTTGCTTTTGTGAAGTAGACGCTGACATGAGAATGATTTTACATGAGGGAATGTTATACATAATGAAAATTTCACAAGAAGTTTCAGAAAGATGAGTAGAAACAACACATAATCAATTTTTATATCTACCTTTTCTTTATTTTGATCAATCAAAACTGTTGAAAAGAATATGTGTAAGAACGGAATTATATAAAATTTGAGAAAGACAAATTTTCATAAAATAAGAAATCATGGAACAAGAAAGAATAGTAAATGTATGACACAGCTTCAGTTACTTTTCAGAATGAATAAGGCTGAAAATAAAACTACATAGTCCTAGCAAAAGAAAAATGCAAGACTTGGATTAAGCTGAACATAAAGGTAGATAACATTCGTCTCCTACTCAGACACTTCCGTGTATCCACTGGGGGCTGGATATTGCTTGAATTTTACTATCTTGACTATTCACACCCTTTTGTTCATATTGTAATTATGTATTGATATGTTGGAAAAGAATATACAGACACCATGTAACCCAACACTTTCATTTTACAGGGGAGGAAACTAAGAACTTGAAAGTTCAGTTGACTTGCCTAAGGTTACAAAACTAGTGAGTGGATTGATGACATAGCAATCCTGACCCCCAAGTATGTGTCACTATATAGTAACCCTTCCTACGTGTATATATTTATTTATTTTGCTTTCTGTAATTTCAGTTACCTATGGTCAATCATCGTCCAAAATATTAAATGGAAAATTCTAAAAATTAACAGTTTATGTTGTAAATTAGTTTCAAGCAACGTAATAGAATGGTGCCATCTCACCCCATTCCACCCATAATGTGAATCCTAACTGTGTCCATCATATTCCCATTCCCCATCCATTAGGGACTTAGCAGCCATCTTAGTTATCAAGTTGACTGTTGTAGTAATGCAGTGCTCGTGTTGGAGAAACCCTTAGAAATTCAGAGGCCTAATGCTCCATCACAATGCCAGTCATTCATGTGACTTCATCCCATCATATAGGCATTGTATTCATTTCACATCACCACAAGAAAGATGAGTACAGTGCAGTTAGAGATTCTGAAAGACAAAGAGAAAGAGCACTCATATATTTTTATTACTGTATATTGTTATAATTGTTGTATTTTATTATTAGTTTAATGCCCATGCTCTGGACACTAATTCTAAAATTAGCAATATATGCCCTAGAATCAAGGACTTAATTTCTTTCTTTTTTTTTTTTTTTTGTTCCAGGGATTGAACTCAGGACCTTGTGCTTGTAAGGCAGGCGGCGGAACCACTGAGCTAAATCTCTGGCCCAAGGACTTAATTTCTTATAATTTCAGTTTCCTCACTGAAAATTGTAATTATGAAACCTAAAGCTGAAGAATTTTGTAAGAAATAAAAACAGTTTCTTTCCAGGCAAAATTCTGTGCCTTCTAAAATGATGGTATTTATTTGAATACATTATTGAATTAATTATACTATTAACTAATATACATGTATTTAAGTTAGCAAAAATTATAAATTTTCAAGACATGTAAAATTTATAAGACATGTAAAAATTTACAAATATATTTACATACAGAAAATTTTTGGTAACTGTAAAACTAATAATTATATTAAGCATTTGATCTAACCATGATCTTTCTTCTACTATTGTCTGTAAAACTGGTTGTAGTTTTACTCTATCCTTCTATCACTGGGGTGTGATGGATTGTAAGAAGTAGAAATTAGAAATTCATTATAGGAATAGAGGTGATTGTGTCAAATATACTTTAATATTTTTAGGAGAAAGATATTGACAATAATTTTCTATATCACTATTCCTTTTCTCCTTATTGATATCTACCTTATATGCCCTCTAATCTTTGCATGTAAATTCCTGTGATGTTAGTCAACTTTCCATTACTCTAACAAAATACCTGAGTTAATCAACTTAAAAGGAAGGAAAGTTCATTTTGGCTCATAGGTTCAGAGGCTTCAGTCCATGATTGCTTGACCCTGTTGGTTTCTTACTGGTAACACAGTATATCATAGTGGAAAGCAAATGCTGAAGGCAAGCTGGTCACCTCAGGGCAGCTGGGAGGCAAAGAATGGGAAAGAGGATGGGTTGGAGTCCCATGTCTTCTTTAAGAGTACACCTCATTGAACTGACTTCTTTCCACTAATCCGCAATTCCTAAAGGTTCTGATAATGCCACTTGAGAACCAAGCTTTGAACATACAAGGCTGGAAGATATTCAAGATCTAAACTACAGCATTGTGTGTCTCCTAATATATATAATATATATAGGGATGCTAAGTTATATATGCAAATAGATGAGAAAAGTTTTAGGTTGATGATCAGAATGAGAGATGAAGAAGGTATCAAATTTTCCCTGTTTATAAAGTTAGAATATCTGTTTAGTTTAGGAATAAAACTGAGAGCATTTACTGAACATGCACAATAAGTGAGATCTATATATAAAAGCATTTCTATAGACAGAGCCTGGTACATAAAATGTACACAAAAAACTATTTTCTTTTCTTTCTGTAGATAGGACATTATATTTGTTTATTACACCCTCCTTTCTTGGGAGAAGCACCAAAAAATCCCAAGTAAACATTTGTTGCAATTGAAAATTATGTCTAATTAAGATACTAAAATAAGTTGAAGAAATTACCATTGAATACATTTTAACATCAAGAAAGAAATAAGGACAAGTCTCTAAATTTTGTCAACATTTAGTCATGTTAAGGATCAGACATGTTTTGTAATTTTGATGTATTGTAATTTTTCTTAAAATGTACTTCAACACAGAATTTATATGTCATCTAGAAATGTGGTATTTAGAAAATCTGTTTTTCCATTTCAACATTAAAATATGTCACAGAAAAAATAATGGAAAAATGCAATTTTTAGTGCAGAAACATACGAAGGCATTTATTTTCAAAGCATAATTTTAATTTGCCTTGTAACTTATTTCCATTTTGTGCTAGTCAGTTTTACATCATTGTGACAAAATACCCAAGACAATCAACTTGTAAGGAAGGTAGGTTTATTTTGGCTGATTATTTCAAAGGTTTCAGTCCATGGTCATTTGGCCCTACTACTTTGGTTTTGTAGTAGCATATTATATCATGATGGGAGTATAGTGGAGAAAGTACTCCCCTAAAGGCAAGCCAGAAGCAAAGAAAGAGAGACAGAGAGAGACAGAGACAGAGAGAAAGAGACAGAGACAGACAGAGAGACAGAGACAGAGAGAGAGAGAGAGAGAGAGAGAGAGAGACTGGTAGTCAAATAAGACCCAACTTCTATCAATTTGGCTCCACATACTAAATGTTCCACTACTTCCCAATAGCATTCTGGGTTGGGTTCCAAGCCTTCAATGCCGAGGTTTTTGGTGGTCCTTTAAGATCCAAACTATAGTACACTTCTAGATGATGCATAATTTACATTTTTGTATGCTAGGGTTTTTTGGCCAGGTTTGAACTAAATCTCTTTTCGGTTAATTTCACTTCCATGACAAAAAAATCCTTAATGATTTTCCATTGAGAGATAAAAACCAAATCTCTCTTCTTTTTTTTGGTATGGGGGATCAAACTCAAGACCTTGATCTTTCGAGGCAGGCAGTGGAACCACTGAGCTAAATCCCCTCGAGCCTCTCTTCTTAAAATTCAACATTCTCCCCATGTAGAATGCCAAATAATCTTTTTAGCCAATTATTATACTGTCAAATAGACACACTGCAGTGTAGTCAGCTGTCCATAACTGCACTTTGCAGATTCAGCCTAATACTGAAGGTACACAGATGGTTTTCACATCAACACTCCCTAAACAGTACAATATATCAACTATTTACCTAGCATTACATTGTATGGGTTATTATATGTAATATAGGGATGACTTAACAGTCTATGGGGAATGTGAGGAAGTTATATACAAACACTATGCTGTTTTATATAAGAAGCTTGAGTGTATTTTGATATCCAGTGCGAGTCCTGGAACCAATCTCCTGCAGATACTGGGGATGAGTGTTTTGATCCAGGAAGCAGGAGAATGGCCTCTTGTCTTTCTCAAGTTCATAAATATCCTGCCTCGGTGATGTGTTGTGGGGGCATTGGTCAGATGTATGTATGAGATAGATATTCAGAGGTAACGGACTGTCAGAGCCACAAGTTCAATACCTCCCCAAATGCATGGTTAGAGAAAAGAAAGCCTACTAAACCACAAGTCATAGTAGGATCAAAACGCATTGCCCTAAGGATTGAATGCTCTTGGCTTTGTCCTCCCCATACGCTTCTGTCATTTTGAATTAGTCCCGAAGTGAGTCACTTAACAGACCATCCTGACCATCCCCATCCCCTGACCATTCTTCCCGTCTGCTACATGAGTTCTTGCCCAGATATATGCCTTTTTTTTCCCTTTGATCCTTGCTTCCTAGTTTTATCAATAAAAGGTCACAGAGGCTTCACTTTGGAGCTGTCTTTATAGGACTTTCTCATGCTGAGGGGTCTCAGTTAAGGGCAGCATCTCTGGGCCTTCTTTGGAGTTTGGATTGGACATTGGCTCCAAGTAATCCTTTGCGCCATACCAAGGTTGTGAACTGTGACGGTGCGTACCATGTATTTCTCCCCAGCTGGTATATTTACCTCTTTTCTCCCTCAGAATCTCTGTGTTCAAAAAGATTGCAAATTCCATTTATTTGAATTTTTTTATTACTGTGAGAAGGAATTTATATTGCATTTGTAGTTCCATAACAAATCTTTGTACCTGGCTTGTAGAAGTTATCATATTTCTGCCTTAAATTAAGTGTTTACCTCACACACTCAATCCTGCTCAAATCAATGTTTACTCCAAATAGTTGGGTGAAGAATTCATATTTTGTATTTCCTGCAATACACAATGCAGCACCTTGCTCATAGACGTACTCTGAACATTCGTTTCAGGATATAGTAAATATGTTTATGTGCTCACCATGTAAACAAGAGTCGATGTTATAATAGGAACTTTGGAAGGTTTTGCTGCTCTGAAAAAAATCTCCTTCACTGGCTACCACACACACCTTGCCTTTTACAGAGGTGGCTGCCAAGGAGTCACAGCTACTCTCTCTGGAGAACTGAGCTGGCGTGAACAGGCGTACTTAGCATAGCAAGATGCCACGCACTTTCCACACAGCCCTCAGGCAGTTACTTATCCATGCAGATGCTGGAGCTCAAATTAGGGCCAATTTTATAGTGAAATTCATGGTGAAGAGTTTTCTGTGGTTTTAGCTTGGAGAATGAGTCCAGGACCTAGTAAATTTCTGATTAGCTCTCTTCTGTGTCCCTATCCGGCTTCTTTCAGTTTCATTGTTTGGAGCTTTTTCCTCACTAAATCACAAGCATCTAACTTCATTTGTCAGGTTCTCAGAAAAATCAATTTAAAACAAGATTGGATTTTCCTTTTAGGAGGTGATACTTACTCCAGTGAGGGATATTGATGTGCAAAATAATTAATTATATCACACAGCAATAAATTTTCTCATGTACTGGTCTGTGGCTGCAGCAGGTGAGATAACTGCCTATGTTTTTGAAGGTATCAGAGAAGCTTCCCTGATTAGTGACTTTAAGATATTAAGATCCAAACTTTTGACTTGACAGGGCCAGACTGAGAGAAGAGGAACTGTGTTTTAAATTTTTAAAGTATGGGAAAATGCATGATGCAGGAATACTGGAATCTGTAAAGCAACAAGTTTTATAAACTACAACTTTTAAAATTCATTCTACTATTAATGAGCATTTTCTTTTGTACCAAGAACAATTCTCGGCACTGAAAATGCAACATTAAATGCAACAAATAAAATCCTTGCTTTTGAGGAGTTACAATTATATTGTGAGGGAGGCAATAAAATAAATGCACATATAAAAATATATGTCTGCTATTTATATATAGTCACATATACTACTTCCTTGGGAGAATATTTTAAGGGATAGGCAACAACACAACTAATTGTTATTGACAAGATATTATTGAATAAAGAATTTAACGCATTGCTTTTATATTCTATTTAGTGTAAATTTATAAGTGCAATATTCTAAGGCATGTTCTGTTAAGTGACTAGCAAGCCTACTGGTTTAGGTTATCTATGTCTTGTGTGTTTCTATTAACTTTAACTTGCCTATCGCCTAAAGTGAAGACCGAGGGAAAGATATTTAAAAACACTTAAAATTCCTACCTTCCCTTTCATTCATTTTCTCCTCTATCTCCTCCAACTATCATAAAGGCTTTCTAATGATACTTCCTATTTATGAAAGTACTTATAGTTCCTTCTTCCTTGCTGTATCAGCTTCCACTCTCTCTGATGATCCATGTTGATCTCAAGTGGGCTTAATGGAAAATGTAGAAGTTAGGAAAAAAACACGAAATTTCAATGGGAAAATATATATAACAAAATATGACCTCTTTTACTTAGATGTGGTTCTGTTCCCTAACTTGTTTTAAAGGTAACATTGATTATGTGATATTCATGATCAGCAAATCAAAAAGGATCAAGAAAATAAAACCAAGTTAGGCATGGTGAACCACACATGTTTATAGCATTGTGGATGCTGAGTCCTGCCTATTCAATTTAGCAACTTAGTGACACCTTGTCTCAAAATGAAAAGTTCGAAAAGGGCCTGGTATGTAGCTCAGTGTGAAAGTCCTGGGTTTAATCCCAAAGTAATGAAGACAAAGAAAAAATAAAAGAAAGAAGAGCTTTTTGGGTCTCAATTTTCTTATCTAGAAAAGGAAGGGAATAGATGATTTCTAAAGGTTTTATTGTTTGTTAATCAGCCTTTTATAAAATATCTGGTGAAAAGAAAAAGTAAACAGTCTACTGAATATATTTGAAGGGGCAGTATTAGACCTATTATTTTAGGCAAAAAAAGATATAGAAGGATTTATTAAGGCATAAATACCTGTAAATAATAATTTGAAAAATTAACAAGCTGCTCCTGAGCTTCAAAGAGAAATTGATGGGGACCGGGGATTTAGCTCAGTGGTTCCACCGCCTGCTTCACAAGCGTAAGGTCCTGAGTTCGATCTCCAGTGCCAAAAAACCCCAAACAAACAAAGAGAAATTGATGAAGCAATTCACATGATTGTTAAACAACAAACTTCGCGGGGTGAACCCCCACATAATCTACTCATGTCACCACAAAGTTTTCTAATATCATGTGGTTGTCATATCAAGCAATGAGAAAACTAATATCAATAAGGTCAGCAAATCAATATCTTTATTTTCCACAGTTTTTTAAGGTTATTCATTTCCCATTTGTTCATCTGAACTAGTCATCATGCTGGCATCATCCCACTAGATCTTCTTTTGTCAATGAGGTTTCAGCTAAAGATCATCAAACAGTTCTTTATTTCTCCGATATTCTAGCTGTCTGTATTTCAAAAACAAAAGATTTGTTTCCACAGAGTAACCAGAGTCTAATAATTAAATAAATTACCAAAGTTGAGCAAGGCAAATCTTAAAAAGTGGGTTAAGTACCAACAAACTAAAGCTTTACTATAGCACAAAATTTATGCATAAATCAAGCAGAAGTTAGATAATTCAAGCTACAGGGTGTTCCACAACCAGTGTTATTCCCAATTCTGTTAACATTAAAGGACTTAGGCCTAAAATTTCTAAATTGTGACTTTTATGTCAAATTTTTAAATTGCCTCAAAGTTAAACTAATGAAATACTGAAAGCACAGAATTATTTTTAAATGTCTTTGTTTTTTTGAATAAAGTGTACAGTGTAATAGCAACAGAAATAAACTGCACAATCACTGCAGTGTGTTTGAATCAGCCTGAAACCACTCACCTCCCCTGGGAATGTCTGCTATCCGTAGAAAAATTGTCTTTGTCATGCCAAAAAACACTGGGGACTCCTGGTCTAAGGGATCAAAGCTGGGAGGCTGATGTCTGCTTCTGTTCTCCCATCTTCTGGGAGGTTAGACCATCTTGGCTCATATGGCAGAGAAAAGGTTCTGAAAGTGATGAGAAAACTAATAATTCTCTAGGCATAGGATCAAACTTAAGACAGTTTTACATTGGTTGCAGTTTATTAGCCAAACCACATAAAAAGCTAGCCCAATAATATGGTGAGAAAAATAAGCTTTACCTTTTAATGGAAGCTGCTGCTAAGCATTTGTGGCCATTTATGCAAACTGCCACAGCATCAACTTCAGAACATGACCTGGGCCATTGGCTATTACCTGAATTTCACTATTTAGCACTAATATTTTCAACATACATGTTTTGAGGACCATTTCTCAGGTTCTGAAAAGCACTATAAATTTCTTAGTTTTTCTGGGGTATTAAAAAAAAAACTACCATAGACTGGGTAGTTCATAAGCAAAAGATACTTATTTTTCACTGCTCTGGAGGCCGGGAAATCTAAGATTCAAGGTGCTGGTAGATTTATTGTCTCCTGAGTCTCTGCTTTCTGGTTCATAAAAGACTGAATTTTCACTCTTTCTTCTTGTGGTAGAAGGGATCTGGGACTTTTCTTTTAAAGGGGGTTAATTCCTTTCGTAAGGGCTCCTCTCTCATCATGTAAGCATGTCTTCAAGGCCCCACCTCTTAATAGCATTACATGGGATTAGGTTTCAACACAGGAATTTTGACGTGTGAAGAGTCATCGACATAAAGAAAGAAATACCTATTGTTTATTAGTCCGAGCCAAAAACTGAACTCAAATTTTGTATAAATCAACTCATTTTGTAACTTTAATAATACTATCCATATTTATAGCTGAAAATGGCTTGGGAAAATGGAAATTCTACAATACATACAATTTTCATAATTGGAAGAGCCAGAATCTGACCTCCAGAATATTACTCCATGCTGAATTAATTCCAAAATTCAAAATTTTACCTATTCTTTATGTTTAGTTATTGACGTAAACATGTCATCATAGAACACTATCACAATATAATTAGAACAAAATCAACTATATATAATTACAATACCAAAAATGACTAGCTCTGCACGCTAGAAAGGACTTGGAGAGTCTCCAAGAATATTTTCTATCCAAAACATCTTCCTCAAGCACTTATTATGGTACCTGAAATCATAACACCAGCAATTGTCTCCTTTACACTTAAAAGCTGCCCTGAGTTTTTAGAGGATCCTTTTCATGTACGGAGATTTTTAAACATAAGCAGCTGAATTTAGTGATGATGAATTGACCGTCATCTGATAGCAAGTCTTGTTTTGTTTTGTTTTTCTGTGCAGAACACTAAGACACATGCTGCAGAACAGGAGGCGAAAGAAAGACAAGTGAAGACAGAGCTTTGAAAAAGGAAGCACAGCAAGAACACACCATCCTCTTTGCTTACTTCCCAATTTGTTGTGGGGGTCTCCCTTAGGACTATTGGACTGCGGGACCTCTAAGCCACACCTTACACACATAAAAAATACCCTTTATTAAACTCTTTTCAAAATACTTATAATAGTAGAAATGTTAGTAATCTCATTCATGTTTATGTTTTGATTTAAAATTTCTATATATGAAATACTATAATACAATGAAAAATAGGTTTAAAATTAGCTCATAGTACTTCAAATATAGTTTTAAGTGTTATTTAAAATATATAGCTAGCCAAAAAATCCAAGGAGATATAATAAGCTTCAAGCAAGTTCATGAAATTGTGTTGTGAAATAAAGGTAATTTTTTCACCTAAATATGTATATTAAAATTAGTCTAAGAATTATTGAGCAGTATAATTATGATAAAAACACTCTTAAAATCCATAAATTAATATCAACTGGGGAATTATCACTTATGTATCATTTTCATTTTAGATTTCCTAAGATATTGTAAATGATAGTGGAAATTAGTTTGAGGTATTTATATTTTTCAAATCTTTTGATTTAGCTCCAATGACCTCTATATTTTCTATATAGTTGTATCAGTAAGAGTATTATGGCTGTGACTTCTGCCTTTCAAGTTTCCAATAGCCAGGTCCATTCTTTTGAATACCTAATGACCTTAACACATACTAAAAATCATAAAATTCATTTTTCACTAACAACCCATAGTGAAGGTCTTTTGAGACTTTTGCCAGAGCTCTTTGAAAATGTAAGTCTTCAAAGAGCACTGGACCAATGATCTCATTAATTTCTACCAGAGCCCTACAAGGTAAATGACAAATTTGCCCTGTGAGATGGATTAGTGAGCCTTTTCATTAAGCCCGTTACAGACACAGAGGGAGGTGGCCAGCACTGAGCCAGATGGAACTAGAAATTAAAAGACCTTTAGAGAAGTGACTAACTGTTACAGAAAGCAATATTAGAAGATTTCTGTTCATTAATCTAATAAGAATGAGTATGTATTGCAAAGTGGGAACAAAATAAATACTATGAATAAATTATATATTATAAAACAACATACATTATGTTGTGAAAAGAAGTTGTGCTGAGATGTGATCTTCATGAAGAAAAGTTAGCTTTCACAATGTATCCAGTATTTGGAAGATTCTTTCTGATGTGTATTTTCTAGTTTTTCTCCAGTCTGAGAGAAACATGGGAAAATTCAGACACAGGCAAAGAAATGTTCTTGATAGAGGAAAGAGTTCAGGTTGTTCTAAAGAAGATTAAAACACTGTGATGACTTTGGATGGGAGATAAAAGTCAATATTTGTAATAAATTTTAAGTGTAGGAAAGGTTATAGAAAAATGGAGACTTTATAATTTTATCTTCTATAAAGGTCAAACAAATGTAAACAACTGTAAAAGGCAACTGTAGTTACTCAAGACAAATGGGCAAGCTTTACAACAGTACTAAGTGAATGATGCTATAAAGACTCAGGAGAACTAGGGAAATATTTTTGGATTTATTGTATTATAAAATATACATAAAATAACATTTATCAGTTAAACAGCTTTTTTTAAAGACAAGTCCTAGCTACTATACATAATTTAACTCTGTAGCCTTTAACTCTGTAGCCCAGGCTAACCTCAAACTCATGGAGATCCTCCTGCCTCATCCCCCCTAGTGCTGGGATTACATCATATGCCACCATGCCCAGCTTTTCAGATTAACAATTCCTAAGTGGTGCATACTTCTGTGGTATTAATTAGATCCGCAGGTTGTGTAACTATCACCTCTCTGTATTACCAAAACTGTTTCATACCCCAAATAGAAATGCGAAAATAAGCATTCAGTGATAATTCCCCACTCCCTACCTCCAAGTCTCTGTTAACTTTTAATCTATATTCTATCTTTATTAGTTTGCTTATTCTAGGTACCTCATATAAATGGAATCATTCAATACTTGTCCTTTTGTGCCTGGCATATTTTACTTGGCATAAGGAATTGGAGGCTCTTCCATGTAGTAAATATAAGAACTTCATGTGTGTGTGTGTGTGTGTGTGTGTGTGTGTGTGTGTGTGTACCAGGGATCAAACTCAGGACCTTGCACTTGCAAGGCAGGCATGGTGCCACTGAGCTAAATCCCGGGCCCTTCATTGACTTTTATTGCTGAACAGTATACTGATATGTGTATATACTCACATTTAATCTATTCACTTTTATATTAATGGATAGTTGAATTTTTTCTACTTTTGGCTGTTGGACTATGGAGATTGTTGTACAAGTATTAGTTTCAGTCCTTGCTTTCAATTCCTTTGTGTATATATGGTATGTTGGAGTAGAATTACTGGATCATAAAATAATTCTTTGAGGGTAAACATAACTGCTTTACATAGTCATGGAACTACTTTACATTCCTACCACCAATCCTGTGTTTCTCCTTCCAAGAATTTATTATTATGTTTTAAAATTTTAATTTAATTTTGTCTTGAGAGAGGTCATCATATAGATCACTGTAGCTCTGATCTACAGTTCCCCAATGACTAGCGGTGTTGGGCGTATTTTTCATAAGCTTATTGGCCATTTGCATATCTTATTTTGAGAACTGAATTCAGCCATATTTTATTCAAATATTACTTCTGGTTTACTTTACAGGCTATCTTCTTTTTCTTGAACTCACACTATGTATGTGTTGGTATGCTTGATGATGTCCCAAGTACATCTGAGGCTTTGGTCACATTTCCTCATTGTTCTTTCTGTTTTGCAGACTGTTCTCAATTGACCTGTTTTCAAATCCATTGAGTCTTTATTCTGACAACTCAGATCTTCTGTGAATCCTACTAGTGTATTTTTCATTTCAGATATTGGAACTTTCAATTCCAGAACTGTTGCTTGGTTTATTTCTATGTGTTCTTCATCTTCATTAGTACTGTCTACTTTATGATGTACTGTCATGTTTTCTTTCATTTCTTTAGATGTGGTTTGTTTTATCTCTTCAACAGAAGATTACACTCTTTATTTTGTAAGTCCAACATCCATCCCGTTAGACATAGAGCTGCTGGTTTTTTCTTGTGTGGGGGAAAATCTTCTGCCCTCATATTTTTCAGGCTCATATTTTTCTTGCTGTTGAAAATTGGACATTTTAGATAATACGGAATACAAGTTGTGTAATCATATTTCTTCCCTTCCCCCCAGAGTTTGTTGTTTCCACTGTTTAATAATTTTTTAATATTAACTTCATAAGTTCTTATATTTTTTGTATTGTGTGCCTGTTGAAGTATCTGTTCAATGAGTTCACGGAACGTCCAATAAGAGATGTTCTTAATAAAATTATTTAAATCACTGAATCTCATCTCTGTGTCGGAAGAACTCTATATGTTTGTGTTGGGATACATCTTCTATGATGAGACAGTTTAAAATTCTGACCTAGCCTTTTTTGCCGCTGATGCAGGATTTCAATCTTAGGCTGCATCGATAAATTCAGACCCTTTTTTTCCTGATGTATGCACAGGCCTGCACATGTATGTCATCTTCTAGATCACTAGGAATATGTCAGAATTTTAAAAAAGCTACGTATGGCCTGGGTATGGCGGCACATGCCTGTAATCCCAGCCTTCGTGAGGAATAATTTTAGGAAGGAGGATCACAGTGAATTCCATGCCAGCCTGGTCTACATAGAGAGACCCTGCCTCAAAACAAAACAAGTCACCTATGGATATATTTTCCCACAAATCTTCTTTTTATATTTTTAGAGAGTTGGAATGTTAAACAATAGCCTTTGATTCTTTTCAACAAATTCCCTGGAAATACAGTTTCCCCCCTGGAGTAAGCTCCAAATCAGATCAAATAATAGCAACATCTTACAAATGGAGCTTTTTTCTCAGGAGCTGCACAACTGGTCAGTGACTGAGCTCTGGGACTGGGCTTCTTTAAAAGCTCTAAACTCATCTACTCTCTCTGGTGGCTGCAGCACTGCTGCTTTTTATAGATTAGTTGATAGAAAGCTTACAGTTTTCAAGGCAACTATGAAGGTGGGGATGGGAATAGGTCACATTACAGTGCCATAAACCCTGCTATTTTTACCTGGGTTTAGGAGCTTCTTAGAATGTCATAAGCCATTGGTTAACTTCCAGGTTTCCAAAACTGTGATTTTTGACAATGTCTTGTCAGTGCTGTAGTCATTTTCCTGTAAAGGGTTATCTGCAGAAGACTTCACTCTGCCTTTCTGAAAGAGAGCACTTTGTTTTTTGATGTCTCCTTAAAACTCAGTGAACTATTGGGTATGTATCCCAAAGGCTCGAAGAAGATAGAATCATGTTGATTTTTTTTCAGTCAGATAGCACACTGACTACTAGTTTTGCTCCAAATTTTTCTCTCTCTACTAGATTAGGAAATTTTGCAATAGTATAGCTGACTCTTTCCCAGTAACTAAAGAAAAGAAATCTGTGATATTTCCCAATGAAGTCTACTTAGGTCCCAGGAAACATAACTTTCTGAATGTGTGACATACACCATTTATAGTGATCAAGAACATGAACCCTGGAGATCCAAATGTTTACATTCAAATTCGGGCTCAAATTCACATGCTATCTGTGTAACCTCAAATAAAGTACTTAATTTCTTTATACCTGAGATTTTTTAAATATGTAAAATGCTTATAAAATATCTAATTTCATATTCTTATATTTTATATTTTTATAAAAATATGTATTTTGCATTGAATATTTTCAGTTTGTCTCAGATATTATCTGACATTTATAAAAACTATATAAACATTTTTCAAACAAAATTTAAAAGGTATAATGCTATGTCATATCTATAACATTATTAACATGGCTTCACATGGTTTGCCCAAATCAGACCAAAATCTTTGGTTTTTATCTCATTATTTTGACTCCAGTGACAATGAGGATGTGTAAAACCATTGGACAAAGGTATGTGTGAGATGGTTATGCAAAGATAAAGCATTTTGGAGGCCATGTGCTCAAAACCTCCCAGAATGCTTGGTTAGAGATTAAAAGAGAGCTACAGGACCCAAGTCCAAGTAGGATCACATTACCTTAAGGAATGAATACTCTGGTCCTTGTCGTCCCCATGCTCTGATTTATTACTCATTTTGGCCCTGAGGTCAGTCATGTAACAGACCACCCTGTCTTTCCCCTGTGCCCTACATGAGTTCCTGCACAGACACCCTTCTCTGGTCCTCTATCCTTGCTTCTTGCTTCTGGCTTCTGTCAATAAAAAGCCGCAGAAGCTTCAGTTTGGACTGCCTTTTTTCCTAACACTCTCACATTGAGGAGTTTCGGTTAAGGTAGTCTCTTTGGGACCTCTTAGAGGTTAAACTGCACATGGACTCTGAGTAGCCGCTCATCCTTTGTACTGTGTCACAGTCATGAATTATGACAAACATGTGATCTTCTTTCCCAACTAAACTAAACAGAAAATTAGAAGGAAAATCATGTGTCTGTTCACAAGGAAGAAACTAAAATCACTGTTTGGGTCTATCCTGGAAAATGAAAAATAGACTTATCAATTAAAATATTTTTTGAAAAGGAACAATAAATTAATGATTCATATTAAATCAACTAGCTGAAATATTTCCATTTGTCAGTTCAGTGACTAGAGATCTAGAATTATTTGGTTTTAACCATTTGACTCATTGAGCTAAAAGAGAGCTGAAGTTAATTATATAATCAAGTTTATAATAAATGAGGAAACCAAAAGTTGTTAAAGACAGACTAAAAATCAGATATTCTGAATTTTGATCACTAAATTTTATCCTTCTATTTCAATAATGTATAATTCTTATAGACATTTTAGATATAGACAAAGTTAAAGGATAGAAAAGTTAATGAAGTGTAGGAAACCTTGAATAACATCTACTATGTTTATTTCCTTCCCTTTAATTATAGGAATTTTGCAGATGTCAAGCCAGATGGGTCTTACACTTTTAAAAACTGGTATCTTAGCAAAAAAGTATGTAATTAATTTGTAAGTAGTGTTTTCTCTCAATTACTCTTTTCAGTTATAGAGCAAAAGCAAGAGGTACATTTTTAGGATCTTTGTATCTTTTTGTTCTCCTTGTTTTGAAAGGAAGATTCATTTTCTCGCTGATATAAAACTGCCTAATTTCTTTTTATTTTTTTAAAGGAACAGATCAGTTTCCCAAAAATACAGATAGAATAGATAGAATTTGTCTTGGACAAGTTTATATGACCTATTATTTTAAGAATAAAAATAAATCATGTTTTTAAGCTTTCTTAGATAGGCACCTTGCATGTATATTCCATGTAATTAAAAGAAATTTTATTTCTAATGAGTATTTCTTTTTCTTTTTTTTTTTTCCAGTTCTGGGCATCAAACTCAGGACTTAGTGCTTGTCAGGCAGGCGCATTGCTGCTGAGTCACATCCATGGCCCTACTAATGAGTATTTCTTGAGACACACTCAATTAAGAGAAGTAATTAATTTTTAAAGCAAAATTTACAACATCATTAAAAAAAACCCATTATCTTTATTTTGTAATCAAGATCTCCAAAGGTCAATGCTATGGTTTGGGTTTAGATGTTTCCCCAAAGCCTCCTATGGTCATAGGATTGATCTAGAGTGTGTGGAGCTGGAATTGATTCGTGATGCAATGCTAGGCTCAAGGGCATTAGGATTAAGGGTGTGGGTGCTATCTGCCCTAAGTAGTCTGAATAAGATGAAAGAGGCAGAGAGACCCTGTTAATGCTCTTGGTACCTTTGCTGCCTTATGTGTGCCATGTTGTTTCTGCTCTGCTATGCCTGTTTGCTGTCCTTGCCTTGGAGTTGTCTGATTATGGACTGAAACCTCTATGAATTGTAAGGCAAATAAACCCCTTCCCCTTTAACTTTGGGTGTCTGGTATTTTGTCTCAGTGATGAGAGAAAAGTAACTAACACAGTCAAGAAATCCACTAATAGTGCTGTCAGCTTTTTAAAAATTTCTGTGCTTTCAAAATAAATTGTGATTATTTTTGTCGTGATTAGTTCTTAATTTACCTACTTTTTTTCCATTTAGAATTGAAGGTGAACAGTAAAGTTTGGTTTTATTGATAGCCAGCACAAAGACTTTTGCTTGGATTAATCTTTTATTATGGAGACTGGAGAAGTCTACCATAAAATGCATAATTTAATAAAGAAGAAGAGGTAAAGTTGATTCATACTAGCTCTGAATTAGCTTTTAGCATTCTAAAAATTTGTAATAACATCTTTGCTTCCTACCTTAATGTAGAGCATTTTCTTTTGGGGTCTTTCTTTCTAAGTTTAGTTCCAGAAAACCTTTCTTAATATATCATAATTCTTTCCTATTTTTTCCTTAAAGGTGTGTACAATTTGCTTTTAAAGCTAATAACTTTATATATTTGAAATGGATTTTGGTTAGATTTATTAGTAACTAGATTCTTTTTTTGATCCCAGAGATCAAACTGGGGTTCTTGCACTTGCGAGGCAGTCAGCAGAACCACTGAGCTAAATCCCTGGCAGTAACTAGATTCTTAACAGGTTCTGCTACTATTGTAAATGTTATCTTTTAAAAATTCTGTTTTTCTCATTGATTGTTGTTCATGTAAAAGAACAGTATTGTCTTCTGCATAAAGGTTTTATTGTCCAGCAAAACCATATCTAGCTCTAACCTATACCATAAATTCTTTTATAAATTCTAAAGATTTTTCTTTCAAGTATCTTGGAATTCGTTGTAGAGAGCCCTGGTCTTTTGAATCAAAGACAGTTACTGTTTCTTTTTCAAACTTGAAATCTTTGTATTTTTAAAATTTAAACAGTACAAATACAAAACCAGGAGTGTAGTAGTCATTTTATAAACCATAAGTGAGTTAGGGTTATCAAATAATTTTCTGCATTTATTTACAAAATTATGTTGTTTTTGTTTTGTGCTAATCTTATTTGCTCAATTTAATAATTTCATAACTACAGTGTTAAAAAATCTTTAATGACTATTGATGCAAAAGGATAAACACAAACTATTTTCTTCTATATTCACCTTGAACACAGAACATTTCTGTACTGTTCTTCCAAAAAATGGGGATTTTTTTTTTCTTCCAACTTTGGTCATTTTTCTACCATCAGCTGGATGGCCGACAGTTTCACTGAATTCTTATACTATTTTTCTGGAGGTAGCATCAGAAAACCAAAGTACAAATAGTTCAAAGAGCAACATAAAAGAAGATGATAGAAAACAGGAAGATTAAAGAGTTTTGTGGAGCTGGGAAGGGGATCTGGAGATGGAGGAGATGGGAGGCAGAAGAGGAGAAGGTGAAGTAAAAAGGATGAAATGTGATATGTATACATATATCAATACCCCATGGTGAATATATTTATTATGCATTGAAAGATATACTAATAAAAATTGAAAAAAATATTAATCCTTACTTCCCAAAAAGAATAGCTTAGTGATAGACTGCCTGCCTAGGATGCAAGAGGCCCTGGGTTCAATTCCCAGTACTGCAAAAAAAGGTATGCAAAGGTTTGTGTATACATATTCTTAGTAGTATTGCTCGTGGTGACCTGGAACTGGGGATAGTTCAGGTGTCCATTGATTGGGGAACTGAGGGACAGAATGTAGTTTATCTTTAAGGTAATGATGTCCCACAGGGTGGAGAATGTACTGCTATTGTTCTGCAACAAAGATGAACCTCATAGGCCTGTGCTGGGTGAAGGAAGCCAGCCTTAGAAGAGCAATTGTTGTATGATTCTATTTTTGTAAAAGTCCAAATAAGGAAAGTCCATGAAGAGAGAGGATGGATTAGTATTTGCCTGTGGATAGGGAGTGATGTGCTTAATGGACGTAAAAGATCTTGCTGAAATGATAAAAATGTTCTAATATCTTTTAGAATAATCATTTATTATAATAATGATTTATAATAATCATGATTATTTAGAATAATCATTTAATATTTGAATAACTCTATATACATTTATTTTAAATATTAGGGCTTCACAATTGAAATAGTTGAATTCAGTGATAAAATAAAGTATGTTTTCTTTTTCTTATTTAATGAAGGCAAATGAGCAGGTGTAATAGAAAAATATAGTGAATGTTTAAATTTTAAAAAATTATTACAGTACAAGACACACTGCCATTAATTCACCTCAAAATATTCCTCTTCTCTTCAAATACATGTATCTCTTCATTGTTGATACTTTCTGAAGTAGTTCTGAAAGTCCTCTTTCATGAGTGTCTTTATGAGGTATGATTTAAAAAATCTGGTGAATGCTGCTGCCCAGTACCATCTGATGGAAAGACAGGCTTCTAAAAATATTGCAGTGTAGCCTTATCTACCATATTTACCAGGTCTGGCACTATAAATTCTGGTTCTTCCCCAAAGTCAAATGACCATGAAAAGTGAATATTTTGTATCCATTTGGGATATCCAGGCAGTCAGGACAGCACATCTAAAAACACACAGATGGCTTCCAGAAATGCTTTAGAAAATGTCAAGAAAGATGGGATTAATGTGTTAGAAGCAAGGAGGCTTATTTCAAGGCCTGTGGTTAATGGCAATGTGGTTTGTTGTCATAAATATTTTTTGTTATAAATATTTTTTAAATGTGAGCATTAACCATATTTTTGAATCATCTTTTGTATATTTCCAGAAAAATTGCCCAAAGGTATCTGTTACTAGTGACACATCTTACAGAACAAGATAACTAAAGGAAGGTCTTCAAACTGAAATGGAGAACTCTTGTTGATAACTGCAACACACAGGGTGAATGAAGAACATCTGAAACGGTAACCTTGGGGTCAACATCAAAGACCATATAGATAGATTTCATATTTCTTCTTTTAACTATGATGAAAACACAATATAGTGTTTAACATGACACAATATAGTGCATGACATAATATAATTGACTTACAAACTCAATTTGTTCATGAGAGCTGGTTGTAAATTAAGTTGTTCAATTGAAGGCTCAGTCTCCTATCCACAGCCTTCAAAGTCTCTCTCCTGTACACAGGCAGATATCAGTGTCCTTAGAGAGACACTGGTTCAGGATTTCTCAATTAACCCCACACAGGAAAGGATGTCGTAATGTTCTTTCCAGAACTCTTTAAAGGTTAAATCTGTATCTGAGACCATCTGGAAGCACAAGTGGCTGGCATTCTAATCATAACTCAAGACTTTATTTATGAGTTAAAACTTAAATTCTGGTCATAACCCAAGTTGTTTGTGTGTCAAGCCAATCAGAACTCAAGGGTCCACTGTGTAAGGCATTGTAACAGTTGTAATATATGTGAAAATAATAGCATATGAAATGGAAGAAGGAATAAAGCTGTATTGGAACAAAGTCTGTATTTTGGTAGAATTAATTTAGTATTCTGAAGTAGATTGTTACAATAAGATGTGTATTTTAATATGTGGAGCAACCATCCAGAAAATAACATAAAAATATATAGCTAAAAATGAACTAAAATGAAGAAAGGATTTAAATACACATCATAAAATATGTAATGGACTGGGAGTGTAGTTCAGTGATAGAATACTTGCTTACCATGTGCAAGGCTCACTTCAAACCTTAGCAATGCAAAAAAAAGATAAAAATAAAAAATAAATAAGATGAAATAAAATATGTATTTAACACAAAGCAAGGCAGTCAAGGAGAAACTAAGAAACAAAAACACAGAGAAATTAGTGTATCCCTAAACACATTCAAATTATAAAACCATCCAATCAATTCCAACCAAACTGAAGTCCTCTTGGGTCTAATCTAGTTTAAGAAAATCATTGAGATGCTAAATCTATACTTTTTAGCTGTGCCACCTTGAGCATAGTACTTATTTTTCCCAATGTTCCATCTAGTAAATTAGGGATAACATCTGCTTTATAAAGCAAATTAAATGGTTAAACCTAATTAAAATTTAAAGAGAATATAAAATATGAATAGCCTGCCTAGTATTTTAGAGATTCTTATTAAACAAAAATTACAATGATAGTGTTAACTGCCATGATAAATACCACTATTGGTGATTATTTTGTTATTATGCACTTCTTGTTATTTGAAAGTCATAGCCCTAATTTACTATTCCTGAAAACATCTGTCCTACACAGAGGAAGGAAGAGATTCAGCAGTCTTTCTTTGATTCCATGTTGATATGAATAAGACACATAGTTATTCATATTCTCTGAATATGTTTTCAAAGTCTTAAGACCTTTTTGGGTATGGAAATTAATATTTGTGTGATGCCAGAGGCTGCTTGGGGTGCTACCCTGTAGTTATAATAACATTTCACACTATAACTCTAATCCCCCATTGACTATATATAACTCTAGGATATATTGCAAAATTTTTCTTTCCTTGAAGATTTAAAAGGGATATCAGCTATTGTATATGAGGGGCAGTACATTAAGACTCTTATGACAATATTTATATTCATAAGCTGTATGGAATGAGATGCTATAACATATATTCTCTGAGAAATCATATTTATTTGTGGTAAGAATATGATTAAGTATTTAACAAACATCTGTTTGATTTAAGCACTAACAAATGCATATACATCTATGGATTTGTGTTTACAGAACAGATTTATTTATTAAGCTGAATTACTAATTTGGGAGGAAAATTGCATCTAAACAACACTTAATAAATTTCTTTGTTGTCTAAATTTCCATAAGAAAGACCTTAATGAGAGTCTGTTTATGGCAACATCTGACAACCCAATTGTCTGGGCAATAAAAGAAAAATGGTGTGGGTCAAGAAAGGGATCATGTCACAGTGAGACCAACTGAGAGCTCTTATCTCCACATGTGGGATTGGTCTTCTGGGGCCTGGATGCTTCTGGCAAATGGTGTTCACCAAATATTCTAATGTTCATGGTAAACAGCTTATCACAATAGGGCAGTCCTCCGACAACCAACCTGCTCTGTATTAAGATTGAAGTGACTTCTCAATGTAGCAGGTTCTCTTTTGATGACACGCTGGTTGAACATTATTGTTAGTTTATTTTTCTATCTTTGCATCTTAGTTTCATACAAAATTTTGCACTTTAAAATAATTATGACTTGTCCTTGTAGTGACTATACACCACTACCCTTTCATTGAAGAAACAGTAAGTAATTCAGCTGTAATGCAACTGTCATAGAATTATTGTCAGATAGATCCTTCTTTGACATTCAGAAGGCCCGAAAGAATCACCTGCGAGACTTTCGTAAATCCGGATCCTGGCTACCACTGCGGCCACTTTGAATCAACCTCCTAGACAAGCTCTCAGGAAAAGATATTTTGATTCTAACTATTAATAGAATTTTTCAAAATATGCTACAAATGACAAACACTCCATGTTCCTATAATTTTGACTATAATTGTCTCACTGATACTTGTAAGAAAATTCCATTGCCTAAGATTTGGCTTTTTAGCTGAACCTTAACAAGGTTCTTTTGGTATGATTAAAGAAAGGGACAAGTAAAGGCTATTAAAAAGTATAAATTTGAGCCTGCCAATTGAAATATGTTAATTATGTCATAATTATTGGGCCTTAATACCAACATGAAAACTAGCATCCATTTCATTTAAGGTGTTAAACTAGCATCCAAATCATACAACCTATGCTTTCTGTGGATTGCTGCAAGTCTATATGAGTGACTCAGAGCCACAGATAATATTGAGAAGAGGGTCATATAGAGAAGGCAGTGAGCTCCTGCTAAAAATGTAAAGCAGGGACAATCTATTCTTAACAAGTTTTGTTTGGACATTATTTTAAATAGGTATTGGAATCAGTGCCCCAGAACAATTAGCCTCTAGTGTGCTTACCAAGTCAGTGTTTACCAAGTGTCTGGAAACATGTAGTCTTACTTGATTATAAATATTAGAAAGCTCCTGAATTCAACTTAAATTCATTCAGTTATTCTAGCTAAACATTTTTCATGAATGATCATAACCATTCTCTGGCCCAAATCATATTTTCTATATTCTGTCAATATACTGATGCCTTTCAAATTTTCATGAGTAGTGCAGACCACTTCAGTGAGCAACAGATCATCCACTTGCACCTGGTTGTACATTTTGCTTGGAAGAAAAATATGGTCAGATATGTGGCTATATACCAATTTGTAGGCTGTAGCCAGTGGTCTGGCTGGATGGTCAAAAACTCACAAGGAACATGACTGTAAAATAGGTGACAAAGACAATTAGGGAAAGGTATGTAGATGGATCTCTACATATGGGTAGGATGTAAAGATATTTGTGCTTCATGTAAATGTGCCTTATAAGATGGCCTTAGCAGAAGAGGACTTTAATAATCAGATGATTAGGATCATCCATCCTGTGGATAGCTGTCAGCTTCTTTTCTCATCCAGTCCTGTCATTATCCAATGAATCCATGAACAGAGGGGCCATTGTAGCAGGAATGGAGCTCATGTATAGCCTCAGTGACATGGACATCCACCCACCAATGCTGACCTGGCCTCAGCCAGTGCTGAATGCCCAGTCTGCTAATACTTCCATGTCCACTTTCATCATGAAAAGGATAGTTCATGTTTTGTCATATTGCAATAGACACTTATTCCGGGCATGGATTTGCCTTCCCTGCAAGTAATGCTTCTGGCAAAACTACTATCCGTAAACTTTGAGAATACCTCATCCATTGTCGTGGTATTTTATACAGCATTGCTTCTGACTAAGGAGCACATTTCATGGCCAAAAAAGTGCAGCAATGGGCTCCCATTCATAGAATACATCAGTCTTATCCCACCATCTGGAAGCAGCCAGGATGACATAAAGGCTTTTAAGATGCAATTTACAGTGCCACCTAGGAGACAGTACCTTGAGGGACTGAGGCAAGCTTCTCCAGAGTGCTCTATATGCTCTAAATCAACATCCAATAAATGATAATCTTTCTCCCATAACCAGGATGCATGGGTCCAGGATTCAAGGGGTAGAAACAAGAATGACACCACTCACCATTACTCTAGTGATCCACTAACAAATTGCTGTTTCCTATTTCCACAACTTTATTCTCTGCTGGCCTAGAAGTCTTAGTTCAAAAGGGGAGGATTGTACCAGGAGATACAACAATGGCTTCACTGAACTGGAAGCTAAGACTTCTCTTGATAATTTTGGGCTCTTTATACCTCTGAGTCAAGAAACTAAAGTAGAAGTTACTACTGCCCCACAATAGAGGTAAGGAAGAATATGTTTGGTGTGTAAGAGGCTCCTTAGGGTACTTCCTAGTATCACTATGCTCTGTTATTAAGGTCAATGAGAAACTACAACAACTCATTCCAAGCAGGTTGACAAATGTCTCAGAACCTTCAGAAGTGAAGGTATGAATCACACCACCAGGTAAAGAACCAAGACCCATTAAAGGGGTTGGTAAAGGCCTAAGGAATATAGAATGGGCAGTAGAAGGTGGTTATAAATATCAGCTACAAATGTGACCATTTACAGACATAAGAATTATAAATTTCATGAGTATTTCTTTCCTATTTTATTAACATGCATATATATATATATGTCAGGTATCTTTATTTTCTCTCTATGTAACTTGTTGATTAACTTAATATTGTCACATAAGTATTACTAAATCTACATTATGATATTTCAGTTATGGAATATGAGGATAAGAGTAGGCATTATCCAGGGAAAATCTTTACTTTCTGTTTTTGGGAAGGGAATAAGTGTGTTTCCATTTGTACACAGGATACATGTATCATGTTAGGTGAAATTATGACCTCGTTATTTTATTTGTAGGTTAAGTAGGATTTGAGGAGATGGACCTGGTTATCAAGTTGACAAGGGGCAGATTGCAACTATTAATTATGATATATCAACTTGAACTGATGAAGATATGCCTTACACATTATTAAAGCACAGTTGAATGTGTCTGTGGATGATTGATGTGTAGGCCAGTAAACTGAGGAAAGAAGACACACTTCAGATGTGGGGGCCTCCAACCAATAGGCTTACAGCCTAGACAGAATAAAAAGGGAAAGAAAAAGGAAGCATTCATATTTTGGAAGATCTCCAGTCTTCTCCATTGCCTTCTCTATCTTCTTCAGTCTTCCAATGCAGTCTTGTAGCAGTGACTCTATAGGGAGCATCTAGCACTTTGGCCTTGGTGTGTGCTTCATCCAACTTGTTCTGGAGTTTCTGTCTTCTTGGTCTGATCAGCTAGTGGATCCTCCAGCTCTCCAGTGTGCAGTCATTGTGAATTATTCTATCTCTGAACTTCCAGGGAGCAATTGTGAACTCTTCTGACTCTGGTCCTGTAAATCTACTTAATGAATTCCCTGTAGAATTATGCATATGTTTTCTGCCAACCCGGTTCCTCTAAAGAACCCTAACACATATTTCAAAATTAACATCAACTTTCTCTATCTCATCCAATACATATCCAAAGAGAGAAACTCTCCTCCACAGAGTAGCTAGAATATTTTAAAAGGTAAACTAAACTAGGTCATACCTCACCTTAAATTTTTCTAATATCATAACCCTTAGAATAAGCTCAAATTCAAGTTGTGATCTATGGAAATAAAGTGTATACATGATATCTCTACTCAGGTACTGTGCTGATTAATAAGCTATTGTTTCTTTGCTCCTAAACCACTCTTCTATTTTGTGGTTTAAAAAGCTGATGAGAGGACTTTTGCAAAAAAAATTGAATGAAGGTAATTGATTAAAAGAAAAAAACTGCTGGGATGTTAGCCATTGGATATTTTTACAATATCTTTTTATTTTACATAAGTCCAAATGAAATAAATCTTTTCTCCTAGGATATGAATGAGCAAAACAATTATGTGATCAAGCTCATGTTTGATATGTTTTATTTAATGAGGCATCTCATCTATTCTGATAGACATAGTCTGCTGCTAAGAAATAGGTGCTGTACTGATGGCTATGACATAATGGTTGGTTACTTGCACAATGCATATGGAGTCATAGGCTTGGAGGTAGTAAATAATGTCTCTTTGGGATGAATTTTGTGGACTTAGAGAAAATTAGGTATACCTGCACATTTTTGGTACTGTAGACAAATTTCCAGTCCTTGTGTGCTATCTTCAGATTTTGATGTATTAATAAAGAGTGATAAAACAATATTCTGAACTATCATAGGTCATAGAGAAAATACATTGTATTCCTTATAATTATCTCTAAATTATGGTTAATATTCTTACCTCAGCAATTTTCTCAGCTCTATATGCCTTTAAATTTGTTAAGCATTTAAAAGCAAGCTTTAATGTATTTATTAATACTTTTTGCCAGGCCTAAGTAGATGTTCCAAAATAAATGCAATATTGCAATATGCAATATGGCCTACTTCATAAATTCATAAAGAATTGATGTTATTTAAAGCTATTTGACTTGGAATTTATCAGGAAAATATTTTCTAAGATTAGAAATTGAGTTAAAGAGTAAAATCATTAAGAATGCATACCTTGCTTTTAATCAGATTGGCTATTTTTATTGTGTATTTTACTACCTTTACATTTTTGGAGGGTTTTTGCTAAGCAAGACATTCTACTCATTTCTTAACTTAAAATTATAATGAGAATAGCCAAATAAGCATGGAGAAAAGATTAAATTACATATTTGTAAACATTCTGATAGGTACTGGAGAGGTGTCTATGCTTAGCTGAACTTTATTTGATATATGTCTCTCTTAATTGAACCCTAACACATTTGGTACCTTTGGGCTGATTAATGTGAAGTTAAGTTTGGTTCTTCTTAACATCTAAAATCAGTATGCTTATCATGTACTCCTCAACTGTGGTACCAACATTTCTGATTCTTTTCATCTCTTTATGGTTCAGATTATTGGGGGGAATTTTTGCTGTCTCTAATTATCATCATAGGGCAATATCTCTAAATTAAAAAGGATCAAAAGATTTTATAAAACAAATTGCACAGATACTTGAACATAATTAAGCTAATTATTTGACTTTCAAAAGTTTTAAGTATCTTTTGGGAAGATACCTACTAGAGGAATAGCTGGGTCAAATGGGACTTCCAATCCTGGTTGTTTGAGGTATCTCCATATTGATTTCCACAGTGGTTGCACCAGTCTGCACTCCTAACAACAATGAAGAAGGGTACCTCTTTCCCCACAGTCCTGCCAGCATTTGTTATTGGTTAATTTTATGATAGCAGCCATTATTTCTGGTGTGAGGTGAAATCTCAGCATTGCTTTCATCTGCATCTCTCAAAAGACCAGTGATATCGAACATTTTTTTCATATGTTTATTTGCTGCTTTTACTTTTTTGCCTGAGAAATTTCTGTTCATTTGAGATGCCCCCCCCCCCTTTTTTAGTACCAGGGATCAAACTCAGCTCCTTGCATTTGCAAGGCAGGCAGTGGAACTACTGAGTTAAATTCCAGGCCTGGATGCCCATTTTTGAATTGGGTCTTTATATTTAGGGGTCTGATTTTTTTTAGTTCTTTATATATTCTACATAGTAGACCTTTGTCTGAGGAACAGCTGGTAAAATTTTTTTCTCACTTTGTAGGTTGTCTCTTAGCTCTGTTGGTGGTTTCTCTTGCAGTGCAGAAGCATTTTGCTAAAGATGAGATCCCAGTTATTGATTCTTTCTGCTGGATCCCGTGCTATTGAGGATTTGTTCATAAAGTTATTTCCTATGGCAATGTCTTCGAGAGTTCTACCTAACTTGTCTTCCTGCAAGGTTAGTGTTTCTGTTTTAATATTTAGATCTTTAATCCACTTCGATTTTAGTTTAGTGCATGGTGAAAGATAGGGGTCTAGTTTTAATCTTTGGCAAGTTGAAATCCAGTTTTACCAACACCGTTTATTAGAGTCCATCTTTCCTCCAGTGAGGATGGTTGGCTCCTTTGTCAAAGATGAAGGAGCTGAGTATGTCTGGAGTTGTTTCTGGATCTTCTAATCAATTCCACTGATCATCCAGTCTGTTTCTTTGCCAGTACCATGCTGTTTTTGTCAGAGTAGTTTGTAGTATAGTTTCAAGTTGGGGATTGTGATACCCCCTGCCATGTCTCTGTTGCCTACAATTACTTTTGCTCTTCTAGGTCTTTTCTGGTTCCACATGAATTTTTGGATTCTTTTCTCTAGTTCTGTGAAATATGCTCTTGGGATTTCAATCGGGATTGCATTGAATCTGTACAGCATATTTGGAAGTATGACCATTTTCACTATATTGGTTCTTCCTACTCAGGAACAGGGAATGTCTCTCCATTTTGTTATATCCTCTTCGATCTCTTTTTTCAGAGTGCTGTAGTTCTCAATATAGAGGTCTTTTGCTTTCTTTGTTAGATTAAATCCTAGATATTTCATGTTTTTGAGTGCTATTGTGAAAGGGATTTTTTCCCTAATTCCTCTTTCAGTGAGTCTGTTAGTTGTGTATGAGAAGGCTATTGATTTTTGAGCATTGACCTTGCATTCAGGTACTCTACTTAATCTGTCAATCAAGTCTAGAAGTCCTCTGGGTCTTCTATGTAGAGTATCATATCATCACCAAATAATAACAGTTTAGCGTCTTCCTTTCCTATCTTTATTCCTTTTATTTCTTTCTCTTTTCTACTTGCTGTATCTAATGTTTCCAAAACTACATTGAACAGGAGTGGTAATAGTGGACATCCTTGCTTTTTCCTGATTTTAGTGTGAAGGATTTCAGTTTTTGCCCATTTAGTATGATGTTGGCTGCTGATGTTTTATAGATAGCCTTTATCAAGTTGAGATAAAGACCTTCTATTCCAATTTTCTGCCGAGTTTTTATCATGAATGGGTGTTGAATTTTTTCAAGTGATTTTTCTGCATCTGTTGAGATTATCATATGGTTTTTTTGTCCTTGACTGTGTTAATATAGTGTATTACATTTATTGATTTATGTATTTTGAGGGATCCTTGCATCCCAGGGTTAAATCTGACTTGGTCAGTGTGTATGATCTTCTTGATGACTCTCTGTATTCTGTTTGCCAGTATCTTATTGAGAAGAATCATACCAGTGATATATGTGCACCCGTGTTTATAGTGGCACAGTTTGTAATAGCTAGAACTTGGAAACAGCCCAATTGCCCATCAATTGGAGACTGGATAAAGAAGATGTCTTATTTTTTTTTTATAAAATGGAGTACTACTCAGCCATAAAGAATGAGAAACTAGAGACATTTATAGCTAAGTGGATGCATATTGAGGCTATACTCTTAAGTGAAATAAATAGGACATACATGTGTAAATACTGAATAGTTTCTCTGTTGTGAAAAACTAAAAGTGTAAATATGAATCAGAATGTATAATTGATATTGTGAAATAGGAAGAAAATATCTAAAGGAGTAGGGGAAGTGGGGAGGGGTAGGGGAAAGAAAAGAAGGGAAAATAAAAAATATGAGAAAAGGAAAAACATGGAAACAAAATCTTTGTAAAGAGGGAAGAGTGGAGGGGGTGAAGGGGGGGCAGGGGAATGGGGAAAAAAATCAGAACCAAGATATGTCATGTAAAGGTACAAGATCCCAATGATGAATGTAACTGGACTGCATTCCTAAAATGTACCAGTAAACTAAATGGAAAAAAAAATTAATTATCTTGAAACTAGTCAGCAAGTAAAACATAGACTGTGGAGGGGAAGGGGCATGAAAAAGAATTAAGATGCGTTATATAAATGTATCTACTCCCTAAGATGGATACGAAGTATGTATTGAAAAACCTGTACTAATAAAATCAAATTTAAAAAAGAAAAGGATAGATACCCAAATTTGTTATTCAAATCTGAATTTCTTTATGTAAATTTAAAGTATAAGAAGTCAATATGCTCCTAAAATTTCTGAGCCAAAAATATAATGACTATAAAACTTACTGTCTTTGTAAGTATCTCATTTATGCTGAAACAAAAAACTGTCAGGTATCATGGAGCTCTTCCATATACATACTTTGTTGAAAAAATATTAGAAAAGAAGTATTCTAGCTAATCAGAACTACTCAAAATATTTCAATATCAAATAGGAATGTTATTTTAAAATCAGAAGTGATGAAACAAACTAGAAAGCATTGAATCTCAATTATCATTGGTATGATTAAGTGCTACAATATAATTCAATTATTTATACAGTAAATATATACTATGGAGTTATTCTAGGACTGAATTAATAGATTTTATACATATATATATGGTTCAGAAGTTACATTGAGCAAATATGGTAAAAATATGTTAAGTAATGTAAGTTAAAAGTAAACAATTTATTCTCATAAAAGTAAAAATGATAAGCCAAGAATAATATTAAAATAATTGTGAAAATTTGAAATATTTTAGAAATAAATAAGTGAAAACGTTATCTAAAACATGTCAAAGAACATTAGTTCACAATTCACAGAAGTGACACAAAAAGTTGAATATAAAGAAATATACCATAGAAATCATAAAGAATTATACAATTTTAATAAAAATTTTCATTCAAAAATTTAAAATTATTAAAAAGCTCCATCCAAAAATAGTTACTACCATAATATCATTAGGAAAACTTTCTGAAAGGCAGTAATTATAAAACTTGAAAAAAATTTTTACAAAACTGTCTGAAGACACTAACTTGTAAAAAACTTGCAGGAAAACTTACTCTTCAAAGATAGGAAATATATAATGAAATATGACACTGCACCTCATAAGTATGTAGACTTATTACATTTTAATAAAAATGTTTTATAAAAGGCTTGAGAAATTGAGTGCCATGCTTATAATCCCAGCATGCTAGGAAATCAAGGCAGGAGGATCTAAAGTTCAAGAAGAGTCTGAGCAATTTAGCAACTTGGCAAGACCTGTCTCAAAATAAAAACTAAAAATGAACCTCAGGCTGAACCTCAGTGCAAAGGCCCTGGATTAAATCCCCAATGTCACCCCCAAAATAAACAAAGAAAAAATTTAAGAAAATGAGAGTTGTACCTATCATTCCTCATTGTATACATGTGTCACATTATACTGCACCTGTAAATACATATAATTAAAATAATGGTGATTTATTTTTTATAAGGCAGTCACTTTAATAGGTAATAATTGCGAGTTTGTGACTGAAGAACAACAGCAGATTATACTCCATCTCCTTTATTTCCAGTAGCAGAAAATAGCTACCTTCTTGGATTGAAATAGCAGAAACCTGAGGTTATTGTCTGGAGAAGAGTTATTAAATTAGGGTGGGTCATGGAATGAGAGGTCAGATATACAATCAGCTGTGTAATTTCATAATTAAGTACATACATTTCAAGCAGCAATGTTCTCTTTTTCCTTAGATATGCTCTGAAAATATTATTCCTTTAGGAAAATTCAATTACATTTCTTATAATTGAAGTTGTAGTTGGTTAAAAATAACCATTTACAACTATCTTGCAATTAACTTGTGTGTCTTATGTAATTTTCCTTTAAGTATTTTATCTTAATAAAATGTTTTACTTTAACCTTTTTTCTTACATGTTTTTATGATTATATATTGTGTTATACATACCTTGTAATATATAGTAAAAGAACCTTTTAGTCCATTTTCAGAAGTTACCAATGAAATTACAATACATATTCTTGACATATACTGTGTGATTAAAACAACCACTGCTAATTTAAATTTAAAATTCTTAGAATATTTAACTCCATTAACACCTTTTGTATTTTTTATGTAATGTATTTTAGTTCCAAACATTTCAATATAGGATTTTATACAATTCATTTTTATTTATGTTTCTCAACATACGTATCCTTTCCAATACTGTTTTCTTTAATGCTATTTCTGACTGAAATAATTTTTTTTCAGTCTCAAAAAAGACTTTACATGATTTCTCTTGGTAAATGTATATAAGCAATAAATTTATGTTTGGCTAAGTGAGATAAATTTCCTTTAATGTTTTTGGAAAATACTTTTGCTGGGTAAAGAATTATATGCAGGTATTTCTCTTTCAGCACTTTTATCATGGTCCCTTTTTTTCTGTTTTTGAACTTTGAAAGTCATTTCTTGTTGCTTTTTTCTGAAACTAATGCACTGTTTTCTAACAACTTTTAAGTTTTGTTTTGGTTCTTTTCATTGTTTTTCAGCAATTTAACTGTTATCTGTATGCATTTAGTCTGCCTGGCATTTTATAAAGCTTTTGAAAGTATGGGTTGATATATTTTAATTTATATAGAAAATTTCTAGCCATTATCACTGTGATGATTGCTTTTGGCTGATTTTCTTGGTCCTGCATCTGTGGGACTCCCTCCCACTGCATGTGTGTTAGAATTTTTTAGTGGGCTGTATGTCTCTCTTGTTTTTTTCAGCATTATTATTCCTAATTCACTTTGTATTTCAATTTTCACATTTTCTGTTGTTGTATTTTCCAGTTTGTTAATTCTTTTTTATGTCATAGCAAACTATCTATTGAATTTATATGAGTTCTTCAATTGAGATGATGTATACATTAGTTTTAAAATGTCTATTTGATTCTTATTATAAATATATGATATGATTAAATTTTTTAGTATTTATAAATTTTTCCTGTCTCCCAATAGTACATTAAAATTTTCATTACATCAACCTAGTATAAAATAACTAAAGTCCTTCTTTGCTAACTCTGATATCTTGTTTAACTCTGGATCTAATTTTATTCTACATTTTTATTTTTATCTCTCTTGGTTACTGTTGTGTGATGATCATGCCCTTAGAATGCTGAGTAATGGTTTATTGATTACTTCAAATCGTGATTAAGAATGGTGGAGGTCACTTACAATATCAGCTCCCACCAGGGAACTAACTCAACTCTTGCACAGCAGGTGTAGTGGAACTTGGGGAGACTAATTACTGCAACACTTCCAGGGCTATCTCATCTGGACCAGGCTGTGGTTTGAGTAAGACTCTGCTTCTCTCTTGTTCCTAAAGCTTGGCCGTGGATCTCTGGACAGTTTTTATCTTTGCCAGTGGTCTCTGGGAGAAACATTTACTAGATTTTCATTCCCCTTTCTCAAAACAGCTTTCAAGCAGACACTTATGAGCTCTTTGGTCCTGCCTATTAGTGACTCTTTGTTTTTGAACACAGACAAACTTAAAAAAATGCTGATATGTTCTCTACATGTTTTTAGCTTAACTCTTTAGCCTCAGATCTCATACTACCTCTCTTATGGGCAGATGTCTTGAAAAGAACAGTAATCATCCTCTGAGAAGCCTATAGTTCTTCGCTCCCTCACTCCCTCCCTCGGTTCCCTTCTTCCCTCCTCCTTTCCTTTGTTTTTGCTTACTTTCCTGTCTTACAGCTCCATGCCCTATTCAAGAGCATTTCGGCACCCCCTTGCCCAGCAGTGGACACCTGTCACGAGTCTAGGCTCTCACTACCTTGGCCTGTGGCTTCAGCAGGAAAGCGCTCCCCTATTACCTCATCTCTGAGAAGTATGCTCCTCCCTGAAACTTTAGTTCCTTTAGTTGTGTTTGCTTCTGCAGCCCTCTCACATCTTAAACAAGTTGTAAAAACTTTTAAATTGACTCTTCTAGTTCTTTATGGCAGCTTTATTCTGCTAAAATTACCATATCCTATCCAGAGACAGACAGTTTTGATATTTTTAGTTTCTGAAATTTTTAGTTTCACAAATGAGACATAACCAAACTAGTATTCTGGAACTATAAACATAATAAAAATAAGAAAATTCGTTACAATATAAATTTTGGTTTGTAGTTTAAGAGTGAGAAATTTTTAAAAATTATAATATTTTGAGGACTAATCTGACAGAGGAAAAATACTAGGAAACAGTACCTAAAAACTCTTAATATATACATGGCATTATTACTACTCAATAAAAGTTAAAAGCATTATTTCTGGTAAGTTAATATATACTCTCTAATCAGTATAAGACAAATATCTTGTAATAAAAGAACATAAAGTTCCTATTTCTTTAAAAGAGGTGTTTTTTTTTTAAGATGTAGACACAACCACATTTTGGACATTTTCATGAGTTACTTATTATTTTCAAGTTGGAATTAGAATTTTTTCAGAGGCAGCATACTTTCTTTCAGAGGCATTTCTTCACTATTTTGCATACATAACTTTTCGTTGTTTTGTTTTTCGAGACAGAGTCTCATTGTGTAGTTCAGGGTGGCTTTGAACTCACTGTGGAGCCCAGGCTGGCTTCAAACTCATGGTGATCCTCCTGACCTCAGGCTCTCAAGTTCTGGGATAACAGGCATGCACCACCACACTTGGTTGTACAACTTCAGAGATGTCCTTTCATATTTTAGCAAAGAAGAAAAGCTGAAATGGAGTAAACAGGGAGGATTTTTCTGTTTTTTTTTTTTTTTATCAAACTCAGGACCTTGTGCTTGTCAGGTAGGTGCAGGGCCACTGAGCTACATCCCTGGCCCCCAGGAGTAACTAGGCTTAACATATTTTATTAGTTATGTGACTAAAAGACACTAGAAGAATATTAACTATGACACTACAAATTTAATCTATGGTAGTTGTTCATTTCATTTGTCTTTAATGTTCTTTTGCTCTTTTTCCTTAAAATGGCTTCTTGGACTCCTGTAGAAAGTCATTTGCTGATTTTCAAACTGCACCTCACTTATCTGTAAGATATCTTTGAAGAGAACTTCTAGGAAGTTGTTAATATAAATGAAAGCCCCACGGATTCCCTTCTCCAGTATCGTCTTTTAAAAATCTTTTCAACTTTCAAGATGATGAATGGGGTTGGAACCAGGCAAAATGTTTCCTGGAAGTAAAGTTTCATGCAGATTTTAGAGAAATGTAGAAATTCCTACAGATTTTCTCACCCATGTTACAGTATTTAAAGTAGATTTGGAGCACAAGTAGAGTTTTTGTTTTTGCTTTTCTAAACTGAAATGTCTTTCATGAGATCACAGTACTTAAGGGACATACACAAGAAGAAGTTCATGTAGAAAATTGGAAAAACAGTAAATCTTCATAAATGGTTTCACACAGTGTAGGATATAAAAGTAGAAATAGAGTAAAATGTAAAATTATTTCTTTTAATTTTATACTTCCGTTGAGTTTAGAATCCTGGGATTGTGTCCACACAATACATACTGCAGTTATTAAGTATGAGGACCGGGAGTCGAGGTTTATTTCAGTGGTTCCGCCGCCTGCCTCACACGTGCAAGGTCCCAATTTTTATCCCCATACCAAAAAAAAAAAAGAAAAAAAAAAGAGGACCAATGCCATGGCCAAGATAGACTTCTGTAGATTTCTTTATGGGGTTTTCATGAAATATGAACTTATGGAAAAATTTAAATGACACATTACAGATGAGGTAATGTTGTTTGCTGTTGAATGTCATAGATAACAGAATAAAATTATATGTACTTTTTTTCTTTGGTACCAGGAATGAAACTCAGGACCTTGCACTTGCTAGGTAGGTGTGACACCACTGAGCTAAATCCCCAACCCTATACTTATTTAAAATATGCATACAGTTGGTATATTTTTAGAATCCAGAAAATTGGGGTAGGATGAGGATATATAAAGATGTTAATAGACACTAATCAATTTTTATTAGTACATTATAGAATCTGAGTGGAATGATTTTCTGATATATGAACTGTCAAATTTTCAAAACTAAAACCTCAACCTACTCATAATTAAGGGAGACATTTAGGAAAATTTTAAATAATTTGAGCAAATTAAGCTCAAAACATAATTATAATTTGATGAAAATATTTCAGGAGGAGGAACATGACATATATCTGAATATCACTAATATTATATTTTAATCACTAGAAAAGATGGTTAATGGTTATTTTTCTCATTCAGTGTTTCCTTGTTCTAAAATTCTTTTCCCTCATTTTGTCTTTGTACTATTGTCATTTTTGCATTATTGGTAATTATTTTTCACCTATCACTGGTTTCATGTGATCTGAGAGTTTATTATATTTGGAAACTTGACACACATGCAGACAAACACAAAAACACACATATTCCCCTCTTCTCTCTTCTCTTCCTAAAGCAAAGATATATACACTCAAACCCATTTTGTGCTGATGGTGCTATTAAAGTATATTTAAAGAGCAAATAACATTCTTGTAATATCAATGACAATAAAACTACTTTTATTATGTAACATAAATGATGGTAAAATGTGAAGAAAACTAAAACTTCTTTTATTTATAATTAGTCTAAAAGAGTAAAATATGAATCAGAAAAATATATTACATTAAGAAGTCAAAGTAGAAGGGAAAAAACACAGTTGAAATAAAGAATTAACCTTTCTCCTCATTTCAGATTCTTCATATGTCTTCATAGAAGCAGACAACTGATGACTTCTTTTAACTGGGGCTCATGCTCCGGCACACGTTCACCCCTGTGAGGTATTGTGTTAAATGTTGAGGCATCTGAGTGAATGCCACTGTCATTTCTTTTTAAGTACCATTTAGATTTCATCCCTTCCTGAATAAACTACTTTTAGGTGGATTATAAACAATTTCTACTGAAAATAACCTGGAAATTTTAGATAGTTGTAAGACATTAAGTGATAGTTATGAATCAATCACACCCACCTGTGCTGGCTGTGACATTTTTCTACAACTATTCTTAGAGACTTCCTGTTGTCTACTATCTTTAATTACATTTTCTGTCACAGGTAACCTTTTACACATCTAATCACATTTTTGTGCTAAAGTTATATCTTTGTACTATATTTTTGAAGACAGTTTTAGAAACAGTGGTTTAAATTTAAGCAAAAATTCAAGAGCATGTATTACTCCCAATGCATATTGTTCAACAGGGATATTGATTTGATCAAGAGAATACCTTCTATTTGGCCTTGGAGTTAAGGCTCGGTTTCTTGGTCTTGCTTGTAAACAGACTTGAATTTCAGCTCCTATTCTTCTCCATATCCCATTAAACTTTTTCTATGAATGAAAGAAAGCACCTTTGTGGCAAGTGCATGACTAGGGGCACATAGTTTGACAAGCATGTCATAGGCTGCATTTCAGACTCTTAATCTCTCCATCAGACATTCTTTTGCAAACCACACCTTGCTCACCTATATGCAGTGATCATTTGGAAACTAAAACAAACTAATCTGATACAGAGCATTCATGAAAGTAGTCTCAGATGAGAACTCATGCAGCACCACCATTTTAAGGGCTGGTTTTTCCTATCATTTGCTTAGCTTTGTTGGTGTTTTTTTTCCTTAAATTCTTTTATTGGTACATTTTAGGTAAACAATACATTTACATTTATCATTGGGTGCTGTACCTGTACATGATGTATCTTGGTTCTTATTTTTTCCCCATTACCTGTGTCGGTTTTTGGTAGAAATCAAAATAAAATGAAGTAAATGAAAGTGGTCTATGTAGCTAAAATAAAAAATAAATTTGAATATGGATTCAAACAGATGTTTTCCCTAGGCAGAACCATGATTCCAAGCCTTTCAGATTATCTGTTTCCTGTTCTTTCCTACCTTACTAAAACATATCCTTAGTGTTTTAGGCACTTCATATTTGTCATCATTAAATTCTTCTGTAGACTTTCCTTTGCTTTTATTTGGACCACCTAAGTGTGACAAAGATGAGTATATTATCCCTGTGCATTCCTTAAGGGGAGACGTGTTTATAATGTTGTATTTTATATTCCTCAATGCATGAAGAATGATAAATATACTAAATACATTTTCTAAATTAAATGTGACTATGCTTTCTTAGAAATACTTCAAGCTCATTTTGTCAACTTATTTGAACTAAAATTATAGAATCATTAGATTTTCTGGTAATTCTCAGGTAATAAACAGCTCTCTAGATATATTTAAATACTGCATTGTTAGGTATAGTTTACTGATCCTATACATGGAAAACTTCACTCTCCTCTTAGTTTGCCATTACCTCAGGCTTATAAAGCTGTGGTTAGAGGAGATCAAAATTTGACTTCATTATTCTTGCTCCATCTTTGTCCACATGGCATTCACTATTTGGCATCCCTCCATTATTTTAGAGGAAGAAGCGGGAGGTAGTTAGAGGAAGAAAAATTGTTATTTAGCATATTCAAGAAAAATTGTTATTTAGCACATTCAGAATCTGGTATGTTACATTCTAGGTCTGTCACCTGGCCAAAATTCTTCCTCTTTGTCCTGCAGGAGCTTCAGTGGGTTCCCAGGAAATAATTCCTGGATATCTCCCACTTATCATTCCTTTGACCTTATTACTGCTCTTTGACCTGGCAAATCTTGTATCTGACTGGTAGCATACAATTCTGATGTATCCCTTGTTTCTTGAATATTCCTTGAATGATCCTCTGGGTCATTTCAAATTTCCTGATGAACCTCTTGAATAAAATTTCCCTAAGACTCCATTTGGGTTATTTAATAAGATGCACATCTGGCTCTAGGAAGTATCCATATATTTTTGTACAACAAAGTATGAGAAGATATAGTTTCTCAGTCTGACAAATACCCTGTAGACATGGTTGGGGCCTTGGATTTAGAATACGGAGTTACTGTGAATCACTTGTGGAAATCTTCACCAAGAAACTGAGGCAATAAAAAAATCAAGGAAAGCAGATGGCAGTGATGAACATAGTTGACTAATACTGACACTGTCTGGCTTCCACAGATTATATTGTGCATATTTGGTTGAGCCTGACAAATGATCCTTTAATGACTTAGTCAACCTATTCTTCCAATCACCCATACAAGAACAAATAGGTTGACAACCTATTTGTATGATTTGTATGTTTCTGTTTGAGAAATGGTCATATTAATTGGTTAATCCCTCTTCATTTTCCTTCCAAATTATCTCAATTGGCTTTAAGATCCAAATCTTAAATCTAAGTCTACTATTATATGATACATATAAATAATTATTTAAAAAATAGTCTCTGTAACTTGCATGGTTCATTAAATGCTGAATAATAAGATGATATTCATTTTCATATTTCATGTCTTAACATCTCATAGTTAATAATATAGTTATAGTTAATAAGATATGGCAAAATTTATATACTGGAAAAACTCAATTTAAGAAACACTCTATGTCTTAATAAAGCCATAGGGTAAATTAATCCCTTGCCTTCTCTCTTTTTTCTACCCACTGTGTTCATCCTTTTAAAAGCTCTAATTAGCCGATTTTATACTGCCTTTTAATTTCACATAGCAGATATTAATTGAGCACTTATCTCCCAGGCACAACATTAAGGAGCTCTCATAGAGCTAGGAATTGAATTCGTGTCATCTGACCTCAAGCTCAGCACTTAAACATTCTCTACCCCCTTGCTAAAGGAATTGTGTCAGTCATCCAAGGCACTTCATCATCCTGAAGGTAAAGTCAAAGTAGTCACCTGTTTTCTGAACAATGTTGTTTATAACACAAAAGTATACTCATCTTCATTACATAAAATGATATGCTCACATTAGTAATGAACAGGTTGGAGATACATTTTCCTTAATAAGGAACAATCTAGAAAACTATAATGTTATAATAACTGAGAAACAATTATGATAGGCAAAATAATGAAACTCCCCTCATCCTACTCAAAGATATTCATGCTCCAATCTTCAGAACCTGTGAATATGTTACCTACATGACAAATGAGATTTTGCAGATGTGATTAAATTAAAGTTCTTGTCAAAACAAAAGATAGATGACAGGAAACAGGAAGGTAGACCTTTTACAGATGGAAGAGGATCTAAGGGGAGAGAGAGAGAGGAGAGGGACAAGAAAGGAAGGGGAGGTCAAAAAGATTAAGATGCCATATATATATATGTATATATATATGTATATATATATATACATATATATATATTGATTTCCATGATGAATGCACTCATATATCACAAGGGTGTACTAATAAGAAATATAGTAAATTGTTTTAAAAATTAAGGCTTCTGTGACATTATCCTAGATATTCCAGTGCAATAATATGGGCCTTTATGAAAACTAAGTAGGAAGGTTGGGGAAGATGTGACCAAAAAAGCGGAGGTTGAGTGATATGGCCATGAGTGGAGAAATGTGGGCTGACTTTAGGAGCTGAAAAGAGCAAGAAATGAATGGATTCTCCCCTAGCACCTCTTGAGGGAACACGGATCTGTCACTACCCTGAACTGAGATTGATTTTGTACTTCTGATCTCCAAAAATGTAAGAAAATAAATTTGTGTTATTTTAAGCCATGAGTTGGTGTTTTGTTACAATAGCAATAGGAATTTAATGTGATTCCTTCTTAGCCTGCCAAGCACATGTTTTATGTTTGACTATCCAGTGCCTGAGAACATAGTGCAAACAAAAAACAATCTATTTTAATGAACTCTGTTGATGACATATTTATTTTTCATTTATCTTTGGTTCCCACCCACCTACTTGTAGCATAGTCATAGAAAACTAAAGTAGTCTTTCATATCTTTGAAACTCTTGTGTTTCTACTTTTGTCAAGAGATATATTTTAACATCATACGTGTGTTGTCTTTTGGCTTAACATTTAGAGGTGTGAAAATTCACTATACAAGATGGAGTCATTCCTGTCATACTCCACTTAGACAGAATCCAAGGTCCGTGGGAAAGAACAGGAAACACTCAGGTCACAGTTACCTGCTCCAGGAACTAATTCACAGAAACAACCTAAGGAAACAGCCTGCCATGTCTTTTAACACTATTTTTACTTAGCAACTGACCTGGAACTGCCAACTATGACCTAAGGTTAACTTTACGTAGTAACCTCAACCACTGTGAGCCCTGCAAGCATCAGAAGTGCCAGTGAACTTTGTTTCAAAGGAACTTGTGTGGATTTCTTTGCCCTAACAGAACCTCTCATTTTCCCTTACTCTACTTTCCCTTATCAGAGGGCACTCCAGCCCATGCATGTGTTTCTGTATTTGAATCCTATTCTATGCTTATTCCCAAAGAAGAGATCATCTGTTGGAGATTTGTTTGACTTTGACATGGTAGTATAGACATATTGGTATGCATAGGAAATACACTGATAAAATGGAAGAGTAAACTACGTGTTTTAGGGGCCTTGAGGTACATTTTATTAAACAGAAAAGATGTGTTCCATAATGTTCCATGAAGAAGTCCTCAAAGGGAAACAAAAAGGATACTTCTAAAAGTGAACAAAACATGATATACCTAATAATTGCACTCTGAATTACAAGCAGATGTCTAAACTTTCCATAACTCTTACTTATCACAGCCCAAATAATCAGTCTTGCTTTAAACTTCCAGAAAAATAGTAGTATTATAGTTAGCTGTCTAATGCCATTGAAGAAGGCCACATAATATAATGGAAAGAAATTTTGGTAGAAAGTGTGCATCTAAGATTTGCTTGCTTTTAATTCCTAGGGAACTTAGCTCATATAGATAAAAAATGAGGCAAGGAGGATTACATGCTTTCAGGGTTTTTCTTCATCTCCTAGGGTTTGAAATCTTCTGATTCTTATAGATGGCTTTGTACTATAATTTCCTATTACTTTCCATTTCCCATGTAGTAACATACGACGTTTCTGAAAATTAAATAGAAAGCGATGGTCTCCTCAGTCTGACTAAAGTTTAGATAGATTTCTTCCTGACTCTAGGCCTTGACTTCCCTTTTCTTAGAGCACTGACTTTAGAAAACTTACAATTTACAATTCTTTCTGTGCCCCTTTGAGATATAAATAGTCGCATAGTTTCTTGCCATTTTGCAAACCACCCAATATCTTTCTCAAGGTCCTGAAAGCTATACCTTTGAAATGCAATCATCAAGAAAAATAGCACATTATTATGGAAAACATTATGGAAGATCTTCGCAACTGAAAAATAGTTCTACCAGCAATCTCATTTCTGGGTGTATATATGAAGAAAGTAAAATCATTTTCTGAAGAGATTTATACTCTGAGCGTGCATAGACAAATTTTGTGGCTCTTGAATGGAAAAATGTTCAGAAAATGGCAGCATTACCATGACTGGAGGGAAAATTCCTTTAAAAAGTTTTTTAGAACACTCCTTAATAAGCATTCATCAGACATGCTATCTATGGTAAAGCTAGCAGGAGCCCCCTCAGGGCTTAAATTTTCCTTAAATGTGTTTCAAAGGATGCATACAGTATTTGATTTTTAGATTTTAATTAGAAAGGAAGAATGAGTCAAGCCCCTTTGGAGAGAAAAAATATTAATTTCCTTGTATAAACTTGGTTATGTTACCCAGAGATGTCATAAGTGTGGTAAAGTTGTAATGCAATGCATTGCTCACAGGTTTGTGGTGCTGTGGGTATAAAGAAACCTCTGTGATTCCAGTGGTATTGAAGTACAGCAATGCAGTTATGTACAGTGCAAAATACTTGATTATAATAAAAACACTGTTAGTGGTTTGTATATTTACTATACTTTTATAGTTATTTTAGAATGTATTTCTACTTATGAAAAATAAATTTACTGTAAAACAGTCTCACACATCTTATATTTACTGAGTTTATTCATTATGTAATTTTCTTTCATGCTTGATTTAATCTCATGCTGTGTTTATGAAGGCCTTAAGAATAAAGAGATATACCATATATATAAACAATATAGCAAAGTCTATAGTAGGTTGTACCATCTACATTTTTCTAAGGATACTCTATTATATTTGCACAATGTTCAAGTCACTTAATGATTCACTTACCAAACCATATTCCCTATTGTTAGGGTTGTGTGACACATAACTGTCTATGTATATGATGCAATAATGTTCAGCTTCAAATAAATTCTGTAATTTGCAACCACAGTGATGAACCCATTATGAACATTATATCAAGTAAAATAATCCAGATGTACAAAGACAAATACTACATGGTTTCACTGATACATATATGATCTTTAAAGAAGGCCTATGCCTAGTAAAAGACAGTAGAATGAGGGTTACCAGGAACTGAGTGAAAGAAAAGGGAGATATTGGTCAAAAGGTATAACCTTTCAGTTATAAATAAATTCCACAGAGTTAATTACCAGCATAGTTACTAATAGTTAATAATATACTAATAGTTAATAATATACTAATAGTTAATAATATTGTATTCTATACTTGAAATTTGCTGATCACAATTATTTTTCCTACAAAAATAATTGTATGAGGTGATGTACATGTTAATTACCTCAGTTATGGTAATCATTTCAAGTATATTCATACATCAAAGCCTCAAGTTGCACATCTTAAATACATACAATTTAAATATCAATTATTCTTCAATAAAACTGAAAAAAAGAAGAGAGAAAGAAAACAACAAACCTAGAACATCTCTTTCCCAAGATGGGTATGAGAGAGGGAGTTTACCTTCTGAAGGGCTAATTATCAAAGACACATGACCTTAACACATTGACCAGCTCCCCTCCTACTGTCCCCTGGTACTTTTCACTAGCTCATCCCAGCAACTAAAACCTCATCACCTTTTGTTTTACCTGAGTTTAATCTCTGTTTCCTATTGCAAATGCCTGGACTCCTATTGGAAATCTTGGAGAAAGCCTTCCTTGCTTGACTTCACCCCACCCAATCAATTCTTGACAGAATACTAAGGAAATATTTATGTATAGTTTACAAATTTCTAGAATATATATTTATACAATTGTATATTGTAATAATTATATATTTATATGTATATAGGCCTATATTTATATGATCTATTTGTATATTATAGATTATATATTATATGTTTACAGATTATATGTTTATATAATATATTTAACAACCTCCCTTTTCAAACGTCTATAATTTTATTAAGTTCATAGAGCATTCAGTTTGGCTTTGTGAAGGAAGAAATCTGATCTAATTTCTTTCACCAGCATCTGGAAAAGAGACCAGGTATGTGGTCCTACCTGATTTATCTACTCATTATAGTAAAGTTTGTCACGCAACGTGAAACTAAAAATGTGACATGAGAAATAATGAATAATTGGCTTTGGGGAAGAATTTTCAAGCAGTCAGGAAGGGCAGTAAAGAACTTGTTGCAGTTGGCTGGACTTCATGCAAAATTACCTGTGTGGAGGAAACTACCAGGTCTCTGCTGGAGGTAATTAGTTTAGGCAGACCATTAACAAAGGGCTTTTTCTTTTAGATTGTCTAGAAATTTTGAAGAAATTTTAGTGTACACAATTTTCTTCATTGTTTTAGAAACACAGGGTTTTTTTTTAATGCCACTCAGAGAGTTTAATGAAAGAATTATTCTCAGGAAGAAAATCTCAAAAGAAATATGAATAAATTATTAATCTGAGAAAACATTGCCTAATTTTTCAGCTAAATGAAAAGGTTGATATTGTATATAAATTGTCTTTATATTTAGTATTATATGTGCTTCCACTCTATCTTATTGGCCTTCTTTATCTTATAATTATTATTATTATCATTATTATTATTTTAAAATTTCTCTTTGCAGTAGCATTTTGTTTGGAATATTCCCAAATCAAACACTTCTTGGTTTAAAATCTCAGTTTCTTTTTCATAATCAAATCCAATTTCTGAAAACATAATCCAGAATATTCTTACTGAAACAATGATAATGTTTCAAATGTTAGTAACATTTAGGAGCACTTTCATGTGATTTCCAACAACTCAGTAGGATTATCTCTATTTAAGAAAAGTTACTTTAGCTAGGATACCTGTAGTTTATAAATAGTAAAAACAAGATTAAACCAGAAAGCCTTTGGTATAATTATATATTATAACTAACGGCCCATGCCCCACCAAACTCTGTATAGCATTTAGGTCTCAAGAATTTAGGTTCTAAAATCTCAGATTTCTTATACTTGGGAGTCTAGAGCAGAAACCTGAGCAAGGAAAGGTTATAATATAACTTCACAGCTCAGGATCAAGATCAGAGAACCACTGAGATGCAAAAATGCATTTAAATTGTTCAATCCAATCAATCATTTCTTATATTCAAGAAATATCATCATGAATCATACATTGGGTATTTTGCTCTATATTAAAATGAGCAAGAGCATCCACACACAGAGACATAACTGTGTACAGCACTATGATTAATAGAACCAAAGCCCTTAGTATTAACCATTAGCATACTGACATTAACCACAAAGATTTTTAAAATATCTTTGTCTATTCTATATATGTTGGATTTATTAAGATTTAGGTACTTAAAGAAGACGATCATGCTGTAGAATCTGAAAACTTATTTTAAAATAAAGTAATAATGATGCCTGTATGACTTCTATTTTTTTAAAAATGTTTGTTTTACAATAATTGCTGATATATGGAAAAGTTGCAAAGATAATAGTTTTTGTATACTCTACATCTTGTTTTCCCTTGTTATTGTTATCTTTCATTATAATACAGGTGTTTCAATTAATTAGTACCTATACATTATTATTAACTAAACTCTATACTAAGATTTCATTTGTTTTCTCTTTTTTGCTTCCAGTATTCCATCCAAATAACCACATTAGTCATTTTACATCTTTAGGTTTCTTGAGGTTGTGGCCATTTCTTAACTATCCATATTTTTAATGACTGACAGATTTGTGGAGTCTGTACTGGTTGTGTATTTTCTAGCTTGTTCCTCAGTTTTAGTTTGTCTCACTTTTTTGTAATTTAAATTTACTTAATTGATACATAAATACATATAAATTATACATATTAATGTGGTACCATATGTTGTTTTGTATACATTATACATAATATACTGTTTTAGTCATAAACATTTATTTTTGAAAATATATATCATTTTTTAAAGGTCAAAATATTCAAAACCTTGGGCCGGGATATAGCTCAGTTGTTCCGGCGCCTGCCTTGCAAGTGCAAGGTCCCAAGTTTGATCCCTGGTACCAAAAAAAAAAAAAAGAATTTCAAAATCCTTTCCCTAGCTTTTTGAAATACACAGTGTATTTTTTCTTGTGGATAGTCTGGGGAGTTTTGTGGGGAGAAGACACAGAAATGAAGGGCAATCTGAGGACATCATATCAAGGATATGTGTTACCAATATGACTTTTCTCTAGTGAGGTTAACATTGGGAGCCTGGCTGAGGTAACGCTTTCCATGTTTCTACACTGAAAAAAATCACTGACCTCACCCCTCTTTCTATACTCTACTCTTTGTAAGCAAACTATTGTATGCAGCCTGAACTTGGAAGGTAAGGAATTTTCTACTTTCTTGGTGGGTGAAATTTATCTATGTAATTATTTGTAATTCTTTTGTATGACAATTTTGTCTATTTCCCTCATTTCTTTTCTAATTCAAGAATTTATATCAGCATAGACATAGCTATTTTATACTAATACTTTTTATTTATTTTGTTCCTTAATATTTTTATCATTGGCCATCAGGAACTGATTCTTTGGATTCTATTGTCTTTGACATTGACTTCAAAAGAATAGCCTTAGAAACCAAGACTTGGGCCCTGTAGCATTCATTGCTATGGGAATGTTACTGCTTCCACACTGTCTCAGCAACCAGAGGTAGGAAATGCGTGTCTACAAATGATTAATGTACACATGCATGTCTATGATTTGTTTCATACCTAACCATTAGTATTTATGGTAAAGAAGAGTTCATATTGATGTCTCAAATTCTAATCCAGTGACACATACTCCATTCTAACCTCTTCTCCCTTGCTTGTATCTAACCTCCCATTCTAGCAGTGAGAATTTGTCTTCTACCACCTACCATTCATTTATTTCTTTCTGTGAATATGTAGTAATTCCTGTGAATATGTAGTAAAGTAGTTTTATTACAGTTACCTCTTACGCTTGTAAGAATGAGCTGTACCAAGTGGAATATAGTGCATATGCACAATTCTTTTTACCTTTAGACTTATAACATCCAATGATTTCCAAAATTACTTAGATCAGCTACTCCTTTTATCTACATCAAAGAGTTTATCTCATGTACCGGCTAGAATATTTTGTCACGGTCTATATTTTATCCTCCTATCTTTTTAAAAAAATTTGAACATGTTGATTTTCATTTTGATTAAAACAAAATGGGTTTTGGCACCTTGAACAACTAGGAGTTTTAAACTTCTCTATTAAATCTAGAAATAAAATCTTATAAAATGTAATAATCAGATGTGAAATGATGTTTAAACTGTAAGCTCTATAGGGGCAACAGTCACCTTGTCTAGCACAAAAATCCTACACTTTCACTTTTTTTTACAATGCATGCTAAGAGACATGTTCCTTAATAAAATGTTTTTCTTTATGTTAAAGTTTTGGGCTGGGGATTTAGCTCAGTGGTGCTGCTGCCTAAGCAAGGCCCTAAGTTTGATCCCCTTACCAAAAAAAAAAAAAGAAAGTTTTTTTGTTCTAGTGCTGGGAATTGAACCAATGACCTCATACGTGCTATCCAAGTACTCTGCCACTCATCTATATTCCTAGCCCAATGCCAAGAGATTTTTATATGCTATTTCTTTATATCAGTCATCTTTATGTAAATAATTTGAGACTGCACAGACAGGGCTGTGTTATACACATTAATATGCATATTTCATTTCTATAATCATGATTTATGTCAGAAAATTGAAACTATTTTGTAACTTTTTCCATGGTAAAGTATGCTTTACAAGTTTGAGGATATGTATCCCTTTCTATTCCTATATTATATATATATATATATATATATATATATATCTGTGTTTCTACTTGAAAATATTATTAATATTTTTTAACTTTCTTACAGATTTCCCTCATTTGGATCAGAATTCAGTTCCCTTAGTAATTTATTATATTCCCCAAGAGACTGAATTGTCACCACACAGGGTAAAACTATCTTTAGCTGAAAAAAACAAAATTCAGCAGGTACCTAGGGAGTGAAAATTGCCTAATGCAGCTCTGTCTTCCCTCTGCGCACACTACAATTTCCACCAGACTCAAGCTATAATAATAGCAATATTGAAAATATTATTCTTTATAATTTAAAAAAGCAAAATACCATTTCATTTGATCATCACAATGAATCTAGAAATAAGTATTAAGTTCATTTTGTCATTGAGTCCCAGAGAAGTAAAGAATTTGTTCATGATTATAATGCAAGTAAGGTGTGATCTAAAATAGGAACACAGTTCTTTCATCTCTAAATTATGAGCTGTAATTTTAATTTTGATACAATTTGAGGCAAGTACACAAAATCCATTTATTCATATGTATATTTCTCCCTGCATAAATACAATTTTTCTGAACCACTTCAGGATAGATTGCAGAAAAAATGCTCCCCTTCTCCTATACAGATCAGTGTGTTTTTCCACAAAATAAGTACATTCTGTTGCATAATTCCAAAATGAAGAAGTTAATACTAGTGTGGAATTGCCTCCTAATTTATAGAAAATACAGGTTTTTTTCAACATTTCTGCTCCTTTGATAATAACATTTTCTTCATCTGGGTAGGTAGGATATTCCTATCAGCGATTCTATTTTTCCTTTCACTTAAATCTATTAGAACAGGGATTTAGTTCCTCGCAAACACGAGGTCCTGAGTTCAATCCCTGATACAAAACAAAACAAAACAACCTCACTAACAGTCTCTGTAGGATAACTTTATTGTTCAATTCCTATATGTATATTGTGTATATATATATATATATTTTTTTCTTTACCAAGAACTCACTTCTCTCCTTTGTCCTTTCTTCACAAGTCTGTTTCTTTACAATAGTGCGTGTTTTCTTCTCACATTCCAATACCCAGTCTAACTTCATCTAAATTTTCTGATTTCTAAAGGATGACCTTAGGAAGCTGAGATGGACTCACCCTTTTGTTTATGACCCATTCTTTTCTGCAATATTTATGTGTACCTAGAAGTTTAGTTTCATATCTGAGCTCAATTAATATCACAATATTGTTTTCTTCTGTGAATCTCTGACTACCTCCTCAACTTTTCTTGGTATGTTAAACTATTTGCATAGAGACTAGATTCATATGTTTACTTATAAGTATTTTTCCATCCATCTATAAATTGAGTTTAAATCCCTCATTATTAAGCCATCTATCTCTGGAATAATATTTTTCTCACACAAAGCTTATTGGCAAGAGATGAAATGAATCAGCCCGGTACCTCCAGTCATAATTTGTAAATTCACACTTTTGATTCAGAAATTTGATTTTCATATCCAGTGTTTTTCATCTCATGTATTTCTTTTTCTTCTGCCAGTGGGAACAATGACTAAAATACCACCTGGGAATACTTGTTTTTATTAATTGCCACAGTCTTTATATTCTCTATAAAATACCCTTTATTTTGTACTCAAATCTTAGGGGTAACAAGGAATTGATGATATTTTAATGATCTAATAAATAATTTATCTATTAAATCTATACATGTAGAAAGAAAAATAATATGTAGTTTTGTATCTTCATATCTTTAAGAAATGTTTGAGCTGTTAAATTTAGATATTTTTTTGGACACTTCAAAAAGCATACTACAAGGATAAGACAAGTGGTTAGTCTCATTGAGCTCATATTATAGTCAGACTTTCTGACAATACAGAAACGGGAGTGACGGTGGTGTATGCAAAGATGGAATGAACAATGTGAAATGGCAGAAAGTGAACCACTGGTATCTCTTTGGGTAGAGAGGCTTATGTAGTCCTTTCTCATCTAATGAAAAATGTAAAAACAAATATTTGGAGAAGAAAGTCAGTTAGAGAAAACTTAAAAACAATTCTGCTTTCTCTAAATATGGGTTTGTATAGATGTCTAGATATAGTGATTAGATCCAATTCAGAAACATGGATTAAGAAATCATTAACACTATGAGGATTGTAGTGCAGATATTATGGAAAGTCTGTAAAACTTGTATTCTGGATCAGATAAAGAATGATGTGAAATAATTAAGGAATTATTCTTACAACAAACTCTCAGAAGATCAGTTTGATACTGTTCAATTATTTAGTCACTGATGGGGGTTTCTGGTATATTTTTCTCTTTATAGTCCAGAGTTGGTAGGGGTTTTGCTCTGTTGTTTATATACAAAATTGAATTGTTTAGTAAAAAGGAACTATTACAAAAGGCTGACATTTCTCTACCTGGAGTCTAGTCTTCACTTTCACAAATCTCCAATCATGCTCAGCACTCTTTCTTTCTTTCTCTTGACTCATTTGTATTCTTTGCTACCACTAACAAGCTTTATGACTATGGAAAACTTATTCAACTTTTTTGGGGCTCAGCTTCCTCAACTATAAAAACATCACTGCTGATACTACCTATGAATTGGTGTACATCCATGGGTCAGTCAGATAATATGTGTAATGAAATTAATCCAATTCCTAGAAATAAACACATGTTCAAAATGTTTTACCCATTATAAAAATGATGTAGTTTTTACATTCTTCCCCAAACATTTTCCACATTCTCATGTTAGTACATCTTACCCATCTCAGTAGTCCAGAAAATGGAATGGTTTTATTAAGTTCTTTTTTAATTCATATTTTTAAAAAATTGCATTTAACTGTTTTATTGAAATATACAAACTGCATATTCTAAATCAATCAATCAATTAGTGTCCACAGTGAATAGAGATATGTGAACAATACCCGTAACAGTAAATTAAATATTGACAGCATCTTGGATATCTCCCTTTTTTCCCTTCTTAGTTACTATGTTACATTCTTCTAATTTCTATAGCCGTAGGTCAGGTTTGCTTTTTATTGCATTTTATAGAAATAAATTTAACTAACATGTTCTCCTTTGCATCTGACCTTCTGTACAGTATGGTATTCGAAAGATTCTTCTATTTACAGTCAGTGACAGCTTGTTAATTCTCTGAGCTGTACAGTGGTGGGAGACTTCTACTCATGGTCAAACTTGACCCATTGGCTATTTTTGTGAATATTATTTAGACACAGCCAATCCTCAGTGATTCATGTTTGCCTCTGGCTGCTTTCACACTACAAAAGGTAGAGCTGATAGTAGTGATAGAGACTATATAACCAACAAAGCCTAATATATATGCTCTCTGTCCATTTTCATGAAAAGTTTGTCAATATGAGCTCACCTTCAAGGTGAGCTCAGCCCTGACATCTGAGTCCTCAAGATAGGAAGTGCTAAAAGGAGGCATTGAACTCAGGCTTTAGAATCAGAGGGTGAAAGTCCAAGCCAAACTGCCATGTAGCATCCCTCAGAATGTGAAAACAGTACTTTTTGTTGTTTGGGCAAAATAGTGATGATCATGGTATCTTTCTCAAATGATATTTATAAAGGGTTGTAAAGTTAAAATGTGATATGTCACATGTATTTCATTTTATTATAATACCCATGTGACCCAGAGTAAAATTCTTTGTTTTTTGCCTTTTAAAAAAATACTTTTTTGGTGCTGAGGACCAATCCTAAGGTCTTACACTTGCTATGCAAATGCCTTAACGCCTAGCTAAATTTTGTATATTTAAGATATGTAACATAACTTATTCAAATACATATAAATGATGAAGTGGTTACTATAGTGAAATAAATGAACACATCCTGAGCAGATTTCTTGAACTCAGTGTTACAAAGTCTTCATTTTATAAAAAGGAGACAATTAGAGTTACTATCTCCAAGGGATTGTTGTAGAGACTGATGAATCAAAGAAGCAAAGTACTGACAAGAGTGTCTCCTAGGAGCATGCATTTAGTAAGTGCTAGGCGTTGCTGTCACAATCATTGACATTATCATCAGTATCACTACTAAAAGTTTAATCAAATGAAAAGAAACTCTAAGAACAAAATACAAAAAAGACTTGAAAATTATGACACAGAATCTGATAATAAAATCTGAAAATATTTCTCTTGAGAATGAACTGCGTCAGACTTACTTGCTTTATAAATTACCCTTTACTTCCTTTGAAATCTATTTCTGATGTGAACACTGGAAATAAATTACAAGAACTAAAAGCTATTTATTATTATAAAATATTTAGAAACAGGAGATGAAAGAAAATTTAAACTTTGTTCTTTTGTACAGTGTATTTCTCCTCCAATAAGGATAATATTTAAAAAAATTATCCTTAATTTTCTAGTGGCCTCATATTCCACTCAATGGAAGATTTAAAGTCCTTAAGAAAGCCTATTACACCCTAAATGAGGACTCTTCATTAACTCTGAGCCTTCCCACACATCTCAGACCATAATTGAGGTCCCTGAGAGTTGGGGTCCCTTCGGTGGGAGACTGGAACTTGAAGACAGTATCTGACAAAACCTATTAAATGAAAGAACATGGGAGACCAGAACTCTGTGTGGAGTTAAGGTGAGGTTTATTGGTAATATTCTTCTTTTATACATTTTTCTGTAGGATACATCAATCATTAACAGTTTACAATGTTAGTCAACTAAACACCAGTTATATCTGTGAATACATAAAGCATCTAAAGAACCATCTATGTTCCTTTAATTTTAGTGCATCTTATCTAAATCATCCTGGCTACCTAAAGCTTCTAAAAAGTTAGCTATTCTTATCTAATCTTATACCAAGCAAATATTTGAGAGTCTCAAGGGACCACAGTAGAACAAATACTGTGAGATAGACAGACAACCTGCTGAAGTTATCTTTAACTTCTCTATCTGGGCCTGCCACAGACATCAGAACAATCTGTCTTCCCAAGGCTGTCCCAGGGCCCAAGAACGTCTCATATCCTCCACACCTGAGCACTGTTCTTGACCTGTTCTGAACTGGTTCTCAGCTGCCCTTGTCTTCTTGAAGTTCCTTGGAAATCCTTACCTTAGGGACTGTCATGGGAAGGTTCCTAAAGTCAGCCCCTAAAATATCTTGCTTAAATCTCAGGCTGTGATTATGATGACACATCGCTACCATGACTGTGTTTCATTATCTGACAAAAAAGTTTTTTACTGATGCAGTTAAGGCTACTCATCAGTTGACTTTGAATTAATGAAAAAAAATTATTTAGGTGGACTTAATGTAATTATAAGAGCTCTTTAAAAATAGAAAGTTTTCTCTGGAAGAGAAAAGAAGAATCATCCAAGGGGATTTGAAGCATGAGAGGGATTTTTCTTGAGGGTGATTCTGTTACTAGAATGGGCTTCAGAGTGGTCCCTAGAAGCTGATCAAAACCCCTGCTTGTCTTCAGCAAGAAGCTAGTGACTTCAGTTCTAACCATGAGAACTGAATTTTACCAATGATGTAAGTGACGTGGAAAGTGGTCTTATCCTCAGATCCTCTGACCAAAACCTTGCTTTGGCTTAATAAGACCAAACAGAGGATCTCAGGAAATCTGTCTGGATCTCTGAACTATACAGTTGTGAGGTATGAAATAGGTATTATTTTAATTCGCTGAGTTTGTGGTGATATACTATGCAGTAATAGAAAACTTGCTCAAGCTTTCTTTAGAGATGAAATATTTCTTCTTGATACCCACTTAGATGATCGCTACTCCATGAAATTGCTACTTGAATGTTTTTTTCTTAAGAGATCTATATTTGTTACTTTAGTATTTCCGTATCCCACATTATGTCTTAGTATTTGATATACTACTTTATTCTACCTGTACTTTTCCATGTATATTATCATGCATATATAGTATTAACCTATAAATATAATAATAACAACACATAATATGTTTCTTAAGTTTTTTATTCCCTCTCCTCAGTAGAATAGAGGCAAAGTCTCTGTTATATGACAAATTCCAAGTACATAAAAACGGCCTGGCCCATTACAGGATCCAACAAAAAATTGTTGAATAAGTGAATGAATGAATCAATCAAATGTTTTTACAGAATGTTGACTCTGAGCAATGAAATAGAAGCTCCACAAACATATAAGTGATGCTTTATCTCTTTTTTCACTCAATGCAGTAAATTTGTATCTTTTACATGATATTTTTAGCCATAAGAAGTACATTATATTTGAAGTGATGTTTAAATAAAGGGAGCAAAGACTGAATGACTCATTCATATTGGTAGAGAAAAAACCAACTTCAAAATTTTTTCCAAGAAAAATATCTTTAATCTCAGAGTTTCTGAAAGAAAAATGAACAAAATGTAAAGAGACAGTATCCTCAGCAAAAACTTATGAATACTGGAAAGATCAGGTATGTCAGTAAATGAATTAGACTTCAGGAGTTAAATCATACTTGAAGACTAAATAAGACTGAAAGAATATAAAGTAAAATCAAGAAAAAAGGGTAAACCTCCATGAATTCATATCTTTTCTTACTGGCTTATAATTTTTCTGTAAGGAAATTCAGTTATGAGAAACATTTCCACAGGCCAATTTAAGTACACAAAATGGAAATTGTACAAAGTTAAACTGCAAAATATAAACAATTTAGGTTAAGAGTGAGATGTCTGACATTAGTAGAGTCGGAGATCTTTCTTCACGAAGAATAAAGTTGCAATTTTGGCATAAAGGCCACTTATGATGGGGAAGAAAGGATGCAGGAAGGATGCAGAGGAGGGTAAAGCTGTACCAGACATCTGGCCCCACAGGCAGAGATGCATGGAATGTGGACTTGATGGACTAGCCTCAGCTCTTGTTACATAATAATAAAACTATTTCAGTTAAGCAGGTTATTATTTTGTACTCAATATTTTTATTTGACAAGGAGATGAACACAATGGGGGAAAAATATGAGTAGCAATTTATTATGTAAAATACTGCCAACCCACAAAGGAAATGAAAGTCCCTACATCTGAAAAATGTCTATTTCAATGATGAAGGATTATAGGGACATTCAGAGAGATAGGTATGAATATGGGGACAATAAATGGCATATAGATATATAACAAAATTAAAAGTCCATGAATTTGGAAGCTGATGGGTGCTGGGGTACTAGATTCATCTATAAATTAGGCCACTGATGAATATATAACTGACTTGCTCTTAGGAGGTGGGGACTGACTAGAGGTGGGTCACTTAAAAGTATAACCTGAGAGGTCCCCAGTCATGCAGAAGATGCCGAATCAGCCCACTGCAGACAGGCAGGTCTGTGCATGCCCTACCGACCTCCCGAGTCATGCAGAAGATGGCCAATCAGCCTGTGCCCCGGGAACAATCCACTGGACCCCCCCGCACTCCCCACTTCTCTGTATAGCCACCTGGTTCCACACTACAAAGCCACAGAGGACACCAGACCACCTGACCATGGTACTGAGTCCCACTGCTCCTGGCCCAGAGGTAGGGGCTTCTGAGCCACAAGCCCACTGCTCCTGGTCCAAGGAAGGGGCTTTCTGGCCACCATCCCTCCCACTGCTCCCAACCCAGAGCAAAGGGCTTTTGGGCCACCTTCTGTCCCGCTGCTCCTGGCCCAGAGGAAGGGGCTTCTGGGCCACCATCCCTCCCACCACTCCTGGCCCAGAGGTAGGGGCTTCTGAGGTGCAATCCCATTGCTCCTGGTCCAGAGAAAGGGGCTTCCCAGCCACCATCCCTCCCACTGCTCCCAACCCACAGGAAAGGGCTTTCGGGCCACCATCCCTACCGCTGCTCCTGGCCCCTTTCCCACCTCTCCCAGCTCAGAGGAGGTAATCCATGCAGGCGTCAACAGCAGCCCCCCCCCCACCCAGTTGAAATGAGAAAACAAGTAAATAAGTCTCAAAACCAGACTCCCAGATCACCTACAGCAACCCCAAAGGGAAATGAGATGGAACACTCTGATACTCAACCACCTGGACCCACTGAACTGTCAACAAAAGGGGATCTGGAACAAATGAAATCAGAAATAATTTCTCAGATAACAGGAGAAATTGTGCCCCTAGTGCAAGACATGATTAATAAATCTAGAGAGGAGCTCCGGAACAAGATGGAATCCCAACATAGGAAACAAATGGAATCCATAAAACAGATGCAAATAGATTTCCAGGACATGAAAAACTCCACCGAAAGTCTACACAGCAGAATGAGCCAATGTGAGGACAGAATTTCAGATATAGAAGATAAGATTGCAATTAGTGACCAGGAAAAGAAAAATTGCTTCAAAATTATAAAGGAACATGAGAAATCAATCCAGCAGCTGTTAGATGATGCAAAGAAGAATAACATAAGACTGACTGGAGTCAATGAAGAAACAGGAGAGAGTGGAGATGACATAAAAGATCTCTTCACAGAAATAAGGGCAGAAAACTTCCCAAGCAGGGGAAAAGAGCTTGACATACAGATAAGTGAGGCATATAGGACTCCAAATAGCCTTGATCAAAAAAAAAAAAATCTACACATAGGCATATAATTGTTAAGATTCCAGAAACTCAACAGAAGAACAAAGTTCTACAAGCCGTTAGAGAAAAGAAACAAATCACATACAAAGGAAAGCCCATCAGAATCATAGCAGACTTCTCAACACAAACCATCAAGGCAAGAAGAGCTTGGAGTGACATTTTCCAAGACCTAAAAGAAAACAGCCTCCAACCCAGATTGATGTACCCTGCAAAACTATCTTTCAAAATGGATGGAGAAATAAGATACTTTCATGACAAAGAGCACCTTAGGAACTTCGTGAATACCAAACCAGCACTCCAAAGAATTTTTCACAATAGCCTAGGAACAGACATTGAGGATCACAACCCCAGGAAGCAAAGCAGAAGGAACCCATCTGGCATGAAAAGAAATTAAATGTAAAGGGGGAGAACCCAACAAAAAGAAAAAGTCATGGCAATGACAAGTCAATACATTTCAGTTATAATCATCCTTGTTAATGGTCTCTTCACCAATCAAAAGAAATAGACTGGCAGAATGGGTCAAGAAGCAAAATCCAACAATATGCTGCATACAAGAAACACACTTAATTCAAAAGGAAACTCATAGACTGAAAGTTAAAGTGTGGAAAACAATACTCCATGAGACAGGAACCCAAAACAAAGCAGGAATAGCTATCCTCTTGGCAGATCAAGTAGATTTCAAACCAACACTGATTAAGAGAGATGAAGAAGGACACTACATCCTTGTAAAGGGAACAATCCAAGAGGAAGAGATGACAATCATAAATATCTATGTACCAAATACTAGTGCACCCAACTATATAAAACAAATATTAATGGACATGAAAAGTCATATATGCACCAATACAATTGTAGTGGGGACCTCAACACCACACTGTCACAAATAGATAGATCAACTAGACTAAAAATAAGTAATGAAATACTAGAACACAATCAAACTCTTGAACCAATGAACTTAACAGATATTTACAGTCTTCCACCCCACAAAATCAGAATACACATTCTTCTCAGCTGCACATGGGTCATTCTCCAAAATAGACCACATACTCACACATAGAACATGTTTAACTAAGTGCAAAGGAATTGAAGTTATCCCCTGTATATTATCAGACCATAGTGCGATGAAATTGGAGATCCATAACAAAAGAAACTCGAAAAATTTCATAAACAAGTGGAAATTGAACAACACACTCCTGAATAACCAAAGGATCACAGAGGAAATTAAAGAAGAAATCAGACAGTTCCTTCAATTAAATGACAATGACAATACAACATATCAGAATCTATGGGACACAATGAAAGCAGTCTTATGAGGGAAATTCATAGCAGTGAATATGCATATTAGGAAAACAGAATGAGCCCAATTAAACAACCTGATGCTGAACCTCAAGCTTCTAGAAAAAGGAGGACAGAACAACCCCAGAGCTCATACAAGGGAGGAAATTATAAAGATCAGAGGAGAAATCAGTGCAATGGAGACTAAGAGAATGATACAAAAAAATCAATGAAGCCAAGAGTTGTTTCTTCAAAAGAATCAAAAAAATTGATAAACCCTTAGCCAACCTTGTCAGAAAAAGGAAAGAAGAGGCCCAAATCCATGCAATTAGGAATGAAAAGGGTGAAATGACAACAGACTCAGCAGAAATCCAGAGGATCATCAATACCTACTTCCAGAACCTATACGCCAATAAGATGGACAACACAGAAGAAATGGACAGATTCCTAGATACATATGAATTACCAAAGTTGAACAAAGAAGATCTAAAAGTTCTGAACAACCCAATATCAACCAATGAAATTGAAAAGGTAGTTAAAAACTTCTCAACTAAGAAAAGCCTGGGCCCTGATGGCTTCACTGCTGAATTCTACAAGACATTTAGAGAGGAACTGCTGTCACTACTGTTTAAACTCTTCAATGAAATGGAAAGGGAAGCAGTACTCCCAAATTCATTCCTGGAAGCAAGCATCACCTTGATCCCCAAAGCAGAGAAAGTCCCAACTGAAAAGGAGAATGATAGGCCAATCTCACTAATGAACATAGATGCAAAAATCCTTACTGGCAAAAATCCTACTACTGGCAAATGGAATGCAAAAGATCATCAAGAAGATCATACACCCTGATCAAGTGGGATTCATCCCAGGGATACAGGGATGGTTCAATATATGCAAATCAAACAATGTAATACACTATATCAATAGAACCAAGGGCAAAAACCATATGATTATCTCCATAGACACAGAAAAAGCATTTGACAAAATCCAACATGCATTTATGATAAAAACCCTACAAAATTTGGAATAGTTGGTTTCTACCACAAACTGATAGAAGCCATCTATGAAAAAGCAACAGCCAATATCATACTAAATGGTCAAAACCTGAAATCCTTCACACTAAAATCAGGAACAAGACAAGGATGTCCACTATCACCAATCTTGTTCAATATACTTCTGGAAACATTAGCTACAGCAATTAGACTAGAGAAAGAAATAAAAGGAATAAAGATAGGAAATGAAGAAGTCAAATTGTCATTATTTGCAGATGACATGATACTCTATATAGAAGACCCCAAGAATTCCACCAAAAGTCTTCTAGACTTAATAACCAAATTCAGTCAATAGCTGGTTACAAGGTCAACACACAAAAATCAATAGCTTTCCCCTACACCAATGACAGACTCACTGAGAGAGAAATAGGTCAAATAGTTCCTTTCACAATAGCGTCCAAAAAACTGAAATACCTAAGAATCAACCTAAAGAAAGAAATCAAAGACCTCTTCTCTGAAAACTATGGCAGTCTGAAAAGAGAGATTGGAGATGATATCAGAAAATGGACAGACATCCCCTGCTCCTGGGTAGAAAGTATTAATATAGTGAAAATGGCCATACTTCCAAAACTGTTATATAGATTTAATGCAATTCCAATTGAGATCTCAGCAGCATACTTCATGGACCTTGAGAAAACAATCCAAAAATTCATTTGGAACAAGAAGAGACCCAGAAAAGCAAAAGCAATTCTAGGTAACAGAGACATGGCAGGGGGTATCACAATCCCCAACCTGCACCTATACTACAAAGCTACTGTGATAAAAACAGCATGGTACTGGCAAAGAAACAGACCTGAGGATCAGAGGAACAGTTTAGGAGATGTAGAAGCCACGCCAGACACACTCAGCCATCTCATCTTCGATAAAGGAGCCAAACACCCTCACTGGAGGGAAGATAGCCTCTTTAATAAATGGTGCTGGAAAAATTGGGCTTCAACTTGCCAAAGACTAAAACTAGACCTATATCTCTCACTATGCACTAAACTAAAATCAAAATGTATTAAAGATCTAAATATTAAAATAGAAACTCTGAACCAGTTGGAACAGAGGTTAGGTAGAACCCTTGAAGACATCGGTGTAGGAAAAGATTTTATGAACAAAACCTCAGTTGCCCGTGAACTAGCATAAACAATCAACAAGTGGGATCTCTTCTTATTAAAAGGCTTCTGCACAGCAAGACAAACCACTAGCAGTGTGAAGAGACAACTCACAATGTGGGAAAAAATCTTCACCTGCTCTTCCTCAGACAAAGGTCTACTGTCTCGAATCTATAAAGGACCTAAAAAGATCAGACCTCCCAAATTTAAAGACCCAATCCAAAAATGGGCATCTGAAATGAACAGACATTTCTCAGACAAAGAAGTAAAAATAGCAAATAAATACATGAAAAATGTTCAACATCACTGGTCATTCGAGAGATGCAAGTGAAAACAACGCTGAGATTCCACTTCACTCCAGAAAGAATGGCTGCTATCATGAAATCAACCAATAACAAATGCTGCTGGGGCTGTGGGGAAAGAGGAACCCTGCTCCACTGCTGGTGGGAGTGTATACTGGTGCAAGCACTGTGGAAATCCATATGGAGATACCTCAAAGAACTAGGACTGGAAGTCCCATTTAACCCCACTATTCCACTGCTGGGGATCTTCCCCAAAGAATTAAAAGAATCATAACACAGTGATATATGTGTGCCCATGTTCATAGCAGCACAGTTTGTAATAGCTAAAACTTGGAAACAGCCCAAATGCCCATCAACTGGAGACTGGATAAAGAAAATGTGGATTTTTAATAAAATGGACTACTACTCAGGCATAAAAAATGAGAAATTAGAGACATTTATAGCTAAGTGGATGCACATTGAGGTGATACTCTTAAGTGAAATAAATAGGACACACATGTATAAATACTGAATAGTTTCTCTGGTGTGAGAAACTGAAAGTGTAAATAAGGACTAAATGTATAATAGGTAATGTGAAATAGGAAGAAAAGGGGCAAATGGGAAGGAAGTGGGAGGGCTAGGGGAAAGGATAGAAGGGGATGGGATTAATATGAGAAAATGGAAAAATAGGAACAAAATCTTTTTAAATGGGAGGGATGGAGGGGTTGAAGGAGGGCTGGACAAGGGTGAAAAATAAGAACCAAGGATCGAACTCGAGTCCTTGTGCTTGTGAGGCAGGCGGCAGAACCACTGAGCTAAATCCCCAGTCCCTAGAGGCTGTTTTCTTTTAGGCCTTGGAATATGTCACTCCAAGCTCTTCTTGCCCTGATGGTTTGTGTTGAGAAGTCTGCTGTGATTCGGATGGTCTTTCCTTTGTATGTGGTTTGTTTCTTTTCTCTAACGGCTTGTAGAACTTTGTTCTACTATTGAGTTTCTGGAATCTTAACAATTATATGCCTATGTGTAGATTTTTTTTTGATCAAGGCTATTTGGAGTCCTATATGCCTCACTTATCTGTATGTCAATCTCTTTTTCCCTGCCTAGGAAGTTTTCTCCCATTATTTCTGTGAAGAGATTTTTTTATGTCATCTCCACTCTCTCCTGTTTCTTCATTGACTCCAGTCAGTCTTATGTTATTCTTCTTTGCATCATCTAACAGCTGCTGGATTGATTTCTCATGTTCCTTTATAATTTTGAAGCAATTTTTCTTTTCCTGGTCACTAATTGCAATCTTATCTTCTATATCTGAAATTCTGTCCTCACATTGGCTCATTCTGCTGTGTAGACTTTCAGTGGAGTTTTTCATGTCCTGGAAATCTATTTGCATCTGTTTTATGGATTCCATTTGTTTCCTATGTTGGGATTCCATCTTGTTCCGGAGCTCCTCTCTAGATTTGTTAATCATGTCTTGCACTAGGGGCACAATTTCTCCTGTTATCTGAGAAATTATTTCTGATTTCATTTGTTCCAGATCCCCTTTTGTTGACAGTTCAGTGGGTCCAGGTGGTTGAGTATCAGAGTGTTCCATATCATTTCCTTTTGAGGTTGTTGTAGGTGATCTGGGAGTCTGGTTTTGAGACTTATTTACTTGTTTTCTCATTTCAACTGCGGGGTGTGTGTGGGGGGGGCTGCTGCTGTTGACGCCTGCATGGATTACCTCCTCTGAGCTGGGAGAGGTGGGAAAGGGGCCAGGAGCAGCGGTAGGGATGGTGACCCAAAAGCCCTTTCCTGTGGGCTAGGAGCAGTGGGGGGGGTGGTAGCCAGGAAGCCCCTTCCTCTGGACCAGGAGCAGTGGGATTGCACCTCAGAAGCCCCTACCTCTGGGCCAGGAGTGGTGGGAGGGATGGTGGCCCAGAAGCCCCTTCCTCTGGGCCAGGAGCAGCGGGAGGGAAGATGACCGGGAAGCCCCTTCCTCTGGACCAGGTATAGTGGGATGGTGGCTCAGAAACCCCTACCTCTGGGCTGGGAGCAGCAGGACTCAGTACTGTGGTCTGGTGGTCTGGTGTCCTCTGTGTCTTTGTAGTGTGGAACCAGGTGGCTGCCTGTCTGCAGCGGGGGGATTCAGCATCTTCTGCGAGACTCGGGACCTCAGTAGGGCGTGAGCAGACCTGCCTTTCTGCAGTGGGTTCATTCGGCGTGTTCTGTTCGACCGGAACAAACTATTCCTGTAATTAAGGTTTTACTATATTTATATTTTGTACAGTGAATATATATGATTTACTCTGTCAGAAAAAAAGTAAAAATTCTGTGACAAGCAATAGGTTGCAACTGTAAGTTTATATCAATATTTGCATTCATTACAATAAAAATGCCAGGTTTTTACTTTTGATTATTTAACAAATCCTAGGTTTGATAGTGAAAGCCACTGTTTGAGTTTTCAAAAACAGTTTCCAGATGGTGAAGTAAATTAACACACACTACTTTTCTTTGCCAATATGTAAAACTCTTGCAAGTGGTAAGTGTGACACTATGCTACTTGAAGCAATTATACTTTTCAAATAACTTACCAAATTACTCCAGAACTATGCGTCTGTAGTTTATGATAAATTAAATGTCACCAATGCTTTTTGTAAGGGATACCTACTGCAGCATGTTTCTTCTCAGTGTTGGCCCTGGGGCTTTTGTTCTGTAGTTGCAACTCAACCAGATGATCATATCCTGAAACAGTGGGAGTGCACATTTCCTGTTTCTGGCAGACTCATTGATTTCTCAGCAAGAGAGATAGTGCCATGGAGAACCCGTGCTGCAAGGAAAGAGTATTCAAGTTTGTCTCCACAGCATCTCCCTCCTTCCAGTTCTTGGATTTCCTTTCTTTCCTTTTTTGGCCTTTTATATGACTTATTGCTGCTATAAAAAAACTCTAGATAATAGAAAATAAGCATATTGAATTTGTCACAATTGAATTTGCATTATATTTTAATGCCTATGATTAAATATATTTAATATAATATGTAAATATTATACATATATATTCTATATAAGTGCTTTAGGGAAAATACAAACTGATAGCATTGTTAGTTTTATATATATATACATACACTTTCACACACACATGCACACATACACACACATATATATACACATATATATGTTCATACATACACACATCATGAGGACATTATTTAAAGCTAGAACATTGCTTGGGAAATTTTTAATCAGTTATAAATACTATAAAAAGGTCTACCTCATTAACAATTTATAAAAAAGGAGCATGTTCATTAAAAAAACAAGTCAGTGTAACTCACTGATCTTTATTTCCTCTGGAAAGGCTAAGTCATACCTGCCAATTCATTGATCACTGTGGTCATTCTCACTTAAAGTGACTGCATCAAATACAATTGTCTATTTGTCTATCTGTCTATACTTCTACCTATAGAATTTTGCACTTTAGCATATCTCAAAATATTTTTGTTACAACTTTATAAGAGTTTATTTTTCTCCTCAGACAGTTGTCTATAAATAATGGTGCAATCTGCTATGGTGTAATCTATATTGGCAGAATTCTTCATGTTTATGCATTAACTATCACTAAAACTACATTCTACATTTCCATATAGGGAAATGTTAACCCTTGAATCTCTTAGAATGTAATTAATGAATATAAACAGACTAAAATAGAAATAGAGGTTTCTAACAGAAAAAATGGCAAGTTAATATTTAAAAATTATAAGCATTAAATCAAATCATGTTTATGGAGTCAAAACATATCACCCTAATATTTAATTCTTGTGATGTGAAAATGTTTGTAAAATCATTGTAAGTTAATACTTATTTTCTCACAGAAACTATTAGTCTTGGCTTGTCAAGCTTCTCTGTAATGTTGTGACAATATTTGCCATCGTTTTAAGTCTTCATTAACATGGTACTCCCTAGAGTCATACCATTTGAATCATAGCTACCGATGTAATTTTGGTTTTGAATAATAGAAACTTCATATTGGATTCAATTTTACCATTTTTGGCTATTGGTTTCAGAAATTATACAAAAAATCTTAATACTATACATTTCAAAACTAAAGTATAAAATACAAGTCGACATAGTTGGTGAATGTTAGCAAGTGAAAGTCATTATATCAGCTCATTATTTTAGTTGTATTTTACAGGCTGCAGTGGGGAGAGGTGGGGCAGAGAGAAGGAACCCCTACAGACTTCCTCTGTTTCAATAAAAGTATCCATTTTGAGGAAAGATGGTAATAGCAGAAACCTCTTCTGTGTTTATGAGGCAGGTTGAGAGATAGTATTACTTATGACCCTTTGCTTCAAATGCTTTATGCATCTGCATGATCTTTGCTAAAGGAGCCTGTGTTATCTGCTTTTCACTATGATGGCGGTACCTATTTGGGAAAGAGTTTGTCAAAGAGACTGGAAGATAGAGATTAATAGCTAGAAAGAAGACCCAAGTTGCTCTGTTCCAACTTTCTTACTTCAATGGAGATAGAGACAAGTAACAGAAAAGATATATTATTTGCTAAGGTCTAAGATAGTAACATTTACTCACTGAAAAACTCGATTGATTGAATGCCATGTTTCAGGCATTGCTTCTATACCCAGAATTGATAGAATGGTGATTAAAATAGACAGAGGCTGCTCCATGGAGAGCCCTTTCAAGAGGTACAGACAGACACTAAGCATGTACAAACTCATGACTTAACTCCAGATGTTAATAAGTGCTTTGAGGGACATAGAGTATATAGTAAGGAGGAAGGCAGTTGAAGGCCATGGTTAGGTTTGCATCGCCAGTTGCAATTTAATAAGATACTACAGGGAAACCTTTATGAGGAGGTTATTCTAAAATAAGAATTAAATGAAGAAATGAAGAGATGATCTTAAGGAAGAGATTTCAGGCATAGGGAATAGCCTGGGGTATGAAAAATCTTGATTTGTTCAACAAACATAAGGTGAGTAGTGTGGCTGCAAGAGAGAAAGCAATAATCCTATGATTATAAAAGAGCTTAATAGGGTCTGGAAAAGGCACACAGGAAGGTCCTGAAGGACAAGGTGAATAATGAAATAATTACAAGCATTTTTTCCAGTAATGTATGATAGTCTGGCTTGTGATTTTTGCAAGATCGCTGGTCTTTGAAATGCCTGTGAGGCCATAGTGAAAGCAAGGTGCCCTGTGAGGAGCTCGTGCAGGTGTCCTGAAAAGAAGTGAACTGGAATGGGAGAGACAGGCATAGGGTTCACTGTCTTGTCTCAAGTATGTCTCAAATCACACATTAATTGTGGAGATGCAAAGAGTTGCCAGTAGGATAGATGTGTAGAATCAAGAAAGACTTCTGGGCATTTGTTTGAAAATAAATATTTGTTATTTGGATAAGTTGAAGTTTGGGTGCAAGTGAAGGTAGGTACTCAAAGTTACATATTTTTAATGGAAATATTTACATCTGATTACATTTGATTATGAAAAAGCAGTAAATAAATCTATCCTTTGTAAAGGCTCAGAAGAGGTAGAGGCTAGAGTGAATATGGAAGCAGAATAAGATATAAAAGAAGAAAAGAAGAATTATAATCAGCAAGTAATTTGGAACTTTGTTCAACTATACTTAGTGATAATTTGAACACTGGGTAAAGAAGAGAAAGAAATTAAAGCTAAGGCTTGTTGGGATTAAGAAACAGAGATTAGTTGTACCCATTAAATAAAGCAATAAGAAATAATGTTATGGAAAGGCAAATGTCGCAGAAGAATGGGATAAGCTCTTTTAAAGTTGCTAAGAGGCCTCAGGCCTAGTTGGAGAAGCCCATGAGTCAGCTGACATCTAGGTCTGAGGCTCATTTATAGACTCTGGAAGGTATGCAGGCACAAATGTCCTAGCCAAGGGCTTAGAGGTTATAAGAATAGATGAAGAGGAATAGAGATAAGGAATAGAGAGAGGCAGTGAGTGTGGATAACTTTCAGTAATTTTTTTTGCAAGGAGAAAGAGATGGAGAACCAAAGTTAAATGTCAAGGATCCATAAGATAACTTTTTTTAATGTTTTATGGGACAGAGTAGGTTTAAACAAATAAAACATTTTTAAACATAGCATTAAAAAATTTAAGAGAAAAGGAAAAGAAGAAAAAAATAAATGATAAAACAAGATCTCTAAAAAGGAAGTTTGTGAATAGAATTAAGAGTACAGGTGGCAGCACTGATATAAACTTAATTAGATATATTCATTTCTGTGATAATTTGTAATCTTAAAATTTCAAAACAATTTAATGTATTAACAATATTTAATGTATTTATATATTTCTCAAACCAAGTTTTCCCTCATACCCAGGATGAATTTTTTTACAATAAAGAATCATTAATAATGACAATAGTCATTTGTTGGAATTTCTTATGTATTGAACATATATTATTTTATATTAGTTACTGAATTTATTAGCCTTCAAAATGTCTCATGAGATGGAATTATCTTCACCCTCTAGATTAAAAATGAAGTCAGACATGATAGAGAAATTAAAGATCCCAAATTATACAACTAATGAATAAAAAATTAAGATCGTATTCTAATATCTGTCCCAATTTGTTTTCCTTTGTGTTGTGCTTTGGTAATTACCTACAGAAGGTGATTTACAGAGGGAGCAAACACTGTACCCAACCTCAACTTGGATGGTAGTTGTTACCTGAAATTGCTTTATCAGAGAAAACATCTTTTCTGTAATACGAGACATTTGACATTTGTTGGGAAGCCAATAATCTATTATTTTGTAACTATTGGTACATATTTTTCCCCTGTTTTATGTTATCTTTTAATGATTAGATTTTAACTCTCTTGGAGGCAAGCTCTATTTACGACAACTATAACTATAACTATATAATTTTATATATTATAAAGATAGTATATCTTTCCTGAAACTTGGTCCAGTAAAGGATGCTGAAACTCCAAATTATTTTTGATCATTTTCATATGCAAATTTGCCAAAAGTGATATATAAGTTTAAATGACTGTAATGGTTAAATTGGATTGTCCACTTCATTGGCTTGGGAGCTGTGCAGGATATTAGTAAAGGACATTACTAGGTATATAGGTAGGTCATGGAGGTAGGACCTTGGGGGCTATATCTGGTTACTTGTCCCAGTATCTCTGTTGTTGTTTTCTTGTCATGGTGTTGCTTCCTGGACACCATGAACTAAACATTTTTGTTCCACCATAATGTTTCTCTCTTGGAGCCAGCCAACTATGGACTGAATACCCCCAACCTTTAGCCAAATGAAGGCTCTTCTTTAAACTGGAGAAGGGGCTAGAAATGTCCTAGAATTCTATCAGCAGAGATTGGTGGGTGATTTTGTTTGAAGTTTATAAAACTGGAAAGATGCCAGGAATAAGAAAAATAAAGGCAGGCTCCAAAGTTTTCTAATGGAAATTAGGACTATACTGGAAAGTGCACTAGTGATCATTTATATTGCATTCTGGTAAAAAAAAAAAAAAAAAAAAAAAAGCTTGTCTTTATTTTCTCTATGACCAAAGGATTTGTATGAGGTTGAATTTAAAGTTGGTGAACTTATTGCTCTGACAGAGGAAATTTCAAGGCAGGCCAATGTCCAGGCTATGGAATGAGCAATACTGACTCCTTTTATTCAAATTTACAATAAGAATCAGAATCACAAAGCAGAGCTGAAAGATGTGAAAATTATGCACCTTGTACAGAAAGAAAGTGCTTATAAAGTCGGGGCCAAACAGAGTGTGGTTGCTGAAAATATTACTGCCATTTAAAAGAAACCAAGTACTTTGGAACAGGACTATAGGAAAGAGGTTTCAAGTACATGTCAGAAATGGCAATACTACACCCATCACAAGCTTAAGGGTGTAAAAGGGAAAACTTTTTTGAAAGATTTTGTTTTGAGAAGAGAGCTCCAGGGCACACTGTTCACTCAGAGCCACCTAGGAAAGCGTTGCTCTGAATTCAATCATCCACAGTTTCTGAAGCTACTGCAGCCATGGTCGAAGGGGGCCCAGGTTCTGCTAAAGCTATCAGTGGACTTTAACATCAACTATATGGTCCCAATTCTGGAAGCATGCAAGAGTTAGGGGGTTATGAATTCTTGCAACCAGATTTTAGAGGAAACCCTGAGAGAATAGCTAATACAGCACAGAGAAGGCAATGCATGAAGGTATGGAAATTAAGTTCAGTGTGTAGTGGAGACCCCAGAGAGCTGGAGGTTCTGGGAATGTGGAATATCAGCCCAGGAAAGCTACAGGTCCTGAATGAACCCAGTTCAAGAGAGGAGTTACATGGGCTGCAAAGAGCAAAGCCATAGATGTGGGGCCAAAACTTTGGAATTCACATCAAACCACCTTGCTCTAACTTGCTCCAGATGCCAGGAATAGAGCTACAAGACATAATGATTACCCTGCTCCATTTTGGTCTTGATTTGGTCCAATTATTTTCTATCAACCTATTTATCTTTTGGAATGGGAATATTTACCCTGTACCATTGTACCTGAAGATTAGGTAACTGGGTTTTGATTTTTATAGAGAGTTACAGGTAAGAATTTGGTTTGAATCTCAAGAGAGATTTTGGGTTGGAGTTGTGGAAAATACTAGAACTGCTGAAACCTTAGAAAAAGGATTAGGTTCTTTTTGGTTGTATGCGAAACATTTACATCATGTTAAGTGGAAATAATAAATTGTTATTGTCTTTATTTGAATATTAAGTATAATTAAGGAGATGTGTTTGTGTGGAAAGTTAACAAGGGGAAGGATATAACATTTAATGTGAACTCTCAATTTGATTGGATTGGGAGTCACACAGGGAATTAGTGAAATAAACTGCTAAGTATGTCTGGGTGAGTCATGGAGGCACAACTTGGGGTGTGGTCCAATGCCCTGTGTGGCATCGTTTCCCTGTGTTGCTTTCTGGCTGCTATGAACTAAATGTCTTTGTTCCACCATGCTGTTCCACCATCAGGTTTCTGCCTTGGAGCCAGCCAGCAATGAAACCAAGAGTCAAATTAGACCTCTTTTCTTTAAATTGCGTATGTCAGGTATTCTCTCCCACTGATGAGAAAACTGACTAATACAATGACCAAGAAAACAACAATGCCTAAATCACCCGTTCTAAAAGTAGTGGTATGAGAGAAATCCTCAAGGGTAGTGGTTGTGATGTTGAGGTATCAATCAGGAGAGCAAGAGATGAAGAAGCAAAAACTAAAAAAATCTTGGCCTCATTTTCAATTTTTCCAGGTGTAGATACTGATTAACAGACCAAACCAAAGAAAGTCTTTGTAAACAGGGAGGGGTGGAGGGGTTGAAGGGAGGGCAGGGGAATGGGGAAAAATTAGAGCCAAGATATATCAAATTCCCAATTATGAATGTCATCATACTGTATACCTAAAATGTACCAATAAATTTAATGAATTTAAAAAAATACAAGGAGGAGCTGCTGTCATTTCAAAAGAAGCTTCTTATGAACACACCCACTAAAACACAGCAATTAATGACTTTATAGATAATGGGAATTACCATCATTAGGGCCAACAGTTTTTAATATATGCAGTGCTGAATACATTGCATTTTATGTGTCCCCATTCTTATCACAGAAGGAATGTTTCTAAAAATAATAAATTTGCTTGTTATTATTCTTATGAATATGAAAGTTTATGAATGATGGGTATAAAACTAAAAATAATACTCATATTCTTGTTTGTTCTGGGTCAGTTCTACCTGTCCCATGCACAATCAATAAGGAAACATCACTCTTTCATAGAGTACAAGCCACAAGAAAAAACACAAACTAGAGCCTTCCCACTTGAATATGTTAAGCTTTCTTTGAGTCTGTGACAGCTACTTTAAAATGTACATTATTTCACCTCTATTATAGTCTTAAATTCTTTGTTATTTCAGGGTTTTACACCAGTCAGTATATACAGGGGACTTGCCTGGTAGTAGAAGCACCCACATTTGAAAAGAATACAAATCAATATTTTGAAAAGCAAAAAAAAAAAAAGAGTGAGTAGGACATAAGAAGGAAAGAAAAAGATGCAATTTAAAAGAAAAGTAAAATTTAGAAATAGTGTGAGGTAAGAACAAAGAAGGAAAAGAAGAGTGACGTTTAAAACATGAGTAAATAGAAAAAAAAATAGTTTAGTAACTAGCTTTGGAGTTTTGCCACCAATGGCCTTAAATGTCATCTAGTAGCAGTACTTTGAAATGCTCAAATTACAACAGGGACAAACAACACATCTGAATAAACAAGAGTCAATTGATATAATAAAAGCCTGTTTTGTAAGTTTTGGGTTCTACTTCATTCAGCAGCCATTTGCTCTTTTGCATTGTCTCTCCCAAGTGATGGTAATTTTTCAATAGTGATTACTGAAGTGTAGCTACACTAGGGAAGATCAAGACAGATGATGAAGTAGAGAAAAAGTCAGAAAACCATTAAATTATTATATGATAAAGAATTTAGGCAGTTATATGTTGCAAAGGGAACAAAATACAGAATTAAGAATGGAGTAACACAGAGTGATAAGGCTGAGCTAAAACAATTCATGAGGTACTTTGGAACTTTTGCTACATTTGAGTCCACACAGGTGCATCTAGGGGAGGATGTGCCAGCCAAAGAGGAATGCATAGCAACTCCACCTAACGAGAACAAGGCTGTTGCAGACTCTGGGCACAGACAAATCAAAGACTCTGGCAAGCACTTTTTACTTTTCTTTCGCAGCAGATAAACTCAGAAACTCACAAATACCACTGAAAATCTCCACTTGCTATTTTCAGAGTCCAGTGTTATCCACAATATTATAACTCAAATGTTGGCTCTCAACTGAAGATTTATCTTGATTCACTGGCATCATTTCATGATACTACCAGAAAATATAACCAAGAATTTGAGGAACAGAGAGACTCTCTGATCAAATGAAGATTTTTCAAATAACACTGAGTAGTAAATCATTTTTTAAAAATTAATTTTATTGGTACATTTTAAGTATACAATATAATGACATTCATCATTGGAAATTACTACCTTTATATAATTACTTTTGGTTCTTATTTTTTTCCCCATTCCCCTGCCCTCCTTTCAACCCCTCCATGCGTCCCTATTTACAAAGGCTTTGTTTCCATTTTTTTCATTTTCTCACATTAATTCCACTCCCTTCTTTCCTTTCCTCTACCCCTCCCACTTTCCCTTTGCCCCATTTCATACTATTTCACATTATCTATTTTAGCTTTTAGTCCTTATTTACACTTTCAGTTTTTTACACCAGAGAAATTATTTGGTATTTACACATATGTATTCTATTTATTTCTCTTAAGAGTATCACTTCAATGTGCATCCATTTAGGTATAAATGTCTCTAATTTCTCCTTCTTTATGGCCAAGTAGTACTCCATTTTATTAAAAAACCCCACATTTTCTTTATCCAGTCTCCAGTTGATGGGCAATTGGGCTGTTCCCAAGTTTTAGCTATCACAAACTGTGCCGCTATGAATATGGGTGCACATATATCACTGTGGTATGATATTTTTCATTCTTTTGGGAAGATATCCAGCAGGGGAATAGCTGGGTCAAATGGGACTTCCAGTCCTAGTTGTTTGAGGTATCTCCATACTGATTTCCACAGTGGTTGTACCAGTCTACACTCCCACCAGCAGTGCAGCAGGGTTCCTCTTTTCCCACAGGTTCACCAGCATTTATTATTGGTTGATTTCATGATAGCAGCCATTCTTTCTGGAGTAAGGTGGAATCTCAGCATTGTTTTCATTTGCATTTCTCAAATGACCAGTGATGTTGAACATTTTTTCATATGTTTATTTACTATTTCTACTTCTTTGACTGAGAAATGTCTGTTCATTTCAGATGCCCACTTTCAGATTGGGTCTTTAAATTTTGGAGGTCTGATTTTTTTAAGTTCTTTACGGATTCTACATAGTAGACTTTTGTCTAAGGAACAGCAGGTGAAAACTTTTTCCCATATTGTGGATTGTCTCTTCACACTGCGGGTGGTTTCTCTTGCTATGCAGAAGCTTTTTAATAAGAAGAGATCTCACTTGTTGATTGTTTGTGCTAGATCATGGGAAACTAAGGTTTTTTTCTTTTTCTTTTTGGGTACTGGGAATTGAACTCAAGACCTTGCACATGCAAGGCAGGTGGCAGAACCACTGAGCTAAATCCCCAGCCCAACTGAGGGTTTTTTTCATAAAATCTTTTCCCACACCAATGTCTTCAAGAGTTCTGCCTAACCTCTGTTCCAGCCAGTTCAGTGTTTCTGTTTTAATATTTAGATCTTTAATCCATTTTGATTTTAGTTTAGTGCATGGTGAGAGATATAGGTCTAGTTTTAATGTTTGGCAAGTGGAAACATGATTTTTCCAGCACCATTTATTAAAGAGGCTATCTATCCTCCACTGAGGGTGTTTGACTCCTTTATCAAAGATGAGGTAGCTAAGTGTGTCTGGAGTTGTTTCTGGATCTTCTGATCTGTTCCACTGGTCCTCAGGTCTGTTTCTTTGCCAGTACCATGCTGTTTTCATCACAGTAGCTTTGTAGTATAGTTTCAAATTGTGGGTTGTAATATACCCTGCCATGTCTCTGTTGCCTAGAATTGCTTTTACTATTCTGGGTGTCCCCTTCTCCCAAATGAATTTTTGGATTGCTTTTTCAAGGTCCATGAAATGTGCTGTGGGAAATTGTAGAATTCAGCTATCTAGTTGTAAGAATTGATCACAAGAAGTTTGTTAATTGAGAAAATTAAGTCATTTCTGGGAAATTCCACAAGTCTGTTTGTTAAAAGAATGCCAGAAAACTTTGAGACCTTGTAAAAGTTTCATGGGAGAAAAACAGGTTTTCCTAGTTTTCTTATTTACCATTGCCCATGATCAGAGGACTGCGACCCAATGACTCTATGGGTGGTGAGAGAGATTGGACTCACTATGCACATCTGTGATGTTTGTGGTGGGCCGGTGGGCTTGATTTTTGCTGAAATCGTCCTGCTCTCTTGATACTATCTGATAAGAAGAGGGCTGTGGTGTGCTCTTTGATGCAGGGATTGGTGAATGGAAACAGGGGACTTGTGAATTTGCCTGTAGCTTTTATGAGTCACTTAAAGTCATTTGTCACCAGAGGTTAAAATCAGAAAGACGATAGCCAGAATAACTAAGCTGCTTTTCTACATGTATAAAAGCCTTGCTTCTTTCTTTGTGATTGTCGAATAGTGCCAGAGGAATTAAGCTGCTGTTCATCCCCCAGGCTGTCTCCTTTTCTTCCTTTAAAAGTCGGTGCTTTCTGGGGTCTCAGGTCTCCTTCTAGAGAGACCACCGACAGTATGCCACTGGAATTTCAATTGGGATTATGTTGAATCTATATAGCAGTTTTGGAACTATGGCCATTTTAACTATGTTGATCTTTTCTACCCAGGAGCATGGGATGTCTTTCCATTTTCTGATATCATCTTCAATCTCTCTTTTCAGAGTGCTATAGTTTTCAGAGAAGAGGTCTTTGATTTTTTTCATTAGGTTGATTCCTAGGTATTTCAGTTTTTTGATGCTATTGTGAAAGGAATTGATTGCCTTATTTCTCTCTCAGTGACTCTGTTGTTCATATAGAGGAAAGCTGTTGATTTTTTTGTGTTTACCTTATATCCAGCTACTTTATTGAATTTGATTATTAAGGCTAGAAGACCTTTGGTGGCATTCTTGGGATCTTCTACATAGAGTATCATGTCATCTGCAAATAATGACAATTTGACTTCTTCATTTCTTATCTTTATCCTTTTATTTCTTTCTCTTGTCTAATTACAATGGTTAATGTTTCCAAAACTATATTGAACAGGAGTGGTGATAGTGGACATCCTTGTCTTGTTCCTGATTTTAGAGTGAAAGATTTCAGTTTTTGACCATTTAGTATGATATTGACTGTTGGTTTTTCATACATGGCTTTTATCAGATTGAGGTAGAGACCGTCTATTCCAATATTTTGTAGGGTTTTTTTTTATCATAAATGTATGTTGGATTTTGTCAAATGCTTTTTCTGCATCTACTGAGATGATCATATGGTTTTTGTCCTTGGCTCTATTGATATAGTGTATTACATTGATTGATTTGCATGTGTTAAACCATCCCTGCATACCTGGTATGAATCCCACTTGGTCAGGGTGTATGATCTTCTTGATGATCTTCTGCATTCTGTTTGCCAGTATCTTATTAAGGATTTTTGCATCTATGTTCATTAGTGAGATTGGCCTATAGTTCTCTTTTTCAGTTGGGTCTTTCTCTGCTTTGGGGATCAAGGTGATGTTTGCTTCCAGTAATGAATTTGGGAGTATTGCTTCCCTTTCAATTTCTTTGAAGAGTTTAAACAATAGTGAGAGTAGTTCCTCTCTAAATGTCTTGTAGAATTCAGCAGTGAAGCAACCAGGACCCAGGCTTTTCTTAGTTGCTAAGTTTTAAATTATATTTTTCAATTTCATTGATTTATATTTGGTTTTTTTAGAATTTTTAAGTCTTATTTTTTCAACCTTGGTAATTCATACGTGTCTCAGAATCTGTCCATTTCTTCTGAGTTTTCCCGTGTTAATGAAGTATAGGTTCTGGAAGTAGGTATTGATGATCCTCTGGATTTCTGCTGGGTCCATTGTGATTTCACCCCTTTCATTCATAATTGAATGGCTTTGGGCCTTTTCTTTCTTGTTTATGATAAGTTTTGCTAAAGGTTTGTGAATTTTGTTTATTCTTTTGAAGAACTAACCCTTGGCTTCCTTGCTTTTTTATCGTTCTCTTAGTCTCCATTGCGTTGATTTCTGATCTGATCTTTATAACTTCCTCCCTTGTGTGAGATTTGGGTTTGTCCTGCTCTTTTATTTTTGGAAGTTTGAGGTTCAGCCTGAGTTTATTTAATTAGGCTTGCTCTGTTTTCCTAATATGAGTGTTCACTGCTATGAATTTCCCTCATAAGACTGTGCTGTGCTGGTGGTACAGTGTACAGTGGCCAGAAAAGCTCACCTCCTTGGTACTGGGGGAACTCTGGTCCTTGGTGCTGGGGCAGTGGTATGGTGGCCCGAAAAGCTCAGCTTGTGGCCTACTAACCCTCTTTCAAATTGAATGCCAGTATGAATCCACTCAATTCTATAGCTACTGTTCAGGGTGTAGCACTGATACATAGAAATAGTAAATCAATTTTTAAAACACATCGTGCTGGGGAATGGAAAAGAATCCAGGTGGAAGAACACACTTAGGGTAGAGTACAAGGAGCATAAAAAGAATGTAACACTTGAGTCTTTGGATATATTCTATCAGAAAGACACAGTTTGGAATAGGCCTTGTCAAAATGCAGTTCATTGCCTACTGTGATGATCATCACTTACCTTGATGAGTAGACTTTATTTATGTTTCTTGGGAGATTCCAAGTAGAGATAGAAAATGGGACACCTATATTTGGCCAATTTAAGAACATAAATATTCACTGCTTTTATAAACCTTATGAACTTATTGTGTATCAAAAAAATTACACTCCTCAAGCATATTTAGTGGATTAGGAATAGTAACTGCCCCTTGATCTTTGCAGCTGTATGCTTAGCACATATATTGCTTACCTACATGATCTATGCCTGTCACATTATTTACTGATTTACTTATTTATAATTAACATATTTCATGAATTCTATGTCTCACAAGGTATTTGTTTTTAAATTTTGTTTATAATCATTGTTTTTGTTTTTATAGAAAAAGTGAAGTTTATAAATAAAAAAGAAAATTCATATTGCATTAAGGGTGAGAGAGGACTTGGTAGGGAAAAGGGAATCCTAAAAACTGGAAGAACTGGGTTAGTGAAAGTTGGGATGAGATTGAGATTTGACAAGTCATATTGAAGTTTAAGAGGTAAAAAGGGAAACACAGATGGTGAATGCAAACTTAACTTACAAGTTTTCTGATTCAGTTTTTTCTTTCCTATTAGAACAGGAGGTCCACATCAAGTGAGAATACCTGCTACTCTTTTTCTATTTTAAATTCCAACCTGCACTCTTAAAAGGTATATAGAGGAATAAATATCTTTTCAGCCTAATTACCACATTTTGCCTCATCTTTGAGACAAAATAAGACATTTATCACCTATCTCTAAAATGCCTCCTTTGTGCTCCCAAGACTTCTACTATCAAAGCAACATTAAAAGACTACAGCTATGAGAATGTTTGAATAAGTATTATATTATGATCACTGGAAGACACCTCTTCTGTAATCATTGCCTGTCTTAGGAACAACCTATTCCAGAGTAACTGAGGTTCATTCTTCAGAATAAACTTTATTTCTACCCAACAGTCTCATCAATACATTTACTGCATGGAAAGCAATCATCTTTTGTGTCTTTTGTATTATTGAGCCATTTATTTAAATTGAAATAATTTGAAGGTGTTAGTTTAGGATTTTACACTCAAATGCAGTAATATGCATAAAGTAGTATCCTAAAGCTAATATATATAAAAGATATTTAGTTTTCTTCAAAGTTATAGCTCTTGTTGTGGGAAATGAATGTATATTAAATGTGTATTCCCAGCTACTACTATGTCTGTCTTCATTCATTTCCCAACATTTCCTGCAGTTATCCCAAGGCACACAGGCATACAGACACACACACACACACACACACACACACACACACACACACACTCATACTTCTTCCAATAAAAGCACACAGTGTGTTCCAGTCAATGAGATATGTTCCATTAAGAAGTTACAATAGATGTGATAAAACTTAATTATACACACGTGAATTTATCTTAAAAAACAACATTTATCTTCTATCTCTAAGATATCTGCATTCAGACTACAGGAGAATGTGATAATGCAACAATATAAATGAAAAACTGAATCATTCAGTATTTCACAAAATCAAATTATAATTTGTGTGGAATTAATCATGAACAAATTTAAAAAAACCAAAAAAGCCCTCAAGATAGAAAAACATACTTTTACAGCTCTTATTTCCTGAAATGTATTTTGTATTTCTGCTTATTTTTTGCAGTGTTGTTTATCGTAGGTAGAACCTTGGGACCTTAAGCAGCTCGTGATCCCTAGTGTGGTACATTGACTGTGTTGCTATAGTTCTTCGGCTGCAGTAGAAATACTCATATTATCTGTTTCTAATACAGAAGCTTGTTTATGAAAACTAGTTGGAGGTGTAAACCTGCCCCCCCAAGGATTTTAAAGATAAATCATACTTGCAGACCATAATTTTTAGTAATAACTACTGTATATCAGACAGCTACCATGTATATCAGATATTATCTCAACCTCTTCATATGTATAATGCTACAAGGTATATAGTTATTCATTTTGTACAATAAAGGAAAAGCAGACTTTCAAATAATATTTTACTTGTCCAGTCATTCAGCAGTAATCAGGATTAACACTCAGATTTATCTAATTTAAAGACAGTTTCCTTTCCACTGTATTCTTCTGAATCAATAGGCAAGGAAGATTTCTTGAAAGATTTTTTGACAGATAATGGAATAAAAAGAAAGGTGCTTTAGTTCAATGTGTGCAGTGGCCTTCAGGGAAATAATTTGAAATGGAAGTCTTACTAAGGGGAATGGCAAAAATAATTTCAGCTTGAACAAAGATTATAGCAGTGAAACAGGAAAGAAAAGAAATGTAATAAAATCAATGCCATGAAAAGACAAATGCACAAAACCATTTTCTCCTCTTTTGAACCCCTGAACCTAAATTTAACTGTAAGTAGATGCTCAACAATAACTCATTGAACTAAAAGGGGCAGTGGAAAAGCTGTTGTTGGCTGGAGGAAAGGCAGCAGGCACTCTCGTTCACTGTGCATAAATCAAAACTAGATGGAATTTTAAAACAAAGGCATTACTCAAATCAACTGGAAAAGAAATGATGACAGCTATTTAGACATAAAGGTATTTAGAAATAATTCTTATGGCTATAATACAGATAGCAGTTTGATAAATTTGGAAAAAGTGGAAAGTAACTGATTGTCACATATTTATCTTTTCCCACAAGCACAAACAAAGCCCAAGGCATTTTATTTAACCATGTATTAAACACACATGCAAAAATCAAAACATGTTTAAAAGGTATTTTTATAGTGTATAGAAATATTAAGAGAATATATATACATTATCTAAAAATTGGGAAAAGATAATTTAAGGTACGTGGAGAAGATACAACAGGTATTTACTACCATTGTTTTATTACCATCTTGTAGATTAAATATATGAGAATTAGTGATAATAATTTTAAAGTACAGCTGATTAAGAGACAGTACTAGATTCCAGAACTCTATTTTTAGCTACAATATTTGAATTACATCTATAGTTATACATTAAAATTTACTACTTTTAAGAGTTTAATTTGATGAGTTTTGACAAGTACACAACAGTGTTGCTGTTATCATGTGTAAGTCATGGAAAATTTCCATCACCCTCAAAAGTATTCTTATGTCTATTTATGGCCAATCTGCTCAACCCTTCCTCTGTCAATGGCCACAATTGATACTCTGGCTCTATGGGTCAGTTTTGCCTTAAGCGTAGCATCTCATGAATGTAATCATACAGGGTAAACTTTTCTTTCTGGATGTTTTTAAATAGCCTAACACTCATGAGATTCATACATTTTAAGTACCAAAATTTTGTTCCTTTTTATTGCTAAGTAAAATCCATTGCATTGATATAAGATGATCTGATTGTCCACTTGCCAGTTTTTGGCCAATTGGGTTACTTGTAATGTGAAGCTTTATGAATAGAATGCTTTGAAAATTCCCCTACAAGTCTTTGTGCAGAAATGTTTTAATGTCTCTAGAGTACTTCTTAGAAGTGGGAATGCTGAGTGCAAATGTAAGTGCAGTTTAATTTTATATGGAGAGTTAAATGATTTCCAAAGTGGCTATGATATTTTGCATTTCTGCTTAACAATGAATGGGAGTTTTAGTTATTTTGTATCCTCACCAACACTTGATAATTTCAAAATTTGAGATTTTGATCCTTCTAATGTTATAGTGTTATGTCTTACAGAACAGTATATCAGTGTAGTTTTAATTTGCATTTACCTAATGACTAATGTCATCAAACATTTTCATGTATTTATTTCTCCTTCGTATATCATTTTTGGAAAAAGACTTGTACATTTAAAAATTAAGGTGTTTTCTTCTTTTTTTTTCAGTACCAGGGATCAAACCCAGGAATTTTTGCTTGCAAGGGAAGCACAGCACCACTGAGCTAAACCCCAGCCCTTAAAGTGTTTTCTTATTATTGACTTATCAGTATTCTTCATGTAGATATTATAAACTACAATGTTGTAAGACATATGTTGCATAAATGTATTTTATCAGCTTATGGCTTGTCTTGATATTTTCAAAACTTGATGAAGTCCAATTTATCCATTTTTTCTTTTATGATTAATTTCATTGAGTTTAATTTAATATTTATCTAATTAATGATCAAATAAGTTTTCTTACATATTATTCTAAAATTATTTAACAGTTTTAGCTCTTAGTTGTAGGATCTATGAAACTTTTACCATTATGTATCACCATTATTTATTAAATAAGGGATGACATTCATATTTTCACATGTGTAAAATTTTTCCCATACCATTTACTGAAAAGGCAATCCTGTCTTTATTTATACACCTGGAAAATTAACAAAGTTACCTTATCATATAAGTGAAGAATTTACTTCTGGACTCTGTTCTGTTCTGTTTATCTAAAGTCAATTTCTGTGCCAACACCACCCCATGTTTGTCAATTTGGGACTTCATAATTAATCTTAAGGCATAACAGTAGCCTAAGTACCTCGATTTCATTTTTGTCATAGGTCATTTTCATTTTCTCATAAATTTTAAAACCATATTGCTCATTTCTTTAAAAAATACCTCTAAGGTCTTTATTTGAATTGAAATCCAGATTACTTTGGACAAGTTAACATCTTACAATGGGCCTTCTGAATATTAACATAGTACATATTTAGTTCATCTTTTTTCCTTAGTGCTGTATTATAATTTTTGCTGCACAGATCTTATGCATAGTAGGTGAAATTTCTTCTGTTTCATTATTAAAATGCATTAAAAATTTCAGTTTCCAAATACTGATCATTACTGCATTGAAAACATGGCAGTAAATAATACCCTCTTGAACAACCAATAGATTTCAGGGGAAATTAAAGAAGAAATTAGAGAGTTTCTATAATTGAATGACTATGTCAATATGACATACTGGAACTTATGGGATGCAATAAAAGCAGTCTTACAAGGCAAGTTTATAGTGGTGAATTCCCACATCAGAGAAATAGAGTCAGCTCAAATAAATAACCTAATGTCGAACCTCAAACTTATAGAAAAAGAACAATTTAGACCCAAAGTTAATAAGAGGAAGGAAGTTATAAAGACCAGATCAGGAATTAATGCAACTGAAACTAAGAAAGCAATACAAAGAATCAGTGAATTGGAGAGATGGTTCTTCAAAAGATTAAATGAAATACACAAACCCTTAGCAAATTTTATCAAAAAAAGAAAAGACCAAAATCCATGTAATTAGGAATTAAAGGGAAGAAATTACAACCCATCCCATAGAAATCCAGAAGATCACCAGAACCTACTTTGAAAGCCCATACTCAAATTAGATGGAAAATTCAGATGAAATGGATAGATTCCTAGATATGTATGAATTACCAAAGCCTATTAAGTACATGTAAAAATTCTAAAAAATCCAATATGAGCCAATAAAATTGAAAAAGTAATTTAAAAACTACCAACAAAAGAAAACCCAATTCCTGATGGATTTATTGCTGAATTTTACATGACCTTTAAAGAAGATACATTGTCAATACTTCTCAAACTCTTTATTGAAATAAAAAAGAAAACAATATTCCAAGTTGTTCCTAGAAGCAAGCTTTACCCTGATACCAAAACCAGAGAAGGACCCAACCAAAGAAGATAATTACAGGCCAATATTTTTCATTTACATGCATGTGAAAATCTTCAATAAGATACTGGCAAGAAGAATGAAGCAAATAATCACAAAATTATATACCATGACCAAGCAGAATTCATCCTAGAGATGCAGGGATAGTTCAACATATGCAAATCAATAAATGTAATACACCACATTAACAGAAACAAGGACAAAACTACATGGTCATCTCAATAATTTCACAGAAAGCATTTAAGAAAACCCAACACCCATTTATGATAAACACCCTACAAAAAATTGGAATAGAAGGTCTTTATCACAATCTTATAAAAGCCATCTATGACAACCAACAGCCATCATATTAAATGGTTAAAAACTGAAAGATTTCATTCTAAAATCAAGGCAAGACAAGGTACCCATTATCACCACCCCTATTCAGTATAGTTCTGAAAATGTTAGAACAATTAGACAAGAGAAAGAAACAAAAAGAATAAAGATAGGAAAGGAAGAAGTTATCATTATTTGCAAATAACATGATACTCTACATAGAAGACACCAAAAAGACTACCAAAAGACTCCTGGATTTAATAACAAATTTGATACCATAGCAGGATACAAAGTCAATACTCAAAAGTCAATAACATTCTTCTACATGAGTAGCAAACTCACTGAGAAATTATGAGACAACTCTTTTCACAATAGCATTAATAAACATGAAACACTTAGGACTCAGTCTAACAAAGGAAGTAAATGACCTTTACATTGAAAACTAGTTCTCTGAAAAAGATTGAAGAGGATAACAGAAAATGGAAACAGATGCCTTGTTCTTGGATAGGCAGAACCAATATAGTGAAAATGGCCATATTTATAGAAGTGTTATACAGATTTTATGAAATCCTGATCAAAATATCAATAGCATACTTTACAGAATAAGAAGAAACAATCCTAAAATTTATTTGGAACCTGAAGAGACTAGAATAGTAAAAGCAATTTGGGCAATAAAGGCAAGACCGGGGCACCACTATCCCTAACATGAAGTTATACTACTAAGCTACCATGATTTTTTTTTAAAAAAAAGCATGGTAAGGTCAATACATAAATAAATAAATAAATAAATAAATAAATAAATAAATAAATAAATAAATAAATTTTTAAAAAAGTAAAAAAGACCCGAGTATTAATGGAACAGATAGATGATGCAAAAAGAATTCCAAAAGCACTCAGTTACCTTATCTTTGACAAAGAGGCCAAACACCTTCACTGGAAGAAAGATAGCCTCTTTAATAAATGGTGCTGGGAAAACTGACTTTCCACATGCCAAAGAGTAAACTTAGACCCATATCTTTTACCAACCACTAAAATAAAATTAAATAGATCAAAGATTTAAATATTAAAACAGAAACACTTAATCTGCTGGAAGATAAAATAGATAAAACTCTTGAAGACATAGGTGCCGACCAAGACTTTATGAACAAAACCCCAGTCACACAGGAAATATTACCAAGAATCAACAACTAGGATTTTATCATATTGAAAAACTTTTACACAGCAAAAGAAACCACCAAGAGAGGGAAGAAGCAACCCACTGAATGGAAAAAAAGTTTTACAAGATATTCCTTAAACAAAAAAATTAATATCTAGAATATGTAAAGAACTCAAAAAAATCAGATCATCCCAAATTTAAAGACCCAATCCAAAAGTGGGGTTCTATAATGGATAGACATTTCTCAGATGAAGAAATACAAACAGCAAATAAATATATGAAAAATGCTCAATATCACTGGTCATTGGATAAATGCAAATTAAAACTACACTGAGATTCCATCTCACTCCAGAAAAAATGGCTATAATCAAAAAAATCAATCAATAACAAATGCTGATGAGGCTAAGAGGAAAAAAGAATACTTCTCTACTGTTGGTGGGAGAGTATAGATTGGTACTACCACTGTGGAAATCAGTGTGGACATTCCACAAAACAAACTATAACTAGTGGTTCCATTTGATTCATCTATTTCCCTTCTAGGTATCTTCTGGGAAGTGTTAAAAGCATCATACTACAGTGATATATACACACCTATGCTTACAACAGCATAATTTGTAATAGCTAAATCTTATAAATAGCCCACATGCCCATCAACAGATGACTAAAGATATGATTTTTGTATACAATTGATTACTAGTGTACCATAAAATGGGTAAGCTTGAGATGTCTTTAGATAAATGGATGCACCTTGAGAACATAATTTTAAGGGTCATAAATCAGACACATATATTTAAATATTGTATTGTTTCCCTTGTGTGAGAAACTCAAGGGTAAATATGAACCAAAATGGAGGAGAGATGTTGAGAAGTAGGAAGAAAATGTTCAAATGGGAAGGGAAGAAAGGAAGAGAGAGGGGGAAGAGAATAGGTATAGAAAGATAAAAAAGAATGGAAGGAAAACAATAGAAACAAAATTTTCTAAATGCAGAGAGGAAGAAGGATGGATTGAAGGGAATAGAGGAGAATGGGGAAAATGAGAATTAAGATATATTATGGACAGGTACAAATTCCCAATGATGACTGTGATCATTATGTACATAAAAAATGTACCGATAAAATTAATTAAACATTAAAATAAAACAAAAACGTTGGTAAAAAATAAATGTTTTTGTTTTGATTTATTTAAAAATTTAATAACACTGAATCTTTGTTTATTAACCTGAAATTTCTGTCCTCTTACTTAGCTTATTTTTTGATTCCTTTAATTGGAATTTCAGTTTTCTTCACATAGATTTTGAACTTACTTTGTTAGACATATAAAAATAGGTCACTTTTTGCACAACAGTAAATGCTGAAATTTTAATTTCAAATTCTAATTAATTGCTGGTATATGGTAAAATAATTGTCTTTTGTATATTAACCTTATATTCTGCAACTTTTCTCAAATTAGTTTATTAGTTCAAAGTGTTTATTATCAAGAGAAATTTTCCTTAAATTCTTTTATTCATACATTTTAGGTATGCAATACATTTACATTTCTCATTGGGAACTTGTATCTTTACATGATGTATCGTGGTTCTTATTTTTTCCCCATTCCCTGACCTCCCTTCACCCCCTCCATCCCTCCCTATTTACAAAGACTTTGTTTCTATTTTTTCCATTTCTCATCATTTTTCCTTTCCCTTATTTTCTTTCCCCTACCCCTCCCACTTCTCCTACCCCTATGGACCTTTTCTTCATATTTTGCATTATCAATTATGAATTTCAATCATTGGGACATTTTAGGTATACAATGAATTGAAATTCATCATTGGAAATTTGCACCTTTACATAATCTCCCTTGGTTCTTATTTTTTCCCCTTCCCATGCCTTCCCTTCAACCCCTCCATCCCTCCCTATTTACAAAAACTTTGTTTCCATTTGGATATTTTCTCATGTTAATTCCATTCCCTTCTTTCCTTACCCCTATCCCTCCCGCTTCCCCTTCCCCTTTGGACCTTTCCTTCCTATTTCACATTATCTATTATACATCTTGAACCTTATTTACACTTGCACTTTCTCAAACTAGAAAAACTATTTAATATTTACACATGTGGGTCCTGTTTATTTTACTTAAGAGTATCACCTCAATGTGCATTCACTTGGCTATAAATGTCTCTAATTTCTCATTTCTTATGGCTGAGTAGTACTCCATTTTATTTTTAAAAACCCATATTTTCTTTATCCAGTCTCCAGTTGATGGGCATTTGGGCTACTTCCAAGTTTTAGCTATTACAAATTGTGCTGCTATGAACATGGGTGCACATATATCACTGTGGTATGATTCTTTGAATTCTTTGAGGAAGATACCCAGCAGGGGAATAGCTGGGTCAAATGGGACTTCCAGTCCTAGTTCTTAGAGGTATCTCCATACTGATTTCCACAGTGGTTGCACCAGTCTACACTCCCACCAGCAGTGGAGGAGGGTTCTTCTTTCCCCTCAGCCCCACGAGCATTTGTTATTGGTTGATTTTATGATAGCAGCCATTCTTTCTGGAGTGAGGTGGAATCTCAGCATTGTTTTCATTTGTATCTCCCAAATGACCAGTCATGTTGAACATTTTTCATATGTTTATTTGCTCTTTCTACTTCTTTGTCTGAGAAATGTCTGTTCATTTCAGATGCCCACTTTCAGATTGGGTCTTTAAATTTGGGAGGTCTGGTTTTTTTAAACTTTTTTATGGATTCTAAATAGTAGACCTTTGTCTAAGGAACAGCATGTGAAAAATTTTTCCCACATTGTGGGTTGTCTCTTCACACTTTCGATGGTTTCTCTTGCTGTGCAGAAGCTTTTTAATAAGAAGAAATTCCACTTGTTGATTGTTTGTGCTAGATCATGGGCAACTGAGGTTTTGTTCATAAAATCTTTTCCTACACCAATGTCTTCAAGAGTTCTACCCAACATCTGTTCTAGCAGGTTCAGCATTTCTATTTTAATATTTAGATATTTAAAGATCGATTTTAGTTTAGTGCACAGTGAGAAACATAGGTCTAGTTTTAATCTTTGGCAAGTTGGAACACGATTTTTCCAGCACCATTTATTAAAGAGGCTATCTTTCCTCCAGTGAGGGTGTTTGGCTCCTTTGTCAAAGATGAGGTAGCTGAGTGTGTCTGGAGTTGTTTCTGGATCTTCTAATCTGTTCCACTGGTCCTCAGGTCTGTTTCTTTGCCAGTATCATGCTGTTTTTATCACAGTATCTTTGTAATAGTTTCAAATTGGGGATTGTGATACCCCTCTGCCATATTTCTGTTACCTAGAATTGCTTTTACTATTCTGGGTCTCTTCTTCCAAATGAATTTTTGGATTTTTTTCTCAAGCTTCATAAAGTATGCTGCTGGAATTTCAATTGAGATTGCATTGAATCTATATAGAAGTTTTGGAAGCATGGCCATTTTGACTATATTGATCCTTCCTACCCAGGATCAGGGCATGTCTTTCCATTTTCTGATATCATCTTCAATCTCTCTTTTCAGAGTGCTATAGTTTTCAGACAAGAGGTCTTTGATTTATTTTGTTAGATTGATTCCTAGGTATTTCAGTTTTTTGGATGCTATTGTGAAAGGAATTATTTGCCCTATTTCTCTCTCAGTGAGTCTATTGTTCGTGTAGAAGAAAGCTATTGATTTTTGTGTGTTGACCTTGTATCCAGCTGCTCTACTGAATTTGGTCATTAAGTCTAGAAGACTTTTGCTGGAGTTCTTGGGGTATTCTATAGAGAGTATCATGCCATCTGAAAATAATGACAATTTGACTTCATCATTTCCTATCTTTATTACTTTTATTTCTTTCTCTTGTCTAATTGCCATGACTAATGTTTCCAAAACTATACTGAACAGGTGTAGTGCTGTGGGCATTATTATCTTGTTCCTGATTTTAGTGTAAATGATTTCAGGTTTTGATCATTTAGTATGATACTTGTTCTTGGTGTTTCATAGATGGCTTTTATGAGATTGTGGTCGACACCATCTATTCCAATTTTTTTGTATGATTTTTATCATAAATGCATGTTGGATTTTGTTGAATGCTTTTTCTGCATCTACTGGGATGATCATACGGTTTGTGTCCTTGGCTCTATTGATAGAGTGCATTACATTGATTGATATGCATATGTTGAACCATCCCTGCATCCTGGGATGAATCCCACTTGATCAGGGTGTATGATCTTCTTGATGATCTTCTGCATTCTGTTTGCCAGTATCTTATTAAGGATTTTTGCATCTATGTTCATTAGTGAGATTGGCCTATAGTTCTCTTTTTCAGTTGGGTCTTTCTCTGCTTTGGGGATCAAGGTGATGTTTGCTTCTGGGAATGAATTTGGGAGTATTGCTTCCCTTTCAATTTCATTGAAGAATTTAAACCGTATTGGCAGTAGTTGCTCTCTAAATGTCTTGCAGAAATCAGTACTGAAGCCATCAGAGCCTGGGATTTTCTTAGTTGGCAAGTTTTTAATTACATTTTCAATTTCATTGGTTGATATAGGGTTATTTAGAATTATTACATCTTCTACATTCAACTTTGGTAATTCATATGTATCTAGGAATCTGTCTAATTCTTCTGTGTTTTCCATCTTATTGGCATATAGGTTCTCAAAGTAGATATTGATGATCCTCTGGATTTCTGCTGGGTCTGTTGTAATTTCACCCTTTTCATTCCTAATTGCATGGATTTGGGCCTTTTCTTTCCTTTTTCTATTAAGGTTGTGTAAGTGTTTGTCAATTTTGTTTATTCTTTTGAATAACCACCTTTTGGCTTCATTAATTTTTTGTATCATTCTCTTAGTCCCTATTGAATTGATTTCTGCTCTGATCTTTATAATTTCCTCCCTTGTATGAGCTTTGGATTTGTCCTGCTCTTCTTTTTCTAGAATTATGTGGTTCAGCATCAGGTTGTTTAATTGGGCTCGCTCTGTTTTCTTAATATTTGTATTCAATGCTATGAATTTCTTTCATAAGCCTGCTTTCATTGTGTCCCATAGATTCTGATATGTGGTATTGTCATTGTCATTTAATTGAAGGAACTGTCTGATTTCTTCTTTAATTTCCTCTGTGACCCATTGGTTATTCAGAAGTGTGTTGTTCAATTTCCATGTGTTTATGAAATTTTTTGAGTTTCTTTTGCTATGGATCTCCAATTTCATTGCAATATCATCTGATGATATGCAGGTGATAACTTCAGTTCCTTTGCACTTACTTAAACATGTTCTGTGAGTTAGTATGTGGTCTATTTTGGAAAATGACCTGTGTATGCAGCTGAAAAGAATGTGTATTCTGATTTTTGGGGGTGGAACACTCTGTAAACATCTGTTAAGTTCATTTGTTCGAGAGTTCAATTGAGTTCTAGTATTTTATTACTTATTTTTTGTCTAGTTTATCTATTTGTGTCAGTGTGGTATTGAGGTCCCCCACTAATATTGTACTAGTGCATATATGACTTCTCATGTTCGTTAGTATTTGTTTTACATAGTTGGGTGCACTAGTGTCTGGTGCATAGATATTTATGATTGTCATCTCTTCCTCTTGGATTCTTCCCTTTACAAAGATGTAATGTCCTTCCTTGTTTCTCTTAATCAGTGTTGGTTTGAAATCTACTTGATCTGCAAAGAGGATAGCTGTTCCCGCTTTTTTTCTGGTTCCTGTTGCATGGAGTGTTGTTTTCCACCCTTTAACTTTCAGTCTATGAATTTCATTTTGAATTAAGTGTGCTTCTTGTATGCAGCATACTATTGGGTCTTGCTTCTTGATCCATTCTGCCAGTCTATTTCCTTTGACTGGTGAATTGAGACCATTAACATTGATGGTTATTACTGATACATATTGGCTTATCATTGCTATGAATTTTTCTTTTTGTTGCATTCTCCCCCTTCACATTTAATTTCTTGTCGCCCCCGATGGGTTCATTCTGCTGTGCTTCCTGGAGTTGTGATCCTCATTGTCTGTTCTTAGGATATTGTCTAAAATTTTTTGGAGTTCTGGTTTGGTATTCATGAAATTTCTAAGGTGCTTTTTGTCATGAAATATCTTATTTTGCTATCAGTTTTGATAGATAGTTTTGCAGGGTATATCAATCTGGGTTGGAGGATGTTTTCCTTTAGGGCTTGGAATACACCACTCCAAGCTCTTCTTGCCTTGAGGGTTTGCACTGAGAAGTCTGCTGTGATTCAGACGGGCTCTCCTTTGCATGTGATTTGTTTCTTTTTTCTAACTGCTTGTAGAACTTTGTATTTCTGTTGGGTCTTTGGAATCTTAACAATTATATGCCTATGTGTAGAATTTTTTTTGATCAAGGCTATTTGGAGACCTATATGCCTCATTTATCTGTATATCAAGTTCTTCTCCCCTGCTTTGGAAGTTTTCTGCCATTACTTCTGTGAAGAGTATTTTTTTTTTTATGTTATCTTCACTCTCTCCTTTTTCTTTGTTGACTCCAATCTGTCTTATGTTATTCTTCTTTGCATCATATAGCCGCTGTTGGATTGATTTCTCATGGTCTCTTATAGTTTTGAAGCAATTATTCTTTTCCTGGTCACTAATTGCAATCTTATCTTCTATATCTGAAATTCTGTCTTCACATTAGCTCATTCTACTGTGTAGACTTCCAATGGAGTTTTTCATCTCCTGGAAATTTGTTGGTGTCTGTTTTATGGATTCTATTTGTTTCCTATCCTGGGATTCCATCATGTTCCTCAGCTCATCTTTAGATTTTTAATCATGTCTTGCACTATGAGCATAATCTCTGCTGTTATCTGAGAAATTATTTCTGATTTCATTTTTTCCAGATCCTTTTTTGTTGCCAGTTCAGGGAGTACAGGTCATTGAGTATCAGAGTGTTCCATGTCATTTCCCTTTCAGGTTACTGGACGTGATCTGGAAATTTGGTTTTGAGACTTGTTTACATGTCTTCTCATTTCAGTGGTGGGGATGTGCTGTTGGTGCCCACTCTGCTCACCTCCTCTGAGCTGGGAGTGGTGCAACAATGGTACAGAAGCCCCTTCTTCTGGGCTGAGAGGTGTGGAATGGCTACCTGGAAATCCCTACCTCTGGGCTAGGAATGGTTGAACAGTAGCCCAGAAGTCCCTTCCTCTGGGCTGCGAGTGGTGGAATGGGGGCCCAGAAGCACCTTCCTCTGGGCTGTGATCCATGGAATGGCAGCCTGGAAGCCCCTTCCTCTGTCCTGGGAGTGGTGGAATGGTGGCAGAAGCCGCTTCCTCTGGGCTGGGAGCAGTGGAACCAGAAAAATTCTCGATTCTTTGGATTTTCTGCATTGACTAGCATGTCATTTTTAAACAGGGAGTTTCATTTCTTTGTTTCTTATCTATCAACCTTTTAAATTTTTTTATTGCATAAGGTAATACAACATGATATTGAAAAATTCTGATGAAAGAGAGCTATTTTCTAAAGGTTATTTTCCAAGTTTCATAAAATTTTATTCCATGTTTGTTTAGATCTACATTCATCCAAAGTATTTTTGAAAAATCATTTGTAGTAATACAGAACTGCTTCTTCCTATGAATAACTCTTTGTTCTCAGCTGTGCTATAAAAGGAATTCTAGCTTCTGGTGCTATCAGTATTGCCATCTTTGTCTCTTCATTTTAGTGAGACCACCAGTGGTCTTTGGGATCTGCTATCCTCTCTTGCAACTTGAAAACTGAAATAGTAGAGCTCATTCCCCTCTTTTTCCTTCTCTTAGATCTATAGTATTTTGTGGTTTAAGAGTCTAATATTTCAACACATTATTTTCATATATTTGTCCGTGAGTTTAGTTGTTTGTATTGGGAATGAGATTTTATGTAAACTTTCATAGGCTGTGGTGAAACTCCTGTCTATGTCTATTTGTTTTGGGACACTTTTAAACACATAACCTCTTCTTTTGACCTCACTTTGTGTACATTTTAAAATATAGATATCAATATCTCCTGTGGAGTAACTTAAATGACATCAACTCTCCTACGTCATTTCAGAAACAAACAAGAATATTAGAAGTGAAGATGAGTTAATACCTACTTCTTTCAGACATTCATGTAACTATAAGCCTAAGAATATTTCATGTTTCACACGGGAATAATCAAGATATCATATTTTAGAATGGCAGAATTTTCCATGCTGATTATTCAATTAAAAAATCCAGGGCTGGGGATTTAGCTCAGTGACACTGGGCCTGCCTCGCAACCCTTTGGATTTGATCCTTGGCACACACACACAAAAATCCATTAAATAGTCATGAATGGAGGACAAATAGATTTAAAAACTCTAAGCGTCAAAAATCCTATAAATCTAAACATCACAAAAAAGATATAAGTACAAAAATGTATGAACAGTACACTAAATGCAATACTTGTAGAAAATGAAAAATATAAGAATCATTACAGAGCCATTAAATAACCATTTTCTCTACTTATGTTTTGAACTAGTTATTAAATATGACTCACATAAGACACATGGAGAAACAGTATCATTTTTTCTTACTAAGAAAATGCCAAAAGAGAAGATCTCCTTTATTGGTAGGCAAATAGATTTTCTAATATCAAAGCCAAAAATGTATACACGTATTTTCCAAACCATTGGTAGAATTAAACCCTTATGTGAGATCCTATTTTTAGAAACATATGGCTTAAAGAGACAAAGCAGAAAGCACACCTTCCTTAAGGTACACCACGCTCCCATCAGAGAGAAAAGAAACTTGGCTACAGATGCGAGGTTCTTCTCCAAATTCTCAGTCCCTATGTGAGGGAAGGAGAAGAAAGACTGGAGAGAACCCAGCACATTTTTACTAATAATACTAATGGGGTTGCCAAAATAATGGATGTTTCAGGATTATTTGTCATAGATGTTCTACCCTTCCAAACTGCAATGTGGGCTTGTTTTTCCTTGTTGCATAACTACTCCTATGATGTCAGGAGATGTATGATGTTGAGCTCTTATGTTTCACTGATATGTCCATGTTTGCAGTGGCTAGAGAGCAGGTTAAATGGAACAGAATTTTTTAAAGATGTGGGAAACATTTCAAGAAACAGACAAGGACAAGATCCTGAAGGGCCTGACATAGCAGCTTGGGAATTTGGTTCATACTCATTCATTAGAGTCAGAACATACTTTTGGTGTATGGCTTGGTGATTGAGACACCATTTAGAAGGGTATTGTTATGACTGCAGTTACTCAGAAGGAGGGCTTGATGGTGATTTTGAGAGGCATGCAACTAACTATGTAATTGTGGGCTAAAAAAGGACTTCTTTTCTCCAAGCTTTAGTGAAACTGTGTTGTTCCAAACCATATCATCAATTCATTGAGAGCTGAAAATTCAAAATATTCCCATTGATTTCATCTAAGTCTATGAATGGCATGAAGCCATTGCAGCCTTTTCTCTTTTGCTGCTAACTTATTTTTAAAAACCAATTTTATTTAATATAATTCTGAACAATCCCTGTAATATGAATATCTAATATTGAAAATCATTAAGTATTTATCATGTCATTAATTCATCAATTCAGTCATGTCATTAGTAATTATGTCATGGCCATGGTCGAGAGTATTTTGAACAATTATAACCTTAAAATAAACAAAAGAATAACTGGTTAATATTACTACAAACTATATTGTGGTGTTGTTGCTTGAAACCGTATTAAAATACTTGATATATTTTGGGGGCGATAGAAGAGTTCTAGTGCTAAAGATTGAATCCAGGGTCTCACATATGCTAGGCAAGTGCTGTACTATTAGCTGCACTCCCAGTCCCTGTGCATTTGTTTTGTTAGGACATGTCATAAATGAATTTTCATATGGACCAGTTAATTACTCTATGGTTAAAGGAAAAAGGAAGAAACTACCAATAAATGAACAGGCAAACAGAACCATCCAGTATTTTAAAGAAAAAAGTCATATTATCAGTTTAAATAGTGGGAGGTAGAATTATGGAAGTTTAAATGTGGAAGATATAGTTTGGAAGTTTTTCAGTATTTTTTATAGTTTATCAATTCTGAATGAATATACTCATTCAAGTTCCTCATCATAGTTGTTTTGTGTTTATTTGTGTCTTAGGTACAAATATATAAAATGGAATTTCACAGAGCTTATGTAGGAAAAAAATCTTGAGAAAACAAAGTGTGGTATTACTAAGGAAAATTGTGTGAGATTGGAGATTTCTCTGATAATTTTACATTTAGAATACAAAAAAGAGAAAGTGCTGAAACTTAAATACAAATGTAAGAATTGCATGAAACTGTAACTGTGCCAATGAGGCTAATAAAAATTCTGAGCCTTTAAAAATATACTAGGAACAATAAAAAGAACTCTTGGTAGGTTCAAAACAGGAAGAGGAACAAGGAAGAGAGAGTTCCATGTCTTATAACAGATGGTATAATGTTAAGGGAACAACTTAACTGCTGTTTTGCTTTTGTCTTGTTCATAAAGGGAATTTGTCTTACTGAAACTGTTAGAGGAAGAAAAGATGCTGTTGAAATCCTAGTATTGTTGAGGAGGTAGAGAGAGCACATAGTTCAGAACTTTTAGATCAAAGTACCACTTGGCCAGAAATCAGAGTACAGAAGGAAAGAACATCCAGGACCAGGTTTGGCAATCACTACAAACCATGAAAAACAAGGTAGGTGACTCGGATTCAGGGAAATATCTTGGTTTTCACAAATATTTAAATAATATGAGTGAGATATTGTTGTGAGTTACTTTACAAGGGGTGACCAAAATATATGGTAAATGTTTAAATGTTTTAAAAATTATCATAATAAAAGACATCCATTAATCTTGTGATGAAACACTCCTCCTCACTTTGGATACACTTAATTCATCATTCTTCCCACCTTCTGAAGCCATTCTAGAAGTCTACTTTTGCGAGTTGTTTTTAAAGTTCTGATTAAAAAATACATAAAGTGAATGGTACTGTTGAGTGCCATCCAACAGAAAGACTCATAAAAATATTACAGTGGGTGTTAGTTAACCTTAGTTAATGGATCTGTCACTTTTTGACTTCCAGCTCTTTCTCAAATTTAAAATAATCATGAAATGTAAATGTTTTGAGTCAATTTGGAACACAGAAACAGTCACTACAGCACAAATAAAGTTATTCACAAAAGTTATTCCTTCAGAAAGTAGCAAGAATGATGAGATAAGTATGTCTGAAATGGGGGGGGGTATTTTGAAGGAGATTAATGAGATATGTCTTGCAATAAATATTTTAAAAATTTAAGCTTTCACTATACTCAAGTATCATACTTCATATCATTTCATAGTACTGTACTTAGAAAAGAAGCAAATAGGGCCGGGGATTTAGTTTAGTAATTCTGCCGCCTGTCTTGCAAGTGCAAGGACCCATATTCAATCCCCGGTGCAAAAACAAAAACCAAAAAACAAAAAAACAGAAACCAAAAAACCAAATAGTAGGAGCCAGTGTTAATTCATTATGAACAAACCGTGGTATGAAGTATAATTTCTTTTTTCCTCAGTAAAACAAGAGGATATCATTCTCTTGGTATATATAACTTTTATGGAAGTCTTTTATTCAGTTATGTTTATGAGACTCATGCTTGTTTTCACATTTATCAGTGGTACATTCTTTTTATTACCTGTTATGAATCACATCTAGATGTTCCCCCAAAGCCTCATGCACTCATAGGTGGGGCTTTTTGGAGATGGCTGGATTTAGGGTATGCAATATTGGGGGTTAAGGGTGTGTGGTTCTAAATTAGTCCACTGATTGGAATTAACATAGTTGGGGGTAGCTGAGTGGATTCACTGAAGATAGAAGTCCACCCTGGTTGTGAGTGGCACCACCAAAAATGCTTATAGCTTGTTATGCAACATAAAGGGACAGAAAGAAAGCAGGCTGCTGCTGCTGCTGCTGCTGCTGCTTGTCTGATGCTGCCTCTTGCCTGCTCTCCAATGCCCCTCTGCCATGCTGCTCTGTCTTGGAGCCAGCCAATTATGGATTGAAACCTCTACAAACTGAAATAAATCCTTCCTCCTTTAACTTTGGGTATTGGATATTTTGTCTCAAAACAAGAAAGGTAACTAAAACATCACTCAATAGAATTCTAGTACGAGTGCACCACAGTTTCTTTTTCAAGGTGAAATAAAATATATTTTGCAGTATTCTTGCTCATGACACAGGAGAGTTCCAATGACTACACATTCTTGCTAGTATCTTGTTTTAATAGTTTTTAAAAATTTTAGCCATTTTTGTGTGTGCTTCTGTGTTAGTATAGATATTCATTTTAGAAAGCATTGTTAAAATATCATTGACAGGTGAGTATAGAATAATCCAGTGAATTATAGTTTGTTGAGTAATTATATCCTAGGAATGACAACCATTTTTAATTCTTAGTCCATGTAATTATGCATTTGGGCAAGTTAACCTGGTCTCAGTTTCCTTTTCTGTAAAACGGTCTAATAATAAACCCATTTCAAAAGTTTGTTTTAAAACTTAAATGAAAATACCTTTAGTCTTTTAAAAAGTTTCATCAAATATAAAACATGCAACATATCTTAAGTAAAATTATTACTATTGCTGATAATAATCTGGAGGCCAGCAAATATCAAGAGATGGAGAATTTAGGGCTATTCATGCAAAGGAACACCAATGTTAAGCACATGAAGTCCAAATTCAATCTAGGGAGACAAAGAAAACACAGTATGTGATGGAGATGTTTTCAGTGTATAAACAAGAAGATTCAGAAAATGAAGAGATGGACCAGTGAATGATTTTTCATACTCCAAATGAGGGAAAAACAAAATAAAAGCCTACAAAGTTTATCAAAATTTCAAAATTATAAAGAGAGTAGATGATGTCTTCTCTGGTATAATGGCCCCCAAAGGTGCCTGTATTCAAAGTGAGGCTTCTGTGAGATGGTGGACTCTTTAAAATGTGGGGCCTAGTGGGAGGTGTTTAGGTCATTGGGGCTTGCTCAAAAAGGGACAACAGAATCATGATTTCCTTCTGTCCCTCTCCTCTCTCTCTCTCTTGCTCCCTAGCCATGGGGTGAGTGAATCTTGTCCTACCACATGCTCCTACCATCATATGTCATTCCAAAGGCCCAAAGGTAACAGTACCAATTGATCATGGACTAGAATCTCCAAAACTATGAATCAAAGTAAAACTTTTCTTGTTTTATTAGTGAATTATCTATGCTATTTCTTCTAGTGATGGATAGTTGACAGACACCACAAAAATTATAGCTGTGTGAAATAATGCATTTGTTAAAATTAACTAAATATAACCCTTCCATAATATATATGTACTTCAAACTTCATGTACATGATGAAAAGATACAATATTGGGTCATTTAAATTTTTATTCATAAATATACTTTTTTAAAAAACCAAGCAGAGTAAAAAAACCCCAACAAAACAAGCAGAAGTCACACATACATGATGGACATGGAAATGTGTGTAAAGTAGATTGCATCTTTGATGGATGTTAAGTCCGTCAGAGGGAACCCTTTTGGTAGGAACTGTCCTACATAGGAGCTAGCTCTCCAGCAGTAAATAGTCTTTAAAAATTTCCCTGAAGAAATTTATTTTATTCCAAACCAGGTTTTTAGAAACTGTTCTTGATTTTATATTGATCAGCAGTTTTATTATTGCCTAGAAGAAAATATACATAGCAATAACTGTGTATCTTAGAGAATTTTTTAAAATGTTTGGTATTAGAATTAGATGAAAATATTTGAATAGATTGAAACAAGTGTCATGATTTAATAGATATAAATAATTATTTCTATAAGAAAGCAAATGAAAATCTGAAGCACTGACATACCCTTTCTTCATTTGAAAAATAAACAGACAAAAAATGGTTGAATAGTTTTAAGACCCTAACTACCAAAAAAGATAGTAATATCTTCAATTATATATATAGAATTATGTGATTCATGTCATAGTACAGCATTATATATACTTTTGGCAATTATGCTTTAAGCAGGATCTTAATGTAATATAAATATGTTCAAAGAGGATGAATAATATATAGATTTCTTTTCATCTGATAAATAGTTTATTAAATTTAGTAATCCTTGGAGGTAGGTTGTCAAATGCAGGGACTCAGCCTGAGGCACCACCACTGAGAGGACCACATCTGCTGGAGTTCCCCAAGGTACTTCACCTCTACTAGGCCAATGTAATTAAAATCTCACAGAGCCACTACTGTGGACTGAGTCTCAAAAGTTTAAGAGCCATGTTTGTGCCCAGCCAACCTCATGCTCCTGGACTATGTGCTATAGCCCTGGCCCCCAGTCAACTTTAAGCCCACTGTGTATATTGTTTCCCTTTAGCATGGGGTAGCAGAGGCACCCACTGACTAATTGACTGACCTGATCATGATCTAGGACAACATCTGGGGAAAGAAGTGGGGTTAGAAACTCAAGGGGGAAACAACTGACCAAGCTAGTAATGCTAACTCCAAGAAAAGCCCATGGGTATTGTAAACTGGAAAAATAGCTGGGGTTTTACTCCAAAAGTTATTCCTTTTACACAGTAGGCAAGAGTTACAGAAAAAAGAAATCATGCCTGTCATATTTGAGAAAGTATAATCAGCAGCCATTTTGGAAAGGGGCTGATTGTTTGAGACTGAGCCACAGATCAACTCTGGAACAACATCACTTCAGGATTTCCAGTTTTACCCTAACACAGTGACTGGGTGTGAGATAGCCACCAGAGGAAAATCATGGATAGGGCGTGAGGTGGACATATAGGCCCTCAGAGGGTTGGGCTCAGGCCAGGAGAAACACTGATCCCTACCCTTCATGGTAAGCAGCCAGGCACAGTGTTTGTAGATTTTGTAGGTGCCTAAATCTGAAAGTACTGACCTTAATTTCACTGGTCTGCTTGAATCCCCTGCACTGCTGCCTATTGCTTTCCTCATCCACCAACATGAGCAAGAACACACCTTAGTTTGGATGTTTGTCTGGGGTACACAGACAGAGCAGCCTGTGATGTGTGTGTGTGTGTGGGGGGGGGTCAATTCCCAAAAGCAGAGGTTGTAAAGCTAGACAGAGAAAACTCTGACTTACTGGTTCCAAGACTGCAGATCCTGAAAATAAGCTACCCATTCAAAAATAAACAGGACTTTTTTGACTCAATTTTTTTCTTTCTCATCTGGGAGATGGGATAGGTCTTGTTTTTGATTTTTCTTTTTTTAAACTTTTTTCCTACTAATTTTCCATTTTCCTTTATTTTTGCTCTCTGTTTTCACTTATTCTTTATTTATTCTCTTCTGTTCTGTTTATCTCATTCTATTAGTTTCTATTTACTTTCCAATAGAACCCTTTATCTCACTATTCTTTTCTCCTCATTGTCTATTGCTTCACTTTTCAAATTTTACTTTTTTAATGCTCCCATTCTGCACATCCTCTATCTTTACCAGTATAAACCTTCAAGCTTTATTAACTTAAAAAAGTTAGTTAATTCTGTGCCATAATTGCTGAAGTCCTTTCTTTCTTCTCTTTTATTAATACATGTTTTCAGTACATGGCATTTACAATAATTTTGGATTAGTGGATACATGTACAAATGAACTATCTGTTTTCTTTTTTAAGCTTTTGTTGTTATGCAGCTTTGGGGATTGAAACTAGGGCTTGTGCACTCTAGAGAAGCTCTCTACACACTGAGCTACATCATCAGTCCTTGAATACTTTTTATTATTAGTGGAGGTATTGTGGCATTTAGTGGATTACTGTATGTTAGCCAATATTTGATTTGTCAGTGTTTATACTATAATTGAAGGTATCCTTTCTATGATTAAGGCTGTTAGATTATTGGTTCTTATGGTTTTTTAATATTCAGTTTGTCTTTGATAACCCTATTATTTGTCAGTGATTTTATTGCTATTGCTAGGTGGCATAGTTGTTGCCATTAATTGGTTTTCTCTGTATGCTAATGGGCAGATTGCCTTTGTGTCATTAGCAATACTGCACTCCATTCTCAGAGAAGTGGGTGCTGGGCCAATTATACTACACACTCCCCTCCCAAATAAATAGAGATAATTGAGTCTTAGCACAGAGTCAAAGTATATAGTTGGCCATACCCAGCATGCATCACCAAGAAGCAGACACTAACTAAACGGGTGTCTATACAAGTAACAAATTATTTCCAATATAATTAACCTGTAAACCTCAGGAGAAAAATTACCCCTGAAATATCAAAACTGACAACTCTCTCAAATCAGATCTATGAGGCAACAAATAGGAAGGAAATCAGAAGCCCCCAGCTAAATTATCTGAAATGATAAAATAAGAGATCAATAAACAGATCAATAAGATCTCCGAAAAGCTCAAAGAAGATGTAACTAAAGAAAAATAGACTACTAAACAAAATGATAATCAAGTTGACAGAAGATACTAATGAAAAGCTTGCTGAGGTAAACCAAATGATACAAAACATAAATGAGCAGTTTAGCAAAGAAATAGAGTCTGTGGAAAGGTACCAAACAAAAACACAAGAGATTAAAAATTCTCTTGAAAACACAGGCACCACACATGCCCAACATGGGGGCAGAGTGTCAGAGCCAGAAGATAGGGCTGTTGTTGGTGTCCAAGTACCCAGAGATACCTAAATCATAAGAATATGAAAAATTGACCCAACACTACTAGTTGACACAGATAAGACTAACTGAAGATGAACTGTAATTAGTAAATATAAAAAGACAGCACAGATTGCATAAAATCTCTGTTAACAAAAGTTATAGCAGAAATCTTTCCAAATATGAGAAAAAAGTATAACATATATGTAAATGAGACATAGAGATCCCCAAATAGCTAAGATCAGAAAAGAATGTCTTACTGATGTATAATAGTAAAAAAATCCAAGAAATCCAACAGTAGGACAGAATCTTAATAGCTGTTAGAGAAAAGCAACTTATCAGTTAGAAAGCTAAACCCAATAAAATTATAGTAGATCTCTCTACCCAAACTGAAAAAGCCAGAAGACCTTGGAGTGAAGTGTTTCAAGTCCTAAAAGAAAATACCTTGCAAACCACAATGATAGAGCCTATAAAACTATCTTCCACCTCTGATGGAAGTCTAAGATTTTTCCATCAAAGAGCAACTTAAGACATTCATGACCACTAAAATGGTACTCCAAAACAATGTCAAAGATATCCTAGAAAGAGACAAAGAAGCCAACAATGCCAAAGGTCTAATAGAATGAATACATCAGACAAGGTAAGCAGTTAAATAGAAGGGAAAAAAGTAATGCAATTACAGGAATAAGTCAATACTTATCTTGAAATGAATCGAACACATAAGCTTAAATATCAAAGCTTAAGTATCAAGTGTCATTTTTATATGAGATACTCAAAATATAAAGAGTAAAGTAAAAGATTGATTATACAAAACAGGGAAATAGATCTTTTGCAAAAGAAAGAGACCAAGAGATGGAGGAAGAAGGGATGAATAAAGAATTAATATGTGTTCTGTACATATTAACTCCCCATGAGGAATATAAACATTATGTACTGCAAACATGTAGTAATAAAATATAAAAATAATAAAAATTGAAATAATAAAACCAAAAGAGAGTAGAATAATTCAAAGATGCATTTACTCATTCATTCAATAATTGTTTTGGTAGTAAAAAACAAGGTATATCAAAGAAGTACTTTTCTGAAATAAAAAAAATAAGTAAAATGCATGAGTAGAGCCAAAATAAGTGCATTCTAAAGATAATGATCTTAGATAAATGTGTCACAGCCTGAATTCCTTTATTCTTCTGTCCTAGAATCTCATTTATGCTTCATTTATTGCAATTGTCAACCCTGTTGTTACATGTACTTTCCTATCTGTCATCCTTGGCAAGAGCTCCTAGCAGAAAGAGATTGTATTTTGTGGCCTTGTTGATCCTTCGCAATTACCTCAGGGTCAGGTGTACATATTTGAGAGATGGGTGTTAAACTTAGTGGAATGGATTATTTAATGAAAGCAACAAAAACATAACTAGATGCATTTCCCAATTCCTGGGAATCATCACACGTGAAGATGAAGACAACAGTATAGATAGCTTAGAGGGAATTTCTTTTTTGAATCATTTGAGAGTTAGTCCTAGAAACCAAGATCCTAACACAAGTCTATGAAGAATGAAAGATTCAGATAAGATAATGCTGTTTCATGATGAATTCTTTATTTGTGTCTAATAATTTCAGGATTCACTAGAATGTTAAAAAAAATCAGAAAAACAAAACCACTGAGAACATCAGTAGTGCCTCTCACAGAAAGGCCAAAATTTATGACTAACTTGGTGTATAAAGTGATAATAGATTTTGCTGGGGTATGAATCATTCATTTTGTTTTTCTAGAATGTCAGTTTCTGCTATTTTTCAGAAAACCATATGTCATTATCAAAAGAATTATACCTCACAAGGCTTTTTAAATACTGAATATAATTTTTTAAACTTTTAGAAGACTTAAACCCATAATATTCATCTCCATTACTTAAAATCAATTTGTATGTAGAGAAATAGAGATGTTAAATAAAGCTTACCAAGACTCTATTTAATACAGACAGAAGTAAATTTTTCTTTACTTGCATTCATGACATTTTGCAGATAAAATGGAAAGAGCCTGGTGATTCAAAACTAGAAAGAATCCTTAGCTTTTCACTTTAATTCAAATTGCCATATTTTATCTATTTTTATTTTTCAATATCAGATTTCAAATATTATATAAATGATTTTATATATATTGGAAAGCACAGACTAGTTTTCTGTGACATAATTTCAGATTACCTGTAGGTGATTTGCATTTTAGTTTTATAAAAATGAACTGTCTTTTTTGTTGTTGTTTTGGCTTTTGTGGCTATTTGTGTTTTTCCCTTAGAACTTTGAGTATCTGAAATATTTATATTTTCAAATAAGGTCCTTATGGACAAACTAATCACATAATAGAAAACTCCAACACTTACTTTTCACACTTACAATAAGAATACAAACCTCTGACAGAAATAATTTTCTAAATTCATTCTGAATTACTTACAAAGATACAATAAAAGCAATTCATTATGGAATCTTAAGGTCTTGATTTTGTTGCATCAATGACAATTATTGTTTTGTTCTAAAAGTTTATTTAAAAGTAACTTTCAAATCCTATACAAAGAAATGATACAAAGAAACATTCATTTTAATGTAAAAAATATGTAAGAGATACAACAAAACAATATCTCAAAACAAAAGTAGGGATCATTTCATTAAAATGGAACAAGACCATGTTCTATGAGTATTTCAAGAGCAAGAGAAATCCAGAGTCCAGACTGTCTAGCTAGCAGCAGATGGGAAATTTACACCCACTTCAACTAGGGCATAACTTTTCACCACTGTAGTTTTTGCAAAATATAAGCCTCAACTCACTAACTCAGAGGCCTTTCCTTGGAATGCTTGTTATGCATTTCAAGTGAGGAGATGATGTTAGCTATGCTATTCAGGGGGATTTATGGTGTTAGTTTAACAGAAAGTCTGATTCTAAATTTCAGAGTTTCTAAAAGGTCATTATAACTCAAAGATAGGGGTAACAGATGTCCCAAGCCTGTTGAGGATGTTCTAGTTTATGCCTTGTTCTGAGCACAATTATTAACAGTTCCATTTAAATACCAACTGTGCACCAAATGAGAGACATATTCATGGTCACCTCACTCACAGATCACCAACTGAGTTCTCATTAAGCTCATGCCATTATTATACGACCTGGAAACCTTTTCCTCAAAAAGTTTTCCTCTGACCAGCAGAATGGATCTTCTGTGTTGGTTTGTTGAATTTCAGGCTCCACTTAAGGCTTGGTGAATCAGAATGTTCAATTTAATGAAATTCAAGGGTATTTATATAAACAAATTTAACTTAGTAAAATAGGCTGACCTGAGTGTTATTTTAGGACAGTTAGTTCTCTGGAAAACAATAGAAATATCTATACACGAAATACCAAGCAAAATAAAAAAAAATTAATCAAAGCAAAATTCAAACATTGTATTCATTCTCATTTGTAATTAAATTACCTTCTTCATTTTCAATTAGATTATTAATTAACATGGCATTCAAAAGAAATTTCTGACTTTATCACTTCAGCATTCTTTTATTTTGCTTTTTAATGATTTAATATGGCACATATAAAATATATCTAAAGCATTTATATAATTTCAACATAATTATGCAATTACAATCTATGTCACTCAGGGCAAAAAAAGGAATATAATTTGTATACTTAATGTCCCTCTGAATTTTAATATCCTAAATTTAGCTACAATTCTGAATTTGCTAAAATTATTTTCTTACTTGAAAAATAGTTTTAACAAATGTATATATATATGCCCAAATTATGTAATTTAATTTGATTGTTTGTAAACTTGACATAAATGGAACAATAAGGCACTTAACTATGCTTTCATGTTTTCTTTCATTGAACATTTTTTGTGAGACATGCATAGTTGTCATGATGTGTTTATGTCAGTACAATATAATTTTATTTTACATGAATATGCAACAATATATACATTTGCCCTGTTATTTTGTGTTTTGGTTTAGGTCAGTTTTCATTTAATAATAAAAAATAATGGCTTCAAAATTATTTTTACATATGTGTGAAAACGCTATATGGAAAAGATTGTTTTCTAAGATATATACCCAGGAATAATTTAATTGTTCCATGTGTGTGTGTGTGTGTGTGTATGTGTGTGTTTTAGGCTTTATTAAATAATGATAATTTATTCTTCATAGTGCTTATATGAATTTACAGTCCCATCATTCATTCTCATGCTTGACAATCCTAATAATTGTAAGACTTCCAAATTTTTGCCTTTCCATCAAGTGTGCTTTAAATTCTCATATCTAGCAAGAAACAAGTTCAATATGTTTTCTTTTGAAGTTTAAGGATTTAAGTTTTTCTTCATAAATTAAATAGATTAATTCATTTACTTTGTCATTCTTTTTATTACCTGTGTATAATCAGAAGTTATCAGAAGCCTCTCATTTTTATATAGGTGAATTTATAAATTATTTTTAAGTTAAGCATTTTTCAAGAGTGGATGTTAAGTGTTTCCACCAAAATATGATAACTGTATGAAGTAACACATTTGTTAATTAGCTAGATTTAATTGGTGTATGTCATGTGGAATTCAATAAGTACATGTAATTTTAACTGCCAATTTTAAACAGAAAAAATAGTATTTTTCTCTGTATTTTGGCAAATTCTTTCTATTTTGAAATCACAGATTTTTTTTTTTCCTATACAATCTATGTTTTCCCTTGTACGTTTAGTCTTCAAGCCACAGGGATTATTTATATGTCGTAAAATGTGGATGTCCAATATTCTTAAAATTTATTTTTTATATGTAGGTGAACTTTTCATATATGAAGTATCTAAATAAAGTATAGAAGTTTTATATTTTTAACTACTGGGTATGTTTGGCTAGGTAATTGTCAGAAAGAGAATATGAACATGGCAAAGAGATTATTTGACATCAGAAATGAAAGTGAATAAAAGAAATTCCAGAAACTGGAAGTTTTACAGACTATAAAAGAGAGAAAAGGTAAAAGATGAAGCTAAAATGGCCTTAAATATTAAGGCCTAATAAAATTTCTCACTTGACTAGTTACTCAGAATAAATGTCATATTGAGGTGGTGGCTTTCTTAGCTGTTGTTTCTAATCTCCTTTTAGAAGTCACTGTTAAGTTTAAAAGATGAGTCATATTATAGAAGGCCTAGATATGAAGCAGGTAAACAGTACTGATTATTTAATTGGTTGCTTATCATCCTGCCCAGTCCAGTAATGAATTCCCATCAGTTAACATATAGAAGTATTCCTCCTCTCCATTTTCTGTTTCTGACTCTTGTTGCTGCTAGTTTATTCCTTCAGCTCACATTTCACTGTTTGTAGAATTCGCTCATGGAAGTTCATAGAACTCCCAGGACCTGAGATGGGCACTGAAAGAGACAGGAAGTCCCAAAAGATCACGAGTTATAAGTGGAATCATATTAACCTAGATTAACATTTCCCTTTGTATCACTCTGTAAAACAAATTTAATGAACTGAGGACTGTCCATTGATCAGTCAGGGTAAGATGTCTTTATTTCTTGTCAAAGTCAACGTTTTCTCATGTCATGAGGCAAACACTGGCTCATGAAGCAGTTCATAGTTGTTCATCAAATATATGATTTCATTTTTTGCCTTTCTATTCCTATGTGGTATTGTTATTTTACATGATTCATTTTTATAATTATAACTCTCCACATTCTTATTTTGATACTTGTTTATTATTTCTTGTTATCATATGTCCCTCTGGGCTAGGTAATCTTAATTTTCAACTAGACTAAGTTACAAGATTCCTGAAGAGATGAGTGACTCCTGCAGGAATTATCTATATGTTTACAATGCAACAGTATGGCGTGGGGGGCAGTTTGCAGAAGATAGTCTTTGGGGCCACGATTGGAAGGAATATCTCCTGACAGCCCTCTTCCCTGGAGCTCTTCTTCTCAGCACCCATGAAATGAGCCGCTTCGCTCCACAATGCCCTTCCACCATGATGGTTCTGCTTTGAGGCGACCAACCATGGACTGACAACTCTCAAACCATGAGGCAAATACATTTCTTCTCTCTTGAATTGCAGGTGTCAGGTGTTGACCATGTAATGGAACCTCGATTCAAAAATTTAGCTCATTCTATGATTCTGGAAAAGATGGGCATGCTTGTGTTTGTTCAGGAGAGAAGCTACAGTAGTGATTGTCATCTGACGCAGAGTTTACAAACAAAACCAAAATTTTGCCAAATGCTACTGTTTTCAAACCAAAATGTTCTCAAACAAAAGCATTCATGAACCAAAGTATCACTGTATATGTGTGTTTGTGTGTGTTTGTGGGAGGTGCGTTTATGTGTGAGCTTAATCTAGAGAAGGCACCTCTAAAGAAGACAGTAGGTTTATTTTTGGTAGAAATTGGAACAAATTAATTTGTCTAGAGTAAGGAATAAGGTGGGATGAAAGGGAATAGCCAAAATTAATACTAGAGAAATATGTAAGAGTGTTCATGGTGAATATTGAGGTATTTTCCTTACTCCCACAACCTCCTCCACAAATCACCTCTTAGACATGTGCAGATCTCCTCAGGCAGATTATTAGAAGATTATTTTCTAAAAACTGACTGAAGGCTTTGCTGACCACATATGGTTTTTAGGGAGTATGTGTGTGTGCGTGTGTGCACATGCACATATTTTTATTCATAAACATTTAAAATCACTGTTAGGGCCTGGCATTTAGTTTAGTGGTTCCACCACCTGCCTTGCAAGCACATAGTCCTGCAAGTGTATATAAGAGTTAGTCTGTGCTGTTGATAAATGTACCTTACGTTCTACTGCTTTCCTGTTACATTATCTTTTTGAGATTCTCACATATTCTTTGTAATTCTTGTGAAGCACGTGCTATATGCTACATTTTCTAGAGAAAAGCTAGTCTTTTTCCTGCAGGTTTCACATCACTTTGTTAACCAATTTCTCTTCACTAGTTACAATACGTAACTCTGTCTTTCCCCAGTAGTCCCCTAAAGCAGTGGAACACTCCCTAAGCTGAATGTGTGAAATCACCAATAGTGTTTGTTGCAGTACAGATTCATAGGCCCAGCTAAACACATGGAAGGAATTGTCAGGCCCCAGGAGTAATAGTTTTAAAGAAGCTCCTAAAGTGATGAGTATATACTTCCAGTTTTGAAAGCACTATCTTATCAATACACTCACTTCACATCAGCCTCCCAAGTTTCCCAGCAAGGTTCTGTTAAGAGTCCCCACACTGGAATAGCTTTAATCTTAGAATTCATCACAGGTGTCCCTAACATAATTCTATCCCCATTAGTATGAAGCAAGTTATAGACACACTAAGTGAGACCTCATCTCATCTCACCATCCATCTCTTTTGCATGTATCCTATTGTTTTTTTCTTTCATATTTTTTGGTAAAGAATTTCATGCTCATGTGCAGAAATAAACCATGTTGCAGATTATTCAGTGATTAGGGATGGAGTCCACCCAAGTATAAAAGAAAATCTGTTTTAACATAACAATGTATAAAAAATTTCTGGAAAAATGGTAGAGGAGACTGGCCAGAACTCTCACCCACACAAACCATAAAAGATTCAGGAAAAAATAAATATACAATTTTCAGTCATTGTCCAAGCTCACACAGAAGACAGAAAATCAGTATTGTCTAAAAATAAAGAAGAAAATGATGCACAACAGTGGAAGCAGGAACTGAGGGCTAAGGGGGTTCTAAAGGATCATCAGGCCATAATGAGAAAGAGACATCAAAGGATGTCATAGAATATTAAAGGCTACAACCCCAAAGACAGGACTCACAAATGTTACCTGCTTTTCAGTGACATACCATACATTTGCTCTCACTCTAACTCTTGGTGATATTTATTTTTCTCCTACGGACAACATAACTTAGTATGTGATCTAAATTCAAATTACTTAACAGAATTTACACTAACTACGTTATGGAAAAAAATCCAGAATGATAAATGAGCATAAATTGGTTAAGTGCTAGAGCATTTCAAAGAATCAAAGGAAAAACAAACAGAAACAAAAAAATGGAAAATATTTCAGGATGTATAAGAATGGTGCTGGGGAGGAAAGCACCTGTGTCAGGCAGGAGATGTGACCATTACAACACATGACAAGTGAAAGTAAAAGAGGAAATAATCCATTGTAAAAAAGGAACAATTAATAAAAAGTAATATTTATTTCTCAGAGGCTTGAGATTTCAAGGAGGTTTTAACATAATTACATTTAAAATGATTAGAGAAACATAAGGAATGGATTAAACCAAGTAATAAGGGTAGGGAAAAATAACTCATATAAAGAGATATGATATATTCACTATTAACAAAATTTTTTTTTAAATTTAATGAGAACTCCTTGGGAAAATTCCTAGGAAATCTAAAATGTAATAAAGAGGGGTAAGATGAGGATGAAAGTAGCTCAGTGTAAAGCTCTAAGTTTAATTTCCAGTATTGAAAATAAAATAAAAATCTTGTTTTGAGCAAAAATTTTAAATCCATAATTAATCCCATTGTAGTAGAACTGTAGAATACTAAAGACAAGAAGGAGAAGGAGGAGAAGAAGGAGAAGAAGAAGAGGAAGAAGAGGAGGAAGCAGAAAAGGAAGAGGAAGAGGAAGAGTTGGAGGAGGGGAAGGAGGAGGAAGAGGAGGGGGAAGGACTGTAAGAGCATCCAGAAGGATATAAAAGTTTACTTACAAAATAACAGCAATTATTCTAATGGAAGTCTTCTAAATGACAACAGAAGAGTCCAGAAAAGTAGGAAATGTTATTTTCAATGCTGTGGTACAAAGTGATGAAACCATCACTGAATGACATTGAAATATAGATAAGTTTATTTCATTTGTTTTATTTTTTCTATTTTATTTATTCTATTTTTATTAGAGATATAAATAAATTTGATATTTAAAATAAGTCAAAGTATAGTAATCATTCCATGAAACAATTTGTAGGTATATACTTCAGGAAAAAGTTGAACCCAGAACATGGTAAGATACAAAAAACAGTATTAATTTTATATTTATGCATGCACATATAGTATGTATATAGAAAGAGAAAGCTTATATGTAAATTTAAAAATACTGATTAAAATAAGGTAAACAGCCTTTATTAAATTGAGGGGTATTTAAAATTGACAAATGTCAGCATATACAGTAATAACTTAATAGCAAGTAAGATAATTTTTAGCCTTAACTATTGAGGAGATATTAAAATTATTTAATAAATAGTTTAGAATCTTAGACTAAAGCCAACATATAAATTACAACTTAAAATATATATTGCTTTCCATTATTTAAAGTATTATTTATTCAAATCTATTCACCAAGAGATATAATTTATAATGCAAATCATCAATCAATAATTCTAAAATTTCCAAATCACTTGTTGGTTTTTATGTATTGTTGCTATAATATTTTGTTTGAAGAATCTGTTATTTGATGTCTATTTCATCTATTGGTGCTAAGACTTTTAAGCTACAACAATGATCTCTTTCAGTGACTCTCCAATTAATTTGGTAGTTATTAAATGGTAAATGGATTTAAGAAAATATTTCTAAAATTAATGTCATTGTTGATTTTATGAACTTCTCTTTCTGCTTTTGTTAATCTAGAAATATATTAAAGACAAATACAGGAGTCCTAAAAGCACCCCAAAAAGAACTTAGTAATAAAATAATGGTTAGATTTATGAAAGTCTTCATAAATTTTAAACTTATGATATAGTCAGATCTTTATGTAATCAGTATCTCCATTTTTGACTAAGTCATGAGAATCATGGATTGTACCGTTCATTTCATTCTTCAGGCATTGGGGTCTAATTAAGCACATGTGGGTGGTTGCTGGGCTGTGAATTACAGCTCTATCACGAAAGCGCAAACCACTCAAAAGCTTATTTCTTTACCTTTCAGATGGTGATGATGAAAATTGTACAATTCTATAGAGTTAGTAGGCATTTAGGTTTTGCCTAGCACAGGGCAAATATTATGTAAATGTTAGTTCTACTTGTCATAATAGAAATGAGGTTTGTATCAATGATTAATGAATATTTGAGGGATTTTCATACATCAATGTAATTAAGTGGAGGTGAGATCCCATATGAAGCACATTATTTCTTTTCATGGCTCCAAATCACCTCAAGGAGCACAGTGGTTCATGTGGTTATTCTACAAATGAAAATGTGGGGCTGTTATACATACTCATTAAAATGTCCTAAAGAAAAGCTGTAAGACCAAAATAAATGACAATGTGTAGGACCATGGGTTGCTTAATTTGTTTTGCATGCAATTGTCAACCCTCATAAAATTCCTGGCAGGTGACCTGTGGACAAAGAACTGTAAACTGATTGGACATGACAGTTCCTGTTGCAGGGTCTGAAAACTAGCAAATAGCATTTTAATTTAAAAGTTTGACATTTTGTTCATTATAGATAAGTATTGCATGAAATATTTTTCTTGATTATTGATTTTTCTGTAGCCCTCTTAAATATTGTTCACTGTGTTATTATGTATCTTGCTTCATCCTAATTCTAACTATATCTGGGCCCTGAGAGAGTAAAAGATTCAGGAACTGGATTGGCTGGCTAGTGAATTGTGGGAGTACTAAAGGGTGTGGCTCAGGAAAGTAGTCTTAAAACAATCAAGCAGAAAGATGTAAATATCTTGACAACTTTTACAGCCTTGTAGATGCACTACCAAAAACCAGTTTAGACCAATTGCCCAAATGAAGAGACTAGAGAGAGCTAGAAGATTAAGTCTAAAGTATAAGAATGGCAATGAAACACAGATTTAGTGGGTTACATGTGAATAATAATGACAAAGTAATAATCTGCAAAGTAGTTCTATTTAAAACATAAAAATATATGGATCTAAGATTAGATGAACTAGCTTCAAATTTCTTACTGGAAGTGTTAGTAAATTAACTTCAATATAAATATGTTTAGGTGTGATACATTCTGACTACATATGGTTATCCCTAGAAATACAAAAATATGACAACTTAACTTTTAAAAATATATTAATATAAATCAGTATGTTAAATGGGGCAAAATAGAAGTAATTCACGTTTTAGAGAATTGTTCCCCCAAAAAGCCTCAAGTTATCAGAACTAATAGGAATATCTAGGAAATAAAAAGTTTTAGTTAGAAACAATTATCATTATGAGTGATGTTTGTATATTTTTAAAAATAATATTCTATTTAAATTGTGAAAACAAACAGGTTATAAATATTTATGTTGTATTCATTCCTGAAGCCACAAATTTAGAGCTTTATATAATTGTAAAACCTCATGATTAGCATAGTTGATCATATATTTTTATAAAATTCATAAGAGGGAAGTAGAAAAATGAATCAAGAGTATAAGGCAAAAAAATGCATGTGGTCAGGATGTGAGTTGGGTAGAGCAGAATACAAGAATTAAGCAGATTACCAAATTAATAACAAGCAGCACAGGAAGGAAAAAACGAAGGGTCTTTGTAAGCATCTGGTAGATTGTTGTTCTAACCAGAGGACAAATTATACTTTAGGAATGTTTTCTATCTGGCTAACTCATTATTTTCAGAAGTACACAGCTATACGATATAGAACATTAATCTTAGATGTCTGTGTTGATTATAAATTTAATATTAATGACTTAAACAATAAATGATAGATTCAAATTTTAATAGTATGTGAACTTCCTTTGGGTACCAGCTTATTCAAAGGAATCCAGAAATTTGGCCAAGTAAATTATTAAAACCAGTAGTATTTCAAAGCTATAAATGAAAAAGCCAGAATATAAAGCAGTTGATTTAAAAAAATTGAAAACCACTGTACTTCAATATATTTAAGAGTGGATTTCAATCATTCTCTCTGTAACATTGGAGAATGGGAGCAAGTTAAAGCTAGTGATTGAGATTTGGCTTCAACAACAACAAAATATGTCACTGTCAGAGTGACAGTATTTTATAGCTTTTCACTTTCTAATTGTACCTATGCTATTTCTCTTCTGGGTGAAATGGTCTATATTTTTATCTGGAAATTCATGCAATATTTTTTTTAACCAGAAAGTCATTCCATATCCACTGTGCTCTGGATTGAAAGAGACTGATGTCTCAAAGAAAACATATTACTCTAACCAGACTACCTCCGGAGTTTCCATTTTTTTCTGTGTTAGCTGTCCAGGATCTCAATGGGTAAAAGTATGCAAAAATTACATTATCAGATCTGATCAAAAGAGCAACACAACCATAGTCCCAATGATGCATAACTGTTACTATTTTTTTAATATGTGTTTGAAAATGATATTCTTTGGCAATGGTAACATTTGACGGCTAATCAGCTGGTTCCCTATATTGTGACTGAACAGTTGCTTTGGTTGTCTAATACTGACCTGTCCGGATGACTTGAAGTCCCATGTTGCTCACTAAGGTACATGATCAGGAATACTGAAGTGATGTAGACTGAGGAATTCATTTCTCTCCCCTTACAATATTTTCTTTATAGCTATTGTCACTTTTTGTTATAATACAGATTATCAGTTTATAAGTATTTCATTCTATAATATCTTGTGCTCATTGAATTCAGGATATGTGCAATATTCATTGTTGAGTCTCATGAATTACTTTTATTTCCATTGTTGATTGAATAACAAAAAGACACTTTTACAGTAGTTATAGGATAATGAAATGTTCTACTATAAAATACATAAAATCACAATACCAGTTTTGATATTTTAGCTTGAATATTAGCTGTTTATGGAGCGTAGTCAGATAGCAAATATACATGGAGTGTTACATTTTGATAAACAAGAGAGGATAAAATAATTGTGTTTGTTCTGGGGAAAAGATATTAATTAATATGTACTACTTTTAATACCAGTGAATCACTCAGTATTAATCATACCCACAGAAAAATCTGTTTTGTCTAAGAGAACTGTCACATTCTTCTGATAGCCAGCAACTGCTATTCATCTAGAGGTAACATTAAGCATGAGAAATAACAAATAAATGAAACTGAAAGAAAACAAAACATTTTTGAGCAAAAGACTATGACTCAGGAGTGAGCTAAAACCAGTGAAGAAATCATATCTTTTCCAAAATAGGTCTGAGAAAATGATCCTACTGAGTCTTTCCTGTTTTCCCTGTTATAGTGAGGGTTAGTTTATGTACAAGAGCCCAGCACCAAATCTGTTGTCTGAGATACAGAGACTTTCCTGCCTCAACTCAGGACTTTGCCAAGCACAGTAACAATGAGCACTCATGAACACCTTTGTCACTGTGGTCTACTGCATACTAATATCCTTCTCTTTTTTAACATTTGCACTATATTCTTTACTTTTTTTTGAAAAAAAAGAATTTTATTGGTACATTTTAGTTATACAATATAATAATATTCATCATTGGAAATTTGCACCTTTACGTAATCTCTCTTGGTTCTTATTTTTTCCCCATTCCCTTGCCCTCCCTTCAACCCCTCCATCCTTCCCTATTTACAAAGACTTTGTTTCCATTTTTTCATTTTCTCATATTAATTCCATTCCCTTCTTTCCTTTCCCCTACCCCTCCCACTTCCCCTTCCCCTTTGCCCCTTTTCTTTCTATTTCACGTTATCTATTATACCTTTTAGTCCTTCTAAATTCTTTTCTTTTATGAGACCTTCCATAATCAATTCTATGATGTATGTGATTTTTTATGACAACACTACTGCCTTTAGTACTAGCTTATAGGCTTCTATATATCTGTCACTTTATACATTTCCTTTTCTGAGTACCCCATTGTATGCTCAGTATTAAAAGTTGAATTTACTTCAAAATCAAGATACTCATGTAAAAAAGAACAGTAATTGTCAATATCTACAGTCTAAACAAACTATAATTACAAGTTCCTTCATTCTGTGCTCCATCCATATTAAAATCAGAGAAACAGTCAATCATTTTCTTTCACTTTCTTTCCTTCCTTCAGTATGTAGTCCAATTTGGCCTCAAAGTTGTAGGAATCCTCCTGTCTCAGCTTCCTCTTTGTTGGAGTTATAGACATGCACCACCACACTAGGTTTTCTTTTTCTAAACATAATCATTTGACCTGTTATTAAATAACTTTAATTTTTAAAACAATAAATGTAATAACCACACGAAAACTGAAACAAGGAAAACAAAAAGATTTCTAGAACCTCTTAAAGAAAATCAGTTTTGACAAGAATCAGTATTAACTTAGCACATTATGTACCAGTTTGTAGCATAGTTACCTTACACATAGGATGCCAATTAATCAATCCAACTATCGCACCAAAAGAGTGTTATTTACATTTTATGCATGAAGAAGCTGTGAGTACAGATGGCCAAATGTGTTGAACAGAGTCAGGCTGCTAGTACCTGGCAGGATACCTGGGAATTGTATCTTGACTGAAAATGCTCATTTCGTTTCAAAAAAACGTATGCTTCAAAAAGAGAAACATTTTAATTTGTTCTGTAACTTCGAGAATGAAACTGAAGCATTTGAAAGAGATAGAATTAAAAATTAAGCTTTTTATTTTGTTTTTAGTTATAAATACAATTTTCAGATGTTTTTCACTATGTATTTCCTAGCCAAAGATTTTAGAAATTGTAACAGTTATTTAATTTACCAAAAAAAATGCCAAATTCCTACATTGGAAAGATTTTCATTTTGCTTTATTTCTGCTTTACATTTTCAGAGAAATTTTTTCATTCAAAAATAAATTTGTTGTGAATATGAATTATAATTAATAACCAGTTTTCTTCATAGCCTGTCACAGTTTTAGAATCTGGCTTGATTTTGGCTCTTTTTGCTCTTTCTTAGCAAATTATCAGGAGAACACATAGAAAGTTAAATTAAATCAGAATTGCTTTCATATTTGACACATTAACTATGCTACAACTCTTCTGAAAAGAGTTCAGCACAAAGACTCCATGAAAGATAAACACCCCAGGATTACACACAGGAGACAGATCGTAGAGCCAACACATAACATTTGTTCTTTCCATAAATACTTACATTTATCTCAATTTTTGAAAGAAAAATGCAAATTAATGCAATAACTTATCTCTGAGGCAGATATTTCAAATGTGTTGTTGCACTATCATTTATTCAGTGCCATAAATATATTTCAGTGTTAACCAGTATAAATTAGACTGAGGTCTCTGACCCAGGATCTAGCTATCAAGTAAGATAGTAGCAAATCAGTAAATATAATCACGTATAAACAATTATTAGAAACACTGCAACAGAGAACAATGGGATTTGTTTTGATCACTGAGAACACTGGGGTAAATTCAGATAATAACTTTTTATAATTTTTAAACAGATTTTCAGAACTTCATAATTCAAAGAAATTTGAATTTATCTAATCCAACACTGTTTTTCCTTTGTCCATTGTCTACAGGTAAGGAAATCAATGTCTGGAGAGTTTTATGATTTATCTGAGATTATAGGAATGTTTCTGGCAGGGATGAGATTATGAAAGATAATATATATATATTATATATGTTCATACACATATATATCCTCTATAAGAAATACAATATCTATAATTTTAGTTATTTTATATCATTTTCATCCTTTGGTTTTTAAACATCAAGGAGAAAAATAACACAAAATTAAAATCACAATTATTCTGACTTTTGATGCTGTCATTCCTTGTTGAAGATTTAATGGTAAGGTCAGAGTATAGATTAGGATTCAATGACCCAACATTAACTAAAAGTTCCTTGGAATATTTTGCATATTTCTAAACCAAGGGAAAGGAAAGCAATATGAAAATTTAAAAACCATATTGAGAAGAGGTTGTTATCTGTAACAAAGTGGAGAAAGTTGACTTAAATGTACATGAAGAGCAACCCAAGTGTTCACAGTAAGGCTGGCAAGAAAATCATCAGCCTTTTGTGGAGCCACCTTCTTCCCTAAACTTAGTTTAAAGGAGTATTAATGGTAGTACTGGCTTGGGCACTACGCAGTTTAAGACCTTAATATCCATTTCTTTTGATTAGTATTAAGGAACACATGCCAGAATAGGCACTTAGTTCTGGATATGTAGATATATCAGGAAAACACAGGAAAAAGTTCCCCTCTGTTTAGGGTTGGCAGATTAGTAGGGGCAGCAAATGAGTAAACGGCATGGAAATATTGAAGATAATTAATACTATGCAATAAAATGATATAAATGAAATAACTGAAAATAAACCAGAGTGAAGTAGAAAACGTGAAAGTCTCATGAACAACTGTAGTTACAAAGGGAGGTCAGATTAGGCCTCACAGAATAATATTGGAACAGATACCTGAAGATGAATGGGATCCACAAAACCTAAAGGAGGTGAGAAACGTAGTCACATAAACACTGGAGAAAAAGGATCTTGTAGGCCATGGGAAGAGCCAGTGCATAGTCTTCAAGGTAGAACATGTGTGAAGTGAGGAGGAACAGACAACGATGGAGTTGAGTGAGAAAGACATAAGTACAAGACAAGGTCAAAGGAACTGACAGCCAATGAGTGTGGGGACATGGAGATCATGTGGCTCCAGCTGGTGTGCAGGTGCTTGGAATCTCAGCATTCTGAGAGGCTGAGGGAGAAAGATATCAAGTTTGAGCCAAACCTGGGCAACTCAGAAAGACCCTATTTAAATGAATGGACTGGGGATATAGTTCAGTATAACAACAGCAATAAATTTTAGCTCAGGCACACTGGAATGTGGAAATCACTGGAAGTTTGAGCAGAGGTGTGACATGCCATGACCCTGGGTTTAAAGGGCCCATGTCCAAGTGTGAGAGTGGAAGCAGGGAGACTGGTGAAGTGGTTATGATAGTCATACAAGTGAGCAAAAATGAGACCATGGACAAGAAGCTGGGCAACAGAAGTGAAAAAAAAGGGCAGTTTCAAAGTGTATTTAGAAGGTAGAAGTATTTGTTTTATCATGTAACTAAGTGTGTGTGTATATATATATATATATATATATATATATATATATATATGGTGCACTTATGAATCAGACAGTCATTAGAATCAGACATCATTGAAAATTCAATAAACAACATTCTTCATGAGTGCTCACATAAATTAATCCTCAAAGACCAAAGAAGATAAATGAATTTCCATAAATTCTTCAATGCTGTCACATTATGTTATGACCATTTTCTCTGTTGAGCATTGCTCTATTATTTATTAAATTTCTTTTCTTATATTTAATCTTTCCTATCATCTCATCACATTCAAAATTAAATGCTCTTATTTCTTTTCTAAAATACCCTTCACTCATAAATATATAAATTATACATATTTGTCCTTCAAAAATAAAACCGATCAGAATCAAAAATTGTACAATAAGGGCCGGGGATTTAGTTCAGTGGTTTCGCCACTTGTTTTGCAAGCGCAAGGACCCAAATTCAATCCCTGGTACCGAAAAAAAAAAAAAAAGAAAAAAACTTAACAATCGTGCAGGGGATTTAGCTCAGTGGTTCCGCTGCCTGCCCTGCAAGTGCAAGGACCGAGTTCCATCCCCGGTACCAAAAAAAAAAACCCAAAACTGTACAACATTGTTTTTCTGTCTAATTGTTATCCAATTAGTCTTTCAGTCACTACTAAAATCTTGAACCAGTGATCCACGTTGGATCTCTAATTCTTGATCTATCATTAATTCTTCACCCCATTCTAGTATTGCTGCCACAGATACAGGTCTACTGAGATTGAAATTTACTTTCATGATGATAATTTATGTATTACTAGTTCAAATAACCACATTTAAGTTGTCATTACTCAAATTGCAATTCAAACCAATTTTCATGAGTTCCTGTAAAACATAGATAACTTTCTCCCCTTATTTTTTCCCTAGAAATTCCCTTTTCTACATCATGTGGGATATAATACCATTCTTTAGCTCCCATCATAAAAGTCTCTCATATCTCCTCTTTTCTTTTGTTTTCTCTTCTCTTAAATTCTTTAGTTATAAAAATAGACCCTTTCTAGGAAAGCTACACCACTCCTGAGGCTACACCTTTTGCTAATATGTTGAGTAAAATATAATTCAAGACTTTTCTGAATCAAGAGGGATATTTCTGCATTCAGAACTCAGTTCCTCTTCATCTGAGTCAATCCAAATAAAACCTTTCCAAAACACATTTTCCTTCCCTGTCAACACATTCACACTAATTCAAAGCCATGTTAACATTTATATTCTCTAAGGAAATGACTCCACCAACCACACATATATAAATTGGCAAAATCCCTGTTTTTTTAATCTCTATTTCCTCATAATTGTAATTTTATTTTAAAATAACTATGAATGCCTAAACCCCCTTCTTGCTTTAGATTTTCATTATTACTGTGTTATTTTTGTTCTTTGATATTTTATTGTCTCTATCATCTTAACAATTCTTGACTTGTGTCTCTTTACCAGCCATCCTTTTCTATAAATTATCTTGTAATCTGAATTCACTCCCTAAACTAATTATGTATACACTTAACAGTTGAACATGCAGGTAAAATACATGCTTCTATTTTCTCCCCCCTGCCAAAAGTTTCTAAAATTGTAGTGAAAAAGAATAACCCCAAAGCCTAAAACAGCAAAAAAAAGTAAGTAGTACTCTATTACAATCCCTGTGTGACAGAAGACAAACCAGATAAACCCCATGGTTGTCCCAGCCTCCCACCTGAGAAGTTTCTTCAGGCTACCAGGAAGGCAGGAAGAACCCAGCCAGAGCTGGGTGGTCTTCCTGTGTGTTGATGGAGTTGAGAATCCAGGGACAAGGCAACTGAGCTCACAAGACAGCGTACCTGGGAAGAAGGAGCTATGCAGAGAACTCAGGAGAAGACAATCTTCTCTCCAAGTATTCAGTGGAGTATCACTCAGTTTATGCATGTGAGGAAATACTTTGGCCAAGGAAAAATCCATCCCCAAACACTAAAGCAGATAGAACCCACTATATCCAGGACAGAGACTAGTAGTGCCTCTTCCCACCTGAAAAACAGAAAGACTCAATACTCCATGAATCACTGGGCTGATTACATAGAGGATGTTTCCTGCTCAGCAATGGTGAATACTCAGAGTTAGACCAGCCTTGCTTAGACTGATTATAGGTAATTTAAGTGCATTCCAGATGAATACGCAAAAATATATATAGATTTATAAAACATCTAGCACTCAACAAGAAAAATAAAACTCATTTGTGTCTGACATTTAATAAAATAAATTATCAGGCATACAGTGAAGCAGAAAATTACCATCCATAATGAGGATATAAATACATCAATTGAATGTGAGCCAGAATTACATTCAAGACATTGGAAGTTGTAGACAGGGATATTGAAACAATTGTTATAGTTGTATTTTATGTGTTCAAAGAATGTAAACATTTGAGACAGAGTTAGAGTGTAAGAGAAGGACTAAGCCATGTCATGAGACCTCTTTCGGTACTTACTCCTTTTGTATCTATGTATCTGTACAGTTCACACTTATCAAGTTGTACACTCTAAGTATATACAGTTAATTCTAGGTCCAGTTACATCTTCAATATTTAAAAAGAGTAGTGTTTCACAAAGTAAAACTAAAAATTGATACTTTTCTGGGAAAGAGGACAAGAGAGCTTGATACTGATGAAATGGAACCAGGCCTAACCAGTGAGAGGACCAAGCCTAGAGTCACATTTCAGAGTTCCCTCCCCATGGTGACCGAGGAGTCAGAGTGCTTTCCATAGTATCTACAATATGGTGCCATAGATCCCAGAACATAAGGAAATAAGAAAAATTGCCCTTAATTATCATCCCCTTCTAGGACAGTCAGATGAATTTTTTCTATTATAATGGGAAAGAAAAATAATTTCCCAAAGCTAGATTTTTCCTGAGAATGTAAATGCCATCAGGAGTTTACCATAATTATTAAGCTATTTTACAAGTACAGTTTGAGTTTCCATGAAAAGCCTAAAAACATGGATTCTTTGTTCTCCTAAGAACAGAAGGCAGATTATTACTTCACATAAAGAAGAGTGTATCCTAGGTTCTCTTCAGCTATTCCATATGAAGCTACTTTAGTTGTAGAAAGAGTTTGTGCTGTTCTTGGAACAAGACAGAAAAAATTATGTTTTTACTCTCTCGTGCACCTAAAAAATATTTCTATTGCCATATATCCCAGTTAGTAAAACAAACAGTGATGTCCTCAGAAGGAATAACAAATATTCTGCTCAAATATAGAAAATATAAATTTAATAGATCAAAGAAAAAATAGATTAATTTTATAAAAATATAAATTTTTTTATCTTATCTCATGAAAGACGTCCTTATTTAAATGATTGAGAATGTATGGGGGAAAATTCTGGGCTCTTTTCAGGACTTGATACAGTCTGAGATTCATCTTCGAATGAAGATATCAATGTTGCTGAAAGTGGACTATTTACCCACAGATTAAATAGCATTCTCTAAACTCCAAAAGTGACATAATAAGTAGCTAATTTCTCAAAAGACATGAGGTGAGAGCAGTAAGTTGGAATTATGTCTTTAAAAAGCTGGAAGACAATAAATGCCATTGTAGAATACTATTCTCAGAAAAACTTCAAGTAGCAATGGAAGCAAGATAGAAGTAGACAAAACCAGAGATACCACTGCCAGAAGTATTAAAATAAACACTGATACTGATTCCATGCTATTTTAAAGATATTCTTATTTTTACTTTTCAACAGTTTTACTATGATGTATCTGTTTTCTTTGCATTTTTCCTGTTTAAAAATTCTCTGGTTTCTTAGGCAAGGATCTCTAGTCAGTCGTGAAGGAAGAACTAGATCATGATTGGTACTGATTAGTTCATGTGGAGTGAAAGCCATAGGCAGCACAGAGGACAAGAGCAACTGTGAATGTATCTTTAGGCTCCCAACTGAAGCTCTTTCCAGTGCCAGAGCAAGGAGGAATCAGTGTTAATACAAAAATTTTAGTTACCTACTAACAATGTGTTTTATTAATGATTAAAATCTCATTTCAGAATATGAAATAAATTATTCTAAAAATAGAATTCCTCTCTCTTTTGCTACCTTTTATATTAGGATCTGCACAAAACTCAATTGGGAGCCTCAATGTTTGCCCATGTTTAGTTGAAATGATTTCACTTTGTTCAAGATGATTCCAATTTTTATTACTATAGTCATACATTTTAATAAAGCTTCAGTTAATAAACTCTGGGGGATAAAAATCTTGTAAAAGTTTGGGCAGTGACAAAAATCTTGAAAAATCTATTTTCAAAGGGAACATTTTAAAGGAATAACTTCTGTAGAACTTTAAAACACTCATGCATTCTCTTATTTTATTTTAAATTAAGTGTATCATTCAATAATTTTATGTAAAATACCTCTCTCTGGTGTGTGCTTAAAGAAATAATAAACATGTTTATACTCTATCCTATTTGTTTTAAAAGAGCTTTGGGAACATTTGATGAGAGCACTGGGTTTCATTATCAAGGCTTGCTTAAATTATGTTTAGTCTGTAGAGCTCACTATAGGAAATTTGTTCTTGAACTTCAAGTGGGTATTTGCCTATCTTGGAGGGACAGTTCCTTTGCTTTCTGCAGTTCATCATGCACTTGGTGTATTCAATTCAGGATTGTCATGCATGAATTTACACAACAGGGTAGACTGTTCATCCAACATTCATAATTTTCATTTTTGTATCTTCGAAGGGTTTGGGAATATTAGGAGACAGTATCATAAACAGTTATTTGTCTTTCCTCAAAAGCATCTCTCCCTTATATTACTCAATAACAAGATTCAGACCAAACCTAAATATTTGTCAATGGTAGATAAAGAGAAAGCCTTTTTACTTTTCTATAAAATACAAAGACCATACCAACTACTACTACAACTGCTAGCATAGCAGTAATCATACTGCCACATCATTTCCAGGCCCTGAATCTGTAGACTCCCTAAGGAGCTCTCATTTCCAGTCATGCTTTGAACATATTTGCATCTGTGGCTGAGTTTGCTAAGAACCGTGATAAGATTATTTTTGTTTCTTAGAAACTTCTATTCTTTGATTTCATTTTATTTTCATGGTTTCTCTTTTATTAATTCATTAAGTTTATTGGTACATTTTAGATATACAATATGATGACATTCATCATTGGGAATTCATACCTTTACATCTTGGGTCTTATTTTTTTCCACATTTCCCTGCCAGTTCTTCAACCCGTGAACCCCTTTTTATTTACAAAGACTTTGTTTCTGTTTTTTCCTTTCTCATATTTATTCCTTTCCCTTCTTTCCTTCCCCCTACCCCTCCCATTTCCCCTTCCCCGTTGGACCTTTTCTTCCTATTTCACATTATCTATTATATATTTTGATCCTTATTTAGACTTTCAGTTTCTTTCTCATTTTAAAAAAATGGTACTTATCTTTCAATACAGTTGAGGTAACAGAGAGAATATCAAGATCAACCTCCCAACTTGAAACAAATTTTTATTTAAAAATTTCAGTCATTTACTTAAGGCATTAAGTACATTAAGAACATTATGCATCTGACATTTTTGTAAGCCCCTTGTAAACACTGAGACTTGTAGAAAATTGAATTTTGCTGTTTATAATCATAACTCTTTCATACAAAGGCTAGATGTATTTCCTGATACATTAAAGAAATTTTATGAGGTAGGTGAGGTCTTTAGTTAGTAAAAAGCATAGAAGAGCCAGGGTTGCTTTGCAAATGAAGAGGAAACTGTGTATACCTTCATGGGATATAAAAGAGTGAGAGAGCAAAGGAGCCAGAAACATGGTCAGAGACCAGTTCTGTTGCACTTAAAGACCAAAAGAGGATCCCAAGTGGCAATGTGGAAGGATAACAGTGTCTAATAGTATACATATAACAGTCTGATTTTCTCCATTCAGTGTGCTATATGACCTCCAAGAATCTCCAGTTTTTGTGCTCATGGACATTATGTGTGAGAAATTTCTGTGTGCAGGCAGCCCCTTTCGTAGGAGTGATCTTGCACATCTGCCTGTAGGGCACAGAGAGAAGACACCACCAGCTGGTGTCCGTGGCAGTAAGGATTGTGACTGTGCAAGTCGTGAAAATTGGTATGTTCATCAACTACAATCCTGTTCTTGTTTTTGGTGTAAGAGAAATCTTGCATATCATGTACAAAAAATAATTGTCCTTGCTAAAGCTTAGTATCTCCACTCATGTCAAAAACTGAATTTCTGGGGGCCAGGATTTAGCTCAGTGGTTTTGCTGCCTGCTGTGCAAGTGCAAGGACCAGGGTTCAATCCCCGGTACCAAAGAAAAAAAAAATGAATTTCTAGATTTCCGCATATATATTTTAATTATATTTTATATTATCCAGTATGACTTTCATGAACTGACACCAAATATTATTCAAACTTCCAAATGAACAAAGTCTTGTATTTAGAAATTATAATAGTTTATTATGCATCCTATTCAACACTTTTGGGGGGTAATTTTCTATATTTGATAGCTAATGGATTACTAAGCTTAACCTACATACTATTTTTTTTGTTTTTAACTTATGTTATTTTATGTAGTTTTGTTATTTAAGTTTGTGTTGAATCATATCTTATTATTGTGTATTTATACATAAAATATTTAGTATATATCCTTGTGAACAAGGTCCCATTTAAATGTGAGTTCCATGAATTTTAGAAAGCAGAGAAAAAAAATGGGCTTTGACAATACAAGGATTTCCCAGTAGCTCCCAGGCATTATCCTTTGAATAACTTGCAACTGAGATGACTGACAAGTGTCTCCTTCTGTCCCCTTCTGTTTGGATTTCTGCCACCACCAAGAGCTTTTCCTTCTCCTTGCCCCACACGTCCTTCTGTGGTAATGTAGAATTCAAATTTCCTGGTTTTAGTTTCTAAGATACTCTTTTCTTGTGACTAAACTCAAATTTTCCATTTTACATCAGATCTAATCATTCAATACTCATTTGATTTTTCCCTGTTCATATCATCAGTTAAATATCATTTTTTCCATATTATAGCACTTCATAAATGGCACAAGGAAATTATTCCTTCTGAGAGATTATTCAACAGCCCTTTATGAGTTGAATTATTGTTACTACATAAAGTAGAGTTTTCTTTCTTTCCTGTTAGGAATTAATAATTAAATCTCTTCCCCTCAGCTATGGCAAACAATTGTCACCCTAAATTGAAGCCTCTTTTCTATGATCAGCTATTTCCTACAAGATAATAAACTATGTAAGTCTATTTTTGACTAGTATCTCATTATTTTAATATATTTAATAGTAAATTATAATAGTGCTATCCTCTGGCTTTCACTTAAAAATGACAGTAGCAATTCTAGTTATTTTAAAACAGGTTGTGATGGCATTTGTGTCAATTTATTGAAAACCAACTCAGGTATTTAATCGGGCAGAAAGATACAGGGTTTTGAGTTGCTCAGTGGGCTGTTGGTTTTTCTAATTAGATAAATACATTCTTAATGAAAGTTTAGAATAATTACTTTTATATCTATTTACCAAACTGTGACTATATTTATTATGATATAGTAATTGTTAATCGAACAGCATAAAAAACTGTTAAAGATAATTGTAAAAAAAGTATAATCTTGTAGAACAAAAAATAGTCTAAAATACATATTCTGAATTCTTTTCTAAGCAAAAATTATTTAGAAAATTGTATTATAACCATTTTTATTTGCTATTGTTATATTTTCTATTCTTTCTCTCCCTCAAAATATTTAGCACCTTTTGCTTTCCAATATAATTAGTGTTTAAAAAAAAAAAACCTCATAAGACACCAACAAAACAATAGAAGAAAAATGTGTATATCAACTTGGATCTTGTATAGGTTCTTTTTGTAAACATAAATGCCAATAAGAATTTTTATTGTGGTCTTTTTGTATCATTGTAAAGCCTAAAACAAGTGACACATTTAGACTGTTTAATTTACCTTCTTGACTGTATCAAAGAAGATAATAAGGTCTTTTAAATTTTTCTCTTACTTTAAAACAGTTCATAAGATAGATATGTAAATGCTGTTTAAATCATTAATAAAAACCTACTAACCAGCTTAAATAGAATGTTAGTGTCTTAGAAGAACTTGTGTCTCTACTTACAGTGACACCTTGGTTGTTGAATGTCTTCAAGTCTGAACTTTCCACTACTTGAATGGCAAAGTTCCAAGAAAGTCTTCTCAGTGTTCAAAACTTTGTGTGATAGTCAAACAGAAAATGTAACTTGAAAGAACCTGTGTAGGAAGACAGTGAGTCACTAGTTACATTTCACCGAGGACACAAAAGGGTGACACTGCAGCCTATGCGCCACCCTCATTCAGACAACAAATAATGCTTGTGTAATTATTTTTTCTCTTTGATTCTTTCATTGGCACATTTTAGGTATACAATACGTTTACATTTCTCATTGGGAACTTGTACCTTTACATGATGCATCTAGGTTCTTATTTTTTCCCCATTCCCCTACCCTGCCTTCACCCCCTCCACCCTTCCCTGTTTACAAAGACTTTGTTTCCATTTTTTCCATTTCTCATAATTTTTCCTTTCTTTTTTTTCCTTTCCTCTGCCTCACCCACTTCCCCTACCCCTTCAGACCTATTCTTTCTATTTTGCATTATCAATTATTCATTCTAATCATTGGTACATTTTAGGTATACAATATAATGACATTCATCATTGGAAATTTGCACCTTTACATAGTCTCTCTTGGTTCTTATTTTTCCCCCTTCCCCTGCCCTCCCTTCAACCCCTCCATTCCTCCGTATTTACAAAGACTTTGTTTCCATGTTTCCATTTTCTCATATTAATCCCATTCCCATCTTTCCTCTCCCCTACCCCTCCAACTTCCCTTTCCCCTTTACCCCCTTTCTTCTCAGACAAAGAAGTAAAAATAGCAAATAAATACATGAAAATATGTTCAACATCACTGGTCATTTGAGAGATGCAAATGAAAACAATGCTGAGATTCCACCTCACTCCAGAAAGAATGGCTGCTATCATGAAATCAACCAATAACTAATACTGGTGGGGCTGCAGGGAAAGAGGAACCCCTCTCCACTGCTGGTGGGAGTGTAGACTGGTGAAACCACTGTGGAAATCAGTATGGAGATACCTCAAAGGACTAGGACTGGAAGTTCCATTTGATCCAGCTATTACCCTGCTGGGTTTCTTCCCCAAAGAATTAAAAGAATCATACCACAGTGATATATGTGTACCCATGTTCATAGCAGCACAATTTGTAATAGTTAAAACTTGGAAACAGCCCAAATGTCCATCAACTGGAGAATGGATAAAGAAAAAAAATTTTTTATAAAATGGAGTACTACTCAGCCATAAAAAATGAGAAATTAGAGACACTTATAGCTAAATGGATGCAGATTGAGGCAACACTCAAGTGAAATAAATAGGACACACATGTATAAATTCTGAATAGTTTCTCTAGTGTGAGAAACTGAAAATGTAAATAAGGACTAAAAGATATAAGAGATAATGCTTGTGTAAGTTTTGGGCTTCAGAACTCAAACTTGGTTTTCCATTGTTTCTTATGGGGAAAATGTGTTCAGTTGTTGAGCTTTTCGGTGTTTGAACATGAATTTGAAATGAATTCAGTTTGACAGCCGAGGTACTGTATCACTGTACATCCCTCTTAGACCCCCAGTGCCAACCAGTAACTTGACGTTAAGCATTCTTTTGTTCTTCTTTATAGTTTTATGTTCAATGTAGTTATACCTCCCGGATAGATTATTTAGTTCTGAAAACACAGAGTAGTAATAATAAACTTAAGTTTGCAAAGGAAGGATAAATTATTGCATGTCCTGGCCTGCGGGTAAGTCAATGGAGACCCTAGAGGGGGAGTGAGAATGACAAGGGACAAGAGACACGAGAGATGGAGACAAGACAGGTTCCTGATCAAGTCTCGTTTATTGCGGAAGCTGCTACAGCATATATACCATAGGGCTAGAGGGGAGGAGCAAGAGGAGGGTACTGGGGCTACTTCCTTGTTGCTGGGTAGACTTGCAGCAGGCCCAGACATGCCCGTAAAAGGCACTCAAGAGTTCTAGCGGGGGGGGCAAGGCCCCCCCACAGGTCCTCCCTTTAAAATTATAACTATAGTAGAAAGGCATCAGGAGAGCCAAGCCTGTGGGGGCTGAGCCTGTCTTGGGTCAGAGCAACATACGTGTCTGCACTGTGCACCTTACCCATCATTGGTTAACCAGAGAATCAAGGCTCTGGCACCTGTCTTAGGGGGCGCACGAGGGCTCTCTCATTGCATGGCATGCTTGCTCAGTTGCCCATCATTGGCTTGCCAGCCCACTCACCAGGTGGGGCGAGAACACTTTGCCATGGCAAGGACCTAATCGACGGTCCGGCATTCGTCCTGGTCAGCCATTGCCAATCTATGATAGTGGACCTGTATGGGCGCTGTTTTTATTGCCTCTAACTGGGCTCTAAGAAAGGCCATGATTTTGTTGTATATTATGGGCCCCAAAGAAATGAGCAGAAGTAGGCCCAATAAGGGTCCCAGCAAAGGGAGAAGATAGGGGAGGAAACCATTGAGGCCAGTCCAGAGGGGATTTTGAGTGAATTTTTGTCGTCGTCTGTTTAGATCTTCCTGAAGTTCACGAATTTTTCCCCTGACGATCCTAGATTTATTGGCATAGAAACAGCAATGTTCTTTTAGGGCTATGCAAATTCCCCCTTGTTTCCCTGTGAAGAGGTCCAGGCCCCTTCTATTTTGAAGGACCACCTCAGCCAAAGAATCAATCTGATCTTGTAAATCTGTAAGAGTGTTGGAGAGAGCTTGAACATCATTAATCAACTGGTTGGATAATTTGGCATAGGAGTGTAATGCCACTCCGACGCCAGTGGAGCCAGTGGCAAGGGTGCTGGACACCCCTAGCCCCACAAGCAAGGGGACCAGTGAGACGGCCCTTTTATGTCACCCAGTGATATAGTCAAAGCTGGGCAAGGGCACTGGCTCATCTCCAGGAATGAGGGCGATGTCTGGGAGGACAGTCGCCACCATGCACAGCCCAGTCCAATTAGTGGGGAGGGAGGTGAACACCAAGCTTCCTCCACAGACAAGCACGTGACCCGGGGCAGGGCAAATGGCGGCAGAGCCATTAAGCGTTACAGAGCAGAGAGAGAAATTTTGGACTCCGACAGGTATATCGAAGCTATCATTGTGGCCCTAACTTAGATAACAAACTGAGGCATTGAACTGTACTGGCTGGACCCTGAAGGGCAGAGAAAAACTGCAATTGTAACTAGAGCTGTTGGCATAGTCAGTTTGGTGGACAACTGGCAAGGTGAGGGGCAGGGGTGTGCCAAGGGTCAAGCATAGCCAACAATCCGCAGCAAAGGCTGGGTTGGATGTATTGATCAATTGATAAGTGGCCTCTAAGACACTCAGGGTTTGGACATCAGGGTCTGGGCCTTGAGGTTTGGGAAGGGCCAGTGGATGATAATTTAGGGAGGGGTACATCTCTTCGATGATAGTTTCGAGCTGTTTTTGTACTCGCTCTTCCCTGAGCTGATCTGAAGGCCCGCCACCATCAGATATATGAATTGGGGCCTGTGGCGGCCAGCAGACATCTTTGCCAGGACTGCCGCTGCAGGAGGCTTGGCCAAATTTAGGATATCCAGTGGGACTGGAAAAGTCCCAGTCACCCCTGACGGAGCCCCTGTAAGTTCTTTGTAGAACAGCAGTTAGATATATTTTTCCATCGGAATGTGCACATTGTTGGACTTCAGTGTAACAGGTAGAATGCATCTCTGTGGCCATGGCACAGCCGGTAGGGCATGGCCCTGGTTTGCCATTGATTGTTAGTATGACTTTAGGCTTAGTGACACAATCCCATTTTTGGTTATATCCTCCCGTTATCGAGGCCTCATAAACCAAGTAGGCAGTCTTGCTGCCGCAATCTGTACTACGGGTGTAACTTGTGGGTACGGGCCCGCCAGAACCCCCGGCACAGTCACAGGGATTACCATACAGGGCAATAAGCAGTTGTTCCTTGTTAACCGGTTGAAATCCGCTTTCTGCTGTCGGTGCCAGGAGCAGCAACAGGCCATGTAACAGAATCAGGGATGTCATCTTTTTAACCTGTAAGCAAAGTTTCGTCCTGCTATGTAAGCAAGGCTGGGCTGTAGATAAGAGAATTAGGCTAACCTAACTGAACTTTTGAAGATGACCAATGTGGACATATTACAATAACATATTTAGAACTTAACCAATGTAAACATTTTGTAATAACATATTCAGTGCTTAAATATCAAGGATAACCAATGTAATCAATTTATAACATATTTAGACAATATTCGTTGTGATGTGTCTCCCATAAGATTATAATATAAAATTTACTAGGGGGTCCCTTTAATGAATTAAGACCAGAATAATCATTTTCTGGGTGGTCACTTCTATATTCATCATAGGGAGTCCCCATTGTCTCTAATCATTTTGACAAGCAATTAAGATTATATATATCTTTTATTTTACAACTGTTTATTGCAATTTGATTATTGCATGTAGGTGACAATACACATTACTTTTATAAAATAAATCTCAGTGGCACTTTGATCAATTAGCAACCTGGGAAGGAAGGTATGCCTTTAATTTAATAACATTTATCTGTAAGCCAATTTAACGATAGGCAAATATCTTTTGAAAAGGAAGGAAAAGAAATATTGAGCTCGACTGTACGAACACAAACAACAGACAACAGACAAACATATGAGACAGTTTATAAAATTAGGGTCACTCAAATATATCTGGCCAAATTGAATTATACTATTCTCTTTATGATTATTAGATTATAATTGTAGGTGCCATTGTTAACTGGTTGAAATTGGACAATATTAGGTCATCGGTATCATCAATACGCTTATCAACTTGTTTCACTAAGCGTTCTGGAAGCCACCTGGCCAACTTCATTTCCTTGGAGTAAACACACACTGACCCTCGGCCCCAGATGAGTATGGGGTCAGGCCCATGCCATGAGTGGTCCAGGGGGTCTCTCCACATTACAGAGGCAAATTGTTTTTGCGTCTCTAGCTGCCAGAAATGGTTAGCTGCAGATAATCCCTTAGAGTCCAAATTTAAAAAGTTAAGAATAAATAGTGCATGTGATATTAGGTTTCTGGGTGACCCCTTGATAGGGTACCATTCCCCTCTTTTTATTTTATCTAATGTAATTTTGAGTGTGAGGTTGGCTCTTTCTATAATGCCTTGTCCTTGTGGATTATATGGGATTTCCGTTATGTGTGTTATATCTAATTGTTTGCAAAACTTCGAGAAGCCAGAGCTGGTATAGCCTGGACCATTGTCTGTTTTAATTTGCTGTGGACATCCAAGTACTGAGAAAGCAACTAGAAGGTGGGCAATTACATGTTTAGTAGCCTCCCCGGATTGTAGGGTGGCAAATATAAATCCACTATATGTATCAATATTGACATGTATATATTTAAGATTTCCAAATTCAGGGTAATGTGTGATGTCTATTTGCCATAGGGCATTCGGAATTAAGCCACGAGGATTAACTCCCAGATGAGGTGTGGGAAGATGGAGGGTGCACGTAGGACAGGTTTTAACAATTTGTCTAGCTTGTTCCCTAGTAAGTTTATACATGAGGCGAAGTGTGTGGGCACTAAGATGATGTAGCTGGTGTGCCTTCTGTGCCTGGTCAATCTGAACGGGGGCATCAATATGTAGTGAGTAGGCAGAAGCCTGAGGTTTTGTGGCCAGGTCTGTTAGTCGATTACCCTCTGTAAGCGGCCCAGGTAGGTTAGAGTGGGCACGAAGATGTCCAATAAAAAAGGGCTTAGATCTTTTTCTAATTAGACCTTGTAATTGGATAAAAAGGTTACCTGTCTGGGAAACGTTTTTTATCTGTCCACATGTTTCTAACAGAGGTACCGATTGGGCAATGTAAGCACTGTCTGTAAAAAGATTAAAGGCCTCTTCAGGGAAGGCAGAAAAAACCGCTGGGACTGCATGTAACTCGGTCATTTGGGCAGAGGAACAACTGGTTTGGAATTGGATGGTGTTAGTGTTTCACACATAGGCAGCCATCCCTGTGGAGGAACCATCTGTGAAGATCAACAGGGCCTCAGTTAATGGAGTAGGCGAGGTGACCTTTGGAAAAATAAAATCATGTCTATTGGCAAAATCAATAAGTTTATCTGGAGGATAATGATTATCTATAAGGCCTGCATAAGAGGCGAGGGCAATTGGCCAAAAGTCAGTAACTTGCATAAGCCAGTCAATTTGTTTTTTACTGTAAGGTTGGAGGATAATGTCAGGCTCCTTCCCAAAATGGCACTTTTTAAGGTGTCTGCCCCGGGCAATAAGGTCAGAAACGGCCTTATAATAGGGGGTGATGACCCATTTGGGTGAAACGGGAAGGTGCACCCACATGAGGGGTGCAGTCTGCCAAAAAACAGCAGTAGGGGAAAGCATGGTCTTGCAGATAATATATTGTAGTGGTAAGCCATAATCCATAAAGGTAACAGTTTAATGAAGAATTGCTTGCTCTACCAAGGTGATGGCCTTGCTACCGGCGGGGGTAAGCTCCCAAGGTGAGGCGGGGTGACTATCCCCTTGTAGGATATCATAAAGGGGCCTTAGTTCTCCTTTAGCTAATTTAAGATAGGGCATAAGCCAATTTATATCTCCAAGCAATATTTGAAAATCATGAAGAGTTTTTAGGGTATCAAGGCAAAGGGTAAGTCTTTGGGGCAAAATGTGGGGTCCGGTCATTTGGAAACCTAAAAACGTATAAGGGTCCTTTAATTGTACTTTATCGGGGGCAACCTGGAGGCCACAAGCCTCAAGGGCTCGGCGGAGCTTGGCATAACAGGTTAAAACCTCATTGCTATGTTGTCCAGCAAGCAGAATATCATCCATATAGTGTATAACATACATTTGGGCCCAAGATTCACGTACGGCCTGAATAGCTGAAGCTACAAAAGACTGGCAGAGCGTGGGGCTATTTGCCATGCCTTGAGGGAGCACCCACCATTGGAAGCGTTGCATTGGAGCACAGAAATTAGTCACCGGAAGGCTAAATGCGAAGCGTTTTTGATCAGCAGGGTGTAAGGGAATGGTGAAAAAACAGTCTTTTAAATCAATGACAACCTTATAATATCCAAGGGGGATGGCTACCGGTGAGGGAAGACCGGGTTGTAAAGGTCCCATAAATACCATGGTCTTATTGGCTGCTCTAAGATCTTGTAAGAGTCTCCATTTTCCTGACTTTTTCTTAATGACAAAGATGGGAGTATTCCATGGGGAATTGCTGGGGATGATATGGCCAGTGTGAAGCTGTTCCTGCACCAGTTGCTGAGCCGCTAATAACTTATCTTTGGAAAGGGGCCATTGATCGACCCATACCGGATCATCTGAGAGCCAGGTGATCTTTTCAGCATGGTCCGCAGGAGTGTCAATGACCCCTATGGAAAATGGCCTAACCCTGCTCAGGGGGGTCGAAGGACTGGCTCAATGGGCTGTATAATACCTGCAGAGTTTTTACCTAGCCCTTTTCCTGGAATGTACCCATTTTTAAACATCTGCATAGTGACGACTTCATTAGGGCTAGAGATAATCATCCCCATTTGTGATAATAGGTCCCTCCCCCATAGATTAATGGGTAACCTTGAGATGATATAAGGTTGAATGGTGTCCTGATTGCCATCTTGGTCTTTCCGGGTCAAATCTTTGGCACTTTGTTTAGGGTTTTGACTCTGACCTATACCTTTGAGGTGGGTGAGGGTGTCTTTTAATGGCCATGCCTGAGGCCAATCTTCTCCTTTGATGATAGTTACATCAGCACCAGTGTCTACCAATCCAGAAAACTGTCTCCCATCTAACCATAAGGTCATGAGAGGCTTCTGGGCTGAGAGTATTTCCGACCAGTAGACATCGGATGAGCCGAATCCCTGGTTGCCTCTGACATTGTTAAGAGTCTTATTAGAGGTAGGGAGAAGGGGAAGGAGCAACAATTGAGCAAATCTTTGGCCTGACTGAATGGTATTAATGGTTTTGGGGGAAGAAACCATAACTTTAATCTCTCCGGAGTAATCATTATCAATCACCCCAGGGTAGATCAGCAGCCCATCCATAGTGCTGCTGCTTTTGCCTATTACAAGCCCAAAGGTCTCCTTAGGCAGGGGTCCAAAGACCCCTGTCGGGAGGGCCTGTACCCCCATTTCTGGAGTCAATACTGTGTGGGCAGTGGAACTGAGGTCCAGTCCAGCACTTCCCGTTGTTGTTCTGAAGAGGTCTGAAATGGATTGTTGTTTGCTGGAGCAAAGTTGAGTGCCCCGTAAATTTGTTTGGGTCTGGGGGCCCGGTGCTGGCCCCCTCTCCCGTTTCCCTGGTACGGGTTATGGGCAAGTGGGAGGGGCTGGCCCTGAGCGTCCCTCTTGGACCTGCACTCATTCGCCCAATGTCTCCCTTTATTGCATCGAGGGCAAGGCCCCGGAGGTGTGGCCCTAGGGGCCGAAGCCCTAGGGGCCTGACATTCCTTGGCAAAGTGACCCGTTTCCCCCCACCGGAAACATTTGTTACCCAGGCGGCGAGACAAAAACTGTCTGACCGTGTAACTCTGCATGGAGGCAGCCATAGCAAGCCCCTGTTGGTAGGCGGTCCCAATTTCTGAGCAAAGGCGAATGTAACCTGAGAGATCAGTTTTCTTTTTATAAGGGCGGATGGCGGCCTGGCAAGCAGCATTGGCATTTTCAAAAGCAAGCTGTTTAACAAAATCTGTCCCCATTTCTGCGCTCCCAAAAATCCGACCCGCTGCTGTGAGCAGGTGGTGAACAAAATCCGCAAAGGGCTCATCAGGCCCCTGTCGGATATTGGTGAGAGAAGCACTCACATCTCCTTTAGAAGGGAGCTTTCTCCAGGCTCTAGTGGCTGCAGTCTGAATCTGGGCATACAACCCCACATTAAATTGCATCTGTTGATCGCTGGCGGCATAGGCTCCATCCCCCAGAAGCATATTGAGTATCCAACCATTACCCACCTGAGCATTGCGTCTAGCAGTATCTCGGCAATTTTCCACATATTCAGATTTTCATAGTAAATAGTCACCTCCTGTAAGGGTGGCGCAGGCCAGAATCTGCCAATCGATTGGGGTGAGCCAATTTTCTGCCACCGATTCTAAAATGGCCATTGTGTAAGGTGCAGTGGCCCCGTATTGAGCTGCAACCGTTTTAAGTTCTTTAATGACCTTAAAATCGAAACCACTGTGGTGTCTCCACACCTGTCCCTGCACGTCAGTAGTTTCAGTTACGGGAAAGGCTTCCACATTTTCAAGTTTTAGGGATACTCCTGACCCGGATGGCACCCTAGGGGCCGCCCCTCTAACGGCGGGTCGTGGCTTAAGTTTGTCTTCTCTACGGACATTTTCATGGGTTTTGCCTGTTCTTAAGCCCTCGAGCTGGGTAATAAGTTCCTGGTGTTCCTTTTCTAATCTTATTTGTTCTTTTAGAAATTCTATCTTGTCCCGGAGTTCCTTTTGGGGATCAACAGCAGGGCATGCCAAAGCAGGCACATTGGGAGTGTTGGGTACCGGAACATAAGGAGGCGGACATTGGACTATGGGCGGCCAGTCAGGATTATGATATCTGGCTGCCTCCTCCTCAAGATTGGCCCAGTCAGCCTCCCCCGGATCGTTCTGTGGCAAGGGGGAGTGTCTGAGGTGGCGGAGGGAAGGGTACAAGGCCGGTTCCTCTTTCACTGGCGGGGCGGGGTTAGAGGCAGGGGCTGAAAGGGCGGAGGCGGAAGCTGAGGAGAGCCGAAGCTTTTCCTTAAAAGGCTTGGATGAGGCAGCAATGCACCCTCATCGGTTGCATTTTTTTTTTGCCTGACTCATCGTCACTATCAAAAGACATCAAGTCTTCTTCCTCATTCTTTGAGGAAGTCCCTTCCAGCAGGGGCTCGGGCCTCGGTGCCATCTTGGCATCTCGGGGGGTATTTACATACTCCTCACTCTGAGGGAGAGTGACCGACCCTTCCTCTGATCGGAGAGCTGTCTCCCTGACCTGGATGGCTTGAGCCACCACCGGATCTTTGGTTTTTTGGGAGATAATTTCATCAATAAGATTCCAATAAGAAAATGCAGTAATCTGGACCTTTCCTGGTCCACAAGTAGCATAATAATCTTTAAGGGCCTCCCCTACTCTTTTCCATCTCCTCTCGTCGATGGTACCCTCGGCGGGAAACCAAGGGCAGAGATCTCTAATATAATCAAAATATTTTAACAACTGTTTGACTGTAACCTTTACCCCTCTTGCCTGTAAAGTTTTTTTAAGACCTTCTACAAACAACTCATGTTGGCTAATCTCCTGTCCCATAATCTCTGCTCAACTCACCGAGGTGCAGGAAAGATGGCAGGTTCACGTCACATGCAATCCTCTTTTTTCTATTTCATTTGTCACTTCTATTTTATTGGGCCCCTGAGCAGCATTCTTCACTGGATCCCCCGTTCTCGGGCTCCACGTTGGGCGCCACTTGTCCCGGCCCGCGGGTAAGTCAACGGAGACCCTAGAGGGGGAGTGAGAATGACAAGGGACAAGAGACACGAGAGATGGAGACAAGACAGGTTCCTGATCAAGTCTCGTTTATTGCGGAAGCTGCTACAGCATATATACCATAGGGCTAGAGGGGAGGAGCAAGGGGAGGGTACTGGGGCTATCTCCTTGTTGCCGGGTAGACTTGCAGCAGGCCCAGACATGCCCGTAAAAGACACTCAAGAGTTCTAACTGGGGGGGGGGGCAAGGCCCCCCACAATTGCACATGAAAGAAGGCAAGCCATCCAGGGTCTGGGTCTAAAGCTGAGTTGAGCTTCCCTGAATATTATAAAAAACCCTCTGCAAAAGTTAATGGTCAATGCAATAGAAGTGTCTTCTGCCTTGAATGATAAGCCTCATCAGAGAAAAAAAAAATATCTGTCACACACATTATGCAGGCTAGAGGCTAAACACAGAACCCTTCTAAATTCATGCATCATAAGCACCTTTGCATAATTTGGTTTTTAGTTTAGTGTGGTGCACACCAACTCTTTGGAGAAAATCAAAAGACAACACCTCTCTAGGGTTAAAGGTTTATTTCTAGCTGTTCCAGGCATTAGAAAATGGGAGAATATAAATTTATTGGCACAGTTAAGATTAACGTTTGCAGCTTAATGATAAAAGAACTGGGGCCTCTGCCGATGGCAGCTCCTGATATGACTTTCTTGAAATGTATGTAGAGCTTGGATTGAATGTCTCTTTCAATATTTTGATTTTCTTCCCTCCATTTATCTTTTCTCTCTTTCTGGAAATTGTCTTATTCAGATGTCGACACTTAGGCAAGTCTTCTATGTTCTTAAATTTTCCTAGAATTTTTTATCATTGTTTTGATAATCTTTTACTGAAATATTTCCTCAACTTTACATTTAAACTCTTCTTTCAGCTTTTTATTCTTTTTGAATTTCTATTATATTTTGTTGATGAGCTCTCCAAAGAATATCATTTTTTTTTTTTTTGGTACTGAGGATTGATCTCAGGACCTTGCAGTTGTGAGGCAGGCAGAGACACCACTGAGCTAAATCCCTGGGCTGAAAGCATAGAGTCTTTTAAAATTAGAGTTCTCTATTGATCTCATTGTGATATTTTCTCTTACTTTTCTGCAGATATTAGCAGCTAAGAAGCAAAAGGCTGGCTGTTAGCTTTCTGGGAGCTAATAAAGGCAGAGATATGGATCCACTTCAAGTAGTGCCCAGTCATGTCCCCCGTGGAGCCTGGAACCTCAGCCAAGACCAGCCACCAGTATCTTGTATGGGAAACGAGCTCTGTATAGCTAACTCCTTGTGACTCATTTTTCAGTCATTTGTATTTATTCTGACCCAAATTTACATCTAATGCTGGAGGTACTACTCAGTGTTTCCAGAACTAAGCTGAAACAGTTATTTCTTTAGATTTTTGAAGATTCTCTGGTAACTTTGGGGTGTTTTTCATTTTTCATGAGTTCTAGTTTAAGATTTATCTTTCTCTGGCCTACTAAATAAAGTAAATTAACACAACTTGCATTTCATTTTCCAGAATTTTATGACTATGATCTGTTCTTCTGTCATCCCTATCTATTTGAATTCTGTCTTTACAAATTATTCTTTATATTGTAATTTTATAGGAGAGATTGAAATTATATAAATATGTTTAATATTCTAATAGAGAAAACCCCTACATTCTCCAGTTTTTAAAAGTATTGAAGAGTGTATAACTTCAGTCATTTATCTTTGCAAAATGTATTATCATGGTAGATGTAGATACGAGAGAAATTAATATATACTATGAGGATTTGATTTTTTAAAACAATCAAGAAAAGTTTAAGCCATGGTGATATAAACTGGTAATCCCAGCACTGAGGAGGCTGAGGCAGGACAATCACGAGTTCAAGGCCACACTGGGGAATTTAGTGAGATACTGCCCCCTCTCAAGTTAAAAAAAAAAAAGAGGAAAGAAAGAGAATAAAAGAAGACATTAATAAATTCTAGACATGTATTATTTATAAGCAGATTCTTACTATTCAAAATATAAGCAAAACCTTGGTTTCTCCCGCCTTCTTGTGTCCAACCTAATAAATTTAAGAACTTCTGAACAATGGGACATTAACTTTTTAAAAAGTTGTCCATTTCTATTCAATGAATTATTTCAAGAATAAAATACTCCTGTGGCATCACTAAAAGAATACTGAACAAAGAAAATAGGTTTTCCTCATGTTAAGAATGTCATATATATTAAATTATACCCTCTTTCAGTATCCTCAATTCTAGAGCAGTGCTTCTCTTCCTGATGTCTCTAGTATCTTAGATAACAGAGAAGTCTAAGGCTATATTTCTGCAATTTGAGGACTGCTAATGGGGTGAAGAAACCATTGTAATGTAAGACAATGTTTCAAAATACAAACAAAAGCCCTCAATACTAAGATAGAAATGATATTGTTAAGAACTGTAAAGGATCTCAGATTTTATTTCCAAATTAGCCTGTCATATTTTTATGGATGCTGGAAGATGTAAGACTTCTGGGTTGGAAACAAATGACTTCATCTCTAGCATCAATAGTGGCAGCCAGAGTATGAGAATGTTCCTGCATTAGTTTGGAAGCCCCACTTTCAACACAGCAGCATGGATAGGACCATTTAACACATGCATACCCAGGGCACTCTACTACCAGAGAACTGAGTGTAGCAACCTCAAATCTTTTACAATGGAATATAAGCATGCCTAACTCTTCCTCTAGAGGGAGTAATTATCTTTATAAGGCTGGACAATAAGCACATCTGCCCTTTGCTTCAGAGGGAGATGCTATTTACACACCTAAGGCTGTTAGAAACCTGCCCTTTGCTCTGAGGAGAAGCACTAGTTGCTCAAGATATCTTGCTGTATAAACATTCTTCAAATCATCATCCAGAACAAAACTACTAGTAACTAACTCACTGATGATCAGAAATATGAGTGAGACAGGTGGAGGAAAAATTTTTTGATTTTTTTTTCATTTTGTTTTTATTTACTGGTCTAAACTTTATATAACTAGATTTAGAGTTTATTCATAAACGCACTTAAAGAAAAATTTCTGGTGTGATACTTTTATAATGCATTTACACATTTCTATGGGACTAGGAGGGATTTCTTTTATAAAAGAATGAAATTAGATGTCAATTTATATTTTCAACAGTAAAATAATTTAACTTACTGTAATTTTGGTATGTCTTGGAATATATTCCATAGAGCGTATTAATAATATCCCCTTATTCACCATTGTACACTGTCATTTAGAATTGCTTCCTGAATCTATTACATAAAAAATAACTTGCATTTTCATAAAAAATATATTATATTTTATAATACATACGGCCTTTTCTTTAAAATTTCTGAGCTCATAAATGATTTGTATGAATTGTAATTTTATTCCCTAAGGCAAATATAAGGCTTTTGGGAGGTGATGGGATCACAGGGGCATGATATTTACCAGTGGATTGGCACACTTATAAGTTTATAGCTAAATGTGATGTTGGGGTGTGATGCCTTGTTAGACAAGGTGAATCAGTGGGTATGTGGCCTGAAAGAGTCTATCTCCCTCCCTCCTTTTCTGATCACTCTACTTTCAGCCACCATGCCATGAGCTTTTTTTCTGCTGCCCTGCCTTGGAGCCAGTGACTATGGACTGAAGCCTCTACTAGCTGTGAGCAAAAATAAATGTTTCCTGCTTGAAGTTTTCAGTGTCAGGTATTATGTCTCAGTGACAGCAAAGTAACTAAGATAATTGTCATGATCATTTGGTCTTTGGGGAGGAGACAGAAGCCTTGTGGTCTAAGATATGGTGAATAATGTGAATAAGGAAACACCATAATTGTTTTGTTTTTGTTTCATAGAAGCTATAGTAAATATTTTTGAATCACTTCAGTACATCAAGGCAGCCAGAAGAAGATAATCAATGAAGAGAACTTCCAAAACTGCTTCAGAAAGTGGCAAGAATGATGGGATAAGCACATTTAAAGAGAGAAGTCTTTCAAGAAGCATTAACAGCAATATGCCACTTAATGTAATAATTTTTAATCAACTTTTGATTACACTGAATATATGACAAAATTATATTAAAATTACTTTTGTAAATAATTGTATTTGTAAGCCCCTGTTTCTGAAAAAGTTCTTCCACATTTAATATGCATTTTGTCTCACACCCATTGAAATCTTGCATATATTTAAAGATCTACTTTGAATGACTCTCCCATGAAGAATTGCCTATTCAACTTTTTAGAATTTTATTCCTATTTTCTGTACCTTAGAACATTGTTGATATTTCTTAGGCAACTTCACATTCTAATCTTTTTTTTCCAGTTTTATTTTCTTCTCTTCCAGTCTGTAGAATGCTGTGGAAGAAAAATCTGTCTTGTACATATTAATGTCCCTTACATAGTATTTCTAATAATAGTCTTTATTTGCTCACTTTCTTCTAGGTCCTTATGTTCGCAGAGGCAGAGATTTATTCTAACTATGTGAATATGTGAGGCTGTGGGAGTATATCATAGGTTTGCATGTGGAAATAGGTAGAAAAGTAATGTTCCTAAAAAACCAGTGCATCACATTCTGAAAGAATAACATTGGAGACTATCTGCAGTCTGTTTGAATTTCTTGCCATTCTTATATTAACTAGCCCATGTACCTGATAGTAAAATATAAAGACTTCACAGTGTTTTGATAGTTAAACTGAATCATCAACCTGATTGCCTTAAGAGCCACCAATAAAATAAGTAGAGCATACCTCTGGGTGTGTCTGTGGGTCATGGAGGCATGCCTTTAGGTGCTATATCTGGCTGCAGCCCTGTTCCTGTTTGGCACCATTCTCTTACTCTGCTTTTTTCAACCAAACAAAACAACTTTTCTCTGTCACAGCTTTGGCCATTATATTTTTGTGTTGGAGCCAGCTGAACATGGACTGAATCCCCTGAAACTGTGAATCAAATTAAATCTCTCCTTTAAATCATGGGTATTGTTTCTCATCAATAGGACATCTGACTACTACAGAAATTAAATTTTTACCAGAAAAGTGAGGTTGTTTCACTGACTCTGACTGACCACGTAGATCAGAAGCCTTTGGAATGAGTTTATGAGAGTTTGTAAGGGTTCAGAGATGCAGGGGAGACAAGCTTCTGAATTCTGTAAGAGAACTTGATAATGCGACTTTCAACAGAGATCAAAAGACCACAATGTTGATAAATACACAGACATGAAAACAAGGGTCATGCAGTTCCAGATAGAGACTGTATTGGGAATTGGACTAGAGGCCATGGATTTTTTTAACTCTAGCAAAAAATAAACAAAAAACAACGATGAAATCTCTTCTATATTTTGCCCATATCCTGAAAATGCAGGAGATCACATTTATGGGCTCTTGACTATTGATTTGCCAAAGGAAATTTCAAGGCAGTCCAGCATTTAGGCTGTAGCATATTATCTGTTTTTAGTCAGATTTACATTGAGAATTGGAAGCAAAAAGCAGAGTAGAAAAATTTGGAAAATTTAAATTTTCACATGAAAAAAGGCATGGGTAAAGTCTGGCCAAAAAGGTGTGGTTCCTGAAGAGACTGGAGGGATCAAAGAGAAATTAAGTACCCTGTACACGAATAAGAAAAAAAAATACCTGAGAGTGTTATGGACGAGTGAGTTCGAACAATAGAGATACACCACACTCTGTATCAGATTCCAGCCCATTTATTATAGCCAGCAGCCAAGGGGGACTAGTGCCCAGAAGTTTCCTCAGCAATGGGAAGCAGTTTGATTTCTCCTTTTAAATCATGCTTTTAGTTGGGGAGAGCAAGCGGAATCTTATAGAAGCAGAACCATGCCAGGTTAGTGGGGGGTATAAGGAAGTTTCACACACACTAGGTGAGCTAGAAAACATCCTGCAACTGCAGCAAGTTTACTGCCAAGCAGGATGGGGGAGTTTTGGGTGCTTTGTTCAAGTGGAAGCACTTTGTTCAAGCACAGGTACAAAATGGCACTGAGGCACAAGATGGAGTCAGCTTGGCTATCACAAGAGCCTCTCAGGAATCTTCAACACACCCCTCATTGGAGGCTTAAGTATGAAGAATGCAAACCCTTCATTTAAGAAGAGAGTCTCAGAATGAGAACAGTAATGTTCACTATCTGGTAGTACTAATAGATAATTAAATGCATCCAAGTTAATAATTTTATTTGTCATTTGTGTGGTATTTGAATGAACACTATAATATTCATTCCTCAGCTTTTCTATGTCCTTCTCAGAACTTAAGTGTTTGTTCCCATTAATAAACATTAATAATTTATAGGAACCAAAATTAATCTCAATAAAGAAGTCTAATAAATGATATGAAACTTTCCTCAAACTGATATATTTATTGAGATCATTTTTTTTCTTCTAGGACCAAACTATTGGATCATGCATTTAAAAATTAGATCTTGTAAATCACTCTCCTCTGCTAATTTAGGCAGAAAGAAAAATCAAACACTGCTGGATTATGACATGAGAGGGATGGAAAAATTATTGTCAATAAGGGAAAATGAGTAGAACGCCTTTTCAGAATAATTAAAGATTTTAAAAATCTATTTACTTTTTATTCATAGTTTTAGCAATACTTCTAAAATTTAGCAATATCTTTATGATCTCTGGGTACAAATTACATAATTTTTGCTAAATATTCTGGAATTAGAATGAAAAAAATCCTGAACTATAAAAATAAAATAGCCACTTTTATGGCTAGTTGCCTCCTGATCTTCAGTCTCTTGAGTTTAAGTCATTGTCTTAGTTTGAGTTTCCCCGGAAGAAATTGCTAAACTAAGATTTGAGTAGATGCAGTTTATTTGATAGACAATCACAGGAAGCACTTATACATGAAAGGACCAGTAATATACGGAAAGAAGTGATTGCCTCTGCAGGAAATCAAGTATAGAATAATTCAAGATGTAATAAGCTTAGGACATACTCAACTAATTTCAATTACTATTAATTAAAAGTAGTCTCTTGTGTGACTGTTGTTTCCTGGCATTTCAGAACTGTTCTACATAGGCAAAGCACACTCATGTGTTCACAGAAATAACTCAAGTATGTAGTAATAGATTCTTAGATGGACAAGCTATTGGTTGTCCTAATGAGAAAATCAAAATGAGCTACTGGTATTCAAAGAATAAATTGCCAAAAGGATGAGGACAAGGATCAAGAGCATCTGTGACACTCCACCCCTTTCATCACTTAAATCTAACTTGGCCCCTTACTGATTGTGTTCTACTTATATCTGATTCTACAAGTGGTATCAGTTAAGAGTAAGACTTAGTTATGGAGCTATATCCTGCCTCCTGCATTTGGTTCAAAAGTTGTAACTGATAATATTCATTTCCTCATTATTTTTTTGAAAAATTATTACTCCATGTTTGTTGTACATAATGATTACATTCATTATGGGGAGTTGGTACATGTACATAACAGATCTTAATTCTTATGCTCCCTTTCCCTTTCCTCCTGCCTCCTTCCGCTTCTGCCCTCATCACTTTGTGTCCTTCCCATGTGCAAAAGATCTATCTCTATGTTTCCTATTATTTTTTTAAACTTTGCTCTTCAATTTATTATTACAGAAACACTCAACCCTGCAATATTTAAGCTTATGTGTCTTATATATTTCACTTAATATTATAACTACAGGGTGCATCCATTTTCCTACTAATGTCTCAAGTTTATCCTTTATATTATAGTACTCCACTGTGTATAAATACCACATTTTCTTTATCTATTCATCTGTTGATGCACCAATAGGCTGCTTCCAGGATTTAGCTATTATAGTTGTGCTGCTATAAACACCCCCTTTCTTCCACCAATTTTATAATTTCTTCAACTTTGACCAACATTTCAGTTCATCAATATAACTTGTTTTGTGGAACACTAACCCAAGTTTTCCTTTCTTTGTCATCCACATTTGTATTTACCATGACATTGCCAGGCAACAGTTGCTTCAATTTTCTTTTCATAATTTTCATTACTCATGTAAGCAGTAAAACTCACCCTCAGTGAATTCCATATATTACAGAAATAGTCAACCCTGCCCTATACTCATATTTTCTACTTGTTTGTGAACACGAATAAATCCAGATATAGTAGCAGCAGCTTTAGGTTCATTGTGTCCTCTAGTAATATAATCTCTCTTCAACAGTCGAGAACTATAATCTAAAAAACCTTTAAGATGTGGAGGCAAGAAGCATAAATTCTCCACACAAGTCAGTAGAAATGTTTGTGAGAAGGATAACTCTAGCTTTAAGGAATATAGCATCATACAATATTTCTTTCAAATACATGCTGCATATTACAGAATAGTGGTTCAATATTAGAATGTCACTTTCTGATTAGATGAGACTTCATGAATCTATTTCTATAATTCATCAGAACTCATTTATATGGTATTAGAGCACAGAAATAGTGGATTTTCTGCCATATTTTCTTTATTGAAAAGAATATTTCTTGGTCTATGTTACAGAAAATGCTGGTAAATAAAAAACTGTAACTCCTTAAGTAATAGTCTTGGTTAAACAACTGTGAGCAAAGAAGGCATATTTTTATATGTAATGTATATGTAATATGTACATATATGTATATATAATACATACTGATGATATTAAGAATGACATAACTCCTTCAAAGTAACTATACTTTAATTAATCAACCTATTCTTAACCTAAGGGAATAAATACTTTCTCAGGGATTCATCATTTGTCTCTGGTGTTAACAGATTGGTCAATAGGAAAAATTATTTTGGTAATTCCCTGCTGTTGGACAAATATGTAATTTTATGTTATCATGGCTATTCTATACATTAGTTCAATGTTTAAGGAGTGGAGTGTCCAAGGATAGAAATTGCCTAAATTACATGAGAAAAAAGCATACAGTTGTCTTGACTTTTAGGACATAAACTGTCTAATAAAATTTCATATGAGCTAAAAACAATATACTTAATGGTGAGCTTCTTATGTTTTATATATCTTTGTCTCCAGTTTTCAAATCTTGATCTTTCCTGTTCCCTAGTCAATTAGCCATAATTTATGTTCTTATTCAGGTGCCATACGTAGATTTATCTCACACCATTTTTATAATCATATGAAATTTATAGACATGTGTCTTGCTTTAAATTCTCCCTGAAGGGAGGATTTTTCTCTGCCCAATATTTCAGAGTATCAGAGGATAGCTGTGTAACAGCAGTCCATTTCTAGTGTACATTAATAAAGGAAACATCCATCCACAAATCAAATACAGTATTTTTTTCTTATTTTCTTTTTTTTTTAACACTTGTGGAAATTGTGTATAATTCAGCCCCAAGAAAACTTTAGTGTGTGTATGTGGGTGGCTGTGAGTACATCAAAAGGGGTCTAGACCACCTAAATAAATAACTTGTGCCCTCCAAATATATTCAAGACCAATGACAAAAATTTTATCATGGATTATTGCTATGCCTGCCTGATGTTGTAGTCCAATAATATTCAGCTCATGATGAGCATCTCTATTCACAGTCACTGACATCCATGCACTCATTTTTGGCTAGAGCCCAGTAGCACACCTCATAAGCCACTTGTAAAATAGTGCTGAGAATATGCTGCTATGAAAGAACTACAGAAGTATCTGTTGCAACCTTCCTACCAGGAATTGAAAAAAGCTCTGATACTACTGGATTGGATAGGTCATATGGCTGAAAAGAAGGGCTTTTTAATTGGAGCCTGAGAAGTCTATATAGTCTTCTCATGTTCTGATATCTACTCAAACTACAAATCTTCTGCTCATTAAGCACTTATAGTAATATTCCACAATATTGTAGTCCTAAAAATCCACAAGGATTTATGAAGTGCTCTCTCATATTCATGCTATATCTAATTTATCATCATTTAGGAAACATAAATCTTATGGCTTGTATCTAGCTGTGTCCCCAAGGGTTCATGCACTCATAGATGGAGATTTTCAGAGGTGGCTGTATCTCCAGTGTGTGATAATGGGATTAAAGATGTGGTGCTGGGATTAATGGTGAGATGCTAGGATTAAGCCACCCCACCCTAGGGACCCTAAAGACAGGCTGCCTGAATAGAATATAAGGGACAGAAAGAGGTCTGATGCTGTCACTTGCAACTTGTTGCCTGTTTCTTTTCACTGCTTACTGCCTTCTTTGCCATGGACTATTTCTCCTATGCTATACCCTTCTGTCATTCCACTCTGCCATGGAGCCAGCCAACTATGGACTGAAATCTCTACAAACTGTGAGCCAAAATAAACTTTTTCTTCCTTAACTTTGGGTTTCAGATATTTTGTTTCAGCAATGAGAAAAGTAATTAAGACAGCAAAGTACATCAACTTGTTATTTACCTTGGAGAAAATGTGATGACATGCCCTAGATAGTGGACTCAAAAAACTTCACTAGAGTAATAACTTTCAGAATTTTTGTAAAGTCTATCTCCTACTCTCTGGTATGCATGTGACTTACCATGGAAACCAAACTTTCAGTTCCTTTTCACAGGGTTAATGAGTAGAATGTCAAGTCATAAATGTTTTTTTAGGTTTTATTGTGACAGTGAGTAGGAAAGTTAATATAATCTTAAAAAAAGAAGATGATTATACAATTGTCTATTCAGATCACTATTTTACAACATGATGTAAGTGGAACATGGAAAAGGTAGATTACATTTGAAGTGACAGTGAGCAACCAATACAAACTATTATGTATTAGGTAATGAATAATATTTTCTGTCTTTAATAAGTAAGCATCCCACATAATAATTTAATGATACCTAACAATATTTTCAGAAGCACCAATTACCAGTGTTCATGAATTGTTGAGTGTGATAGAATGTCAGAATGTATTGCCATATTAGTTATATTTGTTGGTAAAATAAAATTATGTGATAGGGCAAAAAAATTCATGAATATTTTGAAGGAGTGAGAAGTACTGAATTGCTATACTGCATTTAAAATGTATGTTTGTGAATATAGGGATGCATGGCTACATTGTGAATTTGTATTTTTCTTAAATAAAAAACCATGAAGCTATTAATTAATGACATAAAATGAGTAAACAATACATTGACTGAGAGAAAATATACAATAAAAACTAATAGTTGGATTAGATAATATGACCTGAGGCTAAGACTCAGAAATTGCAATGCTCTGGTCAGTAGCCACACCAGCTGGACTGTTAAGGATAAGTGAGAGTCCTGGAGGACTGGGTCTCCTAGCACTATTACATGTGGTAGATGGGGATGGGGTCAGATGGAAGGGGAAGCTCTTGAAATAGAAGGGAAAAACAGTAATAGAACTAGTGCTCAGGTACTTTTAAAATTTATACAAAAATGTCTATTTGTGCTTTCTCTCTACAAGACTCTGTCTCCTTGGCTATTTCATGTTACCTCCAAAGCCCTTGTGGCACCCTTTCCCTCCAGCACCCAGCCTTCACAGGTCCGAGGATACGGAGCTGGCCATTTCCTCTCATCACCTGTCCTGGGCTTTGAGGTTGGTGTCTGTGATCCCCACAAGTAGAAAAAATGTGAGAAGCAAAGGAAGATAGAGTGACAAACAATGTAGGAAATACCTGTGATATGTTTTCCTCTAAAAGAGTGCACTTTCATGAAGGTTATGTCACAGAGAACAAATGCATTTATCTGTAATTTATAAAGATATGAGAATATATGAAGATTCGGGAGGCACAACAATAGGTAGGCTGTATATTAAAGATGAAAAATCATAGAATAAATTAAATGATAAAACATGCCATTTGGGGGCTATATATAATTGTGTGTGTGCATGCATATATATAAAATGGGCCTTAGTGACAAATAGGGCAACCTCCATATCTAAGATAACTACTCACTTCTACAGATCAAAATCAATTATTGGTAATTTTTAGTAGTTGCTCTTTATTTATATTTTTGTTTCCTCATATAAAAGAAACCCTGTGCTGTTTAAGGTGGTGTGAGTGATTTATTTCACTTAATATTATGGTCATGAGGTGCATCTAATTTTCCTCCAAATGACTTAAGTATGAAACATTACTGTTTCTATTTTCTCAAAACTTATGAACTATGTTGAAGAATTAAACTGAAGGCTAAGAATGTATTTGAAGGAAAATGAAGTATTTTGATTAAAGCACTTATATTGATGCATGCAAATTATCTAAAATTCCAGCATATTTTCAAATAATTCTGTAAGAGAAATTAGGAAAAGTAACTGAAATAGATGAACTATTTACTACATTCCACGTACTTACATTACTAGCTCATTGGATCCTCAGGACATTATTTTTGCTTGCCTTTTACAGGTGAGGCAATTGAAGCACACATAGCTAATAAGGAGCAGAAGTTTACTTTCAAACCCTTTAGTTAAGATTTAAGAACCTGTTTCCATAGCCATGTTTTGTATTGGACTTCCCTTTTTCTTTTTAACTTCCTCTTTTTTGTTACTTATCTTTGTATTATTGAAATGTACTATAAATTTTAATTCTTTAAAACACACAATAAATCACTTTATATTATAGCTATTTTCTAAAAATGTTGAATTTTTTTTACAAACTCCATTGAATTTTTGATGTAGTAATAATGCAAGATAGGTAAATAAAATAACGATGGAAACATTCTAGAAAGAAAGACTTTTTTCTTTATGATTTATGTTGTCTATTTTTGAGTTAAAGGTAGGATTTGTTTAAATTAAGACATGCCAAAGAGAATAGAAGTTAGGCTAGCTGGATCATTAGCATTGATAATCAGAGGCCTCACTGTTTTGGAGGAAACAGATAAAGGAAAAGATAAAAGAAAATAGTGAAGTTTTAATGCATATCAGTACCACAGCTGAACTTTGGATGCAACAAATCAAAGCATATCATTACTCTGATAAAGGGGTTTGGTGCTATTTCAAAAATATTTGCAAATATTTAATATTTCTAGATGCTGTGATCATAAAGACATTATTGTTGACTTATAAAAGTGCACAATGATGTCTAAAATATTACTGAACTTCCACCTTTGGTGAATTTTAGATTCATTTTGTATGATATCCCCACCCTCATGTTTTAACAGAGAAGTCTTTGGAAAAAATTAGTTTTTCACTACTATCTACTCTTTTTATTTTTTTCCTAACAAAAGTTAGCATCATTTATTTTGGTTCTGAATCTTCTATACAAACCCATATATTCGAACATTATTTTGACAAGAAAACTTTTTTAAAAGCTCATCTTTTCCACTTCTTTGTTAGCTTCATTCTGGAATGAGAAGAACCTGGAAAATTATATGTTTATATAATTGGAGTTATATATTATGTATATTTATATATTATATATTTATACTTATATATCATATATAATTATATAATATATGATATGATATAAATATATAATGTATTATGATATATACATATATATAATGATTTATATATTTATATATCCTTTTTTGTAAAAATTTGTGATTGGTAATTGCCACAAGCCATTGCTCATAGTGATGAACTTCAGACCAGGAAGCTCATATTCTGGTTGAAATACTAGAATATCAGTTTACCTCCCAAACTTTCTCTGTGTGAAGGTGTGTGGTGACTTCTTAATTTCCTAAAAAGAAAATCCTTACTATGCATGTAGTGTAACCAAGATGGCCCAAAGCAACAGTTTGTTTTTTACTTTTTCTTTTCTTTCTTTCTTTCTTTCTTTCTTTCTTTCTTTCTTTCTTTCTTTCTTTCTTTCTTTCTTTCTTTCTTTTTCTTTCTTTCTTTCTTTCTTCTTCTTTCTTTCTTTTTCTTTCTTTCCTTCCTTCCTTCCTTCCATCCTTCCTTCCTTCTTTCCTTCTCTCTCTCCTTCCTATATCTCGGTCTCTCTACCTCTCTGTTTCTCTCTCCCTTTCTCTCTTCCTCTTTCTTTTCTCTCCCAATGCAGGGGACTGACTGAGAGCAATGGCTTACCCTTTCCACTGAGTCCGTCCCCAGATCCCTTTTTAATGTTTTATTTTGAGAAATGATCTCAGTAACTAACTAAATTACCCAAGCTGGGCTTGAACTCATGATCCTTCTGCCTCAGCCTTCCAGAATGCTAGGATAATAAGTGTGTGCCATGTCAGGCAACAGTTATTTGAAGAAGCAGTAAAACTTACCAATATTCCTGTAACGTGCTTCAAAGTGTGCCAGTATTGTTTCAGCCATAATGCCAATATATCTATCTCTCCATCCAGCCAGATTGAGGGAAAACCAAGACATCATATTATGTAGACTAAAAATATTTCATTTCTAAGATGAAAGAATTCTTTCTCATTGTTTACTATCTTATCATTGTTATTAAATTTCCCCTTTCTGGTGGATGTTTGTGTTTGTTAAAGATATAACAAACTTTACCCATTGTATTTGTCAGCTTTCCCATCACTAGGACAAAATGTCTAACATCCACAGCCTAAAGGAGAAGAGGTTTATTTTTTGCTCAGAGCTTTAGACATTTCAGTCCATTGCCTGCCTACTTTGTAAAGCTCAACTAAATCACTGATTTTATTATAATTTTTTCCACATTCTAGGGTTTGCTGATTGCACCTCTCTTACTTTTGACATCTTCCTCTATTTCTGTGTATTTTCCATAAACTGGTAGCTAGACCTATGTGCTTGCTCAAATTCAGTTTTTATTTCTTCAACAATAACTATTTAAAGGGATGTAGCTGTGTACTTTGTAGAACATTACAACAGGATATATGTAACATCCTGTTACATCTCTTTTTGCAATATTAACATTAATCAGTTGGTTCATTTTGGGGTAAACTGATTCATTAGAAAATTCTCCATCAGTCCTATATTTTAGAGTTTTAGCAGGCAAAAATAATCTCTTTACTTTTAATATGTTTTGATTTTCATACACTCTTACAGTCTCTTTCAATGTTCTTATCTAGACTACTGACTTGAAATGATTGGCATAGTTCTACTAATATCTACCAAATATAATACAGTTGTCCATGAATTTTTTCCCTTCTACTCTGTTTTTGCCTACTCTGGCTTTACTTGACCAGTTTATGAGTTTACGTGACTCAATTTCCTCTCTATTCTTAGCATATCAAACGTACATTGCTTTTTTTCTTAATTTTTAAAGTGGTTGTTTTTCAGTTTGCAATATACATTTACAACTAATTCAAGTCTTCCTTCAAATTACAATACTTCATAGGTGGCATCAAGGAGGAGATTGTTCCCAATTTCTGTCTCATACCCTTTACAACATTGCTGTTATTCATTCCACACATCCATAAACTATAATCACTGAACACTCTTCTGCTTTTGTTATCATAAACAAACAACTACACTTTATATAAAGATAAGGATAATTTGACATTTTAGTTTTAGTTTTATTTAAGCTTTTTCTAATGCTTATCTGTATGCAGGTTTATATTTCAGGCCTGTCTCATTTACATTTTTTTGAAGATTTATTTTAGTATTTCTCATAAGGCAAGTCTACTTGCTAAAATTCTGTCAATTTTTATATTTGTCTGAGAAAATTTTTATTTTTCCTTCACTTTTGAGGAATGAGTTTGCCAACATTTTAAGTATTCCAGTCTACTTTCTTCTTGCTTGTGTATCTTTTGAAGAGAGTCTGATGTAATTCTTATCCTTCATTCTCTACCACAACAGTATTGTTCTCTAGATTCTCTCCACATTGCATCCTTGGCTTTGATATTCATGAATTTGAGCACGAGGTGCCTCCTGCCTCAGTATGAGTTGTGCTTACCTGCTTGAACTTGTCTCAGCTCCCTGCATCTGCTATGGGTGCTTACCATTAACTTTGAGAAATTCTGTCATTATTTTTTCTAGTAATGTCCTTTTTTCTCATTTTAAAATTCTTATTACAAGAATGTTACAAGTTTTCTGATTGTCTCATAGTTTTTGGATACCCCATTTTGTAGTTTTAATTTTTTTCACTTCGTGTTTCAATAGTGAACTTTTCCATTGGCATGTCTTCAGTTTCACTGATTCTTTCCTTGTTATTAATGACCCTACAGATGAAGTCCTTTGTTTTTGTTACAATATTTTTATTTCCTTTTTGTTTCTATCTCTTTCTCTGTCTACTTTACCCATTTTATTTGTCAGCTTTCCCATCACTAGGACAAAATACCTGACACTCACAACCTAAAGGACAAGAGGTTTATTTTTAGTCCCAGCTTTAGACATTGCCGTCCATTGTCTGCTGGCTCCAAAGGAGAGACTCCATCACGGAGGAAAGTTACTCCAACCATGCTAGCCACAAAGCAATGGTAAAGCAAAAGACAGCACAGGGAGAGTGTCCTCTCCAAAAGCTTGCAGCAGTGACCACTTCCTGCAACTGAGCTTTCTGCAAATGAGAGATGAACTTATCAATGCATTGATCCACTAATGAGTATAGCACCAGGGGATCTTAATCACCTCCCCAAAATCCCCACCTCTGAACATACAGACTCAAAACCCTTCCTCAAGTATACTCATTATTTTTATATCTGCAGTAAAATATATAAACAACTCTGTAAATGATAACCTATTAAATACTATTGACCAATCTATACTAATGCTGACTTTCCAGTAAAGCAGAATATGGTATAAATGCTTACATTAAAATATTTTCTGTGGGTGCTGGAATCCCTTCTCTTTTATTCTTGACTGTCAAAATTAGAGAAATGTTAATAGAAAGTTGCAAGTTAAACTCATGTATTCTGATAACATTTTTTTCCTTAACAAGTACTTAGTAAGTGAAAGAAAATTTACTAAAGAGTGGAACATTTATATTTTTATTTCTTTGGTTTTTATTGAAGCTTCTTAAAGCACAGAGTATTATTTTATGGTTAGAAAAAATAGCCTGACTCCCAAATCCCAATATCATACACTTAAAGAGGGAAACAGTAGTCTTCCTGCTTTCAGAGCACAAGTTTTCTTCAAAAAACTGAAAGTGACAATAAAGGATTTAAGTAAGTGGATTTTCTTTTGAATCATTTATCTGGATCTACAGTCTGAGTAGGGGTAAACGTTGTGAGGGGATTGGTAACTGAAACAAGCCACAGAAGATTCCAAATGGCAGCATGACAAAAGCATAAGAAGTTATAGTTATAAAAGCCGCTTCTCTCAAGTGTAAACAATTGTGGAATTTCCTTCACTGTCCCTGGGATCTAGTTCAAGTTTGAGGTGCTTGATTTGTGTATACAATAATACTCATTCACCAATGTAAGCAAACTACATCTTCTTTCCCATGTGAGTTATCCTTTGTATATTTATTCTATAATTACATATTTACTTTCTACTGGAAAAATAATGAAAAAGAGCTTTTGTATTATATATTTCCAAACTAATCTATCCTACATTTCTCCAGAACCTAATGACATCTACAAATCATATGTATCACATTGTAGTTGCAACTTCTTACAGATAAGTAAAGAAATATATGGAAAGATCACTTTGTTTTCTTTTTCTTACTCTTCTTCCTAATATAAGATATCCTAGGATATAAATTTCAACCTTAAATTCATACTTACACATAAAAGATCTGCCAATTTCTTTACCAAAAAAACTAATATTTTCTCAATGAATATTTTCCACATTTTGATTAAAATATCCATCTAATAAAATTACAATGATAGCAGTAATAGTAACAGAATAAGAAGCACATTTATTGAATGACTAGTGTGACCAGACATATCATGTAATAGATTATGTCATTTCATAGTCATTTCAGATTCTTCTGAGTCAAAATATCAGTAAGACAATTTGAAGAAATTTTTATTCAAAGAAAGCAATGGTATGGTATGAGAACATCTTCCTTTCTGTTCATATTGAAGCATCAACTAATTGGCACAAACATGGACACATGATTCAACCCCACCCAATCCAAACTGTAGGGCAACATCAATAATGTTTCAACTTGGTACAATCTAAAGGAGGACAGTCATGTTTCTTTGTTTCAGAAATTGTACCCAAACATACTAGAAGAGAATGAAAATTCATGCTGGAATCAGCAATTCAAGTCAGGAGGAAAACTGGAAAATGTGTTATATATGATCCAAAGCAAGATAAAAGTTGAAGCTACTTGTAAGAGTTATATGGTGGGAATAGAGTAAATGAGAAAACTAAATTTAAACCAATATAAAAAAAGAAGATACACAAAGAATAGTTGAATCTCACAACTAAAAGTCATCTTTAGATTTCACTTCTTGTTCATTCTACCAATTTAAAATAAGTGAAACTACTATTTCCTTCCATGGATCTTATGCCTTTACTGTCCCTTTACTATGAAATAATAATTAAAAAAAAATCCAAATCCACTCCAATACCTAAAGCGATAGATTTATATATTATTATATTTTACAAAGGAATAATTTAGACTTAGCGTACTAAGAAAGTTTTTGATGGTCATATAGACAGTGTGATTATAGCCTGTCTTTTAATCTCCCTGTTATTAATTGTCTCTATACTTCTGCTTTGAAACCTTAGACACTTGAAAATAAGTTTAAAAGTCACTTATAATTCCCTTACAAAATGTTATTGAATTTGAATCAATCAATTTCTACTTATAGACTTAAAGAAGTATAAATGTTTATTGGAGGTAAAATGCCCTATTTTTAGTGCATTAATATGATATATATGATTGATATGATATTTTACTATGATATTTCAGAGAATCACTCAACTGGAATGCTACTAAACAATAATAAAATACATAGCTATTCTTACATATACTCATACTAGGAATAAAGCAGAATGAACTGGTTAAATAGTAGTAAGAGAGCTTATTATGAGGTGTCTTTGTTTTGAGGGAAGATGAGCAACTGAGCCTAGAATTAATCCTAAGGAAAGAATCAGTCAAGAAAAAAAGAAGCCTTGGCCAAAAAGAATTCAGAGTGGAGCATGTTATTATAGAGTTTCACAACCTTGGCACCATTGACGTTTTAGTCCAGTTAATACTTTGTTGTGGAGGGGTACCTTATGTATTAGGGTGCTCAATAGATTCCAATAAAAATGTTCCCATCATATAGGGAAGAATCAATCCTGGTTTAAAACCACTTTGGTTGATGTGTCTTTATACCAGTTTAACCTGGGAAGTTTATAAGTCCTGGCAAGAGCATACAAGTGAGACTAAAAGTACTGTTTTCACTTTTTAAAAGAAAGAGGGAAGAATTATTGGGCCATATAGTTGTACTGAGGGGGAGAGTAATGTGTGTAATACTACCCACCTCTGCATAAAACATAGAGATGCTTTAATACATTGAAAATTCCAGACACAGCTCTACTTGTTCAGTAGCAGTGTTTTGTTTTGTTTCTAATTTTTTATTTTTAAAGAAAAGTTAACAGTTCATTTTGTTCTAGTAGGAGGGAATTCCATGGCCTGGGGAGAAGGAAACTGCAAATGGTACAAATAACAGCTCTACTTTGGGAAGATGTTAGGGCAGCAGATGTGAGGACCTAGATATCTTCAGTGAGTATGAGGCACACCTTCTGGGAACACTCTATAATAACTTTCTTAGGAGAACATTGAAAATGGTTGCAATAACCAGCTAAAAAACAGAAAAACATCAAAGTGTGTTGCACTGTTTTTCTGTTTTTAATTGTAACTTTTTGTTTAATGACAATCATCAATATTTAAAAATATATCCTGATTTAAAATTACTGCTTAGTTTCAATATCTTTTTAGTGCTAAAAATACAAAACCAATGAAATACTATTTATTAGCCTTTCCATTATAAAATTATATTCTTACATTTTACTTTATTGATGTTACAAATCCTTTACTATATCACCATTACTGTTTGTACTTTCAATATTAACTTACACATATCCAGGCATATTACTTTCTCTAATAATCTTCAGGCTTTTCTTACAGTTTCATACACTCAGCAGAGAGCTCTTTTATTCAGTCCATTTCTGTTCATTTCAGAGGATCTCCTAGTGGTGAAGTATTTGTCATTATTTCTGTCATTGTGAAGGGTATTTTCATTGGGCACGGATTTTCTAGTGTTCAGTACCCGAGAACCCCTACAGCAGGCAGTTCTGATCTTCTGCTCAGCGCTACAACTCGTGGCAAGAAGAAAGACTTAGAGACAGAATTGAAGAGACAGAGATACAGGACCCAGGATCACCAATGCTTGTGCAAGCAAGGCTGAACAAGCAAAGGCCCTGAACACCCAGAGGTGTCGATTTCTATTGGTGACATCACAGTTGGATTGAGGTAAAGGGGCTACGTGCAGGGACTACATGGAGTTGCTATGGACATGTTGCTGATGCAAACAAGGCTTGTAAAGGAAGAGACAAAGCATTCTTGAATTAGGAACAGAACAGACAAAATATAGGTTGTGGCTAATAATTAACCTTGTCTTCTTAGTAAAGAAGGTTTTAATTCTGGGAATGGAATTTGGGTAAGAGTCATTCTGACCTGACACGTAGGCTTTGGCCTGACTTGTTTCTCAAAACAAGCCAATTGTGGAGTTAACTCTTTATATCCTGCACAGCTCACAGCCTGCTTTGGGCATAATCAATGAGGCAGTCCCCCACAGGTCAGCATAACTCTACATATTTAATGCTTTAAAGCTGTCACTCATTATTTTCTGGCTTCCACAATTCTTTGATGAGACAAAACCATTGGTCTTGATTTTCCTGTGAAGATAACATGGCTTTTGTTTCCTATTTTCAACATTTTCCTTTTTCTTTGACAATCAGAAACTTCACTATGATATTCTGAGATGTGGTTATCTTTATATTTATTCAAAATGGGCTTTATTGAGCTTTTAAAAATATGTATTGATAACTTTCATTTGATTTGAAAGAATCTAGACTAACATTGCTCCACATACTGCATCTATTCTTCTGTCTTTTCTTTCTGAGGAATAATGATCATTCAAATATTTTATCATGTTTCAAATCTGTCTTTCTTTTGTTTTTCATTGTTTTTTCTCTGTTTGCTATAGCATGTGTAATTTTTATTGAGCAGTCTTCGAGTTCACTAATTCTTTACTCTGCTTTATCTAATGTAATATTTAGTCCAATAAATTAATCATATTTTGTTCTTCTTAATAATTTCTTGCACATTGTTTATGTTTTTCTCTAATTTTTATAATAATCAGTTATTTTGAAGACTTATTCTAATTCACTACCTTGACCATCTCTGTATTTTCTTTTCTTGGTAGTTTTTTTCTCTGTATCATTTTTTATTAAAAAAATATGTTGATTCAGAAGATGTCTAAACTATACTGTCTTTCCCCAAACATGTTTTTGTTCTGGAAAGCAGTTCCAGAACAGGCATATCTTCTTCATCTTTTCAAGGGTTAGTTTCAGCCCTTTTAAATCTTACTTATGGTTTTGACCTCAGTCCTAGTAGGGACATGACACTTATTCCAAGTAAATATCTCTTGACTGTTACAACCTGGTCCTACTGCTGTCTCAACTTGAATTTCAATTTGTAAATTCCATTTTATCAAATTCTGTCCTCTGTAGCTGGGGTCAATAACATTTTAGACCTTCCTATTGACCTCTGTGATCTCTAGTAGGTTCTTCAGCTTCTTAGAGATTTTCTACATTATATCTTCCAGGATCTTTTCTTGTACCTACACATCTTAGAAGCTAGCCAAGGACCCAAGAATTCTGGTGATTCTTTTGTGGCTTTATCTCCGTGTTATCCCCTGTGGAAAAATACTCCCTCTAGTCCAACCAATCTGTTGCCCTAAAACTTACCTGTCTCCTTTGCCTAGTGAAGCTGATGCTAATCTCGGGTTCTATGTAGTAGGTAAATAATTGGAAAATGCTCTTGGGGGAAAGCTGGAATGCATGTGATCCCAACTTCCTGTGCTGCTTTCCTTCAATGATGAGAAGCCACATGGGTTACTTTCTAATGCCTGTCATGTATCTATTTTAGTTGTTAAAATGTTAAAAGAAATATAATACGCAAAATAACATTTACTTTTAATATATCTCTATTTAAAAGTCTTAGTCTCATGTAATTTGAAAACATGCTTTCTTTGGGAGGAATACAAAGAAAAAAGCACAATATTATATAGTGATACAGAAATATTCCTTAGCATATGACCTGAGGTTCATATTTAAGCCAATATTAGTGATTTTTATATATGAAGATTAATATTGAGAATTATTACTAATGTACTACAAAACTTGACTCTTTACAATAAAATTAAACAAAATTTAGTCAATTACATTTATTAAGCTATACATGTATCTCAACCGTATTGAATTGGATAAAGTCTGTAAAGAAAATACAGTCATATGTCCTTTAATGATGCAAATGAATTCTGATAAATGTGTTGTTGGGTGATTTTGTCACTGGGCTAATATCATACAGTGTACTTCCACAAACCTAAATGGTATAGGTCAAATGTCCAGTGTGTTTTGTTGATCCTTTTATGTATTGGTTAACACAAGATAAAGGAGGCTGATACTCTTTCTGAAAGCTTTTCATAAGCAGGAATATACACTAAAACAGAGATTAAAAATACTATAGTAAATACATAAACCAGCAACATAGTCTTTTATTATAATTAACAAGTACTGTGTAGTATACAGAATTGCATGTGCTATATTTTATAGGATTGGCAGTGCAGTAGGTGTGACTACACCAGCATCACCATGAACATGTAAGTTGTAGCACTGTGACATTATGACATCACTAAGTGGTAGGAATTTTTCAGCTGTATTATAATCTTATGGGACCACTGTTGTATATTGGCTCCCTTGGTACATGGTGCATGATGATATACTTTTAAAAATTAACCATCTTAATTAAAAAAAGGGAATCATGAGATAGAGGAGGGAAGTGGGGGATAGGGAAAGAGAATTTAAAAATGGAACTAAGATGTATTATATGCATGTTCCAATTCTTCACAAGGAATGCAAACATTACGTGTTACAAAGATGTACTAATAAAAAATTAAAATAAAAAACTAAAAAAATTAACAATATTTACACTTTTCCCTTGAAAGCATTAATCGCTGTCTTTCTCCTCCAAAGCATAAATGCATTGAGTTAGGCTTCATTTACCACTCAGGACTATGACATTATCAAACAACACCCTGAAGAAGGCATACAAAATATGTTTCTATTTTGAGGGGAGAAGAGGAAGCTCAAAAGAACTCATTTGGTTATTTAAAATATCACATATACTCAGTATGAGTAAAAACAATGCATACTACATGTTTTAATAGTTTTATTACAGCATTTCGTACTATAACACATTGTTTTGTGGGCAAAGTTGAGAAGGAGAAAGAGGGAAAGAGAGATACAGAGAGAAAGAGAGAGAGAAAGAGACAGACAGACAGACAGACAGAGAGACAAAGACAGAGAGACAAAGAGAGACAGGAGTAAGGTTTATGGTTAATTGGCCAACTCAAGAAAATTATCAAAGCAGTAAATGCCAACAGATTCCTATTAAATTGGTGTTTGTCACTATGTAGAACTTGTTATTAAACTCTAAACAATGACATAAACTGGAATTCTGGGATGCTACTCCAGGAGTTTCCCAGAAAATTTCTACACAGTTCTGCATAGTGGCTGAAGTAGTAAGCAGCTAAGGCTTATTTATAGTGAATCATGTTACCTCCTGTTTAAAATTAGATTAGTTTTAAAATTTTTCTTTATGGCATTGGAAGTTTCATATTTTACACAAATCATAGGAATATTTTGAATAAATTATTTTCTACCTCTCTTCTTTCTTATTCTGGAGGCATTAATGAGCTAGAAAATAATCTAAACTCAGACTGCAGAAAGAGATTTAAAGTCTACGTTTTTCCATCCTTTATCTTTATAGTCAAACTTCAGCATGAAAGTATTTGATATGTATTATATTAATGTGCTGAGTATATGGTGATAGAGTAAATTTAAGTAGCTTTGTGTAAAGCTTAACTTACAAATGAAAATGCATTTTGGGGTTGAATTTAAAGACACCTTTAAAATATGCATGTCCTCTTTCCTCTTTGTATCACTTAAAATTACAGATTCTCTTTATAGTAGCAGAATACATGGGGCAGCACAAAACATGTCAGTCTGTGTGCACCATCACATGCACATTTATTTTTCCCAGTCTGTGTTGGCAAGTAGATGCTCCTGCTGCTCTGTCTCCTGGGGAAGGCTGCTATATTTTTTTGTAGAGGACTTGCAGATTGAAGGGATTTCAAAAGTTCAAGAGTTAGCTTTGCAGCTGTGGCATGCCACCTTTCTTTAAAGAGGAGAGAATGAATGGCTTCTCATTTCTCAGGAGGGAAAATGCCACCTGTCATAGAGTTCTGCAGCTTCCCTTCATAATTTAATAAGCAATTTTCCTTTAGCTATTTACCCCTAATCAGATTCTAAACTGGTTAAAAGGACTTTTTTTAGTCAATCTAACTTATGAAGTAGGGAAATAAAGAGGGTTAATTGAGTGAAAATGAAAGAGATATTTTTAGAATCATTTACATTGATTCATCAAAATTTTCCAGGCAAACTGAAAACTTGGAGTCATCTAATTTCCTCATTATATACATAATGAATCTGAGGTTTTCATCCACTAAGTTTCACACAGCTACACAGTGACAAAATCAAGTTAAGACCCACTTATAACTTCATAGATATTTTTCTTTATTTTAAATATCAAGTCAGTTTGAAGATGTTCATGACCCATCCAGTCTCTTTTATTTCTACAAATATAATTATTTTCTGTTGCTTATACAATAGCTTTGAACACTTTCCTACTTACATTAATTATATTGTTTAATTTGGGTAGATTTTAATGACATTTTCTAATAAATTAAATAAGCCTTCGACAATTATACTTTAGATTAGGAATTTTAGTGAGATAGAGGAATGTTCACCTTTTAACTGTTATATAGCTAATACATGCCAAAGTACCTAGAAACAGAAACTGTTGATTAAATATATGTCAAATGTACATGAATTTAATGATTTAATGCTATGTTTTAAAGAAAATTAAAATATGCACCCTAACTTTCAGGAACTCATACTTCACTGAGGAAGACACACTTTTAATGATGAAGTATACCACAAGGTCCAATAAAAATATTTATAAACACATCATTAATGTAAAAGATACAATAGTATTAAGTTGAAGTAGAAGATTTTCAGAGTATCTTCTTGTAATCATAAATATATTTTTACTATGAGCTATTATTTAATAATTTCAGTTCTACATGGATACATGACATATTTAATTTTCTCAGTTATTTCAAAATTAATGTAAAGGTTAAATAATCTGAAGCTATGACTAATGATTGAAAAGGTTGGCAGGCTGCATATAAATTTTATGCAATATGACACAGATTTGATTCACATGAAACTGATGAATAATAGATGAATAACTATGAATATCCAAGCAATTTCTGGGTATTTATATACAAGAATATTTTAGCACAGCAAAGGTGATTGTCCAGGTACATAACTGGAAAGGAGACAAGTTAAAGAGGCTTTGATTTAGACACTTGGAATTCTACAAATACTAGCATTTGAGTCAAATCTGACTGAGGTTTCTAAATTGGTTTCATATTAGTTCTAATATAATAGATCTGTCACTTGAGGGTCAGAAATATCTATTATTTAACACTGATCAAAACCCACATTCTGTATGTAATATCACAATTCTTGTAGGGATCCTAGCAACTACACGGTTGATCTACTCATGTCTCTACCTGAAGATAATGAAGGGGAGAAGGGTGAAGTTATTTCCACAGGTAAGTATAAAGGCAATAGAAATAGTAAGCACCAAAGTAAGAACCAAAACCCAAAGACCCTACTTCTCAGATGAATGATATTTCTGAGTCATGATGCTTAACCTATTTAGAGACACTGGTTTGACTCAGAAACACACCAATGTGGATTTGTTTGGACAGCCATTAATGAAGATCAGGTACTTGGACGACTGGTATCTCTCCCATACACAAACAAAGTGACTGCATCATTTTCCATTCTACCATATTATATCACAGTTTCAGTTCTCCACACCATTAGTTATTATTTCTCTTTGTAATCATAGCCATCCTAATATGTACAAAGCATTATCTATCTCACTGTGGATTTGATTCACATTTCGTTGATAGCTAATATTGTTGTTCATCTTTTTATGTGCTCATTAACAAGTTGTATATCTTCTTTGAGCAAAAGTCTATGCCGATCCTTAAACTATTTTTGCATTTGATTTGGGTCTTTTATTATGGAGTGTATAACATATATTCTAGGTATAACTGTCTTATAAGATACATGATTTGAAAATATTTTCTCCCATTCTACCCTGTTTTTCACTTTGGGGATTGTGTCCTTTGAAGCACAAGGTGGCATTTACTCTTATAAGTTACATTTCACACTTGGTCCATGTTCATGTTAAAAATGCCAAGGTATTGAGGAAATACCCTGAATCTCTTCTATCCAATTCAGAGGTGAAACAGAATTTTAAGAGTAAGACCCAAAGCTTAATGATATTTAAAATTTAGTATATTCACATATATATTATATATATAATAGACTATCATGTATATTATACACACATAAAGTCCACCAATAAAATGTATGCACACTTCAGCAATTTGCTGTACTAATAAATGTCTGTAAGCTCATGGCCACCATGTTGAGCACCTCTTGTAATTGTAGAGGCCAAAGGTAACTTGTATTATCTCATGATATCTCAGTAAATTTAGTATTAAAATATTTATACTAGTTTTTCTGTTTCTGATGTATACATTTTTGGGTCTCTCTCTCTCTCTCTCTCTCTCTATATATATATATATATATATATAATTTTTGACTATAGACTTAGTATCTGACACAGATAAATAAACGATAACAACATACAAAAGGTGCCCCATGATTCTTCCTATTAGAGATTTTTTTACCATCTATATTGATGTTAGAGATGTTATTAGAGATTTTTTTTAAACCATCTATATTGAGACCAACAGAACTTTGTGCAGTAAAGAAAGCTGTTGAATGAAAATAAGAACCCACTCATTTGCTCATTTTCTAGGTTTAAATAACACCTTTCCACCTCCAGCTTTTTCTCATTTGAATGCAGGGACTACTATACCCAATTGAAGCAGTGAAAATAACCCAGAAAAGAATAAATGGAAAAAAATCCTTTACTACCTATGCTTTTAAGACATCTCAATTTTCTCAGATTTATCATTTTTTGAAGTATATTGTTCAAAATTTAACAGCTACCTCAGTTAGATACTATTATCAAATGTTATCAACTAATTACTACTTAATACTGATTAATACTCCCAGAAATATTTAAAGAAAGTGGCAGGAATTGAGCATTGTATACTGCTTCTTCTACATAATCTACCATCTATATTTTGATTGCTTCTTAGAATGCAGTGTTTTGGCACACCACTTTTTTAAATTAACTTTATCTCAGATGCATCGTTTGTACATTGAGGGATATTATGAAACAGGCCTGTATGTATCTGGAAAAGACTTTTTAAGCAGGGGTATGCTTACAGTCTTCTTATGAAAAGCAAAAGTCTCTCCTTTAAAGCACATACTGATTTCCATGATGTAAATACTTCCATGGTGCCTGGCTTCAAAATATCAATGTTATATCACTGAATTCAACAATGCTAAGAGATGCTTGCAACTGTATCCCATTTGGGATCTAGAATGAATCAGAGCTCCTGGATACCACCACTTGCAAAGATAAGCATATTTATCCAGAAAAAAAATTCTTCTTTCACATTATGGATACAGTTATTGAAAACTGGATCATATTTTAGTTCTTGTATTTGTGCTACAAGACTGAGCCAAATTGAATGTTAATTTAAAAAATATGTGTAGTTTTCATGGTATATATTTTGTTGTCTCATCCTGTTAGTTAGCTTTTTGTTTCTGCCATAAATAACTGATATAAATCAGTTTATAAAAAATGTTTTATTTTGGCTCACAATACATAGTCTTCTATGAGTTTGTGTCAACACAGTTTGTGTGGAGAAGGAGACCTGTTCTCCTTATGGAGGCCAAGAAACAAAGAACTAGACAGGAAAAGACCAGAATCTCAGTATCCTAATTAAGGGCCCAGGTCCAGTGCTTTAACTTTCTTCCACTATGTTATAGTTTATATCTAGATGTCCCCCCAAAGCCTCATGTGCTCATAAATGGGATTTTAGGAGTTCATTGCACCATGAAGACATTATATTCATCAGTGGATCAGTCACTATTGACCTTATGGCTAAATGTTATTTGACAAATGAAGCCTGTCTGGAGGAGGTGGGTTACTAAAGGTGTGGCCTGGAATGAGCCAAAATAAACCTTTCTTCTCTTAAGTGTGGGTGTTAGTATCATGTCCCAGTGACCAGAAAGGAAGACACACTATTTCTCACCTCCTTAACATTGCACCTCTTCCCAGTAGCAGCAAAGACTGGGGACCAAGTCTTCAACACATGGAACTTTGGATGATAATCAAGATCCAAACTACAGCACATTCCTCAGCATATTTGATCCTAATTCAATCTTTTTTTTTATTCATTTAATCCTATTTTTAGTTTAAATGATCAAGATTCAACCCCTCAAGCTGAATGCAATCACTATATATCACAAACATATACTAATAAGATTTTTTTAAAAATAAAATTCTATTCATAAGCTGCCTCAGTTATTTTCTAGAATGAGTTAGACTATATTTAAATAAATAAATATCCCTGCCCAGCTGCACAGAGTGGGAATTAAAGAGGAAATATAGGCTGAAAATGCAAGCAAAAGGTTTGCATATCAGCTTCATCCATAGCAGGCAGGAGCAATTTACTTTTCTCTCTGGCCATCAGTCCTTACATGTGTAATTAGAGATGTCAGGATTAACTCTAATATTACTCAACTTAATCATAACTTTGGGACTCCAAAAGCCTTTAGTTCATTATAAAACTAAATTCGATTGATATTTATCATGATTTGAATAAACTGCAGTTTCATGTCATGTTCAAATGATTTTAATATTATGTTCACTTTTAACTTTTGAAAATTGCTATTGGCTCAGTGGTGTTGACAGGCAAAGTTGTGGGTGCATATTATTAGCTTTTTATAAAATGACATTTCATCTGTAGGAAGAGTAACAAATTTTGAATTTTATGCATGAAAAGATTGATAGCTGGCATAACTATTAATTTCTGCAGGCTTCCTGTTGGTGGTATGTGATTTGGAAAAGACATTTGCATTTACACTCTAATAAAAGAAGGCTCTATCTTCTCTTTTAATTCGAGAAAGCAAAATACTTTAAGCAATTGTAATCTGATAGTCCTAATACCCAGGGATATGTTAGCAGCTCACATGAACAGGTAGCTATGGCTTGATAGAAAATATTCTCCAACTGTCAGAACTTGAGCTTGAATTCCAGCTCTGATTTTAAAACCATTCGACCTTGGAGAAGGTAGGTAATGATAAAAGCCTCAAATTTATGGTAAAAAATTAAGAAATCTCTATGTTTTTCAAGACTAGTTTGGGGAACAAAAGAAATAATAGACTAGGTATTCTTTGGACATATGAACATAGTTCCATCCTGACAAACGCAAACTTTATGAAAATCCTTTCTCTTATCTTTTCACACGTTGTATATTGCAGAATACGGAGCTACATTCAAAGGCTTAGTTTAAACTGAACAGCACGGGGATTGTTTCCTCCTACATTCCTTAAGGTAGCTCTATTTCTTCCTGACTTTTCTCACTGTAACAAATATAAGTAACATATTCTAGTCGCAAATACACCAAAGAGGAAACAAACTATGCTAAAAGTGCTGCCTTTGAGCTACAGATATTCTATGTGGAAATGGCTCTTTAGTTCTGTTTGTTCTACTGCATATCTACATGAAAATTATATTTCTAATCATCTTATAAGTGGAACATGTACTGACCTATTTAAAATTCGAGAATAATTACCTGACCTTCTGATTCCATGTTGTGAAAGACATAATATGAATGTTGTTCTAAATTATATTTGAGTAAGAAGTAAAAAAGACAATCCTTTAAAATACTGCTGCGGATGTGCATGTTCAAAATAAGCTTATCATGGAACATACTGTTACCACTTTATTTTAAAAATGTTTGGAAGACACATGTGTGCCCTATTTATTTTCACTTAAGAGTATGGCCTCAATGTGCATCCACTTAGCTATAAATGTCTACAGTTTCTCATTCTTTATGGCAGAGTAGTGCTCCATTTTATTAAAAAAAGCACTTCTTCTTTATCCAGTTTCCAGCTGATGGGCAATTGGGCTGTTTCCAAGTTTTAGCTATTACAAACTGTGCCACTATAAACATGGGTGGGCATATATCACTGTTGTATGATTCTTTTAATTCTTTGGGAAAGATACCCAGCAGAGAAATAGCTGGATCAAATGGGACTTCCAATCCTAGTTGTTTGAGGTATCTCTATATTGATTTCCACAGTGGTTGCACCAGTCTTTCACTCCCACCAACAATGAAGAAGAGTTCCTTTCTCCCCACAACCCTGCCAGCATTTGTTATTGGTTGATTTCATGGTAGCCGCCATCCTTTCTGGGGTGAGGTGGAATCTCAGCATTGTTTTCATTTGCACCTCTCGAATGACCAGTGATGTTAAGGTATCATTTAAATATATTTTGGGTACAAAATATATATTTTAAAAACCTAAAACTATTGAATTCTTACCTTCAATGAGTAATGGTTAAATTTAAATTCTATATAAAAATGTTAACAATATAATTTCTGTCAGCTAATAGGACAAAACAATTAAATTTGAAATCAATCTATTTTTTAAAACTCCAATGTACAGAACACCATGAATTATAGTGCGTGTGTGTGTGTGTGCGCATGTGTGCGTGCATGTGTGTGATGGGGAAGAGGAAAATCTGGGAGCAAGGTAGTGTGTGGCATAATACCATAATACAATAAAGTGTCTTTCTATAAATATAATTAAAAAGAATATAAAAAGTAAATCACCCATTTATTTTTTGGTGTAGCATATGCAAATACAATGAGAGTCTTAACATACTGGCTTAATAGTGCATATTTATTGCTACCAGGATTATATGAAACAAGTTACATCTATAACATTATTAATGCAAATTATATTGTTTTGAAACGTTCAGTGGCCTTCATGTCTCTTTCCAAATAAATATTTGAGCTTTCATTTTCAACTTGAGTGTTTTGAGTATATTCTAATGTGTAGAAAAATGAGGAAAATTGCTCCCTTCTCTCCGATGTTCTCAGGTTCCCCTGAGCCTCTGGCTAGATGAACCAGTGCCAGTCTCTTGATGCTCCAGTTTATGGGGTGTGTGGGATGTCACCTCATTTATTTCAAATAAAAGTATCCACAGCTCTGTACGTCCCATGTATTTGTGCCCAGGATCACAATCAGCAGTGTAAAACCCCTCTGGTCCCTTATGGACCTTGTATCCTTAACCTCCAGGCATTCAGCCCAGCATGCACTGAGCACATTGGCTCTTGGGATTGGTAACTACTCAGACTGATGCTTAATTAGCCATTTTCTTCAAAGACAAAGCACATAGTAGTTTCTCATGGGTTTTTTTAAAGACTTAAGAAAATAGTGTTACCTTTCTTATCTCTATAATAATGTCTGTGAGATCAGTTCAGTAAGCTATACAAATGTGAATAGATATTGATATCTCTAAATGTTTGCATTAAATAACCCAGAATGTGCATATAACTTCGTGCTTAAATGAATTTTTTTAATAAGCCTGTCTCAGTGCCAGCTGTCACTAAAGGGATGAGAAAAGAGGAAGTAGTGGGTAGGAGACAACTGAGGGTTTTCACACTTAACAATTGTTTCCATCTGCATTTGGAAAAAATTTTCTCAAATGGAGTGTGGAAACTAGAAAATTATTAGTGAAGCCATTCCCCAAAGTGTAGATGAACACTACTTATCTCACCCAGTAGTGGCACCTGCATAGACTGTTGCCAAGATTTTCTGGGCTCTCTTACTAATAACTGCAAGATTTTCAGGATGAGTAGGTTTTTGGAAGGTTGAAATGTATACAAGAAAACATTTTCTTTATATTTACTGTTTTATATTTGATTAACTTTTATTTGTGATACAAGAAGCAAGTGCATGAATGAATTACTTTCTACCACTAGATAGGCAATTCAATATATACTTCAAGAAAAGCAAGAAATATTAACCTGAAATCCTTTTCTCCTAGCACTAGTGTAGACATTAGGGGACAGTGGTGAATAAGGCAGACAAATATCCACCACTCACGAAGTAAACATCCTAGTGGGACACACAGCCATGCAGGAGAATTTCAGATAGAATGACTTTTCCACCATATTTTTACATTTTATATATATATAATATATACATTAATATACATTATATAATATATAATATATACATTAATATACATTGTATAATATATAATATATACATTAATATACATTATATAATATATAATATATACATTATATATAATAAGCTTGTAAATGCAAATTATTTTACTAGGATTAAGATTTAATTTTTATTACTGTTCAATTTATTACTATTAGTTCAATAATATGCCAAGAACATTCAAAGGATGGTTTGAATACATACTTTGGTGGTTTTAATTGTTCTTTTTCCTTATCATCATTTTGACTTTCTACATATACTTTTGCCTTATCTTTTGGAATTACCCTTTAAAAACCCTAAAATAAATACATCAGAATTCTACATAAAATCTTTATTTGGGTTTTATTTCTATTCTATGCTTTTGCATGGTCTTTCAATTTTTTGTCACAGCAAAACTTAAGTGATGTCTAAATATAATTTTCTATTAGTAAATCAAGGTAACAAAAATGTTATATGTGACTAATGTGGCTGACATATTTTTTTATTTATGGAAGTGAGGGGGAAAAGCCTAAGAGAGATTAAAATATATATTAGAGTAAAAAAAATCCAAGGATTTCTGAATTCTCAGTTTATTTGATATTTTCTTCTATTCTTTCTTTAACTGCCTTCAAGCTTGATACCCTAGTGCATTATGAAAAGCAAACAATATAAAATAATCATTTTATTTTAATATTAATAAACATGAATATTTCTAAGATGAATCAGAAGAGTTAGTCTTTATTTTCATTTAAGAACTCATTCTTTTGAATTAGACTTTCTGCTGTTGTTTTTTTCAGACAGGGTCTCACTATGCAGGTTAGGTTGGCCTTGAACTTACTGTGTAGCCCAGGCTGGCCTTGGACTCGGGACGAAGCCCCTGCCTCTCCTCCCAATTATGGGCATATACCACCACCCCTGGCTGAATTAGACTTTTTTTTCCCATAAAGCATAAACGCTATCTACTATTGCTTACCTCCTTGAGTTCCTGAAATGATGAAATAATGTATTTGTAATTTTTAAAACTGTGCATTTGTAAAATGTTGCTAATAATACCTTAAATAAAAATTAATATAGAAACAAGGCATATAACTGACAAAAATACATTGTTACTCAATAATGTGTACAATATAATCAGGATTTGTGTTCTATTTTTAACTCCCAAAGTAATATTTTCAGGGAAAATACTAGTTAGGTAAGTTTTAGAATGCTAAGCATATTGTTGGGAGAAAAAAATGTGAATATTTGTTAAAAAATAAGATTTTGGCAGTTATCACTTAAAGGAAACACACAAAATTTCAAAGTGTCTACCATTTGCTTAGTACTAAAATAAATTTAACCTTGTTTTTCCAAATTATATCAATAACCATGCAGCTGTGAACTGCATATGCCAAATTAGATCAACATGTTAGAAGAAAAGGAGTTGATGATGGCACTAATCACTGAGTATTTAAATGATATAAGAGCTGAGAAGACAAAAAAGGAGAGAGGAAAAAATAAATCAGAGAACAGACTGTAACTAGGGCAAGCCAGTGGCTTTATGGACATATTCTATAAAATACCATGAAAAATGAATCTTAAAATATTGTGCCTACAATTAGTTATTGCTACTTCTCTTCTTGTCCAGTGGTGAATACATTAAATTTGTGATTTTATTATTCCAGACAATCAGTTTTGTACATAAATCTAGCAGATTATTTTAATGTTTTTATAAGGTCTAAGAAATAGATATAATCAAGTACTATACATAAAGTATGTGCAATTGTGGTACTAATATATCCATTGTTTTCAAGAATACACTATTATTTAAATTCTAAGTTAAGTACCTCTCAAGAACACAGTACTTAAAAATTGAAAAATAATGTACATATTTAACTCAGGATCCTAGAAAGTATATTTTAAAACTAAGGTATTTAGTAAGAATAGCTAATAAACAACATATTTTATATAATCTGTATGACAATAAAAAAACTAAAGATAAACTTGAAAATACTTTTAATTATATGATGTTAAAAGTAAAATTTCAAAGATTTTAAAATACAGAAATAACAGTGCCATTGTGATAAGCATGTGATAAGTATTTATCCTGATACATAAAACACATTTAAAATGTTTCCAATGAAAAAAATCAAGCTGTAAATACATAGAGCAATAATGTAATAAATATCTAAATAGAAATAAGTGAAGTAGAAGGTAGACAGATAATAGAGAAAATTGATAAAAGTGGTTCAGTGAAAGAGTAGCAAATTTGATAAACTCATAGACAAATCACAAATTAGCATTTTCAGGAATGAGTATTGGAACATTATGGCAGACAATATGGAAAATAAAAGGAAGATGAGATAAATTTTATAACTAATTATTAGCCAATAAATGCAACAATTTAGATTAAATGAAAAAAATCCATAAAAATACAATGTGCTAAACTGACACAAATATAAAATGAAAATATTCCTGTATATCATAAAGAAATAGAATTTGGTATGAAACTCCTTTCAATAAAATAAACTTCATGCCCAGATAGCTTCAATGATGATCTCTATCAAACATTTCAAAAGAAAATACAACTAACTCACACACTTATTCAATAACTAAAAGAGAAAGGAAGATTTTCAAACTAATTTTATGAGAATAATGTTATTGTAATAAAAATGACAAAGTAGAAGTAAATAAAAATACATGCGAACACTTCTCATAAATATAGATGCAAAATTACTTAGCAGACATTAATTAGACAATCAAATCTATCAATATTTTAAACATTTATTGTGCTTGGGAAAACAATAGCCATTATGGATATAACAGTATTGGCTTAAAGTTGACAAATTAACTATTGCATTCTGCTATAAAAGGAGAAAAAGGACAAAAAAAATGCCATTATTGAAATAAATAGTAAAAAAGCATACAACAAAATTCAGTGATAAAGAACCCTCAACAAAGTAATCATATAGGCAGCTTCCTCAACCTGATATAAGACATTGACGAGAGATCGATAGCTAAATTGATATTTAAATATTGAACATTTCTTAGGAGGCTTAGTAAAGGATATGATGCCCCTTTTTACAACTTCTATTCTTCATTGTTCAATCAAATAAGGAAAGAAAGGAATTTAAAAATAATAAAGACAGAAACCAAAGAAGAAAAACATTATTAATTGTAGATGACATGATTATTTACATAGAAAAGTCTGAGGAATCTATAAAACAAGTATTAGAATTAATAAATAAATTTTACAATGTCACATGATACAAGATTCATGGATTGAAAGACTTAACACTGCTAATTTGTCAGTAACCCAAATCAAAATCAAAATGCCAGAAGAGTTTTGTGGAAATTGACAAGTTGTTCCTAAACTTTATGTAGGAATGTAAAGACCAAAAATAATCAAAATTATCATGAAAAAGAGAAAAGAGTTGGAAGTATGACATTATGTAACTTCAAGAGTTAATGCAAAGATACACTAAGATGTTAAGAAAAGTACAGTACTGATGTAAGTATTCACAAAATATTGATGGGACAAAATAGAGAAATAAAACTTACAGCCACATTTATTTAGTCATTACATGTGAAAAGCACACCAGCTAGATAGGGAAAGAAAAAGAATTTCAACAAATTGTGGTAGAAATACTAGATATACATATAGAAAAAATTGGGACAAATTTGACCTCGATCTCCTGTCACACTAAAATGCTGATTAGATGTGGATCGTGGACTATAGGAACCAGCCTATGAGTTCGAAACTGACCAAGGGGTGACGAAGATGAAAAATAAAGAGACTCAGAAACAGGTTAAAATCTGGGGGGCAGGGGGCTCATAGAGCCCCAAATGACTGGTGCAACTTGGCTTTATTCACTCAGACATGGGTACAAACAATTAGACTTCCACAGGATTCATTTATCTCCCACTTTCCACAGTATTTCTCCAGTTAAACAACTGAACCTTAGGTGTTTTTACTTTTCCCTGCAGCGTGTTAGCAAGCATGCACGCACTCTTTCTTCTCAGTGCTCACTGAGGAGCCCAATTAGGACTCATTCTTCCCATCTGAGCTTCACAATTGACTTATAAACCAATAACCATAGAATTTTAGAATAAAACAACAAGATCTTGATGACTCTGTAGACAGTTTTTCCCATCAGTTCACATAAGACATTGAGTTTAGAATAAAATATGTAATAGCAAGTTAGACTTCATCAAAATAAAATATGAAAATACAAGTTCAAAAATTCAAGTTCTGTGCATTCAACAGAGGGAAGTCAAATGAGGGAGGACACAACCTACAATAGAAGAAAATATTTGCAAATCAATAAATAATAATCAATTAATAAAAGGGTTAATATTCAACATACAATATATAAGAAAACAAAGCAACTGAATAGCAAGACAGCCACTCAGACATGAGCAAAGCATTTGAATAAGTCTTTCTCAAAAGAAGACGTTCAGATGGCTAACATATGTGAGAAAATGCTCAACACCACTAAACCAACAGTGAAATGCAAATTAAAATCATGAGACAAAACCTCTCACCCATTAGAATGACTATCATCAAAAACATAAAAATGTAATAAATATTGGCAGGGATATAGAGAAAATTTGAATTAGTCAGCTTTTTATTACTATAACAAAATACCTGAGATAACTATCTTAGAGTTTATTTAGGTTGTGATTTTAGGGTCCTCTAGTCAAGTCAAGTAGCCCTTTTGCTTTATGCCCCTGGTGGGTACACCTGATGGTAATAGTGGGGAGTGTGTGGTAGAGCAAGGCCACTTATATCATGAATTAGAAAACAACAGAAAGGTTAAAAACAGGAAGAGGAGGATACCAGGGTTTCAAAACCTCCTTTGAAGACGACATCCGGTGACTGGAGGACAACCCAGTAAGGCCCCATCACCTCCCAGTAGTGCCCCTTTGGGCCAACCCTTCTACATGTACACATGAACTTTGGATGGACATTTATCCAAACCATCACAAAAGAGAACCTCATACACTGTTGGTGGGGATGTAAACTAATGACACTCTTATGGAAAACATGAAAAATAGAACAATCATTTGACCTAAGAATTCCACTACTGGGTATACATCTAAAGAAGATGAAACTGGTATGTCAAAATCATCTACATTCCTTAGTTCCTTGCAGTATTATTCACAGTTGTGAAACATGGAATCAACCTAAGGGTTCATTAGTGGATAAATTTATAGAGCAAATATGGTGTATATATTAAATGGAATACTATTTAGTTATAAAAAGGGAGATCCTGTAATTTGCTACAACCCTAGAGGACATTACATTTAAGTTGAGTAAGCTGGATACAAACAAGTAATTGCTGCATGATCTCACTTATATGTGCAATTAAAAACTGTTAAATTTATGGAAGTGGAGAGTAAAGTGGTTGTTACCAAGGTCTGGGGGTGGAGTGTGGGGTGAAGAGCTACTGGTCAAAGGATGCATGGTAACTATAGTTTAAAACAGTATCATGTATATTGAAAGTAGCTGATATATTTTAAGTTTTCCCACCACAAAAATGATAAATATTTAAGATAGTGAAGACAGTACTTAGACTGATTTAGCCATTTCTAATAATAGACATAATGTATAGACATTTCAAAACATCACATTGTACACCACACACACACATAATCCATTTATTTGTCAGTTAAAAATTCAAAGGGAATAAATGTCCAAACCAGAGACTGGAAAGAAATATTCATATAGCAAATATGTAAACAAAATCGGTACCTAGAATTTAAAAGAACTTCTACAACTCAATAAGAATGGGATAAACCACTTATTGACAAAAATGGACAATTTAACCCAAAATGGAAGGAGGATAAAAGTAAGCAAAAACAAAACAAAAAAAGCTAATAAGGTCAACCCTTAAAATCAGAATGCTTTTATTAGTTTATTCGTACTGATGGATGTAAGACTCATTATCATTGTTTACTTTTCTAAACTATTATTAGTCAATAAACTCTGTTTTCATCAAACTCATCTATTTCTTGGTCAAACTCATATTTATCTTGGCCTTTTTAGTTTCTTCATCAGGTATTTGCAAAACATTGTTGATACATTTTGATTGTCTATACTCTTCAGTACATAAGTTGATGGACATAGTTGAATGACAGGGTATCTTCTGTAGTCTAAAGGTTATTTTGACAAATAGCCTTCTTTTGAAACTGCAGCTCTGCTGTAGGCTTCCTCTATACTGTGCAGTCCTGTGACCAGGTAGGCAGTGCCTCTACAGTGAAGGGTAACATGTGATTGCCTTTACTCAGACTCTGTGATGAAAATACAAGGACTTTCATTCAGACATAGACATTTTATGTATTTCACAGACGAATGTACACTGCAAAAAGACAAAGAATGCTTCATTTTTGAGAAATCTCCTATAAAGTGAAAGAACAAAATGACCACCTTCCCTTAACAGATAACAAGTTTTTCCCAAGTAACACTTCCCACCATGCATGTGGTTTCTTTTCCATGCCTGTGTTCCTACTGAGATGAGTAAGCCCTTCTCCATCCCTCCAGGACATGCTGATTCCTGAGCTTTAAGTAAAAAGTGCCCAAGAATATTTAATAAATACAGGGTAATAAAACTTTATTCCTCTGAAACACATTTAATAAAAAGCTTCTTTAATTTAAATGTAATTTATTTTAAATAAATAAGGAAACAAGAGGGGGAACAGACAATTATGTTAATACCATACCAAGTTCAAATGTAATGTAATTGACTAAGAGACTGAGACTTGTTCCTGGGAGCTAATACACTAATGTCTTAGGGTCACCTCCACCGGATGGCGGCACCCATCCAAACCCTCTTGACTAGAAATTCAGCAATTATCTTTCCATTTATTCAAATTTTTCAGTGTATATTTAAACCTAACAATTCTTGCTGTTATTGACTGCATCTACTCACAATTTGGGTATGTAGATCATGTCTACTCAAGTTAAATGAGAAAGTTGTTATTTTATATTACAGAGAGATTATATAGTAATTTTATATATCAGAAATGTTAGGAAAACATCTTTGAAGAAATAAAGCTAACTATAGATAGTATCATTATAGAGGAATCAATTTAAACATTAGCAATTCTCCTATGTACCTTTTCTTATAATTATACAATGATTTTATTTCTTTATAGTTTTTTTCTCTTTAAAGGCCTGCTAAAGTTATATTGCCCTTATGAAGTGACATACTTACAGCTGATTTCTTCTTGTTATTTTGATATGTCATTCAACATTAAGTACATTCTAGTAATTACACCTTGACATTAAATTTACATCTCCATTTCAAAATAAAATGAATACAAAACAAAATGTTTCCTGAGTTTGAGAAGAGTATCTAATGATAAAACAAAATGCATTTTAGGAAAAAGAAATCATAAATGGAAGTCACCTAATATACCATCAATCATTTTTTATAACAAGAGAATATGAAGAAGTCCTGGCATTCCTTTGAAAGTGGGTCTTCCAGAGTCTAGAACAGAAGAATTTTGATAAAATTATGCAAAAAACTATTCAAACTACAGATTTGTAGAGAAAGCATAATTTATGTGTTCTAACGCTAGAGAAAATGAGTCATATTTATGAATTTTAACAATTAGCATGTATCCAAGGATTGGGATTTATGAGACCAATATAGCAGGATGTTTGTCTATTAAATAATAATCTGAATAAATAAATACTGAAAATATTTCATTAAATCAGCAAATTCAGAATCATTATGGCACTAGGGTGGATGGATGTAACAAATGAAAACTCTGGCCATGTAAAAATAAAAATATTTTGTTATTTAGAAATCTATATTAAAGTGTATATGGCATATCATTTACAGTTAAATTTTATCAGTCATGTTTTTAAAAAATGGCATAGAGTATGTAATGCAGATGTAAATTTCAATGCATGACCTACCATTTATTACCTGTCTGTTTGTTATGAACTGAATGTTTGTATCCCCCAAATTCAAATGTTGGAGTTCTAATCCTGAAAGTGACGGTGTTAGAAGGTGCCACTATGAGCAGGTGCTTAGGTCATGAGGATTTAACCCTCATAAATGGAATTAGGTAAGAGGTTGCTTGATCTCTCTACTCTTTCCTTTATGTGAGAACACAGCAAAAAGAGAGTTCTCTGCAAATCAGGAAAGGGCTCTGCCCACAATTTTATATTTGACTTCACAGCCTCCAGAATTTTGAGAAGTGAATGTTTAACCTATGGTATTCTGTTATAACTATTCTGAACAATTTCCTTAACATCTCTGAGCCCCAGTTTTCATATATATGATTTAGAATAATATCAATTTCCTCACATTTTGGCAAGAATTAATTATATTTTCCATGTTCAAAATTAAAATAGCATTAAGGAAATCTAGCTATAAAGATGAACACTTGGACACAGGCAAAGTATGAGTAAGAATGGTAAAAGAACATGAAAATTATAAATAAGATGAAGTACTAACATCTACAGTGAGATTTATTACTTCCTTAGTACTTATGTATAATTAATCTCAGAACTAAATATAACACATTTTCCTTATGATGATATTTATTTTGTGACTAATATTCCACAATAAAACACAGTGAGTTCAGTCAAAAAATTACTCAGAGAAAAATTATAAATAATAAAATACAGCATGCAGTCAAAATAAATAGTATTTGTAATGCCTTTTGTAATTACATAAGTTATAATATATAGATGTAAAACAATATTGTCATTTTGTTATGTATGAATTTTAGATTATTTTTGTTGAAATATATTTGTACATTTTATGAGATACATTGTGGTAATTTCATATATGTATACAATGTGTAATAATAAAATCATGGTAATAAGCATTTTCATATGTTCAAACAATATTTTTGTGTTGGAAATTTCATATTCTTTTTTTCTATTTTTCAATATATTATAGATTGTTTTGATCAATAGTAATAGCCTATTATACTTTAGAAAAAGCTGACTAATTCCTTTTCTGTACCTGTGTTTTGATGTTCCTTACTGAGCGTTTCTCTGTTCCACCTCTCTCTGCCTTTCTCAGTCTCTACTGACCACTATTACATTCCATTCTACTACAAAATTGACTGACTAGTTTTCATAAATGAGTGAACCAATGTAGCACTTGTCTTTCCATGTCTAACTCATTTCACTTAATAAATTATCCTTCAGTTCCATTCATGTTGCTGCAAATATCAGGCTTTTATTCTTTTTATACCAAAATAATATTCTACATATACAAATATAATATTTCTACATATTCCATGTTTCTTCATCCATTGCTTCACCAGTGGGCATTTAGGTTGATTTCATATTTTTGCTACTGTGAATAATGCTGCTATAGACATGAGAGTGCAAGCATCTTTTTGGAATAAAGATTTAATCTCCTTTGGACTTACACCCCATTACAGAATTCCAGGATCATCTGATAATTCTATTTTTTAATTTTTGAAGACTCATCAAACTGTTCTCCATAATAACATATTAATTTACATTCATGCAAATAGTGTATAAAAGTTCCCCTTTTAGTGCATCTTCAGCAACATTTGTGATACTTTGGCTTTTTGATGATAGCCATTCTAAATGGGACGAGATGATACCTCATTATGGTTTAGATTTTCTTGATTAATGAAGTTGAGCAGGTTTTCCTATTGTTTTTGGCCTTGTGGGTGTCATCTTTTGAGAAATAAATATTTTGGTTTTTTGTGGAATATATATATATAGTATATATATAATAAACTATATATATATGTGTGTGTGTGTATATATATATATATATATATATATATATATATATATATACTGTTCAGCTTTAAATTGTTTTGGACTGAAATCTTTTAATTGTTTTGGTTATTCTGGGAGTTATGTGGCTGCATAGACATCTAAAGAAGTTGTACTTTAGCTCATTTATTTGTTTTTCTTCTTTTTCTTTTTTGGGGGGAGGGGTATTCTTCACCTTTTTGAGTTCATTATAGATTCTGGTTATTACTTCCTTGACACAAGAATACTTAGTAAATTTTTCTCCCATTCTGAATGTTGCTCTTAATTCTGCTTATTATTTCATTTGCTATGCAGAAAATTCTTAGTTTAATGTGAACCTATTTTGCTACTTTTACTTTTATTGCCCCTACCTTTGGGAGTCCTATATAAAAAATACTACCTATACCAATGTCCTGAAGTCTTTCCCTATATTTTCTTATAATTGTGTCATACTTTGAGGTTTTTACATTTAGATCTTTGATACATTTGACTTGATTTATGTGTATAGTGAGAGAAAGTAATCCACTTTCCTTCTGCTAAATATGTATATCCCATTTTCCAGCATCATTTTTTAAAAGATATTTTCCTTTCTATCTCCTGTATGTTGTTGATGCCTTTACCAAAACTCAACTGGTTCTTTGGCCGATATATCTCTTCTTATGCCAGTACTATGTGCTGCTTTCTATAGTAACAAGTAACTGTTCTGCTTACTATGACTTTGAAGTGTGTTCCAAGATTAGATAGAAGCTTTATTTTTCTGCTTTGCATTGTTTTGGTTATTCCAGAGATTATATAGTTGCCTATAAAATCCACTCATAACTTGATAGGAATTTCATTGATTCTATAGATTGTTTTGGAAAATATCATCATTGGAACAATATTAACTATTCAGATTCATGTACATGGAATATTTTCATTTTCTGTGTCCTATATAATTTTTTCATAATTGTTTTAAATGTTCCATTATAGAGATCTTTCTCTTCCTTAATTAAAAATTAAAATTAAATATTTTAATTATTGTAGCTCTTATGAATGGGTTTGCTTTCTTAATTATTTTTCAGCAAGTTTGTTATTGATTATAATATGTTATCCTTTTGTATGTTGCTTTTGTAACCAACAACCTTATTATATTTGTTTATCAGTTTTAACAGCTTTTAGCAGAAATATTTAGGTTTCCTACAAAAATATAATCGTGTCACTGCAAACATAGATAATTTAACTTATTTTCCAATATGATAACCATTATTTCTTTTTCTTGTCTAATTGCTCTTGCCAAACTTCCAGTACTATATTAAATAAGAGTAATTAAAATACAGGTCCTTGTCTTTTTCTTGATTTTGGAGACAATAACTTTAGCTTTCCTCTAGTATGGTTTTGGCTGGATTTCTTATATAAAGCCTTTAGTATTTTGAGTTATATCATTTGCATACCTAATTTGTGGAGAGTTTTTATCATGAAGAGATGTTGAAACTTATCAAATGATTTTCCTGAATCTATTGAAATGATCATGCGATTTTGTCCTTCATTCTGTTGATATATTTATTAAGTTGCATATGTTGAACCACTCCTGCATCACTAGGTATTAGCTTACTTGATCATAGGGTGGAATCTTTCATATAATGTTCTGTTGAATTTGGTTTGCTAGTGTTAGTGATAATTTCTGCATATATGATTTTCAAGGATACAGGTCTACAGTTAACTTTGCTGCTGCTACTTTTGTCATTTTATCTTTGTCTGATTTGTATCTGGCTAATAGTGCTCTTCTAAAAAGAGATTGGAAGTTTTTTTCCATTTCAGTTTTATTTTGTAAAATAATTTAAGATTAATTGGAATTAGTACTTCTCTACATGTTTTGTAGTATTCAGCCATGAAGACTTCAGGTCTTGGAATTTCTCAAGATAGAAGATTTTACATTATTGCTTCAACCTCTTTAGTCATTATTACTCTGGGTTTTATATTTCTTTCAGTTTTGTTAGCTTTTATGTATTCAGAAATTTATCCACTTTTATATGTTTTCCAAGTTTTAGGATATTGTTTGTAGTTGTTTCATACAATCCCTTGTATTTCTGTGGTACCAGTTTCAATGTCTCCTTTTGCACCTCTGATTTTATTTATTTATGTATTCTCTTTTCTTTTCATAGTCTAGCTAAAGGCTTGTCCGTTTTGTTTATCCCTTTAAAATGGCAAATGTTTCTTTGCTTTTTTGTATTTTTCCTTTTTATTTTCTTATACTGAACTTTATTATTTTTAACTAATTTTGGTCGTTGTTTGTTCTTGCTTTTCTAGATCCTTGAGGTGTACTTTTAGCTTATTTATTTGAGATCTTTCTATTTTATGTATGTATTTATTGCTATAACTTGTCTCTCAGAAATATTTTGGCTGTATTCCAAAGATTTAGATATAATGTGTTGCTATTTTTATTTCTAGAAATTTTTTTTAAATTTTCCTTTTAATTTCTTCAATTTCACATAAGTCACTTAGGAGGATGCTATTCATTTTCCATGTATCTGTGTACTTTCCATTGTACTTTTTGATCTCTAGTTTTATTCTTTTGTGGTCTAAGGAAAAGCTGATATGATTTAAAATTTTTTAAAAATATATTGTATTTGTTTTTGAGCTTATATAATATCTATCTTAGAGAATGTCCCACGTCATGTACAGATGAGATGACTGTGTATTCTGCTGCTGTTGGATGAAGTGTTCAGTTAATATCTGTTAGGTCTATTTGCTGCAAAGAATAGTTCAACTCAGAAGTTTCTTTGTTGATTTTCTGTCTGAATAATGGGTGTTTTGGCAAAAGTGATGTGTTGAAGTGCCCTTGGATCTTTTGCTGTATTTATTTGAATATTCCTGTTGAGTACATTTATATTTACAATTGGTAGATCTTCTTGCTAAATTGATCTTTTAATCAATATATCATGACCTTCTTTATCTCTGTATATTTTTTTATTTTAAAGTCTCCTTTATCTGATAGCAATATAGCTACTCCCACTCACTTTTCCTTTCCATTTTCACAATAAAATTTTTTCCAACTTGTCTCTTTTAGACTATGAATAGCTTTGCTAGTGAAATAAATTTCTTGTAAACAACATATAGCTGGATCTTTATTTTCAAACCTATGTCTTTTAATCGATAAATTTAATCTATTTAAGACTGCTATTGATAGTTAAGAAAATTCTTATGTCATTTTTTAAACTGTAATTTTCTTGTTGTGTATACTTTTCATTTCTTTCCACCTCTCTTATTTATTTTTGAGATTTGATTTTCTATAATGCTAAGGTATGATTCTCTTCTCTTCTGTATATTTATTCATATAGTGAATTTTCTGTATTCATTTATTTTCATGGTGGTAATTACTCTTCTGTTTCTTTTTATTTCCATTAAGTTTATTGGTACATTTAGGTATACAATACAGTTACATTCATCATTGAGATCTTGTACCTTTACACGATGTATCTTGGTTCTTATTTTTTCCCCATTCCCTGCCTCCCTTCACCCCCTCCACCCTTCCCTATTTACAAAGATTTTGTTTCCATTTTTTTCTTTTCTCACATTTTTTCCTTTTCCCTTCTTTATTTTCCCCTACCCATCTAACTTCCCCTACTCCTTTAGCCCTTTTCTTCCTATTTCACAATATCAATTATACATTTTGATCCCTATTTACACTTTTAATTTTTCACCCCAGAGAAACTATTTAATATTTACACAGGTGTGTCCTATTAACTACTCTTCTGTTTCTAGTGTAGGATTCATATAAATATTTCATGTAGGACTGGTCTGGTGGTAATGAATTCCCTCGGTTTCTGCTTGACAGGAAACATTATTTCTCTTTCATTTTTGAAGGATATTTTTGTTAGTTAGGTATTGTATTTTCACCTGGCAGTAATTTTTCTTTCAGAACTTTGTTATATTAACCCATTCTCCTCTGGTGTGTAAGATTTTTGCTGAAAAATATGCTGTATTCTATAAGGCTAAAGGATATTCCATTATATATGATTTAGTACTTTTACTGTTTTTAGGATTAAATGTCTTGCATTTTTGATATTATGACTATGATATTACTTGGTGAAGATATATTTTGCTTGGTTTCATTGGCTTCTTTTATTTGGATATCTATATCTCTTTGAAGATTTGGAAAGTTTTCAGCTACTAGTTCATGAAATATGTTTTTTATGTCTTTCTCATTTTCTTTACTGTCTGGAATTTCCATAATCCAAATATTTGCTTTAAAAATATGTTCTATAAGTCTTGTAGATTTTCTCTTAAAACAAAATTCTGTTTGTTCATTGCTCTGACTGGGTTAATTCAAAAGACCTCAAGTTTAGAAGTTCTTTCTTCTGCTTGTTGTAGTCTGTTACAGAAGTTCTCCATTGCATTTTTATTATATTGAATAAAGATAATAGCTCTGGGAGTTTTGATTGGTTCTTTTTAATTATTTCTCTCTTTTTGGTACATTGCTTATTCATATTTTAAATTGTTATTTGTGTTGTTTATCTGTATTGTCTACCATCTCACTGTGTTTCTTTAGAATCATTATTTTGAATTATTTTTCAGGTGTGCCATAGATTTCCTTCAAATTGGGATCGGTTTCTGTAGAATTGTTTTTTTCTTAAGGTATCGTATTTACTTTTATATTTCTTGTCATGTCTGTATAAGTAGTGTAATATTTACCTCTTCCAACTTTATGGAGCAGTTGCTTTAGGGAAAGATTTATGCATTTAGATGGAATATAACATGTCAGTTGAGTAGGTGATTTGACTTTTGCTATAGGGGAGCTCAAACAGTGTAATTTTTATATGTTTCATTCATCTTTGATTGATGTCACCAGTATCTGTGTGTGCTTAAAAGGCTAGACTGCAGTAGTTCATCAAGGCAGCAACTGTGCAGTGGACACAGGCTTCCAAAGGTGCATGGTTTCAAGATCTACGTATTTGAGCACTGATGGGTAAAGACTTGTAGAAGAGTCAGTAATATAGAATGTGAAAAGGACTTTCTTTTAGTTTCTAGCAGCAAGCACAGGTGATTCCAAGCATTTTGGCACCAATTACCATGATTCCAAACCAAAAGAAGCAATGATGACGTTCTTTAGGACTCTCAAAATGACTGTGAGGAATGCCTGGGCTTCTGGAACCAGCAGTCACAGTTTTGAAGCCACAGGATGGGAACTTCCTCATTCTTGCATTATGCAGTCATGTGACATAGAGTTGAGGTCTGTGGAACTGGTAACTAGAGTTGAGTTTGTGGAATATGAAGGGAATGTTTCCTTATTAAAGAATGACGGTAGGTGGTTATAGTGAACACTGTTAGCTATTATCATGGAGTTGGTGAATTCAGATAATACCTTCTCAAGTCCCAAGTGACAAGCACATTTGATATCAGGGCTTTGAACACCATTAGCATCGGTCCCAAATCTGTGAGCTCTGGTGGGGACATTTACTAACTTCTCCTAGAACCTTTGTCCCATTTGAATTTATGGAATTGGTGTGCATAGTTTTAGAGGTTTAAGACCTATGTCCCACAGGTCAAGCACAAGTGTATCAGTGTTTCTGACTTTGGTATCTACAGTCCTGGAATTCCAGGACATGGATAAAAAAGTTGCTAGGTCATACAGTGCAAGCTCTGGTGGGGACTAGGCTTCAAATTTTTGTAGCCACATTCCTGGAGCTGTAAGACTGTGACCTTTCCTAACTTCTTATGCAGATGAAACAGACTTTGTAATCTTAGTGATAGTCTCAAACTGATACCTTCCTTAGTACCTGTAGAGCAAGTATGCTTGGGACTTAGGCTTCTGTTTGTGGCAGTTGCTGATTCTGAAGCTGTAGGATATTGAGGTAGCTGTTTTCCATCTGGTTTATAATGCATTGGCCCAAGGTTTCTGGCAGAAAAATGGAACTGGCACTGGGTACCTAAGGAAAGATGGAGCCTAGCAGTAGCAGTTGTAGCAGCTTTACTGTGGGTTATTGGTCAGGGTCCTTAGGGAGTTCCTTCTTTGGTTCAGTCAGTATTAGACAAGCTAGCTCCCCAACCTAGACTTAAGTCTTGCAAGGAATGTTCTGCAGTTAGAACAGCCACTGCACTGCTATGGTTTAAGTCCCCAACATTTTCCTGGTTACCTTTTCCACGAAGTGTTTGATCCATCAGCCTTCCCTCAGCACACATTCTGGGTTAGAAGTTCTAATTTTCTTTGTTCTTTTTTTCTAGGTTACTCTTCCAACTCTCTAACTCTTGGTGCTAGTTAGGGTTCCTGTCACTTCCTTGATGATTTCTAGAATTCTCTCCTTTAATCTCTCCTAGAAATACAGTATTTCCTTTGTTGCCCTGGTTCTTCTCTTTGACGGAGTTGTGCACATGGAATTTCTATTCTACCATCTTGATTTTAATGATTAATTGATGCAATGTATAACTAATTCAAATTAATTTCTAAAGTAATAACTATCTGCCTGCATTACTTTAATTAATTCTCAGATATTCATAAGTGTGGAAAACTATATTTTATATAGATCATAAAATATAATGAATTAAAAACATATGTGCTATCAATTCATTTTACTTAATATAAGGCAGTCAACAGTCTTAAGAATTTTTGTTTGCCATTTCTTAATTATACCACATTTCTTTACTTCTGCTACTTGTTCATCAATGTTAATTGCTTCTATGGATTTTCTTTTTCACATGATCTTTATTTCCACTTTAATTTTATGACATACTTATGTCAACACAATAAATATAGCATTGGAATTACCATATGCATCTATATAAACAGTACAATGCTGTATGAATGGTAAGAGTTCTTCTGACACAAGTTTGGTAGTTTTAATATTAGGTATGAAAATCCCATAGTTATTTTTACCTCCAAACCTCATTTATCTACTGTCATTATAGTACTTGTATGAACGTGTCAAATTGCCCAAACAAGTGGACCATTTTCTGTGTGTGTATTAAAATCGGTGCTGCAATAACATTCTTGCAAATGCCTCCTGAAACTCATTTCTATCTGGTTCTGTTGGGTAATTTGCTAAAATTGTAAATGCTTAGTCATAAGCATATCTAAATTTCAAATTATCTAGTTAATTACACATGGTCTCTGGAAATGTTTATACCAATACACACTCCTCCGTAGGCATATATATTTTATAGGAATTCCTTTTGCTTCAGATTTTCATGAACACTTGACATTTTGTAGATACTCTATGTTTTGTTGAGCATAAAACTTTATTTCATTATGATTTTATTTAGCCTTTCTCATGTTGGATATGATGGACATGTCATATGTTTCTAGGCCATTTTCATATTCTTTTTCGTGAAATGGCTGTTTACCTCTTTTGTATTTTTAAGTGTTCCTTAAATTTTAATTTATTTTTCTTAATTTTATTTCTGTGTTATTTTTCTTCTCTTGGTTTATTTTTATCAATCATTATTGAAAAATAGTTCTGCTTGGCATGAAGTTCTAGATCGGTAGTTATATTTCCTAATATGTTGAATATGTTGCTCAAATATATTCTGTTTTTCTTCGTGACTCCATTGTATATAATCTGTCATTTCTTTTTTGCTAAAGTTTATATTTTCTTTTAACCGTAGTGCTTAGAATTCTCAGTGCAATGTGACTAGAAATGGGTACTCCTCACCTCCTTTTCTAGAACTCTATTTAGAGAAATATTAAATATTCTTATCTTATTCTAAATGTGCCTTAAACAATGCTCCACACTTTCCCTATATCTCTATACTCTTTCATATGTAACTTCATAGGTAAATATTGTATTTCAATAGCTATTAATCAATTCCAAATATACTACACTACTCAGCAACTGACTCTATTTTAATTATTTTTTAATTACTGGATGTCTCTGTCCATTTTTAAATATTCCCTGCTATTACTGATAGCCTTTTAAATCATAATTGTTTTAAGTTCATTTTTAAAATTTCATACATAATTATTTATTTCATATTTTTTCATGAATTCTTAAGAGTTCTCTACATTTACTTCTTTTTAAAAATTTATTAAGTTTATTGATACATTTTAGGTATACAATATGATAACATTGATTGTTGGAAATTTGTACCTTTACATATTTTATCTTGGTTCTTATTTTTTCCCCATTCCCCTGCTCTGCCTTCCACCCTTCCACCCTTCACTACTTAAAATGACTTTATTTTCCTTTTCTCATATTTATTCCTTTTCCTTACCCTTTTACTTACTTCTTTGTGTATTTTTAAATTCTTAACTTTGAGTTAATTTGCTTAAGGATTAGCTTGAGAATCTTTAATAGGTTTTCATCTAGAAAATATTGGCTCTAACCTTTGTGTGTACCAAAGAGCACTTTAATTTTTTGCTCAGAAGTCTCCTAAACATGTGGAAACTAAACTTAAATTATAGGTTTGAATGAGATAGGCCTTCATTACAAAATATCAAAAGTTATTTCAATCCACATCTGGAGCTAGAGCAGAGATAATTTAAAGTTCCCTTCGAATCTGTTGGGTCCCAGTTGTATTTGAATTCTTCCAATCTTTCTCTGGGAGCATAGTTTTTCTTTATTCAGTATATTACATTATTTATAAAAAGCTAAATCCATCTTTCTTTTAAGAAAAAAAGTTTTAATTTGGCTTAACTTTCTTTCATCTTGCTATTTATTTTTATTTCTTAAATTTTCTTTCTTTCTTTTTTTTTTTTTTGGTACTGGGGATCGGATTCGGGACCTTGCACTTGCAAGGCAGGCATCGGAACCACTGAGCTAAATCTCCAGCCCAAAATTTTCTTAATTTATGAGAAATTGGCTAAACATTTCAAATATCTTGTAATTTATCCCAAATCTAAATCAACCATGATTTATTATGAATTAGAACTAATATTTGATATTTTTCTGTTATAAGGATTTCTAAAGAAAGCAACTATTAATATAAGTGGTACCACTTTCTCTTTATGACCAATTTTATATGAAAATGAAATTATTCATTTAATCTAATATTAAATTAAGTAAAGTTTTCTCCTTTTATCTTGTAGCCATTCAAAGACACATCACTGATATTTAAAAGAAAACATTTAGTCATTATTTTATAAGGAAACCTTGGACTTCTTTATGAAATTGAAATAAATGTGAAGAGTAAAGCAAAAATATGCTTTAGATAAGAGAGACTGAGAGAGAAATTATTTTCTTTGAACAGTTCCAGTAACTGGGGCTCAAGAGAATCTAGCGAGAGGCAAGCATTTTTCTTTAATAGGGTAGGCAGGAAAAGAAATGGCAAATTTCATTTTATGTGTAAATGACTGATGGAGACTAGAAAATACAGTTGGGTAAAATAAAAAGAAACATTTTTAGATATCTTCCAAAATAAATTACAGCTTCAATTTGAGTAGAAATGTATTTAAATTAAAAGAAAATGATCATCTTCTAAGTGTCTTCTTTATTTTGTTCTGCTGACTTATGACTAAGAATCAGTTTAGCAGATTGAATTTCATGTCGTGTCATTCATAAACAGACTCAACCTGAGTGTATATCACAGTTTTTTAATTCAAAATGTTACTTTTCCAATTCTCGTGTTGACATTCTCTAAGAAAATTCATTCCTTGTACTATATATGATTTACAGATTTTTTTCTCTTGTCATAAAGACAAATGTGAAAAGCAATTTTTATTTGTATTAATTTTCCTTCTTGTTTCCACCTGGGAAATTGTTTCTGAAAGAGCACTCCAAACAGCTATTTAATAATAGATTAACATTTACTGCAGTGACTGATTATTGAGGAAACAAAGTTAAATTTTGTCATTTTGTAAATGAAGTATAGACTAGCATACATGCTTACCACAATTGAGTTCAGTGGCAAAACCTCAGCAAAATGCTACACTCAAGCTACTTTACCTTATAATGGTGATGTGTTTCCCAACTGTTTGTGCTGAGAATTGGTGTTTCTCATAGATATTTCCTGCTGTGTGATCTTTTGTTCATTTCCAGGAGTAACCTTAGGCTGTTAAACTATGCTGGTTTGATGATTTCCAGGGTTACTGTCATGCACCTTTAAAGAAGTTCAAGATTGTGGTAGATATTGCTGCCCATAGAACCAACTATAGAGACTGTGCCTAGATTCTTTTCTTTAGAGGTTTATTTTATTTATTTTTAACTAATTTTAAATGATACAAAAACATAAAATTATATATATTAGTGAAATAACATGATGTTTTGATACATAGGTATGTTGTTTGATTTGTAAATAAATTAAATATATCTCATTAAACACCACTGTGTTTGGTAAAAACTCAAAATCCTTTCTTCTAGCTTTCTGAAATGTACATATATAGTATTGGTATCTAGTGATTATACAGAAGCTTCATTAGATGGCTGAGTTTAAAAGTCCCTAAAGGCAATTAGTTAAATGTGTTTAGTTATTTTAAAATTAAATGTAATAATTCAAGATGTATTTTTTCTTTTTTACCAAAGATTTGCCTTTTAAAAGATACCCATGTCTAGATTTTATTTTTTCCACAAAGATTAGCCTTTTCACAGTGTCAGTTGATTTTAAATGGCATTTTGATTCAGTAGTTAAATTTAGTACAGTCAGCCTTCCATATATGTAGATTCAACCAACCACAAATTGAAGATATTTTGGGAAAAAAATGCTGCATCTGAACCAAACAAGTACAGAGTTCTTTCATTATTTCCTAAAAAACACAGTAAAACAATTCTTTACATAGCATTTACAAAGCATTAGGTATTATTAATAACTTAGAGATGATTTAAAGTACAGGCATACTTCTTCATATGATAATTTGATTCATTGAACTGCATAGGTTTTTTTAATTGAAGGTTTGTGTGTACCCTGGGTTGAGTAAATCTATTAGAATCATTTTTTCTCAACAGCTCTGATAATTACCACTTTTTAGCAGAAAGCATTTCTAATTAAAGTATGTAAATTATTTTAAGCATAAAAGTATTGCAGTTAGACCACTGAATAGTACAAACAAATTTTATATGTACTGAGAAACCAAAAATGCATGTGACTAAATTTATTACATTACCTTTATTACAGTGGACTGGAAGCAAACCTGCAATATTTTCATGATATGCCTGATCCATATGTTGCGATACTTTATATAAGGGATATGAGCATCCACAGATTTCCTGGAACCAATGTTTTATGGATAATAAGAATGACTGATCTGAAGGCATAAGTGAAACTCTCTCAATATAACAAAATTCAGGTGTTTTCACATTATTGAGTAATATAATAAAATAACAGAATCATTTCAACTCAAGGCAAATTTTGTATCATTTAATTAGTACATAATCAGAATCAAGTTGAAATGTATATATTTGCACCAGTGTGTGTGTGTGTGTGTGTGTGTGTAAGAACACACATATGGATATATTTATAAGGTATTCACTTGAGTATATGCTTGGTATGTGGGAAATTTGAAATAAAAACCATTGAGTGTAATTTTCTAGTAATAGAAAAACCATTCTCCAATTTCAGAAATAATATTTCTTCAATTAACAAATAAAACAACCAATAATTAAATGTATATACTTTATTCTTGACTACTCACACTATTCTAATTTAACAAATATTTATTAGCAAATGCTAGTTCTTGAAAAATGATCTATATGTATAAAAAAATGACATTGTTGAATATGATACCTTCAAATTGCAAGTTTCTAAGGTATTTATCATAAGAAACAGTATCCTTCACTCAAAAGAAAAGTACTTTGATCATTCACTATTCATCCATTTTTTTCCAAATAGATACCTTGTTAGAGAAAGGTCTTTGGAATTTGAAATACAAGTAAATGATGCGGTGACTGTTTGCGGGATTTCATATGAATTTAGTAGATGAAAGAATAAGCAAGTAAACACATCATTTCAATAGATGATAGGTATTTAATAGGAGATTAAAGTAGTAGAAGAAGATAGCAACCAAGAAGATGTAGCAATAGACCAGTTCAGATGGAGGTTGGAGCAGGGAAGGCATTTCTGAAGACAGAGCTGTAAGTTCTGAACAAAGTCTAGTAGGACCAGCAAAAAGCCTTGAGGGAAAGCATTTCTTGTAGGAAGAAGAGAAAGTGCAAATTTAGCATGTGCAAGATGATAAGTGAGATAAAAAGCCACTTAAGTTCAGGAGTCTTTTCCACAGTATTAAATATAAAATCAACTCTAACTGTGGTTTAAAAAAAGAACACAGAATTATTAGCATATTACCCATTATTTTTACATAACAATTTTGTTTCATCAACAAACTATAAAAACTGTAGTTTATAAAACAAACTATATGTGACTATATGTTATATATGTACTATATATGTGTAAACTATTTACTATGTTATATAAACATTTTGTTATGTTAACAAAACCATTGTTTTGTTTTTATAATTATTTTAATTGTACAATGGAATACACTGTGATAATTAGATACATGTATATGATCTGTATCATCACAACGAAAGGAATTGACATTTCCAACTCCTTGTCATTACATTGTATGTGAAACATTTGTGCTCTTTTCTTCTAGTTACTCATAAAAATTGTACTAGGTTGTTGTGAACAACAGTAAACCCACTGTGCTGTAGAACACTAGAATTTATTACTTCTGTTTTAATATATTTGGGTACTGGTTATCTTAGATCCCTCTATTCCTCTACCATCACCTTTTTAGCATCCACTTAGCACTATTCCATATTCAAATCAAACTGTCATGATCAAATACAATATGTAATATTTTTTCTGTCTAGCTTAATTTACTTAATATAATGCCCTCCTGTTTCACTTGTTTTGGTACAAATGAGGATATTTTTCTTTTTATGGATAAATGCTATTCCATTTTGTGCATATACCACATTTTCTTTTATCATCCATTGTTGGAAATCTAGATGAATTCCATATAGTAGCTATTATGAATATTGAAACAATATTAGGAAGTCAGATAATACAATCAGATTTCATTGGAAAACAATCTAACATCATCCACTAAGCTAAATATTTCTGTATCTCTTTAGGTAGTAATTTGACTCATAGACCTACACCTAAGCCCTTGCCAATGTGTACCATATCTGAGAGAGTATTCCCAATGATATGCATTAGCAGAAAAAAAGAGAAACAAAAAAATTCCAAATTTATTGTAGTGTATTTACAAAATAAGGCATAATACAGCAGAGAAAATAATGAATTTTAATTGAACATGAATGGATCTTGGAAGCATGGTATTGAGTAAGAGCATTTTAATTCTCACAAGATAATCTACAATATGTTATTATAGATTCATTAATGTAGCAAGAGAAACCTAAACAACTTGTTTCAAATATGTAGAGCAAAGTATACAAAATAGGGAGCTAAGAAGAGAAGAAGCAGCAATAGATAACATGTTATTTATTATACTTCAGTTCTTGGATTGATTTGATTAATTTCATGATTATTTACTACCTCTTAATAGTTTCTCAGTTATACTAATATCATTTCTGTCTATTTGCATTTCTTCAAAATTTGACAAAGTACAATTACTGGAAAGTTTAAATATCTATATATTATTATTATTTTCCTAATGATGGAACAATGTCTAATTATTTTATCAGTTTATTTTACAGCATATATTAAAGGAGGATATTCCATATTATTTTTCACAGACATTTTGTCTTTCTTATTAATTTTATTAAACAAATAAAAAAAAGAATGTTTTCATTGTGGGACTAGAGTTTATTACTTATATGAACTTAATATAATTAGTAATGTTTTGAACAATAGCAGTTTATTATTGTGTAGAAGAAGAGATTATTTTTCCTTCTCTGCAATATTGTAGATATGGAGGGCTTGTAAGAGCATGTATTATCTCACTGAATAAAGAAATACATTTTTGCAAAGATCTATTTTATAGTTCCACGTAGAGTTTTATAAACCTAAAGAATATATTTTAAATGTCAAATTTGAATTTTCTCCATAGTCATTCAAATTTCCAGATTATTTTTTATAGTTTCAAAAAGCCTTGAAATTAGATTCTATCACATTAGTGATTTCTTCAAAAGTGTATTTATACTACTGACAAATACATAGAGTGTTTCAGCTGGGGAAGTTTACTTTCCAGTTTCATGTAGGAAATCTTTACTATATCCAAAATTGTTAGGCAGGAGTTTAAAAGAAATGTATCATAATTACATCACATAAATAGGAAGTACTACTCTGCCAGTTTTAGATAGATTAACAATTTTGTTGAAAAGAGGTATAAATGTTCCCTATGTAGCAAATATATCTAAAATGATTTGAAAAGAATAAAGTTCAACAGCTTATAAAAACTTTCAAACACCCATATTACAAAACTATGTCATGAAATTTAGAGTATCTTAGAATTGACAAGGGGTCAGAGGAAATCTCTGATTAATTGATCCAACCAAGAGATTCTGTATGCTATGTCAGATGACAATTAAATCAGTTGTTTATCAAAAAAAGTAAATGTTCAATTCAAAACATTTTTTTTCTTTAATGAAATGCGATAATATATGAATCAAATAATAAAAATTAAATGTATTTATTATATGCATATCATATATGACCTAAATTTTAGTGTTATTCACCTGGGTAAAATTAAACTGTGTTAGAACATGTACATAAATTGTTGTGAGATTCTTTGTTTGGAATCACTATGCCAAAAGGCAGTAAGTTATTACTAAATGAAGAGTAATTTTGTAATTCATCAGAATAAGCCTCGCTTCCACATAATCAAACCAGATGTCGGCTATTTTCCTATTCTTGTTTTGCTCATTTTCATGTATTTCATAGGTATTCACAAATGTTCATGGTTCATTATTACTGGTAATGAGAAACTCATTAAAAGCAAAACAAAACCTATTCTAGAAACAGCCAGACTGTGTCTCTAAACCTTAGTTGGACATAAAAGCAATGTAAACAGAATTGCCTGATAAAATTATATTATAAAGAAGATTGAAAGTGCAACAAGATTTCAATTAGCACATATAACTAATTGATTTTGTCCATGTTTTGCAACACTTCACACCTAGCACATGCTAAAACCAACACTTACTAGATAAATAACTAAATAAATATTTTTCTCTCTGCTATTTTTGCAGTTTTGCTTTTGAAAACAGAAGTGAGAAAGTTGGATTTATAATTATGAAAAAGAAAAGGAAGGTCCTTTAAGAACAGAGTTAAAGAAAGATGTGGCTGAATCAAACAGCCAATTTGCCTAATGAAATGAGTAAACTTGCAAATGGAGTATTTTAGGCACTGTATGGTACAGTCACACAGCCATGTGCTATTGTCATAAATTATTTACAACCTGTCATTCATTATACTCTCAAAATCACTTTCTAAGACTAACTTTCAGCCTACTGATGGAATCTTCAGTAAGTGCATGCAGATCCTGGGGAGCAGCTGTGAGACCCAGACCTATGTGGCTGCAGGCAGATCCCAGCCTGGGCTCCACCCCAACCCCAGAGCCAAAGTCAAAGTCCCACCAGAAAAGAGCTCCATAGGCCCACAAGTTTCAGCCAGAGGCCCATCATACCATTGGCCACAGCCAAGAACCCTCCTGGAAAAGAGCTACACAGGCACACAAGCAATACTGAGAGGCTCACCCCATAACATTGAGAAGTACATGGAGACCCTAGCCAAACCCTGTGCAGACAACAGGAACTGGGGCGTTCAGCCCCCAGCCAAAGGCTCTCCCAGACCAAAGATACACAAGGGCCCCAGTGAGAAGCATGCCTAGATACCATCCCAAGTGTGCACAGGCCAGAGCCAGAAGCCCACCCAGACAACAGGTCAGCTCAGGGATCCAGAAGGCCACCACTATGAACTCAGGAATTGGTGTACTGGTGAGCAGCAGATTAAAGGTTACTCAGTGGTTTGCTGAGAATTCAAGAACATTGGGTGAGCAAAAAGTCACCTCAACAAAGGCACAGCAGACTGCATTTGTTGAAATGAGAAGACACATAAATAAATCTCAAAACCAAACTTCCAGATCACCTAAGGCAACACCAAAGGGCAACCAGATGGAACAATCTGATACTCAACCAGCTGGACTCCCTGAACTGGCAACAAAACAGGATCTGGAAAAAATGAAATCAGAAAAAATATCTCAGATAAGAGCAGAGATTGTGCCCATAGTATAAGACATGATTAATAAATCTAGAGTAAACATAGAAAAAAAAATACAAGAGCTGAAAAACACGATGGAATCTCAACATAGGAAATAAATGGAACCTGTAAAACAGATGCAAACAGATTTCCAGGAGATTAAAAACTCCATTGAAAGTTTACACAGCAGAAGGAGCCAATTTGAGGATAGAATCTTAGATGTAGAAGATAGTATTGCAATCAGTGACCATGAAAAAAAATTTCTTAAAAATAGTAAGGGATCATGAGAAATAAATCCAGCATCTGCTAGACAATGCAAAGAAGAATAAGATCAGACTGATTGTAGTCAATGAAGAAAAAGGAGAGAGAGAGCAGATGACATAAAAAACTGTTCACAGAAGTAATGACAAAAAAGTTTCCAAATAGGGGAAAAGAACTTGAACTAGAGATAAGTGAGGCATATTGGACACCAACTACCTGTAATACAAAAATAACTACACATAGGCATGTAACAGTTAAGGCTTCAGAAATACAACAGACAAAATTCCACAAGCAGTTAGAGAAAAGAAACAAATCACATACAAAAGAAAGCCCATCAGAATCACATCAGACTTCTCAACACAAACCCACAAGGCAAGAAAAGCATGGAGTGACATATTTCAAGCCCTAAAGGAAAACAACCTTCAAAACAGATGGATGCACAATGTAAAACTTTCTATCAAAATTGATGGAGAAATAAGATACTTTCATGACAAAGAGCACCTTAGGAACTTCATGAATACCAAACCAGACCTCCAAAAATTTAAGACAGTATCCTAGGAAAAAGCAATGAAGATCAAAACCTCATGAAGCCCTGCTGAATGAATCCATCATCCACAACAAGAAACTAAATGCAAAGAGGGAGAATCCAACAAAAAGAAAAAGTCATGACAATGATAAGTCAATATGTATCAGTTATAACCACCCATGTTAATGGTCTCAATTCACCGATCAAAAGAAATAGACTGGCAAATGGGTAAAGAAGCAAGATCCAACAATATGCTGCATACAAGAAACACACTGAATTCAAAAAGGAACTCATAGACTGAAAGTTAAAGGGTGATAAACAATGCTCCATATGACAGGAACCCCCCCAAAAAAGCAGGAGTAGCTAACCTCTTTGCAGATCAAGTGGATTTCAAACCAACACTAATTAAGAGAGACAAAGAAGGACACTACATCCTCGTAAATGGAACAATCTAAGAGGAAGAGATGAAAATCATTAATATATATCCACCAGGGGCTGGGGATTTAGCTCAGTGGTGCTGACACCAGCCTTGCAAATGCAAGGACTGGAGTTTGATCCTCGGTACCAAAAAAACCCCAAAACATACAAACAAACAAAAAATATATGCACCAAACACTAGTGCCCCCAACTATATAAAACAAATACTAACAGACATTAAAAATCAAATAAAGCACTAATACAATATTAGTGGGAGACCTCAATACCACACTGTCACAAATAGATAGATCAACTAGACAAAATATAAACAATGAAATACTAGAAAATCAAACTCTTGAACAAATGAACTTAACAAATGTATACAGAGTGTTCCACCCCACAAAATCAGAATACACATTCTTTTCAGCTGCTCATGGGTCATTCTCTAAAATGGACCACATACTCACTCATAGAACATGTTTAAGTAAGTTCAAAGGAATTGAAGTTATCCCCTGTATATTATTAGTGTATATTGCAATGAAATTGGAGATCAATAGCAAAAGAAACAGCAAGAATTTTGTAAACACATGGGAATTGAACAACACACTCTGAATAACCAATGGGTCACAGAGGAAATTAAAGAAGAAATCAGACAGTACTTACAATTAAATAACAATGCCAATGCAACATATCAGAATCTATGGGACACAATGAAAGCAGTTTTACAACTGAAATTCATAGCAGTGAATACTGACTTTAGGAAAACAGGGCAAGCTCAATTACATAATCTGATGCTGGACCTCAAGCTTCTAGAAAAAGAAGAGCAGGAGAAACCCAAAGCCCATACAAGGGAGGAAATTATAAAAGTCAGGGCAGAAATCAATGCAATGGAGACAAAGAAAACAATACAAAAACAATCAATGAAGCCAAGAGTTGTTTCTTCAAAAGAATAAACAAAATTGAAAAACCCTTAGCCAACCTTATCAGAAAAAGGAAAGAAAAGGCCCAAATCCATGCAATTAGGATTTGAAAAGGGTGAAATTACAACAGACCCAGCAGAAATCCAGAGGATCATCAATACCTACTTTGAGAACCTATATGTCAATAAGATGAAAAGTACAAAAGAAATGGACAGATTCCTAGACACGTAGGAATTACCAAAGTTGAATGAAGATGACCTAAAAATTCTAAACAACCTAATATCAATCAATGAAATTGAAAATGTAATTAATCCTTAGTAAGATACTGGCAAAGAGAATGCCAAAGGCCATAAAGAAGATCATATATGCTGACCAAGTGGGATTCATCACAGAAATGAAGGGATGGTTTAACATACACAAATCAATCAATGTAATCAATATCAATAGATACTATGCAATATCAATACAATACTATATCAATAGAGCCAAGGATAAAAAATATGATCATCTCAGCAGATGCAGAAAAAGCATTCAACAAAATCCAACATGCATTTATGATAAACTCTCCAAAAAATTAAAATAGTCTCTATCTCAATCTGATAAAAGCTGTCTACGAGAAACCAACAGCCAATATCATACTAAATGGTCAAAAACCGAAATCCTTCACACTAAAATCAGGAAAAAACAAGGATGGCCACTATCACCATTCCTGTTCAATATAAACTTGGAAACATTAACCACAACAATTAGACAAGAGAAAGAAATAAAAGGAATAAAGATAGGAAATGAAGAAGTCAAACTGTAGTATTTGCAGATGACCTGATACTTTACATAGAAGAGACCAAGAACTCCACCAAACATCTTCTAGACTTAATAACCAAATTCAGTAATGTAGCTGGACACAAGGTTAACACACAAAATTCAATAGCTTTTCTGTACACAAAAAACAGCCTCAGTGAGAGAGAAATGGGGAAATCAATTCCTTTTACAATAGCATCTAAAAGTTGAAATACTTAGGAATCAACCTAACAAAAGAAATGAAAACCCTCTACTCTGAAAACTGTAGCACTCTGAAAATAGAGATTGAAGAAGATATCAGAAAATGGAAAGACATCACTTGCTCCTGGGTAGGAAGAATCAACAAAGTGAAAATGGCCATACTTCCAAAACTGCTATATAGATTCAATGCAATCCCAACTGAAATCCCAGTAGCATACTTCACAGACCTGGAGAAAACAATCCAAAAATTCATTTGGAACAAGAAGAGACCTAGAATAGCAAAAGCAATACTAGACAATATAGACAAGGTAGGGAGCATCACAATCCCTAACTTGAAACTATACTACAAAGCCACTGTGATAAAATCAGCATGGTTGTAGGCTGGTGATCTAGCAAGCACAAGGTTCCAAGTTCCATCCCCAGAACAACAACAACAAAAAAATCAGCATGATGCTGACAAAGAAACAGACCTGAAGACCAGTGGAACAGATTAGAAGATGCAGAAACAACTCCAGAAACACTCAGCCACATCATCTTCAACAAAGGAGCTAAACACCCTCACTGGAGGAAAGATAGCCTCTTTAATAAATGATGCTGAAAAAGTTGGGTTTCATCTTGCCAAAGATTAAATCTAGACCTGTATCTCTCATCATGCACTAAACTAAAGTCAAAATGGATTAAAGATCTAAATATTAAAATAGAAATGCTGAACCAGCTGGAACAGAGGTTAGGCAGAATTCTTGAAGACATTGGTGTAGGAAAAGATTTTATGAACAAAGCCTCAGTTGCCATGCACTAGCACAAACAATCATCAAGTGGGATCTCTTCTTATTAAAAAGCTTCTGCACAGGAAGAGAAACAACCACCAGTGTGAAGAGACAACCCACAATGTGGGAAAAAATTTTCACCAGCTGTCCCTCAGACAAAGGTCTACTATCTAGAATATGTAAAGAGCTTAAAAAATCAGACCTCCCAAATTTAAAGATCCAGTCCAAAATGGGCATCTGAAATGAACAGACATTTCTCAGACAAAGAAGTAGAAAGTGCAAATAAGCATATGCAAAAATGTTCAACAAAGCTGGTCATTCAAGAGATGCTACTGAAAACCATGGTGAGATTCCACCTCACCCCAGAAAGAATGGCTGCTATCATGAAATCAACCAATAACAAATGCTGGCCGGACTGTGGGAAAAGAGAAACCCTACTTCTCTGTTAGTGGGAGTGTGGACTGGGGCAATCATTGTGGAAATCAATATGGAGATACCTCAAGGAACTAGGACTCGAAGTCCCATTTGATCCAGCTATTTCCCTACTGGGTATCTTCCCCAAATAATTAAAAGAATCTAGAGTGATATATGTGCACCCATGTTCATAGCAACACAATTAGTGATAGCTAAAACTTGGAAGCAACCCAATTGCTGATCAACTAGAGACTGGATAAAGAAAATGTGGTGTTTTTTTTTTTTATAAAATGGAGTACTACTCAGCCATAAAGAATGAGAAACTAGAGACATTTATAGGCAAATAAATGCACACTGAGGTGATACTCTTAAGTGAAATAAATAGAACACACAGGTTTAACTTCCAAATAGTTTCTCTAGTGTGAGAAACTGAAAGTGTAAATAAGGACTAAAAGGTATAATCGATAATGTGGAATAGGAAGAAAAGGGGCAAGCAGGAGAGGGAAGTGAGAGGGGTAGAGGAAAGGAAAGAAGGGAATGGAATTAATATGAGAAAATGGAAAAAAGCAAACAAAGTCTCTGTAGATAGGGAGGGATAGAGAGGTTGAAGGGAGGGCAGGGGAAGGGGGAAAAATAAGAACCAAGAGAGATTATGTAAAGGTGCAAATTTCCAGTGATGAATGTCAGGATATTGTATACCTTAAATGTACCAATAAAATTAAAGAACAAACAAAAGACTAATTCAAGCCTTATGGTACTTCCTTTTTGGAACCATGAAAATAGAAAAGAAATGTGTGTATTATGTGGACTCAAAAAATTGAAGTTAAGTATCCATTAGAGGATGAATTTATAAGTTATATATTCATATGCAAGGTTAAATGTATTTATTAATATAGCTATGTTGACCTAAAAAAGACCTGTTGTGCATTAAGCAGAAATGCAGAATTTCAATTAACTCAATAATTAAGTGATTGAATGGAAAGGATGTTAGAGAGCAAAGGAAAGAAACTAAGTAGATTTGAAAAAGCAATGTAAAATATTTTTTTGCAATATTTTACTGAAAAATTGTCCCATTTTTGGCTCAGGAATAGTCATGTATATAAACTATCTAATGATCACAAATGATTAACATGAGCATATTGAGATACTCTCCCTTTCTGATTCTAACGGTAAAGATGTTCTGCTAAAGTGTTCAGAAAAACAGGTTTAAACAATGTAATCTGTTGCATCTAATCTCTAGTTGCATATAATTTGAAATTCATAATGCCCCAGAGCTGATTAATTATAGATAAATTATATTTTCTTTTTGTGCAGCTCAATAGCTAATTACATTTAACTGCCTTGTGAAAGAAAAGTTGTGTGTCAGAGAATAGGCGTTCCTATCATACAAAATTAAGAATTTAAAGAAGTTGGAAAAATAAACAGTTTTTGACTTGTAAACATTCCTAATTAGCCAGAAAATTTTGAGTTAGCTCTGTCCATACTTAACAACACACATCTGCTCTTTAATTTAATTTATTTTGAATGTTTCCATATGAGTAAAAATAGTGGTATCTGCACAATGTAAATGCATTCCCTTAACTTTTCTCATCTACCCTTAGGCCTATGATAATAACCTTAATTCTTCACTGTATATAATCAATTTTCTCTTCTATAATCAATTTTCATCTTTTAATTTTTTGTTTTACTAAAATTATCTAGTCCTTTAAGCCATCCATCATTTATCTACTAGTATTTTCAAGATCTATAGACAAATTTTATTGAGATGTTTTAAGCTTTAGTGACACTTCTAGAGTTAATTTGAGATCAACACAGTCTCTTCTATTCATGTAATATAAAGGGTTAGCTTTTCAGCTTTGGTGACAGAATTAGGTACTATGAAGTAGTCACTGTTTAACCTGAAAGTGCTCATCGGAAACTCTACTTCAGTTTTAGCTGGCAATATATGTGAGCTACTTCTTTGGTAATGGGGTGATGGGGATAAGGTAGAGTGAGAGATGGTTACTTTCACCAGTTAAAAAATAAAGTATATGAATACTTAATATATTTTGGACATTAAATTAATTTGCTAATTCCTAATTAGACAGAGGAAGCAACTTTATTATACAGTTAACATTTTCCCTAAAATTGCTAGTTATTATTGCAAGTGCATCTTTCCCATTGAAGATTTTCTCAAACAGTGTTGAACAGGATAATATCTTTCCCATTACCCTATTGTCTTTATGAAATATATGCAGGCTGCTACCTAGGAAACTGGAGTGTAGGAGGAGCTGTTCTGAGAGATTGCACATGGATCCAGTTGCCAAGGAAACACATTCCTTTCTTCCATAAAAGTACAGAGCAGTTTTTCTGTTAGGAATCAGATTAACAGTATTCTCAAAGGAAAAGCTGAGAAAGGTAGTAAAATATATATACATATATATATATATAATTGTAAACTCTGCATGAGCTGAAATGCATTGTTTTCAGTGTGAAGCTTTCAGTAATAAGAGTAAAAACTTGTGGATTGTAACATTTTTTCTGAAACAATTAAAATGTCAGAACATGGAAAATCTGACTTCACATAGTATCTTTCCTTTAAATAAAAATTTTATATAACTTTAAATTCTAATTAATTCTTGAAATTTGGCCCTTTCTCTTTACATCACTCTTATTATTAGCTTAAAAAATCACCTATTTCACATTCCAGCATTCTACTTTTTATCATTTTGGTGTAATTAAAATACTTTAAAATCCCAAATAATATATTATACAAGCATAAATGCTAATTGAGCGGGTCTATTACATGTTGCCATTTATTAAGTCCATCACTTATCAACTGTATAAAACAACTTAAGTTTAATCTTCTAAATTAATCCCTCTAAAAATCATAAAAAGCATTAACTATGGAAAGAAAAAAATGGTAATATTTAAATTCAAAAGCTATTTCTTGGAAACTTTAGCCCTATTTTATTGTAAAATGTTGGTTATTCAAACAAAATTCAGTTATATAAAAGAATTTTACCTGAAAAATAAGGGAAAAAGTTTTTTTCTCCCTGGAAAATAAATCAGGAAGAATTACAATTCATTTAGTGTTCTACTGGACAATAAACATGTGTCAAAATAGGCACCCTCATTTATTTCTGATGGAAAAAGCATTGTGACTGTCTATCTGAAGTGTAATTTGAAAACAAAATGCTTTAAATGTTGTAAAATGTCATTAGATTTCACCAGAACTATAATTTAAGACAATTTTCTAATGTAATCTAGATAAAGGATATTATTTGCACTTTGTCACAAAATAAGGTAAATTTCAAGTCTTGATTGTTAATAAAGTCATGATAGATATTTGCAAGAGAATTCTGAGCTGATACATTCAGCCATTAAATTTAACAATAGTGAGAAAAACATATCACATGGAAAATGTTCATTTTAGAATGAGAAGTGAAAAATAAATAAAAGTCACCAAAAGATTAAAAATATGACCTAAGAAAATACTGTATTAAAATTGATAGTTTGTGTGTTTTTTTTTCTTGCTCTTTTCTAATAATGCTATGTTCTTTGCACTGAACATATGCTGCACTTGAATTTAGAAAATTTCATACAGTGTTACACAGGATGAAGTTTCAATGGCATTGGGGATACTTGTGACATAATGTCAAAGGAAGAACAGCAAGTTTATACAATAGTTACCAACATCAGAGTGAAAACAATCCCTAATGAGACCTAACCTGAAAAAGTTTTAACAGCCTGATCTCAGCCATGACTGTTACAGCCTAACCTGTAAAAGGAGGACACAGTTCTTAACATCAACTGTCAATCTGGAGGCAGAAGCAGATACATGTTTGAGGCAACAGAAACATAGAACCAAATAATAAAGTAAAGACTAAAGTCTCCACTTGAGAACAAAGTGTTACTGAATGAGAAACACTCAAATATTATCAGTTATGGGTTTCTAAAATGGGGACATGTCTATGGCAAATTCAATAAAGAGACAGGCTTGCACTTAAGAAAAAAGGGACCTGTTCCAAATTTGTTCTGATTTAATGAGTATTTTATATTCATATGATTTAACATAAAAATAAATACATTTCATTAAAATCTGAAAATTCAAAATGTTTTCTTAATGAATCAGCACCAAAATATGAGATTTTGGCATGGCAGCAGAGCTCAAAATCTATAGGTGTCCAATAAGTTCATTGACAAATAGGCTCTAAATAGCTTTCATAACTTTTAATATATGAGTACTAAATGGTTTTTACATTTATGCTGCATCTATAAGTCATATAGGTGAAAGGTAAAGTGTTATGTTTACAAAATACCCTCACACCAAATGTGAGGCTAAATGTGTTAGTAAATGATGTACATCCCTAAATGGAAGGAACTATCACTAAATTATAATATAGCTGGTAAAATGAATGAGAAAAATGTTGACCAGAAACCCAAACAAATTATTCTTTCAGCGTTATCTTCTATGGCTTACATGGCATGAGATTCAAATCTTTGTTCTTGAAGTCCATAAAATTAAATACTTACACATAGTTACTTTTAAAAAGTAATAGCCTCAAGTTTAAAAATGTAGCCCAGTGATTTCAGTGGATGCTGAAAGCAATAAAACTATTTCATCATTACTTTCAAGGGTTCCAAAATGAGAGAATTGGTGAATGCAATATATATTGCAAGATACTATGAATACCAACCTCTCAGAAATATCTTAATAAGAATCGGTCAGTGAGAAACACATACATAAATAGCACTAGGAAAAATTAGCAACAACCTGATAATGGGAACAACTAGAGAGGGATAGCTTAATTCAGCTTCTCAAATCACTTCAGTGGATCTTGTTAAGCTGAAAGAAGTATGTTTTCCATGTAAGGTAAGAGGATGTAGCTTAAAGCTGATGATGACTCCCAGCCTGGAAATAACGTTCCCACACACTCTTCCATTAAAACCACCAGGGAATCTTGGACAGCCTTCTTGTAAGTTTCTGATCAAACAATTGTCAGTACTGGAGGAATGCGAGAGCCAGCAACTGGTTCTATATAGGAGAAAATTCTGCTCCATAACACTTGTTATGATGAAAGGTGTGAGTTCTCCTGGTATAGCCAGTTAAGGGTACAGATAAGGTAACAAGGAATGTAAAGATAGGAAGGAAAGTACTTGGCTCTTGTTAGGTAGGGTAAGAGCTGACTCCATTTCTCTGTCAGTGCCATTTGTCCTTGTGGCTGGCTCTTCATTAAGGTTCTGGTAAAAATTTAAACACCCCCCCCACACACACAAACACACTATAAAGATCAACTAACATGGACTGCCTCATTGATTTATGTTAGAGCACTCCCCTTTTAAACAATAAAATAATAAGTTGAAAGTCTTTACCCAAATAGGAAAGGAGGAATTTGTAGACATTAATATTCCAGATCCTACTAACTTAGATGTAGCCAAAACACACAGACGACAGAGGTGAATCACTAATACCCATAAACCATTTAAGAAGTATGATAGTTTTAAAACTGTTTATCACTAACAATGAGAAAAAGAAGAGAAGTTATTAAAGCAATTCTAGGAAAAGTATTTCCAATTCTTTCTCAGGTCATTTACTGAGAAAACATCTCCCAGGACTGAGCAGTGACTGGTGCAGGCAGCCTTGTGTGCACTTCAGGTTCCAACTTTGTTCAACACACTGGTCTGATACTGTCCCGTGAGTATGTACATTCTCATCAGCTGGATAATCCAAACAGTTTCTTGTGAAGGAATATATTATACAAAATAAAATGAATTATCTAAAAAGAGTACTCAAGGTAATACTTTGCAAATATTGCTCTGATTTTAATGTGTCCTCTCTAAAATTCAGGTGTGTACAAATGTGATGATGTTAAGAAGTGTAGTATCTAACAGGTGATGAGGCCAGGAGGGCCACTCCTTAATGAATAGAATTCAAGTCCTCACAACAGAGATTTCATGCAGTGTTCAGCTTGCTTGTCCTTCTGCTTTCTGCCATGGGAGCACACAGTACTCTTCTTCTGAGAAATGCAACAACCATTCTCCAGCATGCCATGTTGGAGCAGAAAGCAGCTGTCCCAGACAACTAAACCTGCTAGTGCTTGGTCTTGAACTTCCCAGGCTTTATTCCCAGTGAATAAATAGGTATCTATTCCCTATAAATTACTCAGAATCAGGTGTTTTATTATTATTGTTAAATTATTACAGCAGGGCAAAGGATTAAAACAAATATACAAGATACAAATCCCACAGAAAAAAATCAAAGTAAATCAAAAAGACTAAGTCATTCAGATATGGCATGGAAATTTCTTGAGTAGCAAGAATTTAAGCTCCAAGAATATTTGCTAATAATGTTGCCAGATATAAAGATTAAAAGCAGGATATTTATTGTGATTTTTAAAACTATGGTAATTTCTGGACAGAGAATAAACTTTTCACAGATGGATGGATTTTAAAAGAAAGTAAAGAAAGAGCAGTGTATCTGTGCTTGTTAAGTGAGGAAACAAGACAAGTATTACACAGAGTGAAAGTTTTGTGGCTGAAATCCTTTTTAGTAATCATAAAATATGTAATACTTATGCTAATCTGTTTTCAGAAATTGTATCAGGGTTCTCAATCATGGCACCTCTGACATCTTGGACCAGATAATTTTTTGTCACAAAAGGCTGTTTTATGCATTCTAGGATGACTGTCAGCCTCTCAGACCTTTGCGGGATGCTAGAGGCACCCTGATGACCCAGACAATCTTACAAAGAAAAGTATCACCAAACATAGAAAAGTGTTCCCTAAAGGATAAAAGCACTTCTAATTTAGAACTATTAAATTATATCTAATGAAAATAATTTTAATTATTTGGGTTTTGGGCTAAATATAGTTTTCATAAGAATGCAACAGATTAAAAACAATTCAATTTGGTAAGAAAGATTTCTATAGAATTTTGATTGTGAATTTTTCCTGAAAGCATAATAATAAGTTAATATTACCTAACATATTCTATGTGTCAGGCACTATAGAGAATTCTTATTATTTTACGTTGCTTTAACATATATTTTGAATACAGGTTGGACTTTCAAATAAACAGGGTTTAGCTAACCTTGACATAATTGTTTTATAATTTGAAATAATTTCTATTTCTCCACCTCCTCCCAATTCTTAAATGTGGCTCATCTAGACATTGCCTTATACAACACAACTGCCTTTGTGCGTGTGTGTGTGTGTGATAAAATCTTTTTTTTTTTTTTTGATGACCACCTCTTTTTTTGTTGTTTTGTTTTGTTTTTGATTTTGGGGGGGTGGTGGTACCGGGGATCGAACTCGGGACCTTGTGCTTGCAAGGCAAGCAGTGAAACCACTGAGCTAAATCCCCGGTCCTGATGATCACCTCTTAATGGGATAACTACCTACAACTTTTTGACTTGCCACACTGACCTTCAGTTCATGTAGCAGTGACTACCGCTTCACCAGTATTTGACTCTGTGGAACATTTGCATGCTTGCTCTAAACCCACCGATTAGAACTCCCTCAGAAATTTGATTTGGTGATGTCACGGAACCCAAGAAAGACTTTGGCCCATGTGTTTCCCCTCTCTTCACATCTTCTAGTTGAGGAAGTTCTCTGGATGGTTCTCCCCTCTTTGCTTCTCACAGGCTCCGTCAGGTATGCGGACCTTTTCTCTCTGGATCTATATGTCATTCATGTCACACATTGCTTCTGTTACTTCATGTGTTTCGTTGAGGTGCTTGCTCTATGTCTCGGCTGACTGATGCAATCAAGCCTAACTTGTATCTCAATCTGGCCAATGGCCATCTTGGTAGAAATAAACTTGACACAGAAAGGAGCCACAAGAGCATCTGCCAGTAGAAACCATTTTCCTGGAAGAAGAACAATTGAATGTTAGTCAGTTTGACACTACTGCCTGAGAAATTAAAACCTAAGAAAAATGACAAGATGTGTAAGAATTATAAAAGGTCATTTTTGGTAGCAGAGATGGGATAAAAAGTCCAGAGTTTTAGCGCAAGTTATCATTTAGCCTTAATATTTCTAAAATTTTCTGTTCAAATCAGTAATAAAATGGATATTATTTAAATCTCAAAGATATACATGTCATGAGACAAACATTAGTTATGCCTTGCCTTTCTTAGTTACCTAACATTTTCCATACTTGGTTCTGTATAACACCTGATGATACTATGAGTAACACAGCAATCTTACAATGACAAATCTTCTACCTGAGTTAGCCTATTTAGTCCCTATTATCACTGCAAAAGCTGTGATTAGAACACTGTCTCTCCCTTCAGGCCTGTGATTTTACATTAATTCATCTAATATTTAGAAATATTTAAACATATATGTAAAAACCTAAGTACCAAGAAGTTCAGTGCTATATTGCTTACAATTAACATTATGAGATAAACCCTATAGAGTAACTGTGAGATAAATTATAACATTCCCATGCATAACATAGACATTTGAAAAACATTTATTTGCATCGATTATTGTGGTATTAAAAAGTTGCAGAGCAGGGTGCACAATGATCTCATTGTATCAAAAAAAGAAATAAACAAAAAAACCCTATACATGTGTGGAGACCATGTATCTTATTTCTCAGAGAAAAATGATGTTGTTGGAAAAAGTTATAGTAAGATATTGATTTCTTTAAATTAAATTCTTTTATTGGTACATTGTAGGTATACAACACAATTACATTTCTCATTGGGAATTGTATCTTTACATAATGCATCTTGGTTCTTATTTTTTCCCCATTCCTAGCCCTCCCTTCACCACCTCCACCCTTCCCTATTTACAAATACTTTATTTCCATTTTTTCCATTTCTCAGCATTTTTCCTTTCCCTTCTTTCCTTTCCCCTGCCCCTCCCACTACCCCTACACCTTTGGACTTTTTCTTCCTATTTTGCATTATTGATTATTCATTCTAATCATTGGTACATTTTAGGTATACAATATAATGACATTCATCATTGGAAATTTGCACCTTTACATAGTTTCTCTTGGTTCTTGTTTTTCACCCTTGCCCAGCCCTCCCTTCAACCCCTCCAGTCCTCCCTATTTACAAAGATTTTGTTCCTATTTTTCCATTTTCTCATATTAATCTCATTCTCTTCTATCCTTTCCCCTAGCCCTCCCACTTCCTTTCCCTTTGCCGCTTTTCTTCCTATTTCACATACCTATTATACATTTAGTCCTTATTTACACATTCAGTTTCTCACACCAGAGAAACTATTCAGTATTTATACATGTGTGTCCTATTTATTTCACTTAAGAGTATCACCTCAATGTGCATCCACTTAGCTATAAATGTCTCCAATTTCTCATTTTTTATGGCTGAGTAGTACTCCATTTTATTAAAAAACCACATTTTCTTTATCCAGTCTCCAGTTGATGGGCATTTGGGCTGTTTCAAGTTTTAGCTATTACAAACTGCACTGCTATGAGCATGGGCACACATATATCACTGTGGTATGATTCTTTTAATTCTTTAGGGAAGATCCCCAGCAGTGGAATAGTGGGGTCAAATGGGACTTCCAGTCCTAGTTCTTTGAGGTATCTCCATACTGATTTCCACAGTGCTTGCACCAGTCTACACTCCCACCAGCAGTGGAGCAGGGTTCCTCTTTCCCCACAGCCCTGCCAGCATATGTTATTGGTTGATTTCATGATAGCAGCCATTCTTTCTGGAGTGAAGTGGAATCTCAGCATTGTTTTCATTTGCATCTCTCGAATGACCAGTGATGTTGAACATTTTTTCATGTATTTATTTGCTCTTTCTACTTCTTTGTCTGAGAAATGTCTGTTCATTTCAGATGCTCATTTTAAGATTGTGTCTTTAAATTTCAGAGGTCTGATCTTTTTAATTTCTTTATAGATTCGAGATAGTAGACTTTTGTCTTAGGAAGAGCAGGTGAAGATTTTATCCCACATTGTGGGTTGTCTCTTCACGGTTTCTCTTGCTGTGCAGAAGCCTTTTAATAAGAAAAGATCCCACTTGTTGATTGTGCTAGTTCATGGGCAACTGAGGTTTTGTTCATAAAAACTTTTCCTACACCAATGTCTTCAGGGGTTCTGCCTAACCTCTGTTCCAACTGGTTCAGAGTTTCTATTTTAATATTTAGATCTTTAATCCATTTTGATTTTAGTTTAGTGCATAGTGAGAGATATAGGTCTAGTTTAAATCTTTGGCAACTTGAAGCCCAATTTTTCCAGCACCATTTATTAAAAAGGCTGTCTTTCTACCAGTGAGGGTGTTTGGCACCTTTATCGAAGATGAGATGGCTGAGTGTGTCTGGAGTTGTTTCTGCATCTTCTAATCTGTTCCACTGGTCCTGAAGTCTGTTTCTTTGCCAGTACCATGCTGTTTTTATCACAGTAGCTTTGTAGTATAGGTGCAGGTTGGGGATTGTGATACCCCCTGCCATGTCTCTGTTACCTTGAATTGCTTTGGTTATTCTGGGTCTCTTCTTGTCCCAAATGAATTTTTGGATTGTTTTCTCAAGGTCCATGAAGTATGCTGCTGGGATCTCAATTGGAATTGCATTAAATCTATATAGCAGTTTTGGAAGTATGGCCATTTTCACTATATTAATACTTCCTACCCAGGAGCAGAGGATGTCTGTCCATTTTCTGATATCATCTTCAGTCTCTCTTTTCAGAGTGCTGTAGTTTCCAGAGAAGAGGTCTTTGATATCTTTCATTAGGTTGATTCCTAGGTTTTTCAGTTTTTTGGATGCTATTGTGAAAGGAATTATTTGCCCTATTTCTCTCTCAGTGAGTCTGTCATTCGTGTAGAGGAAAGCTATTGATTTTTGTGTGTTGACCTTGTAACCAGCTACTTGACTGAATTTGGTTATTAAATCTAGAAGACTTTTGGTGGAGTTCTTCGTGTCTTCTATATAGAGTATCATGTCATCTGCAAATAATGACAACTTGACTTCTTCATTTCCTATCTTTATTCTTTTTATTTCTTTCTCTTGTGTTATTGCCATGGCTAATGTTTCCAGAAGTATATTGAACAAGATTGGTGATAGTGGACATCCTTGTCTTGTTCCTGATTTTAGTGTGAAGGATTTCAGTTTTTGACTATTGAGTATGATATTGGCTGTTGGTTTTTCATAGATGGCTTCTATCAGTTTGAGGTAGAGACCATCTATTCCAAATTTTTGTAGGGTTTTTATCATAAATGCATGTTGGATTTTGTCAAATGCTTTTTCTGTGTCTATGGAGATAATCATGATTTCTGTCCTTGGGTCTATTGAAATAGTGTATTACATTGTTTGATTTGCATATATTGAACCATCCCTGCATCCCTGGGATGAATCCCACTTGAACAGGGTGTATGATCTTCTTGATGATCTTCTGCATTCTGTTTGCCATTATCGTATTAAGGATTTTTGCATCTATGTTCATTAGTGAGATTGGCCTATAGTTCTCCTTTTCGGTTGGGTCTTTCTCTGCTTTGGGGATCAAGGTGATGCTTGCTTCCAGGAATGAATTTGGGAGTATTGCTTCCCTTTCAATTTCATTGAAGAGTTTAAACAGTAGTGGCAGCAGTTCCTCTCTAAATGTCTTGTAGAATTCACCCGTGAAGCCAGCAGGGCCTGGGTTTTTCTTAGTTGATAAGTTTTTAATTAAATTTTCAATTTCATTGGTTGATATTGGGTTGTTCAGAATTTTTAGGTCTTTGTTCAACATTGGTAATTCATATGTATCTAGGAATCTATCCATTTCTTCTGTGTTGTCTATCTTATTGGTGTATAGGTTCTGGAAGTAGGTATTGATGATCCTCTGGATTTCTGCTGGGTCTATTGTCATTTCACCCTTTTCATTCCTAATTGCATGGATTTGGGCCTTTTCTTTCCTTTTTCTGATAAGGTTGGCTAAGGGATTGTCAAGTTTGTTAGTTCTTTCGAAGAACCAACTCTTGGCTTCACTGATTTTTTGTATTGTTCTCTTAGTTTCCATTGCACTGATTTCTCCTCTGATCTTTACAATTTCCTCGCTTGTATGAGCTCTGGGGTTGTCTGGTTCTTCTTTTTCTGGAAGCTTGAGGTTCAGCATCAGGTTGTTTAATTGGGCTCATTCTGTTTTCCTAATATGCATATTCACTGCTATGAATTTCCCTCGTAAGACTGCTTTCATTGTGTCCCATAGATTCCGATATGTTGTATTGTCATTGTCATTTAATTGAAGGAACTGTCTGATTTCTTCTTTAATTTCCTCTGGGACCCACTGGTTATTCAGAAGTGTGTTGTTCAATTTCCACATGTTTATGAAATTTTTTGAGTTTCTTTTGCTATGGATCTCCAATTTCATTGCACTATGGTCTGATAATATACAGGGAATAACCTCAATTCCTTTGCACTTACTTAAACATGTTCTATGTGTGAGTATGTGGTCTCTTTTGGAGAATGACCCATGTGCAGGTGAGAAGAATGTGTATTCTGATTTTGTGGGGTAGAAGACTCTGTAAACATCTGTTAAGTTCATTTGTTGAACAGTTCAATTGAGTTCTAGTATTCATTACTTATTTTTTGTCTAGTTGATCTATCTTTTTGTGACAGTGGGGTGCTGAGGGCCCCCCACTACAATTGTATTAGTGTATATATGTCTTTTCATGTCCATTAATGTTTGTTTTATATAGTTGGGCACACTAGTGTTTGGTGCATAGATATTTATGATTGTCAACTCTTCCTCTTGGATTGTTCCCTTTATAAGGATGTAGTCTCCTTCTTCATCTCTCTTAATCAGTGTTGGTTTAAAATCTACTTGATCTGCAAAGAGGATAGCTACTCCTCCTTTTTTTCGGGTTCCTGTCACATGGAGTATTGTTTTCCACCCGTTAACTTTCCATCTATGAGTTTCCTTTTGAATTAAGTGTGTTTCTTGTATGCAGCATATTGTTGGATTTTGCTTCTTGACCCATTCTGCCAGTCTATTTCTTTTGATTGGTGAATTGAGACCATTAACATGGATGGTTATAACTGAAACCTATTGACTTGTCATTGCCATGACTTTTTCTTTTTGTTGGATTCTCCCCCTTTACATTTAATTTCTTGTCATGCCAGATGGGTTCTTTCTGCTTTGCTTCCTGTTGTTGTGATCCTCAGTGTCTGTTCCTAGGATATTGTGTAAAATTCTTTGGAGTGCTGGTTTGGTATTCACGAAGTTCCTAAGGTGCTCTCTGTCATGAAAGTATCTTATTTCTCCATCCATTTTGAAAGATAGTTTTGCAGGGTACATCAATCTGGGTTGGAGGCTGTTTTCTTTTAGGGCTTGGAAAATGTCACTCCAAGGTCTTCTTGACTTGATGGTTTGTGTTGAGAAGTTTGCTGTGACTCTGATGGGCTTTCCTTTGTATGTGATTTGTTTCTTTTCTCCCACTGCTTGTAGAACTTTGTTCTTCTGTTGTGTTTCTGGAATCTTAACAATTATATGCCTATGTGTAGATTTTTTTTGATCAAGGCTATTTGGAGTCCTATATGCCTCACTTATCTGTATGTCAAGCTCTTTTCCCCTGCTTGGGAAGTTTTCTGCCATTATTTCTGTGAAGAGGTCTTTTATGTCATCTCCACTCTCTCCTATTTCTTCATTGACCCCAATCAGTCTTATGTTATTCTTCTTTACATCATCTAGCAGCTGCTGGATTGATTTCTCATGTTCCTTTATAGTTTTGAAGCAATTTTTCTTTTCCTGGTCACTAATTGCAATCTTATCTTCTATATCTGAAATTCTGTCCTCACATTGGCTCATTCTGCTGTGTAGACTTTCGATGGAGTTTTTCATGTCCTGGAAATCTATTTGCATCTGTTTTATGGAATCCATTTGTTTCCTATGTTGGGATTCCATTATGTTCCTGAACTCCTCTCTAGATTTATTAATCGTGTCTTGCACTAGGGGTACAATTTCTCCTGTTTTCTGTGAAATTATTTCTGATTTCATTTTTTCCCGATCCCCTTTTGTTGCCAGTTCAGTGGGTCCAGGTAGTTGAGTATCAGAGGGTTCCATCTCATTTGCCTTTGGGGTTGCTGTAGGTGATCTGGAAGTCTGGTTTTGAGACTCATTTACATGTTTTCTCATTTCAACCGGGGGGGGGGCGTCTGTTAGCACCTGCACAGATTACCTTCTCTGGGCTGGGAGAGGTGGGACAGGGGCTGGGAGCAGTTGTAGGGATGGTGGCCCAAACACCCTTTCCTGTGGGCTGGGAGCAGTGTGAGGGATGGTGGCCTGGAAGCCTCTTCCTCTGGGCCAGGACCAGTGGGACACTGGCTCAGAAGCCCCTACCTCTGGGCCGGGAGCAGCGGGATTCAGTACCATGGTCTGGTGGTCCACTGTCCTCTGCGTCTTTGTAGTGTGGAACCAGCTGACTGTACAGAGGAGCAGGTGGTGGGGATTCCAGTAGATTGTTGCCGAGGCACAGGCTGATTCGTTGTCTTTTGCGCAACTTGGGACCTTGGTAGGGCGTGCGCAGATCTGCCTGTCTGCAGTGGGCTGATTTGGCGTCTTCTGCGTGACTCTATAGTAAGATATTATTAATGTACTAATTTACTATAAGAAATTATTATCTTCAATTTTATATAAAATATCAGGTTTTTTAAAAGTGAGAATGTAATATTTCTTTTAGAAAAATATAGTTAATACTAATGTTCTCTATTCTATGTCAATTACATTAAAATCTTTCTGTTCTAATCAAAATATAAGAATATGTCTAACTTAAAGCACAATTAAAAGAGAATAATTAGATATCTGGGGTAGAGCACTATGCTATGTTAAATAAAAAGAGGTAACATGATCATAAATATTTAATTGAAAGCCTGAAAGTAAATGAAAATCTCTAGGAATATTTTTCCCATCAAATACTTAAAACTAATATCATATTGATGACTTCCTGTAAATTTCTTGTAGTAACCACTGTGATTTACCATGTAGATCCTATTTAAGGAGTGAAAGACTTAATTTCTGCTGGTGCTGGGAAACCTGAAGATAGAGTCCTTAGTGGTTGACACTCTCTGGAAATTGCCTAAATGGAAAAAGCTACCTTGCTCAAGATAGAGTTCTTCCTTAAAAGAAACCACATGTATTAATTAATTAATCAACAATGAAGCAGAGGCATCATTATCTATTCTTTCTCTAGAACTCAACACAGGAATCTAGAACAGTTATCATTCAATCAATTTTTATTAGAATTATTTAAGATGCACACTATTTTCAACTTCATTCCAGAGTAGAAGTATTTTTACTTTCATTACTGAAGTATTTGTTTTATTTGCTTTTATATTGCCTTATCCCTATGAATTCTCCTATTACATGTGTCTAAAATATTTTTAAATAAATTAACAAAATTGAAAGATACTTTAAAATGCTTTCAAAATAAAATGTAATTACTACTAGAGAAAATTAGTTCCTTCTACTTCTAAATTTTTACAAATTTCAAAAGCATAAGTTATTTTGAGTAGCTGACATATAGATATTTAACTGTCTCCTTGGCACAATATTTTTTGCTCCATAGTTGTGTCTGATGTTTGAGAGGTTAATTGAAATGGTCTATACAGATTAATAAAAGGTTCCTTGCTATTTCACATAGCTCATAACACAGATATTTGCTGTCTTATTACAGTTGTTAAACTTTTATTCACTTAAGGATGAAGTGAAATTTCCAATGTGCTACTGTAATAGATTTGCTATAACAAATGCTTGAAATAATCTGCTTATGAAGTGAAAAAGTTTATTTTAGCTCACAGTTTTGGAGGTTTCAGTCCTAGGTTGGTTGATCCATTGCTTTTTGGTCTGTGGTGAGGCAGTATGTCTTGGCAGAAACACATGAAAGAGCAAGCTGTTTACTTCAGTGTCAGAAAATGAAGAAAGAAAGAGTCTAAGGTCCTAATATTTCCTCCAAGAGTGAGTCCCAATGTCTAGAAGGCCACTCACTAGGCACCATCCATTAGAGATTTCACAGCATCCCAAAAGCAACAAGCTGGGGAGTAATGCTTTGACAAATGAGCCTTTGGAAGCCAGTTAAGATACAAATTAAGACACTGGTCACCTCGGGCACCCTGCAGGAGAGTCTCCACCCACAGCACTAACACTGGGCACCCTGTGTGCTGTGTGGAAGAGGAGGAAAGCATTCACACTACCAAATCCTAGCTGCCTCTACACATTAGTTCTCCTTAGCACAGGGCAGCAGAGGTGATAGCAGAAAGACCAACCTGATTCAGGATGACACCAACAGCCAGAAGTGTTTCAGTCAAGGACTGAAGGATTATCCTACAGCAGAGACCAGGTCAGAGATAGCATTCAGAGATAGGCTAGGAGAGTGTGAGACCTAGACCAAGATTCTGTGAAAAGCTCAGGGTCAGGCCAGGAAGGTGATGGTGTCTGTATTCTGTTGTGGGAGATCATGTGATGGATGTGGCCTTCAGAGTGAGTAGCTCTGAAGGAGATGGCATTTAGTCCTGTGGTCTGCTTGAACTCTTGCCTACTGCCTACATCCAGCAGAAATTAGTGGTCTGAGTTACTACAGATCATTATCTGGGTTGTCTAACTGTCTACACTAAAATCATAGGCTTCTTTGCTCTGGTTAAGCAAGGTTAAGGGTGGTTCTAAGGTTTGCCTATATTTAGTTTATATTTGACACCATTGTTGTTGCTGACTTTTCTACTATTGCCAAGATTACATAGTTATTGCTGTCAGTTGGTTTTCTTTGTATGTCAATATCTGGATTGCCCAGGGGTTATAAGCAATAATGTGACTGATTATTTAAAAAACCTGGCAGTGGGCCAAAGAAGCTGCAATCACAGAAAAGAAACAAGCAAAAAAATAGAAACATGCAAAGACAAGGATATAAAATGCCTCCAAAACCTCCCAACTCCCCCAAAACCATGGACTCATGGAGATGGGGAGGTCATAAGCCACACAGCAGAAAAGCTGAAAGGCTGCTATTGGAGGTAACAAAACAGTTCAATAAGATGCTTAGAGAATTTAAAGAAGATGTATCTAAATAGATAATGACCATAATGAAACAAATAACCAATGAATTTATATAAAACATTAATAAAATCCTAGTGGAGCTAAAGAAAGAGATGCAAAACATGAATGATCGGCATAAAAAAGAATGGACATCCACAAAAATGTTCCAAGCAGAAATAGGCAGACTAAAATATGACTTAAAGGATGGGCAGGAGAAGCAACCAATGTGGGAAAAGAGTGTCAGATCTAGAAGACAGGGCTTTGATTAGTGATCAGTTAATGAAAGATATCTTAAAAACAACAAGAGAACATGCAAAATGGATCCAATACCTGCTGGGTGACTCAATTCAGTCTAATATAAGAATAATTGAATGAATGCATCAGGTTGGGATCGCAAGGAAATAGAAGGGAAAGAAATCAAAAAAGCAACATAATACAATGACAAAAAAGTATATAATACCATTACAGGAAAATTCATCAATCAAAAGACATATTAGAAGAATGGATCATGAAATAAAATCCAATGGTATGCTGTATTCAAGACACATCTAACTCAAAAAGAAATTTGTAGACTAAAAGTCAAAGGATGGAAAACAATATTCTATCCAATAGGAACATGAAAATGAGTAGGAGAAGTACGCCTATTTTCAGACAAAGTCGACTTCGGTTAATGGAAATATTCAACAGGAAGAGGTATCAATTATAAACATATATGCGCCAAACTATGGTGTACCCAACTTTATAAAACAAACACTAATGGACACAGTAGATCAGATAAATATTCATACAATTATCACAGAGGAGAATACAATATCCCACTACAGTAAGTCACCAACCTATGAACGAGTTCTGTTCCAGGAGAATGTTCATAAATCAAACAACAAAGCAACTCTTATACAACATTGACACAAATATACAATGTAAAGCATAAAAGAACAAAACACACACAAAAACACTGTAAAAAAACTTTTTTCTTTTACAATAAGTATGCAGCAAGCAGCACATCTGTGACAATGTTGGACACACAGGTGAACTACTTCTGTGATTTGTTCGCATCTCCGAATGTATAGTGACAGGTTCATTCATATCTGTGAAAGTTTGCCACCTGAATGTTCATAAGTCAGGGACTTACTGTATCACAAATGGATCAACTAAACAAAAAATAAACAAAGAAATATCAGAGTTGAACAAAACCTTTCAACAAATGTACTTAATAGCTATCTAAATAGTGTTCTACCCAATAACAACAGAATACAAATTCTTTTAGGCAGCACATGGTACATTCTCCAAAATAGAGCATATAATAGCTTAAGTAGGTGGAAAAAATTAAAATTTTATCATGGATATTATCATATTAAAGTACAATGAAACCAGAAATCTTCATCAAAAGATACCACAGAAACTATGACATGTACGGAAACTGAGTAAAACACTCAAATAATCAATCAATAACTGAAAAAAATTAAAGAAGAAATAAAATTTCTTAGAATTAAATAATAATGTCAGTACAGCATACCAGAATTTATGGGACAATAATGAAAGCAGTACTATGAGCGAAGTTTATAGTAGTGCATCCCCACATCAGAAAAACAGAATGAGGTGAAATAAATAACTTAATAAGGCATCACATTGTCCTAGAAAAATGAGAACAATCTGAATATAGAGCTCATATAAGGAAGGAAACCATAAAGACCAGAGTGGAAAAATCAATGAAATGGAGACTGAAATAAGACAAAGGATTATTACATCAAAGAGTTGGTTCTTTGAAATAATAAACAAAATAGACAAACCCTTAGTGAATCTTATCAAAGAAAAATAAAAGGAAAGAAAAGACACAAATCTATGCAATTAGAAATGAAAAAGGGGGTGTCACAATGGATACCACTGAAATCCAAAAAATTATTAGCAACTACTTCACAAACTTATATGCGTAAAAATTATAGAACTCAGAACAAATGGAGAGAATGTTGACTATTACAATAAGACAATGAAATTGAAGTGGTAATAAAATCCTACCAATTAAGAAAGTCCCAGGACTTGATAGATTCACCTCTGAATTCCACAAGAATTTCAAGGAAGACAATATAATACACTACTTTTCAAATTCTTTAATGAAATTGAGAGGAAAGAGCACTCCCAAAATCATTACTAGAAGCTATCATTATTCTAATTCCAAACCAGGCAAGGATCCAACCAAATCTACAGTCTCTCTAATGAACACAGATGCAAAACTTCTAAACAAGATACTAGCAAAATTAATGCAACAAATCATCCATCCAAAAGATCATACACCATGAACAGGTAGACATCAACCTATGTTTCAAAATATAGAAACCAATAAATCTAATTCTTCACATAAACTGGAGCAAGGACAGAAAAATCACATGATCTTCTCAATAGATGAAAAAAATCACCTTTGACAAAATCCAGAAACCTTCCGTGAAAAACTGAAAAAAATGTACATCAGGAATGTATCTCAATCTCATAAAAGCCATTTATGACAAACCTACTGCAAATATCATATTAAATCGTGACACACTAAAACTCTTACTCTAAACTTAGGAAAAGGGGGCAGAGGATTTAGCTCAGTGGCACCATGCCTACCTCACAAGTGTAAGTTCCTGAGTTCGATCCCTGTACTGGAAAAAAAATAATAATAAAGTCAGGAAAAAGACAAAGATGTTCACTATCACATTTCTATTCAATATAGTCCTCAAAATATTAGCCAGAGAATTCAGACAAAAGAAAGAAATAAAAGGGATATGTATGGAAAAGGATGAAGTTGAAGAATCATTATTTGTAGATGACATGATCCTCTTCTTACAAGATCCAAAAATTCCACTAAAATTCTCTGAGAATTAATAATATAGTAATGTAGCATGATACAAAATAAACACACAAAATCAATGGCATTCTTATATACTAATACTGAAATCATTGACAAAGAAATTAGAAAAATAATATCAGTCACTATAACATCAAACAGAATTAAATACTTAGATATCATCCTAAGGAGATGAAAAGACCTCTACAATGAAAATTACATTAGACTGAAACAAGAAACTGAGAGGACATTAGAAAATGGAAAGATATCTCCTTTCCTTGGATAGGCACAACCAATATATTCAAAATGGCTATACTTCAAAAACTGATGTAGTTTAAATGCAATCCCAATAAAAATGCCAAATGTATTTCTCACAGATCCAGAGGGAACAATCTTAGAATTTATGTAGAATCAGCAGAGACCCAGAATAGCAATCCTGGGTAATAAAAGCAAAACAGGAGGCATTATGATCCCACAGTTGAAGTTATACTACAAAGTTACTATGATTAAAATGGCATGGTTCTGACACAGAAATAAATGTGTGGATCAATGAAACAGAATACAAGAAGCAAAATCAACCCCAGGCACATTCGACTTCCCAAAATAAATGACCCCATCAAAATATGGGTAAGTGAAATGAATAAACACTTCTCAGAAGAAGTACAAATCATGAAAAAGTGTTTAACTTTTTAATGGCCATTTGAAAACTGCATATTAAAACTATACTGAGTACTATCTTACCCAAGAAAGAATGGCTATCATTTAAAAAATCAAATAATAACAATCACTGGCAAGGATGTTGGAGTAAAGGAACTGTTCCACATTGTTGTGGGTAGGTAAACTAGTGTAACCACTATGGAAATCAGAGATTCTTTAACAAACAGGAAGGAGGAGGAGGAAGAGGAAGAAGAGAAGGAGAAGGGGGAGGAGGAGGAGAAGGGGGGAGGAGGAGGAGGAGGAGGAGGAGGAGGAGGAGAAAAAATAAATTCCATTTTACCTAGCTATCCCCCTCCTATGCATCTTCCCAAAAGAGTAAAATTCATCATATTACAGGGATATAATCATGTCCACATTTGCAGCAGCCCAGTTTATAATAGCTAGATCTTGGAAATAATGTATTGTGCATCAACAGATGAGTGGGTAAAGAAAATATGATATTTATGCACTCTGCCATAAAGAAAGATAAACTTGAGGCATTGGTAGGCAAATGGATGCAACTTGAGAACATAATGTAAAGTGAAATAAGTCAGACACACAAGCTTAAACATCACATGATTTCTCTTATATGAGAAACTATCTACAGTGTTACCTTGATTCATGAACTTAGTTAGTTCCACAATTCTGGAAATGATGGCCATGTTCATGTTCATGTAGGAAAGATGACAACAGTTGTGTTCCTCAACCAATGTAGAGTTTGCAGACAAAAACAAAATTCCAGAATGCTTGTTTGATAACTAAACTGTTCACACACAAAAAAATTGTGAACCAAGATAAAATATATAACATTCTCTTCTTTCCCCAACTGCAGACCTAGTAATTTGGGATCCATTCTTCATCATGATCATATCAATGGAATTTTACTGTATGTAAAGTTGATTGATTTTTATATTGTCATTGTACAAGAATTGTAGCCATTCTGATCACTGTAAAGTGTTGCTAAGGATGTTGAATATATTTCCATGTGATTATTATATATCCTCTTAGGCAAAGTGTCTCTTCAAGTCTTTTTCCATGATTTTTATGTGTTTTTAACTTCTAAGTTCTAGAAATTCAATGATATAAGCTAACATCTCAAAATACACAAAAAGTGAACAAATATACTTACCCAGGATGAAAGAAAAAATATAAATATGCATGGATCTACTGATCAAATAGGTGGAATCTGCCATGAAAAACAATCTTAAAAATTATTTTCATGCTGAGAAATGGAAAAAATGGAAATAAAGTCTTTGTAAATAGGGAAGGGTGGAGGGCGTGAAGGGAGGGCTAGGAATGGGGAAAAAATAAGAACCAAGATGCATTATATAAAGGTACAATTCCCAATAAGAAATGTAATTGTGTTGTATACCTACAATGTACCAATAAAATAATTTAATACAAAAAAAATTATTTTCAGATCAAGGTGTATTTTATCATATTTTAAAATAGGAAATAACATTTATTCCACACTAGAAAACAGAAGAGGAAATGCTTGCAAATCATTTTTGGAGCTTGGCATACCCTGAGATCAAAACCAAACAGAGAAACAAAGAATGGACAACTAAAGACCTTCATGAGCATAAATGAAAAATAAATAAATGTCTCCTATAAACATAAATGAAAAATTTTCACAAAATATTGGCAAATATATACATGTGTATTTGTATGTCATGGTTAAGTGAACTGCTATGAATGGAAAGCTGGATCAATCTTCAAAAGTCAATTAAAATAATCCACTACATTGACAATGTAAATAAAAATATATAATTATATTGTGGTCAACAAGGCTTCTAATAAAATTGATCAGTCATTCATAATAAAAATGTGATAACTGCACAATTTTATGTATTCATAGATATAATATATAAAAACTATATGTAAAATATTACTATTTTGTTTTAAATAGTTTGGTTCCTTTAAAAATTAAGAGAAAAGTTAGAAGACTATAGATACAGATGTGTACTGATATGTACATTCTTCACACATTTAGTTTTCAGTGCTTTTTCTCCTTTTCTATATATCCTTGGTTCCTTCAAAATGAGTAACTTCTTTTATTATTTTTTTCTTGTGGAAGTCTGTTGGTAGTGAAATATTTTTGATCATTATCTGAAATTTAATTTTACCCTTATTTTAAACACACACCCACACGCACGTTTGGATCTTGAATGTCCCTAAAATTCTACAGTGTCTGTTGTAGGATTAGTCCCTAGCCAAGCACTACCAAGAGGTTGTGGAGTCTTTAAAAGATGGGTCACAGTGATAGGAATTCATGGCACTGGGGACATGGGGAAGAGTGCTTTAGAAGGGGACAGTAGGACCTCAGTCTCTGCTTTTCTCTTTCACTTTTGAGCCATAAGGTTTTGCTCTGCCTTAGGCTCCTACTATGATGTGTTGTCTAGGCCCCAGCAACAAGGCAAATCAACCATGAACTAAAACCACTAAAATTCTGAGACAAATAAACCCTCTTTCTCTGTACAAGTTGATTAGCACAGGTCTTTTTTAATACCAATGAAAAGCTGAGTAACACACACAAATTGCTTAATACTCATAATTTACTAAAGCTTTATTTTCTGAAAACTTTTTCTGTTCTAAGAAATTATATTGTTGCCACTTTTTTATTTTTTCAAGTTTTCTGACCTTTTCTTTTGCTACTCACAATCTGTTGATACTCATATCCAATATTTCATTTTTAACTAGTTAAATTATGATTTGGATACTATGATTTGCAAATTTTTGGCCCTCCAAAATTCATATTGAAACTTAAGCCTTACTGCAATAATATTAAAAAGTAAAGGCTTAGGACTTAATTAAGCCAAGTGGGCTCTGGCTTAATGAATGAGTTTTGTAGCCTCATAAAAGGATCCCAAGGAATTAACTAGCCCTTTTTTGCCCCATCCCTCTGCCAAATGAGGATACCTAGATGGCACCATCTCTGAAAAGCAAGCTTTTGATCTTGGACTTCTTAGCCTCTAAAATTCTGAGAAATAAATTTCTTTTCTTCACAAATAACCCAGTCTGAAGCATTTCCTCAGAGCAGCATGAACAGACTAAGGCAACTGTGTTTTGAATTTCTCACATTCACATTTTTTTAATATTTTCCATTTGTTTATGTACTACTTGTTTCATAAAGTCATTGAAAACATAACAGCAGCTCTGCTTCATATTTTTGTGTGAATTCTAATAACTGAGCTTTATCAACATTTATTACTATAAAATGTCTTTTCTTTTCTTTTTTCTTTTTTTGGTACTGGGGAGATTGAAATCAGGACCTGCCACTTGCAAGGCAGACACATTCCACTGAGCGAAATCCCTTGCCCAAGTGTCTTTTCTTTTGACCATGGTTGCATATTCATTTTTCTTTTGAATGTTTAATTTTGTGTGATAACCTGGACATTTTCTGTGATATTTATTAGGAAGTCTAGATAATGTCAATGATTTTAAACAGTGAATGATCTCTTTTGAGAAATTACTGACTATAAAATGTGGATTTACTTGCTGTTAAGGATTATCAAATTTCAAAAATATAGTCCTGCCTCTTGCCCCTTATTCTTTATTTTAATTTAATTTTATTGGTACTTTTTAGGTATACAATATAATGACATTCATCGTTGGAAATTTCCAGCTTTACATAATCTCTCTTCGTTTTTATTTTTTCCTCATTCCCCTGCCCTCCTTTCAAGCCTCCTTCCCTCACTATTTATAAAAACTTTGTTTCCATTTTTCCATTTTCTTATATTAATTCCATTTCCTTCTTTCTTTTCCCCTACCCCTCCCACTTCCCCTTTGCTCCTTTTCTTCCTATTTCACATTATCTATTATACCTTTTAGATCTTATTTACACTTTCAGTTTCTCACACTAGAGAAAATACGTGGTATATACACATGTGTGACCTATTTATTTCACTTAAGAGTATCAACACAATATGAATCCATTTAGCTCTAAATGACTCTAATTTCTCATTATTATGGCTGAATAGTACTCCATTTTACAAAAAAACACATTTTCTTTATCCAGTCTCCAGTTGACAGGCAATTGGGCTGCTTCCAAGTTTAAGTACTACAAACTGTGCTGCCATGGGTGCACATAGATCATTGTAATATGATACTTTTAATTCTTTTGGGAAGATATCCAGCAAGGGAATAGCTGGGTCAAATGGGACTTCCACTCCTAGTACTTTGAGGTGTCTCCATACTGATTTCCACAGTGGTTGTACCAGTCGACCATCCCACCAGGAGTGGAGAGGTGGTCCTCTTTGACCACATCCCTGCCAGCATTTGTTATTGGTTGATTTCATGATACCAGGCATTCTTTCTGGGGTGAAGTGGAATCTCAGCCTTGTTTCCATTTGCCTCTCTCCATTGACCAGTGATGTTAAACATCTTTGCATGTGCTTATTTGCTATTTCTACTTCTTTGTCTGAGAAATGTCTGTTCATTTCTGATGCCCATTTTCAGATTGGGTCTTTAAATTTGGGAGGTCTCATATTTTTTAAACTCTTTATATATTCTAGATAGTAGATCTTTGTCTGAGGGACAGCTGGTGAACATTTTTTCCATATTGTGGGTTGTCTTTTCACACTGTTGGTTGTTTCTCTTTGCTGTGCAGAAGCTTTTTAACAAGAAGAGATCCTACTTGTTGATTTTTGTGCTAGTTCACGGGCAACTGAGGTTTTGTTCATAAAATCTTTTCTGATAACAATGTCTTCAGGAGTTCTACTTAACCTCTGTTCCACCTGGTTCAGTGTTTCTGTTTTAATATTTAGATATTTAATCCACTTCAATTTTAGTTCAGTGCATGGTGAGAGATATAGGTCTAGTTTTAATCTTTGGCAAGTTGAAACCCAATTTTTCCAGCATCATTTATTAAAGAGGCTATCTTTCCTCCAGTGAGGGTTTTGGCTCCTTTGTCAAAGATGAAGCAGCTAAGTGTGTCTGAAGTTGTTTCTGCATCTTCTAATCTGTTCCACTGGTCCTCAGGTCTGTTTCTTTGCCAGTACCATGCTGTTTTTAATCACAGTAGCTTTGTACTATAGTTTCAGGTTGGGGGTTGTGATACCCCCTGCCATATCTCTGTTGCCTAGAATTGCTTTCCATATTCTGGGTCTCTTCTTGTTCCAAATGAATTTTTGGATTGTTTTCTCAAGGTCCCTGAAGTACGCTGCTGGGATTTCAATTGGGATTGCATTGAATCTCTATAGCATTTTGGAAATATGACCATTTTCACTATGTTGATTCTTCCTACCCAGGAGCAAGGGATGTCTTTCCTTTTTCTGAAATCATCTTCAACCTCACTTTTAAGAGTGCTATAGTTTTCAGAGAAAAGTTCTTTGATTTCTTTCGTTAGGTTGATTCCTAGGTATTTCAGTTTCTTGGATGCTATTGTGAAAAGAATTGTTTGCCCCATTTCTCTCTCAGTGAGTCTGTTTTTTCTGTAGAGGAATGCTATTGATTTTTGTGTGTTGACCTTGTATCCAGCTACATTACTAAATTTGGTTATTAAGTATAGAAGACATTTGATGGAGTTCTTGTGGTCTTCTATCTAGAGTATCATTGCATCTGCAAATAATGACAATTTGAATTCATTTCCTATCTTTATTCCTTTTATATCATTCTCTTTTATAATTGCTGTGGCTAAGGTTTCCAAGACTATATTGAACAAGAGTGGTGGTAGTGGACATCTTGTCTTGTTCCTGAAGTTAGTGTGAAGGATTTCAGTTTTTGATCATTTAGCATGATATCAGCTGTTGATTTTTCATAGATGGCTTTTATCAGATTGAGATAGAGACCATCTATTCCAATTTTTTGTAGGGTTTTTATCATAAAAGCATGTTGCATTTGTCAAATGTTTTTTCTGCATCTGCAGAGATAATCATATGTTTTTTGTCCTTGGCTCTATTGATATAGTGTATTACATTGATTGATTTGTGTATGTTGAACCATCCCTGCATCGCTGGGATGAATCCCACTTGGTGAGGGTGTATGATCTTCTTGATGATCTTCTACATTCTATTTGCTAGTATCTTATTCAGGATTTTTGCATCCGTGTTCATTATTGAGATTGTCTTATAGTTATCTTTTTTGCTTGGGTCTTTCTCTCCTTTGGGGATCAAGGTGATGCTTGCTTCCAGGAATGAATTTGGGAATATTGCTTCCCTTTCAATTTCATTGAAGAGTTTAAACAGTTGTGGCAGTAGTTCCTCTCTAAATGTCTTGTAGAATTCAGCAGTGAAGCCATCAGGACCCAGGCATTTCTTAGTTGGTGAGTTTTTAATTATGTTTTTAATTTCATTAATTGATATTGGGTTGTTTAGAATTTTTAGGTCTTCTTCATTCAACTTTGGTAATTCACACACACCTAGGAATCTGTCTATTTCTCTGTGCTTTTCATCTTATTGGGGTATAGGTTCTCGAAGAAGGTATTGATGATCCTCTGGATTTCTGCTGGGTCTGTTGTAATTTTACCCTTTTTATTCCTAATTGCATTGATTTGGGCCTTTTCTTTCCTTTTTCTGACAAGGTTGGCTAAGGGTTTGTCAATTTTGTTTATTCTTTCAAAGAACTAACTCTTGGCTTCATTGATTTTTTTTTTTATATTGTTCTCTTACTCTTCATTGCATTGATTTCTGCTCTGATCTTTATAATTTCCTCCCTTGTATGAGCTTTGGGGTTGTCCTGCTCTTCTTTTTCTAGAACTTGAGGTTCAACATCAAGTTGTTTAATTGAGCTTGGTCTGTTTTCCTAAAGTGAGTATTCACTGCTATTTCATTGTGTCCCATAGATTCTTATATGTTGTATTGACATTGTCATTTAATTTTAGGAACTGTCTGATGTCTTCTTTATTTTTCTGTGTGACCCATTGGTTATTCAGAAGTGTGTTGTTCAATTTCCATGTGTTTATAAAATTCTTGTGGTTTTCTTTGCTCTTGATCTCAAATTTTATTGCACTATGGTTTGATAACATTCAGAATGTAAATTCAGTTCCTTTGCAGTTACTTAAGTATGTTCTATGAATGAGTATGTGATCTCTTTTGGAGAATGGCCTGTTTGCAGCTGAAAATAATGTGTGTTTTGATTTTGTGGAGTGGAACACTCTGAAAAAATCTGTTAAGTTCATTTATTCAAGAGTTTGATTGAGTTCTAGTATTTCATTGTTTATTTTTTGTCTAGTTGATCTATCTGTGACAGTGGGATATTGAGGTCCCCCACTACTATTGCATTTGCTTGTATGATTTTTTACGTCTGTTAGTATTTGTTTTGTATGGTTGGGCACACTAGTGTTTGGTGCATATATATTTATTATTGTTATCTCTTCTTCTTGGATTGTTCCCTGTACAAGTATGTAGTGTCCTTCTTTGTGTCTCTTAATCAGTGCTGGTTTGAAATCCACTTTATCTGCAAAGAGGTTAGCTACTTCTGCTTTTTCTGGGTTACTTTCACATGGAGTATTGTTTCCCACCCTCTAACTTTGAGTCTCTGAGTTTCATTTTTTATTTAGTGTGCTTCTTGTATGCAGCATTTTGTTGGATCTTGCTTCTTGACCCATTGTGCCACTCTGTTCATTTTGATTGGTGAATTGAGACCATTAACATTGATGGTTATAACTGATACATATTGACTCATCATTGTCATGACTTTTTCTTTTTGTTGAATTCTCCCCCTTTGTGTTTAATTTCTTGTCATGCCCAATGGATTCATTCTGCTGTGCCTCCTGGGTTTGTGATTCTCATTGTCTTTTCCTAGGATACTTCAGATGTTTTTTGGAGTGCTGGTTTGGTATCCATGAAGTTCTTAAGGAACTCTTTGTCATAAAATATCTTATTTCTCCATCAATTTTGAAAGATAGTTTTGCAGGGTACATCAATCTGGGTTGTAGGCTATTTTTATTTGGTGTTTTCAATACATCTCTCCAAACTCTTCTTGCCTTGAGGGATTGTGTTGAGAAGTCTGCTGTGATTCTGATGGGCTTTCCTTCACATGTGATTTGTTTCTTTTCTCTAATTGCTTGTAGAATTTTGTTTTTCTGTTGTGTTTTTGGAATCTTAACATTTGTATGTTTATGTGTAGATTTCTTTGATCAAGGATAGTTGGAGTCCTATATGCCTCACATTTCTATGTCAAGTTCTTTTCCCCTGCTTTGAAATTTTCTAACATCACTTCTGTGAATAGATTTTTTATGTCATCTGCACTGTCTTCTGTTTCTACATTGGCTACATTCAGTCTGATGTTATTCTTCTTTGCATCATCTAGCAGCTATCAGATTGATTTCTCATGTTCCTTTACAATTTTAAAGCAATTTTTCTTTTCCTCGTCACTAATTGCAATCGTATTTTCTTTTTTTAATTCTTTTATTGATAAATTTTAGGTATACAATACATTTACATTTATCTTTGGGTGTTTGTACCTGCACATGATGTATCTTAGTTTTTATTTTTTTCCCAATTACCTGTGCACCATTCACCCCCTCCAATCTTCCTTATTTACATAGATTTTGTTTCCACTTTTTTTCTTTTCTCATAATTTTTCCATTCTCTTCTTCACTTTCTCCTTCCCCTCCCACTACCCCTACACCTTTGGACATTTTCCTATCTCAAATTATCAGTTATTCATCTTAATCCTTATTTACACTTTCAGTTTTTCACACTAAAGAAACTATTTGGTATTTACACATGAGTGTCCTATTTATTTCACTTAAGAGTATGGTCTCAATATGCATCCATTTAGCTACTGATATCTCTAGTCTATCATTCTTTATGGCTGAGTAGTACTCCATTTTATAAAAAAAAAATCTCCTTTACTCAGGCTCCAGTTGATGGGCACATGGGCTGTTTCCAAGCTTTAGCTATTACAAACTGTGCTGCTATAAACATGGGTTCACGTATATCACTGTGGTATGATACTTTTAATTCTTTGGGGAAGATACCAAGCAGGGGAATAGCTGGGTCAAATGGGACCTCTAGTCCTAGTTCTTTGAGGTATCTCCATACTGATTTCCACAGAGGTTGCACCAGCCTGTACTCCCACCAACAATGGAGAAGGGTTCCTTTCTATCCACATCCCTGCCAGCATTCATTATTGGTTGATTTCTTGACAGCAGCCATTCTTTCTGTGGTGAGGTGGAATCTCAGTGTTGTTTTCATCTGCATCTCCCAAATGACCAGTGATGTTGGACATTTTAACATATATTTATTTGCTGCTTTTGCTTCTTTGTCTGAGAAATGTCTGTTCACTTCAGATGCTCATTTTTGAATTGGGTCTTTGAATTTGGGGAGTCTGATTTTTTTCAATTCTTTATATATTCTAGATAGTAGACCTTTATCTGAGGTACAGCTGTTAAAACTTTTTGCCCACATTGTAGGTTGTCTCTTAGCTCTGTTGGTGGTTTCTTTTGCAGTGCAGAAGCTTTATGGTAAGATGACATCCCAATTGTTGATTCTTTGTGCTAGTTCCTGTGCTACTGAATTTTTTTCCTAAAGTCTTTTCCTATGCCAATGTCTTCAAGAGTTCTACCTAACTTATCTTCCAGCAAGTTTAGTGTTTCTGTTTTAATATTTAGATCTTTAATCCAATTCAATCTTAGTTTAGTGCATGGTGATAAGTACAGGTCTAGTTTTAATTTTTGGCAGGTTGAAATCCAATTTTTGCAACACCATTTATTTATTAAATAGGCTATCTTTCTTCCAATGAGGGTGGTTGGCTCCTTTTTCAAAGATAAGGTGGCTGAGCATGTCTGGAGTTATTTCTGCATGTTCTAATCTATTCCACTGATCCTCAGGTCTGTTTCTTTGCCAGTACCATGATGTTTTTATCACAGTAGCTTTGTAGTAAAGCTTCTAGTTGGGGATTGTGATCCCAACAGCCATGTCTGTGTTGCCTAGAATTGCTTTTGCTATTCTAGGTGTCTTCTAGTTCCAACTGAATTTTTGGATTATTTCCTCTAGTTCTGTGAAGAATATTGTTGGAATTTCAATTGGCATTGCATTAAATCTATACAGTAGTTTTGAAAGTATTGCCATTTTCACTATATTGATTCTTCCTAGCCAGGAGAAAGGGATGTCTTTCCATTTTCATTTATCCTCCTCAATCTCCTTTTTCAAAGTGCTATACTTTGCAGTGTAGAGGTCTTTTGCTTCTTTTTTAGGTTGATTTCTAGATATTTCATTTTTTTGGATGTTATTGTAAAAGGAATTGTTTCCTGAGTTTCTCTCTCAGTGAGTCTGCTATGTGTGTGTAAAAGGGCTATTGTATTTTGAGTGTTGACCTTATATCTAGCTACTGTAGTGAATCTGTCAATTGGGTCTAGAAGATTTTTGACTGAGTTTTTTTGGTCTTCTATGTAAAGTATCATATCATCAATAAAAAATGACAATTTAACTGCTTCCTTTACAATCTTTTTTATTTCTTTCTCTTTTCTAATTGCTCTGGCTAATGTTTCCAGAACAATATTGAACAGGAGTGGTAATAGTGGGCATCCTTGTCTTCTTCCTGATTTTAGTGTGAAAGTTTTCACTTTTTGACCACTTAGTGATGTTGGCTGTTGGTTTTTCATAAATAGCCTTAATCAAGTTGAGATAAAGAAATTCTGTTCCAATTTTCTGTAACATTTTTATCATGAGTGGGTGTTGGATTTTGTCAAATGCCTTTTCTGCATCTATTGAGATGATCATATGGTTTTTGTCCTTGACCCTGTTAATATAGTGTATTACATTTATTGATTTAGGTATGTTGAAGCATTGTTGGATCCCTGGGATAAATCTGACTTGGTCAGGGTATATTATCTTCTTGATGACCCTCTGTATTTTGTTTGCCAGTGTCTTCTTGAGGATTTTTGCATCTATATTCATTAGGGAAATTGCTCTGTACTTCTCTTTTTGGGATGGGTCTTTCCCTGGTTTTGGAATAAAAGTAGTACTTCCTTCCAGGAATGAATTTGGAAGCCTTGCTTCCCTTTCAATTTGCTTGATGAGTTTAAAGAGTAATGGTGATAGTTCTTCTGTAAATGTCTTGTAGAATTCAGCAGTGAAGCCATCAGGACCTGGGCTTTTTTTCTTTGGTAATCTTTTTTTCCCCATTAAGTTTATTGGTACATTTTAGGGATAAAATACAGTTACTTTCATCATTGGAACCTTGTACCATTACATGAGTGTCTTGGTTCTTATTTTTCTCCCCATTCCCCTCCCCTCCCTTCACCGCCTCACCTTTCCCTATTTGCAAAAACTGTTTCCAATTTTTTTCTTTTCTCATATTTTTTTCTTTTCCCTTTCTTCCTTTCCCCTACCCCTCCCACTTTTCCTGCTCCTATAGACCTTTTCTTCTTATTACACAATATCAGTTATACATTTTTTAAATTACAATATCAAGATCTAGGAGACATTACCACAGATTTTACAGAATTTAAAAGGACATAGAAAGCATATTACAAAAATCTGTTTTGAAATAAATTTGACACCTTCTAAGAAGTACCTTGGAATAAAAATTAATGAAACTAACTCTGGAGGACATATAAAATTTGAATAGCACCTATTAAAGAAAGTCTTTTCCTAGCTTGAAAATCTACCTATATGATAACGGCAGGCTCATATACATTTTAACTGACAAATTATATCAAACAATTAAAGCAGAAAAAAGAAGGAACACTTCTCCCATCATTTTAGAAAATCAACATTGTGCTAATCCTACAGCTGGATAAAGATAATAAAACAAAAATGTATGAACATAGATAGAAATTTGTTTAACAAAACAAACTCTTAGAAGTCAGATCTGGCAGGATGTAGAAAGTGGTTTTGTTATAGGGATGCCAATGTTGGTTCAGCATTGGAAGATCCACCCCCAAAAGTCATCATTTTAACAGAGGAAAGGAAAGCCATATGATCCTGTCACTAGTTGGAGAAAAAGTATTGGACTAAATTCTACAGCTGTTCATGGTAAAAGCTATCAGGAGACTCAAGTAGAACAGAATCTTCTCAACAGATTAAAGACATGTACTCCATACTTCCAGCAAGAACGCCTTATATGAATGGAGAAGATAAAATGCTTTCTCCTTAAGGTGGGGAACAAGGGCAGATATGCTTATTCTTTATCTGTCCATTAAACTTTGAAACCTAGGCCCAACCAAAATAGTCTGGCAATAAAAAGCCACAATAAGGATAGGATTCACAAAGGAGAAGCAAAAATCTTTATATGTAGATGAAATGATCATCTACAGGGAAAATAGTAAGAAATCTCTAGAAGCCCCTAGAACTTGTATTTGAATTTAGCAGGATTAGAAAACACAAGGTATATATAAAAATTCAGGTCTGTGTATATGTGCTATAAATGAAGAATTGGATATTGAAATTTAAAAGTTATGTAGGAGTACAAAGGACCTAGAAAAGTTTTAAAAAAGACAAAAAACAGTGTCGGAAGACATTTAGTACCTAATTTTAAGACTTCTTCTAAAGCTATAGTAATCAAGGCAGTTTTGGTGTAAGGAAAGACATATAGATCATTGGAATAAAACAGAGAATCTAGAAATAGAACCACACATATATGGTCCATTGAGTTTTGAAAGATTATTCAACATTAGCCTTTTATAGAATATAAACTCAACTGAAGAGCCGAGGAAAAGATAGTGTTTTCAGCAAATGGCACTAGAACACCTGGTGTCCGTATATGAAAAATTAACCTCAACACTTTATTTCCATACATAAAAATAACTCAAAGAGATCTATGAACCTAAATATGAAACCCTAAAAGTATAAAACTTTACGAAGAAATTATAAGGGAAAGTGTTTATGAATGTAGGGTAGGCAAGAACTACCTAGGATACAAAAAACATGATGTATAAAAGAAAAAAACTGATAAATGAGATTCTATCAAAATTTAGAACTTTAAATGACATCATTAAAATGAAAAGTAGTCCTTAAACAGACCATATTTACAATGCATATAACCTATGACCAGAATATATAAAGAATTCTTAGAGCTCATTAATAGACAACCCAATTAAAAAGTAGACATAAGAAGATGATAAATAGCCAGTACAGCATAAGGAAAGGAAAGGTGTGCAACTCTAGAATCAGGAAAATACCAAGCAGTACAATATCAAGATTTAATTATACCCTCATTAGGGAGATGAAGTTAAAATTTTTAAAAGCCTTGTCATAACTTTTTCTTTTTGTTGGATTCTCCCCCTCTGCGTTTAATTTGTCACACCCAATAGATTCATTCTGCTGGATTTCCTGGGGTTGTGATCCTCATTGTCTTTTCCTGGGGTATTGTCTAAAATTTTTTGGAGTGCCAGTTTGGTATTCATGAAGTTCCTGAGGTGCTCTTTATCATGAAAGTATCTTATTTCTCCATCAATTTTGAAAGATAGTTTTGCAGGGTACATCAATCTGGGTTGGAGGCCGTTTTCCTTTAGGACTTGAAATACATCACTCCAAGCTCTTCTTGCCTTGAGGGTTTGCACTGAGATGTCTGCTGTGATTCTGATGGGCTTTCCTTTGTATGTGATTTGTTTCTTTTCTCTCACTGCTTGTAGAATTTTGTTCTTCTGTTGGATTTCTGGAATCCTAACTATTATATGCCTATGTGTAGATTTTTTGGATCAAGGCTATTTGGAGTCCTACATGCCTCACTTATCTGTATGTCAAGTTCTTTTCCCCTCCGTGGGAAGTTGTCTGACATCACTTCTGTGAACAGTTTTTTTATGTCATCTGCATTCTCTCCTCTTTCTTCCTTGACTCCAATCAGTCTTATGTTATTCTTCTTTGCATTGTCTAGCACCTGCTGGATTGATTTCTCTTGTTCCCTTAAAATTTAACAGCAATTTTTCTTTTCCTGGTCACTAATTGTAATCTTATCTTCTATAAGTGAAATTCTATCCTCAAATTGGTTCATTCTGCTGTGCAAACTTTCAATGGCGTTTTTAATCTCTTGGAAATCTGTTTACATCTGTTTTATGGATTCCATTTGTTTCCTATGTTGGGATTCCATCATGTTCCTCAGATCCTCTATTTTTTAATCTGTGTCCTCTCTAGATTTACTAATCATGTCTTGCACCATTAGCACAATCTTTGTTGTTATCTGAGTAATTATTTCTCATTTCATTTTTCCCATGTCCTCTTTTGTTGCCAGTTCAGAGAGTCCAGATGGTTGAGTATCAGATTGTTCCATCTCGTTTCCCTTTGGGGTTGCTGTAGGTGATCCGGAAGTCTGTTTTTGAGGCTTGTTTACATGTCTTCTCATTTCCACGGGGTGGGGGGTGTGCTTCTGGCCCCCATGCTGCTCACCTTCTCTGACGTAGGGGCATGAGGTGGTGATGGGGGAGCTTCCTTCCAGGTGATGGGACCGGCTCAGTCTCTCTGCCCTAGGAGTGTGGGATGGTGATGGGGGAGCTTCCTTGCTGGGACCAGCTCAACCTCTCTGACCTAGGAGCATGGGATGGCGATGGGGGAGCTTCCTTCTGGGTGCTGGGACTGGCTCAGCCTCTCTCATTGGTAAATTTTTTATTACATTTTCAATTTCACTCACTGTAATTGGGTGTTTAGAATTTCTATATCTTCTTCATTTAACTTTGGCAATTCATATGTATCTAGGAATCTTCCATTTATTCTGTGTTTTCCATTTTATTAGAGTACAGGTTCTCAAAGTAGGTATTGATGATCCTCTGGATTTCTGCTGGGTCTGTTATGACTTCACCCTTATTGTTCTTAATTGCATGGATTTGAGCCTTTTCTTTCCTTTTTTTCATAAGGTTGACTAAAGGTTTATTGATTTTATTTATTCTTTTGAAAAACCAAATTTTGATTCATTAATTTTAATATCCTTCTCTTAGTTTCCACTGCATTGATTTCTGCTCTGATCTTTACAACTTCCTCTCTTGAATGAGCTTTGGGTTTGTCATGCTCTTCTTTTTCTAGGAACTTGAGGTTCTGCATTAGGTTATTTATCTGCATTCTCTCTGTTTTCCTAATATGGGCTTTCACTGCTATGAATTTTCCATGTAGAATGGCTTTCATTGTGCTCCACAGATTCCTGAATATTGTACTGTCACTATCATTTACTTGCAGAAACAGTCTAACTTCTTTAATTTCCTCTGTGACCCTTTGGTTGTTCAGGTGGGTGTTATTCAATCTCCGTGTGTTTGTGGGAGTTTTGTGGTTTCTTATGTTATTGACCTCCAATTTTAGTGCACTATGGTCTGATAATATAAAGGGGCTAATTTCACTTCTTTTACATTTAGTTAGACATGTCCTATGAGCTAGCATGTGGTCTATTTTGGAGAATGACCCATGTGCAGCTGAGAAGAATGTGTATTCTGATTTTGTGGGGTGGAACACTCTGTAAACACCTATTAAGTCCATTTTTTCAATAGTTTGGTTCAGTTCTAGAATATCATTGTTAATTTTTTGTCTAGGTGATCTGTCTATTTGTGATAGAGGGGTATTGAGGTCCCCCACTACAATTGTATTAGTGCATATTTGGTTTTTCATGTCCATTAATATTTCTTTTATATAGTTGTGGGCATTCTTACTTAGTGCATATATATTTAGGATTGTTGTTTCTTCCTCTTGGGTTGTTCCCTTCACAAGGATGTAGTGACCATCTTTGTCTCTCTTAATTAGTTTTGGTTTGAAATCTACTTTGTCTGCAAATAAGATTGTTACCCCTGCTTTTTTCTGGGTTCCTGTTGTGTGGAGAAGTTTTTGCAATCCTTTTACTTTCAGTTTATGAATTTCCTTTTAAGTTAGGTGTGTTTCTTATATACAGCATATTGCTGGACTTTGCTTCTTAATCCATTCTGTCTTCGTATTTCTTTTTATTGGTGAATTGAGGCCATTAACAATGATAGTTATAATTGATATATATTGACTCATCCTTGTCATGATGTTTTACTATTGTTGGGTATTTTGTTTCTTATTTCCCCCCCTTTCAGTTTACTGTCTTACCTTGCCAGGTGGCTTTCCTCTGTTGGGCCTCTTGGAGTTGTGACCTTCATTGTCTTTTTGTAAGATATTGCTTAGAATTTTTTGGAGTGCTGGTTTGGTGTTCATGAAATTTCTCAGGTGTTCTTTGTCGTGGAAGTATCTAATTTCCCCATCAATTTTGAAAGATAATTTTGCAGGATACAACAGTCTAGGTTGGATGTTATTTTCTTTTATGGCTTGAAATGCTTCACTCCAGGCTTTCCTTGATTTGAGGGTTTGTGTTGAGAAGTCTTCTGTGATTCTGGTGGGCTTTCCTTTGTATGTCATTTGTTTCTTTTCTCTAACTGCTTGTAGGATTTTGTTCTTCTGTTGGGTTTCTGGGATCTTGACTATTATATGTCTAGGTGTAGAATTTTTTTTGATCATGGCTAATTGGAGTTCTATATGCCTCACTTATCTTATATATGTCCATTTCTCCACCTCTGTTTGGGAAATTTTCTACTATTACTTCCATGAACAGTTTTTTTATGTCAATTGTACTTTCTCCTATTTTTTTCATGGGCTCCTACCATTCTTATATTGTTCTTCTTTGCATCATCTAGCAGCTGCTGGATTGATTTCTCATGGTCCCTTACTATTTTTAAGAAATCTGTGTTTTCATGGTCCTTCACTGCAATTCTGTCTTCTATATCTAATATTTATCTTCAGATTCTCTTAATTGGCTCTGCATGCTTTCAGTGGAGTTTTTCATCTCCTGACTATCTGTTTGAAACTGTTTCATGGTTTCCATTTCTTTCTTATGCTGGGCATTCATGTCTTCCATCATGTTTCTGAGCTCATCTTTTTTTTTTTTTTAATCTATTTCTGTTCTAGAGCCTCTAATAATGTCTTTCACTCTGCTCACCATCTCTGTAGTTATCTGGGAGATTATTTCTGCTTTGAACTTTTTTCTAGAACCTCATTTATCTGTTTTGTTACTTCCTGTGCTATCAGTTCAGGATGTCCAGGTGGTTGATTATCAGACTTTTCCACCTCATTTTCCCCCAGATTTTCCCTTTTTGTGGGGTGGAAGTCTGAGATTGTGACTTTCTTAAATGTCTTCTCATTTTTGTTTTTGGTACTGTCCTTGGTTTAGTTCCTGGGTTGATACTTTTAAGTTGTTTATTTTAAGTATCTTTGTTGATGTATTTAGAAACCTTATGGAATGATTGCTTCTTAGAGCTGTCTTCCAGATACAGCTGGTCTTTAGGTTTTGACTCTCTAATGGCTCTGAGGCTTTCTCATTTTCATTATACCAGGAAGAAGAACTGATTAAATCAATCACAACACCTTAGCCCAAGTGATACAGTTAGCAACGCAATAACATCAAGTACCTCTTAGAAAATGACAATTTGTGGTAGTTATTAATCTATCATCTTTACCTGTGTGAATTAAATCAAAATCAATGACCAACCCAACATATGTTTATAGTGAATAAACTATTCAATATAGCAACTTTACCCTTTGGAATGGGGAATTGGAAAGAGTTGGGAAGGGAGGGATATGTAGGAAAAAGGACAGGGGAAGGTTAGCAGTGAGGCCAGAGGACACAGATGAAAAGAAAAGAAATGAAAAAGATGAAAGAGAAGAAAAGAAAAACAAAGAAGAAATACTTATTAAGGCCAGAAGGAACACATAGGGAGATGAAGAACAAAGTGTGACAGCAAGGTAGTGAGGGAGAGACAGACAAAAAAGAAAAGAGAAAAGAAGTAAAAAAGAGAAAAATAAAAATTTTAAATGAGTAGAAAAAGAAGGAAAAAAATTAAAAATAAGAACAAAAAATAGTGGTAATTTTGAAAATAATAAATAAAAGATAAAAATGAAGAGACTCCAGGGTATGTCTCTTCTGTCACAATAGAAAACGTGAGCAGCTGTGTGGCGTTATAAGTTAATGAATCTTGGTATGCCAGTCACAGACCCATGAGATTCAGGCAGATTTCTGGGTGCAAGTCCCAAGTTGAGCTCCCTGTCCTCCTACAGAGTTGAACTGTCCAAGGTTCTATTGCAGATTCCAGCTGCCTTTCCCCTGAATATAGTCCAGGTTCTGATAGGAGGTGATGATCCCTCTAACTTACCAAATATGGTGGTTTGGTGTGCCTTTACTGCAGAGATTCTCTTCACTTTTCCAATGTGCTTCACTTATCTTCAGAGAGGCTGAGAGAGGCCCTCTCTCTTTTGTTCACATCTGCAGCTCATGACAATAGCCTTTATGTCCCCCTGTTCCTCAGTAGTGTGGAACCAGGTAGCTGCACAGCCAAGAGGCCAGAGGCAGCAGGGGGTGGTCTGCAATCTTATCTTCTATGTCTGAAATTCTGTCCTCACATTGGCTCATTCTGCTGTGTAGACTTTCAATGGAGCTTTTAGTCTTCTGGAAATCTGCTTGCATTTGTTTTATGGATTCCATTTGTTTCTTATGCTGGGATTCCATCGTGTCCCTCAGCTCCTCTATTTTTTTTATCTGTGTCCTCTCTATATTTATTAATCATGTCTTGCACTACAGGCACAATCTCTGCTGGTATCTGAGAAATTATTTCTGATTTCATTTTTTTCTAGATCCTGTTTTGTTGCCAGTTCAGGGAGTTCAGGTTGTTGAGTATCACATTGTTCCATCTCATTTCCCTTTGGGGTTGCTGTAGGTGGTCTGGAAGTCTGGTTTTGAGGCTTGTTTACATGTCTTCTCATTTTGACAGGGGTAAGGGTTGGGGGGTGTTGCTGGCACCTGTGCAGCTTACCTCCTCTACCCTGGGAACAGTGCTACAGTGCTATGAAGGCCTAAAAGCCTCCTCCTCTGCACTAGGAGTGGTGTTACAGTGGCCTGAAAGCCTCTTCCTCTGCACTGAGAGCAGTGCTATGGCAGCCCAGACTCCTCCTCCTCTTCTGTCCCTTATTTTTCAATGAAGTCTTGCTTGAAAAGGTTTCATTTTGCAATTCTCAATGAAAGCAAAAGTATATTGTCTACTAGTAATTCAATACCAAATATTGGGTAAAGGATAAATAAAAGAGGTTTATTTTGCTTCTAAGTTCTAGTCCAATGTTAAAAGGCTGCATCTAATGATGCCCTTCTTCCCTTGCTGAGTCCTGAGGTGGTCCAGGTTTTCATGTGACAAGGGTAAGGAAGTGTGCAAGAGACCTAGTCCTCATTGTTTTTTATGAGACAAACTGAAGAGATAACTTATTAATACATCAATCCATTAATTTCATGAATGAGTTAATTCACAAAACACCATCCTAATCACCTCTTACCAGGTCTTATCAGATTCCAACTTTTAATAGCTCATTATTGTAATTAAATTTCAATGAGTTCCTTAGGGGACAAACTATATTCAAATAATAGCAGCCAGTGACCTGCATAATTTCTCTCTACTCTGGGTAAATTTTCACTGGAGTGTCAAATCGTTTTGGACTGGAATGAAAATTCCCAGAATCACATAACTTTGTGCTTTGATATTTTTTTCAGCAGCAAACTGATCAATGACTGGGTAACTTTCATGCAGACTTCTAAGCAATAGTTTACCCTCAACAATTTTCCCTTCTCAGATACCTTCTTCTGAAGATTCCAGCCACCTAAATAGAGTACAAATTAATTCTCATTAAGTGTCTCCAGTTAACTAAGAGTTTTACTTACATTTGGCTCCATCTTCCTGCTGTGTTAGCAAAGAAGCCTGTCTTATTCACTTTCTTCTTTGCTGGGTAAAATAACCAATACCTGCAATTTAAAGGAGCAGAGATGTACTTTGCCTCACATTTTAGAAGTTTTAGTCTTTGCATGGTGAGCTGCTCTAGAATAGAAGTGCCATGGTGGACAGGCCTGGGCAGAAATAGCTGCTCCTGTCATGGCCACCAGGAAGCAGAATGAAGGGTGGAGCTACAAAGGGAGATACACTCTTCTGCATCATGCCCCTAGGGACCTGCTTGTCTAATCAGACCCCAACTACTAACAGCAAGGCAGTCATAAGGCCCTAATAATACAATTACTTTCCAAAAGGCCCATCTCTGAGTGCGTAAGGTTTGGGGGAGGATCCAGATATACATCATAACACACTGCTTGACAAAAATCTAGGACATTAAAACAACTTTGGATCTCACCTTGTTTGTTTTCATTAATGGAGAATTGTCCTAAACTGCACTTTATTTATTTATTTATTTATTTATTCATTCTGAAATTGCATTTTTTGGATGCCTGATAGTAGTTACAAGAGTGGCTTAGTATTTCATACCATTTTATAGGTACTTTTGTCTGCAGCCCAACTCTGGTATGAGTTATTTCTTTTAAAACAAAAACACATTTTACCTGTTTTTAAGATAAGAAAATTTAAATTAAGAAAAGCTAAGTTATTTGCTTACTGTGACAAAATAAGTGATAAACAGAAATGGATTGTAACACAGGTCTTCTCATTTTATATCCAGGGTATTTCTCCTACTTTACAACTGCTTCACAAATGAATAGCACCAGGGAAATGTACATTGGGATATGTTTTCTAATTCAATGATTTGCAAAATTTTCATTTCCTAGAATAATAAAATTGCAATTACTTTGTAGGAAATAACTTATAGATGACAGCTGCTTTGTTTTTATGTATATTAAACATATATAGCAATGCTGAGAATGATGATGATATACTAATGTTACTATTTCACAAAAATGGCATAAAAGGTGAACAATTTTATAGTGAAGGAGAATCAATGTATGAATAAGTTCTCTTTATAGAGGAGTCATTATTACAGTTTATATCTTTTGACCATCAAGTAAGTTTTGATATGTACCAAAGCTTTTCAGAACAGAAGTGTTTAGAAATAATTAATAGAAAACTATTTTCCTTAGTAAAAAGCATTATTATAGAATTTTGTGTGAATCAGATGGCATTCTCATGCTTACAGTAATTAATTCACTTAAATACCCTAACCAGATTGTGAATCAGGTTCTAGCACATTTTTCATTTTGCACATGATGAATCTGATGCAAGAGAAAATGAAACACTTTGTCCAGGGTCACAGGTAATAAGTGGTAGATAAAGGATTGATATCCAAAGAATTGAGATCTTAAATTATGCTGTTTTTCTGATATCATTCTTTTTGAAAGTGAAAATATGAGAATAAATAAGAAACATGCTATGAATCATACTTCAAAACTTATTTTTAGAAATAAATCATTGAATGTTATATATAGATTTTCACTAAAATGTACTATTGTGTTAAACAGAGACTTTTAATTTTCCAATTTTTGAGATTTTGTCTATGGTAAAATATTAATGTACTCTGTAGAATGGCAAAATATTTTTCTAGCTCTTGGTTTCTATTTACAAATGAAGGTTAATATTTGAGAGCAGATGGGAGACAAAATCATTAAAATAGATAATGGTCACCACAAAGAGATAGATTCAGAAGGTTAAAACTCCAGTTAAGATTAGTTTTTAAAATGTGGTTTCTTTTACAAATTTTATCCAAGTAAATTCATGGTGCAAAGAAACACTTAAAATAGCTCCCTGAGATGAAGTCATGCATCAAAGAGAAAGATAATGTAGCGCTCAAATGCAAATAAGAAGTATTGGTTCAAGGGAGCAGCTTTTTTAGAAGGATGGAAATAAATGTTACTCTTCAAATTTCTATTTTGAGAGTTCCTAATGGACTTCATAATCAAAATCTATTTATCAAACACTTAGTGACGTAGATAATAAGCAGAGAACAATTAAACATATGTACAGGTTTATTAAGGAAAAATGCATTAAAAATAGGATGAAAGAATAACTTGCCAAGAAACATGTAAGACTACAGTTAGCTCTTCCTATTTACTGGTTCTAAATCCACAGATTCAACCAAATGAAGATTAAAAATATTCTGAATAAAATGACATCTATATTGAACATGTACAGATTTTTTTGTCATCATTCCTTAAGCAATACAGTATAAAACTATTTACATAACATTGACTTTCTTTTAGGTTTTATAAGTAATTTAGAGTTGATTTAAAGTAGAGAAGGCTGAATAGGTTATATGGAAACACTATATCATTTTATTTGAAATCATTCTTTTATTTGAAAACCAAAACCAAAAGTAAGCTTGAAGATACTAGGATTTTTCTTTTTAAGTACCTAATATAAGAGAATTGTTGGCAAAATAAAACTAATATAAGGAAGTCTATTCTTCAAATATATGAAAGAGTAGAAAGCTGTCAGATGGCTCTATTCTAAATTTCAAAGCATGAAAATGTTTTCCTTGAATTTGGGCACTTAAATAAAACATGTATATTTCAAAGTGCAGTCCCTTTGAGATGGTAGTCTTCATTTCCTTTATCTGACCCTTCAAAACCCAGCCTAGTCAAATTTCTGTGCAGAGTAGAGGTTTTATTAGATTTAAAAAAAAAAAAAAACCACACTGTAGTATGTGGTTGATTTGATTTACTTGCTTTTTCAGACCAATTATTAAATACTACTACCTATGTCAGCAAACTATAGCATTTAAATGTCACATTTATAAAATTATTGATATTGTTCTACCATTATTTTTTATGTTGCTCTGATCTTTTAATTTTTTTTTCCTTTTATCCTGCCTACCATCTTTGGCATTATTTGAATATTTTAAACAACTCGTTTACAATTCTTTATTACTTTTTTATCTGTTCCTTTTAAAATTATTTTTGGTGGTTGTCTTAGGGTTTGTACTATATGTACATATGTTATATACACACAGAATATAATATATAATATAATGTATATGAACAGTAAATGTGTATATACACATATTCATGTGTGTATCTATCTATATACCACTAGAATAAATATGTCTATTTAACCTATTCCAATCTGTTCAGACTCATTATTCTTCTAGAAATAATCTGTCCTTTTTATCTTCTGGGTATCTTCAAGGTATTAATATTGATGATGAAATATCTGGACATGGTTCTCTTTAAGTTTTTCATATTTGAGATTTGCTGAGCTTCTTGAATATGAAAATTTGAGTCTTACCAATTCTGAGAAGATTTTTATCATTATATCACCAACCATATTTTTCTGTAGCAATCTGCATCTTTTCCATTTCTGGACCTACAATGACATAAATCTACACATTTTAATATTTTCTCACAAACCTCTGAGGCTTAATTTTTATTTTTCATATTCTTCATATTGAATAATGTCTCTCAATCTATGTTCACATTGATTCTTTTTTGTTTCCATACTGCTAAAAGTCCAATGAATTTTTATTCAAATATTTTTTCACATACACTAAATTTATTTGATTATTTATTTTAGTTTCTATTCCTTTGTTGAAAATAATCACCAAATTATCATAGATATTCTCAATGTCTTCTGGAGCTCTCTGACTTTTCTTGTTTTTTTTTTTCTTTATTAATGCCTTTTGATTAGCATAAAAATCATGATTTTGTTTCAGTGAAATTTAACATTTTTACCTTATGCTTACTTCTTTTTATGTCTTATCTAAGTAATCTTTGCCCATGTGATTGGAAAATCATGTGGCAGTTATCATTAAAACTAATTTTATGTAAATTTTCAATGATGAATGTCATTATATTTTATATCTAAAATGTACCAATAAAATTAATTTAAAAAACTAATGCCAGTGATGTTGAACATTTTTTTCACATATTTATTTTCCATTTGTACTTCTTCATCCAAAAAGTGTCTATGTATTTCAGATGCCCACTTTGGATTGGATCTTTAAATGGGGGGGGGGGTCTGATTTTTTTCAATTTGTATGTTCTAGATATTAGTCCTTTGTCTGAGAGACTACTGGGTTGAACTTTTTCATTCTGTGGGTGGTCTCTTCACTCTGTTGGTGATTTCTTTTCCATGCAAAATCTTTTTAATAGAGTGAGATCTCAGTTGTTGATTCTTGCTATTATTTCCCATGCAGTCTGGCTTTTGTTCATGAAGTCTTTGCCTAATCCTATGTCCTCAAGAGTTCTCCCTATTCTCTCTTCCATCAGATTTAGTGTTTATGTTTTAATATTTAGATCTTTGATCCACTTTGATTTTAGTTTAGTGCATGGTGAGATATATATATATATATATATATATATATATATATATATATATATATGTCTAGGTTTAGTCTTTGGCACGTAGAAAATGGTCTTTCCAGCATCACTTATTAAAGAAGCTATTCTTGTCTGAGTATGTTTGGGGTTGTTTCTGTGTCTTCTAGTCTGTTCCATTGATCTACAGGTCTTTTTTTTTTTTTTTTTTGCCAGTACCATGCTGTTTTTATCACAGTATCTCTACAGTATAATTTCTGGTCAGGGATTGTGATACCCTCTGCCTTGCCTTTGTTGCCCAGAATTACCTTTGCTACTCTAGGTCTCTTCTGGTTCCAAATGAATTTTAGAATTGTTTCCTCTAATTCTGTGAGATATACTTCTGGGATTTTTTTAAATCAGGAATGCATTAAATCTGTATAATAATTTTGGAAGTATGGCCATTTTCACTATATTGGCTCTTCCTACCCAAGAGTAAGGGATGTCTTTCTATTTTCTGATATCCTCTTCAATCTTCTTTTTCAGAGTACTGTAGTTTTCAATGTAGAAGTCTTTTAGTTCCTTTGTTAGATGGATTCCTAGGTATTTCATTTTTTGGACATTATTGTGAAAGGTGTTGTTTCCCTAATTTCCTCCTCAGTGAGTTTGTTGTTTGTGTAGAGGAAGGCTATTGATTTTTGAATGTTGACTTTATATCCAGCTATGCTACCAAACTTGGTTATTGAATCTACAAGTCTTTTGGGAGAGTTTTTGGGGTCTTGTAGAGTATCATGTCATCTGCAAATAATGATTGTTTAACTTCTTCCTTTCCTATCCTTATCCCTTTTATTTCTTTCTCTTATCTTATTGCACTGGCTAATGTTTTCAGAACTATATTGAGTAAAAGCAGTGACAGTGCACATCCTTGTCGTGTTCCTGATTTTAAAGTGAAAGCTTTCAGTTCTTGTCCATTTAGTATGCTGTTGCCTATACAATAGAGTACTACTCAGCCATAAAAAAAGATAAACTTGAGCCATTTATAGCTAAATGGATGCACCTTGAACTATACCCTTAACTGAAATATACAGGACACATATGTGTAAATATCACATTGTCTCTCTGATGTAAGAAATTGAAAATGCAAATAGGGACCAAAAACCATAATAGACAACATGAAATAAGAAAAAAATCATTCAATAAGAATGGAGAACTAAAAATGGGAGAGGAGAAAAGGAGGGAATGAAAAAGAAAAAATGAGAACAGAAGGAAACAATGGAAATGGGGCTTGTATAAATAAGGATTGAAGGGAGAGGAGGAAAATGGGAAAAAAGGAATCAAGATACACCGTGTAAAGGTACAAATTCCCTATGATGAATGTGATCATTATGTAAATCTAAATTGTACCAATAAAATTAAAAATACAACAACAACAAAAAACAAAAACTAATTCCTACTCAATACACTAAAATAAATATCCAATTATCTAAAATATCTAAAATAAATTTATCCACATATCCACCAAAAGATATGCATTTGGATATTTATAAAAATTTAATGGTTATATTCACAAAATATGAATAACGCAAGAATTTATAAAAACTAAAAGGGATAAAAAAGTAAATTTATATAGTGATATACTACACATAAATGAACCTAAGCAAATTACAGCTTTCCTCATAAACATGAATGGATATTAAAAGCACTTCTTATTTAACTAAGTAACATAAAAAATGTTTATTCAAAAGCAGGTGAAACTAATCTATGTCATTATTTGGACTAGAATAACAGAAGACTGGTTGAATTTTGACAAGAGATTTGACTAAGAGAAAATAGGACAGTTTCTGTGTGTTGGGGTTATTTTATTTCTTGATCTTAGGGATGGTTAAATGATTATATAAATGTGTTCACTTAGTGAAACTGTCCTGGATCATTTATTTGGGATTTGTGTACTCATTATGTTGGCTGTTAGTATCCATGGGTTTCCCATTTATTGGTTAAAATATTTTTGTAATATGACATTTGTACTAAATAAGTACAAAATTTTTTCTTATAGTTATATTTTAAACAGTAGACAATAACACTTATTTCATTAGCATTTGTGTTGTTAGGTATTATAAATAATCTACAGATGATTTAACATATATGGGAGAATATTTGTAGATTCTGAACAAATGATCAACCATTTTATATAAAGCAATTGAGACTCTTTGGATGTGAGTAGATGTAAAGGGTGGGAGTGGTAGATTGGTGGGTATACTAGAACAAATCCTTTGTGGGCAAATATATAGGGATGATTGTGTATTAAATTCCAATAAATGATTTTAATTTAAATAGAGACAATTGATTTCAGAAATCTGCTTATTGTGTTCATTGAAGTGGATTTTCACATTAGTACCTGTTTAAACAGCCTTAAAATCAACTCTGATTGTTTAGTGACAAAGAAGATGAAATTTGTAGATTAGAACCCATCTCCTTATCTTTAAATCTATAGAAAAAATATAAAAATACAAGATTCCCAAATGCATCTCCCTGACACCTCTAGACAGTAAAACCAGAAAGATGATAATGGGCCAAAATGTGAAAAATGAACAATATATGGGTGAGTTTTGTCCTTTCCCCCCCTCTACTTTTATCTCCCCATCTCACCATCACAGACATAACCCTCTGCAGACATGCTCAGAAGCAAAGGCTCCAAGAGACAATTTCCAGGAAATTGTAATTTCATAATTAAAAATATACTTTGAATATAGTATTAAGTTCGATTTTTCTGTTTTTTTAAGCTAAAACATGTATTAAAGATATATGTAATGAACAACAAGTTTGATTTTGAGAGATAATAAATACGCATAAAAGATTGGGCCTTAGTATGGCAGTTTATACTAATATACATTTCACAACATGTAGACAATTTATGATTACTCATATGTGTTACTTTAATAAGATATTTAAAATATGAAATTTTAAAATTAAATCTTAATGGTTAAATAATAATTTTTCTATGTAAAGAAAATTGTTGATTTATTTTAGCTTTAAATGTGGAAATGAGATTCCTGCAATACTCTACATTGTAACACCCTGTAGAAGTCCCAGTTAGACCATATCACATACAATAACCCTACCAATGGTCCATGTAACATTAAAATTCGTGTTCATTATGCATTCTTTATTTTGCTTGACTTGTCAGGAGTTTTGATGGTGTTGACTAGTCCTTTCTCAAAATACTTTCTATCTGTGATTTCTAATCTTCCTTCTATTTCTGTGATCTCTTTTTTAGGTGCTATCCTCTACTTTTAGCTTCTATGGGATCACTTATTCCATATCTCTCACTAATGGATTTTACCTACTCCATTGAGAAGATATTCAAGAGAGTATTAAGAATAGTTATAAAATAAGCTAAACAAAACAAAATATTGTAATGCATGTAATTTTCCAAAGGACCATCCTGCTTCAATAAAATGTTTAATAGAATGTAATATTTATAGAACATGGCCAACCACTCTGTCCAACTAAGTTGTACATATTCTCCAAAGAATAGTAAAAGGTTTAAAAATTAAATGTTAAAGCAATATGCCTAGCATGCTCTCAATAGATGAATTACAAAATTATATTTAAAATATTTTGAACTATGGCAGAATTAATTGTTTTTTAATTTGGTTTTAAATAGCTCCATTAAGTATATTCCATTATTATTTATGACAGTGGTGAAGATATGGGAATATATCTTCCATTCTTAATGTTGTTCTGTAGATTAAATGTTATGCCTTTCAAATGATTACTGCTTAGTATGTGATGGAATTGCTAAAATATGAATTTTATTTCCCACTCAAAATTTTTTTCTTAACTTCTTAAATATGAAAAATAAGATCAAACAGATTGATGGAAAATAGGTAAATAACAAATATCCAGTTTGCTGTTGAGTTGATGGAAATGTAAGGTAAGATTTGTGAGAAAGTACATAGGGATGTGAGAGAAAATGAGTGATCATGTTAATAAATGCACATGCTCAAGCATTAAGCAAAAATTCTGAAGCCTATAAATACTTCAGAGTTTTTTTTGCAAAAGTTACAATACTTTCACAATGTCACCATTCAGCTATTTCTCAGAATTTTGCACAATAGCTTGCTTGGCTTTCAAAGATGGTGGATGGTGAGGGCAATTTCTGGTAGACAATTATCCCTAAGGAAACTTTCCAAGAGTATTATTAGTTGAGAAGGCAATTCCCACTCCATTTGAGTGAATTTAGATAGCTAAATCTTGAAAGAAAAGATTTTTTTTCTAAAAGCAACTACTTAACAGCAGGCATGACAGTCATTTTTTGTATGTGTAGCTTACAATTCTAAGTGCAAGCTCTCAAAGGAAGCATTCTTACCTAGACAGCAGTTCCACAGCAAGAAATTCATATTAAAGGCAAGTGAACACTGTGATGTGCAATTTAGACATGAATTGAAGGTAAATTACAGAATTCTGGGAGAACAGTATGGACATGATTTACATAAAAGGATCTACTGCTGTAATAGAAAAACTTACATAAGCTGGGCATGGTGGTGCACACCAGTATTTCTAGCACTCAGGAGGCTGAGCCAGGAGAACTGCCTCAAGGTCAAGGCCAACCTGGGCTCCATAGTGAGTTCAAGGCCAACCTCAACTACATAGCAAGACTTCATCTCAAAAATAAAACAAAGAAACCCAAAACAAAAACAAAACAAAAACATCAAAATGCACATGCCTAGGTATAGGATGATTCATGTATCCTCAAAAGACGTATAATATAAATGGTACATAATTACTATTTTGTGCCATTCCCTTGTCATTGGTCAGATATGTTCTCTTGGCCAACTCTGGATATAAAAAGACTAGGAAATCTAATTTTTGAGCTAGGAATATTTCTTTTCGATTAAATCATTATTCTATTCCTTGGGGAATAATGAGAACTGATCTTAAAATTGTACTGATAATGACAAAATGTAGGCAATTGTGTCTTCAACAATAAGAATGACATAGGTGCAAAATTATATATTTCCTTGGTTACTCATTCATTCCTTATTCTATCTTGTGAAAATCCTTACTGTCAAGAATATACCAAGTACTATGCTAGTATAAAAAAGTACAGAAAAATTCTTGAAAGATCCCATTACATTTACAAAGATAAACAATTAATTAGAGTGAAATATGAGATTATGTCTATAATATAGATAAGCACAGGTTGCTGAATTCTTTCATTTCATCATTCTGGAATATCCATTTATTGACAAAGTCAGGTTTTGTTATTTGCTATTATATTCCATAAATAAGACTGAGCCTTCTCTTTTGAAAATAATACAAGTATGTGCCGTTTTGTTTTTTTCTTTTTTCTTTATTTTGAAGTCTAATAATTACATTTTCCCCCAAACAATGATAAAAGCATCTTTTGCATAAGATTCTGATAAAAATATGCTTGCATATATGAATGTTTGTGTAAACACACACACTTTTTTTAATACCACAGGAAATTCTAATTAACTGCCAAGATTGAGATTCATTTGTCTGAAGCAGTGCTTTTCAACAAAGGCAATTTTGCCCCCTAGGCACATTTGGCAATGTCTGGAAACATTTTTGATTGTCACAGTTAGGCTGGGGATGAGTAGTATCAGAATTTGGTAGTGAGTGACCAAAGCTAATGCTCAGTACCTTAAAATGCCCAGAATGGTTTCTCAGCTAAAAATTATCCAGCCCCAAAAGGCAATACAGGTAATGTGGAGAATGAAAATCTTCAGCTCAGAAGGTCAAACTGGCAAATGAAGTTTATAAAGCCAGACGTCTCCTTTTTAGTGGGAGAAGCACTAGCTGTGATTGAGTATTCAAGAAGAACGTCATCCCAGATAGGCTTCTGAGATGAAGTGAAATATATTTTATAGGAGTTACCCAGGTTCAATTGAGAAGAAAGGGACAGAAGGAAAGAAGTATCAGGTCAGAAAACTATGTACAGTGTGAATAAAGGCCAAAAGATGGAAGAGAACCACAAAGTGCAGTGAGTAAAATGGGGTTATTCAATAAGTCTAGGGAGTGATTACCATGCAGCATGAGGCATTAGAGGAAAAACTGGTTGGTATTGATGATATTATTATTCTTAAAATGATGAGTCAGAGTCTTTTGATTACTGAATCAAAAAGGAAACATCAGGATAAAGTAAGTACGGAACATTTAATCTTCAATAGATTTTCCACTAAGATAAAGGTCAACAGAAATTTCTTTGAACAAGTTCTTTACTTGTGTCTTTCTTCTTAAAAACTATATTTTACAGCTCATAGTATCTTTTTTTACCGAATGCTTTTCTTTAAAATTTTCTGTCACTTTGAATATAACTCAAAATAATTTCATTAATAATAACAATTAACATCTTGAAGGACTTGTACTGTGCCTCACTTTAAATTTAAAAATCCTACACTGAGCGTTAGGAAAATTAATTTTGTCAAGTTCATGTGGATGGTAGGTGATAAATCTAAATAGGAATGCCACTTCCAGACTATAGTCAATTAGGAGCTGTACTATTGCCCTCTGGTCTACAAAACAGAAGGAAAGGAAAGAAGGGAAAGGAAAAAAAATAGAAAGGAAGGAAAAAATGAAAACAAAGTTTTTGTAAATGAAGAGAGAGGAAGAAGGATTAAAGGGAGGGTAGGAGAATGGAAAAATATAAGAATCAAGATACATCATGTACAGGTACAAATTCCCTGTGATGAATGTGATCATTATGTATACCTAAGATATACCAATAAACTTAATTAATTAAAAAAAAAACAAGTTTAGGGCCATGCAACTGTAAATTAACTAAAATTATGTGTTGAAGAATCCAAGCAGATCCTACTTCCTTTAGAGGAGACCTAAAGAGTCTATTATCAATTATAAAGTGAAGATATTTTTGCTTTCCTGATGTTCTTTTTCATATATGACTCTAATAGCTTTCAGAATTTATGCTTCTAAGAACTGCACTCAGGGATTCTCTTAGTCTCATCAGAGATAAATCTTTTACTCCTGCCAAAGTCTAATATATTCTTTTCAGCCCAACTGTTAAGTCCACCTTGTTTAATGAACTTATTCAAGTGCAGCAGTTGTATCAGATCTACTTTTATGCAATTTATTTTTATTTAAATTTATTTTATACATGCTGTCAATTTATCTTTTTAACATCATGATAAATTTCTTTTGTTTATATGAAATTAATCAGTGGATTATTTTACCTTTTTCATTGAAAGTACCTTATTTAATAAACAGTTTCAGAAATCTACATGCAAAATTCTCTATTTATAGGAGACAATACATATTTCTTAGTGTCAAAGAGTATATAATCAAGTGTTTAAGGAGTCCAAGAAGCAAGACAAAAAGTTTTAAATACATAAAAATTTATCCAGAAAAAACTAAAACAGCAAGAAAACACAAGAAAAAATTTGAAAGTTTCAGAACATTTCAGAACAGAGACATATTTTTAATTTAAAGTGCCATAATCGTGGACGTATGGCACTTTGTATTTACTAAAACACATAGTACTCAGAGTACAGATAATGAATCTTAAAAAAACATTTTTTTAAATAATCATTTAGGAGATCAGGAAGGGCAGGAGAGAATGTATAATGTGATGAAACAAGAATAGAAAATGACTTGTGGGTCAGAGAATGCAGGCAGCCTGTAGGAGCTATAAAAGGCAAGAACATGAATGTTCCTTCAGAGCTTCTAGAAGGAACCACAGCCCATCAACACCTTGATGTCAGCCCCACTGAGACCCATTTCAGACTTTGATCTCTAGAACAATAAGATCATAAATGTATGGCTTAAAGTCACTGAATTTATGGTAATTTGTTACAGTACCAGTGTGAAGTTAGTACAGTATACACTTATATTTCCTTATTTTGATAACCTACATGGCAGCAAACACAGCTGCTAGCAATAAGTACATCCACTATTTAGAAATCTGTTTCCAAAACCATTCTCTAATGATCACATACTACAAATCTCTAGTGAATCACCTAAAGGAGGGAGGCTGGAAAGACAAGAGGCAAAAGGAAAAAGAATTGAGATGTGTTGGTACACGTACAAACTCCCCACAAGGAATGTAGATGTTATGTAATGCAAATGTGTACAAATAAAAAAAATAGAAACTGGAAAAAAAGGAAAATACATGAAATGAGCCTCAGCATTTGTAGCACCAGAAATTTAAAAAGTGTTTTAATGAGATGAAAAGACATCATAAGGATGGAAATATGACACAGAGACACAAGAGTCAAATGTAAGAGCTCCCAGGGACAAAAGGGAATAATTTGAACCACAAAATAATAAAACATTAAAAGATGTGCAAAATAGTCAATAAATTATCCATTATTCCATATAAATAAATAAATGATTGAATAAATAAGTGGATGTGAGAGAAGAGACAAATCTCTTGGGCAGGCAAATTCCAAATAATTTATGTCCAAATTTCACTTTTAAAGAATTGGAGAAAAACTCCTTACTTCTAAAGTATAGGGTGTGCATAGTAAGGTATCTTCCAAGGAATACAGTGGTGAAAGGATAGGAGGATGAAGGAGATAGCTTGACAATGTGCAATACCACATCAGCCAAGGGACAAAGGTTGACATCACCAGTGATAAGTTACATTGACAGCATGTCCTTCCTCTGAGTCATGGTAATGCACTTTACATATGTGTTCTTGCACCACTAAACTCATATCCTCAATGTCATCATTACAAAAATATTGGACAAATCCTCACGGAGTACATGCTACAAAATACCTGACCATTTGCTGGTACTGGGATTTAAATATCTTCCCAAGTCCAGTGGTTTAAGGCTTGTTGTCCAGGCTGGTGTTGTTGGTAGGTATTAGAAACCTTTAAGATGTGAGCCCTGGTGGGGGCTACTAGGTTGCTGGGGTCATGTCTTTAAAGAGGATGTTGAGCCCAACCTTTCCTCTTTCCTTCTCCTTTTGCTTCCCAGACACTATGAGCCATGCAACACACATCACTACATTCTTGCCATGTTGTTCTGTCCCTCCACAGTCCCAAAAACAGCAAGGTCAAGCAACCATGGAGTGGAACTTCTGAAACCCTGAGCCAAAATAAATCTTTCTTCCTTTTAAATTGATTTTCTTAGATATTTTATTGTAGTAGCTGACTGAAATACCAATTCAGAAGTTCCAAGGACTTAAAAAACAAATTAGCAATCAAGAGCCACGGAAACATGATAACTAAGATTTCTACAAATCTAAAATTGTCTGAAACAATTTTGTTTTAAAAGGAAATGTATTAGTCAGTTTGGGAGATGAAAGAGAAAACATGAATTCTAGGGAAAAGTAGCAATTGGCAAATGCATATTATGTTTAATTAACACTGAGAATATACAATCGGAGACATTCAGACAGTTTAAATTGTAGAGCATGACGTTAAGGCTAGGGATATTGAGGTGTGGCTTGATTTTGAAAATTCTTGGATAACAGAAAATAAATTATCTCAATTATCTCAATTATCTTGAGAACCAATTTGGACTCTGACATGAGATATCACAGGATGAGACTTACATTTCAGAAATGAGCATTTGACTGACAGTGTGAAGGATGAGCTTAGAAATAAAGGAAGGTGAGAGAAGAAAAACAGGACAAGTGCTTATTAATATTATTGGAATATTTCTATTATAACGTGGAAAGAGATAATGACAGCCCAAGCCAATCAAGCAGTATAAGATGAGGAGATTGATGTAGACATAGAGAGTGGAAATTCAAAAGATACGTATTTTAATGTTCCTTTAATTATTATTCAGTCAAGTCCAGCTATATTTGAAAAGAGTAGGGCAGCCATTCCTTAACAGCTCAGAAAGATGTGGGAAAGGTGTCCCCTGTTCAGTATTCCAATTTCTATTCAAACAGTATAGCTTATGGAATGACAGAGGTGAAACCAAGAAAATACTAGCAAGTATTGCATATGTTTCTTTAGCATATGCTTTAAAGATCCCAGCCTGATAACTATGCCTTTGTTTGAATAATTCAAATAAGTAATAAATGGTAAAAGTAAATTATTGAAAGAATACAATCCAATATAAAGTGTATTTGTACCACTTGTCTCAATTTTATTTCTTCTGTCAAAATTGGAAAAGTAATTCCTATAATCATACTTCTAATATTTCACTCCAGAAAAATTAGCCAAATCCATGAACATATAAGATCTTTCACAACGGTTGAAGTAAAAATACAGCATGTGCATTGAGAGTTTTATGCACATTATGTCATATCCCCCAAGTATGAAAATGGCACAAGGAGAATATATCCATTTTGACTCATATATTATAAGCCATAAATCAGAAACAAATGTCTGGTTTAAACTAATAGATGTATTTGGGTTTTTGAATATAAATGCATCTGAAGTGGTTTTTAAAAGCTAATGTCATGGGATAGTTCATTTGTACTTTGTTAATGTACAACACTAATGACATCTGCAATTTTAAATGCATTAAGCTGTGGTTGACTACTTCCTTGTGTACATTTTAGCTCTGAAATTTAATTGAAGCTTGATAATGTGTATATTTCTGTCTTTTTTCCACTTACTCTATTATGTAGATCTAATGTGAAAAGAGATGAAAGTTGTATTTGAACACGACTTCTTTCATTTGAAAGTAGAATTATCTTGTTTATAATGGGAGAGATTTTCTAAATGGAATAACATTTAGGAAAAAAATTATAGTTTCTATTATTTAGAATTGAACTCTCTGAAAATCTTATTCAAAACAGAAAAGCACTTCACATGTACTGTTGAAGCAAAGAGCAAAATGAGATCATAGAAATCATCCATTTCAACCCCTTTATTTTACAGATAAATTTATCATATTGCAGATAAGCAAACCATTTTTCTAAAGATACAGATCCTGTTCCTGAGAGAATAATTGTAAGCAATAAATTCCAAAATCCTGTAATACAGGCTTACAAAATTTCTTCCAGTTTAGGAAAAAAATTAAAAAGTAAAGAGAAAAATAATTTAAATATCTACTTTTTCATTTTAAAAACTTTGTAGATTGTTCCTATCTATGGGGGTTTGGACACTATCAGTGTAAGTGGGGCTGATACTTTATTTACTGGGATGTACTTCTTTCTACACCTCTGCATCACAGCCAAAAGAGGTCGGCTGAGAATGAGTGAAACAATCATTCTCTGCATTTGTTCTGGTTAGAAGCATGGAAAGACAGATTCCAGATATGAATGGTTTCTAGCTTGTCTACATTCTCCTCTATTTAACATTTCCCTGTTTTTCTTAGTCACTGGCCCTGATGACATACATTTAATTAATTACAAAATAAAGATTGCAGAACATTTGTGCATCAATCTTTTATGCCAGGAGCTTTTGATGGAGCCATTGTAAAGCTATCTTATGTATTTAGATTTAAACTATATATTTTGTGTTTCTTTATTTCACATTGATATTACTTCAGAACAGTTCCTGTATGTTGGCTGTCCACTTGTCGCCAGGCAAAGTAAACTTATTTGCTTTCTTATTTGAGAAAAATTATATAAAGACTTCTTTCTATTGCTGGGGACTGCTCAACACAACATTGAAGATGCTATAATCCATTAAAATCCATTCTCCACTTTCATATCTGAGAATGTAGCTATACTGCATTGTCTAGTTTCTTCTGCAATTGACAGTGATTAAGTGACCATGCTACCTCCAATGTAATATGAAGATGAAGAATGTGAGCTATTTCTGGGACAAAGTAAGAACATAAAGATGCACACTCCACACACTCTTCTACTTTCTTCCTGGTTGGATTGGTGACAATTACTGACCATTTGGAAGCTATGATCAAGGATAATACTAAATTGGTACAGCTTTCTGAAGACAGTGTATTATTTATTCTCCTGAAACACACATGTCAGAATTTTATGGAAAAGATTAATGAACTTTGGTATATTGGAAACATTATTTTTTGAGGATGGTATTATATAAGCTTAGCTTATCCTAACTAAATCAAGAGATACACTTTCATTTGCTTATATGGCAAAAGGAAACAATGAAATTTATAATAATTATAAAGCACCAAAATATACTTTAAGAAAGATTGTGTTATTCAACCCTTAATTTGAGGAAATAGACTTGCATAAGAATAATGTTCTTCAGAAAAAAAATCGAGATACTTTAAATTAAGAATCTTTAAATTATATAACATTTGAAGACCAATTCAGACCTAGTGTCTAGTTTTGTAAATAAAATTTCACTGGAACATGACTACACTCATTCATTTACATATTATGTATGACTATTCTATACACCATTGTCAGAGATAAAAATTGCTGCAGAAATTAGAAATGGAAAAGAATAAACTTTATAAGTAATGGGGTAATTAATGGTGTTTTCCAAAGAAGATTCAAAGTTTTAAAGGCCAACATACAGCTTTCTGAATGATAAAAAGGGAAATATGTACCAGAAATCCACTTACTTAAAGTTAGCACTAGTCTGGGTAGTGACTTTTGGGGGATAACCCGGAAGTCTTGAGCACAAAAGCAAAATTAGACAAATGGAATCGCATCATTATAAAACTCCTTCACACCAAAGAAAACAATTAAGAAAGTAAAGAGACAACCCACAGGCTGTGAGAATATATTAGCAAACCATACATCTGACAAGGGGTTGCTATTCAAAAATGTATAAGGAGTTCAAACATTTTAAGAGTAAGAAAATAAGAAAACTGATTTTAAATGGGCAAAGGATCTGAGCAGACATTTCTCAAAAAATACATAAGTCAGGAAGTGCATGAAAAAATATTCCACATCATTAATCATTATGAAAACAAAAAAATAAACTAGATATCATCTCCCACTTGCTACAATGGCTATTATCAAAAAGTCAAAAAAATAACAGTATTGCCAAGGATGTGGACAAAGAGAACTCTTGTACATTGTTACCAACAATGTAAATTAGTATGGCCTTTAAGGAAAATGGTATATAGATTGTTAAAAATTCTAAAGACTAACTTCCACATGACCCAGCAATCCTACTTCTGGGTATATGTCCAGAGAAACTGGAATCAATATGTCAGAGATATCTGAACAACCATGTTTCCTGCAGTGTTATTAATTTAGGTTATCAATGAAACCTCTAAGTGTCCATAAACAAGTGAATCGATAAAGAATTGTGGTATAAATTCACAATGGAATACCACTTATGTTTTAAAGTGGCATGTTAAAAGAAGAAAATGTTATATTCATGTTTATATTTAAAAAGAAGAAAATTCTGTCACTTATGAAATGAGTTAACCTGGAGGATATTGTGCCAAGTAAAATAACTCAGGCATAGACAGATACTACATGTTCTCACTCATATAAGGAATACAAAACAGTTGAACTCATAGCTGTAGAGTGTAGAATGATACCAGGGGGTAAGTAGGGGTGGGCAGCAGGAAATGGGGAGCTATTGGTCAAAGGGTTCACAGTTTCAGATCGATAACAGGAGTAAGTTTTTTTTTTTTTTTGGTACCGGGGATTGAACTCAGGTCCTTGTGCTTGCGCAGCAGGCGGCGAAACCACTGAGCTAAATCCTCGGCCCAAGAGGAGTAAGTTTTGAGATTTATTTCACAGAAGGGAAAATAATAACAACAGCAATAATAATAGCAACAGCAATAATAATAGCAACAACAATAATATTATTGACCTTAGAAAATGAGGAGCTTAGTGATTACCAGGCTAGGTGAAATTTGGGGAATCAAAGAAATATAAAATAAAAAGAGACACATTTTTTAAGTCAAGGATGTTTTACTTTAGAATGACTTTCATGACTAATTTTATTTTCTCCTTAAAATGAGACACACTAAGGAGGAAATAAAATTAGTTCATTGAAGGAATGCAAATTCCATGAAAATTTTGAAAACCTGTCTAAAGATGAGAAAGAGAATCCACAGTAAGCAATGGAGAAAATATACTTGATAATTGAATATATAAATAGATAAAATGGAAGATGTAGATCTATGTTCATATATAATATGCATATGTTTCTATCTATATCTATCCATTCTTTCTGTATCATTTCTGAATGTACCCACTGAGAGGGTCCAGTGGCAATGAGAACAACTAGCACAAAGATAATTCTTTTAGCTGTCCTTCTCCACTAAACGTAGCCAAGTATTCTTGGGGAAAATCTTTATGTTAGTGTAGGGGCTGGTAGAATAAATTCAAAATGAACTTGAAAATCTTGCTGTTCCGGAAAGCAAGCAAGTGATCTAAGAACACTGTGAACATGGAAAATGAATGGCAGCCAGATTGAAGGGACTATTACTGTCGAATGTGCGAATGTATGCATATAAAATATGTAATTATAATACCAAATTATTACCAATTATAAAGAATCCCACTCAAAACTCACTTAATCACATAAATCCATCTTTTCACTAATAAATAAATGCATACAAAATAAAGTAAGAGAGAAAGCTCTGCCTTATACTCACTTAGCAACTAATAAAGAAAAACAATAATGTTCAAAAGGCATGCTGATTTTTTTGTTATTTGTTTTTTGCAGTACTGTGGATTGAACCCAGAGACTTTGCACTGAGGTACATCTTCAGCTCTTTTTTAAAAAAAAAATTATTTTGAGACAATGTATTGCTAAGTCACTAAGTTGCCCAGAAAGGGCTTGAACTGTGATCCTTCTGCCTCAGCCTCCCAAAGTGCTAAAAAGTGGTAGGTTTACAAGTGTTCACCAGCATACCCAGCTATAAAAAGTAATATTAATAATTGATTGAGGCAAAAGTCATCAATGATATTAAATCTAGTTAGTGAAAATCTAATAGAAGCTAAAATGCTTCTATAGGGTCAAATTGTATCTCCACAAAATATTAATTTACTAAGAGAAAAATAGAAAATTTATGGTACAGAAACTTGTCAGGCACCACTTGTCCAACTGTTCTAAGTTAACATATATAGATAATAGAAAAAAATCACTATTACATGTAATCTAAGATTCGTTGAGAACATGGTATCACTCTGATAATATTCCTGATAGAAATTAATAGCCTGAATCTAACCATGAGGAAACATCAGTTACAGTCAATTCAAAGGACATTCTTCAAAATAACTGGTCCAATGGATCAAAAAGTCAAGCTTATAACACAAGAGGAAGGGCCTGGGATTTAGCTCAGTGGCACCGTGCCTGCCTCACAAATGCAAGATCATGAGTTTGATCCCTGGTACTAAATAAATAAATAAATAACAAGAGAAGGTAAGATACAATTTGATATTAAAGGAGATTAAAAAGATATAACAACAAATTTCAATTAATAGTGAAGGCAGAGTAACAAGGATTAGATTTACTCTCTCACTTGAAACAACCTAAGAAAGAGATAACATTCAAGAAATAATGGCCTTCAAATCATTTCACATAAGAAAAAGAAAGACTATCTATAAGAGAAAAAGAAATGAAAAAGCTCCTTTGGCATTTCAACTTACTAGCATGAGGGCAGGTGCCAGGTTACACTCTTGAGCAGGAGCAGCCTAGAAGTGTTCAGTCTCCCTAAACTGAGATGAAAGGGGAGCTCTGGGCAGGGTGAGGTACTATGAGCTTGCAAAGCAGATGAACAGAAAAGAGAAAATCACACTTAAAGACAATCCCAGAGATCAGCATAAGGCCCTTTTCTCATATTTCCATTGAGTACTGACCAGTCTAAAAATAAAACAAACACAACCTGAAAGGTTTATTGACCAAGATACTCATATGAATGAAAATAGTATCTGTTCCCAGCAGCCATGACTCAGTGTCCATTGGTTATATTACTAAAGAGTAATCTTGCTTAGCAGTGGGAAAGACAAACTGACTAAATACAATTTTTGTTTTACTGAAATAAGACTGAAGCAATACTAACACAAATCACAGTTTCTAAGCACCTTATGTATACCTTAGACAAAGCTCAAGAATATTTATAGGATGATAGATGTATTCACATAGAGAAAGGTAAAAAAGACTCATGAAATTAGAAACTAATAGCTTTTCAATAATCAGGAAATTAAAACCCATACTGAGGAGAAAAATATATCAATCAAAAGTGGTCCAAAAGGATACACACAAGATAATTAGTAGAAAAAGATATTAAAACAGATACTATGTGTTCCATGAGTTCAGAAAGCTAGAAAAATGATTGAATATGTTAAATACAATCAACTATGCCTTTCCTCTTCTTTCTTGTTTATTCTGATCTGCAGTCAGATTAATAGAGCAGTAGGAACAGAGGAGAAGACAAATCCCAAATATTTACATGCATATTATATATGCAAACAAATATTTTATACAGTTAACATTATCTTCCATAGGATGCTTATGAAATAAAGTCACTTACGGTAAAGTTTAGATGGGAAGAAGGCTGTATGTCTTTCTCTTCTGGTCCAATTATTGTTCCTATAGTAATAGCTATTATTCATTGAATCCCAAATGTCACTTTTAAAACTCTATAAAGTAAATTTATTTAAAGTTTACATTGTCATTATGAGATTCATATATTTATAATTACCCCCTTTCTAGGTAAGCAAGCAGGCTTACAGAAGTTGGGATTTACCCAAGCCAATATAAAATCTGTGTTCTTAGCCACAGTATTATTTCTCTAGTATATGCTTTTAACATCCAGTTCAGGAACACTGTCTCTCAAGCTTGATTATTTGCAGAATGAGTCTTATAATAGCTTAGTGTTTGCTTCTTTCTCCTCTTAAGTATTTCCATTAGCAACATTTCCCATTAGATGACATGATTTCCTGCTAGGGAAAATATTCCATTCAGCTTGGGAGTGTTTTTATGAAACAACAATTTATGTGTGGATAGCAGGGTAGGACTTAGGTGAGAAGATGAATTTAATTTGATATAAGACCCATTGCATATTATGAAACACCCACATGGATAAACCCCACTATTTCAGTGCTTTCATCAGGGGATTAAAATCTCCATTCAAATCCTGATCCCATGCAAGCACAATACACAGGGACATAGTCTCAGATAAGGTCCTTGGTATTAACCTGCATCAGCCTTGGATGTGCTCTTTCCAGTTGACAGCAACTCTGTTCTTGTGGAATGGTGCATGTTATAGCATCAGATTAAAGCTGTAAAAATTATTAGGCACAAAAGACAGAGTACGTGAGAACATATGAGATAAAATAAGAAGACAGATTCCAGAATGCAGAAAGAGACCAGGAAGGATAAATATACTGCACACACTGGTGAATTACCTTCACAATTATCAGTCTAATTATAGTGTACACTGTGGTATACTATAAATTCATTATGAGTAAAATTATAGGTAAAAGATAAGGGGATGACAGCAGGAAGTGTATTAGTTAAATGGTGAATCAGCCAAACAATAGCATCTTTGTAGTAGAATTAACTTCTTAATGAGAATACACTCCAGTCTTTTTAAATCTGAATAATTGTAGGTGCATGCAGAGCACCATACTGTATAGGTATCACTGTTGCTTTGGAATCAGACATAACAAGCTCAAATCCAGATTCTATCATTGGTAAACATTGCCTTTGAATGAATTGCTTAATCATTCTGAACCCCTATTTACACAAAAAAAGGTAATTTTAAAAATTAATGTGATGCAGGGAAAGTTTTTCAAAAGCTAAAGCTAAAAAACTACACTGCAGTTTAGAAGGCCTATTTTATTTTGTGCATATATTTATTTATTGCACTGTTGAGAATCATACCCATGGCCTTACGCATGCTAGGCAACTTCTCTACCACTGAATTACACCATCATCCCTGTAGTTTATTTTTAAGGTTGAATGGTTAATGACAAAACATCAGAAAGCCAAGAATCTGCTTGACTTCTCGCTGGTATGCCCCAGCCTTTTCCTGGAACACTGACTAATGCAGAACAACACTCTTCCCAAATATCTGTTCAATGAAGGAATGGATACTGCAAGTACAATTTAAAACATGATGACTCTGATTTATTTAGTCATATATGTAAGCCAAAAATGGCAAATATGTTTTAATAAAGTAATATAATTAATATTGTATGTATCTATATCCATTTTCCTGTTTTTTCCTAGCTCCCAGTGGTTGAAGGTTAATTATCTTGCATGATAGTGACTAAACTAAGGTACTATCTGACTAAACATTGGTTCTTTGGGGTTCCAAAGGGCCCAGGAACATCACAAGGGTCTCAGAAGATAGTCTTACTTATATGATTTTGCTTTTGTATTTTTTTTTCTATTTTTCTTTTTAGGGCTAGATATTGACAGGAAATACTTCACCCTACCTAGACTGGACAGTCTACAATGCACTTCATATATATTTGCTTAGTGGATTTAATGAATATTTAGTAGGAATGTGTCCCTGTCAATTCTTTTCTCCATCTTCCAGGTATTTAATTTGAGAAAACTGACTTCTTATAGGGAATTTATGAGGGAAAGAGGTCCCTTCATAAAATCACCAAGGATTCGAATTGGTAAAAGAAGAAGAAAAAAGACAAAAGACTCTCTATGGCAAGACTGCTTGGAATCTAAACACCTCTGGATAAGGCAAAGGCATTTCAAAAGTCTTTTTTCTGACAGCCTACTAAGGTCCTGAGTCACTTGGAAGACACCCAATCACCCCGCTGCACACAGGCAGCCACCTGGTTCCACACTACAAAGATGCAGAGGACACCAGACCACGAGATCAAGGTACTGAGTTCCACTGTTCCCAGGTCAGAGGTAAGGGCTTCTGAGATGCCATCCCACTGCTCCTGGTCCAGAGGAAGGGGCTTCCCAGTTACCATCTCTCCCGCTGCTCCCAGCCCAAAGGAAAGGGCTTTTGGTCCACCTTCTGTCCCTCTGCTCCTGGCCCAGAGAAAGGGGCTTCCAGGCCACCATCCCTCCCACCACTCCTGGCCCAGAGGGAGGGGCTTCTCAGGCACCATCCCACTGCTCCTGGTCCAGAGGAAGGGGATTCCTGGCCAGGTTCCCTCCCGCTGCTCCCAGCCCACAGGAAAGGGTGTTTGGGCCACCATCCCTACAACTGCTCCCAGCCCCTGTCCCACCTCTCCCAGCCCAGAGGAGATAATCCATGCAGGTGCTAACAGCTCCCCACCCCAGTCAAAATGAGAAAACACATAAATAAGTCTCAAAACCAGAATTCCAGATCACCTAAAGCAACCCCAAAGGGAAATGAGATGGAACACTCTGATACTCAACTACCTGGACCCACTGAACTGGCAACAAAAGGGGATATGGAACAAATGAAATCAAAAATAATTTCTCAGATAACAGGAGAAATTGTACCCCTAGTGCAAGACATGATTAATAAATCTAGAGAGGAACTGAGGAACATGATGGAATCCCAACATAAGAAACAAATGGAATCCATAAAACAGATGCAAATAGATTTCCAGGACATGAAAAACTCCATCGAAAGTCTACACAGCAGAATGAGCCAATGTGAGGACAGAATTTCAAATATAGAAGAAAAGATTGCAATTAGTGACCAGGAAAAGAAAAATTGCTTCAAAATTATAAGGGAACATGAGAAAGCAATCCAGCAGCTGCTCGATGATGCAAAGAAGATGACATAAGACTGATTGGGCTCAATGAAGAAACAGGAGAGAGTGCAGATGACATAAAAAAATCTCTTCAGAGAAATAATGGCAGAAAATTTCCCAAGCAGGGGAAAAGAGCTTGACATACAGATAAGTGAGGAATATAGGACTCCAAATAGCCTTGATCATAACAAATCTACACATAGGCATATAATTGTTAAGATTCCAGAAACACAACAGAAGAACAATGTTCTCCAAGCAATCAGAGAAAAGAAACAAATCACATACAAAGGAAAGCCCATCAGAATCACAGCAGACTTCTCAACACAAACCATCAAGGCAAGAAGAGCTTGGCATGACATATTCCAAGCCCTAAAAGAAAACAGCCTCCAACCCAGATTGCTGTACCCTGCAAAACTACCTTTCAAAATGGATGGAGAAATAAGATACTTTCATGACAAAGAGTACATTAGGAACTTCATGAATACCAAACCAGCACTCCAAAGAATTTTACACAATATCCTAGGAACAGACATTGAGGATCACAACCCCAGGAAGCAAAGCAGAATGAAACCATCTGGCATGACAAGAAATTAAATGTAAAGGGGGAGAACCCAACAAAAATAAAAAGTCATGGCAATGACAAGTCAATGCGTTTCAGTTATAACCATCAACATTAATGGTCTCAATTCACCAATCAAAAGAAATAGACTGGCAGAATGGGTCAAGAAACAAAATCCAACTATATGCTGCATACAAGAAACACACTTAATTCAAAAGGAAACTGGTAGACTGAAAGTTAAAGGGTGGAAAACAATACTGCATGCAACAGGAACCCAAAAAAAAGCAGGAGTAGCTATCCTCTTGGCAGATCAAGGAGATTTCAAACCAACACTGATTAAGAGAGAAGAAGGGCACTACATCCTTGTAAAGGGAAGAATCCAAGAGGAAGAGATGACAATCATAAATATCTATGTACCAAACACTAGTGCACCCAACTATATTAAACAAATACTAACGGACATGAAAACTCATATATGCACTAATACAATTGTAGTGGGGGACCTCAACACCCCACTGTTACAAATAGATAGATCAACTAGACTAAAAATAAGTAATGAAATACTAGAACTCAATCAAACTCTTGAACCAATGAACTTAACAGATGTTTACAGAGTCTTCTACCCCACAAAATCAGAATACACATTCTTCTCAGCTGCACATGGGTCATTCTCCAAAAGACACCACATACTCACACATAGAACATGTTTAAGTAAGTGCAAAGGAATTGAAGTTATCCCCTGTATATTATCAGACCATAGTGCGATGAAATTGGAGATCCATAGCAAAAGAAACTCAAAAAATTTCATAAACACATGGAAATTGAAGAACACACTTCTGAATAACCAATGGGTCCCAGAGGAAATTAAAGAAGAAATCAGACAGTTCCTTCAATTAAATGACAATGACAATACAACATATCAGAATCTATGGGACACAATGAAAGCAGTCTTATGAGGGAAATTCATAGCAGTGAATATGCATATTAGGAAAACAGAATGAGCCCAATTAAACAACCTGATGCTGAACCTCAAGCTTCTAGAAGAAGAGCAGGACAACCCCAAAGCTCATATAAGGGAGGAAATTATAAAGATCAGAGGAGAAATCAATGCAATGGAGACTAAGAGAACGATACAAAAAATCAATGAAGCCAAGAGTTGGTTCTTTGAAAGAATCAACAAAATTGACAAACCTTTAGCCAACCTTGTCAGAAAAAGGAAAGAAAAGGCCCAAATCCATGCAATTAGGAAAGAAAAGAGTGAAATTACAACAGACTCAGCAGAAATCCAGAGGATCATCAATATCTACTTCCAGACCCTATATGCCAATAAGATGGACAACACAGAAGAAATGGATAGATTCCTAGATACATAGGAATTACCAAAGTTGAATGAAGAAGACCTAAAAATTCTGAACAATCCAATATTAACCAATGAAATTGAAAATGTAATTAAATACTTATCAACTAAGAAAAACCCAGGCCCTGCTGGCTTCACGGGTGAACTCTACAAGACATTTAGAGAGGAACTGCTGCCACTACTGTTTAAACTCTTCAATGAAATGGAAAGGGAAGCAATACTCCCAAATTCATTCCTGGAAACAAGCATCACCTTGATCGCCAAAGCAGAGAAAGACCCAACTGAACAGGAGAACTATAGGCCAATCTCACTAATGAACATAGATGCAAAAATCCTTAATAAGATACTGGCAAACAGAATGCAGAAGATCATCAAGGAGATCATACACCCTGATCAAGTGGCATTCATCCCAGGGATGCAGGGATGGTTCAATATATGAAAATCAATCAATGTAATATACTATTTCAATAGAGCCAAGGACAAAAACCATATGATTATTTCCATAGATGCTGAAAAAGCATTTGACAAAATCCAACATGCATTTATGATAAAAACTCTACAAAAAATTGGGATAGTCTCTACCTCAAACTGATAGAAGCCATCTATGAAAAACCAACAGCCAATATCATACTAAATGGTCAAAACCTGAAATCCTTCACACTAAAATCAGGAACAAAACAAGGATGTCCACTATCACCACTCTTGTTCAATATAGTTCTGGAAACATTAGCCACAGCAATTAGACAAGAGAAAGAAATAAAAGGAACAAAGACAGGTAATGAAGAAGTCAAATTGTCATTATTTGCAGATGACATGATACTCTATATAGAAGACCCCAAGAGCTCCACCAAAAGTCTTCTAGACTTAATAACCAAATTCACTCAAGTAGCTGGTTACAAGGTCAACACACAAAAATCAATAGCTTTCCTCTACACCAATGATAGACTCACTGAGAGAGAAATAGGGCAAATAATTCCTTTCACAGTAGCATCCAAAAAACTGAAATACCTAGGAATCAACCTAATGAAAGAAATCAAAGACCTCTTCTCTGAAAACTATGACACTTTGAAAAGAGAGATTGAAGATGATATCAGAAAATGGACAGACATCCCCTGCTCCTGGGTAGGAAGGATTAATATAGTGAAAATGGCTATACTTCCAAAACTGCTATATAGATTTAATGCAATTCCAATTGAGATCCCAGCAGCACACTTCATAAACGTTCAGAAAACAATCCAAAATTTCAGTTGGAGTAAGAAGAGACCCAGTATAGCAAAAGCAATTCTAGGTAACAGAAACATGGCAGGGGGTATCACAATCCCCAACCTGCAACTATACTACAAAGCTACTTTGATAAACACAGCATGGTACTGGCAAAGAAACAGACTTCAGGACCAGTGGAACAGATTAGAAGATGCCGAAACAATGCCAGACACACTCAGCCATCTCATCTTCGATGAAGGAGCCAAACACCCTCACTGGAGGAAAGATAGCCTCTGTAATAAATGGTGCTGGAAAAATTGGGCTTCAACTTGCCAAAGATTAAAACTAGACCTATATCTCTCACCATGCACTAAATTAAAATCAAAATGGATTAAAGATCTAAATATTAAAATAGAATCTCTGAACCCATTAGAGCAGAGGTTAAGTAGAACCCTTGAGACATCAGTGTAGGAGAAGATTTTATGAACAAAACCTCAGTTGCCCCTAAACTAGCACAAACAATCAACAAATGGGATCTCTTCTTATTAAAAGGCTTCTGCACAGCAAGAGAAACCACCAGCAGTGTGAAGAGACAACCCACAGTGTGGGAAAAAATCTTCACCTGCTCTTTCTCAGACAAAGGTCTACTATCTCAAATCTATAAAGAACTTAAAAAGATCAGACCTCCTAAATTTAAAGACCTAATCCGAAAATGGGCATCTGAAATGAACAGACATTTTTCAGACAAAGAAGTAGAAATAGCAAATAAATACATGAAAAAATGTTCAACATCACTGGTCATTCGAGAGATGCAAATGAAAACAATGCTGAGATTCCACTTTACTCCAGAAAGAATGGCTGCTATCATGAAATCAACCAATAACAAATGCTGGCAGGGCTGTGGGGAAAGAGGAACCCTGCTCCACTGCTGGTGGGAGTGTAGACTGATGCAAGCACTGTGGAAATCAGTATGGAGATACCTCCAAGAACTAGGACTGGAAGTCCCATTTGACCCCACTATTCCACTGCTGGGGATCTTCCCCAAAGAATTAAAAGAATCATACCACAGTGATATATGTGCACCCATGCTCATAGCAGCACAGTTTGTAATAGCTAAAACTTGAAACAGCCCAAATGCCCATCAACTGGAGAATGGATCAAGAAAATGTGGTTTTTTAATAAAGTGGAGTGCTACTCAGCCATAAAAAATGAGAAATTGGAGACATTTATAGCTAAGTGGATGCACATTGAGGTGATACTCTTAAGTGAAATAAATAGGACACACATGTGTAAATACCAAATAGTTTCTCTGGTGTGAGAAACTGAAAGTGTAAATAAGGACTAAATGTATAATAGGTAATGTGAAATAGGAAGAAAAGGGGCAAAGGGGAGGGAAGTGGGAGGGCTAGGGGAAAGGATAGAAGGGAATGAGAGTAATATGAGAAAATGGAAAAATAGGAACAAAATCTTTGTAAATAGGGAGGAATGGAGGGGTTGTAGGGAGGGATGTGCAAGGATGAAAGATGAGAACCAAGAGAGATTATGCAAAGGTGCAAATTTCCAGTGATGAATGTCATTATATTGTATACCTAAAATGTACCAATGATTAGAATGAAAATTGATGATGTAACATAGGAAGAAAAGGTCCAATGTGGTCGGGGTAGTGAAAGGGGCAGAGGAAAGGAAAGAAGAGAAAGGAAAAAATGCTGAGAAATGGAAAAAATTGAAATAAAGTCTTTGTAAATAGGGAAGGGTGAAGGGGATGAAGGGAGAGCTAGGAATGGGGAAAACATAAGAACCAAGATGCATTATGTAAAGGTACAATTCCCAATGAGAATGTAGTTATGTTGTATACCTACAATGTACCAATAAAAGAATTTAAAAAAAAAATGAAAGAAACTGAGGAAATTGACCATAACACCCAAGTTAGGAATCAAGCAGTTATATCTTTGAGTTATTGTGACTGGGAGGAGATTGTGAAGACCTTTGAGATTTCTGAGTCTTTGATTCCTCCAGCTCAGAGCAGGCAGAGGCTGAGTGCTTGATGCCTCTTAAGGACTAGGATAGTGAAACCCAAAAAGGAAAGCAGCATGTATTGCATATATTGTATGATTAAACATTTTTAAAGACAGGTTGTTTTAAGTAAAATGTAGCTTTTAAGAGTTAAAAAAAAAAACTGCATGAACCATTTTATTCCACCAGAAGCAATTTGATTTATTTCAAATAAATGTGTGCCCAGTAACAAGGCCACTTCAAAAGCAAAGATTATCTTTAAAGGCCTATTGAAAAAGGAGAAATATAAGTCCCTAGACTTCCAACTATGTTTCTATGACTAAAATGAGGATATAAAAATAGCTCAAGCTCTAAAATTATATTGTATAAAATTATGGATGCAAAAGAATCACTTTCCTCTGAGCTTTGATAATTACATTTTAAATAGAGTACTGACATGCTGTAATTATAATATTAAAATACTGAGATAATCAAAAGCTCAAAGGGGGTACCCTGCATTTCTGAAAGATTTTATAAATGTCATTAAAACTTCTACTGTTATTTTAATTACATCATAGGAAGATGATTGTTTGTACATTTCTGTTCATATCTAACTGGTAATCTTTTTGACACAGATAAAAGTATTGCCATTGTATCTATCTAATAACATTGATTTTAAAAATTTCTTATTTTATGCAATGTTCCAAACTTTTCCTTATAGTAGATTAAAATTACCTTTACTTTTCATTTTCCCTTCTCTCATTTCAGAATTCTTCTTCCTCTTCAAAAGCCAAAAATTCTCCCATTTTACGTGTTTGTATTACTATCTTCTTATTTATTTCTGGGATATTATTTCATCAAAAGTCTCTTTTCATGCAGTTTTGGCCTTTTCTTTTACATTGGATTTTTCTTTCAATTTACATATCTCAGTTCTTCTTTATCTTAAAATTAAAGACAAGGTGAAAATAGAATATCTCTAAGGATCCTGCTTCATCTGCAATTCCTATTATGTTTCAATTTATCATGCCATTAGCTTATTATTGTTTATTACCCACTCTCTTTTCAGTCTTGATTCTTATTTCCTGTATTCCACCAGCTGTCATCGTATAGATGAGTACCGTGAGTCACTAAGTACGTGGCATGGTCTCTGTGGCAGCATAGTACTTACAATCTGCATGTTTTGGCACCATAGGCCACCTTGTTCTTGCAATCTCCTTCTTTAAGAAAAAGCAACAATTGTCTTTTCTTACTCTATTTCTCCATCTTCTTTACTTTCTTTTTCATCAATCATGAACTCCATCTCTTTACTTTAGCATAATTTTCTCCCAGTTTCCAGTCTCAGCTTCTCTTTAATCTCTAGTTTTATTCTATTTCCTACTTTCATTCATTCAGCTATTGCTCATTGTTTGTCATGCTGTGGCTCAGTGTAATACTGCGTACAAAGAATAAGATAATTGTCACATCAAGGAGAAATGGCCAAGTATCTTTTGCCTCTTAGACTACCCAAATGAGGGCAAGATTGATCAGGAGTATGAAGAAATAAAGACATTTCCCAAGGGATATAAAGAAAGAGTGATTCCTGCCAGCTGAACAAATAATATATGAAAAAATCTAAACCATAAATTTCTCAGTAATAATACTTCTCTACCTAGTTGTTTTTTTCTCCTAGTCTTCAATCTTGCCCTTTTACCCATCTCACAGACTTCCTAAGGAAAAACATAGGCAGGTACCCAAAATTAAACACTTTCTTTCCTCTGCCTCTGCCTTTCTCTACATAATGCTGTCTACCTCATTTAATAACTCCACCTACTTCCAATTGTTTAGTAAGTTTTGGAGGTAGTTTGGACTTCCTTTTTCTTATTTATTCTACACAATAAGTTACTTAGTACTGTGAAATATTCCATCTGAATTTACCATCAATTCATTTGCTCATTAGTTTATTCATTACTTTTTGAGTACCTCCTGGGGCACTGTCACTGTGGCTTCTCAGAGTTCAGTGATGAACTAACAGAGCAAAATCTTGACTCTCAGGACACAGCATTCATAATAATCAAGTGAACAAATAAATATATCATATAATTTTATGTATGGACGTATTATAGGCAGAAATATCACTTGTTCTTTGGTAGGTTGGCCACAAGAAGCAGAAGGGAAAGAGCAGAAGAGGATCATCAGTTGAGTCATTAGCAGTTGATTCACAATTCTGTGGTCTGATGAGATCTTTAAGCCCCTATATATCCAGCATTGTGTCCAGGGAATAAGATATTCTTGAGTCATTAGGATAATCCTAAGTCAGTCTTGATGGTAACGTCTTGTGATTTGCAGAGAGTCATACAAAGTGTGTTGTAAGGATGGGATATATGAAAACATTTTTTAAAAAACAGGAAAAAAGTACATATTGGCTACATGCAACTTTAAAATATTAATATATATGCAAATATGAATATATATATTTATAACATAGTTATTGCATAAATCTATATTTGCAATACTTTATGTAAATTCCTCACTTTAAAATCGAAAATCTTCTACACAAGTGAGAGAATTTCTTAATATTTTAAAATCTTATCTACACATTTACCATTTTTTCTTGTCATTAAATCCCACCACATGTTCAGGGTTCTTTGGGAACTCTTGCCACAAATATTATACCTTTGACCCTTGCATAATTTGAAGGACAAAAGACACAAACGGAAAGAACTCACTTCTGATATACTGTCCTTATTTCTAATCTTGTTTCTCTGACCTCACTGAAGTTGGGTTTCATCTCAACAATTGATATTTCCCTGGTGATATTTTATTTCTCTTCTTTAGCTCCTTCCTGTATTCTATTTCTTATAGCTATTGTTTTCTGCCACCTATACAATCTTTACAGCCACTGTATCCATTCTGGATTAAACTGTATGCTAACTAAAACTATGTTTTACATCAGATCTTTCTATCAATCTGACTTCAAAACTGTTTTCCCCTAACATGAATTCTGCTGCTATTGCCAGTCTTTTCATTCCAGTATCTTGGGACCTTATTGTAAACACCTATCTTAACCCTTTAACTAGTATCACACAGATAAAGAGAACAAAGGAATGGAGACATGGGAAAATAACCAAATCTAATATTCAACCTTAACAACATCCAACTTACTCATTCCAATTGTTGAGTCTGGATTTCATTTATCTGGTACTTTTATTTCTCCATTCATATCCCAGTTACTAATGTCAGTTCTAGATCTTACCATGTTGTCTCTTCTTATACCTTTTCCATGTGTCCCTGATTTTGTTGTGCCTTCTTCTATCCCCTGGCTCCAGTTGAGGTTTCATGCATTTTCTTTATTTTACAACAATTCCAATCCTAGCAATAATGAAAAAAAATTCTTACCTATATTGTATCCAAGCCAGACAGGCTTTCTATCACAGTCTGAGACAGAATCAATATGATTTTTTTTGCTGGTGTTAAAACCATTACTTCTGGAGGTTATAATTTTCGAGAGATTTCTGAGGAAATTTAGTGAGAAGACTAGTACCAGAATTTTAGAAAACATCACAGAAATTATGATGTCTATGACACTCATGGTATATGTGCTACTGAAGTAAGCACTCTATATCACTCATGGAAGTAGGAGCTCTGATTTCTCAAATGCATTTCACTGAGTAATTTATACAAATGTACATGGATAAAATAAGTCCCTTCTCTACAAGTTAAATATCAGAAAATTCCTTCCCATTTCACTTTCCTCCCTTTTTCATAATAAGTTATTTTACAATGCATTGTAGGATCTCTAATGGGAAAGTTAGAATATACCCGCATATCTGCAAATATGGCAATAGAAAAAGGAGTTCTTGACATCTTGGCTGCAAAATGGAGGTTTGATTCAAGTTTCTAATATTAATTGTGTGTATGGAAGAGAAATGTCAAACTTACATTTAATGCATTATTGGAAAAGATCTAAACTCTAATAACCTAATCAGAAATAGCCCCAAAATATTCATTAGAAAATTCTGGTTATCTGTGAAAGAGACTGGCTGTCAGTGGGTGAAATATGCAAAATGTCCAAGAGCTTTATGAGGATAAGGAGTAAAATCAAAGAAGAGGTCAGTACCAGTTGAGTGTAGAGTATCCTACAGCTTAACACTTTTGCCTTAAGCCCAGGACAAGTACAACTCAGGCCAGTTGATTACCCTCCTTTTAAAATTCTCCCAGCAAGGAGTACCAGATCTTCATCCAGGCAATGGCCTCTCCAGGAGGACAGGCATCAGGGTCTGAAAAGAGACCTGCTTCTGTGAGCATACATTACTCCAGACTGCCACCTCTGGTACTGAGGTCTGGAGATGGAAGCACCCTCGTGATTCTTTGCAGTTCCTGTAATTATTTCTGGCTGATTAGCTCACATGTGAAGTCAAGAAGCCCAGTGTAAGTATGATTCAAAACTGCTTTAACTGAGCATCTGAAGTCCTCCATTCACCTATTTGGAATTGGTAATAAATATTCTTTTCTGGACATCTGGGAGGGTAGATATTACGCAAGTAGCTAGATAATAGCCATAAATTGTTAGTCCAGAAATGTTCATTAGAAATTACTTAGGCCAAGTCTTTATCACACAAATGAGACAACTGAGGCCCAAAACACTAAAATAATTTATATTCTATGGGCCAGGGATTTAGTTCAGTGGTTTCGCCACCTGCTGTGCAAGCACAAGGACCTGAGTTCAATCCCCGGTACCAAAAATAAATAAATAAATAAACAAATAAATAAATAAAATAATTTATATTCTTCCATATAGTAAATTAGGGATGTTTAAGAACTCAACTGTTAGAGATTTTTGCATTGGGTCACAATGCCTGACATATTTTTTTCCTGAAAACAATTCAAGTAGATTCATTTCTGGATAAAATTCTTCTACTAGCTGACACTCTAAGGAAATAAAACCACTTAAATAATAAAACACCACAAAACCAATTAGTATGACCTTATTTATACAAAGCATTAATTCATGAAGGAAAATCCCTTCCCACTTTGTTTGCATATTTATTAGAACAATTATCATGTTGTCTATAATAACCTGCCTTCACATCTCTTGTTCTGTACTAGAACATTGATTCATTGGGAACTTATCTTATTCATGAGGAAATCAATTATTCCTAACATGAAACCAGGTGCATGTGAGGAGTTTAATACCTGTCTCATTCATAAATGAATGAATGGATGCCTGCAAAAATCCATGGAAAGTTTGAGAAAGTTACATATGGATGTGGATCCATATTATGAGAAGAAATGACAGCCAAGACTGGATTTAAGAGATCTTGATAAATGAGCAAGATTTAAAACTGGAATTGTATGTAATCTTGAATGACCCCGATGAATTTGTAACATATGTATTCAATAAGCCATAAAGCTAAATTTGTGAATTGCTTTTAAATACTGCAAAAGAATTCACTAGATTTCATTTCCTATGTTTCTGTAGTAACCATTGAGCTGCTAACTAGGATATTAACTAGTATTTCATGACAGAAGGCTGCTGCAGGGTGTGTGATGAGAATGGTGGAGAATGAGAATGAGATGGGAATGATGGATGAGAAAGGTCGAGAAAGTCACAGCCCCAGAAAGCAGAGAGGTCCCAAATGGAGACTGGAGCTATCTTTTACAGTCTTGACCTTAGTTATGTGCATAGTAAGGTCTGGAAAAGAGAAAAAATTACAGTGACAGATTGAACTGCTGGCACACCCTTCATACTAACCCCCAAATCAACAGACACACATTATATACATCAACTTTTGCTCTCAGTTCTAAAATGGAAGAAATCTATGAAAATGGGGTGATGTTTTAGAAGATAAATGGATAAAACTTTCAAAGTGAGCTTGGTGCCCTTCCACCTGGTGGAAGAATAGAGACCCAGACTGCCAGATGATTTTTCCTGCTCTGATTCCTATAGCTCATAGTATCTGTACCTTCTGGTGCAAGAAAAATGGTAGCAACAGTAGTAGAAAAAAAACAAAAACAAAGACGAACAAAACTGTCTGTGGAATCAATGTTTCAGTGTTACCAACAGTGTAAACAATATCATCAGCATGGGAGTATGACTAAGTTAGTCAACCAAGACATGAGGCCCTATAGCAAACAAAGATAATTTAAGAAAGAAAATAGAATTTCCTCAGAAGGTGGTTAAAAAGTCACTTATAAAAGCAATTTTAGGAAAAATAAAGCAATAAGCATCAATCCAAGAGAATCAATACCTCTCTATTAGCAACTTTGGAAAAAAAAGGAAAAAGAAATTATGGGATATTAATTGTAGAAAAATTCTCAATCCTTATAAAAAGCAGATGTTTTTAAATTGAAAGGAACCAATGAATATTAAGGAAGAATAATTTAAAAACAACCTGTAGAGATATTACTGAGGAAGTTTCAAAATATCATGTAGCAGATGCTGTTATTTACCTACTAAGTTTAATATAAAATTTAGCAGTATCTAAGTCATTTGCTTAAGCAATAGATAATTTCCCCCTTTTTCATTAATAGACTTAGTGGGAGAAAATACCATAAGTGAAATTTGATATTCTCTCAACCACAGGAGATAAGTTATGTACTTTCTACTTGTTCAGTGAAGATGTTTGCCACTTATGGCCAATTAAATGAAGAGAGGGAGGTTGGATCAAAGAAATTCAATGGAGAAGAATTTATTTCTTATTAAGAGAGTGAGGATGAGGAGAGAGAGGAAGAGGAGGCGGAAAAGAAAGATGAAGAAGAGGAAGAAGATTAAGAGGGAAGAGGAAAAAGAAGGGAAGAAACAGATATAGGACAAATCTTTCATCTTTTCCTCTCAGAGGGCATTCTGCTGAATGTTGCTACATCTAGACTATTTATTAAGATAAAGCTTAGAGGATTTAAGAAATCTAGCACTGAGTCCTCAAAGCAACTCCAAACCATCTATCTCCCTGTTTTGTTTTAAGTGAAAAATAAACACCATTTTATGTCAATTTAATGAGAGGTGCACCACAGGATTTGATGAGAGTGTCCTTAAAGGTATTAAAATCAGATACACATGATACTTTTCTTCTGGACCACTGGACACTTGATGACAATGGAATATTATCCCAAAAGATTTTAGATAAATGGTTTTGATATCAGGATTCTATAACCTTGGAAACTATCATGTATGAAGTCTTTCAAAACTTCAGATCACTCATATGTGTTTACTGGAATAGTTACATAAACATACATATGTATATATATATATCAGTAAAGTAAAAAGGAATCTAAGAAATGAATATCAAAAATCTAAGACAGATTAAAGAGGAGTATAAGAGAAAAGGAAAGAGGAGAAAGACAGACAGAGACATAGACAGAGAGGCAGAGACAAAGATTCCACAATAAGACCTGTACTGCTGTCAAAAAAGATATCTGTCCCTAACTGACTTTTCATCTGGAATAATCCTAATCATCTAGAATTTCATCACTGCATAATCCCAGTGCTGTGATAAAGAAAACATGCATTTATATCAATGATATAAAGATAAACAATTAGGAAGTCCAGGAATTTAGAACAATGTACAAGAAAATCATGATCTATTAGGAATCAATGTGGCATGATTTTTATTCAGTTTAAGAAAATAGATTTCCTTTCTCAGTGATTTTAAGATTTTTCCATGGAACAACTCTGAACCTGTTATCTGGTATTTTTAAAGCTATCCCCTTTTTTTCAGTTTCAGAATAAATCTGGGGAGTCCAGGGCTCCTCAGAATAGGCACTCTGGACATCTTCACTACAGGGGACTGGCTGGTGAGCTGTAGAATATTCTCCAGCACTCCTGGTCTCCACACAGTTGCAATGATTTCAGATATCTGTTATCATTGACAAGTGTTCTTTTGAGGTTGGAGTTGAGGGTTAAATTATTCTCACTTAAGAAACAAAACTACGTAAAAAGTATGACCTATAAAATATATACAAATGTCCTTCATTTTTAGTACATAAAAGAAGGAGCACAAACAAAAGAATCTGAGTGATGGTATATGGGAAAAGAAGAGGGAGATGAAAATAAATGGTATGGTTTCTCCCCATCAAGAAGGGACTGAAATGCTATCTCAAGTCCTAGAACTGTTAATGAATATTAAGTTAACTTTGTAATATACTAACTATATTTAAAATTATTGGAAGATGGAGATATAAGGAGAGAATAATGTGGGTAGAGTGTTTTTCCTAGTAGTCAATAAGCAAACATGGCTAAAGACTTTATAATCAAGAAGTAATGGTTTATCACATTACATAGAATTGTTGAAATTACTATTAAGAGCACTGAAATGGGGGCAAAGAATTTTTCATTAGGGAGGAAAGCTTTGACTTTTCAGTCTTTCCTTCACCTTTGTTTTTATCTGTATTTATGTACATTGCTACAATTTACAATATATTTAAATGATGGATTTTATTTACTTTTCTAATGTTTCAGAATCTACCTTACTCAAATGACTTTGAGGGGATCAACTAATTTTAGTTCTAAAAGCAGTGAACACGGTAATTTCTAGATAATTTCTGGTACATTTTTCTTTCCAAAACTAGTCAACATTTTTCAACAATCGACTATTCAATACATATTTACTGAACATAAGGTACGTCATGTAAAGGTACAAGATTCCAACAATGAATGTAACTGTATTGTATACCTAAAGTGTACCAATAAATTTAATGGAAAAACTAAGACTATAAGGAACGGCTAGAGGTCACCATGTATGAAGTAGAGAGTAGGCCCTCACCAGACACCAAATCTGCAGCCTCCTTGATCTTGGACTTCCCAGCCTCCAGAACAATGAACAATAAATATCTATTGTTTATAAATTATTCAGTCCAAGGTATTGTGTTAGAGTAGCCTGAAATAAAGCAGTTTCCTCATCATCATATCCTTTCTTATGATAGGCCTCAGGTTTTCTCATCATACAATAAGCTATCAACCTCTCTACAAATCAGCTGTAATATTTTTTAAGGCTCACTTTAGATGATTTATGTGTAACATTAGGGTTAACTTTTGGATTCCCTGAAATATTACAGGATTCATTTCTAAATGCATTTATGTTGGGTGCTATTTGGGGATACTTGAAATTTGACTTGATTAAGAAACATACAATCGCTCCATAAGTTTGCAGAATAATTCCTGTGTGAATGGAAGAAGATTCAATTGGGCTCTGGGCTCCCAGTGGGAAACCCATCTTTGGTTCTGCCACTTTGTCTCTAGTAGTCCTTCCTGAAGATTTCACTTGCACAAAGAAAGACTCCATGGTGCCCTCAGCAGGTCTGTGTAGGATTGCTCCAGTCTTTATGCCTCTAAAGCCTGAGAGATAAAGGTCAGAATGTAAATTAGGTGTCAATTAAAACAAGAACGTATTAGTCCTTTGTAACTCAAATTTGTGAATGTATATTTGCCATAAGTATAATATACATATATATTTAATAATAGTTTGCTTATGGAGTGAAGCTTGTAGCATACATGCTTGTGTCAATATAAATTGACCAAAGTATCTGGAAAGTAGAACAAAGTTATTGAGCCACTTTTAAATGCTCATTAACCTTGACAGTATGTTGGCAGTTCTAGGACCTTAAAGAAACAGATTATGTACAAGGTAGTTAATCATTGGTATTCTTCATAATACTGTTTAAAAAATTTTAGTTTCAATTGCTATAACTAGAAAAAGATTAAATAAAAGTGATACTATATCCATAAATATAATAGATTGTAATATATGTTTTCATCTGTGTGCTCAATCATATAAGAACATTTTATAAGTTAAGTAAGATAAAATAATTTATAAATATGAATTCTGATGTCACCTCTGCATGTACATGCACACACATATACATGCATGCCCACACATGCACACAAACGAAAGAAAAAAGAACCTGTTTTAAATATTAGTAATAGATTAATGACTGTTTTTATTCCTTATAATTATTTTCCTTTTTTCCATGTATTACATATATATCCTTTATATAATTAGGAAAATAACCATCATTTTATAAAATAAGAATTGAAAACCTAGTTTTCTTCTGAAGTATTTTGTTTTGTTTGTTTACTTCTAATATGAAATATCTTTTAAGACACTAAAATAGGTAATGTTTCCTTATGCCAAACATATTCCTATTAAAATCAATGAAAACATATGGTTTTGACTATCTATTGGAATTATTTTTAAAAATCTATCCATGTTATTTTTTCAACCATTTGTCATTGTTGTTGTTGCTGCTGCTGCTGCTGTTGCTTTGTTGTTTTTGAGAGTGCTCAGAAATTAAATGACCTTTTCTAATAAACACTTTCAGATGCAATCACAGGTAATGATGCTATTATGTAAGCTCAGTATCTATGGTAAATCTTAGAATGTGCATTCTACCAACTAGCAATTTTCCCAATCAGTTTTTTCTTTTTATTTTAATGTGCCACCATTCTTTAAACCCTCAATCATGGAGGTGGCTCTGGAGAAGGAACTGTGTTCTGTTTGAACTCAGTGGGTAATGAATGTTCAGGGACTGAATGTGCTTTTTGCTCTCAGTAGCACAGTGTGCTTTCCCATTTTCCAGTCATTTTCTCCAATTCAATGCAAATTCTTGTAATTTCCTTCAGAAATAAATGCCATTAAATGCCCTACTTCTCTCTCAGATGTCAGAAATATTATATCCCACCATAAGCTGTATTTTTGTCAAAATTAAAATTCTACTTCTGAGCCAGAAAAAGACCCCCAAATAACAAAAATTTTCAGCTAGGAAAAGGAGAAATTTGCATTATGAAGCAGATAGATTAGAATGACATTTTTGCAATACCTGGCTGTTTGAATTTCACATCTAAATAAATAACATATAAGTAATCATCAAAAAATCTAACAAAAAATAGTGCTAAAAATAGTGATCACTTCCTAAATTTTAATTTTGTCTGATTTATAATGGCTTATTCAAACTTCACATAGAGAAGTAGAAAATAAAGCTTTGTTGATAAAGGGCTATAACTGGATGTCCTCTATTTCTGACTGAATAAAAATTGCATGGTGATTAGGGATTGAAAATGCCTTGGGATTATTTCTGAGGGGATATGAATCTATATTAGGCTAGGTGTTAATTGAATTAATACATAGAGAAAGTTAAGGAAGAGTAAATTGAGAAGCCAGTCCTAAATTAGAAATAATTATTTCATAGTTATTTTAAACTTCTTATTGATCTTCAAAAATGAAGACAGTAGGACATGTCTGACTTTGGAAAAGATAACTTACATTTATATACATGACACGTAGTAGTCTGGGACTGGAATACCTGAGATGAATGATCTTTTCAGAGTAACAATAACCATGTAGAGCAGGGTTAGGACAATCTAATTAGGAACTATACAATAAATCTATTATTTATGATGCTCATTTCAAAGAGCAGTAAAATAAAAGGCTGCAGAGAACCTAGCCATTCTCCTCACTTCTATACAGTGTCACCTCTTTCATATCTGATATTTCTTATACTTTTAGAGAGCCCAGGATTTTATGCTGAGTTGTTCAAAAGCCACATCCATGATTCTGTATATCTGTTGTCTTCTGTTTTGTATAATAAATTTCTGGCTGAATTTTTATTTAAAAGAAGAGGTTAACACAATGATGTCAAATCGTGAAAACTATTTTCCAAAGATTATGTCATTTGATAAATCCCCAAACTCTTCAGCAGTGTACAGCGTTTTAGAGCCAATATTGCAAGCATTAATTTGCACCAGAGATAAGAGTTTAGCAGGACTATTATAAGTAAAGTCTTTTGATTGAAGCTAACAAAGGAATGGGAGTGGAGGGAAGCAGATGGATTCAAAATAGTTTTCTATGATATGAACTTTTATCTTAAAGATCATTTTGCAATTTTCTATAGTGAGGTATTTGAGATATGTAAGGTTAACCAGACCAAGAATAGTTGTGGAATGGTTGCACTCACTACCTCTGAGGACAAATGTCAAGGGCAAGGTGTTGAGTCTGTGAAATGTCTTCCAATTAAATCTGGCATGGATTTTTACAAAGATAAAACAAGGAGAGACAGTGTATACTACATTGTTTTAGATCTTCACTTCGATTTTCATTTTCATCCCTTGATTTAATTTAAATCCTGGCACACTTCCCAGGGTTTACTTTTTGGCTCAACATAGAGCTTTCTTAATCTATAGGTTATGTGCACTCAAAAAATATATTTAATATTCTTCGTGCACACCAAAATATTTAGCTAAATTTTAACTGCAGGTATTAATCAGGATCCCTAATAGAATTTGACTTTAATATATGGCATTCTTTATCTAACAATCATGTCTTAAATTGGATCTTTTATTATGTCACCATAGTACTGAGTTTAGTATATGTACCACAGAGTTGTCCAATTGATTGTACAGAGAGTGACTGTTCATTTTTATTAGAAAAAAATGATTCAAAATAGTCTATTTTGTACTTGCATATAAACAGGACTCTAGATTCTTATTTTCCTGCAGTATACATATGATGCCCCAATAAATTATGGTAAATTGAAAATAACAGAATATATTCACTACACCTAATGTCCTAAATATCCCAGATTAGCAACACAATGAACTCTAGTGTGTTGGTTATGACACATACCTGACTGGGTGCTGTGAATCTACCTTTGGCTAAAGTTATGAAAATGTTGCATGGACTATTGCTCATCTGGAAAAAGATTAAAATTCAAAATTTGAAAAATAGTTTATACTGAATGTGTATCATTTTTATTACTTTTGTTCCATTAAAAAATGTAAGTCTGAACACTTGCTGAGTTGAGGACCGATTGGACTATAATCATGAAATTTATATTAATGATCACATAGTAAGTAACATGAGCAGAGATAATGCATGCAGTTGTTGCTCTGAGAGATTGCTTATTAAATGTTAAAAGGAAAGTAGGGTATCTTTAATTTGAAGAGCTTGTATTTCTATCAGATATGGAGGAGAAGGATATCATGAACTGCTGCATGAATATTTAAGTTTTAAACCAAACACAGCTGTAGAAATAGTTAAAGGCAAAGATATATAGCTCCTTCTTCATATTACTTACCATGCTTCAGTGAACACAACTTACCTTTGGCAAAGAAAGACTGCTACATATTTCTTAAACCTCAGAAAAGCTGAAGAGAATGTTAAGATACAGTTTACATAATAGTCGTTGAATATGCCCTTTGTTGACAATATTTTTAGCCTACATAGCTTATTGCAGCTAATGATACAATTAGAACTGCATTAATATAATAGCTATCTATTTGAAGAAACTGTAATGATGTTCAAAAGACTGGATGATGATAACAGCACTACTGGCTCTTGACCAAGAAGCATCAGAATACATGCTGACAATTGAAGACAATATTATTGCTTTTTCCCCTGTTTTATGCAATCAAGATATGAACAAGGAATCACTTCTCTGGCACCAATGGTAAATGAAGTCTTAATTGTAAATAGATTTCCCAGACAATTAATGCAAAATTTTTAAGCCTTTAAGGGTTTTTTGTTTTGTTTTATTTTAAAGTTTTATTTTTGTCAAGATGAAATCAAAATATTTTTAAGGGATGAAGTACTTCAGTAGTCAGTTCAACCATTCCAGGTTATGTTCATATGAGAAAGCCCAGAATCTTTCTGAGAAATTAATAGAAGCCCCAATCTGACAAAAAAAGAAACAAAAATGAAAACAAAATAAACTATACCAAGTGCCTCAAAACATACTAGACCATAACATGCAAGCCATAACATACAACCTCAACAATTACCTAAGTTCAGATGGTTTAACCAGCAGTTCTTTCAAATTCAAGAAGACAGGACTAGAAACAAACCCAGAATGGATTCCTGTGTTCCCAAGAGAAGACTACTGACTGTTCCAGCAATTCATTTTGTGACATGGTTGGCAAATTTTGGCCACTCTTGCCTATATCACACTCATTAATTTTCCCTCTGTAAAGGCCTTATAACTAACCTCCACCTTCAAACACTTGAACCATTCTACTCTTACTTCCTTGATGTGTAGACTTCATCAAAGTGGCCTTCTCCTTGCTCTTCACATTTCAAATATTCACGTTTCTGTGATCAACATGTTCCTTGGCAGTCTCTGGGGACTTTGATTCTGCACTTATTTGTTTACTTTTTCAACTCTGTTATTGGAGACAAAGGCTGAGAAATGACTATTGGATATGGCCACATAGACTCATAAATGATCTTGACAAGCACTTTCTTTGAGTAGCAGGAAAATAATATAATTTAAGGGACTCAGAAGAGATTGAGGAATGAGGAAGTGGAAACAGTGGCTATAAGCTATTTCAAGAAACTCTTTTATAAACTGAAACTGGAAAATAGGGCAGAAGCTGGAAGAAACATTATTTTTCAATATGTTATTATGATGATACAAACAATTCAAAAAAGAAAACATAATGAAGTGGAGAAAGGAGAGAATATTAGATTAACAGTATTTGAAAAGCTGAGATAATGTGAAATAGGAAGAAAAGGGGCAAAAGGGAAGGGGAAGTGGGAGGGGTAGGGGAAAGGAAAGAAGGGAATGGAATTAATATGAGAAAATGGAAAAATGGAAACAAAGTCTTTGTAAATAGGGAGGGGTGGAGGGGGTGAAGGGAGGGCAATGGAATGGGGAAAAAATAAGAACCAAGATACATCATGTAAAGGTACAAGATTCCAATGAGAAATGTAAATGTATTGTACACCTAAAATGTACCAATAAACGAATTTTTTTTAAAAAAGCTGGGAGAGAGCAGGGTCAAAATGAGATCCTGGCCCTCTTTCAGAGCATGAATCTACCAGAACATGTGGTTACAAAGTAGATAAATTCACTATAAGATGTGATTTTATTCCTTTTTTTCTGATTTTTCAGATTAAGAAATGTGAAAAATGGAGATATAGATAAAAATGCATTCTGGAAATAGAATGATATAGTGGAAAAATCGAGGCCCATTGTTGAAAACTTGGGCTCAAATATCCCTTTTAATATTCAATACCTCCATGATCACATAATCTTTCTCAATTTTAATTTCTCTCTTCCTAAAATGGAAATAATATTCGTATCCATACTATTCTATACTTATAGTACACTATACTGACTCTGTGCAACATTTTGCCCATTCTCTTCTATTACACTTTCCACCTGGAAAATATATTTGTGCCTTAGCATATCTAACTCACCAAGACCCTAATTCTCTAAGAGTAGAATTATGTAAGTATTATACACTTTTTCTCTTTGAATTCCGAACACTTATATAATGTTATCTCAGCTAGGCCCTGTTCAAAACATTTTTCTTGCATCCATGTATTCAACCCTTGAAACAAATCTATGAACTAGGAATGGTAAGAATACTCTACTCATTTTAGATACAAGTCATGGCAAAAGAAAAGAAAGCAGAGCAAAGATTACCATTGGGAAATGTTGTGGTCTTAAACTCTACCTCACAGCTTCTTGAAAACTAAATAAATGAATGAAATAGAGAGTAGAAGGTTATAGCTGAGGAAGTTCATGCTGTATGAATGAATTTTGGAACTTTGTGTTAAAATATGAATGGATCTCGCGTGGGCTTCAGCATGAATCAGATTTGGAATACTGTTTTGGCAAATAGTTTAAATAGTACACAGAAGATGAGCTCACAGTTTATGGTAATTACATAGCAAGAATTTATAATAGTGACAAACAGCATAGTTCCTTCATACCCTAAATATTCTTGGTGGTTATTAATTCGATGCATAGCAGGCACTGAGCTAAGGGCTTAATCTATATTATTTCATTTAATTTTCACACAGACTCTATTGTATTGATATTTTACCCATTTTAGAATAAGGACAGCTGATACCATATCTGGTACCTCATGAGTTATAATGCAGGTCTGAGTTCAAATCCCAGGCCTTTCACTTCTTTATTTTGCTGTGTGTGTTTGTGTGTGTGAGGGGGTTTCTGGAGCTGCCATAGAAGGTATAGAAGAGAGCAGAAAGATGGAACAAAGCAAGTCTGTATTTCTTTCAAGTGCATTTACTATCCAAGACACATTATAACTCACTATCTCATCATTAAAAATGAGAATAAGAATAATCCTTACCTCATCAGGTAGTTACAGGAACATCAATGAACTAAGAAATGACATTCAAAATTGTATGATGTTACTGTTGTTCACTAGGCCTGTTATGAGGTGTATATTTGTAATTTTTTTGTTTTTGTTTCTAAGTATATAGATTTTAAATTGCCTCAGAATTACTTTACAAGAAAAAAAGTATTGAAAAGAAGTAAACAGATACACTACTTCCAAATCAGCTACTCACACACAAAAACCTAAAACTAACCATTTCTCACAATGCTCTCTCGATATCAATGGGGACTGGATCCAGAGCCTCTCTAGGATATCAGAATCTATACACTTTCAAGTCTCATATACTACGACACAGGAGTCTTTATGTAGGACCTGTGTATGTCCCATCTACACTCTAAATCATTTTTAAATTACTTAATATACCTCATAAAACATAAAGGGTCTCTAAGCAGTTGTTATAAATTGTATTATTTAAGGAGTAATGACAAAGAAAAAGTACGTGTTCAGTATAGATGTAATCTTTTTTCTATGTTTTTGATCTGCACATGTAGAACCTGTGAATATGGAAAACCAACTATATTTAGTACTGGATTATTCATGTTGAAACATAAGTATTTAAATTACTATTCAGATTTTATAGGTTTTAAAATTATATTTATACTCATTTCTGTTTCAGTATTGCAGAGTAAATTAAAATGGAGTAAGAAAAACATGAAATCTATATCTTTTCTTATTTTATAAGAACATGATGTCATAGACATTTTTATTCTCATAATGTTTCATGTAAAAGGCATTTCTTATACATTTGGATATGTGATATTAATATTCTCTAAGAGTCACCTAAGACACTGAAAATGAAAGTTTGTGACAAAAATTATAGGAAAGTATAAAACAAGTTGTGAAACGAGACATAAAATGGATATAATTATAGTTAGTATTTATTTTTGACAGTCTAATTAACCATCCAAATTGCCAAAGAAACACTCTGGTGGTTTATGCAGAGTGATTTTATAGCTAGGCTCAGTTTTGGATATTCAGTATGTCTCTCATTGTCTTTTATCTACAATTTAATGGATTTCTCATTGATTTTTTTAATTTTGAAAAACAAGTAGAGAAAATTATTATATAATCAATTGTAAAAATAAAAGCAAGCAATGATCTTAAGATGTATGTGTTTATTTAAGTGTTCAGAGATTCCCCCTTTCCTAGCCAGTCAGGGACCTTTGCAGACAGGCTCCCATTTGGTCCATCCTACCAGGATGATCGTGGCAGGAAATGTGCCGAATCTTGCACAGGCTTTCAAAACTGAAATGTGGCATTTCTGTTCATATTTCATTGGCAAAGTCAAGTAACATCTTGGAAGTGAGAAAATATGAGCCTCCCTGGTGCTTGGCCTTAGAAGGTGTCCAGTGTTTGGAACAGCTGTCATGACCACTGTCCTAGGATCACAAGGTGGCGCCCACACCACAAAGGTGGCCCTGTGCACCACCTGCACGTCATCAGGTCCTCTCTCGGTCAGCTGGCTCTAGTAAACGTACGTGAGAGGTGGCAGCCTATGGCTTTACCTTCCTCCCTACATTATTTTCCTCATTGTAAAAATACTTTAGAATATTTACTTATTGTAGTCAATGTGTTTTAGGCAGTGTTTTTAAAACTGTGTATTCAGCTATGTATAATATTGAATCCCTGCCCTGTGAGCCTGGAAGCTTTCAAGGAGAACGTATATTTAATAAATAATTAAAATGAGGAGTCAAAATGTTATTAGAGATGAAAACCAGGCCTGGTAGTGATTGTTGCTGCTCCCAACATCACTTCCCCACTATTCCTCCAGTTTCTCTCTTCAAATTCTTAATTATTCCTAAGCAACTCAGAGTAGACATCATTTTTAAATTTCTACATTCAGTCTATGGTTCAATAGACTGTGAATGAAAACCCAAGGGCTCCCCCATGCATAAACTAAAATATTCATTTTTCACTTCCTTTCCCCTCATTGGTGATTTTAAATAGGCAGTGTTTTTCAGAGAAGTGTCCCCATTCTGCTTTAAATTATTTCTATTCCTTTACGTATTTTCTATGGAGAACTAAAGGCAAATTTGGTAATTAGTTGGCTTGATATAGAAAATCAGTTGAGCTCATTTATGTCTTAAGAGAAAATTGTGTTTTTACCAGCATTTTCCCACTTGATTTCTGAACAAATAAAACAACCCAGAAATCTCATTAGTGTCTGCTAGATGTCCAGTCACTAATTTATCTAGTTCACCAATTTCTAGAACAGATTTCCAAACAAGAGGGAGAGCAAGCACTGTGAATGCATTTTTAGTCACTGCCTGAATGATTTACCTTCTCAGCTAATGTGCTATTTCTAGTGAGATGGAATTATTCAGTGTTGGTGGTCTCTATTTTCAAATCAGCATTCTCTTGTGGGTTAGCAGTGGTATGGTCTTTTTTTTTTTAATCCTGCATGCTTTCTTTCTATGCCACCTATACTTGGTATGTGGGGGAATGCTCTAGGCCTGCTAGTATTTAAAGAGGCAAATTAGTCTTGGCCCAAGAAAAAAATGTGAAAGTACTAGCAGATTTACTGAGGATTATGGATTTAAGTAGGCAACAGTAGCCTATCCTCAGATTTCCAATGGTGACCACCACTAGCCTCCTCCTCTTTGTCCGTGGGCTCTCAGGCTGCATTCACTGTGTACTTCTTTTCACCTTCTGGGTCCCTGGTTTCAAATCAGAGGCCAGCTTGGGGAGAAGGAGACACAAAATAAGAATCTTTGAGAAACAAATTGTCACAATCGTACAAGGGCCCTGGATGAAGATCTACAAAATAACATTTTATAGACATAGTAAGTTTATAAAAGAGACCATGACAACATTTTCAGAAGTGTCTCTGGGGATCTTGGCACTTGACCTCTTAGATGCATTTAAATAGTGGTGGTGAGGAGTTAGGAAAACTAGGATGATCATAGTGCAGAAAAGCTGAGGTTATGACACCACCAACATTGACCTGACTTATCCTATTTCTTTAGGTGGGCTATTCAATAATTCATTTAACAATTAATGATGATGTTAAGTACTGACTGTTCAATATCTACTCTAAGATCATCTCCTTTAATTTATTCAAAAAGTTTATCATAGAAATTCTAGTTGTACCATCAAAAGCAATATGTTTTTTGTAATATATTAATGAATTGAGAAATCAAGATGAGAATATGAGCTTTTTAGCCTACTTACTGCTTTTTTGGAATCAGAGACATGGAATGAATGATCACTCTGCCAAACTACTTGTGTTATTAGTCCATGATTTTTTAAATAAACCTTTTATTTTTCAGATAAAACCTAGATTCACATACAGTTGCAGAAAAAAATACATTAATGATTAATTTTCAGTGTGATGGTGTGAGGAACTGCCTTGACCTGCTCCCTAAAGGAACTGATAAAAATTCTTTTTTTTAGAAACAACCACTTAACAATGCTGGAAAAGGCTGTAAGGGCAAATAGCAAATGAGGAAATTTCTATAAAAGAAAATCTATCAAAAAGTGTGTATTAAAGGCAAAATTCTGAAATAAACCTCACTGCCTCCCACCAACCCTCCCATCAGAGACTCCATGCCAGCTGCCGCAGCCAAATATGGATCTCTTATGCCCCCTGCACTCTGCCAGGAGGCTGGCTTCCCAGGAGGAAGGAATCTTTCATGCTTCTCACCCTGCCCCAGTAACCTGTTATCTACAGTAGCATGTTGAGAGCATGAGGCTCTCTTCATCCCGTGTCCATTTGTGAAATCTGGGGGTTTGTATTGTATGCTACATGCTGAGAAACCAGGTTCTGGATTACTGTTTTTCAAGTTTGGATGTGATAGTTCCACATCAGGGGTGGCAACCCCTGAGCTCTTGACTTCTAGAAGAGGGTATTACTCAGAGAAGCTTACCGTGGTCCCCACTTCTAGCACCCAGATCCCTGCTCAAAGATTTTGATTTGGGAAACCAGAGAAAGTAAAACAGCTCCAGATCTTTCCAAAGGAAAAGACTACATTTGCAACACAGCATCATGTTTGAACCTAGGGCCACTATCAAAACCAGTGGAGGTTATGATGAAAGAAGAGGTAGAACTGAAGAAAATATCTTAGACTATGTAGATAGGCTACTTTATACCAGAGAACAAGGGAATACAACAGCAGCTTTGACACTGTGTTCTTTGGAGAGGATGAATATTGTCCTTTCACGTGGCAGATGATGCAAGGGAGGAAAATAAATTCCTCAAACATGTCTAAAAGGACTCAAACTATCAAAAGGACTGTACTCTCAGGACCTAATTCCTTTTTAGAGGCCTCATCTTTGATACTATCATATTGGCCATTAAGTTTCAATACACAAATTTTAAGGGTATCTTAGCTACTTTCCTCACTTCTGGGACCAAATACCCACACCCAGAATTTAAAAGAGGAGAGGTTTATTTTGGCTCATGTTTTAGTCTGTAAGTTTGTACCTCCAAACCTGAAAGGGCATAGAAAAAGTCTCTAATGGATGAAAGCTGCTCGCAGAATAAAGACCAAAAAACAAAGAGAGAAGCCAGGAAGGGAAAAGAAGATGTAGTCATCCAGGACATGACCCCAATGACCTGCCTCTTCTGACAAGACCATGCCTCTACCCACAAGTCAGTTTTTTTACACCCATGGTTCAACCACCTTCCCAAAGCCCTGCCTGTGAGGACCTGAAGTCTTTGGGAGACATTCTTGATCTAAACCATAACAAGGGGACCCTTTCAGACCATAGCAGAGAGAAATTTCAAATAAAATATCTCATTTAATCTTCACCTAAAGTTTTCTATTACAACAAAATAATTTGACCATCCTCCATTGAAGAAAAGTACACTAATAAATAATATATGTATTATTCATTTGTATTTAGGTGAAGATTTATTTCTGAAGTATTTTTAACAAATTACTTAAGATTGGTATTATAATTGTTTTAAATTTGCCTTTCCATTTATAAACAATTTTATAATATGTTCAAAATAAATTGATTTAATTACCTATATGAAACACTAACCTTGGATTTGAGAGTCCTAATACCTACAGAGAGAAGCTCATTGTGTTAGTTGACTTTCTATCACTATAATAAAATACCTGAGGTAATTAATTTAAAAAAAGAAAAGGTTTATTAGCTCACAGTTTGGGAGGTTCCAGTTCAAGACTGGGTAGACCAATTGTTTTGGCTCCCTGGTGGGCATGTGAGATGGCAATGGTGGGAACTGAATGGCAGAGCAAACTGCTTACTGCATGGTCGGAGGGTAGTCAGCTTTCCCTCCCTGAGACAAAATAGCTGACATAAACAGCTTAAAGGAGGAAATATTTGTTTTAGCTCATGGTTCAGAAGTTGCAGTCCTGCTCACTTGCTTCCATTGCTTCTAGGCCTGTGGCAGCAGAAACATCATGGTGGAAGAGTGTAATAGAGGAAGCCACTCACCTCATGGCAGCCCTGAAAAAAAACAGATAAAGGGAGAAAGAGTCAGAGAAAAGACATACCCTTCAAAAGCATGCCCTCAGTGACCTACTTCCTCCAAATATATCCTGCTTCCTAGTAGCCTATTCAGCTATGTACCCATCAAAGGGTTAACTCATTCATGAGGTTAGCACCCTCACAATCAAATCACTTCTCTAGGCATTTGTTTTTTTGTTTCATTTTTTTTTCACTAGTATATGTTTGCGATACATAATAGTTATGTTCACCTTTTGGAATTGGTGCATATACACATCACAGCTAGAAATTTCTCAGTGCAATCAAGGTAATAATCAAGATTAACTATCCCAGCTAGGAAGCAGGAATAAAAAAAAAGAAAAAGGAAAGGATCGGTGTCCCACAATCCTGGGCATGGCACCAATGACCTATCAACCTTCTAAGGGCCCCCCGAAAGGTTCAAAGCACCTCCTAATAGCACTACTGTGGAATCCAAGACTTTATTATGTGGTTCTTTAGTGGACATTTCTCCAAACTATGGAACCCAGTGGTGAAGTCACTTTTGCATAATCTAGGAAGAAAAGAAAATACTGAAACAATTTTCAGAAGAAATGGTGTTGGCCCAGGAACATCTGGAAAAGCTCTTACAACTTTCAATTCTTCCATAAGATGTGTTAAAACTTCTTCCATAAGAATATGTTAAAACTATGGTAATACAACAAGCTAAAAATATGGAGAAAATTTAGGAGAACGTGGGTATATAACCATTAACGTACTTAACGTAGAAACCTTATTAAGAATAGGAACAAAATCATGAAAAGCACGCATCAGGGTCATAAGAGGTGCTCCAAGACAGACATTGTCAAATGCAAAATTAGAATTAGTCTATGTAAAAAATCAGCAATTAACACCTTTTCTTTAAACTATGTTCTGGGAATGGGGTGAAAATCTATCATTACAAAAAGAAACTTACATGAATTAACAGTAACTAAATATTTAAACAGATAAATAGCTACTAAAATTATAAATATGTAGAATAAATTGTAAAAAGTAATGTGCAAAAAATCCCCCACATAACACAACAATAATAAGCAAATAAACAGAACTTTTCCAGCAATGGGAATCTGAATAAGGAAAAGACTGACTTGGAGACCACCTTCATTTCCAAACTTTACATAGAAGTAACTCACAGAGCCAATCTGTATATATCCACTAGTAAAACTTAACTGGCTTTATTCTAATTCTAAAACAATGTAAGTTTAACTTCATCATATAAGTTCAAAAAATATAAACAGTCAGAAAGAAGTTATCCCATCAGCCAGAAGTAACTGCTCCTCACATCTTAAAAGTTATAAATATATATATTCTATTATATATAATATTTATATATAATAATATATATAATAGTTATAAATATATATTTTCTATTTCTCTGGATGTCAGAGGTCTTAAATCAGAGTCACTGAAACGTCAAGGCTTCAGAAAGGCTAGATCTTTCTGGGGTCTCTGAAAGAAGAATCCACTTTTATCAGTTTCTTACAGGTTCCTATATTGTGGTCCTTTCCCTCACATTCAAAGCACACCCCTCCAGGCTTCATTTCTGCCAACATAATACATTCTCTTCTGATTTTGACTCTTTGTGTGTATCTTTCTTATAAGGATCCTTGTGACTATATTGGGTCCATCTGAATAATGCTGGGTAATTTCTCTATCTTAAAATCCTTCATTTGATTATAGCTATAAAATCCCTATTACTAAAGTAAGATTCATAAGTTCCTGAGATTCTAATGTGATTGTACTTGGGGAACATTATTTTGCCTAATATGCTAATGGTAATATTCTGTATTTCCCCCTATAATGATATATCAGGAATGACAAATGCCAGAAAGCATTCTCTAAACCAACAAAATAACACTAAGAACTTTTAATACCCAAGAAGGTGCTTTGTGGCTAATACAGACTGTACATTTCTAAACCTGTGTGCAGATAATGGGTAACAGGGAGTATTATGGAGATTTTTTCAGCCTGGAGTTTTGTATTTGTTTCTGATATTTTCAGTATCATACCAATTTCCACCTTCCCCCTTTTATTTTTCTTTCTAAGATTATTTGGGGCTTAGTACCTTTCTCTATCTTTGTAAATAGTTTACAAGGAAAGTGAGAATATTTGTAGAAGAGAGCATTTGCTAAATGGCAATTCATAAAAAATGTTTCATTTTCCAAATAGTTGTCTTTGTTCCAATATTTACAGCTTGAAAATCATTTCCTATAAATCAAAGTTGAAAAAAAGATATACGGATTCCCATCTTCTTTCCTTGTTTTCCTAAGATTATAGTAGTTCTCTTAATGAATGCATACATCACAGTCTATTTTATTTACATGCTTGATTTTCTCCAAATACACATAAAACATAGCTTACTTTTACTGATTTTACAAATTTCTATAAGCCTAAATGCCAACTACTATGCCTAAAATATAGGACATAATTTATATGTATGTATGATCTGATCACTCAAATAAAATGAACCTTCAATTTAGCAACCTTTATGCTATAGTTTGGGTCTGGAATGTCCCTGAAAGACCTCTGTATTAAAAGCTTGGTCCTCAGTATTTGCTCCTATTGTGAGGTGGTGGAACCCTTAGGAGGTAAAGTCTAGTGGAAGGAAATTAGGTCCCTGGGAGACACCCTGCATAGGGATATTGAGCCCTGGCTTCTTCTCACTCTGCTTCCTGGCCACCATGATGAAGAGACCTCTTCTGCCATGTGCTCCCTCCATGGTACACTGGGTTGCCATAGGACCAAAGCAATAGGGCCAAGATACCACAAACTGAAGCCTCTGAAATTGTGATTAAAATCTTTACTTTATTAAGTTGACTTTCTCAGTTTTTGTTTGTTTGTTTGTTTGTTGTTTTCTCGTAATGAAGGACTGGCACAGCAAGTAGACTCAATGAAAGGATTGTTCATATCTGACTTTTTCAACATTACATTTGTAGTGCTAGAATAGTGCTGGGGATAAAATTAACTTTTAGTAAATATTTATGGAAAGAATTTATAGCCTCCTCTACACAAAGGGACCTTGAATAGTTTTGGGGATCTTCTATATAAAATCATTAGTTTTCTGTCTTGAAATATAAATTGTACAAAAGTCCTTCCTGATTTCTCCCACAAAATTGGGAGTGTCAACTATTTCCAGTGTTAACTATCATGCTTCTTTGAATTTGGTTGACTTAGCACAAATAAGTCCCAGAAATGAACAACTGCTTTGTACCATGCTGTCCATATTTAATTGACTCCAATATTTTACGATTGTTTAATTTCTTTTCGTAAGGCAATGGGCTATTTGCTTGATTCAACACCAATAACATCAACTGTGATTTTGTTTTAGTTCACTGGATGGACACCAGGTGTCCAGCTATAACTTAAGATGTTATAAATGAAACTCCAAACATTCATTTCACTGAATCTCAGGTCTCTGACCTAGGAGGCCAACACCTTCAGATGTAACTGTTATGACTCTTGCACCAAGAGATAGGATTCCATCCAAGGTCATGGAAAATAGATGATGCCCTTCAGTGAAATGCTAATTGATAGTTTTGTTTCAGCCACATAATTAGTTTCTTCCTGAAAAGTCTGGGAAAGAGTACAGCATAAACACATAAAAATTTCCTAGGCTCAGTAACAAAAACCCAATCTCATGGTTTGGAATAGAATGACATTATTAAAAGGAAAGAGAATAAATCTTTGTCATTACATCACTTTAAAAGCTTTTATTAAGACTTCCAAGTATAATTATCAGTGCTAGTTTATTTACTTGTCTTGACTATTATACCCACATATAAATTAATCCAAGTAATTCATCTCATTTCTCTAGAACTTCTTGTAAGTCAATATTTATTTATACTCAGACGCCCCTCTGCTTCAATATTATGCCTTTTTCCCACAACAAATTGTTTACCTGATGCCCCTCCCATGCTCCCATAAGATGTTTATAAATTGTAGCTTAAAGTAGTACCGAAATGTTAATGACAGACACTGAAGTATGTTATCATTTCCGTTAAGAGCATTTCAACAAAACATTTAACATCTCAATCCAAAGTCTTGGTTACTACTACCCTGTAAGGTTGGTGAGGAAGATCCTTTGGACAAGACAGAGCTTCCTCAAGTCACATATCAGCATTTTACTAAGTTCTTCAAAGACAATCAGGAGCTCTCAGTAATTAATTCCAAATCTTTCAAATATTGGTGTATTATCTAGCATACTCTCTAGCACACTACCTTCCACTATCCACTTCACAAATTCCAATTTAGTAAAATAAAAAATATATTCACACCTAATTGTTTTAAACACCTTGATCCTTGTTCATGATATGTTTTCCTTCTTCCACTAAGCACCCTTTATATGCCATTCCCAATGGGCACTTCTTTTGGATCTACTTATTTTTTGAAACTTAGTTGAGTTTCAAAGTTGAGAAGAGTCAGCTTATCCAGGTTTCCTCCTTTGGGTATTCCATGGAAATGTGCATAGATGTTCACCATAAAAACTACTATATTGATTAAAATTGTGTGCTTACACATCTGTATATATGATAAGACTGGAAACAACTAGTGGGAGGCAGTGGCTTTTCTTGCCTACTTGTATAGCCTTTGAGATTGGGCACATGTACTTCATTGATATTTATAGTGTTTCTTTGGGTTTATCTTGTGTTGAGATTGCTCAATTTCTTGAATCTGTGGGTTTATTTCTTTGCCAAGTTTAGGAAATTTTTTTATTTTCTCTCTTTTTTATTTCCTATAAATGAACTGTCCTTCTTTTCTCCTTCCAAGACTCTGATGACATAAATGTGAAAACTTTGGGTAGTTTCTCACAGGTTTCTGAGTTTGCTTTATCTTTTCAGATTGGGCAATTTTTATTTATTTAATTTGTTTCAATCATGATCATAAGTAGCGCTTTATGAAGCCTTGCTCATGATCATTTTTAGATAATTCTAACATCTCTTGATATTTTTTCACTAAAGTTGAGGTTTTCTTGGTTCTTAGAATGACAAATGATTTCTGATTTAAGCCTAGGTAGACATTGTGGATATTTTGTTATGTGACTCAGGATCTTATATAAGGGTAGGGGTTGTGTCTTCATGACTGACAGGCTTGTATACAAGAGTCTCCACTCCAGGCTGACAGATTCTGCCTGCCTGCTGAGTGACATCACGACAGAGAGACTACTCTGCATTTTTCTTTTTTTGGTACCAGGGATCGAACTCAGGACCTTGTGCTTTAAAGGCAGGAGCGGGAACCACTGAGCTAAATCCCCAGCCCTCTACTCTCTGCTTTTGAGCAGAGATGAAATTTCTATTTCTTCACTACGCTTCTTTTGCTGGCAAAAAGTCATAGATGTGTCCCACTGTACCCCAGGTTGCTTCCATGGACCCTGTAAGGGTTCAGCAAAACTCATCATCATTGGGCTTTAAGCAAAGTCCTGACTTTTCACTCTGCTACCACCCAGTGGGGAGTGTGAGGAGTGCCCAGTTCCTCAATGATGGGGTGTGTAAATCCAGGCTCACTACCTGGTGTCTGCAGACACGTCACAGTGGTTGATTGGACACTCATTTCCACCTGGCAGAAGCCCAAGGCCAGACTCAGTACTCAGACTTCTCGCATTCTACCATGGTGGGAGGAGGAGGTGTCTTGTTCCATTTTCAAGAAGATGGACTTCTAGGTTCCCTGCTCAGCTTGGGATGACATTGTGACAGAAGAGCTGTGGGTTTTTTCAGTGGTAAATATTTGATGTAGAGTTATTATCTAAATGTTTCATGCATTGCTAGGTTTCCTTTTCCTGGCTCTTTATTTAGAGATAGCAGGCTTTTATGGTGCTTTTCTTGGTCGTTTTTTTGAGTTGGTGGTTTCTTCAATGCTGCATTAGATGTATGTGAGGCAAAAAGTGGGCTCACAGAGCCTACATCATGGTGTTCCTTGGGCCCTGGACTCTCTAGCTATATTCCTCCCCTCCAGATTTCCAGTCTTTACACGTTTGCTTAAATATTCTTGAGTTATATTAGTTTTTAGTGGGAGACATGGATTAAAGTATGTCTCCTCCGAGTTCTCAGAGGTAGGTCTTCATAAGAAGATTTTACAAATAAACAAAACACTCTACATTTCAATGTTACTAAAAGTTTGTTTTACAATATATTAAATATATCAGCATTGTTATTTTTATCTCTTTATGTATTTGTAATTAATAGTATGATACTTTTAATATATTCACAAAACTTTCAAGATCACAGGATTTTCAAAAATTACTCTTAATTATTTTGCATTCATTTCTTTGACCATACATAATCATGCAATGTGAAGACTACTTGCATTTATTGCTTGGATAAAATTTGCCTGTAATCAATAAGCCAAGTTGTCTGATTCTGTATTGTCTCCTTACATAGATATCATATAAACAATAATAGGCAATTAGAAACTATTTCAGAGAAAATTATCACATTTGGATTATCTGATGACTAGTCAAATAGTATGATCCTCATAGGATTTTTTTTTTTTTTTGGTACCAGGGATCAAACTCGGGTCCTTGCGCTTGCACAGCAGGCAGTGAAACCACTGAGATAAATCCCCGGCCCTTCATAGGATTTTTTAAAATAATGCCTTGTAATGTTGAAATTTTGCTACTCAAGTTTCCTGCATATTCTTTCAAATTTTTTTGGAAGTAATTTTTTATTCAGAAACAATTATTTAGATGATAAAAATTCATGACTGGTAGAAATCAATTCAGACTCCTTTCATGAACTGTTTCAGAATGTGCATAAATGCTAATTGTTCAAGCTAATCTTTAGGGTTAAGATGGTTTTATGGACTAATAAACAGTGATGTGCACAAATTGAGGCATTTGACCAGTAAACTAAATTCAGCTTTCAAACATATAGGATGAAATAAGAAAGAGCAGGAAAAAAGGAAGAATAGGTGGATATAAAAGAGAAGAGAAGAAAGATGGAAGAAATAACAGAATCCATGAGGGCAGTAGTTCAAACTGTTTGTTCTACAGTTAAAGCGAATGAACTCAGGGGCAATAAGTGATTGACTGAGATGGTGGCTCTCAAAATTGCCTACACCAGGGACACAGAATTAAAACCATGTTGAATATAATAACTTTTATTACAGGCTTGTTAAACTAAATTGTTAAACTCCACTTGAAGAATTTCTGGTTCAGTAGCCATGGGCTCCAGAATTTGCATTTCTAACAAGTTCTCAAAGGATGCTAATTCTGGTCCTAATATTTTTAATACCATTGGCCTGGTACAGAGCAAATAAACTGCAGAACTGCACTAGAATTCCAGGGTGCTGGCTTTTAATCTGACCCAATGCTCTGCTTATACTTTTATGTCAATAATCTTTAAAGATGCTAAGTGTTCATAACTACCCATAATTGTCTTACTGTCTGATCCCTATTTGCATTCACTATATTCAACATATATTAAATATCATGAAAAGTTTGTTTTTCTAATTTTAAGAGTTTTAATAGTTACTTCCTTTATCCAATGGATCATTTGGCAAATGTTCTTGCCACATGCACCACATTTAGGAACACGACTCTGTGTTATACTACACCATTTATATTTTATTTCTCTTAATCACTACTACACAGCATTCTACATTGATTTATAAGGTACAAAAATAGACCAGATGACCAATTGTATTACTTTAATTGTATCATTGAAATAAAGTAAGAATAATTATTAATAATTAGGCCATGTTGAATACTATAGATTATTATGCATTAATTAATTTATTATTAGTCCATTTAATTCTCTCAAGAACATAATGAGGTTGCTACTGAAAATGGATGCATTTTGCATATCAGGAAACCATGTCACCCAGAGGTAAAAAAATTGCCCGAAGCATTAATCTTGTTAGCAGAAAAACTCTAATTCAGGTTAGTTTTAGCATTCAACTCCCTTTCTAATTTCTATGGTAAGATATATCTAATATCTTTTTTTATATTACTATGTTTTGGATTTATTTAAGAATAATCATTTCTTAAGAGAAAAAAGACATTTAATCCAACAACCCTATGAAAATGTTCCAGTTATAACTATCATTTTACAGATGAGGAAAGAGGCACAGGGAGGTTCAACAACTTGTCCCAGCTCACACAGTTTAGAGGTGACAACAAAGATTTCAACACAGGTTGTATGACTGGAGAGCCTCAGCTCCCAACTGCTACACTGCTTGTTGCTGAAGCATATGTTGTTGTTCAGCTTATTAGATGTTATAGTTTTCTAACAAATACAAAAAGTCATTTGAATATAATTTTAAATGATAGCCAACATACTGAATTTTCAAAATTGTGCACCATTTAACTCCTAGGATATTATATTCCTCCACTCTTGGTAATCAAAATGTATCCATATTTAATATATTATATTTTAATTTTGTACAATTTTTCAGTTAATGGGAGAAAATACATGTAACAATTCCATTTCTAGCTTAATTTGCTCCTAATGAATTTTTACGTTTCATGGTAATTTCATCTAGAAGGGACATTTTTAAAAGAGCAAATGTGTTTCTTAGAACTAATAATAAACCAGCCTCATTATGTGGTCACTTAATTTGATGAAAAACTTGTTCATGTGGAAATAACAATATGGTCTGTCTTTTGGAAATTGATTAAGGAAAGATGGGTCTTTAGGGTTTAAGTGGCCCACAGCTGCTCTGTCATTCATGCTGCCACCCAGCCTCTTTAAGCTTGCACAGCCAGATTATAACACACATGTTAAGTAACCTGCAGGTTCCCTAACATCCACCTTGTTTCCTGGGTACCAGGACTTGGACTATGAGCTCTGCAGAAGTTGATCTTGGTTGGTGTTCTCCAGTGGAAGACATTTTACTTTTATAAAGGCTCTGATCAAAACCATAATGCTTAGTATTTAATGTCTTTATCTGATGTCCGATCATAAATTGCCATTATTAAAGAATTAAATCTACTCAAGAATATCTTCTACTACAGGACAGGAAAGTTACAGAGGCATATTCACAGGTGCCTGTCAAACATTTTTCTAAAGCAAGACCTTGAAAGTTAATCTTTAGATGATTTTATTAGTCCCCATTTTGCTTTATCTCATCATGAGAAGTGAATTTGCATTTGTTTCACAGCCCAGGGACTGATTTATAAGCCCACTTGCCTGCAACATTTACTTTGAGTGATTCATCTCTCATCTAATATTATAAAATATTGATATCACATAAAGTGTTTTATCATTTTATATATTTTTTGATATTTTATTTAGACATTTTAAATGTTTTTATTCAACAAGACTATTAATAAAGTGATCTAGATAATCACATTTCTTAATATTAAACCATCTATATTACTAGAAAAATATTATATGGGTAAACTTTTGTCCCTCCAAATTCCTCAGCTACCTCTAACCTCTAACAGCTTGGAATCTGACAACTTTGTTTAGAAACAGGTTTTCCGTAGATGCAATTAGTCAAGGAGAGTCATAGCACAGACTCTCCCTGGAAGCCTCACAAAATAAAACAAAACAAGACAAAGGCCTTTCTGTGCTTTAATCTCAAACTTCCAACCTCTGGAACTATAAGTTAATAAATTAGTTTTTAAACTACCAAGTCTGTGGTACTTTGTTATAGCAGATTTGGAAACCAATACACTATATTTGACTATTATATCATTAAAATGCTATTTGGATTATGTTACCTGATAAATTAGCTGAGAGTTTTCAGTGTCACCTCAGCTGTAGCACTCTGAGCTGTCCTTGGGTTTCGTATGTTGGGATTTCCCAATAAAAGGCAATTTTCTAAGAGCTAAGTTTCCTGGGTTAATTTCTGGAACAATCTTGAAGGAGAGAAGTAGGATGATAGCTACCTAGAAATGAATTGTATTCAATGTTAATTGAAAGCCTGTTTTTTGTTTGTTTGTTTGTTTTGCTTAAGCTTATACAAAACACAAAGAAAGCATGTTTTTTCCAAAAAGCCCAAAGGACTAGATTTGAAGATTCAACTAGATAAAATTAGTCTTTAAATTTATATTATATTTTTATGGACATAGCAAAACACAGTATAATATACTGGGTTTTATATTTCCTTTAAGGTTGTCCTAGATAATAAATGTAACATCAACTGTCCACTGCACAACATTTTTACTGGCTTTTCAGTGTAGATGACAAGTTTATAGCCAAGATTTTTCAACAGTCTGGCCTTCTTATAATGTGTAAAACAGTCAAATAAGAAAAAAAATTTTCTAAATATTGTTGCTCAAACTTTTTTCCATAAAACCATGATTCTGTGACTTGTTCAGTAGAATAGCTAGTCTTAGGAGACAAAGAGCACACACATGCATTAACAACCATGTGAAGCCCTGCCATAATGCCACTGGTTTAACTTTGTTTAAGATTTTCCAGACTTGTGTATTATGAAACATACTTTCTTTGTAGTACTTCTTAGAAGTAGGCATAGAACTATAGCAACCCATAGAACTAGAATTCTAGCAAAATCACTTTGGGAAACATTCAATAATACAGTCAATTATTCAGTTTTCACTGTATGAGCAACACAATTGTAATTAGCGCCTGTACCATTCAACTACTGTTTCTTGTAATGTAAAGAACCAATAAAGAACTCTTAACTCCACAATACATAATGAATCAGCATTTCTACACACACTTACATAGAAAAATTATACATGTGCACACAAATGTTATGTGCATTTGTCTCAAAAAAATACACATGATAACACAATCATTATTGCTTTATTACGGAAGTCTCTTTTAAACACTCTAATTTTTTGAGTTCTTTATATATTCTAGATATTACTCCTCTGTCTGAGGAGTAGCTGGCAAAAATAATTTTCCCATTCTGTAGGTTATCTTGTCACTCTGTTAGTTGTTTCCTTTGCTGTCCAGAAGCTCTTTAATTTGAAATAATCTCATTTGTTCATTCTTAATACTCTTTCTTGTGCAACTAGGGTTCTGTCCAGGAAGTCCTTGCCTATCTCTATGTCATCAAGAGTTTACCTATTTTATCTTCTAATAGTTTAAGTGGTTTTGTTTTAATAGTTTAAGTGGTTTTGTTCTTTGATCCATTTTGATTTTATTTAGTAATGGGTGAGAGATATGAGTTCATATTCATTTTTTTGCATGTGGATGAACATTTTTCCTAGCACCATTTGTTAGTGTTAATAGAGGCTAACTTTTTGCCAGCGTGTTTTTGGCAAGATAGCTGAATAGGCCTGGGATTATTTCTGCGCCTATTTCATTGATCTCCATGTCTGTTTTTGTACCAGTACCATGATGTTTTTATCATCATAGCTTGTTAGTATAACTTGAAATCCAAGATTGTGATGCCTCTTGCTTTGTTCCTGTTGCCCAAGATTGCTTTTGCTATTATGGAACTGTTCTGGATGTATATAAATTTTAGGAGGTTTTTTTTGTACTTTTGTGAAGGATGCTGTTAGTATTTTTATTGAAATTTCATAAAATCTATATATTAGTTTTGGTAATATAGCCATTTTGACAATATTGCTTCTGCCTATCCCAGAATGGCGAATGTCTTTCTATTGCTGATGTCAGCTTCAATCTCTTTTTTTAGAGTACTATAGTTTTATTATAGAGGCTTTTCATTTCTTTATGTAGCTTAATCCCTAAAGTATTTAGTTTTTTTAAGTGATTGTGAATTACTTTCTTTCTTGTTCACTTCATTGTTGCTGTACAGGAACATTATTGATTTTACATGTTTGTTTTGTATCCTGCTATTTTTCTTAATTTATTTATTAGTTCTAGAAATCTTCATTTTTTATTTTTTTATTTTTATTTTTTTGTATTAAATTCTTTTATTGGTACATTGTAGGTATACAACACAATTACATTTCTCATTGGGAATTGGACCTTTACATAATGCATCTTGGTTCTTATTTTTTCCCCATTCCTAACCCTCCCTTCACCCCCTCCACCCTTCCCTATTTACAAAGATTTTATTTCCATTTCTTCCATTTCTCATCATTTTTTCCTTTCCCTTCTTTCCTTTCCCCTTTTCCTCCCACTACCCCTACCCCTTTGGACCTTTTCTTCCGATTTTACATTATCGATTATTCATTCTAATCATTGGTACATTTTAGGTATACAATATAATGACATTCATCATTGGAAATTTGCACCTTTACATAGTCTCTCTTGGTTCTTCTTTTTCACCCTTGCCCAGCCCTCCCTTCAACCCCTCCAGTCCTCCCTATTTACAAAGATTTTGTTCCTATTTTTCCATTTTCTCATATTAATCCCATTCTTTTCTATCCTTTCCCCTAGCCCTCCCACTTCCTTCCCCTTTGCCCCTTTTCTTCCTATTGCACATTACCTACTATACATTTAGTCTTTATTTACACTTTCAGTTTCTCACACCAGAGAAACTATTCTGTATTTACACATGTGTGTCCTATTTATTTCACTTAAGAGTATTGCTTCAATGTGCATCCACTTAGCTATAAATGTCTCTAATTTCTCATTTTTTATGGCTGGGTAGTACTCCATTTTATAAAAAACCCCACATTTTCTTTATCCATTCTCCAGTTGATGGGCATTTGGGCTGTTTCCGAGTTTTAGCTATTACAAACTGTGCTGCTATGAACATGGGTGCACATATATCACTGTGGTATGATACTTTTAATTCTTTGGGGAAGATCCTCAGCAGTGGAATAGCGGGGTCAAATGGGACTTCCAGTCCTAGTTCTTTGAGGTATCTCCATACTGATTTCCACAGTGCTTTCACCAGTCTACACTCCCACCAGCAGGGGAGCAGGGTTCCTCTTTCCCCACAGCCCCACCAGCATTTGTTATTGGTTGATTTCATGATAGCAGCCATTATTTCCGGAGTAAAGGGGAATCTCAGCTTTGTTTTCATTTGCATCTCTCAAATGGCCAGTGATGTTGAACATTTTTTCATGTATTTATTTGCTATTTCTACTTCTTTGTCTGAGAAATGACTATTCATTTCAGATGCCCATTTTTGGATTGGGTCTTTAAATATGGGAGGTCTGATCTTTT